>NC_079158.1:124382202-126939702 GCF_947563725.1 Argiope bruennichi
ATGTCATTTTTTTCCTGAATTTAAATAGTTTTTAATAAGATTCCATTTCGTTTGCTAATGTAAAATTCAATCAGTTTCCATGTTTTATCAAATATTTAATCCCGTCATTTTATTCCATTGTTTAGGCTAAAGACGAAAGATTATGTTTATTATCTAAGCCGATTATACAGAAAATTGAAGTCACTGTGCCACGAACATGTATTTAAAAAATAGCCAGCTCGGAAAATTACGGTTTTAATGGTACTGTAATATCAAAGGATTTGATTTCATCGAAAAGGTTCGTCTGCATAATAAATTGAGTACGTTTAAGGTTATTTTAACAACACAGTTTTAATGTCTGTCGCAATTTGATGGTTAGGAAATGCTAATACTTGGTTAAAGAAAATCATAATCATCAAAATATTCATAAGAGATTCGAAGAGATAGAAACGAAGAATAGTTGAATCAATCAATATTAGAAGCACAACCAAATAGTACAATTGAATAGATTGTAAATTTAATTTATATACAGATTAACAAGAAGCTTTTAAAGCAATTTTTTCATTTCTATATTGCTATATTTTTTTAAAAAATTATGTTTTGATTGATTTAATACTGTGAATAAAACGCATTGTGAATAAAGGAAAAATATTTCCCATTTCTTTTGCTTTAAAACTATTTTTTCTTCGGAAAAAATATTATAATTAATTTTCGACTTACGAAGCTTAATAAAATACTCAAAAAAATTCTAAAATATTTTTATTACTATTACAGCTATTTTAATGAAGAAAAATATTTGTAAGCCTCTGATACGTAATATAAACAATCATTTGTCATGTAAATGAAAAAGGATTAAAAAAATTATAAATAAACTAATCAAGAAAACACCATTATCTATTGACGGAACTAGATTTTTTTTTTTTTTTTTTTGCACCAAAATAATCGTTGCCTCCATTTTATTCATTGGTTACTTTACTGTAAGCAGCGAAAATTTTGGAAGTCATTTCAAACATACAATTGAAGATTGGAAATGGTATCTGCAATAGAAGCATATTCTCTCCTGATCTCGATATTTACGTCACTGGAGACATCTACCAGCGTATTTCCCAACTACGAACTTTGTTGGATATTTAAACCTCTCTTATTGTTTACTGCTTTTTGTATGAAAAATTGGATTTTTTTTTCCATTAATTCTTTTTCCCTTTTTAGACTTTAGTTCATGTAGCATCGGAATCGCATTATATATTCAACTGTCCATCTTACTAACAACTTATCGCAGATTTCCTTGCACCCTGTTTTGATGTCGCAGCCTTTTTTCCTGCAAGTTAAGTATAGGATCTTTAAATTCAATCGGTGCTACGTATTCCATGTATACCATTGACTTGATTTAATTCCGGTCATTAAATTGGTCCTTTATCGCTTATAATCAGCTGTTGACAATGTATAATTACAATTGTTACTTGTTCTATGCATCAAAAACTAGTAACGCTAAAAAAGGTCAGAGTTTCAGAGTTTTTTCTATGAAATATGAGTTTCAGAGTTTTCTGTATGAGTAGATGATAAAAGGGTTAGAATTTCTAACTTTGGAGTTTCTTCTATATAACTTACAAAATGCAAACACTCAAACAATATTATTAAAAAAATTACACCGAGTTTTGAATATTTGTCAATTTCTGTCAATGCTTTATAATTTTCTAGAATATATACTTTAATACTAATTGATTAAATGCAAAATACTATCCGATGATACAAAATTATGCTATAAATATAAAATAGCATAATTTTTTTAAGATATTATGTAACGTTTTAAAAAGTCAATTTATATAGTAATTAGAAATTTTCAAAGCAAATGTTAAAAAAAAAAATCACGGCATTCCTCTACACGTTAATTGCTTACAAAACATGTTTTATAATGTATTCTATAACTTTATTACATTTTTATGTAATTAAGGTGTTTTCAAACTCAAAATAAATGCCTTTATTTCAAATAAACTGAAAAACAATGAGAATAATGCATGATCTCTCAACATGCAGCATATCACTCTCATCACAAAGAAATCAATATGTTGAACTTTATTTTAATGCCAAAAATATTAAAATTGTAAATTATCGAAATGTAACTCATCTTATAATGATAATGTTTAAAGGCTATTGGAAATCCAGTTATTTCTCTTTAGAGAAAGTATGTCTCATATGTAGTCTCTTCTAGCAATATACTCAAATGTAGTCTCACTTTTCTTTTTAATTGTATATTTTCATCAAATTGGAATTTGGATAGAGATTTTAAAAGATTTTGCTAAAATTGGCCACGAATATATGATAGAGAAACTCATTGATTCTAGCATTTAATTAAGTATATTTGGTAATTTATAAATAATGTATTTTATATAAGTAGTACAAAGTTAATGAGTTGTATATTTTAAACATTCTTTATTTGTCTTCATTTTCACACTTGCAATGTTCAATTAATTTTATGCTGTTTTTTAAATTACAGCCAGTTAAAATTTATGCAGAAAATTAACTTTCAGCGATTTTAAAAATCGTTTGATTCAATTGACGTTTTTATTTTCATTTTTTCAAAATTAGCGTTTGATAAAAGAATTTTGTGAAGTGTAATATTTTATATGTGTGAGATTTCTTCTTCTTCTTTTTTTTTTTTTTTTTTTTTTACCTTAAATTGTTTGACATGAGATTGTTTTCTCATTGAGAGACAGAAAAGAAAGACAGGAAGAAACTGTTAACTAATCAACTGAATTTCTGCATTTACTAGAAAATCTTTACATACCAACTCAAAATTTTGTTCTGAAAATGTCACCATTGTAATTCTTTACAGAAATTTGTCTTCCAAAACTATACGATGTAACACCACACATCTTTCTATACTGGGGAACTGTACATTTCACACCGACATTTATATATTCTTTGCTCTTGAGATGTCAACCTAAGAAATTTATACTTATATTGCGAAAACATAAAAATAGAAAATGTTGCATAAAAATATATTATAAATAACTTTTATATCAATGCTCGTGCGCAACGTATCAAAAAATAAGGCATATATCAATCATTCATTTATAGTTTTATAATAAACTCTTTACTGATTTTAATTTTAAAAAGAATCACAAATGTCGAGTGGATGTTGTATATCACAATATTTTATACAAAAAATTTTGCACCTAATGTATCAGATAGAAAAATATTTTCATTAAAGACAATCCCAGTAATACTCAGCATAAATAAAAATGAAATGCCCAATTTTTTGTAAGTGCTCAGTAAAAATTTAAATCTAAATAGATGTCTGTCAAATTTTGCTCACAAATATTATGAAAAATTACTGAATACTGAACACAGTATAAGTATACAGTTAAAAATTTGTTCCATAAACTATATTTCAAATAATAAAGCATGTTATAGAGAAGTATTGAAATAAGATTTATTTTACTTTTTGGATACTAAAAAATGTTTCTTTAACTTAGAAATATTTTGAGATTTTTTTTATTGCATACAACTGATTCTAAACTTGGTTTATTGCTTTTAACAATGGATGATTTATGGAACAGTGATGGATATTTTAAATACTAGATTGAAGTAGCTACTTTCATATTCCAAATTGTATACATATATTGAAGCTGCCATTCACAATGGTTATCTAAATTTTCTATCTATCTTTCAAAAATGAACTACAATTAACAGAAAAAGTTAGTTTTCTGTGATTTTTAAAACTTACAATTTTTTAACAAGTTATAGGATATTGAATTTCCTTGGCCAATAATTTATAATTAAGATAAAATTGCAAACGATAAAAATATTTTTCGTAAAAGAATATTTTACATAAAACTGTTTTAGAAAATAATAGTACTTTGCGTATTAATTTTATTTTATCTTATGTAAAAGAACTTTTATATATTTAATAATACATATATTACATACATGTAAAAACAGTTTGTTTACGGAAGCATTCGTATTCTCAAGAATGTTAATATCAAATATATTTTAACTTTCTTACGAAAGACATTGATATTAGGTAAACTTTAATAAATAATTTGATATGGGATAACTTGATCACAAATACTGAAATTCAAGCAGAGTTAAATGAAGTTCCTTTTAACAATTAATTAAGATGGTATTTAATTAATAAAAAGAAACATGAACATTATTTCAGCTAGAATAATGTTTAGTATATCAAATATGTCTAAGGAATATTCACAAATCCATCTGTGATATTTTTTTCGTAATAAAGATCAACTTTATAACTGATTGATTAAAGATAGTATACCAAATAAGAATAATGGAACCACCACAGCCACAAATGTGTTCCATTCGTCGTCGTCCTTTTCCACCAAAATCTTCTCTCTCAATTTTACTTATTTAATAAATGATTCGGAATCCCATCGTTTATCTCGGTTCATTGTTGTCGTTTTACTCCATTGATTTCAGTCACACCGAAATAACCCCCCAAATAACAAGCCACAATGAAGCGACGCCTTTTTCCTCCCAAAGAAAAACAACCTTCGATTTCAAGTGAGTGTGCTGATAACGTATTAATGAACAAGTAAGCTAGCTGTTAAGCAAAGCAATCGGAGGTCCCCTGAACGGAACCACTCCCATTGTTTGCTCAATTTCCACCGTGCACGCGAATTGCGCTCTATTAATCCCATTGTCACAAATTGACGCATTTTAAAAGCAATCCTCCGCCCATTCATTGTGGGAAAACGACTTTCTTGAGCAAGCTTCCATTCATCATCGTTTTATACAAATTCTTTAAAATCCCTCCCGGACCGCTGAAAGGGATCGAAAAGCGAGAGCACTTCCTGGAGCAGAGAACGGTCCAAAGAAACAAATGATTGTAGAAGAGAGATAAAGACCTTTTTCTTCTCTGCCAGAGGACAATGACAAAGAAATAGTGTACACATATTGAGGATTAATGGGCCAGAAACAACTTTTCCTTTGTGCGCCGGGTTTTTGGATGTAATTCATGCTTCATTATGTCTAACGGAGCCATCCAAAACATAATGGGAGGAACACTGTCTTCTGGACGATTTTTTTTATATTTGTTTTATTTCTTTGTCTGTCTTTTGCTTTCGGTCTTTTACCCTCGTATGATGCGGTCTGTGTTTCTAGAAAACTCAGAAATAATTAAGTGTTTGTAAAAGGAATCGAGCTGTGGACTTATGCTGTTAAGGTTGGTAAAGAAGCAGACAGACAAGCATCAGTGGAATCGAGAGGAACAAAGAAGAATCCTACAGACTTTTGGAAACAGTCCGCGCATTCATACTTTGTCATTTGAAGTTGTTGCTTTTCAAATACCAATTGTATACGCCAGTCTTCTGTAAAGTTATCATTTTCAGTTAAATTAATATCTTTATAAAACAGAATTTTTCTAGTCTTGTCAAGATTTAGAAAAATCAATTCAATTTGAGCTGGAACAAACATTCATGCAATTCTTTTTCTTTAAAGATGATTTCCATCTTCTAAATATTTTCATTTCAAAATTCAAGGTTTGTATATATAAAGAATCTCAAATTGTATTTCAGTATATCGAAACAAAGTAAAGCATGATTTAAAATATTTGAGACTGATATAACTTATTACTTTGTTATATATCTTAATATATATAAATTACATGTCAAGTTGTTTGTCCGCGATGGACTCCTAAAATACTTAACCGATTTTAATCAAATTTGCACATCGTGTGCAGTTTGATCTAACTTAAAAGATATGATAGTATTTTTTTAATTTTTAATTAGAATTTTAATTATTAATTAAAAACTAACTTTCCGGTCAAAAAAATCTTTTCATTTTCCCCTCTGCCAAATGAGTACGGCTTCAGATTTTTTTCCCAACAGTCATAAGGCTAGGCTTAAGATTTTTCGGCTGATTATTTGAAACGGTTCTATTTATTTTCTTAATGTTTGATGCATTTAAAATTAAAAATTGTTAATGAATCGATCTTTCAGATTCATTCTTAAGTACTTTTGAATTAAAATAAAACAGAATAAAGGAAATTAAAAATTTCTAATCTGCATAGCGTTACCCCAACTGGCTTAGAAAAACTCACGCATTTGCGTTAACATAACTGGCGTTGAAAATTCACGCATGAGCATTGTGTTCTGATTGTTGACATGACAACCATTATCAACGGATGATTTAAATTATTTTTAGGTTAGTTGCATGTTTTTGTAATTAAATTGTATTTATGTTAGTTATATATTTTTTGTATTCGCTTATAGTTTTATGTGCATCGTTTTTTAGTTTTTTTTTACCTGTTTTCAACCGATTATTTTGAACGATTCTATTTATTTTCTTAGTGTTTGATGCATTTAAAATTAAACATTGCTAATTAATCGTTCTGTTCTTAATGAATCTCAGAATATTTTGTTGACAAATTCTTGAAATATTACATAAATTAGGAGAGATATTCTTTAGTGCCCATAAAGTTTAAACGCTCAGTGACTGTTTTCAGTAATCATATTACAAAAAAATACTTTGTTTCAGTAAAAAATATTATTATATTAATTGCAGATTAATCTTTTCCACTTTAATTTAAAGCATAAATTCTACGAGGGATAACAGAAAATTAGAGAGATACATATCACGTTATGACTGAAGGCGTTTATAATATTATGAGAGAATTATATGACTATCAAAATTTGAAGTTTTAAAATATTTTGATGAAGAAGCTATTAAAGTAGGAATTGCATAAAATATTTAATTATTAAAATTTTAACGAACATTAAGATTGGCGAACCGGCTGGTCGCCAAAGGCGGCTAGTATATATATATATATATATATATATATATATATATATATATATATATATATATATATATATATATATATATATATATATATATATATATATATGTATGTATGTATGTATATATATACCATAAAAGATACATATTTCTATTAGTTTTCGTTAGTACAACTAAATAGCTTATTATTAATATTGCAATAATTTGTTGCATGGCATAAACCTTCATAATACAAACATTGGTAATATTTTACATTAATACTTCATATGCATATTGAAAGTTATATTTCTCAGTGAATTTAAATTAATTATGAGCAAACATGTGATATTTTTAATTGAAATGTAATGAAAAAAAATTTAATGCCAGATTTTTAACAAAAGCTGGTATTAAATGCCAAAACGTTGCACTCAGTAATTATCAAAAGACTTCAATGATTGTAGAAGGTCTGAAGATGCCATCGAAACAGATTTCGATATAAAAGCTTTCAATGACGAAAAAGACTGAACATAGAAATTAAATTATACATACGGGTTTTATCTACAAATTGCGTGTTTGAAACAGAACAAAATAATGCACTCAATACAACAATGCACTTTTCCTGATTGCTGAACAATTAATGAAGACCAAATCTATTCAACAGATCAGAAGTAATAATCATCCTGTTAAAAGATGTTCGGTTATCATATCCTCTCTTCTATATTTGACCATAGTGCGAATATCACCAATCCATTCTTGACATTTACTATTTTAAAAAATATGTATTCTGATAATGAGAAATTATATCTTGATAAGCGATTCATACTAGTAAGGAGTGCGATTAAGTAACCGCCGTTTTTTGCGAACAAATCTTTTCTTTCATTCCAATGTATTAGAGATTGTTTTGGATCACATACAAATCATTATTTTTCCGGACTACAATGGGAACTACTTAGTGAATGGGATTCGGAGATTTGATGGTTTAAAATTTTAAAACTTGTAAGACCAGATAGTAAAAATAAAAACTTCTCTATGAATGACAATCCAGCAAGAGCTTGATAAATTATCTCCTTAAAAATGAAGCTTATGTAGTAACTCCTTAAATGGAAGATTGCTAACTAGAAATACTCACGATAGAAGAGAAAGATTGCAATTTAGATGTATCTGTATATATGGTTTACAAGAAATCCTTTTCATACAATTTCTTCAAAGAGGTCATGATCATAAGAACAGGATTATGTTTACTTTAGAAAAAAAATTTAATAGATCAATTTTTCAGAAGTTTTTTCGAGTTATGATGGTATTAGGTAAAATAATAATGTGATCGGTAGAAGCCTCTAGATAAATTTTTAATCAAAGCCATTTTTAAAAATTAATTTGATGTTCTGGATTTCAATTTTGATGGCGGACAGACAAATGAGAACCGTTGATATATTGCCTGAGAAAGAATTGCGCAGCTAATCATTTAATTTTTTCCGACAATACTTGATTACATCGAAAATGTAATTTTGGGGGTATTTTAGTACTGTATAAAAATTATTTTTAGGCAATAACTTTTTGAGGAAATTATTACGGAAAAAACCCAAAATATCTCTTAACTTTTAATTAGTTAAAATTGTAATTAATATATCGAAAAACTTTCTCTAAAATGCACATTCCCATCCTCCCAGATATATATGTGACAAGTTTTGTAGCTGTAGATCAAACAATCTATCATACAAAGTCCCGACTAAGAAGCATAAATTCGTCTTCATTATTCATAAAGATTTTGATTTGATGCAAGGGGAAACATTGGCATTTAAATAATATTTTTATATAAAGAACGTAGTCTTTAATTAATCGAAAATTACCTACTTAATTAATTTTTATGTACTGTTTACTAAACTCTTCCTTAACCCTCTGACTGTGCAGTTTCTAAAAATCACTTTTTAGATGCGACGTTTGCAAATAGGCTCAAATATTTTTCAAACAAAGCAAACAGATACTGTATGTTACATGACAATAATATGATATAATGAAAATTTGCTATCGTAAAAATAAACGCCCTAAACTGCGAAAAACGGGGGATGCAATAGAAAATGGATTGATTGCCAACCCGCGGAAATCGCGGGATAAACAGCTAGAAGGTTAAAGTAGGATTTACTTTCAGCCAGCTACATATCATTCAATAATACCATGCTTGCACAGAAATTTTACGATAGCAAATACTTGTCCCGTTGAGCTAAGCAGCGAATGCACAATCACATTGGAATATTATGACTGACTGAGTGTAAATTCACTTAAATTTCAGAATTTGTGATTATAATTTGAAGAAAATTTATTTTTTAACTATTATTTTAATAATGCAGAACCAGAAATAATCATAGCTATCTTTTTTAAAAGTATTTTAAAGAGAAACATGGTTCCCTGAAATGCATCTGGATTTTTTCCAAGAACGCTTTTTAATCAATTTTTTGGCTGTAAAACTATTTTCCTTACTTTAATAATTTTTATTTTAAATAGAAAGCTTATATTTCTTCACTTTGTTGAAAAATGGATCGATATTCCCTTAAATGTCCTTCAAGAAGACATCAGTTTTCATTAAGAAAGATCGCCCATAATTTATTCAGTAATTTAATAACGGAGCTAATCAATTTTAGTAATTCAATCTTTTAAAATTTAATACTGCTGTAATTATTGAATCTACTAACTTTGTTGAAACATTTATTGATTATCGATTTGATATAAACATCATTTTTTAGGTTACTAAAAGATAAAAGGTTACTATACATATATTAGACATCTAAGCCCAACTTATTAACAGAGAGATCGTTAGAAGTTTCAAATTCATAATTTATTTTGTTAAACAACTGCAAAAGAAAAGGAGTTTTGAAAAAAATTTGCCGGAGAATCAACAGAAAAAGCTCTTGTGAGAAGAAAAGAAATTTTCAAGTTTTTCAGAATTCGAAACCAAGAATATTATTTTAATGCATACATTATTTTAAGAATATTATTTTTATGGATATTGATAATCATGAGTAAAGGCGGCAATGATATCTTTCCAGTCTTTCCAACTGCTATGCACAAGCAGATAATGAAATCGAAATTGAGTATTGCTCAAAAAGGGCATGATATTTTAAAAAGAAAATCAGAAGTCTTGGAAATGAGATTTAGAAAGGTTGGCAAAGAAATAATCAAAATCAAGCGCCTCATGGGCGATATCTTCAAAGAGGCTTCCTTCCTTCTTGCTGAGGCTAGATTCATCATTGGAGATTTCAACCAGTTGGTCTTAAATGCCGTCAGCAAAGCCAGATTGAAGGTCAAACACAGGACTGAAAATGTTGCTGGCGTCAGTCTTCAAATCTTCGAGTTCTACGTTGAAGGTGGAGACACACATGACTTGACTGGGCTGGCCAAAGGTGGAGCCAAATTGATGTCCATTAAACAGACCTACACCAATGCAGTAGAGATTCTTGTGGAGTTGGCCACTCTTCAGACAACTTTCGTGATGCTGGATGATGTCATCAAAAGCCTTAACAGAAGAGTGAACTCTCTGGAGCAGATGCACATACCGAAGGTCGAGAGAACCATTCGTTATATCGAGACTGAGATGGACGAAAGAGAGAGGCAGGATTTCTTTAGAATGAAAAAAATCCAGGGAATAAAGAAGAAGGATATGGATAGAAAAGAAAAGCAAAAGAGAGAATTCGACGCAACAAAATCTGAGCAAAAGTAATAAATGCTTTGTAATTTTTTTAAAAAAAGACAAAGTAAAAACAAGAAGATATTTGAAGAATAAAGATGCCTTTTCAAAAAATTTAAAAAATATCAATCTTACTGTTAATATATATCTTTTATTTCTATACTAGGTAAAAAGTGAATTTTAGTGTGCCCTTTGCTGTGCCAACAATGCCAAGTCGCCAATAAAGATGGCGGACAAAATAAACAAATACTTCCGCGGAACAGTTACGGTTACTATTTCCCGCCATATAATTAGAACTTTTTACTGATAAGTAATGTTTTTTTATTCATACTGCCCGGTGCCTTCTACAGATGCATTTGGCCTTAAAAAAACATCCTAAGGTTTCGCTAGCAGAGGGAGCGGGAACCTAGTAGCTTCGCTAGCACATTGAACTTAAGGACTGTGTGGATAACAGAAACAGTACATAACCAAAAGAAAGGAAAGAACGGAGAAAGAAGCAATCGGAACATTCTCCATATAAAATTTCAAACAAACATCCTTTTCCCAACTTCATCAATTCGTAAAAAAATATATTCCACTCGCCCTTCATCCATTCTACCGGTTCGATATCAAACCATTCTCAATATAAAATTTCAAACAAACATCCTTCCCTAACTTCATCAACTTGTAAGAAAAATATATATATATACATATTTAACTCACCCTTCATCCATTCTACAGGTTCGAAATACTCCCGACATAACAAATTATGAAAGGAACGAACCGTTAGAACACCAAAAGAATTACGAGAACTGCGAAGAATTCCATTGCAGCTGTCTTTTAAAGTGAGAATGCAGAGGATTTTTTAAAGCGCATACTGACAATTAAAAATTTGCAAAAGAATAAATATTTTCTGTTCGTATTCACATTAAAAAAAAAGAAAAAAGAAAATAACTTTTAATTATAAGCTTAACTTTTTTTACTTAATAAACTTTTAATTATAATAAAGAACAAAATTAAAATCTTTAATCGATATTTTTTTAATATTTTTAATTTAACATTTTTCATAATATAGTTGTAGTTTATGTACAACTCAATCATTGCAAAAAGTAGCAAACAAAATAGCATTAGGGTTACTAGGAGAGCGTTTCAATGGGTTGCAATATTGGCGACAAACTCAGGAGCACACTATTCTTCACTTTATCCATGTTATTTTGTTATCGGTACTTGTTGGTTTGTAACAACGACTAAAAAGCACTAAAAAAAATTTCGCCACTTTGGCAAATTCAATAGTCATAATATACAGCATGTGATTCACACGTTCAAAATTGTGTAATGGAGTGTATTTTTATAATTTGGCAAAAAATTTTCTTGACGCCTTTTTGTCGCCGTTAAAATCGAATTGTACCTTGTCATCTATTTGCTGATTTATATTTAAAAAATAAAGCAAATAGAAATTTATACAACAATTTCATAAGTTTAAGTTAGTTATAATGTAAAAATAAAATATAATTGATAGAAATATCGCTAAGTATTTCTGAAATGTTCAGAAATCTTCCAATAAATTTACTTTAAAACTTTTGAATATATTTTAAGACATATATATCACCGGCATGCTAAGAATTAAGTTTAATGTAAGTTTTTCGCAAAAAACGTCCAAATCTTCCAAAAATGCGCCAAAAATCCTTCACTTTGGATAAATACCAAGAATGGAAACAAACGGATTTAAGGATTGCAATAAAAAATAATCGCAAAAAATAATAAGTTGTAACAAAAATAATTCAGCTTTGGTGACTGTACATTAATAGTAAGTCTAACCAATCAATATTTCATTCTTCATGAAATACTTTTTGGAAGGAATAAAGCAAATATTATTTTATACATTCAAAAAACAGTTCAGTTTCTTCTTCTACCGTGAATGAAAATTAAATATCTCCCACATTTAAATTTTTATAAGCACTTTTTACAGCGAATCCCATTTAATATCACTATGAACTTACCCATTTAATATCACTATCAGGTCGATTTTTTTTTTTATTTTACAATTTATTTGAAGTAACTTTCAGTTTCAGTTAAATTCAAACAAATATGATACAAAGTTCACTGCTATCCTTTGATCTCCTATATACAATGAATGAATTTTAAAATGGAATTCAAAAATTCTCTATTCAATAAATGATCTATTTATAATCTGGCTTTCAAAAATAAATCAAATTGTTCGTTTTCTGTTTTAAAGGTGTCGTAAGTTCGTCAGATCTTCACATTATTTTCCTTATTATTTCTCTGAAATAACTTTCAGCTTCAGTTAAATTCAAACAAATTTGACACAAAATTCGCTGCTATCCTTTTATCGCTCATGTTCAGTGAATGTCCTTTAAAATTGACTTCAAAAATTCTCCATTCACTAAATGGTGTATTTTTAATCTGGCTTTCAAATAAGTCAAATTCTTCATTTCCTTTCGGTACCGTTAATTTCCATCTTTTGCTCCGTCTGCAAACGGGCCATCATTCCGGCACTAATCACTGCCACCAACACCCATTCCTTACGCACCGAGCATGGAGGAACATCCCGGAGATACACGACTCCATTATTTATTCCGATATTCCATTCCGGCAGAAACCTCAAATCACCTGCAAATGATAAGAATCACGATAGGGGGAGCCCACCCCCTTTCACCAAACCTCCCATTCCGTTCCAGAAAACCGCGCAATTAACATCCTCGCTCTAAGAAAGATCGTCAACCGAGCACAATCAATATGGCAAAGCGAAAAGACCTCATTTAAACCCATACCTTGCAGCCAATTGTAAGACGAGATAGAGAGGGGATGGGAAAAGTTTCGTGGCTTTAAACTCATTTTGGGTCCCGGGCTCGTCGCGTGTCGTCCTCCCCACCCCCAGCAGAAGGCCCGAAATTATCATTCATTACTATCTCTTTCCAGCACTGGAAGCAATCACTTTTAATGAAAGGTGCTTTTTGAGATTGTGGGGTTTCTCCTCAAACGGGGAACGATCAGGGGTATTTACTGCTCGTTCCACATCGAATTAAAGAGTAAGTCGGCGGTTAAATCAGAAGTTTGCCTTCGATGGAGATTATTTTTGAATTATGGGAGTATGATGTTCAGGTTTCTCGTGGATGGCATATCCTCAAGCTACAAAATTTCAGTGACTTCTCATGAAACAGAATGGGAAACGAAGAAAGAATTCCAAGAACCAGTTTAAATTATGTTTCCTTATAGAACGCCTCATTTGAAGTTGATTTATGTATGTTTTGTCTTCGTGGCTGATACTGTAACTCTACGAGCTAAGACATGTTGTGAAGGTAGCTGACAGCATAGCTAGTGACATTTCCCGCATATTTACAAAGATATGGAAGAATGCGGGAAAATAAATGCATCTGCGGAGGAATCAGTACTGTTAAAGGAATTCATAGAATTCTCGAAATTAAAAACAAATCGGAAAGTTAAAAATGATGACTTGAGTTCAGCACTGATGGTACGAAATAATCTTAAAACTCTGAACGACATGATGTTAAAAATTGTCAGGTTTTACCAACTCTTTGAAAGTTTGAAAGAGTTTGGATTTATGTTGTTGTGGAACGAGAATTTGGAGGAATATTGAGAATTTCGAGGAGATTTTTCTTTAAGTGATGGCCTGTTCCTTGTGAAGATAGGTGAACGGGAAGGTAAGCGATTGATGAGCCAACTACCTCGAAGAGGATGTCAGTTTGGTGAATCGGTAGATGTTATGGAAGGACAATGTTAAATATAGCAGTCGGCCACAACAAATCCTGTCGATACTGCTACGTTCAGTAGTGGCGAAGTGAAGAAGAAGAGGAAGCACTTCTAGTGACAGAATTTACTTCCATCTAGATCACTTTTGAATTATAATAATATCGAAATTCTCATATTCCCACAACCCTATTTTCAAAACAGCCTTCTTTTATAAAAATTATAATCATTAAACGTAATGTTTTTGATAAGTAATCCTAATTACTATCTTTGGGCTATTTTTAAATAATTTTTTTCAATTGAACTAAATTGATATTTATCATTTAAGAATGCAAATCCTGACAGGTAAAAAACGTGTATCATGAAAATAGAAAAGTCAATCTCGAAACTGCTCCCAAGATACAGTTATAAGATATGCTATTTTAAGTTATGTTTTTTGTAGCAGTTCAGAGACAACTTTTCTAGAATTCTTCCAATATTTATTTATGTTTTTTTGGATGTTCCTAATTAAATTTATACAAAAAATATATAGTGGAGGTCTTTTAGTTGATTTTCTTATGTTAAAATTAATGACTTAATAAATCAAAATTAATACGGGCTAAAATAAATGGAACAAGGCCCTACCAAAAATTAGTTTAGTAAACTCTTCCATGTGTCTTTATTATGCGATAAAAATAGGATTTGAACAACTTAGTACATACAAATTGTGTAATTCATTACTTTCTCGTATACGAAGTATAGAGGAAGTATTGTAATCGTCAAAAAATTCGAACTCGAGATTTTGATGAATCTCCACATTTTAGATCTCCCTGCGTCCAAAAAACATATTTTTGTAATAAACACTATCTGTGACAAAAATGGAACCGAACGCTTTGAGCTAGACAAATGAAATTCGGTATATTGTCATTACACAAAATTTGTAAATTTGAACAAATTCCGTTCAGAGGAAGTCTGTTTTTGTCGTCTGTTCGAATATAAGTTCACATGATAGTAGCAAAACGAAAAGAGCTAGTTGAATGCTATTCGGTAAGCAAATGTAAAATATATAATCTAGACATCTATAAAATTTTGTATTGTACAATGGGTTAACTATTTATATGTCTGTACCTTCATACATATGTAAACGCAATAATTCAAAAATGCAATGACTTAAATGTATCAGATTTGTTATTTTGTGACTACTAGAGTAATCCTGTGTCAATTTTTTTTCGATGAGTTTTGAAAATGCGTCTAAAACACAAATTTCCTTCTCATGTACTATTAACCGCATACAAGGGATTTATCGCCGAAAAATTCACCTATGATCATATGACATGTTCAGTAAAAATGCTAAATTCATGCCAAGAGTTAATCTTTTTTTTTAACTATTGTACTTCAATACCATTCAAGGCGTTCTCTGATATAAGACCTTTGTTATAGAGTATGGGAGAAAGTTTTAGGCAGAACACTCCGTTTAGATATTTTCTCATATAGAGAGTATATATCAGCAAGGGAAAATATTGTCACAGGAGAAAAGTCGGCACATAGTAAGTGTGGCTCAGAGGTAAAGTACGAGCTTCCACAGAACAAGGTCGGGGGTTCCAATCCCAGCCAAATCGTATTAATTTAAAGGTTGAACTTTAATTTGAATTTCTTATTATTCTTTTGTTAATGTTCTAGAACTTTCTCTAACCTTCTTTATAGATTATCCTGTAAAGGTACAAATTCTGAGTTCCACAAGTAGTGGAATGAATTCTTCGCCTGCATGTTACGAGTTGCTTAAAGCTAATAAACTTGATATAATGTTACTTTGTAACCTGTTATTCTTTGAATCTTCGTGATAATATTATAATGGTCAAAAAATTCGAGCACCAGATTTCATGTTTCAGATCTTCCTGAGTCTGAGAAACATATTTTTCGAAATATTTCTGCTGTTTAATATCGGTAACACGCTTTAAGTTAAAAAGAATGAAATTTGATATATGGGTTTCACATCAAATTGCTGACTTCTATCAAATTTTTATTGAAATCTTTTCGAAGAAATCTGTCTGCCTGTCCATCGATGTAAGTTCAAGTGAACTCGATAATTAAAACAAGCTAGTTTATTATCATGTGAGAATATGGTGTTGTTTTGGTTAGGAGGTTTTGAAGTTCAAAATCACGTAGGCAATGAATATTGAAGCTCGAAATTGCTAGACAATGAATAAAGCACAAATGGCTATTTCCATCATCATCTTTTAATCGTATATATTTTTTCACCTGCTTTTACCAGTATTGCTTTATTATTATTATTATGTATACTTCTTTGACAGCAGATGCGTTTTTATAAGGTTGACTTAGAACTATGACATCATAGATGTTATTTCGTCTCAAAATCGGTCGAGCTCCAAAACTTTGTTTGCCAGCTAGAAAAATTATCATTATATATATATATATATATATATATATATATATATATATATATATATATATATATATATATATATATATATATATATATGTAGTGACGAGCGCCTGTTGGCGAGCGCCATCTGCTGGTTGTTAGACGGAGATGACGCTGATCAGACGGAGAGCAGATCAGACGGATCTGGACGAGAGTGAAGACGTGTCAGATCAGACGGATCTGGACGAGAGTGAAGACGTGTCAGATCAGACGGATCTGGACGGGAGCAAAGACGTGTCAGATCAGACGGATCTGGAGGAAAGTAAAGACGTGGCAGATCAGACGGATCTGGACGAGAGAAAAGACGTGGCAGATCAGACGGATCTGGACGAAAGTAAAGACGAGACGTATTCGACGAAATCTACTGAATGTTCAATTCTTTATGTTAATGTATATATATCCTAAATGTCCTAATCGTCCTAAATGTAATTAAATGTGCGTTCTAAAATGGTAGTGATTTCTGAGTCCTACAAATATGGGGGTTCGGCCGAGATATTAATGAAGAGCCAAACAGGAGTGAAATTTGACGTAGAGCAATTTGACGTGCTACAGTAAACCTTTTGGATACCAACTCCTTGTGGACTGACGCAGTGTGGATCGACGTTGAAGAAATTGTGAGTACAATTTTGATTTATTCTCAAGTATGGCATTTCTTACACGAGCACGAAAGAGCGACTTACTAACTTTAGTAGACGAATTAGAACTAACGGCACCACAAGATGCCAAAGTGCGACAGTTAGTTACAATGATAACAAAGTCGAAAGACTATGACGAAAAGTTCGTAAAAGATTTACTTTTAACTATCACTCAGGAGCGCGAAAGGTTAGATGCTGAAAAGGCCAAAGCCGAAAAGGCTAAGGCAAAAGCCGAAAAGAATGAGCGTGAATATACTTTGAAAAAGTTAGAACTTGAGTTAAAAAGTAGAGAAAATACTTTAACTGCATCAGATATGCCTAAGACTGATATATTAAAATTGCTAAAGAATTATGATAATAGCGGAGACATAAGTGTTTACCTTTCGTTATTTGAGAAACAAATAAGTAGGGCTAACATTGCAAAAGAAAACTGGATTTCTTATTTACTCGGGTTATTACCATTGGATATAGTCAATTTAATTGCTCGCGAACCTGATCCATCAGCTAATGACTATGATTACATAAAAAAACTGTTGCTTAAAAGATTTAAATTAACTTCCGAGCAACTCAGGCAGAAGTTCTTTACTCACAAACGAGATTCTTCTTCATCATGGCGGGATTTCGGTTTTGAACTAAATAACTTTTTTGAGGAATGGATAAATTGTTTAGAAATAACCGATTTTGAAGATTTAAAGCAGCTAATGGTCGTTGACCAGTTAAAGAGTAAAATACCAAATGACGTACGCGATCATTTTCTCGACGATTTGCCCAAAATAAAGAAAGTAGAAGATTTGGTTAATAAACTGGACGAATATGAAGCTGCACGAAGTCACCTTAGAAAGGAAACAAACAGAAATTGGCGTGTTTCCGAAAACAGAAGTAAATTTGATATCGCGAAAGAAGCTAAAAATTCACCATTGCCGTTCGTTCGTGCTCAAAAGAATTATGCTGATGATAATTACTATAACAAGAGTAATAATAAATGTTTTAATTGTAATGAGACTGGCCATAAATCAACTAATTGCAAGTTTAAAAACAAAGGATTGAAATGTTTCCAATGTGGTAACTTTGGCCACAAAGCCAGTAACTGCCCGCAAAGAGATTTTAAAGTGTCTCTCTCTAATAAAGTATATACTCGTAACTCTCCAAAAACTGTAAATAAGCTTAGTAAAAATGTTGAAATAAATGGTGTAAATTGTGATGCATTAATTGATACTGGAAGTGATATTACTATGATTAATTATGATTTTTATTTGAAAATTGGTAAACCTAATTTAATGACTGATAATGTGAAATTAGCTGGTATAAGTGGAGATAGCATTACTCCTCTAGGTTTTTTTTATTGTGATATATTAATTGATGAATATGTAATATCAACTAATGTGTATGTGTTAGAAATAATGCCGAACGAAATAATCATTGGCATGGACGTATTAAATAATCTAAGCTTTTCATTTCAAGAAAATCAAATTATCATTCATGAAAAAAGAGCCCAAATAAATTACACCCGGCTGGTGAGAAACGAGGTCAAGGTCGTATCACTACGTTCCTCGGAGCTGAAAAGAGACAGTCAGGCATCTATTTTTGCTGAGACTGGCAATAAAATAAATACACATCCTCTCCCATACTTCATTCATTTAACGGATTCAATAAACTATGATGAAATCGACATGAGTCATGTAAAAAATCCGTTGAGACAGGAAATAAATCGTCTTTTAAATAAGTATTCGCCAAACAAAACAAAAAGTACGGATTTGCAAATGAAAATAATATTGAGCGATGATATTCCGATTAGTCATAACCCTCGAAGGCTGCCTTTTAAAGAACAAAAATTCGTTGAAACTCAGATTGATAAATGGTTACAGGAAGGGATAATAAAACCCAGTAGTTCAAATTTTTCTTCACCCGTGGTTTTGTGCAAGAAGAAGGATGATAGTTATAGGTTATGCATTGATTATCGTAAGCTAAATAAAAAGATGATTAAAGATCGGTACCCTTTACCCCTCATAGAAGATTTGCTCGACAAACTTGATCAATCAAAAATATTTACTACTTTGGACTTGAAAAACGGATTTTTTCATGTAGACGTAGAGAAAGATAGCACAAAATTTACGTCTTTTGTAACACATCATGGGCAGTGGGAATTTCTTAAAGTACCATTTGGACTTTCCAATAGTCCGAGTGTATTTCAGCGTTACATTAATGTGATATTTAGGAATTTGATGCTAGATGGAACTGTACTGATTTATATGGACGACATTATTATACCATCCAAAACCGAGGAAGAAGGGCTAGAAAAATTACAACGTGTTCTACAGGTTGCATCAGAGTACGGTTTGGAGTTTAATTTTAAGAAGTGTCAGTTTTTAAAACCACAAATAGAATTTTTAGGCTATAGAATCCAAAACGGAACTATACAACCCTCTGTATCTAAAACGGTAGCTGTAAAAAAATTTCCACAACCACAAACTGTTAAACAAGTACAAAGCTTTTTAGGCCTTACTAGTTATTTTCGGAAATTCATACCCCACTATTCAAAAATCGCAAAACCGCTTAGTGATCTACTAAGAAAAGACATTGCATTTAAGTTTGAATCTGAACAAAAGGAAGCTTTTCAAAAACTCAAAGATATTTTAACTCAAGAGCCAATTTTGCATCTCTATCAACAGGGATCAGTTTTAGAACTCCATACAGATGCTAGCAGTCAGGGATTCGGAGCAGTGCTGCTGCAACAGGGAACCGACAATAAGTTTTATCCTATTCATTATTTTAGTCGAAAAACATCTCCACAACAAGAAAAATATAGTAGCTATGAATTAGAAGTTTTGGCTGCGATCGAAGCGTTAAAAAAATTTAGACATTATTTACTGGGTTCTAAATTTAAAATTGTGACTGATTGTTCCGCTTTTCAACAAACTATGAGTAAAAGAGATCTTACACCAAAAGTTGCAAGATGGGCTTTACAATTAGAGGAATTTGATTACCAAATTGTTCACAGATCAGGAAAACAAATGGCACACGTAGATTCTCTTAGTCGAAACGCAGTACTTGTTGTTACTCGTTCATATAGTGAAGTGACCACTAAAATAGCCAATGCTCAAAATCAGGACGAATTCCTTAAGAAATTGAAAGCTTTGATAGATAAACAAGAAGACGGTGAACACATTGTGAGAAATGGAGTTTTATACAAATACGATAATGGTAGAGAATTGCTCATAGTCCCAGAAGCATTACAAAGAGAAATTATTCGAGAAATTCACAATAAAGGACATTACGCTGTGGCTAAGACGGAAGAAATTTTAAAGCAAGAATTTTACATACCAAAGTTGAGGTCAAAAATAGAATGTGTGATTGCCAATTGCGTGGAGTGTATTCTTTGTAATAAGAAACGTGGGAAAGGTGAAGGTTTCCTTAACCCCATCCCAAAAGAAAATTTGCCTTTAAGTACATATCACATAGATTTCAATGGCCCTATGCCTTCTACAAATAAGAACTATCAGCATATTTTTTCAATAGTCGACGCTTTTACAAAATTTGTCTGGTTGTATCCGGTTAAATCAACATCTACTCAAGATGCAATAACTAAACTTAAGCTTCAACAATCTACTTTTGGAAATCCGACGAGAATAATAACAGACAGAGGTTCAGCTTTTACCTCAAAAGAATTTGAAACATACTGTCAGGATGAAAATATTGAACATTTCAAAATTAGCACTGGAATTCCTCGCGGAAATGGGCAAATTGAAATAATGCATAAAATTTTAATACCCATTCTATCAAAACTCTCAATAACAGACCCTACCAAATGGTATAAACATGTTGCATCAGTGCAAAAAATAATCAATAGTACTGTTTCGAGGAGTACAAAGTTTACCCCGTTTGAGCTTTTAACTGGTGTAAAATTAAAAGATACAACTGATTTACATTTAAAGGAAATATTGGAAGAAGAATACACAAAAGCAATGATGGAAGATCGAAATAATATGAGAGAAGAAGCAAGGGAAAACATTTTGAAGATGCAAGAAGAGAATCGGAAAAGTTTCAACAAACGAAGAAAAGTGGCGCGCATCTACAAACTTGGTGAATTAGTGGCCATACAACGGACGCAGTTTGGAACTGGACTCAAACTAAGACCAAAGTTTCATGGACCATATCGGATTGTTAAGGTTAAACCTAAGGATCGCTATGACGTGGAAAAAGTTGGATGTCATGACGGACCAAATACAACTTCCACAGCAGCCGATTTCATAAAAGCATGGTCTTCAGACTAAAAAAAAAAAAAAAAAATGTTTATTGTTTTATCCAGATACTGTTTTCTTTTTTTTATTCTTTCAGATTTTTCTTTCTACTTTAACTTTCGAGGACGAAAGAGATGTCAGGATCGCCGAATGTAGTGACGAGCGCCATCTGCTGGTTGTTAGACGGAGTTGACGCTGATCAGACGGAGAGCAGATCAGACGGATCTGGACGAGAGTGAAGACGTGTCAGATCAGACGGATCTGGACGAGAGTGAAGACGTGTCAGATCAGACGGATCTGGACGGGAGCAAAGACGTGTCAGATCAGACGGATCTGGAGGAAAGTAAAGACGTGGCAGATCAGACGGATCTGGACGAGAGAAAAGACGTGGCAGATCAGACGGATCTGGACGAAAGTAAAGACGAGACGTATTCGACGAAATCTACTGAATGTTCAATTCTTTATGTTAATGTATATATATCCTAAATGTCCTAATCGTCCTAAATGTAATTAAATGTGCGTTCTAAAATGGTAGTGATTTCTGAGTCCTACATATATATATATATATACAGGGATAGATACCGATAGAGAAGTCTCGTAATTATTTCAAACTGGTTAATGACTTAAATTAATTAAGACAAATAATGACTTAAAAGTAATAATGTTGTCACATGATAACTAGAAATTTGCGATCATGGATTTCAATTGTTTTTTTGTTTTTTTTTTTGTTTTTTTTACTTATTTTTGAATCTATACGTATTTTGGAATTATTTAATTTCTAACTACTTCAAAGCTCCAAGAGATTTTAGTATCATTTTCCTGTTGTTAACTGAAAACTTTTTTTAACATTTTAACAATTATTTTTTTACTTGTTTCGAGGTCGCATTCTATGTCTTTCGTACATTAAGAAACCCCTTGGCATGGAAAAATAACATAAAATAAAAATTATTGCTTCATTAATGAAGTAAATAATAAAACTACACTGCAAATAAAACTTCAAAATCATCCAGTATTATCAAACGTTGTTGCAAATGTCACTTTGAAGATAGCCATCAATTCAAAAATCATTGAAAAACTGAATCATTACATGCAATTTTTTTAAAAAAACATATAGCGTGAAAACTGATGCAATTTCAAATATGAATGTTTGATTCTTCAATGAAATCAATTTGCACTAATAGTTTATTAATTATGATTGTGAATACGAACCAGAATGAACCCATTCATAATTTCACTAAATTACGATACTGTTCGTTTCAGTATCTTGAGAAGACCACTTTTCGATGATTCTATCGTACTAAGGGGTGAGGAGCGGAAGGATGTGAGTATTTCCGGAATTCAATTTATTGTTCAAAGTAAACATCTCCTTCTTTCATCTTTGCTCTTACCCCTATTTTGTCGAATTAAACCCATCCTAACACATGCGCAAAAGCACGGAGGGTTTTAGAATCCGTTGGCAAACAATAGGCATTCTTATTTTATAAATATTGAAAATAAAATATAACATTTGCTATCTAGTTTACAGAAATTTTAATTTGTTTGGAAAACACGTTTTTTTTTAAATGTAAAAACTAATTGTTTAGAAAATCAGGCCGCTTGAATTCTTAACTGTTTACTAAATCCAATCATTTTCTATTATTATTAGATCATGTGTGGACTTCATATAGTCAATTGACCTGATAGTTATAATAATTAAACTGTCAAAATTCTTTTTAACTAAAAAAAGTTAAAGTGATTTTAATAAATATATTCCCAATTTTTAAAATAAATATTCATAAGTAAATTTTTAGAAGTTTAAAAACTGTAAAAAGAACTATAAAATTTTATATAACACATGGAGAAAAGAATAAGTGAAAAAATAATGTTTAACCAAATAATCGAAGAAGTGCTTTTTTTTTTAGTTCCTCATAAACGTTCCTGTCGTTTCAACATTTTGAGTTAATTCTTCACAAAAATTAATATTCAAAAGACATAGTGATTATAAATGAATACCAACTTTGCAGAGCTATCAAAAGAAGCAAAATAAAATATAATCTAGTTTTTCATCAGAAATTACAAAAAATCGTTGAACATTTAAATTTAACGCAGTAATAAGTGTTCATTATAAACTACTTTCAAAATGTGAACAATATCAAGGCGATACAATAACTCATCCCATACTTTTTCATCAACTCTGATGAGGTGCTTTGAAAAATTGTAGATATGAATGTCGTAAGTTTATCAACATCAGTTGATAGTGGGGGGATAAACACCTGCTGTTTGATGTAGCCCTAGAAAAAAGATGAAATATCGCCATACTCGCATATTTACATCATTTCAAAACTTCACACCAGGCTTCCAGAATGAAATTGTAGGAGGAGTTATCGTACTGCTTTGTTATCCGTCGCAATTCTGGAGGGGCTCGCCTTGAAATCCATAAGTGTATTTAAGCTTTCAACTGTTATATTTGATTTCTGGTGAACAACAGGGACATATTTCCTTAGTTAAGGTAACAGACCTGCAAAGTTGGGATATTCATTTATAATCAACTCGTATTTTTTTGCCATACAAGCAATATACATATTTATTTTCAACTAGCTGGTAACCGGTGCGTTGCGGCCGCAGAAGAAATAATTTTGGAAATATTGTTTGAAATTTGAAATAGTTATTTAATTTAATTAGGAATGATATTTATTTTCTTGTCGACGATGAATACATTCACCGAAATTGAATGACATATAAAGGAGGAGTATATATATATATATATATATATATATATATATATATATATATATATATATATATATATATATATATATATATATATATATATATATATATATATATATATATATATATATATATATATATATATATATATATTCAACCGCTTTAGGATAGGCAATATTTTTTGTTTTTTCGCCTTCAGCAAAAACAAATAAACTTATTGGCTGTCCGACTCGTGAGCGTCCAACATACAACTGGCCATGTGAAAAACATGAATTTTCTAGGTTCAATCTGCATTTGAAGTGATTGACCTTGCGTCTTGTTGATGGTCATCGAGAATGCAAGTCGAATGGTGAAATACAGTCCTTTCAAATCGAAAACCATATCGTTGGGAATAATGGGAATGCGTGGAATAAACACATCGTCTCCGGTCGGCTTTCTGTTAAGAATAATTGCCTCGCTTCTTGCCGCATGTTGGTCTTCTGATTCAGAAGCGCTTGATCGGTTAGAACATAAATGTTGTCTTTCGTTTCTTGCCGCATATTGATCTTGAGATTCTGAAACACGTGAATTTGCAATTCATAAACAATCTACTTCATTATTTACTTGCCGTTCCTCGTTTGTTTGAGAAGCTTAAATTCGCTTATTTCTATGTGCTGCGCTTGTAGATCTACTAAGTGACGAATGTTTGGGAATCATATTTTTTTAAGAAGCTATTAACTCGCTATATGTTTGTATAACCGAAATATCGCTTGTCGATGCACTGAATAAACAGACAAATAGCTGTTTACAATTCTATTATGTAGGTGTAAGATAAAATCTGAATAATATATGCGGTTCGATGCAATCAAAATATTGTGTTCGTTGAATGAGAATATCTTCTGTAGATGACTATTCATTAACGAAAAGACAAAAGATTTGACCTTGAATTAAATATTTTGGATTTTATTTCACCTACTTTGATTGGCATCAATGATAATAATTTTATTTTGTTCGATATATGGGTGGCTAGCTCCGAATAACATATGACAACTACCGTTCACTGTTTGTCTTTTGCCAATTGTTAGTTTTGTTAAATAATTTTAAATAATTTTGAATAATTGAAATGTATGAAACGATATTTTTGTAAATTTTCTTGTGTTCAAAATAAATGCTAATAGTTGCACTATTCCTATAACCATCACGCAAATGCAAGCAATAAGATGGCAAAATTTTATCGCAATCCTAAAAACGGTACGGCAGCGCATACAATACGAACAAACAAATCATTTTTCAATTCCTACTATTAGCTCACAATCTATACTACTATTATAAATGTGAAAGTTTGGATGGATGGATGGATGTTTGTTTGTCAATCACACCAGAACGGCTGAACAGAATTAGATAAAATTTAGCTGAGAGATAGATTATAGTCTGGAATAGGATATAGGCTACTATTTATTCCGTTTAACTGAGTGGTGAATTGTTTATTAATTAAAAACTAACTTTCCCGCCAAAAATCGAAAAATGAGTAAAGCTTCAGGGTTGTTGTTTTTTTTTCCCACGCCAATGAGATTAGGCTTAACAGGATTTTGACTATTATTTCAAACGATTCTGTTTATTTTCTTAGTGTTCGATACATTTAAAATAAAATATTGTTAATTAATCCATCTTTCGGATTCATTCTGAAGTACTTTTGAATTAAAATAAAACAGAATAAAGGAAATTAAAAATTTATAATATTGCGTTACCCCAACTGGCGTGGAAAATTCACGAATTTGTGTTACCCCACTTAGCGTTGAAAATTCACGCATGCGCAGGAGTAACAAAAGATAACGCCATTCATGCTATAATTTCCAATCTATTTCCACACGTACGAAGTCGCGGGTAAAATATAGTTTTTCAATATATATCTTGTTCAAATTTTCAATCGTTAATAAAATACTTTTTATTCATCCACTCAAGTTCAAATACATTTTTTTACACTTGCAGTGGATGACATTCGATGTTAATACAGTTTTTTTTCAAATATTAATTAATTAAATAAATTTGTCCAGTAATTTCTATTGGGTCGCCAAAGTCGCCAAATCCGTCGCCAAAGGGTAGTCATGTTTATCCCCAATTTTTTTAATTATTTAATAAAAGTAACTAAAATAAAAAAAATTTGTTGACCTAAGTAGGAATTGACTTAAAAAATTTTGTTTTATATATTAGTTGCTATATATTAGATAAAGAGATCTCTGATCGTTATATCAAGGATTTTTCAGTGACAGTATAATCAATAAAATAAATGAAGTTCAATATATTTTTAGAATGATATTTTAAAATTATCCCGAATTTTCTCAAATCTTACACGAATTGCTTCACTGCTACACTAGAAAAGCGTATAGTAAAATCGTCTTAAAATATATTATTCCTTTTCTTTTAAATTCAGTTTTCCCGCTACTAGCTTATTTCATTTCATTCCGAAAGTTTATATGTGATTGGAGTCAGTTAAATATGCTTTAAAACTTGAAAATATTTCTGGACTACTTTTGAAATTAAATATCTAGAAAAGAAAATAAAGAACATGTCCTCTATTCTTTGAAGAATGTTTCCTTAATAAACTGCAATAAAAACGTAGTTACAAAAACCCATTTAGAAACAGTTTTTCACGAATAGCGGCGTAAGAAGAAAAAAAAATGTAGCTGTTAGGTTGTTTAACTATAAAGACAAAATTCGTTCTGGTGCATTCGTGAAATCCAAAACCAAACGAAAAACAAATGAAGCAATTACAGCAGTTTCTTTTCCTCATCAACATTTTTAAGATTCCTGAACAAAAATATTCCAAAACGTTTCCACTTCGAAACAAAAACCTCACATTCCATTCTGGAATCTTCTTTCTCCTGAGGATTTGAAAATGGAAATGGCGCAGGGAGAAAGAACGAATATTTTTCATCGAACGTAATTCAAAAATCAAAGTGACCTATTTGCGTTCTCATTACCAAAAAGTACGTAAACGGAAGAGAGAAAAAAATCGTTTTCTTGAAAAGAAATGGAAAACAAACACAAGTCAATCGATTTCGATCGTGGATGCTATTTGCCTTATACCTATGCATACATAAAAATAATATAAACATAAAAGAAACTGAACAACCAACATTCTCTAAACATATTGTCTTTCAAAGCAACTAAATATCTGAGATCAAATGGAGGATTGAACTTTTCAAATGACTTCGAAGATTTGTCTGAGAGCGGTTTTCTTGAATGGAATTTTCAAAAAAGCTTTTTGGTGAAAGAAAGCTTTTTTCCCGTCTTAAGGAATTTTGAAACGCCATTACGAATTACTTTTTAAAAAATATGAATCTTTTATTAGTATTTTGTAAGTGGCAAACTTTGAATTCAACTGTGAGATAAAATTAAATTCTGTTTAGAAACCATGCTCTTTTTTATCTAACAACATTTTCTTGAGATAATAGAAAAGTTTTTAAAAATATACGTATTTACTTCAACAGCCATTTTTTATGAATTTTAAAAGCAAAGTTTTAAAGGAATAAATGCTTAAAAATTAGAGAATAGAAAGATTCGAATTTGGTCTTATTTGGTCTTTTATTTCTTATGTTTAAACGTTCTAGCTATCGTTCTATTAAAAATTTACATTTATATAATTTTGTTACTATACAAAATGTTTAAAAACCTCTACTTTGTATATTCTTAATTCGAATTCTTTCTCTAAATGCAAAGTTTTAAAGGAATGAATGTTTAAAAATTAGGAAATAGAAAGATTCGAATTTGATTTTATTCTATTTCTTACATTTAAACAATAAAACTATCATTCTATTAAAAGTTTAGTTTTATATAATTTTGATATTACATAAAAAGTTTTAAATAATCCAATTAACATATTTTTATTAGATCTTTTTGCTTCGAATATGAAACATATGCAAAGCAAAAAATTATAATCTTCACTTAAATTGAACTTGACTTTTGAATACCTTTCAGTCAAGGAAATGCCTAACGAAAAACACAATCATCTGTATGGATGAAGTTTGGCAATGCGACTTTACACAAAATTTGCAAATTTATATATAAAATTATACATTGAATAAAAAATCTACTATCTGGCTCTTTATTTAAATTTGAACATGTTGACTCTGAAACCCATATATATTCTTTATCGAAATTATATAATAATAATCTTATATTAATTGATTAAATATTTCTATTAATTCCTAATGATACCCAAATTGCTTTGGATTTTGGGCGTGTAATATATATTTGAAGAACTGTTTTTGTTGTTGCACATTCACAAGAACAGCAAAGCTATATCAAGTCTATGAAACTGTGCACCCTGAAAAAGTCCAATACCAACAATGGATTGTCAATAAGATAAGACCTGAAGAGATCCAGACCAGAAGAGAAATAAGAATGTGATCAGGTGAAACCTCTTCCGTAAAACACTTGGGGTAGACTTCAAAGCACTTAAAACCCTCAGAATGTTTCCCAATTCTAAGGTGCCCACTGTGAAAACGAGTAAGAGCAGTCTTATCCAACTTACTACAATCAAGAGTCAGAGAGTCTCCTGGACGGCTATTCTTATACCAGTGATGTACTGGTGGGAGAAACTAAATGGTGTTATTTGGCTTTTAGTTCTCAAGAAAATTTCCATGTAAGCAAAAGTTTCAGTAGGTATCACTAGTTCCCGCTTTAGCCAGGGTGTCCGCAATCTCCTTTACCTTCGATGACAATATGAGAAGGTATCCATTGTACTAGGTGGATCTGATGAGACAAGGAAAGGCTTTTTAGGTTTTTGAGTATATTCTCTCCCACCTTATCCTTCGAACTATGCCATTTGGCTAAGTGTTGAATTCAGCTTCTACTATCTGACTATCTACCATATCCAGATTTCATTTTTATGAGTATGTGACTTGAGTAGTTCCAGTCCTTCATTGATGGCAATAAACTCGCTACGAAAAGCAGAGCAGAAGTCGGGATTTCTCTTCTGGATTTTTACCTCTTCATCTTGAGATTTGATGAAGATTCCACTGCCAATATAGTCATTTTTCTACCGTCATATAGATCTGAACTGCGTCCCTTGGAATATGATTAATTCTCTCAAGCGTCAGTTGCCTTAGATAAATTGGAAGATTATTTGAAGAACTTGTCACCTCCAATAGTAATATAAGTACAATCAGCAAAAAAATAGTTTCTTAGACGGGCATCAATTGACCATGCACCAATCCATCCAGTAGGCGTAAGACTCGTCAGTGGAATATGGTCGAAATGGTCGGTTGGATGTGACTTCTGCATCTTTCAAAGAAGCCAGAACCCAATTAATTTTCATTCCAATATTTGAAATGCCCAGAAAAAATTACCCACTAACGTAATTATTTTTGTTAAATCAAAAATGAACGAAAAATTAAAATACATATTTATTGATGAGCACAAAAATATATACAAATTAGAAAACTGACAACAAGTTGCACAATTTGATGCAATTTGGAATTCGGGAGTGAAATACTGCTTAAAATTAATGTGATTTCTGAAATTAATATTTTTTGTAAGCTCATAATCACTGTTGTGCCACTTTTATTATTAATTTTTAGCAAGCGATAAAAATGGCGGTTATGTGGAATGCTAAAAACATAAAAACAAATGTATATCTGACTCTTATGGAAGTATATTAGATAGTCTGGGAAAAGCGGGACAAGCAGCATAAAGAATCTCATATTTCCATTCTGACTTTATTGATTAGTACGTAAATAATTCAAAAGGAATACTTTCTGAGTAGTATTCCAAGTATTCTGACTACGGAAAAGCTCCTTGACGACAAGTGCAGTTAGTCGTTAGAGAAATTTCAAGGATCGGCGATTTAATCATTTCACATGGTATTTCGAAATTTTGTCTCCACTTTTGCTAGAGGTTGCCGAATCTCCATCAAGCATTCCATTTGTGTGATCCCCCTTCAAAAAATGAAACACTTCTATCGAAATGAGATATTTCATCAATCAGAGAAAATAAATACTATATTCATCGGTCTCTCTAGATTAAAACACGTCGAAAATTGGGATTATGGCTATATATACATTCATCAGTTAAAAATAAGCTAACGATTTCATTCATCTTGCTTCTGCTGAACCTGATGGACTGATCACTTTAAATTATTCTTTTTTGGAAGATGAAATGACCGAGACAAAAGCCTGATCACCTGATCACCTTAAATGAATCCTTTTTTGAAAGATGAAATGATCCAAACACCAACCTCTGACTTTCTTCGATGAGCTCTCATTTCACGGAGCATTTGTTCACGAATAGAACGGCAGACTCTAATTACTATGGCAATTTGAAGATATAAATTTAACTCTCTTCTACTCACTCCTCCATTACTTCGAGTCATTTCAGATTTAAAAAAAAAGTCTTCTGTTGCTGTTGTTCTTGGCTACCTTGGACCAAAGTATCCATTAGCGGGCCCATTATTTGAAAACGCTTGATGTGACATTTTAAAGATTTATTCATAGCTTAGATAAATTCAGTTTCATCTTTCAACTTCAAATCTAGCATTCACCTGTGACAGTGCTTTCCACTGAAGTGAAACATTGAAACAAAATCAATACTCCATTAAAATTTGTTAATTTTAAATTGTACAAAAATTTCTAATTTCAACATGCTATGAAACTTGACTGCTTTCTAATTTTTGAATTTCATGTACTTAGTTATGAATCTCTTATTTTTTTACTTTAATTACAAATAATTAGCAAGAGATAACAAAATCATTAGAAATTATATAAAAATTTCGATCTTGAACGTAATGTGTCAAATTATCGTCCAATTGTTTCAAGCTTTGTGCCTGAAATATGATTCATGGTCAGTACAATCAAACAGTAAACATGTCTAAAATTTTATAACAATTTTATTAAACCGACTGGTCCTTTTTAAATACTCTATAACTTTCATTATAATATGAAATTAGTTGGTTCATGGTAATAATTGCTAATAATAATTTGCAAGGATACTGGAATCTCTAGACCAATGCAATGTAGTAAGATAATGATTTAAGATCGATTCACGTATCTTTATGTTATTTTAAAAATTTACAATTAATTGTACAGCAATAATAACTATTACACAAAAAAAATGAATCTTTGGACAATGCATGAGTATAAATATTTCTGCAAGATATATCTTAAAATAATTTTTAAAAATTTCTTAAAATTCGAGAAACAATTTACGGAAGTTTATGATTTGAATTTTAAAATGGTATAAAAGAGTTTTTGTGCAAGGATTTGCACCGAAATCATTGAGGGCAAATTTTAAAAATTTGATCAATTTATTATTAGAAATATAAAAAATACCTTTCTTAGCGAAAATATACTACCTGGTAATTAATTAAAGTCAAACCTACTTTTCAAAAAAGTTATATGAAAATTCATAGAATAAAAGGCATTGAAAATTCAGATTTTTTTCCCTATGATTCTATAAATTAGGGGTAAAAAAATGAGTTGGAAGATTTAGGTTTTGTTAGGTTTTTACAACAATTTCGAGAAAAAAAAAGTGATATCCTTTATATTTATAGGAAGACGAATTCTAATCTAGGTGAAAATGCTAGTTACCAAAATTGGCTTGTTTTTGTTGAATAATATAGTTTTTTTCGTGATGTTTTAATTTCTGAACGACAAAAAAAATATGTAACATATGCCACAATAATTCTAGTTTGGCCAAGCAATAATCCAATTTCTAAAAATGGGAAATTATTGGGATAGTTATTAATCAATTGCTTAAATATCCCAAAAGTATTGCTAATACTTCATATTATTTGAGGATAAAATTATAAAAAATAGGATATGAACAGTGAAAATGAGAAATATTTGTCGTATATATCTACAAGATTTCTATAGCGTTAAAAGTATTTATAAAATTTGAGATTCTATTTTTGCTTATCATATTTTGACAACAAGTGTAACTTACAGCAAATGTAATCTTAGCTTCTGATCCATGAATAAAAGTATCAATCCTTCCGATTTGGTATTTCTGTGCCTGTATAGAATACCAATCAAAAACATCGTATGCTCTTTTGTTCGTTACATCTTTGTTTTGTTGTTTATAGTATTCTTGTCATCTGACATCACATAATATTCTTTAAGCTTCAGTGGTTTCTTTATTCAACAGTAAAGAGGCTCAGTAACCCAGAATTACCTTACACATTGATTAGGTCATTTAAAAAAGTTGCCAAGATTAAATAAAACATTTTATCATTAAATAAATGTCATTGAAAATATAATTTCTTGTTTTTTTTGGATGGTATATAAATTATTTTCGTTCAATCATTATTGCAGAAGTTATTGGTGAAACCCTGAGCGAAATTGCCTAATAATTTTCGCCACTTAATTTTTATAATTTAAGTAGATGCCTTGATTTCATAAAACACTAAATGTTTATATAAAAGAAATCAAAATGTATTAGCAATTATCAAATAGTTTGGGAAAAAAAGAATCTGCATTCCTTAACTTCGAAAATTGGGTAGAAAATCTGTAATTAAATATTTGGCTACTAACGATCATTGCCGGGAATTCTTATTACGAGTATAGTTAAAGAGTTGTGAATAAAACTAATTTTTTTAATGTTAAAATTTTAAAAAATGAGGACTTCTATTAAATAAAATAATTAGAAAAATAGTATTTTATGTTATAAGATGAAATAAAAATGATTTTTTTTCTTTTTGAAATTAATCACCAAAAAAAGGCCAACATTGTTCACACATTTTTAATTCAAATTAAAAAAAAAAACTCACTTAAAAATATAAGTTAGAGCGTAGTATTTCCAATGTTTCATGATTTTAGAAATTTTACCTTAATCTTCGAAATTTCAATTAAAAATTATATTTTCTTCATTTTTAGTAGACTAATAAGAAGACACTTTTTTGAAGTTTTATCATTTCCACTTTTAAGTCTTTAATTTAATTCAGGACTATTATTAAAGTGCAATTATATAAATAAATATAAACCAGATGTTTCTTCTTGTATGGGATCAATATTATGTAAACAATAAATTAATAATTAAATTCTAAAAATAATAAACTATTGTATTTTCATGAACACTTTTCTGAACAGAATTTCAAAGCAGGAATTAAGTTACGAAATTGAATTTCTGTAATTTTCATGCAAAAGTAAGAAGATCCAACGGATGGCTTTAATTTTCCCCTTATACAGAATGTCCACTGCAATTAGTCCACTACTGCCCAATAGCTGATTTCTGAACTGCTAGATATGATTATACACTTCCAGGTATAAAAATATGCTAAATAATATTATTGCAGTTTATGTTGATTTATTATTTATTATTTATTATTTGCAAATTTAGTTCAAGTAGGTGACTGCTTTAAAAAGTAGAATTTTTAGCGAAATTGTATTTTTTTATTTAATATTCTTAATGCTTGAAAAACCCTTTGGATTTTTTTTCTTTCATCCTTGGGAAGTTACACTGATTTTTATAATTGCGTTTGTATACTTTTTAATGCTATTTTACATCTTTAAATGCTATTTTTCAAGTTCTCATCGTTGGTAGAATTTTCTTAGCAAAGTCTACCATATTCTTTCTTATAAAGTCTTATCTATCGCATAATTTTTGTTCGAATTTGGTATGATAATTTCTCACAACATTCTGTAGTTTGAAGTTAAGAATATGGAATCTATATATTTAGAAATATTATATAGTTGTTTCAATGCTTCACAATGGGAAAAATTGAAACTGATTTTATTAATCAGTCGAACTCAAATTCAACTTATTTTTTAGTTCAGAAACTATGTAATATATTTCTTAAGTTATCTGCAAAATCTTAAGCAAGTCATTTGATAAACCTCTAAACATATGATTTTTGATTTATACCTGATTTTAGCTAATTAAAGATCTTCTTTCCAATTTTTTAAAAACTTTTGCTATTTAACCGGTCTACCTTGATTTCATGGATGGGTTTTTTTAAAAATATTTTTTGTGAAAAAATTGAAAAATATGACTGTTTTTGATTTCCTTTTCTAAACATTCATTCCGAACACACTCCCATACTTTAAGTATAAATATTTGAAAGTATTCATAATATTGGTACAAGGTAATGATTTAAGATTTTATCATTTCCATTAAAAATTTGAGTATTCTGTTTCAGAAGATAAGATATAGCCTTTATTTTTTCCTACTGATTTTTATTGATGATTTTAATATAAAGCAAAGTCATATAGGCCCCAAAAAAAACCTTCTTTATGTGATTAGCCGGATGGAACTCCATGAGTTTTCGTTACAAATTTATTCCTTTGATTTCAGTCTTCTGTCGAAAGTAATATCAGGTCCATAAATAAGATAAAATGTGTGTTAAAATTCAAACAATTTCATGATTTGATGTTATGCAATAACAGATTATTTATAGAAAAATAAAAACAACTTTGATGCCTCATCGTTAAACTGGTAACAGATTTATATTCACATATAAAAAGTTGGTTATGATTTAATATAACGAATAAAATTTCAAACTAAGTTGCTATTCAGGTGTAATTAAATTGAAGATACCAGTAATGATGCTATAAAGCATTAATAATGTAGCATGATATTAAAAATATTTATTATCCATCGCCTAAATTGTTAGCACGTATTAGCTCACTCGTTTTTATTAAAACCACTAATAAAAATAAAATTCTAAAAGATCAAAATCATTCAACTAAAAGCATCCAGTAAAAAATATTTTAGTTTTCTTCACTTCTTTTACTCCGCTGAATTTTATCTTCTGCTGGAGGCGATATCATGCCCACACATAACTGAAACGGTGTTTTAATACTCGAACAATACTTTTAATGATTACAAGCGATATTTAATCGCCAAATATTTCCGTAAGTAAGTTGAAAGAATTTTGGCAAATATTTTATTTCTGTGTCTGTCACTACTAATCGTTTCATTCGTCGCAGAGGGGTATTCTGATTGAAAGATGATTCTTCTCTAAAAAAAAGAAGAAAAGAATAGAAAATAGTGGAAGAAAAAAGGTCCACTCAAGCAAAAACCACTTTTTTTTTTCCAATGCCGCCACGCGATAGGCTTTCTTCCATAAAGCTATCGATTGCACGTTAAGAAAAGAGATTAGTTTCTTTTGGCCTGGAGGATAAAAACTTCGCCAAAATATATAAGAAAAAGATGGGAAAGTAAATATCATCTTTTATCGAATGTTTTTTGTGCACGAATAATTAGAAAATCAGTATTTAAGCACTGGAGAACAAAAACCGAATAAAAATAAAGTAATATTTATCATCAAAGATTCTTAATGGCGTTCTGGAGCAATTTTTGTCGATTTTGCCTCCCGCCATTTATCACTCTTTGATTTTAATTTTTTTCTTTTTATTTACACAAGAAGTCTCTTTGGGTTTTCAGCTCTGGACTTATTGTAATGGCATTTTTAGAAAAGCTTTCACGGTGATGAAGATATTCAACTGGAAAGGATTAACTGTTTCTGGTTTTTGTTACTAAGTGAAGCTTAAATTCCGCAAAATCCATCATTATTACTTTGAGAGAAAGATGCTTTTGTTTTTATTGGTATGTTATTTCTATTCTTGAAATGCATTAAAATTTACTTTGATTGAAAATATTTCTCAACTAAGCTATGAAAATAATTTATGTGTCATGATGAATTAAATCACCAAAGCTGAGATAATATAAATAAAACGCAAATGGAAAGATGGCAATGTATTTGGTATCTCAAAATTATTGCATAATTAGTAAAAATAAATCTAACTTTTTTACTGTGTAAATCTAAGTAAATAAGTTACAAAATGCAATTGTAGGAAAATACATTTGAAAGTTTATCAAAATTTGGGATTAATTGTTTCTTTCACATAGTATTCTTTTTTTTTTTTTTTTTTTGCCTGGAGGAGCACCTTAGGAAGACTGAAAAGTCTCGAATTGATCATCAATATATTTTAAATTTAAACAGACTTGGTCCCTTTTTACAGTCTTCAAGGAAAAAAAATATCTAAAAAATTACAAAAATGCTAAACAAAAAAAGAACAAAAAATATTAACAAGTGAATATTCACAGCAACCACCAATACGGGATGGTCGGCTGTACACACGTAGAAGAAGCAACCACCAATATTCTAAAAGTGATTGAATCTAATTAATCCGTGTCTTATAATTGACGATCTATTTGTAAAAGTAACAAAAATTAGATTGTCGAATTTATACACAATATGTCATTTATTATCATCTGTCATAAGTGTTAGTTACACGTCCGTGATTACTACTAGTATGTCAAACTCACTAGCCACAGTGAATATTTTTGTGACTCAGAAAACTTAAAAATATGTAATTAATTTAAGAAAATTATGGAAAAATACCTGGAAAATATAAACTTTTTGCACTTTCCGAAATAGAACACAAAAAAATTCATAGTAAGGGAAACCTATATCGTATCTGATATTCATAGAAAAAATTTTAAGGTTAGACGTGAATCTCAAACAAGGTTGAAAATTTGAATACTTGAATATACAATCTCAATAAATATATAATCATCATCTAATCATATGTAAATGGAAGGAAAAATTTGGTGGAATGTAGAAATTTTACAAATTTCTGCACAACATTTAAAAGCACTCGAAAGTTGCTAAAGAAATTTTTAAACTTTTGGAAACGTCAAATTTGTAGAAACTTGTTTGCAATCATCGATGAGAGTATTTATTTTCATTTATAAAAGGAAGTAAGTTTCTTATCAGATCCATGCTTTCTAACTTGCACTTAATGTCAGCTTTCATTCATTGCAAAGATATTCATCGAATTAGGAAAAATCGTAGCATAGTTATTAAATCAACATCAGGAAGAAAGCATTCATTTTCTCATTAGCCTGTTCTTTTCAATAGACAGGAAAAAAATTTTAAAAACTCGACAAGTTTTTAAAATAAATTCAATCTTTTATGAAAGAATTATTTGTTTGTTTTTCTGGACACAGATCCTTAGATTTACTTCATTCGGGACGTATTAGATTTGGTCTTGATTGCCTGTTCTATTATCAAACCAAAATGGTTGAACTCATGAAGTTATTTTAACAATAGAAATAATGTTTTGCATGATTTGGTCATTATTAGTAATAATATTAAAATTTTACTGCAATAACGATAAAAATTATACTCGACTGTTTTTTAAAAGATTCAATATTCCAACAATTTCAACATATTAATTTCAGCATACTATTAGTCAATTTGGTCAACTGAATACTTACGAAATATACAAATCTAATGAAAATATCGTAAATAAAATATAGAAGCATATGTATTAGTAGAATAAATGACAGAGGCATAATAATGATATTGTAAAAAGTACATAAGCAGTTCATTGATACAAGGAAGAAGTCTACCATTTCCTAGTTAAACTATTTTCGGAAATATTAAGATAAAGCTTAAACATTTCCCTCAGATTCTAATTAATTAAAATTCTGCATTGAAATGTTCCAAAAAATTGGCCACAACGTTACATCCAAACCCTGTAAAGTATACTTATGTTAAATTTCAAAGCTGTAGGCCTGGATTCAATAAAATCTGGCATGCTCTGTAAAACATCAACATACTCATATGCAGGCACAAAGATACATCATACAGTCACAGCTAAACAAACATACATTCTCTTTTGTTATTAGTAGAGATTTACAATAGAGAAACTGCTATTTTTCAATTACATTATCGACTCCATTTTTCCAAGATATATCATATCTTAGTTATATTCTAATATTATAGGAAAAATATCCTTGATGTCCATTAAAATTCTTTCAAAGAATTGAATGTCAATTGAATTGGCTAAATTAAAGAAGCCAAATTTTTTTCAATTTTAAATGATGTAAAACATGATTTCTAGCAATGATATTTTCTATAGTTCTCGAGAAAAATGATAAAATCTCATTTAATTTTTAATTAATTAAAATTCCAATTGAAGTCTTAAACAAATTGATCTGAGTTGCATATTTCTATTTTCTAAAATTTTGTTGTGCCAAATAAAGTACTTGCAAATCAGTCTATCTGATAAGAATATGTATGTATATGCATATATATATAGAGCGACCAAATAGTATACACCCAAAAGATAAAAGTAAAAATAAAAAAAATTAAATAACAAAATTAACAAATAAAGTGAACATTTAAGGTAAGCACTTTTTTTTTTAAGTCACTGAGAGTTCATAATTTTAATCTCAAATATCTCCGCCAATTTTTGCAGAAAACTCCATGAAACTTTTACCTGTGTTTTTATTATGGTATAGCATATATTTTTCTATCAGATCTTTTGGGCCAATCTCCTTTATTTTTTTAGTCATTTTTAAAACTTCCTTATTTTATCTTTAGGAGTGTTGCAACATATATATATATACATAACTATCCATCTCTCACTCATAAATATACATATATATATATATATATATATATATATATATATATATATATATATATATATATATATATATAGAGAGAGAGAGAGAGAGAGAGAGAGAGAGAGAGAGCGACCAAATAGTATACACCCAAAAGATAAAAGTAAAAATAAAAATAATTAAATTAAATTAACAAATAAAGTGAACATTTAAGGTAAGCACCTTTTTTTCAAGTCACTGAGAGTTCATAATAAAAGTTTTCAAATTATCCAATTCCTTCCCACATATAATACAAATTTATTATCTTTTAAATCGAATACAATCGCTTCAGATGATCAGTTTATAAGTTGACGAATCTAAACTGGTGTAAAATGAAAATATGAGGCAAAGTTTTATTGAAAATATCTTAATTTAATCATTTATATTCAATTCGTTCTCTTGATAAATCGAGTAAACTGAAGCACTTAAGCAAAATAGATTAATTCCAGCTATGTTAATATGCTTAATTTGATATTGTGCTAAAAATTCTGAAACTGAAGACTTGTTCGCCGCAACGTTACAAGATTACGAAAATGAAATAATTTTTAGGAAAATAATTCTGTTGTGTTTTCGTTTTCGTTTGTTGCATAAATTTCATCAAGATAATGTTCGAGAAAAGTGGATTATGCAGCCATATTTTTTCCTTCGCTTTCACGAAGAATTTATGATTGCTTTCTCTAATATAAAAGTAATTAAAAATATAAATGGAAATTTTCATGAATAATGTCTTAATTGAAAGAGTTTTAAAATTTCTGCTTTCGTTAAAAGATTATGTATTTTTTATTGGCAATTTTATTTGTTTCGTTGCATTTCCTAAAGATGGATTTCCTTAATACAATTTTCAATCGCTTTTAAAATTGCTAGAATTTTGTAAATCTGGACAGTTGGATGTTCTCGATGCTTTACAATATTTTGCCATTTTAAAAATTGGGTTATGATTAAATTGCTTGATTTATTGAAAATTGTGTTTTAGGACTTGAGATTATCTGAATTGTAATAAATGAAATGTGATGAATTTTAAATATATATATATATATATATATATATATATATATATATATATATATATATATATATATATATATATATATATATATATATATATATATATATATCTTTTTTTTATCGTAAATTAGTTTTCTCTATTTACATAAAATTTTCAATCTTGTTTCTAAAAATGCCATTGTGTTTCAAATTTCTTGACTGCGTTAAAACGTGATTAGTAATATATTAAATTCAGATTATGGCAACTACCTTCTGCAATTGTGACATCATTGCAGAAGGATTATACTTCTGCAATGTTGTCACAATTTCTTGTGTCTGATCTCCGGTAAAATAAGAAAACATTACTTTTGAACTAAAAATAGGGGATTCTTCAATTAATGTGATTCCTGTATTATTAAAACCTTACAGACGACTGAAGCGTAGGCAGACTTTGCACATAGATTTGCCTCATCATCGTCTATAGAGTTGTCAGGCAAATTCACTACGATTCACGTACTGCCAGAAAATGAATAACCTGCGTCCATGTAAGGCAAATTTGTATCTTCGTATCTGAGCTGACTTTCAAACAATTCACAAAGTTTCGTGAATTCTCATGCGGTTATTTAATGGTTTTCACAAAAGAAATGATATCTTTATTACCACTATCCACGTGCCACTACCAACTTCACCACTATTCACGTGCCACCACAGAAACTAGTAACCTCAATATTTATAACGAAACATTCCCTCCTTCCAATGGAGATGGCTTTGTTCACTGATACGTGTTAATATTATTATATCGAAGTGGAAAATACTTGAAATAATCATTCCAGACTCTGGTGGATTGCATTAAAACGTTTTTATTTACAGCATGGTTGACTCCCACAAGGGAGACCTCAAGTATGAAAATGAGAAGCTTCCGGCCTGATGCTTGTTCTCGCCACCAACGTGGGTACAGAAATGGGGGTGGGGGTCGGCTAACTCCTATCAATGGTGGAACGAGCTTCCCAAAGGAAAGGTTGTATCGTGGTCGGTGATGGCTCTAAGAATTCAACCTTATTTCCCTCCAATGTTGTTATTGCAATTCAGTCATTCAAATTTAATCTGTATGTTTTATGATTAGGCATGGTGGAGTAACCTTGTGTGGTTACAGCATGGTTGGAGAATACTCATATATAAAGGGTTTTTTTTTAACTGGCGGTACTCAGGAACCTCTGTAGCTTGAACTATCAGCCACAAAGCCACCAAATATTGTAGGAGGACTATCGACAACATGGGAAAAAGGAATCCGCAAAAAATATTTAGTTCCAAAAGTTGCCTATGTAGGGAAATGTGGCGCTTTACATTTTAAGATAGCTAAAATTTTGCATAAATCACGGGAAAAAATTGCAAAATGCAAAATTTTGATTACTTAGTCGACACCAGAGCCAGTATTTTGAGTTATAAAAAAAAAGCTTGGCATTGAAAATCATTTCAAGTAACAGTTGATTTGTAAAATGCGTCTCACTTTAGTATAGCGTGAATTGCTTATGAAGCTCTTTTATCTTAATCAATCCAATACAGCGGAAGCTCTTCGCGAATTAAGAAGTCGAAACAATTTACGTAAAGGACCTCTATCAATTAATGCAGTGAAAGCAATGATTAAAAAATTTGAAAAAACAGGTTCTCTCACAATTCTTCCTGGTAGAGGACAGAAACCGGTATCGGAGGATATGATCACAGATGTTGCGACTGCAATCGTTGAAAGAAATCAAATCAGTTGCAACGTTGGAGTTGCCCAACAATGAATGTTAGTGCTTCAACAGTATGGAAAGTTTGAAGAAAAATTCTTCAATTTTATCCATATGAAAGTAGACTTTTGAGATGAATTAAAACATACAGATTATGATCTTCGATTAACCTTTGCTTTGACATTTCTTGCCCGGATGGAGGTCGACGACACTTGGTCTTGGACATTTCTATGGAGTGATGAAGACCCCTTTTTATTTGAATGGGACTGTTAGAATTCTAGAATTTGGACATCTGAACAACCCCATGCATTTCAAGAAATCCCACTCCATTCTCAAAAAGTAACTGTTTGGTGTGGTTTTACAGCAGATTTTATCATCGGACCATACTTTTTTGAGACTATTACTCAAGCAGGACTGCAGAACTGTTCCATAAACGCTCAAAGATATGATGATATGCTGAGTAGTTTTGTTATCCCACAACTTCAGTAAAGGCAATGTTTAGATATAATTGTCCTTATGCAAGATGGAGCATCACCACATATTGGTACATCCGTACAGCAACTGTTGAGCCATCACTTTACAGAAGAAAGAGTCATTAGTCGCTGTTTTCGTGTTGCATAGTCACCTCGTTCCCCGGATCTAACCCCATGTGACTTTTTTATGGGGTTATTTAAAATAGAAGGTTTATCTTGGTGGAGTCTCGAACTTATCAGTTTTAAAGGAAAACATAACACGGACTGTTATGAACATACCTTCTGAAATGTTGCCTTCAGGTGTACAGAATGTGATACTTAATCCAAGAAAATGGAGGTCATATTGAAAATAGCCGATGTCTTCCCCGGAAAAGCAATTCTACTGAATAAAAACAAAATAATGCCGCATTGAAAAAAGACTGTCGAATCTTCATGGCCGAATGGTCATGACACTGGTCTCATAATCAAGAGACCTTGAGTTCGAACCCGTTAGAGACGATGGGATTCATAGTATGTATAAATATTTAATTACTTCATTTTATGTTTTCTTTTATTTCATGTTCCAGAAGATACTAGACATTTCTTTAGTTTACCGGACAAGTGTTCTGGACTTTTTTTACTGTCTCCAGAATGGTATTCTGGAACTTTCCCTGCTAATATAAAACCAGAGGATTTCTCAGTCACTGCATTCTCAGTTCTGAGTTCAGTTAATAAATTGGTTTAGCTCTACCTCTTGTTTGTGTCATTGAGTTCTACACCATAGTATCTACGTGACAATAATAAAGAATTAAAAAAAATCGAATAAAATCTCCTCTTTTTTTTTTAAATTTGTAACCATTTACAGAAGTTATTTTTTCGAATAAAGCACATTTGTGGGAAAATTAATTCTTTGTCATCCATTTATCAGTTTACTGTAGCTTTTAAAATTTATTGGGCAGTTAAACTCAAAATTTAGATCAAAAGCGCCACATTCCCCCTATCGGCAACTTTTCGAACTTTTTTTTTTTTTTTTGCTTATTCCTTTTTTTCCCATGTCGTCAATAGTCCCCGTACAAAATTTAGTGGCTTTGCAGCAGATAGTTCGAGCTACAGCGGTCTCTCAGTACCGTCAGTTAAAAAAAAACACCCTGTATATATATATATATATATATATATATATATATATATATATATAAATTTCAAACAGGTAGTTAAAAAATAGCTAATAGGAATTCATAATATTCTATACAGAATACTGAGAAGAAAATCAGTCAGTTACGTTTAATATGAAGTTATAATTCTGAAGCTAAAAAACATTATATGCGATTATATTACTCTAACACCCGCTCTTAGTAGTACATAAAAAAAATCTAAAATTTCAATTTTTGAGATTGCATAGATGTAAAAGATAAAAACTTTTACTCCAGACAAATAATTTATTAGTATGTCAGCAGTTTTATCTTTCGCAGAAATGTATTATGTTTTAATTTTATTTCTACTGCCAAAAGCAGAAATAAATTTCAACTTAATAATATATATGCTTCATTTTACTAAAATAATTTTCATTTGTAAACACTTAATACATGATTGATTATCGTCATACATTAAAAGATTTATAACATTTCCAATTTCTCTAGCAATACCTTTAATCCACAGAATATCTTGAATGCTTTTACTCAGAGCAATTGCATTGGCTTCTGTAGTTGATAATATAATGTACTTTTGTTTATTAATAAATCGCAATATAGGATTATTACAGAGCATGAATATATAACCAGGCACAGGTAAACCATCATTTGAGTTTGAACTCCAGTCAACATCATACAAATTACACACAATTAATTACTTATCTGAATCAGCAAATTACTCATCTTATAGTTAATCCTCATTTTAGTGTCTGAAGATTTTCATTTAAAATATTCCCAGACACTATCTTCAGGATATTCCAGTAGTTCACTTAAGCAATTAACAGAAATATAATGCCAGATCCAGATATATAAACTGAATATAGAAAGGAATCAAATAATTCTCCAACAGATCCTTTAATGAAGCACTTGTTTTAAGTTCAATAAGAATAAAAATATGATTGCAATCATAAATATTATACTTTTTCAATAACTATAAATATAGGGCTCTTGATCTAAGAACAATCCATCCAAGGTAAATTCCATTCTGATGCTCAAGAGCTCAGATAACCTTTCAGATTTTGATGTCAGAAATTCTTTAAATAGCATATCAATAATGACAATAATTTCTTGAACGTCCGAACGTCCTGTTAATAAATAATCAACATAAAGAAATATAAAAACTTTCTTTGAATTTGCATGTCTTATAAAACTGCTCAATTAAGAATTCATTTGCTTAAAACTTCATTCTCAAAGTTAAAATATAGAGATATATGGTGTTTGCTTTAAGTGATACAAACTGTTTTTAACTTTGCATTTCTTAAAAGCCAATTTGGCAAATCTATGTAAATAATTTCATTTAGTTCGTCATTTAGAAACATTCAAAATAAGAAACCAAAATTTTCATTTAGCATAATAATTAATTATAAGAATAAAGCAGGCATACTACTAACAAGAGAAAAAGGGGAAAAAATCCACTCATTCTTTCTGCAAAAGCCTGCGAACTAAAAGCCTTACTTTGTATATCCCGTCTTCCCATTTGCGTGTCTATTAACTGGTACCTCTCCTAAATCTCACACATCATTCCTTTTCATGCACTTTATTTTTTTTGCCCCGAGCGTCTTAAGATTTTTGTTGTTCACCACGAGCTGAAATGTCATGAAAATTTAAAGATTCTTCTTCAGTAAACATTGCTTCATAACTTTCAGATTCTGGAAACCTAAAAGGATATTTCTTTTTCCTGTAATTTCTCACTTTCTTTTGTGGAATCATCAACTGCTTCTATGGATGGCACAAAACTATCTTTTACACCTTCTTCATATTGATCTTCAACATTAAGTTCATTTTCAGAAACATATTTAAAAACATTTGGAGTTTTCCTTGCTTCAATGATTTAACATTTTTCCTAGATATAATGAGGAGCTTAGTTGTAAGATATAATAAGCAACATCTCAAGGATGAATTCCCGATGGATATCATTGCTTTACAATAATCATCTAATCCCTTAGGAAAAAATTATAGACACCACATTCGAGCACTCGAAGATTTTCCAAATCAATATTATCTTTATACTTTAATTGATACGAAGTTTGATTGTAATTGAGGTATTGTTTACATAGATTACAGTGGAAACAGAACTATCCTGAAAATTGCATTGGCAAATTACTTTCAAACAACAATGTCCACCCTTTTCCTAAAAATCTTTTTTCAGCATTTGTCATGGAGTATACAACGGCAGTGGTTCAATTCTTATAGAAAATTCAATTGCAAACTTCAAAAAATCCCCAGTAATATATTTCTTCCCATTGGTACAACCAATTTTTCTTGATGAATAATTTTATTTGCAAAAAGTTTTATCTTCATTTCTGTTTTCAATTCAACAAAAATTAAATAAATTTCCAATTTCGAAGCTGATTGACATATTAAAATCAATTAACTTATTGTGAATGTGATTGAATCAATTAAAGCGACTAGTTAAAATAATAATAAAAATCGATTCTTTCAAAGAAGAAGCTTATTTACGCATTTTACTTCATTTTGAATAAATGTTATGATAATATATTCATTGTTAAAAATAATTTGAGATATGAAAGAAAGTATTTTTTCCCTCTTTAATTTCTTGTTTAGGAATAACATAATTAGAATTTTGGTATGAACACAGTTTTTGAATACATCCTTCCTTTTTCCCCTCGAAATTCGAAAACTGGAAATAAACTCTAAGCAACAACTTTAAAATAGAACAAAAAAAAAAGCTTCCAAGGAAACTTAGTAATCGAAAATTTTCCCTTTATTCAACACATGCGACGAGAACCTTCGTCGCCTCTTCTAATCCTCCTCGTATAAGGAAATATTCTCCGGTTTTATTTCCTTCACTGTCAGATGAAAATTGTATTCGCAAGAAGGCCATATCACGTGACTTGTTCGCAGCCAGTCAGTCTCGAAGAATATTCCACATTGTAGAACGTTTTAAAAGCCTTTCGAAAGTTGAAATATTATTGTTGAAAAGAGCGTTTGTTCGCTCGAAAGGGTTGCTGAGTGTGTTTTGCATTCGCAATATTAACCCTTGAAAAAGTCGCCAAGTTTATCCTTCTCGATGGCGCTATGCAGAGGAATTTATTTTTCTAGAATTTCCCTAAAAAAATAGAGAATACTACTATGAAATTTCAGAACAATAAAATATTTCGATATACAGGAAATATGAAAGACAGAATTCACATAAAATATAGAAGGCTTATAATAATATTTGTTTTGTCATGGCTTAGCTCAACTTGTAGTTGTTTCCCATATCCATATATATATATATATATATATATATATATATATATATATATATATATATATATATATATATATATATATATATATATATATATATATATATATATATATATATATATATATCATGACAACTCCTTTATCTAGAGTTTTGTTATTTATATTGATATTTATTTATATTGATATCCTGCTTTCAAATATCAACATTGCTGGAGATGGTAATGCTGATGGTGAGAACTGCTGTTGTATATATATATATATATATATATATATATATATATATATATATATATATAATGTTTTTCATACATTTGAGTACTTTATTTGGTGAGTATATGTCTAATTTCCACAGTTAAATAAATAAGCGTTTGTTGCAGGTTTTTGGACCCTCTGTAAACCGGAAAATTAGAAGACAAATGGACCAAAAAATTATGGCTTCTTTAGCATGGTGATGTCTTAAGACCTAACTCCATTAAGATAGATCATATAAACATTGAAAATACTATGTGTAAGACTATTAAAATAACACAGCTTAAAGTGAGTGACAATTTATTGTCTAAAAAATTGTTGACAGAATTATAAACTGGAATTTAAGCGTAAGAGACTTAATTGTAAGTGAGCAAAATCAATATTACCGCAACTAATTATTTAATAACTATTGCGAATTTCATGATAATCTACAATTTTATATTCAACCGATTTTTTTCCTTTGAATATCTCTTGTACTTTAAACAGTTTGAGGTGCTTTGTCTTCTTCGTGGAATGAACAGAATCGGATACACATTTTGAACATCTTTGCCTGAATCATTAAGTGCAAAATATACACAAGATTACCAGTTTCTATTCAAGACTGCATATTCATTTTCATTTATCCAGTAATGGCCATTTTTAATAATAGTGTTCGATATACTAACAGACAATTTGATATGTTGTCAGATATTATTCACACAGAGTTACTATCCTGGAGATAAAATCTCATTAAAATTTCATTCCTTTAGCCGTTTTTTAGCCAAATTTCATTCCTCGGCCGTTTTGTACGTATGCATTCACACGGGCCATCAGATAAATTTCTCACAAATGGTCCATAATTTTATAGAAACTTACAATTTTAGAGAAATGTCACACTTGAACTTCAGCTTTTAAATTTATTTCGCTCTTGAGTTATTCTGTTTACAAACTGACAGAAATCCAGAAATAAATTTTTCTTATTTTCATAGATGGAAAACGATCAAATTCATCAAGGCTGATTTTTTTAAAGACGTCAAATTTTTCTTCCAATTCTTTATCTTTGAACACTTCGTACTAGAAAGTAAAAAGAAGAGAATTTCTGTGAATTCAGACACTGCTTATCTATAGGACAAAATAAATTGGGATTTTTATTCGTTTGAAACTTTTATTCCATCTTGCGCCATATCACTGATTCAGAAATTCGGTAATCTCAACTTACTTCGATCGTATCAAATCTTCGATCAGTAATCAGAGAGTCTCATAAGAAAGTTCCATTAGAGCAATGGTTCTCAATTTTTATTTTCCCCTCTACTTCTTGATTCTTCCCTTCATTTTTTAACAGCCCTTACTGTCATTTTTCTCTTCATATCATGAGCAAGGATTTTCTCGAAATGATTTATATATATATAAAATAAGGCATGTAGCACAGAAATCCCTATAATTACTTACTGTCGAATGGCAACAATCAGATGTTAAAAAAAATTTTATTTAACATTAAGCTGCTTCATTGAATATTTTTGCATCTGCACTTTATTCAACGTTTCTCTAATGAATGGAACTTAAAATCTTATTTGAAACGCTCTAAACAGTGCTCACCAAAAATTATTTTATCAGAGAAAACAAAATGTAAAAAAGAAAGAAAGAAAGAAAGAAGCGTCAAACCAAGTTTGATCATGTGAGAAAAGTAGGTTTAACCTTTTCCAGATGAGTAAATTTCATGATTTAACCTTTGGAAATAGATGATAATATCTTCCGAAATTTTTATTTACAAAAATGATTTTTTGCCATAGCTAAAAGTTTAAAAAATTATACCTTTTTAATTATATCAATTTCTTCTCGATATAATATTTTTTTTCTTTATTTCTAATAATTTTTATATGCAATACACAAATTTTTATGTTATATGAAATTGAAACTCACCCAACAAAATATTCAATCGCGGCTTTTGCCGATGGTGAATTTAATATTAAAAAAAAATGCTTTCTCTGAACATTCATTCTGAAATAGGTGTTTCGATTCCGCTCCTATTTCGTTTCAAAGTATATACACTGTTTGATTTGTACGCGTTACAATTTATTTTGGCTTATTGGATAAATTCACATTTTTTGATATTATTAAAATTAAGTTTTTAAAAACATTCACTCCGCATTATTATTCAACAGCCTAGAAAGTCAATAATCTGAGCGAAAAAGCTGGTCGCTAAAAGCGGCTATTTGTTATATTTGATTTCAGTATTAGATATAGTATTATTGTCGTTATTAATATTAATGTCAAATATTAATACCACAATATTTTAATTGTCTTACTAAAGTTCTTTTTATTGTGTAAGTGAACCTTTCTGATGAAAAACAATCTCATAACATCATAGCGCTATTGAATAAGTGAAATTCCAAAAAAAATTGTTTTTTAAATTTTGCAACTTTACTTTTTTATTCGTTTTGTAAATCATATTAATATTTAAAAGAATCCTTCTGCTTTAGCTGTCAGCAATGAAAGAATATCACTGTATATTAAATATTTGATGAAACAATAAAAGTGGTTCGAATTGCAAGTCAACAATGTTATAAATTAATTAATTAGAAATTATCTACTATTAGAAATTGCCAAAATTTTATTTTTGCAAAAAAAAAAAAAATAATAATAATAATTTACCAAAATTCAGAAAAAAATTTGCATGGCTATTAAATTGATATTATTGAAAAGAAAATTCTTTTCAATTTTTGAAAAACTGTTTAACGCAGCAATATTTTCGGATGTTATCGCGGAAAAATAACAAAAATGAAACTTAATTTTTAATTAATTAAAATTTTACCTAAAACTTGAAAAAAAAAATTCTCAGAGATAAATATGTGCCAAATTCGTTAGCTGCAGTTGTGAGGTCTGGGCGGCAGAGCACCAACACGCGCACACATTCATCTTTATTATCGGTAGTAATTTTCAATTTTGCTCCATTTTTAATAACAGCATTAATTTTACATCCTAATAAACGAAATGGTATTGAAATAATGTCGCATGAATTCATGTTGAAAGTTAACTATAAATTATCATATTTATCAATTAATCAAGTGGAATACATTTTCATTGCAGTCCTTTAATTTGTTTCAATGATCTGAAATTTATAAAATGAAACTGAAATAAGGACAGGTGTAATGTTGTTGAATGGTCTATTGAACTGTGTCAGACTTATTCATCATCAAGATCTAAATTAATGATCTAAATCATGTCTGGAACTGAATTACTTGTAATATAATATTTGTAAGTATTTATTATAATATTATATATTTATTAATATAATATTTGCTATACGTATAAGATGCGAATGGTCTTTCTATAGATTGTGTTTTGTATATTTATAAAAATATATAAAATTATGTATTTTATTGGTTCAAAATTGAGTACTTTACATTTTCCTCTAATTCTAACTTAGTGGTCTTTTGTTGTTTCATTTTAACTTGGGGAAATATAACTATATAACCTTAATTTTTATATCTTCTCTGAGATTATCAAAATTACTTTCGGAAGCCCTAACAATCCCTCAGGTTCATAAACTACATGTTGGATACTTCTATATTAGAGTAAAATTTAAAATCAATTCATGCTGAAGTGAATTGAGAGAGGTAGCTTTTTACCCCTTTGCGCCGTTATTCACTACTTACAATTTTAAATCATAATCAGGTATTAGAGGACAGATGTGTTTATTTTTGTCATGCGACTATGACGTCAGGAGAATAAAATTCACTCATTCGGAAACAATCAGTTCTTATGTAAGATATAATCCAGTTCGGCTGGCATCCTGGCCTAGGGATAGCGCGTTTTCTCCGAGATCTGGGCGTCACGAGTTCGAGTCCCGGTTCGGGCATAGTTGATCTTCCTCTGTGTTATATCTGTGAAGTGTGCGTATGTGCCCCCCCCCCATGTAAAAAGGAGTTGTGCAAGAAAATGTGACGTATGAAGGAGCTAAGTCGTACATTTGGATCTAATTGGCGCTACTGAAAACACAAGATACGCTCACTCGGCTTAAATTGCTGACAGATCTGTCAGTGGGCTTGTAAAGTGCCATAAGTAACAGCAATAATCTAGTTTTGAATAAGTCACTGATTTTTATTTTTGTTTCTTTAGTTAAAGAATTTTTTAATGAAATAAAGTACTAGCAGTCAAATACTATTTATAAAAAGTTAATTAACTTTTATCAAATATACATATTTTATATCTTACAAAATTTGTCTTAATTAAATTTTAAAATTGTTTTTATTAGTTCTTTCTTCAATGTTCGGTGTAATGACATTCAACATCACTTTCTTTTTCGAAATAAAGATTTTAAAAATTGATTATGTTTCTTCTACTGAACTTTTTGCATTATATTATCAATTATTCATGAAAGGATAACGTCGTTAATTAATTTTAGATCTATTAAAGAGAGTGACATATTTAATTTTCAAATGTATGTTTCATATGTTTAATTTATATACATATCTATAAGGTTCAAATATTAGTAACATTGATAGCGTTAATGAAATATTCAGATCACTAAAATTCATATACTGAAAAATAGAGCTTATATAAATTAGCTATTATTTTTCTACATCCAAAGAAAAAAGTATCTTTTCAAGAAATTTCATGAATAATACAAAGAATTTATTAATAAAAATTAAAACCACTAAACAATTATTACTAAAGAGGGTTTCTATGCATATATGCGAAAAATATAAGAAGAAAAGAATTTAATAGTCAAAACATTTGTCCTAACGATTCATCCTCGACTTTAGATGCGTAAAATCTTCAGGACATCAAAAAATTATTGAAATCTTTCCTGTCCCTGGAATATATTTACAGACCCTATGGTGCTAAAAATCGTTTTGTTCAGAGATTTGTAAATATGGTACACAATGAGATCAACATATAAAATTTTGAATACCTGCCTTAAATTAGATTTGTATGCTGATCAAATCTGTCAGGAAAAAGAATTAATTTATCCACCACACGTCGACTTTTCTTAATAATACTGAAAATCTTTACAAATATTATAGTTTTGAAAAGTTTCGAAATTAGTTTAAATTCTCGCTAACGGATACCAGCACAAAGATGCACGCATAGTCAAAGATAGCGCTGATATTCTAAAGCCATGAGGGCTTGACAACCTGGTGTAAAGTGTCGGTATCAGGATTGGAGACTCCAGATTCGATTTCCCCTGAATATATGCCATGAAAGCGGATCTGATAGACGTTAAAACCTTTAGAACCAAATATCCACCCTCTAGTGTGGCATGGAAGTTTAGAGAAGGAGCTCCGGCACAGGCGTCATCCTCGTCATTTAACTGCAGTACAAAATTATGACGTCCGTCCAAAATAACCCTAGTGTAACTTTGTTACTAGTTACCTTAATATAACTAAACCTCAAAAGAAGAATCCAATAGACATCATATCAGGTGATTGATGTTTGTATTGATAGGTGTATTTCCTATTTTTCGTGACAACTTTTAATATCTCGACTTGAACAAAGAGTGTAAGAAAAATTCTATGTGAAACTTGGTAAATTTGTCAAACAGACGTTGGACTACGTGCAGCAAGTTCGTGGCAATGCGAAAATGAGCTACAAGGGGAATTTTGAAGGGCACGTAGGCTTCAAGAAAGGAAAAATATGGTTGAAAAAAATCAATACCCCCATTCGATGTATGAATATTAAATAAATGTCTCAGGAAACATTTCAAAAATAAGTAATAGTAATAATATACGGAATAATATAATACCACTAGTTACTAATGCGATGCAATTAGTCTACCTTGCATACGACAGTGCGCCCATGTAGATAAATAATTCCTTTTTCTTTTTTTCTTTTTTTTTCATTCTTAATACAAAATTAGTTGTTTTTTTTTCGGTACTAAACGAAGCTAATTTCGAGATTTTATAAGATAGATAGAATAAGATTTTTCTTCCATCCATATTAATGATTTGATGATCCATGATTTTTTAAATATTATGTTCATAAATCAGCATGTTTCCACTTACATCAAAGGATAACAATTCTTAATTTATAATTAGTATTTGCTTTTACTTATGCTACCCTCTCAATTAAACTTTTATAAAAATATTTAAAATATTTATTTGTAAAAGAATTTGAGATTGTAATTCATTTCTGTTATTAAGATTATTTTGCTAATTTAAGCTCAAGGTTCAAACTATTGACTCTAAAAATTTGGTAACTAATATTTATAGTTGTTTTCCAATAATAGGTTTCTCTTTTTTTATTCCAATCTATATTTCAATTCAATTCGTAATTCCCCTTCTGATATGACAATTTTCTATGGTTGACAGAATTTTTTTAATCCCACGATAGAATAAAAAATCGTCTACAACTTCCTATAATTCAAACTGCTGGACTGAGAGATATCAAACACAGCAAAAATTGTCAACATATCCTAACGTTCCTTGTTATTTTAGAAAACGCATAAATGCAAGTAAAGAATTTTATTTTCGTGCTCGGCATTCTAATACTTCATTGAGATTTCTAAAAATATCAGTTTCTCAAATTTCATTTCCCTTTTTTAAAGTCGATGGTGCAACTGTAGACCAATCAATGTAAATGACATTTAACGTAATTTGCAAATTAGGAACACGTAAGCTATGCATTCAAAAAATTTATTTTTCAATTTTAGACTTATAAAATAGGGAGTCATTTACTAATTACAGAAATATATGCCTTGTAAAGGTTTGAAAAATCGAAAGCTTATAAATTATGTTTTAACAGTAAATGTAACGAGAGTTAGTATGAAAGAAATATAGTTTTTTGCCTTTTTTGTTAAAACATGTTTCTACAGATTTCGGTAAGCATATAAAAAATTCCACACTTTTTACAATCGAATGAAACTTTATCCAACAATATTTACAAATATTATGCATCTGTTAAATGTATTTTTAATTCTTTCTACGTAATGATATTAATCTTTAGAGTCTATTTATCATGCAAAATATCTTATAGTTTCAAATTACATGACATTCATTTTTTGTTATTAGCATAATTAAATGTAAATCAATGTAATGATTAAACTTATGCAGATTTTATCTACTCATTTTACTTAGAATTTTTTCTGGGTGAACCAATTTGTGGTAATAAACTTGAAAATTATTGTATCACAGCATATTTTCGTTTTGCCATTGAAAAGCAAATACTTTTAGAAACTAATATTTTTTAGTGTTTTATAAATCATCCATTCTATGCGTTCTAAATTTTCAATCAAATAATAAATTCATTGTCTAAAAAATCCACTTTCTTTAGAACTCAAATTTTAATACTTTTCCAGTTTCTTAGAGGTCCTTTTTATCAAAGATAATCTGAATAACTCATTTCTTATGTAATTGATGCCAAGAGTTTTATACTAAATTATATATTTATTTATCTTCATTCAATATGTGGATAAATAAAATGGTTTAAGGCTACTTGGGATACTGACATTATTTTAATTTTTCAATTGTCTAAATACATTTTCCGAAACCTTTAAATGCATACCCAAAACAAATGCAATTGTTCTTATATGTTGCTAAACATTGTTTTTCTGTCTCAATCAACAAAACATAAACATTACATTTCTTAAACCTTACTTTTTTTAAATTCATTCAAAATAATTAAATGTGACTAACAGGTATACACTTCAGCTCTTGGCCAAATAATATGGTATTATAATATTTCATAATTAATAACCATTGACACATTAATTTTATGCAAGTTCAGAAATTGCTTACAAAATCGAAGTAGAAATGTACTCATATAAATTCGCCTCTTTCAGATAATTCTTCCACACGAAAAATAGTTGACTTTTTTTGGCGTAAAGTTCCAAATTGGCGATCTATTTGAGATTTTATCCATAATCTCCTCCATCGTTTTAATTTAAAGACAGCCATAAAAGAGCTCTTTGAAAGGCAGTAATGGCCCTCCAATCAAGCCACAGATGCTAATGACAGGGTTTAGCGTCTTCTGATGACTTTGGAACTCGCTCTCTTGATATGGAAATGAAAACGTCAGAAGAGCCTTAACTCAAAATACAATTGGGGGTCTAATTCAAAGAAAGAACTCTGGCTCTACCGTCATTCAACCCTAGATCTTAAGTGACATCGGAAACTTATCTGGAGTCATTACTTCCCAAAAAATACTTCACATTTAACTTGGAGAGAAAATGCCAAGCAATTGTTGGTAAAACGCTAGTTAAATGATAGCGCTTTAGCAACGGTCTAATATTCGGAAAATTAACCGTATTCTATAAAATGTTTTTGAATTGTAGCGCCAGTTTAGTTAATGTCTGAAAGAAGTTAATGCGTCTTTTTTTTGAGTATGTAAATAGTTATTTAGAGAAAAATGTGAAAGGATTCTTATGGTTACGCTTCTTTCTTCTGTCTATGTTAAAAGATCATCATGAACTTAAAGAAAGTATTTTGCAGCTTTTAAGAACCCTATTTATCTCAAGAAAGGAAGTAAAATTTACATTTTTTTTTATTTAAAAGTTATTTGTCTAGCTTAGTTTTAGTTTAAGTAATATTAACGTCCCGTTTTAAAGCAATACTAGGGCTACTTTGGGACAGACCTCGTAATTTTGAACCGCGGTCAGATGACGAGGACGACACCTGAGCTGGCACTCCGCTCTCGAAACTTCCACATCATATCAGCGGGAGGACGTTTGGCAACGACGGATTTAATGTGCAACAGACCCATTATTTGTCTAGCGCCTATTAATTGAACGAATTGTTTTATATTAAAGTGTCTTTTAAATAATGTTTCTTGCCTGATAAAATCCATTTTTTTTTCCCAAAATAAATGTTATGTCGGTTACAAATTTTGTCCATCGAAAAAAAATTTATTCAAACAAAAATATTTCAGATTGTTTTAATTATCTATAAATTACATGCTTCAGAATCTAGAGATAGGAAGCGGATACTCCCCTCATTTAGAAGAAAATAAATGGCCCTTGATGAATCAACAGCCGCTCTTTTGTGACTGGATACAAATCCGTTGCATGAGTTGTGGAATAATGAGGATTTTGCAGGATTAACGGAAGATTATTAATATTTAGAAATATCTGCAAATATTTAGAAATTGATTTTTAAAGCAATTTTAAGTCATGAATACAATTTAATTTATCTTACAGATACCTATTCCGTTTGAATTTACATAAAAGCTTTGCGAATATGTTTTCAGCAAGCAAGTTGACGGCCAAGTTGACCCACAACTGGAGATGGGAGTCAAAATGACTCTGCATTTTGCATTAATTCTGATTATCACATGGTATTTTGTCCTTGAATACAATCATCTCCTCAGTATCTTCAAGCTGCTCTTTCAGCAGTATGTTGGCAAAAGTCTAAGTATGAACACATGCGTATAACAGAATTATTCTTTTTCAAAAAATTTGTAGTTATTTAAGGAGTCAATGACTCCATATTCCTGAAACTGCTTTTAATTTAACTAATGTAATAAAGAATAAAGAAATATTCTTAAAAAATTAATTTAAAATATTGTATTCTTCATTTTTGTTTGTTAAATTCTAATATTTATTAACATTAATGTCATTCCGTAATATCTAAACGAAGTAAATACTCATCAAAAGATTGTTTAGATTTTTCTTATAATACCTTTCCAACATTTAATATTATAACATTATAACATTTAGCATATTAATATTAACATCTTTAATATTTTTAGTAATTATATGATTTCCATAATTTATTGTGTTTCCAAAATGAATTCCACTGCTATTTACAAAAAATAAATACGAAAAATAACAAAGGGATCATTTTATCTCTTCTGATTCAAGCATCAGTACTTCTTAATTGGTCAATATTTACATCCATTCTAATAAATTTCTGCATCATTGTAGCACAATCTTTTCACAGCTTAAATTTTTAGTCCCCTTAAAACAAAAAAACTAGTATTTCTTATTTGGTTCTTCACTGATAAACTGAATAACATTATGAAGATGATATCTGATACAGAATGGCAACGTATTGATTGAAGCTAACTAATAGCTTTGAAGTTTTCTTAAAGAATGTTACAAGATGCTGAATTTCACCTTCGAAATCATGATCGTATCTTAAGTATTATTTAACAAATAATTTAAAATTTAGAATCCATTATAGCACTTGCTATTTTTAATTACTACCTTCAAAATAATTTTTAATCTCTTGCACGTCACAACATCATTCCCTATTGAGATATGGAACCTAGCTCATTATTATTATTTTGCGCATTTTTAGAGATAGAGCTCTCTCTTGAGAGAACACTATATGAAATGAATGATAAGAAAGTAATTAAAAACACCATCAAATAAAATTGATGCCCCTACAGTACCTTTTTAGACACCACGAACAAAATAACGATGTCCCTCGCTAATTCGACTTTATCTATCCGCCAAAACCAGTTAGTACTTCATCATCACCTCATTATCGGCATGCCTTTCAAGTGGACCTACTCTAAGCTGACACCTTCTGATTTAACATTATAAAGCATGCATATATAGATATATTCTGCACGTGGTCCCAGTCAAAGAGACCACCACTCACCCCTCCATTGTCACCAAAACTTCCACTATTAAATACCGGAACCAACTCTTTGACATCCTCCCATACACATACATCCCATCTTTTGACATCCCCCCCCCCTTAAAATGTATTTTTTCGTCGCTCCTTCGTTATCTTTCTGAGACCACCCCTCCCCCTCGTCGAGAAAGGTGATGGATGAGGCCAAAGGTGATGCGACGATTTTTTGTTCCTCCCATTCTCCCCACCACCCTTTTTTTTTATATATTATACACTGTGTGTGTGTAATATTTTATTTATTTTTCTCTATCTCTCTATAACCCTTAGTAGTATCTATCTTTCTCTTTTTTTTTTTTCCCGTTGCCTTCCACTTCCAGGCCAGTAATCTTCGATAACAGCTTCCCTTTGGTCCCTATGGTAACCGCATGGACTTTTTACAGGATTTCTAGCGAAAATGTCAGTCTCTATCCGATATTTTATTTTTCGGGTGGGTTTTTTATTTTATTTTTATTTTTCATCACCACCACACACGACGAATTTATTCCCGCTTCGATGCCCGCGAGTCCAATTTATATATTTTTCATGGAGTTTTCAAACGCTGGGGTAGGAGTGCGGGGTTTGGTATTAATTTGTCCTGAAGGAAGGAATTCTTGAAAGAGAGTTGTGAGCCATATTGATTGGCATTTTCTTTCCAAACTGCGTTATTCATTTTGGGCCATGCGTACGCTCGGAGGCAAAAATTGCTTCGGGGTTTCGAGCGTCTAAGCCCCGTCTGCTGGAGAACTCCCGCATGGCTTCAAGAAGGATATTCTGCGAAGGAAAGTTTGCTCTAAATAAGGCAAAATTTGTTTTTACTTTCCGAATTTTCAGTCATTGCTGTCTCTCCCCTTTTTAAACTAGCTAATTTCTAAATCGAATTAAAAGGAGAAACGGGAAGAGATTTTTAACTGGAAGTGCTCCGTCTAGAATAGTATCCCTGGGCGCAGAGTTTTTATTTTTATGCGTTGTAGAAGAGAGTCATATTTTGTCAAGTTTCGAAGTTTCCGGCTTTATTGCACTGAATAAAATTTATGTTAAAATTGCTAGGAGCATAGGAGTCTTCATACCTGAATTTTTTTTAGCTTTAAATATCTCATATTTCGTATACAGAATTGGAGCAAAGATACATCGTTCTTTTTTTTTTTTTTTTTTTTTTGTAAAAACTTGCAAAGATGCCATTGCCAATGATTGCATCATGCTTGCTATATTATAAAAATATGATTGGGCAAATTAAATAAAAAAATAGTATTTACATATAATTCCAACTTTGCAGACATTTTCCTTTTCTATTATTTGAAGCAGCTCATGGCATTTGTATGCTTAGTGTTTTCTTAAGCAAAAACATTGATTAGAGAATATGACGCAATATTTTGAAATTGGAATTTGTCAAACGATAAAATTGTATTTTCACTTCATTGTAAAAATAGAAATTTCTCTGTGAAATTCATTAGAAAGGGGAATTATGAGTCAAAAAACACATTATGAAAAATTTAACGGATGATTTTTAAGATAGGTTAATTCTTCTCTTTTTACCTTCAAAACCAACTGCCATGATTCATTAAAACAAAGGGGGATACAATAGCTATATTGCTCGATTTTGCTAGATTAACGTCTTATTTTGGAGCTTCATAAGGAATATTTTGAAATATATCTCGTGACTTTGAATCGATTTCAGGTAGCAATGACAATATTTCAGCTAAAATCGCCGAGGTCTAGCCAAGCTTCTATCTCTAACTATACAACAGACACATCGCAGTGGCAGACATCTTCGCAACCGAGTGGCATGAGAAAAATCTAGTGAGTGAAGGACTTTTTTTAGGTGTTCTTCCATGATTTAAAAATATGGTTGTTGTATCCCCAAAACGCCATCACGTAGTTTCTTAAAATTGGATCATGTTTCAACTAATATAATTCAACAAATTGTTGCTAATCTTTCTATTTACCACTCATGGAACATATTTTGCTACATTTAAGATGTTTCTTAACTGTATAAAGAATAGTTCTAGATTTTTCTTTAAGAATAATTCAAAAGAATTTGAATTTTATTTCTCAGATTTACAACAGTCGAAAGTTATTTCTTAACAGAAATAAGAAGCAATACTTACACATCACTTACATTTCGAGAAAAATTCAAAATTGTGTACGTTTAAACCTAAATAAAGAAGAATAGAATCAGAATCTTTTGCAGGAATGATTTAAGGGGATTCGATACCCAAAATTTTTTTCCACAATTTTCTACAAATTTTTCAAATTTTGTGATAGATAAATGTTAACCGGGCAGAAACTTAAATCCCAATATCCAAAGGTTAATATCCTTTTACCTTTACCTTTTTTACCTTAATATTACCTTTTTAAAAAATGCTTCTTCTTATGCAATTCTTAATATTTTTACCCAAAATTTTTTTAATGGACCCCACAATGTATTTAACAGAATTGGATATCGGATTTTTAATATCTATATTAATTAGAAAAAACGTGAGATTTTTTCACTTTGAACATTTTTACTAAACAATTCTAATCAAATTTTTTACAAATCCATCCCTAATTCTATTAAGCATTCAATTAAAAGTGAATAGAAACCATCTCATGCAATTTCAATAAAACGTGATTGACTTTTATCATTTTGTAGCAGACAGAATTTTAGGAAAAAAGAAAACTGAGATAAATAGTTTTGCAATTTTCAACCAGTAAAATTATAATAAAAACAGCTCATATCAAGCTGGGTTTTTCTCAGAGCAATAATGTGGCATTTGTAAGTGCTAAGATATAAATTTTATTAACATTTATTATTATCATATTTATTAATGGCAATTATCAAATATCGGGATTATTAGAAAAAATTTAGAAAATGTTAACTTTTTTTATTTGATAAAATTTTTTTCACCAAAATATTTATTAAATGAGTTGCAGTTCTGCTTATCAAATATCTATAAATACACGGCAAACATTCTAGACCATTTGATTGAAATTCAAATGAAATTAGACATTTTGAAAATGATTATAATAACCAATGAGAAATTCAATCGAAAAGAAAAGCGAAAACAGTAAGATTATAAAAAAAACACAAAGATTTAACTGTTACAGTATTAAACTTTTCATGTAAAAAATTAAGCGGCTTAGTTGCTTGCACGTGAAATATCTACCTGATATCGTATAAAACAAAATAATTCCATATCTCACTAAATACATCTCCGATTGGTTTGAAATTTTTTTATTAATAAGTCTAAGGTTCAAGGACACTTTTTCACTCAAAATTATAAAATCGATATATCTGTCGATTTTCCGAAATTCTCAGAGTACCGGGAACACTTACGATAGGTTTATTCTTCTCTTTTTACCTTCAAAACCTGCTCTCATGATTCATGAGGGAATACAATAGCTATGTTGCTCGGCTTTGCTGGATTAACGTCTCATCCTGGACGTTAATCCAGCAAAGAAATATTTTAGAAAATATCTCACTTCAGGTAGACGACTTCAGGTAGCAAGATTCGCCAAGATCTCGCCAAACTTCTAATTCTAAAAATAGAATAAATGTATTACACAGTAACACGTTTATCCTTGCAATATCCTTGCAATAGAGTAGTATGAAAATATGGTTAGTGAAGGGATTTTTAGGTGTCCTTGCCATGATTCAAAAATATAGCTGTTATGTCCCCAAAATGCCATAACGTGATTTCTGAAAACTTACTGTACAAAGATTATTGCACGATTTTTCTTTAAGAATAATCCAAAAGAATTAGAATTTCATTTCTCAGATTTACAACAGTCGAAAGCAATTTTTTCGAAACAGAAATAAGAACCAGTACTTACACATCACTTATATTTCAAGAAAAATTCAAAATTGTGTACTTTTAAACCTAAATAACGAAGAATAGAATCAAAATCTTTCTCAGGAAATATTTAAAGGATTGGAGGATTCAAAGGATTGAATCATCATTTTGCAACTAATTCACATCAAAATGTTAGCTAGGAGTAAAATATCAGGAACTGACGCAGAACAAGCAGAACTCCTCTTCCTGGTTTCCAAATATTTGTGAAAATTTCATTTCAGAAATTCCAAGAGGAAGAAGCATATTGAATAAAGAATCCTAAATTTCTTCCAAAATAGACCCGAAGAATATTTCCGGTCGCAATATCATTTCAGACAGAGAGTCCCTTTTACATCCCGCTGTAGAAGGTCCCAACGCTTCTCAACATCCATTTCTGGCGAATAAGAAATCTGCAGTCCATAAGGAAAAAAGCACAAAAAATAAAAAAAAAGAATTTTTAACTCGGCACTACTCAGTGGAGGAAATCACCATCGCATTGTAGGCGTAAGAGGGGAAAAAGCAAGTAAACAAATAAAAAAGTGAGTAAGTAAATAAACTAAAAGAGAGAAAGAGAAAAAAAGAAGAAATACCTACCAGATGCTTTTTCAAAATTCGGTTTGATCTGGCTTCCAACGAAAAGCACCGATTACAGAATTCGTGAAATTTTTTTTCTGCTGTACAGAAGTGCTTTTTTTCTCTTCTCTTTCTGTCCATTTCTTCACTTCTTTTCATGAAAAATTTTCTCAGACGAATAAAGAAAAAAGTGAAGATAAATATAAAAAAAATAAGTTAAAAATGCGTGAAGAAATTCGAAGTTCTTTGAAGGGTATTGGTCATTGAACGCGGTCAGCCATTTTCACTTTTTTTTTTCTGGTGTTCTGTACTTTTGTATGTGGGCCTTCAAAAAATCTTTCCCGAGTTTGAAGGACCAGTTATGTCTACCATTTAACAAGATTTTTTTTTTCTTACTTACCTGCTCTGTACTTCAGGAATATTTTATATGCAGGAAGAAGTGCGAAAACTTTGTAGAAGATGGCATGCTTTCCGAAAAAACATTTCAGTTCTTCTTCCTTGGATTTTATTAGCTTAAGAGAAACTAGCGGCAGTGATTTCCCTCCGATTTTCTTACCTATTTCCATAACACGGCACATTTTTCATTAAACATTGTTACATGGTAACAAAGATATAATGCACATTTTGTACATTTTTAACCAATTCCGCCCGAAATTTGTATCCAAGCAATAATTTTGGTATTATGTACTTTTATGGAATCTCATTTATGTAATTTTCTAAGCTTGGGGTTAATTTATTCCAGACACGCAAAAACGAGCAGGTCTTCTGCCAGTTCGCGATTTTTAGAATTTAAGTCAACATTTGAATGGTTATACTCGATAAATTAAATTTCAATCGCTAGATTATTACATTTTTTTTTTTTTTTTTGCTTATCTAATGCTTATGCATATTGACGAATATTCAGAAAGATTTCTCTTTAATGGATTTAATCTAAAAATTAATAGAAATCAGTACTTTTGAAACAAAGATTATATAACAAATTTCAACAGCCCATCTTGTTTTTTTTGTTTGTTTGTTTGTTTGTAACTATGGAACACATAACAAACATAATTCAAAAAAAAAAAAAAAAGATTTGAATCAAAAAGATCTAAAATGTGCATCAAATTCTCAAAATCGAATTTTTTTAAAGATAACTCTCCTTCAGCTTCTTATTTTATTCGATAAACTAAATTTAACAATGAAATTATTCTTTATAACTGTGAATGATATTCTACTATACTCTTATTGATGTAGTCATAAAATAATATAAAACATGAGTTCGTAGTTGAAAATACGAAGAAAAATAAAATAAATTATTATTTTAAAAGAAAAAAAAATGGATAGATGATTGAAATTCATATGGAAAAAGGCACCATTAATACAAAATGGAGATACTTTATAACTGCGAATGATATTCTACTATACACTTACTGAAATAGAGATAAAATAAAATAAAAAGAAACTCAAACTTGTACTTGAAAATAAGAAGGCAAATAAAATAAATTATTATTATAAAAGAAAAAAATGGGTAGGCGATTGAAATTCACATGGAAAAAAGGCACCGTGAATACAAAATGATTGAGAATTTCTTTCTGTAGGATAATTTATCTCCATCTCAAATGTTATGCGAATCCGTGAAGTAATTTCTCTTCAGTTCTTTATTTGTCACACCAGTCATGAAGCAGATCTATTCACCATTGACTCTGCGATCATTTTACCAACAATCCTCCAAGAATCCATCACGCATTTCTTCGCCATCGCAAAAATGACTCTCCATACATACTGAATATGAATATGACTCCTGCACAGCATGTGGCTCGCATCCATCCATGGAGGCACAAAAACCAATATAATAAATGAATAGCCGATCAAACCAATCAGTCACCAGCTTGATCGGGCGCCATCCATCATATTTTGCAAAGATCCCCAATTTCTCATCCTCCTCATCTTCTCCGTTCCAAGTCTCTCATCGCTGAAGCTGAGGCATCTCCATCCGCATACCACCCTTTCGTGCATTCTCCTGCCGTCACCCCCGTCCATCCCGTAGAATCCTGAACATAATTAATTTCTCGTAACCGACTTATTAAGTCTTCCTATTTCGAACCCAACTTCCTCCATCCAGGCCTGGAAATAATTAGTTTAGCTACCGTTTCAAACGTGGGGGGATTTTGAGGAAAGGGCGAGGGGGGAATTTTAATAAAATGAAGAATTGATGAAGAGCGGGGGAAGGGTTGTGAAGAAAAAGAAAGGGTGTTAAAGTCTTTGTGGTGTTTTTATAAATATAAGGTATTATTCTTTGATTAGATTTCACACCTGACCACAATTTTTACGAAAAATTTTTGGATAAAAACGGAGCATTCAGACCTTAGACAAATTTTTTTCTGTCGCTTAGTACTGATAAGATATTTTTAATTTGTTGCCAAGGTGCTTCTCGGAGGTAGAGGGTTGTTTTTTACTGTTTTATTTCTTTATTATTATCAGAATGATTTGATTATTTACATTGGCGGAAGGGAATATATTTTTATTGATCATTACTTTGCGTCCATTTTTTTTTTACTCGAATTCATTTTGGAAGCTAAAAAGAAGAGTTCTTTTTTAAGTCTTTCATTCTTCCTTTCTTCATTTATTTTACTTTTTTGCTTTACCTTTCATGTACTAGGTTTGGCTGAACATTTTTTTACATCTGATCACGGAGAATTTTTTTTTATCTCGTGCTCTTTTTAGAAGCAAGCTTTCTTTTTTTAATTTATTTATTTATTTACTTTCATATTCAGTTTTTATACTTTTTTTCAAACTTCGGATTTTTTGTAAGCTTCCCCTAAAACCTAAATCATCAAGATATCCAATAAAGATTCGAGAAGAAATGCTGTAGAATTTTTAGATTAAAAGATGTAAGAAATAAAGCAAAGCCAATGGAGGTCATTTTTATAGTCGTGTTCACATAGTAAAAGATTTCATTCGGTCATTCATCTGTGATGATACATTCAATTTTCCTCAGCATTTTTTACGAAAATGCAAAATATCCTTCTTAATTTCTTTAGAAAAGATTTATGAACTGTTTTCTGTTACACTCACGCAACATATATTTATCTTCTAAGTACATAAAACATTCTATGATAATAATTCATGAATTCTTCGGGGTTTTGTTTTAACATCATCCAACAGTGTAAAACAAAATATAAAAAATACATAACAATTGCACTTAAGAGAGAATTAAAAATAAATATTTAGCAAATGATTTCAAACTAAAGGGAAAACTAGCGTTTTATATTTAAAAAATGTCTCCATTCCATTGTAAAAAAACTGCTATATTTTTAATTTCAGTATTTAAGCTAAAAAGACGTTTAAGCTGTAAAAAAAAACTTCATTTTTAAGCTGCTTAACAAGAATCATAGTTATTTTTACATAGAAATAATTAACTTTTTTTTTCAGAGACTTAATAGGGTTCGTATTTAAATTGCTCTTCGTTTAAGCAAACTGTATTAAATAACTTTTTTTAAAAATAATAGTACAAATAAAAATCATATGTTTATAAAATAGAAAATTCTATTATTTAGTGATTTACGATCTAACTTTGTGAGTGCTTTACATTTCAAGTAAAATGTCTTGCTTTTTAGAAATTAAAAGGCTAATCTCAAGGTTTTTAGATTCATTAGCGTTCACTTTTTAATGCTTGTTCTTTATCATATTATATAAAAATAAATTCTCCTTTTCGGTCATTGTGCTGCTATTCATAATAGAATAGGAAATCTTGTTATTAATTTCCATTTTCAGATTTCAGACAGCTCGGAAATTAATATAAGCTTTGTGTAATATGAAAAATAAAAATAATTAATTAATATGTTTAAATTAATGTTTTTTTAAAGAATATGCTACTTCATTTCGATTCATTTCGGAAAGACAGTTCATAGTTGAATATCAGATACATTTTTATATCAACATCAGAATCTTTATAAGATAAACGTCTAACACGTTCTTTTTTTGTGTGTGGTGCGTGCTTCTTTTTAAAAAGATCATTCCTGCTTTATTATCATTATTGCCTTCTAAATTATTGTTACATTTATTCATTTTTGGCATAATATGAATTATTTTATAATTATATGGAAAGATAATAAAGTATAAAATCAACCGCTGTAAAGGCAATGCGAAGGGCACTTGCTAACTTACATGCAAAGTATCTCGACACATCCACAAGTCTGATTCATTACTACCCATTTTTGGCTTCCATAATGCATCCCGAGTGTAGCTAATTATTCTCCGCAAATGATTTACAGCATAACACATAATAACGTTCAGCAATTCGATCTAAAAAATACTGAATTTCGTTTGTTAGTAGGGGAGACCATATCAAAATAAAGAATTCTGTATTCATATAATTCAAATATTACAACCTTATAGATATTGCTGATCCTCCACATTTCTCTAATAAAAGTTTTTGAAATGAAGTCACTGCCTCCTTTTCATTGTTTGTCATGCTGGTGAAGTTTATCGGACATTTTGTAATTTTCAAAATCTTCAACGTAAAATCGCTTTGATTAGAAAGCAAAATATTCGGTTAATATTTTCCACAGATGAATATCTTGTACTATTCATTTTCTCACAATCGCTACTTATTTATGTCAGATTCTTGTTAGTTTTATGAAAGAAATCAAAGTCTTTTATTTTTTTTAGTTGGAGTAAGTTAGTCAGGTTAATTTAACGATCCCGTCATCTTACCACAAGAGGTTTTTATTATTTAATGTTCTTCAACTTCCTGCATGCTATTATATTATTTAAATCCTGAATTCGAAACCTAAGATAGAATATTCTAGAAACTGCATTTAGTGGCACAAGGGATGTTCAGATTTATAGGTAGGAAAATTTGTGTTTAATCTATGACAACAAAATAACAATTATTTTGAGTTATATGCTATTTACAATAAGTTAAAGCTAATACACTTTTCATTAAATACTGACCAAAATTTATTTAACAGTGCTTAATACAACAATAAAAAGGAGGGAACGAAGAAACAGAGAATACACCAGCTGATTGAGATGATGGTGACATTTGTCATATCTTCCAGTATTTGGCAACTCTTTATCATAGAAATAATAAATGGTTATCAAGTTCAATAAAAAAAATTTGCCTCGCACTATTTGACTGAACTAAAGAGATCAGATATTCTGAACTTCAGTAAGAAAAATTGGCAAATTGAAGACAGGTGAATTAAAGATCAAATTTAGAAGTAAGTTAAATAAATTCTGGAACAATCAACTATAATCACTAAACAAATTGAAAGTGGATATAAATGTTACATGCATTGATGAATCAAATAAAAATTGTATCATTTTTTTTTCCTTCGGCTCGTTCGATCACTCTGATAACATCTGGATGAGCATTCATGTTGTATAAGGATTGAAAAAGAAAATTATTGGAAAAAAGTTGACTTTATAAAATTTAAATCTAATTTTTTTTTCAATATGAACGTTTCGCTACTAAATTTTTAAAAAGTGGCAAATTGGAGAGCAATGAATTCAAACTCAAAAACCTTTTCAGGTGCGGAAGAATTATCAAAAATCGGAATTGTACAGATTACATTAAATGCATAGTAAAAATTGTGAAAGAAATATAATTTCTGGTTTGATTTCAATGAAAAATATTTTTTTGTCTGACTGAAGATTAGATCTGTTTAATATAACTCAATATAGGCAATTTATTTATGTGTAAAATTTGGAAAATTCGGCTAATTCTATATATTAATTGAAATAAAACTCCCTAATATTTCAAATTAGTCCAAGTAGCTCAGGTTCAACATAACATGTTCTGGAACTTCTCTGTAGCTGCATATTGCTCGTTTTAAGAATTTTTTGGTGAAGTAGGTTTAATTTTAAACCAGTATGTATTATTTCTTATCAGATAAATAATATAGTGTATCACATTCATTATTTCTTCTTCCATTTAAAGAAAACGTCTTAGTATTATGACGATAATCAAACCTCTTCGCTTTGACAGACTAGATCCAAACTTATAAATTTGGTGTCAAGACCTCAAATTAAATTTATTTACTGAGATAATCAAATTTTTTACTTCTTAGTGCTGTACAGATAATTAAACCTCTTTGCTTTGGCAGACTAGACTCATATTTATAAGTTTAATGTCAAGACTATATTAAATTTCTTCACTGACATTCTTAAGTTTTCTACTTCTTAGTGCTGTAAAGATAATTAAACTTTTTATTTAATTAAACCTTTTAGCTTTGAAAGACTAGATCCAAATTCACAAGTTTAATGTCAAGATTACATACTAAATTTCTTCACTGAGATGATCAAGTTTTTGATCGATTGTATTCATCTAATCTCAAATGGTCAGACCGATGGATGGCTCTTTGATAGATTAAACCTTAAATTTGATACACAGGTGGTGACACACTGTTTTAGCAGTAAAATATGTGCTAAATTTCTTCCATCCTGCTCTCTATGACTCAGACTCAACGAATAGACAGATCTTTCTTTTCGTATCTTCTCAAAAATTAGACAAATATTAACAGATTTAATTTTAAGATCCCGTAGCAAATTTCATTTGTATCTCATTCTGTTTCTGAATGTCTGTGTTCAAAGATAAGCAAACAGGTATAATTCTAATAGATTCTTTAAGGATTCCGTGAGATCAAAACAGAAGTACTATGGGGTTTAATTTTTTTCATTTTGCAAATAAGGTTCTTTCTCTTCTTATACTTTGCATACGAGAAAATAAAAAATTAGTACTGGGAAATATTATGACTCTAACTATCTGTTACGGCGCAAGTAACTCATTGCTCAGTTTCAGTAAATAATTGAAATCTGAATTATTCTGAATATCATATTAGTAATTTCCATTACGCATATACTTGTATTGTCACTCCCTGAACTTTTGGCTCTGGGCTTGGCAACTCCTACTCCACCTATCTCATGTCTACAGGATCTCAGTTTAAAGATTAAAACTTCTGATCATTTTATCTGAACAAAATGACACGACTCACTGGACAAAATCCTCTCTCATCAAATAGGCGAAGAAAGAACGTGACTTCCTTATGCCCTCGCCAATTGATTACTTTTTCTCACCAGCCTGGCTACTTTCTGATCCTTGCAACAAAAACAATTCCAGAACAGATTCATTCCTGCAGGGAAAGAATCGCCAAGCAATGGTCATATCTGGCGCGTTATTTAATAACAACATCTCCTGTCCTATAGCAGCCCGACCTAATCCTGCCGGACCTATTCCTAGACGAGGGCTTTCATTTGAACTTTTTGGTGGAAGGTTTTTAGAAAAGGGCACATCTTATCCGGGAATTAATGTCATTGCTACCACCCACAATGAGATTACGGAGAATGGGGTGGACAATTCCATTTCGGACGGATCCATTATTAGCTTTTGGATGCCAGCCAGGACATCATCTGGCGGAGCTTTGATCTTGCAAAATTAATACCCTACGTGCCTTACCGCGCTTCTAAAGCAGAGCAATTAAGTTTTATATCTTCCAGGAGCTGGACTCTGGCGCTGTTTTAGTGTCGTTGGGTTGTATTGGGAGATAATAATGCGGCGAATAATACCGCATAAATAGATGGGAAAGGCGGGATTGTTTGGAGTGAATTCGACGCGGAGGTGAGGACTCGGAAGGGTTGCTGGTTAATGTAATTTAACGACACAAATTATATGGACGACTGTCCCTTTCAGAAGCGCTATGCTCAAATATTTGTAAATAAACGTCATCTTCTACCCAAGTTTATGTGCACAGAAATCTACAAATTTTGGAATATCCTTTTTCAATTTCAAGTAAAGATGAAATGAAAAAGTATTTGTGTGTACGCATATAAATACTCATTTTGTTTTTGTACGTTTTTACAGAAAAAATAATTATTTCATATATTTTTATTTTTATTCTTTTTTTTTTTATTGTACTAGCCTAATGAATTTTTACGAAATGCTTTTCTTAAAAATATAATGAATTCAGTGAGCTATTTTATTTTATATCTTTCTTAATTATTATGAAATTAAGAATATACAATAATTCTTACACTGCCATAAATATTCTTACGAATATATCTGTTGATTTTATGGTAATATCTTTTATTTATTTTTGTCGACATTGAAGTAATTGAGAGTAGTTTGTTTTCCATGTTGACTACAGTTTGTTTTATTTTCCAAAAATATTTATTTGAAAACGAAGAAGTTTTTTTTTTTTTTTTTACTTATTTGTAAACGTTTTCTCTGTTAAAAGCAATTTTATGGAATAGAATTTCAAAAAAGTATTATTTCGAAATATTTTCTTCGGAAGAGAACAAGTTTAATGAAAAAGCTTTTATTCCACTAATTATTTAACTGTAAGATGGTAAAAATGCAACACGCTCAGTTATATAGTATAATATTATGCAAAATTTAATTATTTCAAAATTCTCACGAAGAATTAATCCAATATAAGTAAACAGATAAGTAAGTCATGAATACAAAACATGATAGTTTCAAATATTTCATTATGCAAATTTCTATACCAAATATACATATATATCTATATGCAGTAATAATTCAATATATATATATATTCTTAAAAACTAAGAAATCTTGCTGCAAAATAAATTTTTAGTAATTCATAAAATAGTTTATATTAATATTACTCTTCCATTTTATTCAGCATTTCTGTGAATTGACGTCACCTTCAAATACTGCTTTTAATTTATCGTTTGGTTTCTTATTTTTAATTAATTAATCTCGCTCCTCAAAGAATCGTAAAAATGACGTTTCGTGTTATTTTTATGTTTTAATGTCGCAATCTTGTAATGAGCAACTTATGTTTATACCTTAACGACTTTTATTATAATTTATAATCGCACTCTTGCGAATTGTAAGTATTTCTGAAAAAATCCATAAATATGTTGTAAATATTAGAATTATTAATAATTAAGAAGATAATAATAATTATTATATATAAAAAAATATGTTATAAATATTATTTAAATTCAAGCTGCATTACATTCAAAGGATTTTAGCAAATATCCAAAAAGTCTCTAGAACATTCCAATAATAACGAATTTGCTATTGAATTACTTGATAGAACTTTTGTTACTTTAAGCTATCACATCACAACATAATCGACATACTAATCCAATGGCGACATGTAGTCTCATAAATAAGAGATGCTGCAAATATGTACATATATTAGAAAATTTATGATTAAAGACTTTTTTCTTAAAAGGAAGAAAAGAAAGAAAAATTAGGAAAAAGGTTTTTAATTATAAGTTGCCTAAAATTTCCAATTTCAAAATCAGATGTGAAGTTCGTTACATTTCAAGTTTATCAAATAACCAATATGGGAAATAAATTCTCATTATTTTTGTCAATATAAAAATATCTGAATGCTGAAGTGAGAATTCAGCTTAACGCACATTTCCATTTTCGCCTCATCAGCTCAATAATGAGCGTCGAAAATCGGATAGAACATCGATATCGCAAAGTAGAAAAAAAAGACAAAAATTCGATAAAAAACAAAAATGTAACTTTTAAAAATAATTTTAATTGCATTCTGGTACTGTGATTCTGCAATCCTAATGGATTACAGATTAAATCCTTATCCTTAAATTAAATCCTTATATTTTTCCTGAATCAATTTTAATTTTTTTAATTTTAGTGCTGTTGTTACATAAACAGACAATAAGACGGTTTTAATGAAATTCTAAAAAAAATTTTCCTACAAAATAAATTGCGCCCATTTTTAAAATATAAGCAAAGAATTATTACTAGCAAATCATTTTTAAATCTAAGATATCACAGATTTAATCAAAAGAAGTTCAGCAGAATCGCACAACCACGGGAAGTTAGCGATGACAGATAAAAGATTTTTCTAGACAATTGTAAATAAGCTTCGTAGAGTTTCATATTTTCTAACACCTCTGTAATAATTGTAACAAACGATACTCATTGGTTATGCTTTTCAATCTATCTTTATCACAAGCAATTAAATAATTCCGAAAATAGAACAGATTATGCAAATTTAAAATACATCCGTGTAATTTTATAACTCAGAAAAATCAAATTAAATAAGGGTAAAAAAAAAATTTACTATCATATGAAAGCCACTCATTTCTTTAAATGATTACTGCAACTCCGAATGTCTGACAAGTTTGTTGACGGACTTTTCTAAAATATCTTTATGTACGCAATTTCAGCTTCATAGCATCAATTCTGACATACTTGATAGACATTGAACATAACAATTTCATAAAAATCTGCAATAAGTCTTTTGCCTCCTTGCAATATATTTTCTTGATATGCAAGTTGTCTTCACCTCATAACGGACTCATCGCCGACTACGAAACGTACATTTGTATGAAATGCCGCTGCATGTGCCGAAAGCTATGTCTTTGGTGTAAAACCTTAATTTACTTTCGCGGTGGCCGTGTCTTTTCATTCAATTCGGATATCAATAATGCTTCGTGGGAATATTTTTTTATTATTATAGCTTAACACGCTGCCACGACTCTCGCTTGATATTCGGGCCATCTATCTGACTTCTTCGCTATCTCTTAACTATAGTAGAAAACGGGTCATCTAATAAGATAGATGGTTTGGTGCAATTACATATTATGTGTAAAGCACAGGCGTGTAATGCGCAGTCAACGTGTTAAAAAGTGCAGCTACTTTTTTATTGCTGTTTTAATGGATGCTAATTATGTAATATTTTAATGTAGCTATTACTTCTAGAAACCAAAAACTTAATGAAATTTAGAATTATCTGTTCGGAAGGAAGTTAATAAGCTTTTCATAGTGAAAAGGGAAACAAATCTTTAAAGTTAATTCTTTTAAAATGAATCCAGTCAATATTTTTTAATATTTTGATAAGTTATTTAATTTAAGCAAATTTCTTTGAATTTCTAAGAATAAGGGTAATAAAATCTTACATAGTTATACGAAACATAGTTTAAAACTTCCGAATTTTTTTAAAAATCCAGTTTTTTAATCCAAGATAATTAAATCAAAGTAATTAAATAAGTGCATGATAAAAAACAAAAAAAACAATAAAGTAGTCAGCCATTGAAAGAAGTTTTTAATAGAAAGGGGAAAAATAAGGAAACAGAAATAATGAATTTTGGCATCTTTTTTCACTATTTTTTTATATTTTTATTGCAGGCCCATTCATCTACATTGGATATAATCAAATGACCTTATGCAAAGCATCGTAAAAGCTAGCTCTGAAGAAGGAGAATTTTTCAAGTAAAGATATATTTGGAAAAAAATATTTGGTTAAACTTTTTTGAGTATGAAGTATTTATTCAGTTATCAGAATAAATATGAGAATTCGGCGCATTTATTTTGAATACAAGAAACATTTCCAATGAGGAAAAGAATTTATAATCAAAGCTGTTTCGGCAAAATCTGAGAGGTCTAGTCGGTTTATAACAGCAAGTTTCACTTTTTTTATTCCTCATATGATGATCTTATTGCATGTACAAATTGGAAAGCATTTTATTCATTTTTTTTCTATTTTTAAAAAATTGAATTTTCATAATTGAATCTAATTATTAATTTTTTTAAATATCAGTTATTTGTCTATATCTAAAAATTGGTATAAAATAAAACACTTCATTCCAAATTGGAAAATTCCTGAGCATTTTTACTTATATAGAGAAAGATATATAGATAAATATTTAAATATATTACTTATATAGAGAAAGATATATTTATATAGAGAAAATATAGTTATCATTAAAAAATTTGAGCTCGAGATTTTGGAGAATCCCTAAGTTTTAGGCCTCCCTGAGTTCGTAAACATATGTTTGGAAATTTTCTGTGTGTCTGTCTATCTGTGACAAAGTTAAATAAAACACGCTTTGAATCATTTTGTTCTTTACACCCAATTTGAAAATTTCCATAAAAATGTGAGCAAAATCTAATCAGAGTAAATCTACCTGTCCAGCTTTTCGAATATAAGATAACACGATAATGACTAAACAATGAAAGACAAATGGATAAAATGCACCACACATATTTAATATCTATATTATAGACATCAACCAACAAGAGGTTAACCGTCAGTACGTACTTAGAGAAACATGTACATGATAACTAAAAAAAATGGCTTGAATATATTAAATTTGATTATTTGATTTTTGTGACTGAAGTTGTAGTTCTATCTCAAATTTTGTGCCATATCTGAATTCAATCCGTTGGAAAAATTCATCAGAAAAAAGTTGAGATAGCATTGGTTGTTTCTCAAACGTTGTGTAAAAATATCAAAATTCAATCCATTGGAAAAACATGCGTCCAAAGCACAAATTCATAGAGAATGTGCTAATAAGTTCTGGGAGGCTACTCCCGATGGTTTTAATCCGACAGAGAATTCGAAATTTAGAAATGTTCTAACTAACCCAGAACGTGAGGTTACTTTTGACCGAAGAAAGTCAAATAATTATTGTTAAATTACTTATTTATGATGTGTAACGTGCTAAAAGTTAATGAGTGCGCTTGTTTATCTGCGTTAAGTTCGAAATTTCCGTATCCATTTATATTCATTAATGATAATGTTTAACATATGTAGGCGGAGAATATGCGTGGGATGTGAAACATATAAATTCATCTGCCTACGCAATTTTAAACTATTAGCATAACAAAACAATAACCAGAATATACCCGTATATGTTCTTTCTTAAAAAAATTGTTTTTTTAGTACAATTAGAGCATAATTAACATTCTTATCAACAAAGAAGAAGGTAGGGTGTTTATTTAGAAAATTTTAATTATTATTTACATATCATCGATTTAAGTTACAAAAAACTCAATCATTATTAACATTACTGTTTTTATCTTCAAAAACTTTGAACTAAAATTTGTTTGTTTTCTTAAATCTTTGCTTTGTTTTGCTTCTTTTTGTTTTTCTTAAATCGCAAAATAAAATGATAAGAAAATATTAGTTTTCATAGAAATTTCAAAAATACTTCGTATTTTATAATTAAATATTTATTTTGCAGTTCTGTATTGTGATTTTTTTTCATTTTAAAAAATGACTCTTAATGAAAATTTCATTTCTATAATTTAAATGAATACCAAAATTTAATAAAATTGTTTTTTTATTAATTAAAATATCTATTCTATATAAAAGAAGTTTCAGAAATCTTCACAAACATTTTTAATTATTTTCAAATAGCTCTTAATTCTAAAAAATTAAATATATATTCCAAAGTAATTAAAAAATTTCTTAACTATGTAACACTTGTATAGATTCTTAAAAAAAAATGTTCGTGGTTATGAAAAGGGTGGCAAATTTCAGACCACAAATTTTAAAGCTCAAAATAAAGGGTGAAATTCCTGGATTCAAAGGTTTTTATTGAATATTCCAAAAAAAAAAAAAAAAGAATGAAGATTAGTGAACTATTTATTTAATTTTTGTCATTTAATAATTTTTTTTAAATTTTTCTCTCTATAAGTTAGTTGTAATTTTTTTAAAGAATCAAATTAAATTTAAAAAATGCAACACATAAAAGTTTTATGATTTTATAAATTGAAGAATGTAGTTATTTAATTCATCAAAAAGGATCTGACAATGCACTATGGCTTTAATATTATAAATAAAATTACATCTATATAGCTGATAGGAACAATTTACTTGAAACTGCAAAAAATTAAACATTTTGTGTTCGTTAGAATTCTGTCATTCAAACATTTGTTTGAATCTCATAGATATGCAAAAAGAAGCTTCCTTGGTTTCTCATAAAATCATACGGGAAGTTGCAGTTCTAATTTTTGTTTGTTTATATAAATTAATATTTAATGCATTCCCTAGAATTATGGTTACCACTTTCAGGAAGTTGAGAAGCAATGGTTTGAAATCATAAAATGTAAAGATCCATTCTGACTCATTTTCCCTTCAACGCTTATACAAGAAAATATGTTTTTAATGAATTTCGTTGAAATTGAAAATATTCCCAATAAATAAAAAGCTACAAAGAGAAAGTGTTTCCAACGGCATCGATGGTTGATTTGATCTCAAAACGCAGATGGTGACTTACTGAATTCTACAAATGTATATGAAAGACGATATATGGAAATGTACAAATTTTGGATGAATTGCATTAAGTTCGAATGAAAACACTATCTCCAAATTATCGCTCATGTTTCAGGCATTCTTTAAATTTATACCATGATTTCAAACATCTATAAATATCTTTAAATTCAGTATCGGAAAGTTTCAGTTTCATTAAAACTCAAGGATTTGTTATCCTTTTACAATCATTTTTAATAACAAAGTCAAAAATTATATTATGTTCATATTTAAAAAATTTGATTCAAATAAATTGCTTTATCGAGCTTTTCAATAGTATCTTTACTCGTATTTTTGCATCTAATAACTAAAGTTATATCTAATTCCCCAGTGTGGCTTAAAATATATTATTAAAAGTTTGACATTCAAAAATGGATTTCCAATTATCATTATGACTTTGAACTTTAGAGATAACTTTATGATAGATATGATATCTAATCGATCAAAGTTTTATATTCATTTATAAATATTTGCAAGGAGTGAAAAAAAATTGCAACAATAATAGAATAGTGTTTTATTTTATTTGGTAAATTACTTTTAGAATTAGAAAATATTAAAGAATTATCAGAAAAGAAAATATTTTTTACAAAAATATTTACATTTAAAAAAATATAATTAAAAAAAATTATATTAAAAGAAATGTAATTAATGACAAATTATACTACTTCATCAAAACCAAAATTGTGCAGCGTTTTCGTAATGATTCTTTTCTATTTATACTTCTAAAATTTTTGAAATTATCTTTTATTTGTTAATAGCAAATATCTCTTAGGACACCCTATTTTAATATTATTATATAAAATAATATTTTACGAACTTAATATTTAGAATTCCTTATTGCTAAATAATAAATATATTAGGTAAATATATTCTAGATATAATTTTATTATAATTTTCATAATTATTTTTTTCCCTTTTTTCTCCAAAACTTCAATATATATATAAAAAATGAAATTAAGTTACCACTTTTTCTATTATTATACTTATTTTATTTCTTTGATTCGTTGTTTTTCCTTTTTAACACAAATAATCTTATTTTTAATTAAAATGCTATAGCTTTAACTTTATAAATTTCTTCATTATATAATTTACTTAATTCTCCAACTTTTTTTCATTGCATATTTAATGGCAGTTCTTTAAAATATCAACAGCTATAATTTCATTTCTAGCTATCAAAAACTATCTTAATCATTCATTTTAAAGTATAAAGAAAAAATCAACTATCAAAACATATTAGTCTGTCAAGAACTGTCTGAAAAATTTATGATTAACTTGATAGATTGAGGTATCGTATACAAATATCTAAGATTATCAGAAAAAATTTATTTTGATGAATGATCATAAGGTTCATTGGAAAGCCATATCAGATTTTAAATGAGTGATTTGTTTTGGATAATATTGAAACAATCCAATGTAACTTTAACAATTACAAATACAAATGACTAAACATTAAAATCGAAAAGTTCGGTTCATTGAAATGGAATCATTAAATATCAGATTAATGTCACTTCTGATTTTGTTAAACATGTGGAGAAAATAATAAAGTATAGAATTAGAAATTTCCAATATTAAGTCTATAGACATTTGAAATTCTGATATGGAGCCAAAGAAAGTTGCAAATGTGAGTGATAATTCGAATATATTATTTTCATTCGGATATGATGCGATTTATTCAAAGTTCATATTTTTCCTATTCATCGCCAGTATTTGAAGGACAAATACACCATTCAATGATTACGGAAAAACAACTATTCTTTTAAAGTTCTATTTTATTCTAATTGTGTCTAAATTCCATTCAATTCATTTAAAAATCTTAACCTTTTTTCAATTTTAGTCTTTTTATAACGTTATAGAAAAAAAGTAAGTAAGTAAAAAAAGAATTAAGACTCTCTAAGTATTTTCATTCTCCAATTAAAATGCCCGTCAAATGTGAATACGTCCAGTGATTTCATTGGGATTCAAAAATAAAAAACATTTGTGATGACTAAGGTCAATTTGAGAGCAATCCCTAAGAAGGGAAATTCTAACCTGTATTTTACCTATCTGAAGGAGAATTCAGTCAGTCTGGATAAGAACATGGTTGATGATACGATTACGATATAAGCGATGAATGATCGATTTAAAGGGAATAAAAATGATCTATTATTATTAGCTTTATGTAATAATACCTATTACATAAAGCTATTGTAATTAATACTGATACCTATTAAATACGTGTCGTCCTATGTTCGTGAAATATTTGTGATTTTGTAGTAAAATAATTACGGGGGAATCAAGGACGGATTATTTTGAATACACAAGAACTAACTTATATTTGAAAGAACTTTTCAGCAATAATTTTTAAACATATATATGCAAAACTTTCTATAAACTCTAGGAAATGAAGTCTATATATTTTAACAGAAGAATATATTTTGCAAAATTTCTTAATGAGTGAACTAACCATGAAGCAATATTGTTTTATAGAGAATATATAGGGAATTGGAAGAATTATCCCTATTTGATAACCAATAAAATGTTGAATTCATTTATGTTATAAATTTAAAGGTTAGAAAAAAAATGTTCCAGTCAAAATTAAATTTCAGTTAAAGTAATTTTTAAATTCTATTTGTTGGAGCAAAACGAAATAGAAATTCAAAACAAATTTTGGACATATTTCATAATTTCAAATTTTATAAATCTCACCGAAAGATGAATTAGAGAAAATTTTGAAACAGACAGAATAGCTCCAGATCAACCCTCTGAAAGATCAAGATCATTAAGTAATCCTGATAAGGAAAAAATGATGTTAGGAATTCACCGTCTATAGCCAAGAACATAGATTCGTCAGGCTTCTTGAGGAGTAAAAATTCCAAAGAAGATAAATCAACTTATTTTGAAGTAATTTAATGAAAAAAATTAAATATTTACATTAGAACACAATGTCAATAAAAAAAGATGATGATTCAGTTCAGTTATATTAACGTCCAGTTTTAAAGCAACACTAAGGCTATTTTTTGTCGGACCACGTCATTTTGAACCGCGGTCAGATGAGGAGGACGACACCTGAGCTGGCACCTCCCTCTCTAAACTTCCACACCACACCAGTGGGAGGATGTTTGGCCTCAACGGATTTATCGTGCACTAGACCCGCTTACACGACGGTTCTTAAGAATCGGGTTCCGAACCTGACACCCTCCGGTTTCAAACCGGGACCTTACCACCAGGAAGAAAATCAAGAAGCAGAGGGAATTTTATGTGTGTTGTAATTAGTAAAATGAGTGGAATAGACTGATTTTTTTCCTTGAAAAGTTATCTTAAAAATAAAATTTATAGAACTAAAAAGCTTAAATTATACTCAAGAGTCAAGCCTATAATTGAATTAAACGCTGGTAGCCGTTTTAACAGAATTTCTGAAATTACACATGAAATATATACAGCTTTATATCTTCAAGAATAGATCGATGAATTTCTCGCCATATATAGATTGTTTTGTAGATGACAGTATAATATAGATAGAAGGATCATTATTTTGAAAATTTTACATTTTCAAGCTGGTAGCCAGCTGGTATAAAATTACCTTAGTTATAATCAGTGAAAGCTAATTATATAGTATTTGATTAACACTTAAAAGAAATCAACAAGGGTTAGCATTTCTTTGCTACATCCTTTGTTTTATAATCTTCCCATATCTAAACTCCTTATTATTCTAATAAACGAGGAAATAATTTAATTTTTCTATTATCTTATAACATTTCTAACCTATCTTGAATTTATAACATTTCCTTTTTCTATCTTATAACATTAACAGTTTTATCTTAATAATATTTCTTATCTGTGATAACATAATGAATGTATTCATTCTAATAACATGCTAAAGCAGACAAAAAAAGGATAATATTAATGTAAGAAATGAAAAATGTTCACTATTTTATCCAAATTATCATAAAAGGAGAATCCATATATTAAAATAATGCGTTTCTACATTTCTTAACATATTCGGCTTGTCATATTATAGACTAAAATGGTTAATTAATGTGTTCAAAGATAATTACGTTAATGCAACAAAAACACATTAAGTGCATTAGGGAATATAAATATTTACCCATTAGTTACAATTACAATTATCGGGTTTTAAAATATATACTTTATTGTTAGCAGTCTGGGATGCATATAAAAACATATTGTTAGTTATTGCATAATTCTATTCAAATAAAGTAAAAGTTAAAAATATAAAAGTGTTAGTTAAAAGTTAAAGTAGCTTTTTAATATCTCTTTTAATACACACAGCTATGAAAGAAATTTCATTCATTTTTGTTGAAAATTCACAATAAAACTGGAAAAATGTAAAGAAAATGAAAGACAAACATTGTAATTTTTTTCCGTGTCAGCTACAAAAGAGCAAACGATTTTAAAAGCATATTCCAAATTAAATATTGAAATGCAAAATATTCGCAGTTGACGAAATAACTGTTCATTGCATTTCTTTAAACTGAAGTAAATGCTGAAACATAACATTTTCGAAGTTAAACAAAATGCTAATAAAAATTCTTGGATTTGTCGTTCTTTATAATTTCTATTCCGCCGTACATCAGAAGCATAATTTTCTTTAAAAATATGCTTCTGATTGCATCAAAAAAGCAATCACATTTTTATCGACTTTAGATTTAAATTAATAGAGGAAATAATCGCAAACATATGAAATTAAAATTTCTATATCAAATGCAGAAAATTAGCCTTCTCTGTTGACAATTTAATTTTTCAAAAATGATGATATCCATTTCTTTAAAAAAATAATAATTGGTTAAAATTCTTTCAAAAATTATTCTGCTTAACTATTTTTATAAAATTATTATCAGAATATATCTTAGAACTTTCATATATATCCTCAGTAAGAACATTTAGTAGGCGCTGAATGCATATATTGAATTTTCCTCTGTTTCTACTAAAAATTTCCAACTACATCTCATATAAAACACGTTTTCTGCACTAGCTCCATCTGTCTGTGAATACGATAATTAACAAAATATGGATCCAGATGTAGGAAATTTGATATATGGACGTTGGACCAAATTCAAAGATTTATATCGGATTCTGAATGAAATCCGTTCAGAGAAAGTCTGTCTGGTCGGCTGTTTGAATACAAGCAATTCGATAACTGCAAAACAAAAGAAGCTAGGTAGATAAAATTTGGCACACAGTTTAACATCGAAAATATTGATTCTTATCAGATATTTAATCAAATATGTCAAAGGATCGATCATCTGTTAATCTGTACTTTTGTATAATTGTAAATGCAATAACCCAAAAATGCAATCGTAGGATTACAAATGCAGTTCAGAGTCAAATTTTGTCTTCAATCGGTCACCAAAAGGCGTCCAATATATATATTTGAGCGATAGATTCAGTAAAAATGCTAGATTCTCGCCAAAGCTGGATATTTCGAAATTATTGTTAGCCAATTCCATTCAAGATAATCACAATTTCAGTTCAAGGACCATTTTTTTTTCGGGGAGTTTTATTGCAGAACATGCAAAAAAATTTCCCCAGTGATTTTTTTTTCTGGTTATACTGTTTTCATGAAATTATGAATGAGCCTTCTGTAAGAAAAATATTTGATTTGAAATGAATTAGGTGCAGATAATAAATGCAAACAATTTACATAATGATTAGATTATTGAGAGAAAGTTAATATTATCCTAAAATAAAAATGTTTTAAAAATCATAAAATGCATTTTCGAAAAATAAAAATGTTAAAAAAAATCATAAAAATGTTATAAAAATCATAAAATGCATTTTCGAAAAATAAAAATGTTATAAAAATCATAAAATGCATTTTCGAACAATTTGTTAAGAAAATAAAGCAATTATGAAGGAAGAAACTTTCACCTGTTTAGAAACTTTAACGCCATGAAAATAAAGACATTATAATAATGCAGAAATTTAACACCTCATAGAAACATGTTTTTTTTTATTATTATAATGAGCTGGAATATTCCTTCCCTTCATCTTCGATGGTTGATATTAGAATTGCAGCTGGTGAAAATGCTTCCGATGTTCATAAACTTATTTTTCAAGATAATCGCCAAGTTTTTCAATAGAATTCAAATATTATTAGTGTAGACAGTTTGAATATTATTAGTCTGGTCTGGAGTAAGAGTTTATTACAAGATTTAAATGCTTTGATATATATATATATATATATATATATATAATGATATTTTAAACTTTAATTTCAATTTAATTAATTTCCAAGATTTTATCTTAATTTAGCTATCTTTATTAAAGTAAGTAATAGTATTTATTACCTCTGAATTCATTTAGCCAGGTATAAAAGTAAGGGTTCCTTGACATTGAAAAAATTCTATCTTATATTACACCTTACCTGCCGCTAAATTATTGTTTTGAGACAAATATATTTCTCATTCAAAATTAGGCCAATATTGCTTCTTCCAAATTCCATTTCATTTTCTGCAAGGATTAACCTTAGAATTCTAATTAAATACCTTACAAGTTCTAAATGTTTTGCTTATTTTTTGGTCAACAACGAAGGTATAAACAACTTTATTTTGTAAAAGATATTATATATATAGAATAATTCTACTAAAATATGTTCTTGTAACGATTGATATCCCTTTTCCACATATTTTTTTTATTCGGGTATCTTCCGGTAATGCTAATTTCAGCATTCTCGTTTCGCATTTTGATAACAAAATGTTAGATAATTGTCTGCGGCAAAGATAACTCAAAAACGCTTTGAGATAAAATAGATAAAATTTGGTTTATGATCTTAACACCAAATTTGCAGATATGTGTCAAATTTTAAGCAAAATTCGATCAGAGGAAATCTGTCTGTCCAGCTGTTAGATTAAGATGAAAACTACAAAATGAAGAAAGCTAGATGTATAAAATTCGATAAATAGGTTTAAAATCTATAGTGTAGATATTTATCAAATTGTGAGACAAATCAACAAGTTGACCACCTGTTTGTCTGTACTTTCATAAAACTTTAAACGTGGTTACTCGAAAAGGCAATGACTTAGATACATCAAATTTGATTTGTGATTACAAGCGTACTTCAATATCAAATTTTTTGTTTGAGGTGGTTGGAAAAAAAAGAGTCTAAAACCCAAATTCGATGTCAGAATACTATTAACTCATGTCAGTAATTAATCAATAAAGCCCTCACCAAAAATCACACAATAAATTTAGGATAGTAAATTCCTATAAAAGATTAATATTTCGTATCTATTGTACGCCAATACCATGCACGACATTCTCTGGGATATCATCTTTATTAGAGAGTATGCTAGAACGTTTTGGAAAGACCACTTACGCTGCTTTAACAATGCAAAAAATATGCATTGAGACACATTTCATTAGCTTTCATCGAATGGGTTTATAAAAGACATTTTGTATCAGGGTTATTGAAAGTTTCCTTTATAATTAATTATTGAATTATCGCTACTTTCCCAATAGGAATAAAAAAAGCAGCATAAATCAATCGGCATTCATTCCTCCTTAGCAAAGTAAGATGATTTATTACTGCGTTTCCGGTTCAGAATTAGCACGACTCTAACAATCTGCAAGGAACTTGTGGCGGAAAATCTTATAACTTCTTCTCGCAATTACCCTTAAATTAGCCTAGATTGCAACCTCTTAAAGTGTAGTAATCTTGGCAACTCTAATTACCCTCAAATCTGATTTATTTGAGCCGCTCTCACGTTTAATTTCCCTGAGTGAGACATTGTATTTCTCTGATCCTCGCTGCTGGCCCCTCTCCAAGTGCTTCGCCAATAATCCGCAGGCTTCTCGTGAATAAAGTGGAAGCATCTCCCCAAGAAATTTAGTCTGGGGGTTCACAGTTTATTGCAAAAGAGATGGGGTAATACTATGAGTAGGATTAAATTTAAACTAAAATGACCAAGCATTGATAATTTGAATTGTCCAAGATTTGAAAAAGTGTCTTGAATTTCAAATGTATTCTCCAAAATATCCCGCAGTTTACTAATAAGTAAACAAGTAATATTCGACGATCATCCATTCGGACATTATGCTAATTACATTCATTTGATTTGGTCATTTAACTTTGTTGAATTATATTTTATCACAATGAAAAAAAGTTATATTTTAAATCATACTTGCACAATAATGCACGAGAAACATAGAACATTCGATTGGTTCATTATGTCCCAAATGAAATAGAAATAGAAATTGGCTAAATCGGTTCAACTGAAAGTGGACTCTATAATTTTACTCTAAAATGGATAATAGTGATGGTCAGAATACTATTACCACATTTTAGGAGGCTTTAAATTTCGTATGATATAAGGGTTGTCGAAATAAATGCAGTGGTTGTGGCTGGGGAGCTCAGTCAAAAAAAAATTCCAGTAGAGAATGTACAGTGAAAAAATTTTCTCTTTTTTTTGGGGGGGGGAGGGAAAAGATTTCTTTTAAAGAGTAAGAATGATGGAGAGTTTGTGAACGTCGAGCCCTTATCGAGATATCATATGTTTTCATTTAAAATAAAATTTTGGGAACGCACTCGTGTTTGATATTAGGGAACTTATTCTTTAATTTTATCAAATATTTTAAATGAATTAATTCATAATTAATAAGTGTAAATTTTATGTATTTTCTGAAATTTAGTTATCAAAATTTAATTCTAAAAAGCAAAGTAAATTTTTCCCAATTTCCACGAAATAAGCCGTCGAAATGTCGTATAAATTGGTTTAATAATTTTGAAACGTTTTCATCCGAATTTATTCCACTTTTGAATAAAATATTCCTTTTTATATATTTTTTACTAAAAAAACATTCATATTAACAAATAAATAGTATTAATTAGCACGCTTTATCAAATCCAGTTAGAATTATCCTTCCCCATGCATAGAAAACAGTTGCCTTGTTTTGGAAACTCCAAAAGCATAACCTAATTCCTTTGAATATTATTGAATTCCGGAAAAACAATAGTGTTGTCCTAAATATCAGTTATAGCAAAATTACTTGTCCTAGATTAGGATCAATGTGAGTTTTCACACACACAAACATATAGAACGTCCTGGTTACTAAACTGGCACTTCAGTTCAGCTCACGATTAGTTAAAGTATTGCCTGAATAAAGAGACCTTAAATCATTTATAATTGTGATAAATGTAATTTTGACAATATTTGGAACTCATACTTAATCATTCACATTGAATTCTTACTAAATTGTCAAGAACAAAAAGAAGGGGATGAAAATAGTTCTTAGTATTTTAAGAATTACGAGAACAGCTTTGATATACAGTCATTTTCACTAGAAAAATAGTTTATTGCCAAATTTTAGCGAAATGGCCGAATGTGGAGCGAACGGCAGCAATAGTGTTTCCTGTCCTGAGGTTCCGATGAATGCTCCAGCAAATTAACGGAAATATAGATTAAAAAAATGCAGTAAAATGGAATCCACGCAAAAAAAATTTAATCGGAAATAATGAAAGTAACCAGAAGGAAAAAATAAAGAAAAATCCTCATAACACACGTTATTATTGCGTTTCTTACCGCAATACCAATGAATTCCATCAGAAGTTTAACGAGGCCACTTTCTTGTAAAAAATCCAACAAAAAAGCTTTTATAGCAAACAAAAACTCAAAGAATAACCTTGAAGGATTACCGTTTCTTTACATAACACGTTGTGTTGTGTTTTCAACAACTCAGCATTCTCCGTCAGCAGGAACAGGTATTTGGCAATAATATTCTATAAAGATTCCCTTTTAAAAGAAACTGATATAAATATTTGAAAACATATCGAAACCGGATAAACGCCAAAGCGTAGCAACAGTAGAAGAGCGGCAAAGAACAGACATAGTAAAAAAATGGACGGAAATGTAATCCCAAACAAAGCGCTACCGAAAAATTACCAATCTCGCAAGGCGCCAAATGACTGTATATCAAAGCATAGCCGAAATTTTGTGCAAATGCAGTTGAAATCCATCAATGAGAATATGGGCATCCATCCGTTCAAATGCAATGAGCCAAATGAATAAAATACGATTTATCGTCTTCCAAAATTATAGATTAAATGACCGGAAACATAGATATGTATTAAAAACATAAATATGAGAAATAGATATAGAAACATAGGTATTATTATTTGAGCTATATCTGTCTGCTGATATATATAAATCGGTCTGCTCTAATATATGACTGAACATATATTGGAGAAAGCGATAACTAAAGAACCAACAAACCAGATGGTAGGATTTACTTGTGAGATTCTTATAGAGAAATTATTATCCCCCAGGTGGTACCTCAAATGCAATGGGAATGAGAAACTTCCGACAGGGTGGTTGGTTCTCATCAACCTAACGGGTACAGAAATGGTGCTGGATTGGCTACTCCCACAGATTACAGGACATGCCTCTTACGGGAGGGGTTTTACCGGGATCGGTGATACCCCTTAGAACTCAAATATAGTTCCCACCAATACTATAATGGTGTTTTGGTCATTCATATTAATACGATTGCTTCGAGTGGAGTGGCCTTTCTGATGATAGAGAAAATATTGCTAGTGCAGATTTTGGAATAAACAAGCTGAAGGTTAATTACCTTTTTACTTGTCTGTATGTACAAGAACATGATTCAAAAGTGCAATGATTTAAAAAATTATTATGTATGGTTTCAACTCTAAAATTACAGATGTCCAAATTTTTTTAATCGAATCAGACAACAAAACGAAGTACTTTTTCAAAATTCATAATTGCTTTTCTTTATCATACAGTTAGGTTATATGAGAGAGAAATATTATGACGTATATAAAGCAGTGAGGACTATATTGTGGAAGTATGTGAAGCAATGAGGATCGTCTTGTGGGAATACATAAAGCAACGAGGACTATATTGTGGAAGTATGTGAAGCAATGAGGACCATATTGTGGAAGAATATGAAGCAATGAGAACCATACTATGGAAGTATATTGTCATGTAGATACTATGATATAGAACTCAATGACACACACAAGGGGTAGAGCTAAACCAATTTATTAACTGAACTCAGAACTGAGAACACAGTGACTGACAAATTTTCTGCTTTTATACAAGCAGAGAAAGTTCCAGAATACTCTTCTGGAGACAGTAAGAAAAATCCAGAACACTTGTCTGGTAAACTAAAGAAATGTCCAGTATCTTCTGGAACATGAAATAAAGGAAAACATAAAATCAAAGAATTAAGCATTTACATATACTATTAATCACATTGTCTCTAGCGGGATTCGAACCCAGATCTCTTGATCATGAGACCAGTGTCATGACCATTCGGCCATGGAGATCCGGCTGTCTTTCTTCAATGCGGCAATATGAAGAAATGAGGGCCATAATGTGGAAGTATATTAAAAAGTACAAATGAGAAAGATCCTGTTGATTCATTTTTGTAAACAGATCGCGCTAATCAACATTAAGAAGTCGCAATAGGCGAAAGGCATTTGTGTTATTTGCACATATCCATTCGAAGGCAGCGTATTATTTATGAGCATCCCCAGTTAAAAGTTGACCTCCATAATTGCTCAAACAATATTGCTAATTCTTGGGGGGGGATGACGTTTTTATCATTATTATTCTAATAGTATTGACAAAAAACAAAAATATACATAACAATAAAAGGAAAATGATTTATATGTGAAAAATTTCCTTTCAATTGTCATTATAGAAAGAAGAATAATTGAAGATGCATTCATTACCTTGTAAAAAGGCTTATAAATTTAGTTCACCTTGTTTATGTACTCGACATTCTTTCATGTAAATAAGTACAAAAATTTTTTGTACTTACAAAATTACAAAAATTACAACAACACGACAAAATACACACAAACACAAACAAAAATACAAACAAAATTCTTTTACAAAAATTTTAAGCGATTTACTACAAACATAAATTGAAAAATCAGATTTAAGAATTAATATACAATATTCATTATATTCGTGAACTTATAAAAATAATTTTAATCTAAAAACTCTAAAATTCATCATTAAAAAGTTGCTTTGTTAAAGCAAATCAGACCTCAGAGCGAAATGTGTATATTCTGATATTTTAAGTGCTTGTGCTTGAAAAAGTGTTTGAAAGTGAATAGGATTGTCGACATGATATTTAATTAAAATATGACCTCTAGTGATACGAATTCTTGATTGAAAAAGGCATTGTCCTCCCTTTAAACATATAGGGGGGGGGGAAGAAATGGCATTGATAAGCACTCATTCGAATTGAAGATATTAAAAATGTTTAAAATTGAATTATTTTTTTCTCTTGAATTGCAGACGAAATAAAACTAAGGAACAAAAATAAAGCGTTGAAAATAAATGTACTTCAATTGCTTGAAGTAAATAACTTAAATCAAAATATGGTATTAATGTTAAGAGATTCGAATAAAAATTGTAAGGTTAAATTTGAAAAGTAGAATATCTTTTCAACATCATATCTTGAATTACTTCATAAATGAAAGATAAAAAATTTTACCTTTTTAAAAAGACTAGTTTCTTTTTGTTTTTTTCATTCAGCTAAGCAAACTTTGGTGGATTCCTTTGCCTCTTAGATATTTTAAAAAAATTATTGGTTTTTTTGGATAAATAGAATTTAAAAGACAAAAAAAAATCTGAAAAAATATTTACTTTAAAAATTTTTATTTTTAAAAAATTATATTAAAATTTCATCGCAAAAAAGCAAATCTTTAAATATTTTTTTTTCTGAGGAACTATTTAAGATTTTATTATTGTGGAGTTTTCATTCATTTTAATTTATAAAAAATATGTAAACAAAAATAATAGGATGAGCATGGATAAGAATCTACAGCATTTCTTCAATACTAATCAATATCTCTGTGCATGTGTGCTGAACTTCATCAACAATATACAATATGTGTACCGAGTGACGAAGATTTACCAAAATAGAACTAATGATAGAAAGAATGTACTTGGGAATGCAGTCATATCAATGCCCCAAAGAAAGATCCAGGAATGTGAGCAGTGGGCTTTTGTAGAGTCCTTCCCTCAGCTCAAAAAGGTCAAATATCAAACTTAAAATTTCTCTGAAAATCTAGTTTCAACTAATTATGTTTATGGATGACTTAAGTAACAAATGAAGCGATAAATCTGAAATGTCATCTTATCTGAGCAGCGAAAGATTTGATGGATTTGGATGAGATTTTGATTCTAAAAATAGTTTTTCAACAGACAAGTGTTTTAATATTGGATTCTTTCATTTCAAATTAGTAATTATAACTATTTTAAATGTATTAATTAAGATTTTTTGGCAAAGTAGTATGTGTTACTTATAAGAAATTGAGTTGTAGTTAAACATAATTTTTATTCTCAGTAAAGTCGATTACTAAAGCTGACTTATTACAAAAAATGAAGAATAACAATAAAAAAGGAGTAGTTTATTATAGTTTCAAATGGACTACTTTCTTTATCTCTTTATAATCTTTCTCAGTTTTAATTTTAAATTCTTTCTTCCAGGGCATTATTTGAGAAAAATAAGCGAAGAGATATGATAATATTTACCCAATAGTTTCATAATTTATAATTTTTCAGATGTTTACATATCCTAAATTAAGCTCGAATTCTATATATATCATTTATGTTTAACTCTAGAAAAATATCCATTTTTGGTAAAATCTAAAATCTCCACTTTCGAAACGCATGAAAGGTTGTGTTATTTCCAAACTTTCTGTGATATTTCCACTATCGTTTTGATACTTTTTTTTAAAATACAAGAGGCAACCCATGTATCCCATGATTTCTCCAAATGAAAGTAAATTGATAAAACGATTGAAAGCTTTACCACAACTCACTTGTGACGAAAACAGTTCAGTTGGTGCTATTAAAGAGCCCTCATTAAGTTATGATGAGATTAATTTACATTTCACTCTTGAAGAAAAAAAACAATTTAAATTCGAAAAATAGCATGATATTGTTTTCTGCTTGATAATCTGGTTTGTCTTCATTTGGCATGATTGCATTTGCAGTTGTAGCGTACAACTATTACATCATGCAGTTTGCAGAATGAATGCCAACCTAAAACTTTATAATTTTAATACAATTATTTAATTTATCGTCTGTATATATATGGTATTATTCTTTCATCGTCTCTAAAACAAGATGACAAAAATAATACCGTAAAGGCAAAAAATATCTTCATAAAAATAATATCAGATCAATACAAAATGTAATATTTCCAGTCAATTTAGAATAAAAAGTACAAAAATCAATCTTAAAAATTATTTATATTTAAAAAAAATTCTTGAAAGAAAAAAAACTATGAAAATAAAATTGTATCACTGAAAAACTAATTTTATGAACTTTTTAGCTATGTAAAATGTAATAAAATTTGCGACTACTCTTTTTCGGAGAGTGTCTAATACAAGTTTTGAGTATTTACATAATACCCAACACTAATCAAAACGTTTTATAGTAAACTTAAAACCTACTTTAATCCAAAGTTACTTCTAAAATTCTTAAAAATTGTTTGTTTACATATGTTCTGCCCAAAACTTATTCTATCTTCTTTTTTAAACTCTTTCGAATATTACTCACAATACCATAGTTTTTACTGCACACAATACCTAGGTCAAACGTTTATATTAATCGATTGTATTTTAGTAATTATTTGGGGGATTGTGTTTACTAATTTATAATATAAATAAATATGTATTCAGCATGTACGAAATGTAATCTGCAATAGGGATTAAACAATCAATACTATTCTAAAGTATCCCCTTGTTTTAGAACTAACAATATTTAACTTTCTAGTGATACATTTGGTTTTATCTAGTAAATAGGATTTTTATCGAATTCAGGGAGTCCTGTAATGTAAAAATTCATTAAAACTTTGAAATTGAACTTTTTGATGCTTGCGGCCATTATCTTAGTATAAAAGAATATTAAATGAAAATAGAACTCAAAAATTTAACACTAGAATTAAAACCAAGCAAAGTATATTCTGTTATAGATTTAAACTAAAAACTAACTAAACATATACATTTTGGGGGACCAAAATTATTTTTATGCCACTGAGTTGAAATTCCATAATTCAAAAAGAACAAGACAAAAGTCTGCAAACATTTTCAGAAAGGATGAAATTAAAATAATAAAGAAATATAAGTCCTGAATATAGAAATATTAATAATTTCTGAACAGATTTCGTCCTGCCGCTGGTATGGTGTGGAAATTTGGAAAGGGGGTGCCAGCTCAGGTGTCGTATCGTCCTCGTCATGGTTCAAAATTACGAGGTTCGTCCCAAAATACCTTAGTGCTGCTTTAAATAGTAGGACGTTAATATATAACTAGCTAACTAACTAAACAGATTTTATACACATAACCTTCCTTAATTTTTTTTCCATTTAAATCATTTACCTTAATTCATAAATATCTGATATACTCAAGCATTTTATACAATACTTAAATTCAAGTAATTATTTTTATTATAATAATTTCAAATCAACTGATACCAAAAATCTTTGCTGTAAAAAAAGTCATGAATAAAATTTTAAAAGTGAATTTCAAAAACTCTGAATAAAATCATAAATTTCTTTTATGGCGCTCCATTCAATCTAAGAACACTAAAATGGGAAACTTTTTGAATCTCCTCGGTGTGGAATAAGAAACAGAACAATCTCCTACAAACTTCCAAAATCCGTTTGCAATTTGAACACGCTGCCCTTTTGCATTTCGTTCGGAACCTCGTCTGGCATTTTCTTTCTTCCAAAACACAAGATAAAAGAAACAGAAACTTCCGAGATTTCTATTGCCTTTTCTTCCGAAGAAGAGGCAGACTTCGGAAAAACAACCCCGTTTTAGAAGATAGTGCTTTACTTTCTTCTTTGTTGCTCCTGCCTTCTGCATCGAATAAATGGACTGTTTCCATAAGAATACGCACGGTGTGTGTCTATCTGCAATCGAAGTGCATCTTTTTATGCTTGAGTTTCTGTCTCGAGAAAGAGTTACTCCGCCACTCCAAGTGGAGAGAGGGTCCTGCTCTCAAATTCAGAGATTTTTCTCGCTGTCGAAAAGAATATCTCACACAAGATAGGCAAATAATGTTGTTTGTAATGCATGCATATTTCGTGTGATTCTTTTCATGCATTTGCATTGTAAAGGTATTGACTTTGTGTTTTTTTAATGTAGGCAGTAAAGCATATGGTATGTAGTTTGAAATCAAAGCGAGTTGTTTCTGCGTGTGGGTAAAACTGAATTTGATACTTTCAACATATTTTTACATTTAAAAAAATAGTGATCCAGTGTCTGGAAAGGGGAGTTTAAAATGTGAAGTGGGCTGTTACAAATTCCAGGCACAGAATACTAACATGAATTTAAATAGACAAATTTAGTTTTTATGTGTTTGGTAGAGTGAAGCGAAAGCCAGCTTTGGCACCTCAAAATACAACAAAACTAAGCTCATCAATTTTAAGGATTCATTCATTATATTATTTATTATAACCATCTTATATATCTAGAAGCTCCGATGATAAAAAATATTTTATTTGTTGGAAACTATCAAAACTAAAATATTTAATTTCATTAAGGTGTACATAGACACTTGAAACTTCGAAAATCCGTCAAAATATCGAATATTTTTTATTGCTTCAAAATGTTCTCTGATCCTTTAGCTTTCAAACGATACCAAGATGTTGTCACTATTCGGAATATTTCTCGAGTTAAAATTATTTTTCTTGAGGTACTTTCACTAAATACTCTAGTTTCCGTTTTTTTTTTTTAAATTAATTTTATGAAGAATGATATTTTTCCACTATGTTGCTTCATTCAAACAATCATAACTCAACAAGAAATGAACCAAATACAATTATTTATGTATCAAAATAATCTGTGTAAAACAGTGAATATTTTGTGCCTCCATCAAAGTTATATTTATAGAAATAAATTTTTAATAGCTATTTTAAAGTTAAAATTACAGAAAAAATCTCGCTTTTTCTATTCATCGTTGATGAAAAAATTGTTTAAAAAAATTATATATTTTTATAACTTGATTGAGGCAGACAACATGAAGACTAATATTAGGCATCATTTCCAATTAAAATTGTGTGTCTGTACAAATTAGAATTTAAGATAGCATGCTTTTTGAAACATGCTAATTAGCTCATTAAATGTTAATTAACTAATTAATTATTAGTGTAATATGGTTTTTTCTCATTGAAATGAGTTTAAACATATATTAATGACCTACTGTAAAAAAACTAGATTTTTAAAGTTAAAATTTTTAAAAAAATCTTCTAGTGTGTACGTACACTTTAATTGCCGTAGAAACTCTTAATTACTGTGGAAATAAATCAACGAATGAGGGGCAATTATACAAGGAGATTATAAATAAATATTCCACCATTGTAAGATCAAAACTACAGGAAACAAACTAAACAACTAGAGAAAACAAAACAAAGTTTAACTTTTTTGCTCATCTGAAATTACAAATAACAGTTTAAATTTTAAATTCCACACAATTTTAAGTTTTGCGAGGCAGATCAATAACCCATTCCATACTCTTTCGTCATCTCTGATGTGATGCTTTGAAATCCTGTATATCTGCATGTCTTAAGTTTATCAACCTCTGTTGGTATCAGGGGAACAAACACCTGCTGTTTGATGTAGCTCCAGAAAAAAATCAAGTATTGCCATGCACTCATATATGAATGTTTCGAAACTTCGCACCAAGCATGCGGAAGCAATTATGGGATGAATTATCGTATTGCTTCCATATCCTTCTTATTTCTGGAAGGGCTCTCATGGAACACTTATAACTGTACTGAATTTAAAATTACAACAATTATTTTTTATTTCCGATAAATAACAATTCTATGCTTTGTTTTGTTTTGTTTTAAAAAAACTGCAAAAATGAGACATTCATTTATGATCACCTTATAGCAAACTGACAAATGAATTCCAAGCTGAAACTTTTTCTACTAGCTATAATTCTCCTTTTATACAGTAATGAAATCTGTAAAAATACTTTATATAATTTGCCCTTTGAACTGGTATATGAAATTTTATGAAGATATTTTCCCCTTTTTCAAATATGAAAAACTATAAATATTAATTACAAGAACTCAATCAGGTAGTAAATAAACTCCACTCATCTTTAGAATTTAGAATTTGTCAGGAGAAAAAAATTTTGAATATGAGATATGCTTCTGTTATTTAACAATATTTAAATACAGTTTCATGAGAAAAAATCATAAATTGGGATATTTTCATTACAATTGCCCATGGTAAAACATTTAGAATACATTTAAAATCTCTTAAATAGATTTATTGTTAGAGTGTTAGTATGTTTTATGTTGTTAGTGTCTTCTTAATTGATTTATAGTGAGGCAGTTCATTATAAATCCCTTCATAATTGTTCTCCCTCATGTTTATGCTTATGTTTGAATTGGTGGGAAAAATAATAACATTTTATTATAACTACCATAAATTTTATTTATGCTAAGCTCTAAAATTAATATCATACAATGTTCAAAAATCGCCACCAAACTTTTACCAAAAAGGCACTTTCTTCAAATTGTTATACTTATTAACAAACTCTTTAAAAAAATGTTTTCAATTAAATGACTTAAATAAAGAATTATTTCAATTTATTATAGGTTGAATATTTGTTTAAGTTAAGGGATCAAAAATAATGTAATGTATCAAGAATTTAATTCTTCAATTTCGATAAGTAATAGTGCTGATCTATCATAAATAAATGAAATGCTTATTTATGATAAATCGTATATTTAGATTTTAGAAACATATAAAATATACGTTAATTTCATTTGTAATGAAGATACATCAGAAATCTCATATATTATGCACTTTTAATTTATTGTTGAAGAAATGAGATTATTTCAGAATAACCATACAAAAGACGCTTTCTTCCGTTTGTGTCCTACCTTCAACACGTCTTATTTACAGAAATTATTCTCAAACTTTTTATTTATCTTTCAAAATTTCAAAAACTTTCCCATAATATTTCTAATCTTCGCATAAAACCAATCGTCTGATACAACTCTAAAGTTTTTTTTTTATTATTATTATTATTCAGCAGCGCGTTTTGAATTTTAAGGTACATGCACAAATATATTGGATTTTATATATACAGGCACAAACGGTTCAATAAATAAATATTTTTTTAAAATTTTATAATTATCTATAAATGTTAAATGATTAGTTTAAAAAGACAATCTTTAACATAAAAGCATAACATAAAAGAGTTTACCTAGATAGCAATACTTAATCTTTAACATTTTATAATTAATAAAAAGGAAAAAAAGATTATGCAACTTTATTTTCATTCATTTAATTTTAGCATTTTGTTAGTGAGTGTTATTTCTCAATGAAGAAAACAAAATCAAAATAAAATTGTGTGAATCAAACTAAAAACCATTTAAAGAGACTTATCTGTTAAACTTATTCTGAACAAAGGAAAATCTCGAATTAAAAAATAAATGACTGTAACGTTGTTTGCAGTCATAATATTCTTATGATTAAATATTCTTTCCTGATTTCCATTTTTGATTCTGTTGTTTATACAACTTTAATTTTTAAAACACGTAACTATAATTTATTATTATTTTTCTCAGTATACGATTTTGTAAGCTAATGAATACAAGAAATAGATTTGATTAGATTTTATAACTTATAGCAGTTTCTTATCTATGGATAAGGTAGCTTGGTGAATCTCCAGAACTTGTGTATATAGTATATGTATATTTAGTTGCTCGACTTTAGGAATTCAAGGGAGAGGATTTAAAAATGCTACTGTTTTTCGACTTATTTAGCTAAATTTTAATCAAGAATGCTAAAGTTCTCAGGAACTTCAACGCTCAACTGAGAAAAATCTGAATGCTTTCTAGACTTTTTTTTTCTCTTTGTTCTCTAAATATTTCTTTTTCTTTTTAATCTTTAATTTAATTTAGTTTTATCATATTCTGAGCCCTCTTTTATTTTTAAAAACGTTTACCGATTTCATAATGACATTTTCTTATTCCTCTTTCTTCTCATGAGATATTTTGTAAAAAAACTATCTAAAACCCAAATTTGATTTTCGAATAGTCTTAACCACATACCATGAATTAATCGTCAAACAGTTCGCCAAGGATGACAAGACAGATTCAGTAAAAATGCTAAAACTCCGAAGGCTAATATTTCGTAACTATTGAACGCCAATGCCATGTAATGCATTCTCTGAGACAGCACCTTCATCAGAGAGTCCACAAGAAAGTTTTAGGAAGACCATCCCAGCTGAATTTTTTTTTTTTTATTTTTTTTTTATCATGAGGCAATAGAAAGAGCGAAACGGTTCATGTATGTAATAATTTTATTTCTTAATGAAGCAATTACAGAAAAAATTCTACAAACTCAATGATAAAGAAATTAAGATATTAATGATGTCTTCTGAAGAAAATTCATTAGAATGATTTATAATATATTTGCTTTGACAAGATCTATCTAGAGAGGAAAAAAATATTTTTTTCCTTCAAAAGGAAGAAAAAGAAATTATCTCCTAAAGTCTTCTCCCATCTAAAATGTTTCGGAATTTACTTAGTAGCTCTAGCGTCCGTTGTACAAATATGGCAGAAAAATAGCTTGATATCTGGGAAAGGAACTGTAGGCAGTTCGTATCTGGAAATTAAATTATGTTAAATCAATTGTTCTAAGTATACACAGACAAATCAGTGGAGGGAAAAAATATAATTACTTATAAAAAATAAATTAGCCGATCGATATTTTTTCTATGTCAACAATAAGTAATTAATTTTCTTCGTAACAGCTGGCAAAATGACAGTCTGAGTCGGTGGAGCCCCTTCTTAAAGAATTAGATTAACTGGATTATTTTTTATTACCAACAGCTCCCCGTGTGGAAGCATTCTAAACAAACACTCCTCAATAATGAATTGAATGAAGAGAAATTGTCTATAAAAAGAAAAATTCGGAGCTATAATCGAAGATAGAATAAAAGAAATGCGTGATGGTGATGATGATGATAATTATGAAGGAATTTTTTTTACCTGGAAAAGAAATTTAATTAAAAGTTGCTTAAAACAATTGGAAAAGTTCGGAGTTTATTTATTAAATCAATATCGGCGTAAGAATTCCTATAAATGGAAAAGAGTGTAAATTGAATTTAGTCAATTGACTATATTTAATTTTCGAAATAAAATACAGTGGTTTTCTTGGATAAAAAACGTTACCTGGGAAAGCAGTAATGTTAAATTCTCTTCTAAAAAAATACTAAAGATGGCTTGGTAATGGTAGCCAGATTAGGAAATCAATTTATTTTAATCTTCTGAAATAATAAAGAAAATTGCATTATATAATGGAAATATAAATATAATCCGAAATACGAAGATTTGAAAAATTGATTCACCTTAGTTACAACTGAACTAAAACTAATTATTAATTGAGTCTCAATAAGTGAAACTTTAAATTGTAATCAGGAATATTACAGAGAATATATTAACCATTTCCGCACTTGGGTTACAATGGACCAACTGAAAATTTATGTTTCGTTATGTCATTAAATCATAACATCTTAGTAATCTGCTTGATTTGATATAAAGTATTTACTCCATTCTGCTTAGCTCCAAGTTTATCTGAATGACCATCGTTCTATCTCATAAGTGTAAATTGAAGTTCTAAAGTAGTTAACCCCTCCTGAAAGAGACATGTTCCATCATCGGAGTAAAAGTAACTCTACCCTGCACCTTTGCTATGCAAATAAAGGAAGCGAGAAACTATTTACTTATAAGACAAACCTCTTATTCTCAAATTCGGGGTTACACCTGGTGGGATTTGACTAAAAGTGAGTTCAGAAGTATGAATGGCATTTGAAGTGACAGTGAAAAATAAAGATATATCAAATAAAGATATGTTTGCAATTTACATAAAACATATTTTCATGATCAGGAAAATAGAGAGCAAAGCAAGTAGAGCTGTAGACTGTAAGTCCTCTAAATATTTACTGCAAGTTCTTCCAATGCTTCTCTTGTTGGTACTGCACCTATATATTATTCGACATGCTACGTGCAAGTTTTCATTAATGCAGCTGCGTAAAACATACAATACAGAATTTACAGCGCTTTTGAATTCCATTAAACCTATATTGTACATTTTATCTAGTTAAATTTTATCTGGTGTACACTTTATTTGTTAGGAAAAAATTCGACCTTTGAGTGTACGGTGAAAAGTCCACTAGGTTAAATAATGGATAATGTTGCTTTATTCAAAACGAAGCACTGTAATAGAATACAGACACAAAATGGCACTTGCAGAAATAAAAAACACTTAAGAAGCAAATTTTTATTAACAATCACAAAAGTATGCAGCATTCCAGATAAACTAGCTATAAATCATCACCTTTAAGACTTCGCTTCACTACTACTTTTATGACTCGGCTACTGACTCTTCTGAACAGTGTCTCTGGGCGTTTTACACATTTTAAATAACAGGGCAGAGAAACTTTTCAATGGATATAGAATCTTTGCTCTTAATTGAGACATCTCCAAAATTCCAGGAGTTTTTTGAGTCTTCCTTTTTATTTTGAATTTTGACAAATTCATGCACAAGCTACCAAAGTCCGGAGAATCATTTATCTTTTATCCATTCAGCGATCTTCAAAGTATCTGTAAAACACTCTTCTTACCACGACCCTGACTCCGCAAGGAAGCAATATTGCAAGTTCGAAACAATAATACTTGTTGCAATTTCCATTCGCAGTTCCATTTTCTATTGAAAAAAAAAATTCTACATGGCTGCTCTAACATTAAAATGAGTAAATAATTTTTAAATGTGCTCTGTATACATCTTATTCGTTTAAAAGTCTTTTTAATAAAATTCAACAATACCGAAATCAATCAAGAGGCTGAAAATTGAATATATTTTGACACTCTCATCATCACCCACACGTTTATTATAAAACTTCTCAGACTTACAACTCCAGAGAAGTAAATACGGCGTATATTGAATATTTGTTTTTGTTATCATAATCATACTTTATAGAAGCGTGCAACGAAGGTAAATATGCTTCAAATGAGTTATCCTGAGTGAAATCTTCATGCTTTCAGCATTCCCTCCTTCCCTCCCACCCCCAAACCTTATTCGTTTGGATTTAATTCTGGGGATGTGGAAATAATATGCTTTGGCGTATTGAGAAGAACAACAACGGAATAAAGGTTTCCAGACATCTTTCTTCCACTGGCCTTCCAAAACGTTCTCGAACATTCAATAATAAAAGCGTTATCTCCCTTACTTCCACCGCCATAAAAATTCTGGATCTTGAACAAAGCTGCGGGCATCACACCTGCTCATATTTAAACTTTTTCCTTTTGAACGCTTTGGGCTTCCGAATGCAATGAAGAAAACAGAGTGTGTACACAACTTTCATCCCCCAGTTTGAAATTAAATCTTGATAGAAAGCAACAACTTTCGTAGCAAAATGATGCAACAAATTTTATTTATTTAAGTTATTGCGTTTTTGAGTTAAAGACGATCAATGGATCGATAGATGATTAACTCTATAATGGATTTGTTTCAAAATTTAATAAGAATATACAATTTAAATACTAAAACTGTACACCAAATTTCGTGCATCCAGCATTTAGTATTTTGCAGGTATAAAGTTCGATTGCACTTCGTCAGATGAATAGACAAACTTCCTTGAATAAATTTCGATCAAAATTTGATCTGAGTGTACAGATGTGGTGAAAAAAAATCACATTCCAAGTTCCAATCAAGTTACAAGCGTCAAATTTAAAAACATTTTTAGTCATTGTTTTCCCATAGTGGCAGGCGGAGACTGATATAATGGTGACAGATTAAAAATAAGTTTTTCGAATTCATTGATTCTGAAGCACGGAGATTCGGCAGAATCTCCCCTAAATTTTTAATTGATTACAATATCTTCTGTTTATAAAATTTTTAAACAAGAAAGTAAAAAAAAAAATGAGATAATTATACATCTATAGCATCCTATGTATATAATGTTTTAATATTTCTTGAAACGCAATAATCTGATAAATAATGAGATAACCCATCAAAATAATCTACCATTTATAAATTAGACTGAGATGAGATGAGATTTGAAATTAAATGAGAAAAAGAAATGCTGAAAAAAAAGAAATAGTATGTCTGCACTGATGAAATCATTGACATAGTTGACATTATTTGACTGGGATTGTTTCATTTCTTTCTTTTAAATTTTATACGAGAAATATGCCTTGATAAAAGTATGATAAGTGTAGATGACTGTAAAACATTCCTGTCCATTTACACTTTATGGATTTCTACAGGCTTCGTATTAAACGAGGTATATTATTTCTATTATCAAAGGTATTTGTCATTAGAAATACTGTAGCTTGTCATTAAGTAATTTTCTTTGTACAGAGGCATCTACAACTAAAACTAATGAATAAATTGAATGAAATATCTGACACAGACTGAGGAAAGAATAGAAGATACATTCCGCAGAAAAACTGAGTCATCGATAAGAGAGATTTTATCTGTATTGCAACAAAAACAAACCGTAATGGGACTTCATAAAATAGGTTAAGTAAGATTGCATTAATGATCGAGTGATAAAAAAATGTATATGCAGATATAAATGGCTTACAGTATGAAAAGAAGTGAATTTTTAATTAACGAGTATTAGGATCCTTCTGGTCTATAAGTAATATTTTCAGTGCGTTAACCTTTCTTGTATACCAACTACTGCAAATATAAATTCTGGTATTCTTTATCTGCAGAATATGTCACCTTATGACTTTCGCGGTCTATATATAGAATTTGTTATATTCAATTCATTACTTTTATCAGAATATATCTCCAAAGAGGAAAGGTTATTCCTTAATTCCCTTTATATGTATATAAAGGGTAACCAGAAACTAAGTTCCATTATAAAACTTTTTTTTTTAAAAAAAAGTAAGAATTTTATAATAATATGAAGTGCATTGCTTAGGTTATTTTTCAGCATAGTTACCACCACTGCTGAAGCATTTGTCAACGATAGGAACGACTTTTTGTGTGACCTCGTCGTAACAAGATGTTGCCTGCGTGGAAAACGAATTTAACGTGAAATTTGAAAGAAAAATTGCTTGTATCGTAATGATAAATCTGTGGATTTTTTAAAATTTTCTCTTCATCCTTTATAAACAAATTATCATCCATTTGAGTCTGTCTTCCACTTTTCTCTTCCTCTTCTACATTTTTTTTCCTTTTTTTGAAGTTTCGAATCTCACCTCCTAAAACTCAAATCACTCATCATGTGGGGTAAACACCTCCTAAATACAGAAAGCCACGGCGTGTTTAAAGTGCACAATGCAGTTTTATATATAGGAAATTTGAAAACGCATATTACATTAGAAAAATGCTAATATTAAGGGAACACAAATTTATAATATTTCAACAAATCAGTTGCTTTATTAGCAACATGAGAGAAGACGGTCTCTTCGAATGATAAGTTCTTTGAACGCTTACTCTAACACCATTCTTGATATTATGGAATACTTGTCAGTAAATACATCACGATATGTACGATTTATGACGCTCCCGTTCAAGCAACTGTTTGTTTTAATGTTAAATAAAACGGATTAGTGTTCCATTAAATCAGTATTGTACACATTATCCATTACATGATTTGCTTCCACTCGATTCCCTAGAAAAGATCATTCTTTCTTACATGTGTACAATACATTCGAAACATCACGTTTTATTTTAAAAACTAATTTTAAACGTTTGCAGAAATGGGTAAAATATAAAATGTGTCTAAAACATATCAAATTTATATTTGCATTATTTTCCTGTCTTATTGAACAATTATTCAAGGCAACAAAAGACAGAAAACGTAATATATAAGCAGAAACAGCAAAAGATTTTCCAGAATTATGATTCTAAGAAAACACAGCGTGAATAAAAAGCTCATTTTTCATAACCGTAAGAACACCACAAATGGACGCCGTAAAATAAAACAAAAAATATTCTGAACGTGCAGCATAAATAATAGTATTTAGAAATAACCATTTTGAGGCAGAATACTCCCTCTAACGAGATGGCTGCCCCATTTTTATTCCTTCCTTCTGCGTAAGGGCAATGGTTATGAATAGTTTCAAATCACTATTAGCGCTTGAAGGAAACTATAAATCACCAAGGAAGCATGTGGTAATTTTCATCTGTAAGGGGACTTAGGCCCTATTATTCCCTCCTTCCCTCTCCTTCTTCAACCCAGCAAATCCTTTGGTGTGTGCCACTGTCGCAGACCTAATGAATGTTCTCTCCGCCAGAACCATCGTTCAGAGCTTCTTCTCCCTGCTTAACTGCCGTCTCGAAAAGCGCGGCAAAGAATGCCATCCCACCGAAATGCAACAACAATCGCGTACTCGCGGGCAAAAGCAAACTCGCGATAACACAAACGCCGAATTCATCAAGCGTAAAACTCAAATGGCTTTCGCATCTCGTAAAAATAATGAAATCACGAAATAATGGAATTGCGAGAGCTGCAGGAACAAGGCGGCGAAAATAATCACATAAACTGCTCCTTCCTTCCCCTCCTTTTAACCGCATTAACTCGCATAAATCGCCCGGAACGAATCTTTTATTGCCAAAAACATCATCTTCAGGGCGCCATTGTAAAACGCGCAATCGATAGACGCCGAAGACTGCCTGCCCACTAAAAAGGGGGAACCACCGTCTCTATTATAATCCATCAGCGGATTTGCACCGAGGATATGTGTACCAGGATCCCCCCTATAAGGGGTGAAAAAACTGGGCCTCTAATTGCATTAAGATTTAAGGATCAAAGGGAATTTGCGTCGAGAAACCATCAAGTTGATAGAAAAAAAATCTGGAAGGGTTTCATTTTTTTTATTCCTATTTGGTTTTTAAGAATGTTGAGAAAAATTGGAAATAGTGTATTGACAGCTCAAAGCAGTTAAGCCCACATAAATGGAAAAGAATGTGTAAAATTCTTCTTTGAAAGAATTATTTGAACTACGTAAGATCTTCTTTTGTAATTTTTAAGCGTAGTGGAGGAGATAAAGAAGAATCTTTCTAAGCAACAATGAGCAACTTAAAGATGAAGAGTACTTGTGAAGGTATCAGCTTGATTTCCTGTTTAATTCAGTTTTTAAATTAGTGTAGTGTGCAGTTAAAGCTATGCACAAATGAATGTAGTTTGCTTTCGCAATGTTTTTATATTTTCATTGTTTTGTGTTTGATCACTTTGGTTGGGAAACAAGAGTGTTTCATTCAAGTGTGAAATAAAATGTGAAAACTGAGTTTTAATTTCATTATTATATATAAATCATTATAATATTAAAGATATGAACAACTACAAATGGTGTGAAAAAATGTGCTGGGCTTGCTCAATTAATGAATAACAAGGTTAGCAAAGTATCTTTCACGGCGTATTAAGAAACTATAAAAATGAAGAATGGTTTTTAGCCCCTTTATTACATACTTAGATTCCTTTTTTGCTACTTATTAAACATAAAATTATCGTTCCAATATTCAGCTTTCAGTAGCTTATTGTTTACATTTTAAAACTATTATTATAAACCAGGAAGAAAGAGCTTAAAGAGCATTTAATTCTGCAATTCGATAAAAGAAAGCTATTCTATTTGTTGCTATTCAAAAGAAAAATCTTCTATAACTTTACTGAACTTCTGTCATTAATGCAACAAAATAAAAAGAATTTTAATATGCAGACATTTCTCACCCCATTGCATTAAATCTGTTTCGAAAATAATTCTCAAAGTCTTCGCAACATTTCATTCTCGATATTTTGGTAGGGTAAATTTTTATGGATTAACACCAATACAATGAATCCACTTGTTCTTCGTATGCCCCGTTCCTATAAATCTAAATGTCATTTAAAAGCAAGTATACTAGTGTCCCAAATTTAGGAATAATTCGTAAAATGCGAAAAAAAAATGTAAGTAAATATTGGAGAATTTGATCGAAATAATTTGCTGAGAATCATTTGTTAAAGCAAAAATTTGACTTTTGGCAAAATATTTCAGCCGATGTCTTCATGCGCGAAATATCCACGTTAATCGAAACACTGATAAACGAGCTTAATTGGCACTAACATTTCTTATAGGTTTCGAGAACAAATGATGGCAGAAAGGCAACAAATTGGGCATGTTTGCGGCATGAATAAGCGTTAAAATGCCTAAAATATGAATAATCACAAATCAAAGTGTCTTGAATTCTGAATATGCATCAGCACTTGCCATGCTCAGTGTCCTGAATATGCCTCTTTGAGTGTTATGCTCAGTAACCTGAATTTACCTCAGTGTGTGCCATGTTCAATAACCTGAATATACCTCAGTATATGTTATGCTCAGTAATCTGAATATACCTCAGTATGTGAAAGCTCAGTAAACTGAATAGCCTCTGTGTCTATTATGCTCAGTAACCTGAATATACCTCCGCATGTGCCAAGCTCAGTAACCTGAATATGCCTTTGTTTATATTACGCTCTATAACCTGAATATATCTCAATGCATGTTTTGCTCAATAACCTGAATATACCTCAGTGCATGCTATGCTCGGTAACCTGACAATACCTCAGTATGTGTTATGCTAGCTAATATGAATGTTTCGTAGTGTACTTATGCTCAGCAACCTGACTATGACTGTGTAACATTCGCAAATTGGATTTTCCGTCATTCCGGCTTAGACTTCCTTCATTAATCACATAATTACAAATTGGATACAGAATAAGTGCATCTGTGTGTGTTATGCTCAGTATCCAGAATATGTCTCAGTGTATGCCATGAGTCAGTGTGTGCCATTGTTTAGGAAAAAGAATATGATCAAAAAATTAAATAAACTAAGTTTTCAAATTACTATTTCGTTTCTTCTTATACCTCAAATGCTCTTTTATTGCAATTAGGATAAATACATGGATTTACTCCGATGCGACCTTTTATTTATTTTTTTTCCTGCTTCGACCAGCTGGCAAACTCTCGATTTAAAAAAAGAAAAGAAAATTGTGACTGGAAGATTTGATTCCAATGAAAATCCATCAAATATGTGTATTTGACGAGCATTAACTGTAAACATACAATGTTTTTCTGTTTACAGTTAATTCTCCTTGAATGTTTGTATGTCCATGAACACAAGGATTCAAAATTGGTCTGGCGAAACGAATTCGGTATGTTATCTTCACACCCATCATTCAGATATGATTCAAATTTTAAATTGAATCCGTGAACGGAAAGTTTGTCAGTTCTTTCGTCTAACTGCATGCTGACAAGGTTAAAAAAATAGATAAATGATTTTGAATGTCTTTAAAATAACACATCGCATTTAATTTTGATTCATATCCGTAAAACGATAAATTATCTGTCCACCTATTTATCCGTATGTACATGTAAATTCAAAAATACAATGAACCAGATTAATGCAACTTCCTGTATTATTTTGATAAATTATGTATCAGCATCAAACGTTGAATCAAATCGGTTAAAAGAAAGAGGACGCAAGAACATATTGAATTCTTTTTATTTTATTATAAAACTATATACAAATCGTGTGACGTGATGTAAATATATGAGGAAGCTGAAAGGAAAATATTCCCTGATTTAATATTAATATTTCGATTTCTGCAGTAACTATTATCGGATAATAAAACACAAAACAATCACAAAATAAACATTGAGTTTGAACTCACTGTATTTCAACTATGAAAATAAATAATATTAACCAGCAACAGTGGTCTCCCTAAAACTTTCTCGCATACTCTCTAATAAACTTGTCATGCCAGAGAGCACCTTACACAGAATTGGCGCACAATAGTTACAAAATATTAACTTGTATAAAGTTGGCATTTTTACTGAATCTATAGTGTCATCCTTGTCAAATTTTTTGGCAAATAATCCCTGGCATATGGTTAATAGTACTTAAAAATTGAATTTGTACTTTAGAACCATTTTTCTAAATCGATGGGAACAAATATTTGACACAAAACTGTACTTATAGTCTCAAAATATAATGCCAAATTTGATATATTTAAGTCATTGCGTTTTTGAATTATCGCAGTTATATGTTCTTGAAAATACAGACTGACAGACAACCAACCCCTTGTTGGATTTGGCTCAAATTGTGATTGGTATCTACACTATAGATGTTAAATCTGTGTACCGAAACTTATCTACATAGCTCACTTTGTTTTGTAATTATCATGTTAAACTTATATTCGAACCACCGGACAGACGGACTTCCTTTCAAAATTTGATAGAAATAGACCTTTACCACATTTCAACCACCTAGAACAAAGCGGTGTTTAAGTTATCTTTGTAACAAACAGACAGACGGACATTTTCCAAAAATGTGTTTTTCGAAATCAAAAAGATTTAAAAAGAGGAAATTCAGCAAAATTTCGAGTTTAACTTTTTTAGGATTACTACACTTTCTCTATACTAAGTATACGAGAAAATAAAAAGAGGAAACACTTCGATTTTTTTTACAGATTACAGATTTCGATCTTCGTTTTTTTTCAGAGCGTAAATCTATACAGTCCTAAAGATATTGTAGCATGTTATTGTCAATTTAAAAACGTTGATAAATCGGTTGTGGATTTCATATAGCTTATTATACAATGTTGGCACATATACAGTACTTTACTTAAATCTAAAGGAAGAAACCGCAAATTACAAGATCTGAAGACTTTACAAAACTCTTTAAAAGAGGCAAGTTGTTAACATCACATTCATCAGTCTAATATGTCATATTTGTCTTTAATGCAATACTTACATTTCACTGCTTAAAACAAGAATACTTTTTTCGTTCTAACTGAGGTCTTACAATTAAAAGCATAAGCTTGAAAATTAAAATTCAAAACCAACTTCCTATTTTCTTCCCTCCCTACTCAACATTAAGAATGTCATAAATATTCTCTAAGTTATATCATTTCAAATTCTGGTTATTATTTCATAATTATCCTCTGCATAAACTGTAGCATAAAAAGTATGCATTGCATTTTTTGTATCCTTTATTGCAAAAAAAACCAAAAAAAAACTAAGCAAGCTACTTTTTTTAAGAAAGAGATCTCTTACTGGCAATATATATCGAAGTGAAATTAAACTTGATACCCTAAGTCACGAAATAAGAGATTATCCTTGGAGGAAAAGTAAACGATCTGGCACGCTGGGGGAGACACAATCAGCAAATAAAAATTAACTTCCTGACGAAAAACTCGCTCGGAGACTTACCGCTTAAAGCGCTCCGCTCTTAAAATCCCATAAATATATAGATATATGCTCAGACTGTACCGTCCAAAGGAAGAGAAGAGAAGAAAAAAAAAGAGAGAGAGAAACCGTTAAAGCTAGAAGAGGATCAACTAAGCCCTTCCAGCCTTTACATGGTTTCATATTCTTTCCCCCAGGGGTCACTGTCGTCAGCGGAATCAATCCTCTAGTGAAAAGCGAAGCCTTTAAGCTTTCGAATTCTCTCTTAGAGAAGGGACATTTTGTTTACTTTCAATGTTTATGTTTTTGATTTGTTTTCTTCGAGCAAGATCCTGCTGCTGCAGAAAAGAATTTCTGAAAGAGGTTGTTGGGCGTGGGGGAGGGATGGACGTGCGTGTGTGTGTCATGATCTTCTCTTCCTGTGCGACAATAAATCGAATCTTCGAAATTTCCAGTCGAATTCCATAAAAAGATATCCGACAAATGAAGCATGAAGTTTGCAGATGGCTTAAAAAAAGACACAAGATAAACCATCTTTTTTTTGGAAGCTATCAGGAAATGAATTGTTCCAAAATGTTTGCTTTATTTTTCTTACTCTAAAAATCTATTGTGTGGAAAAAAGTTTTGAAAAAAATCAATAGTTTTTGCTTCCAAAAAGTCCAAGATATCATGTATCTCGTTTAACACTTTTGCCTCTGAACAATAATACTTCTATGAGGCGCCTCAACTACGGGGATGAGAAGTCATCGGATGAGTAAGCGTATTTAAGTGTTCCTAGAAAGCACAGCAATATTGCTGTTCTCATTGTTGATAGCTTATCATATTACCTACTGGAGAGACTGGTTCCTTGGCCGGTGATGGCCACTCTTTAATTGATCTTAATACCTGCTTTACTATTTCCAGAGGCCGAGTATTCAGATACACAGAACACTAATAAGCACAATAGAGTGATTCCTTTAATTTTTGGATCGGTAAACTCGAAATATAGCCTTAACTGCTTCATACAATCTTGCAACTCATGATATCACCGCAATGCAATTCATCGCAAAAGTGATGGTGGTTATAATGGAAGTATGAAAGGTATGGATTTCAAAGCATAGAAGAACCACTGATGAAGGAAAAATTTCAAAAATGGATGGTTGTGAAAGACAAGCATTCAATGGCTCCTTCTACAATTCAGGATTATTAATCGTGAATTATGGATGGTTTAAGTAGGTAATAGATACCGATAACTGACCTCAACACTCAACTTTTAATATAATTAAAAGTACATAAGTTGATAGAATAATGTATATAAACTCTTTTATTAAATTTTTCATTCCTTTATTATCTCATTTTATTTTTAAGGCATTTATTTCCTTACATTGAGCAGAGATAGTGACAATTTTTTATTCTAAATAGATTTAAAACCTTATTACCTTAAATTGGAATTCAAATACAAGCGTTACTTATAATCAGTGAATAAAAAAAATACTCGACTTTACATAGGAAAAGTAAAATGTACTCCCAGCTGAAGGCTCCATTTGGTATCTACAAATGTTGACCCTTTGAACTCGAATGTCTCCTTTCAAGTACCATTTGACACGGTGCATCATTTCGACATTTTATTTATTTAGTTTTTAATTTTTATTGTAATTTTATTTGTTTCAATTTTTGACAGATTGGTAAGAAGAAGTAGATTAATTTTTCGGGGAAATTCAACTTTAAAAAAATATATTGATTTATTTTTCGTACCAATAAACAAATCCTTGTATTAAGTGAATAATTATTCATTGAATTACATTGGAGTACAAAGGGTAAATCAGTACGTTGCCATAAATATATGGTGCAAACAATCCATTCCACAAAAATCACATACTTGGAAATTTATCATCAAAAATAAATGTAAATTTCTTTATAAAGACTTTCCATAAGTCACGTTTTAAATTTCGGTGCAAGCTTACAAAAGAAACATGAGTTGTTTAATTTTAGTTCTCAACCATAAAATAATTGTATAAAAAATCTGATTAATTCTTCCAAGTTTTTAATATATGAACTCACAATTCATTCGCACTTCAAAAAGAGAGCAGAAATAGAAGTTTGGGAGAAAAATATAAGCATTGTCGGTTAATCAGTGTATATTCGAGAAATATTGAAAAATTATGAATAATGAGCTTATATTAATGAAATCAAACTCCAAAACTGAGCATGCTGTTGATATGACGTAATTAGCTCATCACAAGCAAATGAACACAACTAATTCAATTAACAAAGCAATGGAAAGATGAATGAATAAATGTACAAACGATCAACTGAGGTTTTGGGCAGAAGGATCCCATTTACAAAACACAAAAGGATCATAAATAATGCGAATGACAGATCAGGTTATGTTGTAAATGTAATGAGCTGATTAAAATTAATATATGAAATTACATACTACTGAAACTATCACAATATTGATCAGACTGTAATTCATTCATTTTGCTCACTTCAATTTAATTTATTAGGAGCTAGCATGTGTTTTAAACAGCGACCTCTATTGGTAAACATGCGAAGTATCTATATAAACGACAATGGTTTTGAGTTTTATCAATTTACTAAGGTTGTTATCATTTGAAAGTTTTCCATTTAGTATTATTGAGTTATTCAGATTTTAAAGACCCCAATCACGGAACGTTCCAAAAAACATTTTCGACATTCATTGCTTTTTTTTTTTTGTTCGCGAAGAAGAAATCTGCTGCCAAAGCCCATCAGACATTTTTAGAAACGTATGATGATGCTGCTCCGTCATATCCCAAATGTCGGTTTCGATTTCAACGATTTAAGAGTGGGGATTTCGATTTTAATCACAAAGAATGGCCCGGAGGACCAAAACAATTCGAAGACAGTCGATTGACAGATTTATTGGACAAAAACGGGAAAAGGTTGTATAAATTAATGTAAAATATTTTGATTGATATATATTGTACCTCTCAATAAATGCCTTTTAAAAGTGAAAAAAATGATCAAAATACATGCAAGAATTTAATATATATATATATATATATATATTAAACTTCCAAATTAGAGCATCTGAACTATAGCCAGAGACAAGGACGACACCTAAATCAGCAACGTCATGCAAAATTTCCTCTCTAACCTTAAATACATTTAAACATCGATGAAATAAGCCTGCTCTGTAATGGGCAAATTTAGTTCATGGCAAAGTTTAAACCTGGCATATGTTTCTATAGTATCAGGTCTCGTACGTCCAATACACCTCTTCCAGAGCTGAAATGCTTCCATGAGGATGCCGAAACCTTGCATTGGTTTGGTATTTTTCTGTTTTGATTGAAATCCATTAAAGTTATATCTAAAAATACATTTACATCTCATTTAAGTTAGACTAGTTTCTAATTTTGAAGTTACTTGAGAGTTAATGGGAATTAATTATAAATTCAAACAGCCTTAACATTAGAAAAATGAAGAGAATATTTAAAACATAAATTAGTCTTGCAACACAGCAACATAAAATGGGCATAATTTTTAAAGTACACGGATCAAGGCCGTACGGAAAATCTTGGTTTATAAAACTGATGTTGAATTTTCAACTACCATAGACTTTCATAATGGATAAACATAAATATTACTAAATGTACAGAGTCACATACTATACACGTACTTAAAAACGTTGCAGTACTTGATTTTTTTCATAAATATTAATCATAAACATAGGATTAAAAAATATGCGGACCCTACTATGCCGGAATGATGATTCGTAATATCTAACTCTGCTGCTCGCTGTATTTAAATACAAGAATTATTTCAATGAAAATTTTGTACTTTAAGCGCATAATTTCAAATTTCTAATTTAATGAATAAAAAAATCACATTTTCTTGTGACTTTTTAGTAGTGATGCTTCTTTTTCATATTTATTTCTTTTCAATTAAATCCTCAAAAGAGAATTTCCTTTTGTTAGTATTATAGATATAAGGAATCACCATGGTTTCATTTGCAAATAGGAATATTATTATAAGATTAGTGTGATTCTATTTTAAAAGTAAAATTCACTGAGATATGAATATCTGATGCTAATATTGGCTAGATAGGTATAAAAATAATACTGAAAAATGTTCGCATGAAATTTTTGTTTAATTATTTAGATTTAGGAATAAAAATAAAACTCGTGTAGGTTTACTCACCTTGGATTGAAAACAATCACTAAAGTATTCAAAGCACACGAATAAAGGAACTTACTAATGGCTTGGATTCACGTAACTCATACTCGCAAACAAACGTAAATGGCTACTGCCGTCAGCTATTTCGTGACGTCACTTCCTTTTCCCACTTGCAAGTCTTAGATGAATTTTAAAGTTAGAATGCGGCAGAGCACGCATTGACGCCATTTAAAATTTTGAATCATCACTTCATAATACCCGTTTATTAAGGTTAATCCGTATACATTATTTCAAAGAATTAACATTTTATGCATATGCATTAACACTTTACTCATCATATAAGATACATGAGGTTTTACTCATCATATAAGATGCATGAGCTACCTCTGATTTCAATCAAGAATTGTGGCGCTTGTAGTAATGCTGAAAAAGCCACATGGTTATTTATTAAGGCTATTTGCCGTCATCCAGTTTTTAAAAGATTCTTTGTTTTCGTTTCCCACTTCTATATTTTCAAAATCAGATTTTTCAGGATTTCAATTTTTTAAAATAATACGATCGGTGAAGATAAATAGACCGGTTTTCCTGTTTCAATACAATAAATTTATTTTCCTACTTTTAACAGTAACACTTTTATTTCAATTCTGTAAAAAAAAAAGCCAATGACAGAAAGATGCAACTTCTTAATTTTTATAAAGTTAATTTATTTCTTTAATGTAAAAAACTTAATTCTAAATAATTAAAAACTTCGATTAATGTTATATAAAAAAGCTGCCAAAAATTTGAAACAACTGCAAAAAAGTAATGTGATAACGTTGAATAACGATTTAAACAAATGAAAATCTGTTTTAAGGAGATATCAGTATATATCCTCTAATTCAACAACAGGACTTATTTTTTTTAGTTAGATTTATTCATAAATACATTTATAAATTTGTTTGAGAAAATTTATACAAAAAAGCTGAAAATTTATCACATGTAAGATTCAATAGATCATTCGACTCCTCAGTTCAATAACTACACTTAAAAAGGCTGGTCTTAAGCGATCAAATCAAGAACGCTCTCCATCCTCTTCTTTAAAGCAAGCAAAAGCATATTTTTCTCATCTAAAAAAATCAAAAGACTAATTCATTTCGACAAACTTCTGTAGCACGTTCTCAGCTAAAAGATAATAAAGTTGTATTTTCATAAAAAATTCTTATTAATCCTCAAACCCCTAAATACCTGTTTTAGCGATATTCGATTTGAATTTTTAGATCAAAACATAGCATGATAAATTCATAGGCTTGATTTTTCTACTTTCATTTCATTTTTAATATTATCCTTTCATTATATAACAGCGATCGTTTACATACAATTCTTTTATTATCACCCCAACAAACATAAAAAAAATCCCTAAACAAAAATAAAATAAAAATTATTGTCGTTATTGCTTTATTATCATCTCAACAAGCATAACAATAAATTCTGTAATAAAAATGAAATAATTATTGTAGTTAAAAATACTTTAAGGTAAGTGATTAAGTTGAAAAGTCAATTTTTGTTATTCTTATCACTTAGATAGTTTTCTTTATAAAATCCTTTGAATTTTGTTTTTAAGTTCATTTTGAGAAATTACAATGACGCTTTAATTATATTTTGAATCTTTAATGTTATTTTCACAATTTATAATCTTTGATGGAATGTTCTAACGAAAACACTCGTGAATAAAAATCTGAAGCATATATATTTTTTTAATTTGGTAAAATAATTTCTCAATATGTTTCGCAGTTCCCGCAATAGAGAATAGGTAATCTATTCATTTAGAAATATCTTATATTTTTTAAGGCTTCACAATGCGAAAAAAATGAAAAATTTCTATTATTTATTATTAAAGAGTGGCAAGAAATATATCTCAATTTTTTTAGTTCAAGAACTAGGTAATATATTTCTTCAGCTATCTTCAAAATTTTAAGAAAATCATTTGATAAAGCTCTAAACTAAAAGATTTTTGCTTTATATTCCTTTGACTTTGACAAAGAAATATAATTGCAATTATTAATAGGAATATAATTGCAAAATATTTTTTCCTTTGACTTCCTTTGCTTTATATTCCTCTTCCAATATTTAAAAAAAAAAATTGTTATTTACTGATATATTTTGGTTTCATGGATGTTTTTTTTTTCTTCTATTTTTTATGTAAAAATTCAAAAATTATTTTGGATAATTTTGCAAAAAAAATTACAGTCAGAATGTGGTCACATATCTTAAAAATAAGTATTAAAATTGAAGGGGAAAAAAGTTTCAATAGTCTTTTTTAAAATTAGAAACAAGTTAGAAATCACTGTAGATCTTTATTTGTTTATTTATTTATTATTATTTTCAATTTTAAAATATTGTAAAAATGGCTTTTTTGCAGCAATATTATTTGAAATTATTAAAGACGTTTTATCAATTTTTTTATTAATTTTCAATAAAAATTCAAACTAATAGTTTTCAAAACTTAGCACCTACCCTCAAAGAAATAATAATGTGCCACATTTGATACCTCTAACTCCAACGGTCTACCCTGCATAACATTTTGAATTATTTTTCATGCATGTCGTAATTTACAGATAAAATTTCAATTATAAGCATTTTCAAATTAAATGTATTATGAATTTCATTCAAAAATTAATTTTAACATCTATTAAAATAGAAACGTTTGTGAAATCCATGCCTTAATTAAAGCTTGTAGTTAATTTCCTTTTATAATTAGCTTTAATTAAACCATGGACTGCAATACACGGGAAATTGAACCGTTTCCCGTGTAATAACTTGGCTAGGAAATTATTCGAACTTGAAATTTCCTAGTATAATGAACTGCCATTCAAACCCACGATATTTAGATATTCTTGGAAATTATTTTCTTCAATTGATTTTCTAGCGTTATAATGCTGCCAGGCAAAATTTCTTTCAGAATCATCCAAATGTTTAACGTTTGGATTCTCTTAAATAAGAAAAGAATATTTTTTCTACTTAGGTTAAAAAAAATGTGCAAAAAATATTATTTCGTTAAACACTAAAATTTTATCTAGAAAAAATTTTATTTAAAGTAAAACAAATAATTAAATACACATTCATTTTTATTACTTATTTGAGGCAATCTCTACAGAATCAAAAACTACGTAATATATAATTTTTGCAAAAATGCATGATATTAGCTAAAAAAAATCTATTACTTAAGATCTTATAAGTTTCATGCAATTATGTAATCATAAAACGTAATGAGTCCATGTAATTGACCTAGCATTTAACACAGGATCAGAACTGAAATATATTTTATTTTGTCAGAACTCTTAAAGATTTAACTAATCAAAATCTTTGAGTCTTAAGCTCAGCAGTCGTATTAACAATTTCATGAGTCTACAGTTAATCGTTTCAAAGCCTCAAACAAGCTTTGGTACCATACACGTAACCACATTGTAAACACGCCAAATACAGTTAGCAATGCGAATTACAATAGTTAGTTTCACAGAAAAAAAATATTGTAATGTTAAAAGGAATAATTTAACTGAATTAGATTGAAATTATAAATGTTTCGTCAGATTTTTATTTTATGAACGATAACTGCCATAAGAATTCCTATAATCACTAATAAACATGTGTATTTACATAACGTCTTTAGTTCGATTAGAGTTCGGTCAGTGTCCAGTCTCTGTGTTTATTTCAGGTTATATTATGTCTCTACTCATTTAATCGCATTTCTGATGAGAAAGACGAATCATTTCTCTTTTAGTTAATTACGCTTTAAAAGGATGCATCACATGTGATAAAAAGAACAAAGTGATGTCTAATTTTTATATTTCCTGATAATTATTGTTGCAGAAAAAGAACATGAGGTAAATTTTCAGAAGACTAAATGTAATCCTGAGATATACTCTCCATAAAAAAATACAAAAAATAGTAGCAGATCTCAATAATCCTGGCATTAGTCCCCCTCCTAGAAGGACTGAATTTTACAGCTATAGGAATACCAGATACCACGGATGGGAAATTGAACAGTGTTTTATTGATTTATGTACATGTTTGTAAAGGATTGATAACAAAGTTGGCAAGCAATTTTCTTCCTATATTAATTACATGAACACTCCAATATCATTATAAATTATTTTCAGATATCGTAAGTTATCTTAACTGGCATAAAATGTGTTCCTAAAATTATAGGACATAATTTAGAAGCAGCCCAGACAAGTTATTACTATATTAGAGTATGTAATCACAAACTCAAAGCGCGATAAAATGGAGAAGATTATGAAAAAATGTGTCTGTCCCCTAGAATTAATGCTATTCCAGGAAATGGAATTAAATTGTGATTGTAAATATTTTGTGGGGAATGATAATGTTAAAAAGTAACAAAGTAGGCCCTACAGCTATGGTTATAATGAGGAAACTTCAAATAACCTCTTTTCTTCTTCTCATTTTGGTTTTTGGGATATAATCTTCACAATTTAAAAAATACTCTTAATGGTATTGGAACGGTAGTTGCAGCATCAAATGTAGCCCTGGTCAAAAATAAATAAAATATGTAGAAAAAAATAATTACAAAGAAACAGCCGAAAAGCAAAAAATTTTATTCACACCCTCAATTTTTCCACATGTCCACAAATATCATCGTATATGGCAGAGAGATTCATATATCGACAAAGATTTTTCTTTAATTTCTTAAATCTCTGTCTAATTCACTATCAAATGACTTCCTATAACAGCCATCCTCTACTCTTGTCCAGCGATGTCCTAATGTAAAACTAACTTGCTTCTGAAATTTTAACAATCTTCAAATTTGCCCCTTGATTTTAGAAAAACCTATACTATTAAATAATTCACTAAGACAAAAGTTATAAATATCATCCACTACAATCACAATTCTATTATTTTTTATATAGTACTAAAACATAATAAAATACCTACTATCACTTGCAAAATTAAAAAATTTGTAATTATTTAAAATAACACTTAAAAATATGTACAAAATCAATTGCAAATTTCAAAATTTTTATACGATCTGGAACAAAGCTTACGATTTAGATCAAAAGCATTGAAAAATTGTGAACTCTTTCATACAAAATTATTAAAGAATTATCAATCGTTTTTACAATCAAAAATGACAACTTTTTTAAAAAAACGATTGCATTATGAGTCTATTTATTAAGTAGTAATAGCATTCCTTTTAATTAAGATTTGTTTAATTTTCCCCTTTAATTACAAGAACATTTAGATTTGTTTTAACTATGTACACTTTTTTATACAAATTTGCAGAACAATATTTTGCCATGCGCTAAATGAATTGATTGTATGCATCCTCGTTTGGCAACCGGCTACTATATACTAGTAGTAAATTTCAGATAAAACTGAAAAGAGAAATTTGATAATGCTTCATGATTTGAGAAACAAAAATAATAATCTTTTAATTTACATGAAGTTATCAAATAAGAACAAAATGCGATTACAAACATAAACTTAAATACAAAATAAGCTAATAATGATGCTCAAAATCACGATATCTGGTATTCCCTTTTTACCAGAAAACCTGCAAACAACGAATAAATGCTAAAGAGGAAAGAGAAGAGGAGGGAATGGTGTAAGGCTAACATTTCACTCCGATTTCAAAAAAAAAGATAACAATTCAAAAAACACGATCTTGTTCCTCTTTTCAATTATGCTGCCATTCACACTGAAATAAACTCGGATAAAACTCCCATCAAAACGTGCCACAAGTCGCTGTTATTTTACACAACCGAAAATATCCATTTTTATTGGAGAATAGGACATAACAGGACAAGAACGAGCAAGATGATAACAGAAGCAAAAGTAGAAGTCACAAAAAATACAATAAACAATAGCAGCAAAAAAAAACACTGGAAGGGGGAGGGGTCCGCCAATCATCTTGACATTACCCCTCAGACTCAGTTCAAACCGTGCGCTTATTAAAATCTCTTCCGCACACAGAGAAGAGGGAAAAAAGTAAACGCGGTAGAACGAGAGAGGGGGAGGTTGAGACTGCATTTTCTACATTACCTTCTTCCAGCACCATAATCAAATTTCTTTGCCTTGAAAAGATCCTAAAAGCATCCTAAAATGAAAGTGAGGGCATATAAGGCTAAAGGACGCGAAAATGAAAGCGGACAGTTCTTGCAGGAAAAAAAACTACAGCCTGGTTGAGTAAAAAAAAGCAAGGGCATTATTGCTGGTAGCTCTTCTTTTTTATTATTATTATTACTTCCACCTCTTCTTTCCATTTTCTTTTCGTTGCCACTTCTGCACCGCATTGTAATGGTTTTATAATTTTCCAGCGTTGAATAAGGGGCAAGAGCGTGCTTGTCTTCTAAAAACAAAAGATGGAGTTTTCGGGGACACAATGAAATTCCTTTTAGGCTGGTTTGTATGCAACATGTTGTTCGGGCGGATAAGTTTAGGAAATACTTTCCCGAAAAAAGGATCGGGAGACACGACGGAGTGAAATTCAAATAGAAAAGTTGCTATTTTTTCACCCAAGAGAAGTATTGTTAGGGACGTGAGGTTACTAAGTCTATTTTTTTGGAAAATATTAAATGCTAAGGTAGAGTTTTTATTCTTTTTTTAGCTCTCACTCTAGAGCTTTTCATTTGATTTATATTTAAGTTAGAAAATTGAAGCGCACAATATTTATCGATATATAAATTTGATTCTTTTCAAAAGACAAGTAGAATTTTTTTTAATCTTTAGAGATTGATATTATTTTACTTGCAACTTTATACATTTCAAAATTAAGACATTTCATAATTTATGCACTTTAATTATAAGGTAATAAAAACAGTTGAAATTAGATCCCTTAAGGCATTAAGGCTTCAAGTACAATATGAACTAGAAGAACTACATTCATTCCTGCCCTCAAAGATGCATATGCAGTTAGAATATTGTAATGTTTGTTGTTGTCGTTTTTTTTTCTATAGTTTGAATGTTGGAATTCAGAAAAAAGTAAGGGACATACAGTTATGTAAACATACTGCAAACGAATTAGTAGTATATTTACATAACTGTATAGATAAAGCACATATTCAAATACATGCTTTGGTGTATCAGTGTTCTTTATTAATTACCCATGTAAATAAAGAACGCTGAAGACACCAAGCCATCTAGTGTATTAGCTGTTTTTTTACTACGACTGTTGTATTTTTAATTGCTGTTTTAAATTAACATGATGTTGTGTGTATGCTTCTGTACATGTTTCCGTTAAAGCTCGAAAGCCGTTAATGCGCAGATTAACTGATCTGCTCGGTTAAAGTGCAGGATCAAGAATTTTAAGCATTTTAACTACACAATGTGCTCATTAGCGGCTTTCGTATTATTAAAATTCAAAAGTTTGATTCTCTCATTTTTCTTCCCCTACTACTTCCAGGGCAAGGTTTCAAAAAATGTGACTCCAAATCTAAATACACAACAAATATGTCGCAAAAACTAATTGCTATGCGACTCAGAATGCCACCAATCCTTAGATTGCACTAATAAGAAAGCAGAATTTTATGATATGTTTCGAAAACTCATTTCCTTAATTGTAATAATATGCTAAAAGTTTGATTCTTTATATAATAGTTTAGGAATTAATTGATTATTGACTCTATCAACGTGAATCAACGCTGTTGTTTTCTCGATTGTATTAATGCGATTCCTTAGATGTCGAAAAATAAATAAATAACATTATGTCAGTTTCCTTAATTGCAATAATATTCTAAACCATTCGATTCTTTGTATTGAAGTTTTTCAATTGATTGATGATTGATTCTATCAACTGATGTGTTGATTGTTCAACTCTCTTAACTTATTTCTTTAGTTATCAAAAAATAAATAAACACCGTTTAATTTAAGCGTACTGATACGTTGCTGTTGTTCCAACAAAGATCTTATTTTCACTTTAACAAGTGCCTAGTAGGTAATGGGCAGATTATCTAGATAATTCGCAGATTACCTAGGCAATTTGAGAAATGAAACAATTTTCCACATTTTAACCTTAGTTTATGTGCAGGTTAGCTAGCTAATCTACAAATTAACTGATTTCTGCATTTTGGCGGTAACATCCACGCGAATGCGCATGCACGTGTTGTAAAATAAAATGTGAATCGCAGGATCTAAAATTAAAAATTTTCCTTACACACACACACACACACTTAAAAAGGATGAAAAACTGAACCTCGGAGCTATTTTTAATTGCAATTAAAAATTCTGTTAATTAAAAATTAAGAAAAATTTTTGCCTGTCGTTTTCTAAAAAGTTTCAGCAAAAAAGGAATTTTCCACATCTGAAACTTCAAAAAATAATTTTTTCTACCAATCAAATTTAGTTGCCCTACAATTTTTCTTTAATTTTAGCAATGTTTTAAAAATATTTAAAATTTATTTCATAATACTCTTTATTGCTATGAAAATCAAGTAATTTTCATTATAAATATTACTAATTTATTGAAGATTCATTTTCTATTATTGATAACCAATGCTTAAAAATTTTATTTAATAATAAAAATACTTTGTGATTTGAACATTTCTAATCTATACTATGTGTTTTTTCAGTGAATCAAATGAATGCATATAAATATATTATGGATATTGAAACTTGGAAGTTTGCTCTTTATATTGTATAACATTGATTTTCCGTTACGTTTTAAACAAAAATTATCTGAGTTTATTACAAAAGACATGAAATATATTAATTAATGTACTGGATGATTTCACTTATTAACCTTATATATTTTATGAGTTGGCTTCAATTCTTCAATTCAGCCAGTGATAATTGGGTTCGTTAATGATTAATCATTCGGAATTAAATTTTATAAATTTGGTAATAATCCAAGCAAATAGGTTGGCCGTCGGAGGTTCCTAAATGTTTCATTCATTTAATTCCCTAAATGAATGAAAAATATAATGGTTGCAATTTTTATTCCTCACTTTTCATAATGAGCAAAGCTATCGATGCATATTTTGGCATTAAATAAAAAATTAACGAACGTAAAAAAATTCCTACATAAACAAATAATTTTTTTTGTTTCTGTGGGTCACATAATATAAATACAAAAATGAATTTAAAATTAAACACATGTAATTACACTGTCAGTCTATAAAAGGCTATTATAAATTTAAAAAATAAGAGTTGAGTATTAATGAATATGAATTAAAAAATCCAAAGGTATATATTACTTTCAGAAATAATTAATGGCATGTACTAGATTTCCTTAATGGACCCATAAAGGGCATTTTCTTTTAAATGTAACTAATTACCACTGAAACAAACATAATTCTCTGGAATTACTTTCATAATTATTGAATTTTTTTTCACTAAGTTTTTTTGAAACCTTAACCGGAAAAGAAATGAGTTGAGCAAGATATTCTTGTGCAAAGAAATTGATTGCGGTAATTTAATAATTATTTTAAAAGAAAATAATTTTTCTACGTATAATTAAACGAAGGCGAAATAAAATCTTTCTTTGTCTATTAATATAATAAACCAATGTCACAGTGTTATTAATCGAATTCAAAGGTTCATAATAATGTAAAATGAATATATATATATATATATAATCTCTACAGTCACTCAATTGTAATGCTTACAATAAATATATAACTTTCATTTTACTTAACATTTTCTACAGAGTGGTTAATATATTAGCTGTTCAAAGAATTCAAGAAATAATTACATTTCAATAGAATAGATGATTATTTGAAGATTTTTTTTTTAATTTTTGTTCAAATAAAAAAGATATAATTCTATTCATACAATAAATATTGAATAAAAATCGTAATACAAATTTAATATTTTGGCTTCCATACAAAATATTTTTCCAAAACTTAATTTTTATATTTTTCGATCATTCCTTTAAAAGTCATTTCCTCCTTATTTATTGAACTCCGATTAAAGTTTTTAAAAATTATTTGAAAAAGTTTCTTTAATTCTTTAAAAGTAAAACAGCATATGATTATTTCTTTTTAAGAATTTAAGAATTATTATTTTATTTTTAAACAGAAACACACAGTTTTAATATTTTTTACAGTTCCAAATTATGAGATATTGCATCAAAAATTATTATTTCAACAGCAAATATAAATTTTAGAAATCGATGTGTTTTAGAGATCAACTAATTAATCTGGTAAGGACTTTATTTTTTAAGTAAAAAAAAAGTTTACAGCTTTTTTAATAATGTGAGAGAAAAATGCAAGCATAGAGCAAATATGCATTAGTTAATAAATTGCATTAATCAGTAGCATTAATAATTTTTATCAAATTCATTTTTAATTAAATTTTTATGGTACTTAAATACGTATCTCATCCAAGAAACAACACAAATATACGAAATCTATGCTATATCTCACATAAAATAACTAGGGGTAATAGGTCCATTTAGAATTTTCACTGCAATTTACATCTTGGGAAAAGAAATAGGCCCTATTGACTTTGAATGAAACTGTCAGAAGACTTTAAAATAACGTGCGAATGCCAATTACTTGTAATATGTATGAAAAAAATATTTTTTAACTTGCCATCTAGAACAGCTGTAAATTGAATTTTGTGCGATATTGATTGAAGAAATGTTATGTATTATTGAATTTTATCGAACTTTTAATGATTTTCATTCTTATGAAATTAAAATTTTTATGGGGGGGGTTTTACAACAGATTACAATAGCTGTAATATTAGAATGATGTTATTTCTTCAAAATTCAAAATCATTTTTCTAGCTGATCCTATTGTGTTTTTATAGTGACTGTTTCAAACTTTCGAACCATTTCAGTTATTAAAAGAATTTAAGCAAGTTTGTAAATTTTTGAGCAGTGTTTTCATTTAATTTCAAATTATTTCAAATAAAAGCAAATAAGTTTATTTCTCAATAATAATAAAAATTACTTTTTTAATTAATTAGGTTAAAATTTAGTGAAAAAGTATCTACTAAGAAAAGTAGGAAAATGGCGGCATTATCTTAATTTCTCATGTTCTTTTTTAAAAAATGTATCATCCATATAAATTTTAAAAAATTTAAAAGTTTAAAAATTCTTCTTTTCTAAAAATCTAAGAGAATTTTTAGCATTGATTATAACATGTTTTTCCTTTTTTTAATGTTGCCCTAATGACAGCAATTTCAGTGTGAAACAAGAATAGCTATATTATCCTAGGTACTATATTTTGCCCATAATAAGAGCCGAAAGTCTTGAAGTAGAGCATCAATTAATCACTAAATTTTAAATTATCATATATTTTCAAAATTCTACTTCAGAAAAAATACACTGCTTACAATTTATATTTTCAACTTTATTAATAATATTATTATACTATTATTAATATTATTTTCACCTTTAAATAATAATTTTATTAATTATTTCAAGTGGATTTTTCGATCATGAGCATTGAATAAGTCTTTATTATCAATGAAAATATAAAACACAAAAAGAATAACAAAACACTCTACTTATTTTTATAATTTTAGAAAGCTTTTCTTTTTATCTTATTACAATTTTAACTACATTTTGCATTTTCTACTGATATGCATGATTAATTCTACAGCATATTTTGAACAAACGATAAAATTAGAAATGCACGAAAAAATCATGACAGTTGAAGATATCGAAGAATTAAAAATATTTTTAATAAATGATTAAAGTGCTTTAAATTTTACAATCATACGGCAGAATAAAGAATGAACTTTTATGCATATCTTAAAGGAGGGTCAGTATTTTATTTGCCTTTTAATTAATTTCTGTTGCCAGAGCCAAAAAATAAAGATGAAGAAAATCAATACAACGCAAACGATTTCTCTCTTCTCTTTATCTAAACTTTTTTTTTTTTTTTCAATCTTCTTCAGGCTTAAAACATTTCTTCCGGTTCAATAACCAAAGGAATGCAATTTGTCTAGTTTGAAACACATAGTTTTTATTTATTATTTCTCAGGCCTTTTTGAGACAGATATCCATTTGTTAAAACTAACGGAGAAGTTGATAAATGTTGGTACACGTTTCCCAAGAATCTGTACTTTTTTCAGTAGTATAATGACCGAGCGAATCATTCGAAGAATTTTTCACCTTGCACATCGAGAATTTTTCATACATTAGATTTAGGGTGAGTTATAGAAAAAGAATAGAGAAATGTGTGACTGATTACAGTGCATTTATTATTCGAAAATATTTGACACAATGCTTGATACATGTTCTTTTTTACGATTGTAAATATTGAATAATGTTTGAATCCATTCGTGTTTGAAAAACCAACAGAAATCTGATTTGTTTTTATATCTTGCAATTTCCGAAACAAACGCGTGTAGTTAGTTTCATAGCAGAAATTGCATTCAGTTTTCTGATTTGAATACATCTTTTGTTTATTTTACTATTTGTTACGTGATATATAATTGGGAAAAATATTGTTTTGAGAAAACATTCGCTGTTTAAAAATAAAATTATATTAATACTTTTATGCTACACTCATTAAATATTACTTAATTAATGATTAATAATAATATTTATTTTAATATTATTTTTATCTATCATTTTAAAATACCTGCCATCATTTAATAAAGACTGTTGCTTCCGTAATGTTAAAAATTCTTCATCTCTGGCACGTGTACCCAAAGGATGTGGCAATCCAGTTACGAATTCATGAAAGTGATCTTGATACTGACATAAATCATAATGTATTAAAATAAAAGATAAGTATAGAATTTTGTTTTCCAGCGTTTACATGAAAAGTGAAAATTGCACAATAACCTATTCATGAAAAAACTAAGACCTGCCAATTTATTGATAACTGGTTACTACAAAAAGGTACTCCTCCCCGCCCGAAGGCCTTCGAATGAATCTTGAATAACAAGAAATTCGCTATAGCATTGGCAGGAACTTTAGAGCCATCATCTCTCATGGACACTCCTCCCTTAGGAGGCATGTTCCGTCATCTGCAACGGGTAACCAAACCCCTCACAATTTCTGGGTGGTGATAACCAGCCACCGTGCAGGAAGCTTCTCATACCCATTTCTACGGTTCTCCCTCGAGGGAGTGATAACTAGTTATCAATAATTGGGCTCATCGTTAATCATATTGCATGAGTACGCATGGACATTCATGTCTTCTTAGAAATATTAACTTTACTTAATGGCACTTTCCTTCAGTTCTTCATATTCCGTTCTCTCTCTCTCTCTCTCTCTCTCTCTCACACACACACACACACACACATATTTTTATTTTAAATTTTTATTTTATTTTTATTATTTTATTTATTTATATTATTTTATTTTATTTTTATTATTTTATTTATTTTTATTATTTTATTTATTTATATTATTTTTTTATATATTTTTATTTAATTTATATTTATTTTTATTATTTTATTTATTTATTTATTTATTTTTATTTGTTTTATTTTACTTAATTTTTTATTTTATTTTATTTAAAATTTTAATTTCACTTCAACAAAATATATACGAATCTAATAAATCTAAATTTGAAGATTGCTTGTTTAAGAAATTTCAGTTTTGTAAACATAAGTTCCTTTCAGCTTTCATTCTGCTTCTTCCCCCAAATCTGTACAAATTTATTTTCATTTGCTTTGATGTTTAAATATTACTATTATAAAAGGAAATAAAATGTGAAAAACTAATTTCAACAATCCATTATAATTCTTAACGTTATTGACTATTAACCACATTTGTCAACCAGGTTGATTCGTCGAGAATAATGCCTGCTAAAAATTTAAATTTAAAATCTATTATAATATTAAAATACTTGTTATATATAATATGTTTTATATAATTCATTAACATTCTAAAACGAATCTAATTCTACTAATTTCTTGATTACTGACACAATTCGAAAAATTTTAAAACGCTTTAATAATATTTAGGGGATTTATTTTGCATTAAAATTTATAACATTAAATTTGCAGTAGTCTTACAGTTTTGAATTTTATCTGATTTTTCTTTTCCTTTTGAAAACGTTTTTGAGTGTGTGTGTGTGTGTGTGTGTGTGTGTGTGTGTGTGTGTGTGTGTGTGTGTGTGTGTGTGTGTGTGTGTGTGTGCGTGTGAGTGAGTGAGTGACTCATATATCATCCTCATCGTCTGATCAGGTTTCAAAATAGCATCCAAAAATAACTTCTTATAAGTTTCAAAGCTGGGAGGTTTAATTTAGCTACAAACCGCAAAAAACTTCTGAAAATAAATCACAAGTTTCGCATAAAAGTTTTAATCATCCTCCATAAACTGGATTTTTCTTCTATTTTTGGAAGCCAAATCTTTTTTTTATATATAAATATTAACTCCTGGTTATTCCGGTAATTTATTTTATATTTGTAGTGAAAGTGTATGTTATTTATGCTGTTAGAAATTATTTTACCGCAAATACACTATTATTAAACAGAGTTGATTAATATGAATATTTTTATATAGGAATATCCATATTTGATATTCTTATTGAATCTTATTACTATAATATAAACAATGATTTCCGAGCTTTTTTGTTGAATTTCGGTTATCCAACTTAATTACAGTTGTAAGCCAAATGTAGGCCTCATTTATTTCATTTTTGCAATTGTTCGTACAGTCAATTGATCATTTACATTTATTCAAATATTCAATAGCCCGAATGTAAAAATTTTAAATCCAAAAAAAAAAAAAAAACTTTTAGATTATTTGTAACTTTAAACTTAGAAGAATAATTATTATTATTTTTTTTTTTTTTTGCAATAATATCTGGCTGAACTGTTAATAAAGAAACTAAGCAAAATAAAATTAAACGCAATTTATTAAAAAATTAAATAATTATACAAAAAATAATAAATTCATTTCAGCCTGACAAAACGCTAAAATAAATAAATCCAACAAAATAAGTAATCACCAAAAAAAGTAATAATTCTATTTCAGCTTGAGTAAACTTGAGAATCACCAAAAAAGGTAATATAATGGAGAATTAACAAAAATTTAATTTTCTTGTAGACGCATTAACAGTTGAAATAATTTCATTGGCAGTATAATTATTCATTCTTGAATAATATTATTTTTCTGATCCCTACAAGAACGATTTTGTATAATTCATTAGCATGAATAAATGCTAGTTCTGCTAGTAGATAAACGATCTCCATTCTGATAAATTTGTCTTCGTAGATTACTCTCCAAATTCTCAATAGGAATCCGATATCGTTAGGCTTTAATGTTATTAGCATGGGACCAAAGCTTTATTATACGATTCTTTAGGTAGATCCATTATTTTGAGGGTAGATCCTTCTTTTCCTATTCAAAAAGTATTCAACAGACAAAGTAAAACAAGAATTAGTTCTCCTGTATCCTCTGAATTTAGTCTTCCAGAGACTAATGAAGTGAAGGAGGAGACTAGAGGATGTGGAAAAAAGAGATCTATAATCTGCGTCTACATGTTGGGTTAACATGTGAGGAAAATTTATAATTACTTAATATAGATTGTATAATTGTATCAAAGTAGCAAATCCTATTTGTAATTTTTCATCTGTGATAAAAAAAGAATTAATGTAGTAGTATATAGCTTCAAAGATCCCTCTGTGAATATAAAATAATTCAATTTTCAATTTCATATAATGTTATATACGTCTTAAATTGACTCTTAAAACATATATATAATGCATTGGTAGAGACAAAGATTCAAGACTACCTAACTATTAAGAATAATCGCTGCTTACAATTAACGAAAGGAAATTTTTTTCAAGAAACTTTTGTCAATTTCTCTGGGGCCGCGGTAGCTTGGTGGTAAGGTTTCGGCTTCGGAACTGGAGGGTTTTCAGATCTGAGACCCGATTCCACTGAAAATCAATCGTGTAAGCGCGTCCGGTGCATGTTAAATCCGTCGTTTTCCCCTCGGTGTGGAAGCCTGAAAAGGAGGTGCCAGCTCAGGAGTCATCCTCGTCATCTGATCGCGGTTCAAAATGACGAGGTCCTGTCCCCAAATAGCTCTAGTGTTGCTTTAAAAAAACAGGACGTTAATATAACTATACTTAACCAACCTTATCAGTTTCTATTTCAAGAATCATAACTTAAATGAACTGTGGCATAGTGCAATGACTCTGCAATTTCAATAAAAATAATTTAAAACTCTGATTTATAAAATATATTTATATTTTGAAAAAAAAATTATGAGAAACCGATAAGCACTAAAAATGGAACAAACAGTTGAGTATTTTATTTATTAACAAATATCGTTGTACGGAAAGCTATTTTTAAGAATTTTATAATTTTTATACTGATGTATTATAAGATAATTAGTTGATTCCTTCTCCCATATTTTTAACATTTAACGTTCTATATGATTTTAACTGTTACTAGCATAAGCTAATAATTAATTAGCAAAACCAAATAATATCTGCATAAACAAAAAAATAGCAACATTATGTAGTCTTTAATGAACATTACATTACATTTTAAACCTTTGTTTTTAATATATGAAACTAAAGAATCCTCTTATCTGTTGGCTTTAATGAACATTACATCACATTTTAAATATTTGTTTTCAATATATTGTAACGTAGGTTCTTTAGTGTGGAACTCAATGACACACACAAGAAGCAGAGCTAAACCAATTTATTAACTCAACTCTGAACTGAGAAGACAGTGACTGACAGATCTGCTTTTATACTAGCAGGGAAAGTTCCAGAATACTTTTCTGTAAACAGTAAGAAAATTCCAGAACACTTGTCTGGTAAACTAAAGAAATGTGCAGAATCTTCTGAAAGATGAAATAAAGGAAAATATAAAATCAAGGAATTAAATATTAACACAGACTGTGAATCGCATTGTCTCTAACGGCATTCGAACTTACGATCTCTTGATTAAGAGACCAGTGCTATGACCATTCGATCATGGAGAGTCGACAGCCTCTTTTCAATGCGGCATTGCTCCCTCCTTAGAAGAACAGCGTCTCGATGTTATGACATTTAATTTTGTGGCTCTAGTTCTTGATCGAGTAACAAGGCCAGTATAAGTCGTTGCGTCTTCATAGGAAGAAATCTCTTAAGAAATGTCTCTTTCCGGAACCTCTATACTTTCATAAGAATGTTGGTCGTCTTGTTCTTCTGGGTCATGGTATGGCTTCATGCGTAAAACGTGGACAACTTCCTTCGGTTTCCGCCTTCTAAATTAATAAATATAAAAAGAGTATGAGAATGACAGAATGGGCTATTCAACTGAAATCATTTAAAATCAGGAAAATATCACTATTCATATATGTGTGTGTGTATTATGAAATTTCAATTTATAATTTTGAAACAATGATTTTTTTAAATTCTAGCCGTGTTCTAAAGTTTTGAAATTAACAAAGAAACGTGTAAATCTGATATAATTCCTTTTGTAAAATTTAAAGCTTTGGATTTATCTTTTTGCATATAACGAGAAAGTCCTCTTTTAAAGAATCCTCATTCTTGGAAAATGAAAGAGTCCTCCTTTTTTTGAAACATAACTCAAGTACTATTTTATTATGAATTTGCATAGCGAAATTAAAAATTAAAATATAGAGCTGTCTTTCTTTAAATTCATGGAAACTTAATATCAGATATCCTTTCTCAAAGCCCAGTATAATTTGCATTTCTATTTGCTTCGATATATAAAAAAATAGTTTTAATAATATTCCCTTAAAACAAAATGAACTTTTTGCTAATTTTTGCCATCTTTACAGAAATTCGTATCCGAAAATTAAAAGTTCGAATAATACTTGGAATAATGAATAGATGAATTCCTGAAAGGCAATTTTGAGAAAATACGAGGCTCTTTCGAAGATGAAAATCGCAAATTAATAATTTCTATTGCCTTTCAGAATGCAAATTTCGAAGACAGTTACTGTTGAATAAATAATGATTCTCAAATTAATTGCCTGACAGTTTCTTCGAATAAAGATCGGCTTCTCAAAGTAGGACAAACTATTTCCAATAATGACAATTAAAATCTTTTCAAATTGTGAGTGTTATTTCGGATGGGGATGAATAATGCAAGGCAATTGAGATTCATTTCGTTTACTTTCATTCTTTTCGAAACGTATATACAGTAAATTTTGAGAAATGATTCCGTGTCAGCTCTTTTCTTTCTTTTTTTTACGTTACTATATAATTCAAATTAAATGAATTCTAAGTTCATCGTCTGAGCTCTATGGTTTTTATTCACTGTCGAATAAGACAAATTAATCTGATTTCTGTTATAGTTACGGAATTCAAGATGTCAGCATGAAACATTTGAATTAATTTATTTCTTATTCTTATTTCTAAATATATTATAATACTGTTAAAAATTCAAGCTTTTAAAAAATCCTCCCAAATTTTTATATAGGCGCATACATTTCTATTATATAAAAAAAATTATTTTTAAACTCCTAGAAGAATTTTAAAAAATTATTATTTATTAAATATTTTAGATAGTTGTGCAAGAACAGAAATATTTAGAATTTTAAATGGCATTGTTATAAGAGGAATTAATCTTGCTTATTATCAATGGATCGATTAATAATTAATAATTAATTTATGTACTTGATCGTGTAAATAACAGAAATTACATCAGCTATTGCTTTCTATATCTGAAAAGTTTTACTTTAGGTAATTTGCAGAGAGAAAGACAAATGATTCAGACATATATATATATATATATATATATATATATATATATATATATATATATATATATATATATATATATATATATATATATATATATATACCAAGCTCCGAATGAAGGAATAAAAAAATCGTCCACCAAGCAATTCTTTCTAAAAGATCTCTATGAATCCCTTGCCTGCGGTCGACACGTGTAGGAAATCGCTGTTAAAATCTCACATATTTACAGGGATCAAATTTTCCTTCGCTTTTCCTCATTTCGTGTTGTTTTCTTCGCTTCTGCTTATACAAATAATCATGCCTTCCGGGGTGGAAATAAAACGAAGTTAAAAATTCAAAGCGTCTTTTTTGTTATCTACCAAGACTCTGCCTTCAAAAATTATGTTCATTTTTAAGAGTCGACAGGATAATCTTTTGTGCCAGGATTTTCAAATGAATTTAAGAAACTAAAATTAAATCCGTTGGAGAGACTTCGACGTTGCATTGCGCCTCCACAGATCGCCGTTACTCCGAAGATGGTCCCGTGCTTGCTCGGCAGCTTGCTTCGTCCCAGTCAGCCGACCACGCTGTTTCCCGTGGAATAGCTTCTTCGTTGCCTTCGGATCCGGCCACGCTATTCCACCAAGCTGAATTTCCACGCCAGTCGATGCAATATCTTTTGCCATCCGTTCTCAAGGGTCCAGTTCTCGTTGAATTACCTTGACTTCTTTCACTGCCTTCCGTAACCTGTGACCTCATCTGACTTCCTGTTCTGCTACTCAATACCCTTGTGTTTGTGCTCCTTATCATATCTTCAAGAGGTTGAAGCTCCTTCTTTGTGCTGAAACATCCAGATCTCGACGTCATTTTCGTGTTATATTAACATCCCAATTGCCTTTGCTCATCAGTCCAGCGCTCAAAATTGCCTTTTGTGATTCCTCAAAAAGTGATTAGTGTTTCTTGATTCAACGGGCAAAAATCAAGATTTATATTGTGTGTTTTTCTTTTCTTATGATTTTCATATTTAAATTTCAGAATTACTTCAAATTATAATTTTATAGTATTATTTAAAACATTGAAATTTTTTAGTCTTTTATCAAATCTTATTTTTAAAATTTTATGCATAAATTTATGTTTTTTATTTGAAATATACTTTAATGTTTTTAAGATCTGAAAAATGACTGACCCAGATAAAACAAATGTGTCTAACTTTCAGAGTCAAAGTTCACAAAATAAAATTGATAAAAAAAGAAAACGATCAAATAACCCCAAAACTCCTCATAATCTCTTTTGATCTCAAAAATGGAATAAAAATGGATTTATGGTTAGGATTTTTCAATAAAATTTGTCGACAGAATAAATAACTGACTTGTGGAAAATTAAAAATATTGCTGAATTCCTTGCTTAAATATTGATAATTTTGATGATGTATGTTGTGTATTAACTGAGCAATTTCTTCACCCGAATATTGTTCATTTTTCTGACTTTTCACAACTCAAATTTGACTCAAAAAATGCTAAATTAGTTGATTATTTTCATAAAAAATTAAATTGTGGCAGACAGTTAGGCCTTAATCCACAACTGGTTTTGGAAGGTCTTGCTGATGGACTTCCAACTCATTTAAAACAACTGGGAAGCAAAAAAAACACCCTTCTTCCCCTACAGAATGGCTTAAATAACAACTAAACTTTTAAAAATGGAGGAACGTTCAGAACAAAACCTATGTAGGAGTAATGAAACCCTAATCAGAGCAAGGCAACCAGCATCTTTTATACCTAGGCATAATTTTAATTATACATTTCAAAATCCCTTTGTACATCGAGATCAAAATAATTTTTCACAAAATTATCAAAACTCAGTGAGGCCATGTTGTTCTCAAAATCCTAAAATGAGATAAAATTCTCCTAATGAGGCCCTTGGCCCAGTACAATGACAATAACTTGTGTCCTGACACATCTCAACATTACCAAGTCTAGCTAACTTGGACAATGAAACCCTCATAATAATGTAAATATTGTTATTGACACAGGATCCACTCTTCCAATTATATCTGCAGATATTGTGTAAGAACTTAACGTAACAAGAAAAAAAGTAAACCCAATTAGAATCAAATAATCTCATGGAACTTTCCAATTAACCAAAATTTGTGACATTTATTTAAAAATCGACCAAATAAAAAAAATTCAAATTATATATTATGGACAATCATACCATATATTATTTTAGGAACTTCCAGATTGTAGTTTATATAAATTAATTATAGATTGTGATAAAAATAAAATATTTCAAAATGGGAAAATTATTACCAATTTGCATACCAATAATGATTATATGTCTTTACATGTTATTGAAAATAATAACACTGGTGATAATAAGGTTAAGGTAGTGAATACCTCAGAGGAAATGGTTCCACCTCTGGCTGCAAACAAACTGTCTGAACTTGTGTTATATCTGGTGTCAGAATATTCTCATGTGTTCACAATAATATGATGTTGGTATAATAAGAATGGAACCCCCTAGAATAAATTTAACATCTGACTTACCAGTTTCACAAAGGGATTATAGAACCCCTGCTACTGATAAAATTGAAATAAATAAGCAAATTAAAAATTTGTTAGATGCCGGTTTAATAAAAGAATCTACTATTAACTATTCCTCCTCTGTAGCATATAAAATAGGTGAAAATAGGAAAAGTCGTCTCTGTATCAATTATTGTAAAATTAATTTCCTTTGCAAATTTGAGGCAGAGTCTCTCCCTACAATAGATACCTTATTAGATAAATTAAGTACTGCTAAAGTTTTTTCAACTTTGGATCTTGCATCTGGATACTGGCACATACCCTTGCATGAACAAGATAAACACAAATTGGCATTCGTAACTACTGAAGGTTTATATGAATTTCAAGTCCTACCTTTTAACTTTAAAAATGCACCTGCTATATTCAATAGAATTATTCGTAAAATTTTAAAGAAACATAAATTTTCAAATTTTGTGTGTCACTATTTTGATGACAGAGTAGTTTTCTATAACTCATTAGAGGAACACTATGATCATTTAAAACAGATTTTTCAGATGTGTGAAAAAGAAAACATTAAATTAAAATTTTCTAAATGTGTGTTTGCTCAAGATAAAATTAATTTCTTTGGGTATGAAGTCAAAGAAGGATGCATTTCCTCTGATAATCATAATATTGAAAGTATTAAAAAATTACTACCTCCAAAAAATGTTAAACAACCTCAAGGTTTTCTTGGCTCTGTAAATGTTTATAACAAGTTTATTGATTCTTATGCTAAAATTAAAGAACCCTTAAATAATCACACTTAAAAAAGATACATCATGGCAACGGACAGAAGACTGTCAAAAAGCTTCTGAAATATTAAAAAATGATAACCAAACCAGTGTTACAACTATATAACCCTAATTTACCTTTTCGTATTTTTTGTGATGCATCTCAGGTAGTCATTGGAGCAGTTCTAAAACATCCTGACTGTTCTGGTAAATTACATCCTATGTCTTATCATTCAAGAACTTTACGCCCTTATGAAAAAAATTATTATATAAATGAGTTGGAATTTTTAGCAATAGTAGATGCTGTTGATAAATTTTAATACTTTTTACATGGGAAAAAAATTCATAATTCATACTGATTATGCTGCTATTGTTTGGCTCAAAAATGTAAAAAATTTAAGGGGAAGATAATTTCATTGGTCTTTAAAAGTAATCATGCTTGATTGTGAAGTTAAATATTTAAAGGGGACAACTAATGTTTAAGCTGATATTTTATCATGGGATCCTACTGCTCAATATCTTCAATATTCTGTGTATTTACTGGAATTGGATGAGATAAAACACTATCAAAATTTAGACAATGTGGATAATACTAAACATAAAAATATTAATTATGTAATTAAAAAGAAAATTTTGTTTAAAATAGTTGTACCTTTTCCTCTTAGGAGAAAAGTTTTTCAAAATTCTCATGAACAATTTGGGCATTCAGGCACTCAAAAAAGGATCAATTTAATTACTCCTCAATATTATTAGCCCCATATTACTCAAGATATTGCACTTTTTGTCAAACATTGTGATATTTGTCAATTAAATATAAAGAAAAGGCAAAAAAAGATTTGGCCTTTTACAGGCTGTGCCCCCCACAGATCGTCCTTTGAAGGCCTTTCTGCCGATACTGTTGATGGATTTAATTATTACAATTCAACAAAAACACAGGGTTAGCAAGAAATAACTTACCACTTCAGAGGGCTCTAAAATGCGTTCTATTGATCCAAATGAGATGAAATTTGAACTACAGATTGTTGAGAAGATGCGCTTTACATTTATTAAATAAAAAAATTAGTACAAAAATTCACCGTTAGGTAAAGTTGTAATACATATAAAACCATTTAATATGGTTTATAATTATTAAATAAAGTAAAATTAAAATTGCTCAATATATCCTCCTTCATTTTCAACAATATGCTCTTATCGGACACCATATTTTGTATAGATGGCCGGAGTGAGTCTGCCGGAATATTAAAAATATGGCACCGAATGTTGTGCTTCAAATCTGATATAAATGATGGCTTTTGAGCGTAGATATTGTCCCTCAAATAACCCCATAACCAAAAGTCGCAAAGGATGATGCTCGGGGAGCGAGGAAGCCATGCTCTGAGGAAATGACAGCTGATAACTCGTGCTTCTGTGAAATGTTGTATTAACAATCACTTTACACGACATCAATATGAGCTGGTTCGCTATTCTGCATGAAAATGAAGGTCCTGAAGGCATTTATGCTGTAGAAGAGTTAGGATTACAAAATCTCTCAGCGTATCATGGTACCATTGTCCTATGACGGACCAGGTTTGGATTCCATTTGAAGTTACCTCTTTAAAGAAATACGGTTTAATGATAAAGGTAGCTGTAAATCCACACCATACTGTCACTTTTTCAGGATGAAAGAGTTTCTCATGGGTAACGTGAGGGTTTTCCTCTGTCCAAATTCGACATTGTGGGTGTTAACTTGCTCATTGAGGCAAAAGTGAGCCCCATCGATCCATAGAACGTTCCATCGCCAGTTGTGTCAACCACCATTCGAGCAAAGAACTTAAGTGCAAAATTTTACGGACCTCTAAGTCCCCGTCCTGCAACAGGTGCACAGACTTGATTTTGTATGGATAAAAATGTAAAATCTGCCGCACGATTTTTCGTACAGTTGAATACGGCATATTCAGAACACAGTAAACAACTGGCAAACTCACACTATTATGCGGTTACTGACTGCTGGCTTCAACGAGCGCGGTCAAAACATTTTCGCCGCTGGAAGACGGATTTTTTTTTTCGTCCTCTACCTGAAAGAAGGCCAAGTTGCCCAGTTTTTTCAAATTTCTGCATCATCTTGCGTAGGGCACCTGGAGACATTGGACCTCTTCGTATCTGCTTCATACGACGAAATTCCTTTAGAGTTTGCAACTGAGTTAGTTTTGTTGGTTCTGGTAGAGAAATTTCACCAGTAGCGCTTTTTCTTGCTACATAGGCATGACAAACAGAGAAAAAACTAATTTTCGTGCAGAATCCGCTTTTTTTTTATCCAAAGAAAAATGGTAATAGACATGCGTTGTAACACAAATTATGTTTCACATTTTCAATATATGCAAATAAATGCCATTTGTCTTACAGCACCATCTACTGGTGAATTTTTGCCCTAAATTTTTTTTCAACCAATAAATGTAAAGCTCATCATCTGGATAATCTGTATTTCAAATTTTATCTTATTTGGACCAATAGAACGCATTTCAGAGTCCTCTAAAGTGCGAACTTATTTCTTGCTAACCCTGTATATCTTCATATAGTAATTGATCATGCAACTAGATATCCTTTTGAGATAGATAGGCTTTTCCTTCCAAAAATGAAAATTGTGAAACTTGTATTAATATATTAAAGTAAGTTTTCCAAATTCAGGTACCTTTCAAATTATTAACTGGTAGAAATGGTGCTTTTACATCATCTAAATTCAAACTTTTCCTCAGAAATTGTAGTATCAAGCCTCTGTAACATCTTCAAATCATCTACAAACTATTAGAAAATGTGAAATAGTTAATCAGTCAATAGTAATTAAATTAAATTGTAAGGTCAATTCTTCTCCTACTAAAATTCGTTGGACTAGATTTTCAGAACAAATAATCAATGAATATAATTTAACACCCCATTCAGTTACAAAATTTCCTCCTGCATATTTGTTATTTGGCTATTTACCTTATCCTCCTCCCTTAGCTCAAAATCAATTCTATGCTCCAGTGGGAGAGGCAAGAAAATAAAGAAAATAAACTAAAGAAAATACCATAAATTATCATGATAAAAATAAAATAAGATATAGTGATAGATTTATAGATGCTCCATTCAAAGATGGTGACATTGCAATGTATGAGGAATGCAATTGTCCAAATCGTAAAAAATTATTTCCAGTGTTTTTAGATCCAAATGAAATAGTAACTAAAATTTCAAACGTAAATTATGAAATAACTAAACCAAATGCAATAACAAACAAGGCTTCTGATATTGTTCATGTATCAAAATTAAGAATCTATTACCCACCAGAAAAATTAAAATTAAGTCATGAATAATAATTTAAATTTTTTAAAAAAATCCGTTTATTTGCCATGTTTCTTCCATGTAAACCCCAACTTAGGTTGCCCATTGTCTCCGCTAGTAAGAGTTAGGGTTTTTTTTTTCTTCATGATGATTATGATGTTGTGATAGGTCCCATCACAATATATATTCAAATATAGAAGTCTTATTGAGAGGTGAGTATAGGGTCAACCTCACAATTAATTTCTATCTCTTTCTATTTTTATCCCGGATACTTTGTTCTCTTCTTTGGAAACAAATATTCCTGGATGGGAGTAGAAAGAGAATAAGAAGTACATCCCTCTTCTTGATATCTTAATTTTGAAGTCATTAAGTTTTATCCACTACTAGAACTTAGTTGTGTCATTCTGTGTCGTGCTCGTAGCTTCTGCTTGTAATTATGAAATCATGCCACCCGGGATGAAAATAAAACAAAGTTAAAAATTCAAAGTGCCTTTTCTGTCTTCGGCCAGGACTCTGGCTTCATAAATTGCCGAATTCGACAGACAAATTCAGAGAGGTGATAGTGGACATCAAGAGGGTTAAGAATCACCATACAACATAGGGTCAAAAGCGACGTTTAATAGGTAAAAATCGCAAACATATAAGGGGTCCAAAAAATGTTGAAAACTGTAAAAAATCAATTAAAAAATAACAAATGATGTTTCATATAAGAATTTTCTTTTAAATGAAAGAACATTTTTAAAAGTTATTTTCCACGTAGGTAATATGCGAATTTAATGATCCAGGGGGTCGTAAATTACTGAAAACAAAATAGTATTTTATAACGGTTATCAGCAAAAATATTAAAACTTGAAGAAAAAGTAAAAGTTTGAAAATGTAAGGAATTCCATGCTCTTTAATTTGATATAGGCATGTATTATGAAATCTAGGGATGTTTTAAGATATTCAAGAAAAAAATATGTACTAGGAAACATCGCTGCAACATCAGTAAATTTGCAGAGGGTGTTGTCAAATTTGAAAAATAAATAAAAAGAGTTGATAGTATAGGCATTAAGGTGATGAAAAATTGCCATAAAACAAAGGGTCGCAGGTGACGTTTATTCGGTGAAAATCTCGAAAACAGGCCTCGAAAAGAGGATGAGCCTGGCGTAGAGAATGACCCTATGAATGCGAGAATTAGTAACAAGGAAATTGAGAAGAAGAAGCCTTTTCGTGTGTAAATTTTCCATACATTTGAGGAAAATAAAAGCAGCGAACAAGTATTCATTAATGAGCATTGTAGAATTGATGGCCGTTAAACTTCATTCACAGACAACATGTTAGATTTCACGAATGACGAATATGCGGATATGCATTTAACTTACGGCCGAGCGGATGACAATGTACGCCCATCACAAGAATGCACCAAGTGCAATATCCGATGAGACGTTGTCCGCACCATATCACGTTTTCAAACATCGATCGACGGATGCGGAAGACAAGATTTTTTTAAATAATGAAACCCAAATTCAGGACAAGAACACCTGACACAAAAAATAGAGTTTTGCAACGCTTTGCCGATAACCCATCAACAAGCACACGATCCGTTGAACTGAGTATTCAATACGAAATGTAAGGTTATGCATGTTAAAAACGTGCCCCCTTTCCACTTGCAGAAAGTCACTCCTGTGCGATGATGATTACCCACTACGAGTGGAGTTCAAGCGCTGGATGCGTGAGGAAACATAGGAAGATGCACACTTTTCTGCTGGAGTTTTATTCTCAGATGAAGCCTGCTTTACTAGAGCAGGCGTTTTCAACACGCACAATGTGCATATTTGGTCAGTTGAAAATCCCCACATCACTATCTCGTCGAACATACAACAGAAGTTTGATATTAATATCTGAGCAGAGTCATCTATTTCTATAATATCTTCTGTCCAAATGCCTCAGTGGTGAAAAGTATCTTATTCTCTTCCAGCACGTCCCTACCGACAATTGTACTCCAGAATATTTGGTTAATGAGTGATGGAGCACCAGCACATTTTAGTTGCATTCTTAAAATCTGACATGTTGTTTGCGAATGAAGTTTAACGACTATCATTTCTGAAATGCTCATGAATGAATACTTACTCTCTGCTTTTATTTTTCTAGAAAGCATGGAAAATTTACCTACGAAAAGGCTTCATCTTCTCAACTACCTTGTTCCTAATTTTCGCATTCATAGGATCATTCTCTATGCCAGGCTCATCCTCTTTTCGACGCCTGTTTTCGAGATTTTCACCGAATAAACGTCACCTGCGACCTTATGTTTTATGGTAATTTTTTATCTCCTTAATGTCTACTATCTACTCTCTGAATTTATTTTTCGAATTTGACAACACCCTCTGCAAACTTCGATACTGATACTGCAGTAATGTTTACTGGTACACATTTTAGTTTTTCTTGAATATCTTAAAACCTCCCCAGTTTTCATATTGCATGCTTATATCAAATTAAAAAGCATGAAATTCCTTACAATTTCAAGCTTTTATTTTTCTTCAAGTTTTAATATTTTTTGTAGAGAAGAGTTATTAACTACCCTTTCGTTTTCAGTAATTTACGACCCCCTGGATCATCAAATTTCCGTATTACCTACGTGGAAAATAGCCTTTAAGAATGTGCTTTAACTTAAAAGAAAATTCTTACTTGAAAACCATTTGTTATTTTTTATTAATTTTTTACAGTTTCCAACAATTTTCGGTCTCCTTATATTTTTGCGATTTTCACCTACTAAACGTCGTTTGGGACACTATGCTATATGGTGATCCTCAATCCTCTTGATGCCTACTATCACTTCTCTGAATTTGTTGGTTGAATTTGGCAACACCCTGTGTATATATATATATATATATATATATATACATATATATATATATATATATATATATATATATATATATATATATATATATATATATATATATATATATATATATATATATATATATATATATATATATATATATATATATATATATATACACATATATATACATATATATATACACAATATATATATATTGTGGTTGTATTTCCAATGGTTCGCCTTATATACTATAGCATTCTGCCTTTTGTGCATCATATTGCACTCTACGCTAATTTTGTAATATGCAATTCATAGAATATTTGTCTAGAAATATCATCTAGTAAAAATAAAATTTGGAACCTCATTGAATGAAATTATTTGATGCAGCTATTTTTTATCAATTACAGCCTCAACATTTCAAGGGCTGCTATAACTCTTTCGTTCTCCCTTTACTTATGATAAATCTGTTAATTTCTCATTTATTTCCTAATTATGGGAATGAAATTTTATGTCTCAAATACCCTCGGGAATATTTCATTTCACACTTCCTTCTTCTATTTATTAACTACCATTCCATAAAAGAGAGTTATTTTTGAGGCACTGGTGAAAACAAATATGATCATTTCCGAATATTTTATCCTACTCATTAAAAATAGAAAACAGATTTTGACAAATAGCTTTAGAAATAAATGGGAAAAAAATTGGTGAAAAGAAATGTAGGGAAATAATTTATTGAAATGTAGCGGCTTTCCTAAGTTTTCGAGTTTTGAAACAAGCAGGATTTATGCGTTTCTAAGTACTGAGGGATCTAAAAGTCTTTCAAGGTGAAAAGAGTTGTACAGAAAATGAGTTGAAGCTGAAGTGACAAACGTTGCGTGAAATCCGCTCAATTTACATAGCGGAGAAAGTTTACAGTTGTAAGTAAATAGGGTTTTAAATAAATAATTTTGATTATATTTTAACGGTAACGTAACAAGCTTTAAAAGAAATAAAAACCATGGAACAAAAAAAATTTAAACTCACCAAAAATAAATATCTATGCATATGTTACGACAAATGTGATTATTCTGGTGATTACGTATCTAAAAATGATAATAATCAATAAACAACAGTGTTTCTCAAACTTTCAGTATTCGCGGCCCAGTTTTCAATCATAATTTTCATCGCTCCCTCCCCCTGCTTACAATAAAATGTATAAAAAATAATGTATATTGAGTATTTTGGATTCTGTTTTTAAATTATTTTTAACTAACTGCCAATACGAGTAACTAACTGCTAACACGAGTAAAAGTGAGCCAACGTTGGCGAGAAACCACGTCTTGCATTTTGGACAACCGGGCGGTAAACAGATGAAGTAAATGAAAGCGGTGAAAATTTAAATATTATATTTGAAATGAAATCCAAACAGGGAGATAACGTTAAAATAATATGAAAGTAGAAAAATTCATTAATGAAAATTAACCTAGATGGAGTGAGCTAAATTTAGAAACTGGGAATATATTTTTTCGAATAATAAAAGAAATAAAACAGAAGAAAAACTAAACAAAAGTAAAAAAAAAGTAAGCAATGTTTGTGGATGGAAATCCACACGACCGATGCCGTCTGGAGCATGCGCAGAGCAAATGTTTTCTCTGGAAGAAGGAAGGCAAAAGTTTTCTCTGGAAATGGAAAAAGGAAAATGTTCGATAACGCAAGTTTCAGTTCCAGCCAGTCTCATTCGAGTCGATCTTTTTATCCCTATCGAATCTATCGTGAATGTGTATGTTATATATGTTTTCGTGTTAATTGCAATTCACCATATTAAATATTCACAGCAGCAGATTTATGCAGACTCATGGATAAATTTTTAGACGGAAGTAAGCAAGCATTAGACGATAGTCAAGCATCAACAAGTACACAGACGAGCGTGGTTCCGAAAATAAAATCAAGGAAATATTCTCAAGAATACTTAAATTTTGGGTTTACCAGTACTGAAATAAATGAAGAAAAAGGCCCATGTGTATCTTTTGCTCAAAAATGTTTTCCGCAAACAGCATGAAACCTAATAAAATTAAACGCCATTTGGAAACGCTTCATAGCGAGTACGTCAAAAAAACCCAGAGAATTCTTCGAATTAAAATTAAAATCATATAAAAAGCAAAAATCATTTTTTAAAGAAATTTTGTCTGTGAATAAAAAAGTTTTAATTGAATCTTACAAAGTTTCATATAAAATAGCCAGATGTAAAAAACCTCACACCATTGGTGAAGAACTTAATTTGTCAGCAGCAATTGAGATTGTAGAAACTATGTTTGGAGATAATTTTTCAAAACAATTGCAGCCCGCACCTGTTTCAAATGATACTGTTGCTCGTCGAATTGCCGATATAGCTGAAGATGTAAAGTGTCAACTTTTCTCAAAGTTGCGTGAAAAATTGTTTTCAATGCATCTTGATGAAGCAAAAGATAGTAATAAAGATGCCTATGTTCGAATTTGTGATAATATGTCAGTAGTAGAACTACTTTTCTGCAAATCAATAGAACTCAAAACAACAGCACTCGCATTATTTGCGACTTTAAATGATTTTAAGAAGGAGGCAAACATAGAATGGAAAAATTGCGCTGGAATGTGCACCGATGGTGCTCATTCAATGTCCGGAAGATTCCAAGGTGTACAAGCACTTGTAAAACAAAAATAATCTCAATGCACACATTGCATGATCCACAGAGAAACTTTGGTTTCGAAACAAAAGAGTCCTGGTCTCAATATTGTGTTAACTACGGTTGTAACCGTAGCAAATTATATAAAAATGAGACCCCTGAAATCGAGAACCTTTTCCCCACTTTGTAAAGACATGGGTTTCAGTACAAGCAGTGTTACTATTTTATTGCGAGGCAAGACGGTCATCACGTGGGAAATTTTCGCAACGTGTTTATGAATTCAGAGAAGAAATCGCTATTTTCCTAGAAGAAGAAAACAGACAGGAGGCCGAGAATTTTCGCGATAGTTTATTTGTGATGAAATTGAGGTACTTGGTCGACATATTCGAGAAATTAAATAACTTGAAACTTCAACTCCAAGGAGCAAATACACATATGTTGGATACGAGTGATAAAGTTAATGCTTTTTGTAGAAAATTGGAATTGTGGAGCAGAAATTTAAAGCAAAAAACCTAACAATGTTTGTAAATGTGGATGATTGTACTAAAACTTACAAGGCTGAAGAATAACATAAAAAAGTTGTTTTTGTAACCATTGAAAATCATTTAGCCATGCTGGCAAAGAATTTAAAAAAGTATTTTCTTGCTGACGACAAACTGATATCGAGTTACGAGTGGATTAGGGATCCATTTCATAAGACTCCCGAAGGACTCTCAATTGATGAGGAAGAAAAATTCATAGACTTCACGACAAGTAGCGAAACTAAAAGGCAATTTTATAGTAAATTGCTATTTGAATTTTGGGCAGGAGTAAGGATGATTTTTCTGAACTAAAAACAAGGACATTTCACATTCTATTACCATTCAACACCCTAACTTTGTGAAAATGGATTTTCTGCTGTGGCTACGTGAAGACAAAATATAGAAACAGAACTGAGAGTGGCTATTTCTAATACTAAGCCTTCCTTCAAAAAACTTTGCTCTGCAAGACAGGCCCAATGAAGTCACTAATAGTTATTAAATTTGTTTTTAATTTAGTATGTTTTGATTAAGTAAGTTGTTTTACTTTAATAAGTTATTAAATATGTCGAAATGTATTTTGTTTTCTATGTGTATGTGTGTTTTTCTTTCAGTCAGTTAATCAATTTTTTAAAATAATATTTTCTCTTGGATATTCTTGTGCCCCCCCTCTAGTGTGCTCACGCCTCCCTGGGGGGGGCGTCCCACATGTTGAGAATCGCTGATATACAAGATATGAAGATTTAATACTAGTAATCAAAGACAATTAAGCCGATACGACAGAAATACAAATTTGAAATTTTTGTAGGCTTTCAGTGTCGCCACCAACGAAGGTTGAAACTTTCTTCCAGCAATGTACAATCAAAATCTTTTGATATCTGGATAAGCTTTCAATGTTGCCACCAACAAAGATTAGAACTTACTTCCAAAAATGCATAACCTAAACCTTCTGATATCTGAATAGGCTTTCAATGTTGCCACCAACGAAGATTAGATGTTACTTGCAACAATATACAATCCAAAACTTCTGATATCTGAATAAGCTTTCAATGTCGCCACCAACTGAGATTATAGCTTGCTTCCAGCAATGTATAATCTTCGTATATGATATCTGGAGCAGTGTCTTTATTTGATTACGCGAATCAAGAGGTGCGTAGCTTTAAAAATCTCTGTACGACAACAGCAGAAATTTTAACTTTCTCTTTCGAAAAAAATTACTTGCTTAAATTAAATGTGTGAAACGCCTTAGTGCCTGGCAGTTCTACTCAGTCTGAGGTAGCTTGTAGTAGAAGAAAAAACAGATGTAATGCACTCAATAAATGTAGTAGGTGAAAGGAAAATGGATCGCTTGTTAGAGCTTAAGCTGAAAAATGAAGCAGTTCTTCAGGTTCATTTTAAAGTTTTAAAGAAGCTAAGGAGTTTTAAGCGATAAAATCCATTTAGAGCTCAGTAAGGGAAGATATATTTTCCATTGCAGTAGGCAAAGTGAATTTGTTCCTTGATTGTGGAATTTTCCTCTTTTGAATTGATTAAAAAAGTTTTCTTGAGAGCTCTTTCATAAAATCATCGAGTTTTGGAATCTTAAGATCTCTGTGTAGAATAGAATTCCGGATAAACCAGAAAGCATTAGTAACGAAACGAAGTACTTTGCTTCGCAAAACTTTAATTTTACTTTATTTGGTTTTTAGTAGGAAGTTCCAAATTTAAGCAACGTAAGTTAGAATAGGTTTTAAATTGGAGAGTCATCCTTGGAGCCAACTCATAATCACAATGCCTTAAACCAGAAAGATACGAAGAGTATTACAGTAATTCACAGCCCAAGCAAACAAGCATATTATTCTCTGCTTAAGTACTTCTAAACTGTTTCCAAGATTTTTAAGAGCGATAGGCCGCTGCATTTCCATTTTCGATTTCCAGTGAAACTGTTTTATCTAAAGACGAAATTCTTTGTTAGAACACGTATTGCAGCTTATCAAATAGATTGAGAAATATTCTATATACCTGTAATATTGATAAATAATCATGGATTCAATGTTTATTTAATTCCACTGCTATAAAAGAATACATTGTGGTTGAGTTGTATGATAGCAAATCATCAAAAACATAATTTAATAAGAGTAAAATTAACTGAATTTTCGCTGTCAGTAATCTAAATTTAAGAGCTAAAATTTAAATTATTTGAATGCCATCTTTTACTTTACATTTGTGCAAAATTGGGATTTCTGCAGTTTCTGTCTTAGGAATAAAATATCGAGATGAAATTAGCGTGCGAAAAGGAATGAGGGTAGCAGCGTTCAATTCAGTTCTGATTTTTGAGAACAAAGAATGTAATGATTATAATCTCATCCCTTTCTTTGATTATTATATTTATTAAAATTTATCCAATAAATTTTTGTAATTTAAAATGTATTTTATTTATTTTTACCGAATTATAGAAAACAATTCACAATTTTGGAGAAAAATTTGTGTCACAGTTTTTATATAAAGTACATTGAAAAATTCTGGATTTATGAATAGTATTGAAAATTGAAAAATATTTGGGAATAATTATAATAATTCTATATTTCTATTTTATCAACGAGAAAGATAGTGTTGTTTTGGGAGTATGTAATATCAAGGCGTTAAGATATATGATTTTTGAGAATCACCTTCAATTCAACCTCCAATTTATTCACTTAATCTCCCAATAAACTTCATCTACTTATTTTGAAATTAATGAATAAATGTAATGTTGCCTTTATAATGGATTACTTTAAAAGATTTAAAGAACAGCGCAAAAAATTTAAAGAACAACGCTCTTAAATTATACAAATATCTTATCCAAAAAATATCACATTTTATTCGCATCCAATAATGTTGAGATTTGAAATATTTCTAAATACAAATTAACACCTGGAAAGTGTTAAAACCAACAGTTTTTATCATTGTTCTACTCTAGGCATATGGTACAAGGCAATCCGTACGATGAAATCAACATATTTTAAATTTTATAATCAATTTGTTTTTCATCCTTATCTATTTTTTATATTTATTTTAATATTTTTACTAAACATTTATTTTCTAAAAAAAGTTCTCGATCGCTGTTTTATGTTATTTTATTTTTGGAATGGTTTTTTTTTTATCTTAAGTATTAAATTTTTTTCTGTTTTTACTTTTATATGACCTTTCATATTTAATCAATAATCGCCATTTTTTTACTAAAACTAGACTTTCAAACTGCGATTCTTAAAAGATAAAGAAAAACTTTTAAAAAAGACTCCGCTACAAAATTACCGTTCTTTTTTTCTTTTTTTTTTGCTTGTTCCCCCTTTTTCGTCTCCTCTTATCATTCCATAAACATCCCAGTCGCATTCCATTTCACAGTTGTTGCTTTTTTTTATTTTGTTCGCCGCGCCTCATCCGCGAAGAGGCAGGCAGGCAAGCCTTCGTGAAATTCTCTTAAAATGTTCCACTTCATTAATAGCAGACGATCGATGGGGAGGCACGCTTCGCAAATACGGCTGTCGGCTTCTGTCTCCAGCAGAGGATAATTTTCTCAGCCAGCTGCCTTTCCTTTTGATGAATTAAGCCCCTCTCGTACCCGCTCAAGTGTGCGCCCCTGGATTCGGATTAGACTGGCACAAGTGGCGTACGCAAAATCCACGCTCCCTTGAACTTTCATCGGATACGTTTCGAACCTTCCGTGAACTCAGCAGAGCGTCTTTTGAACAGGCGTCGGTCGAATGTAGAAATTTAGTAAAAAACTAGCCGTTTTTGGTGACCAACTTGTTAGCCTAGATTATTGACTTTTTAAACAATTAGCATAGATTAGTGAAATCATAGCAATTTTTCATTTGACCGCAATTGAACCTATTTTAGCCCTTGTTAAGCTTTCTGTTTAATTCCTTTTTCTTTATTTATTTTACATTTTGTTTCCTCTGATTCAAGGAAACGCTAGCCCTCTCCAAAGCATTTCTAATAACATTAAAACAGATTCCATTATTTAGCGAAACATTGAATCTAGCACAGCTGTAAAAACACTCAATGAAGCAATCTAAAATTTTTCGTATAATGATTTGTTGACATTTCACTGTTGCCATTCAGCAGTAAATAATAAAAGGGACATCTGGGCCTTGTACGTTAAAATTTTATATGTATGGATTGTTTAAATAATAGCATGGTTCCATGTGAAGTGAAAAAACAAAAAGATGAAAATATAGATTCTTCGACAAACTCTTTCGTTATTTACCTGCACCTTTTTCCCTTGGGTGATGTTAAAGTGCACACTAGAGGCATTAAAATTTCACGTCCTGTTTAAAGTTAATCCAAGAAAGCTCCTTTTGCAACATCCTCAGAAATTATTTTTGAATTTTATGTTTCCGTTTATTATTTTTATTCGTTATTTTTTCCACATTAAAAGTTCAATAATCAATCAAAATGAAAAGACAAAGAAGAAGACGGTTTAATTGTTTAAGACAAATCGTACTGGCAAGCATCAAAATTCATTCATTGCACTTAGGCATGTGACAAAACGGAAGGTGAAAAAGCACGTTATCTCCACTTAAACTTAGTACCAACTAAACTGGGAATTTTGCAGCTTCAAGTTGCAGACGACCAATTGATGCGTTTTATTTTCCTTCCGCCTGCCATACTTCTTAACTCTTTGGGTTGGTTTTCCTGCAGCTCTGTTTTATCGCCCTTTTCTAATTTTAATTAAATTTAAATTAGGATTTTAATTAGGATTAAAAATACATCCTAATATATATTAATTTTTTTTCTCTTTTCGTAAAAAAAAAATGATCTATGGATAATTTTCTATGATGCAAGACATAAATTCGAGTTAAAATTTAGGAACTTGAAATAACGTTACTTGTTATAAAAGATTTTATGTCAATCGCATTTTCAGATATATTTTCTGCTCTTGTAATAAGTTGTAATTTTGTGATTCCTAGCACCTTCTGCTTACATGCACAATGGTAAAATTTATTTTTAACTAACCAGCTGGTTTCCCAGGAATATTGTTTATGTTCTTTCTAATTAAATATCTTATGGAAAACTTAATAATCGTGATTTTCCTTGAGAAAATATTTTTTTAGCATCAAATTGTGAAAGACAGCGCTCATGAATCCTCCTAGTAGAGTCAAGTCCCTTGAAATCATGGCACAATTAAAAAGTAACCTTTAGTATAATCCATCCTATAACTTTCGAGATATTTTAAGTTCACTTTCTTTTTTTCTCACCAGCCACCTTTGGTGACCAGTGGATTTTCAGAAATTAGTAGTAGCTAAAAATTTCAATTAAATATTTTTGTAACTTGATTTTTATGACTTTCTCAAGATAATATTCTAAATTTCAGATTTTTATAAACTCTTATTGTTATAGAAGACTTAATCGTTCTGTTCATTGTGCTATGAATTCTTCTAATTTTCTGTCTATATTTTTGTATATCTAATTATATCACAGGTAGAGCAACAACCTTTGAAAAGGTGAATCACTTTAAAAATGTTAAGCCATTGATTGATTCTGAAATTAAAACTGTAAATGAAAGTAAAACAAAATTTCAAAACGTTGATCAATAGCATACATTATACTGAAAACGGCCCCTCATGGAAACATAAAGCCGAATTTCCATAACTTAAACATTAATAATGGGAAAAAGTCAAGAAAAAATATTTGTAGTAATAATAAAAATATTTAAAATATTATTTTATAGTAATAATAAAAATATTTAAAGCTTCACTTCAACAATTAAATATACTGTCAAATAAGATAAAAATATTTTTTAATTCTTAAAAATAAAAATGAATTACATGATTTAAAAAATTTATATCATTGTAAAGATAATTTTTGAGCTTTTTGATAATTTAAAAATCAGTTTTGTTCTGATATATTTAGTGAAATAATAGCGGGAGAACACCAAAATTTTGATTTATTTTTTTTAATTAATGTACTTCTAAAATGTAAAAAAAAAATGTTTCAAGCTTACACGTGCTGAGCCGCTAAAACATATATATGCATGTTTGGGTTCTAAATCTAACAATCTAATCTTTAAAACGCTAGCACACGCACATTCATCTTTATTAATAGCACAGATAAGAGCAAAAAATAGTAGACACCCCAAAGCCTACGAAACAGGCGAAGTTCAAACGATGAGAGATTTTAACTTCCATCATTGTATTTATCTAAAAATGAGGGGAAGCTTTCTTTTGTTTCATCATCAAAATTTAGGCGGAAAATGTTTATGTAGAAGTCTGTCTGTTTTAAATGATGGTTATTTAAAAAAATAATCATTGCAGAAACAGATTTCATTCACATACAGAAAGAAACAAATTTTGGGGGATTATCGACGAATTCTTAGCATCACAAAAGATTTTTAATCATATACGCTTGAATTAAAGCAATTTACTGATAAAAGTTAAAATATTTTTGAAAAAGTTCTAAAATAAATATTAATTACTAACACATCTCCAGTATTTTTTTTTACTTTCTGTTTACTTAATTACTGTTTGGATACTAAAATATCACTTTCATCTATCTCCTGAAAAATTAATTTTTAGTTTTCCATATTTACACCACCGCATCAAACAGACGACATTTATTGTATTTTGAAAAGTCCCTATCGGTCATTGCGTTTTCAGTTCATAAACAAACTTCCATATTTTTGCCACTATTGATTGCTTCATTACTAACTCTGTTGTAAGCGATAAATCAGAAATCTCCCTTGTGCAGTCCTTCCCTCGGGTCACCATAAATAATTTATAGTTAAGATAAAGCATTGCTATGGGAATTTTGCTCCAAAATAAATAGCTAATCATTTTTAACTCGAGAGTTTTTAGCAGTAAACCTTCCAAAATAAATAGCAACTTTCGAGTAAGAATAAATCACATGCAAGGTCGGATAAGAATCCTTAGGCAGTGCCACCATTAGGTCTTCTAAACATTCCCTAACTTTCAAAAAAAATATCATTCAATGATTTTAATTAGATTTCTATATAAGCAGTTTTTACGTAGCGAATATTATGACAAATTGTTGTTGTTTATAATGGCACTTGCCATGGATAAGCTCGCTGACGAAGTCAGTGATTTTAAGCCAAGGGAGCGTCTCTTGTTTTAGTAACGCCAACTAGGGCCAAGAGTATGCCTTATCTACTCACGCATCACACTCGCTTGCACAACCCCTTTTTACAGAGGAGCACATTCACACATCTCACAGATAGAACAGATGAAGAACAACCATGCCCGAACCAGGACTCGAACCCAGGACGCCCTGATCACGGAGAAGGCGCGCTACTCCTATGCCTGGACGCCGGCTCATGACAACTTAAAATAACAAAACAATAAATTGTGTTTCGCCTGTAAGAGAGTTCGCATCCGCATCGACATTTTTACCATTATCTAAATAGTTAAATAGGACTTTTTAAGAGGTTTTAAACATGACAATAAGCCAACTAATTCCAAGGTTTTTTTTAAAAAATGAACCTCACTAATCTGACAGTTAATAATAATAAAATGAAACAAATCTAAAGAAAAATTAGGAATAATGTTCTGAATGTAAAAGGATTATTTCGATTTTGCATAGCCTTTTTCAATCAAATGAAAGCGCAAATCACCCTGAAAATACAGCAAAATTTCTTGCCTCCCCAACATTGTATATTGTACATAAGAGCTCTGAAAGAAGATGATTGGAATAATTAAAATACAAAAGTTTAAAAGATGGTTCATGTTAAAATCAGGAAGTGAGTGTGTGTGTGTGTGTGTGTGTGTGTGTGTGTGTGTGTGTGTGTGTGTGTGTGTGTGTGTGTGTGTGTGTGTGTGTGTGTGTGTGTGTGTGTGTGTGTGTGTGTGTGTGTGTGTGTGTGTGTGTGTGTGTTGTGGTTTCTGTACTATATTCCTTGATTTGCCTTTTTATGATTGAGTATCACCTATTGTTCTATCCATCCCAATCATCATCCAAATATTATTCATCTCTATCTCTATTACTAATAAAGATGAATTGTGTTTGTGTTGAAGCTCTACATGTCAGACTGTTTGAACTAGAGCTACTAAACCTTGTTCATAGCAGTGTGAGAATGTCGGAATGATTTCTTTGAAATTTTAGTTAAAATCGTCATTAATTAAGAATTTGGCTGATTATTAGCGTCTTCCGCAATAACTTCTAAAAATATTATTGAACAGAAATAAATTCTACAATGTTTTAAGAATTAAAAAACTGCAAACTAATAAATTTACAAATTTAATAGTCGTTCGAATTTTTCCCACATTCTAGCAATTTTTTCAAATATATTCTTCCGTCACCTAATTTCCACTAAGAGACTGCATTGTTACCCTGAAATTCTGGCCTTTTTCATTGTTGCATTAAATATTTAATCACATGACTTTTTTCCGATGTTGAAAGCAAAACAACGAAGGATTCCTTTAGTTATCTGTGCAATTTACAAGACAAATAAAAAAGTGAAGTTACAATATAGTGAAATTTAGAAAAACTTGGTGTTTATGTTCTAATAGCTCTATAATACCATAGTGCTATCTCCATTAGAAAGATCCCAGTACACAATAAACAGAACTTAAGTAAAGCAATTAAAACAGCACAAATTTTAAGTCAGATATTTAACTGCAATCATGAGTATGAAATTATATTTTAGCGTAACCGGGATTGCCTGGTTGGTAGGGCGTTGGATTCGTGTCCCTTGCGTTTCGAGTTCGAACACTGCAGACCGAAGACTCTCCGTGTGTGTGGTGACTGGCGAGCGTATAAATCTGTCGTGGTCACAAAGTCCGCCATGTCGAGACTAATGCCACTGGGGGTACTGGATCAGAGGTGATCGTTCTCTGATTCAGGTCTAAATTACGATCTGTGGATGAGCGAATGAAATGCATGAATGAAGTCCGTCCCCTAAAAATGGTTGTGACGTGTGTGTAGCTAAGTCGTACTCTTGGACCTAGATGGCGTTATTGAAAAAACAAGAGGCTTAAAATCACCGATTTATAAAGTCAGTGGGCATGTCTATGACAAGTGCCATTAGAAACAACAAATCGTTTTAACGTTTTTATCCTTAATTATAGTCTCATCAAATTAAATGGTCACTTGAAATGATTAGTTTATGATATATTTGAATGAATGTTCTAAACATTTTCTTCTAATCATCACTGAAGAATTATTTCCCTATTGTATTGTTAGTAATTCTGCATGCTTCTTCAATTTTAGTTATGATAGCCATATTATCCATTATAATACATTTTTTCACTTTTTAGTACATAAATAAAAACGAGTTTTCTAAAGCTTTGGATTTTTATCTTTTTTTTTCAACATATTTCATAATACATAATTATTATTATTATTTAATAATCTAATTCTCTAATACTAAATAATTCCTTGCATATGGAATAAAATTAAGTGATTGATTAATTATTACTTTTTGAAAACATACATCATCGGATAGATAGATTTTATAAGCTCAGAATAAACTATCCAATTAATAACTAACTGAAAATTCAGTATCGGTATTCCGTCCCCACAGGTAGGAAATAGAAAAACCTTCAAAGAAATCAATTCAACTAAAACCGTAGAAAAAGAAACATTTAATTGTGTATTTTTATATTTTAAATCAAACTAGAAGATATACATACCTAGATAAAATATACAAAATTGCTGTTGTGTATCATACTATAATGTACCAAATGTTTTTATAGTTCTTTCGAAGCGAATGTTTTTTTAATTATTATGAAAATATAAGTTGGACCAGGTGATGTTTAAGAGCCACTAATAGCCAATGTTCTTAAATTAATAATATTTATAATAGAGGTGCTTTACATTTTGTTTACAATACCGAAGTACAATGTTCCAGTAAACGTTCTGAGACAATTAATTAAATTGCTAATTTTACATCAATATAAAACATGAAATTATAGTTATTCCTGATATAAATTGTTAAAATTTTATATTTCTTTGTGAATTTTACTGGTGTTTCCTGGCAACAGTTCGTCATGCAAAGTCTTTTAAAGCTATAAAAAAACTTGGCTAAAATATATTTTAAAAAACAGAAATATCAAAATAAATATAGGAATATAAGTATAAATTCTCAAGTGACTTAACAACAGAACATCTTTAAATTTCAGAATCACATGTTATTCAATTGTTTATTAAAATTAATAAAATTTGAAGGAAAAATTGTACAAATATGAAATTTATATCAATAAAAAGTTTTAAAATGGTTGTGAGTTTTAAAATAGAAGATAAATATTTTCGTGTAATGTTTTGTTCCGAAATTACTGGAAGGGGGAGGAGGAGAATTTCGGTTAATTTCTTATTTATTCAATGTTTATTCAGTTTTTGAATTTCGAAAAGCATCATTCTTTTCTTTTGTCTTATATAATAAATGATGCATATAATGTATGTAAATGTCTTATACAGTTTGATTGAATTTAATTCGATTGTTTAGGAGGAGATGTAGAAAATAAATACATAAATAACCACAATGACTTTTATTTATACTAAGACAAAGAGACAATATGGGAAATTAATGAATTTTATTCATATCCATCATTCTAATTCATTATTCAAATTCATCCTAATCTTCATACACACTTCAGGGAAGATTTTGTAAATCATGAAAATAAAATTACTTTTAAATTCCTAATTAGGTGGATTAGGAACTTGATTCCCTTATTCGTAACAATTTGTAAAAATATGAATTGCAATATTTTTCATTTCATTTATTTTCAACCGCACGCCTTTCCCGACAAGTTGGCTCGCAGGGAATATTGCATTTAATTGCCATTTAAATTTCTCATTCTTTGTTTGATGTTCATTATTCACTCAACAAACTATTTTTTAAGTATCAAATGGTGATATAAACCAAATTTTAATAGTTTTGCTCTTGTTTTATTTATTACTTATACGAACCCTACAAGTGGAGTCAAGTTCAATAAAGTCTCATTGCCGTTATAAACATAACTATTTGGGCAATCACTTTTCTAATTGAACATTATTTTATGTTGTATTTCACTTTCTTATTCCTCTTGCGTATAGAATCTTTCTTCTAATGCTTTCTACAACGGAAAAAATCTCATTATTGAATGTTTGATAAAACAGAGAATACTGTTTGAATTTCATTATAACAATCAAAAGTGTTGTTAATCATATTGCCTTTTAAAAATTAAATCATTGAAATTATTTTTTTTAAATTTTAATACACAAGGAAAAACTGCAGATCAATAAATAAAAAATCATTAAAAAATAAATTTTTGAATTTTAAAATGGCATAAATAATATATTTGTGGAATAATATTTTTGAAATGTTTCCACAATTAACCTCTCCGTCGTCTGCAACACGTCTATCGCGTTCAACTGAAACTTCTGCAGCTACAAGCCTTCTTCTACATTTTAAAACTTTTAAACGTTAAGAGCATTTTGTAAATGTATACTTTTTTGAGTTTTTATTTTTGCATGTTCTAATGAGACGAAAAACAAAGAAAAATAGAAATTTTCGTGGACAGAAGAGGACTGTGAATGGTTTAAACACCAAAATCCAAAGTAATTTTTAAATAATACAATATTTTATTCAAATTTCAAAAGAATTCGTTCTCGAGTGCATATTATTACCTTCCAAAATATATTTCTGATACATTTCGTAACTATGGATTAAATGATCTGATATGTAAAGTTTTAACAAATATACATGCACACCTATTTTCTTTTTATTGCTAGCAGAGGTAAGTGCTTCAACCTAAAACAATTACTGTGATACTTCAGTGCTGTTGAGAAACCTGAATATCCAACAGCCAGTTTTAATTTAATTTTAGCCACATAACTATTTATGTGGCTAAAATGCATTCAGGTCATTGCATTTTAGTTATCCGACCTCATAACAGTTTAGCCACATATTGGATTTGATGATGGCCTCCGCTACAGAAATATATAGACTTTTATATTCAGCAATAACATAGCTCCATTGGCCGTAAAAATTCGCAAACAAAATCTGTTTGAATAAAAAAGTGTAAGGATAGAAAACAATTTTTATGTTGAAGCATTGCTATTCTAATATATGTAGTAAATACATAAAATACGAGCAACATTTTTGTACTTAATACATATAATTTCAATGCTTGCTACATATATTAGAATGCAAATGCTAAAATGAATAACTACATAAAATACAAGCAACATTATTTTTATAATCATTAAATGAATACGTTATAAGTAAATTGTGTCTGTTTCTTTTTAAGAAAAACTCTTTTTTTATTTATTTTTTTGTCAATTATATAATTATTAGCCTTATGAAGGTGTATATACCATGTATTAAAAAAATGTAGGCAAAGTAAGAAAAACTCCTATGCCTTTATCGTTAAATATGTGTTGTATATAAACAATAATAAAAATATGTTTTAATAATATTGTAACATAAAAATATTAAATTCTGGAAGGAGGGATCTTGTTTCATTAACAAGGTAACTAACTTTGTTAAAACCTATCAAACGAATAAATTGTTGAAAGCCGAATTCAGAAAACTGAGTTCACGAAAGAAGGCAGAAAAATGTAATTGTCCAGATTAAATGCAGCTAAAACAATAATAAAATTCCAATCAACATATTTCATATATTCAACAATGAAAAAATAATAGTATCTTATTACCAGTGACAGCTCCGTATGATAATGCTAAAGAAGTTAACACAACTGCATTGCCAATAAATCACCTAAGGGCTTCTAAGCAGTTTAATAACTATAAGAAAAGTTCCTTGAAATTATTGGTCCATTTTTAATTTAAATTTAATTATTCAAAAGAACCATCGTTGATATATAAAATTAAATTTATGATAAGAATGAATAATTATACAACAAAATCTCATTCTAATCTATTTCACGTATTACGTAATGATACTTGAACCTTTTTTTCTCGTCTTATCAAATTCAGTATTCATTAATTAAAATTATGATTACTTTTTATTATGTTGAACATTTGGTTAACTATCAAAATATTTCCTAATTATAAAGTAAATGTTCTAGAGATACCGTACTAAGGTCTCTAAGCATATAGAAATTTCATTTACTATAAAACATTTTCATTTCTTAAATTTGTACAGCATCTCTATTCGTACCACTTCTAAAACGCTCAAAGAATAGAAATTTAAATATAATCATAATGATATTGAATTAATTATAGAAATTGTAGAATGGAATTATGAAAAATTTAAAGCATAGCAATAATTTTTCTTATCGTAAAAATAAAGTTTTATACAGCATTATATACTTATTACAATATTTATTACAGCATTATATACTTATTATAATATACTTATTACAAAAGTATATTATATTAAAATTCTTGTTCAAATTTAATAATTATCCCCAAACCTTAAACCATTCCTAACTTTATTTCGAACATTTCATCACTCACAAAACTATCTCCATCGTTTCCGTTAAAACAGCTTTCTAAGATTCATGTCAATTTTCTTCAATTCATACTGTTTACAAAATCCAAAATCTGATCTTTCCTTTCAAGCTTTGTCTATATTTATATAACTAAAGTATTCTATGAAAAATGTCCCTCGTATTGTCTCGTAGGTAGATTTGGAACAAAATCTATGTCAAAAAGAACTTTTCATACCTTTCAAATCATGTTTGTTTAAAGCAAATATTCTCCAACACTCAGTTAACTCTAACAAAATTTCTGTTTTAAAAAGTTGTGAAATGTATAGAGAGGAAAAATGATTCAAGTCTTAAGTTGAACAGTTGCGTATTGTTTTTGCTATTTACATTTCATTTATTCGTTATAAAAAATTACTTGATTGCAGTCCTTATTCCTTGAACTGATATATTTTGAGATTTTATAATTAAACCTGATGTATCCAGTTTCATCACTGAAGATTTAAAATAAATACCATTATTGACATTCGAAACTTTGAGCCATGAAAAATAAGTCTACTGCTATACATTTATGATATTTTACTTACGTATAAAATATGATATTTAAATAGATAAAATGATATAATTGTCCTTTATATATTAAAACGGTGATACTATGTATATATACGGACTGATGTAAAATGAAATTCCCTCCAGCTATATAAAATTGACAAAATGTTCGTTTCTTCAAATAAATTTTAGACAGTATGTTCTCTCTATCTGATTTACAAATTTTTTACTTCAATTTATCTCTGAAATTCATTTCAAACCTATTATTACAAAATTTGGCAAGTAATTTTAAATATCTAAATCAATATGCCTTAAATGTTTTCTTTAAATTTTAAATAATACTTTTTTCTTTAAATTATGCATTTAATTAACTATGTAACACTCTCTAATAATGCCAGTGCACCAACCAAGCGCCAGTCTCCTCGCCAATCCAAAGTACGACAGTGACCATGTAAGCCTATCGACCTCGAGAATTAATTTTGTTAAGAAGTAAATTTAAATATTTCTAAATGTAGAATTTTTATGTAATTGTAACTGTAATGTATTATATAATTGATTGTCTATTAAATTCTTTTAAATTGTTCGAGTCCTTTTTCATGCATTGTTCTTACAACTATAAATGAACTGCACAGTTATAGGTTTTTTTTATGTGCAAATCTCTAGAGATAGTGATTATGGATATATAAATGATCCAAGCTTTCATACCTGATAAGTTGATAGCTGGCAAACGACTCTACTGCTTTTTATCCCTCAGGTAATTTATTTCAGTTGTTTTAAAATTTCATTATCTTGGTATTGCCACAAATAAAAATGAAAATTTTTATTGTGGCCTTTTATTTTTATTAAGCCTTAGTGCAACATACTGATTAAATAACACTTAATTATCTTGCAAAAATCAACTCGATGTTGGAGAGCACCATATAGAAAATTTTAATTCATTTGCTTCTATGAGTAAAGTTGAAAGCTGAATTTGCCATAAAAGTTGAAGTTGAAAATTAAAGCTTAAATAAATTTCAATAAAACCCATATTCGAATTACTAAATTTTGAGGTCGATTTTTGCATTTTATTTACAACCATCCAAGTTGGATGATATGGACCTATATAAAATCTGTTTCAGGGTAAAATTTCGAGTAATTTGAATGCAGATGTTAATTAGTCTGTACAAATAAAATTGAAATACCGATTTTTAGACTCTTTGTAGAAATCTAAATTTCTCAAAAGACCTCATAAAATTCACGAATACAATGAACCTTAAGAAAGGTTTTAGTTCAGGTTAACGAAATGGATTATTTTAAGGTGGTTTGTTTGTTCTCTGTGTCAAAAAATCGGGACTGTAATGTACTAAAACACACACATACATGTGCAATTATCTTTATTATCTGTAGAAATTATGATATTGGCCATGAAATTATTTTCACCCAAGTAACGCTTAATAAGCAATCGTAACTGGCACTATTTCAATCTTTTAGATATAATCTTTTTGCTGTTGTTACTATCTTTTGAGTTTGAGACAATTCTGATTTTCAATCATTTCGGAGACAAGAATTGATAAATTTATTATTATAGGCATTTATGGGACACACCACCATGCTTGAAGCTCCTATGTTTACAACTATTTTAAGTCAAAATTGGATAGTATAATTTTTTAGTGATATCAGTTATATATTTATTCGATTAGATATTGAATTATTTGTTGTTATCGTACGTTTATGATGCCTACCGAAAAAACAGCTGTCGTTTGGGTGAGTTTCTATCAAAATTAAAAGTCACAAATTCGTTTAATTACATCACAAAAGAAAGTTTTGATGCATCTTTTTTATTTCAAAATGATTAGTTTCTGAGGATAAAGACCCCTGAGCACCCGAGGACAGCAGTTTGACTTTATCTCATATGAAGATGACACTCACACACTCGCTTGCAAAACCCCTTTTCACAAGGGGGAGGGCCTCTTTCACACACCTCAGAGATAGAAAACAACCAGAGGAAAGAGGAAGCCCAGATCACGGGGAAGACGCGCTATCCCTATGTCAGGACGCCGGCATACATAGATGTTCAAGAATATTACCAGGAGAGTTAATAACGTATTGATCAACTGACTCAATAACCAATCAGGAGGTAGCTGTTAAATACTCAATTAAGTTTTCCGGTTCACTGCAACTAGCTAGCATGAAATGGGAAATGTTTGCTCTGAAAATTGAAATCACTCCAAATTGAAATCACTTCTTTCCTCCAAAATTATGTAATAGATCTCCTCAAGTCATAAAATACTTCATCCGTATGTCATTTTAGCAAAAATATTAACTGGAAAATGAACTGACGACAAAACGCTTCTATCAAAAGTGTCTATGATACAATCAGAAGTTCTTTCAAGCTTCTAAAGGCTTTTATCTTGAATAAGAATGGAATTTGCAATCATAATAACAAAGGTTCAAGGTGAGACTGCTGGATATTACACAATTTTTTTTCTTTTGATTTAAATTACACTCAATTCTTTGATAAGTCGTTCGGTTTCTAAAAATAATTTTTAGATACCATAAAATTTACCAATTGCATGTATATGCAAATAAACAACTTCCAAATTGAAAAACGCTGAAATTCAGCATTTTTATTGTTTAGTAAAGTCTCAAATTTCTGAAAAAATTGCAGATCTATGTCTTTTATCTATGAAATATCTTCGAAAGTGAATGACTTCACCGTCAAAGAGAGAATTGGAGAAAAGACTTTCAATAAGATTCTACTGTTCTTTATTTTTTTCACCCGATTTAAATTAAACTGAATTCCTTATTAAAGTAAACAATGAACCCCGCGTTTATTGCGATGCACACACACCTGGACCTTAGAGAAAACTTGCGGGCAAATGTAAGTACCCTAATTTAAAAATGCAAAGAGCCATTAAAGAGCATTTCCTGAAATTAAAAGTACTCCTAATGAAGAATACGTGACTAAAAGTACAAAAAAAGTACAAGGAATGTTTTTTTCAGGACACGGCTTTCGTCTGAGAACATTTTCAGCTTTGTTCGGCGCAAGAAAAGGGTTTTAGAGAAGACTTTTTCATCTCGCGTCTGCCTCCCACCCATACCCCCTCCCCTTTTCTTCCCGAATAAAATTAAGAGGATTACTTCATTTAATAATACAGACTCTTTTGTTCATTAACAAAGCATTTTACTTTTTATATTTAATTCGAGAAAAGAGTTTTCGGTTTCTAAAACGAAAGACGCGATTAGAACAATGCGTTTTTCTTTTATTTCCCATTTTATACCTTTTTCTTTTTTTATTTATTTATTCAATTTTGATTTTTTTTTTAATTTTATTTCTCCAAATGACGTTTATTTTAGAAGTAAAAATTTAGAAAGGGGAAAACTCTTGGAAAAATACTTCCAAATGTGAAAAGGTTTTTTTATTGCTTTTCTCCGGAACAAATATTATTCGTAATGAAATTTAGAATTAGAAAGAAGATTAAATGTTTATCAGAAAACTATAGGGATGAGTTTTTACTATCCCTTTTTATTATTATTTTAGTGCCTTTAGTACTTAAATTGTTATTTTTGAAAGATGTTAAGTAATGTTGGTCATTTAACTTCAGATTGCTCCTTTCTCTGCCAAGCGCCGCTGAGTAATAATTGGAGTAAAAATAAATCTTTAAAGAGGTTTCTGTATTCTTTATGAGTAATTAATCATTTTGAAACAAATTTTTTATCTTTTACACGTAAACATTTGTTGAAAGGTTTGATTTAAATTTAATGTTTAATATCTAATAAAACTGAAATAAATGGCTTAAAGATGCGAAATATTTCTTGGAAAGTCCTCCCTAAAATGTGTTTAAATCATTTGGAAAAAATATTTCCTCATTTAGAGATGAAAACAATTCTTAATAGATATCGCTCAGATATAAATTTATAATTTTATTTGGGGGAGGGGGGGACTCACTGTGACCTTGTCACCTTTTGTTCTGTTTTTGGAGTCCTAGTTTGAAACCTCAATCCACCAAATATTCATCTTGTACGCGAATCTGATACAGTGGAAATCTGGAGATCAGTATGTTAACTCAATTGTCTTTCTCGATTTCTGCCCACAGGTCAAAATGTGCAAAATCCACCCCAAAATAATTAAAATGGTGCTTAATGAAAAAATTAGTAATTAAAATTTGATTTAAGTTGGTCACAGACATTTTCTTGAATCTTTCTATTAAAAACAAATTATTTTTCATCGGGTATATTCTTTTCTCAGACAGATATACTTTTTCTGTGCAAGAACCAGCTTCCTCCTTCTCTGATGATAAACAATGTGCATTTTAAATTTGCAATTCATAACAATGTTACTGAACCTTAATGATACTTAATAACTATATCATCCAATATTAAATTTTTCATTTATTAAAACTTTTTTTTTCTTGATTGAAAATTTGACAAGTGGAAAAGAAGTAAATTATTTTAAGACAGTCACGATACCAGTCACGAGAAATAGATTACTACATTAATCATATAATGTGATTGCATTAATTTTAAAAACCTATAATGAGTTGTTTTTGTAAGAGTTCATGCTTTGTGGGAACCATATCACAGAATACAAATCAGGCAGTTATCATAAAATGTAACTATATTAAATAATAAATTACCTACTGCAAAAAAATAAAATAAAATAAATCAAGTATAATCTTCCTTATATTAATAAAATCTTATTCTTTTGTCTTTACAATAGTATGATCCTTTACATAATCTTTTTTTAAAATTTACAACATGTATAAAAGAATATATTTTTGTTATTCAGAGCGCCTAATTAAAATAAAAGTAGAATATAACAAAATATGAGCGAGATTGCATTTGAAAAGAATTTAATAATTATTATAATTTTTATATTTAATAATTTCAAGTCAGGTGCAAAATGTTATTTCGTATTGCGAAGAAGGATTTGTATGTCCAGTTTCATATTTTCATACAATACATGCATTTTTTATATGAAAGGTAAAAAAATAATTAATAACGTTCCAAAAAATTCCAATGTGCCCATAAGTAAATTCTTTTTAACTAATGGGTTTAATATTTTAGAATAAAAATTCTTTTTATATAAGAAAAGAATTTTTATTATTTTAATAAAAATTCTTTTTGTTACAGCATAAAAAGTGTTTATAAAGTCAGAGAATTCATTTTTATTAAAATTAGAAAAATCTGTTGAGCAAAAGAACATTAAAATATCATAGTCCTTTGAACAATTACAGAAAATTTCAAAAATTGTTTTTAGCAACCACTGAAAATTATTTTTTTTTCCTACAAATTATTAATGATTTTCAAAAATCAAATCACTGTGAAATATAATCTAACTAAACATTGTAACAACTTGCCTTTGTGTTTTTTGTATGTATTTAAAAAAATATCCATGCTCATTTAAATCTCCATCGACGATTAAAAGTTAGCAAACGAATTTTGAATCTATTTCATTTAAAAGAAAATTTCAAAACAATTTACAAATCAAAGAGGTGTTTATCAATATGAATAAAGCAAAAAAATGTCTATTTAAATCTCCATTTTTACAATGGTTTGACTAGTTTAAACTTAATTTATTAAACAAATAATTAATTTATAAAACAAGTTGCTTCCGCTATAGAAGTATATCATTCATATGTTACTATTGCGGAACAATTAATTAGAATTAAACTGTTAATAACTTTAAATTATTAACAATTTAATTAATTATAATATTACATTCACTTAAGTTCCTTTTATACTTCATAATGTTTGGGAGTAAAATTTGAAAAGAGATTATTTAATAGTTTTTCATTTCTATAAAATACAAAAAAAATTGACATTTCTGTTGTTTGATTTATAAAGATTTAGTGTTATTGCTAAATAAATTATTGCAAAATTCTCTATCATAATAATTATTCTGCGAGTATTCTACATTATCGCATCACATTTACACGTTTTCTGTCATTTAAAAATTTATCTGGAAAAATAATTGAGATTGAATTTGAACTAAAATTTAATTTCTTTGAAGAAGAAATTTTAGCCACAAATAAAATAATGAAAAGACTTATTTTCTTTATTTTATTTGATATTAAATTTTTCTTGGAAAAATATCAGCTAAACCTTCGTCAGTTTCATTCATTTTATTCTGCAGATGTTGGTTAGTTAATAGATGCACACAATCGTTTGTAATTTTAAATTGGATTGTTACAGATGGAAAAAAGCACTGGTGTCATAAAAAAGAAAAACGAAATTAAACTTTTTTAAATTAAAAAAAATACTTATTAGTAAGAAAAGGGATACATGTATAAATAAATCGCTATTAAATCTTAGATGTTCTTCAAACTATCTTACAGTTGCTTATTTTAATAAAATGCTCAGTCCTTAAATTTTTCATTATTACGTCACGTAAGCGTTAAATCTATGAGGAAAAATTCAACAAAGAAATTTATTGATGTAAGAAAGCTCTGTAAAATGTTTTCTTGCCCTATAAATATTTCTTTTTGAAGATAATCAAATCCTTTACATTTTTTCCAAAACATTGTACAGTTTTTAAATTTATTAATTAGTAAGAACATATGCATACATCAGTAAAAGAAATTATTATTAAAATTTAGATTTTCTCTAAAATATTACTATAAAAAAAGATTTTCATATCCTTTCAAAGTCATTTATTCCTTTGCAATTGATCACGGACAACGCAAAATAGTCAGAATCGCACTTCATACATATTTCATATGTGTATGTAATAAAGAATTTGATGGCATTACATAATCGTATGTTATATCTAATCTTAAAATGAAGTTAAAAGTTTAATTTATTTGAGCCTAATTGACTTCAAATATCGTTTAATCTGAACTTTTCTTATATCTTCCCTTAATATATGGTATCAGTGTTGTTGGAAAAAAAATTTGTTGCATTTTTTCAAAAGCAAATACATATCAAAATATTTTTTAACTTTCTATATATGGATTGGATGAAAAAAAATCTGAGGTGATGGAAAAAATAATAATTACAAACTGTCTACTCCGACCCGCCAGCAGGCACACAGAAAAACTTGAATGACCAGACCGCAGCAACAGCAACTCTGGGGAGGCTGAGTTCTAAGGGCCATCACCGGTCACGGTATAACCCTTCCCTAAGGATGTACGTCTCATCATAGATGGGAAGAGCCCGCCCATAACCTTTTCGTGTACCCACAAAGGGGGTGAGAACCAAACACTGTGCAGAAAGCTTCCCATCTTCAATTACGAGCCTCCCTTCCTGTGGAACGGAAAAAATAATAAGAGGAACCGGAATTTATGGCACTGAACAAGGAATTTCCTTTTTTTATAAGAAGTGTACTTTCTAGGTTTCGTATCTCATCCACTCACGATATATATTTATGTGACGATTGTATCAACACTACGACTTGGAATAATTCGATGCAACTTACTTCCTTTACGATGAAACAAATTTGATTGAAACTGATATATAATCTAAAATGTATTAAGAAATATCGTAAATTTATCAAGGGTATTTAGTAACACAGCAATTATTTTTTTAATGCAATTTTAACTGATATCTCTTATGGGTTGATAAAAAAGACAGATCCATAAAAATGTGATTTTCAGATGATTGATTGATTTCCTTTGAGAATGGGGAAAAAGAAAATCCAAACTGCCAAAACGATATCCCTTTTATTTATTGCTGTCCAGGTATCTTTCCAGATCTATTCACCCACCATAAAACCTACTGAATCTCCTTCTCTAGAAAGTTGCGCCTCATGCATCTTGGATATTGAATTCGTTACAAACAATATTCAGAAAGCTCGGTTACAAATTTTAAGTATAAGTTAAGCATATAGAAATAAGATATTTTTATAATAACGCTTGGAGTCCGAAGCACAGAAGGGGAAATTCAATAAAGTTCTCTTTTATCAGTCAATGAAATAAAAAAAAGGATATATTGCTAAAATGTACAAAGCAAATTTAATGTAGCGCAAATTTGCAATATCATAGAAAGCCAGTTCTCGTGAGATGTTTGTTCAGTGTTCAGTTTTTCAAGATTATTTAATCTTTTATCTGCATATATGAGGTCCACACATTTCTCATATCAAAACTTTTGTCTGGATAACCAAAAATCCTCAAAAGCTGACAGTTAAAATCCTTGTGATATTCTTCTATCATATGATTTGCTGGTGGATATTATTTTTTGGCGCGTATCGAGCTTTATTAAACAGAAAGTCCTCAAGGGCCTCATTTGTGAGTTCATTCATCGAGTCTTTGAAAATGGTAATGGTAATAACTTATCATTTATTTAACAATCATTAAACTTCTCTTGGCTTAACCTGATATTCAGATTATTTTAAATGCCTCGACATTGAGTACTACTACATGTTGGAGTAGACGTGTTTGATCAACTAAACATATACGATTCTGTGACTGTAACTAGGTGTTCATATGAGTCATTTTCTATGCTGTATTAAATATTTTTGCAATTAATTTAATGAATTTTTAAATGTAAGCCTATTGAATGAAAACATAAAAATGAAAGTACTTACAACTTTTAAATAAGGGGAATATATATAAGGATAACATTCTGAAGTATCGAAACTTGGATCGTTAGACGCGTAAACCTTACGTTGTCATTCAAAAATATTAGAAAAAATTGTTAAATAAATGATAAGTCGATTCGAAAATAACAATATGCGTACTACCCTGGAACCAATCATTGCAAATTCAAGCTTATTTGTAGCATGCATAAAAGTCATACACACTAAAACTTATAGAAATCAAGCTTCCATATTTCGGAAATCTCTCTCTATATTTAACTTTTTCAGGTTTGGATATTATATTCGATGGAAAAAAGTTTCTATCGAATAAAATAGGTATCAAATTTTATATCGAATAAAATTTTTAATGACCAATAAAAATATTGAAATAAAAGATTATGTGTCTCTGTTGCAGTCAAAAAAGGTACCATTGGTTTCATACACAAGCAGGAATGCCTATTAAATATATTACTAATAAAAAGGTATTTCATTGTTATTATTGTCAAAAAGAAGTTTTATCTGTTATTACTGCAAATTTTTTATGACTGCTAAAAAAAGTATTTCATTGTTATTATTGTTAGTATAAATTTTGAAAAGACTAGAAATGTCTATTAACTTCAGTCTAAGAATGCCTTTCCAGACTTGGAGCGAAATTTTTAATTCAAATTCATTTCAATCTTAGATTTTTTTTTATAGTGAGAATGGCTATAAATGGAAGCATCAGCATAAAAGAAAAATCTAGTTTCATAAGTTTAAACAAATTGAAATAAGAAGTAAATTATTTTTTACTGTCATCTAATTATGAATCATCCAGTGGTAATAGAAGTTTACATTTCTTTATACTCACGTGGATTTTCATCACCCTCACTCGGTTAAAGATAAGTTTGTACAATTATTTGATCATCGTTTCTTCAAGAAATCTCTAAAAGAAATTCAGAAAAAAGTATTAGCACATAAATTTCCTTTGCAGTTCATATAAATCCTGTGCACTTTATTTCATATTTTCAATTACTTCAAACAGATCAACATTATTTGGCACAATAGTAAGATGTAACCTTCAAAATCAATTGTATAGAGAACTCTTTGATGGCTGTCATTGGAGCAAGACCGTTCGTCAACTTCAGTTCAGCGAATTCAACTTATTCTTCAATCATATTGGAACCTAGAGATGAATTTGATTCTGGCTTTGGAGCTTTTAAAAATAAACTTAAATTGGTTTTCATATGTCATTTTTCATTTAATAGAAATCTCAAACCATTAAAGATACCATTAGTCTTATCTACGTAATATGCTACCATGAGCTTTTGCCTTCTGTACGTTATATTATTTAGAACTAACGTGTTGGACATTTATTTGTGAAATCTTGAATTATTTGCGAAAGTGCTTCATTGCGAAAATTCAGCTTAACAATCCTCTTCCTTCCTTGCTTATAAAATGATAAAGTCGAATGATGGCTTGAAAGCATGAAGAAATACAAAAGTGTTTCTGAAACATTGCGAATGTTTTTAACTGCTACAAGAGAACTCGATGAGTTTCCATTCCCTAATTTAAAGGGTGAAAAATTATAAATTGTGAAAATGCCACGAATATGGCGAGGAGATCCATGTCTTCCTTATTAGTGGAACAAAGTAATTGCACTGGTGGCACTAAAACGGTCTGCATTCTATGTCATTTGCTTGAATGAAAAATATTTATTTTTAAGTTTAGCATTTTTCATAATTATAAGTTTTCTCTAACAATGGTTCGGGGAAAATTGTTCTTGTGTCACAGTCACTGCCATCAATTCTCTAGTGCTCTGTTTTTTAGAAAGTCTAAAATTTCAGCCGATGTGGTATTTTTCACAGGTAAATCTTCAAATTATCTAACAATGCTGATTGCTAATGTACTGTAATTGTGTATATAATCTATTTGTCCTGAAAGCTCAGCAATTACTTCCGATTTACGAGTTGCGGGAAAAATCAATAACAAAGCCGTACCATATGATGGATTTTGCGATTAACAAATCGTAAAAAGCATATTCAGAATTTTTTCCTATTTCCCATTCCTAGAAAAATAACACCTTTTTCAAATATGCTATCTTGTGAATCCTGTAAACGATTTCCGAGTTCACATGAGTTTTTTCATCCCCGATTTTCACTCGAAGCAACACCAACTTGTTCGCTTATATTTCCCTTACAAGTATTGGCTTATTCTGTACATGTAAGTGTAATACCTATATGCAATCATATTACATAATCTGAAGTTAAAAAACTTAAGAAATGCATTGTTTCATGTACCTTAACTTTATGTTTTACTCTTCTTTTTTTTTTCAATTAAAATTGAAAATCAATAGTAATCTGCTGAATTTGGCGCAGATTTACCATTGTCAAATTAACGTCCCTTCTAGAAACTTTGTTGTGGATTTTATAAATTTGAAATGGAATGGTTAACTGTGGCATTAACTCAAAATGTCTTTACCATGCCATTGTTCTCTCTCTCTCTCTCTCTGTGTGTGTGTGTGTGTGTGTGTGTGTGTACAATACTAGTATATATTAGTGTGTCAATATATATATATAATGAGTGTGTGTGTGTACAATACTAGTATATATTAGTGTGTCAATATATATATAATATGTGTGTGTGTGTGTGTGTGTGTGTGTGTGTGTGTGTGTGTGTGTGTGTGTGTGTGTGTGTGTGTGTGTGTGTGTGTGTGTGTGTGTACAATACTAGTATATATTAGTGTGTCAATATATATATAAAGATGCATTATTTCTTGTGAGCATAAGGCAGGTTCGAAGACATTGAAGAGACATTTACATTTTTAAATTCCTTTTAATGCATCCCGTAAAAACAATTTATTTACAAGAAGACGCGGACAGAACACGTTCACAACAGCGCGAAGCAAAAGCAGAAGTAAGGAAGGGACGAAACAAATGATCACTAGTTTTATGTAACATGGGATTTCCGGCCACGTGTCAATTGAATACTCGTGTTCACCTTGGCAAGGGCAACTGATGGCGCAGTAATTTTTACCCAGTTTCAATTGAATTAATTAAACAGAAAGTAGATTTAGATCAGGAAACAAGAGGAGATTTTAGAATAAAGTTACTATGGCTAAAAATTTAGGAAATTCATTCGGATTAAATTAAGTTTTAAAATATCATTACATATATATATGCAGGGTGTACCTGAATTCATGAACCAAACCTTAAGGTTTGGTAAAATACATACAAAGAAGCCTTTTATGTCTAGAAATATAGGGTCGAAGATGAAATGCGTCAGCGAAAAAAACAAGAAATACTTATGGGAAAAAAATCATCATATACATAACATTTTTAGACGTACAAGTTTATACATACAAAGTGACAAGTTTAATGACGTAGCTTAAACAAAAGAAAAAGAAGAAAAGTATTGAATATTTAGCTATGGTAATTGAAAAGTTACAATTTATTTAGTTTGCTTTATCGTCTTCGAAACAATTTTATTGGGTTTGAATGACAATGCGTGAACTTCAAATGATTCTTTACTGTTAGAATATATTTTTCTGTAGACTTGCATTTTATATACGGAGCTACGAATTGTAACTGAAGAGACACATTAAGGTTGTACCATGAGTGCTCCTCCCAATAGTACAAAGCCAGATGACAAAATGTTCCTAATTCCTAATCGCAAATTAAAGTATAAAATAAATATTAGAATACATTTTGTTAGGAATTTTCTTTAAAATTTATTTATTTGCACCATAAGTTTACCTGCTAAGAATAAAAATATGCAAAACGAAGGTAAAAAAAAGTATTAGCAAAGTGCCGTGAATCGTCGTATTGAAAGCGCGTGCTTTTAGGAAAGAATATTTTCCTAAAATCACCTTGATCTGTTGATTAGATGATCTGTTGAATTTCTGGGTCGTTTTTATTCAGCAGTGGTTAAAATGTCTACAAAATCGAAAGAGTTGGATGTGAGTAAAAATAACAACATTATCAGACTTAGAAATGTTGGCTTAACATATCGCGAAATTGGAAATCAACTGCAAATTAGTTTATTCACAGTCAGAAGTATCGTCAAAAAGTTTCAAGAAATGGAATCAACAGAGAAAAAGGTCAGAACTGGGCGGTCTCTAATATCTTCCACAAGGGAGAAGGATTATCAGAGAAGTAAAAAAGTACCCGAAAATAAGTGCGCCTCAGTTGGCCCAACAAATGGCAAATACTTCGTAAAAAATATTTAGAGTCCAGACAATTCGAAATGTTTTACATTAAAGTGACTATTATGGAAGAGAAGCTAGAAAGAAGCCTTTCATTTCTGAAAAAAAAAACAGGACATTTAGACTGGACTTAGCAAAAGTTAATATTGATCTGCCAGACAAATTTTGGAATAAAGTCATATTTTCGGATAAATCGAAATTCAATATTTTTGGAAGTGATGGAAGACGATATGTATGGAGAAAGCTGAATTCTAAATTTGAAACACGAAATGTAACAGCTACTGTGAAACACGAAGGGGGGAACGTCTTGGTATGGGGCTGTATGGCACCGAATGGAGTCGGTAATTTGCATTTTATTGAAGGTAAAACGACAGTACTTACGTACATCGAAATATTGCATTGTAACTTAAAGGTGAGTGCTCAAAAACTTGGGTTGGAAACGTCGTTTGTGTTTCAGCAAGACAACGACCCCAAGCATACAGAGTATAAAACATGGGAATGGTTACTCTACAATGCACCACGCCAGTTAAAAACACCACTTCAGTCTCTGAACCTTAACCCAATCGAAAATTTATGGAACCAATTGTATTTAGCTGTCAAGAAACACGAAATATTATCTAAAGAGAATCTGAAAAATATACTCCTCCAAGAACGGCAAAATACACACAGTGAAACCACAAAAACGTTGGTTTTGTCAATGAAGAATAGATTACAAGCAATCATAAAGGCGAAAGGTATGCATACATTGAATATGATCTGTATTAATCTACACTTAGTTGTTTCATTTTGCCAATACTTTTTTGATAAGCTTATTGCAGTTTTTGCTTCATTTCATTTTTGAAAACCTTATTAAAATAAAAGTTTCCTTTTATTTTGAGTTTTTATTGTCTTTATACTTCATTATATTATGCTTAAATTATCATACCTTTTCTGAATTAAGTAATATGTTTAAATATAAGCAATTGCCAATACTTTTTTTACCTACTGTATATATTGCTTATCTTCCAAATATATTTCTTTAGCTGTATAATCTGTCTTTTAGATGAATGATTATATTGTTTTTTTGAAAAATTCGAAAATTATTGCAAAATTAAAAGTAACTAATATTTATATTTCGGCAGCAGAATAGCAAAATATATAATCTGGTATTCGTTTTACGTAATTATCTGTACTCTATTATCTCAATGGAATCAAATATCGTTTTCGAGTATTCAAGGAAAAACTAAAAACATTTCAATGCACTTAACTTTTTCCTCTAGGAACTAAAGTTCATCTCATTAGAAGTTTAAAACTTACAAGAGTTAGACTAACTCTAATTGAACACAACCTTAACAACAATTTTTTTTGTGATTTTAACTCCCTAGTCATAAACCTAAAGTCATATTATGAAAATACTGTTTTTGATGTTTCAATCCCTCAAAAAGAAAACATGGTAGTAGAATGTCAAAGACTTTTGAATTATCATTCATTCATAGTGAAAGTAAAAAGATCTTTATGAAGAGAAAAAACTTTGGCCTAAAATTATTCCGAAGAGAAATGTTAAAATTACTGGACTACCTCTGAAAATCCTAAATTAAATTTACGTCACTTTAAGAATATGTGAAAACATCAAATAAAGGCTTATTGGACTTAAAAGACTGCATCTCCTTTAAACAAATGGTCACTAAATCTCTAACTAATTTATTTTTTACATACACATAATGACAAACCTATTCTTTTCAACACTAACTTCTTTTCCATTTCCAAGATTTCCCTTTCCAAGCTCTAACCACCCCAGTAATCAGCCTTTAAAAGTTTCATGACCCAATAATCCTTTTCCTCCAACACATAGGAACCTCCGGACCCATTCCTGTCGCAATAGGGTCATTGATCGCCCATGGCCGAAACTGCCGGACGAGGTGATACTGCCCATAACAGCCCAAGGACCAGGATGAAACGAGCCGGACGAACCCATCTTCGGTCGGCGTAAATCCTATTCCAACCGAACATTTGTAGCCCCTTCCGGAGTTGTAGTTGGACAGTTCCTTCCGTTCGAACAGAGGAGGGGAGGAGGCAGGCAGCCAAGATTACATTGGGTATACGAGTTTAAAGTGGTTGTAACTCGGCAGTGGTGAAATTCACTGCCAGAATTTATGGTAGCACCTTCTCGTAATTGTAAAGCGGGTTGTAGGGCTTATGTAAACTCGAGAAGAGGTTTTGTCCTCGATGCGATTAAATAAATTTGATCAAATGAAGTTGTAGGAATAGATTTTGAGTTAACAGTGGGTACCCATTGTAATAATCTTTCTGAAAGCAAAATGCCATTTCTTTACTTTCTTGTATACGAAATATGTAGAAGAAAGTAAAAAAAAAAAACTATTCGATTTCGAAATATTGATGAATTTTGTATTGGTAGGTAAATTTTTTTTTAAAAACCGTGGACTTAAAAATGCAAATACCAAATGTAAAATGTTCGAAAATCATTTTGGAGAATGCTCAATCTATCCACAGGAATACAAACACTAGAATACAATTTTAATACATTTTATTTAACTAATTAAAGGAATACCATGAACTTTGCACATTTAACACATGACAAAACATTGCTCATGTGTACTTTTATCTTAAACCAAAGGGAATGGTTTCCTCAAAACTTTCTCGTATGCCCTCTAACAACCTTGTCATGCCAGAGAAAACCTTGAATGACACTGGCATACGAGCAGTTAAGAAATATTAACCTTTAGAGTGAATTTAGCATTCTTACTGAAACTATTGTGTCATTCTTGGCGAGTTATTTGACGAATAATGACTGGCTTTCATTAATAGTATGCGAAAATCGAATTTGTGTTTTATATACGTTTTTCTCAACCGATTGAAAGCAAAATTTGACACAACATTGCACTTGTAGCTACAAAACCCTATATCAAATTTGATATATTTAAGTCATTATGTTTTTGAATTATCGAGATTACATGTTCCTGAAAGTGCAGACTAACAGAGAGTCAACCCGAAGTTGGATTTGATTCAAACTTTGACAGGTGTTACTCTATAGATGTTAAATCGTGTATCGAATTATCTATATCGCTTTCTTTGTTTTGTAGTTATCATGTTACTTCATACTCGAACAGCCGGACAGACGGACTTCCTCTAAACAGATTTTTACTCATAATTTGATAGTAATCGGCAAAATGGGTGTAAAGACCATATTCCAATTTTCAATCATCTATCTCAAAGAGTTTTTGAGTTATTTTTGTCGTATTAATTCACAGATGTAGTGTTTCTCAAATTAAAAAGTGAAGATTCGTCAAAATCTAGAGTTGGAATTTTTTGAAGATTATTATATTTTCTCTGTACTACATATACGTGAAAGTAAAAATGGTTTATTTTTATATTTATTTTTTTATTTTAATGGTTATAAATTCTAAATTTTTGTAATTAAAATTCCATGTCATCTAGATCCTAAACTTAAAAAAGGTCAGCTTTAAGGCAACTATATAAAAAGGACGATAAAATGTATGTCTATGAGAGAATATTTTTCCTAATAGTTAGCAATATTTTTTTTTCATTTTTTATTTACTGATACTGTTTCAAGAAAGTTAATTTTCACTCATTTTGTTTCCAGCTGATAGAATTTCATGAAACAACAATGACTTGAAAACTAAAATTCTAGCGAATATCTATTATTTAGCGAAAGTTTTCTTAAAATTCTCTCTAAAGTTTCCCAACTCTTTTTTGAATTTTTTTTCTCTTCAATTTCGGTAACATTTTTAGTAATTCAATTTCTTAACAATCAAAGAAGTACTAAAATCTCATATTTGACTCAAGTTTTTCCAATTTTTTTTTCATTAAATTTGTTTGTTTTTTCTAAAAACATCTTTTGTATAGTATTATCATTTTATTTAAGTTGTTTACTTAGAATCTATTAGTAACAAAAAAACTCTTTATAATTAATAAAGAACTATATATTGTCTTTACATATATTAGTTATGTATTGGTTGGTGCTCCACATAACACTGTCAGATCAAATTTGGCACAACTATATTTGGGAAAATAATAATATGCATATTGGAGAATTTTTTAAATTTTATTTAGAATGTTAATTGATTAACATTTTACCTAAGTTTATCGTCTTTCCAAGATAATTTCCGAAAATAATAAAATACAAAAATGCATTTTTATGCCATCTTAATATTCAAAAAAACATTATAGCAATAATTCCAATTTAGTTGTCGTGAAACTTCTTGTCCGTGTTTAATTAATCATAAAAAAAAGCTTTTTAAATATCACATTTTACAAAATATTTCCTTTGTTATAAATGAAAGAGAACACCTTTTCATCTTTGCTACTATTACTTCAGTGTGATATCTTCCCTCTCACATTTCGATAATCAATATTTGAAGATTATACTTACTTTTCGATATTAAAGAGTTTATTCAGTTCCTGTTTCAAATTTAAATGAAAAAATAGAAAGCCGTATGGGATAATGAACATAACTGTAAGACTGCTAAAATAGTACGTGTTATATAATTATCAAAATCTCAAATTTAAAAATGTTTTGTTGAGGTAGCCATTAAAATTAAATTACATAGAAAAGATTCAGTTGAAGGAATAAATAGAACATTTTCATTACACAGTACCAGAAAATATTCTAAAAGTTATCCTACTTTTTCGAATGAGAGCATAAATTGATTTTTTTTTTCTTAAGAAATTGGTGCTGGTACCCTGATGTCATTAAAAACTGCCCTAATGCTGAGATTCCATTTTCATTTCATTTCATTTCCATTCCATTTTCAACTTTGAATTTTTCAAACATATTAATTTCTTTTAAATATTTATATTTCCCAGATACAAAAACTATAAAAATTAATTATTCATTTTTCATAACAGTATATAGGCGGATTTCAATTTAAAACTTGATTTAGAATAATGTTCAAGTGCCAAAGCAGAGTAATATTTCTTTTGACAAACTGAAATGTAAAGGTCAAATATGCATGCTAAAAAAAGAATTGATTGTCTTTTTAAACGTCATAATAAAAAAAGGGCACAAAAAGATTATTAATAGCAGTTTTTAACTTTTTTTATGCAGTGAAAAAAAAAGACGAGAACCATCAGAATATTAAATTCTTTTATAAGAGAGAGACATTTTATCAGAAGAATATTTCCTCGTATTTAAAAAGTATCCAGTTTTTATTTTTATTCAACAGTTTTATCGTCTGCTTCGTATTGCGTTTCGAATAACTTGTTCTGTTAATCGAAAGTTTTTATGATCGAAGGAATTCTAAATGTGTTTCCCTTGCTAAAGTATTCAATTCTTTCTCGACTCGGCATGCATGTAGTGGATTCTCTCTTTCATTAATTGATATTTTTTGTTCCGAGTTCCAGTCCTTTCTAAATTGCAGCACTTAAAATGATTATAATGAGATCTTCAGTTGGCAATAAGAAGTACGAATGCAAACTACGTTACCAAGGTAACGGTATTCGGATGGAATGTACTGGCGCACATTGCTTCTTCTTATTTATTTTTTTTTAATCTTTTTCTCTTTCATTTTTTTTTTCAAAAAATTTAATCGCTTCTTCTTTTTTCCTTTTATTTCTTTTAGAATGGATCTTTTATTGTTGAAGCAAAATTTCTTAAATATGCTGAGGAATTTTTAAGGGATCGGATATTTATTTCATAAATCTAAGAAATATCAGAGAACATTTTGCATTTAGATTTTCAGAAACCATTATAGGTATGTATTAAGAAGGCATTATCTGACAATTTTGAGGAATTAAATTTTGTAATAGAAATAGTTCTATTGCATTTTTTTAACTTTTTACTGAATTATTTAAAAGCAACTAAATTCACCAAAAACTATTGAACTTAATGGAAAATGATAATTTGAGTTAGAACATTAGTTCTTTATTTTATTAAAGAAAAAATTATATAAAATTTAGAGAAATTCATAGTGTAATATATTATCAGAAACACCGTTTTAATCATAAAATTCAAAAAGAAATAAAATTGTAGTGATTCTAGAGCATAAAACCTAAACAGCCAATTTAAAATCTTATGTCAAATAGCCATATTTTTCGAATATTTACAAAAAAATTAAGAATTATATGTTTTAAAAGAAAATATATGTATTTGTAACTACTCTACAATTTAAGAATTCATAAAATTTACAAAATCTTGACAAAAAAACATTTACGGTAACTAAATCAAAGTATTTCTACTATAATCTGTAGAAAATAATTAATTTTTAATTAGTTTAAATTCTAGGAAAAATTTGAAAAAAAGTATCTCCAAGATGTCAGTGTTATCCTCCAAAATATATCTATGACAAATTTGTTAAATTTAGGCCCAGTAAAATGAGGACACACACATCCATTATGCTCTATTATTAATCGAGATAGTTGTAAAATGATATATTTTAGATTAAATTTGTTTGTGATAAAAAAAATCTCATATTGATTCAATTTTAAGTACGAAAAGAAATAAATTTAAACTAAACTATAAATAAATCATAGCTTCACATCTGATATTCTTTTCATTAATGCCAAGAGTAAACTATAAATATAAAATCTATCTAAATTATAAAATATAATATCTATTTTTGTAATATATAAAGGATTCGTTCCTGTGTCATTTTCCTCCCTCACTATGACAGATTGCTTTCAATTTTGTCAGAACAATTTTTTTACTGCGACTTACTTCCTTGTCTCACCATAAGACTTAAAATTAACGTTAATAGTTCCGAATAATGAAAGTTTCAAAATTATTCGAAAATCATAATTCGTTATGAAAAATCATCAATTTAAAAACTCTCTTACTTAAAAGTATATAATGCTTCAATCAGGAATGATCGGTAAATTAATACAGCAGAAGTATTTATAAGTCCTAGAATGACTGTCTATGGGCCAAACGAGATTGTTTGAGAAAGTTGCTCAACTGAACCAATTTCTTTCGCAGTCGATACACACCAAATTATTGAGGCAATTTCATTTTGAAATTTCTTCTGTTTTTATTTGGAATTCACTGACATCTGGCAGACGAGAAATGTACGTGATATTATAGCACAATATAAGATAATATGTTCAAGTAAGTTATATATTCAATTAAATGTGCAATTCTGCGGTTTAAAAGTCATTTGAATGTAATCTATTTAACTGGGTATAATGTAAATAAACACTTGCAGCAAATGATTGTTTCTAGATTATAGTTTTATTTTTATTGAAATATTAGAGGAATAATTATTCGCAATTACTGCTTTAGTCACAACCGTAATGCAAAAAGTGAAACTTTCGAAAAATAATAATAAAAACTGTAATTATAAAAAGAAAAAATCAAAATGTAAAAATTATAAACTGTAACTGTGAAACTGATCATTCTAAAGAGTTGGGGATATTATTTTAAATAAAAGTTATGCTTGCTAGAACTATCTAGCCAGTTTTTCTGTACGGTGCACCATAAAAAAAGACTTCAATTTTTGCATTAAGAATGCTTTTACAAACATTCCATTTTTTATTTTTTTTGGTGCTGATAAAAAAAGATAACACATTACAAGGATGATTTTAAAATATAGGTCGATTTAATGTATTTTTATCTTTTGAGTTAAAGCAACTTTTCATTCGAAATATTTATAGAGCAATATTTTTTCCTTGACAGATATAGCCATAATTTGTAAGTTAAGTCACATATACGCAAATGTCGGTTGTAACCGTATGTGTAACCATTGCAACCGTGAATGTGTTAAGCATCATCTTGAACATTGGCAAAAAAGCGTGAATGAAGATTTTATAAAATAATAAAATCGTTTTGAATTTTATCGCAACAATTAAAGGGATTCATATGAAATAAGTTTTAAAAATTTGAAAATTTACTAAAAATGAAATAAAATCTATATTGGAATATTTTTTTTAATTTTAAAGTGGCATGAAAATGATACTGTATCGTAATATACTCAATAGTTTAAGAGGAAAAAAGTTAAAAATTGGGCTAATTTTTAATTACAAACTTTTTGTACTTTTATCTTCGAATGCAACTACTGTCCAAGAAATAATAAAGAGCTACATTCAGTAATTTTAAATCCAATGCACTATGCTGCATTTTGTTTGTCCGATTTTTATACCTGGAAATTCACAGTCAAGTTTGTCATTTTAAAAAGCGCAAAATCGTTTGTTTTTATTTTTAAAAAAGTCATGAAAAAAATTAGCTCATTAGGGAATGTACTCCGAAAATGTCAGCAGTTAAAGAATGTTCCAGTTTTATTACATGAAAATGCATAAGAGTTCCATTCTCCCAAATTAAATGAGGCCAGACTCTGCAGGTAATTGGGTAAATCATAGAATAAAAGAGGTTTTTTTCTTAAAGAAGAAAAAGGAATTTGCTTATAATGTATTATTTTAATGACTACAAAAACAGTGTTATTTACATCTTACATATTTAATACTATATTGTGCATTATTGCTAGAAAATAAAAGTCAAATTCGTTGTTTCGCTCGTTAAAAAAATTCCATTACTTAAATGAGCAATATGGAAAATTTATTAAGATTTCCAATATGATTATTTTATTCAACTAATTATTAATGATTTTAGAAAAAACATGCTGAATTTTTTAATAAATAAAATCATTAAATAAAACTATACAACGTTTCTTTCGTTATAAATAATAAATACAAGTTCAAAGTTCCTAATTATTTAAATCACTTCTTAAACAATGGAATAAATTTACAGACATGAAAAAGAACACTTAAAAATGCAATTAACATTCATTTTTTTGTATTAAATATTTATATATATATACTATAAGCATGCATAAACTAAAAAGATTTAATAATAATATATACCATTTTTAGGCGGAAAAAGGGATGTTATTTTTTGTAATTCCTTTATATACATATTCGAAAAAAAGTCATTAAACAATTTAAAGCAATTTAAATTGTTCAAAAAAAGTATCTTACAAAACGGCGGCATACAATTAAATTCCTAACTTTTTGTGAATAAACTTCATTATAATGAGTCCCTAAGGTACTAAAAACGTTGCTAAAAACTCACATTACAAATTTAGGAGAAAAATAATGAATGTATATGGCTTCCGCCTTTTTTTCTGTCACCCTGGAACAGAAGGAATATTTTTATTTTACTTCACTAGAGATATTTCTATAGAAACCTTTTTTACACTAATGAAACAGAAAGGTTAATGTTAACTACAAAAATAATTAATATTATCGCAATGTTCGTTTATATTTTTCAGAACAGATATGGAATCAGAAGTCTTCAAAAAAAAGTTCTAAATGAGCAATTTCCTCACTACAAAACTGCAGTATTTTAAGTAAACTCCTTTCACTTAAAATATTCGTTATATTATTTTTATAAGCTTGTTATTAACATATATTCTAATTTGTTAGTTAATATTATTTTGGAGTTTCGTTTTAAACAATTCTGTACAGAATCCAACTCTAAACTTTTAAAAAAGTTCCAATGAATTATCATGCCTTGTATTCAATAATTCAATCACAGATACATTTGAATCAAATTATTGCATGTGTTAAAAACGAAAGTTGCATTATTCAATTCAAAGTTCAATTACAGTTTTTACTTTCTAATGTCTACTCTTTGGTTCTGAATGTCTGAACATTTAATAAAGTTAGATAAAACTTATTCCTAAATTTTATAAATATTTACCTAGATCCAAGGTAACATGAAAACAATGAATTCATGGCGAAATAAATGAAAGGAATTCACAAAAGGCAGATGGATGAAATATTTCTTTGCTGATGTCAAGAACAAAAGATCTTCAGAAAATCAAATTCTTCTTGGCCATGGTGTTTTTAAAAAAACTCATCAGGCCATATTTTGTAGCAAAGACGATAAGTTTTGGGGTTGTGGAAAAATAGTACGAACTATTCCATACATTATCAAAAAGCACGACGACAAATGGAGGAAACAATGCTTTGATAATGTCTACACCAGAAGATCTTAAGAAATGTTTACCTTAACCAAATTCTTGTTGGCCATGGTGTTTTTAAACCAGATTTTAAACCATCAAACCAGATTTTATGGCAAAGATGATAAATTTTGGGGGCTGTGGAAAACTAGTATGATCGATTCCATGAATTATCAAAAAGCACGACGGCAGATTGATGAAATAATTCTTTGATAATGTCCATATCAAAAGCAATTTTTATCTTAACCAAATTCTGTTGCTATTATTATTGTTACTTTTTGGCACTTTACAAGCCCGCTGACAGATCTGTCAGCGATTTAAGCCGAGTGAGCGTCTCTCGTTTTTTCAGTAGCGCCAACTAGGGCCAAGGGTAGCTTCTTGACCATGGTGCTTTTAAAACTCATCATGTCACATTTTATGGCAAATATGATACGTTTTTGAATTGTAGAAAAACAGTATGGTCGATTTCAAACATTTTCAAAAATTATGATTATTGGAGTAATTAATATAAACAATGGCCTTCTGGCTAGATGTAAATTGAACTGAAAATCAATTTTAAATTCAAACTTGTAAGGAATTCAACCATTTTGAAAGAACCTATTGACTAAAGAATGGTTATTCAATAATAACTCTGGATATCATTATGTTTTTCTCTTGTGTACTCTGCTATTTTGTAATTAGTTTTTCACTTTAGGTGGCTTGCGATTTTCTATGGTGCTTTCCTCCTGGATGGGTTGTTTTACGATGGCGCATCTTTTTCCTTTTCATCTGCATGGGCTGGATTTGAATCTTGCACCACATCATATGTTGACAAAGTCATTGTGGATAAAGCAACAGTGCCTACATTATCAAACCAAAAATACCACTAGGTATACAATAATATCAAACCTAAAAGCAATCACCGGTCAAATAAATAAAGCTTATGTGAAAACAACTGCAATTTGTTCAGAAATGTATATTTATTGCGAAAACAATGTTTACAAAAGGGCGAGAACAATAGTAAATTTAATGCCAGAATTTAACTATGACGAGTTGTTGGCTGACTTTCAGTTTCTGACAGGCATTTGCTAAATTTGGAGTACATATTCTTTCCCTTACTTCTTAATTCATATATTGATATATTTTCATCCAAGTATCATGAATGAACTAAACGACAAATTTTGATTCACATGTAGTTTTAGCTAATAAAAATAGACACGTCTAACACTTCTTATGTCACATCTACCAATACCTCAAAATCAAATTATAACTTTATAATTCAAGGGCATTCATTCTAACTAAACTAGCAAATATTTGTAAAATTTAGGTATCCAAACATGCAGTGAATTTTCAGGCATTCAAAACTTCACGATTATTATAAACAATTATGAAATTTTAAAGTTAACATTTTTACCAGCCTTCTAACTTCTCTCCACATGATTTCTGTGGGTTGAAAATCAATCCATTTTCTGATGCGTTCCTCTATTTTTCCAGGCTAATGTTTCATCATTTACTATAATAAATTCGAATTATATCATGCTGTTATCGAGTAGTATATAAAAATTCACTTTGGTTAAAAAGCATTTTAGCTCATTTATAAATATTGAATGCAATTCGTTTTAAAAATTCGACCATCAAAGTGGTAAAACTTTTAATACACGCTTATTCGTTTTGTGACCTCAAAGATATTCGTTGAAGGCCACCCGTTTGACACTGTTGATGTAGGCTTAAAACGTTTCCTTCAAATTTTAACTTTTAAAATTTTTAATAATTCAGATTTTCCTGGCAGAAATTTGAACCTGTAAGCTCCATTTTTACCATCTCGTATAAGTAGTATGCAAAAAAAAAGTATTGCAACAGTCGGAAAATTCGAACTCGAGATTTTTACATATCTCCACGTACCAGATCTCTCTGAGTACGAAAAACGTATTGCTGGAATTCTGTATGCCTGTTTGTTTGTGAAACAGGATGTCTCAATAACAGTGTGTGGTCTTTACTCCAAATTTCTAGATTTCCATTGAATTTTAAATAAAATTCATTTGCAAGAAGAAAGGGTGAGCTCGATCATTATTAAACATAAAAAGCGAGATAAAAAGAATCTAGTTCACAGATTCAAACAACATAATTCAAAAACGTATCAACTTTGAAATTTGAAAATTGATCTTGTTATTAAATTTGTAGTTTTATGTCAACCTTTTCATTTCATTCATTTGGAAAAAAAGACTTCCAGAATACATGCCGATTTATTTTCACAATATTATGAAGCACAGAAGGCTTATATACGGAACTCTGAAAATAAATATTTGAATACTCATGAGTTCTCGATTATCTCCAAGATCCAAAATTTTATGTAAGAATGGAAATTACATCTCTAATTGGGAGTATGCGACAAAGTTTGGGAGGAAACACTTCCGCTGATTAATTAAAAGCATAATGAGGAATTTTCTATGTTAATGTTGGCATAATAACGAATAACAAATCTAAGATTTTTTTTAAATGGAATTCGTAAGCATTTATTTCTGAACACCATAGCATAATAACATTTTAGGCTTTATGTGTCTATATTTATTTTACTATTAAAATTTATTCTTAATTTTATTGTAGCGTTCACGTAAACGTAAAGAAGACATTTTTTCAAATATTATCACAATACCCATTAATTAAAAAAAGAAACTATTGCAATATATCTAAGCACAAAAGCAGTTACTAAAAAATGTACTCTAATCAGCAGTAATTCATAAAAGATGCACAATCCAAATTATATTTAAATTTATATATTTTACCAATTTTTCGAAAGAGTAAAAATAATCTTTTTTTTTTCAGATATATGTTTTAAAAAATTGAACATTTTATTTAGATTTTAAAAAAATGAATAGATTGGTATCACCAAAATAATAATGTTTTAAATTTTAGAACGTTAAAAAAAATAGTTTTTGCTTGATATTAGCATTTTTTGAAGTTATTGAAGGAAAGTGTTAACATTTCGTTAAATTATTAATCAAAAATATAATTAAAACTTTTAAAAACCTTTTCTTAATAAGTACTTCCTCATCGAGTCAAATTCGAGGCTCTAAATCCATAATAGATAAGGCTGCTTTGCTCTCTCTATTTTGAAATTAAAATTCTCTATAGATTCTGTTCAGTGGAGCTGTTTGATCATATTTTTCATCGTATATGTCTCATCAATCATTTTAGAGATAGTGAACTAGGCTGTAGTAGTTTCCAAGCCCATTATCATGTCAGAACCTTTTTCTCATGATAGTCATCTTCATCTTTTGCATTAAAGTAGTCTAGAGCTTAGCAACAAAGTATTTTTTCTAATCAAAAGGATTTCTAAAGTTATAAGCTTAAAATCTAGCCTAAATCCATTCCAAGAAGTCGGAAGGCACACGCCTTGTACTTGATACAACGCAAAATTTAATAATAATTTAGGTTTCATAAACATTTTATCACGCAGCTAAGAGACTGGCTGTCACCCAAACATTTTATCCATTCATCCTGTCAACAGTTGTTGAGAATTATCACCAACTGCTGCCAAGATTTTCTCCAAATTACTTCATTTTATTTATTCCACGATGTCTATAATTTACCACAATATGAAAATAATTTACATTTAGCAATCAGATATTAACGTCCGCAACTTAGCCAATTGTAGAAAATAATTTGAATAATGAGAAGCCACCTTTTTACACAAATGTGTATATGAATTAAAGAATATTAATGCTATTTTGAAAATCAAACGTAATGTTATTATGAGAAAGGGATCAATGGTGTTTTCAAATATTTGTCAGCATCAAACAAAACTGCCAATCTGAAGAAGCATTATCATCCAGCTTAAAAAGAAAGTGACGACCCTTTTCTAAGAGATTCTAACTGTACAATTTGGCGAATCTCCGTATTTTAGACCACCTAGAGAACGAAAGACACATTTTTGAAGTATTATTGTCTGTCTATCTGTCTGTGAGCACGATAACTCAACATCGCTTTAAGCTAGATGGGTGACATTTAATAAGTGGTCTTTACACGAAATTTATAGAATTTGATTAAATTTTGAACGAAATCCATTTTGAGGATGTTTGTCTGTCTATATGATTGTCCAAATATAAGTGAACACAATATCTTAAACTAAATGAATAAACTGCAATACAGAGTTTTAATATCTAAAGTGTAAAATTTTCTTATTTGAACTAAATCTGTCAAAAGATCAGTGGTATATCCACCTGTACTTCCGCACGTATGTAAACGCTGTAGCTCGAAACCGCAAATAAATTAAATTTGATATGTGATCTTGTTATTAAAATTAGAGTTTATGCCAAATTTCGACTTCACTCGTTTAAAAATAGATCTTCCAAAATACATATTCAGTTTTCTTCACTGCACTTAGAGGCATAAAAATCCATGTCCGGGACTCTGAAAATCTTGAGCACTTGTGGAGCTCATAGCTTCACTTAAGGTATATTATTTTTATTAGTGGCGGTTATAAAGCAGTATACGAGAAAGTTGAGGGTAGATCACTTTCTCTGATTATAAATGATTTTATTTGGCGCTTTATCCTATAATATATTAGAAAGAAATTGTAAGAAGAAGAAAAAAAGAATATTCAAAAAATTAATTTCGAACCTACAGTCGAAACAAGGTATCATAATATTTCGGGTTTGTTTTTTCTATCTTGTAACTTCTCTAATTTAATTTCAATAAAGCTTACAGAAAGATTGACCGTCCATCCGTTCTTCTGTCAGTCTGTGGTATAGTAACTTTTGATCGTTCCAGTGAATTATTTTCAAAATACTCATTGTCGTAATTTCCATTTAATATATCAGACTGAAAATTTTATCATGTTAAGTTGTTTCTGTCATCCATTATATGCCTTAATCAATGTTATTACCACATTTGGTAAAATCCCTCTTAATGAAAGTCATATTTTGTGCGCCTATGATAAGAAACATAGAGTTAAGAAGAAAATATTACTTTCGAATTTTTTTCAACTGATTAACGAATGTGTGATGTTTATTGGCACAAGAGCCCTATTTGGCTTGCTGTGATCAATGAATAATAGCTTTCTGGGTCAAAATCCGATTCAATGCTTATTGCTTATCCTATATTAAGGCGTTATTATTAGATATCTCCTTTAGATTATATATATATATCATGTTAAGATATTTAGACATATATCTTGTTTGATTATTCGATATCCCCTTAAGGTGTGTTACTTAAATGTTTTATTGGATAAATAACCCAATAAAATTAAACCATTGAAATTTGTGTCGTCATATTATTATCTAAGTTTTATTTCGTTAAATTCCAAATCTTTCTTAGTTTCAGCGGATTTTTCAGTTGTTTCTTTTAGTAATATTATCTTCTGATTAAATATTAGCATGTTGTCTGAGCCATTTGACTCACATCTGTGATTCACACCTGCTATCTACCTAAATATCCCTTTCTTTTCTGTGGAAATATTGTAAAGTCATCTAATTAAATCGATGCGAATTAGAGATAGGAATCATAGTTACAAATGCATTAATGATATAAGTAATATTGTTATTGATTTTGAAAATAAGTAAGTGAATTTGAGTTTATTTCAGAATTTTTCATTATGATTCCTTTGATATACATCCTAGAATGCATTGCATTTGATATTCTGAAATTTAGAAAGCAAACAATTATTGTATGAGTAATTGCTGCAATATGAAATTGTTACAAATCCCATCCAATATTTCTTCTCTTTTTTTTCTATTAGTTTTATAGATATCTTTACAGGATGCTGAATAGATGCCAGATGAAGGACATTCAACCTTGGCGACAAACTTAGCGAAAATTTGGTGATTTATTGCAAATATGGCGTTTTTCACTAAAAATGCGGTTCTCAAAAGTGCAGGAATTAAAGCGATATCTCTATTAGGACTCGAGATTCGATGATTGTTCTAGAAGGTTCTTTGCCTTATCGAAAGCAAGAGGCCAGAAAGTAAGTAGAGTCATTCTCTTAGGAATTTTGATCAGTGAGCGAATTTTCTGATTGCTTTTCTGCTGTGGGTTTATTTAATTAACGATTTGCTGTCTTCGTGTACGTTGTTCATATCTGCAAGTGCCCTCTTTATATACTCTTCAGTTGTGCTTTGCCACCTGTGTTTCATGTTTTCTTGTATAATAAAACAACACTACCCCTTTTCGAATTTTTTAGATTTATTTCACCATACACCTATTTCCACAACATTATGATACATTTAAATGAAATAATTTATTTGTTATCAACATTGTACGAGCTGCCTTTTAACCCTGTCGAGGCGGATGTTTTGCATCGCTAAGCTTAACTTTGAAAAAAATAATCACAAAAAAATAAAGTTTAAGTCCTTACGTTTTCATTTTTGCTATTTTTTTATATTATTAGTTAATACATATTAAGAGCACATTCTTCCATTGGCAAATAGCGTTTTCTTGCCATAATAAACTTTCCAAAGCTTTCTGTAATAAAAAGAGAAGTGCGCGAAATGTATTCGAAAACTACGCAAAATACAACAGAAACGGTAAAACCCAAAAAGTCTAGTTACAGTTACACCGTAATAACAAATAAAGAAAAAAAGAATTTGGAGGGAAACCAGAAAAGTGAATGATTCTATCAAGTGGATAGTTACACAACTCAGCTCTGTTTATTTACATTACTCTTACCCCCTCCCCCGCAACAGCTGATGAGTAAAATACCAAAGTCAGGCTGAATATGAGAAAACTGAAAGTCAGGATACTAAAACTACATTTATTTCAAAAGTAGTGGACACAATGGACAAATGAAATGGAGCTATCGAGTGGCGTTTAAAAATTGTTCCGGTTTAGAATGCATATATGCATCATTGTCCCATGAGTTCCATATCTAGAAATGCACAGGTGGTACGCCTGGCTATGAGAGGCGTTCCTAAGGGATGTATGTATGAACACGCCCGTCGCAAAAGGGTTAACGCATGAAAATTTTGAAATTTACTTCAAATCCTCTTCTGCATTGGATATCGCAAATACAAATCAAAGAGATATAGTTAATAAATAAGAATCTAAACTTTAACATATACACTTATTGCTTTTACTCAAAAAAAACACTCAGACACCTCTTATTTCTATCAAGTTTATTTAAAAGTGCGTTCGTAAAATAGAATTAAAAAGTAATTTATACTCAAAGAAAATTATGTCACTTTTTTTTATTCCATTATTTTAAAAAAGCAGTCATAGTTTATCCATTTATTTGACAGTAAACTACGAGTACTTTTTTTCTTCGGAAAGAGGCAATAATCAACGATCATTTTTCCATCTACCTTTTCCGTGACAGAAACAAATTCGTTAAATATTGCTCTCTTTTCTTTTTTTCTTTGACCATCCTTTTTCTTTATCTCTCTCTCTCTCTCTCTCTCTCTCTCTCTCTCTCTCTCTCTCTCTCTCTCTTTATATCCGAGGAAGGACAATAAGTGGAACATTTTTGTTTTTATTTTTAATGACATTTTAATTGAATTTTAATAAAAAGCTTTACGTTGTAGTGTCAAATAACAACCTCCGTTCTTTATCAAGATGGCTTCTTTTGCTTTTCTGTACTATCTCAAGATCATTGAGAAGATCATTTTCTCTTAATAAAAGATTGAATTATAAAGATGGGATAAAATGAAGTCGGAAATGGATGCTATTCTTTTCCTTTGTATTGAAACATCACATTTCTCGCCTTCATTTACTCATTTTGTATTTATTTCCTTCTCTTCATTTTTTTTTTTTTTTTTTTTTTTTTTTTTTACATTTCGAATGAGAAGACAATACCTATGAAATTCGTAGAAGTTGTATACAAGAATTCATTATTTAGTTACATTTAAGATTTGTGATTTCACCAAAAACAAATGAGTCGTTTTCCCATTTCTTTACTTTCCTTAGTTTAATTAATTTAACGTTCTATTTTGAATTTATATGATGCAAATTCTGGGATAGACCTCATAATTTTTTACTGAATAGTGGTGGTAATAGCAAATCCGTTATTCAGTGTCAGAACGTCAGAGCCCCCTATCCCAGGTAGCACAGAATGTTGCGCACTATTGTAAGATATTACTATATTATTAAATATTCAATGATATTATTCAATATTATATTGTTTAATATCATATAATATTGTACAACACATGCATGATGCTGGGGATTCCCCCAGAAATGAAAATTATGAACCGAAGAGAGAATATTATGTTCTCTGTCCTCTAATTTTTCAACATTATGCAAAAACTGGTAGGCTGATAGGCACTTTATCAGCAAATGACCGCTTCCCGGTTGATTGTAAGCTGTTTTTTGTTTATTTTTTTTTTAAATGAAACACAAATGTGGTTCAATTTCCCTGGAAAAGTTATGTGGGAATATAACCTAGTCCCATATATTTTAAACTAGTTCTAATGACTTCTGATGATTTAAAGTAACTTTGATTAACAAGAAAATCACATTTCTCTTTTATTATGGTATTGTTAAACTAAGCAGAATTAGTACGTATCCGAAAGTTGACGCCCAAAGCTTTAACTCCATTATACATAATAACTCTTCGGCAGAATCGTGTCTAGATCCCATTACGTTCTTATTCAGAAGCTAGAACATGGCCACTGAGCAATGAAGTAACGTTCCTTCATTAAAAATCCATTATGATTGTAATAATAGGGTTAATTTGAAAAGTTATAGACGAAACAAATATTTACAAGACGAAAAAATTGAAATAATGGAAAGGGGTTTTTTTCTATTGAGTGAAGCTCTTTTAACTCGCCATTTTTTGCCTTGGAAGCTTGGAATAGAACCTTTTGATGTAACTTAGAGCGAATATAGATAGTTGGAAAGTCACAGCTAAAAATTGTCTGGCCCTTTGCGTTTGTTTTAATACAAGTTCATAAATTATTAAACGCTTGCATGATCATTAAACATGGAGGTAGACAAATGTTTTGTAGTTCCTACTGCGAGAAATAGTCTTTACCTTCAGGATACAGAACATATTCAAGACAAAGTGGTTAGGCCTCGTGTTTACAAGATCTAGAATGTAACTGAGCAGTTTCCAGAACAGTGAATGATAATCAGTTAAAAGTATGAAGTCATGTAAATGCTAGTTATCTAGACGGAGAATAGTTCAAAATTTTAGTTAATCACTTTATAGGAAGTAATTTAAGAAAATTCTACGATTATTTATTGTCGAAATGTTTTCTTAAAAACCCCAATAATTTTCTCCCATCGCTCATACGGATTTTCCTATTATATATAGTGTGGAGCAGATTAGAAATGGAAGAAATTATTTGTTGTCAATTTAAAAAATTAGCATTGGAAAAAGAAAGAACCAGAGGAAGTCGAAATAAAATGCATTACAATTGGAGAGAAAGTCTAAATGGAATGTGTTATTAAGACTAAATGGCATTGTCCAGAGAGTCTAGCTTTTAGTCAGTTTTTTTATTTTTCCCCTCTAACCCACAGGAGACGTAGTTCCACAATTTCGGCATCCTTAAATGGAAAGTAGTAAATTAAGATAGAATTAATTGAAATTAAAAATTAAATAGCAACGCTTACAAAATACTTTATCACATGCATACTATGTACAAAATTAATGCATCCACTGAGTGATAAAATAAATTTTTTAAATGGGCATTTTAAGAGGAAAATACTATTAAAAATTATTCAACACGGAAAGAAAATCCATTTTGTCTTTATAAAGATAAATTTTTACAAATTAAATTTTAATAAATCTACTTTTTATTGGAATGGAATACCCTGCTTTTCATAATTGCTGCTAAAAATTGTTACCATTCAATAAAAATGGCAAATATCAAATTAATATTACAAATCATACTTTTTAGAGTCATGTAGGATACACCAATAAGCATTTTAGAATTTTAATAAGACATCTAATAGGTTTGCAACGAATAATTTCAGTATTTTTCAAAATTCCTCTTAAAGGAATAATTACGAATGATTTTCTTATAACATAGTGTTTTAATTTACCAATTTCTCTCTTTAAATGCTATACTGATCTCAAGTTGAATATGTGCAAATATAAAAGAATTCATTTAAAACCTTTGCTCAGTGCCAGTAACTTGAAAACTTATTTTCTTCTGTCAGTTTCGTATTGAAAGGCATAAGGTGATGCCAGAAGGAATTAATTTTATTAGTAAATAATATTTGGCATTCCATGAGAATGTTAAATATTCAAGTTATTTCATATCATTCTTCATTGGCGCAACAGCTCCAAACAGGTACTGGTCTTCCTTGGCATTTCCATCCCATGCCATCCTATTCTTGGTTAAGGTTTTCCAGTTTGTCTCCTTAATAGTTTTCAAGTCATTTTGCAGGCAATCAATCCACTTGAGTTTTAGTCTTCCGGATGCCAAATGATCCTGTGAAAAAAGATATTTTTAGTGGCTCCATTGACATCCTATCTTATTAAGTGTCCTGAACATTAATCTTTTGTTTTGCTATAAATTTAATAATATCTGGATTTTAAATTTCCAGATTGGTTTTCACATTTAATTCCATCAAATATTCTTCTTAAAAATTATCTTACAAATGTAGCAAGAGTTTCTTTTCAATCATTGTCTATTTTAATTACTTCATATTGTAAAAAATCAATTTTAACTCACATAATAACTTGACATTCCCAGATTACCAATCATCTTTTTGATAAGTTTAACAATTTCATGTAAATTTTGGATCTTAAGTGTCTTTCTCCTGACGGTCGGAGCTCTTAATTTGTGTAAACTCTATAGCTCAAGTACCATGTTTCAAATATATTGTGCATACCAAACGGTAATACTCTTTTATTTCAAACAGTTGCTACATTAGTTATTTGAAATTATGACTCAGAACAGATGAACTTTCATTTAAATACTTCATATCTGTTAAATACTTTACTAAAATAAATACTGTTAAATACTTTATTTTTCTGTTTATTTTTCTACAATATAACCTCTTGAAGAGCAGTCATTATTCAATTATGCTTTTTAAACTCTCATTGTATACAATTTATAATGGCAATTCTCGGTATATCTTTCATGTCTTTTATCAGGGGATTTTTTTTTCAGTTCTTAGTAGTAACTTATAAAATCCTAGAGCCCCTAATAATTAATTTCCGTTTTCAAAAATATCAGCAAGTTTTTTTTTAGATGAAATACATTGGAATTTAACCAGACCGTTTATCTTAGTGTCATTTTAAAAATCTTCATTTCATTACAAATGGAAATTCACTAGTTGCTCAAAATTTTACTTATTCATTTTCAAAAAAATTCTTACAATTTGTCTGCAGCTAAATTCGAAAACGATATGAGCATTTTAAGACATGAAAATATCCACTGGAAAAGGAGTGATTCGATTCGAAAATTTAAAAACTGATTATGAATCTAATAGTCCTCTAGCTACATTTTACTTTATTATTATGTATCTAAATAAGGTTTCTGTGCAGTTTCAGCAAGAATAATCCCGCGCCAAATGAGTATGTTATACGTTCACAATGGATCTTTGTTTATTTAACTGCATCATCAACGTCTGAGTGAAATATATTAAATAATAGAGCGCAGTTTTCGCTATTATTTTATTCAATTAAAAGAAAATACAAAATAATAACTTCAAAAATTCAGAAGATATTAGAACTTCTAGTCCAAAATAATAAGCCATGATAATGTTTCAGCTATGATTCGAGTATCATTAATTCATTCTTTAAAAATTTCTCTTAATTATGGATAAAAACGAACGCCAAAAGTATTCATTTAACATCGCAGTAATGAGCTTAAATATAAATTCACTAATGAAAATCATGGAGAGTATTATTGTGGAATATACTTAAAAATAATTTTAAAAATTGATAAAAATTAAGGAAAATATTCTATGTAAATAAAAATGATACAAATGGAAAAGTAAATTTTTTATTTTAAAGTTGTGTAAGTGTTGTCTTTGGGCAATAATATGCTCCAAAGTTGATGAGGGAAAACAATATCATTTCGATCAACCTGTGAATAAAAATATAATCTTAACTTTCTTTCTGGACATTTATTGTAGTTTATAGTCAGTATCCAGCTTATGAACATTATCATAGTAATATTTATTTATTGTCATATTATAAAAGAAACACTTCATAGAATCAATACAGAAAGCGAAGCTGAGGGGGTGAGCTTTGCAACATTTTGTCTTATTGCCGTTTATCAATGAGGACAGAGAGAATACATATGGACAAAATCGGGATATTTCAGGGCTGCTGGAAGTAGTAACAGCCTTTTCAGGCTAACAGATGATGATAAAAATCGAAAAAAAGTGGGAATGCGAACTTTTATTCGTATATAAAGGATTTTTGCTGCTAAATTCTTTCGATTGTATCCATAACATTTTGAAATTACATAAATGATTACGTTCTTTGAATTTTGCTATCACTTTTTAACATTTTTTAAAGAATTGATAAGGATTATAATATGAAGGACCTAGTACTGAGTTTATTGTGTTCACTACAAAAGTCAAACAAGTTGTATTCATATTATAATCATAGAGAGCCAAAGAACGCCTGATCAAAATGATCAGTGACAGAACAAATTAAATATAAAAAAATACTGCAGAGAGCGTAATCTAAAAATCATTGAAAATTGAAGTAATATGTGAAGTCAGATTATTTATCAAGTTAATCTATGTAATGACAGAGATAATATCACAAGAATGTTGGTACGCCTGTATCTCCAATATAAGCTAATAATAATATTATCTCTGATCTTAAAAGGGTGGTTTTGTACCCAACAACATATTCTTTGCAGAATATTCTCAAAATCAGCGTATTCTATCATCCTATAATGTTTGGACCATGAATTCCATAATAATCTGTACATAACTAATGTAATAAAAAGTTACATATAGTTATACATCGACTTATATTTACCTTCAAAATCACGGGATTCCTCATTTTTTTCTTCCCACTTTCAGCCTTTACCATTTTACAATATAATGCAATTATGAGGTTCAGAAATAAAGACAATAAAAATAATAAGAAAATTTCACCATTCTTGGTGAATAATGTTCTGAAAACCAGGCCAAAACTGATAGAATCTCTCATGCAATAGGAAAAGCTGTCAGTTTTAATAATAATGTAATTATATCAGAAATTGTAATAGTAATAACATAAGTAATTGTAATAGTAATAAGATAAGTAATTGTAATAATAATAACATAAGTAATTGTAATAGTAATAATATAATATTGCTGGTAAGGACAAATTCACATAGCAACCGGTTGCAATTAACAGAAGATAGAACAAATCACTACAGACTCAGATCTAACTGAAAAGTAAATGACTACTTTGGCAAAAATTGGAATTAAAAAGAGTTAAATATATTGAAGACAATAGATTCCAAAGAGGAGTGTATAACATTTACAAAAGATGGAATAAAAAAATAAGCTTCTTACCAAGAAATTCTATTTGAGAGAAAAAATCGAATAGTCAAACATATTTAGGTTTTATATAAAATGTCATTGTGTTAGATTTTATGTGAATCTCCAAATATCAAAATAATTCCATTTGATTGTGACCCTTTTATAGCAGTGTGCAATATTTTATAAAGTTATATTTGAAATCGGTATCCCTTATAACACACTCTTTTCCTAAACAATAAAAACTCGAATATTTCTAAATGCAAAGATATCGTCCGATTTTAGCGCTTTTTATCTGTTCTTCCCTTCACTTAACTTCTTAATATTACTGTAATATGTTTTAAGTTACGGAAGCGGATTAACGAAATCAAAGTTAACATTCTCACAAATCATTGGCAATAGGCATTTTTGTGTGAACGAATTATTTCGTTAGCCATTTATCCATTGTATATGATAAATTAAAATACAAGTTTTTAGACACTGGAAGAAATCCGTTTCGGAACTGAATCGGAAAACAGATTCAGATTTTGATTTTTATATAAAAATAACCTATTAGCTAAGTGCTTTATATCTCCCTCTGATACTGTACCTCTTTGTTCAGTTCGTAAAAGATGAAATTCCCTTTTATCACATTAATGTAGAAACGCATTCTGAGGATATTTTTTCCTGGAGTGTATTCCATTTACATCGAAAAAGGGTGCTGTTTGATTACTATTTTATTTATATCACAAAATTGAGAGGTGAAAAAATTATGAAATTCTTTCTCATACCAATCCTTCCTGGCTTCGCAAACTTTAATCGGGTTTTTTTCTTCCTTAATTCAATATAGTGAATTCATTGAAGCACTCTTAATTCAGTCATCAATACATTTTAGCAAAAACATAATTAAGAAGTTACATAAGTTAATTTTAGGTACAATTTTCTTCCTGACAGATGTTACTCTTTTTCAAAAGTCATTCAAAGTTGCTTCAACGTGACATGGACTGCCATCTATATTTCAAAAATGAAAGGTTTTTGAAATTTAAAATTTTTTCTCTTTTTTTTTTTTAATTCTCCGAAAAAAGCTTTTAGTTAATAATATTATTCAGTTGAGATTTTGTTCAATTATTCTAATTATCAATTTACGGTTTAATTTTTTTCTGAATCCTTTTATTCAGAAAAAGCAGCCACTTTTAATGATTGATTGAAAAAAAATATATTTTTTAGTCAAAGCTTACAATTTAATAATTTTTTTTTTACAAACTGTGCAGTTTTCAAAATAATAGCAAGCTTTTAGAACTGTTTAGCACTAGATTCAATTAATTCTATTAACCCTATGCACTCAGAAAGGATTAACACAGTCGAAAGCGAAAATAATGCATTTTTCATGATATTCCTAATGCATTCTTAATGCAATTTAAAACATTTAGAATGTCCCAAAAAGGGTAAATAACTTAAATCGATACATGATTATTTACCTAAAAGGATTTGTTTATCGGTCCGAAAAATAAATATACATAATCGTTTTAAGTTGAATTTTTCTCAAAAAATAATCTACATCTTCTTACCACTCTGTAAATATTGTAATTTTTAACAATTAAAATTTTAAAAAATAAATAAATAAAACGACGTCAAAATAATGCACCGTCTTGAATAATGCTTCAAAGGAGATATCAGAATGCAGAGGACGACTTATTTTTAAGCACGCAACTGTTATAAAAACGTCATCGCAAACTACTCGAATATCATTTTAATCTGAAATTTCTCATATTGACGGATTCGTTGTCTCTGAGGCATACAATTTTCGCATACTTAGAAAATCCAGAAATATCACTCGGCATGCAAATCCTAATTTCTGTTACTAGCACATGAAAAAAAACTCTCGAAACAGCAGAAGATCAAAGGATTAATCAATATTCCAAAGGCCGTGTGTTACTACATATTTCAATTCTTCAAATCAGTTACATAAATCTACTGTAAGGTGTTGAGTTATATTCATTTTGGAAATTATACTCGAACAAAATTTTTCTAATGACAGAGATGTCGTTTCGAAGTTAAGACATTTTTATTATTTTTGTAACTATTTATTTCTATTGTAATTACTTTATAATTGTTTATTTACTTTCAATAATTTTTGTTAACAACTTATTTCGATTATAAGAATGTATTAATTAATTAATATATAATTGGAATATAAATATTTTCAAATCTAAGCATTCATTTATTTATTTATTACAAACACCCAGAAGATTGGCTATGACGCCGTTAGATCTCTAGCTTTTCAATATTTTTGAACTTTACAGTTTAAAAACACAAGTGCAGAGCACAAGTCAAGATGAGTAGATCAAAAATTAGAGGTTTTCCACACAGAAATCACAAAGCCCAAGCCAATACACGTATGCGTTCAAACAGTCGCGGCCTGTAGTAAGGCGGAAAAGTGCCACAGCTGCACTTCTAAGAAAATCTGGGATCAACTGTATATCCTCAATCAGTGAGGCCCATGGCTTACCGGCAGAGTCACGCAGTGCTCTCTGCTTTATCCTGGAGGCATCTAAGCATTTATAACACTTAAGATTTATTTAACAGTTTTTCTCTACATCGATGTTCGATGATTTTGATTAGTTCTTTCCCATGCTGTCTTATCCACTTGACCAACAGTTGAGTTTTCAGTTATTTTTGTCTCCGTATTTAGAACCACTAAAACAAGTCTAAACACTCTTGGACTCCAAATTCCTCTTCCACCCTATTACGATGAAAACGGAACTCCTTCACGCCAAGCTCTATTATTTATACATTTCATATTTTATCATTATGTCCATTCCCCGAAATATTATTCTCTTCTTCTTAGTACTTGTGTGCTTGATAGTAAACAAAGCCACATAATGTTCATTTCCTTCTCCTTATTCAGTTTAATTTCAGTGGACACGAACATAATAATCTTCACTAATATTAAACGGTGTTTAAGGTCATTTAAAAATTTCTGAAAATTAAACAAAGTAATTTTATAAAGTTTGATCTATGTAAATGAAATTGAATTTGAACAGTAATTAACTTTATTGGATTGCTATGTATATTAAATGCATATTATAACATTATTACCGTATCTTATATATAAGTGTATATATTAAAAATGTGTAAAGTAAGAAATAAAAACAAAAGTTAAAAGAAATTACTATTGAGTTAAAAACCTAAGAACATATTATTTTTGTTACAACTGTAACAGTGACAAAAAAGAGTGAAGTATTTGATGGTACAATAAAACTGGTTTTGAATCTCATTGATTTACAACAGTTGAAAGTATTTTTGCGTATTAATTTCAAAATATATTCCAAAATTTAAAAAAAAAATGATTTTATCAAAAAGCGACTGCTTGCTATTTTAAATGGTAAATAAGTTTCACGTGCTGATTATTTCAATACTTATGAATGAAAAACAAAACAAGGCCAAAGTTTTGCTTATTGTTGATTGAATAACAACTCCATTAAATATTTTCAGAGATAATTAATTTATTCATTTTCAGAAATAATATTTGGTTTTGATATTTAAAAGAGGTTGAAAGCTGAATCCAAGAATAGCATATGTTGTGTTCTTTTCACTGTAATTTGATTTAAAATTGCAGTGAAATATCAATAGACAAATATATATTTTAGTTTATAACTGTATAAAATATATAAATATCTTCTTTATATCTATACGATGTTAGAGCACTATTTTATTTTCGCTCCAAACTTTTTTGTATGAAAGGGTAATTTATATATTTGGAACTATCTGTCCCTAATAGCACAAAATCTTTAACAATAACATTCCGATATCTTTAAGATATTGTAGAATACTGTGAATATTGGTTGAATATTGGGCTCTATCCTTGAGATAATAGGAATTGATCATTATATTTGAAAAGGTGATATGAAGAAGATGAATAGATACACACTCTTTAAGACATAACATGAAACCAAACCGTATGGAGAAAGTGAATCGGAAATCAGTAGAGCTAAAGTACCTAGACTGCCATCTATTGGTACAGAAAAGCGTTACAAAGAATAAAAAAGAGTAGAACTCATTACAATCGTTGCCATACTTTCTCTTCTTCAAATTATGGGGAAAAGAAGGTAGGTAATAAAAAATAAATAAAATAAAAAACTGAACGAATACTCAACAATGTAATTATTTTCATCTGTTCATCATTTTTTGTCTCTAAGATGAGAAAATCATTTTATTCAATAAACCTACTAAAAAACATTAGTAGACGTACGTGAGAGATAAGCATATTTACAAACAAATGATGCGAAATTGTCAGCAATGTTCGTCAAAATTAATTTATAATCTTGAAATTAACGCTGTCTGATTAAAACTTTTAATAATATCCAATATTATACATAATTATTCACATTAATTATTTGCAACCTGAAGCAGAATCGGATTTCTACTTATAATTTGTATATGAAATATATTGACAAGTACATCGGCGCATGCTGGAATTCAAAAGTCTAATCAAGGATGTCTTATCAGTGGGTTATTTGATTTATGGAATTCTTTTATCCAAGGGTACATAAAAAACTTACTATATCGATTTTATTTTAATTTGGTATCAAAATTCTTCTTAGGAAAAATCAGTTACTTTTTCACAATCTAAATAAAATCATGTAGGTATTTCCATCATTGAATTTGCGGATTAGAAAATATAGATTAACTTACCGCCAAAATAATGAACCTTAAAAATTTGTAAAATAAAATGAATATATTTATATAAGATAAATAAATAATTGTAAAAGTTTCATATCAAGTCGAGTGTAAATTTATACACTTATAACTATAATTGCATAAACTCAAATATTATTTAGCTAAAGACATAAAATTTGTTTAAATGATTAATAATTAATTCCCTAATATTAGAAACTGACATACGCATTCAATGAATAAATTTTTAAATGCTAAATAAAATGTAAAGTATTTAGATATATTTTATAATTTACATATTTAAAATAATATGGAAATCACTGAACCGATTTCGGAAATTTTCATTTTATATGAATGTTCATAATCTCTAAATATGCTATCAATGATTAGCCCTTCTCCAAGAACCTATAGCTTCGATAGAAATAGAAAGCACACTGCCTCGCAGTACGTTGTCTCTAAGGGGAACTCGCAATAATGCATTATTTTAAATATTAAGCATATTGTTGTATTTTTGTTAAATAAATTAAAGGGGTAGAACAGATATCAAAAGTTAAAATTAATAATGTTTACAATCAAAACTGCAAGAAGTTGTATTGTATTTTGAAATTGCATTGTATTTGGAATGCTGCTGAAAACAATTAAAGGATATTGAGGTTGTGGGTTGATCTTGTACCTGGAGAATTGTTTGAATGATTGATACATTATCGACTATTACATATAGTCAGGGTCGGCCATCTCTGGGGGGGGGGTGCGGTGGATGCTATGCACCGGGGCCCCGCGACTGAAGGAGACCCCACTGTGATTAAGAATTAAAATAGTGTTCTGAACAATAATAGCGTTTACGCGTACTGAAAGTATACATGTTTGTTTCCACGTGGTTGGCTGAGCTTCAACTGACGTCATTATTAGGCAATAATCATAGTGATACTTATAAAAGGGGAGGGGGAGTTGATTTATGAATAAAGAAATCCCCTCCAGACATGTTAAGACAAAGCAGCCCCACTTCTGGGCGCTAGCGGCGGCCAGAAGTCGAGGCTAAGGTTGGGCTCAAATGGACTTATAAATCATCAGCTATATACTTTTTTCTGCATCTAATGTAATATTTAATTATGCTGTTTATATTACGTTGCTCAAACAAAAAGTAAAACAAAGATAAATTAAACGATCAACTCCTAACTATGCACATTGTGTTACTGCTTCACCGACCTTGATTGTAATGAAAAGAATTAAGGAAGAAGTTTAAATGTAACAGACAATGGATTTGGATATATACGAAGTTCATAGTATGTATTATAGTCTTGTGCAAGTGTGCAAAATATTGTAAATATAAGGTAAATAGATTTGCAATCACTTACCTCACCTACTAGGTAATAGCTTATAGTATAACATGTAATAATCTGTTAATTCATTCTATAAATTCCTTAATACTGTTAGAAATAACCATGTCCACGCCAAGGAAATATCCCTCTGGGTGTCAAAAAAGAAAATTATCAGAAAAGAAAAAAAAAAGAAGAAAAGCTAAACTTCAAGGAGTCACAAGTAGATCTGTTTTCTTGGCTACGAAATAATTCTGGCAAAGAAATTGCTTCAACTTCAGAAATTACAATTCAAACATCAACTGGGGAAGAAAGTTCCGCGCAAAGTACACAGTCTTGTAATGAAAATGTTGAAACGGGGAAATTTGTTGAAGAACCGTATGTTTATGCAAATATGACCGAATCAGAAAATAATGACGGAAATGGCAATAACAAATACGATCAAGAGAGTATAAATGATCCTGGTTTATAGCCAAGTATTATAACTGATAAATTTAGAATGTTTTTGTGTTTAGCAGACCTGTACAACACAAGGGATTTTTTGCTAAAAATGCTAAGGTAGATCATTTTCCACAACTTGCTACTTTAAAAAAATGCCAAATGGTGAAACCCAACTTCGCAAAGGGTTAATTTATTCAAAACGCAAGACTCAGTGCTTTGTTTTTGTTGTATACTGTTTTCCAAAAGAAGAAATGACCAAACTACACGATTTATAGATGGCTATAATAACTGGAGAAAGCTGTCAACTGTTATCCAAGATCATGAATGTTCTAGTAGCCATTTTAATTCGTTTATTGCTTGGGAAGAATTACTAAAACGACTAAATTTACGTTAAACTATTGGTAAAACAAATCAAGTTAAATGTTTCAATTTTTCTAATCGTCCACTTCGAGGAGATCGCGAAATAAAAGGATAGCATAATAATGGAAATTTTTTATGTTTGATTGAATTATTAAGTTAATACGACCCTGTGCTAACGGATCATATGAACAAAATAATAAATTCGAAAAATAGAATTGTGCATCATTTAACACATAGTTCTGAAGAACAAATTATCTCTGCATTAGGAAATGAAGTCCTTAACAAAATTAAACATGATATAAAAGCAACCCTGTACTATAGTATTCAAATGGATTGTACTCCTGATATTTCCCATAAAGAACAAACTTCAGTCAGTATTAGGTATGTAAAATTTGAAGAGAAAAGGTTAACTATAAATGAGTCATTTATAGGGTTTATTGAAGTAACTGATGGAGAAGGACTACCAAAACCTCTATTGAGAAGATTTACTGAGCTTGATTTAGATATTATGAATTGTAGAGAGCAAGCATATGACAACGGTAGTAACAGGAAAGGGAAATATAAAGGAGTGCAATCTAGAATGCTTTCTCTAAATCCGCATGCAATTTATGTTTCTTGCCTATCACATTCCTTTAATTTATTAATTTGTGATATTGCAACGTTTCCAAACGTTATTAAATTGTGAACGTTTATATTGCTTATTTTCTGCAATGGAAAAATATGGGAAGTTCTACAAAGCATTTAAACATTATTCTTAAACCATTATGTGACACTCTTTTGGAAGTCAAAATAGATTAGGTGAAAGCAATGCATACACAGTTTGAAGGAACTTGTAATGCCCCAGAATAATTTATTGATGTTTAAATGATGTAAGTAACAATAATACGGTGGTATCCGAAGCTAAAAGTTTATTAGGTGCAAGAAATGTCATTTATTTTATATTGGTTTGCAATATTTTCCAAAATTAACACTATCAATAAACTATTTCAAGCAGAAATACTTGTTCTTGACTCGGCTTTCAATAAAATTAAAACTGAAATCCAAACTTTAAGAACAAACTTTAATACGTTTTTCGACGAAGCAAAAGTGCTAGCACATAATTAAAACATTTTCCTGAAAAACGAATTCTAAAAGGGAAAAGATTATGTTCCGAGATTGTAAAAAAAAATCCAATAGAGGAATTTATATGTTATTTTTTAACACTGTAATTGGTACGGTTATTGTACAAATAGAAGATGGATTTAAAAGTATACCAAATAGTATTTCTGATTTCAAATTAATCACTGATATAACAACTTTAGAAAAATATGAATTAGAGATATGTTCCAAAAACTTTGTAAAGTTTTATAACACAGATGTAGATGAAAACCTAATCCAAGAAATTTGTTTGTTAAAGAATTTGATTTTGAATGAAAGAGATGTAAATATCACACAAGACACATTGCAATGCATACTAACTAATAATTATAATGAGGTTATTTCTAAATGTATTAACTGCGTTAAACCTTTTCTTTACGTTGCCAGTTACTATAGCAAGTGATGAGCGCTCTTTAAACAAATTAAAATTAATAAAGAATTATCTTCGTTCAAGCATATGTTCAGAACGCTTAAATACACTTTCTGTATTAAGCATTCAAAAAAAAATTGCAAAGTATTGTAATTTTTTTGAAATAATTGATGTATTAGCAAAACAAATAAGATATTAAATAAATATGCATTAATAATATATGTTTAGAACTTTTTTTTTTTTTTTTTTTTTTTGCTTTACAAAAAAAATTAGGGTTCCAAATGACTTCTTTCACCCAAGCCCCTTTGAAGAGAAGGCCAGCTCTGACCATAAGGCCTTTAATTTACTTTGTCATAACCGGTTATAAATATATGGCGAAGAATTATGTTATGAATTTGTAAATTTTTGTTATTATAATTTTTCAAATTCAAATCATAATAAAATTCCTCCAACATGATTTTTGATTTATGACTTATGATTGTCAGCACTACTGATTTTCTGTATGTGTGAGTTCTACAACGATACTTTGTCAAAAACATATTTTAAATTCTTTTTCATTTTTTTAGGATAAAAAATCTATCATTCTTACGTATATCTAAAAAATATTGCAGTTATTGCTACTGTAAATACACTTTCTGCATGGTCTGAATTTGATGCTTTTAATGAAATTTTGTGGCATTAAAGCACAAAATCAAAAATTAGGTGTATAGTTTTGTCAAACTAAATAAAAAGTTCATTATTTATTTTATACTTGAGTAGCCTCTTAGCCGATGCAGTTCCAAAGAACTGCACCGTTGCCCAGGGAACACCACGTGGAGGTGGGCTACTTTTGTTCCCCGCCCACCCACCCTCCATCACTGCATCCGAAGACAGTAATGATCTGAAAACTGCATCGGGCAGCCGACGACAGTTTTGATGTTAAACTGCGTCCTTCTGCGACCGGTATCTCACTGGAATATCCAAGGCTAAGCAGAACTGGTAGATCGCAAAGGATTCTACAACTGGCACTCCGACAGGAGCCATCCGTGCAGGCAAACCCAGAGCAGAACACAGCTTGTAGATCGTATATGATTCTACAACAGGGATATCTAACTTCTGAGTTGCAGATGGAGCCAGTTTCGCTGGAAGTTCTAAAGCCTGGCAAATCCTAAATACCGTGTAGGACCGAACCACTGGGACGGATTCTACTCTAGTCGCAGGTGGATCAGATGGTGTATCAACATCTTGATCCAAATCGGGATCGAAAAACAGATCTCCGATTGAGGGTAAGTGAGGGAACATGTAATATTTCAACAGTTCCAAGATCGTCCATAGGACGATCCATCCAATGATGGCCGTAGCCTCATTGAAATGTTCACAAAACACACCAAGCATAGCTCAGCAAAAAAGAGTCACACAACGATCAGTTGCAAAAAGAGAAATGATTCTTAACAGAGCAGAAGAAGGTGGATTCATTGTTTCATCTATTATATTGTTTGTATTTTGTGGCTTTGTTTAACATTAAACAGTAATATTTCTGCTAACAACAATAATAAGAGTGATTGTTGAAACCTTCTGCATCCAATAACAACATATTATAACCAATGATTATTACTAACAATGGAATAAATCTAACAATCAAGCATAGAATACTAGAGGGGGCAAAGAGGGGAGTTAATATTAAATTAAATTATGTGGGTTTTAATTTAAATATTTTTTCGAATATTAACTAGATTTTTCATGGGGGATTTAAAACGAATACTATCAATCGAGATTGAAATTGATTAAAATTTGTAAAAAAAATTTTGAGTAAAATTCGTGAACAAATTTCCTTTTTATTTAATATGTTAAGAAATAAGCTTCTACCCTGTGCTGCGTTTGAGGTAAATTGCCATCTCATATTAGTGTAGTAATTAGTTAAACAAAGGAAAAGGAAGGTAAAAGAAAAATGAAAGAAAAAGAGAAGAAACGCGCAAAAAATATGCTGAAAGATAAAATTCCCGCGAAACTAATGCAGAAAAAAACATCAATTCAAGAAGCACCAATTTTTAAAATCCCTTACATGAGCGTTTAGTGCTTCGTAAAATAATGAAGAAAACCGAATATGCATTTTGGTCGCTCACTTGTCAATCAAATAAAACTCAAAATTCCATACCAAACTATTTTAACCATAAGATCAATTATCAGATTAAGTCGCTGTTACTATGTTTACACGCTTGTGAACGAGCAAATTGACAGACGGTCTATCCAAATTTGAAATACTTTAAATGCTAAAACGCCGGCTCCTGGTCCAGGGGTAGCGCATCTTCCCCGTGATCTGGGTATCCTCGGTTTCGAGTCCTACTTCGGACATGGTTGTTCCTCCCCTTGTGTTCTATCTATGAGGTGTGTGAAAGAGCCTGCCTGTATAAAGAAAGATGTTGTGCACGCGAGTGTGTGAGTGCCCCATTTTCATATGAGCTGGAAGTCAGATTTCTGCCCTCGGGTGCTCAGGGGTATTTATCCTCAGAAGCTAAGGGACCATTCTTTCCTTTGTAACGCGAACATGACATCATCAGATGTTAAATCTGTACATCAAATATTACTCATTTAGCGTTCTTCGTTTTGTTGCTATTTTATTAAATTACTTTCGGACCACCGAATTGACAAATTTCTTCTGAATGAATTTTGTTCAAAATTTGATAGAAATTTAAAAATCTGAAGTAGAGACTATATACAAAATTTCATCCATCAAGTTGAAAACGCTTTTGAATAATTGTGTTCACTCATAGGCGTGATTTTATTTTTAAAAAAAATAAGTTCCTCAGATTCTTTGAGATCTAAAACGTGCTGATTCGTCAAAATATGGAGTCCGAATTTTTTTTAAAACTATTATAAGTGCAAACTGTAAAACTATATTTAAACTATAGGGTGTTCATTAATTATTGTCGGGGTTTCCGTACCTCATAACTTTCGAATAAAACATATTACGCAAAAACCGATTACGTATTCGTAAATTACAACTCAAAGAATTTTATTAATGATATTAAAGTGTAAAGCTTGCACAATTTGCACTTTGTAGGCATTCAGCTGAAGGCGATTATGTATTCGTAAATTCGCTGAACAAATTTTGACTTTTGATAATCGTGCGGGTTCTCCGAGCCCCATATTCTACAGTTACGTTTATTCACTTTTTCTGACACATGAAAAGTGGATTCGTCACTGAAGAACCATTTCCGAAGGTAATTTTCATCATCCTCAATTCGAGTCAAAATTTGTTCAGCGAATTTACGAATACATAATCGCCTTCAGCTGAATGCCTACAAAGTGCAAATTGTGCAAGCTTTACACTTTAATATTATTAATAAAATTCTTTGAATTGTAATTTACGAATACGTAATCGGTTTTTGCGTAATATTTTTTATTTGAAAGTTATGAGGTACGGAAACCCCGACAATAATTAAAGAACACCCTATATTATGTATAACTATAAACTATATTTTTTAACTATTATAAGTCCGGGCTAGGCAGACCATCAACCCATTCTTATTTGATTGATTGTTGACGAGTTTTCAAAAAGTTGGCATGATTCTGTCATGTATTGCAAGAAACTGGACATTATTCTGAATTCTTACCGAACCTTTAATTACTGTGTCTTACTATAAAAAGTATCCAGAAACTGAATTGAACCATCAAGTGGCACAAATAATGCTCAAAACCTTGAAAGTGAAATATGCATAGAAAATAAATATGCATTAATAATATTTGTTCAGATTTGCATTTTTTTTACAAAAAAATTAGGGTCCTAAATGACTTTTTGCGCCCAGGCCCCTTTGAAGAGAAGGCCGGCTCTGAACGTAGTGCGCTATATGAGATAAAAATGACATTTGTTTGGCAGAAAAAAATGCGTTTTATTGAGCATTTGGGTACAAAAGAAAAAAAACACGATTTGTGCATATGAGAAAAACAAAAAAAAAAGGTCTTTTCTTAAAAGAAAAATCGTTTTTAGTAGGGGATATGGTTTCCCCGGAAGGCCAGCAACGTTGAACACCTTTGAAGCATCGAGTCAATGAAGCTATTAATGAGGGGCTGGGGTATTCTGTCCCACTCCTCCAGAAGAGCTCTTTCCAGTTCTTGGAGAGTTTATGGGGGTGGTTTTTTTTCCTTCTTCTTTTTTTTTTTTTTTCTTCTTTTCTTTCAAGGAACGAAGTTACTTGTCTTTTGCCATATGAAAATATAAAAGAAGGTATAAAATTGGTCTAGACAAAATAAAAACAATAAAAAAAAAGCCCAACCAAAAATATAGATAGATATCCTTGGAGAGGTTCAATAATGATGACGGACCTTTTTTTGTATTTTAAAGATTTTATTTTTCTCCGCTTTCGGGAGTTTCTTTGAGCCTTGCCTTTCGGCGTGCTGCTACGTCAATGATGTTACAAAGACTGGCGGTTTTTTACATATACCGCTAGAGGGCGTTACAAGTGAGAGGCGGGGCGACATGCTTACATAACATACTCCCGCCTTGAAATTGCACAATTTCAATATTCAGACACTATATGAATTTCACACATCACAATAAATTCGACAGAATTATTATTAAAAAAATGAATAAATGTAAAAACAAATAAAAAGTACTGAAATAATTCTTATATATAAATTTACACAAAATAATACTGAAATAATTCTTATATATACAAATTTATACAAATGAGTTAAAGTCTCTATATATTATTTACAATCATATACACATATAAATCCAATTAATTTTTTGGAAGTAAACATATTTGACTAATACCTCTTTTAATAACACCATTCAAAACTCTTATTACTACAACTCTGACTAAACCATCTGAACCTTTTATTAATTCTTGAATTCTACTCAGTCTCCATTTATATGGAGTCAAATCTGGATCTTTGATTACAACCATATCATTAAGATTTACATTATTCTTAGTTAACTGCCATTTGTTTCTAAGATGTAAATTATTCAAATAATTACGTTTCTAATTTTTCCAAACTTGTATTAATTTAGTTAATTTTGCCATTTTGACAAATAATTAATTTCTTCTGAAAATTCAGAAGGTTGCACCTTGCTTACCATGAAGTTGGATGCTGCTTGAATTTCCTTTATTGTTATCTTACCTTTTTTTACGTGCAGAAGAACACTTCAAATTATTAATAAATCTGAAAAGATAGCTTACAATTTTAGTATAGTTGTTACTTAAATTTAAGATATTACAAATAAAATTATTAGAAATATTAGTTAGTAAATTCAATTCACAAAGAGTTTTAACTTCTTTCAGAAAGTCATTATTGATTGCACACACTTGCGATTTGCTGCACGAAAGACTTGGTTTCACTTCACCGGATTTATTTTTTGAACACACATAGATGACTGCACCGTAGTTCTTAACTGAGGCATCACAGAAGCAATGTAGGTCTAGGGTGGCGGGATTCTTGTTGATAACACATCTTTGAATTTTTAACTGTTGTTAAGTCTGGAAATTCAAAATTTAAGTTTTGATTTATTCCCTAATAATTCAGGATGGTTTGAAACCCATTTGTGAAGTTGCATGCCTCCTTTACTTAAAAGTTCTATTAACTGCTGTTGTAAAGCCTTGGTTTCTGATAAGTTATTTGAACCAGTTAAAATGTCGTCAACATAAACATCAGTAAGAAGTGTTGCAGATGCTTGAGGAAATTCACTTTTTCTTTCTCAGCTAATGCCTTGAGTGTTCTGGTGGCTAAAAATGGAGCGCATTTTGTTCCATATGTCACAGTCCGTAGTCTGTATGTTTCCACAGGAGAACATCTGTTAGGTTTCCACAGAATTTTTTGCAGGTCTCTATCTGCTTCTGCGACCAAAATTTGGCGATACAATTTCCTTATATCTGCACTAAATGCAAACTGATATGTTCGGAATCTTGGAATGATGCACAATAGTTCCTGTTGAACTGTTCCGCCGTTCAATAAAATGGAATTAAGTGAAACTCCATTGCTAGAATTTGAAGATGCATCCAAAACGACACGCAAGGGTGTTGATGTGCTCTCTGGGCGAAATACAGCATGATGAGGAATATAATATTCACCATTGGCAATTTCAGGAGAATCTAAAATTCTTTCCACATGATTTAACTGGAAATATTCATCCATGAAAGCCTTGTATTGCATTGCCATTGTTTTATTTTTATCTAATCTTTTCCAAAGTAAATTTAAACGTCTTTCCGCCATTTCTCTTGAATCGCCTAGTGTAGAACGCTTTTCTTCAATTATTGGTAATTTAACAACATACCTGCCGTTACTATCCCTCTTATGAGTAGAAAGAAAATGTTCCTCACAGTAAATTTGTTCATATGTTTTTGATTCGACTGAATCATCTGTATTATCATCAAGAAAAGATTCTAAGTTAAAGAAATTTTTAACAGAATTCTCCAGATTATCATTTTCAAAAATTAATCCAGAAAAGAAATGAGAATTTTTGCCGTTGATTGTTCCCGTTACTAAATATCCGAACACACTGTTTCGTAACAAGAGTGAATTATCATATGATCTAAATTTTTCTACCTTCAATAAATCAAAGAACAACTCACATCCGAGTAATGCATTAATTTTACTAGGAATATGAAAAGTCTCATCCGCAAGTTTTATCTCACTTGGGAAGTTAACTTTTGATATATCAATTTCTTTAGAAGGACTTAAATGCGTTATTTTAGGCATAATTAAAAATGATACAGTTCTGTAAAAATCATTGTCTTCATTAAAAATGGTAGTGGTTAATTTATTTTTAACGAAGAATTCTCCTCCGTTAATACCAGAGATGGATGCATTAACCTTTCCCGCTTTAAATCTAAAGAATTGGCCAAATCTGCAGTTATTATGTTTACCGAACTCCCAGAATCCAACAGGGCTTTTATTTTTATTTTTTGACCAAATGCGTCTTCAATAAATAACTGCGTGGTGCATAGAATGTTTGAAGATAGTTTCGAGTTGCTTGTAAGCGCTGACTCAGCATCAGGGGTTAGTTTTTGTGGCAACCTCGACGAGCCAGACGGTTCATTGTTTACATAAAGTTGCTCCCCCGCGTCTGGGGGCGTTACCTCGGCGCGTACTTAAGAGTTTAGGATCCAGATGTATCAAAGAATTATGGCCTGATTTTTGACAGCTTCGGCAGAGGAATGTGGATTTGCAGGGTGGCTTATGCAATTTCAAACAGTTCTTACAAATGTTATATTTTTCTAAAAGCTCGATTCTTTTAGAAACACTCAATTTTAAAAATTCAGAGCATCTTTGTAAAGGATGTTCAAATTTACATAAAATACATGGCTTTACATTACTTAGTTTATTCGCATTAAGAAGAAAGTTTTTCGACTTATTTATTGCGCCTTGAAATTCCTTGTGGAATTTGTTACTTGTAGGGTATTTCCCTAATTGATCGTGTACCATCGCTATTGATTCTAAAAATTGCAAGAGCTCCTTCAATGAAGATATTTGTTTTGATTGTATGGATAATTCATATGCCTTTCTACTCTCTTTGTCAAGTCTTTCTAATATTATATTTACTAATATAGCATTTGTTAAGTCATTACATTCTAAATTCAAACTTTTTAAACCTCTCAGACTTTTATTTATTGTGTCTGTGATATTTCGTAAGCCTTTTGCAGACTCAAAATTTAATTTTTTTAGTTTTAGCATATTTCGAATGTGAATATCAACAATTGCTCGCTTTTTTTCAAAGCGTTCTTCGAGAGCAGCAAACAGTGACTCAAATGTATCGTCACTTGTTTCTATAAATTTAGCTTCACCACGGAGGGCAGCTTTTAAATAAAATAACTTTTGATCATTCGTTAATTCGATATTATCGTTTATTAGACACATAAATTGATTTTTGAAATTACTGAATTCTTCCATTTTTCCGTAAAATAGCGGTAAGGGAATTTCCGGAAGTTTCGTTTTTAATTCAATATGATTGATATAAGCTTCCAAATTTGAATTTTGATCATTTATATTATGCATTACATTTTCCTTAACATTATAATTAGAGAGTAAGCATTTCAAACTTACCTCTAATTCGTTTCTTTCTTCTTCGATATCCAATATTTCTTGATCGCACTTCTGGCTTAACATTTTATCTTCGTCGATTTCTAAATAATCCTTGAATAAAATTTCTAATTCATTTTTTATTTCTTCCACAATTGCCAGCTTTTGTTGACAGCTTAATATGAATTTATTTTCTTCTTCAACCATTGAACTATTTTCAACAAACTTTTTAACACTTGTTAGTTTCGCCTTTATCCTTCCACGGATTCTATTTAACTCTTTGGCTTTTTGAGTTTTATTTTTTTCCATATTTTCGCTAATTCGTCTCCGGCTCGGCGGACCAGAATGGAGAGGTTCAATAATGATGACGGACCTTTTTTTGTATTTTAAAGATTTTATTTTTCTCCGCTTTTGGGAGTTTCTTTGAGCCTTGCCTTTCGGCGTGCTGCTACGTCAATGATGTTACAAAGACTGACGGTTTTTTACATATACCGCTAGAGGGCTTTACAAGTGAGAGGCGGGGCAACATGCTTACGTAACAATCCTTGCTTGTAATTTTGTATTTGTCAATCAATTTCTCACCGATTACATAAAACTCAATGACGTAACTAAGAAATACAGTTTTCCATGAGTGGAAATAAGTAGTTTTCGTCACTGGACCGAAAAGCGGTTATTGGAAGTTAAGACAGCATTTACTAACCAACAAGAACTGCCAATTTCAAGAGATGTTGTAGGGCCTTTGTAATGTCCCTGTGACTTTGAAAGATTGATGGAAGCTCTTTTACGAGAATTGAAAACGAAAGTATGCCATGTATATTTGGGTGACATTATTATTATTGGACGTACGTTAGAAAAATAGATCAGGAAAATCAGCTAAAATTTTTCAAAAATTCAAGGTTAATAATTTAAAACTCAGTCTTAAAAGATATCGTTTTTTTTTTTTTTCCCCTTCTTCTTCTTTTTTTTTTTTTTTTTTTTTTTCTTTCAAGGAAAGAAGTTATTTGTCTTTTGCCATATGAAGATATAAAAGAAGGTATAAAATTGGTCTAGACAAAATAAAAACAATAAAAAAAGCCCAACTAAAAATAGATGATGATCTAAATAGTAAAAAAAAAAAATTTTTTAATGAATACTCTACATAGATGAACAGAAGCCAAAATAGGGTTTGACTGAAACAGAAGAATGTGAATGATCGTTTGATTATTTTCATCAACTTTTGATATCATCAATTTTGACCTGTCTTCACTCGCACAAACCATTCTAAATACTAATGCTTGCAATGATGGAATTAGAGCAATTCTCTACCAGAGATTATCAAGAATAAACGTGTGCCCGCATATTTTAAAAAAGATTTTGGAAAATCAATGAAAAATTACAGTGTTAGAAGAGAAAATATCGTTATAAAAATTATTGCGCCTTCTAGTTATCGTAAAATCAAGTGAACATTTCCATCATTACCTTCACAGCAAGAATTTTATTCTATGAATCGACCACGTCTCCCATAAGTAGCTACTCATATAAGCGTGAACGGCAATTAATGCGATTCCAAGAGTATGATTTTGAAATGATCAAATCATGGCAAAGTAGATGTTTTGTTAAACTGAATATTCTTATTCCCTTGTGATGCTTTTCCAACCTTTTTCTCATTCACCATGGCTGATTTCGAATTCGTTTCCATACTATCAGTCAGAAACAAATCGGTATTAAAGTATTTTCATTTGTTTAAGTCAGAAGTCATTCATAGAAAAATGATTTTAGAACCAAAAAATGCAATTTAGAAACCAAAATTTATATTTTAGGGAAACTTCGAAGTAAACTTGCTTTTTTGAAGTATTTTCCAATTAATTACATTGTTGTTGTTGTTTTTAATAGCAATTTTTGTAACTTTATTCCTTTCTGACCTAACAAATGCACTGCATTAGACTCTCTTTGTATTTACCGGGTTTTTTTTTTTTTTTTTTTTTTTTTTAGTTTATTTGAAGTTTTTTTCGGGCATGATTTTCCTTTCATTCGGCGAAATTAAATTTTTTCGAAAATTTAATTTTTGAAACTATGAACTATTTATTATATTTATTTATTTATTTATTTATTTTATTTATTTATTTATTTATTTATTTTTTGGCTACAATCGAATTTTTTACTGAATCTATTATAAGTTTTACGTAATGTATTTTCTGTTTCTAACATAAACTTCTGTTTCTAACTCAATTTGAAACCTACTCATTCTTAAGATAATGAGTCCTAGAATCATGTCTCACTTAAATTTTAATTTGCTTCTTTTAATTCCTTTCCTCTTTATTAAAAAAAATAATAATAACATGTTTTATTTCCCATCCTTCTAGTAATAGAAAAGTCTGAAGCGCACTTTCATAGAAAAGTGTACATTTCACATTTTATATCTTAGATGGCAGCACATACCGAATAACTTCATGGATAAAAAAAATTTTTAAATTGATCTGTATAAAAACCATGAAGTTCTTCCAAATGCTACTTACTGGGACTATGAAAGCCATTTCATTTATTTCAAAAAAAGAAATTCTATAAAGATTATTCATCTATATTGAAAAAAACTTTCAAGGCATTAAGTAAATATATTGAAGATCCAATTACCCAAAATATCCAGTATTTAAATTTGATCAAAAAGACTAAAGATTTTAATATTAAACATGTTGACTTCGAGAAACAGAAAATATCACTGATTTTATCAAAAAAATAATGTTAAAGAGGAATAAGTATTATTCAAAAATTGATTCTAAGGCCTTACTGCATACCAGATGACGCTGTGTACAGCCTAGGTGGCGCTAGACTGCATGTTTCTCAGCAAAAGCAAATAAATCAACTGAAGAAATTTTAAATGGAATAATGTATATGTCCATTCATTTGTTCAAATAAAATTTTGAGCCGAAAAAGTCTTTTTCTGTCAGAGTCAGCGATGTAAACTCGTAAAACGCAAAGCAGAGGGCTCTAATCCCAAATAATAAAAAAATAAGAAAGCCCGCAACTGTTAAAAAAAACAAAAAAACTACATCACAAAAAGCAAGAATAGAAAATATAATAGTAACGATTATTTGAGTTTGTGTAGTTAAAGAAAAAATAAATTTCATTTATAACTAACGTTAGTTATAAATGAAATAACTCATAGTGTTTGCCACCAATTTGTCTAGATGGCAAAAAGACTCCCAAACTTCCTCAACTTTGTAAAACTCCTAAATTTAAGTTTCAAAGATAAAATAAATTCTTAATTTGTCTTTGTTATTTCTACTAATGCAAGTTGTAATATAAATTATTTAGGATTTACGATCTAAAATATAATTTTAAATAATCGTTTTTCCAGACAAATTCTTTCGATCTGTTCGAAAGTGCCGAATGAAGCAATAAACTTTGCTGTTAGTAATCAGCTTATTTTCCTTTGTATTATTTTTGCAACTTAACCCTTTATCTACTACATTATGAACTACTGAAAATTTCTGCGTAAATATATTTTTTGTTGCCATATTGATAACATGGCAACAAATTGGCATTGGCAAATTGGCAAGATTATATGAAATTTAATTTGTTAGAACTAATTAATTTAAGTGGTATTTAAAAGTATCGCCAATACACAATGTATAAATTTCCTCATAATAGAAAAAAATTACAGATGATATTTCTAATGAAATTTAACCTCTTGAAAATGCTAAATAACCAAAAGACACTCATAAGAAAACAAAGAAATCATCAAATTGACATAATTTTATTTTATCTTCTATATATATATATATAGTAAATTGAACGAAACAATCTAAACAACAGTATAAGTTTGGTATGACTATCAAAATTTGAAGATTAAAAATGTTTTGTTTGAGAATCTATTAAGACACCAGTTACTTAAAATATTTAATTGAAAATTGTAGCGAGCGGTAATACTGGCGAACCGGCTGGTCGCTAAAGGCGGCTAGTACTTACATAAAGCTCAATGTGTGTGTGTTGGCGCTCTACAGGCCAGACCGTTTGACCTACAGCTACCAAATTTGATACCTTGGGGGTCCCTTTTTTTGAATTTTTAATTAGAATTTTAAATATTAATTAAAAACTAACTTTCCCGCCAAAAAATCCTTTTCACATTCCCCACCGCCAAATGAGTAAGGCTTCAATTTTTTTTTTTTTTTTCCCCATGCTAATAAGGTTTGGCTTAATATTTTTCGGCCGATTATTTCAAACGATTCTGTTTATTTTCTTAATGTTTGATGCATTTAAAATTAAACATTGCTAATTAATCGATCTTTCAGATTCCTTCTGAAGTACTTTTGAATTAAAATAAAACAGAATAAAGGAAATTAAAAATTTCTAATCTGCGTAGCGTTGCCCCAACTGGCGTAGAAAAATTCACGCATTTGCGTTACCGTAACTGGCGATGAAAATTCACGCATGCGCATTGTGTTCTGATTGTTGACAATTATTATCAACGGATGCGGGCTTGATTTAAATTATTTTTTAGGTTAGTTGTATGCTTTTGTAATTAAATTGTATTTATGCTAGTTATAAATTTTTTGTATGCGCTTATAGTTTTAAGTACATCGTTTTTTAAGTAGTTTTTTTTAACCTGTTTTCAACCGATTATCTTAAACGATTGTTTTATTTTCTTAGGGTTTGATGCATTTAAAATTAAACATTGTTAATTAATTGATCTGCTCATGATGTATCTGAGAAAATTTTGTTGACAAATTCTTGAGAAATTACATAAATTAAGAAAGATATTCTTTAGTGTCCATAAAGTTTAAACACTCAGTGACTCTGTTTTCAGTAATCATTCTAAAAAAATGCTTTGTTTCAGTAAAAAATATTATTATATTGCAGATTAATTCTCCCCACTTTAATTTATGGCATAAATTCTACGGGAGTTAACAGAAAATTAGTGCGATACATATTACGTTATGGCTGAAGACCTTTATAATATTATGAGTGAATTATATGACTATCAAAATGTGAAGTTTTAAAATATTTTGATGAAGAAACTATTAAAGTAGGAATTGCATAAAATATTTAATTATTAACATTTTAACTAACATTAAGATTGGCGAACCGACTGGTCGCCAAAAACGGCTAGTACATAATAAAGGTTGAAATTCACATTTGATGATAATCATAAAAACATTTTTTTTTTCTTTGACACACAAAAAATATATTACAAACGGAGCATTTTGAAGAATATTTTTGAGTGCGCAGAATTCACAACGTCCTCGATTCGACATGAATGTTGGCCAGTGGTATCCTCTATTTTCTAAACGAACATCATTAGAAACAGGCAAATTTCTTTTTCTTTTCTTTTTTATTCTCTAGTGTTAGTAAAAATAAATAATTAATTAATTAAAAAATATATAATTGAAATCTATAAAAAATACTAAATCATATTGCTAAACTATACTTTCATAATTACATTATAATAAACAGAAATACTATAGATAATTACATGGACAAAATGAAAACAAGTTTTACTCCAACACTACGTGTACTGGCGTATATATATGGCTTGTAAGTACCACCGAATAATTCGACAGTTAATCACATTACATAATCTGTTGTCTTATAATGGTCTGAAGGAAGCAGCGCAAACCCTCTTGGACCAGATTTTCCCATCTCCTGCTATTTCAACTAACTATAATTTAAACACTTCAACGCAGCCACTTGACCCTCCATTTTCCCTCCAAGAAATTTCAATGATTATAGACAACCTTCCGTCAGGTAAAGCTCCCGGTATTGATGGAATTGACAACCTCCTTCTTAAAATTATACACAAGCGCTTTCATAATATCTTCCCAACTCTCTTTAATAAGTGCCTAGAATTGAGTTGCTTCCCAGATTCCCTGAAAATAGGAAATATTATTTTATTCCAAAAAAAAGGAAAAGATCAGAGACTGGCATCTTCATATCGACCCATTTCTCTCCTGCCAACAATCGGGAAGGTGCTAGAGAAATTAATGACCCAAAGGTTAACTTATCATCTTGAGACCACTAATAGCCTCAGCGAGCGTCAACATGGGTTTAGGGAAGGTAAATCAGTAGACACAGCCATCCATGAGCTGATAAACAAAATTCAAGCTGCAAGAAGAGAGGGCAAGCATGTCTTAGTGCTCTCTATAGATATAAAAGGAGCCTTTGACAACTTGCAACACAAAGAAATTCTCAAAAGTCTGGATGAAAGTCCCTGTCCTTTAAACATCAATCGCCTCTTTCACAGTCTTCTCCAAAACAGGAAAGTGACCCTAATGACTCCAGAAGGTAGGGCCATGAAAGATCAGAAACAAGGCTGCCCTCAAGGATCATGCAGTGGTCCCGCTCTCTGGAATCTCGTAGCCAACGAAATTCTCAAGCAGGTCTGGCCAGAAAATGTACACATCCAAGCCTTTGCAGATGATTTTGTACTGGTTATCGAAGCGGACACAAAAAATAGCCTGGAAAGAGAAACTGAACTTGCAATAGCCAAATTTAACTCCTGGTGCTCAAATAATAAGCTTTCCATCTCCACGGAAAAAACAACCCATATTTTATTCAGCAAAATGGCGAGAGGCCCCAGAATCATGTGGAATGGAGACATCATTAAGAGAAATAAATCTATTAAATATCTAGGAGTCCACATTGATGACCAATTAAACTGGCTAGAACACATAGGAAAACAAGGAGAAAAGGCCATTAAAATGCACCAAAACCTCAAAAGAATCGCTGGAAGCACATGGGGAATCTCTCAGAAGCACAAAAGAGTTCTTTACAAGACAGTAGTTGAGAGAATGCTCGCCCATGGTTCATCAGCGTGGTGTCTAAACCCAACATATAGAATGAAGAGGAAGCTCTCCACCATTCAGAGACCATTTCTTCTCTATATTTCAGGTGCTTACCGTACAACTCCAACAGCAGCGCTACAAACCATTCTCGGCATTCCACCCCTGCACCTGCAATTACAGTTTGAAGCCAGACTAACGACAATATATCGCCTAAGAATCCCTCTTCCTCATAATATAACAGAGATACAACCAGAAGATCTAGAGAAGAAAGCATCTGGTTGGTCTACTCACCCTTCACAGCATCTCAATCCCAACCAAATTTCATTGGAAGATGAAGGAATAAATTTATCTCAAATAAATTATATCAATATCTTCACAGATGGCTCAAAAACAGAACATGGAGTTGGAGCTGCGTTTTGTGTTCTGTTCAATGATACCTGGTCCTACCACTGGTCTGCAAAATTGAATGAGAACAATACCGTTTTCCAAGCTGAACTCACTGCACTTCATGAAGCAGTAAAATATACATCCCAGTTTTCAAACAATAATACTTTTAAAATACATGTTGACAATAGAGCTAGTATCATGGCATCTTCAAATCCAAAGAGCACAAACCAAAAAGCAAGAGAAATTTTTGGTGTCCTGCTTTCAAAACCAACAATAAAAATTTCATGGGTTAAAGCACATGCGGGCAATATAGGCAACGAAAAAGCAGATCAACTGGCAAAGGACGCAACACAAAATGGGCAATTTTATATGCAAACAAAGATACCAAAACCACACATAAAAGCCCTCCTCCGGAAAGACATGCTTGAGGAATGGCAAGGATATTGGAGCAATGGTGTCACAGGCAGAAAAATTTTTAATATCCTACCTTCAGTCAACCTTAATCCCACTAACTGGAACAGAGAGGAAATTATTTTCTTCTCAGAACACGGCCCTTTTCCTGCCTACCTCAAAAGGTTCAACCTGTCTGAGAGTGGCCAGTGCAGTTGTGGTGGGATAGGCACCGCACTTCATTATGCTACGGAATGCATCCTTACAATCTCCTGGCATATGAAAAAACCATCACCAAGCCATGAACAGGAATGGCTGAAAAGAGTCGCCGGCAACTTCCTTTCCAGGCAAAAAATACACAGTATAATTAAATTTATAAGTGGAAATAGAGACCTATTCTCGCCTCCATAGCACTCAACATCAAGTCTCATACCAAAAAAAGACTAAGGGGAAAAACAAGCACTGCAGTCTCCTGTCACACATTTCAATCAAACAGAGATTGTCTACATTTCCATTTCTCAAATCATTTTCCATCTGATTTTTGTTAAACTGCATCTTGATCTACTATAACATAAAAAATGTGAACACAGATTATATGTATATTTTTACAAATTTTATCTCTCAATATGCATTATATTTCTAAGTTAATTACTACAAATTATAATTCTAAGTTGAAAAATTATGTAAACGGTCTCATCATAATATAATTTTTTATATAATTGTAAATTTTGTAAATAGTTATTTTTGTTTCGTTTTCCTACTGTAAATATTTTGTTAATTAAATAAAATTCCCGTAACATGCCTACCAAACCGTTCAGTGACCAGAATGGTCACGGATACGGGGGTATGAGACGGCGTTCTGTTCTGTCTTATAATGGTTGGGCAAATAATATTCTAAGACAATACAGAATGAATAAAAAAAAATACAACACTTATCTATGGTTTGATATAATATATTTATAGCAAAGAAAAGATAAGAGCGACAATCGTACAAAATGGCAGCAAAAGAACACAATGACGTACCATCAGAATATAAGTAACGGTTATTGTGCTATAAAGTTTTAAAGTGATTGGTACTTATAAGTACCATCAGTAGATAAAGGGTCAACCGAAATATAATGTTTTTATTTTATTTTATTTTTTAGTTTAATAATATTTCTTTAAGAAAATAAATAGTGAATGCTCCACATTAAATGTAATGCTATTAGTCAAATTAAAAAGTACGTGTGTAGAAATTAAATATCTTATCGAATAGAATTGTGATGAAAATTTCAATATTTAAGTGAAGATTTTTTTTTATCATGCATATACATAATATGGACATTTGCAGAACATTTGTAAAGAGAAAAGAAAATCTTTTGGTTTCTTCATTTCTGAAATTTTTTTAAAATATTGGATTAAATGGATGAATTCGGTTTCTTTTCAAAAAATTTTCAGTAATCTATCCATCCATTTTTATTCATTTCTTCAATAAAATTCGATTTAAACGACAGATTTTTTTTTTCTGGAAAATGAATAGAGAAAAAGACATTTTTGAAAATTCTATGCGTAGATTTAAAATAAAATTAGAAATCGGAAGAACTAACATATGAAGCACAGAGAAGGAGAGTTCCCGCACAAAGACATCAACAGAGGTGGCGCTACAATCGTTTACCAAACTTCGAAGTGAGACCTCTGAATATCTTTCTCTGTGATATGAAGGTTACTTGAGAGTAGAAATGGTAGTCTCACAGAAAGCAAATACGCTAAACAAATCTGGTTTCTCGTAAAGTTAAATAACGGTGTATATATATATAAAGTATGAAAATTTTTAACAAAAAAAAAATAAGAAAAGAAATATTTTTTTTCTACGACTGATTATTTATAAGGGAGTTTAGTAAAAAGCATAAAATTTCTTGTGTTTTACAGAAAATGCATTAAAATTTCATTTCTTTTCCACTTTGATCTCTATGTATGAAATATGAATTAAATATAAACCATAAACTTTGATGTAATTAAAAAATATCAGTGGAATTCACTCATTGAAAACTCCTAATAGTAAACAAAAAATAATAGTATTAGGAAAAAACGTGAATATAGAAAATAATATATTTTTTTTTTAATTCCAGGATAATGTCTCTCGGGATTCGAAACAACTAACTCAGAAATTATAAATAATAAAAAGTTGCCCTGATTCAAGATAGTATGGATAAAACAATCAGTCATTAATCGACTTTTATTCATTCTCGCTGCTAGAGTTCATTCGTTCTTAAAATTGTAAGCTATTTCACGATTATATAATAGGCATAAACCTTACAGTGTATTGCATTTAACTCACCCTTCCTTATAATAAGTTTTTTAATGGAAAAACTTCATTTTCTAATATTTATTTTTTTTAAATAGAATATATTAAAAGAAATTAATCATTTCTTTCCTTTATATAAAAGAATTTTCATGAATATCATCTCTCACAATTTAATTTAAGAATTTGGGTCAAACGAATCGTTTGATTTTTAATTCTATTATGAATAATAAAAAATATATATATTTCAGAAAAAGTAGTTAATTGATTTTTAAAGTTGAATTCTTGAAGAATTTTCAAACAATTTTGAGTTTTCTCATTAATTTGTAAAAAATTTTAATATTCCGCATCGGTTTTTTTATAGTCAGTGAATGATGTCATATGAGATAATCAGGATGCTAAGATTTCTCAGTTGCCATGAGGAGGCGCTACGGTCATTTAAGAAGTAACAAGATGAGTTCTCGCAACCCTCTTTCCGAAGTAAGATTTGTAACTACTATTTTCAGATTCTTAAGATCGAATTCAAGGGGTTATAACTTTTTCAAAATTATTAATAATATATTATTTACTGTTTTACTTCTGCCTTGAAGACTGATTTCGTATATTAAAATTAAATTAATCAGTTGTGAACAGAAGCGCAGTGTATTAGCCGACAGGTGGCGGTATGGTAGTCAGTCTGCGAAATGACAGGAAAGTAGAACCTAAGAACTCGTGCTCCGCTAAAAAATTGCGAAATCTGCCTACTTTACTTCTGCGATAATCCAACCGATCTCGATCTCGATCTCGATGGTGGGTTTATCGGGGTACCCGTCCTTGGAGAAGGACTATCCCCTTAATGATGTGACTGATAGAGCATAACTTATGAAATAATGCCATGGTACTGTTAAAATTATTGAGTTAGGAGTTCATATGTGGATTTGGCGAAGCTAGGTATGTGATTGGCTTGATTTGGGTGAGATTTGGAAAGTCGATATGCTATTGGCTGTTACTGTAGGAGTGGGTGAGTGGGTGTGCTGCCAGCAGTAACGGGTCTTTACGATATGGATCCAGTGCAGGGGAAGTTACATGTTAAGTTTAATAGCACTAGATGGCGCCGCGAGCAATTAATGTTTACATTATTTAAGCAGGTAAAGTGAAAGGGTTGTACCAGTTAGTGAAAGGGTTAGATGTGTTAGAGGAGTACGTTTTTTGGTCTTTTAATTCGGGGATTGGGATCGTAATTAGGGATTAGTTTTATAGCTTCGTTATCTATATTTATAAGATTGTTTTGTCAAACTTATGCAAGAGCATAAAATAGTTCGATTGGACAGTTATCCAAAATCTTAAAATGGCTTTTATTTTTTCACAGGAAATTTCCTCAGAGGAAAATTCGGAAAAATCAATGAAAAATCCCTGTTGTAAAGAAACTCTATTATTACTGTTCTGCTTATGTGCTAATTTCTCATCACCAGCATTTATCGGTAATTTTTATACTAATTATATATAACTATTTATTTTAACTGAAGGATTTTTTATCGCATTTGTACAAGCTGCAATTTTTTTCACCAGCTTTTTTTTTACTATGAATGTATTGTTATCGAATAAATGTGTATGCAAAACGAAAAAAAAAAAAAAAATCAATGTTTCTGTCAAGCCATATTTATCCATCGTAGTGCAAGCTAATGCATAAAATCTTTACAACATTGTTTGGTGTTCTGAATGTATAACAATTTCCTTAAGATATTGTGATAATTCAACAAATTATAGGATCGTTACTCAGATATTACTATAGGCTACTGCACTCCATGAATTTTAAATGCTGCACTACATGAATTTTAGCAGCACCCTATTGTAATATCACTCTATAATTTAGTAATGTTTCCTTATTTAAAATATTCTTTATTTGTAATATAAAATAATTTTCAAAAATAAAAAATTATAAAAAATACTAAATTTTAAAAAAAACTGAAAAATATTTCATGATTATTATATAGTTATTATTACAATAAACTTTTTCTGTCTCTCTCTCTGTTTTTTTTTGTTTTTGTTTTTAATAAGAATTAAATGTAACCAGTTCTTTTTTCCTTACATCACAGATCTTATGACGGACATACATGTATTTCTTAATATTAACCAAAGTGTGTAAATTTATTTTAATTTTTTTCAATTCTATAACCGAATTAAAATGTCTATAATTGTAGCTGTAGTTCTTTTAGATTTTCCTTTCATTAAAGGAATTTGCAACCAAATATTAATTTTTTTTATATCTTGAAAAATTTTTAATAGTTGAATTTTCGATTTTAATAAAAGTAATGTTTTATCGATATACTAATAATGAAATGTATTCGATTATTATAGTTGATTCAATGTAATATATTTGACGTAAAGAAGGATTGATTCATATTAATTTCAGAATTACCTAAAAAACCAACGAAGATTTCTGACCATGATTTAAAGATTCTTTATAACATTTAAAAAATAGGATTAAATCAAATCCAATGTTTAAAAAAAAAAAGGGAAAAAAAATATATTGTGTGATGAAGTTAGGAAATGACACCAGATAAAATTCACATACTGAATTGATTTGGTACCAGAAATCGATAGCTTTCAGTTAAGCGGTATTGATTGCTACTGTAACCGGTGTTCCTTTGTATTCTAAACAAATGAGTACAATTACAATGATCGCCTGATTACATTGTAAAAAAGCCTTGGCCGATCATTTTAATTCACTCAATGTGAAAAAGAATGCATAAAAAAATCGAAATTTGTATAGAGAATATGCATTAAATATAAGCAAAATAAAAACCAATAAGTTGTTTCAGCCTTCAGCAACAATAAGAAGCATACAACCTCGCTCAAAATGGCTATGAGTTACCGTTTCTTTCCGAAAATACACAGTAAGAACAACACTTGCTTAGTTTCTCACAAAACAAGATGGCGCTTCAATCGTTCACCAACTTCACAATGAAACCTACGATTCTCTTTCTCTGTGGTTCAGTTTAGACTCATTTAAAAGGCGATTTTTTAAAATTAATGCTTACATCATTCGGCATTTTCAAAACAATGATGCAACCTAATAATAGTTTAGAAGATTCAATTTAAAATAGACAAGATATGTGAAAGAGAATATTTAAACACGATTTACTTAACACAATTGTATTAAAAATGTGTTCAGTTTTCAAATTGTTATATAATTTTCTTAAATAATTGATTACTTACTCTTTATAATAATTTCGGATTTACATTGAAACCGCAATTCTTCAGAGTGTTTCAACGAATTATTTAAGATGTCATGAGTTTCAATAACATTCCATTAAAACTAATATCTTTCGAAAAAATTGACTCTATGTGGATTCCAAAAATTGTTTAAGGTAATCCGATTTTTCTCAAATCTTTGATGCTTTTTTTGAATTTAAAAGATTTCGTCAATATAAGTATTTTGCTTATTATTATTATTTATATTTGAAAAAACCTTCAGCGTTGAAAATTTTGATCAGCTTAGCATAAGTCACAGAGAAGATCCCCTCCTTCTCTCTAGCATAAGGCTTCAAACTTGGACACAAAAACCAACGTATGTGAAACATTTTAATGAATGTTTTGTGATAATAAATATAAGAGATTTGAAGGATTAATTTTTTATTAATAGAAATTATGGAAAAAATGTAGAGCTCTCTCTTTGATGTTTGAGAGCTTTCTTCTATCGCTTAACTTCACAGCATCTGTAACGGTGAAAAGCATTATTTTGTATTCACAGACAGACACAATATTTATAGGCATTAAACCCGAAATTTGTTATAACTATTATTTTCTTAACCAGCAGGGTAATTCATCCTGCTTTCAGAAATAGTTTGGGCGAAAGTTCAAATTGAAATAATTCAATCGATAATTGAAAGACCCATTTAATGATATTTTTAAATTTAATAATATATAATTTTATGTATGTATATTATATTTGTTATATGTTTTATGTATAATTTTATGATAATTTTATTTATAATCATAAAATTTTTATATAGTGGTAATACTTACATATTGGAATGTTTATTGTTTTAAAATGTGAGTCCACTTTAACCATGTCTGTGTTATCTTACTGATAACTATAAAAATTTGTTACACCAATGGGTTAAATATTTATTAAAATCTTAATAATAAATTCGCTTTTTCTTTTTTCATAAAATATATTAATCAATATAATTTGGAGTTGACTTTTCCTGTTATCTTCAGTAACCATTAGTTAATCGTTCAAAGATAGTATTCTCTTGGTTTAGACGCTTTGCGGGAGGATTAGTGGGATATTCGAACTTAATTTACGGAAAAGTAGTTGCAAATTAAGATTTCTCCATTATAGTAAAGGAAATATAAAATAATATCTTCTTATTACGTATTGAATTTACTTCATTGTTTCAAGTGAAAGGAAATTAATGCTTTAATTTAAAATCATGCCTAGTAGATCATCAATTCAACACCTTAGTAATTGGAAGGAGGCTGGTGACAGAGCTGGGTTGTCCATCTTAACTCTTATCAAGAGACTCTCTGATAATTTTGAAGTCCACTTCCAATGGGTCCCATACCACGTTGGTATTTTTGGCACCGCGATGGCTGATACCCTGGCGAGGGCTAATGCTCTTGATGCTCCTCATCCAGATAAGTGTTACACCTTCAGTGCGGTTTTCTCGGAACAAAAGAAATTGAATAGGGACTTGTGGAAACTCTCTCTGGATTACCATTGGTATTCCAGGAAGAGCCCTGGTGGTGCTCTTCTTTTCAGGGGTAACAGATGTCAGCAGACTTCTCTCTTTCGTTTTGCCAGTGGGCACTTGAGTTCTCTCTCCTTTGAGCAGGGCCAGAAAGTTTTTAAGACTTGAACCAAGTGTATGTCTGCCCAGGCTTTGTCTGAGCATATTTTAATTTTCATCGATTTTAGATTGGAAGAGGTGTTTTCCAAACCTTTATTGTTTTTAGATTTTCTGAAAGCTTTTGGACTTATGTTGTTGGTTTGATATTGTCATACCAACTAGAGATCAGTAACAACAACAAAATCATGCGTTTAACAGAATATGAAGTATCTGCAAAAAAGCATTCAAACCCTTTGTTATTATGTCTTTTAATTAAAGACAATTAAATAATTTGTATCTTAATTTTTTCGCTATTTTAGACTTGCTAGAACTGAATGAAAAATGTGAATTCTTTCTATATATATATATATATATTTATTATTGTATTCTCTTTTTTTCTTTCATTAGTAAATGTTACATTTTACACATTAACAAAACCGTGAACGATTTGAAACCTTTATGTCATCAAATATGAATTTCAAAAAAAATATTAATAAACAGATAATCACCATTTAGTTTTAAAAATCTTCATTTACCATTAATTTTCACGTTTATTTGTTTTTCCCGATTTTTTTAGTAAATTTGCTTGCTCGATTTTGTTTTCAAAAGAAAATATTTAATTGCTAAAATAGCTGGCGATTACAAACACCTGCTTAATTCCTTCTCAGAATCGGAGGGGGGGGGGGAAGCGATAAATAAAATTATTGTTATATCATGAGACCTCTTTTTTAATAAACTGGTTCGTTTTGTTTCACATTTCCGCAATTTTAGCATAACAGTTATAATATAATACTAACGCAATGGTTTTACATGACATTTTAAACATAATAATGCCTATTGTTTACATTCATAAAATTTTGTTTTAGTAACTTTTTGAAAATACTATTTATTTATTTACTATGACTTATGACTAAGCGAAATTAATGTTTAAACACATTTTTATTTATAAGTTTAAGTTTGATGCTTGTAAATATTGTAATATTAAGTGAACGAGAGAAAACTGATAGGAAGAATTACACTTGATAAAGGAGTATTATCCTAATAAGTTATAATTTTGTCAAATTTTGTTTTCTTAACAATTTGAGTTATAACAATTTTTTAAATAAACTGCTTGCGCCTCCTGTTTAGGCTTTAGCCTAAACAGCTGCCTTGAAGATTCACCAAAGGTGTTGTGTAGTTTTATCTTGTTTTCGTTATTATATTTGTATACATTAGAAAAGGCATATTCTAGAGATAAATTTCGCACTGAAATATCTACCAAGAGTGACAGGTGTAACTATAGAGAATGGTACCTAGGACAAACAAGATAAAATAACTTTTTTATTTATCCATTTTTTTTAAAAGCTGCAATCAGCCTATCCCCTCTATGCACTGAAATTTTGTCGAATTAATTAAACATTTTATCAGGAATCGGAGATTTGTCAATATTTGGATTAATTCATAAAAATTAATCCTTTCTTAGTAAATAGTATTATTATGTTAATTTCTCATTCATAATCCATTCAATCAGAGTAGAAGTGCTGATTTAATGAACTTTAAAGATCTAGTTAAAAGATATCCATCTGATGATGGACGTTTTTTTGAGAAATGAAAAGTATTCAGTCATTTATATTTAATCCGAAGTGAAAAAATGGTTTTATTGGCTTATGCTACATGTAAATTCAGACTTTGTGAAAGAACCGTTAGATTTTAATCTTAAAGTAACTTTAATGTTGTTCATAAAATCTTTTAAAATATATTTATTTTGCACATGACTACGCATACTACGTTCGGTGCTGCCAGGATAGCAGCCACTTCCAGTTGCAAAATTCAATTCCAGCATAGCCGATTGTCATAGTTCAACATTAGGAAGAAGACACATACAGCGCCATCTAACTATCTCACTTTGCTTCACTTAATAACATTTTTAATATTATGGATCTATACTCGTGGATGCAATGTAAACTTTTCTGGTACATTTTCAAATTACGTATTCATTGAATTGGAATCACCGGAATATATTCAGGTGAAAAGGTCACCTTCTGAAATTCTTAACATCTAGAAACGCACTCGGTTTGACTTCAGTAACTTTGTCCTCTGCTTTACTATAGTTATCAAATTGATAACCAGATTGCATAGTTTTTGCGAAAGAAAATGTGATATTGTAAAATAGATAGATTGACTATATTAAGCTTTTTTTTTTTTTTTTTTTTTTTTCATAATTGGAATGCTAGCTTTCGGTTAAAATTTCATTGTGGTGTTTCCTCCTAAAAAATTTATTCGAAAATAAGTCTTTCTACCAAAATTCATTAATCATTCAAAATTTATCAAAAAAGTTGACTCGGATAGTTATAAATGTTGTATATGCATAGTCGAAAATCCTAAATATTTCATTAAAATTCTAATGCTATATAAAATTTTAATTTTCTTTTAATCTGGAGACCCTGCTACAAAGGATTATAACGTATAGTAAAATAAAAGGATATTTCAAAAAACTGTTTCAATTTTGTCTATCCGTGAGCTAGATGGCGCTACTAGCTAATTTGCAGCTGTGGGCGCCTATCCGCAATGCTTTTTATCATAGAACATATAATTTTTTTAAAAAAATTGAACAAAAATAAACTTTTGAGTCTTAATGTGCTACAATTTATGATAATTTGTAGGAAACAGTTTACACGCAGCAAATGCTCTCTTCTGGACGCATGGATATTCTTTGGTTCTATTCTACTTATATTTTCTATTTTGTCTTTCTATCAATATTTGATTAAACATTTTGTATTTCTATTAATATTTGCAACATCTTAACGTAATTTTTTCCTTTTATTAAATTCGAAAAAATATACTTATAATCTGATTTCAATACAATTCTGGTTCCCGATCATGCTAGTCACAAGATAAAATGATTTAATTTAGATCTTTCTGGACAGTGTGTAAAGAAAAATTTTATAAAAGGTACAACGTTAGCTAGTTTGACGGTCCCCTACACACCTTATAAATAATGGCGGGGTTTTCAGTACTTGTTATCAGGTTTATACTTATATTTTTTGAAGTTTTATATTTTTTTTCCGCCGCCTTTTAATAACAATATAATATATATTTTTGTAAGTTTTGAGAAGATTTTTAATATTTTTTTTTGCCGGTTTTTTTCTTTATTTTTCCTGAAATTTCAGGTTGGTTCATTTTGAACCATAATCACGATGTGGGGGACTGCTAACAAGCTGACGTAGTACCTATTGAAATGAGTTCGGCGCATTAATATATACCTACTTTCCTGTTGTAAACTATAATAGTGGTATTAAACTCATAAATTGTGGATGTTGCATATGTGCATTTAAGTTTTAGATGTATTGCTATTTTTTTTAAGCGAATCTTAACCTGATTTTATTTTACTGTAATATCCAAACAATAAAGACGAAACATTTCTTAAGAGATTTATAATTAGATATGTTTTTCTTTGGCTAATTTGCTTAGTTGGTTATGGAAAATCAAAATAGTGGTGAGGTGGCGCTACGGTCAAACCCTTCGCTATTTAAAATGCATTCATTTATTGTATCTAGCATATAGATACAAATAAAATGCATTTCAGTCTTTTCCGGACTTCTACTCCTGATTAAATTATGTCGGTCTGTTTTCAAACGTAACGGTCAAACAACGGAAGTCAAACAGTGGAGGACAATGTGTTGCGGATGACGATGCGTTCCGCGTTGGAAGCGCCACTAAACGTCTTCCTTGTGTATTTAATAGAGTTATTATTCTATGTTTAAAGAGAAAAGTTTTTGTTTTCTTTTCTTTTCTCTCTCTCTCTCTCTCTCTACCGGCAAAGACTTTTGCCAGATATTGTAAATTTAGTAGTGTTGGTAAAACAAATAAAATTTTGTAGATAGTTTAGACCTTTGTATCCTCGCAGACTATAGCATCGCCAATTATAAATAACCGTGCAAAACTATCATGAATGTTAGAAATCTAATTTTTGTATAATTAATATACATTACATTAAATCTTATTTCAGACCATACCTTATAATGCTACATTTTAGAGAATTTTTAGAAAAGTCTGAGTAAATATAGTTTTATTCATTAGTAAAAGAAACACACTACTACTGTGATTTAATGTACTGTGAATAAACTTCAGCAGTGTTTCTCAAATATATATTTATCTTATAAATAGATAGTTAAATACTTTTTTCAATTCCTCCTGCTACTTTAACAAATTTGAAGGAAATAGAAACTGGAATTTGATAGGAAAAATTTTTAAAGATTCGAACCGAAACAAGCTTAAAGGATTCCAAAGTTTAACATATTGTTTTACATTTGATTCTTTTTTTTTTTTCCCTGGTATTGAAATTTACTCTCAATTATATAATAACAATAATGTAACTCACACATATAAAGTATTTAATAGCATATCAACTCATGCGAGTATTAAAACAGTTACTAAAATAAAAAGTATTGTTATATATTTTTAAAAATTTATTAAACAGGGCAAACTTTTTGGTCTAGCACTATCAAATGTGGGACAAATTTTTTGCATAAGGAAAAGCTGCTCACTAAAAAGAATCTAAAAAAAAATTCATTAAGAAGGAAATAAAATCTTTGATATTTTATTCTAAAAATCTAAAATAAAATCTAAAGTTTTCTTTAAAATAAAAGAAAACAAAAAAAATCATTTTTCCTCATCAATTTAGCAGTATATTATTACATACACATCATTTTTGCATTTTAAAATTTATAGATTATGTTTCCAGAGTTTATTTTTAATCATGTAAGAACATGATATTGTTTTTGGTCAGGGAGTTTTGAAGCTCGTGTAGGCAATGAATAATTGAAGCGCAAAATCGTGTAGGCAATGAATAAAGCATAAATGGCATTTTTCATCTTCATCTGCTTCACCTCCTTTACCAGCATTGCATTATCATTATGTATGCTTCTTTGAAAGCAGATGTGTTTTTAAAAGGTTAACCTGCTGTTAGAGACATGGGATCTCCCCCATAGTAATCCTACGGGGCTATAGAAGACCTGCATGGAGTCATCTACTGCGCATGCGCAGATGGTTTTCGTTATATCTCGTAAACTACATATGTTAGATACAATGGGTTTTCACCGTAGTAATCCTACGGGGCTGTAGAAGATTCCCCCATGGAGTCATCTACTTCGCATGCGCAGATGATTTTCGTTATATCTCGTAAACTACATATGTTAGAGACTTGGGGTTTTCACTTAGAAGTACCCCCGGGGTCCTCTAAGTCCCCCAAAATTTTGAATCCATTGCACATGTGCAGCACGGATTTTGCTTAATATTGGTCAAATCACTGTTGGATCGATACCATAGAGTTCCTATGGGTCTCATTATGTCGATGATGTCAACTTCCAGTCAGACCGGAAAATGTTATATCTTGGCTTCTATGCAACGTAGAGACTAGTGCGACCCGTCTAAAATCAAGTCTCGATTAATAGAGTCAAATGACATTTTTACCGAAACTCGTGCCTCGATAGGGTTCGAGATCGGGTCTCGAAATTTACAAATTCGAGTTACTATTCCGAGTGATTAGTGAGACGCGGGCTCTCAAAGTTGTAAAAATTTGAATTTTAGAGCGAGGTTTTAGACCTCGTTTTTGCAAAAACTCTCTTTGCGACTGACATCGCTACACTCTACTCGATGTCCTCTATCGAACGATACCACATTTACGTCGCTGTCTTTTATTAGGAGCCGAGAAACGGAAAAAGAACATGATGTTATTTTGGTAGGGGGGTTTGAAGCTCTCTAAAACACGTCGGCAGTGAATAAATCATAAATGGGGAGTCCTAAGCTTTCTGCCGATGAAGCTTTGCAAAAAAAAAAAAAAAGCATCGAAAAAAATGTTCTCACATGATAAGTTGAAATTTGGGATAGCAGATTTCATTTTTTTATTTTTATTTTTTATTTATTCTTTTTATAATGTGAGAGCAGGATGTTGTTTTAGTTTGATTTTTTTGAAACTACAAAATGCGTAGGCAACAAATTTTGAGGCCTCAAATGAAGCTCGAAATCGTGTAGGTAATGAATAAAACATAAATGGGGCAAAAGCAAAATAAAATTTAAGGTGCTCGAGCATGTCGCTCATTAATGGGAAAAAAAATTAAATTTTATCAGTGCGTTGCCATCATATTGACAAAAACTCAAATTATAAAAATAAGTTAACTATCATTCCAAATTAAACATATGAAATATAATTTTCAGCAAGTGTCTGTATGAAATTAAATATGAAACATGATATTTTTTGAAAAGTAAATGCAAAGAAACGTTTTCCATGATCTTTCACAATATTTATATTACTAATTCAATTAAACAGTTTTATTTAAGGCAAATGTGGTTTAGTACGTATAAGATATCTATTCTAATTGGAGCCTAACAGCTAATTTGTAAACCTTTAATAACAGACATATATCTGTTAACAAATGGTTTAAAGGAAATAAATAATTATATTTTATGTAAATGGAGACAATAAATGCTGATGAATTACGAATTTTAAATTTTTACATATGTCCTATGCCCTGTGAGTCATATTTAACAAAATATTCTTAAGACACTATTATTTTAAATAAGTAAATTGGAGCAAACACATAACAAATGCGCCCTATTAATTGCATAATTGCTCGTCAAAATTTAAACGCAGTTTTGCTATTTGTAATATATGGTTGCAGAAGATAATGTTAAATTATAAGTATATTTATTTTTGTCTCATTAAGGCTTTGGTGGTGAATATGTGGTGGAATATCAGTCAATGAGTAAAGCATAAATGGGGTATCCTAAGCTTACTTCCGATGAAACAATGCAAAGAAAAAAAGAAAGGGAACGAAAGAGCAAACAGAGGTCGGAAGCTAAAGAAAAAATTCGATTAGAACAACAAAAACGCAGAGCTTTGAAACGACAAAACCTTCAATCAACAAAAATGATTGATGAAAATTTAAAATTAAAAGCTGATCGAATTAAACATGAACATAAAGCAGCTTTACAACGGGAACGAAGAGAGCGTAAACGTATGCAATGTGTTGCAGATTCTCAATCACGACACTCAACTTCAAACACAGAAGTGTCTGTTTCGATTCTGAATTTCAAATATCGCTTTCTAGCTCTAAAAAATCCATCGAAAAAATGTTCTCACATGATAACTTGAAATATGCGATAGCAGATTTCAATTTTATTGAATTGTATTTGGATTTTTTTTTTTCTCTTTCTCTCTCTTTCCTTTCTGTTCTTTCGCTTTATTTTATTTTTTTTTAATTTGTCTTATATCTAACAATAGATTACAAAGTTGTTCTGAAATTCAACCTGTTTTTCTTTTTATTTTTCAAAAGGATATTTTTCGATAATGTTAAGGTTGAGCATACCTGTCAAGCCCAGTTAGCAGAAAATGCGAAATGGCTTTCGAAATGCTTTTCCATCCCTACCCCCGCACTAGCAGTTTTTCTCTTTTTCTTTGCGATGCAGAAGCATCGCATTTATATTCATCTAGTTTCATTGTAAAGCGAACTTTCATTACTTCTTCCTTCTGGAAGTATGTGCAGCTGAATTTTGGCATTTACCAGCTGATTTTATCCTTCACCACCACCTCCTCAGCCAGTGGCGAATTGGCCAGGTTGCCAGCTTGATCGATGACGTGGGTCTCTAACTGATAAGACAAAGTGGACTTCTAGGATAAATGTGTGAGAAAGAATGAAAAGGAAAGTAGGATTATAGTGAGTGTGTTGCGATTTTCTACTGAACTGCCCGGTTTTAAATATAATATTTTTAATCTACAAAAACATAGCTACACAACAAAATTTACAAAAAATAAAACTCATAGACAAGTAAGTTAATGTAAACAGTATAGTGGAGGGATTCCACCGTTTCCAACCAAAAGCATTCGGCGTTAGCGCAAGGGTTGAGCATAGAAAAAAGTCGACCTCGGGATGTAGATCTCCCGTTCAACTGCTTGTCTGTAAACGCCACAAAAGGCTTCTATAAAGCGCCACAAGGGGGCGTTCTCTACTTAAAGGGAAAAAGAGGTGCTACAGGATTAGAAATGGAAATTTCTTATATTTTTAATCAAACAAATGAATAAAATGAAAAAATAATTTTATTTCAGAAACTTACAACTTCTTAAAAAAATCTGGACTGATTAAAACACTTTTTTTTTTTTTACCTTGGAAGCTCTATCAAAGGAAAAGAAAGGGTAATAATCCTTTTTGTATGAATATTGCAGTTTTTATGTGAGGAATACTAGTCGATGATATGTAGCTACATCTTATTCTCATACAACTAATAGATCAGTTTTATAACAAGAGAGTATTTTTCTTGTTCTAAAGTAAATGAAAAAATGATGCTCCTAAGCAAACAATTAATTTAGCTACTATAGGCCCATCTGTGAAAAGTGAAACTCACGCACTCACCCTTCTCTTTTCTTTAATTTTAAATTTTGAAATCTTATGAGTGCTGTAGAATGAGTAAGAGAAACTTAATTCTTGTCTCATAAGTTCCCAGAATTGAACAATTAGAAATTAACCTTCCTAGCGGCTAATTATTTTGAGTATGACTTTCTCTACAATTTATCTCCATTCGACAAAAAAATATCAGCTTCATGGCAGAGAGGATTCGAAGCCCAAAAGAATCTGAACATAACCAGCTGAGCCGAACACACAATATATATATATATATATATATATATATATATATATATATATATATATATATTGCTATCGTATGAAAGAGAGTATGATTATAGATGCATATTAGAAGATGAATGAATTGATGTGTGTATATCATGCTAAATCTATACTTATAATAAAGCTCAATGTGTGTGTGTGTGCGTGTGTGTGTGTGTGTATGTGTGTGTGTGTGTGTGTTGGCGCTCTACAGGCCAGACCGTTTGACCTACAACTACCAAATTTGGTTCATGTATACCTTGGAGGTCGGGAATGTGCACCTGGGGTTCCTTTTTTCGAATTTTTAATTAGAATTTTAATTATTAATTAAAAACTAACTTTCCCGCCAAAAAAATCTTCCATTTTCCCCACCGCCAACTTTTCCGGCAAAAAAATCTTCCATTTTCTCCACCGCCAAATGAGTAAGGTTTCAGTTTTTTTTTCTCCCAACAGTAATGAGGCTAGGGTTAATATTTTTCGGTGGATTATTTCAAACGATTCTGTTTATTTTCTTAATGTTTTATGCAGTTAAAATTAAACATTGTTAATTAATCCATGTTTCAGATTCATTCTGAAGTACTTTTGAATAAAAATAACACAGAATAAAGGAAATTAAAAATGTATAATCTGCATAGCGTTACCCCAACTGGCGTAGAAAAATTCACGCATTTGCGTTAACGTAACTGGCGAAGAAAATTCACGCATGCGCACTGTGTTCTGATTGTTGCCATGACAACCGTTATCAACGGATGATTTAAATTATTTTTAGGTTAGCTGCATGCGTTTGTAAGTAAATTGTATTTATGTTAGTTACATATTTTTTGTATATGCTTATAGTTTTAAGTACATCGTTTTTTAAGTAGTTTTTTTTTAACCTGTTTTCAATGATTTAAATTATTTTTAGGTTAGTTGCATGCTTTTTTAATTAAATTGTATTTATGTTAGTTATATATTTTTTGTATATGTTTATAGTTTTAAGTACATCGTTTTTTAAGTAGTTTTTTTAAACCTGTTTTCGACCAATTATTTTAAACGATTCATTTTATTTCCTTAAAGTTTGATGCATTTAAAATTAAACATTGTTAATTAATCGATCTGTTCATGATGAATCTGAGATAATTTTGTTGACAAATTCTTGAGATATTACATAACTTAAGAAAGATATTCTTTAGTGCCCATAAAGTTTAAACGCTCAGTGACTCTATTATCAGTAATCATATTATTAAAAAAAATGCTTTGCTTCAGTAAAAAATATTATTATATTAATTGCAGTTTAGTCATTTCCATTTTAATTTTAAGCATAAATTCTACCGAAACTAACAGAAAATTAGAGAGATACATATTATGTTATGGCTGAAGGGCTTTATATTATTTAGAGTGAATTACATGACTATCAAAATTTGAAGTTTTAAAATATTTGATGAAGAAGATATTAAAGTAGGAATTACATAAAATATTTAATTATTAACATTTTAACGAGCATTAAGATTGGCGAACCGGCTGGTCGCCAAAGGCGGCTAGTAGTTAATAAACATATTTCTTTCTAGCGTATCTATAATCAGTAAATAATTGTTAATATTCACGATCATAAGGTTAAATCAATAACTACAAGGTTTTAATTAATGAATCATTAGGCGTCGGAGATTGTGATCCGTTGAGATCGGGTGCTTCGTCTAAAGCCCATAACTGGTGTGTCGTTTATGACTGTTCATCTAAGGATAGAAATGCTAAATTCTGAAACGAATGTTAAATTCCCAGACCTAACTTGTATAGCTACTTATTGAATGTCATTTTAAAATTCAGTTTGCCTGAAATAGTCTTTAGGTCAAATATAAAAGGTGCTTTTCATTCAATTTTCTCGAGGAAGGTTCGAAAAAATTACTTAAAATGTATTTGGTTCAGAAATGATGAAAACTTAAATTTTTAATATTCAAAAGTCACGCTTGCCCTTAGAAAACTTGTCAATTGCTTTTCACTCTCGCGGTAACTATTAAATATCACATAAGTACAAAGAGGAACATAGTGATATTATAGAACTGTAAGATAATTCTTTGTACGTATATGACCTGCATGGGGCGGAAAGTGACGATAAAGCCTTTTATTTGTCAACTACTGCTGTTTAGATTTTGAAAGATGCAAATATGCATCTCCTTAAAATAAAGAGTAATTCTAGAATTTTAAAGGAATTTTGGATTAAAAATTGCGTTTAAAAAAATAATTTAAATAAAAACTCTTCAAAAATTCTAGTTACAGATCGGGATACAAATTATGGCAATTTAAAGTTAGATATGACACAATTAAGAAACTCAGTAAATGAACACAAAATAATAAAGAGAATTTTACAAACTGTAGCCAAAATTTATGACCTAATTGGATTAGTTTCTGCCTATGTAATTAGAGCTGAATTTATGATGCAAGAATTATGGGAATCTGGCTGCGATTGGAATTGAATCCGATGAATTAAGGAATAAATTCTTGATTTGGTATTCTGAAATTGAGGAACTTGTGATTATTCATATTCCTAGAAGATATTTCTTGTGCGGTGCAGCTATTAAAACAGAAGATATTATTCTAATAGTGTTCGCTGAAGCTGGTATCAAAGGATCTGGTTGTATATCATACTTCCAATATCTCAGTACTTTAGAGACATCATTTGCATTATTCAAAAGTAGAGTAGCTGCTCTAAAGCAGTTATTCTTAATCACTGTGCCGCAGCACTTTCGTGTGCCGCCAAATTCGTAAAGCGTGCCGCCAAATTTTAGAAATATATGCAGTAAAAATTATAATGCTATTTTTTTTAATTACGAGTAAAGTTTTTTTAAATTAAAGAAAAATACACTGTAATAGAAAGCTGTTGTTTTTACAACAGTTAAAAACTATTTTCTAGAAAAAGTTTTTAACTGTTTTTATCTTCGATAACTGTGACTTTTCATAAAGTGAAATATTTGCCTTTCATAAGGTGATATATTAAAATGAATATATTAACTTTGAATGAAAAGAGAAAACTAATTTCGCATTCTAATAATCGAGATTAAATTTTAAAATATTCGGAAGAGTCAATTTATTCATTTTGAATTAACATTAGATACTATCCCATGATAGTCAAAAAAGCCTTAAAAATATTATAATTTTCTAATTCTTATTTGTGCGAATTCGATTTTCAGTATTAACCAACATAAAAACGAAAACAAGGGCGAGACTGTTAAATGTAGAAGACGATATGAGAGTAGCATTGTCATTTTTAAAGCCAAATATAAATGAAATTATCAAAAAACATCAAGATCTCATTTTTCATTAAACGTATTCTTATTATTACCTTGTAATTAATCCCTCAATAAACGAACTGTTGTTTTTGTAGTACATATTATATTATTTTATTTTACATTCAAAATTATTATCATAAACTATTTTACACAGTATATTATAGGTAAATAAACAACTTTTAAATTTATCTTTTTATTTGTGTGCTGCCAAATTTTGAAATCGTCAAAAGTGTGTCGCGACAAAAAAAGGTTGAGAATCACTGCTCTAAAGAAATTAACTCTTCTTCTCTTAGAATTGATGGCAGCTGACATTGCTGCAAAAATAGCTAACTATTTGAAAATACTTTTCAAAATCAAGAAGTGCAATATTTATTTATGCAAAGAAATTTTAATAACTGAATAAAGGGCTCTGTCTATAACTGGAAATTAGGCAAAATTTTCGAGGCAAATCGTGTTAGAGAGATACAGAATTTTTTCGCTCCTACTCAGTGACGATTTTGCATAGGAACTGAAAATCCTGCAGGTATTATGCCTGATGGTGCAAAACTGAAAGACCTAGTGAAAAATGAAATTTGGCTTCATGACCCATCGTGGCTAATGCAAGATAATTTTAGTAATCTAAGAATTGTGCTATTTTAAATCCTAAACATATGGAATTCCCTCTCGAAGAACAACGAAAAACTTGTGTGCACCTCTTCTAATCATCAAAATGAATTTGACATCTTCACAAAATTATCATCCTAGAATAAATTCAAACGTGTAGTGGCATGATGTTTTAGATTTGTAAACAGTGCTAATTATCCATAATTAAAATCTGAAGGAGTTTCTGACTATTTCTGAACTTGATAAAGCTACCTATGCTATCGTGCGCTCAGTTCAGAAAAACGATTTAAAGAAGAAATTTCGGCTTTAAGAGCAGAAAAATATATTGGCTTTAGCAGTAGAAATATTTCCTTCAATTCCTTCTTCGATAAGAAAATATCATGCGTATTGGGGGTTGGATAGAGAACACGAACATACCTGAAAATCAAAAACATCAGGTAATTCTTCCTAAAAACATCACGTAACTGAACTAATAATTAAATGCATCTTCGAGGTGGTGCATCACTTTCTGCTACTGCTCTCCATCAGAAATACTGAATTATTAACTATAGAGTTGCAGTACATAAAGTTGTCAGAAACTGCATAAAATGCTTCAAGAATCGCACAAAAACTACATCTCAGATAATGGCAGATCTTCCAGCAGCTCGAGTTGTGCCAAACACAGCTTTTAAAAAAGCAGGCCTTTATTATGCAGGGCTGTTCTTTGTGAAACTCCACAAAGGAAGAAGAGTGAGACCATTTAAGTGTTATGTGTGTTTATTCATATGCTTTGCTGCTAAAGCAATATGTTGCGTGAATCCGCGATCTTTGAAGAAGTTAGTGATAACTCAACTCGGTATTGGAAATTAAAAAACTAAAAAAAGGAAGAAAAAAAATAAAATAAAAAAGGTTGTGAACGGTAGCCCAGAGGTTTAACTTGAGTTTTGGGTTAACGATCGCAGCGCCACCTCAACCCAGCAACTACAAAAGACAACAAGGTGACGTCACTTGGGTGACATATTGGATTTCCACGTGTTGGTTATTCTATTGTTCTTTTTCTCGTCCCTGTGACCTTGAGTTCTCATTGCTCCTGAGATTATCTTTCATATTTTGCCTAAATATAATTTTGTATACATACTCTTTTCTCTCTGTGTGTGTTTTATATTTATATATATATATATATATATATATATATATATCATGACCTTATTCTTGTTTATTAAATTTATTGTATTGTATGTTTTATTTTATGATATTCATTCAATGTAATTTTTATCAATGTAACTTTAACATTTAAAAAAAATGTCATAAATGTTCTGCTTTAAAAGTATATTGTTCAACATAATGTTTTTATTCATGATAAAAAAAAACTGTTGTTTAGTATTTAGAATGTTTCTGTTGAATAAAATTGATTTCATCATTTACATTGACATTCTTGTCATACTGTGTTTATATTTTTTCTAAGTGTCTAGAAAAATAAATGTTGATAAATAGTTTTTTGAATTAGTGAGTACATTGAAACATCCATTTGATCACATTTTTTCAAATAATTATCATATATATTTTATATATATATATAATATTTGCAATGTGTAAATAAAAAATATGAAACTGTAATTTTGTTTGTTTTCCTTTAATGATCTCTACAAATTAAAATGAAATAACTGATTCATAAGTTACATAGATTTTAAAAAAAGGTATCTATATCTTTTATATTACATAATTTCAAATTGTAGACATAATTTATTCAATATATAGTAATTTGAATTTCATGTTCTTACCTCTGAGCAAACTGAAAACATCAGAGTCTCAATATTAATAAAAATCATTACATTAGAAAAAAAAATGTAATAATTTTATTAGTAAGCTTTAAAATATTAACTTATCTAAGAGTAATAATTTATTTTTAAAAAGAACTATATTTATAAGATTCAATATTCAATAATATTTAAATAATATATAAAAAAAGAACATATGTAATTTTTCAAAAACACTGCCATAGTCATTTGTCAAAATGTATCCTTTGAATAAAAAAAGGGAGGGGGGAAGGATATGGGAAAGGAAAGAATAAAGCAGCACCAAACGAATTAAAAAGCGACGTTAATTAACTATGCAAAAACAATAATTCCATTGAAAATACTAATTAAAATTTTAATATAAGAAATAAAATTATATAACTACGAAAATTTGGAGAAAATAATTCAAAACAATATGTTTAAAAAAAATCATAAGTTTTTAATAATTGCTCGGCTAGCGTAACATTTACTAAACATTGGTTTCATCAACGTTATCGACAGACATCCTGACATGCGCAGAACGGTTGAAAATTGAACAAAAACGGTTTGTTTGGTACCTGACACGTGACCGTGAATTGACCCCATTGAATTGCGTGAGCTGTGGCAACGGCATTATGCTGTGATGTGCTCTGATAGAAAGACCGTTGAGTCTTCTAACTCTCAAGGAGAAGTGGACAGTTCAATACATTGGTCAATCCCACATGTTCTACAAGTGTTTTTCTACAAACCCTGGTCGTGGTTCTTCGGGGAGAAAAACAGGATTTGCTGTGAGGGCCCTCATAGACACTGGAAGTCAGAAATCTTATATTACGAAAGAAGCTGCAAGGAAAATGAAGTATCCTGCATTGAAAGAAACAACTTTTATTCATACTTTGTTTGGAGGGGTGCAAAATCCCCAGAAACATTCAGAATACAAGATTTTTGTAAGGGATTTTGAAAAGAATTATCATCGTACTTTTAACGCATCTGATCAATAGAAAATCTGTGCCGAAATTTGCCAGATACCAACCGGATTCTGGTCAAAGGAACTAGAGGATAATAAAATTCATCTAACGGATCAATAATGTTTACCATCTTGTTCTTCATCCACAATCCATTTGCTTATTGGTGCTGATATAGCAGAAAATTGATGGTTGAAAAAATCCTCAATTTAACTTGTGGATTAACTGTCACTGAGACTTTGCTTGGTTGGACGCTTATGGGAAGAACACCAAGCAGTTCAGATTCTATAAGCATGACAGTGACAAACTTACTTATAAAAGAATGTAATATAAGTGACTTATGGAAGCTATACGCCATTGGAATTACTGATCCTGCTGAATCGAAAAAGAAGACTGAAATGTATCAAGATACCTTAGAATATTTTCGAAGCTCTCTGACGATTAATGAGGAAGGGAGGTACGAGGTCGCCTTACCTTGAGTTTTAGAATCATCCTGAATCCGAAAAACGACTTTTTTTCTGTTTATAAAAAACTTGTAAAATCTGAGAATGTTAGAGTATATGCAGATGTCTTTAAAAAATGGCGGTGTCATTAAAAAAATCGAAGATAAAAAAGAGTTAAATGTACACTATTTCCCTCACAGGTCTGTATTTAAAGAGAACAGCATTACTACGAAAGTGAGGCTCATTCTCTCGCTAGCTTCCGTCATGAACGGTGGCAATATGGAGGATGCTGAGAGCAAGCTCTTTCGCGCCGATACCCACGATGAAATGATTATTAATCGTCAGGAAAGTGATTCAAATATTCAGGATGCATCTGAATGCCAGACATGTGCTCAGAGAAATTTCACCGAAATTCCCATCTATGGAATCCAAATGGAAGTTGACGGCTTAAATAAAGCACTGAAAAATTGGATTAAAAACCCAAACCTGCCCCAAGATCACTCTCAAGGTAATCTTTCTAATTTTGTCTTTCAGGGTGCTAAATGCAATTTAACTCATAATCCCTCAAACTTCCTTAAAGTGCAAGAGAATAAAAAATTCCAATCCCCCACTAAACGTAAAACAGCTAGAAATAACCCCTCTCAAAATGCTAACCCAGAAATTACCACCAGAAATAAATTCTCATCAATTGAAAATATAAAACAGCGCCAACCTGAAGATCAGTACTAAAGTACCACCCATTATGCTTAGGTATGCAGTTAAATTCCAAACAATATTAGCTGAAATACAAAAAGTCTGTGGCTCACAGATAATAGAATTTTTAACGGCTTCATTAAGATTTTCCCAAATTCCATAGAGCAACATCAAAAAATACAATCTTTTGCAACATCTCAGGGCTATGATTATTACATCATTAAACCAAGGTAGTAATTAAAGGTCTACCTATTGATCATGAAGCAAAAGATATTTTTGAACACATTATAAATGAACTCGGTTTCCCTGTAATTAAAGTTGTGCAACTCACTCAAACTAGAACAAAGAGGGCGCTGCCGTTCTTTCTCGTTGAACTAGAACGAAATGATGAAGTAAACAGTATTTATAACATAAATTGTATCAACTATCTTCGCGTTTCAATTGAGCCGTATCGTGCTCGAAACATGACAAGACAGTGCTTTAAATGCAACTACTTTCACCATAGTGCAGATTGTTGCAACATCAAACCACGCTGTCTTAAATGCGGTGAAACTCATGAAACTAATGCATGCGAAATTAAAGAAAGGGTTGAAATACCGAAATGTATTAACTGCGGTAAAAGTGGGCATGTTACTTCATTCAGAGGATGCGAGGCTTTCCCTAAGACGATTATCCCCCAATAAAATCGCAATAACTTTTCTAATCAACGCAGAACTACCCCCAACAATAATCAGGCTAATATTCGTGAAAACACATCTTTCGCTGACCTTTTTAAACCAGCTGCTGCACGGCAGATGGCGCCACAAGAAACTCAAAAAATTGATAAGGAGGATTCTTCTACCCTCAATTTCATGAATTCGAACGACTTTAAAGAACTCATTGAGGGCACGAAAGAAATTAAAAAGCTATTAAACGAATTTCCCAACCTTCTTATACAAATTAAAAATGCACAAACATCAGTAGATAAAGTTTTAATTCTGCCAGATATTTTTACGAGTCTTGTCAACCCATCTGAAAAATAATTTTCAAGTGTAACCGTCTGCGTATTGTTTTCTGGAATGCAAATGGCATTTCAAATAAAATTAATGATTTTCGGCCATTTGTAAATAAGTATAACCCCGATGTTATTTTAATTCAAGAAATTCACCTTAGTCCGCAAAGAAAGATTTTTCTGGCTAATTACCACTCATATTATAGCTACAGCAGCTATTCTCAACCTGTGGGGCGCGCACGCCTAGGGAGACGCGAGAACACTGGAGGGGGGCGCGAGAATATCCAAGAGAAAATATTATTTAAAAAAATTGATTAACTGACTGAAAGGAAAACACACATACACATAGAAAACAAAATACATTTCGACATATTTAATAACTTATTAAAGTAAAACAACTTACTAAATCAAAACTTACTTAATCAAAACATACTAAATTAAAACAAATTTAATAATTATTATTGACTTCCTGGGGCCTATCTTGCAGAGCAAAGTTTTTCGAAGGAAGGCTTAATATTAGAAATAGCCACTCTCAGTTCTGCCGATATCTATATTTTGCCTTCAAAGTAGCCACAGCAGAAAATCCAGTTTCTCAAAGGTAAGATGGTGAAAATGGTAATAGAATGCGAAATACCCTTGTTTTTATTACAATTAAAATCATCCTCTACTCCTGCCCAAAATTTAAATAGTGATTTATTACTAAATTGTCTTCTAGTTTCGCCACTTGTCGTGAAGTCTATGAATTTTTCTTCCTCATCAATTGAGAGCCCTTTAGGAGTCTTATGAAATGGATCCCTGACTCACTCGTAACTTGGTATCAGTTTGTCGTCAGCAAGAAAATACCTTTTAAAATTCTTTGCCAGCATGGCTAAATGATTTTCAGTGGTTACAAAAACAGCTTTTATATATTATTCTTCAGCCTTGTAAGTTTTAGTACAATCATCCACATTTGCAAACATTGTTAGATTTCTTTGCTTTAAATATCTGCTCCACAATCCCAATTTTCCACAAAAAGCATTTACTTTATTACTCGTATCCAACATATGTGTATTTTCTCCTCGGAGTTGAAGATTCAAGTTATTTAATTTCTCGATTATGTCGACCAAGTAGCTCAATTTCATCACAAATAAACCATCGCGAAAATTTTCGGCCTCCGGTATGTTTTCTTCCTCTTCTAGGATAATGGCGATTTCTTCTCTTTATTCATAAACACGTTGCAAAAATTTACCATGTGATAACTATCTTGCCTCGCAATAAAATAGTAACGCTGAATGTACTGAACCCATGTCTTTACAAAGTGCGGAAAAGATTCTCGATTTCAGGGGGTCTCATTTTTATATAATTTACTACGGTTACAACCATAGTTAACACAATATTCAGACCAGGACTCATTTCTTTCGAAGCCAAAGCTTCTCTGTGGATCATGCAATGTGTCCAGACGCACTGAGGCGATTTTTGTTTTACAAGTGCTTGTATACCTTGGAATCTTCCGGACATTGAACGAGCACCATCGGTGCATATTCCGACGCAATTTTTCCATTCTATATTTGCCTAGTTCAAAAAATCATTTAAAATAGCAAATAATGCGAGGGCCGTTGTTTTGAGTTCTATTGGTTTGCAGAAAAGTAGTTCTTCTACTACTGACATATTATCACAAAATCGAACATAGGCAATTAAATGAGCATCTTTATTACTATCTGTTGCTTCATCAAGCTGTATTGAAAACAATTTGCCACGCAACTTCGAAAAAAGCTGACACTGTACATCTTCAGCTATATCACCAATTCGACGAGCAACAGTATCATTTGAAACAGGTGCGGGCTGCAATTGTTTTGAAAAATTATCTCCAAACATAGTTTCTACAATCTCAATTGCTGCTGGCAAATGAAGTTCTTCTCCAATGGTGTGAGGTTTTTTACATCTGGCTATTTTATATGAAACTTTGTAAGATTCAATTAAAACTTTTTTATTCACAGACAAAATTTCTTTAAAAAATTATTTTTGCTTTTTTATATGATTTTAATTTTAATTCCAAGAATTCTCTGAATTTATTGACGTACTCACATGAAGCGTTTCCAAATGTCGTTTATTAGGTTTGATGCTGCCTACGGCCAACATTTTTGAGCAAATGATGCACAGGGGGCTTTCTTCTTCATTTATTTCAGTACTGGTAAACCCAAAATTTAAGTATTCTTGAGAATATTTTCTTGGTTTTATTTTCGGAACCACGCTCGTCTGTTTATTTGTTAGTGCTTGACAATCGTCTAATTCTCGCTTACTTCCGCTTAAAAATTTATCCACGAGTCTGCATAAATCTACAGCCGTGAATATTTAATAATGCAATTAACACGAAAACATATATAACATACACATTCACGATATATTCGATAGCGATAGAAGGATCGACTCGAATGAGACTGGCTGGAATTGGAACTTGCGTTATCAAACATTTCCCTTCTTCCTATGAGAAAGCATCTGCGCATGTACGAGACGTCATCGGTCGTATGGATTCTCTTCCACAAACATTACTTATTTTTTTCTCTTTTGTTTAGTCATGCTTCTGTTTTATTTCTTTTATCATTCGAAAAAATGTATTCCCAGTTTCTAAATTTAGCTCACCACATCTAGGTTAACTTTCATTAATGAATTTTCTACTTTCATATTCTTTTAACGTTATCTCCCTATTTGGCTTTCATTTCAAATATAATATTTAATTTTTCCCCGCTTTCATTCGCTTTATCTATTCAATGCCCGATTTGCAAAAAGTCAGATGTGGTTTATCGCTAATGTTGGCTCACTTTTACTCTTTTATTGGCGGTTAGTAAAAATTAATTTAAAAACAGAATACAAAATACTCAATATACATAATTGTTATATACTTTTTATTGTAACGGGGGGGATGAAAATTATGATTGAAAACTGGGTCATGAATACTGAAAGGTTGAGAAACGTTAAGCTACAGGATTGATAATACTGGTGATGGTAGTGCAACTCTGGTTAAAAACGGTATTCCTCATCATGAAATCACACCTCCTATGTTATACTATGTTGAGGCAACGGTGGTTGCCCTAGACGTTAAAAATGATCCAATTACTCTTACCTCTATTTACATCCCCCCCCCCTGGTTCTGATAATTCTCTCTTCACTTTTGACATAGAAAACCTGCTTCAAATCAGTTCGAATCAAATTATTTGTGGCGATTTTAAAGCCCATCATATCAGTTGGGGTTGTCAAAATAATAATGCACGCGGTAATTCATTATATTCTTTTGCACTCCATGCAGGTTTAGAAATTTTTTCTCCTTGCTCCCCCACTAGATATGGTGTTTATTCCGCCAGTATAATAGATATTGCAATTGTTAAAGACTTTCTTTTCAAATTCGAAATTGCATCTATCCCTGAACTCAGTTTAGATCATAATCCAGTTCTTCTTAGCTTCTTTCTTAAGTACTCACTCCCTGATAACAATAGATCAATTTTAAACAAATATTATCTAATGCTAGCTTCGATCAAAATTTAGATCCACAAACCGTGAGCAACTTGATGAAATGGTTGAATATTTTGAAAAAATTATTATTGATGCTAAAGTTGCTGCGTCGAAACGACTGAAATTTAATCAAAATTATATAGATCCAAGAATTCGGTTTCTTCGCAAAGAAAGAAATTATGTCAGAAAGGTCTTTCAAAACACTAGAAACCCAGTCTTCAAGAGAATTATGAATAAACTCAATAAAACTATCCAAATTTTAAATGAAAAAACTGAACAAAACGAATTCATTAATAAACTGGTTAATGCTAACACATATGATGGCACTTTCTGGAATTTTGTCTCATCCTTTAAAAAGAAAACAAAAAAATTTTCCGCCCTTAAAGGCTCGGCTAGCATTGCTAATTCTGATATTGATAAAGCAAATTGCTTGGAAAATAGCCTTGAGACCCAGTTTCAATTAAATAATCTTAAGCATGATGAAACAGAGCTGCTTGTAAATAACACAATCAAAGACTTTCAGAATTCTCTTCCCAATTACTTTCATGATGTTGCTCCACCATCTACCACTGAAATTTCTGAATGCATTAAAAATCTTGAAATCAATAAAGCCCCTGGCTTAGATGGTATTAATAACAAAGTTCTTCGTAATCTCCCCCCAAATTTAATTACTATGCTTCAACTTATCATCTTTAAAATTATGGCCATTAGTCATTTTCCTACAAAATGGAAAACAGCTGTTGTTGCACCCATTCTTAAACCGGGCAAAGATCCCACAGAACCGACCAGTTATAGATCCATTTCACTACTTTCCTCCATTAGCAAAATTGCTGAGCACGTCATTTTAAATAGGTTAAACAAATTTTTAGAAGACAATAATATGCTTTGCCCGGAACAATTTGGGTTCAGGAATAACCTCTCGACGACTCATCAACTTGTTAGGGTAGTTGAATATGTCGAAGAGGGATTTGCAAATAATCAAAAGTCTGCTGCTGTTTTCCTAGATATTCAGAAAGCCTTTGACAGAGTTTGGCAAGATGGCCTTATTTATAAGCTTATTACTTATAATATACCTCATTATATTATCAAAATTATTATATCTTATTTAAACAATAGATTCTTTTGTGTTCGTGTTAATAATAATCTTTCAGACATTAAACATACTAAAGCAGGTGTTGCCCAAGGCTCTAAAATTGGTCCTATCTTTTTTCACTTCACATCAATGACATTCCAAGACAATTTAATACTATGCTTTGCATGTATGCCGACGACACTGCAATACTAGCCAGAAATAAAATCCAAATTTCATCTCAATAGCTCTCACAAGACATCTCAAAACCCTTGAAGACTGGTTCACTAAATGGAAAAATAGAGTAAAGCTGAAGCAATTATGTTCACTAAAAATTAGGTTTACAAGGATTTCCGCCCAATTAAAATTAAAAATCAAAATATCCTGTGGTCTAAGGAATGTAAATATTTAGGTGTTATTCTTGATAATAAACTTACTTTGAAACCCCACTTTATTTATGTTAAAAAGAAGTTTCGAGACCTAACTCGTAAATTCTATCCCTTAATTTCTCGAAACTCCAAGATGAATAGGGACAACAAAATACTTATTTACACTGCCTATCTGCGTCCAGTTTTAACTTACGCATCTCCGGTTTGGGGATACACTGCTAAATCAAACTTAAGAACTATTGAAATCCAACAAAATAATCTTATTAGAAGATTCTGTAACTGTCATTGGTATATGCCAAACACTAACATGTACAAAGCTCTTGACTACCCACCACTTAAGAAATTTATTAAAAAACTTACAGAAAAATTTTTTAAGAATATTGACTCTCATGATAATAAAGCAGTCCTTGATATTCCTAAATATACTCCTAATCTACGTATTAAAAGACCCCGTAATATACTGCTTTAGCCTCCCCCCCTTTTTGTTTTCTATGTTTACTTTATCCTACTTTAATTTTTTCATATCCTTAATAAATTGCTCGGTAGAGTTTTCCCAATCCTTGTTGCACCTCCTATCACATCCTGACAGCTTAACTTAATTATATTTAACAAGGTGAAAAGAAATTATTCATCACTATGCATGAAATGTCCTAATCCAAATATCAGTTATTTGTATTTCAGGTTAAAAAAAAAAAAAATTGTTGATTAAATAAATGATAATAAATAAATGTACCATTTATTTCTAAAAAGCCGGCAATAAATGTAACAAATTATTAAAATACATTCATTAATGAGATAATTTTAAAAAATACAAGTATTTTAACTACTTTATCTTTGTATGCAGTTCAATTAGCATAAATGTTTTGACCCCCCCCACACCTCCTCAAACAGTACTAACATCTAAAAATGCAAATCTGAATAATAATATAAAAGATGGAATACACTTCTACATTAATAAGTAAAAAAGACCAATTAGAATTTTGTCCATCACAATTTCAAAATTTTTGTTATTAAATAATTGCATCTGCAGTGGAGAGTAACAAAAAATTAACTTAATTCATCTAATAATAAACTTTTTTAATTACATAATTTATTTGTGATTTTTTAAACATAAATATATATTTTTTTACTTTGTTTTTCTGAGAAAATTTCCACGATAAGTAAATGTGATAATAATAAGTATTAAATGAGCTATTAAAAAGTTTCTACATCTCTCTGAGAAGAGAGAATGAAATGGGAATCAAAAGATTTTAGATTTTTTTTACGACTATCATAAACATCTGAACAATTCACTACACAAACATTATCTTTATATCAACTTAAAAATCAAGAAATTAGCTTTAGAAGGATATTATTTTCAATATCAAACATTTTTTCTCTGCTTTTTAATCAATTTTTCAAAGTAAAAATACTATAACTTTTATCAATTACATTTTTTTGTATAATTTACAAATATATGTATTTTTCTACTTCTTACATACATATATGATAAATAAACATAAGCAAAGCTTTGGGTAATATAAAAGGCAAAATTCAGTAAATTATCAAAATTATAATTTAGTGCAACCATACAATATCTAATTTATTTTACAAATTTATTATACAAAAAATAATTCTCTGATAAAAAAAAACATTTGTAGTCAAAATACAACAATGTTTTATATACATTTTTTTTATATATAAATGTTTTGAACAAATGGCACTTTTTCTTGTATTTGTCTTTCACATTCTGAATACTCCAAATTCAGTTTCTTGTATATTTGAATTTAAAGCTGCACTAAGACTCAATCCCAAAATTCTTCGTGTATCAACAGGATCAATTATGCCATCATCCCACAACCTAAAGTGATAATAATGCTTGTTAATTCATAAAATAATCAACTTTTGTAATATAAAGCATTTTGTAGATGCATATTGTGAAATCGAATCAAATTTCAAAACATCATTCATTCTGAAAAAATAATTAAAACATTAAAAGCAAATCAAAAATGTAGCAAGAATTAAAATAAATGCAAGGTTGATACAATGCATGCTGTATAATGCTTAGCTGGAGATTTCAAATCTAGCATTACAGGTTCAGTTAATTTTCAAATTTTTATTTTCTTTAATTTTTTTTTAAAATAAAGTGCAAATTAACTAAACAATACAAATTGAAATGCTATAAACTTTAACACTGTAATCAAGCAATTGACTATGCATTTAAGAAAGTACAAATATAACAGATATTTTCAGATGATTACAACAAACAATCTTTCCACTGAAATTAACTGTAAAAAAAAAAAAAAAAAAAAAAAAAAAACATAGATAGCAAATATTACAAAACCAGCATCTCATTAACTGGTCAACAATATCTGTAACATCACCAACACTTTGGCTATCAGCATTTGCAACATCATCAATATTTTGGCCACCAACATTTGCAATAGTTGCATTTTTGAAAAATATGAAAGTTTCTGAAAGTAAATAAATATATGCAACGAAGAAAAGCTACAGACTTGAGTGGATGCAGATATCATACTATGTCTCAATGATGTCAAAATAATCAAATGTGCACTGGGAAAGGAAAAATATGAAAACCAAATGCAGGCTAAAAAATATATATGGAATAAAGCAAGAGATGAACTGCAGACTTCCATAACATTAGTCGAACAATGCTCATCCATACCAGGGCACAACCTTATGTAGCTTCACTGTGATTGAAATCACTACAAATTATTAAAACTTTAGGAACAATAATTCAAAGTTACATGCCATCAAGAGATATTTTTAAATAACTTGTAAGATTTTTGATATTACTAATTTAATTAGGGCTTGCACAACCAGAGCAATAAAAGTATGCTACAATTTTTAAAAATTGCATCACAAAGCTTGGACAGATACACTGTAGAAGCAGATAATAAATTATTCAGGAAATCTCTTATCTGGTATTGATGAAGTCCAGTTGTTGATAGATAAGAAATTTAATTATATATGAGTAAAGTACCTGGCTGATGAATAATAAGGATGTCCTTCTTCTTCAAACCTCTCAATTATGGGCTGCTTTAGAGCTTTTTCTTCTTCTTCACTCCACTAAAACACAAGCAATAACATTTTAACTTTATTCCGCACATTTAAATCTGAAAGTTATTTATTAATTTATTTTATTTTTTAACAAATTTGCAACAGGTAGTAAACTATTGTGCTAAAAAATGATTAAACACACTATTTAACTCATAACTGGTTTTGCAGGAAATATATAAAAAAAATCTGCTTTTTAGCATTAACTTCTTAATAAATATTAATACTACTTAATTATAATATACATACAAGATTAAAAAAGTAATAAGAAATGACTTATATATAACATCCTAAATTAGTTAAATGTATCTGGAATATAGTACAATCTTGCTGCTTAATTTTTGATATTAAGGTAACTATCATGTTGAATCAAGAGCAAACTTTGAATCACAATATAAGTAAACAATTTTAAATAAATTCTGACAAAAGCCATCAGATTAAGTTGAAATATGCAACAATTGATTTATGTTTAAAAACATTTTGAAAATGATATTAGACTACTATTTAATATGAATACATTTTCAATTTAATTTTGTACGATTTCTAAGTCAAAATAATTGTTTTAAATTGTTTTGATTTTCAATATATATTAATACAGACGTCTTTTATTCCTTAATATAAAATGCAAACACAATAAAAGTGAGTCATTCAAAAAATTCAGTGATTACTCCTGCAGATTTAAACTTGAATACATCAGAAAAATGAGACTACTTTAATGAGTATAAATCCAAAATAAATAATATGTGTTAGAATCTATTTAATAATTTAAGATAAGATTCAGGAAATTGTGCAATCAACACAAAAATACAATTTTTTTTTTTAATTACAGGTTTTCCTTCTCTTTTTCTTTGATCTCTAGTAATTTGAGCAAGAACGTTGGCAGCTTGTTCTCCACCCATTACAGATATTCTGGCATTAGGCCACATGTACAAGAACCTTGGCCTGAAAAACAAAGCATTTTTCTTTTCAAATTTATTTAACAAAATGCACTATGATAATTAATAAAACAAAAATCAAAATAATGATTTATGTATTTTTAATAATATTTTCATAACAAATAACTTATGTAAATTTATTAGTTCATTTAATATAGTAATTGTTAAAAATTTAAAACAAATAAATGTATAAACTAAGTATAAAATGAGATGAATATTATACATAATACATATTATGCAATCACAGCCTAATAATATGTATCCCCACACTAAAACTGATATCTACAAAAAAATTTGGTTATAGAAATATGTAAAATAATATGAATAACAAGAATTATAATAAACCTTGAAAGCTAATAGAAGTAAATAAATGAATAGTGGAAATGGATTTTACCATTTACAGTGGCAGAAAATTGCATTCTACATAATAATAGTAAAATATCATGAAAGATTTAAATACTCTTATAAGGCATTAAAACATAATTTCACATAATTTTACAAATATAAAATGAAAGAACTTTATATAATATCAATGTCTTACTAAAAATAAAACAATATCAATTGCATATACACTAATTAAATTTTTTTTCAAACAATGCATCACATTTTATATCTCATCATCATCATCATATTTGGCTAGACAGCTCAGAGTGGGCCAGTGCCTTCCTTTGAATTCTGTCCCATCACATTCTATTTTTGACACTTCCTGGATAGCCAGGAAGTCTGCCTCCACTGACTCCATACATCTCATTTTGAGTCTACCTCTTTTTTCACTTGTTAGAGGTTTGTGTAAAAGAATTTTTTGTTTAATATGGAATCATCATCCATTCTAAATATATGGGCCGCTCAGTTCGTCCGATTTATTTTTATGAACTTTATAATATCTGGCTCTCTCTATATAGCTTATATATCATTTTATTTAGCTCAAAGTTATATCTTCTTCTCCAAACATTGTTGGTATCTATCCCACCAAGAATTTATATCCACAAAGTTAAAAATTCACTTTGGTTATGAATTAAATCTTTTCCAGTTTATGCATGTCTTACTATTTAATCAAATAAAATAAGCAATGCTCTTCATTTTATAAATCATAAAGTAATTAATGGTCTTACTAAACTGACTGTCTAAGAGCAAGGAAATATTTTTAATTAATTTAATAATTTTTAAATTACTGTATAAAGGCAAGAACCTAATCATTAGTTTCGGTCAGATTTTTAGTTTTAATTTAACACAAAAAGAAAAATTACGCTAGAATTATTAGAACAGAAAAAGAGGAAGATTTTTATTGTCACAAATAAAAAATTTCAGTTATTTAAATCAATATAAATGAAATGAGAAACTCGTGCATAACCTTGTCTACAATGAATAACAATTTTTAGTTATTTAAATCAATATAAATAAAATAAGAAACTCACGAATAAGCTCGTCCACACATGCCATAATTTCCAGCACCATATGAGCCTCCAATTATCACTGTCAATTTTGGAACTTTGGCACAAGCAACAGCTGTCACCATTTTGGCACCATGCTTAGCGATTCCCCCTGCTTCAGCTTCTCTTCCAACCATGAAACCTAAAGTAAAAGATAATTTACAAAAAATAATTTTCAAATGCTATAAAATATCATAAGTGAGTTATTTATTAATATGTAAAAAAGCCATTGGTATTATGCAGTATAAAAAATATTTTTTCAATATCAGCATGTATTTATTTAATGATACCAACTTTCTTGAACATTTTATATTAGTATATTTTCCTGTAAATGTTTTGAGACATTAATAAATCACTTTCTCTAATATTTTATATTTGAAACATAAAAGTAATGAAATCAAACACAGAATATGTTACTTACAAGTACAAATAATTATTAACAAAACTGCCATTTTATGTATTAACAAAATGCTGTAAAATATTTTTTTAAGGGAAAAAATATCTTTTGAAATATATGAAATTGTTCATACACACCTAAAAAATTAGCCAGATTATAACTAGCAAAGGATAAATAGCATAAGTAAATATAGCTAGACCATTCAAAGAGAAAATATTCTTTTGAGATTCAGACATATTAGAAACTAACAAGTTAAAAATTCAAATAAAGCATAAATATGTAAAGTAAGCATATTATCAATCTATATAAAAATTGCTAGAATTTAAAAATGACATACAATGAAAGAAAAAAAGAAGAAGAAATATTCATTCATCCTGATATACAAGGAAGTATTAGAAAGATAAATATAATGGATCATAAATGAAGAAACAAGCAATGAAAACTCTCCATTGCAGATTACATAATTAGCAATAAATATATAAACTTAAATTAGAACCACAATTTCGTAATTTTAATTTTATTAAAAGAGGGATAGTATGTCATGGAATTTTCGTCCAATTTCATTAATGCTGAAAATCTTTAATACTATACTTCATTTTAAAACAAGAAAAGTTTAGTGTTTTAGCTTCATATTGCATTTTTTCTACAAAATTACTGTATTAATAATACAATAATTTATGCCATATGAAACAATTTGGTGTTCATTTCTGAATAGGAAATCAATATTTTTAGTCATGTTTACTTATTACAAGGTCAATAGACTATCAAAATAAAATTCCATTACAGTCCTTATACAAGATATAGCTCTTCAAAAAAGTATAAGAATGCTGCTTATTATTTTGAAAATAATGATTGTTTTATAAATGGTATTTGGAGTAAATATTTGTGTTAAAATGTGTTTAAGCACTTAAAATATTTTAATAAATTTCCTCTCAAAATATTTTCTCAGCAAGGAGTTGTCTTCAAATCTAGATTTGCACAAGGTGAATTTTTTCAAACAGCAATACACAATTTTGAATGCATATATGAATCTTCCAGATAAAAAGACTGTAAAAACAAGAAAATGAAAAAAAAAAAAAAAAAATTTAAAGATAAAAACATTGTTCCAAATCTTATTTGTTTCTGTCAAATAGTTTTTAATATATGAAGCAATATCCAAAAAGGTTTCAGAATAGCATGATTTTTGCTTTTTTTGAGATGGCATCTTAGCAGAGAGAAAAGAAAATTTGCTAATAATTATTTTGCTGGATTGGAAACCTTTTAATTTACTGAAGGCATTCAGTGTTGCTTTAGATAATTTCCTCCACAATTTAAAAATAAATGTAGTATAAGGTGGGAGGGGATACATAAATGTAACATAGTTGCTTACATATGAATCACTAAAATAAAAAATAGGGGCTAATTACTATTGTAGAAATGTTTTGTAAGATCTTTAATTCGGAAAAATATGCACAAAAGTAAAATTATGTACAAAGTAGAAGTTTATACAGTGCTGAATATATGAAATAATAATATGGATAATGCACTGTCTCTATATATTGAAAAAATATCTTTTAAAAAAATGAAAAGAGAAAATACTCAAATGTAGGAATTTGTGAACAAATAGCATTCAATATTATATTATTTTTGTTTTATTTATAAGGAATACTTCAGAAAATAAGTACCCATCTTCCCTTTCTCAACTGCTTCAACAACATTTTTAATTTAAGTTTGTTTTATTTAATACTAAATGCAGTACCTGTGGCTTTTACGATGTTTATGTGTTTGTAAAAAAATGTCAAAAACATATCCTTTTATGACTGACAGCTTTTGAATTTTTTATATTCAATCCTTTAAAAGTTTTTAGAAATTTCTATCCTCTAATTAATAAAAATTAATTAATTACAACTGTAAAGACTTGGAATTAAATGACAATTTTAATTTCGCCAACACATAATAATTTAATAAAATTAATAAACTTATGAAACAAAATAAAATCTTTTTCTGTGAATTCAAGCTAACTAATATTTTTAAAAAAATGATGTGCCCATTAAATTTTACTTTAAAAGTGCTAAAATATCAGACAAATTAGGTATAACAATAACTGAAATTGTAACAATTTTAAATGACTAAGTTACTGCAAATTCATATTAAAACTTTTGCTTTTACTCTAAGTATTTAAAGCAAAAAGCAAACTTTATATAGATAGCAACGTAGCATTAACAAAAGAGCATCAATGATTCTGTGACTAAACAGTGAAATAGATTTAATATTTTGATCTAAAAAAATTATTTTAAAATTAATCTTGAAAAATTATTAAAAAGCTGAGAAAAAAATACAGCAATAAAATTGATGCCAATATAAAGCTTTTTCTTTAATTTTTAGATGGTGCAACAATATTTTATGAGCAATGATCTACTCAAGTTATGGCAGAAAATCTTTTAATCTTTTAATCATTCTTTAATCTTTTAATCATTTTAAACAATGCAGTTAACCTTTCAAGCTGCTAAGAAATATCTATATCGAATTTTGTTCAAATCTGTCATTGCAAGAGGTGTGCAACTGCATACATTTCAAACTAATAAATACACTATCAATTTTACACATATAGATTAATTATTGTCATACTTTCCTAGAATTTTTAATTGTTTTAAACAATATATCTCAAAAGTACTATTTAATTGTTATTTTATTTATCCCTTTTGTGAAAGAAAGTATGTATTCTAAATTCTTACAGAGTCAAATCTCACTGCATCAAAAAAAAAAAAAAAAACTCCACACATTTTTACAACAAACTTACTGCAATGAAATGGAAACTTAAATAAAAGAAAATATTAACAGAGTGCTAATCACTATTTTTGAATATACTGAAATAGTTCTTAAAACCTATTTCATTTACATATCTGATTATTTTAGATTAATTTGCAAAAAATTGCCTTTCAAGAGGTTTTTACTTATGAAAAATCATTTAAAAGATAAAAAATTGAGAGTTGTTATTGGAAAATTTGAAATTGATGCAAATATAGAATTAGTAGATAGATATATGTGCAGATATAATTGACATATTCTTATAAAATACATAATTCCAAAATGAGAGACATATTTAAAATTTATTTTAATTTTATAATGACATATTTTCAATGATTTTAATATTTATATAAAATATAATCATTATATAATTATCATTATTAATATTATCTTAAATATAATCATTATATTTAAGAATTATTTGTATATGTTTTTAATGATTACATATTTATTATTTGTCTTTAAAAAAGTGAATTATCTAGCAATAGTCAAGATTATAATAAGATTACCTGTAATATTTTGTAAAAATATGAGAGGTATTTTTCTTTTGCAACATAATTCAATAAAATGAGTCCCCTGAAAAGTAAATTATTTACAATATTTGTACTTTGTACATATTATTTTGCATATTAATAAATAATTATACAATCAGATAAAAAAAATTAGTATGCTTGAAAAATTCTTTTATTTAAAAAATAAATTTAAAACTTAATTAACTGAGAGACAAAATTTTAATGATAACAATTCTATATTTTAAAAAAATTTATAGACAAAAATAATTGTAGGTACTAATAGCTTGGTTATTCTATTTTTTTTAAAAACAGATACATGTATGATTTCTTTAAAATTACCTTTAATGCAGATTCAGCAAATAAAACACCATTATTTCCAATTATTCCTACTGGATAGCCATACAGATGTCCAAAGCCTAAGACAGTTATCATTAGTTTGAGACGCAAATTATAGTATTCAATAAGAAAAATATATTTTATAATTTGTAAAAAGCAGGTGTTTATGAAAAAAAAAAAAAATCTTTTCAATGATGTGTAAGTATTTGAACTAATATCCTGGCTATACATATTTCATATAAAGATGCAATTCAATACATTAAAGACTGGCTTTGTTTTTTACACAATGAAAATTTATTTTATACTTTTTATGTGCATATTGCATTTAGTTTATAGCTAAAAAAAAAAAAAAAAGCATTAATTTATCAAGATCAACTAAAGTCTAAAAATTCTTTCATTAATCTACTAGTACTAATTTACCACTTATTTGTACAATATGAATGATACCAATAAAAATGTCTTTTATTGAATTCTAAATCATTAAATATGTAATAAGGTGCATGATTTAGATATTTGTTTAATATATATAAGATGTGAAAACCTCAAAAAAGTTAGTTAAAAAGTATTTTAAGTATGGATAAAATTTGTCTAATTTTGAGGTTGTAGTCAAATACAAATTACATACTGAAAATAGTTTCTTGTCAATTTGAAACATCTTCATAATTTCATCATCTCAAAAAAAAAAAAAAAAAATCATAGTAATTGTACCTGTTATTAATGTGTCTCCATATAGTGCTTTAAATTCATCAAATTGACTGCCATCAACAATCCTAGCTATCACCTAAAATAACAGAAAAAATTATAATGACTTCACATATCAAAAATTAATTTCTAATCAAACCTATTGGCAATTATCTAAACAATTAGTGATCATAATCTGAAGAATGTTATGACCCCTTGTATTAATTTCAAATAACAAAACATTTTTTTAAATATAATGATACTAACAACAGGGGAAATTAATTTGGGCAAAAACACATATCTAATTTTTAAACTCTATTAAAAACACAATTCAACAAAATATATTTCTATTTATTTTATCTCTACTAATTACTAATTCTAACTCTACAAAAGAGAATAATAATAAAAAATGTAGTCCTTTTTTAAAGTATGGAGGAAAGTTCACTAATGGGGTTATAATTTTCTAAAAATTAAATACTACTGCAATAAAGTCTCATTAATAGAACACTATTTAGTGCAAAATTTCATTGATTTTAAAACCAGGGTTAAGGTTCTTTAAATGATAGAAACTTTTGACTGCTTATGCATTTCAGATCAAACGCTTTTCAAAAAATGCTGAGACATCATTCTAGAAGAGAAAGCTCCCCTCCTCCCCCCCCCAATTTCAAGATTTTTCCAATTTTTTTAAAATCAATTTTAAAAAGAAAAATTGATTTTAAATTTACAAGAGTTATTCATTTCATTTTGATTCCTGAATTTTTTTAGAATTCTAAACCATTTAACTCTTGTCATCAAAGTAAGCAGATTGGTCTATTTTCAAATTAATTAAAAGTATAAAATAACAATGTATTAAAAAAAACTTAAGAAAACTTTTTTAGTTTAACCAATAATGAAACTCAATTACTGAAAATCTGAAATGCTTCCTTTTTAACAATTCTTTTCTATATGGTGAAAAAGATATGGAAAAGTCTTAAATTAATAGTTAAATGAAAAAGAACATTTATGCATATAAAAAGTTGTAACAAACATGAACCAATTCTCTTAGAAAATAAAATTTCTCATCCACAGCTTTGATTTAGTATCTTTAAGGAAAAGAATTGTAATTAACAAATTTAAAATAAATAATTTTCAAAATATATTCTGAATTCTTGTATCAAGTGATACAATTTTAATACTACACACAATGAAAAGGAACAGAGAAATTTCAATTTTATAAAATGTAATGTTAGAGCAACTGCAAAACTTTTTTCAATTACCTTATCATCATATACATTGTTGAGATTCAACTACTTGCACTCAAGCTAAATTTCAGAGGATTCAAGAACATTACTTACTTCTCGAACATCAAAAGTCTTTTTCAGGTTAGAGCCTACAATACCATACAGATCTTCGGCAGAAAACTTTGGTTCGACAGGATCCATTGCATTCAACTAAAAATAAGAAAGGAAGAAATACATGCATTAGGATTTATGAGATATGAAAATCATTAGATACTGCAGAGATGAACTAAAAAGATGCCTATATCTCTACAAATAATAAAGGAGCATGCATTATGTTAGTGCTCTACAGGAAAGATTGCTAAATCCTGGAGCTACCAAATTTTGCATAAATATGCTTAGGAAGGTGAGAATGCGCACTTCAAAGTGATTTTTTTTTAATTTTAATTAATTAAAAATAAGCCAGGTTCCTGTATTTTCCTATAAAAATTTTCAAAAATATTACAAAAATTTATTTTTATACCACTTTAAAATTTCAGAAATTATTTTTTTACTATTACCAATTTATGTATCTTGTCCTTTTTTATTTTTTATAATTTTTAAAGCTATCTTTTGCATAATTTTTTTAACATAGCAATTTTAAATTTTACTGCTACATATTTCACTGTTGCATTGAAATTCAAACTGCCTTCATCATTTCATAAAATATTTAATCGTGTGATTTCTACCACTGCTAAAAGCAAAAAAAGAAAGATTGTGTTAATGTTTTGTGTGGATTATATGAGGAATAAGTGAAATTACTGAAATGTGAAAATCAGAAGATGAATGAATTGGATAATTATATTTTTAACAGTACCATGACATTATAAGAATTAACTCCATTAAAAAGATTCACTCTAATGCATAATACAATTTGATGCTTCAAAATACTTTTTAGTGAGAATCAAAAATGTCAGAATTATGCATAAAAGGTTTGATGGAAATCAAAACAACCGTATTATTGATGAATGTGCTGGTTGCCAAAGTTGGCAAGTGAATAATATAATACTCAATCAACAAAAGAAATCAATTTGCAAAATAACACTATTTCAGAAATTTTCTTACATACTCTCTAACCCCCACATAAAACTGAAGACCTTGGACAAGATAGTTAATACCATTTTATTTTTATATATGAAACTAGTGTGCTTCGTAGTATAGTAAAGAAAATTAGTGTTTGTATCATAGCTGCATGCCATTGAAGAATAAGAGTTATGAAAGATTGATCTTTGCTATGAATCTAGCAATTTTTGGAGGTAAATCATTGACATATGGCACAAAGAACCAAGAAATCAAATTTGCCTTTTAGATGCCTTTCTCTCTCTCTCTCTCTCTCTCTTCAATCAATTGAAACGAAAATTTTAAACAGAATGACAGCTGTAGTCACAAATCAAATTTAATTTATTTATGTCAATGTGCTTTTGAATTATTGCATTTACATGTATGAAGAAGTACTGATTGATAGATAATTAATCACTTAATGTATATTATTCCAAATTTAATACAGATATACATTATAGATGTCAAATCAGTATCAAATATTATTTATCTAACTCTTTACATTTTGCATCTATTGTACTCAGACAGCTGGAAAAATAAATTTCCTCTGAATAATTACATACAAAATTTGATAGAAATTTATATATTTCGTATAAAGACCATGTGCTAAATTTCATCTGATCCAAAGCATTTCTGAATAATCATGTCACAAATACACAGTTTCAAAACTGGATTTTTTGGATTCAGGGAGGTCTGAAGTGTAAAGATTAATCCAAGTTTGAATGTTTTAACAATTACAATATTTTTTCTTTGCATGTTTTGTATATGAAACAGTAAAAAGTATACCAAAAAATGAAATATCAATAATGCTGGAAGACAAATATATCATTGATCAAAGAATTTAAAGTATTAAAACTCTGCCAAGTATTTGAAAGTTTAATTCAAAATATTTTACCATTTTTTAAAATAGGATGATTAAATTGAAAAGAAAAAGTATATATTTAAATTTTACTGATTTTATATTTGTAACCAACACAAGAAAGGAATCATAAAAACTAACACCTTTATGGAACTATTTGGATTTTTTACAAATACAAAAATTTTACAATAAATATTAAATTGGTTATAAGTACTTTTATTACTGATATGAATTTAAAAAAAAAACTGTTTACAACTGAATTCACTCACTTGAGATGGTTTTCTTCTATTTAAATTTTTTACAATTCTTCGAGTTAGATGCAAAGCATGCTCATCATCTGTTGCATAATAATCTGTTACACCAGATTTCCTATTCATTAATGAAAAGGAAGAAAATATAAAATAAGGTAAGGATTTACTCAACTTTCTTCTGCAAACTATTTGGCACAGGAATAAGAAACATTTTTTAAAAAGCTCATCAACTGAATAAACAACGCATCATTGGTACACAGTAAAAAAAAATGACAAAATAACCACACCTACATACAAAAAAGGGGGTGGGGGATATCTTAATATATTCTTGTCATTTGAAAATATCTAGCAAATCAATATATATGCAACATGTATTGTGTACTAACAAGATTTCAATAGGAATGATTTTTCATATTACAGAGATAGTACTTAAATAAAACAGAGAGGCATCAATTTATTTTCCCTTTTCTTTTGACGTAGTAATCATTAAATATATATTGATGATGTATATATATGCATTTGTGATAAGCAGCATATTTAGATAAAGTCAACTATTTAATTTTTATATAGCATTTTGAATCTTTTCTGTCGAAAGATAATTTCACTCTACTCCATTTCAGAAATTTATAAATTTACTACTGTGAAAATAATTTTCTCATAAATCATACTGATTTCTCTTTCAATTTTAATTTTATCCATGATACATATAATTGTCTGTATGTGTCTGTGTTTTTCAAAAACTACAATTTACTAGTAATAATAGAAAATGCTTTTAATCATGATTATATCCATTATGTAAAAATAAAAGAAATTTTTTAAAAAAATTGGGAGTAATTAATTAATTAATTTTTATTTCCATATATTAAATATATTATATAATTCAATTGATATTCATTTAAAAAATTAATTATTTTTCAATACTTGAAATCATGTTAATTTTTGAATTGCATGCATTTTTGCTTTCTAACAATTCTCTCAACCGCTTACATCAAAACACTTGCTCAGCTGAATTTCAGATAGTTGCTATTTAAAACTGTAAGCTCAATGCATTTTTCATGGTTTTTTCCATCCTGCGTTTTGTCTATTGAGATGTATGCTCAGAGCCAGCCTTTTCTATGAAGGAGCCTAGGGTGCAAGAAACCATTTGGGGCCTTAATTTTTTTTAAATGTAAATAAAAAAATAATTAAAAAAATACAAACACAAACACATATTACTATTGTTTGTTTATTCAAAGTGTGATTTCTTTGCTATTAATTACTTCAGGAAAATTACAATTTTTTGCAATTTTTTTTCGATGCTTAGTATAACAAATACATTTAGCGATCTAACAATATTAAACGTTTTATAGTAAAAATTATCAAAGTAATCTATGCAATTTAACATAGTAGGTGAGGTACATGACCGTACTTTATGTTTATAATATGCACACTTGCACTAAGCTGTAATATATAACTTCGTATATTTCCCTTAAACTTCGTATATTTCAAAACCCATCGGCCCCGCAATTGTTAAATTTAAATTTCTTTCTACCCTGCTGTTACCATTCAGAACATTATTTTAGTTCTTAATCATGTTCAGGCCCCCTCTATTGCGGGCCCTGATGCATAGCATCCGTCACACCCTCCAGATGGCCGCCCCTGTGCATGTTGCTGCCTGAACATGATTTCCACAATTTTTTTTTAAAAAGCATCTAAAAATTTAAACTATTGACTGATTAGCATGCAAATAAATAAATAAATAGTAAAATATTTATTAAAAGAATTTATCATCTGGTTCTGTAACAGAAGAAATATTTCATGCATATAAATGTAATACTTATTTCCTACATGAACTTTACATTTTGTATTCAATTTATTCCTCAAAGTATATTAATCAAGAAAACAATTCAAATACAAAAAACAGATTATTACATTTTAAATATTCAATGTCTTAAATTTAAATTTATTATTCATAATATTTTTATTTACTTCAATAATAAAATTATATTAAAATTTAAAAAATATTTTAAATATCAAAAATGAAATAAATCCTTGTATATTATATCCTTCAGATATAAAACACTTTAAATTTATTAGTTGTTTGAAAGCAACCTAAAATTAATAATTTTTCAGTACTCTTGTAAAATTATAGGAAAATACTTACCTGCAATGTAAATCAGCACCTCCTAATTGTTCTGCAGAAATTTCTTCACCAGTAGCAGCTTTCACCTGAATTAGGAATGAAAACAAACAATTCTAGATTTTTGCACTTTCCAATAGAAATTCAGATAATGTAAACTCATATTATAACAAATAGAGAAGAACTAAATTTAAGATGATCCACCGGTAGCAATAAAAACATGCATCTTTAGATTGTACATAAATTAATTTGAATTTAAATAAAATTTATATTTTTATAGAGGTTAGAAAAAAAATTAATTCAGTTACTATAGTGGGAGACATTTCATAAGGAAAGTTTTCTGATAATAAAGAGAAGCAATTAAATAAATACAAAAGGGAAATCAAATTAATTAGAGGAATTTTGCACTATAATGACAAAAAGAGAATTCTTAGAGAGGAGTAGTAAAAAATAAAATTGACCACTTTTAGTGTATTTATTTTTATTTATTAAACAATTAAGAGTTGATGCAAATGGTTAAATTGTGCACAAACTGAAACTTATAGCAAGCTTTCAGACAAGTGCTTACAAGCTTAATAAATAAAATATTATCTACTAAATTATACACTTTTTATTTTCATTTCTCTTTCATAATAGAAATAGATCATATAGCTACATTGCAGTTTTTTTTCTATAACTCAAAATGAAATTTATTGTATAAAGTAATTGCATGATTCTTGATGACCTGCCTGTCCTCTTGAAAAAAAAATCATAAAAATAAAACAATTGTCAAATTAACTTCAAAAATGGAGGAAAAAAAATCAAATTCATATATGCATTAATAATAAATTATTTTTTCTAACAAGATTATTTCTTGTTAGAATAAGTGATTTGATAAATCATTTATTTTTAAATGAAGTTCACTATTTTCAAAGCCTGCTAAATAAATTTAAAGAATTAATGAAAGTAAAATATTTGAGGAAATATTTTATGATCTATACAAAAATATGGTGGTATAAAGAGAATGAAACATTTAAACATTAGATTTCTAAAGAATTTCCAATCACTCATTTTTTAGGATATAAATTTCCTTACTAAAGGGGGACCTCCCAGAAATATAGTTCCTTGCTGTTTTACAATAATGCTTTCATCAGCCATGGCTGGTACATAAGCACCACCAGCTGTGCAACTACCCATTACAACAGCAATCTGGAAATAAGATAAATGAATGTCACTTTTAAATAATCACAAATAATTGTCATATAAGTAAAGAAATAAAATAAATTACCAATAAATTAAATAATAATTTTAAATAATCAAAATAAGTAAAGAAAGAAGTTCCTCCTTGCCTGTGGAATATTTTTAGAAGACATCACAGCTTGATTATAGAAAATCCGACCAAAATGACAAATATCAGGAAAAACTTCAGCTTGGCGAGGTAAATTAGCTCCACCAGAGTCAACTATAGAATGAAAGTTATTAAGGAAATTCTTCAACATTTAAATAGTTATGTTAAATAAAAGGTTCAAATAGTTCTTAATGTTTAAATAGTAATAATATCTATTATTATGTAGCAAATTTCTCTATAGATAGATATTTCATCTACAGAGAAGCTAAATTGAATTGAATTTAATTTTTTTAAAAAAAGAGTTAAGCAACGAAACATTGTCAAGGTATACGAGTAAAAATAAATGAAATCCTTCCAATTTTGCATTATATTTCAATCTCTCTCAATGTGTATGTGTGTGTAAAAAAAAGGTATATATTTTTCATTCCTTAACTATTGCAATAAGATATATACTTCCAATAAGTTCAATAAAAAATTAATAGTTCACCAAATACGTTGACTTCTGCAGAGAATGATAATAAAAAGTTACAAGAATCATATTTTTATGCAGCTCCCACGGTGAAACGTGTTAGTAAAATATTTTTCTTACATTCACCAGAATGCAAAGTTTCATGCTTCTGTCTGTAAAATTTTCTGAGATGTTAAAAGGAAAATTTATTGACTAAGACCATTTTTCCATTCCTCTGATAGGAGTTTGAGTGAGTCTTTAGCTATAATTTTCAGTGATAATATACACAATGCAAAAAATTATTGAAAAAGGCAGAACCAAAAAAAAAAAAAAATGCATTCTTCAAAATCTATACAAAGTTGCATTCTTTTAACAGTGCTTGTGTGTATGTGATCCAATTCATCTTTTGTAACATAAAAACAGCCTTTTTAAACTTATCAGCAAAGATTTACAGAATGAGTACATTTAGTTCTGATATAATGCCAATCATAATTAAATCAATACATGGGTGACCATTCAGTATATAATTGTATAAATTGGAACTAAAAAAATGAGCTTTTAAAAATGTCATATCACCACTTATTTATAGAAAATTGACACTGATGATCAAGCTCTGGTTAAAGTAATGATCTTAAAAATATGGATAGTTAAAAAGTGATCATTTTAAAGATTAATTTCAGATTTTCAGAAAAAAGACCCAATATTAAAATTCTAGGCATCAACTTAATAGGTGTCCATGTAACTTCTGTAACTGTCCATGCACTTCAGAATGCTGTATAGATGCCAGTTATTAAATTGAAATTTCTATACACTTGTTTTTTTAATTACACCCTGAACTGACTGTTCATATTCCAGCATGAAGGTAACTTGAAAAATAACTAATACAAAATATCATTTTCTGTACCATTTGTGTCACCTTCCTTTCTTTGCATTCCTATTATTTCTCCATGGGGCAGGAATGATACAGCAGTTAATTTTTATTAAAACATTCCGTACATTTATTTCTTAAGAAAGAACAGGGAAATTAAGAAACAATATTTGTGTTTTTTGACAATTAGGCTTGTATTATGATTATATGATGCAATTCAAATCATTTCTCTTAATTAAATTTATTTGGGAAGTTTAATACTACACATATAACTGTGAGCAAAGAATTTTATTTCTCTTTTGGAATTCTACTAGTCTCTGAGAAATTCAAAATTTAAATTTCCTTTTCTATGAAGTTGGAGGTGCAATTATTAGCTAATCAAAATGAACAGCATTAAACATGATAAGCAAATTTCTTTCAAGGCCTAATCATTGAAAGATATACTGCAAGATAAACATTTGCATATGATAGTCTTTTCGTATTGAATAAATTTCCTTTTTGAAATAAATACTTCCATCTAAATTTGCATGTAGTTTCTCTAAATTTAAAAACAAGCATATCTCTGCAAATTTTGTAGCCATAAAAAAGGGAACCTTGGGTGTGCATCGATGAATGTAAGAGAAATAATTTGCTACTGATCCTTTTGCACTATGAGAAACAAATGAAAGTGTATACATTTTTTAATTTACTATTAGCAACCTCCAGAGAAGCAGAAATGTTTTCAAACAATTTTCCAGCTTATTTAATAAAAATTTGTATTTGGAAATATATGCCTAGGTGCAATAGTTAAGGAAATAAAAGCGTGTTCCTATTTATTTATTTTTTGGACAGGGATACTCTGTTTATATATATATATATATATAATTTGAGAAATTTAAAAAACTAACAATATCTAATACTTAATGATACACCAGGTTATTTGAAATTAAACAGACTGTACAAAACACAGAAATAACTTTAAAAGTAATATTGATAAGAATAACTCTTAACTCCTTTTTTCCCCACATAAATTGTCATTGTAATTAATTTGGTATAATGGCATATAAATAAAAAATACCATTTTATCATACAGCTCAGTTGACAGCAGTTGGAGTTATGTTTAATTATACATGCAAGCCATATATATATTCTGTTTTAGATATAAACCTATCTAAAACAGAATATATACATATTTTCTTAACATAGAAATTCTTTTATTTTCCATACCATAAAAATTCTGTAACAAACAAACAAACAAACCTAAATATATACAAGGCAGGTGGTTTTCATGGGCTATTTCTTGAGCTCTCAAATGCTTTTTAACAGTTAAAGGATAATATGATCCTCCTTTAACAGTAGCATCATTGGCAACAACCATGCATTCAACTCTATAAAATGAAAATAAAAAATAAATAATTAATAATTTAACAAAAAAAAATCTGATTTGAAAAATATTTTTTAACTCATCTTAAATTTTTTCTATTATTATGGTGAAAAAATTAAACTATCGTGTTACTAAAAGAAAACAAAAAAACACAAAATTGACTAAAATTATGCCAAGGAATCGAATCAATCCTAAAGCTGAATTTTGTTGAATACAATAATATTTAATTAAGTAAATATAAAAAATTTCAACTGCATTTGACTGAATAAATTTTTATCATACTGAATGAATTTTTCATTCATAACTTAATTTCTTGAATTCTTAATTTTCATACAAATTTAAGGAGTAAATAAGAATAAATATTCACAGCATTACTTTTCAATAAAGAAATAAATATTTTTCTTTAATTTGTATTTTAACAAAAAGTTAAATGTTTTCATTTTCATCAAAAATTAAGTGATCAGCTTTCATTTAAAATTGAAAGTAGCTCAGAAAATCTAGATTTCTTAAGAAATTTTATAATAAATTAAACTTTTAGTTAAATGAAAACTAAAGTACATTACTTGCAAAAATAATAAAGAATGAATACGGTATTTACCTCTTTAAATAAAAATAAAATGCTAGTATTATCATGTTCTCATAAATTATTATGATATATCCAATATTTAATTGTTTTTGCTTCAAAGAAGAATAAATTTAAATAGAAGTTTTAAATATTTCCTTTAAATATCAGAAATAACTAAAAATATTTTCTTTCTTAAAATTCTTTGTCTTAAGACCATATAAATGCATTTAAGCATTACATAAAAAATGCAGACATTTAGAAAATATTAACAAGCAATATCCTCTCTTTTCTAAGAATTAACGTTTGGTTCCCCATTTGTCACTCTTTTAATTAACAGAATTTATTTTTGCAGCATAATAGTTTTTAACATAATAGCAGAAACCTCCATTAATAGATAACTAACTATATTTTAATTTAATGTAAGTGAGTTAATTATTCAGCCATGTATAAAAAAAAATGACATAAAGATTAGCCAAATCATAAGACTTAATATTAACAATGTACTGCTTGATTTAATAAATTTTAATATAAGGATTAAATTTTAAAAAAGTTCAATAGCAAATCACCCATGAATAACTCCAATGCCTGTAACTATACCAGCAGCTGGCACTTCTTCAGATCCATAAACATTATGAGCAGCTAATTGACCAATTTCTAAAAAAGGAGACCTGCATATAGAAGAGGGGAAAAAATCCATAAAAATGAAACAATCAAAGACGATTAGTATAAAGGGCCATATTACAAAGAATTAATAATGTATAAATAAGAGTATATTAGCAAAGATGTATTCAGCTTGAAGACATTATGCAAATTATAGTGCATAATGTCACCAAATTGATAATATAATAATATAACAAACTAAATGCTATTAATAATAAATAGAAAGATAGAAAAACTTTTGAAAGATTACTTTAAAAGTTAAATGTGAATGCTTTCAGCTTCCAGCCCAATGATGTCAACACTACAAAAGCATCCTTTTTCTATGCATTTCTGTTTTAATTTAAGTTGGAAAGGATTGAATTCAAATGACATTTTCAATAATTCGGATTTGTAAATGCATGAAATTCACACAGGCAGACAGACAGACAGACACACACATACATACACACACACACACACACACACAAAAAAAAAGAAAACCCTCCAAAATTTTAAATTATTCTGTTTAACTTATATTGGACTTATTATCAATAGCCCTGACTTGAATGAAACATATAGGTACAGATTAGAGGTTAAAGAAGCATATTTTCTTAAAAAAATATTAATTATAACAAATTTTAAAACAACATAGCACACTAATAAATAAATTAAATAGAATTAATTAATATATCTTTTTTTTTCCCTTTAGCAATTCTTATAATTACTTCAGAATCAGAATTCTGCTTTCAAAGAATAAATATTTTCAGTAACAGCATTGGAATCACGTGTCACATGGAGTTGCAATGATTTTGATAATTGTTTGTAATAATTTTAATAACTGCTTGTAATGGTTTTAATAATTGCTTGTAAAGATTGCAATAGACTTTTAATTGAAATATATACATCAAAATAAAAGTTATTGATCTTTTTATTGGATATCAAAGCAAGAAGAGTGGATTTTATTTTAAAGTAATTTTTAACAATTAATAACATTTAATTAAGTTTATTTTTTTATTTCAGTTACATCATAAACTTTTCTTTTCTTTCTTCATAAACATATGAAGAAAACTATATGTCATATTATTCTAATCCTACATTTCCTAATATTTAGGCACATCCATGCAATTTTTTAGAAATGTAAATACAAAAAAAAAAAAAAAAAAAAAAATCTTATTTTTAAACTTCAATTTTTAATTAAAATTATTATTTATTAAAAAGTCATAACTATTATGTGCAAATTATTTTGTTAACCATGCATAAAATTATTAAAGATTTATAACAAATAGCAAAAATGAAAGTAGCACTATCATGCTAAATTCTATAGTATAGTGTTAAATGTTATAATATGAAATGAAAACAATGGATAAGCTCTGACTATGTGTTGATATTTATTATTTTAAAAACAATTCATCTACAATTTATACAACAGTATGAAAATCTTACAATATGATATAAAAGATTCAGATACATTCCCTTAATTCTTCAAACAGTCAGATTCCCAGACCCTTTTTTATTAAATTTGCTAATAAAATAATAAAAAAGGCTTTAAAATTTTTATTTTCCAGTAACAGAAATTCTTCAATATTAAATATCAGTTTTATATTTTCTACTAACACTGATATAAGAAAAAAACATAAATAAGCACATAAAAATCATATATAATACCAAATAGTTGGAATGACTTCAAAATTTCAGAAATTATGTAATTTAAAATTACGGCAGAAAAGCCAGTGAAAGATTAAGTTGTGAGCAATGGGCACCAACAATGATGAAGTGGGTTAAAAGCAGTGAAAATTATAAAGGCCAATTTTTTTTTATTAGTTTTGCATTTCAACACATTTTTAACTGAATCATCATGTTAATATTTAATATAAGTTTTTTTTTTTTTTTTAGAAACTTTGTAAATATATATATATTTTTATTTAGTATTATTTATTGTGATTCCTGATTGAGTAGCATCTACATTTGAACACAATTATATTTAAACAGATGCTTGGTATTTATAAATATTTTAATAAATAAGTGAATAGAATAAAAAGACAGGAATCTAATTAATTATATTTGAAAAGTGTAATCTTATAATAATATTTTATTATCTATAGCATTTATATTTTCTACAAATTTGTTTATTTGACAGCTAAATTCATAATATTTTTTAATCATACTGCTAGTGGCGTGCTTCAGCTCAGTGGTTTCAGGCAACTGCCTATTTGGAAATCAGCCATTGGGTTTCATTAACATTCTTTTATATTGAATTTTACTAAAGGAAACAGTTAAATTACTATTATACTAATTCTATATATATATAAAATTATAAGCTAAAAGCAAAAAATTTTATATATCATACCAGCTTTGTTTTAAATCAAAGATACATGTGTCTTGCATTATATTTTTTAGAATGTATGTAGCTTCAATATAACTGATGAAATTTCAAAATCTTATTGCATTTTTGGAGATGAATTGTATAAACTTTTAGTTACTGTGCTTATTTATCAATACTTATGCATCTAGTTACTTTTTGAATTGTGAAAGATTAATTTAAAATAGAATTTCTTTTATAGTTTGAAAACTCATTAACCCCAGACGATACTTAGAAATTTCTTAAATTAAGACCACTGTAACCTTTTTGATAATAATAATAAATTCAATATATATATATATATATATACATTTAAAAACTTTATCAAATATAAGATAAATACCCCATATCAAGTAGGTTTGTAATCCTTTCTCGTGCAAGCATTTTATTTTTTGATGTATGGCGAAGAATAGCTTTCTCTCCACCACCTACAAAACAAAGAATAACATCTCTTATTAATATATTACAGGAGAATGTTCAAAATCAATGACGAAAAATTCAGAATAGTTCACATTTTTTAAAGAAAATTAAATTCTGAAAAATACATTGAACCTAGAAATTAAGATTTCAAAATAATAATCAGATTAAATATCTCCAGAACTTCAAACAGAAAAATTTAGAATAAATTATATAGCTATTACCTTTAGATATTTTCTGAACAAGTTGCTTTAAATCAGTCACTAAATTCAACATCTTTGAATGATTTTCCTAAAAAATGATTTAAGAAATATTCTCATATATTGTAAAAAGAAAATTATCACAATAAAATTACATAGCAACATTTTATAAAATGTTTAGCAGTTTCTGCTAAAATATGTCTATGAATGAAGCTGTTTCAGTCACTAAATATGGGAAGTGAAGCAAAAAAACTTAATTTTTTTAAGAGCTCTATTTTGATGATTAATTTCTCATGAATCAAGTTCTTTATCATTATCTTCCACATTTTTGCTTTTAAGAATAGTTTTTTCAAAAAAAAATAAATACATAAAAAATAAAGTAAAAGATTTAACTTTAAAAAAAATAAGTAACTGTTAAAAAAAAAAAAAAAAAAAAAGGAGCACATCTTAAGGTTTTAACGTGGAAACTATGTAATATCAGTAAACTAATAAATCAGAGATTCTGATTAGAATCTTGGATTAGACTTAAAACAACTATGATTTTTTTTTTTTTTTCTATCTGGAGCTTTTAGGCTTTCCTTGTTATATTCGTAATATCTTGCCAATATTTTTTTTTTAAAAATTTGTTACATTTTTCAAAACTATGTCAAAATATTGAATCTGATTGATCATTGTTTTTTTTTTCAATGAAAGTTAACTTTTTAGCCCATAAAGCATTCACAAATGCCAGGTTATAATTATTAAACAATTATACATAGCATGACTTCTAACTTATCATAATCTGTCCCAGATTTATATAGGTTTAAAAATGTTATATGAGTTAACAATATACAAAATTTACTTAACATCTTTCTGACTTCATAATTAAATACAGCTACATTTTGATATTTTCAATACAAAAATTTCAGCAAAAAGTTTTTTAATATTATCGAATCAGTGTAAAATTTTCACCAAATATTTAAACTTACCAACAATATGATGCTCCGTGTATGATAAATTGTTAACATTAGTTAAAAAAAAAAAAAAATCCTAATAATGTTTTTAAAATTGAATATAACTTCTTTTAAATTATTTTAGAATGTTTTTCAAAGACCCTATTACATACATGTTAACAACAAAAGTATGCTTTCATGACCACTCTAATCATTTGCATAAAAAACAATATTTCATTATCTCAGGATACTCTAATATAAAATAGGAAAAGAAAAATCTTTCTTAGAACAGGATACATACTTCTACATTTAGCCGATGAATTCTTAAAGTGATATGCTAATACAATTTTTATTTAGGTGTATAATTTTTATTTAGCTGTAAATTTGTATTGCTGTATAATTCAGCAGTCAGAATTTTGTTTTTAAAGAATCATCTTGGGCAACCATCTCTAAAACTTCTGTGTTTAAGAATGATTCTATCTTTTTATAAATTAAAGTAGAAAGAAACAACTGAATTTTTGTTTGGAATCTTTAAAGACATAATAATTTTAAATTATCTATGCAAAATTATAACAAAACTTTTCCCAATATAAAGTGAAACAAAGAGTTTTCAATTATGCAGAGTAGAATAAATACTTTTGTGAATAATTGTAAACTGTATTTGTAAAGGTGAATTGGATTTAGATAATTTCTGATATATATAAAGAGAGATTTATATAAATAGATATAATATCAGAAGTTTTTTATTTTTGCTTCTGATTAATTTATACATGTTAATCAGGAAAAAAGTAAGAAAAATAATTTCTTTTTTGTGTCTTAACAATTATAATGTTTATATAATTTTAAAGTCTAAATGAGCAAAACTTGCCAACCAAACAAATAAATTTTGTTTGATATGAGAGAAGGTCTTCTAATAAGAAATTATTCTACTAAATTGGTCATTTTATACACGTGAAACAAATTAAAATATTTCGTAGCATTAAATAATTTGAATGAATTATTACTTGATATTCAGATGAATGCTTATCAGGTTCAGATCCAATAACACAGTAATTATCATAATGATAAGTCCTATGTGAAATATTATGGTTGTACAAAACAGCACTTTGAGCAAATAACTTCTTGTTAAATTTGCAGTATAGCTGCTTTCCAATTGCATTAAAAAATTTCATTTTAATTAATAAAAACGTATATTTTCCGGTAGAAATTAATCGATTGTTTTTAGTCCTAAAAGTAACGGCAATATATCATAATTTAGTATATATTTGAATGAAATAACCCTGTGGGTTCATAAATCTGTTCACTATTCTATTTATTTACAGTTTCCAAAGCAATGAAAAATAATGATGCACGGTTCCAGCTAAATATTTATTTATGTAACTAAATATCATTTGTATATATTTTCTTATACGTAACATAAAATTTTATTTTTTTATACATATATCTGAGACATTTATTCGAAATATAATTTTATTTTAAATTCTCAAAAGCTTCATTCTAAATTTATAATTTTATACAATTGAAAATATTTAAAAGAAATGAAAGGAGTTAAATTATTTTTACCATTTTCTACCACGAGATGGTGCCACGTGTAGTAAAAGATATTAAATTTTTAAAGCTTTGTTTTTAATTTTATGAGTGTATCTTTTTTCTTTTTTGGCTACTGTTATAAATGTTTGGAAAATAAATTCGATGCTTGTGACTTCTTTTCATGATCACAAAAATCATTAAATCTTATCTACGGAATTTGAAGTTTTCTCTATTTTATTCAATTTTAAAAGTTCATCATAGCAAATAAAAAAAACTATGTAAATAGCTATATTTCAGCGAATAACAATCGTATTCAGTACTCAAGAGGATACTATGTCTCCTTCTCTATTAGAAAAAGAAACTACTACAGCCACCAGTGAGGATTGAACTCACGACCCCTGGTTTACAAGACCAGTGCTCTAACCACTGAGCTATGGTGGCTTCGGAAAGCGTTGATTAAAAAATTTATAAATAAACCTTTTTCCTCTGATGTTTATATTTTGATGCTAAATTTAAGTCGCATTGATTTAACCGTTATTCTATGATGGTAACAACCGAACTATTTACATGTGTCAGATTTCGTTTAATAAACGCAACTGAAAACTATTTACTGATTCTTAAACTGACTGCAGACGCATGCAAGTTTCTATTTGTGATTTGAATCGAATTGGTTGTAGCAAATCGTGTGAAAATAATTGGACATCGTTACTTATTCATATACCGATGTGATCTAAATCGTGCTTTGATTTAATTTGTTTACAATGTTTTAACTAATATGCCAGCAGATTTAAATCGTTTAACAGAAGGATGGTTAGAACTCGAAAGCGATCCTGGTGAGTCAAATATTAGTTTTCGAAACTTTTTGTTTTTATTTACTCTTCACCTTAAGTGATTATTAATTAAAAATATTTTCTGTAGGACTTTTCACCCTCCTTTTAGAAGATTTTGGTGTCAGAGGAGTTCAAGTTGAAGAAGTATACGATTTACAGAAAACTATTGAAGGGTAAGTTTATAAAAATCTGAAAATTAATTTATAATTCTTTATTCAATAATTTTTTTTTTCAGCAAACTGTGTTTTTCTGAGTGAGGACTGTCAAATTATATTGATTAGACTGTAAAATGTTTTAATTAGTCATTATTTTTGAAATGATATTTATTTTTATTTGAAATATTAATTTGTTGTAATTTAAAATACTAAAAATATGTGTTCATTGAATGATTTTTTACTATAAATTTGTCATTGAAATATTTTAATTTATTGTAAAAAGACTTATTAAATTTCTGTTTTCAAAATTTTTGTATTTTTTGTTGTAATTATATTTCTTTTTCCAAAAATGCTATTTCTAGGATTTTCTATTTGCTTTGAAAATTTTGATAGAGATTTTAAGAAACGGTTGTTATGAATTTTCTTATACTTCTAAAAGAATAAGAGATTACAGAATGAAATAAAAAAAAAGAAAGTGATTCTGAATATAAATGACAAATTAATTTGAATTTTATATAACATAGGATGTGATAGCAACTGATCAATTTATACTTCTGTTTTTATAATTCCATTACAAAGTTGCTTCTTTTTTTAGCATGACTTTTAAATATTTAACATAGATCAAAAAAATTTATTATAGAATATACTATATTGAGTTTTTATAAGGAAGCATAATTTTTAAGGGTTAATTTTTCCAGAAACTGCTATCATATTATTACAAGCATATGCAACTTTTTAATATTCAGTTTTTCTATTTAAATTTCTGGAAAAAATAAGTATTGTATTAATTATTATATTTTTTATGTTATTAATAGTTTCCTTTATCCTATAGAATCCTGTAAAAAAAACATAGTAATACCTTTGTTTGTTAAAAAGGGAAAAAAATCAAGATTTTTTGCAGATTTAGTTGGTGATTTGTATTTTCATTGTTGTGATTATAAATAAAATCATTGTAATCAAAAATTTAGTGAATTTAAAATGATTCTAACATATTTTTGTAAATATTCCTTATGTGTCCTAATATGAAAGCGTTTTACTTGACTTAATGTAAGTCAATACATTTAGTTAAAAAAAATCTATATTAGTATCTACTTTATATGTCCTGCATTTGGAGTTATATTAAATCTATTTAGCAAAATTATTTGAGTTAGTTAATTTTCAACTTATGCATTTCTTGACACTTTTCTATTTTTGGTACTTATGTATGGATTGTATTCCAGCAATTAATTTCAAGAAATCTTCAATGATTTTGTTGTAAATATCAATTTATGTTTACCAGTGGCATGCAATTTATGCATAAGAATCTTATTCTGATATTGAAAGAAACATATTAAATTGTTTTTATTTTTGAATTAAATATTTTTATTGTATTAAATATTTTATATTATTTTAGTTTATCTGTAGGATAGTTCCTTAAATATTTTAAAATTAGATTTATAATTTTGGCTGTATAATATTTTAAAACCTTTATTTGTTTGTTTTTTTAAAGGCATCTTGTTAAAAAGTCTTTGAAAACTTTTTTATATTATTTAAGTTTTGTTTTTAGTTAAAGTTATGATAATGTAGTTTGATATGATTTTTTATGTGTTCAATCTATTCTGTTTGATATAGTTAACTCATATGTATAATATATTTTTGCACTTGTAGCCCAGTATATGGATTTATTTTCCTATTTAAATGGATTGAGGAGCGAAGGTCTCGCCGTAAAGTAACTACATCTGAGGAAAATTTTGTTGAAGATGAGGAAACTATTAATTCAATATTCTTTGCCCAGCAGGTAATTTCATTAATAATTGTATGAAAAGATTGTTCAGTATCTTTTAAATAAATTGCAAACAATTTTGAACCCAATACAAACACTATAATATGAATTCAGCTAATTGTTTCAAAAATTCATTAATAACTATACTGATAAAGTTGTTTTTAGCTGATTATCTTTTAGATTATAAATTCTTTAAATACTATTTTCCTTCTTTCATTTATTTCTCTTCCCCTTTCTCCTGTTTCTTTCTCTTTTATCCTCCAATCAATGTAGCATCAGATTTGTTCTGTAAATCTTTTAATAAAACATGGAAAAACTATGTTAATTAGATTAGCTTTTTTTTCTTTTTTTTTATCATGTGAGAACATGATGCTGTTTTGGCTTGAGGATTTTCAAGTGATTTCATGGCAACAAATTGTTGTAGCCTCAAAATGTAGTATAGGCAACAAATTGGTGATTTATCCCTTTTTTTTTATTTTGGAGTCGGCTTTCACAGTATAGCTTTTGAATTATCTATTGTCTACTAATGTAGTTTTATTTTGGAGTTGGCTTTCAAAGTATAGTTTATCCCTTATCTATCCTCTGCTAATGCAGTTGTATTTAGAAAAACAATGGGTTTTTTCATCTCAAAATCTGCCCAGCTCCAAAACTTTGTTTGTCAGTTAGAAAAATTAAAAATGGAAGCTTAAAAAAATTATCATTATATATATATATATATTTATAAGAGGGATAGAAAAGTGATTGTTTTAAACTGGTTAATGACTGGAATAGAAAAAGTTATTTTTAGTGTGCCCCTTGCTGCACCAAGGATGCCAAGTCGCCTAGAAAGATGGTGGACAACATAAACAAACTCTGCTGCGGAACGGTTATGGTTACCACTTCCCGCTACATAATTATGATTTTTTACTGATAAGTATTTTTTTTCCCCTAAAGGCATCTGTAGAAGGCACCGGGAGAATTTTTTAACTTAAAAGAAACATCCTACTACTTCGCTAGCAGCAGGAGCAGGAATCTAGTAACTTTGCTAGCGCATTGAAAATAAGGACTGTGTGGATAACAGAAACAGTACATAATCAATATAAAAGAAACAATGAAGGGATATGGTGTGGATTCAATCCTTTCTTTATGCAACACCAAATCTTTCCATCGATTCTATCATGCCAAATCAATCAATTTCGTATTCTCACCTTACCCTTGACATACGCATTTAGAAGCCATCAAACCATTCTTCATACAAAATTTCAAACAACATTCTTTCCTAACTTCATCAACTCGTAAAAAAACTTTAAATTAAGAACAATATTAAAATCTTTTATCAATATTTTTTTTTTATTATTTTTAATTTAACATATTTCATAAAATAGTTTTAATTCATGTACAACTCAAGCATTATAAAATGTAGTAAATAAAACAGCATTAGGGTTGTTAGAAGAGCGTTCCGTTGGGTTACCATATTGGCAACAAACTCGGGGAGGGGGGGCATACTTATCTTTGCTTTAACCACTTAAATTAATTAAGACAAATAATTAATTTAATTTGTAATAGTAGATTTCATTATTTTTTTATTTTATTATTACTTTGCTATTAAACTGTGGAAACCATAAATTAAGACCAAAATATGGCAGAAATTAGAAAACATAATATACTGAATGATTATGTTTTTTATTCATCATTTTTTTTTCCATTTGTATTAAATATTTAGGCAAAATATAGCTGAATTAATTAAATTTCATTTTTTACTTTTCTGTTAAAATTCAAATCGTAAGGGGTGATCACAGTTTTTTAACAGAACATAACATACTAAATAAAACAGTTGTAGTGTTCCCAATGTGGCACAAGCAGAATGTTAATTCTAGATTAAAATGAAATAACTTGATCAAGGAATCATAAAAGGTAATTTTGTAAATATTAAATTGAAATGAGGTACAATTAATTCCTCCAAAGATTTTTTTAAAGAAGTAATAATAAATATGTGTTTCATGATTAATGGACCCTAGAAATCAAAATTAAATTAAGAACTGTGATATATTTTTATAGATTGTTCATTTCTAAAGCCTGCTGCCAATTCTTGTTATAAAATTTAATGAATAAAAATATTTGTTTTCTTTTGGCTTGAAATATACCCTTATAAATATATATTGTTTATCAATGGATTTTACAAAACCTTCTACTTTTCCTACAAAAACCTTCTCAATAGCTGTTTAGAAACTCTCGCTTTCAATTTTATTTGAAATTTCACTTTTATGAAAGAGGAATATTATAACGTTTAACATTGAATTCCTGACATAAAATTGTCCATTTTTTTAATTTTGATAAAATTTTTATTTGAAATATTATGTTATAAATTTCATGATTAGTTGTAATTTTTAATTCTGTTAATTTTTTTTTTTATTTTCATTGATTTCCTTTTATTATCATTCATTATTTTTATTTAATCCCTTTACTACCCCAGGGTGCATAGTCCTTAAAAGTGCTAATTTTTTTTTTTTTTTTTTTATCCAGATGCTTATATTTTTCTTCTAATTAGAAAGAAAAAAAAAAACATTTCACCATGCTAAATCTATGCAATTATAATTTTTTTTTTATTTATTTATTTGTGATGTTGGATCTTTCAATGTTTAATAGATTTAATGAATCTGGAGGTCAGTGGAAAAAGTTTTATTTCATTTTAGGGAAATACTGGTAGAATGGGAAAAAATAATCTTTTCATTTATGTTATTCTTCTTTCACCTTGCTTGTTTAGATCGGGAGAAAAAAATTCTTCCTTTTTAGAAAAATTCTATACATTCATGTAAAATCATGACTGTTGGTTTTTAATATTAACTTCAATTCATTGTTGCTTTAAGCATATGAAAATTCTTACTTGTTGACTTATTTCAAGAGCATTAAGGAATTATTTAAGTATTTTTACTTCAATTAATTTTTGTGCAAAAGCTTAGAAGTTTTTAACGATAACAAAAAATGTGTACTTCATTCATTGTGGACTTCCATAAGTAAATTCAATGAATGATTCAAGACTTCTTAAAATAAAAATGAAGGACAACGTTTATGATACTTTAAAATTACTTGTAAGTCATTTGTTACAAATGCCAAAAGATACTAAAAATAAATAAATGCCTATCAAATTCCTTTTTTTAAAATATATATTATTCAAAGAGAAAGAACTGTAATCACCAAAAAATTCAAACTCAAGATTTTGCATAATAATTGGTAAAAAGATTTGAATGTTCTTAATACCAAAATTAGAATGAGCCTATTCATGAAATTTCCATGAATCGTTATTATTATTCTCTGTTTGTCTTAATACAAATGAACTGGATAGTTTGAAAATGCATAGCACGCATTGGTAAAACTTGGCACACAGTTTTAGGATCTAAAATATAGATCTATATCAGAAATTTGAACCAAATCTGTCAACAAGTTGACTATCTGTCTGTCTATATGTTTGCCTATAAACACTGTAAAAAAAAAAAAAGCATAAGCAAAATTTGGTAAAATTAGGAAATTTTATTCCTTTTTTTTTTTTTTTTTTCCCTTAGATTGTAGCCAGTCACAAATTTTGAATTCAGTTAGCTGACAAAAAAAAAAATTTTGTGCTTATATTATTATTATTACTTTTATACTAGTACTCTGTATAATTTGGCATTCATGGCCTTCTCGAAGATCACTGCTTTTTATCTCGGGTCATGCACGGAAGGGTGAGTGTGTAATATGAAATATTTGGCGAGACATTGTGTGTTTCAGAGTATATTAATTCATTTCTTCAAATGTATCAGAATGATGACCTATTTTAGCTCCTTTTATGTATTTTAATTATTATGTATTAATAATCATTTGAAGTCACTTCAGTATTTTCCTAAAACCAGTATGATTTTCTAACAATATATCTTGTTTTACAATTGATAAAATAAGTACAGGCTTAAGAAGGGACAAATTATTGCAAGACTTGCATTCCTTAAAAGCAATATATATATAGAATAAAAAGCAATATTATAAAAGAATAAAATTATATGCTTTTCAAGCATGATTGTCAGTAGCTTATTTTTAAAATGTTAGATGTTTAATGAATAGATCTTCAGTAAATTTTGCATCAGTAAAAAAAGAATGTTTTGGTAGAAAGCAAGTATAAAAATAAGAATAAAAAAGGAACATGTTCTATGCTGTACTTTCATCAGAAAGGAAAAAAATATATTATGAAGATACTATTCTCATGAAGCTTATAGATTTCCTAGTCAAATCATTTTTAATCCATTTTAATAATTTTCATGTCAGGAAAATAGAATTGGGTGTCTTTTTATCCATCATTTGAAGACATAAATTTAAAAATTATGGACAATTTTGAAAATTATTTTTATTCTTTCTCACAAACTAGCATCTATAAAAAAAAAAGATTTAGCATTAATTAAAATATTGAAACGAAAAATCTAAATGAAAAATATGATATATTTCACATCATATTTCATGTAGTCTATGATCGTATATAGAAGTCTGGCAGAATTCACTCAGCACTAAGGAATTGAAAATGTTAGCAACATCAGCCCATTCAAAGTATTACTTGTATTTGGAAAAACAGATGGCAAAAGAAATAATTGCCAATGGCATAAAGAAAGTTAGACTCTGATTCCTTGATCTCTTCACAGAAAAGGGAATTTTTTTTTTAGGAAAGCAAATTGCTAAAATTGAATATAAAATTAGTGTACTGGTTCGGCAAATCAGACACCTTTCGCTACTAAAGAATTCTAATGAATTAAGAAAAGTTATTAATGAAAAAATTGTAAATTTTTGGAAACATCTCTAAAAGAAAGAACTTTTTATTTACATATTTAATAAAATTAACATGATCTTTATATTCTAGATTTGTTTACTTATATTCTTAACCTTTTTTAGAGGAAATGAAATGTTATTGAAGTAGCAGTATAACCTCTTTTTTCTTATAAAACTAACAGTACAATTAAATAATTTAAGATATGCAATGAAAATCATTTAATAAGATTTTTCAAATGAAACTTGCATAAAAGAACATCTTAAATAATTTAGTTTCAATATTGGTGAGAAATATTCAGTATACTACCAGGAATGTATGTTTATGTTTTATATAAATATAAGCATAAACTCCTGGTAGTATTTTATGTTTATATTTATATAAAACTTACTTAGCTTGTAATTGGGACTTATATCAATGAACTCAGTTTTATAATTAAAAATACTAAGTTAGAGATAATTTTTTTTCTCGAAAGGTGCTTAAAAAGTATTTATAAGGTGAAAGTTTATGCACATTGTACCCTATTTCTGATAATTCTCTGATATCCTTCTTTTGTTTTTCATTTTTCCTGCATCAAGGAATTATAGTTCTATAAATCCTACACATATTGTCACTTATATTCATTCTGTAAACTATTTATTATCTAACATATTTGTCATAACATTAAAATCTTTAGTGAAAGTGTGTATTATTTAATTTTGTTTGAAGTTGCAATTTTTCTTGAATTGCTCATCCACTTGAGTTGAAAATTTTGACTACAATTAGTATTTAACTTTTTTCAATGAATGATTTTTTTTTTTTTTTTTTCATGACTCTTTTTCTTTAGATGGTGCCTAATTCTTGTGCTACTCATGCTTTATTAAGTGTTCTTCTCAACTGCCCTAAAATATATTTAGGTCCAACTCTTGCTAGACTCAAGGAGCATACTGCTAATATGAGCCCAGAAGTAAAGCCTTTTAATTTTATTTTCTTAAATAATGCTTGGTGACAATTGTTTAAATATATTATATGAATTTTGTTGTTATTTAAAGAGGCCTGCATATATGAATTTAATACTTTTTATGTTTATATGTTGTCAATTTAGTATAAATATATAAATATTTTTAATTGCATTAAATATACAAAGAAAAAACATTAAATTTGTTTTATTCAGTTGCATGCATTTATTTTAAAAGTTAAAATGAAAAATATTTTAATCTTATTCATTTTATATGTGTAAATAAATTCTTTAAATCCTAATAAAATATAAATGTAACGTGAAGTAAATAGAGGGTAATAATATGTAATAGCAAATATTATTATTGATGAAGATAAATGCAATGAATGTTCTTGCTTCATTGGGAGGGATGTCAAAACTGGACATGTATTGCTTGTATACCTTTTCAAGATATCTCACCTAAAATTTCCTAACATTTGCTTATAGACTGTTGTGGTTTTAGTTGAGAAGAATTCTTTTCTAAATGCAAATCCATCAGAATTGATGAACATAGAAAATTTTTTGCAAAGCTCTTCTGTCATGGAATGTTTGGAAATTAAATCAAACATTTACAAAAAAGTCTACATTTTAAACATAAATAAACCTAAAATTGTTCTAAAAGCATGTGAACACTTTCTATATTTCTATAATGACAAATTTTGTTTTGTTTTACTTTTTTTTTACAACAAAAGTTTTGTGTGCATGTATATCTGCATGCATGCATGTACATGTGCTTTCTATTTTATAATTTACTAATAGAAATAAAGCTTTTACATTCCTTAAAAATAAATTATTTAAAAACTGTTGGTTTTTATGGGTAGGTTGGCATTCCATTGAATGTTAATAATAGATTCTTATTTTTTGCCTAAAATGCATAAACAGAATTTTATATGCAAATACTGAAATATAAGCAAGGTATTAATGAAGTTTTTGTATATTAATATTTAAGATTTATTAAATATCCATTTAATCTTAGGATTTTTTTTAAAATTTTATTTATTTATTTTAGTTTTTAAAATTCTTGAATTTAAGCTCATCATCTTATAGCTCATTACATATTTCTTTCTTCTAGAACAAAGGATATGCCATTGGTAATACTCCAGAACTTGCTCGTGCTCATAATAGTCATGCAAAGTAAGAATAAAAAAGTATTTTTTTAAATTTAACTATATTCCTTACTTGCATTAAGCTATTTTAATGAATTCTAAAATCAGGTTTGTCTGTATTGGTTTTATAAAGATTGTTGCAGCTAAATATTATTGACACATATTTTTGTGTGTAATTTGAATCTTATCAATTTATGTTCTGTATTTTAGACCAGAGCCAAGAAATCTTCATGAAAAATCCCATGGAATATCTACTGGAAGAACTGTTGAAGCTTTCCATTTTGTGAGCTATGTGCCTATTGGAGGGAGGTTATTTGAATTAGATGGTTTAAAACCATATCCTATTGATCATGGTTAGTAGCTTTTATCATTATTATTTATTTAGCAGAATTTTTATAATCCAAAACAACTATTTTTTAATTGGCAACTAAAAAAAGTATTTATCTAATTATTATATGAAACCATAACAATCTACACATTATATGACTATTCTTAGTAGTTTTTCTTTCACGAAGAAAAAAATATATTCTTATAAATGCAGCTTCAATATTATGTAATCAATACATGTGTTTTAAATACCTACTAAGGACAAAATTTTTTGTGAATGATTTTTAAATTTATTAGTTAATTCAGGCAATCTCATTTGTTGATTTATTTTAATAGACAGTTTGAGAATACAATGATTCTTAAAAGGACAATCAAGGCATAGAAAGGGCTTTTCAGTTCAGTAAAATTGTGCAAGAACAAGAAGTAAATAAATAAAATATAATTCAAGTGTGCCTTTCATTAAAATGAAGTTCGTAATAATGAATCTTAGTCAAATAAAAATTTCACATCACTGATTATTTTTCAAGAATTTTCACTATACCATAGTTTTGTTAATTCATTCTTGCATCTTACTCATAATTTGTAAGCAACACTTGTTGAGCAAAACAATTTTTCTCATAGAAATCTATGTAAAATTGAAAAAATCCATTCAGCCTTGAAAAAAATACTCACAAAAAATTTATAATTATGTAATTTACTATTTATAATGCATGCTTTTTTTTTACAAGAAAATTTACTAAAGACATTAGTCTTTAGCAACAGTCATTATGTGAATTTGTAGTGTGCATAACTATTGCCTTATTAGGGTGATGTTTCACAATGCAAAAATTCCCTTGCTTTCCGCATCTACTTATTTCACTGGAAGGTTGTTTTTCTGTCGAGTCTATTATTTCCTCCTGACCAAATCTTCTCCACAGTTTTTTACCATGACACAGAATGTAGTTTATAAGTTCTTCAGTAATTCTAACTATATTCTTCCACTAGGCTCATCAGTATCATTGCTATCCACTTCTAGTCCCATAGACACAATCTCTTTTCCACAGGCACTTGCTCCAATCCTTTGGAATCAGGTTTGACAACGCTGTCTGGACAAAATTTATTTTTTATAGATATAAAGATACTCTTCAGACAAGCACTCAATAGGGATGGATATAGACTGATTGAGCTTGTGATGTCACAGTGGCTTCTTGCCATTTGTATTGCAAAACTTCTCGTGCTTTTACATTTTGCCTTGCTCAGTACACAAGGTTCGAGTGTAAATTATAATCCTAAATTTAATGAACGAAACCCTTGGATTGTTTTTTGGTTTATCCTCCCCCTCCTAATAAATGTAAATTTCTATTTCTTAGCAAATTAGTGTTTTTGATGCTTTTAACTGATGAAATCAATCTATGCTTCATAACTACCCATTTTTAATACTCTTAGTTTGTTTTTGTTTTTTTCTAAAATTTTTTGCATTACATTTTTATTGTCTGGATTGTTGTCAGTGATTTTATAAGTTCAAAGTGACTTCTGAGATCATCAAGGTTCTTGGTAAATTCTTCAAAGTTTTTTCTAAAGTAGTGAGATTTGCATTAATTTTGCTTCTGAAATTTATAATATATATTCCTTTGAATTCATATATTTTAATTCAACTTAAATGAATATATATATTATTTCAAAATCAACGTAAATAAAAAAAATTTTTAAAAACAAAAAAATATTATTTATTTGTTTTATGACGATTTTAAAAATATGAAGAAAAATATTTTGTTATCTAGTATGATATTTTTTGCACGCAAAATTGTATTTAGGACTTTGATAAATTTCCTTTAATATTAAGTTTAGAAGAAAAAAAATAATACACCAGAATATCTCAATTTAAAGTTTTTTCATTTCAAAATTTATGTTTACATTTCTAAAACACTTTGTTTTCTTCAAAAAAAAAAAAAAAAACTGAATCACTATTTCAAAAATTTTTATTAATGTGCTTTTATTTCTTGATAAATTGAAGCGGCAATAAATTTGAAATTCTTCTTCTATATTTCAGTTGAACATTGCTTTAATATATAAATAATATTAGAGTTTCTATCTTATTCAAACATTTCACATAATATGAAAAAATGTAAATTTATTTCTTGTTTCTTTTAGAAGATTTAAAAATTAAATGTGAATTAGAAAAATTCACAAATGTTTTTAATGCACTCACTGTAATTTTTTGCTAGTAATTTATTTATTTCAGTAATAATTTGGAACTTTGCATCCTTTCACCAAAGAGAGATGTATCTTTTTCTGAAATTCTTAATTGGTTTCAGCAATTAGCTTTACTTTTATAGTTAGTAATCTATTTAAATTTCTGTGAAGATATATATTTAAAAACACAATTAGTACATCTCATTTAAGAGTTTATTTTTAAAAAATAAGATGGAATACTACAAAAGCCATATAAAAATGATTTTAACATTTGTTCTTATTTTACACAATGCTCCGTACTTTTGATTCCTTTTCATAGTTTCATTCTTGTTCATACATCTATGGCAAATTGGACACTTATTGCTTTGAACATTTGTGATAAGTTGTTAAAAAGAATCATATAATAGGTTTTATATGGTTTATTTTGTCATTTCAATTAACTTTATTAATATTTTTTATTAATTTTTAATATATTTTTAAAGAATCTTCTAAAAATTTAAAAATAGTACAATTTTTATGCATTGTTATAAAATCGGTTATTTAAAATATTTCATCATTTTCAACTAAAAATTGAAATTACAAATAAAAATTATTTAAGATAATTGCATTCTTATAAAAAGTTAATAATTGTTTGTATTTTTTTAAGGTCCTTGTGGGGATGATTGGACAGAAAAGTTCCGACACGTTATGACTGAAAGGTTAGGTCTCGCTACTGGTGGAGAGCCATATCATGATGTCCGATTCAATTTAATGGCAGTTGTTCCTGACAGGCGTATTGCATATGAGCAAAAATTAAGAACTCTGAAAACTAATCGCCAAATTGTATTAGAAGCTTTGCAGCAAGTATGTGATTAAATTTATTTATATTTTGTGTTAAAAATATTAAAGTGTTGAAATTTTTTGTATTCAAATCAATGTTGCTTTACAAAATTGCAAATTTTACCAAGAAAAGTAAATCAGATTGCATTGAAAAAAAAAATCTTCACCAATTTATAGACCAGGATGTATGTGTCATTTGCTCAAATCATTGGAATTTAAAATTTTGATGATATCAAATAATATTTATCCATTACTCAGTATAATTTCTTTCTTTCTAATCTGTTCCTATGCATAATTAATTCATATTTCTAAATAAAATTTTTGATTCATAATGATAAATAGATTTTTTAAAAATAGCGTGTATCAGGTAACCTGCATTGAATAAGAGCAATAAAATAAAAATATTTTAATTTTGCATTAGTTTAAATATCTCCAGAACTCCCCAAATTAATTTCTAGTTAACAAGATGTGAAAGCTTATTTCAGTTAAATTAGAGTTTAAATCAATTCCAGATGACTAGATATTGATATTCCAATTTCAGTGATTATCAACTTTCTTTTAATATGTGCATTCACTCTTATATTCCGAAATATTTTATATAATAAAAAAAAATGAGGGAAGAATTAGTTTATTGCAAATTGTGGCTCTTCAAGACCACAAGTAAAATAAGAAAGAATAAATAAGTTTTATTAAAATGGTATTTTGCTGTTGATTTAGTTGAATAAATTAAATTTTGTGTTTAGCAAATTTATATGTTTATTTAATTTTCTATTTATCCCTTTTTTGTATTTTTTAACATTTAATAGTAAAAAAATTAGTTGGTCAGTTTTATTATCCTTATTGTTCACTCATGAATGTTTTTTTTTATTAGTTCATCCTGCAAAATATAGTTGAAGTATTTGTTGTAAGTCTCAATTAATATCATGAAAAGAAATTTGAAAAATTATGTAATTAATTTAATTAAAAAAAGGAATAAGTTTAAAATCCAAAATAACTATTAGTTTCTTTGCCTTTTCTTGCAGTTAGTAAAGTTGACACATCCTGAATTGACATCAGATGATCATGCTGCAGTTGTTGCAGCTATGAAATCTAAACCACCAAGTTCCACTGAAGATGAAACAACACAGCCATATAGGTAATGTATATATATGCATACTTGAATAAGTATAATTTGAATAAATTAAACTTATCCAAAAGTTTTTCCTTACAAAAATATTAATTATTAAATATACTTTGTGAAGGAAACATATATCTAATAAAATTTTATTTATTATTTTTAAATTAATATTATTTGAATTTACTGCCTAAATATTTTAGTACGATTTCTATATGCCTGATATATAATATATTGATAATATATATATATATACTATATAATTAATACCGTATTGCTCTTAATTGCAGAGTTTTTGTGATTACTAATGAAACAATGAAATATTTTGCCTAAAGTTATCTTTTTGAATAGATGATAGAGAAAATATGTAGAGTTGTGTTTATATATTTGATAACAAAAGCCATTAAAAATTAAATACATTTCGGATTTTGTGACACTGTTAATAATTTAAATACTAAAGCATTCTGTTATCATTATTAACCTTTTCAAAGTATAGGGTAAATACTTTTAACTGTTTTTTCTGCCCATGCTAAGCTTGGATTCCAAACAAAAGAGTTCCCAGAATCCTGATAGAAGCTCTCCTTATCCGAAGCTACCTGCTGCTCTTGACAGCCATAATTATGCTAAAAGTCCACTCATGGAAGGTAAAACATCAGGCCGAACTGATTGTCAACCACACTATGAAGACTATAGTGGCTCAGAATATTCTGATGATGATACAAGAACTTTAGATAAAGAAACTGGCATTGCTATCCCTGATACTTGCTCAAATTCTGGTGTAAAGACATCTGCGGATGGAAACGATAGTCCAATGACACCATTGTCCATTGATACCTCTTCAGATCTGATGAAACCTCTAAGCATACAAACAAAGTTTGAAACGTCTCCAGCACCTAGTGCATCAAGCACAGACACATCTTCAGAAGTTGGAAGTGCTTTCAATTCTCCTGTTCAAAGTATGCACAGCAATTTCAGCCAAGGAAGTCCAAATTCAGTTAAATCTAACAAGACACCGGAATCTTCTATTTTTGATGATGTTAGAGACATTAAAAAGTTTCTTGTCATTCGAATGACTTCAGGCTCTGATAAAGATATCCAGCAGATCAAATCGGCTGCTGGTGGCGGCCAAAATGAAAATCAGTCAGCTGAAAGTGGAAAAAAGAATATTGATCAAGTTACAGAAAAATCTGAAGAGCCACCTGCTAAAAAATTGCATTCTGAATCCACCAGCAGTGAGAATATACTTGATGCTTCAAATCTTAGTGGCAGTGACTGCAAAGAAATTGATTTAAATGATAAATCTGAAGGAAATGAGAATATTGATCAGTTTTCGAAGAATGGTAGCATTATGTCAAAGCATCCCCAACTGATAGAACCTCACAGGTTTGCTCCTAAGGTATGCTTATTGTTTTTTAAATGCTTTTAGATAAAAAAAAAATTAAATTGTAAGATAATTTCTTAATTTTTCATTCTTTTTATTTTTAAAGGATTTATTGGCCCTTTTGAAGACAGTTGAAACAGAGATTGAACTTTGTGAGCTTAACTTATATGATGAAATAGAAAAGAGGAAAAAATACAAGGTAAAAATTTATTATTGATTCAAAATAATTTCTGCTTGGATATTGATTTTCTGCTGTTCTTTTGTGTGTAAGAACACTCATTGTGATTTCCCATGGTTTAAAAAAATCCAGTTTGAGATACTTTTATGCTCATAGTTAAAATTTCATTTCATAGAAAGAATTCAGAACACTCTTGGAGAAATGTGATATATAAAATGTGGGATTTTAACTTAAAGTACACTTTCCAAAATGGTTAACCAAGACATATGTGTTCTTATTTCTAGATACTTTTGGTAACCAATTGGTTTACTGGGAATAATGCTCACTAAAATTTCCAATTCAGTATTTTATGTAACATTTTCTTTTGATAGCTTATTTAGATAAATATTTTTAAGTTTCGAATTTCAATAAACATATTTAATTTGAACGGTGAATATTTAATTTACTGTGAAGTCAAAATTTTATACTACCCATCAGTCCTATGAATAGTGATCAGTAAAATATTTGTAGCATTTTAAATTTGAAATCAAAAAAACATTTCAATCACCTCTGATCAAGATATGAAGCTTTGAATATCATTATTTTAGGACAGTCAACATTTTCATAAATGAGCAAAATAAATAACATAAAATAGTATTCTTTACTTCATTTAGACCATTTTTCCTATTAGATATATGTGCTTAATACTAACTGTTTAGAAATAGAAAATTAGTTGAATAGAAATTAGTTGTTCAGATCTAATCAACGTGGACATCTGGTGCATGCATATGCATATATATATATATATATAAAGTTATTTTCAATTCTGTGGAATTATTGAATTGATCATATAGATATTTTTCGAGTTCACAGAAACCCTTTTTTGCATTTTTCTTTTTAAAAAATATATTTCATGACATTTATTACAGACGCATGCTGAAAATTACCTCTTCTAGGTTTAGTTTGTAGTAAGAGTTAATTTAATCATATTCTTTTATCTTTGATTTTGTCTGCGTGATAGCAGAACATTGATAAAAGCTAATTTTCCTCATTCACTTATAATATGCTTATATAGGTTAAATTTTATTTTTATTTTTTGTAAAATAAATTCTTAGAAAGTGTAACTAAATTTATAATTAAAAAATGGACATTATTGAAAATATATTTTTTTTTTTTTTTTAAGTTGATGTAAAAATATTTTTGGGAGTTATTGTGGATAAACACTAATTTTTAATTAATTAAAATTGAAAGAAGAATTTTCAAAAAAATCTCTTCAAAATGCATATTTGCATATTCTCAAACACATATGTGCCAAGTTTGGTGGTGCTAGGTGAAACAGATTGGCCTGTAGAGCACCATCATACACACAAACTCACATGTATTTTTATTATAAGTTCATAACAATAATTCACAAGATATTCATAAATTGGTTGAAGTCATCTTCAAATTCAAAATATTAGTTTTCTGTTTCATTTCTATGCAATTTTTATTTGATTTTTAATCAATTTTTCAAAGTTAAATACAATTTATTTCAACTCAATATTTTTTGTCAAAATATAAATATAATTGTTAAATTGCATCTATCACTCTTATCCTTTTGTCAATGTTAGTTTGCTCTTAACAGATTTCATTTCTGTTTTTGTTAAGTATAATAAGTGACTTTTAATATGCACATACAATAATTTAACTTAAACATTGCCTTTAAAATTATTGACCTAATTTTGTCTCATATTTTAGCATTTTTAAAATTTTAATGTGCTGTGTTGTCCTTTTTTACTGTTTGAGTTCATTGAATAAAATTTTAGTTCATGAATAAGTTTGCCAGTTTTTTTTTTTTTTAAATATATATTACTATTTATTTTATAGCATCAGTTTCAAAGTGATAGTTTTTAAAAGACATTAATAAGCATTTTTAACATCAATGGGCATTTGATAAATTAGATTTTTGGATGCTTTTTAACTTTATAATATCTAGATTTCAGCCTTAGCTCAAATTCAAAATATTAAATTCCGAATATTTGATTAAATATTATAGAAGATTAAGGTTCCTAGTATAGAACAGATGTGATTACAATTCATAAAACCTGCACCAAGTCAAAAATATTTCCATAAAGTTTAGCACAATCAAAATATTTTCGAAATATATATGTATTTATTTGCACCTTTGCATTTTTTTTTTTTTGCATTAAATTATTTATTTTGTATTATCTGAATTTATAATCATTGGAATTCTACTTTTTATAATTGATATAGACTTAATATGTTACTAAATATTTACATATGCAAATATTAAAATCCAAGAACCAATATCTGAGACAAAAGCACTTTAGATTACCTTCTCTTGGCATTTTTAATCACTTAAGACAAAATTTAATTTTTTAAGTAATTAGCAATTAAAAAAAAACATTGTATGAATTTAGAAATTCCATGTTTGCCTTCTTACTAATTGTATGACTGAATTCAAGAGTGGGATATCCTGGCAATTCTTTTTAACATTATATGTATATATATGTACTAAACATTGAGATTAAAAATGCTTATCCAAAATCATAAAAATTATACAATGCATGAATGTAATTGTTTTTTTTTTACAAACATACTTTTAGTATAAACAGTGATACAGCCATGGGTATATTAGTTAGTTTAAAATAATTCTCAGGTGATGGGGTTGATAAGTGAGACAGAGCTCCTCACAAAATTTCCACACCACACAATTGTAAAGGTATTCAACCCTCATCATTTCTCACATGTTGAATTTTCAGAGCAGAATCATGAAGGAGAGAACTTGTTACAAACCATTGCAATCTCTATTTATCGATTTCAAAATGAAACTTTAACTATGAGATTTTTGAAACTTATGAAATATATTATTTAAATATTTTGATATTTGAAAAACTGAACTAATATTTTATTTTGAAAAAATTTAGAATTATAAAATATTTTATGTTGAAAAATGAAAAATTATTTAATTGTATTTTATTTTACTTATTGTATATAATTTTTATATTTTTATATCAAGTACAAGATATATTTGAAATTTTAAATTTACTTTAATGCATAGCTACATTAAAATTCATCTTATTATGCTGGTAAACAGAATTTAAGTTGATATCTTAAAAATAATTATTGTTTTGAAATTTCCATACATAAATATTTGGTATTTAGAATTATTGCTTGTTTAAAAGATTTTAAAATATTTGGTAAACCAAAATTTACAAAAGAAATTGAAAACTCCATAAAAGTTATCTGGTCTAAAAATTTAAGTTGGTGCAAAGATTTTAGTTATAGATATCATTAGGGTATAGAAAAAATTTTTTTATTCATTTTTTTTTTTTTTTTTTTTTTAAATGCAACTGTTTTATCTTTTTTGGTTCTGGAGATCAATTATGCCATAGATTACTATAAAGAAGAGTTCTGTTGTCTATTTACATAAATAAAAAAATAAAAAAAGCACAATGTTTGATTTTAATAGCTATGCTATCATGTCAATTCTTCGATTGAGATAGTACTTGGATGAAATTGGTGTCATTTCAGGAGTTTTATAAATGAATTAAGAAATTTTTAAACAAATTTATGCCAATGACTGGAGAAAATGAATTACTTCAAAGTAAAATTTAAGAAAGAAATATCCCCACCCCTCATTTTTATTTGAAATTGTATGCACATTCATATATATTTTCTATGTTGTTTTAGATTGATGATTGCAGAAGGACTCACAACTATGATCAATTTATCTGTACATTCTTATCCATGCTTGCTGAACAGGGCAAGCTTGCAGATTTGGTTGAGCAACAACTAGTTGTTAGACGACGACAAGGAGTAGCAGTGGGTCGACTCCACAAAACAAAGAAACCTGATAAGCGACGTCGATCTCGACCAAAAAAGAGAAAATAAATTTTCACCCAGATGGATAAGTTTTCAATTGTATATTTTTGTCTAAAAGCATTTTTTTCCCTTTTCATTTTCTTACAATTTTGACCAAAGTTCATTTGTTTTCATTATTTAATTTTTGTTAAATAAAATAAAAGTAATGTCATGATTTCTCATTTCATATTGGAGACTTTATGAGATTTTTAATTCTTTTATCTGTTTTTATCTTTGGCAGTGTAAATTTTTGTACAGTTTAAAATTCTTTGTTGATATTTTAAAACTAAAATTCTGCAATATATAATTATTTTGAAGACTTATGAGTGTTTTAATTTTTAATATGATTGTTTTATAGGATTATTTTAGTAGAAAAATTTATTGAACAGTATGTAATAGAAAATTCATGGGGCAATTGTGATGAAGGAAGATTTTTCGAATTGGGAACTCCAGTAAATTTGGATTCTTGATCTTATTTGAATTTTGGAAATGTATTTAGAAATATTTCATGTATACAATAGCAAAATATTTGAAAGCAAAGAAACAAAGAGAATTAAGAATTGTAGCATTTACTCTCAAGATTAGACATTCCAGTCTTAAAAATAGCAACTAATTGGTTATTACTGCTTTATTTCCTGTATTGCCTGTATACCAGTTAATAGTTTTATATATATATATTTTTTTTTACTTTGCTATTCTAAGCAGCATTTGATTTAAATTCTCCTTTGGTTCTTAAAAAATTGAATTTAGTTAATTTATAATATATTGTTAGCTGTTGATAAAATGTAATGCATTTTAACTATTTCTGCAAATTTTATCTCTTACAAAATAGCTCTGATTTGCAGATATTGCTAAAAATTGATGTTATTTCCGAATAAATAAGAAATGGATGTTTATCTATTTTTTTTATTTTGTATAATGCTAAACTTATTCTTCATAGGTCTTATCAAAATTAAGTGCTTCCATCCTTAAAACAAGGATGATAAACATTTTCCAGAATTGAATCTTCAATTTTTTTATTCAAAAGGAAATGCCATTGTACTAGCAGATGTTTAATATTTTGCAGCCTCAAAAGGTTTTGAGAAAAATAAAGTTTTATTTTTAAAAACTTAATAATTAGTTATACTTCATTTTCTAGTTTATCATCTTATTATTCTTTATCTTATTTCAAATGCTTTAGAAATTAATCTCTTCAATGTTCCTTTCAACAGTACCTAGAACTGTATTTTGTTTCTTGTCATTTCTACGCAATTTTGAGCAATGATTTATATTTTAAATGCAATCTGAAAGAAAATTATATAAATAGCAATTGGTATTCATCATAATAATAATCCTTAAAAAAAATATACTTAAAATGCATTATATATATATGTGTGTATATCTAATGCAATATTTCAACTTGGGATTTAAGGAAAAAAGACTGTTTAATTTTTGCAGATGTGTACATTATATCACTAGTATACTGCTATAAAAGAGCTTATAAATGTTTTGTGTGTTTTAAAAATTTACTTCATTTTTTTTGAAAAATTATATACTATGTTTATTTTTATTCATGTTTTGTTATTTTTCAGTAAGATGATGCCATTATCAAAAAAAAAAAAAAAAAAATATTCTACTTTAAACAATCTAAACTCATGTCTTATTTTACAGTATTATTTTCTGATAATTTCAGTTAATTAAAAATTCTGTTTAAAGTTTTGTATATTTTTAAGCAATTCAAAATTGCTACTTATCATAATTATTGTAAAAATGTAAATACAATTTAATTGCATAATAAAGTTATTTAAAAAAAGTTGCTGTCATGTTTAATAGAAGTTAAAACACAAACAAGCATGCACACACACACACACACACATATATATATATATATATATATATATATATATATAATGTAAAAATATTGTCAATCAATTATTATCTAGTTACGTAGAAAAAAATCATAACCATATTGGCACCCAACTTTACATTATTTCAGAAATTGAAAAGAATACTTTACTTGCAAAGTTCTGATCTGAAATCCATCTATAAATATCTAAAATCAACATATATAATTAGAAATATTTTTATAATTTGTTCATATGGAAGAGTGTGAGAATGGGAAATCCATTTTGATCAGAGTGTGTAGACAAATTTTATCTTAAAATTAAGTACTGTTTAAACAACTTTAGAGGGAGAAAATAAGAAACAACCTTAACACAGTATTTTTGATTATAGAACTATAAATTTGTTAAAATAAATTAAATTGGACATCCATCCTTGCATCCAGACTAAGGACCAGGTGTCCAGATTTATACAAATATAAAATGCCACCAGTAATTATTGAATATTTTTTTTTTATTGAAACTATTAAAAAAATGTTTCTTATGCAAAATTTCGTATAAAAAATCTGATTAAAGGATTTTCATTGTGTATCTTTAACTAAACTATAGTTAAAAGTATTTAGAAAAAACTTATATTGCTACTTCTTTAACACTAGTTTCAAGAAAACAATGTTTAAGAATGTAAATAAATCTAGAATATTAAAATCAAGCTAGTTTTATTAAATATGTAAATAAAAGCTTGGAAAATTCTATATAAAGAAAGAAACTATTTTAATTAGTACAAACTATTTTAAATAGTTTCAAAAATTCAAACTATATCTATAAAAACCGAAAAAATACAGGAATTTTTAAATTTGTTAGTTCTTTTTTTTTTTTTTTTTCCCCCCATCTAAAAAATGTCTATCTTAGAATAAACACTGCAAGAATAAATTATCGTAGCTATAGCACCAAAATGAAACAACTGTGTAATCTCGGAAATTCACCTTTTTACCTCGTTCTCCCCTTTTTTTATGTATAGATCAGTCTTAATTTCGATTTCAAAAACAGATTTTCTCTTTCCACGAGACTCCGGGACTGCAGCAAATGAGGATACCTGGGATTGCTATATGAGAGAATAGAATACATTTCTCTGGCTGGAATAGCAACATTCAGTCTGTGGACGCATAGCGGTAGTATTTATTAAATGGTTTGTTTACTATTTGTTAAATTGTGGGCTTATTCGGAGAAAATTAGAGATTTTTTTTTTTTTTTAATGATGAGTGTTTGAATTTCTCGAATGAGTATCTAATATAGATTGGACGGATAAACAAAATAATAAGATTAAGTAATATGGGGAAACAGGCACATATTAGTCATGCCAAAAGAGGAAAAATATACAAAATTGTATGTCAGTTCAAAAAAAATCATAATTGATATTGGATTTTGTATCTAAAAGAAATACAGAACACTTAAAATTTAATATCCGAAAATAAGCCGATTTCGAAATTTTTAATTCAAGAACAATAACTGAACTTTTATGGGCATTAAAATTTGTTGCGCCACATTCGTCCTTTAATGCATTTCAATGATATGGCGGAAATATTTTCACAAAGGCTCTTTCAAAAAGTGTACTTAGGTCGTACAAAAATGTGCATTATTTGTTATAGATTAGCTCCATTTTCTCAACAATCTTATTATATAAAAATCTCATGTCACGGTGTTTGTGTTCGTAGTCCTCCGAAACGGCTCGACCCATTTTCATGAAATTTTTTATGTGTATTTGGTAGGTATGATAATAGGTCGTAAAGTATATTTCATAACGCTAGGTAAGTAGGGTGTTCTTATCCACGTTCACCGTACGCTGATGAGATCAACGCTTGCTTGAAATCACGCCACTGTGGCGTAATGTTGAAAAAGTCCAGCTGAAAATAAACATGCGCGTCCAAATGCTACAAGATCCATCTGCTGACACATTCTCGGACCAATTGTTAGATATCGGCGATGAAAAAGTTGCTGTCTAATAAAATATTGGATGCATAAAATTGCCCACTAATTTCTACACTATCGTTGATTCGCAAAATGCTCTCATTGACCGCATATTTCCCGATGTACGCACATAATACATAAATCATGCGTGGCTGGCAGAAAGAGCCATTTTGGCAGCAAAAAATGCGGACGTCGATGATTTAAACTTCAAGATACAGCAGTCGTTACCAGGCGACTTGGTATCATACAAATTGATCGATGCAGTTTGCGATACTAACGAAGCTGTAAATCATCCAACAAAGTTTTTGAACTCGCTGGATTTGCCAGGCATGCCACCACACCTACTACGACTGAAAGGTGGATCTCCGGTTATTTTACTTCGGAATTTGAACCCACTATGGTTGTGCAATTACACGCGGTTGGTCATTAAAAAATTGATGAAAAACGTTATCGAAGCCAATGAATTCCGAGCCGAAAATGTTTTGCTGCCACGAATTCCAATGATTCTCACAGACGTGGCAATCGAATTCAAACGCGTTCAATTTCCTATTATATTCGCATTCGAAGTGACAATCAATAAGCCGCAAGGCCAAACGATGTCTGTTTGCGGCTTAGATTTGGGTACACCATGTTTTTCACACGTGGCATGGTCTTGCGTGGGCAAACTATTGAACTTATTTGTATTGGCTAAAGACGGACTGAGAAAAAATATCGCACACTCAATTGCTCTTGGAAATGAATATTGATTTTCTTTATTTCATTTTTATACTTTAGGACAAAAAATATATAAAGAAATATATTTTATTTATAAAATATATTTATAAAATATATTTTCATTTTACGTTTAACTTTTAAGAGATCAAACAATGCATATGTTCGTTATGTTAATGAAATACATTGTATTGAGAAAATGAATGGTTGGTGTTTTTTTGTTTTTATCGGAGATCATCATCTACAGCATAGGTTCCCAAAGTGGTCCAGGTGGACCCCCAGGGGCCCATAGGAGACCACACGGGGGTCCACGTAGATGTGAAAAGAAAACAGGGGTTCACAAGTTGTAAGTGTTTGTAATAATAAATGTTTATAATTTTGTATAACCACAAGTATTATTTTAATAAATAGGGCACAAGAAAATATGCTACTTTTTTTCTTTTCTTCTAACCCAATTTAGGGTGATATTTTTTAGGAGTTTTGGGAATACAGTAGAAATGTAGCAGCAGGGGGTCTACCAAAAATAGTAAAACTTTGAAAGTGGTCCACGAGAAAAAAAAGTTTGGGAACCTCTGATCTACAGCGCTCCATTCCTCTTTCTGTCATAGATCCCAACCCCACATACTTACAATGCATTCGTTAACAATCAAAATATTCAATAGAAATAATTTATAAGGCAGAACAACGTTTGCCGGGTCAGCTAGTCTCTTAAGAAATCTTTAAACAATAAAAAAATTTATAATTATACTTTCACGAAGTTTTGAACTGCGTTTCACAAAAATACCAAATGGATCTCATTGTATGATAATGGGGAGAATCAACCAACAGAGTTTCATAAGATATTGGAATTCAATATTTTTTAAGGCATACCATTGCTCAAGATTTATTTGAGAATTTTAAAGAAGTTATATCAAGTTTGGACATATAGTTACTTTTACAAATTAGTGTGCATGGGCCAAATGTAAATTTATAATTTTTTTTAAAGAATTTCCTTGCAAAAATGACTAAAATTTTAGATCTAGGTACTTGTGGACTACACATAATCCATTGAGAGTTTTAGTATGAACACAAGTCTACTGAGTGGAAAGTAGATGTTATTCTAAGAGCAATGTATAGAATTATTAAAGATAGTTCAGCTAGATATGCCGATTTCCTGGAAGTTACTGGTTCTTCTGGATTTTCAATGAAATTTTGAGCTTTCTACTGGATAGAAAATATCAGCACTTCCAAATTTTTGATTACAAAAAATTGTAGATTATAATAAAAAAAGCTTTCTTGGATCTATGATGAATAATAATGTTATAAATGTCTGTTAGGATAAATTGATTATGCCTAAAATTAGCTTCTCTTATATTGTTATATTCTTCAGCCGTTTCTTTAAAAAAAAAAAAAAAAAAAAAAAATCAGACAACTGTACCTTTCTTATATGAAATTTTTTTTCATTTTTGTTAAACAGTGAAAAAAAAAACATTACCAAAAAGAGCATAATCAAAGAAGCAAAAACATTAAACGAACATTATTTTTAATACACCTTGATGATCCTAAAAATCTAAGGTTGAGAAAAAATACTGATGTTGAAATAATTTATCCAAGTTACTTGATTACTAGTGTAGCTACTGAAACAAAAAAAAAAAGAGACTTTTTAGAAGTGTTTTATATTTGTAAAAAATACTAAAAAAAAAAAAAAAATTGAATGCATGTCCAAAACTTTTATTGTTTTAAAAACTGCATTCTGTTTAAATCCATAATTATTGAAGAATCTTGTTTTTCCCATTTTTTAAAACTATGGAGTATTATTATCTCATTATAACTTAGTGTTTTTCTCTTATTTCTTCTTATATAGCACATAGGGAAAAGACAGGGAATGCCCCCCCCCCCCAGATTTGAGGCAAATCTGGATTTAGTTAGTTGTGAAAAGTTTCTGGCTTGTAGAACAAGTGCTATATATTCAACTTTAGAAATTTCCTTTTCTAAGAGAAATTTCTTGTTCCATAAAGTGATCAAGAAATCTGAATCTAGGTCTTTGGCAGCTACTTCTTTCGCCATCTGTTCACTTCATAAATAGACGATATTCTGAATGTATTAATGTTTAACATTTTTAATTCTTTATCAACATTTACTGAATAGATTCTGCCGGACTACTTTATTTTGTCATAGATTACATGTTGTAAAACATACGATATTTTTCATTCAATTCAGCATTAATATTTGATTAATTCTGAATCCTCTTTCAATATATACCTTATCCAATCTCATTTTTCCTGCATTAACACTAAACTCGTCGAAATTTTATATATATACAGTACACCACCAAGTATTCGGTTCACAACAATCTGGCTTTCGTACTATACTATCAATCGTAATTAAATGAAGGCAAGGCATTAGAAGCGGGCGTCTGCTACGATCCTTCTGCAGGTCATGTGCAAAATACAAGTTATGACAGGAAAAGAGTAGCGTTCTACTCGTTGTTCATTATTTCGTCAGCATGTAACGGACCTCAATTGTTGCCGCTGTTTCTGATTATAACTGCACAGTATGTACAATATTTGTAAATTGTTCTGTGGGTAGGCTTAACATTTTTTTAAGTGTACCACAATGAAGATTACAGAATTTATGCTAAAATGTGAACAATTTATATCCTTTAACTTACTTTTTCTCTAATAAATTCTTAAAACGTGCTATGTAGTATATAAACATATACAAACTACCAGTACAGAACCTTCTAGTTTAATTCAACACGCTACCGACAACTGCTTCTATGGTTCACAGGGCCGCGTCCACATTCTACGTGGCTTGAGATAAATGGAGTCTTAGTACTCAATAAGAACTGAAAAAATACATATTATAACAATGAGTTATTGTATAAAAACTTTGTTTTCTGGCGTTGGTGAGCCAAGAAATGAATTCATAGAACTCCAATCTATTCGGCCTGTCCTTTCGTCACATTAGGCCGAATACTCGGGAGTGTACTGTATATCTATTTCTACCGATTGCAGTCACACAGAATAATTGTCATGAAATAATTAGAAAACATTTACTTATTTTTTTTTTTAAATTTTAAGCATATACATTTTTAGGAAGAAGACTAGAAATTGCAAAAATCATATTTTTACTTCAGTAATTTACATAGATATCATTACATATTTTTATGATTCTTAATGTGATGGCCAAGTATCAACGAAAATGCACTCTACTTTTTCCTTCAAAACATTGCGTTTCGTCTATCCATTAGTTTCGATATTTATCTTAAAACAATATTCCAGGTTTAAAAACCTTCTTGAATATTTTTTCAAACAGTTCTATCAATTGATGTTTCAATATTCTGATCGCTCCTTTCACATTCGTCTTCAGAACTAGAGAACTATCTTGTTCTTTTTCGTTGCCTACACAATTCTCAGAATATTCTCTTCCTCAATATTCATGTCGAATAGCTCAGAATCAGTGCCTAATGGATCATGTATACCATTCTTACTCCTCCAATTTTTTTTTTTTCCCTTTCATCTATTTCAAAGCATAGGTCGGTTATATTATTTACTAGCCGCCTTTGGCAACCAGCCGATTCGCCAGTATTGATGCTCGCTAACATGTTAAATTAATATATTATTTAACTTGTCTCATAATAGGTTTCTCAGTAAAATATTTTAAGCTTCAAATTTTGATATATCATTCAATTACGTAGACCTTAAGCATCTATGTATGACCTGTACTATGCATCTTCATTGGAGTGAAATTTTTTTTTATTATTTAAGATATTAGAGTCTCAAGAATATTTTGTTAAATATGATTCACAGAGCAGATGATACATGTAAAAATTTGAAATTCGTTATTCATTAGCATTTATTGACTCAATTTACCTAGAATATAATTATTTATTTCACTTAGACCATTTGTTACCAGATGTACTGCTATTAGTAAAGATTTTCAAATTAGTTGTTAGGCTCTGATTTGAGTAGATATCTTGAAAATATTAAATAATATTTGGTTTAAATAAAACTGCTTCATTGAATTAGTAATATTGGTTCTGGGAAATATCATAGAAATCGTTTCCTTGCATTTACTTTTCAAAAAAGATCATAATTCATATTTATTTCATTTCATACACACAAGTGCTGAGAATTACACTTTCCAAGATTTAATTCTCAGTAGCCGTTGACTTATATTTGAATTTGAGCTTTTATCAATGTAATGGCAACACGTTAATAAAGGCTAATTTTTCCCCATGTATACAAAATATGCTCGTGCAGATTAAATTTTATTTTTATTTAATGGGAAATAAATTGCTGAAAAATGTGGTTAAAATACTTATTTAAAATTTCATAAAAATAGAAACTTTATTTGCAAGTAAAACAATTGGTATCGTTAAAAAGGTAATTTTTTGGATTTTAATTTGAAGTAAAATTATTTTTGTGCTATATTTTCGGAAGTTATCGTGAAAAAACTTCAAAATTTCACTTAATTTTTAATTAAAACTCTTAAAAATTTTTTTTTTTTAAATTCACTCAGAGGTACACATTCCCGACCTCCAAGGTATACATGTGCCAAATATGGTAGCTGTATGTCGAACGGTCTGCCTGTAGAACGCCAACACACACATTGACCTTTATTATAAACATAGATTTCTCCCCAAAATTTCTTTTATAATGACATTTTAGAGAAAAAGTTTTGAATTTGTGTTTAAATAATCTAACAGTAATGAAATACAAAAATTACTGCTAACTATTTTTATTTATTTATCACCCAACTTTTGTGAATTATTATTATTACAAATAGAATTATTCAGATCGCAGATATTTGTAATGGTGCGTATAGAGGCAGAAATCGAATTTGGATGATTGTTATTTTACTTTGTGAGTTACCATCAGCCGGCTTTTCATACCAGGCATAAAATAAACTGTACATAACCATATAGTGCGCTTCTGAAATATAATCGCTTGACTTTATCTTGGAAATCGCAAAATTAGCAGTAAGTTTGAGACTTCAATACAGATAACTTTATAAAATTTTATATATTTTCCAACAGTTTAGTTTAGTTTAGTTATAAAGCAACACAACCCGTTTTAAATCAACACTAACGCTATTTTGGGACTGACCTCGTAATTTTGAACCACAGTCAGATGATGAGAATGACTCCTGAGCTGGCACTGATCTATAATTTAAATGCTAAAATTATGTATCAAATTTTACCGATATAGCTCTTTGCATTTTGATATTATTGTGCCCACTTGCACTGCGACAAACAGCTACACAAATAAAAAAAAATTGGAGAGGAATTTCAGTCAAAATCTGGTAAGAAATCAGGTGTTAAATAATAGTTCAAAACGTTTTTGAACTATCCTGTTTACAGACCATCTCAGAAAGTATTTGGGGAGGTTTAAATTATGAAGATATGGCAAAAGCTCGAGTTTTTGTCGATTACAATTCTTTTTCTTTATAAATTTCAAATATGAAAAAAATAAGGAATATAACTTTATTGACAATTTAGTTTTGGTATATTTTGCCAAAAACAGCAAATGTCCTATAAGTAACTATAAGAGCATTATAAATATTTTGCTTCACTTTTATTTCTAGAAACCTTGAATCACTCTGTATATTTATTTTCAAAAATCCATACATATTCACAGTGAATAATGCACATTAAATACTGTTCTCAGCATATTGTTATAAAGTTTTAAAGCACAACACTTACTTGGGAATAAAAATATTTAAATAATTCACTAAATGATCTTGAAACAGAACTAACAAATAGTCCCTGCAATTTCAGTGAATTCTACAAACCAATAATCACACATGGAAAAAGCAACGACTAGCTGAAATTACTGTTGAAAATTAGCTCTTGTGATTTTACATTACTATATAAAATTATTAATAAAAAGGAAGGAATATATCTAAACCATATCCAAACAAGCGAATAAAGATGAAAGAAAAGTAAATAAAAGGGATATATTTTTTTAACATATTATCAGTACTTCCATTAACTGAGATAAAACCTTTTCCACTAATCTCCATATCCATTAAGATACATTAAGTATTGAAAGATAAGAAATTGCAAAGAAAATAAAATCATACAATCGGATAGATCTAACATGATTCTATAACATGTTGAAAAAAAACTCTTGGTTAAAAAAAAGCACTTTTAAGGTCTTTATTAACGAACCAGCAAAAATAAGCTGTTTTTACGGACTTAATAACACTATACACCCCGATGGTAAATCATATGCTTATCGATTTAAATAAAGAAACATGAGACAGTTTTTGTTGATATGCTTACAATTTACATTTAATGATAGTTCTTTTTTTTCTCTATTAAATAAGCTTACAAATCTAGTTGCAACCCTGCCATTTATATTAATCAGGGTTACATTGTATAAAAACATTTTTTTAATACAAAATTCTATTTTTTCTTAATACAATACAGTAAAAAAAAGCAAAATTATGCTCCATTTATTTCACAAGGCAAAATCTTTTCATTGGACAATTACATATAAAATGAATTCCTAGAGATAAAATTGAAATTTATCGCATTTTTATATAAATAGCAGTTCTAAATTAAAGCAAGCAATGCATTAATAAATTTATTTTACAAAGACAAAAACCAATAGCAGATTTTAAATAACAAATAACATAAAATAGATTATCCTCAGTGTTATGAAACATCCAATATAACTTTTCCAGCTGATTTTCTTTCTTCTACATGTTTGATAGCATCATTGACCTAAAAAAAATGTACAAATATAATTATTATCAATCCAGTTGATAATAATACATGAATGTTCTGGCATTATTAATTGATACAATAATTTTTTTTTTTTTTTTTTTTTTTTTACAGAACTAACATTAATATTCTCTCTATTTTTTCTGAAAATACATATATTATGTCAAACCAAAATATTCAAATCGCCACAGTAGTAGTTTTTCTTAATTCATTATACTATTTTTACAATCACCACATCTTGCAGCACAATAATATCAATAATTCTATTAAAGAATTATATCTTCTTGGCTGCTTTTTAAGTTAATTAAAAGAAAAAAGTTTTTAATATATAAGAAAAATACACAACACATGTATAGTTTTCTTTCTGCAAACTATCATTTGCTAATAAAAACATCACATGAAAAACAAAATTATTCATTTCTTTTAAACGTAAATACAAAAGACATTTTTTATAAAACTTTTTTATATCAACTTAATGTGAAGTTTAGAAAGCATAAACAATATAATAAATAAAAGGAAAAGGAATAATTAAAACTAAATAGTATCTATATCCAATTTATTTTTGAACACAAATTAAAAGGTTAATGCGAAATTAAAAAAAAAAAAAAAAAAGTTTTTTAGATAGTTGACCATGCATTTTTGCATAGCATATATATTTGTCATATTGTATTATGTTTTTCTAGTACCTATGTATTAACCATATCAAAATGATTGATTTCCAAGGAAAAAAATTTATTGCACACTTTGTGGCTCTTTCATAATAATTGTTCATCAATGACATTTGATTAATGATAGGCCAAATATATTTATTAGCGCATATGTGAAGGTGTTTCAGGGAGGCCATTCCTCAAATTTGAATTGTTAATGGTTGAAGATATCAAGGTTAGCTTATTTTTCTATTTTGAGAGGGTTCGCCATAAAGTATGCTCTTAATAATAATTTTGAAATTTGTTTGTATTTATAATTAAAGCTTAACTTCAGAATCAAAAAAATGTCAAAAATAAATAAATAAATAAATAAAACTGTATTTGAACACTTTTTCCCTTTTCTGCATTATAATTGGTAGTACACTGACATAAAATTAGCGAAATTTGTAGCGTAATGAACAGATCAGTGTAAAATATTTAGCAATGTATAAGATGAGTTAGATTTTTGTCAAAAATTTGAAGTGTACAAAAATATCTGCTAGGAAAGCCATTAAAACCAAGTTACCTCAAATAATTAATCCAAATTTTTAGCATTCATTAATTTCAATAGACTAATTGGTTTCCAAAGGTTGCTGAAAGAAAAATTTTCTGGATTTGAGAAAATAAAACCGAATATGGTGTCAATAAGCATTTTAGATGCATTTTTTCTGCCCATTGGAACCAATGTTTGATACAGATTTACAAGATCACATGCCTAATTTCATATATTTAAGGTACTCTATTTTAAAGATATTGTGTTTATATATCTTACCAAAAAGAAAGAAATAAATAAAAAATGAATGGGGGAAGGAGTGTATATCCTATAGATTCAACAGTTAAAAAAATATATCTTTAAGAAAACAATACATCTTTTTTAAAATAATAAAATACATTTCAAATGGACAATTGAATAAATTACTTACATCTTTCAATTTAAACTGTTCAGCTACATGAGGATCTATAAATTCATCTAAATACATATCTATGACTTCCTGGACAGTACTTCTGTATGTTTCATTCACCATTTTTTGATAATGAGTTAATGAAACTCCAATAAGAGCACAAGACTTGGGCAAAAGCTGACTTGTCAGAATCTGCGGAATTTTTCTTGAGGAAAATCCTAAAACTGCAATGCAGCCCTCAGGTGAAATGCTAAAAATGAAAAATTATCTATAATTATTTATTGAATGAATATTTTTATTAATTATTATTTATAATTTGAATACAATTCCAAATTCCAGTCTGTCAGATTTATACATTACTATTTTCATATATATGGATATTTCAGTTTCTTCATTAGTAAACAATTAAAATATTGTTATAAAAGACATTGAATTCAGAAGCTTTTAATGCAATTTTTTACAAATTTTGGTAACAATTGTTTTGTATACTGAAGACATTTATTTATTATAATAACAATGATTATTTTTGTAAAAATATGATCCAAGAACTTTTATATATCACTGAATGACATACAAGAATTAAATTAAAAACTAAAACACAATTTTATGCAGTAGCATCAACCTTTTAACCCAATTATATATAAATTGGTAAATTTTATAATAATTTTAAATTATGATAATATTATGCAATTAAAACAATATATCATATAAAAAAATCAAGCATTTTAAGATATTTTCACATGAAGATATTTTTCACGAGTTTCATTTCCGATGTAACTTTGATGAATAGTCAAACTATGTTATGATTAAATGCAAAAATTCAAATAAATTTGATTTTTAAAAAACTGATGATGGAAAATTTTCATAAAAAGACGGACAGCAGCATAAAGCATTTTGAAAAAAAATCTTAAAATATTAGAAATACTAGAAAATGATTGAAAAATCATATAAGCTTTCCAGATTCTGAGTAACACAATTCTGTAATAAAGAAATAATACATTACTGAAATATGAGCATCTGAAATGGAATCATTAATCCTTGGATATTTCAATAATAATCAAAATTACTATATCTCCATTAAGTTTTATCATTGTAAGATTAAAACCATAAATTATTATGGATATTATATTTTAATACTTTTAAACATAATATTATATATCTGTACCAGCTCATTACATATTTGTTATAAATCCATGTTAATGAGTTCAATTTTAAGAATACCTTTGCAAGCAATCTTCAAAAGTTTCCCCACCAACAGCATCAAAAACAATTTTCACTCCTTGATTATCAGTTTCTTTCATTACAGATTTGACTATATCCTTTTTGCTATAGTTTATTGTGGAAAAAGCTCCCTTATCACGTAAAATACTAGTTTTGTCTTCGGTATCACAGGCACCAATAACCTAAAAAAAAGTTTCAGCAAGAAATAAATTACTGTGTGGATGCATAAAGGAAAATGCATTTTTTCTATATACTCTGAAATTAATTATAATTTTAATTACTATTTTTTAAAACAAAACTTACACAGAAAATTGATTTCATGTATAGATCTAAATCTCCCCTCTTCAAAATTAAAAATAAATAAACTTATGGTATTGTAATGAATTTTAAAAAAGAATGCAACTACTGGTAGAAAATGGGCAAGCATAATAAATAAAGAATACAAGACAGTGTTTTATCAGGATTCACACTATTTAGCAACAAATAATTTGGCAGGAAAATTAATAAGAAATTGCATGCACATTTTAAATTTAAATAGGAGCTTTTTAATAATTATTCTACTTTAGAAATTTCCAAAATCTTTGAATAGTAATGAATCCATACTCTTATTAAATGAAGCTGTTTGTTTTTGTCAAACATTAATTAAAAAATTCCAAAAATTCATCTTGTTGATAAGAAAGGAATTGCTTTAATTCTTCAAACTGAGAGCAGTTAATTCTTTTATCGTTATTTGTTAAGAATCTTATCTGCCACAAAATTAGAAAAGCAATAGTTCAGCATAGCAAAATTAGAAGTGTATATCAATAGTGTAACAATAGGTAACCCCTTTTTTACCCTTTTCCATGGACCAGAAGGAAATTAGTGGGAAATGTAAATCATAGAAAATAAAATATATTAACTATCACTTAATACGAAGACATCAACAAAATTATAAATGTTGGGAAAATGTTAAAGATGGGACCATAAATATGGGATATTATTCTTTGGAAGAAAATACTCTTACAAAAGTTTTACTTACTCAGTGATAATTTTTTTAATAATGCAGACAATTAGGCTATATGATGTATTGTAAATTTAAATTTCTAATAGATTATAACAGAAAGGATAATATATAAAGTTAAAATGCCCGTGTCCTTCAAAAAGACAATCCATGCTTAATATATTACAAGCTCTCTTATAATTTTTTGATCTTTAAACTAAAAAAAATTGAATTAAGAAGTAAGGACACCTTTTATATATATATATATATTTTTAATGCAATTGTGGTACAATTAAAGAATTACGTCGAGGAAAAAAAAAAAAAAAAAAACGATTTCAAATTTGAAGACAATATTACCAAAAATTTAAATAAACAGGAAAAATTCATTCTTTTAATTATTATTGATTGCATTTATTTTAAATGAACGAAAAAGTGAACCAACTTTACTTTTGCATTAAATAAGTTTGCAGCAAGATCCACAGCAGCTAGTCCTAAGCCACCAGCAGCAACAGTTACTAGAACTGTATCTCTAATATCAAAAGATGAAATTAATTAGACATATAATGAAATCACAACATTTAACTTCATGAAAATCACATATGAAGTAAAGAGAAATCTCCAAATTACTTAACATACTTAAAAAGTTGAAAATTTAAAGTTTTTTTTTTTCAAAATTTTTTTTATAGTTTAAACAATAAAATAAGAGATTTTTATAAAAAAATATATAAATTAATTTTATTTCAACTAAGATGCATAATTAAAAAATCTAAATGAATTTCTTTTAATTCTTTAACTTGAAGGCAATAACTATTTTGTCTAATTTCTTTAATTTAATTATTTGCTAAGATGTTGAAATTACCTAATTATATTTATAAATAAATTCTTAAAAAAGAGACTCCAAGAAAAAATATTAGCAAGCATCATATATTCACTCCATATATATATATATATAATGAGAGAGAGAGAGAACTTTTTTTTTTACCCTTCACGTAAGTTCGCTCTCCTAGCAGCTATTAATACTGTAGCATAACTGTCCACTAAAGCTGCAGCAGAATCAAAAGCAACATCTTGTGGTATCTTCCATAAGTCCTATTTATAGGGCAAAATAAAGTGAAATAAGAATAAAAAATTTTTTAATTCACATCAGATTAAGTTTGAAAAGGTAGTTAGTGACTTTATAAATGCACATAATCAGTTGAAATTTTGTTCTGTTCATTCTGTAGTGCTAAATTACAAAAACAATATCTATTGTGGATTACAATTGTGGCCTGAGTAGCTGAATTTCAAACAACAGGGAAAAATAAATGAGAAGCAATTATTTTTATGTTGTTAGGGCCAATAAATGCACAGCTAAAAAAATAAATAGAATTCCTCCATGAATATCAATCAAGTTTAATATAATCACCTGGTCTTATTAGTCATATTTACTTAAAGAATCTCGACACATTAACATTAAAAATTTTTTTAAAAACTCCAGTCATCTATGACCAAATAGAGAAGCTTTGAGTCTAATTGTTTGAACCATTTCAAATAGATATCTGAAATGAAATCAGAGAATTAACAGATTCCATTTTCTTGATATAACCATTGATTATTATAAAATATTGAATAAAACTGACATCAACATAACATTACCATTCCAAAAATCACCTACACCATCAATGTCCTATTTGTATTAAACACGATTACAGAGGTCTTTGTTTTGGCATGAATGTGAACATTTCATTTTCCTTTTTATTACTTGTTTCCCTCATCACAATTTCTGCAAAGTTTGGAAAATTATTGATTAGTGCCAAAACAATTTATTGCTCAACTTTATACCATAACCATAATCATTAAAAAGTCAATTATCTGAATTCCTAGAAAGTTAATCAGTGAGGCATGATTCATAAAAATAAGAAGAAAATTATTATTTAAAGGTGTCTTAGTTAAATAGATAAACGATTCTGTTATAATAATAAAAGGTATCATTAGAACAGGCTATGAAAAATAAACAAGTGAAGTCAAATTTTTCAAGGTTAGCAAATAAATATATTAGAGTCAAGCACACTTAATTTTAGTATTTGTCATATATGATTCAAAAAGTAAAAGCTGCCTAAAATCTGAAATTGGATTTTAATATAATAATAACAAATGAAAGTGTAATAAAGTACAAAAATATATACTTTAAACAATGAAAATCAGAAAATTAAATAACTTTATAAAGACAATATTATTTAACCCTTTAAGTAGGTGAATTGGAAAAACCATGTTCATTAGCTTAAATACCTTATTTATATAGGATTAGAAAGAGTAATTGAAAACAAGGAGTAATTGTGAATGATGACTACAGAATGCATGGGTGAATCTACAAAAAACTGGGAAATACATTCTTTCATTAAGGCACTCTAGAGAAAGGAGAAAAATAATTTCCTGCTTTTTTCAGTGTTATTTTCTAATATATGCTGTTTATTCGGAATCATAATTAAAAAAGTAAAGGCCGAACTTTGCTAAATTTTAATATTCATTCTCTACATTAGTTATTCTTCAAGTAGATAAGTTATATATTTTTTGGATTCTGTAGGATATAACTATTAAGAGTACAATTTAATTTTCATTTTAGAACCTTTTCCAAGGAAGCAAAATAGTGTTCTCAGTTAATCTTGACAATTTTTATCCTGTAATAATTAGGACAGACCTTTAATGTAATGACAAATTATATTTTTCATGCATTTGGAATAATTTATTATATATTTAAAAATTATATTAAATTGAGGAGTGTGGTAGCATTCAGTCCTGCCAGTAATCATTATTTTGTACTATATTAACAACTGACTTTTCAAAAGATTCTGCATAATACTACTTTTTATGCATGGAAGTTGGTTATTAATTGTGATTTGATATTGTTTGACATCAAGTATGGCAAGGAAAAAAAAAAGGATTGAGGAGATGGAGGAAGTTATTTGAAATTATCCATGGTTGATTTTTCAACAAATGTATATATTTTGATCAATTATGTTGAAGATACCAGAGAAAGTATCAATTATTCATACATTCACGAGATTGATGGAGTCGATAGTGGTCAACTGAATGTGGAAGGTTTGAAGAACAACAATTAAATTTAGAGGTTAATGATAGTTTAAAATTTCCAACCAGATCCTACCGCTGAAGTAGATTGTCTGGCATTATAAAACTGAGAGAAAAATGAAACAGAAATGCCAATTTACTCCAAAATCTTTAGGGTGATTGGTCACATATCAGGATAATTATGAACACCGCTGCTATGATACTGGTTAATTAACTAATAAATTTTTAAAATATTGCTTAATGAATACACTAGAAGATGATTATGCACTCACATAAATAATACGTCTATTTTTGATCTCATACAATCATTTTAAATTAAAGCAGATAGCAAAGTTCTTAAAAATTATGTTACCCTATAGATCCTATATATGCACACACATTAAATAACAACTTGCACATATCAAAAAAGAATATTCTACAAAAAGAAAATTCTTTGAATTATTATTATTATTAGAGCCGGATGGTTTACACTTCGAAAGCTCACAGTTTATAAGTAAAATACTAATTACATGAAAATAATTAGTCACTACAAGAATTGAATTGTTTCAATGTTTATAATTTGTTAAATTGTTATGAATAGTGCAAAATATTTGAAATTTTAAACAAAAAAGTAAATCAGTACCAATTAAAAACATGAATAAAAATACCAAAACCATACAGAAGAACAGATATTTAAAAATTATATTAAATTACTATATGCGCAAAAAAGAAATGTGGCCAAATTTAGCTGTTTAAGATTTCTAAATTATCAACAAAAATTTAATAATTCATAAATTATTACATATTATTTTTATAAAGATTATATATAACTAATACATTTATAAATATAGCAAAATTGTTTCATTTATAGATACATTTCATGCAAAGAAATTGTTTTTAATAGTAATACATAATCAAATTACCCTTTCTTCAGAAATACATTCAGTTGCCATTGCAGAAAAGGTGTTTTTATTTAAACCAATGACTTTGTCACCAATATATAAATTCTTGACTTTTGAACCGATTTCTAAAACTTCACCAGAAAATTCATATCCTAAAAAACAAAATCATTATTAATAAAAAAATAAAAATAATAATAAAAAATTGAATTTATGACAAAATATTCAATTGAAGAAATATTTAACAGAATTTTATATCACATACTTTATTTAAAACTCTCTAAAAAAAAACTGATCTTCAAAATAAATTTTAATAATGAAGTTTGTAAAACTTATAACAGCAAAATTCAGTACAACAGTTAAAATTATTCAGTGTATAACTAATATTGTAAATTACATAATCAATTATATTAGAAATATTTACAGTCTATAGATGATATGCAGAAGCTATCCTAATGAAGGAAATCAAATAATTAAAGAATACACAAAATCATGCCTCAAAAGAAGAATGCTTCACTTTGCAACCAATTTCAAACTTCAGTTTCTATAGAAAAAATATATATCTAATTTAATGTACAATCTATTGAGAAGAGTTAGATGTATAAATAAAAGTAATTTTATAGAAATAAATAAAATTATGGTGTATATATCAAAAAATATAATTTTTTTATGAAAGAATCCTATAAATAAGGAAATTTAAATCATTTAAAGAAAGGTAAATATCTCTCTATATAAAACTGAACATTTGTTTATTTGTTGGAACCTTATATAATTCCACACCCCTTGAAGGATTAGCACATATGTACTATAGCACCTAGAAGGATTTAATGGATTATTAAAAGTCTCTACTACTCTCTGAAAAAGTTTGTTCTTTTTATCATAACTTCTGAACAAGTCAGTGCACATTAACTATTTTCACACTATCTTAAAATTTAATAAAAATTAGCATTTAGTAGCATAAATTTCATTTCTAAATAGTTATTTCTCTAATTATCAGTTTTTAAAAATTACTTTCAACATATTTGTTATTTAAGTCTATTTTACAGTTTAATTACATCTATCAATTATGCACCAAAGTTGAAATCATTTTCTTCAGACATTTTTGCTTTTATTATGCAGCCTTTTTTTTAAACTTGAGTTTTTTTAACATGTAATTTAAAAGTTGTCAGCTCAAATCGTTGCCATTTCTTTCGTCTTTCTTTCCTCATATATTTTACAATACAATTGAAATATTTTCAAGATATATGTTTATTTATATGTGTTAGCATTCCCAACACTCACACATCTTGCTCTGTGAAAATTATTTATTATTAGGTTATCTAAATTTTGGGTGCTTTGTTTGTTTGTTTGTTTGTTTTTTATGGCCTCAGGTTGACTTGGCAATTTTCAGATTAAATCAAGATCACAAGCAACCTTACACATAATACAACCATCTTAGCAAAACCGAAGGCAGGAAAAATATACCAAATTTTGTATTTATTGGAATTTTTTTAATAATAGTTTAATTATTATAATGAAGCATTTTATTGTTACAATCCTTCTGTTACCAAAGTCATCCCATTAGCTCCATTTTTATGGCCAAATCTTTAGCAATTCATCAAGCCACTGATGATCTTTCAATTTTAGAAGAAGGAGGAAAATCACTCTTACTGACAGGCAGTTACTCTGCCTTCTTCCAAGTCTTAAAATATTTAACTTTCAAATGATCTAGAGTTATTTATAAAATAGATCTTTAAAAAATCTCAATTAGAAAAAAACTAAATTAAAAGAAAATAAATATAGGTTTGAACTTTGGGACATTCAATATTTCTTGGAATGAAAAGGCGTATTCTTCAACAAAAGTAGTCAACAGAGTCAAACTTGTACTTTGAAAGGATTGCACTTGAAAATATCAAATTTTACCAGAAAATCTCCCATTAAAATATGTACTAAATTTAGCAAAATACTAATAATCAAGAAGCCCTAGACAATATTTCTTCTAATTTATCCTTTACTCTAAGAGAGAGGATGGGATAACAACAGGGTTGCCACTCAAATCTGGAAAAAAAAATCCCAGTGTTTTTTCTATATATATATTAAAAATATGAGAAAATATGCAAACAACACTCATGTGTTAGTTATAATTGAATATATATTAATTATTCCTCATACTCTTTAACTGTGAATCACAGTTTCATGGAGTTAATGGACCTAACCATAATAAATAAGGTATGACATTCATATACGACTTAATTTACATTTTTTAGCTCTTTCACTTTCAGTGAGCATATGTGAAAATATTTCCACTTTAACATTGAATGCATTAAAGGATGAATATGACACAAGTTTTCATCCCCATAAAAATTCAGCTTTAAATTATTGTTCTTGCACTGATTTATTTTCGAAGATTAAATTTTATGTTTTTGGATTTGACGTGCCATCTTCTCCTGTATTCCTTTTAGATATAAAATCCAACATCAATGATGATACTTTTTTGAAATGACATGCAGTTTTGCATGTTTTTCTCTTTTGGCATGATTAGTAAGTGCCTGTTTTCCCTTAGGTTTATTATCTGAGTAATATGGGAATAGTATGCAATAAATGAATTTTGTGGAACTTCTTGAACTCATTCAGCAAAAAGGATCGATTCTTTTTATTTGTCCAATTCGTATTAAGTACAGATTTTTAGCAACTTATTATTTGAAAAAAATTCTCTACTCGTCTTTGAATAAGTTCACAGTTTCTCAAATAATGAACAAACCATTTAATAAACAAAGTATGATAGACAAAACATCTCTTGAAGATTTTTCTATTCTTTCCCACAATTACAGAAGTTTTGTACAGGCTCATTAGCTGCAATTCAGGAATCTCATGGAAAAAGAACTGTCTCACAAATCAAAACTGGAATGATCTATAAAGAAAAAAAGGGCAGAGGAAAAAGTGTTTTTTTTTTTTTTTCATTACACAATTACGAATTGTATTGTTTCATTTTTAGAAGCTATGACTACAATCTTTTACTGTTGCAATCTTTAGAGATCGCCATTTTTTAAATGAAACAAAAATAACTAAGAAACTTAAAATTGTTGTGTTTTCTCTGTTTTTATGAAAATTTTCAAATTCCCCAACATTTTCCTGGTTCTTTTCAAGACTATTTTTAAATTTCCTGGATTTACTCAGTTTACCCAGTGGCGGAGAACAAAACAGTGAGCAACAAAAAAGTGTAAATTACTCCAGCCCTATTAAATAAATTTAAATTGGATCATAATCTCTATAGATACTCTTGTAACCAAAAAAAAAAAAAGGCTATTGACCATAATTTCCTCAACTGTTTGATATATTCAACTCATAGGAAAGAAATCTATGGAACAAGCATAATTTCAATTACAAATATATTATTTTTTGACATTTTTCTCCACAAAATAGTTTTAATAAACACCATCCACAAATTCTTCTTCAATCACTGAAGTTTTCTTTATTTTTTTCCTTTACTAAAGATCAACACCAGTACATTTTTTTAAAAAAAAACTATTAATTATTTGAATTAAAAAAATAAAATTAAAAAAATTAAGTATTTGAATTAAATTTAAGGCACTATGCACTGATAAGGTTATTCTTTTAAATTACCAGTTATTATATAAAAAATGCTACCATGAATCTAGGAAGTCCATTTTCTCTCTTGACCAATTCTATTTTTACATATATGATAAATGCTGACCTATTACATATATGAATATGCTGCTTTACTTTTTTTAAATCCAGATTCTTACGAATAATAATTAATTGGTGTTGATGTTAAAAGATTTTATGAAGTTTACATAATGTTATGGATTAAATATAAAAATTCTATGATTAGAAGTATATGTGTTTTACTTTCTCTTACATGTATAAACTCAAATGATCACATTATTATGACACCTATCTAATAGTTGGAATAGCCTCCTACAACAGTCAAAACAGTGGGAAAAGGACTCATTTTGTGCTTGGAAGAAGGAGACCAGGTAAACAAAACAGCATCACAGAAATTAAGATTTGAGGAATCTGGAAGCCAGGGTAGCAGTTGGAACTCCTCATGTTCCTCAAACCATGCATGAACAATTTTTGATACAAGGCATGTAGTATTACCCTGTTGAAACATGCCATCCTTTGCAAGATATGCAGTTGTCATGTAAGGATGTACGTGACTGACAATGGTGCTGAACAACAGCTATTTCTATAGGAATTAATGAAACTAAAGCATGCCACAAATACATGCTTCAACCATTCTGCCACCTCCACCTTGATGAAGCTCAACAACAGATTGGTAAGTTTGTTTCCTGAAGTTTTTTAGCAAGCAGAAAAGTACCAATTGATTCTATTTAGACGGAAGGAAGAATCATCTGAAAAAGCAACCTCTTTCCACTATTCAAGGGTTCAATATTAACAATGTAATGCAAATGCACGATATTTCTTGCAAGGCACATTTGCAAACATGGGAGCAAAAATCAGATATCTGATACAAAAGACAATACGCAATAGAGTGCATTGAGTAAATATTCAGGATAGTATTTTTATGCATTGTGATTCATTTGAGCTATCAATGTATATGATAGTGCATCGATCACTCTAAAACAGATGTCGAAAGCGATGCTTACCCGTCATTAATGGGGCATTGTTTCCCCATAGTTTACTTGGTTGGAATACACACCCTCTTCCAGTTATTGTATGCATTCACTGTGAAACAACATAAACATTTCATGAAAGATGCATTTTCAGAAATGCTACCTTCGTGTGTTCTATACCAAATGATTATACTCTTTTCAATGCCCATTAAATATTGGACAACTAACCCATAATGGCTACTATTACAATGCAAAAATGTACTCTAAAACTACCTTTTTATGCCTTCCAGCAAGAAAGCTCTGCAGTCTTACCTGTGACTTGCCACAATGATCAACCTGCATGTTGGTCAAAATATTATGACTTGAGTATGTAAAATAGATGCATGTGAATGATTAATTATGGAACATACAGTTAATACATAATGTCAGTTGCCACAAATAAATTTTTTGATGAAATATATACTGTAAATAATATATATATTGTTCAAAATGCATATATCATATTATATATAGTGATATTGCATTGCAAAATAGCTTGAATCATATTTTATAACTAACTCTATTTTGAAATATACTTTGGCAAGTTTCATTTAAGAAATTTTTCATTTTTCAAATTTTCTGTTCCTTTTCATTGCTTCCCCTCTTTTTACAATTGCTATTTTTTGTGCCATAATTTCAATATATTTAATTACAGTTTAACACAAATAAAATGTCTCTTAAGTCACAGTTCCCAAAGTATAGTGGAAAATTTTAAGATATTTTTAAAATATTCATGTATACATTTTATGAAAATTATGCAAAAATTACTTACCAGGAATAAATGGAAGTTTCGGTTCTTGATCATATTGTCCAGAACAAATTAAAGTATCTGTAACATTTACAGCACAGCAATGAACTTTAATACGCACCTAGAAAAAGAATGGAATAATAGCAGTCCAGGTATTTGAAAAATATAAAGACACCTTACTATATTCTTCAGTTCTAGACGTGCATAAAGAAAATATAAAAATTAGGTATGGGACTAAATCATCCATAAATATTATCAAAGAATTTTATCTTGGAAATAAAATAAAATAAAAGTAAGCATCTGTATTAAAATAAAAGGTAGCATCTGCATTTGGAAAACCTACACTTTTACTGCTGTTACTGTTTTATCAACATCTTACATTATCATAAATTATTGCAAGAAATGAATACAAACATGAATACACACTCTTTACTAAATTTTCAATCACATCAAATGCTGTTTGTTACAAAATGATATTTACCTCAGTTTCCTTCACTTTTGAAGATCGTTTCTTTTCCAAAATTTCTAATTTCTCTCCAAACTCATTCAAAACTGCAGCTTTAAAATGACACCATCGTTGCTGAATAATATCTCTCTCCATGCTTAATTTAAGCGATTTAGAATCTCGCAGTAAAGGAGAAAGTATTCTTTTTGTTGAAAAATATTTGCGACAGTAGACGAAAGCAACATCTCGTGAAGATGGAAAGAACGAGGGAAACACGGAATTTGGTATCTTAGTATAGTATATAATTTTTGATAAAGCTGTCCTCATACTTAGTCACACAAAAGATATTGACAGCTTTTATACAAAGCATACAAAATATTCAATCCAAATATCAGAATTTGAAAACAACTCGAGTTATGCTTCAATATTTCAGAAGTTTTAAAAATCAAAACCACAACAAAAGGGTCTATTGCCAAAACCTTGAAACGAATGTTAAGAAAAGACGGTTTAAACGTCAATACCATTTTATTCTCGTTTTTATTTTATTTTAAAATTTATAATATCATTATTTATCAAAATAGATATTTATAAAATTATTAAAATAAACTTAAATAATAATTACTTTAATAAAAATTTAATTTTTTAATCATTTTTTTCTTTTTTTTAATAGCATTCAACCAGTATAAGTCAAAATATATTGTGCTTTATAGAATTGCTTCACTTTCTAAGTAAAATTTTTTAAATGCTATTTATTATTGTTTTTATATAGGAATTTTGATATCTTTCTATTCATGGTGATAAGCATTCTGCCATTAATTACAAATTCACTGGAAACGAATAATTGGCAACATAACATTAATTTCATTGTCATACTGTTGTTGGGATAGTTTGTTGAAGTTACCTTGCAAAATAAGAATCCGTTCAGGAACATACGCCGGAAAACAAACCTCATTCCTTCCTTCCTTACAAAATTTCGTCTACAAGTTGCATTAATTTGTAATTATGCCTGATATAATAAACGAATCAACATATGGTGGCTGTGAAGGTCCTGATGCTATGTATGTGAAACTCATATCTTCAGATGGTCACGAATTCATAATAAAGCGAGAATATGTATTGATATCAGGTACCATTCGTGCCATGTTGAGCGGTCCTGGTCAATTTGCTGAAAATGAAACCAATGAGGTAAATTTTCGAGAAATTCCTTCCCACGTTCTACAGAAGGTGTGCCAATACTTCGCTTATAAAATGCGGTATACAAATAGTTCGACAGAAATCCCTGAGTTCTCTATCGAACCCGAAGTTGCGCTGGAACTACTCATGGCTTCCAATTTCTTAGACTGTTGATGAACTTGAAGCTCTTCTCTGAATAATATACCTTGTTTCACGTAAAAAATGATGTATTTATAAACTTGATGTCATATTTGTTGTTTGTTTTTACGTGCACGTTTTTAATGTGTGTTTTATAATTATATTTTTTAGTGTTAACGTAGAAGACTTTCGACCGTTTATTGACTTATCAAAGCTTTGTTTCGTATATAAGGATTCCTTTGTAGAAAAAATTTTGCCATATTAGTTTTTAGAACATGGGTTTTAATAAGTAATGACATGATAATCTTTATGTGTATAAAGTTATCATTTTTTACATCAAAATTAATCTTTTAGTTGTGAATTGAATATAAAATTGATTTCTAAATATAAATTTAGAAAAAAATTCTTTAATTCGAACAAACTTTTATATGTCAACAGAAATGATTCATATTTGTTCTTTGGTTGAAAGTTTGCTTTAAGTTGATTCTTTTCAGAAAAAAATATTTCATATTTGTCATTTTGCAGCTAGGAAAAAAGCTTAGTAATTAAAGTTTATATATATACATATATATAAAATCACTTTTTTTTTCAATGATATTTAATGCTATAATTATTGTGGAATTAAAATACCTTGATAGTTATGAAAGGTTAATGTTAAGTAATTAGCAAAGTAAATAATAAATCTCAGATTTTGTAAAACTTGTTGTTTCTTCCTCTCCAAATATGTCAAAATTATCATGAAATGCTAACTGTATAATGGCAATGGCTTGTTCGGGAGTATTTATTAGTTTTGCAATATTTGTTCTAGTTATTAAGAAAGTGTTTAAATTTGAAATCCCCTTTTAATTACCTTAAAAATACTTCAGATTTCTCAAGAAATTCAAAGAAAACTTGTTGTTTCTCCACACGTTGAATATGCTAATTTGAAAACATGGTTTAAAGGCTTATTTACTGGATGTATAAAGTAAAAAAAGCTATGAAAGGGGAGAGTTTGGAGAAGGAATTTAGGATGAAACAGATCCATGGGTTCAACACATATTATGCTTAATGAGCCTTTTTTTCTTCTCATTGCTTCTTTCTTCAAAGCTAGATATTATTATAAAACAGAAATCATCGTATTCTTAAAAAATCACGCAAGTTTACATATATGAAGGGTTTTAACTAAGGCAAAAGTGCTTAATTTTTGCAGCAATTTCTCACTATGCACCCTATTACTGCATACTGAAAAAAGATTCAGTAGTTGATGAAAGTGCTCCCTCCTCATGATGTTTTTGGCATAAAAGATTTGATTACAAAAATCATATAATATTAAATAATGTAATCATCTAGAAAAGTAAAATCCTTCCTTCCCTTTCTTAGAAGGTTTCTGAAACCTGGAAACTTCAAGAAAATTAGAAGTTCTTCCTTTTTCAAATGCTTACAGGTAAAAAATTTTTATGAAAAGACAGTAAGTTAAATATAGTGATCAGGCACCTTACATTTGTCCTTAGATTTAATTATACTAAGTTGTCATTAATTTTTATATAATTCATATGAAAAGTTTTTGATATTTAGTGAAAGCTGGATTTTTATTGTCAAACTTTTGTTACATATATACAAAATATATTTTCTTGGAAAGGAGAGGCAATGAACTCTCTTTAAATATTAACTTTAAATCTTATGTATTATTATAAAACAATGTTCAATTTTTATCTACTCTAAATTGTTCTTTGTAAAATTAAACCAGAAAGCAGACAAAGAGCACATCAGAAAGTATTTGTTTATATAGCTTCAAAAGGGATTCTTCTTTGGTTGAATAAGCATTTATTTTAGTTTCATGTAATATTGTAGCTTCATGAGACAATTAACAAACATAGAACACCTAACTGCCTTTGCCACTTAAACCTTTAAATTCAATTATAAAGGGATAAGAATAGGTTTATAATCCACTTTAACTATCATTTTTTAATAATTTAAGTAATTAAGTTAACTGTACAAATAAGTAGATCCATAATTTCCAATTATGGCATATTATATAAAATTCTATTTTGTAAGAAATGTCTTAATTTTTTTTCTAGTACAGAAATTTTTTTCATTTTTTGGCTGTATCTCGAACAGTTTATTTAAAATGGTTGTTGAATAAAATTTGGTGTTCTATTTGCAAAAAATGTGTTCCAATCATCTTATGGCAGAATGTTGTGATGGAAATAAAAAAACAAGTTTTCTTTTTCTGTTTTTCTATTCTTTTCCTCCCGTGGCATCCAATATACGGCTCCATTTGAGAATGGAAATGATGGTTTTGAGAATGGCTGAAACAGAAAAAATGCGCTAAACTGATCGACCACTATCAATGTCCAAATAGTTTCTTTTGTTTGTTGGATCGCTCGGATCATGGGCCCCCGTGAACGACCAGTTCATATTTCAAATTTGTGTCAAAATCATATCTCTATCTATTCAGAAAACTGCGTTTCCGATGTAATCAAATGGCGCGCGGATATCTATACTGAGCACTTGACAGGCATAGACAGTACAACCCGATTTCTTTGAACTTCAAAGGTATTCAGCCTGAGGAGTCCAACGAGGATCTTGAACCAGACAACATTTAAACTTCTCTTGTAACATTCTTCCATTTGTCATCACTCAGTGAACTGTTTGGCGATTTACACCCTTTGTCAGCTGTGCCACTCATGCACCTTGTCAGGATTGAAACGGCATCAGAAAAAAAATTCAGAAATTTAAAAATCATCTAAGAAACAGGGAAAATGCAAGGAAATATGAAAATTTCCATAAAAACTGTGAAAGTAGAGGGGATTTTAAGTCTTAGTTCGAACTAAAAAGGAAGGATCCTTTCTTTTTTTTTTTTTTTTTTTTTTTTTCATCTAAAAAATGTCGATTTTGAACACTAAAAATAAAAGATCGTAGCCATAGCACTAAAAACGAAACTGTGTAATCGCGGAAACTCACCTGTTTTCTACCCGCTTCGCTCCCCTCTCCCATATAGACCAGTCTAATTTCGATTTCAGAGAAAGTTGTTCTCTTTCCATGAAATTCCCGAAATGAAGTTATTGAGGATACTCGAGACTGCTATAATTGTTGAGAGAAAATAATATATTTTTTTCTGATGAGAATAGTGACATTCAATCTGCAGAAGCATCGTAGTGGTTTTAGTCACTCACACTAGAGTATATTTAATGGTTTGTTTATTATTTGATCAATTGAGTACTTATTCGGAGTTGGTTAGAGAATTTTTTAAAACATAGAGCTACTCAAAATGTGTATTTAATATAAATTGGACGAATAAAAGAACTAATCCTGACTTTACTGAATGAGTTAGAGGAGTTCTGTAAAATCCGGTTGCTGCATACTTCTAGCTTTGTAAGAAGCTAATAAGCTTAAATAATATGGGGGTGGGGAAAGACACTTATTAATCATGCCGAAGGAGTAAAACATATGAAATTGCGTGCCACTTCAGAAAAAGACGTAACTGATATATAACTTTGTATGTAACAGGAATACAGGAGAAGATGATATGCTAAATCCGAAAACGTCAAATTTGATGTTCGGAAATAAGTCGATTTCGAACTTTTTAAAACTTGTCACATTACATCCATTCTTTAATGCATTCAATAGTGCATTGGAAATATTTTCGAATATGTTCAGCCATCTGAGAGTGAGATAGTTTAAAAAAATAAAATGTACTTCAGGTCATACAAAAATGGCGTACATTATTTGCTACGGATTAGCTCGTTTTTCAACAATAAACAATAACAAATTTGTAATATGCTTTACATCACATTTCACAAAAATATCAAATGGATATTTTAGAAGATATTGGTGTGAATCAACCAATTTTAAAGAAATTATCACAAGGGTGGACATACGGTTACTCTTCATCAAGACTCCACCTAGCTCATGACATTCTACTAAAAGCCATCTTAATTAACAATTAACAGTCACTATCATGAAGGAGATGCTACTTTGCTCTAATAGGACGGGTGCTCCGAGAAGATTGCCATTGAACTCGAACTGGACATACGGTTATTTTTACAAATTAATATGGATGGACCAAATGTAAATTAAAAAAAATATCAGAAAAGAATTGACCGTAAAATTTTAGATCTAGTCACTTTTGGGTTGCACATAATCCATTGAGCGTTTTAGTATGAACATAAATTTACTGAGTGCAAAGTAGAGGTTATTCTAAGAGCATTGTATAGAATATTTAAAGATAATACAGCTAGATGTGCCAACTTAATGAAAATTACCAGTTCTTCTGAATTGTCATTGAAGTTTTGTTCTTTGCACTGGATAGAAAATATCAACGTTTGTGAAAGTACTCGAAACGTTTTTGATAACAAAGAAATACAGATTTCAATAAAAAAAACTTCCTATATCTAGTATGAATGCTATTATAAATGCTTGTCAGGATAAATTGTTTATGACTAAAATTGGCTTCTTTTATATTGCTAATATTTTCCAGTCATTTCTTTAAAAAATTCAGAGAATGGTACCTTTTTTATATGAAAATCTTTTCACTTTTGTTAAACAGTTAATAAAAAACATTGTGCAAAAAAAAAACAAAAACAAAACACACACACACACACAATCGAAGAGGGAAAAACAGACACTTATTTTTGATAGAGCTGCATGATCCTAAATATCTAAAGATGAGAAAAGGTACCGATTTTGGAATAATGACTACAAACTACTTGTGGAGCTACTAAAATTGAAAAAAAAAAAAAGTTTTTTTTTTTTTTTTTTAGCAGAGTGTTTAAGTATGCCCCCAAAAATTTACTGCTTTTAAAACTGCATATTGTTAAAATCGACATTTATTGAAGAATGTTTCTTTTTCTACTCTTTATAACTATGAAGTATTGTTATGCTATTAGCACACGAGTGCTATTTTTGCATTTCCACTTGTATTACATATAAGTACAAGGAAAACACTGGGAATTTTTTTTCCCATATTTAAGTGACAACTTTACCTGAGCATCTATGTGTCTGTTATTTCATTTAGATTATATATTGCTATTATAATTTTACTGTTTGTTGTTGCCATTATTAAATTCTGCCAGAGTAAATGACTATAGGTTTTTATTTAGTATATATGCTTGTTATGTTTTCTGTTTCAGCGGCAAAGTAAAAGTCATTGGCGTTAGTCACTGGTGAGAGCAGCTAAATGCAGTCTTTCACATGACAAAGTCTCCAAAAACAAACCAATCAGTCACTTGAAAGATATAAGCAAATTTGAGCTTCATTTTACAGACTAAAGTGGTTCATGTTAACACAATCTATGTGCACATGCTCTAGTGTTATAAACATTCAAATGAAACAACTCTATTTATATTACATCAACAACTCTATTTATATTACATCAACAACTTTGTAACCCTAAAACAGAGTATTTATTTGAACAACAATAACAAAAAAAAAAAAAAAAAAAAAACATTAGTGGAGGAAAAAAACTTTATTCTCAAATAATACATATTATTACCGGTTTCAGAAATCATGTTAAGTAGATTAAAAAAAGAATTCTACACAGCTACAGCATATATAACTAAAGAAATATAGTATCAAGGTGCATACAAAAAATGAGTACATTTAATTAATTACTTCTGAAACAAGCAATACAAAAAGCATAATATAAATATCAGTCTTAAAAAACTCCGAATATGTAAAATCAAAATGCTTTTAAAAAAATCACCCATTTTCAGAATTGATTTATTAAGTAAAACATGCAGTTATAAATATAATCATGAATAATTGGAATTCAAACATAAAATTTACAGAAAATATCTGATAAAACATGTTAATTCTTAATTTCAAAATTTAACTAAATGTAAATTTATATATACATTGAACTCAAAATAGAAATATTTAAAAATTCATTTTTAGATGTTTCTTTAATTATATATCAATCATTATACCATTTAACTAATTATTACAAAAACTTATATATGTAGCCACAATCTAATGACACTTAATTTCTTGTTCCTTTTTTAAAAAATGTAGTTTTTTTTAGAGATGTACTTTCGGAAAATATTAATTTTTTAATAATAGTAAGTTTTATATCAAAATATTTTAAAATATTCAAAATCTAACACCAGCAACATCAAACATGAAGCAATAAATAAATGTTTTTTTTTAATGTAAAGTTAAGATATTTAGTGGCATTTCTCAATAAATTATTCAAATTCTAAATTATTGACATGTATAAAATGAAGAATTTTAAGTAATCAATTCAGATTTCTTAGTAAAAACATGATTTTATGAAATATACATGAACACATTTCAGAGACACTTTATAATGATCTGCTAAATTTACATATGTATATATTTTTCATGAGGAATAAATTTGGCATTAACCAGAAAAAAAATTATCAATATCAAGTTAGAAAAATGTGTAAGGATCATCATCGTTTTACAAACCATCATTTTCAAAATACTGCTTAGTTTCTTAAACATTTTTGTGGAGAGCTCTTTACCACTGGATATGTTTTCTTTCAACTTTTGGCAATTCAAAGTGGATTAAGATACATGGACTAATCCAAATATGTACAACATTCAATGCTATAACCCATGTCTTCTCCATCTTCTAAATTATAATGTCTGGCAATTATTGTAATTTAATCTCTACAGAATATAAAATTACATGGAAAGTTAAAAAAAAAAAAAATATTCAAAAACTTATTTGCCAATTAGTAGCTGAACAAAACAATTCACATTTTAAACCAAGTATTAATTTTATTTACAAGTCATATTAAACACAGAATCACTATACATAAATGGTCAAGGTTTTGCTACATGAAAACATAAATAAACTTGTATAAAAATATGAAATGTAACATACCACAACAGAAAAGCAACATATAAAACTGACACAATTTCTTATTTAAAATGTATTCAGTCTTCTCTTTCATAAATAAGAATAAAAAGATAAAAAGGATATTATAGAATCCTAATATATTTCCAATAAAGAACTATCACATATAGAAATATTCCATGCTATAATGAATATTACTTCATCTTTATTCCAAATATAAATAATAAAAAGGCAGGAAACATAAGGATTAAATATTTTGACCTTGGATAAAAGAAATTACATATGAAACAAACTTCTTTAGAGATGTTTTTAACAATGTCTTGGATGTTCTTTACTTAAATCAGTTTCAAAACAGCATCTCTCTTCTTGAGAAGGAAGAATATTTAATCTACATACATGGTTCAACATAATTTCCAGGGAAAAGACCTGTAACTCCATCCATTATGCCTTCATACCAACCATCATCATTTTTCTTAATAACATATATAATGGAATTTTCAGAGAAAGAAAGTTCATCTTCTTTATCTGCTTGGTAATCATATATAGCCACAACTGCAAAAACAAAGTATATATTTATAACATTCTTTTAAACATTATAGGAACACTAACAATTTAATTACTATACTGCAATATAAACTGAAAAATAAATAAAACCACATTATTATTTTACTTAAAGCTAAGCATTTCTAAGGAAATCTGATTATTTTTTTATTAAGACATATGGCCAGTATAAGTCAGAAAACTCATTATAGTTACAGGAAAACTTAAATGATTTTTAACCATTTAATATTATACTACATTATATTTTCACATTTATAACATAGATTTTAAGTAACAATTCAAAATATAAAACAATTTAACCAAATATTTTGTTTACATAATAATAAACAGAATTTAATACCTTAAATCTTTTTTAAAGAGCGAATCTATGTATAAAAGTATCAAATTTACAAATATGATGTATCAAAGATGAGGAATAGAATATAATTTTTTGTCAATGATTTTAATCTGAAAATTGAGTAGTAACACTTTCTATCAGATAAAAAGTTCTAATAATTACATTGGATTCTTTTAAATTCAATTGAATTATTGATACTATTCTTTATATATTCTATTTATCTAAATCTGATTGAAAAACCTATATATAAAAATATTTAAATTTTGTTTTTCAGATGAGTTTCTTAAAGTAATGAAACAATAACTCAACATGTAACAGTATGGTAACTAGCCATATCATTCAAAGGTTATAACTTTGACTAGTATAGACATACCTGCTGACTTTCCCATGATTTTTTTTTATAAATAGTTTTATTTCTTTTCTATTTTACATTAATATTTACAACTATACCCCAGTTAGTGAAGAATAGCCTCAGATTTTAATTCTTGCTTCTTAATTAAAAGTGGCCAAAGCTAAAAACGTATATTAAAAAAAATGCAGAAATCTTTTTTTTTTATTTACATTATTGAAACAGCAAATATTATTGAAATCAGAACTATGTATTCTAATCTATAAAATTTATGATGATGTGTTTAGTTCAACTACATTTCATTCAATTCAGGATGGCCATCATTCTTGATTTTTATTTATTACACAATATGTTCTTAAGTGTATGATTTTTTTTTAATCTTTTAGTTACAATCAATGTCAAGATAAAATTTAATTCTCAAAAAAAAAGCCCGTCCTTTTTACTTATTGGATTTCAGATAAGCTTCAATTAGGTAAACATTCCCACTTTTTATAAAGATCATTTATACAGAGGTCAAAATTAAAACACTCCTACTCTGAGCTTTTTTTACAGTGAACTACTTAGAGTAAACTCTCCAAAATTGTTGAACATACTATTCAAGACAAGGGGAAACAAATCAAGAGAGAGAGAGAGATAGGAAGAGAAATAATTCCAGAAACAATTTTTTCCAAATTGTTGAACATACTATTCAAGACAAGGGGAAACAAATCAAGAGAGAGAGAGAGAGGAAGAGAAATAATTCCAGAAACAATTTTGGAACCTTCGCACTGAGTAGTACATTGTATAGAGAGCTTAGAGTAGGGGTGTTTTAATTTTGACTACCTTGTATATTAACCAGCATTATAAAATGCATGTTCACCTAAGCTGACTTTTAGCTAATCACTCGTAACTCAGAACTGTTTGTCAAATTAATTCACAAAAGATGTAGTACAAAAACACATGCATATCAGCAGAGCGCTTAAGAAAGAAATGATTTGTTACTTCCAAATGGAGTATCCCCAATTCATATTTTTTACCAATGCACACAAATCAGAACTGAACAATAATTCTACTAACAAAAACAAAATGTATTTACAAACAAAACAATGAATATACTCTATCAAAATAATAGATATTATTAAATGATAGCAAAATTGCATTGACTTTTAGCCCATCAACTATAGTAACAAAATTATTTGCACACTGGCTAAACACTTAAACTGTAACAAAAAAAAAAAAAAAAAAAAAAAAAAAAAAAAAAAAGCATTTTTTTTTCTTTTTTTTTTTTTTTCTCTTTATTTCATAAAAAAAAAAAGTTTTAAAAGTATAAATTTTTTGTAAATTTTAGTAAAAATTGCTTTTTTATACATCAAAAAAGTATTAGAAAAATAGTGCCCTTTTTTTTTAGCAAAAATTTTCTATAAAATTACAGAAGAAATATGCATCTATAATATTCCAAATGAATTGATTTCTTGTGTTTAATATTATTTAAAATTTGTGGAACATTTTATTGAATGTAGAAATTTTTTTTTTAATGTTGAAAAAATATATTAGCAATAAAGAAAATAACAGCAATCTATTCCATGTCATCCATAACATCTGCATCATTTATAGAATTTGGTAAAAGATTCATATTCATAACGTTTAAAAATAAGAAGCTTTAAGGAAATATTAGTAATAATGTTCAATGTTTCCTAATTAAACTAAAAGATCTCCAAGAAGTGGAAAGAATTCACTCTGGTATAATATTTAATTACAAAACATTATTCGGAAAAAATAATAGTAAGTCAATGTTTCACGTTCAGTCTAAAATAGCTTTGAATATTAATATTAAAACTCATGCTTCTGTAACACATAGTACAATCAATTTGACATCTAAAACACGAAAAGGAGAGAGAGAGAAGGTCTATATTTTTTCTACCTTTAAATAAAAGTGTCATTAAAGATTAAAATAATAATAGTAATGAGAATTGGATTTTAGTTATGCTCTTTTGTAAATAAAAAATAAAATCTTTTTTCTCCAATTATATCAATAAATTGTGACATCCAGAAAAAAATAATGTGAAAAATATTAATTCATATGTATGCAACAGATCAGATATAAAACTTCTGATTATCTTATTCTTCTTCTAGATATTAAACTTCATTTTCCATTGTACTTCCAACTTTTATTGATTCTAAACTGTTTTGGCTAATGCTAGTTTCAATTGTAACTTTATTTAAAAAAAGTTAAATTAATACCTTCATCATATCATTACAATACCTGATAATGCCAGGGGATGGGGTAAAAGAAGTGGAAACTGTTGAAATTTCAGTTCATCAAAAATTTAAATGTAAATTTTCTGTCGTCTAGTGCATGCACAGAAACATGGAGGGTCTCTGTTTATGACTATTAGTAAATGTTTAATTTTCATTGGTTCATTCTAATTACGAACAACAACAACAAATCAGCGAATTGTCAAGTTTAATAAGAATGATCAATATATATAGAATCTTCAATTTTAGAATAAATGTTCCCAGATTTTTTCAATTCTGAATTCCCTAATCATTTTTAATCAGCTGGTCATTCTGCAACTACATATAAAACACATTATACATAATAAAATTTGAATATTCTTTATATTGATTCATTAAATTTAAGTGACATTGTTTCTTAGAATATTATACAAGAGTCACTCCATCATATAAGTGCTAAATAATTACACATAGCACAGATAGAATTCAATTATTTTGTATGCAAAGATTTGTATTCCAGATGAAATAATTTGAATAGCATAATAATATTTGATTTAGAGTCCCTCTTCTTTCATGATAAAATTGGGACTATTTTCAAAATAAACTATACAGGATTCATCTTTATTAATTAAAATTTTTCATAAACTTTCTTCCATACACAAATTGTCTCAGAAAATTTCTTTTAGTAAAAGAGGAGAAGGGGGGGGGGACAGAGAGAAGAATTTTCATTTTTTAAAAGTTATGAGAGTTATTAACTCATTGCCAGAGAATAAACAGTCTATTTTAGCATATTTTTGTAAAATATAGCAGAAAAAAAAATAAAAATATTGCTTTTTTTAAAAATTAACTATTTTATAAATAATAATTTGCTGAACAAGCAGTAAAGTTCAGTTTGACATAATAAAGTAAACACTATTAATTAAGTTACAATAGCATGTGAAATTCATAAAATTATAGTTCGTTGCTGAAATGCATAACATAAATATTCATAGATTCTTGAAACAACAAAACATTAATTTAAAACAAAACTAAAATATTTACCTTTTTCTAAGTAGTTTTTAGGTACCCAATCAGGGTGTCCATGACGACGTGGATATGGTGGAGATGGGGGATTATAGTTCTCATGATACAAGTTATCATCATCAGGAGGAGGTGGAGGTAATGGTGGTGAAACTATATAGAAATTTAAAAACAAATATTTCCAAATGACTAGAAATATGAATAAAAGAAATCAGAAGTTCTTTAAAAGTGGAAAATGCGCAAGAATAAAAATAGAGATAGCCGATTCTCAGTAAAAGTAACTATATATTAATGTATACATATACAATAAGACTTTGAAACAATGAATAAGATGTTAAGATTGCATTTGATAGTAGATCAATATTTTATTTAACATAAAATGTATCATTATTTCACAAAATAAGATAATCTACCAAGCCCTTAAATTTAGAACATACCATAAAAATTACTGAACTGACATTTATAAGATTTTCCTTATTCTGCAAAAGAATAATAAAAACCACCAAGTTCTAAAATAGAGGGAAAATCAAACCAAACAGAAAATTTTTTAAAAACATATTTGAGGATTTAAAACTGCTAATATAATAGAAAAAAAAATTATTAATATTTTAAAGTAAACAAATTAAAATATCATTTGAAATTTTTGAAATATCTCACTTTAATTTTAAAAAATAGAATAATTTTATTCTTAAATGTTGCAACCATGGAATTAAAGCTTTTTTCTTATAAGCTCTATCACTCTATTACAAGATTTCAAAAAGATAAAAACGTAACATACATTCATAATGTTCTTAATTTACTTTTCTCAACTGAAAAATATATTTATAGGAAAAATTGAATTAATAAAAAAATAATTTAATAAATATAATCATTCAAATTATATTAAAAATATAAAAAAATTCATAAACTCATTAATTGGAGCAAAAACAAAAAACCTAAATAAATAGCAAGATATATTTTTTTAAAGTTCAAGATAAAGGCTTTGTTAAAGCTGCAAGATTGAATTTAATAATTTTTCAGTAGTTAAATTATTATTACAATATATTATTATTATGATTATGTACCAGTTCAATAACTAATTAATGCTTTTTGAATGAGTACTAGAACAACATGCTGCAATATCAATATTAAAACAGGATAATTATACATATTTAATGATATATATTTTAGCAAGCATTTAAACAAGATAAAATTGCTAAATATTTCTTCAAATCTTTTTTCTTCAATTATAAAAAATTAACTACCTTAATTAGAAACACATGCCTTTTTAAATGAATAAAAGTTTTCTTTTAATTCCATTTATTATTACAAACATTGCTAAACTAATTTATAGATAATAATTCCAGTAGCAAATAACTATTGTTTGCTTATTACTCTCACAATGAAAAAAAATTACAAATAATTAATTGGAAAAATTTTGAAATTATTAATTACAATTATTAATTTCAAAATTGAAATATCAATTATTAAAATACAAATATAAAAATACTTAGTAGAAAACTACCAGTTCTGCCAAGTAAACTAAAAAGTTTGGCAACTTTTGTAAAAATTTGAGACTAGAAATTTCTTTAATTCTTTTTTAAACATCTTTTTTGCTTTTAATTCTTTAAGATAACACACTGCTCCCCCTTTCTTTTTCACCAAATTTTTGCTTAGTTCCTTTCCTTCCTTTCATTTCCTCTCTTTATGAACTTCATATTTGGCTCATGAATTCTTCAAACTTTTTCAATTTTAGAGAAACAATAGAATGAAATCGCTGATCACATGCATGCTTTGTGCAAATGCATGCAAAACGCTTTCCTAAGTTATTTTCCTTGATTTTTAAAAATATTTCCCTGACTTTTCTAGCCCAATAAAATTTTCTGACTTCCCAGCTTTGTTGCCAGCCTGTTTTTATTAAATGAATTTTGACAGAAGAATAAACAAAGTTTAAAGGGAGAAATCAAATAAAAAGGGTGTAAAAATGTCATGCAACTTTTAATATTATATTTTTAAATATTCATGGTAATGCGCAGCATTGTAAATAATGCCTGCTAAGTAAAGTAGCCTCTATAGTTCAAAATATCCTTTCTTTATTTGATATTAAAGATTCAGAGATCAAAATGAAATTATCTCCTTGTCAAAAGGTAATAAGCAGGAGGGAAAATACAGAAGATTCTAAGATTTCTATTATCTCAAAGGTCTGGATTGCCAACAGTCTCAAATAGACATGCTAATGAATGCACTGAATTATTGCATTCATTAACTTTATTACTCTCATTATATACCTTACATTGTTATTACATGCTGCTTTTAAAAACTTATTGTTGACTTTATATCCCCCCATCCCCCATTTGAAAATATATTTACAATTTAATAGTAAAGAATAGAAGAAGAATGTCAACAAAAGCAGCAACAAATCAAATCCAATTCACAAGAACTAAACCTAAGTTGAAATATCTTTGAGAGGTCATAAGAAAACAAATCCTCCCCTGTTTTGAGATTGATGGCACAGTTTGATTAAGTATTTATATAATCAATACAGGACCTATTCATGCGAGTTTTTAAAATAAAATTCATATTCTCATGTTTTTATTTTGTTCTGCTGTCCAAGTAAAACTAAGAATATGAGCAAAAGATTGGTATTTAATAAGCATAAATACTCAATCTGCAAACATCATTTACACTTCAGAATGACTTCCAAAATGTCAAATATAAAGTTTTAAACATTTATTGCGATTTTTATAAACATTATTCATCTTCTAATGTTCTGAGGACTCTCATTAATCATAATAATAAACAAAAATGAAACATTAAAAAATGCAACTATGATATATAAGAAAGAAAAAAACCATACTAGAAAAAGTAAGGTATAACCCTCCTTTCCCCCTTTCTAAAAGAAAGACAAGCATGATTAAATTTAATATAAACAACAACAACAACAAAAAAATTCAATACATTTCCTTCGATCATATAAACCGATAAGTTTACATAAGACAAATTATTACTTCATATGAATCTGGTATTGTTTACATAAAATATACAAAATACACAGGAAGAAAATTTATAAGATAAAACAGAACAAATTCTACCACGTAGCTTTTTAAATGCAAAAATCACAAAAATAATTTAATGCATAAAAAACACTTACTATTCCCAGGATGAGCAAAATCTGTGGAAACATGCATAGGAGGTTCTGGGTAAAGAAAATAATAATCAGCATATCATGCAACTACAGTAGTTTAAAACCACTATCGTACAACTAGATTTAAATTTATACTAACTAAAGAAAGCACTCTACATATAAATTAATATCATGCATAACATCAATATAACATTTTACAGCTCTAGGAAACAAGCAGTAGGATTTAGGAAAACAGAAAAAAAAAACAAAAAACACTAATATTTTTGAAGACACACATCAACTACTAAAATCCAACTACCTATTTGAGAAAAAAAGGTAAAATACAGATGAATCAAATATATAGACAAATGAAAAGCAATTTTGTAATAATTTTATATAAACAAAAAAAATTCTTGTACATTCAGCAAAATTATTAAGCTGTGATTGTGAAACCAATTTAACTGCCTTTGAAGTATAAATGATGAAGAAATATTATGATTATATATCATAATATTTCTTCATATATATATATTCACAATAGATATACAGTATGAAATATATATATATATATATATATATATACTTCATATATATATATATTTACATACTGTATATCTATACTTACAAAAAGCGTTTGTGTGTGTGTATGTGTGTGCGTGCGTACATACGTCAACATCTTACAGAACAGATCATTAGATTTAGAATTAGCAAATTCGGCTCAGATTTATTTATGATGATGGAAATGTGCACTTCTAAGTGATATAAGAATTTTTTTTAGAATTATTAATTAAAAAAAGTGAGACCTTGACATATTTCTGCAATAATTTCCAAAAGTATTTGTATAAAAAATTTTTACAGCATTTTAAAATTTAAAAAATATCTTTTTAATAGTATCAATTTAATTTCTTTACAATCTTTTCCAGAATTTGGGGGTTTTTTAAATAATCTTTTTGCATAATTTTCAACATTAAATTGCATTGTTATACTGAAATTCAAAATATTAATGAAATATTCTTATATTATTGAAACTTAAGATAGAAAGCAAAAGTTAATAAGTAAGTGAATTATAGAACCATTTAAGAACACTGCTGAACTACACAATTGATGTTTTAAATCTCACCATGATGTCATGGTACATTATTAAGATGGCTTATATATACAATAAATAGAATCAGCTTAAGGTATTAAGCTAATAAAAGTTTTAATGCCTATCACAATTGATGCTCAAAATAATTTTCTAGGGGAAATCATTGACATTCAATTATGATAAATAATTTAATTGAAAATAAGCACAATTAATATTTCCAGCAGATCTGCTGGTTACTAATTATAATTAGTTGGTTTGGTATATCAGCTGGTTTGTTAGAGATATTGATTATTGATATTTACTTTAATTTCAAATAAATCATTTAGAAATAACTTCATATCTACGATTCTGCCAAATGTCTCACATTAAAACTATGCTCATTTAACTGACTGTATTCAATTTAATGTGTAAATAAATCTTTCTAATAAGGACATTCAAACATCATAATGCTATTAAAAACATAAATAACCAATTTGTCTATTTTCCAAAGTTTATAATATTGTAACTTCTATTTTTTTTAAAAATTCATCTTGTAAACTACAAGATATTAAACAAAATCCTTGTCTTGTAACCTTTAATAATGAAATAAAATTACGCAGTCAGATAATTGATGAAACAATGAAAATGGTTTGAACTTCAGGACAACAATGAAATCTATTGTTAGGAAGTAGGCAGATAATTTAAAGTATTTTTTTAATTAGGAAAATAACTTTAAAAATTTATCAAAATTACCAATTTATTTTTGTGCAATATTTTTGAAAGGTATCATGAAAATCACCAAAATTTAATTCAATTTTAAATTAAATAAAGTTCTAATTAAAATATTACAAAAAGTGTAATTTAAAGGGTAGGAATTTACATATCTACTTATACACACACACACACACACACACACACACACTTTTATTATTAATAAAAAATTTAATTTAAGAATGAATTAAATTAAATATCATTAACCATTATTAAAGTGAAAAAAAAAAACATAAATGCTAGCATTTTAAATCTTAACTTAAAACAAATTTAAATATTTTCTGGAATTTTTTAAGATCAATAATTTGACACATTCATTAATGATTTAGATATGTGGCATTGATTATATTTTTAAGGTCTGTGATAACATTAGGTTATAGTTTTATTGGAAAATAAAACAGAATAAAGCAAAGAACTTATTTACAAAAGATACATGTGAGCATTTAAAAGTTTCAATAAATATGAGTTACAATTTTCAAAAGGAAATTTAATTTAAAAAAGAAATATAAAATGGACAAGATTTTGCATCCAAAATTTATTATTATATAACTAAGAAATAATATTCAAAGAATTTCAAAATAAATCCATAAAATTCAGAGGTAACATTTACATCTACAATAGTAACAGAAAGAGCTAAGAATGCTCATTTATGAACTTCTATTTCAGGGATTTTCTTACCTAAAACTAATAACTAGATATTTTTAAATGCAAGATTATTCTTCTGCATACTTTTAATAAAATAATTTAACAACTGAAATACCACAAACTTTCCCAGAAAGTAACTATCTAGATTTATAAAGGGTTTTTTAAACGATTAACATTTATAGTTTACTCTTTTAATTAAAATAAATGATAAAACTTTTTTCAATATAATAAGCTTTCAAAAAACGTAAATAATATTTTTTAATTATAAATAAACTGATCTGCTCTGCAGTTTTCATAAAATAAAATAAAATTTGAAACTAATTTGTATAATGAAGAGAAAAAATCACATAAGAAGGAAAGAATAGCCCCCTCCCACCAATTTAAATGACAGTACATAAAAGGGCAAATTTATACCTGGTAATTTGTCGTTCATATCTGGTGGTGGAGGAATAGGAGATGATGGTCCAATAGTATTTGAATGATGGCCATGTGTCATAGGATGAACCATCCCAACCTGTGGTTGCGGGGGCAATGAGCTTTGTGACTGCTGTGTGGAAAATGCCATTGGCAATGTTGAATACCCACTACCTCTTCTCATTTCTTGTGATCGAGGATGTCCAATTGGAAAATTAGGAGCATAATTGCTTGGAACTTGAGGAGGTGCAATAGGAGGAGCTGGAGTTCTGTATTCTTTTGTACCACGGGATAAGCTACCACCAGCTCTCACTGGCTGTGGTGGAGTTGGAGGCTTGGTAGTTGGGGCAGGACCAGCACTGCTCCCATTTAATGCAGATTGGTGCACTGGAGCTAATGTGCGTTTTGATCGAGGAGTATTACTTGTGCTCTTTACTCCATGTCCAATATCATCTAAAACTGTATAATCAATTGGTTTCCGTATGTATTTGATTGGCCGTTCTTGATTGGCAGGAGCAAGTATCTTGTGTTGTCGTGTTGTATTCTTATTTGTAGTGAGAATTCCAATTTCTCGCCTGGCAATCTTTTCTTTGTGAATCATTACAGTCTAGAAATAAAGAAAATTTTACTGAATATATAAAAATAAATGCATAAGGTTATAACTGTGCAATTAATGGAAATTGGATAAACTATTTAAAAACAGATAGAAATAATTACTCTTTAAAGTTACATATTAATAGAACACACACAAAAATCATAAGTGTTTTTTTTAGTTGAACAAAAAAAAATATCTTACTTGTGATATATGATTAATCTGAGATTCCATTTCTGTCAACTGAGTAGTTTGCAAGTCCAACATATGTAACAGATTATATGCCAGAGTATTTATTTGGTATGCAACACTAGCAAGAGATTGAGTGGTATAATTTTTTGTTTCTTCAAGAGCTCCACGCTTATTCTCTGCCTATAAAAGAAAATTGAAAAAAACTATAAGAAATATTTTAAGAAGTGTATTGCAAGATGATGATCACAGAACTAATACAAAATAAATAAAAAACAGTCCACTCCATTTATAATTTTAATTACAAGTTCTAAAATATTTCTCTTTTTTTTTATAATAGTTTTGATCTAAAAGAAGCTTTCAATTAATCTATTAATAAATAGTTGAATTTCATTAAGAGCACTTAAAATTTATATATTTTGAAAGTTATTATTTTTGTACGCAATAATTAATCTGTTCTTTACATGTCTGTTATATGTATTTTTTAAAATTAGAGTAATTGGAATAAATACAATAACAGGAAAACATGAGAATCATTAATGTATCTCAAAAATAAAAATAAAAACCTTAAAGAGAAGGGAAAAAAATTATAAATTGCCCCCATAAAATTCCATAATTGCATAAGACATTTAAATTTCTAGTCTGAAATGTCATAGAAAGCTTTTAGGCTTGATTTGTCAATGTTTATATTGTTTTTTAAGATTTATTTCATTATACCATTATATGCATACAATATATGCATTTAATATTATCAGAATACGTGCAAATTAAAATTCAGTAACTAAAAGCAATAAAAAGTACTTTTTAAGATAAATATAATAATTTAAATTTTTTTAATTAAAATTGAGAGAAAAATTATTCAGAAATAAATAAATTTAACTATATTATCATAGAAAGGTTTAATTTTTAAATTTCAATGAAGTGTAAAAATTCTTTCTTTTCTAAAACCTGCTTTGAACTCATGAAAGAAAATGCTTAAATTTCAATTAATTTCTAACTAAAATGTTGAAAAATATTATTTTAATGAGAATCTATTACTCCAAAAGTAACAATATGGTAAATTTAATAATTCTAGGTCTAAGGCTTTTCTTTATAAAGCATTAATGTTACGACATAATTTGCAAATAGTATTTGGTCAATGAATACTAATGTATTAAAAATTCATATGCCTCAGCAGTCTGAATATAAGTGATGAAAAAATAGAGATGTCAGTCAAAATTATTAAAACATATTTCAAAAGACATTGCAACATTTAAATCCAATAAATTAAATCTTGATATACTTAAAAAAAAAAATGGAAAATTAACTTAAGAATTTTAGATGATAGTTAAGGAGAACTGAGTCATGACCATTTTTAAAGGAAATCAAGTACTTATGTTCACCAGCAAAATAAAATTGCAAAGAAAGAGACTGAGACAAATTTCTGACTTAACAAAAAAATACATTAGCTTTATATTTACTTTCAACGTTTTTTTTAACAGTCAATTAAAAAATATAAAATTTCCCATTTTATCAGTATTTCCCTAAATTGAGATAACACACTTTCCACTGACCTACAGAATCGTTTAAACCTGTTAAATGTTGAAAGATCCGACACTTCAAAGGAAATACAATCTATAATTGGAAAAATCTAATATGGTAAAAGGTACCCCCCCCCCATCAGAAGGAAAATATACCCACCTCCATAAAAAATAAGCATTTTTAAGGCTGTTATATAAGGACCAGAAGAAAAAGCAGTTTTCAAGGGCTTTTAATGATGCTACTAACTTTATGTTAACAAGTATGAATTTAATTGAAATTCAATGCAAAATCATTAGAGATAATTTTCTGAAAAATTCAGACTTAGTTTTTCTGTTAACAATGCAAAAATTGATGTAAAGTATAAATGCATAAAATGCAATTAGATTGGAAATGATAAATGTTTTTAAAAATGATAAAAAAATAAATTGAACAAAATGATTGATATAGCAACATGTTTTATCTGTTATTTTTAAAGTGAAAATAATTAAAATTTGCAGTTAGCATATTGTCCACTTTTTATTTTAAAAAAATTTACAACACGAGTATTAGGAAAGAATAATGAAATTATAAAAAAAAGTTTTTTTTTTCTTTTTATCTTTAAATGAAACTTTAATTAATATATTTCTTCATTCTCAGAAAAATATCCATTTATTTTATACCTGGAAATAATTAGCTTCACAATATTCAGCCACTTTTTCCAAATTTGAATGACTGTCTTGTAATGACTGTTGGCCATCAGGAATATGAACATCTATAAGAGACATTAGATCTGCCATTATGGACGGCATCTTCCTAGAAATTAATCCAGAAAAAATATTAAATCACATAAGTCCAATTTTAATACATATTATCTCGGTAAGAGATTAAAGAGTATTTATAAAATATCTAGATTTCTGATTGTAGCTGAAAAATAAAACTAGAGTGACAACTAATTCTAAAAAGTTAAATATAAAAATATAATGTTAAAAAAACTGTTTATAAAATATAATTAGATATACATATAAAAGGTACGATTAAACATTTCAGTATATAAAGATTACAAAGTAATGTAATATACCCAATCTATTCAACAAAAGTTAAACAGGTATATTCATATTCAAGATTTAAATCATGACATATTAGCAAATAAGGCTTTAATTATTAATGGTTGCATGATAATTTTAAAAAAAATTAAATAAAAAAATATGCAAACTTGATTAATATATTAATAAGAACAAAATGTTGAACTAGACATATTTTAAAAAACAGACATATTTTCATTTAAATCTAATTTAAAACAAATTTTCTTTTAAGTACAGGAAATTTTATTTCAACTAATTAGGATTGTGATGACAAATAAGAAAAATGAAACACCACACACGCATTACAAAACGAGCAAAAATCTTTAAAATTAGGAATAGAAATCCGAAGAGATCGAATATTTTGCATAATTAGCTTACAGCTTAATTCTAACAAATAACATCAAACAGACAATAGGAAATGTTTAATTTTTCATAGCTAAAATCAATATTCGTCAATTCTAAATGCAGTTTTTATAAAATTCAAGAATAACTTTCAAAAACAAAGTTCACATTCATGTATGACTTGACGATGCAAAAAAAAATCATTCGCTACCCTTTAATATTTCTTAAAGAAGCATTATAACTATCAAATTTCCATTATAAATAGTTTTAATATATTAATAAGAACAAAATGTTGAACTAGACATATTTTCATTTAAATCTAATTTAAAACAAATTTTCTTTTAAGTACAGGAAATTTTATTTCAACTAATTAGGATTGTGATGACAAATAAGAAAAATGAAACACCACACACGCATTACAAAACGAGCAAAAATCTTTAAAATTAGGAATAGAAATCCGAAGAGATCGAATATTTTGCATAATTAGCTTACAGCTTAATTCTAACAAATAACATCAAACGGACAATAGGAAATGTTTAATTTTTCATAGCTAAAATCAATATTCGTCAATTCTAAATGCAGTTTTTATAAAATTCAAGAATAACTTTCAAAAACAAAGTTCATATTCATGTATGACTTGACGATGCAAAAAAAAAAAAATCATTCGCTACCCTTTAATATTTCTTAAAGAAGCATTATAACTATCAAATTTCCATTATAAATAGTTTCCGACATTATCAAATTTGATAGTTCCTCTGAAGTATCCCATTAAATATTGATAAAAAAATGTTTGGTATTAAAAGCAAATTGAGATATTAGATTTAATTATACGTACAATAATTATGCTTCAGAATACAGTTTAAGTAATATGATCTATGAATAGTTCATCCATTAATTTAAAAAATACTTTTATAAATTTCAAAATAAGGTTAATAAATTATATTTGTAAAATTCATACTTTTTTTGCGTCCAAAATCGGTCTGCTCAAAGACAACAAAATTTGTTTTCATTTGCTTCCGTCAGATAATCAAGCATGTATGCGTTCTTTACCAGCGTCAACCAAAGACCTTTCAAATTTCATAAATGCAGAGCTTTTATGACACTCTAGAGACGAAAAATAATAAAAAAATATATCTTAAAATAATTTAATTCGCATCATTATGAATTTTATAATTTGAATGAAAAATAAAAATTGTGTATTTCATAGAATTGTTTTCGAAACCATATACGTTTGTTTATTTATTTACAATCAGAAACTAGGTTATATTGAAACCACTATAAATTTTAAGAAAAGTAGTAACGTAAATTTAAATTTAACTTCTTAAAGAACTACACATAGAAAAATTAATGTTTTGGAAATTATATGGGATAAGATTGTAAGTGCAATGTTTATTAAACACATATAGCCAGTTACTTTTTTTTATAAAAAATAGCATTTCCGTTAGATACGGCAATGTCATATTGATATTGACTTGTCCAATTTTTATATCATTTAAAACTAATTGCGATTAATTTATAAAATTCAAAAGATGGGCAGCAAAAAATCATTACATTTTGAATATTTAACTTTTATATAATTGTGTATTTTTTCGCATTCTGAAGTGCTCAGTAAAACAATTGGTATTTGAAAGCAAGGTTAGAAATTGAATCTATACACCACACCTTATTATCTTAATTTAAATATTCTTATTTTGATTTTTCTTAGTTTTGTTTTTTCTAGTTCAGTTTTTATAATGTTTTTGTGAATTTTATACTGTTCAGATGACAAACTTTCAAATATAAATGTAAAATACGATTAACCTAGTATTAAATGTGTAATCATATATATAGGATTTATTTATTTTATTCTATTCATATCTCTGATCTTTGATTACATATATAATATATCTTTTTGATGTTGATTAAAAAGTATTATAAATAACCATGTTTCATTGAAGGATTAAATTTCTTCCAAAAATATTTCATAATATTGCCTTATGAAATTATAAATGTTATGATTATTCTTCATCACAAAAACACGAAATTGTTGTGTATTTATAAATCGTTTTGGAATCGAAGAGCTATAGTAATTAATTCTTGAATGTGCATATGTATTCAAAACAAATTGAAAATAAATATCTTATGCATTAATTACACTGTAATGCTATTGAAGTTTACATCATTGTTTTTATTTATTCATTTTTGACATAAAATTTAGTTTCTCAAAAAAAAAAAAAAAAGCCCTCCTACTCAGTCCCCAACTACTTTTGAATTTTATTTACAAATTTGCTTCAAAAACTACTGATTTTTTAAAAATTATATTATATATATATATTTTTATTATACTGTACAAAAACATTACTTGCAATCAAATATTGAAATAGCTGGATATGCTTTTAAATATAGGTAACTAACCTGATTGCCAATATATATCACAGGATGACCAAATTTGTTGCATGTACATTTATGTTGCCCGGGAAATTTGTAGAATGAGCAATCAAAAAGCTGTATAATTTTATTTAAAAAAAGATATTTAAGTACAGAATAAGGCACATTAAATGGGGTTTTGACTAAGAGAAGTGCCTGACTTTGCATTTTCCATATATAAATGCTTATTAATTTCTTTTACATCAATTTTCTAGAGGAAAAATGCAATGATTGAAATAAATGTATTTCCTTATTTAATATATTTATTGTGGTTATGTCATGCATTTGATGATTGGGCATTTTTATTTATTTGGTTTGTTCAATTCCTGTGTTTTTAAATAACTAAGACTAATGTTTTTGGGACCTACATATCCACTTTGAATTAGTTGATTTTGTTTATCTTGGATGTGAATATGAAATAGTTTTTCATTCTTAAAATATTCTATCAATGCACGTATCCTAGTTAGGTTGAAACAAAATTTTATACTTATACCATCGAACCAGTGCATTGAATGATTCTATAATAATAATAATATAAAAAAACATTCCTTGGGGAAGAGGATTTTTATAAAATAATACTTCACCATTGTACTGGCTATTGTCACCTATCATATTTGACAAAATTTGGTTTGTTTCTGCTGACATGTAGTACAGTACTAAACTTACATGTAGAATTTTTACTTTGAATGTGCTAGAAAATCTACTAAGTACCAATTTCTTTTGCAAGTAAAGTTATAAATTTTAACTACTTTTTTTTCCTTGCTGTAACTTACTTTTATTTGTATGCTTAGAAAAACTTCTATATGATATTTACTTTGAATATTCAAGCATTGCATTGTATGTTATTTTTGCCTTTTATAAAATAATGAATTTTTTTCTTACTGGTGAAGCTACTGGATTCAAGTACCAGTTACTTATAAAACTTATTGAGGTTACAAAGAGTCTAATTGGTGATCTGTACAGATATAAAATGCTCTGCATAATTTTTTACAATTCTTTGTTACTAGACTGGAGTAGCCATATCTCAGGAATATTTCATTACAAATTTTACAAGAGTCAGAAGAAAAACAGTGTAATAAAAAAAACAGTATGAAATAGGTTATAATGGTTATAATAAAAAAAAAGTATGAATGAGGTTATAATGGAAGAATGATGACAAAAGAATTTAACTTAATTTACCAAAAGAACTTAATTTGCCAAAAGACAAAATGTTTAATTTTTTTTTTAAAAAAATGGAATTTTTAAATTTTAGAAGAGGTTCAGTTTAAATCAAAATTGTATACTCTAGAAATCTTCAAGCTTTAGCAATGTGTAATTTGTATAATCTATTTAGATATAATCCACAGTATAGTTAGAAAATCCCCCCACTCCTTTAAAAAAAAGTCTGCTGATCAGCTACTGATGAAAACTACTTATAGGCACAAATAGAAACTACTTTTTCATTTACCTTACCAGCATTGAGAGAAGATATATAATGTATGTAGGACATCCTGTGGAGCAGCTGAAGGATTCTTTATTTGAATGACTGTGATTACTAATAATTACTATACTGGGCCAAAGCAAATCATCAAGAGAAATTCTATTGCATTTTTCAAAGCAGATGATCTATTGTGCATGCACTTTCACTGTTATTTTGAAACTTTATTTAGAAATTATTCATTAATTCAAGATATCCTATTGTTTGTAATTGAATAAATAATAGAGACAGAAAACAAAATTTGAAAAATTGACAGAAAGATTTTTGCTGGTTTTCATTAAGCTTTTTATTTTTAATGATTTTGTTTCCAATGTAAAAAAGTATTTTGAACAATTCTTCTGTTCTCCAGACCAGGAAATTTTTAGTTTAAAAAAGAATTGAATTGGAGAAAATTCTGATTTATATTTGAAAATAAAATTTTCAGTACCAATATATCCTGCTTTTAAATAGTTTCTACATATGACATACCTTGTCTTTATAGACATCATTGCAAGAACACCTTCTAATCTGAAACAGGAATTTTTGGCCCTGGAAAAAGAGGCATGTAAAATGCACCTTATCATAAATCAGGAAAAAACTAAATATATACAATGCACAAGGGTAACAGACTCTGCTACTCACCTGCAAATAAGTATTTATAAATTTGAGAAAGTTGATAACTTTATATATCTGGGCTCTGAGATAAGCAGTTATAACAATATCACACCTGAAGTACAGAGGAAAATTAAAGCTGCCAATAGATGCTTACACAGATTAAAGAAATATTTAAAATCAAATTTCTAATCAGACCTATACTTGCATACTCTTCAGAAATCTGGACAATGGAATGAAAGTAACAATGAACAAGTTAAGAACAAGAAAGTTGTTAACAAGATTTAACAATGACTTTAAAAAGAATCAAAACATTTGCCCATTATTTATTTTATAATTTATTAGTCATGTTATGTCAATGCATCACTGTCCATTAATATCAGTAAATATTTTTGGAGACAATAAAATACTACTACATTTTATGTGACAATAAATATTTTAGGAGTCGAACAAGTAAAAATTATTAATTTATAAATGTCTAATCAGACCTATACTCGCATATTCTTCAGAAACCTGGACAATGACACAAAAAGATGATGCCCACAAAAGATGAAATTGAGTGGCAGATACTAGGAGCTATTTTTGGAGGAATACAAGTTGATGGCATTTGCACAGATGCTCAAATTTAGAATCTTACAGTTGCCTACAAGGAACCTGACGTCGCAAAATGCTTAAAAATCCAAAGGATTAAATAGGCTGGCCACATTATTAGAATAAACAGGGAGCATACAATGCAGAAAATATTCCTGGCAAAGTCCACTGGAACAAAAACTAGGTGCCGACCCAACCTCAGATGAGTAGATTGCCTGGAAGGGGACTTCGCCACTTTAAAATGATTAACTGGAAGACCATGGCCAAGAAAAGAGAGGTCTGGAAGAAAATTCTTGAGAAGGTCAAGGCCCACCCGGGGCTTTTGCGCCACTGAAGAGGATTTAAACATATTACCATGTTGCAATGTTAATACATTGCAAATATTCTTAGTAAACAAACTTGCAGTGGTCATCATCTCCAGCAGTGAGTGTGTTAAATAAAAAAAGTAATTCTAAATTTTACCCTAGTATTTATTATGCTCAAAAATAAACATTTATGAATCTTTTTTTTTTATGATTAAAAGCACTTTATAATTTTCTATATTCTATAAATAATTTAACTGTATCACATTCTTTTTATTTACCATGATTTGATTTGCTATTCTAATAGAGATTTGTAAGTTTAATTTAGGTGCAGTTTTTAATAGTTGCAGTACTTAATTGAAAAATTGTTAATTTATAACATAGCAAAAATAAAATTCATTGCTAAAATGGGAATATCCTTTTTTATATAGTTTTATTTTTAGTATTTTTTTTATTAACAAAATTCCAATAATTATTTCTGAATCATAATAATAGATTGTAAATTCTTAATGATGAATTTTGATCCCAAAATGGCCATAGATATTTCAACTTAAAATTTGAAATTCTTTTCATTCTTCCCTTTTTTTTTCTTTTTTTTTTTGGTAATATAATTGCAATCAATTTTTGGTAACAAATGTAAATTAATAATATATTTACAAATGTCAGCATAATATTTCAGAAATTTTTATTTTTTGTAATCAATTTTATGTTTAAAACAATCTTTTATTTTCAACAAAACAATTCTAAACAATAGTGAATATAGTTATATTCAGTTTTAAAATCAATTTTGTTTATTTCAAGATTTATAGTCGTTCTTATTTATAAAAATATTTTCTGAAGTCCTTTAATAAGCCTAAATGACTAAATAGATAAATGAAAATCATGTGTAAAAACCAAATTTTATAAACTTAATAGGTGTTCATTAAAAATAAATTTTCTTAAAAAAAAGATTTTCAATTAGAAGAAATGATATTAAATTGTTGTTTGCTATTCTTATAACTAATAAATTATTGGAAATCATGTAAAATAATGTGAAGACTTTTTTTTTACAGATTACAAAAATATCAGAATCTTAGGAAATATTTATCGTCTTGATGGTGAGATAATAGATTGTTTGAGCTAGTTTGAAAAATGGATAGTTTTTTCAGAAATTTATTTAAGAAGGACCAGTTCTTTACATACATTTATAATTTTAAAAATGCATTTAAAGCCATTGGAACTGAATAGCATTGTGGGATGTATCATTTGAATCTTTCACTTTCAACTTCATCAAATATGCTGTTTAAAGAATTATGGCCATGATTTGGACCAAACAAAAGTAAGAATTGTTTTTATTATTGGATGGAATAAAACTCTTTGTTTCTGTCAAGGAGTTCCATATCTGGTCTTTTCTTGTTTTAACATTTTTGAGTAGTTATCAGTTTTAGGGATTTATTGAAACATTTTAAGATTTAAATATAAGATATATCATCCTTCTAAAATGTATAAATTGAATTATGATCTTAACTTTAAGGAACCTGTGCTGTGTTTTGATAGAGCTATAAGTTACTTTTCTGTAGTAATTTTTAATGATTAGTGTCAATTTTGTATACTTGATACTCATTTATAGATAAAAGACTTAAATTATATAATTAGATTTATGCCTGTAATTTAAATTCAGCAACAAAAATATTTAAAATGAAATTGCATTGAAATGGCAATTTAAAGCAAACTTATTGTTTTTATATAAAGTTTGTTACTTTAAGTTACTTTTTTTAAATAACAACATTTTTAATTATTTCATGTTTTAGTTACTTTATTTTTTATTAGTATTTATTTTAGTTTTATTTTTATTATGCTAGGTCTGATGCATAATGTTTAATATATGCAGATCAGAAACAGAAAATGCTGAAACAGCTCACCATGTTTCTTTAGTTCGAATTGAAGAAAAAAGTTGTAAACAATTTCTTCCTTTCTTCATCGATGAGTAAATATTTTTTGAGTTTTCTATAAGTTATATTTTTATTAAAAACTGTTATAAGTAGTATGAACTATTATTTGTTGCAATTGGTATTCCATTTTAAAATTTGGCAAATAAAAAAATCGAATTTACTAAATTTTAATTTGTAATTATTGTTAATAACTTTAATTACTGAACACAAAAATAAATAAAATTTAAGAAAGAATTAAAAAATAATGTTATTTAAAAGATATAATTTATTGCATTCGTAACAATGCTTATTCTTCAAAAATGGATTGCTAGACATATTTGTGATAATGTGTAAATTTTAAATTATATTTTGGCAGTTTATGAGACTGCAAGTTTTTGTGTGAATATATTTTTTTTAGAACTTCTGTTTAGGTATAGCTAATAACATGCAGATTTTTGTTATACTATTTTAAAACTAAATTAATAAAGATTTTTAAATAAAATTTTGGTTACATTATATATACTGCTTTATATATTTGTTAAAAAAAATTTCAATAGTTAATCTTAGATTTCTATCAATCAATAGTTTCAATAGTCAAACTGTCAAAATGGAATACCTTTTTTAATACTTTTTAAATCTTTGCATAAAGTATCTGTAAAGATCAAATACATTTCTTTGTGCATTGAAACTTCAGTCCATGATGTACAGTTTATGCACTTATTTTGAAGTTGTGTCATCCCCACCCCCACAAAAAAAATCCCTATTGGGATGATATGGGCTTTATTAAAGCTAAAAAATATTTTGTAGAACTTTTCTTAAAAATTGAATTTTTGCAATTTTCTCTTCATTGACAACTTTTTTTTTTTCACCACATACATTGCTATATGCATATATGATAGCTGGGCACTGTGATAGATTTCATACCCTATAAGGTATGACAGCCTTAGTATCGCATAACTAATATTTTCAAAGACAGAAGGTGTTGCTTTGATGAGTTGTGTTACAGCAGTTCACTAGATTATTAAAAAAAAAGCCTTATTACAAATGCAATAGTATATTTCACAAGTTGTTGTATTTTATGAAACGAATATATAGATAAAAACTATGTGTACTAAAAACAGTGTCAATATGTGTATGCAAAAAAAAAAAAGTGTTAAAAATTAGATAGATACTACTGCAGATAAGAATAGGTTTCAAAGCTTCAAGATCATTAGAGTATACTGCTCAAAAATATAGATTTGCTTCATGCAGTAAAAAACTTGATAAAATATATCCAGAAAGCCAAATTCAGCAGTAATAATATCAGTAGGATTTACAATTCCTATTAACTGGTTTATCATATTTTCCTATTAATCATCATATGTTTGAACATTTTTGGTTAACTGCTTTGTAACATCATATATATTTTTTATGATTTAAGTCCTTTTTTATGATGTGAAATATTTCATCAGATATCTGACAATGAATGCAAAACTGCACTGTCTGTTTATAAATATTTAAAATAAATGTTGTTTTTTTTTTTCATGTTTAATATGCCAAATTGACTCTAATCTTACATGTAAAACTTGTGATAAATGTAGCAAAAAAAAGGGGGGGGAGGCAAATATTGTTTTTAAAAATTTTTGAGATGATTATATTTTTATGTTGTTATATTTGAATTCAAAGATTTATAATCTGACTGACAGATCTTATTTCTGTGTTTCTTTTAAAGCCTAAGTTAAATTTGAAATTGTTCTAATTAAAAAAACATGTAATTTTCAGTAGTTCAGGTAATTTATTTCTTTTGAAATTTGTATAACCAGAATAATTAGTACAAATACTTAAACAATAACAGATTTTTATAAAAGTGTGATATTACCATTATGCATTGGACTATTTAATTTGATAAAGATATGCTGAAAATGTGAGAGGGTCATCATTACATCCATCCTTTGATAAAGCCCTCTGTGCCCTTCAGACCATAGCTCCCTGTTGTTCGGATTCTCAGGCCATTTCTGATTCCAAACATGCTTCATTCTAATTTTATTTGATTCTTCATGGTCTTGTTTATATAAAGGCAGTTATTTGAATATTCTTGTTCTTGTAGGAAAGCAGTGACTTGTTGCTGAAATTGACAGTAATGAGCATTTTTTATAATTTTAAATTCTAAATAAAATAATAATAAGATTTTTAAATATAAAATCCTAAAATAAAATGACCCAAGAATGAAGTCAGTAATAAATTTCTATACTGTAACATATTTAAGATGAAATTGAAAGGAAAGAACATTGAGTTTTGTAATACTTTTTGTGAGATAATTTAGAATGCTCACTGCTTCTTTGGTAAAATGCTTGTTATCTTACCACAAAAGGTTTAAAAAACTATGCATTATCAGTCATTATTCTCTTCAAAGTTATCCAGCAAAGTAATTGTATTGATATGAAGCTTGAAGCTGCAGGTTTTGCACCGTTTATGTCTTTTGCATGGTTAGTTTATTACTAGAAAGATGGTTTTACGATCAGCTCTGTTGGATGCTGAATCAATGATCCCAGGGCTTGGTGACTTTGTCAGCAAAATAGATAATACTAGAATCTTCAAGAATTTCAGTGATAGAGACAATAGAAGCTGAGATATGCTTGATTATTCTAGAACTTTCTCTGCCCTACTCCGGGAATTATAAAAGATTGGTAGTCCAAGCCGAAGACAGTTGTGTATAGAATCATCAAGAAGTTTAGAGTCGCATAACAAGTCAGTGGCGGAATAGTTGAATCAGTCCAGTGAAACACAAGCGTAGAGTTGGAGCTCAAGCAATTGCTAAATTGAGTTGTGTGCTGAATCCTGGAGTTTATTATAGAAGTAGCATCTAGTCATGTGAGGAATAGCCAGTTGTATAGTAGTGAGCCGGCAGTTGGATACAGCTAAAGTGAGGAGACAGTGGAGAATTGCAGACGTTTGGAGAGACCATAGATTCTCTCCTCTTGCTGAATTTTGGCTGCTTTGTGTGCTATCGTTATTATTACTACTTGTGGTCTACTGTTTGTTGTAATGTGCTGCTGTGTATTGTGTATGTATGTCTCAGCTGTGTATGTGTTGTTTTTGTGTCCATTTCTTCATGTTAATAAAGTCATCATTTGTTACTGAGGCCTGTTGATTGTGTTACATTATACACCCACTACAAGCTAACCCGCTGATTTTACAGACTGATTGTAGGAAGCTCCATAACAATAACCATTGTAAAATGGATCATTGGACCTTTCATACAGTAGGTTATAACAGGAACAAGATGATTTCTCAACTATATCTACATAATTTCATCCATAGATTTCTTTTTAAAATTCTATTTCCATGTTGTTACTGACAGTATATCCAATTACCCACTCTATTCAAATTTAATTTTTTTTTTTAACTATTCCACTCAATGGGCGTTTTCAAAAGCCTTTCAAACATTAATAGTTTTGCAGTATAGCTAAATTACTGCAGTGATCCTGATAAAATAGCTTGATTAATATAGGTTGATGTTCCTTTTCTAAAAATATAGTAAAGAATATTTCCACAATACTAAATACTAGTATTTAAAAAATTTCCTAAATTGCATGATAGTTTTTTGTAATTGGTTTTAAAAAATGTGTAATGATTAAAATGTGTGCAATTTATATATTATTGCAATTATTACAAATTTAATTTAATAATTTACAATAATTAAATTTGCATTTATTTATTATTTTTCAATTTTCTTTCTCTGATAATTCATATAATATATGTGCTCAAGTTTTTACAAAATATGTCGTATGGAATGGTCTCTGTGCTTTTGAGAAGGATCATGTTAATTGTAACTATCTTGTATATTTGGGCAGAAAATTAGAAAATTTATTTATGTTCTTCTCAAAGATTTTTTTATTAATTATTCATTTGTTAACCTTTAGCAATTATTCAAGTGCTATTATTTTTGTCATTTAATTTGTTAATTCATAGTTCTCTTTCATATATTTAACATACTCGAGTGTATCTTCTTTGGAATAATAATAAAATCTTAATCCAAAACAAATATCTTAAAAATGTCATCTTTTTTTTTTTTTTCTTTGTAATTTTAAAATATATATATATATAGACAACATTGGTAGGCATTTTTAAATAGATTTACATACATATTATCTTTGCAATAATTGATCATTTGGTAATATATGGTTTGATGCTGTAGTTTTTTTATGATTTTAATCAGATTTTTAAAGTGATCTAAAGTGAAAATTCATTTATTTTAATCATAATGGATATGGGGCTTTTACTAAATTGAATACTGTAATAGTGTGTTAAAATTATGTAGATCCTTAAGTTAGTTTAAGATGTAGGAAATGTATAATTTTGTAATTAAATTCACTGACATAAAATCTGAGATAAAAAATAAAAACAATATTATGTTGAAATATGATAAATCTAAATTGTAGGTTTATGGTCATTGCTAACCAGCAGTAAATTAATTACATTATAAGAATCTTAAATTACATTAATAAATATTCTGAAAGATCCCAGTTGAAGATTAAACAAATAAAACTCGTCCTTTAAAGTATATAATTCAACCATGATATCATTCTTTTCAATTTCTTCTTTTATTTTAGGAACAAAACAGAATTGTACTATATAAGTTAGATTATCAGATTCCATGATAAATGTAGATGTTTTTATGGTTATAGGCAATAGGCATTATGAAACCCTTCTTTTAATAAATTAGCCAATTTGGTACATTTCAGCACATTTTGAATTTATTCAACACATGTTAATGATTTATTGTAGGTTTGGTAATTGTGTGTGTGTGTTTAGTAAAAAAAATTTATTGGAATAAATTCTTAATTTTATACTAACTTATTGAAAATTTATCATAAACAATAAAATCAGTTAAAACCATTTTTTTTTTGTGCACGTTTTTCTGCTTTTCATGTACTTCCATTTTATATTTTTTAGTTTGCATAAAGTTTTTTAAAAAAAGAAGCAAAAATTCAGTATTTTCAGCTTTATTTAAGAGATGCCAGCTTGGATTATTTATTACTAATATTTCTATAATTTTATTACACTCTAGGTATAAGAAATTTTTACAGCAATAGTTGTAAATTTATAATTGTTTTACATTTGGCCTAGCTCTGTAACTGCAAACAACAAAATTTGCTTGGTTTTAAAAATTTTTAACAATGCATAATTCTTAATAATATGGCACTGTATTGAATAATGAACTGTTGCATGGTTTTCATCCTTCAAATATATTATTATTATTATGAATTTCCTTGATTAAATATAAAACAAAAATTTCAGTGGAGTCACAATGCTTAAATTGTATAAATATTTTCTTAACAGTTCTTTATAACTGATTAGGTTGCAAATGAAGTTTTCTAAGTTTTAAGCATGCTTATTAATGTGCATATTTATATATTCTAAAGAAAAAGTTTCTTGTAATATATATATATATATATATATATATATATATATATATATATATATATATATATATATATATATATATATATATTGATTTTTCAAAATAGTTTTTTTTTATAAAAATTGAATTTTTTGCTATAACTTTGATCTTTTTATTTCATTTGTGTTGGTTTGTGACTTTGCTGTACTTTTTTGCTGTTGGTGATGTAAATTATTTGAATCTTCTTGCTTTTAATTAAAGATATAAAATGATTATCTAATAATTTTGAGTGCAGTTGAGGTTTTACCAATAAATTTTGCAGAGAAATGTGATTATGAATGCAACTTATCTCTACAAGTTTCACTTACAATGAAGTAGCAGAAAAGAAAAATGTGTTATGTTATGAAAAATGCCTGCAAAAATATAATTTTAATAATATCTTCTCTAAGAATTTTCTGTAGGTTCAGAATGGTTTTATGGATTGAACAAAAAGTTCCACCTCTATATGTTTATACTGAAATATCGATGTACTGTGCTACTTCATTGCTTATGAGTATTAAATTATTTACAAGTACCATTTATGCTTAGTGATCACAACATTCCATGAAAATATCTTTCATTTATTAATATATATATATATATATATATATATATATATATATATATATATATATATATATATATATATATATATATATATATATATATATATAGTGGCTGGAAAATCTACCTGCATTATATTATGTTATCACCCTTCTGCTTCTATGTTATTTTTACTCAGTTTTACATTCCTGACTTTATTGGAAATTATTAAGCATTTGTTCTGAATCACCCTGTATGTTTCATTGTATCCAGAAAATTTTATGTAGCAAATGAGCTTTTATTCACTTATGAATTTATGTTAACATATTTTTTTAACTTGTGGTCTGTGGTGATCTGATGATAAGTCTCAGGTTTGAGATTGGAAGGTTTGGTTTGTAACCAATTTCACCAAGGAACTGCAGTGCTAGCTGGTTTGGTTCACAGTAAATATGTGTGGGAATTTAAAGAAGTGTATATGTCACCTCAGGAGATATCCTCATCATTTGATCATGGTTTAGAATTACAAGGACAATCCCAAAATAGTCATTTGTTAGTTTAAAAGGGAAATTAATATAACTAAATTAAACTAATCTTTTAAGTTGTGAAATATTGGCCAGCAAACTTTTTGTGTTTGTAGAAATTTACATTCTAAATAAACATGATTTAATACAATAAATGAAGTAAAACTTCCTTTTCAATGTTTTTTATGTATTGTTTTTCAATGTAATTTTATTTAAAACTGCTGTTTTGATAGCTGTCTTTATTAAACTTCAGATTATACTTCATTATGTATGAAGTTCTACTTTAATGATTGATTAATTAGATTTTTGAAATATATGCTTACAAATAATTGGTTTATCTCCACTTACCTTAATCTCTGTTTATATATAAGATATGCTAAAAGAGTTTTCTATGAACTGATTTCTTTTTTTAAACATTTTTCCTGGTCAGTCTCCATGTAACAGGAAGTATGATGATTATTCTGTTCTTTGTTCCTTGTGGAAAGTCAGTAATCTAATGAAATATGGAATGTTTCCCATATTTTTAATGTATAAAATGTTGAAAAAGAACGTGTTTTATGGTGCTTGCAAAGTGATGTTGTAAGCTGGAATTATATAGCTTAATTTTGATTAGATATGTTTTTGTTCAAATATATTACTAAATTGTATGCATCTTTCTCTTTTTTAAGACTTTTATTGATTATTTAGAGATGATTTATTGAGATGTTGAAATAATCTAATAATTTGAGTGCTGTTAAATTTACTTATTTGTAAGTTTCACGGGATTTTTATTTTGAGATAATGAGTTTTATGTTGTACAAGAAACCAAAGAATCAAGCTGTACAATTTCATTTATATCAGAATATTGAAGAATTGAAATGAATTTAGCCAAAATAATATTATTGGTGACTTTTTATTTCTTTTTATGTTTCAGGGTTTACAGAGTAATTGGTTGTTTGAAATAACTATATATCACTAATTGTAATTGATTTAATCATTATATTGCTTTTAAAATATATAATTGAGCAGTTTATAAAATATATTGCTTATTTTTCTTGCAAATATAGAGCTTTTTAATAAATTTAAATAGAAATGACTTATTTATTTTCTAGTTATATTTTAAAAAATTAGTTAAGGCTATATTATAAAAAAAAGCAATAAGTATTACAACCAGTTATTGGGTATTCATAGAATTCAGTATATATCAAAAAGGAAATGAGTTAAAAATTAAATAGAAAAGGAATGCAATTTTTAGAAAAAATAATATACTAAAAAATTTAAATCAATACATATGCATTTTTTTAACTTATATTAATTATTAGCTGCTTCAATTTAGTTATTAATTAAATAATTTAAGAAAAAGTTTTTAACTGTAATAAAAGTTATAAAATATCCTTATAGAAATTTGAAACTTATCAAAATTACTTCACTAAAAAAATGTTTGAATATCCATTCTCATTGACCTAGATAGTTTATATAAAAACAAAATATTTAAAAATATTGTGTTTAATAATTTTGTCTGACTTTAATTTTTTTTCTTTTCTTATAATTAAAGGTTTTTATTTCATTAAGTAAAAGCAACATTTATGAAAAATAAGAAGAAATATCAATATTATTGAAAATAGTTTATAACGATCATTTGATGAATTTGTTATAACTGTACAAATATTACTTTCAAAATTCTACCTAAAAAAATAGAAAGCTCTCATTTTAGATTGCAAAAGAGCATTGGTTAATTTTTTGATTGATAGGTAATTTTCTCAATGATATCAACTTTTCTGTCATTAACTGTTGACTCTGGATAAAAATTTGAGAATTTATACCATGTGTACTTTACTTATCTTATAAAAGATTGAAACTTTTTAAAAATAAAATAATAAATGTAAAACAAGGAATAATAAAAATAAAATAATAAATGTATGTCTGTATGGCCCCCAAAAATATTTAATTGCCGTTTTGTAAGTATTAAAAAAAAAAAAAAAACCTAATTAGTTTCTCTTAAAGAATTAATAGCATGATTATTTTTTTTTATTTCTGCTTCATTATATCACTTTTTTTTTAATAAATCAAGATTAGTGTCTGTTTTAATAATGTTTTTCTTGGCATCACTTAAAATATCATTAAAATTTATTTTTGATAATCACCATATTTCTTAAATTAATGTATGTATTCCCATTTATTATTTTTAAAAAGCAAATTTTTTCTGATTTTTATTTTGGAGTTTATTAACTGCAATTCTTGCAGAAAAGAAAAAATTCCATAATGTTTAAATAAAGTATATTTCTTATATTTTAATCAACTTCTGCATATTTCAGTTTCTAAATGCAGACTCGTGGTAATTTCTCTTTTATTTTGTACTTAGACAAAAATGGAATTTGAAAAATTCTTGTTTATGATGCAGGCTGAAGACAGAGCATGAACTAACTTGTTAATCAGCTTTCTAATTCTATTCAGATTTGTTTGGCCAAAAACGTTTTTAAACTGGTTATGAAAAATGACGGTATCAGATTATTTTATTGATATTTTGTGATTTTGTTGAGAGGGCATTATGTCATTTTTCTGGAAAAGATTTTGTTTTATTTATATATTTTCAATAAATATTTTTCAAATGGCGTTAATTCATCTTTTGGATCAAATTGACTAGAATTTCAGCCAAGCCTATTTTATCTGTATGAAAATTTAGATAATGTTACTGTAGATGAATGTTTAGTTCTTTTCATGGCTGATGAATAATATATAATAAATAAACCATCTAAATATGGAATTAAAATATCGATTTTATATTATAATAAAATTTCATGACTTCTAAAAGCATCAATTTATATTGGAAAAGAACCTAAGTCAAAAACAGAAGGAAAAGAATCAAGACATGCAAGCTATGAGTTATCTAATTTACAAACTTAGAGGGCACAATGGAACATGTGATAACTTCTCTTCCTACAAACTGGGTATATTTCTCTAAAAGAAAATATTACTATATGAGAAAAAAAAAAAAAAAAACCAAAACTTGTAAATGAAATAATAAAGAGATAATTCAAGCTTTGTAGCAGTTGCATTACTCTATCTTCTCTTTTGGATAATAGATGATGATGGCTGATTAAGTACACATCCCATAGTGAATTGTGATTTAAATAATGAGATGATATGCTGTTCTGTTAATGGTCGCACATGAATGTCTGGTCTTGCCTTTCGTGGTTTGTGTTTGTTTTGTATGAAATGTGATCATTAAAGAAATGTTGCCGAAAACATGGATCCTCTTACTTCCACTGCACTGATCATAAGGATCTTCATTCCACCACAGCTTTTAATTTACAAATGATATAAAAACTATGAATGGCATTCCAAAAAAAGTGCAAGAATGTCATTTTTAAGACTGCAATGCATCATGATAAATCTGTAATACAGCATATTAATTAAAAATCCTGAAATGTTAATAAATTTCAATACCCGTAAAGGATTGATTCACTGGGCATCTGTAAATGCCAAATGGATTGGAAACAAATCAACCAAAATAAAGTTGTTAAGAATTAGGCTAATCATTAATTGCTTGATATATATTCAGATAATCCATCCCAGAAATGAAGTCACAAAATATAGCCAAAAGATTAAAAAATAAAAGACAGAACATTTTATAACTATTTTCTGCAGTTAATTAGCAATTGATTAATAAGTGAGCATTATTCAAGTTATGTCCATCAAAAAGTGATAATTAATGAAATATATTTTGCAAGAATTTTATTGAAACATGTTTGTGATCTTCATATAGCATATTTTTGATCAAATAGAAAATATAAAGGAAGCGAGATTTAAAAAATATTCTTTTTTTTTCCATTGTTTTGGATACAAAAGCTTTAAATTTAGAAATTTATAGCATCATTTTTCAATTATATCAAATTTATTCCTTTTAAAACAATTTTTATTCAGTTCCAACCGTAATACTTGTCTGAAAATATGGCTGACATCGGCTCCTATAAAATACTTAATATCCAAATCACATTGACCCAAACATTATATTTGATAATAAATGCAAAAAGAACAATGGGATTAAAGTTTTTCTTTTTTTTTTAAACTTAGAGATCTGAATTGATAACATCATCAAACAAAGCTGGAAACTGTCCCATTTTATTTTTAAAAATATACTAAATTTTTTTTGAAAAAGATTATTTAAATATATCATTTTATTTTCGCTTAATAATAAACGATAGATATGTTTTCATCGCGTATTTTTAACTTAAAAAGACGTGGGATCTTATTTCAGAATTTAAAATTGATATATAAAAGGATTTTAACATTTCTTTCGCCTTAAAAAATTTATATTGCTGTTTACTATATTTCTCTGTTTTTTATTATTTTTACTGCTGTTTATTATTTATTCGCTGTTATTTATTATTTTACTGTTATTGAATTTCATTCTCATGTTTTCTAAACACTATTGTAGTCCGTATAGCTTGAATTATTAACGTATTTGAGTGTGTATTATATGTAGGTAATTCTCTTTTTAGAATTCTATAAAATGAAAAATTCTAGTAACTATGTAGGGTTATTTTTCAATGAATTAACAAAGTTGCAATAGTAATTTTTTTTTTTAATCTTAGTTAATTTTCAGTTATTTTGTATGTTTTTGTGGTATTTTGGTAAACGTAACAACGTTTTGGAAAACCTATTTCCGCTTTTGAATTGCAATATGGTATTTAGATTCACTTTCGACTACGTATTTAAAATTTCTTTTTCAGTTTTTGTTTTATCTGTAGAGTTTACAGACAATATTTCATCATGATAGGAAATATCTAAGGCGATCCTCTTTTTATTTTTGTTGATTCCGCACGTTTTTGCTTATGTGCAGTTCCTTACTAGTTTTGCTTTTCTTTGCATTTCATGCGTAATGTTAATATGCGATTTATCTTTATAGTATATTTGTTCTTTTGTTTTAGTTTTTTTTATCATCTTTAAGTTGATTCTTATTGGCTAACCAAAGAAATTATTTTTTTTTTCAGAATTAATTTTAATAGGATATTATAAATCAATCATTTGCTTTATTTCTGACTTAATTTTCACAATATTACATACTCACTTATTGTGTTATATTTAATACCGCGATAAAAATAGAGATGTTTCCGGTTTGTGACTAAAGAAAAAGACGATGATTAAAAGGTAATGTTGAAACGAAAACATTCGTTTTATAAATATACTTAATCTTTTTGAAAGTTTTTCTTGTAATTATTTTGACGATTATATCAGCAATCAGTTAGTCTTTTAACATCCAGATTTTCTGAATTGCCAATGATGTAGTCTATTCTACTAATGTGGTGCTTTAATATATCTATAGGTCTGTAGGACATGATTAAGCTTACATTTCGTTAAATATAAAAGTAGTGAATGAGTTTTAGTTTACAAATTTAACAATCCGAGGACTACAAAAGTTAACAAGGAATTGAGTTTTCCAACAACAAATTAAGGAATTTTTTTAATAGCAAAATTCAGGTGATTCTTCTTTAATTAACTCTAATTTGTATAGGCCCATTTCCTGTATTTAAAAGCTGATACAACTTTTAATTTTTTTAAAATAAATTGCGATTTTTTTTATCCTTTAAAAGTAGATGAAAGAGAATGCAAGGAAAATGATATTTGAAGAATTTAAAAAATCATTAAATTCTATTTTCAGGATTTCTTTTAGCTATGTAATGTTACAATTTTTTTATAAAATTTAATTTAGTTGCATTGATTTGTTAGAAAGATCAAGGGCTTAATTGTTTAGTTTAACGCTTATATTTTGTTAAAATATTTAATTTCCTTTTCTTTTTAACTTATTTTGAAAAATATGTATGAGACAAGTTTGTTGAGTTTTGTTATTATGTATATATATAGTATATGAGTTTTGTTTTTATGTAGATATATAGTATATGAGTTTTGTTATTATGCATATATGTAAATATAAATGTTTCCAATAAAATCTACATCAATGTATAAAGTATCAGAGGATAGAATTTTTTATCACTTTATAAATTATACTCAAATTGCATTTAAAAGAAAAAGAAATTTTTCTTTTTAAGATTTAACTTAAATGAAAAGTGCACATTCATTATTTCATTGTGGATGGTCAGTTTTCTTGTATCTTTTTTCTTTTTTTTTTCTGTATTACAAGGTTAACTTATGTAAATCATTTAGCTTATTTCACTGCCACCAATTTAAACTAACTGAGATGGAACATAGTTAAATTTCAGGTACACAATAGAAAACTAAATTTATTGTGGAATTGGAAAAGGAGAAGATTTAAAAATATAATGTAAAAATTTCAAGCAGTATTTTTTTTTATCTGCTATTGAGATGTGAAATCATAATTACCAAATATAGTTCCCCTCTGGTTGTACTTTCATTTCAGCACCTCTCTCTGTTTATAAAAGGATAATTGTATGAATTTCAATAATAATAATAAATATATGCATGGAAAAAAAGTTTTACATTTTTATACTCATCACTTTTTTTCAATAATTTACTAAAAGACTTATGAAGAAGAAGATTAGCTGATGATACACACATGAAAAGAACCTGTTCTTTTTCTTGTAAAGTTTGATCAATATCTGTAGTCAAAGAAATAATATAATCTATAGAAAGTATTCACATAAATTATATGTTATGTAATGAATATGACAAGTTTCTTGGTAAATGAGTGGGAGAGACACTCTTTTTAAATCATATCTTTATTCATCTCTTTCATGATTAAGAAAAAGTTAGATTTTTAGCCACTTTAAAAATTTTTTTTTTCTGAAATTAGAGTTTGTAATTTAACTGATTTACTCACTATAGAATAAGTAGGAAAAAGACCACAAGAAAGTATTCAAATATTCAATAAAGAAATTTGCTGAAGTTTGATTTAGTGAGCATTTATTTTATCTGCAAATTATTCACTTAATGTTACAGTCTCTTATTGAACAGTTACACTCTAAAACACACAAGGAAGTCAGAATCTCAAGCAATTCAAATATTAAAAATGAAGTTTGAATTTAAATAGATAGAAATAATTGATTTTAAGAATGTGGATAACATAAATTTATTAGTGAATTATGAAATTTTGTAAACTATATTATTTTAGGAACTATCCTTTGGTATACAGAAAATTTAATAGAGCTTATCATAGTTATTTGAAATAAATGATTAGAAATGATATTTCTATAACTTTTCCTTGAGTTGAGTTATGAACAAAATGCTTTGATACTGAAGCTGATATTTTTAATCATATATAGAATATATAAATCATTTTTATTTTTTAAGTCAAAAGTTGCTCAACTTTGCAATAAATTTAATATTTGAAAGCATTTCAGCTCCTAAAAATATGTATGTATTTTAAAATACTTATATTTCCAGGTAATTAGCATTCTTGTTCTGTCACTTTGTTTTATATTTTTTGATTTTTTTTTAAAAAAATTAATTTGGTTTATATATATTTTAATAAATATCAAAAAAAATATTACATGAATAGTCAGACACTGTCTTAAGCTTTTAACAATTACTTTTTTAATTATTTTTATTTCATACTCAATTATAAAGTATGTTATTTAATTGAAAATCTTACATTTTGTTCAAATTTAATACGAATAATAGAGAAAAACTCTTCAAACCTATTGTTAAAATTGTTTGAATACTGTTCCTTATAAATATATATGTAAGTATCTTTTTTTTTTTTTTAATCTGTGCTTTAAAGTAAAATTTTGTCTCTTTGTCATGGCTTCATGATCTTATAAAAAATTATCATAAGACTTCATGAAAAATTATAGTGAACAATTTCTTATAAAAAAAACAATTCTCTATTATAATTTTTTAAACCCCAACAACTAATTCAAAAAACTTTTGCTGTGTTTGACACTTTTTCACTTGAAATATTCTCAAAACGGCCATTTGTCAAATATCTTTAAAGGTATTATTCAATCAATTGTTTATCTCATCATTTTTTAAGAGACAGAAATAAGAAGCTTTATGTTTTTCAAAAGATTGAAAAAGAAACTTTTTTTGAAAGATATCTACATTATTATATTACATTTATGATATGTATATTATTTCTGCTTAATAGTGATGAAGAAGATGCTGGTAGCAGCAGAAAAAAAGGATCTGAAATAAGAGTTGGAAATGAATACCAGTGTCAAGTTCCAGATTTCATTGAAAGTGACGTTCCAAAACGTTCTTCATCTCCTGATACTCTTCTTTGGAATCCAAAAGCACTTCCTGAAAATGTTGTTGACTATTATTTAAGAACTGTTGGTTATCGCAATGCTGTTGATGAAGAAAAAGCGCTATGGTTGCTTCATCAATGCGAATACAATGTAGATGAAGCTGTTAGAAGGCATAACTTTATGCCTCCTGTATCCCGTAGCAATAGTTCATGGTCTGATTGTGAGCGCAACTGTTTCGAGCGAGGTTATAGAATTTATGGGAAAAATTTCACCTCAATTCAGAAAATGATCCGTAGCAAGAGTGCAGAAGATATCATTGAATACTACTATTTATGGAAAAATAAAAGACTCAAAAAAAGTACTATGAATGGGAATTCATGTGTTCCTAAAGAAAAGCAATAATTGTTTTGTGCACAATTTAAACCGGTTCAAATTTTAAATTTTGTATATTTAAATTCAGACCTGAAGAGATATATCTCTGTTGTAATTGTTCATGTTTTTATTAAATATACTGTGATATTTTTCTTGCTTCATTATTTATTGTTTGATGACTATTCTTTTGACTTTCTAATGTGAAGAGCTCATTTGTAATGTATTTTAAAACACTTATTCTATTACCAGCAATTTTCATTTTTAGAAATTATCAAATGCTGCAGAACAGTACATTTCTGTAATATTAAAATACTATCGTGTTAAAGTATTTTAGAAGGAGTTTCTAACAGTGGTTTACATTATAATATTAATTCCAAAATTTGCAGTGAATTCTTTAGGCTGTGAATTAAATGCATATAAATGTAAATGATAACTCTAAAATATATTTTAATGGTGCTCAAAACTTAGACATAAATGGTCAATATTTTTATATAGAATATCAATTTTAAATTAGATTACAAGCTTTATTTTTCTTAAAAGCAAAAACTATCTGGCCTGAACAAAGGCATGTTTGGAGTATAACATTCAAGGACCTAACTAAATGCATAGCTTAAATTTGAAAGCATATTCTGAATTTTAAGATAATTGAATGTATGTGTGTAAAATGATATACTATTGTGGTAACTGATGACTAAAGTTTGAATTAACAAATTCTAAATCAGCAACTCATTTGAGGTATCATCACTTAATATTAGTTAAGTTATTTTGGATGATATTTTGTACTGTGGAAGATGCAGATAATCTGTGGAAATTTGTTTTATTTTTAAATGATTTGAGGAATAAAGAATACATGTAGAAAAGCAAAGAAATATTTTTTGACTTCTTTTTCTAACTCCAATTATTTTGTTATTATTCAAATATTTCTAATTCTCAAAGGAATAATAGAAATCAGTGTGTTTTTTCCCCTTCAGGATTCCAATATAAGATAAATGTTCCAAAATTTTTTAGTTTTCAATTTTCTTCTCTATCAAATGGAAAATTTAAAGTAAATAAACCACAAAGAAAAAATTCATTGTTTCCTTTGAAAGTAAATAATTCACATGTTCTTTTTCTGAACTTTTGTCTGCTCTAAATTTCTAGCAGAAATGCTAAAAAAAAGTTTATATTTTGTTTCTTTATCTTTTAGTGTTAATGTATGGAATTTCAGAAATTTAAAATAATTACAATAAAAAATATAAACAATAGTTCACAAAATGACTCATTTTTAATAAATTTTTTGGAAAAGTATTAGGTTAAAAGTTTTAATAATTCAATGGTTTAGCCCACAAAGCTCCTATCAGTTTGTCTTAATTATTCCGAAAGTTTATCGTATGCATACGCCTGATGTATGTTTTATTACGTTGCGAATGAGTTGATTGATTAAGCTTAGTTAAACTGTCCAAAAACAAGACTAAATCATGCCTTCATATACATTATATGAAGAGCTGTTTCAAATATCTTTAGATAGGGCAGCATAGAAATATGAAGAACGGAATACCCCTTGCACAGAGGCGGCGGTAGCATGGGGGCAATTGCCCCCCCCCCTGTCGGCGAAGGATTTTCGTCGGCAAAAGTCTTCATCACTTCAGGACGGTTGTAGAGAGCTGCGCATTATCGAATATTTTTATTTAAAAAATACCTCAAAATTAATATATTGTAAATAGGCGGAACTGTCCAAGTAACGGTTTAAGTATTTTGATTATATTTGGTAAAATAATCGATATAGTGGTAGGTCAATAATATGCCGTATTTCAATAATATTGGCTTAGGTCAATAATATGCGGACAATTTTCGATAGACCGGCTAAGAACTGAATGCAATGGATGTTGAAGACGTTAAGTTCGCAAATTTTCAGACATCTGATTCATATGTCGTTCATTCAGCTTATAATTTATATTACTTTCGTCAATATAACCGATAAGGTAACAAGTGAATAAGATATCGATAAGGTGATAAGCTCATTTTGCTGGTAATGACTATGAGCTCAATGCGGTGAGTGTCGAAGAATTTATTAATTCCATTCGCGAGTCAGACTCGAAGAGGTTAAGAAAAACTAATGCATGCAACTGAGGGGATAAAACTCATTTTTTTGGGAGTAATATTAGCTTGCAATAATTTCGAATTAAAAAAATGCTTAATCATAAGAACGCGTGCCTAAAAATGAAGATAGGGGAATTCATATTCAAGATCTAATTGTTCCTTAATAAATAAATTGTTTTTTTTAAGCCTGAATGTATATTGAAAAATAAATACATGGGGGATTTAATGTTTAAGCAGTCCATTTTTCATATCTTACATGAAATAGTACATATATTTACAAAATATTTTCTCCAGCCTTCTTAAGAAACATCATTGTATCTTTTCCACATTCTATATTGTTCGTGTCCGAACTATAGTAAATTTTTGTTGAGTACGCGCACTTATTCTCCTCGGATTCGAAACACCTCTGAATTCCTGCTCGTTGTTGCAATCCTTATTAAAAAATCCTTATTATGCTGAAATATCGATATTTGGTTAAAACATAGAATATTTTTTTTATTTATTATTCATTTTTAAAAAAGTTTCCTTTATAAAAACTTTTTTTTTCGACATTGATTTTATGTAGCTTCTGATATAAAATAATTAGAGCATGCATTTTTTCATTTAGTATGAAACGCATGGCGCAATCTGTGTTTCTATCTATATGCTACAATTTAGGATGCAATATAACCACATCTTTCCTAAAATTAAATCTCAAGAGTCTCATAGTTTTATTTAGTTTAGTTATATTGTCCCGTTTTAAGGTAACACTAGTGCTAATTTGGAATGGACCTCGTAATTTTGAGCCGCGGTCAGATAACGAGGACGATACCTAAGCTGGCACCACCTCTCTAAGCTTTCATATCACACCACGTTTGGCTCCTATGGATTTAGCGTGCACCAGGCCCGCTTGCACGACTATTCTTCGGTGGAAGCGAGTCTCTAACCTGAGGACCTCTGGTTCCGAAGCCGAGACCTTATCACCAGTCTACCGCAGTCCAATAGAGTTTCATAAAATAATAAATTCAAATATTGACAATTTTTTGATGGCCAGTAAGAGAAACTAAGAACATTTTTTTACAAAAACCTTTGTAAAGTTTTAATAATGAAAGAAAGGATCAGCATTTGAATAAAAAAGAAACTAAACAATAGTTGAGTTTCTTTAATAAAATGTAAAATTAATTGTTATGAGTGGTTTTGAAGCTAAATTAGAGATATTGTGCTTGCCCCCTGTCGGATTTGTCTTGTCTCCCCGTCGCCAAATCTCTGCCGCCGCCTCTGCACTTGCGCCATCCTTTCACTTTGATCATGGTCTCCTATTGAAATAATAGATGCTCAAGTAATATATTTCAACTGCTCTATTTGATTTTAATTTGGAATCCAGTGAGCATTTTAGAGACGAAAGAAAAGAATAGAACTGCTATATAGAATGTGGTATCCAGTTAACAGTTACGCTACCCGAGCAATTGCTTCTGCATATTGGTTATGTTACTGGTCTGCGAACCACAAGGTCATAGGTTCAATGCTCGCTCATCACAAACTGCCAGATTGGTGAACTCGGACGATGAACCTTCAACCTTCGCACAGCTGTTGTGGCGCCATCTACCCGCAACCGAAGTCGTCAGATTCACTTGACGCAGCAAAACAAAGTCACCACACTCACTTCACGCAGCAAAACAAAGTCACCACACTCACTTCACGCAGCAAAACAAAGTCACCACACTCACTTGACGCAAAAACACAAAAAGGCTGCAGCACCCAAAGTCGTCAGACTCACTTGACGCAGCAACAGCATCAGCAACCACTCACCCACACACGCTCGCCATAACGCTTGGCGCTACTCAAATGGGTACAGGCGCGTTAGAATCAACATCCCCATATTGTCAACAGCCATATTGTGCGTCTCATCTCCGTCTCAATGGAGAGAGAGTCTGTGGTGAAAGCTTATAAGCGAGTTAACAGCTACGCTACCCGAGCAATTGCTTTTGCATAATGGTTATGTTATTGGACTGCGAACCACAAGGTCCCAGGTTCTATTCTAGCGCATCACTTATCCGCTACAAGAGCATGAGAAAATTTGCCGTAGTGTAATTACGTAGTAACACTTTTTAAGTGACTATGACGTCAAAGAATCTTACTGCATTATATTGTCCCTCTGAAATAAAGTGACAATAAAATAAAAAAATTAAAGCAATAAAGTGAACCCCCAATTTTTGTTGAAAAAAAAAGTCTTCAAATAAAGTTTTTTTAAAAAAATTTCTATGTAATAGTGCGCCTTTAGTTTAGTTATATTAATGTTCTGTTTTAAAAAACATTAGGGATATTTTGGGACGAACCTCGTAATTTTGAACCGTGGTCAGATAACGAGGACTGACACCTTCCACCACTACTCCCTCTCGACACCACATCACACCAGCGGGAGGACGTTTGGCCCGGACGGATTTAACGTGCACCAGACCCACTTACATGGCGGTTCTTTGGTTGAATCGTTTTCCGAACCTGAAACCTCAGGTTCCGAAGACGAGAGCTTACCACAGGCAACAGCAGCAGCCCGTAATATTGCGGCTGTGTTAATTCGGGGAAAAAAAAAAAAAAAACGTTTAACTGTAACTGACAAGTGTTTGTTTACATGTCTGATCGTAAACAGTTCGTTACTTTTACTATATACATGAGATGGATATTTTAAAGGCTGAAATAGAAAAAAGAAAGCGATTTTTAGAGGAAAAAAGTCTTGTGGTGAGGGCTTTCAATAATTTATTTTACCCAGACTTCTTAACCTTCTGATTCTTTGTGCAGCGACACCTTAACAATTTTGCTGAGCTGGATTGACTGAATTGGTGCCTGTCAGAGCCATGACTAGAAATTTGCGTGGCTATAAGGGGGAAAAAAAATGCCAACCCAATAAAAAATAAAGGAATTGGAGAAAAAAATTGGTTCTCAGATTTATGTTTTGCAATTTTTTCTTGCAAAAATTAAGATTTTGCAAGTTAGCTGGTTATATGGAGACTAATTATTTATGAAATTCTATTATTTTGTTATAAAATGTTGCATTTTTTATTATTATTTTCGTATTAAAGAACATATAGCATTAAAATTTAAGGGGGTGGGTAAAGCGAAAAAAATCTTATGATGCATTCTTTTTATGTTTGTTTTTATGACCACATTACCCTATGGATTGGGTAAAGATATTACAAACATGCACAAAAATAATGTAAGTGGGCAGAGATTTTTTTTTTTATTATTTAAAAATAACTCAACATAATTTTATCTTTGAAAAAAATCTCTATCTGATCAAATTAAAAATTTATAATATCTATTATAGTTTAAAGCTGGCTCATCAAGAATTTTAATGATATTTGACTAATTCGTCATGTCACTAGTTTCACAGAAGGTATAATAATCCCCGGTTTTAGATTTTTTTGATATTTTATTATCAAAAATCTGCTTAATCAATAATTTGTCCACTTAAGATTTTGATTAATTTTATTCCTTCATATTTTGCTAACAACTAATATTCAGCAAAATACTTCGTGGTAACTCGCTCTTTATTATTATAGATTTACTTAACTGATTAAAATTTTTTAAAATTAGGCATTTCCTTTACCATATTATTAACTATTTCCTACTTCTAATTTTTCTTATAATTGTATCATGATTTCTTTCAGTCAAAACTTTAGGCACCATCCTTCGATTTGGCCTCCTTTTTTATCTCTTAAATTCTGTGTAGTCTTTGAAAGGTATATTTTGAATTGTGGTTTGTTGTCATTTGTGTTGAATATACTCATACATATATTCAGTAATTCTTACTTTGATTACAATTACTCATTTTATAATATCAGATGAATAATCAAAATTTATGAAAGATGTTAAGCATAGTACGTAAAATATTAAAGGATGAATGCTTTCTCGATATTTTCTTTATAAATATAAGGAGTTTTAAATTTAAGAAAAGCATAGAATAATAATAATTTTTTAATGTTGATATTAAGATTTTAAATTATTTCATTGTAATTTTGCTTTTTTTTATTGAGATCAAATTAAAATAATTAAAAAAATAGCTTTGATATCCTTTTCATGAAGGAAATTATTTATATTAGTGTTTGATTATTGATCTTAGTATATAAGAAAGTGTCTTAAACATCTTAAGAAATTTTTTCATACATTGTATTATTTTGATATCTATTCTTATTGAAGTATTATAGAACAATATATATTTTTGCTGAATCTTTTCATGTAGCATTATTAAAATGAGGGAATATTTTTGTTTGGTTAAAAGAAACTTTATATAGTTTATTTTTTATTGTTGTTATTTAGGTATATTGCTGCCTTAGGTAGTGCACATTATGAGACTCCTCTTTTTTGCTTACTGATTTAGCTTTACATTTTTAACATGTTAATGATTTGTTTTAAGTTAATCATTTTTATTTTAGGAAAATAAAATTTTTAAATCTATTATTATTCACCTTAAGCAACTAGACTGTTCATAAGAAATATTGGTCATATTTGATATCAGATAAATAATTTGAATAAAACTTGATCCTCATGATTCTGACAAATTGTCTGGCAATAAAGGTGTGTTATTTTGATAGTCACATATATTATGTTCATTGCATATATGAACTTCTCTAATCGGGAGAATTACTGCTATTAAAACACAAATATCTAATACATCTGTCTTCTAAATCTTATAATTTAAAAAAAAAAATTATCTTCTAAACTATGTAGTGATTAAATAGAATCCTTTTTTCATGGCATGCAGCATTGGACGAAAATCATGAGAAAATATTTGAGGAAACAATGAAAAAATTTTGAATTTCCAAACTAGTATATAGTGTATTGTTGGAAATCAGGGGGAAAAATCATTTTTAAAAATGTTCAAAATCCAGCAAAAATTTGTGTGACTATTAAATTGATATAATTAAAATCATATACAAATAAATTTTAAAATGGTTGAAAATTTATTTTTTTGTAGTAATATTTTTAGAAGTTATTGCTGAAAAACGGCAAAATTCAGCTTAATGTTTTACTTATTAAAATTCTAATTAAAATTTTTGAAAAATTGTTCTGAAGTGCACATTTTTAGCTTCCAAAGTATGTATGTGCCAAATTTGATAGCTGTAGATCAAATGGTCCTGCATATAGAGTGCCAGTGCACACACATTCGTCTTTATCTTATAATATAGGTCATCTTTATTTTATAGCATTATTTTTTTATAGCATTGGTTACTCTAAAATACTCTGCATTCTCATTTGTATACAAGCAGATGTTTTGTGTTAATAAGCATTCTAATTACTAAGTGAACCTAATGAAAAATAAATGAAACTAACCCAATATTCTTGAATATTTTTTTAATATTATTCTACTATTTTATAATTTATAGAATTTGTGTTTTTTACAGACTTATTTATTTGGTAAATAGAAAAATAAAATTTTTAAATCACTCAGCCTAGTTATCCTAGTCAACTGTCTAGCCTGGTTGGAAATCATCAACTGCTATGCTGATTGTATATAGGTCTAATATTTTTACAGTAACACATATAGTTATTTGATTTCTGAAATTTCAGTTATTGTCTAATATTAATGATTAGTTAGTTAAAAACTTCTGAATGTTAATGAATCTGAATTCTTATTTACATTTTAATAACAGAACCAATCAATGATATTTATTTTTATTGATTTACAGTATTCACATTGAAATGTCTATTTAAAAATAAGTTATTGCCTATGTATCAGTTAAATAATTTGTTCCTTTTATTGACAGAATAACAATCAATAAAATCGACAAAATGATTATCAATAAAAAAAAAAACTTTGACTCTATTTTATTTTTATTTTAAATGTTGGTATTTTTTCTACTAATACTGTATTTAAAAATTGAACATTGGGGATTTTATCACATTTAATTCATTTATTATGAGTGTTTGTGTTATGTAATTGCATTTATCTTTTAAGATGCTAAACATTTACAGTATTTCTGTTAGGTGTATATGTATTAATTTGTATGAAACATTGTTTTAATATTACTAATTTATTTTTTGTGTCAAAGTGGTGATGATAATTTTATGGTTAACATTAAAATATTTAATTTTTTTCAAAAGTTATTATTATTTTTGTAAAGTAATTAAGTGAAAGTAAAATATTCTAGGGACCTAATAAGAAATATTTCAAAAGAGGGGAGCTTCTAAAAAAAGAAGAAGAAGAGTACTGGCAAAAATATTCATCACAAAAGGAAGAAGATGAAATTATAGAGGTATTGATATATTTTAATATTGGTTGATCTTAATTGCTCGATTAATTTACTTTTATGTAGAAATTTTGCATGTAGTTTTGAAATGCATGTAGTTGAATGAGTCTCATCAAGAAAATTTGAAACTTTTTTTAATAGAAAGAAAGAAAAAAAGCTGAAGAGGAATCCTTAAAATCAAAAGAGTCAGAAGGTATACTGCCCAGAAAAGAAGTGAGTATTTTTTATACTGTTGCCTTATTTTTTAACTGTTATAGAACTTTTCATTTTTTGCAGATCTTTTAAGGAATATTTATTTCCAGTTATTCTAATTGGGATTGTCAAAATTTGTTTTGAAAGTGAACATTAGATTTTAGGATTATTAAAGTCTGAAACATATGATTTATTTCTTACTATTATATAAAATATAATTTTTTATTTATTAGAATAAAAATACCTGCTTCCAAGGCCATTGTTTTGTTTTATACTTTAGCTATTTTCCATTTCCAGTTTTTTAAGCAATAATACATTAGATAAAGTTTTAAGCATTTTTTTTTTTTTTTTTTGCTATTATGTCAAATTGCTTCTAATATGTCAAAATGATGATAGGAAAAGATGTTAAAAATATTTTTGAAAATTGCTGTTTGAAAACTATGAAATATTTTTCTTTATTACATACTGGTATTTTTAATGCTATTTTCTAAATTTCTGTCTGTTAGAAATTTGGTACTTTTCTGTAAGCTCAATAACATTAAAAAATTTTCTTCAATTGTAAAAAGTTATGATTCAAAAGGTAAATTTAAAATAGAAATTTGGAAAAAGGAGGCTTATAAGAAAAAATGATTTTTTAGATGATTTTGCTAATGTCAATTTTCAGATTTCAAAAGTTTAACTCTTAAAAATTAAATTTAATTTCTCATTTTAATTGGTTTTCACTTAACATGTTTCAACATGACAAATGTTATTTTGTTATTACTCTATATTTTGATTGTCAAATTTCATTATGGATTGAGTGCTGTTAATAATATTAGAGCATAAATTTTTCTTTTCTCTAGAGACTTTTATTATCATATCTAATATTATTAATATTGCTATCATATTTAATATTATTTATGAAAATTAATCTTTTTAAAATCATTATAATACAGTCTTTTTCATTTTAATTTAAAATTCTAGTGATTAATTTATGAATTTTATGATAAATTAACCATTAAAATAATTTAATCATTGATTATAAATTAATTTTACAAAATATTTATATGATTAGTATCTGTGATGGATGCTGATCATATAAATTTTTTTCATCAGATATGTAAGGACAATCATAATTGTAATATTGTAATATTCATTTTTTTATTAATATTTGATGCCACTATTTCCTGCTTGTAGGTTGTGAGAAGACTTCGAGAAAGACAAGAGCCAATTTTATTGTTTGGTGAAACAGAATTGGAAGCATTTCAGAGGCTGAGACGATTAGAGATTTTAGAGCCAGAAGTAGACCGTGGTTTCCGTAATGATTTTCAAGAAGCCATGGAGAAGGTTGATCAGGCTTATTTAGATGAAATTTTAAAAACTCAGGGCAAGGCAGATGACGGAAAATCTGTTAATGATGTAAAGGTTGAAGATGAAAAGACTTCCATTGATGAAATAAAAGTATGAAATTTTGTTATATTTTCATATGATGATATCTTTCATTGATACTGTAAAATGTTGTCCTATTTCAGAATTTTTTTTCTGATTCTGTATTAAACATAGAAGAAAATTAGATTATATGATTCAAAATTAAAAGTATAAATTTTTATATTAGACAAATAATATTGAGAGGAATATTAATTACAAAGGCAATAATTATTAAGACCTGAAATATCACCAACGGATGATAAATATCATTGTTTCTCTGCATATGAGAATAATAATTTTTTATTAGGTACATAATACATAACTGCTGGGTACATAAATACTGGTTACTTACATAATTACTGCTTTGTACATAGGTACATAATTGCTGGTGTGTGGACTCATGTAAACCTGTACGTGTATTCCAATCTATACTTATAATATAGTTCAATGTGTGTGTGTGTGTGTGTTGGCGCTCTGCAGCCCAGACCGTTTGTCCTAGAACCACCAAATTTGGCGCGTATGTATCTTTGAGGTCGGAAATGTGGACCTCAGAGTGATTTTTTAAAAATTTTGATTAGAATTTTAATTAATTAAAAGCTAAGCGAAATCTTGGCATTTTTCCGCTATAACTTCTGAAAATATTACAACACAAAATTGGTTTTTAAATCTTCTTGAAGTTCAAAAAATAATCTTTCCAATGATACCAATATTTTGACCTACAAACTAAATTTCTATTTTTAATGAATTAAAAAAAATTAACCATCTTTTTCAACAATTTATTTTGCACAATAAAAATAAAATTTAATATGCATGAGCATGGCAAAAAATTAGTTTTCGTCAATGCATTGCCATCAAATTTACTAAAGTTTTGATTAAAAAATAAGTTTGATACTACTGCAAATTAAATCTTGAAAAATATAATTTTCATCATGTGACTGCATGAAAGGAAATAAATTGGAAATGTAATATTTTCTAATAAAATAAATGCAAGGCAAAGGTTCCTATGGTCGTTTGCAATATCTATATTATTAATTCTATAAATCAGCTTAATTTAAGGTAAACATGGTTTGAGATGACAGGATATCTATTCAAATCCAGGCCTGATGGTTAATTTGTAAATCTTTAGTAATAAACATATATATTGTTTAGTACTGTTAAAATGGTCTACATGAAGTAAATAATTATATTTACTGACACAGAATAAATATATATTATGAGTTAGTAAAGGCACTGATGAATTACAAATTAAAATTTTTTTGTACTTTGCTTGGTACGTCATATTTAACAAAATATTCTTGAGACACTAATATTTTAAATAAAAAGAATTACACCAATCAATTAAATCAATCATTAAAATTGACAGATTTATAAAAAAAATGAATATTACTATTCTATAAAAACATATACTTTTAGACCTTTCCATCCACTATTTTAAAGAAAATATGAATTACGGGCCAATCAGTGATTGGAATTTCTCCAAGGCTGATAATCAGATGAATGTGATTCAGATTTGCGCGTGTATGTGTCTGTATTAAACTGGTGCACACACATCAGACATATGATCTAGAGACATATGAACTAGACATATGAACACTTGGCATATATATTGAAGGATCAAAAAGTATACCTAGAGAGATTTTTTTTTGAAATTTTAATTAAATTTATAATTGATTAAAAATTAAGCTGAATTTTTGCATTTTTCCACAATTGTTTCCAAAAATATTACAGCTCAAAACTGTTTTTTAAATCATATAAAAAATCAGTTCAAAAAATTATTTTTTCATTGATGCCAATAACTTGTAAATTAAGTTTCTATTTTTAATGAATTTAAAAAAATATTATGATCATATTTTCCAGCAATTTATTTTACACAAAATAAAAATTAAATTTAACCTGCTAGAGCACATTAAGAGTATATCAGTATGTTTTCGTCATCTTGACAGAAACTCAAACTGAATGATTAAATTAATTCTTATTGCAAACTAAACTGAGGAAAGTGTGATATTCAGCACGTGTTTAAATAGAAGCGTAATGTTATGGAATGAATATAAAATGTGATATTTTCGACATAATTCCATGACTGCTGACTGCAAATTAGAGAGATATATAGTACAAAACAAATTATCACAAGGCTTCTATAATAATATGAATTACGTGACTATCGAAGTTTGAATTTTAAATATATTTAAATGAAGAACTTATTAAGAGAACAAGGTAAGTATTTGATTGAAAATGTTAGAAAGCATTACTCCTGGAAAACCAGCTGGTCGCCAGAGGTGGCTGATAGCCATTTGCTACGAATGTGCAGACTGACACATGCGTGATTATTTATGATACAAAATATATGGGTTCACATTAGATCAACATAAATAATAAATTAATTTAATAGGTCTTTCACACTAAAGATATGTCTCTTTTAGCATGTGTTAATGAATAGCATTGTCTCACTTGTTATAGATTTTTGTGAATAAATCATGGTTCAGATTTTATCCACTTTTCCTAAATTTTTGTACAAATAATTTTGACGTGTGTGTATATGATGAGTCAACATGCTAAATTAATTATTTTTATTTTGTAATACCTATTTTTTAAAAATATCCTTTTCTAAACATTATCTAACTATTGCTTCAATGAACAAATATTTTTTTTGGCATTAATTTATTTTTAATATTTATTTTTAAAACATTTGGTAAGGTATGTATGATTAGTTAATATGATTGGTTTATTTATATTACAGTGTAAAATAAAAGTTTATAAGAATTAAATTTTTTAAAAAATTTTGTAAGATGAAATAATTGGGGGGAGGGTAAGAATATTTTTAATGAAATTTGCAATTTCTAAAAAAATTATATTAAAAATAAAATAATAATAAAAAAAAAATCTTGTAAAATTTGCCTGAAGTTCTAAAACATATAAGTTAATATAATTACTTTTTAAAATTAATGTTTTTTTTTTTTGGTATAAAATGGGTAAAAAAATATTGAACTTTCTAAGGTGTAAGATCACATTGATTTTATATTTAAAAAAAATAATTATGGAAGATTGAATAATTTTTATAGTTAAATATTAACTACTTTTTGGTTTTCTGCACAGGAAGAAGCTAGTAAGAAACTGGGCAAAGGTTCTGATAGTGATGATGCCAAGGTTATTTTAAAATTTTTGAGAGTAAGTTCTTTTTAGTCTTTTCAATCATTGTCTATCAATCAATCATAGTCTTTTCAATCATTGTCAGTAATATTATCTTCTTTTGAACAATAAAAAAAAATGTTTTATACAATGCTGTACAATTTTTTAAGTGATTATTAAGGCATGGATAGACTTAATTCTAAAATTAAAAAAAAAATAATTACTTGCTATTCAGATCAATAAAATTGCTAATTTCCTTTCTTTCTATTTTCAGATAAAATAAAAATATATAAATATACTATATTTCTGAAAGAATCAGACTAGATTGCATTTTATTATTTCATTGTAAATTTCTGTATCAAAACTGTAATAAACTGTAATTAATAGAGTTTCTTTTTTTCAATTTTTAGTTTTTACTACAGTTATGGGGTCAGAAACTGAATGCTCGATCAGAAGCAGAAAAGACTTCTATGAAAGGAAAAATGGCTTCAGCAACATACACTCAAACTCAAAATTACATTCGACCACTTTTTCGTAGATTAAAAAAGGAGACTTGCCCTGAAGATATATTAGAGCATTTAGTCCTGATTGTAAACTATTTACTGGACAGAAATTATGTAAAGGTAATTAGTTTAGTTGTTTAATTGTATGTTTATTTTTATCATGCTCTTTTTTATAAATATATTCAATTTCTAATATTTAAACAAATATTATAATGCTTTTTTTATATAAATTTAAATACTTTATTTTTGTCGGAAATTGATATTTTTCTTTTTGTGTACAGTAAAGTAATTCAGATAGTATATTGCTAGTATTTTATGAACTTTTCATATAATAATTATAAAAGAAAAATTTGGCTGCAGATTCAGGCTACCTTTATCATTAGCAGTTATAGCTGTCTTGTTCGAATATCAGAAAGCTGGACAAAATCCATGAATTAGCCTTTTTTTTTCTTTGTAATATCCATTTGTGTATATTTATTTTTTTTCTATTTACTGTCTTTTTTCATTATTGTACAGTTTTATTTTTATTACTTTAAAATTTTAAAATTCTTATTTTAGTAAAAGTATCAATTTCTAATTTTAAATAAGCGTTTTTTTAATGTATGTGCTTCTATTATATAAGCAAATAATTTTAAGATAGAAATATTCTTTCATAACCCTAATCAGAATTATGCCTTAAATTGCAGAGAAGTTTCTGACTTTCCAAGGTCATTTTTAGCAATCGAAGGTCATTACATTATTGTGTTCATTTTTTTATATTGTTTCCCAAAGTGATTTGAATTGTTTAATTATAATTTTTCTTTTATAGAGGTGAAATAATTTTCCTTTAAAATACTTCAAAGGATCAAAAAAACTTTTAATGAGTGTTTTATTTATTTATTCATTTATTATTATTATCTACAGTTAAATATCTTTGTATTTTTGTATGCTATTCAATTATTTTTGTATTTAATATTTTTTTGGCATGTTTACACAATAAAAAACAAATCTGAGATCCTCTAATTACAATATTGATTAAAATTTAATTGAATAATTGTATAATTTAAAATAAATTACTATAGATAAACTTTGAAATTACATGATATTTATTTCATTAAAAATCAGTTTAATATAAACATTAGTTTTTTAATACATATGAATATCAAAAATATAAAAAAAAGTAACTACTATTATTGCAGTAGCCTAATAACTATAGTAGTATTGTCTAATTTAGATATTTCATCAAATACTAATTTATAAGTGCTGCTAATATGTAACCAAGCTACTATAATTTTATTGTATATATTAAACTTTGCTTAACAAGGGCCTCTCGTAATGAGTGATTTGCATAATCAGCAAAACAAAATCTTTAAAAAAAAAAAAAAAAATGACTTCCGTAATGAGCAATGCTTTGCAAAATTAGTGATGAGGAGACATCTTAATTATCATTCTGTGTTTGATGCTGATTTTTTAAAAAAATTAAAAGAAGAACTGTAAAATATATATTTAATTAAAGCATCAAAAAAATCTGAGATGCTTTGGTAAGTATCATTGTTTCATATTGTGTTATGGGGTGAAATATTCAATAATAATATCCAAGCAAAATTACAATTATAGCCAGGAGCTGTATTCTGTCACAGCAAAAAGTTAGGGAGATTTTTGTTAGGAAAGAAGGAGGAGATAACAGTTTCAGTATCTATCAACCATTGAATAAGAAGGATGTTGGAAGCATTGAAAATTGCTATGTGATATGTTGAGAAGCTTCCCCCCTAATAAGGCAGTAACAAATTTAATTTATGAAAATGCTGTGTTTTGTTATCACTAAATTTTAAAGCATAGGCAAAAACAAATGTTTTAAGACAACATTCTTGTAAAAAAGAATATAGTAATAAATAAATCACTTTATTATAAATTTGTTTGAGTAATTTTTTTTTTGAAGTATAGCACATTATTCTATTTTACATTGATCCTATGAAAAAAATCCTTCCTGTTAATAAGTATTTTCCCATTACAAGTAAAATTCCAAAACAAATTATATTCATTAAGCAAGGTTCCATAGTAATGTTCATTTTATATATTGTCAGTTTGTATGTGTTTTTTTTATTAGGATTATATATTGTAAATTTTGAAATTTTCTGTCTGTAGGCAAATGATGCTTACCTTCAAATGGCAATTGGAAATGCACCATGGCCTATTGGTGTAACTATGGTTGGTATACATGCAAGAACTGGAAGAGAGAAAATTTTTTCCAGAAATATTGCTCGTATCCTTTAGATGTCATGATTTTAATATATTTTCTAGATTTTATAAGCCTCTTCTTTTTATGTTGTTTACTTTATTGAAATTGTAAATTGTTTCACAAAGGAAAATCAATTTAAATGAGTTGAGCTGTAATTCTTTTTATTTTCTTTTTCTCCAGAATTTCTGTAGATTTTTTGGGAGGGGGGCGGGGGGGGGGGGAGAATTTTAGTCGAGCTGCAAACTTCTTTATATAATTTCTTGTTGTAGAATTCTAAAACAAAATCTTTGTGAAAATAGATTTTGCTATATTTTTTCTTAAGTATAATGAGAAAATATTTTTACTTTGGAATATTAAATTAATTTAGTTTATAGATTTTACAAATTAGTCATTTTATGTATTGTATATTATGTATTTCATAAACTATTAAATAGGAGTTATATGTCAGACTAATCAAAATCATATTAGTAAGAAAGTAGAAAAATCAATCATATTTGTATAAGAATGCATTATCGAAGAAAGTTTAATATTTTAGCAAAGAAACAATGTTATAAAAAATTATGTTAAAATCTATTAAATTTATTTTATCAATTTGTGGCTAATAGTATGTACTAATTTTGTGATGGCAGCTACACACGTTATTTTACTACTAGTGTGCTATATTCTGCCTAATAACATTCTTTCAGACTGATACATATTGAAATCATAAGCATATAATATTTGTTTGTAAGATGCCACAAATTATAAAATTGCATGTGCTTAATCAGTGAACATATTTGTAAGTAAAAGTTGTAAAGGTATTCTAAAATCTTAAAACATTATTAAATATCAAAAGACAAAAAAAAAAAAAAAAAAAAAAAAAATCAGTTAAAAGACTTGAATTATAATTCAATGTTAATATTATTTTTTTTTATTGTAATGTTTGATTTTAGCTTTGTTTAGATAGATTTTATCTGTTTAATCTATTATAATAAACATTTTTAGCTTCCTTAACATTTTGTCTTATAGATGTTCTTAATGATGAGACGCAAAGAAAATTTATTCAGGTAATTATGAATTTCATCATAAAAGTCGACAAAATTTATCTGAATTGTATGATTTGTTGTTTCAAAATTTTATTTATTCTTTAAAAATGAATATATATACATATATATAATATTGAAATGCAAATATTATATTGATATCAAGTTATACTTATTGAATAATTGCTATTTTGCTATGAAACTAAAAAAAAAAAAAAAAAAAATGGAGTATCATTTGTTATTGTGCAATTAATTATATAATGTTTTATTAGTTATTTGTTAATTGGATTTATAATGTTCTCGAACTTTGTATTTTTATATTATAAATATTTTTAATTCTGTTTATTCAAAATTTCAGAAAATCTTAATTTTAGAAATCTAAGCATATCAATTAAAAATTTATGAGATGAACGAACTACAGTTTTCAAGATTTGCCAATAAAATTTGGGCATCTGGAAATAATTTATGAATTTTATTAATTTAAATAAAATAAAATTACGTAATTAGAGATCCTTAATAACATGTTGAGATGATGGATTCACTTGAAGTCAATGACAATATTAACCTTCTCGCTGTATATCTTACAATTTCCACGGAGTATGTAAAAGTAGCAAAATTTCTGTGGGTTGCATTTTTTCTATCTGTTTAGCTGTGCAGCCTGCTCTTTTCCCGTTCATGGTTTCACTTCAGCTTTTCTGGTTTCATTCAGATCTAGATTAAGAGATAGCATTAGTTGCCCAATGTTCTGTGAAATATACAAGGCATGTTTTTCAGTATTTTGCACACTCTTTTCAAAGCTCAAAGTTGTCTGGCAGAAAATGTTTCGCAAATTTTTGAACTCATATTGATAAAAGAATAATGCAGCTAGAGGGGTAATAAAGGATTTATTATTTAATATCGAAATATATGATCATTTTTTATTTGAAGTATGTACTGCATTTGTGATAAAAAAAAAAGTGATAAATAGATGATCTCATATGTAAAAGAAAAAAAAAAGAAAAACACCTGTCTGTATTAAAGTATTATGCAAGAAGTGGAATAAAATGAGCAGTTTTTATACCTTTATTAAAATTTTAATGATGAATTTAATGAAATTTTAATATCACTGATATAATTCTGCATTATTGTTCGTAGATTTTTAAAAATTTATCTGCTATTAAGAATTATTCAATTTCTCAGCATACTTAACAGATGTTAATTTTTATATATATAAAAAATTGTGGTATTATAAATGTGTTCAAATATAACCTGAATTGTCTCAATCAAATATTATCTACTGTAACACTGCTATTCATTTAACTCTTCATATCCTGATGATATTTAAAAGTACTAATTTAATCCCAATTTTTTTTCTATGATATGACTGTCTTTCTTGACAGATTTCAGAAAACAGTAATTCCAACAGCAATAAATTGATGGCTAGATGGAAATTAACATTTTTGTAATTATTATTTTACTAGACTAAAAAGTTAGTTTTTTTTTACACCAGAAGTTATTAAAATACAAAAATAAAATATAATATACAAAAATAAAATAATTAATTCAAAAGTTAATGCTAAATTAATTCAAGATATAAAGATTTAAATCGAGTATTGATATTATTACGAAACAATGCTCAATTTTTTTTCTTTAATCTTAGGTATATAAATTTTAAAGTATGAAGTATACTTTGATAAATATTAACTCTAAAAACGTAGTTGGCAGATTCAGTTAAATTATAAAATTACATTCAGCAAATTTTAAACAGTGAAAACTTTTTCTATAATTTACACTTTTTACTGAGTTTTTTTCACTTATAAAGCCTTTTTCCTTTAGGCATTAAAAAGGCTGATGACTCAGTGTCAAAGATTCTTTCCTACTGACCCTTCAAGATCTGTGGAATACAATGCCTAAAAACTGAGAAATTTACAACCATTGGACCTTATACTGGTTTATTTTACTAGGATGATATTTGGGGAGCATCTTTCATTTGGGTTTGCTGAGGATATATTTGTATCATATGTAAATAAAAAGTTTATATATCTGATCTGTTTAAGCTGTATTTTTTTAAAGATTTTTTCACCCCTTTAAATATTAAAATTTTGTAAGGAATGAAATTATTAAATATTGTTACAGAAAAATTCATTCAGTGGGTGTGCTGTGTCTCAATAACAGATAAAACCATTTTATTCTACATAAAACACAGGTAGCAACACAGAATCAAAGTGTACAAAAAAAAGCAACAAACAAGCAACAAATTGTTATTAATCAATTACAGCAGCACGAAGTGTCCAGAGGGAACTTAGGAATGTTGTTTCTCAACTTCCCAAAGAAAGACTTCACTGAAACACTCATCTTTCGATTTGACCGAGTAACTCATGCACTTCCTTTTTTTAGAACCTAATGAAAGAACATCAGATGTTCTAGAACAAACGGCAGACCTCGGCCTAATGCCAAGACACTCGAATATTCGGGATCTTGCATTTTTACCCAAGACCAGAGGGTCATTGATGAAGATAAATATTCCAACCTTAATTTACAAATTTTTAATACCACAATTACCCTGTTGCGTGAATAAGAGCATAGCAGATGTTGTGGGAAGAAAGAATGCAGATCAACAAAAAAACCTTCAAATAATTGATTTGCTTTCGGAACCTATATATGTTTTACATGTTGTTTCTCATGCACCTGCATTTTTTGGCTATTTTAGAATTGCAGTCCATTAAACTGTGTTATGCATTTTATTTGATGTGCTGTTTTCTTTTATTTAATTCACTAACAAGTGGATTTACGTATTTCATTTGTTGTAGGTCCCTTTTACTTTCCCGATTCTGTATTCTTTTGCATAGTGATGGTTTGTTTCAGTATGCATGACTGCTTCTAAAGTTTTTAGCTTATCTTTTGGGATTCTGTTTATCATAGGTTAAAAAAAAAAAAAAAAAAACTTTCTAAGGTCATTATAAAACATAATGGTATTTATATCTTACTATTTGATATCCCTGATATTACGCAGGATAAAAATGCTTTCATGCATGATATTTTTAACCTAAATATTTCTTCTGTATAAAATATTATGCAATATCCTTTCTAAGACAAATGTATTGAAATAATAGAGAAATTAAAAAAAATAGTGGTAGTGTGAAAATCATAACACTGCCCAGCAAAAGAGTGTGCATGAATTTTCTTATTTCAAAATCATCTACTTTAAATTTTCTAAAGAATTAATATTATTAAAAAAATTACACAAAAATAAAAATAGTATAATTGAAAATGTAGAATTTTTAATTTCAGGATTTTTTATTTTAAAATAAATTCTTTTGCAGTTTCTCAAAAAAAAAAAAAAAAAAAAAATGTAAGTATGTAAGTTTATTTCTCATTACCTTAAAGCTCTGGTATTATCAAAAATCGGTTTTATTTGTTCGTAAGAGTTCCATTTTTTTTTGTCTCCATTTGTGCAATAAACTTATACCTGGTTTTAGGCATTGTTAAATCATTAAATTGAAAGAAATTAACCCTTTTATGGGCGAGTCATTAAAATTAAAAAAACCCAATCAGATTAATAGATAGTGTGCACATACAATTTTTTTTTTAATTTCCCTCCTTCCACAAGGGGTAGTTCCCTCCTATGAGAACACTGCCTGTCTAGAGCAATCTCTATGTAAGAAAATCTTTCGAAATAATTGCACAAATTTCTTATGATAATAGAAGTAATTATGAATATTTTAGTTTAATAAACATTTTATTTATGTTTTAGATAATCTGAAGCATTTAAAATATTAAAAATACAATTACGAAATTTCTAAATTATATCTTATATATATAAATAATAATAAAAAATAGAAACCATTGCACAAAATACCAATTAAGAATAAGAACTAACTAAAATGTTAAAAATATATATTCCCAATTAAATTTAAATTGATAAATATTAAATAGGAAGAAAAAAAATTAAGAATTACTCGTTATTTGGCATAAAATATTTCGAAATATGTAGGAGAGTCTTTTTGTTTAATACACATTGGCACATTGCATGTTTTGCACATTGTTCGTGTTTTATGCACATTTTTTTTTTTTTTTTTTTTGGAACTGCACAAAGCACATCTTCGAGGGGAACACCTATTGGGCATGTGATGAACATTTTTGAATCTTTTTCTTCTCTCACAGACGGTTTTTTTTTTTTTTTTTTTTTTTTTTGTTGTTGTTATTGATGGCGAAGAGGTGCTGTGCCGTTTCGAAACTGACGTTTTCTCCCCCATCAACACCAACTCTGAAATTAGTTACATTCTAAACTCCTTCAGCATTTTCACTTCTGGGGTTTAACATTTGGCAGCTGCATTTGTAAAATAAACGCATTGATAACACATACATCCAAAAAATGGAAAAAAAGACCTGAGTCACCACTCCCGACTTTTACGGTCTATTTCGTACAGGCTTTTAAGATGATTAAAATGATCTACAAACCCCATATTTTTATTATAGTCTACAACAGACTGCCGACAAGAAACTTTTCTTTACCCATCTTTTTCTTTTCTTTGAATTTTGCATTCATTTATTGAATTTTCCACTGTGGAAAGTATGTGGACACTTCTCCGGTCTTTCCCTTTTACGCATACTATGTTATCATGCACTTTATCAGAGCTCACATTTTTTGGGCTTATGTTTTCGAGACATATTAACCGTGCCACAAGCGAAAATACATTTCGAATCCAAAAATCTGTATAGATTGTAGAACGAAAAGTAGTTACTCATATATACTCTATGGTTCTTACAATAAAGCTGTTCACAAAGCTTTGTAATTACTCTCGTACCAAGGTCTTTTTGAACGAGTTCATTCAATTTTCCAGTGTACACGCCAAATTGGCATAAGAACCCACTTTTATCACACCTCATCCAGATTTTGTAACCACGCTTTATAGGTTTTTTTTTTTGTGGCTTATATTGTTTTAATGAACTGCGTCCTTTAAAATTCACCATGCACTCATCGATGCCGTGGCACTTAGAAGGCCGAAAAACCGACAAAAACCTTTCGGACAAGTGTGTGATAATAAAGAACACAGTTTGTAAAGTTTGTCGAACAGTGCATCGTCTCCTCTTGGTTGTAGGACGTTATTATTCAGGTGAACATGTGCGATGATCCAAGCAAATCTCTTCAAATTCATAGCTTTTAAAATATAGTTATTATGAAGGATTTCACAGGAAGACCAATAATCCTTATAGCTAGGCAAATTGTTCAACCCCATTGCCAAGTGGATGGCAATGAACCTATAAAGCTCACTTTGCGTCAAGGGAGAAAAATTCTTCCCTTTTTGTAGAGAATACAAATTTGTTTGGAACACGATGTGTTTGTTCTATTACTGACACAGAAAATAATGCCGAAAACAATGATAATGGAGAGTGTTCATCAAGCTCCAAAATCTCCTCTGATGGTCCAGAAGGCTCAATGAAGTCGGGTATTTCCGTCCGCACCTTTTCCTTCTTCGCCTATTTCATTTCTGTGATGTTTGAGGGCCAGGAGCACCAACATCGATTTCCTGCTCATCAGAATCGTCTGGAATAGAAGGAAGAACTTCATCGGCTTCTCCCATTTCTGCCGAAGGTAAGGTTCATCTGAAGAGCTCTGAAATGAATCATCATCCGAAGCAAGGCAGCATTTGGGGGGTGCGGTGGATGCTATACACTGGGGCCCCTCGACTGACGAGGGAGGGGGGCCACCGTGATTAAGAATTAAAAGAGTGCTCTGAATAATAATAGCGCTTATACGTACTGAAAATATACAAGTTTGTTTCCATGTGGCTGACTGAGCGTCGACTAACGCCGTTATTAGGCAATGATCGCAGTGATACTTATCAAAAGTGGAAAAAAGTTTATTTATGAATAAAGGAATCCCCTTCAGACATGTTAAGACAGAGTGGCGCGACTTCTGGGCGCAAGCGTCGGCCAGAAGACGAGGTTAAGGCTGGGTTCAAATGGACTTGTAAATCATCAGCTATCTACTTTTTTCTACATCTAATGTAATATTTTTTATGCGTGAATCTATCTATGTTTGTTTATATTAAGTTGCTCAAACAAAAAGTAAAACGAAGATAAATTAATTGATCAAGTCCTAGCAAAATGTATAGTGCTTTACTGCTTCACCGGTCATGACCTTGATTGTAATGAAAAGAATTAAGGAAGAAGTTTAAATGTAACAGACGATGGATTTGGATATATACGAAGTTCATAGTATATATTATAGTCTTGTGCAAGCATGCAAAATATTGTTAATATAAGGTAAGTAGATTTACAATCACGCACCTCACCTACTAGGTAATAGCTTATAGTATAGCATATAATAATTTGATAATTTATTCTATAAACTGCTTAATACTGTTAGATATAACCATGTCCAAGCCAAGGAAATACCCCTCTGGTTGTCTGAAAAGAAAATTATCAGAAAAGAAGAAAAGCTAAACTAAAAGAAGAAAGTTCCGCGCAAAGTACACAGTCTAGCAATGAAAATGTTGAAACGGTTAAATTTGTTGAAGAATCGTGTGTTTATGCAAATATGACCGAATCAGAAAATAATGACGGAAATGGCAATAACAAATATGATCAACATAGTATAAATGAACCTGGTTTATGGCCAAATATTAAAACTGATAAATTTAGAATGTTTTGTGTCAAAATCGGACCTGTACAACACAAAAGAGTTTTTGCTAAAAATGCTGATAGTAGATCATTTTCCACTACATACTACTATAAAAAAATGCCAAATGGTGAAACTCAACTTCGCAGCTGGTTAATTTATTCAAAGACGCAAGACTTTGTATTTTGTTTTTGCTGTATATTGTTTTCCAAAAGAAGAGGAAATGACCAAACTACACTATTTATAAGTGGTTATAATAACTGGAGAAAGCTGTCAACTGTAATCCAAGATTATTCGTTTATTGCTTAGAAAGAATTACTGAGACGACTAAATTTATGTTCGACTATTGATAAAACAAGTCAATATAAGTAAGGGATCGGCGCGACTCAAGTTACTATTTCAAAGAATTGTAGACGTGATCCTATTTTTAGCGTGTAATAATCTCCTACTTCGAGGAACCCACGAAAAAATAGGAACGTCTAATAATGAAACTTTTTTTGTTTAATCGAATTATTAAGTAAATATGATCCTGTGCTAATGGATCATATAAACAAAATAATAAATTCCAAAAATAGAATTGTGCATCATTTAGCACATAGGTCACAAAAACAAATTATTTCTGTGATAGGAAATGAAGTTCTTAACAAAATTAAACACGATAAAAAAAGCAGCCATGTACTGTAGTATCCAAATGGATTGTACTCCTGATATTTCCCATAAGGAACAAATTTCACTCATTATAAGTATGGTATGTAAATTCTGAAGAGAAAAGGTTAACTATAAATGAGTCATTTATAGGGTTTATTGAAATAACTGATATGACTGGCAAAAACTCTATAAGAAAGATTAAGCGAGCTTGATTTAGATATTATGAATTGTAGAGGGCAAGCATACCACAACGATAGCAACATGAAAGGGAAATATAAAGATATTCAATTTAGAATACTATCTCTAAACTATCACAATCCTTTAATTAATTAATTTGTGATGCCGCTTCCAGCAGTATATATTGTAAAATTTTTTTGGGGATATTGCAATGCTTATATTGCTTATTTTCTGCATCTACAAAAAGATGGAAAATTCTACTAAAGCATTTAAATATTACTCTTAAACCATTATGTGACACCAAAAATAGATCCTTCCCATTATAGGAAGCCAAAAAAGATTCGGTTAAAGCAGTGTATCAGTTTGAACAAACTTGTAATGCCCTAGAAGAATTTATTAACCGCTGTAGTGACGATAATACAGCGGTAATAAGTAATGATAATACAGCGGTATCCGAAGCTAAAAGTTTATTAGATGCAATACAAGAAATTCCATTAATTTTTTGTTTAATAGTATGGTTTACAATATTGTCTAAAATTAACACTATCAGTAAACTGTTTCAAGCAAAAACAATTGTTCTTGACTCGGCTTTCAATTTAGTCAATAAAATTAAAACTGAAAATCCAAAATTTAAGAACAAAATTTAATACATTTTTAGACAAAGCAAAAGTGCTAGCACGTCATGTGAACATTTCAGACCATTTCCTGTAAAACGAATTCGAAAACACTGTAATAGATACTGTTAATGTACAAATAGAATATAGATTTAAAAATATACCAAATATTATTTTTGATTTCAAAATTAATCACTGATATAAAAACTTTAGAAAAACGTGAATTAGAGAAATGTTCCAAAAACTTTGTAAGTTTTATAACAAAGATGTAGATGAAAACTTAATTCAGGAAATTTGTTTGCTACGGGATTTAATTTTGAATGAAAGAGATGTAAATAACGCACAAGACATATTGCAATACATACTAAATAATTATTATAACGAGTTATTTCTAAATGTATTAACTGTGTTAAAACTTTTCTTTACGTTGTCAGTTACTATAGCAAGTGCTGAGCGCTCTTTCAGCAAATTAAAATTAATAAAGAATTATCTTCGGTCAAGCATGTGTTCAAAACGCTTAAATGCAATTGCTATATTAAGCATCGAAAGAGAAAATTGCAAAACAAAATCACACATTAAATAAACATACACACATTAATAATATGTGTTCGTGTTTGTATTTTTATTACTTCACAAAAAATTAGGGTCGGAAATGGCTTCTTGCACCCGTGCTCCTTCAAAGAGAAGGCCGGCTCTGATCTGAAGGAAGATCATTAAAAACTATCAGAGCTTCATCTGCGCTGAGACATCTTTTCGGCATATTTTTTTCACAATTTTCAAATGCAGAATGCAATAATAATAATAACGAAAAAAATTGAAATAAAAAAATTAAGACGATATAAACGTAGAAATTTACAGAAAAAAAATCGCAAAAATTTAAGCAGAGCATAAGCGTTAAAAATAAAAAACCGTCTGGAGCGAAAGGCAGATCTGAAATGTTTTCTGGTTTCAAATGTGGATGGTCTTTCTCCGAAGACAATATCCCACCCACCCCGGGAACACAAAATCTGCACCGCACCCTTCTCTGAAAAATATCAGATACAAACCCACAGACGGCGAAACAGAAGATAAGCGGACGAAGAGATAGTGCTCTAGATGGGCGGTGGCTCCAAATGAGACCACTCACAAATAAACCACTTTGGTTCGTTCTTAAATTAATCAGAAGCTTCAAAAGAATTAGGATTTAAAACCTCATGGATATTGTAAGAAAGCGGGTGACTGGTTTTAATAAAATTTCAATTTTTAAAAAATCAAAAAAATTTCCGCATTTCAGGCAAAAAAATCGAGGTTTTTTTAACATAAAATTACTATTAAAAACAACATTATAAAATTTCATGTGATATCACCCATTCATTAGAAAAGAAACCAATTGCAATTTTTCAACAATTTTTTGAGTTTTAAAATCAATAGTTTCTTTTTACAGAAATGCTTTAAATTGGTGTCCTCTTTTGCGATTACCGTCCCTGAAAGGGTTAAAACCTAATATAAAAATATGCATTAAAATAAAACAAAAATTTAAAAAATAGGGAAAAAGTAGTTGAAAGTTAATTATAATTTTAATGCGTTTAAATTTTTTTTTTAAATTAATAATAATCGAAAGAAATAAAGTGCAAAATAAAACTAATATTATTGAAAGGTGAAGTTTGTCTAATTAAAGTCGTTCTATTTTAATTGTCTTAATTCTGTTTATCCTCTGCATAAATTTTTCTAATGGAAACCTTCCCAGTTATTTAAAAAAAAATTCTAAAATTCGTTTGACTTTAAAATTGATATTAAAAAGAAAATAGGAAGTTATCTCGGAAAAATGCCAAAATTCAGCGTAATTTTTAATTAATTAATATTAGAATTTTTTAAACAAAAAATCGTTTTGACGTGCACATTTTCACTCACCAAAATATACATGTGCTGAGTTTGATAGCTGTAGGTCAAATAATCTGGCCTATAGAGCGCCAACACACATATTCATATATATAATTTGTAGTACTTTTAATGTTATTACATATTTACATTTTAGATGTAAATATGTAATAACATTAAAAGTTTTTAAATGTAAATATGTAAAAACATAAAAGGTTTGAGATATTAATAATATTATCAAATTATTACAAAAGGGAGAATTCATTTCATGAATGATATAATGCGATTCCGAAAGAACTGAAATCCCGGTTTAGCGGAGATGCAGTACCAAATATTGAATAAAAATAATGCTAAGAAAATGCTTAAAGACCTCAGCTTTTTAATCTTTGCTACAATCCAGAGTGAAATGCACACACACAACATAAAGTCTGCAATCCCACAACTTCATAAAGTTCAACAATAAATTAAAACTATTCAATAATCGGTGATCTATCAAACGAAAAAACAAAACATAGACATTCAGGGTGATCAACAAATAACAGGTGTTGGGAGCCCTGTAGCGTGTTATGTACTGGACGAAATATGACAAAATTTGGCCACCATACACATTAAACTATGCTGTTTCAATTTATCAAGAAAAAAAAATTAGCACAAAAAAACGTCGATAGAGGAAATCTTGGCGCTGCGATCGAAAACTTATTATGTAATTTGCTCATATGGGTACTTCGTGACATGACATCGAAGATAAAAGAAAGGGTTAAGGGAATTTATGGCATTCTGCAAGAATTCGCTCGTCGATTGCTTTGTCATTACGTGAACGCTCCTTATTAGTGAAGGTGTTTTATCAGCGGGATGAAAATGAAAGTGCTGCTCTTCATGAATACTGGCGGTTAAAACAGTTACGTAGAGAACCGATGACCATAAGTAACTTGCGAAGAATGGGCGAAACATTTGAAACAACAGGAATTTTTGGTATGCAACCAGGCCGAGGACGTAAAGTTGTCAAACAGGAACAAGTTGAAGAAGTTGTGACTGCCGTTATGGATCAGGCGATAGCTAATAAGCAGGTTATAAGCAGTACACGTTCAAAATTTCGACAAACAGATACACCGCTCTTGACGATGCAGAAGATATCGCTTAAGATCCTGAAATTTTATCCGTATGAGATAACACCCATTAACTGACGACACTGATCTGAATCTTGGCAATTTCTGGTTGTGAGGGGGTTTTGGTTCACTTAAAAGGCGTTGTGTATCAAGGACAGGTTCCTGCCATTCCTACTTTAAAAGATTAAATAACGTTACGTGTCAAACGGATAAATGCCGATATGCGGCGAGTCACCGTCGAAAACCTCGTGTACCGCGTGCAATTATTGGATCATCGAGTTGGTGGTCACCTTGAGCGAAATTTGTAAGTTGCTATAACAAACGTTTTTCATTGATATTTGGTGTGTTGCTATTTACTGTTTCCTTTGTCAGTTATGCATTTTTTTTTCACATATTATGAGCTTGCAGCGCCAGGGTTTCCCCATCGAAGTTTTTTGGTACTAATTTTTTTTTCGTTGATAAATTGAAACCGCATAAATACAATATAAAATTGCTGAATAAAAGAAAAGAAGGAAATCATTCAGTGCTAATCATATAACTTTCAATAAACATCATTTTTTGGATTCATTATTCGCACACATAAAAAAAAACAAAAAACTCCAGAAATTGGCTAGACTTAAAAGAACTTTATGGTCATCATTAGATGATTCTTATATAAAGTAACAACCCATTTTAAACTTAATATCTTGTAAACTTACTTTTAACTGTAAAAGTTCAGATATTTCAACAACCAAGATAGTTTGGAATTTTCCCTCCGTAATGAGGCCATTCTTGTATTTTTTCCTTTAAACTAGGTGCAGGATTTGTTATACATTCAATATCTTCATGCATATGAAGTGTGTAATTTTTCATGAGATAATCCTAAATAAAATGTTAAAAAAAACTTTTAGCAAAATTAATAAGTCAGCAATTTAAAACATTATTTTTCATTTTATGCTACATCTGACACTCCAATTGGGTCACAGTGACCTGGTTTTAAGGTCTCGGTTTCGGAACCAGAGGGCTTCAGGTTCGAGACCCGATTACCCGAAAGAACCGTATTACCGAGTAAGCGGATCTGGTGTACGGTAAATCCGTCCGGGCCAAACGTCCCGGCACAGTAGGCTGGCGTGGTGTGGAGAGGGAGCTGGCAGCTCTGGTGTCGTCCTCGTCATCTGACCGTGGTTCAAAATTGCAAGGTCTGTCCCAAAATAGCTGTAGTGTTGCTTTGAAAAGGGAAGTTAATGTAAACTAAACTGACAATTCAATTTCTTAGAGTATTTTTCTTTTTTTCCACCTTGGAATAAGTATCAAGATAAAGTTTTACTCATATTTGAAGGCATGTTTTTGCTAAGCTTTTTAAGAGAATAATATCTGTAGAGGGTTTCTTTAAGTAAGAATATGTATATATATATAAATGATTTCTAATGTTATTTATTATAGAAAAAATCAAATTTAAAAAGAAAATTATTTTTTAAATGCTATGCAATATTTAATTTAATGGGAAGGTGGACTTTAAAATAACTAGAAATGAACGAAAATATGGATTTTTCTTTTTATTATTTTATCACCAAAATATATGTTTATCTATTACTTATATAAAGCTCAATGTGTGTCTGTGTGTGTGTGTGTGTGTGTGTGTGTGTGTGTGTGTGTGTGTTGAAGCTCTACAGCCAGACCGTTTGACCTACAGCTACCAAATTTGGTACATGCATACCTTGGAAGTCGGGAATGTGCACCTGGGGTCCCTTTTTTTGAATTTTTAATTAGAATTTTAATTATTAATTAAAAATTAACTTTCTCGCCAAAAAAGTCTTCCCACGCTAATAAGGTTAAGCTTAAGATTTTTCGGCCGATTATTTCAAACGATTCTGTTTATTTTTTTAATGTTTGATGCATTTAAAATTAAACATTGTTCCTTAATCGATCTATCAGATTCCTTCTGAAGTACTTTTGAATTAAAATAAAACAGAATAAAGGAATTTAAAAATTTCTAATCTGCATAGCGTTACCCCGACTGGTGTAGAAAAATTCACGCATTTGCGTTACCGTAACTGGCGTTGAAAATTCACGCATGCGCATTATGTTCTGATTGCTGACAACGGATGCGGACTGGATTTAAATTATTTTTAAATTAGTTGTATGCTTTTGTAATTAAATTGTATTTATGTTAGTTATACATTTTTTTGTATATGCTTATAGTTTTAAGTACATCGTTTTTAAGAAGTTTTTTTTAAACCTGTTTTCAACCGATTATTTTAAACAATTCGTTTTATTTCCTTAGTGTTTGATGCATTTAAAATTAAACATTGTTAATTAATCGATCTGCTCATGATGAATCTGAGAAAATTTTGTTGACAAATTCTTGAAATATTACATAAATTAAGAAAGATATTCTTTAGTGGCCATAAAGTTTAAAACGCTTAGTGACTGTTTTCAGCAATCATATTACAAAAAAATACTTTGTTTCAGTAAAAAATGTTATTATATTAATTCCAGATTAATCCTTTTCACTTTAATTTAAAGCATAAATTCTACGGGAGCTAACAGAAAATTAGAGAGATACTTATTACGTTATGACTGTAGGCCTTTATAATATTATGAGTGAATTATATGACTATCAAAATTTGAAGTTTTAAAATATTTTGATGAAGAAGCTATTAAAGTAGGAATTGCATAAAATATTTAATTATTAAAATTTTAACGAACATTAAGATTGGCGAACCGGCTGGTCGCCAAAGGCGGCTAGTATTCATATAAAGTAGCATTATAAAATGTATGGTTCAATAAAATGAATATTTGAAATGCCTAGAGGAAAAAACGTGAATTTTAAGGATTTTTCGCAAAATGATATTGTAATTAGATTTAAAAATCTTTGATATGACCAAGGTATCTTAACTTAAAAAAATTAAATGAAGTTGATAAGTATTTCGGAAAAATATTTAAAAAACTTGGTATGCATTTTATATTTCGAGTTTTTTTTGTGTGGTTTAATTTTAGTTAATTTTAGTTCAGAAAACATAAAATTTTTATGAAAATTCAGTGCGTGTGTATAAAAATATCTCTAAAGAAATGACATTTAATTAGAATTAGAAAATCATTCGCAGTTTTGCTCCAGATAAATTTATATAAGAGTATTTTGAAACTTTCGAAAATTATACATCTTTTAATTTTTTAAAATTAATACATTTCTTTTCAAAAGTTTTTTTAAACAAGTTATTTGATGCTTTTTTTTTAATTTTGATATATATTTATAAAAAAATGGTAACCCCAAGTGAATAGTCCGCAAAAGTGCCTAATAAAGTATCCATTCTTGAAAGACATTCAGAAATTTAGATTGATGTAGATTTCATTCTTATATAATGAAGAGTTTTTTTTAAAGAACACATCATGAAAATTTCAAACATTTTTTTTTTGGGGGGGGGAGAGTGGGTGGTGGATAGCCGAAAGCATCTATTTGATGTTTTTTTATTATTATTATTTATATTAAATATTGGCTTCTATTTAAGTTAATTTTGTTTTAATTACAGTACATTCTAGAGTACTATTCAGCGTAATCTTTTTTTATACTCAATTAAACGGGAAAGGCAAAGCGTTGCATTGGCAGCATTACCACGGCATTGGAAGTGAGCTCTGCCACGATACTTCTACGTGTCGTGTGCAAAATACAAGTGTGACAGGAAAAGAGCAATGTTTTGTTTGTTGGTCATTGTTTTGTCATTGTCGAAGATTAAACTACCAGTACAGAACCTTCCGTTTTAACTCGACACATTTCCGGCAAGTGCTTCTATGATTAACCGAGCCGCGGCTGTGTTGATATTCTATGTGGCTTGAGATAGAGGGCTTAGTACCCAATAAGAAGTGAGATAATACGCATTATAACAGTGAATTGTTGGTATAAAAACTTTGTACTATTATATATACATATTATAACAACACAAAACTATTAAAACTGTCCAAAACTCGACACTGTTATGTATACGTATTACAACAGTGTCAGCCGGCGTCCTGGCCTAGGGGTAGTGCGTCTTCCCCGTGATCTAGGCGTCGAGTCCTGGTTCGGGAATGGTTGTTCTTTACCCTGTGTTCTATCGGTCAGGTGTGGGAAAGAGCCCCCCCCCCCCACCTGTAAAAAGGGGTTGTGCAAACGAGTGTGTGAGTGTAATCTTCCTATGAGCTAGAAGTAAAACTTCTGACCTGGGGTGCTCAGGGGCTTTTGCCCTCAGAAGCTACTGCACAAACTCGGCTTAAATCGCTTTACCAGGACCATATAATGAAATTTGTGTTACTACGACCACTTCAGAGCAAAAGAGCTGAAGAGGTTGCATTGCAAGTACTTGATATCTTTTTGATATTTGGGGATCCTTGAATACTGCAATCTGATAATGGAAGAGAGTTTGTAAATTCAGTTATAGAGCAGTTATGTACGTATTGGCCAGAATTGAAGATTGTTCATGGGAAGCCTCGTCACAGCCAGTCGCAGAATTCGGTTGAGAATATCAATCAAGACGTAGAAAATATATTGGCATCATGGATGAAGGATAATAAAACTACAAAGTGGCCCTATGGTTTTCGTTTTGTCCAATTCATGAAAAAAAGAGTTCTACATTCAGGAATTAAGCAATCACCATACAAAGCTATGTTTGGGATTGAACCAAGAGTTGGAACGACAACCTCAACTTTTCTATCAGATATTATAAATACTATTGAAGACGAGGATGAACTTCAGAAAATTTTAGCGGATATGAACGCAGAAGAGCAAGAAACTGAATAAGCAAAATTAGGGGAGCATATGCTTGCTAATATGTCGATCAACATTTTTCTAATTAGAGAGGAAACCAAATTAAATTTAATAAAGCAAGTCAAACGAATGAAAAAGATCTCCGATGCAACACATCCTGAGGTTGATATTGGAAGTAATGTTGTTGTTCCTATTCCAGATTGATAGAGCAAAAGCTGATTTGCGAAATCTCATCAGTGTACTGCTTGAAAAAAATAAAGATGGCCTGTACAAAATTGGTACTAACGATGGAGTGCTGAAGAAACTGTATTCGAGGTAAGAAATTATATTTAAACTTAATTAGTTCAGTATTTATTCAATAAATATAATTTATTCAATTTATATTAACTTTAAATTTTATAAGTATTTATACAGTAGATTATATCTATTCAGGGTGCAAGTTTGATACAAACGTTTAACATATTCCCTGATTTTTAGATCTGAATTCGATGTATCGCAGCAAATTTTCTTGACTAAAGAACAAGTACCGAATCAGGAAATTTCTCTGAAAACAGCAGCAAAAAAAGGAGATATAGGAATTGGGCAAGGGTTCATCCACTGTTCCTGTAAAAAGCACTATTCTTCAAAGAGATGTTTCTGTATGAAAAATGGTTCTCTTTGCAATTCTAAGTGTCACAGTAGTTTTCCTTGTCGAAATAAATAATCTGTAATAACAGTACTGCTTTAAACAATATCCAAATAAAGTATTTTCTTCTTCAATGATAGGATTTTTCCTCAAATACTGTTTTACTAAATATAATTTAATATAATAATTTTGGATAGATGCAAATAATTTTGTCTAACAAATCAGTCAAAACACGAATAAAATAGTTATCCCCAGCGCTGTTAGTGAGAACGCATTTTTCCTTGTTAATTCGGATTTTCCCTGGCGCTGCCAGTTAGAAAGCGTTTTCCCTAGTGAATTCGCGTTTTGACTGATTTCGGGTTTTCACTGTAACATATATACATAGTCAATACAATATATATATATATATATTGTATTGACTTTTGTATTTATATATATTTTTTTTTGTTCTATTACTTTGGCAAGGATCATGATTAGAATTATCTATAAAAAAATTCGTATGAACCCTATCACAAAATTTTCACTCAAATTATGATGTTTTTTATTCAGTAAAATAAAATGAAACTTTGGTTAATTAATTTTTTTCTCTAGCCATTAGAATTTTCTATTGGCACATTGTTTAAATATTGTCTGTAATTCGAATTTGTTTTAGTTGATTCAAATATATAAAAAAGGTAAAACGCTGCTTTTATTCCTGATTTGTTTTTATTAGTTAAATATATCTGCGATCACAAATGAATAACTTTTTTAAGGCTCTGAATTAATTTTTTCTTTTCGCTGAATCAATCACTTTATTTATTAAAATTACAAATTATTTATTTATTGTATATTATTTATTACGAAGCATAAATAATAAACTTAATTAATATTTAAGATTTTTTAAAATGACATTTTCTTTTGCTACTTGTTTTTAGACCTAAATTTTTTTATTTCAAATTTAAAAAAAAATTATTTGTGTCTTATTTGTTTCGAACTATGGAACATTAGCAGTGAGTTCAATATTGCATTTTAATGAAACTTCCAAATTGCTTACTTTGAGAACTGCGCACTGGATGAGATTTTTGGCTGCACTGAGGGCCATGGGTCCAGGAGGAATGTTAAAGAAGTTGCCAATAAAGGCAATGGACAGTGATTTCTCATTGAACTCGTGGGAAAATTGACCGATGTTGTTCCAGCCCCTGCCCACGTACACTCTGCCATCATCTCCAACCAGGAAATTGTATCCAATGTTCGACCAATCTAAAATATTGCAATAAAAATTTATTGTTTTGTCTTTTCTTTGTATCATTTATTCTGTTTTTTTTCTCAGAAAGTTAGACTGAATTACTACTTATATTATTACTACTGATTAACTACTTAAATTATTACATCTCTTAATTTATCAATTTGCATGTAGTGGAATGATCATGTTGATGAAGTTAACACTTAATTCTGCTTTATCTTTATCGGTGTCCTGGCATTTTTATAGAATTAAATAAACATACATGTCAAAAGTAAACATACGTGGCCGGTCTTATGAAAGTTACAATGAAAAAAACCTGAATTTATGTGAATCGTCTATACGTTTTAATATGTTTAGCAAGACCCGAAGTTAAGGAAGTCGCAAAAAGCGTGTAAATCAAGGGTCTGATTTTACATACATATCATTTTGATTGATGCTATTTCGATTTATATAAATTCAAATTTACGCAAACCCTTATTTTTTTCTTTTCTCTTTGAATGTTTCATATTTTTGAATAGATACAAATGCAGAATTCAGAAACTGAAGAAAACAATTATCTCTATATCTACATACTCTATCTCTATATCTATATAGGGTGGCAAAAAGTCTGTAGAAACTTGAAAAATTCATAAAACCTGAAAAAATAACCAAAATAAAAAACGATTTTTTTTAAGATAAGGGAAAAAAACAAAAAAAAAAAACCAGCCGACAGATGGCGCTGGTACGAACGACTTAGTTGGAAATATGCAAATGAGACAGGTGATAATAAATATTTACGCTCTTGATTCAGAACCAGTTCTCCGTTGCCTGCCATGTAAGTGAACAAGAGCGCTGAGAGGGAAAGGCTTCGGAACTGGAGAGTTTCAGGTTCGAGACCCGATTCTACGGAATTTGTGAAATTGTTTTACCTGAACCAGGAATCAGCGACTGCCGCACTGCGTAAATTTCGACTTCAGAAAAATGTGAAGACTAAAAAAGGGTCTTTAATAGTGTCAGGTCTCATAAAGCTTATTCAGCAGTTTGAGGAAATTGGATTACCGGAGGACCGTGTAAGGTTCGGAAGACCAAGTCTAAAGCATACACGTTCGGCAAGCGTTGCAGTCCAGATGCAAACATTAGAGTCAGAATCCGCTGCAGGGACTAGCAGTGCACGGGAAGATGGCAGAAGCCAAGTTTCCATGGCATCCTCGGTCTCCAGATCTTACACGAGCAGACTTTTGGCTATGGGGAAATTTAAAATTCCGGGTGTATCGATCCCATCCACACAATCCTTCGGAATTGAAAGATGCAATCCGCCGAGAGATGTCTTGTATACAGCTGGACATACTGCTCTCTGCCGTTGCTGGATTTGTGACACGCCTGCAATGTGTTATCATATGTGGTAGTGGACATGTGGAATACATATTGCTATAATAAATGGTTTGGTAATATTATTCTTGTTATTTGTGTGTCTTTTCTTTACTTACATACAAAACGCCCCCTATCGGCTGTTTTTTGAATTCTTTCTTTAAAAAAAATCCCGTAATTTATCGAGGCTAAACCAGCAAACCGTTTTTTATTTTGCTTCATTTTCCGGGTTTAATAAATTTGTAAAGTTTTTACGGACTTTTTGCGCACCCTGTATATACAGTACGCTCCCGAGTATTTGGTTCGTGATTATCCGGATTCCGTACCATCCGGCCTAGTTTTCTTTTATCGTATTTAAAGGAGGAAAGCAAGGCTTGCATTAGTGACATTGCCAAGGCATTGGAACTCGGATGTCTGTTATAATCCTCCAATCGTGTCTTTTGTAAAATACAAGAGACCGCGGTGGCCTTGTGGTAAGGTTTCAGATTCGAAACCCGATTCTACGGAAGAATCGTCGTGTAAGCGGGTCTGGTGTACGTTAAATCCGTCCGTGCCAAACGTCCCGTAACATTAGGCTGGTGTAGTGTTAAGAGGGGGGTGGCAGCTCAGGTGTCGTCCTCGTCATCTGACCCTGGTTCAAACACGAGGCCTGTCCCAAAATAGCCCTAGTATTGTTTTAAAATGGGAAGTTAATATAACTAAACTACCAAACCAAACTTTGCAAAATACAAGTTGTGGCAGGAAAAGAGCAGCGTTCTGCTCGTAGTCATTGTTTTGTCAGTGGGTAACGAATCAGTCATTGTTTTGTCAGTCAATTGTTGCCTCTGTTCCTAATTATAACTGCACAGTACGTACAGAATTCGTAAATTGTTCTTGGGATATATTTAATGTTTTGTAAGTGTATCACAGAGAAGATTTCAAAATGGGTGATAACCGAAAAAGTTATCGTGACTATGGAGGAGAAATTACATACTATACAGCGACTAGACCCTGGTGTAACAGCAAAAACTGACAACTGCTTCTGTGATTCATCAGGCAGCGTTCACATGCTACTTCGCTTGAGATAAATGGAAGGCTTAGTAATAAGAAGTGAGAAAATACGTATTGAAACAGTGAGTTCTGGTATAAAAGCTTGTCTTCTGGTATTAGTGGGCAAAGAAAAACTTTGAGAGAAGGGTCATCCTTCCAGAAGCCAGATCAGGTGTCATCCTTAACCTCAGATAGCTGTTCAAAATTAGGAGGCCAGTCAAATAGCCCTAGTGTTGCTTTAAAAATTCAGGAGGTTAATATAACTAAACTAAAAAAAATTAAGCTAGAATCAATGAACCATTGGACTCGCATAGCAAAGATCTAAAAGTAGATGAGTTTATATAGATCCATTAATAAATTATTTATATAGGATCCAAAATCTCAGACCTAGATCCATTAGAAAAGCGAACGGATGTTGCAAGTGTTATAGAAAGTTCATTTGAAAATTGATACAAATTATATAGATAATAGATTGTAACGAGGAATGAGTTATAGCTACTGGATTAGGAAAATGAAAGGAATTAAAAAATCGTTTGTTTGTTAATAAGAAAACCTTATTTGAGAAAAAAAAACCTTATTTGAATTATTTAGCGAATCGGTTAAATTTTATGAATCAGCTGATATCATACTACTTTTTGTATATGATTCTCATATTGATATGTACTATATTGTATCTATACGAATGAAAATTTATATTCCTTATTACATATTCTTTTTCTAAACAGCTATTTTCTAGCTTTTGCTTCTGATAATTCGATTCTACTTCTATGCAAAGTTAAATCCCGGCTGATATGAATCCGCTTTACGTGTTTTTCGTAGATATCTGTCTTTTCGTGTTACTCTGGAGTATATGTGCATAAGTATTTAAATTTTAATTAATTAGAATTAAGAATTAGAAAAACAGTATCGTGAAAAAGCTTTTAAGAAAGAATGTAACTTCCATATGCATATAAAATAGTTCATTTTAAAATAAATATGTGGCTTATGAGTGAGTTATTTCGATATTGATGACCTCATAATATTTTACCAATGCGTCTCTCGACTATGGCTTTTTCTTTCGTATACAATTTCTTCGTAACAATCTAATATATATTTTTTAAAATGTATTAATGCACTCTAAATTTCTAATTAGACTTGAATGAAAATTATTCTTAATCTCTAAAATAGAACTTCTTTTTTTTTTATTTGAACCGAGACTATCCGTCATGTTTACAGTTTTCATTTGTTTTCCCAGTGAATCTGGGTCTGAAGTGCCAATTAATTCCTATGCTAGCGATTTGTTTCCATATCTGCGTACGCTCGTCATTTGGCAGTTTTTGACTATGCAAGTCCTGTAACACAATGATGTCAATACTATCCACTTTTGAATCTAGTTCCCTGACGAGACTAATTACTTTATTTTTGATAAGAACGATTAATGCCTGTTTGAAGAGGTTTTATTTTTATTTTCGAATTTTGTATTTGTATCATATTCCAAAATACAGAAATTCAAAATGGGAGGAGTGGAAAATAACGAATCTTGTAACTTTGCGCAAGTCGAGGATATTACTGGGCGATGATAGAAGTATTTTTTTCGCACCATTTCCATAACAACATAAAAACAACAACAGTAACTAATGTTAAAATGGAATGTCGTATGTCGGTATGAACATAATTTTCTAATAGAATATAATAGGATTGTTTGGAGAACATCTGGAAATGTTAAAAGGCAGCACGATTCCTATTATAATTAAGAGCTGGCAACTTCTGAGAATGTTATGACGCCAAACTTAAAATTTTAATGCGAACTTAAAAATTTTTTTACCCCAAAATTATAATTTTCCGAAAGATGAGTGAAATTATTTCGATCCATAAGACTGCAATTTTAAAGTACTTTTAAATAAAATAATTTCACTTAATAAATGGATTTCCCAGGATCCAATCTGCAACATTTAAATACTCCTGGATAAACTACCAACGTTTGATGACACTGCTGTGCTAATAAGAAAGCGGAGCGGCAAGAGGAATGGTAGTTTGATTCTTTAACGGATCTGCGCTTATTGCAATAGGTGGTGGTATCAAAGGTGGCAATTTTCGCCTGAGAAATTTTATATATTGAACGCTATTGCACATAGTTTAAAACTAAATTTTGTAGTTTGGTTATTATCATGTGAGAACATGATAGCATTTATCATGTGAGAACATAATGTTGTTTTTGTTAGTGGGGTTTGAAGCTCGAAATCGCGTAGGAAATGAATATTGAAGCTCAAAATCGCGTAGGCAATGAATAAAGCATAAATGGCAATTTTCATCATCATCTTTTAATCGCCTATATTTTTTTGCCCGCTTTTACCAATATTGCATTATTATTATGTTTGCTTCTTTGAAAGCAGATGCGTTTTTAAAAGGTTGACCTGCTTTTACAAGTATTGCTTTGTTATTACGTATGCTTCTTTGACAGCAGTTTCATTTTTAAAATACTGACGTAGAACCATAACATCATAGCTGTTAATTCATCACAAAATTGGTCGAGCTCCAAAATTTTGTTTACCAGCTAGAAAAATTGAAAATGGAAGTTTTAAAAAAATTACCATTATATATATATAGTTATTGTTTCAAACCGGTTTAAACTGGTTAATGACTTAAATTAATTAAGACAAATAATGACTTAAAAATAATATTTTTCTCACATGATAACTTGAAATTGGCGATCGTAGATTTCATTAAATTTTTTTATTATTTATTTATTTATTTTACTTTCTTGTATGCGAAATATACAAAGAGAAAAAATGATAACAGTAAAAAAATTCGAACTCGAGATTGTGACAAATTCCCTGAGTGCGAAAAATACACATTTGGAATTATATCTATCATGAGCACGATAACTCAAAAACGCTTTGTGTTAAACATGTATAATTTGTTATACGGTTTCTACACCAAATGGGTAGATTTCTATCCAATTTTGTGCGAAATCCAATCATAAAGTCTAACTATCCGAGCATACGTGAACACGACAACTACAAAACGTAAAATGCTAGATATATAAAATGTGGTACTCGATTTTAGCATCTAAACTGCAAATTTTTTTCAAATTTTGAACCATATTTGTCAAAGTGTTGACCGTCTGTCGGTCTGTACATTCGCATGTATATAAACAGGATAATTCAAAAACGGGAGGACTAAGATTAATGAGACTTGGAGCATGATCTTGTGATTAGAATTGTAATTCTTCATCAAATTTTAATTTAAATCTCTAGATAGAAAAACGTCAAAATGGCGTATTCGGAGTTTCATTATTGTACTATGAAGATTAAAACTCTCATGTGTAGAATTCTGAAAATAAAAATGTGAACACTCGTGGCGTTCACAATCTTGCCAAGGTCTGCCATTTTTATACACGTGGGAATTGCAATTAATTGCACCGGAGGGTGTCAAGGACGTGGGATCGTTATGTATCGAACGCCCCAAGCACGTGGAAACATCAAAAGTGCATCGTTACTGTTTGCCATTGATGATGATTGACGGGAGATTAAAATGTGGTGTATATCCAAATCATGAAATTAATTTGTAACAATAAGATAAATAAAATTTACTATTGAGTAAATTACTTTGAATTTATCCCGGATGAAACCGGATAAAAATATCAATATATGGATAAACAAAAATGGTTGGTAAGTAATTCCACATCTCCTCCTAAGCCAGTATCAGACAAACTTGGAACAGCTAAACTTTCGATTTCAGCCAAACTTGGAACAATTATTGTTTAAGGCAAGAAAAAGAATACTCTCAACTTTTCAAAGTTCAAAAGTTAACTAAATAGTCATCTAATTGGAAATGAACCGAAAATTTGTAAGTTTTCAGCAGTCATTTCAAAACCAAATATCGCTCAAAAAATATTTTTATATCAGCTTAAAATTTCTTCATTGATATCAATTCAATATCTATTCAATTTTTTCTTTAATTTTTATCAGTTTTAAAAATTAATATTTAAGTGTAATTTTAACAATGCATTCATTTTTGATACTAAATATAAATCAATTTCTTTGCTTTCGTTTCTAAGACGTGCATTTGGCATATCGTTCAAAATCTGGCCTTCAGTACCAATGCATTGAATTGTGAGATTTTTACTTCACTTGATAATTTTTGTTCACTTAATATTTTTTACCAATACCATACATCATTCAAACCATACTGTTATAGCTAAATAAACAGGCTAGCTTTTTAAAGGTTATATTAAAAAATTAGGAATAAGAACGAAATGTGCATTTGTTGCAGGAAATCGATGGCAATATTTGTAAAATAAAAAAATGTAAGCGCATGAAGAAGTTATCGCCCTTAAACGTATATAAGCTAGTGACATAGTAAAAATTGTACTTTTGTTTCGAAGAAGAAAGAATTTACTTAAAATGTCATGTGTTATGAAATGAGCTTAAAGCTTCGAGTTGAATTAGAAAACATTGCCTTTCTATTTAGTTGCGATAAACTCTCAGGATTATTGTTAATTTGTATGTTTTTGTAAAAACTTCAAAAACTTTTCTATCGATAGCCCCTGACATACGAGAAAACTCTCTAAAAATTGCTTTCTAAAAACATATTAGCAGCCTTGGTGGTCAACTATTCGCTTACCATCTATACATTTAAAATAATTGATGAAACCAAATAATTACTCTTCAGCCACAAATACTGAAGCGATTTCGCCAATTTCTATTCTATATGGAATTAATGTCACAAATGTTTATGTGAATTACATGTCAAACCAAGGGTTCCTCTTCTTTCAGTCATCTCCAATTTATAAAAGATATTTCAAAAGCATATGCTTTCTTCAATTGACAAAAGCATATTTCATTGTGCATTCTCTATGAGGAAAAACTTTGACAGAATCGCCAGTCACAACTTTTTAAGAAAATATCTAATGCAATAATTTTGACAGTTTTCATTTCGTATGAAAACTTACGACCTCTGGAGGGCCATAGTGGCCTGGTGGTAAGGGATTTTGGTCCTTAGGGTTTTAGGCTCGACATCCGATTCCACCGAAGAACCGTTATGTAAGCGATCTGGTGCACACTAAATCCGTTGGGACCAAACGTACTCCCGCTGATGTGATGTGGAAGTTTGGAAAAGAGGTGCCAGCTCAGATGTCGTCTTCGTCATCTGACCGCAGTTCAAAATTATGAAGTCCGTCTGGAAAAGCCCTAGTGTTGCTTTAAAAACAGGTCGTTAATATAACTAAACTAAACTCAAACTGTGACCTCTGGACATATCATCAGAAATAGTCATGTCAATTCCGCCTCGAATTTCGAGAGATATTTCGAAATAAAATTTAAATACATAATTTAAAATACATAAAATGTTAAAAATGACAGATTAAAACTATAAAAATCTTACTGAGTTCATTCATATGATACTGTTGTAACTGGTGCATAATTTTACAACAATCGTGCAATCTGTTGCAAGTTTTTTCAAGCGTATGAGACAAAATAACGTGGTCTGGCTTCGAATGGAATTCAGGACCTTCGACGATAGTCTTGGCTCGACAGACGAGGGGCAAGATTACATCAAAAGAACTGCAACCTAAAAAAGTAAATAATCGAAATAAATGAGCTTCTAAAAAATTACGCTATCATTAAGGTTATCGTCATTTCAGTTCTATTAACGTTTCGTTTTTAAAGCAACACTATGATTATTTTGGGGCGATACTCGTCTTTTTGAACCCGGTCGGATGACAAGGGCGATATCTGAGCTGGGGCGATACTCGTCTTTTTGAACCCGGTCGGATGACAAGGGCGATATCTGAGCTTGCACCTCCCTCTCCAAGCTTCCGCACCGCATCAACGGGAGGGCGTTTGGCCCTAACGGATTTAGCCTACACCAGGTCAGTTTACATGGCAGTTCTTCGATAGAATCGAATCTCGAATCTGAAATCCTCTGATTCTAAAGCCGAAATCTTATTACCAGGCCACCACGAACTAATGTTGTTGTCCTGCGTCATATAATTAATATTGTATCAATTATGTATTATTTCACTGTTCATTTCAAAAATCAACCGTTAATTCATGAAATTCCAAGTTTTAAATTTTTTTTTATCACCATCAATAATAAATTAAGACTACTTGATTTCCTCAATTATGTATAGCCTTCTTCGTATATTTCAACCATTCATAATCTAATTTCAATATTTTTAATGGAATATAACAATTTTTAATTAAATTTTAATTTCCTGAACATAACAAATATTATCAATGCAGTAAGCTTGTCTTCAAATTAGAGATCTTTCTGTAATTAAATTTAATATGTATAGAGTGTCCCCACCAAAAAAAAAAGTGGAACAAGAGCTTATTCCCTTAGTTATTGCAGTCAGGCATACATTTTCAGTTATAAAGTTTGATCAAATGAGGTACCTAAATGCATGAAATTGAATTATTGTATGGCAAATCAGTTAGTTAAATATCAGTTAGTTAAATATTTATCCTATACTCACTTATATGGAAAGCAAAGTTTCATGCTTCTATTTGTAAAATTCCCTGAATTATTAGAAAATAAATTTATTTACTTAGATTATTTTTCTATATCTCTGGTCTCTGAGCGAGTTTTTCATTATAATTTACAAAGATGTTTATGTACCACAAAAGATTATTAAAAGATCAGAATCAGAAAATAATAACTCATTTATTATTAAGTTTCATTAAATTTTGAAAAACGGTCAGATAATATATTGATTGAAGTACTTAAAAACATTCAAAATGAATTCTTTTGATGCTTTCGATCTGCTCTTTCAAAATGGTGGTATCAAATGGCGACGAAAATTGGCGAAATCTTCCAGTTGTTGAGATTAGGACATCTATCTAAATTCTATTTATGGTTCTCCGAAAAGGGAGACCGAGGAGAAAGATGATCCTTACTGGCGTATCTAGGAGTCATAAGAGAGTGTAATAAATAAAAATGGATAAATCCGGTTTCAGTGGTTGTGCTTGGGGGACTGGTTCGTTAATTTTTTCCATTTGTTTTAAATATACAAGTGTTTAGCGAACAGTTGGTCACAGAAGGTGGATATTTATATAGAAGAAAAATTTTGTTTTGTATAATTCGTAAACAAAAAAAAAAAAAGTTTATCAATTGAGACAATAATCCGACTTTTCAAATTCGTTCCATAAAAATGAAATTAACTTAACTTAAGTGAATCATAAAAATTATTACCAATTAAACCACTTGAAATGATTGGAACAGGCATCAGCAAGAAAATAGTGCACGCTAGACAGATTTTAAATGAAATATCCAATTTCGCATTTTTTATGAACTTCTGTAATAAATTAGTTAAAAAATACCTATTAAATAAAGAACAGAAAAAGGTTGTTTCAATCGAAAGAAAAACCTACTATTTTTCATTAAATTAAATTAAAAATTACCATGAAGAGTTTTCAAATTAAATAATAATAACTGGACGGAACTGCACGATTTTTAGACATCAAATCTGCTTTCAGCAATTAAGTCGTAAAAAAAAAATCACCACTTTATTTGGTGGAAATTGAAATGTGCATAACTATGAATACAAGCGTATACTTACAAAAAATTCCGTTTTAAATTTTTATCTATTGGAACTTTAATTTTAGAATGGAGATTTGTGTTACATGCAAGACGCAACACGATAGCACACTGATTGTTTGATTGAATCACCATGTTTTATTGCATAAATTTTATTGATAAGAGATTTATTAGACAGTAGAATTAAGATACACACTTTTACACAAGCTGGAAACATTTTTATAACAATAAAGTGTGGCAACAGGTAACAGACGTGCTCAATTAGGCAAATGGGTAAGGTGGGTTTACACTCGGCTAGTTATAAGACGGCCAGTAGGCAAAGCATGCTTAGAATCGTCGTATAAAAGCAGGCTGTGATTTTCACTTGATTTTGTTTGAAGTCATTCTCGTGTTAGCTTCCGTCATGAACGGTAGCGTTTGCGAAGAAGGTGGAAAGCGCAGATGCGCGGAGACGAATGAAGAAATGATCATTGATGGCAATCATAGTGATCTGCCTCAAACTAAAGAGAAATACACTTGCATCCATTGCAAGGAAAGATTGATGATCCGCGATGCGGTAAAAGTCCTAAGACTTGAAATTGAAGGTATCAACCAAGCCACAAGGCATGCCAAGAGGGAGCAGATTGATTATGCTCACCCGCATCTTGCAGCCATGGAGTCTAGAAGAAAACAAGCGATTCAGGAGATGGAGACCCTTCTGGGTAAGATGAACCTCGTTAGTTCTTGTCAGGACTCGAAATGTGAACACTCTAAGGAACCCTTCCTGAACCTGAGTAATGATAATTTCGTCTCTCCAACAAAGAGGAAACTTGCCAGAAATAAACCGGAACCCCCTAAAAATGTAATTAACATAAGCAATAAATTTCAAGTCCTCAATAATATTCCAGTTGAAAATGAAACTCCCAACACTGCAGAACATAAAATACCACCAATAATGTTGAAATATGCAGATAACTTAAATGAAATTTTATCCCAAATTGCCAAAACCTGCGGCAAAACTGTCAACAAACTGAATAAAGGGTTCATAAAAATATTCCCAGAATCGGCTGATCAACACAAAGCCATTCAAAATTTCTGCAGGCAGCAGGGTTATGATTATTATATCATAACCCCCCAAAACAAAAGACCATTAAAAGCAGTCATCAAAGGGCTCCCCCATGAATACGACACAAAAATAATAGCTCAAAACCTAGTTGATAGTGGTTTCCCAGTGACTAGGGTTGTTCAACTTACCAGCTAAGAACTAAGAGACCTCTTCCATTTTATATGGTTGAACTTAATAAAACTGAAAAAGCCGAGGAAATCTTTAAAATAGAACATCTGGATTACCTTAGTATCACAGTAGAGCCCTACAGAGGTCGCAACCTAGTCTCGCAATGTTATCGTTGCAACTTTTTTCACCATGCAGCGAATTACTGCAACATAAAGCCCAGATGTCTGAAGTGTGGCGAAAGCCACGAAACTAATGCTTGCGTAATAAAAGAAAAAATTGAAACGCCAACTTGCATCAATTGCGGCAAACAAGGGCACATAGCATCTTACCGCGGCTGCGAGGCCTTCCCAAAAATTCAGTCTGCGAGAAAAAATAGGGACAACTATTTTCACAAAAATCAAGCTCTGATCAGACCAAATGTCAGTTTTGCAGGTCTTTTTAAAAACACAAGCCGTCATGAGATAGCGCCTCCATTACACTCTTACCACACAAGCCCACCAGAGCTGGCGCCACAAACCTATGGTCACAAATAAGCCAACAACACCGTTTTAGAAGGCAATGATTTCGCTGACATTATAGAAGCAATGAAAGAACTGAAAAAGCTAACGACCGAGTACCCTTTACTCTTTTCACAGCTTAAAAAACTAAAAACCGCAAACACTGTTATGGAAAAACTGGATATACTCATGAAGGCATTCGATAACCCAAGTCTACCTGTCACTAACTAGTTTTCTCCTGCAATAGCCTTCGCATAGTCTATTGGAACGCAAATGGCATTAACAATAAAATAATTGACCTTCGTAATTTTGTAAATAAGTATAACCCCGATGTAATCCTACTGCAAGAAACCCACCTTAGACCACAAAGAAAAATTTTCCTGGCAAACTATTTCTCATATTACAGTTACAGAGCTAACCAGGCTGGCGGCGGTACTGCAATTTTAATTAAAAATGGTTTACCTCACAGTGAGGTCCCCCCACCTTTACTACAACATGTAGAAGCTAGCGTGGTAAAATTAAATTTTAAAAATCAAGATCTAATAACCTTAATCTCTATTTATATCCCCCCCTAGTGCAGATAATTCCAATTTTATTTTCGACATCGAAAACCTGATGCAAACAGGACCTAATCAAATAATTTGCGGAGACTTTAACGCTCACCACGTTAGCTGGGATTGTAAGCGTAACTGCCCAAAAGGTAATTCCCTAAAATCATTCGCCCTTCAGGCCGGATTAGACATTATAGCACCGTCCACCCCCACTAGATTTGGGCCTCAGTCAGCCAATACAATAGACCTCACCTTAATTAAAGACTTCCTGTACCCATATGAAATTCACTCCTTACCTGAACTTAGCTCTGACCATAATCCCATCTTATTAAATTTTTTCTTTAAATATTCCCTGCCCAATAATCTTAATCAATTTAAAACAAACTGGAATAATTTTAAATTAACCCTCAGTCAATCACAAACCCCAAACATTGATGAATTTACAAACCCAGATAAACTTGACCATTTTGTAAACATCTTCGAATCGCAAATTATTAATGCAAAAAATCTAGCCTCTACCCCCATTATAAATAGTCAAAATTTTATTGACCCTAAAATTAGAGACCTAATCAGGGACAGGAACTTTGCTCAGGAAAAATTTTCAAAAAATCAGAGACCCAGTCTTCAAGAGACTAATGAACCAAATTAATAAGGAAATTGAAAAACTTAACAATAAAATCCAAAGCAATGAATTTATACACAAATTAATTAGTGTTAACACAGAAGACGGATCAATCTGGAAACTTGTCAAAACTTTTAAAAGTAAAAAACAAAAAATTCCGGCCCTTAAAGGCCCTGCTAGTATTGCAATAACTGATAAAGAAAAAGCAAACTGCCTGGCGGCTAGCCTTGAGAAACAATTTCAACTTAATGAATTGAGCAATTTCACCACAGAACATAATGTAAATAATACAGTCAAAGGCTTTCTCGACTCATTGCCACAAAAGTTTATTGATATTCCCCCTCCCTCAACTGATGAATTAAAGGATCATATTAAAAAACTTAATATCAAAAAAGCCCCTGGCCTTGACAGTATTAACAACAAAATGTTAAAAACACTTCCGGACAATTACCTAAAATTTTTAATTAATATAATTCATAGCATTCTCAAATTAGGATATTTTCCCATGTCATGGAAAACAGCTGCAGTTATCCCCATATTAAAACCAGGAAAAGATCCAACTGATCCCTGCAGTTATAGACCCATATCCCTACTCTCTTCTGTCAGCAAAATTGCTGAACAGATAATTCTCAATAGATTAAATAATTACCTAGAAGAACATAATATACTAACACCTGAACAATTTGGATTTCGCCGTAACCTATCTACAACCCACCAATTAATTGGAGCAGTAGAATTCATTGAGGAAGGTTTTGAAAATAAGCAAAAAACTGCAGCGGTTTTCCTTGACATTCAGAAAGCTTTTGACAGAGTTTGGCAAGATGGTCTTATATACAAGCTAATTAATTACAACATACCCCCACACCTTATCAAAATTATAATTTCTTACCTCAGTTACAGATCCTTTAAAATCAAGATAAACAATGAATTTTCGGAAGTAAAACCTATTCTTGCAGGTGTACCTCAAGGATCTAAACTAGGGCCAATTTTATTTTCCTTGTTTATTAATGATATCCCCAAGCAATTTAACACTATGTTGTGCATGTACGCTGATGACACTGCAATACTAGCTAGAAACAAAAATCAAAATTTCATTACCATAGCTTTAAACCGACATATTAAATCTCTTGAGGACTGGTTCGTCGAATGGAAAATTGAAATAAATGCTAGTAAAACTGAAGCTATAGTTTTTAATAAAAATAACTGTAAAAAGAATTTCTCCCCAGTTAAAATTAAAAATCAAACTGTCCCGTGGTCTAAGGAATGCAAATATTTAGGTGTTATTCTAGATAGTAAATTAACTTGGAAACCCCACTTTATTTACACAGCTAAAAAGTTTCGAGACCTAACTCGTAAATTTTATCCCTTAATTTCTCGAAACTCCAAAATGAGTAGACAAAATAAAATGCTTATTTACTCTGCCTACTTGCGTCCAGTATTAACTTATGCCTGCCCTGTGTGGGGATATGCTGCCAAGACTAATCTTAGACTTATTGAACGCCAGCAAAATAACTTAATTAGAAATTTCTGCAATATGAAATACTACATGCCCAATACAAATATGTACTTATGCCTAGACTATCCCCCTCTTAAAAAATTCATTAAAAATCTAGCCACTAACTTCTTTAAAAACATGGATAAGAATGAAAATGAAGCAATAGCTAAAATCCCTAAATATAAACCATCTACAAACTCTAGAAGACCCCGTAATATACTACTTTAATTTATCTCAGCCCCTTAGTTTTTCTTCCTAACTTTTTTTTTTTTTTTCAAACTCAAATTATACTGTATCTCAATAGCCAATTCTAGCTCACAAGCAGTAAAAACTGACTAAGCCCAACGGCAGCGTACCCCCCCCCCCACACCCTCACCCTAATATCAGACAATCACAATGAGTCCTGACACTCGTCATCTCCAAATTTCGTCGAAGAAGGCCACGGCAAAGTATAGACAGCAAAGCACTGTGAAGTCTCTCCTTACCGGGGATAAGCCCCTGCCGGGGCTAGGCGCCCCGTCAACCCAACCATCAAGCATGCACTTAAATATGAGTCTGAATGACCTCTGAAGAAACATTTGATTTGTAGATGTTGATGAAAAACAAATGTTAACTCTCGCCGAGAAGAGAATAGATTTGCGCAATGTAAACATGAAATAAAAAAAAAAGGTTCCAGGTTGTAATAACCAGAAAACTCATGAAGTGAGTTTTTAAACGTATAAATACGATTTTAAACCTCTTAAGAAAAAAAAAGAATCCAAAATCTAAATCATTTGAATCTATACGCTTCAACTGGCAAGTTCAGTTCATCAAGTAGCAAATTTGATAAAAATATTTCTAGAAGTCAGACTATTATAGATTATCTAGCATTGTCCTTATTTCAGTCTTTTGGAAAACAATAAATCGAAATAACATGAAACATGAATAGGGTTAACCAGTAACTGGAAGTGTCAAAAAGCGAATTATTGACATTTTGAATACTTTCAAGCTTCAAATAATCGGTTCAACAACTACTGCTGCATTTCGTTTTTATATATTATTTGTAATCGGTTTAAGTTTATCCAAATACTAGTTTTAAAATTTAAAGACTCGCATTAGACGAACAAAATACTAATTAAATTTCGGAATCCTCTGCAAGAAGTTTGAAAGCATCAGCCAATTGAATTTTTACTGCTAATACAGGATTGCAGTTCAATAGATTTTCCTTTTGTAAGACTAAAAATCTAACAACAAAGATAGATACTAAAAGAAATAAGTTTTTAGAATCATAAAGAACTAGATTTATTAACGAATACATTCGTTACATTTCGATAATCAACTTCACAAATTACTTCAAATTTTGATGCTTGTATCATTAAGTGCATGAAAGAAATGAAAAGAGAATTGGAATAATTACAAGTTTAAAAATATTACCTTAAAATGTAAAAAAAGTATGCCACTAGTTGTAAGAAATCAGTTATAGACCATCCTCTGAACTAATAATCGATTAATCATCTTGGTTTCTATAGCTTAATTTTTTTAACAAGCCATATTTTACTTTTAGAAGACTTGTTTCTTTATGGTAATAAACCATAACAAGCCAATGCGATATTTATATTTTTACAACAGTAGTTAATTTATCCTTTCGATGTGATTTTCTTAAAAGTGATGGCTTTCTTGTTTAACAGGAAGGTCAAGTACGGGAAGATCAAGAGGAAGGTCAATGATTGACCACTTTGTGGCTGGTGATCAGCTGCCTAGAAGAGGATGTCAATTTAGTGAATCGGCCAGTGTTATGGACGGGTTATGATACAGTAGTGGTCCATGACAAATACTGTCCATACTGCTTTGTTCAGTGACGGCGAGGTGGTCGGCTGTACACAAGAGCAAGTAGAAGTAATTAATTTATCTTATATTTCCATAAAAACAAGAATACTTATCATAATTCAAATGATACATTGAAAAAACACTATTACTAAGAGAAAAGTTTCAAATCGTTTCGAATTCTCATGCAATTCGGATCTTAAAGCAATGGTAAACAGTTGAAAACAGTACCATTATTTGCGAAAATGACGATTCATTGCACATACAACTCATAAAATAACTATCCTAAAAATAAAAAAAATGGCAAAACACTTACCAATACCTGGGAAGATACTTTCGCTTTCTGGACTCGCGGTGAAAAATGCAAGTGTCTAATGTATCACTAAGATATAATAGTCAGCTTTATAAGAAACGGAAGTTCCCCTTAATTGTATCATCATATAGGCTTAGAAATACCACAAAAGGTAAGAAAATAGGCAATATTAATCTGTTTTAAAGCACCTTGAATATCCTAACAATTAAAATTATTCTAGTCCATAAGTAATGATATCAGTGATCGAAATGATATCGATAAACCAAATATTACCTGTTTCATATGACTTAACACGGAAAGGAGAGTAATGTTTATAAGTTAAGCCACTTTTGAATTGTTTCTTATTAAACTACTACAGGACCTTTAGCAGCTAAAACAGACCTCGTAAGTTGGTCAAATGCGACTCATCCTAACGCAAGAAAAAAATTTTAAAACTTAATAGATTTTTTATTACAGTTTTATAAGACATTTAACATTATAATTATGAATTTTTAAGTCAGTCAAATAATTTTCATTCATTAAAATGTATGTGAAATATATATATTTTAATGAATGAAAATTAAATATATTGCACATATATTTAATTGTTTCATATAAATTGTCGAAGACAGAATTTGCTTGCATGCAAAGTTTTTTAGAGAATAAGCAACGTATATTAACAAATATTGCACCAATTTACTTCCAAGCAACATAACTTGATAATCATGCAAAGTGATAAATATTTCAATAGATTTACTGAAGTTATTTTACTTTTTATGTTGTTAAAACATGATAATGATTTAAAAAAACATATTTAGCATATTAGCAAGTACTGAAAAAAATATCTAATAATGCTTTGATTTTTCATGATTTTCTTTATTACATGTGTCTAAGCATATCTGGAAAATTCTATATTGATACGATGAACTATTTTTGTTTAATCCTGCGCAAGCTCTGAAAATGTAATTTTGAGAAAAATGATTTTAAAGTTAAAAAAAAAATCCTTTATTAAACTTCCCTATTCACGAATACCATAATCAAATATCGCTAATTTTCACGTTTTTGAGTGAAAAATCAACAGTGACCGTAACGTTTCTGACTATATCTTTTAAACTAATTAAAGTATACAGATCTGCAACACCTTAAAATGTTCAAAACGGTTTCGGTTATCAAATGAAATCATATTTTTTTTTCAAAAATCAAATATTTAAAGGTTCTAGAGTTCCTTAAATCTTTTCTATTTGAGGGCTGCAAAAATATCCTCTGTAAATCAAAAATCAATTTGCGACCACAAAACGTAAGTTAAGTAAAGTTGGAAAATGAAGTATTTTTTAATGCTCAATAAAAGAAACCCATTAAATAGTTTTTAAAAAATAATATTTGATTGATTTTTTTAAACATGAAGGTTTTTGAGAATTATTTTTTCTTACTTGCATTGAAGAATTTGACAGTAACACTTGTTGCTAATGTTTTCACGAACTCATCAGGAGCAATCCATCATAGGCTTAAAAAAAGTTGATATAATCCATTTAAAAAATAATATTAAAAAAGAAGAAATAATTCATTCTTTCATGAAATCAAAAGGCAATAAAAAAAAGAAAAGAAATTATAAAAATTATTAAAAGCTTCATTTGAAACTAAAGAATAAAATTAAATATTTCTGGATATCTAATTATAGTTTAAGTACATTTCGCTTAGTTGCTGAGAATAGATATAATTGATTTTCTCAACTAAATCTAAGCCCGTGATATTGTTATGGGATGTTTTAAAAGACGCTGTAGCTTCTGGATCCGAACCATTCTGACCAAAGCAGAAACCTAGTTTTACTTATGTGAAACAGAAAATATAAATATTTTTAGTAACAGCAACCAAAACAAAGTTAAGAATTATTCATGTGTTTTTGGATATTTCAAGGAGATAGGAACCTTCGCTGCTTTAACTGTTATAGAAGCGAAACAAATTAATACATAGCACTGCTATGGAATAATAAAGAGGTCTGACCTACAGTCAAACTGTCCATTATCATTCCAATAACAAAAAGGGGCGAGCCCTGTGCGATCCATTATACTAAATAACATATGGCCCGATTCCGTTCAACGCTACGTAATGCAGAATTACGAATATGTATATTTGATACCTTAATTCAGGATTATAGAGCGGAAAATTGCCTTGGTTGCACAAATTCGGGCACTCCATTAAATTAAGACTGCGCCACCAACGAAGCAACCAAGTGAATGGTCTTTCAACCCCCTCCTCAACCCTCCACGTTTTCGAAATGGCTGTTCAAAATTAGCGTAACGACAACAAAACAAAATCACCAGTGCCATTTCTAAGCTTTCACGTGGTCACTAAGTGCTTTGAACTTCGTGATGGAAATGACAATGTAACGCAAAAAAAATAAACTTCTGGAGGAGTGGCTTCAGGTTTGAGGCTGGGCATTGGTGGCGATAGTGTCCAATAATAGATCCCGAAAAATCTTGTTATAGAGGTTAAATCCACAAATTTTATGTGACTCTTTGCTAAAAGTTCGTAAAATATTTTGCAAATATTGGAATTTGAAAATTTTTATTCAAGAATTAATAGATTGTTATTGATTTATCGTAAATTATCGAAGTAACAAATGATATTTGGGGACAAATACTTTACTACTAAACAGTCTAATTCTTATTAGTGATAACTGCTGTATATTTATTTGTCCAAGTGTTTCAAAATGCTGATTGAAATCTTTTTCTTATGCCTATCGATGCTTCATGGTTTGGAAGCAATGACGACACCAATGACAACACTTCCACCTACGACACCCCCACCTTTAAATTCTTTTTATTTAAAATATGCGGCATCACAGCATCGGCAAGATAAAAAGTTGGATGTTAAGCCACTAGCTGTCTACAAAGGTAATAAGTAACATTTGCTTTTCTTACTGCTATTTTCCAATGTAAAGTTTCGGCAGTTTCTTCTTTTGATATTTTCCGCAAGCTTTTTCAAGATAAAGCAAAACAGTAAGCTTGACATTTTCGATAATTCCAAATATTCATAAAATTTATGAAAGCATTTCGAATAAATTTTAAAATTAGAAAAACGTTAAGGGAATTACGTAATTTCTTATCACGAAAGGTTTCTAAAATTTAGAGAAGAATTTCCCATTACTTCAGTTACTTTCTGAAACTGTATTTCTATATTTTAAAAATGCATCTCATGTTCATCTTTTAGTTTTTCAGAAGTAAGTTTATAATATTTTAAATATTAAAAAAAAATAAGTAAGAGAGTGTAAAGGACTACTTCTCTGTAATTTTCCCCTCGAAAACTGGACGAAATAATTTCGTTTTTTCTACCTGATATTCCTATTTAATTGTCAAATCGAAAGATAAAGATAATGATTAAAACTAGTTAATAATTTTCACATCTATTATACATTAAAACAATATTTAAAAATTATTTAGCCCATCTGTTGAAGAAACTTCATTCACAGTAAATATTTTTAGCTCTGATTGTTAAAGCCAGTATATGCTTCTTCTAAAGTCATTAATAAATATGAATGGTGCATATTTTCTATCTCTAATATATTAATATATATAAAAACAAAAGAATAAAACTTATATATAAGTTACTTCCCAGTTTTACCTGTACAAATAATGTAATGGCATTATGATTTGTACTCATACTAATTATATTTATTATATTATTATATTATCACGCATATGAGCGTTTAGTTATAAATCAGCAATAAGATTTTATTTTTATTTTCATTCACTTAATAGTTTTTAGAAATAAGGTGTATTCTAAAAATGGCTTCAAAAGGTCATTTTTGTGTTTTAATTTGCTTATATTCATATTCTGATTTAAAGCAATATAAAAGTCATCTTAGGACAAATCTTACAATGTTGAATCCTTATCAGATATTGAAGAAGACGCATGATCCACCATCCTGCACCAGATTTTACCACCTTAGCGTAATTTTTGGAGGACAAAAGGGGTTTATAGATGCCTCGGGCACCAGTCTTAGGCGGTGCCATTAGGAGGTGAGACAAAACATTAGAGCTTTTATGTCACATTTTGGAGAAAGATATAATTGAGTGTGAAAAATTAACACCATTTCTCGGATACCATTTACCTTCACTATGACACTGCAGCCCAGCAGCCGGAAACATACGAGCATATGTTTCCTGCAGCCTGAAACATGTAGGTCTTGATTTTCCCTTTAGAGCACTGTGAATTCTTTTTAGAGGAGAGAGAAAAGTCAACATTAATCAAGTTCAGATATATAATTTTTGAACTTTATAAAATATCATTCGTAAAAAAAAGAAGAAAATAAGGAAAAGAGGGAAAAGAAAAGAAAACCGTTTAACAAAGGAAAATTCCATTGTTCGCTTTCAAATTCCTTTTTGAGAAAACTACAATGAAAAATGCCGACTTTTTACCTGCAGTTTTCCGAAAGTACCTACTTTAGTACCTCCATTTCAGTCTTCTTGTTAGATGAGATCGATATGAAAACTATTAAGGCTGAAATACAAAGAAATTAAATCTCTCTACACCTATTTGATAAAACAAGTTCAGGTGTAAAATTGCCATATATCCGTAAAAGGGCCATTGTAAAAGAGTAAAAGACGGACGACGGCAAATCGATTTTTGTAAACTATTTTAGTACATTTTTTTAAATCAAATTTCACAAATATTTTCTTCGCTCCAAAGAAACTATATTACTCGCTCCGAGTTGCTCATTCCCATCCTCCAAGGTGTGTATATATATATATATATATATATATATATATCAACTTTGATAGCTGTCAATTAAACCGTCAGGTCTGTAGCACATTTTTTTTTTCATCGAACGAATCTATTTCACATATTCATCTTTATTAGTAGAGATGTTTCGTTGTTGCAAGCAGTTAATTCAGTCTCCACGATCGAAAACTAACCTCTTTTTGAATTAAAAAGATCAATTTTTAAAAAAATTTATAATGAATATATTATTTGATGAAAACTAATTGTATGACGTTTCGAGTTTTACTCTTTTTACAAAACTGATTTAAATAATTGCTGCAATAAATGACGAGCCATTTTCAGATCGAGATTATGAGAAATTTAAGCTTTCAAAATTATGTATTACGTATTACTTGCAATTTATCTTTATTTATAAAGACATGTGATTTTTTTGTCAGCTAAGTCTTTCTTTCGAGGATATTAAATATGTTCTTAAATAATATGGTATTTAAAAGAATTTCAATTTTGGATTTATTAAAAGTCCGCTTTAAAAGTTATTTTCTTTTATAAGGAATTTCGGTTTATTTTTAAAATTGTTACACTTATTAATAAAAGAAATAAAAGGTAAGTATTTTTGGGCAATTTTAATTTTTGGAATTGTATTTTTAGTCTAAGCTTAAGCTTTCTTAAATTTTAGTTTTGAAATACAAAAAAACAGTATAAAAACCTTTTTTTGAATTAATTTTATGCGTTTTTACATAATTACATGTTGAAAAGTACGGAGAAACATTTAATGAAAATTTTACACCGGATGAAGTCAAGATCAGATATTGAATTCAGCATACCTACAAAAACTGAAAATAAATATTAAATGCATAATATCATGGTATCATGAAAATTATTATACCATGATACAATTGAGATGAAAATGATTTTTCTCATTTTTTTGGTAGATATTGGGATTGGAAACATAATATTACAACCAAAAGGGATCTACCCTCCCTCCAAAAAAATTAAAATTTAATTACAAGATAGTGAAATTGAAAGACAAATATTCAGCTCTGAACACAGTTGCCAAAAAAACTTACAATAGTTCGTTTCACTAATCAAGAGTTTCGTGTCTCGGGATAGGTTTTAACATGAAGATAATGTAAAACCTCGACATATGAGCGATATACAGTAGTTCCCAAAAGTGATAGTACACTAAAGAAATTTGCAGAAATTGTGTTCTATACTTCTTAATAAAGCATATTATTAGTTGGTTTTTTTTTAATTAGCATCTTTAAATAGTTCTTAATAAAACTGAACAAATATTTTTATAAAAAATCAAGTAGTATTGATCTAAAAGATAAATAAATAAAAAATGTCACAAAATTAGAACACAAAATTCTTCGTACATCCAAACATTATTTATTTAAATTCATCATAAAAATATCTTTTGCGGCTTATTTTTCTTCTAATTGAAAAATACACTAAAATCGTTTTATTTCAGTATTTAATATCACAATTATTTATTCTATTTACTTTATTCTTAGATATGACGCGCATTCGTAAAGAAACGAGTTTAGACGTACGAAAATTAATTATATTTCATTTTAAAGCTGGAAAATCAATTAGAGGCATTGCAACTATAACTAGTCTACCTCATTCAACGGTGCAAAGCATAATAAAACGTTACAGAGAGGGAAAAAGGATTGCAAACATGCCTCGTAATGGTCACTCTCAAATTCTGTCAGCTAGAAGTCAAAGAAATATTGTGAGTAAATTTCTAAAAAATCTACGTCTGAGCGCAATAAAGTTTACTTCACAATAAAATGAATCAAATGGAACTGTGAAACTATTCGTAGAATTCTTCGGAATGCTGGTATACATGGCCGCTCTGCACGAAGAAAATTCTTTGTAAGTCAGAAGAACTGTAAAAATATGCTATGAAAAAATTTTCATGTAAAAAATAAGAATATATAATGGTAAATAATGAGGTTTTTAATTGATTCTTGTTGATGTACGAACACTTTTGGGAGCCACTGTATGAATGTAATAATCGTGTTTAGTGCAGTAGGATGAGAATGTTATCTTGAATATATCGGAGGTTATTTTGGATCATGCTTTTTAATTTTAAACCACGAGGATTAGGGAGAATCACAAATGAATTGATGCCGACTATTCCAAGCTTTTAAGTTATACTAGCGACAGGACATTAGCATTCCATAGATTTAATATCATGTCTTTAACATTAATATCGCGTATACGACAAATATTTATTAAAGTTTGGTTTTGAACATAAACTTTGGCAAAATTTTACTTAACTTTAAATATTACAACACACAAAAGAAAGTGAAAATGCTCAAACATTTTTCGAAATATCTATATTTACTTATTCAATATTAGTCATCTCAGGCGATCGGTTGGTTCACCGAAAATATCGGTTATATTTGAATTCAGATTAAAAAAAAAATTATAACTCCATGGCCATGATTTTGAAACACACACACACACACACACACACACACACACACACACACACACACACACACACACACACACACACACACACACACACACACACACACACACACACACACACACACACACACACACACACACACATCTTTTTTGTAAGTACTGATTAGTCAGACACGGCAATGTCTGACATTAGCCGTGTTATTTTAATTTTATTATCGTACATACATGACAATATCTAAATTAGGCAATCCAATAATATCGTAACGCTTTGGAAAAAGTAAATATCCAGTCCATCCATCTTACAAATTTCGAGATATTATAACTTCACTTTCTCATTTATCTTGTAAACTACACAGATATTAAATAGAATTCTTTATCTTTAGCTTCCAAAAATAGAAGAAAATCAGATGATTCAGTATTTGATGAAAAATGTTTGAATTTCAGGGCAAAAATTGTTTATATTGTTGAAAATTAAGCAAAATTAATTTTTTTAATTGCTAAAATTCAGAAAAGAATAGAATGACTATTAAATTGGTATCATCAGAAAGATAAATTTTAAAATTTTGAAGTTGTAAAATTTATTTTTGAGCTGCAACATTCTTCAAGCTATCTCTGAAAATTGGCAGAATAGCGCTTAATTTTCAGTTAATGAAAATTCTAATTAAAAATTAAAAAATTGATCCGAGGCAGATTCCCGACCTCCAAGGTACGCATATATGTGCCAAATTTGGTAGGTTTAAGTCAAACAATGTGACCTGCAGAGGGCCAACACACACACACATACACACACACACACACACACATACACACACACACACACACACATACACACACACACACACACACACACATACACACACACACACACACATACACACACACACACACACACACACACACACAGAGAGAGAGAGAGAGAGAGAGAAAGATGCACACGCATACACACACACACATCTTTATTGTAAGTGCATATTAGTATAGATTTCCACATTTAAACATAATTTGTTTTCATTAAGAATTTTCTTTCGGAATTTTATGAAAGGTTTTGTACATTCCTTTTACATGTCTGTTTTATTTATAAGTTCTTTCAAATTATTAGAACAACTGTTAATATTTCTTATTTTAATTATCAGGTTAGGGCTGGAAAAACTCTCATGATATCCTCTTAAAACTTTAGAATTTAGATGAAGAAATGGGAAGATAGATAGTTAGCTCTTTTTTTATTGTTAGATAAAATTTGCCGGTTCTTTCGATTAGTGTACGTAGAAATAGAGTTTTTAATTTTCTCGTCTCTTAGCAGTAACTTTAAACAACACGCAGATGTTGGTGTAGTAGAACAGATGAATAAAACTTTCTATAGGAAGAAAAGGGGTGCTCACAAATTCATTCTGAGGGAAGAGTAAGATTCTAATGGGTTAACTCTTCATTAGATGCAGCGGTTTTAGGCCTCATAGGAAGCGTATCTATTTCTGAAATCATATTGTTGCAAATCTGTAATGCTGCTTACCAACACTGTTAGTTTTCACTAGAAAGACCGTTTTACGATGAGCTTTGTTGCCTTTGTTGTTGATGATTGGATGCCGAATCAGTGATTTCAGAACTTGGCGACCATTTGGCGACTTTGGCGACAAAATAGATAATACTGGAATCTACCAGAATTTTGGCAATAGAACCAATAGCAACCGAGATATGCCTAATTATTCCAAACTCTTATCTGCCCAGCTCTGTGAACTATAAAATGCCGGCAGTCTAAGCTGAAGACAATCGTGGAAAGAGTCGCCGGAAAGTTTAGAGTCGCATAGCGAGTCAATGGCGAATAGTTTTATCAGTCCAGAGAAGCATAAGCGTTGTGTGGAGCTCAAGTGTTCGGTGAATTGAGCTGTGTGCCGATCCCTGAAGATTATAGAAGAAGCATCGAGTCGTGTGTGGAGTAGCCAGCCCTATAGCAGTGAGTCGGCAGTTGGATACAGCTAAAGTGAGGATGAGTGGAGATTTGTAGGCATTTGGAGAGACCGTATAGAGTAGTTATGTAGAGTTCCTCCTCCTGCTCAATTCTGTCTGGCCACTTTGCATGCTGTGGCTTTGCGTATGTTAATACTACCGATTACTACTTGTGGGCTATTGTTTGTTGCATTGTGCTCCTATGTATTACGTGTGTTCGTATCGGCTGCATATTTGTCGTCTGTATATTCGTTTCTTCGTGTTTAATAAATGTCGTCATCGTCATCGTCACTAAAGGACTGCTTCTTCATCGACTAACAAATCGAAAGAACTCCGAATTCATAACAAAAATGCTCATTTTATCTCAAAAGTTTTAATACTTTATTTTCAATCTAAAACATTCAATCTAAATTATTAACAATGTAATATGTATTTATTTATGCACTTAACTGTTTATATTTATGTATAAATATTTATTTCCAAAATAACATTTACCAAATTTAATCATAGAAATTTATATAGGAAATTTTCGTTGTATAATTTTTATAACAATTTTACAAGGTTTCTGAAAAATTTGATATTAATAATACATACTTTTGTATTGTTAAGATTGAATACTTTCAGTTACAAATTCTTAGTCTTTTTCATATTTTTACGACAGAGTGTATTCAACTTTTGAATTATTTAAAGATTTTTAAAGCTTTTAGATTCAGTGTTAATAACTTTTAAATTTTAATGCTTTTAAATATTTTTAAGTTTGATTGCATATATCCCCTAAATTTCTAATATTTTTAAATGTTTTTTTTAAAGATTCAGTACTTACAGATTCTATTTATCTTTTTCTTCTTGTTCTGTTCTTTTTTTACATCATGCTTTCTGAAACAGGAGTCCCTTTTTTCTGTAAGGTGCATTTTCTTTAAATAGATAAATAAATAACTTTTTTGCATTAATTATTAACATAGAAAAAAAAACTTTAAAAAGGTAATTAAAAGGAATAAAGAAAATAAACTTGTAAATGTAGGCGTCACGATCTGATAGGTTTCAAACTTAGCAATGTTGATTAAAGCCGATACTTAATTAATTCTACTCCCGTGAAGATCTTGAATGATTTACATTGGTTCAATCCACGCATGAACAGATGCAAAGTCGTTAATTAGTCGTTCGGATGGCTGCTGATCACAGTGGCCCTGGATAACTGACCAAAGTAGTCGATATAAGGGTTACCCTTTATTTTCCAATCTATTTCAACTTTCTTTTTAAAAACTTTAAAGTAAGTAAGTATAGAGTAAGTAAGTAAAACGTAAGTATAAATTTATATATATATATATATATAACTTAAATTAAACCCTAATTAATTTCCTAATTTTTATTGTTATTTAATCCATATTAACTTAATTCTAAAATGTTATTCCATTCTCTGATCCAGTTACAGCTTTTTTTTTATTTATTTAATTAAAGCTACACGAATTGCTTTACTCAGCACTTTCAAACGCTCCGAGCGAAGGGTTAAATATCTGTCATTCTAAGGGAAATCTTTTAAAAGATAACTATATTTCCCTTTCTTAAGTCTACACATGTCAAAGAATCCTTATTAGAATCTCATAGTATAAAAGTCACCGGGGGAAAATATTTTGATCTCTTTTGCATTTGTATCGGGATGTGAACGGATGTCAGTTACATCGTCACTTCTTTTTTGTACATAAATTATGCGTTCCACTATGGATTTAAAAATTCAGAAGTGTTATCTCTCTCCTTGGCCACGAAACTGCTTTAAAAATATGTGTTTATTTTCTCTCTCTCTATATATATATTGTGCGTGCGTGCAATGATATGTTTTAATATAATTTAAATCCTAATTGATTTTCTACTTTTTATATTAAATTAGTCGATAATACTTTATTCTAAAATGTTATCTTATTTTCTGATCCAAATTCCACTATTTTCTAATTAATTATTTCTAACATGCGCTCTAAAAAATTGATGGTTATTGCAATTCTTCCACTCAGAGCGAAGAGATAAAAGTCTTTAATACCTACATCATTCCGTTCAAAGATATTTAAGATTTTTTTTCTTAAATTGACACATGTCAAAGAAACATCTAAAAGAATCTCTCAGTAAAGGAAATCTTTTAGTTGCATTAAGGGAAATATTTCTCCCACTTTCCTCTTGTGTTCTGGTGCGAACACATATGCTTTCCCCCCTGTACAAACAATGCGTTTTCGTGGAAAAATAATTGGAGTTTAAATTCCCAATCTGTCTTACTTTCGGCCACACACACACACTCATACACAAAAATTAGTTTAACTATATATTTAAAATATACAAGACATGCTAGGTATTATATGAATAAAGTATAAAATAGGAATATTCTCATTAACAGAATTAAATTGATTAAAAATTTTGTCAAAATACAAAATTAAAACAATCCATTTCAGAAAAGTGCATCAAAGGAAAATAACTAAGCCAAAAGAGTTTAAGAACATTAGTCTATTGGCTTAGTGTGCCTCCGAAAGAAAATAAAAGCCTTGAAGATCTGTGAAAACAGTTATGACAGCTCGAGACCATTTCCAACCCATTCGAAATAGGACCTAAAATATTTGAATGTGCATACTGGACGAATCATCTAAAAAGCATCAAACGGAGCGTTTAAATTATGCCATGATGTAGCTCCTGGTATGTAGATTAAACAAAGTCCCCTGACAACAATATCTACAGAATCATAAAAGATTCTGGAGTAGAGTAAAACTATTTTATTAGACCTTGTATTCTGTAATCAAAATGCTGTTTCTTTTATTGAAATAACAGATACAATTGCAAAATGCTAATTGATAGAAATCGTGACAGTTGACTCCGCTTTTCTTCATTTACATTGTTTTATACGCCCATTCTGTTTGGATAAGTGGCAAAATGCACTAGTTTAACATAACATTAATCTTTGATCTTTGACTAGAACTTGCTCAGGTCTTTCAAGGTCTTACTTCTAAGTATTCATTCAAATCGGTGTTTAGTATCTTTTTTATTTAAAAGGGTGGCAGAGGGCGTTGTTCATTTTCTCGACTGGTGCTGAAATGATATATTACATTAAGATATGCAAAATAACTTTTTTTTAAACGACTGCTCGTTAAAGAAAATTTTGAGTTATCATTTTAAATCACCTAATTCTAATAAACTTTTTTCGGGGAAAGAGTCGTGTATCGAGTTTCCATTCTCAGAGTTGAAAGATCACTTTCTTCGCACAAGGTTATTGCGAAAACATATGTAGATTTGTACGAAAAAAAATATTGAAAAGCACTTGTGCTTTCTTTTAATTTTTGTATTTTAATGGACCTATTCAAATTAAAATTTTTTATTTTGATAATTTTCAGATTACATTTTAGTGATTAATTAGTAAATTACACCACATGTTATAGCAGAAAACATATCCCACATTTTAATGAGATATTAGCATTTTAATTAATTAATTAGTAAAAAATACTTTGTAATAAAAAAATTATTGATAGTTTTATTTCTAAATAAATTGAAAACAGTTTGACTTCCATTTAACATGCATAAATATAGAGAAATTATTTTCTATTAAAATGCCGCCTTCTTTTGTGAATTAAGGAATAATGATGGATTCATTTTAAAAAGTAAATAGTTTTAATTCGATTTCGTGGAGTTTTTTCTCTAATAGCACAAAATGCTTAACAATATTATTACAATATCAAAACAATGTTGTACGGCTTTCAGAATATCCATCAATATCATTGAGATATCAAACTATTTCATGTACTGATAGGGATTGATCATGCACCTTTGCGTTATTAACAAAATTATGGTATCGGTAAAAACAATTGTTCATGGCACTTAACTGTTGATAAGGTGAATAATAATTTAAACTTGAAAGATGTTTTACAACGTGATGTAAAAATTCCTGAAGGGTTATGTATACTCCAAATCGAACAGGAAATATCTTGTACAGTACACTCCCGAGTATCCGGCCTAATGTGGTGGAAGGGAAGGCCAAATAACAAAAAAGCCGGATTAGCCGGATTTCTATAAATTCATTTCTTTGTCTACCAATACCAAAAGACAAAATTTTTATACCAAAACTCTCAGTAATAATACGTACTTTCTCACTTCTTATTGAGTACTAAGCCCTCCATTTATCTCAAAGAGAACGCAGCCGGTGAATCATAGAATCAGTTGCCGGTAACGTGTCGAGTCAAAATGGAAGGCTCTGTATTGGTAGTTTATTTATGTTTATATATTGAACTGCACATTTCAAGAATTTATAAGAGAAAAAGTAAGTTAAAGGATATAAAGTGTTCACATTTAACATAAATTCTGTAATGCCCAACTTAAATGCAGGAAAAATAAGCAAAATGTTAAATTGTAAGCCTAATTCTTAAGAAAATTCAAAAACTGATTTTATTTTTCACTGATAAATGATTACACAGATATGAAAAGGTAACCCTAAAATAAGAGTCAAAACTTGCAGTTTTTAGGTTTTGAAAATGTTCTTAATAGATGACTTAATAGACGCCTTGCCTTCCTCATTTAATGACGATAAAAGAAAACTAGGTCCGCTAATGCGCAAGCCGAATGATCATGAACCGGATACTCGGGAGTGCACTGTATATATGTATGACATATTCATATCATTGTCATTGTCAAGAGATATAACTGAGAGAACAAATTAAATGAACATAAAACGTTAAAAAACTCGTGCTTTAACAACAGCAATAAATTCAAGGTATAAAAATAGACTTTCGGTAACTCTCCCATCATGACCACGATAACTTTGAAGATGCTCACGACAATATTGTCCACAGATGTGTATAGTAAAGAATTCCCAAAAGAAATAACCAATGTAGAACAGATCCGGCCATCATATTGGCCAATATACGAAGCCATAAAGTCAGATTCACCAGTATCTAAATGCCACGGTTTTGCATCGATGAACGTCACGTCCGAGAGCATTTTTTCATCCTATTGATTGCAAATTTTTCTCTACAAATGTTCGACAACTCACTCCATTTGATTGGCAACATATATATATCTATAGAGTGATCTCAGAAGTACTAAATTAAACATTTCCTCTTGGTGTTCATATATCTTGCTATTTCTCAAGCGCCATCTATCGTGTGAAGATAGCATTTCCGATTTTACATATCTACATGATTACGATTTGTCTCAGAGTACTCAGCGTGGATTGTTTAAGAAGAAAGAAATATCTTCTTTTTTAATTTTTAAAATGTTTAAATTTATGCCTCTTATTATAGAATGTCGCTCATTTTTTCCCCTTTCTTTATTACCTTTCGAATTTTGATTAAAAATAAAAGCATAAATCGAAATCAGAAAAATTAATAAAAGGATTTTTGTCAGAAGCAAATAGCTATCCCAGAAAGTGAAATATTCCAAATAATGTGTAAGTCAATAAGAGTGAGTGATTATATCAAAAAGTAATTGTGACTATATCACAGATTTATTGGGATTATATGATAAGCGATTATTTTACTTTTATTACTGGCTAACCTCTCACTATTATGAATTTAAATTTCAAGCAAAATTTTAAATTTACAGAAGCTGTTAGAAGTTTTATTCATTTGGTGTTCTTTTTCAAGGCATAGATCTAATGTTTTATTTTTTATTACCGCAAACCTTGTTCTTCATCAATTCTGTGAGTTGTTCCGACATTGAAACAACTTTGCCCAATAAACTTTACTGCCCTGAAAAGCGGTTACTAAACGGTTTCGTTAAACATCGTTTTAACTGTCTTAAAACTCCCGATTATAGGCTAATACCGTTCCCGTTGGTTGCACTGCATTAATTTCATGGAACTTTTATGAATTAATATCAACGAAGCAGAAGAACAAAATTGACATAATTCTCCAGGAAATTCAAATCGAACCAAGCGTTTTTTTAAATATAAGAAAAAATAGAATGATGTTGAATTGCGAAAATTAAAAAGGGAAATGCAAAATGGATTGAGTGTATAAGAAAAGTTATGAAATAGAGAAGATATTGCATCTTATTTAAATTGCAAAATCTAATTAATAACAATACAAGCGCTATTATATTGTAAATGAACATAATTTACTTATTAATATTCGAAAGATACGAAGATAAAATATTCTAATTATCAGAAAATTCATTCTACAGATTTTGACGAATCTTTGCTTTTATAACTAAATCCAAAAAAATTATTTCTAGAACAATGCTACCTTGTATATCGTCTATGTGTATACGGATGTCGTTTAAAATAATTTTGTAAATATTGGCATTTCGTTAACGAAACAAAACGAAAGTTATTTTGAAAGATTTTTTTTTTAATTTGGTCGGAGGCAACCTGAGTAGGCAACTCCTTCTACAAACTGGCAGCCTTGTAGCTTTTGTGGGTATTGTAATCTATTCTATATTGCGCAATAGTGTTTGTCAGCATAACTTAAATTTTACCTTTTTTAATTAGCTTTCATTATTAGTCAATTAAAGTAATATGGCTTTCTTACGAATACAATTATACTTATTTTTAATTAATTTTAACTGAGAATAAAATTTTAACTGAATTATAAATGTTAATAAGCTAGTTCATTAACATTTATAATTCAATTATCTTCTGTTAAAGTTAATTATAAAATTAACTGAAAGTAAATGTCTTCAATTATTTTTCTTATAGTCGTAATTCTCGCTCATAAAGAGATACTCATCTGTGTCTGAACAAAAAAAAAAAAAAAAAAATTGAAGCATAAACTTATAAGGTTTACTCAAAGACTTATATCGGGATGTATCTTTAAATAATTATTTATGAAAAAATTTATTGTAAAATATTGTTTAACTAATTTTTATTTATCAATAATTATCATTTTCTTTCTTTATTTATATTCAGATTTTATGCCTGCGAAAAAAATTCTGTGATAGGAAATTTTTAAACTCTGTTTCTACTTTTTTGGAAAAGGAAGAGGTGCTGCGTTCGAGTCAACATCCTTTTCCCTTGATGGATTATTCAGCGGATCGAAGCGATTTGTTACTCAGTTGCACTATGGTAGATAGGAATTTTCTCTCTATGGAGAGTTCTGCTTCCACTCCTATTACGTTTTTCGCAACGCTGCTCTTATATAATGAAACTTTTAAAAAGAATTTAATTACACTGAAGAGCCAGAATTTGATAGAAGCCACCTTTATTTACAAGCATACGTAAATAAAGGAATTATGCAACCAGTCAACGCAACGTAAGTGTGCAGCGTCTATATAAGGCAATAAATGTCTAGCAAAGCTGTTAGATCGGTTTTTGCTGCTGCAATGGCAAGTTATCAAGATTCAAGTGATTTTGAACGAGGCGTTAAATTCGACACACTACAGATGGGAAGAAATATCTTCGAGTTAATGAAGAAATTTGAATTTTCTAGTACGATAATTTCATGAATGGATCGTGAATATCGAATAGCCGGCAAAACAACAAATCTCGGACACCAGGGAGGTCGGAAACAGACCTTGAAAGAATGGGACCATCGATGACTGATGGGAATCCTTAAGCGAAATAGATATGCAATACTTCTTCAAATTACCACGGATTTCAGTATTGGACCTCAACAGGTGCCAATATACAAAATATTTAACAAATCATCATTGATATGGATTTTTGTAGCCGAAAGCCTACTCGTGTACTTTTATGACTGCAGAGCACAAGGCTTTACACCTTGCTTGGTCCCCTCATTACTACTATTGAACTATTGATGTCTCGAAACACATTGCTTTGTCTGACAAATTTCGTTTCCAGTTGTATCGGGTGGATGGACGTGCATGAGTATGTAGACAACCTCATGAATACGTGACAAAAGGTGACTGTTCAATCTAGTGGAGCCATTGGGATGATAAAGGCCGTGTGTGTTAACATTGTATGGAATTCCTTATATGTGAAGAGATGATGTAATAAATGACAGTACATAAATATAATGTCCGTTTACTTACACATTCATGTCCCTTGTGCATTCCAACGGATTTGAACAATTCCAGCAGACATCTTACGCGTTGAGAATTGCTACTGAGAGACTCTAGGAATAGTATTTGACTTTAGATACTTCTATTTAACCCCTAAATCTCAAAATATGAGCATTATTGAACATATCTGTGAATGGTTTATAATGTGGTGTTTAGAAGATATCTCCACTACATCGTACTCCTAGAGATTTATGGACTACCCTTGGGAATTCATGATGTGAATTGCTTCCAGTATACTTTCAAATATTAGCCAAGTCCATGCTTTATCTTTGTGTTGCACTTTTGTGTGCTTATGAAGGCTTTATATATATTAAATAGCTGTATCAGTTTTTCTGGTGCTTCAGTGTAGATTTTTGATGGATTTTGATATCGAGTGGGGAAAAAAAGTTGATAATTGTATATGTATAAAAAGAATAAGATGGTGTTCCAGTTCCTTAGTTTTTAGACACTTGTTGTCTTTCATTTACACAAATTTCTACGCCACAGTAGTGAGCTATCGATGTTTTCAGATAATTCCTATTTTATACTCATTTAGCTTTGGTACAGAAAAAATAGCTCCTGCGCTTGAAATTTCTATTACTAATATTCAGTAGAAATGATCCCAAAATGCTAATATTCATGATCTCAAAAACTTTTCCAATATTTTCTCAGATGTTTCTCGAGTGCACTGTTTGGGATTGTGCCTTCAGAGGCAGACTGGTGGCAAATCGAAGATCTGCCGTTCCTTCAACTGGTCCGATCGCACTTGCTACATGCTCAATACGTACGTTTGCGACGGCGAAAGAGAATTAACAGATGCACCTGGCTTCAGCTACTTTGATCTGGTGGACAGTTTCTCAAAAGAGGTAAGACAATTCATCTATCATAATTTAGAATAAATAAATAAACTTACTTTTATCGAAAGTTATAAACAAGACATAGTAATTCACAAATGCTTTGTTATAATTCAGAAAGTGACTACATGAGTTCATTTGAAATGTTTGAAATTTGTTGGATTTGTAGGAAAAGAAGCGAAGACTTCCATCCCTTAAAGGACGGGATAATTGCAGTCAATCAATTTTGAAGTATTCCACTGCTTCTAAAAAAACCCGGAAGATTGATTTTGTTTCCCATGATTATGAATATCTTTAAAAGAAACGTTTCCTTGCTCATGAACGCGTTGAAAATGCCACCACCCTTGACATTACACACATTGTGAAACTGTTATTATCACTTGTCCCTCTTTATGTGGAAATATATAGCAAGAATTTATGTATTGCCACTCATTTCAGCTGGAGAAATAAGCATATGCCCATAAAAAGGACTGACATGGAAGTTTAAACTGTTAATGTCATTTAAAAAATAAAGCCGAGATGATTAGGGTTGATTTTTAAATAAATGGAAAATTTCGATATGTTAGTTAAATTTAAATAAATGAAATTAAAAGCATGTGATAAAATCGAATTTCTCTGATATTATCTTTTATGAACTCGTTTATGCTAATGCATTAGAATTTTTTATGTTGGAATCTGACTTAATATCTTATTGATTTATTGGAATCTCTATATTGGTTTCGGATTTTTTAGTAAGTAACAAAATTTTGTTATACAAATTAAAAGGAAAGGAAAATGGAATTTAATTGATACAACAGGCATAATATAATGCTTATTCTCTTTCCATGTTAGTGCAGTAACGGCTTAATGAGGATAAATAACTCCTAGGTCACATGATTATTTTGACTTTAGTCTTCAGACTTAATCAAGGTAAATGGTATAAGGCGGGTAGTAAATGTTTTCAACTTGTTTCATATTTGTTTTTAAAACCAAATTTATGGCATACTCTCTAATAAAGGTATTACCCCTCCACTGGCAAAAAATTGAGGACTTGAGTAAGGCAGAGTGGCCTAATATGACACTGGCTTACAATAATTAAGAAATATTAATATTTGGCGTGAATGTAGCATTTTCACTGCGGATCATCGTGTGATCACGGGCGATTGATCTCTGTCATACGGTTAATAGTATACGAAAATCAAATTTATGTTTAGACACCCTTTATTCCAACCAATTGAAATCAAAATTTGACACAGAATGACAATTGTATTCATAAAATCACATACCGGATTTGATATATTTATGTCATTGCGTTTTCGGATACCGCTTTACATGCTTCTGGAATGACAGACCGACAGACGTTCTTGTTGAATTCAGCTCAAAATTTTATAGGTGTCTACAATCTAGTTTTTAAATCTGTTGACTGAATTCTTCTCTTCGCTTTGTAGAATCGTGTTAACTTATATTCGAACATCCATACAGACAAACTTCCATGAAATGCATTATACTCAAAATTTGGTAGAAGTTTACAAATTTGGGATGAAGACCGTATACCAAATTTCACCAGTCTAGCTCAAAGCATTATAGAGTTATCTTTGTCACAGGCAGATAGACAGACAGACTTAATGCTGAAAATGGGTTTTCCGAATATATGTGTTCAAGTTCTGAAAATGTGTTTTTCTTTCTTTATACTTCATATGCGGGGAAGTGAAAAATAGCACAGGTGCGATTATGTTTCGTCTCTATGGCACTTCCTAAGATTTGCCTCTCAGGACATTTGTCTTTATTTTTCCCCTCCTCACTACGCCGATGTACCTTTCGAAAGAGTAAAAGAATAATGCAATTTTCGAAATCTATTAACGATTAAAGAAGGGATCGAGAAATTTCGACAGAATACATTAATGCCATAGAGAAGCTTTTAAAAGGTAAAGAAGACTTCAACCTATTATCCAAAATGTTATAGCAAGATAATGTTTGAAGCTTCTATCACCTATCTGTATATAATTTTTTAAAGTTGCCTTTCATTAAATAGCATCCATAGTGGGAACTCAAAAGAAGTTTTCAATATCATCGTAAGGTGCCTCGGTACAAATCTAGTTAATAAAAGAATGAAAAATGTTGTAAAATATATTTAAAAATGTTAAAAAAATTATTTTAATGAAAACAAAAATTTACAAACATAAGATCAGTATTATTAAATAAATTTTAAATTAATGTTAAAATTGTTTTTTTTTTATAACACGTTACAAAGTTATTAAGGAAAAGGTAAATGTTCGATTCGTTTTTGATAAAAATCTAATTTAAATTTCAAATTCTTTGCAAATCACATTTATTTGTTAACGAAGAAGAAAGTATATATGCCAAATTTGGTAGTTCTGGATTTAATGGTATGGCATGCGAAGAATTTTAAATGATTTGAGGTGATTTACATACGGAAACTTACTGGTAATATATCAGTCTCTAATCATTATCGTGTTAAAAAGTACTGCGCAAGGAAAGAAGAACACTATATACATGCGAAAGAGACGATGGCACAGAGCCATCTGCTATGAATTTTGTATCGGAAATCTTAACAAAATGTCTCATGGTAAATGCAAATTTAACAGGAACAGGTTCATGACGGTTAAATAGAACTCTAATTTGGTAATAATACTTTTTCTTGTTATTGAATACCATCTGCAACTGCATTGTGTTGAAAATATATATTTATTGCAGAAAGAGTTCATGATGTCGAACCAGTGTGCAATTAAAGGAAAATGTTCCAACAAGTGCAGTAAGTATATAAATGATTTATTGAATTTATATCGTAGATGAAAGTGTTTATATTTAAGTTGTTGATGCTTTAAAAATATTTGAACAAATAATCTTCGTATTCCAGTGAAATTCAGACTTTTCAAGACTCCCCTTTCTTGGCAAGAAGCCCATGCTGCCTGTCAAGCTGAAAAGGCCTATTTGGCCATGCCAAAGAGTTGGAGCGATCATGATACGCTGATAGGTATTTATGAAAAGATTTTAAAATTTGAAATTTCGGATCCTATTGTCGATCAGTGATAACTCATGCTGTAACTTATTTATATAAGATAACTTCCTTTTAATTTCTTAGGTTGATGTAACTTATTCTACATTGCTCAGTATATTCAAAAGTACTGCACAATGTAATGATTATCAATAAAACTTTCCCTAATTACTTTTGAGTAATTTAATTATGAATTTTTAATGACTAGATTAACATGATTTTTAACTTGATTTAACTAAGTTTAAATGAAGAAATAAATAATTTTTAATTAAATTTTAAAACAAACATAATTTTGGAATAAATGTTTCTGATTATATTTTGTATTCTTTTCCCGTACTCCCGTTCACTAAGATTTACATTTCTGCGGTTGGCCAATTAAAAAAATTGCAAAACTTTAGTGTTAAAGTAATACGTATGTAGAAATGTTACTTTTATACTTATTTATGAAATATAATAAAGCGCTAGTAATAAAAAGTGGTTAATAATTGTCGTGGCTGGTTCGTGAGTGCTTTGAATAAATAGGCAAATAGAGAACTTAACAGATTTATTTCAGATTCGTTCGAGTTACTCTGCTCAGTAACTCCTTCTCCTCCAAGAGCCAACACTCGAATGACATCACTCTTTTAATTACACTCGCGCTAGTGGTCTAGCGCCATCTATGAACGTTTATTTCCTAAGGCTTCAAAATCCAATCACTACAATAATATTACAATTTATTAAATATTACTCATGAACATTTTTATATATTTATCAAGTAATATTATATATTAATGAATTAATTTTTATTATTTCTCATTTATTTATAATTATTTTTCTTTTATTTGTACTCAAATTTCATGTAGGCAAAAACTTTTCTGCCGTAGAAAACGTTTAAAATTCCACTTTTAGCTTATCTAATAATTAAGGAGGTACTGTATTCGGGATAGTACCTTTCTGACTTAATTAACTATGCAGAGGAACGAATGCACTTTGTTACTGCGCATGCGCAGAAACAGAAAGCTTTTGAAAAGTTTCGCCTTGAAGATGTCATTTTTTTGTTGTATTTTCTCTGATTCTGAAAATTTTAAAAGAAATTCTTATATTTTGTTGATGGGTTTAGACAATGTTTTCAAAATAAAATAAATTACTTACTACACTTAGAGAAATAATTTATCAAATTAAAAAAAAAAAGTTACTGAGATTAAGTTAAGGAAGGAATTTTCAGTTCTCGAAATTCGTTACTGAGGAAGGAATTCAGTTCTTGAAAAAAAAAGTTACTGAGATTAAGTTAAGGAAGGAATTTTCAGTTCACTCTCTCTGCTAATTTTAACTCTCTTGCTACTCCGGCAAAATTCAGAATGTCACTTATTTCTGTTTTGCTATTTTCTTTCTTATCGCAATTTTTGACAGTTAATTTCTTTCAGCCCTGATGAAAAAAGGCAACATCCTCCAGTCCTGGATCGGTGTTCGCAAGCGAGAAGGCATCTTTTACTACGATAACGGAGCTCTGCTTGAACACAACAACACCATGTGGGGTCCAGACCAACCCAACGACAGCGGGGGTACGCAGCAATGTGTCCAGATGATGTCGGAGATGGAATACCTGTGGAACGATTTTGACTGTGCCAGGCCCGTAGGCTTCATTTGTCAGTATGTGTGGTAGATGAAATAAATACACAGAGAAGGAAGATATCATCACACATCTAAAATAGTTAGATATAATAATTCTTAAAAAGATCATTACTCAGTTGAAAATGATTAAGTGTAGTCAGATATTCTTATAAGATTATTTTAGGTTTGTTGTAGCAATAAAGATCTTCTATGATCAAAAGAAGTTATTTGTTGTTTTTATTTTATTTATTCATTTATTTTACAATTTCAGTTTTTCAATAGATACGTGCAGTATTTTTTACTTTCTCATATATAGAGAGAAAGTATAGGAATCGTTAAAAAAAAATTCGCACTTCAGATTTTGACGAATCTCCACGTTTTAGAACTCCCCGAGTTCAAAAACGTGGAAAATCATATGTTTGGAAAAGGTCCGTCTGTCTGTCCGTCTGTGACAAAGATAGCTCCAAAACCGTTTGAGCTGGATGACTGAAATTTGGCATAGATAATTACATCAAATTTGCAGATTTCAATAAAATTTTGAGAAAATCTATTCAGAGGTAGTCCGTCTGTCCGACAGCACAAATATAAATTAACACAATAATTACAAAACGCAGAAAGCTAGATAGATGAAATTCGGCACACATATTTAACATCTGTTGTGCAAATGTTAAAATATAATCAAATCATAACATATATCATAGATATAGATATATAGGATCACCTATCAAATTGTGGGCTAAATTCAGCTACGTGTTGATTGTCTGTCTGTCTATACTTTCAGAATTGACTTAAATATATTAAATTTAGTATGGGATTGTATGACTACAAGTGAAGTTTCATGCCAAAGTTTTGTTTGCATGCCGAGGATAAATCGCCAAAAAAAAAAATCGCCAAGGATCGCTTCATAGATTCAATAAAAATGCTACATTCAGGCCAAATTATGATATTTCAGAACTGTTGTACGCGAATGTCATGCAAAGCCTTCTCTGGCATGACAAATTTATTAGAGAGTATGCAAGAAAGTTTTGGGGAGATTATTCCAGCTGGTTTTTGAATGCCATCGTCCTGACAATTTTTTTTAAAAAAGGATATGTACACTATGTTGTACCAGTTGTACACTATGCTGTACAACCTAGGAGGGAATTTCTGTTATATAATAATAGATCGAATGCGCAAAAAGTTTTTCCATTAGCATTTATTAAAACTAGCCTTCTTTGGCAACAAGCTTTTTCACTTAGATTAATGATTTTTTAGACTATGAAATGATTAACATGGAATGCATTTTCTTTAAAATTTAGCTTGTTATTTTATAAGACTTAAAAACATAAATACAATTTAATTAGTTTATGCAAATGAAAACAAGTGTCTGTATGCAAAATAAAAGTGGAAGTAAAAACCCTACTACAGAATCAGTGATTAGCAAAAGCAAGCGAATGAATATTTTGGTGGATGAATTTGAATTCCTTCAAAATATTTCAAAACAAATTGTTTATTAAATTGAGTTAAAAATATTATTACACTTAAGAGGAAAAACTATACGAATATAGAACTGATATTATTAAAACGGTAATTTTTTTAGTATTAAGATAATACATAGACTACTTTTGCAAGATAATTATTTTGAAAGTCATGAATATTAATTTGCATAGGCAAGTCATAGTGATCCCATCTACCGATGGTTAATCCTATATTTTTGCTCTATTAAATTATCTATTTGAAGCCTATTTCTTCATTTCCTTTATATCTTCTTTCCTCTGACTGAATGAACTCTTTAGTGACACATCGAACCCTCCCCAGAACGTTTCCAATAATATTTTGCTGCTCCTTTAATTATCTAAGCCAAGCAGAGAATTCAAAGTAACATAAAAGCATTCATTGAAACAGTTTGAAACAGTACGATGGTTTGTTTACATTTGATTGTTGCCATTTGACGGTGATTTGATTCTGAAATGTTGCGGATCGTTTCCTTTTTTTTTTTAAATTAGTTTATTCGAACGTTTGATTGTATAATATACTAAATAACAGTAATTATAGTAAAAGTAATAAAGATAGTTAAAATAGGTATATCGAAAGAGGAATGTAAGTTTTTTTTCGAAGATCTAATTAACTGTAATATTTCCATTTAGACATATTTATATATTTCTCAAACAAGCCTTTAAGAAGAATATATTATTTTCAACCCCTTTTTACTTTGGTTGACAAATGATAATTGCAGAAACAAATTGCAATTTAATAAGCAGCATTATTAAATTTTGGATTTTCTTTTATGATAGATCTCTGAGACTAAAAGATAGCTGTGCATGATATGATATGTTGCCTTTTCAAATTAAATGTCCACCGAAATTCATGCCAGCACATGATATTCTCTAGTATTTACGTCTCTCAACTTTCAATTTTTGATTAAAATTCATTATCTGATTCAAAAATCTACTTCTCTACGTAGATGCTCAAACCCCTTGGTATAGAACTACACACGTACTCGGAAAGAGAATCAGAATCTAAATTTAGTTACCGAATATTGTAATAGTCTTTTGATCTTTTGGTAATTTTTCGCTAAATTTAGAAACGGGAATTTTTCAACCACAGTTATAGTAAGCAATTTTCTTCCTGAATCCATGAAAATCTTTTTCTAATGACCGGTTCAGAATGTGATATCACATCTTTGGAACCGCGGTTGTGATTTCTCCAGGGAAATGGGTATTTTATGATCTTCTGATCAACGGATGATATTCTAAAACTTCTGCTTATTTTTATTTCATGGTGAGTATGTGTCTATTTCTTTCGATATGCTTAAAATTATTTTCCGTATAACGCTTGTTTTAGTGGCTAACAAAACAAAAACATGCATTGAATTCCGTGATTCTTTGCAAAATGATTTAGTTTAATTTTAAAAGCCTGTATTTTTCAACTAAAAAAAAAACAAAAAAAACCAAAGGATGGAATATTTTGCTTTTTTTTAAGATCAAAACAATTTTTCTCTCTATTATTGTATGTGTGTGTTCGAGAATCTTAGAAATCCTATAATTTTATTTCTGAAAATAATTTTGCTTTGCTTTATAAAAATCTAGGAATAACAAAATTATAAATAAGCTAGGTGTCACAGAATTCATATCAGACAAGACTTCCTCATCCAATTATGGACAATCGGTCTGAAGCTACATATGTATAACTGTAGACCCCATTATGGAACGATCTAGAAAATATTCATATAGTGATAGGCATTTTATTTATGCCATCTAGATTTGGTAAGAAACATAACTAGCAATGAACTAGCATAACCAGCAATGAGTTAGAAAAATAACTAGCAATGAACTAGAAACATAACTAGCAATAACTAGAAACATAACTAACAATGAACTAAAAACATAATTAGCAATGAACTACAAACCTAATTAGCAATGAACTACAAACATAACTAGCAATAACTAGAAACATAATCAACAATGAACTAGAAACATAACTAGCGATAACTAGAAACATAACCAGCAATGAGCTAGAAACATAACTAGCAATAACTAGAAACATAACTAGCAATGAATTAAAAACATAACTAGGAACATGTCCAATAACAGGCATGGAAGCTGATTTAAATAGCCCTCAAATTATCTAATGATGCAATGAGTTGAATGAATCGAAATATTTTGATAAATTTAAAGGATAATTTTGCTTTCGAGCTTACATTCAACTTGCTGATGTATGACTGAAATAATGTCAATCTATTCCCTTTATTACAAGTTTCTCCATCCTAAGTTCTTAAATAATGAGTGATTCACATTTTTTTCTCTGAGAAAAACTCTATTTCAAATTCCGTCTCATAGATGGCACTGTGACTGGATGAAACCGATATACCGTTTCACTTGCTTGTGAAACTGAACCGAAACCATCCGAGCTGCAGGTCAGCGACACCCTATCTCGAGAAGCGAAACGAACCGGAAGAGATCATATGTTCCACACACATAGTTGAGAACTTTTTCAAAACACCGACACGTCTGCTCGTTCGGCCTGGCCGTCATTAGCGTCTCTGACATTAACGCACAAGTGCGGTCTTTACAAATGGTCGTGTCGAAATCGATTTCGTTTCCGATAGAAATGCCACGATAACAGTTCAGTTGTTCTATTAACAGCAATTCAGTAGATTTCAATCTACCGCTGATGCAGTTAGTTCTAATGAAGAGATTTGAATCACAAAAAACATTCCTTATCGGGCTTCTTTGTAATGATGTTTTTTTTAAAAATAAGACGCTATTACTAAGTATGATGTAACGAAAATAATTATTCATCTCTTTGAAATAAACTATAGAAATAAAATAGTTTAGATCTTTAGATTTATTCGTCTGACCAAATAGTATTTTAGAAATCGTTTTTTAAAAAATAATTTAAAGTTGTAGTCAATTCTAACCAAATAGTATTGTCACGCTTTGGTATATTTCTTACCTCATATCGAAAGAGTTCATCATTCTTGCAGTTCATTCAGAAAGTTGATATTTGTCTGAAGTACAAGCTATTCTGAAAACTTCAGCTCTTAGTCATTAAAAACATTTTGTTCACACTTTAAATCATATGTAACTTTCAGTTATTAAAATTTATAAGAGAAGATGCAAAGTAAGGCTAACTGACTTTAATAAATGTTGAAATGTCAGAGCCTCTACAAAAATAATGAAATTTTGTTAAAGTAAGTAGAGACTATTCAAATGAGCAAATAATAATAATAATAACAATGTTGAAAGAGTACTTAAATATAGATAACTTGATAGAAATGGAAAATTTTTTTTCTCCATCTTGCAGCCAACAATTGTAATGTTGTAGTTAAAACAGTCGTAAAAGTAGTATGACTATCATTCATATTTCATGATCTGCGATTAACACGCTTGCATAAAGTTTCCTTTTTGAAACTGTAAAAGACCTTCGTGAAACTAAAAGCACGAAGTATTTAATAAAAATTTACAGAACATAAATACCTCATCAAATTTATTTTTTTCTGTAATATTTCAACGACAGAATTGAAAAAACAAAGAAAGGTTGATTTAGTTCATTAAAAGTTTCTAAGAATAAAATAATACTAAGAAATATTTTTTTTTTTAATGTCGGCTTAAATTACATTTCAATTTTTTTTGAAATGAAGAATAAATAATTTAATTTGACTTTGCTGGTTAGCTAAATATAAATCCTGCTTTTACTCTGAAACATCTAACATTCTTTCCCAAACCTCCAGCTCCTTGTATAAAATTCCATTACATCAAAAACTTCGTGTGACATATTACATTGATTTTATTGCAATCTAGCTGGTACCCGGCACGTTTCTGCCGCAGAAGAAATAATTTTGGATACGTCGTTTGAAATTTGAAATAGCTATCTTGTTTAAATTGGAATTATATTTATTTTCTTGTCGACAATGAATACATTCATTGAAATTGAATGATATATAAAGAAGAAGAATAAATAATATTTATTATTTTTAATATAAGGATTTATAAATAATATTTATAATTATATTATAAATAACATTGTTTTATTTTAGATATGATAATTGCCTATAACTTTCGCGCAAGTGCAAGCAATAAGATGGCAAAGTTTTATCGCCATCGGATGAACGGTACGGCAGAGCACATAATACGAACAAACAAAAATTCATTTTTAGATATTAGATAATATCAATATACTTAAAAAAATATGCGGGGATCATGAGTTTTTTCAAATAAAAGTATTTTAAAAGAATATTTATTTTAAGGATTATTTTTCAGTTATTCTTATTAAATCAGTTTGGAAGAAAGTATCCCAGTTAAAAGAAATGGACTAGAAGAAAGATTGTTTAACTTTCTTTTCTTTTATTTACCAATAATTGCTGGTAAATATTAAAAAGCAATAATTTTATAAGGATTTTTGGTATTATTGTCAAAAACGGATGTACTTAAATATTTATTAATTACCCACAATTAATTGAAACATTTGTTTGTCTTTTCAAATTTCAAAAATGGTCCTGCTTGTTTCTTTTTTTGTATTGTGATATTTACTAATAATTTATCAAACCATTTCAAAAAGACCATTGAGACCAAAAGACCAAAATCATTGAGATTATAAATTATATATATTCTTGGAATTAAACTAATAGAGATGAAAAACGGTTTATAATAAAAAAAATGCATTGTTTTCAATTTTCTAACCTACTACAAAAAGTTACAATTCTGCGGAAAATATACCAAAAAGTAGCATGCACCGAATGATGTAGGCGCGACCGGAAAAGGTGATTCCACTCGAGAAAAGTTAAGAGGAGGCGGTACGTCACGGTTACAGTGAACAGAGGCGTAGAAAGAAATGAGAGCTTTCTGGTACAAGGAAGAGGTTCCCGGAGGTGGTTTTGGATGGCACGGAGAATTTTAATTACAATGTGGGTGAAAATCGGCGTGGGAATTTGCCTTTAAAAGGTGTTCTAAAGGTGTACACATAAATTAAGGAGGATTTGAAAAGAAATGCATTTGGACCACGGATATTTCGAATACACTTTGAATTTCGGGCAACTAGAAAAAAAATAACCGATTGTTGACAATAGGTACATGTTTCAAATGATAATTTATCAAATTCAGACGAAGAAACACTTTTGCTCATAAATTAATTTTGATTATTATCCAGCCATTTTTCAAGCCATTAGTTTCAATATTTCTAAATTTTTCATAAGTTTTCTCCCAATAAATCAGAGGATGTTGTACCATCGACGTTCTCGTATACCAACAGCGTAAGCGCATTTTATGTTTCTTAGTGACGAAAAATAAGCATGGATTCGAATGTCTACAGATTAGATCCAAAATCTGATACACATCTACAATATTGGCAAAAAAAAAAAAAAATCTATGTTTTATTTGTCTAAGTTATTTCATTTTCAAGATATCGCAAATGCTCACAAATGCAGGATGTAAATTACAGTTGAATCAGGAATTTGATACAGAATTTGGATTCATGATAAATCTATACACTTATTTCCGCCTATATAGCCATTTAGGTTTTAATTTATCATGTTGACATGGCCGGGAAAGCTGCAGGCCAGTTTTTTTCGCGAGTTGAATCTTGTATCCGATATATATTTCAGATTCAATGATAAATCTACTTACTTATTTTCACCCATCTAGTTATCTTGGTTTTAATTTATAGTGGACGGAAAAACTGATAACTTCCAATACGCGGATTTTGTTTAACCCTTTAAAGGGCCATTTTTTTCTAGTCATATTATGTTAAAATATTTTTAGGCTTCAAATTAGAATAATAAAAGGGATTCATTTATCTTATTAGATAAATTTAATTTGATTAATTAATTAATTTGGTTAATTAATAATTAAGTATCAAATCAAGACACATCATTTTGTCTGAGATAAAGAACTGAAGCATCTAAGTTTCTGTCTTTCTAAAAAAGTTTGTCAGAACTTATGCCAACCTACATAATTTCATACAACGATTGATAAATTTGGTGGGAAGCATACTTCCCACGGTCTTAGAAAGGGTTAAAACTCAACAGCAATCTGTAAATTGGTGAAAAGGTCTTTAGACGTTGCGTTATAGAGTTGCCATATTCTCAGAGAGGCAGACAGGCGGAAATAATTTCGAAAATGTATTTGTGTATACAAAAATTTGTCTATGCCTAAAACATGGACAGTCATTAATTATTCGAGCTTTGAATTGTTGACAGTTATGATGCGTTCTCTTGGTATACCTCATGTACTAGAAAATAAAAACGAAAGAATGTTAACAAGATTTCAATTTCAAATCAATTATAAAAGCAGAATCTTGAATTCATATTTGAAATGCTGATTCCGCCAAAGATTAGTATAGAAAGCAGACTTGGTAAATATTAATTACGGATATTTCGGTTATTCTACAAAACATTCTAACCAACCTCGAATTGAAGATAGCTAATGCGATTTATGTTTTTTATTACAACAATCCATAATTGCGATAAAAATTGGCTTTATAACACACTTCTCACTATTAGGGAATTTTTTAGTTTTGATAAAGTAAAATTTAATAAAAATGCTAAAAATAAAATAAGCTTATTTACCACCTTTTCTATTTTACTCATAACTATTTTTATTGAAATGTCATTTCAAAGAATACATACATAATTTACAATACATTTTACAAATTATCGACTTAATGCTCGAAGAATGGCAGATGGAACTTCCATGGAAGAATCTCCATGTTTATCTACCATCTATATCTCATGTGATCTACTGCCATGAAATTCATCGAAGGTCGAACAGTCTGGACTGATTTGGAAAGTTTAATGTTGGAAAGTATAGTGCTATTCAGATGTAGTGGTGGGTTTTGGCAATATAAGGCTATAGACAAAGAATTGTTATATAATTTCTCTATCTATCTAAGTTTATAAATTTGTCGTCCGCTGGACATTGAGATACATCGTCATGTTCAAGCGAAATCTGTAAAAAGAATGTCTGTCTATGTCATCTACCGTATTTATGTGAGCATGGTGACTGAATAATATAACGAGTTAGGTAGAAGGTTTCTAAATGGTTTCATAATGAGAACTGCAGATCTGTGCCAAGCTTTGAAGCAAATCCATCATTTCGTGAGAATATGAATATATGACTTAAAAACACTAGAAACTAAATCAACAAAAGTTAGCACCTTTTCTAGATTTCAAAATTTTTGATTTACTTCAAATATTGAGCTTAATACTCGGGGAAAAAAAAAACGGAGCGAAATGCATACTCTGTTTTTTTACTGCATTGGGAACAAGGCCGAACTGGATCTGAAAAGTTGATTGCCAAGAAACAGAAGAAGCTCAGTCACACCTACAATGCTATCACTCAATTTTTATAACGAAAGGATAAAATATTCAAAAGTGCATTAATTGAAATCACAAAAATATTTACATAATTTCTGCAATTAAATTATTAATATTTTGTTATTAAATTATTATTAGTACATCAAAGGCAAGTGTAGTAGTTGGCATTACAAAGAAAGTCTCTAAAAATTAATTTGGATTATTAACTAAACCAAATTAAAATAAATATGATGATATACTTTATCAATTATCGGAATGATTAAATTCTCATTAGTTATCAGAATCACGGGATATATTATCCCTCAAACTTATGGGTAAGAATACATCCAGAATTCACTATATTTTTGACGAATACCATGTTTAGAAACCTTTTAGTTATTAAAGCAACAGGTTAAGCTTTTTAATTCTTGATTATATTCGGGTCAATCATTTCCTAAGTATTCAAATTGTAATCCGAAGAAACTGAGACTAACAAAAGTTGATTCAAAATTTTATATACATCTACAACTAATAAGAATTGGATTTGATTGTAACACTTTTTAATATTCATGTCAAAGGCAAATCGTTGTTTTGTTCTCGTTCACCGAAGTTGACTCTGTCTAAATATTAATTTTTAATAATTTGATTAGAAGAAATTTTGAACCAACATGCATATCCTGGGGGCTCATATTTTCTTAAAAGTAAAGAGCTCAATTGTCATCAGGAAAGCTGGCAACATGGTCAGTCCACCCTGGTTGTAAAATGCGAAACAAAACCCGATATAATATAGCAACATTAATCGGCAACGAAAAATTTAATGGAAAATATTCCAGCTAGTAGGTTATTGTACTCACATGTACATATGTAGGAAGACAACAGATAATTCTTAGAAATATCTAAAATTCTTATAATTCTTAGAAATATATAAAAAGGTCGAAATTCCTCAAAATCTGGGGTTTGAACATTTTGACGATTACAATACTTTATTTATATCATCGTTCACAATCTAAAAAAATTTATATTAAAATTCCATTTGGTTACATTAAAATCATATATTTAGTTCCACCATTTCGTACTTCTTCATGCCACGAAAAGATGCCAAATCGTCAATAGCAATATGCAAAATGCTATTTAGGTTTGTAATTTAACTAATGGAATAAACACAAATTCTGCAGGTTCAAAATAAAATAAAAATGAATAGTCAAAGTAAAATTTATTCAAAGTTTAAAGAGTTAAAATTTAATCAGTATAACTTCATTGTAATTTTTATCGTCGCAGTCATCTTGCCTTCTTGGATATTGGCGATTTTGAATTGATTGCTAATATGAAGAAATGCAATATGAAGAAATGCGGATATGATTTAAATTAAATTTTCTTGTGTGCACTTTTCAATGTGGAATGTTCGAAAATTTAAAAATATAAAAACATACAAAAACTTCATTATAAATTAAAGTCACGAGCTCTGTGATGAGGTCAAACTGAATTGTTGATCTTTCTCTATTTTCCCACCTTTAATTGAAAAACGAACGGAATGGTGCGCACAAATGATCGCAATTTAAGAGTTCAGAAGCCGTAACTATGCTGGTAACCCACTGAAACACTGCACTTTACTAACAAAGAAATCTGGAAGCATGTTTGCGCCGCAGAGGAATCAAACATTCTCGCAATTAAAAAGCAAGCATTTTAGATAAACATTTGGGCTGTTTTGTTTAGTCTGATGGCGAGGAAATACCGGATGCAAGAGCTACTTAAGCTCTCATTGTTTGATGAAAGTGATGGACCAAGGTATGGGAAAGGAATGCATCATTAATTTGGAACATATATAAATAAAACGGTTCAGTGATACCGAAATCCGCCTTTCTTTTTCAAATGAATGCAATACATTCACAGGAATAAAGGGAGCTGTTATCCAACGGACTTCTTCGCCATTCAATGCAATGGTTCGTCATCAATGAAATGCATTATTATCTGAAAGCTTGATAAAAGACAATCAAAATTTTTAACAAATCCGACAGCAATTATTTGGTGACAAGCTGTCCATTGGAGAGTATTTGACGAGATTTTAATAATATCTGAAAAATCCAAATATGATTCTTCATTAACTTATAATTCTTTGGAAGCAAAGAGACCGAGTCAGTTAGACCTAAAATGGTTATGAAACTTAATTAATTTAATAGGAATAAAATTCAACTAATTGTATTAAATCAAAAATATTTTTTTTTTAAATTTACCAAAATTCAGCAAAACTTTGTGAGACTATTAAATTAGTATCGTTTAAAAGATTATTTTTTAAATTTTGAAATGGTGTAAAATTTATTTTTATGCAATAATATTTTAGGTGGATTATATGGAAACTCACCAAAATCCAATTTAATCTTTAATTAATTAAAATTTCAATAGAGATGCACATTACCATCCTCCAAGGTATTTCTAGACCAAATTTCGTGATTGTAACTGTCTGGCCAGTAGAATGCCAAAGCACATACAAGCAGACACACACACACACATTTATCTACATTATTAATAGAGATTACAGGTAGTCATTATGAAAGGTCCAGCCACTATCTTGGCTATCTTTTTTGGCGATTTTGCATTCATCTGCGTATAGATGCGGCTTTGCTTGCAGCATTCCCAACATAGTCAGGAAATATTATCTGTTGTTGTTGTTGCCTATCCCCAAGATCAGCAGGGCTAGATCAGTTTCTTGATATTGTGCACCCTAAAAAAGTCCGAAAGCATCAGTGGACTGTTTGTCATATCCCGTCTGGTAAGCCCCAGGCAGGCAAAAATGTGTTCAGGTGAAGCCTTCACCTTAGAGCAAATGGATATATTATCTAAAAGTATCTATCTAAGCATTTATCTTTTTCGTGGATTTAAAAACTACATTACTCATATACATCGAACTTAAAGGTTAGATACACGGTATTTTAGATACTTAGAAATTTCAATATATAGCAATATATATTGCAGATGAAGACTTTTCATCAATTTCTTACTAAACACACCGATGAATGGTAAATTTTTTAAGGTTTAAGTATGCAAAAATAGAACAAAGCTTGTTAAAATTCATTAAAAATATATACGAACAACTACGATTTTCCAAATTGTTCATATGCATTTCTCAAAATTTCATTCAATTTTTTTTGTAGTGTCGTTAGTTTTCATTCTACTTTTACCAATTTTTACTAAGCTGAAAGTTTTTTCACGCTGAATATTTCCATTTAGAAGCTCCTTCCATTATAAAAAATTTAAACCTAAACTGAATTTCAAATGAAAATTCTGCTTCTTGTTAGGGAAAGAGATTCGTAAAATGGAAGCTAAGAATAGCATATGACTCACAGCAACTGTATTTTCGACAAAAATCTTTCAAATTTTTAATGCTGTAAAAATCAATTCAAGTTTTTTTTCTTTTTCTTATTCAATGTATATTCTTTCTTATGATCGAAATCAGTGACCTCTTTTAGATTACAGTTAATATGTATAATTTTTTAATAGGAAAATTTAATTCGATATACAGAATATTTTTCTATTGAAAATCTACCCCCCCCCCTCCCCCCAAAAAATCGTAATTAGAAATTTCTTTTTACGGGAGTTTGATATACAGCGGCCCCACAGTATAAACAGGCCTTAAAAAGCCCCTTTTACAATGACTATGAAAAAGGGCCCTTTTGAATTGACTTTAAAAGGATCTTTAAAGCCTTTTTTATAATGATTGCAACCCCTTTACGTGATTAATGTATAACTATATTACATAAATAGGTAAATATTTTTTTTTTAAATCTGAAGAAAGGAAGAAATGAAAAACCGAAGAAATATTTATTAGCTCGTCAGTGGCTATATGGCCTTTAAAAAAATTTATTTAAACAGCCACTCGTCTAAGAATGTGTTTTTTTATATAACAGCACTAATCAATCTTCTTTCGCTGGTTTTTACAATGGATTAGCTGAACATCAGGACTGAAAAAGCGGCGGAATAATTGTGTCAAGGCGAAAACGTGACAACGATAAAAGTCAACTGTAAACACCAGAATGAAAAATTTATTGTCAAAGTACTGAAATATTCACGTTACGTGGTCATGCGAGACTATTTTACGGGGTGCGCTCACTGGAAAACTCAAAAAGCCAGAATAAACCAAGCGAATAATTCTTGGGTTGCAGAGAATGGTTACTGTGATACACAAAAGGCAGGATAAATTAAAATATCTTTCAAAGGGTAAAAAAAGCTGTTATTATACAATGACTCAAAGTGTGCTGTTATTATTTTATGTTGATGATGCCCGATTTCAACGAGTTTGGTATCATTTGAACATATATTTTCATGTCAGGTAATAAACTAATGTCTATAGTAATAGAAGACAAATCTGGTCATGTGCTGCAGGATTTCACTTACTTTAATTCAAATTTGTGTACGATGGCGTAACAACGGAAAGTAGCACTAAAAAACATTCTTTAATACAATTTTCCTGTCATTTTAGATATTTGCAACTTTAGTGAGTTTTTTTTTTGGAACATAAGTTTTAATCATTTTCAAGCTGTCATTCCTTGTGCAACCTTTTTATAAGAGATGGATGACGATAAGTAACATTTACGTCATTGCCTTCTATCCTGTTTTCAAATGGAAACAAAATACTGTTCAATTTATAGAAGGATTATTCTAATTTGATTGAAGGATTTTGTGATTGAAATTTTAGTCTTAAGAATGATCCATGTCTAGGTGCAGTTAAAAAATTTGAAAACAAAGATTTTCAAGCTTTACTGGATGAAAATCTACGTCAAATTCAACAAGATCTTGCAGAATAATTTGGATTTGTTCAGTGAGATATAATACTTCAGTTGCATGCAATTGGGAAGATACAGAAAAAGGAAGGAAAGTGGGTCCCTTATAAACTGGCGGAAGAAAGCAAAAACCGAAGAGTTGACATGTGCATGAATTTGCTTCATCGGTAAAAAAAAAGAAAGAAAATATTTTTTTTTTACAAAATTATTAAAGTCGGTAAAAAGTGGATTTTATGCGATAATCCTATAAGCAGAAAAGTATGAGTTGATCCAGACCAACCATTAGCATCAGTTTCAAAAATAAATATTCATGCCAAAAAGTGTTTCTGTGTATCTGGATTCCTTTACTACGAGCTTCTGGAACCGAACCAAACTGCTGTTACAATTACCAGGTCCAACTGATCAAATTAAATAATGATCTGAAGGAAAAAAAACGCATTTACGGATCAAGGAAAGTGGAAAGTGATATTGTTGCATGGCAGCGTTTGTTCACATATAGCAAAACGAATCCAAGAATTCATCTTGTCCTTGAGCTAGGAAGATATCCATCTTGCTAAGTATTTCCCAGACTTGGCTTCTTCTGATTACCACTTATTCAGATCGATATTGTCATATTTAAAAGACCAGTGGCTCACGAAAATTGAAGAAGCGTAAAAGTGGTTCGATGACTATTTTGCTTTAAAATCATCAAGTTTCTATCACGAAGGCATTCGTCATCTTCCAGATAAATGGCAAAAGACTATTGATAGTAATGGCGCATATCTCAATTATTTATCTTTGTAAAATATATTTTTTCAATAAAGTTCAACTTTACTAAACTAAACCGAATTTCTATTTCCACTCCTGTTATGTTTTTACTGTCTCCAATCGTCATCATTGGTATAGAAAAGGGTGAAAGGCATCTGGGTAAATCTCATTAATTTTTTCGTCTTTTCACCATACTTTATTTTAAAAAGCAACATAAACGCATTAATATTTTGTCTCCATGTCTTCCCCTTCCATTTCAGAATGATGTCTTCTCCACGCATCTTCGCAATTCCCACCTTCATCCATTGGTGCATTTGGCATATAGCTAATTCTAAAACAAATTCTTTGTTTAAAATAAAATTATTTTCTTACTTTGTAAATAAGATTCGATATTTTTGCAGCAAAAAGTAAGAATTTAGGTAGAACATACTTTGCACGAAGATAGAATGTATCTTGAAGGTAGAATGAATGCATCACTTACCGTTACGCCACTGCGTGTGGTCAAAAAAAAAATTCTTTGAGTCAAAAAAGAAAATTTTGTGAAGATATTTCTTTATGAAAATTTGTAAGGACAGTCCTTGATGTCATTCATTAAAAATTTCTTCTTTTAAAGCAAATACTGTACGCGAATTCAATAGTTTTAACGACCTTTGTTTAATCACTGTCAGATCTCCTGTGGTAATCAAGGGCACGCATAAAAAATAGGTAGCTAACAGCAGAATTCAAATAAAATTAAGCGCCAAATTCGCAAGCGGAAAGTGGATTGCGAAGAATTAAAATTTAAACTTGAATAGCCAAGAAAATATGTTTAGATTTGTAATTAATAATAATAGTAACATGCAAAAAATGTTTGATAAAATAGATGATAATAGAAATAAAAATTAATTTAAATTTTATTGAGTACTGATCTATAATTTTCACTATTCAAGCAAATAAATAAATTTTAAAAAATCTTTCCACTGTGACTTAATAAAATTACACCCAAATTGAATGCATATTCTAATAACTAACTTTTTTTCTTTTGAAAAGGACAAATTTAGTTATGATATACCGATAATTTTTTTTGGTAATAATGATCTAACGTCAAGTATTTTCTGCGCATACAAGTACAGTGGAACCTCCCTTAACAAACATAATTTCTGTTATTGCTTACAGCACTTGTCATAAACAAGCTCGCTGACGAAGTCATCGATTTTAAGACGAGTTTTAGCGTCTCCTGTTTTTGTAGCTCCCTTTAAGGCCAAGAGTACGTCTTAGCTACTCATGCATCATAGTCCTTTTTCGGGACGGACTTCATTCATACATGCATTCACTCATCCACGGATTGTAATTTAGACCTGAATCACAGAATAATAACCTCTGATCCAGTCGCTCAGTGATATTGTCTCGAGGAGGATTTTGTGATTATGACAGATTTATCGGTGCACTAGCCACCATGTACACGGCGAGTATTCGGCCGGCGGGGTTCAAACTCACAACCCAAAGGATACGAATCCAATGCCCTACCAACTAGGCTAAACCGGGTTCTCAAAATTCCTTCCTTTCTGAATCTTATTCGTAATGCGAGGCACTTAATGAGTGAAACGCTTTTTCTGTAGAAATCCATGCAAAAGAGGGTAATACGTTCCATTCCGAATATATATATTCAAACAAATCTATGATTATATAATTTATTATTTGTGATGGACACGAAATTTCTCTAGTCTTTGGCAATACTTCAAAATGGGTCAAAAAAATGAGATACAACATTGTCATTAAATGAATTTGTAGCGCTCATAATTACTGCTTTATCAGGGTGAGGCTTCTCAATGAAAGATGCGATAATTTCCTATGTTTTCAGCATCATTCTTATTTCATTGGAAGTTTATTGTTCTTTTGAGTTCACTATTGCCTCTTCTGTTGATCAAATCTTCCTTATAATTTTTTTCTGTGACACATGTTGTACCACATAAGTTCTTCGATTTAATTTCTGGCTATGTTCCTACCCTAACTCATCGATATTGTTGATATCCACTTCTAGCTCCATAATATTTACTATAGACATAATCTCGTCGATTAAAGACCACAGAAGTTTGCTAAAACCCCTTGGAATTGTATTAAATGAAACTATCCGGCCAATATGTATTTACTTCAAACAAGCGCTCAGTACAGACTGATACAGATCAAGCCAACATGTGACGTGATGGAATCTCCTTATCATTTCTTCTGCGAAACATCGCTCATTAAACGAGTCACTTTTTTACATTTTGCTTTGCTCGTTATGCGCGAATTACTCTTTATAAAAGATGCTCTCATTAAGTGAGATTTGATTGTGTAAGGAAAAACAAGTAATATCATTACAATAAATTAACAACAATTAACAAAGACGCAATTCAAGAAAGGAAGTTTTAAATGCTATCAGAAAATAAAAAGATGCTAGAACTCACAGATGCTAAAATATCCTTTTAAAAAACACAAAATTTATTATTTACATTTGACGCCTATGAAAATAGGTTTAAAATATCAAAATTAAAAGAATTTTTTTATTGGTTAAAATATTGATAAAAATCTTCTTAGCATAAATTTTTTAGTTTCTTAAGCGTCATAAGTAAGTGATTTTTTTCCCACGAACGCAACATAGAAAAATATCAACCAAAGCCTGAAAAAATAAGAAAATGCAAGGATAATGAAAATAATTTCCTTATCATATAGTAAACAAAGTGTTTTTTTTAAACATAAATTCTGATCATATTTGCAAAGAAAGATAAAATTCTTGAATTTTAATGAAGTAAATTAGTCACAATGAAGGTTAATTTTCAAGCGAAAAATAAAAGTTTTATATTTTTACAAAGTTTAAAGAATTTTAATTATTTTCCTTGAAATCGTGTTAAGTCGTTTCTCAATACAATATAAATTTCAGAAATCTTCCCATCAGAATTTGTAAGTAAATATATAAACTCCTAATTAAATTATTGGGAATATGTTTATTATTTTTAATGAAACTATATTTTATAATATATAAATATAATACATCTATTTTGAATGAGAAATAAAATTCTTGTTACGTTGACGTTTTTTATTTTTTTCTTGGATCTTATGCAGTTGTTTCGAATGACTAAAATGTCATTCAGTTGGTGAAATAATTTGCTGATATTTAAACAAAATGCATTTAATGAAATTTATTGAAAACTGCAATGATTTTTTTGTGCCTTCTAACATAAGTATTTCCTGAACTTTACAAAAGCGGGAAAGGAGAATCTCTTAGAATGCATATAAATATTCATTTTATTATAAAAGAGATATTTAAAGGATTATAACTCTAAATAGCTCGAAGAAACAAGAAGAAACGCATTTCAAAGGGGCCTGAAGGAATAAACTAACAACAAAAGAATAACATTACCCAACGACTTTCAAATTTTACATGAAGAAGTAATTTAGTTGAGTTGGAATACGAAACTACAGTCACAGTCAACAAGGCAGATAAAAAATATGCTTCTTTATGACAGCTGGGATGGAAAATGCATAATGCAATAATTCTAAAACGTGACTCTTGTGATAGCATTTTAATATGGCAATCGCCAAAGAACCAGATTCGTCAACTTTGTACCAGCCAAGCGAAGGGGATGGTATGCCTATTGCACAGAGTTGGTAATTTAGAATAAATGGACGCTCAGGGTGTGTCTGAAATTGAAATGCTACGTTGTCCTTCATCCATTGTGTTGCCTTTTATAAAACTCACACGCCCGAGAAATTTTCTCGAATGGCCTACATCCAGAAGATTATAAAACCAGAGAAAGCGAACAATGCAGGAACAACATTTGAAAGAGGGGGAAATTGCCCGTAAGAGAAATGCCTATTGCCTTCTCTTTGGACGTGTAAAGATGCATAGGATCCCATTTATATGCCGTAGACGCATTGCCATTTTTGTTTAGGTAAATTAGCAATGAATAATTTGCTACCAGACTTTCAAAAAATATTGAATGCATTGTTTCTGAAGAATGTCTGGAATTTTAATTTGCGATGGAAGAGTTTTTCTTATTTGCTTTATAAAGTGATCTGAAGACAATTTTCTTTCTTTTTTTCTTTTTTTTTTTGGATTGCACCAGTGATTGATGATAACAATGGATTCTTAATAAGCGATAAGTTCTTGGGCTTTGAAGAATCATTTATTTTACGAAGTGCTTTCAGACAGTGCAGCACCCATAAGTTCGTGTACATTTATTTGATATGGAAAAATAAGCTTGAGGGTTATATTTCTAATCTGAATAGAGTACACACTCGAGTATTCGGTTCGCGACTATCCGGACGCGTTTTCTTTTATCGTAATTGAATGAGGAAGGCAAGTCATTGCATTGGCAACATTGTTTATGTTTTCTGCATTTAGGTATTACAGAATTTATGTTCAAATGTGAGCATTTCATATCCTATAACTTTCTTTTTCTCTAATAAACTCTTGCAGTTCAGTATAGTGCAGTATAGTGCACAAATATATTTAAACTACCAGTACATAGCCTTCTTTTTTAACTCGACACGTAACCGGCATGATTCACCGGACCGCGGTCGCGTTCACATTCTACGAGGCTTGAGATAAATGGAGGACTTAGCATTCAATAAGAAGTGAGAAAATATGTATCATAACAGTGAGCTTTGGTATAAAAACTTTGCCATCTGTTATTGGTGGGCAAAGAAATGAGTTCAAAGAAATCCGGCCTAACCGGCTCTTTTGTTGTCCGGCCAGCCCTTCCGCCGGATACATTAGGCCGGATACTCGGGAGTGTACTGTCATATTAAAAAGCAGGTAACCCATAATGAGAGTTAGGTTAATAGAAGCTTTTAATTGATTCTTTTATTGAAAATGGTTTTTTGATCGTATTTTATAAAATACAATTCATACAATATAAATTGTAATTTTCAATAAAATTCATTTCCATACATTGTACTAAAGAAGTATATAATTACGTCGACAAAAATTTTAATAACTTTTACAATAACTCATCTAGTATATGTTCTATATTATTCATACTCCTGAAAGAATTCCATTTTTTTACTTACAAATAAAAAAAAAATTTGAAAAATGTATAAAAACATTGAATCCCATATTTTGTACAAAAGTCTAGATATTACGCTAGATTTTTTTGAGTATTGATACTAAAAATTGGGCTCATTTTCTTCCCAATTAAATATGATAGTAGAAATTCAACATTTCAGACTTTAAAAATATTGAAATCGCATATGGTTTCTACCGTTTTTTAAGCTGAAGAAATGATGGTCTCTATGAGAAAAATATGTTTAGTTTAATTTCATGGTATAATTATATTAAAACTTTATTTTTTAACTAAAATTCTAATCACACTCTCGGAGAAACTCACTACGGGATAGATATTATTACCCTTCAAAGTATGTATGTGCCAAATTTAGTAGCTTTGAGTCAAACGAGTGATCTGCAAAATGACGCACATAGCCTCACAGAAACTCAGACATACACACATTCAGCTTTATTATTGGAAGAGAAAATTGTCCAGGTTTTCAGAGAACTAGGGTTAAATACCTTCAGCTAAAAACATCCTGGTTTCTTTTGATTTGCCAAATCATGAATGAACATTAGGATTTTAAATATCAATGTTTCCCTTTCTATAACTGATGGCAAAATTGTCTAGAATTTAATATTTAATTGGCCGGAAGCTTATAAATACGCGTTCTTTATAACACGTCATTCATATTAAATGTTTAGTTTAATACATTCTGATTTTGATAAAAAGTATAGCTTAGTATAATTTTTCTTTTACTTTTATAATGAGTAACTCGTTTAATTCTAGAGAAAGCACTGTTGTTTGTCTTTTTTCTGAATTAGGACTTCAATTGGTTCTACAATTTTTTTCTGAATTGGGACTGTTCACAGGACTTCCATAGTGTGTTAGTTTATTTTGAAATAAATGACATAAACTGATAGAAATATTCTCCCCTGATTTTCTACTGATCGCGCTCCCACTTTCGGATAGATTCAGTTTTGTTGCTTCCTGAAAGGAATTGGGAACACTTTTTATATTATTCTTACTTTCTCGTATACGCAGAATAGAGAAAGTACAATAATCGCCAAAAGATTCGAACTCGCGATTTTGATGGATCTGCACGTTTTAGACCTCCCGGAATTCGAAATACACATTTTTGGATAAAGTCCATCCATCTGTCTTCTATGACAAACGTAACTCAAAATTACTTTGAGCTAGACGGAAGAAATTTGGTATACCAACTTTACACCAAATTTGTAGTTCCTATCAAATTTTGAGTAAATCCGTTCAAAAGAAGTCTGTCTGTCCAGCTGTTCAAATATTGGTTAATATAATAATATAAAACGCCAAATGGATAAAATTCGGTACGCACATTTAACATGTACAGTGTAGAGACCTATCAGATTCTGTGCCAAATCCAACAAAAGACTAACCGTCTGTATTTGCTGAAACGTTTCATCGCAATAACTCAAAAATGCAATGAATTAAATATTTTAAATTTAATATGGGATTTTCTGTCTACGAATATAGTTTTCCGTCAAATTTTTGTTTCAGTTGATTGGGAAAAACGCATCTAAAACACACGTTTTTCGTGTGCTATTAACCGCATGCCAGGGCTCAGTCGTCAAATTCCTCGCCAATGATGACACGATAGATTCAGCTAAAAAGCTAAATTCAGCTGAAAGGCAGTATTTTGTAATCATTGAACGCCAATGCCATGCTAAGCATTCGTTTTCTGGAATTACACATTTATAGAGTATGTAATTGTAGAGTAGAGTTTGTATAAGTAGATAAAGAGTATGTGAAAAAGTTTTGGGGAGACTATTTCCACTCATTCTATAGACTGATTGATTTCCCTTGACTGACAGATCTAAAATTTTAATATCAAGATCTGCATACTTAATTTCACGTTTCTATGTTATTGTGCTGTTGATTTATAACAATCACTTGCACACGAGTAGACAGAGTGATAGACAATCGACACATTGACGAATTCCATTTAAAATTTTACACACAGTTCCGAGGATAAAATCATGTGCCATATTTTATTTAAAAGTTCGTTGTGGGTTTGAGTAATCATGGTTATTTGTTAACAGGAGAACAAAGTCAGATTTCAAGATGAAGAGTTCGTTAAAAATTGGATAAAAATTCACAGTTTTTTTAAAAGACCCCATACTACATTTAATCATCTTAATCTTTTAGATCATTACGCTTTTGAGTTAATTAAATTAATTTTTAGTTAGGCATAATGGCAGAAGTATATTTTTTAATCTCGAGAAGCCTGACATCTTTCGGGTATGTGAAAGTAACCAGCGGGAGTGGTTACTTTACCACGAAGCGGGTGTGGTTCCCTCAAAACTTTTTATATACTCGTTGATAAAGGTGAATTTGTACATTAAACATGTTTTTTCTCAACCAGTTGAAACACAAATTCGATACAGAACTACCATTACACATATCAAAAATTATAAAAATACAAAATCACATACCAAATTTGATATAAGTTCATTGTATTTTTCAGTTATCGCGTTTACATGCTTTTGAAATGACAGACAAACAGTTATTCAATCCCTTTTTGAATTTGATTCAAAATTTTAAGTTCAATATATGGATATTAAATTTTTGTACCTTAATTTTATCCATATAGTTTTATAATTATCGTTTTAACTTATATTCGAAGAGTTAAATCTCCCTCTGAATAAGTTTTGCACAAAATTTGATGGAAATCTACAAGTTTGGTGTAAGAACCATGCACCAAATTTCAGCTTTCTAGCTCAAAACATTTTTGAGTTGTCTTGTCCCAGACAGACAGCTCAGGCAGATATTTTCCAAAAAATATTTTTCGAACTCAGAGAGGTCTAAAACTTTGAGAGTCGTCAACATTTCGAGATTCTATTTTTTGACGATTACAATACTTTATATTTAGTGTAGGAGAAAATAATAATAATAATAATAAACAAGTTTCTTCCTATGCATTTGACAGAATCAAAATTTTTCCCATTAAAAGAATGAAAACAGAAATTCTTAAAGGAAGGGCATGAAATGGGAAGTTGTCTAATAAATGACTCCCTTTTCCATATAGAGAAAGACAGATACCGTTCATTATTTATAGACCACCACAGCTGCTGTTTGGCAGGGTGGAATCGTCGCCAGAAGAGTTGGTTCTCTTCACGCTTCTCCTCGCTCGGTTTCTCTGACCCGTGAACTGCGGCTGGAGATCCGTATCGCAGCACCGTTGTACGGCGCGGCTAATCTTTCACGGGTCTTTACAAAGGGCAGGGGGAGAAACAAAACAAGTGAATAATGCGATTAAACATTTCCGGTACTTTGTACGGGGACGAACAAAGCATCTAATTTCCATTATTTGCTGTCGATGATGCCGATTCCATCGAATGCCCGCGCGCGTTTGAGGTCATTCGGGAAGGTTGAGCAGAGTGTGGCAGATTAGTTGCGCAATTACCCCTTATGGATGAGATTACGGTTACAGTCACTGCTGGCAATGCTCAACTGTAAATTTACTATGAAAATTTTGAAACTCTGTGTTAACTTCAAAATAGTAAGAAAGTGGTTGAATATAAATCTCATACCCCAGATCGCACAGCCTGTTGCCCAATATTGTGCGATATTATTTGATATTAAACAGTATTCCCCAATATTTAACAATATCCCGAATATTTATCAATATCATACAATATTATACAATATTTGTGTGCTACTCGGGATATAAAACTACAAGATTTTTGTTGTATCTCTCGTTGATTTCCTTAGAGAGATCTTTGAATAAGGAATTTGGAGTATTTTTTCAATAAACCCTCTACACAGGCCAAAACTGAAATAAAAATAACGAACATGTCTAATACAAGTGAATGTTGTTAAACTAAATTAAACCTCTCAAGTCCAGAAAGAAAGCATAGTGTTTACTCAAGAGAGCCTTAAATAAAAAATGCTTTGTTATGTCCATCTCATATCAAGTCAAATTACCGCCAATTGTCACAAAGCAACGTTCATAATAAGATAACATAAATAAAGCAAGCGATACCTAGGCCTAGCCAGAGGCTGTACGGGAAACTTGATGGTGCAGAAGGCTTGAAGAAGCACGAAGGAACAAACGACACTTGATGGAATTGAAAGCTTGCAAACACTAAAGAACCCTCTAGAGAAGACGCATATTAGAACAGAAAAAAGAATAGAAACACACACACACACACACATTTTACATTACATATTAAATTGTGAAACATTAAAAATGTATAATATACATTAAATGTAAATTAATTATTTACATTAGACGAGAATTAAAGACAAGAACTTTGACAAAACGTCCTAATAGAAGATATAATGACTGGAATTTTTATGAGTTCGACGCCAAGAGACATCCAATTTCTTGGTCATCTGAGTCTGTGTTCTCGCTGTAGTAACTTGGAAGGTTAAGCTACTGATGGAACAGTTCAAACCGAATTTTATGTTTGGCAATTCAGAAGTGTTGATCGCAAGCGTCCTTTTAGAGGACTTCAAACAATATTTAATTAGGTAAAATAATGAATAATAAATTATAAGTTAAAAATTATAGTTAGTTAAAAATAATGAATAATAAATTATTTCTTACTATTGAAAGTATTATTTATTACTGGCCAATTAAAATAATTAGTAAATGAAGCACTGAAACTTTTTTTTCAAGCATTACATTTTCATATCACAAAAGTTTAATTACAGGAAAAATTAAAGATTAAGGTAAAATGAGCTGATATTTTATTAAATAAAAAACATTAGCTGAGACAGAGTTTTTTAAATTGTGAATCATCCCAACAATCAAGGTTGAAACACAACGGGAAACTTCAAGATATTACCAATAATTTTTTTTCTTTCGATCTATTTAACACATACAAGCAAAAACTGTTAAGAATTTTTTTAAATAAAGAATCGTTTATTAATTAATAATAGAGGATCACGTTTTACTCCAGAGATTCCAGTTGAATTTGCTGAAGATCTATTTGGAATTGGTATCTACATATTTCATTAATTAGTATTTCATGCTGTAATTTATTTTGTAATTTGGGAGATTGAACCAAAATTTACTTCATGAAATAACTAGCACTAATAGCAACTACTTTTTCTAACTTCTTCTTCAACTACTTCTACTAATAGCAACTTCTTTTTCCTAAGCAGAAAGGAAGAAGCTGTGTTGGAATGTAACAAGAAATTAACGATTTTCATAATTCATTTCATTCCATACTCCATTCCTTGAATGATTTTTGCTGATATAAACTTTCTCTTGGCTAACGTTTGTTTCAATTTTATTCCTATAAATATTCAGTAACGAAAAACAAACAAAAAGGGTGACTCATTATATTGGGATGATTCGATGAATTTTTGCTTAAAGATTTTTTTTTGTGATAATACAATTTATGAGGCTTATGTACGCAACAGATTCTAATTTACATTGAAACACGAGTTTTAGGAGACGAATCCAATAAGTATTTCAAAAATATATCGAGCTATAAATTTCCACATTTTAATATCTATCAAGTCATTTTGTATTACGACACTTTTTTATTTTAATATTCATTTCTAAAAAAAATATATTTTTACGATCTTTTATATATCCAGCAAATGAAAGAAAATGTACTAAGTTCCTGTGTATATAAGAGTTATTCACACATATTCAGTCTTGAAACAAGAAGAATTGGAAATAAGTGAGTCACTACATGCTACATGATGAACATAAATTCACATTCCAGGTTAATATTGAAATATACACTTTTTTATTTATTGTTTGTAGTATAACGTTGTTACAAACGCTTTAACCATTTATTTACCGAATTAATTTACAATCAAGTTTTCAAATCTGCTTTCTAACCATTGGATAAGTTATAATGTATACTTATAATAAAGCTCAATGTGTGTGTGTGTGTGTGTGTGTGTTGGCGCTCTACAGGCCAGACCGTTTGACCTACAGCTACCAAATTTGGCATATGCATACCTTGGTGGTAGGGAATGTGCACCTGGGTTTTCCTTTTTTGAATTTTTAATTAGAATTTTAATTATTAATTAAAAAATAATTTTCCAGCCAAAAAATCTTTTCATTTTCCCTCCGCCAAATGAATAAGGCTTCAATTTTTTCTCCAATAATGAGGCTAGTTAACCCTAGCCTCATTAGAGTTGGAGAGTTTTCGGCCGATTATTTCAAACGATTCTGTTTATTTTCTTAACGTTTGATGCATTTAAAATTAAACATTCTTAATTAATCGATCTTTCAGATTCATTCTGAAGTACTTTTGAATTAAAATAAAAGAGAATAAAGGAAATTAAAAATTTCTAATCTGCATAGTGTTACCCCAACTGGCGTAGAAAATTCACGCATTTGGGATACCACAATTGGCGTTGAAAATTCATGCATGCGCATTTTGTTCCTTTTTTAACTATTTACAACTATTTTCAACGGATACATACTTGGTTTTGAAAGCTTAACATGTTTTCGATAGATAATTTCAAACGATTCTGTTTATTTTCTTAGTGTTTGATGCATTTAAAATTAAACATTGTTAATTAATCGATCTGTTCTTGATGAATCTGAGAAAATTTTGTTGACAAATTCTTGAGATATTACATAAATTAAGAAAGATATTCTTTAGTGCCCATAAAGTTTAAACGCTCAGTGACTCTATTATCAGTAATCATATTATAAAAAAAATGCTTTGTTTCAGTAAAAAATATTATTATATTAATTGCAGATTCATCCTTTCCACTTTAATTTAAAGCATAAATTCTACGGGAGCGAACAGAAACTTAGAGAGATACATATTACGTTATGACTGAAGGCCTTTATAATATTATGAGTGAATTATATGATTATCAAAATTTGAAATTTAAAAATATTTTGATGAAGAAATTATTAAAGTAGGAATTGCATAAAATGTTTAATTATTAAAATTTTAACAAACATTAAGATTGGCGAACCGGCTGGTCGCCAAAGGCGGCTAGTATGGAATAAGCCAAAGTAAAAAGAAAAAGAAAAGAAAAACCAACTTATTTTAATTAATTGAAATAATTTAATTAATAATTTTAAAAAATTGATATTCTTTTTAGTTGCGATCTACTGCTTTCGAGTGGAAATACTCTCTTCGTGTTCTTTTAAATATCGTTAGAAAAAATAGTCATATTAAGAAGACATCAGCCGGATTTAAACGATACTTTAAAGTACCATCGGTAAATAAAGAGTTAAAAAGCGCATATATTTTTTCAAATAGCTGCGATCTTCAGATGAATTGAATCTAATCAATATAAGATGAGGATTTTGGAATTTCTTAATCCCAAATATTTTGAGATATTTTTTTTAAAATAAATCCTAGCCTGAAAACTGAGTTTTGGCAATAATTCATATTCTAAATACATCATCATCAGTTTTCTACATGTGATGTAAATCAATTTTAAGGAACTTAAATTTTCATTCCATAGCAGTGGAAAACTGATTTCAAAATTCACTATCGCTACTAATAATAAAGATGAATGTGTGTGTGTGTGTGTGTGCGTGCGTGTCTGTCGGGATGTGAATGTGTGTTAGCGTTTTACAAGCTAGATGTTTGATCTACAGTTATTACATTTGGCATAACTTGAAGAGTAAAAATTTACATGTGGAACTATTTTTTAAACTTTAATTAAAAATTCAGCTGATTTCATGCAATAGTTTGCTGAATTTTGACAATTGTTTAATTTTTTTTGCCTAATTTTCAACATTGTTACCCATAAATTCAAACTGTTTTCAATGTTTAATAAAACATTTGACCGCGTGATTTTCTTCCATAGTTAAAAGCTAACTCTGCTTAATATCATTGTAGTTTATAAGATAAATAAAAAAAAGATGAAGTCATATCGTAAAATTTAGAAGATAGATGAACCAGATATTTAATTTTTTAAAATAAAGTTAAGATGTCATGGAACTGGTTCCATCAGATGTGCACCATAAACGAATTTAAGACAATTAAACAATATGACTTTACGATTTGACGGCATCATGGACACTAACTTATATCTAAATGTTTAATTTGAAGTTAAGTATAACTTATGTTCCAAGCGATCCCCGTTGCTTTAGAGGACAAGTTATTGATAATAATGGAATAAGTGAAAGACTGAAAAATAACAGGTAAGCAAAATAAGTAAATTTAATAGAAAAGTTCAACTTATAAGTATAGACTAGCAGTTTTTTAATTGTTCTATTAATAAAAGTGTTCTTTCAAAGAACTTTTCTATTAAATTTATTTCTACCATTCTAAAGTTAACTTGCCCTCTGAATTGTATTATTATTATTTTTTTTTAATTTTTATCTACTTAAAGTACTCGCATGAGGAACTGTAATTATATAAAACTATTGACTTTAAAAATTAAATTGAAGTTTGATAAATTTAATCATTGTATTTTGGAAATGAAAAAAATTATGTCTTAGACATTATAAATATTTTATATTTTAAAATATGTCGCATTGTGAAATAATTCTTTCTGTTTGCATTGCAGTAACTCACCTTTAGTAAATTTCTCTCGTTATATTTAATAAAATTACTTTGCCATTAAATATAGCAAAAATTTTTGAATTTGTCATATTAATATAAAATGATACATTATTTTCTTATAAAACTTTTAAATTTTAGACCAGATGCTCAGTTTTCAGATTTTTCTCATTCGACTCAGATTTTTCTCATTCAATAAATACTTATATAATTTTGAATGTATTTGAATCGGTCAAATCTTCTAAAAATGTCTCCGTAATATAAAAAATGAAAATTGACAAAAGAAATGTTAAACATAACCTTCGCTTATTGTGGAGCTGCCAAATTTTCTGCTGAATATTAAATTCTTTGGAAATTACGGTCAAATAAGTTATCAATCTTATAAAAATTCATAAATAAAACCAAAGACTTCCTTTCCAGTTGTTGATTTGATCATTTTTCCAATGCCAAAAACAAAATCTTGATTTGATCAAATAATAAACAAATAAAAAATTCATATTCATTTTAATAAGTCATACATAGAAGAAAAAGAAAGGAAGACAATACCGGTTTCAGTCAAAACAAAGAATTCCTTTTTATTATTGAGAAAGTCTTTGAGATGAACTTCTTTTACTGTCAAAAATATGGGACGTATCTTTTCCACCATTTCTCTCAGTTTTCGATTCTTGCGAGAAAGAGTCTCGTAACTGTAGCCGTAACGCCATCAGGGAAAGATAAGATAGCTGTACACATAAAGTCTCCTACTCGCAAGTTGAGAAATACAAGATGACCCAAAAGATGGCCACGGCAAAAACAAAGAGATTCCTTTACGAATCATTGATCTTGTACCCGCTTCTTGCACATTTCGTCAGAATGAAATCCCCCTTCAAAGTATTATACCTTTCCTGTCGCAATGTGAGAAATATGCGCTAAATGAATAGTGAGAGTTTGTGATTTGAAACGAGCATATGGAACAAGTACAAAAGAATTTTCTATTATCAAGAATGCTGATAATTTTCGCAAAATGTCATTTGCACCATTTGTCAGTTGCGTATTTTACAAAAGATAGTGTAGAAGTTATTGACGGTTATTTTTTTAAATTTGAATTCTGGTATTTTTCAGATTGCGAGAGGTTTCTGGTGGCGACAGTTAAATTATTTTTGCCAAATCGCTAAAAAAAAAAAAAAAAAAAAAAAAAAAAAAAACGTAAAAAAATTCATTAACAATTTGGCGATTTTTTTACGGTATTCGGAAACGAAAAAGTACCAACATTGTTTTTGGTTTGTTAACAAACACTTTTGTTTTTACTATTCCATACGTTGAGGTAGTATAAAAGCAAAGAGCATGAGGTATGTCAAATCACTCTGGTTAAAAATAATTTGCCGTTTGTGTGGTGTTGAAGTTTTGAAAGGCAATGCCAGCTCATTTATCATCTTCGTCAACCGTTAAAAATTCCAAGATCATACCCAAAAGCCATTGCTTAATTCAGAATTGATATTCTAATCTGAATAAAGCGAGCAACTGAGCAAGTTCAAGGATGAGTTGAAAAACCAAGAAAAACATAAAAGGCATGTTTTTACATGTAGTTTTTTAAGGCCCAGCATTTCTGTTGCTCGTAGATATATTTTCGAAAGCAATTAAAAAAATTCCTTTTCAGTTGTTATGTAGTTATTCGGTTATGAAGAATGATGTTTTTATCGAAGCTACTACAAAGCTCAGGAATTCATGAATTAAATTCATTACATTTTCAAGTTCCAAAATTAAATCATAATTTGTGATAAGTGTTAAAATATTCACACTACTGCTGCTTTCAAATTAAAAATACAAATCCAAAAGATACACACAGCATTTAAAATACAAAATAGGGAAAGCTGTGGAAAAATGTAATATCAATAATTAAAATTTGAAATCCATTAAATATACAAAGCATCAATAAGAATTTAGTACCATTATAAAATCAAATAGTATCACTTATTGGTTTAGAGATCAAAAATTGAATCAGAGACTTATTCCATTGCCCCCTTTTTTTATCTAAAGAGCACCGACTGAAAACTTGCCTTTTATCGTTTTGCAACGCCCCATCCCATCGGTGCCTTATTGACTAATATCTGATTCACAAATGGTAAAAGGATTAATTCATCAAAACTATCAATTAATTCGATTGACAATGACAAAACATACTTCATTTTTCTAAAAATAAAAGTGATAAATTATTTACGCTGTAAAATTTGGCCTTGTATTTTCAAACAGAAAAAAGTAAAAGTTACTTGATGATTTGTGTAAAAAGGTTGTGTTTCCATTAAGTCAATCTTGTTTAAAATGTCTATTAATGTCGATGTGCGTGTGATATTTTAATCGATACAATAATAGCTGCAGGAAATACCCGTGTGATTATTTATTAAAATTTGTGAAACGCGAAATCAGAAATCGAGTCTTTTTTCCGTGTAATTTTTGATAAGGAAATACAATTTCGTATATGCAATCCAATGTTTCCTTAATATTTGCATAAGGAATTTATGCTCGAATTATTTTATACGTAACACTATTATTTGCGCACATCTGTAGCTATTAATTTTAAAGGAAAGTGTATTTTCTTTCTCTTTTTCAAAGGACTTGCTGAATACTATGTTTTGCACAAGTGTTGATAAATTCAGAGTACGTTAAATTCAGGTTATTTCATCTCATATGTCCATAACTTCATTTCATTTAACTTTTAATCATGAATGAAAGTTAGTTTTCTTTTCGTTTTAAAGGGCGTGCTAAACGCTTTGAGCTACGCTTCACATATTTGCGAATTAAATATTATGCTTGTAATACAGTTACAAAGTACATAAAAGTAAAAAAACGATATTAAAATTTTGTATAAAATTAGCAATTATGTCGTGGCTTTAAAAGCGATATTCTACCGGTCAAAAAAATACAAAACAGAAAAGGGACATTTTTCCTAAATTGGAATATATTTTCTTTTAAAAATATATTTGATAGGTTGGTTTGTACGAAACACAATCAAGCAATGACATTCAGACTTAAAACATATTAATTACTTTTAAATTATTAAAGCAAAATTATAATTTTTTAAATTTTTATCTGAAAACTTTAAAAGCTTTGAAAAAATATCATACATTTTTCCAATCTTCTTTTTAAATCATCCAAAAAACTTAGCTAATAGTAGATACTTGTTAATACTGGGTCTTTTCAACTGAAAAATAATAAGTTCTGAATTTTCCTTGAATGCTAAAGGAAAATATATGATACCTTTTCAATTTTCTGTGTGATTTATTGTATTGTAAAAGGAACTCAGAATGTGCCACCTTTATAACTATAACCAACTATATGCTTTATTTTTAGGTAAGATATTACTGGTTTTTAATGGATTTAAATACATAATTTAATTCAGGTCAAATATTTTGTTATATCATGCCCAGGTCATAATATTTTGCAGGGTTTATCATGTATGGAGAGACAGAGAAACATACTTCTAGAACCCCCCCCCCCTCCCCAATACCTAAAACAAACAAAAAGAAAAATTCATCTAAATATAGAGCTCGACTTTTTGTGAAGAAAGTGACATTTTCCTTCCAGTTTATCGTAGACGAGGAAACAAAAAGTTGGAGATTTGAGTAAAATTTACTCATCTTCTTTTAGATCTTACAAACTTTGCAGTTGCAAAATATAAAGAAGAGACGCGAATTGTTTTTCTCTTTTGCCTGACTTCATTTAAAACGAGATGTCTGGGTTCGATACTCAACGTATTCGCTTTTATCCATTGTGAAAGAACAGAAATCTCACGCCATACTTTGCTAATTTCTAGATGGATTTTCTTCTTTCATCTTGATCTCTATTGAAACCTCAATATCTGCTGGTGTTGATCGCATTTTTTTTCTATATGCAATGGAATGACATAGACACGAAAAGCCTTAATTATCTTCATGACAAGCAGCAGAAGGCCCCAGCCGTTGGGCAATGAACTTATAGCAATATGGATGGAATATTAAAATTCAAATGCAAATCACAAAAAATTACCTTTGTTCGCAGCAAAGTTCAATTCAAATTACAGCATAGAATTTTTGTCCATAAAAATAAATGCTGCAGTAATATTAAAAAAGTTTAGGAATTTATTTTATTAGGGAAAAATAAATACAGATCGAACTTGCTTGTTTGATTTTCCTTTGAAATAATTACTAATCTAAAATAAATCTCTAAATTGCAACTATAGATTTTATAATCATTTATGTAAAAATATCAATGCAGATTGTAAGTTTCATTTTGCTATCCCCCTTCCCTCCCTTCAGTCGTTATTGCACTTCTTCGGAACTTGAGAATAGTTGCCCTTTAAGAAAATTCTCCATTCTCTGAGAAAAAATCGTATGATTTGAGATGGATGAGAGATATGATAATTGTTAAAGAACCAAAATATAATTATTTTATATATAATTTTGTTCCAGTAAGAGACGGAGATGACTTCTATTTATCATAATGAAGCCTTCAAGGCTTGGTTTTTTTTGCTTTGGCAAGATTTGAGTGTTTGTAATCACGAGTACGTATTTTCGCTGGAGGAAGCCTGTTTTACTTGTTGGTCATATTCTTACGAGACATGGCATGTAATATATATAGGATATCCATTTACAAACTTTAAGGATTAATTAGAAAAGAAGGAACAGATTCTTTTTATAATAGAATATAGGTTTGCAAATGCAAAGAGATGCTGCTGGTTTATTAATGAATTAAGTAAAACAAAATGAAGTACTACATAAAACGCACATGACTGATTTAATAAAATAAAAATTCCGACAATAGAGCAAGCAATTCAGTGGCATGAATGACAATGTTACAAGTCCTATGTAGCATGGCAGATAAAGGTAAGTAAGGGGACAGTTAAAAAAAAAAATCTTGCATTTGGAGTTGCTAATATAAGTGATCAAAGAATTTACAGTTTTAGTGATACAAGCTTCGCATGTTTTTATTTATGCAACTTGGTTATTGTATTATTGTATTCCATTAAATATTGGCACATATTCAGTTTGGCGGTTTTTAATATTTTATTTAATTTAATTACATTAATGTCCAGTTTGGAGGCAAAATTAGAGCTATTTTGGAGCGGACTTCGTAATTCAGAATCTTGAATGATGAGGACGGCAGATGAGTTAGCACCCCACTCTAAAGTTGAATATTTTATCTGATACATTGGTTTCTTTAAAATACTTACAAAGAATCACCTTTAACAGACTCTTTTTGCATTTGTTATTCCCACGCTGTATTTTAAAAAATAATTTGTTTTTTTTTTTAAACCTGATCTACTTACAAATTTTGTAAATGACTTTTTAAAACATCGAATGTACAAAGCTTGCATTATCAAAAAAAAAATTGTTAATCAAAGTGTCATATAAATGCAACTGTGGGTTATTATCTGTTATATACTTTTTCATTCATTGTCCACATTTCAATATTTATTTTGTCTAATTAGTGCTTTTTACCTGCATGTAGTAAAAAAATTAATTTTGATTAATAAATATATTTTTAAAAGATGAATTCTTATAAATTAAAATCACAGATGTCTCAAAACAAGTAATAAGTTTTAAGCTAATATTAATTTGAAGAATGGTTGCTTTTAATTGCAAAAAATATGTTTGGAGATCACCAGTGTGTTTGTCAAGATTATTGGCTTTTTTTAGTTTGCTCTATTTTCAATATTCAATGCATTTTTTTGAAAATTCACTTTGCTATTTGATAAGTCTGAAAATTGGGAATTTAATTGAACAAGTCTACATCAAATTAGTGCAAATTAATGTAAAAAAGTGCGCATATTATCAAATAAGAGCGAAAATGAAAATTCTGCTGTGAGTGTCGAAAGAAGGCGATTTTTTTTAATCTTAATTTCAACATTGACAAGAGCATGTGATTGAATGCTTCGACGGATGAGTTTGAATTGAATCATAACATTCAAAACATTATTGCCGATAGTGTATCAAATTGAATTTTTTTAAAAATGTTTAAAATAAAGAAAAATTGTACGGAAATGAAATTGATATCATTAAAAAGGTAATTTTTTAAAGTTTTAAAATAATGAAAAAAATGTGTGAGGTATTAGTTTTTGAAGATATGTGAACATCAATTTGCATGGGAAGTCATAGAGATTACATATCTGGTGATAATAAAACGTATTTTCACGATGTATTGAAATTTCACTTTTACTTTTTTTCCTCTCATTTTGATTTTTTCTAAACCTTTTTTTCTGTAACTAAATAACAGTTTCGATGACACGGCGATCTCCGAGAATTTCCCATAATTTTTTTACAGTTCGATTAATGAGAGTTGAATAAAGTATAGCTTTAAAGATGTGCAATGAAGCACTGTGAAATGTTCGTACAACGTTTATATATATATATATATATATATATATATATATATATATATATATATATATATATATATATATATATATATATATATATATATATGACTGTTGTTATTCGATAATAAGTAATAAGAGCAACTTCTGTGCTCCTAATGTTCCATATATAGATAGATATTACCCCGTTTAACCAAAATATGAACTATTTTTTCTTCTTCTGAAATTAAAATCTCATTCTCAGAAGCATATATCTGCAAACTTTATGATCCAATCTATAGTTTCTACACAATAGTTGCCTAAGTGTTCCCTGTTTAATTTGGTTAGCATTGTGTTTAATTAATACTTCTGATATTCATCGTAATCTATCTGTGTCTCTGACTTAAGCTTATGTTACAAAGGAACAAGAAAAGCAGATTTCTATGATGAAACCATCCTACTTTCAGTGACGCGAGGTATCAAAGTAACAGCTCAACTACGTTTTCTGAATTCATAAATATCTAGACGACATATACAAATTTATCTCCTATTTCTATGTGTAAATTGAATTAAAATGTAAAAAGAGATTAATTGCAAAATTTCAAATCTTTTTTGAAATTTTTAATCATTCTCCAAACGTTTGAAATAGTAGTGGGTTAAATAGGCAAAAAATATCAAATATTTCCTGATTTTCTTCTTTGAAAGTGAAACCTCTTTTTCAAGAGAATATGTAGCAAAATTTAAATTTGGTGCAAATTGTGACTTATGCACTGGTGATGCCTTGATACCTCTGTTGAATTTGAAATCTTTCTTATACATTGTAAAATTGAATGGAATCCTTTCACCGTTAAAGCTCTTTTTTTTTAGCAAAAAATTTTACTATCGGCAAAATTCATATTTACATTTTTTTCTTATTATCCCTGAAATTAATAAAACTAAAAACATTTTTCTTGAGTTAAATCCTGAATATTCGTATTTTCATATTTTATTCATCTGTTTGATGTATATATATATATATATATATATACATCAAACAGATAAATATATATATATATATATATATATATATATATATATATATATATATATATATATATATATATATATATATATATATATATATATATATATATATATATATATATATATATATATATATATATATATATATATTATATATATATATATATATATATATATATATATATATATATATATATATATATATATATATATATATATATATATATATATATATATATATATATATATATATATATATATATATATATATATACTATTTTCAAATTAAAGCTAAATTCTACTCAAGCAATTTAGTTCCAATTTCCAATGAAAAAGTGAACTTAAAAAAAAAAAAAAAAACTGCTCTATTTCCTATGTCCATTTCCCTCTCTGATTTTCCTTGATCCCATCCGAGAAGAATTTATTGTGTCAGTGCTGTTTAATGGAACAGATTTTTCGCCATCAGCACTCCATCGGCCACCTAAATACTCGACATTCCTTTGTTAAAAAAATCCTGGCATGTTGGACCAGCAAACAACATTGAGAAAAAAATAAAAAAGTAAATAAATAAAATATATATTGGAAGATGTCACTCAAGTGTATAAAAATAATTTTAAAGGAAAATCACTAATCACAGAAGATAAAATCGAAAAAAAGAAGTAAAAACATGCAGGAAAAGAAAAGGATGCGAAGCCTTTAAATGAGTACAGATTTACAGATTGCTCTCGAACTTTGTAGATGTTTCTCTCGGAAATTAGAGAAACCGCAACACTCCAAAAAACAGAGAAAGTAATAAAACGGCTGTTAACAATGGCATTAGAGCAAACAATACGAAGGAAGGGGGAAAAGAAGGTTTATCGAAACGAAAGTTGCGTCTTGAATACAAATAAACACCATCATATCGAAGAAGAAAGTCCTTTGTTAGATTCGGTGTCCGGTCAGCCGAGTAATGAGTCAAAGAATGATAATAAGTCTGGTTATTAAAAAAAAGATCTGAAGAAAAAAAAAGATCTGCATTAGTATCAGCTGGGAGTGCATTGCAGACGTTACATTCTCGCATAATATACTTATCTCGTTTTTTCTCCCGAATGATAGGGAAAAGTATACGGGTCAGCTGGGAAAAAAAGGGAAAATACTTTGATGTAAAGATCAGTATTTTTGACGATTTTATTATCCTTGAGAATCTTAGGAGTAATGAGATAAGTAATTTCTTCAGCCCTGAATTAAATATATTTATTAAATGAACGGTGCAAAATCGATTAGGTCTCGAACCTGTGAAAGGGGAGGCTTGATGGCACGACGAAAGCGTTTTAAACTGAAAATAACTATTAATGAAACTGAAACAATAATGACACGTAACTCCTAAAAATATTTATGTAGATACACTGAAGTAACACATAAAAACTGCAATATTATTGCATTACACACATATAAAATGTCGCTGAATTCATGGGCCAATCTTTAACGGTAAACAAAATACATATACAGAAGCCTCTTTACTTTTTCGCATACATAGTAAGTATAGTAATCGTCAAACAATCGTTCAAAATATAAAAAAAAATTTGCAGTTGGGGATTTTGAGAAAACTATATTTTAGACTCCCTGAGTTTGAAAAACACATTTTTAAAAAATGTCCGCCTGCCTGTCTGTGTTATAGATAACTCTAAAACGCTTTGAGCTCGATGCAAGAAATTTGGTACACGGTTTTTACATCAAATTTGCATGTTTCTATCAAGTTTTGAATAAAATCACCAATGCCATGCACAGCGTTCTCTGACATGACAAGTTTATTAGAGAGTATGAGAGAAAGTTTTGGGAGACCCCTTCAGCTGATTTGTATTGTAATGTGGGAAAGTTTGGACGAAAAAAAAAAAGGCTGATGAAATGAAGAGAAAGCTCTTTACTTACATAATATTACAGTAAGAGCACAAATATGCTACCACCAACATTGATGTAGTAGTATCTGGTAGCGTCTAGCAGATGAGAGACGTATTCTTTCGAATACGCCTGGGGCTTCACGAACAGCAGTAGAAGCAACTGCAAGTTTTGTAATGAAGTCCTTATCAGAGTCAATCGGAATTTCATAGACACCGCATTTTTTCCGCCTTGCTTGTACTTACTTATACATTACTTTTTCCGCCTGTACTTTTCATTTCTGGTCCCATATTGCTGTACAAATATGCTTGTTTATATGTATTTTACTTACCCTTAAAGTTTTGCCCATGAATTCAGAGACATTCTGTATAAATATAATTTAAATACCGTAATTAGCTGAAATTGTCGTGGTGGAATTAAGAAATCCAACGTAAGTCTTTAGAAAGGAAAAATTTAACCCTTTAAAGGGCCATTTTTTTCTAGTCATTATGTTAAAATATTTTTAGGCGTGAAATTAGAATAAGAAAAGGGATTCATTTAGCTTATTAGATAAATTTAATTTGATTCATTAATTAATTTGGTTAATTAATAATCAAGTAACAAATCAAGACACACCATTTTGTGTGAGATAAAGAATTGAAGCATCTAAGTCTTTCTAAAAAAAATTGCTAGAGATTATGCCAACCTACATAAATTCATACAAAGATTGATAAATTTGGTGGTAAGCATACTTCCCACGGCCTTAGAAAGGGTTAAGAAACTGGCATGAAACGATAAGGTCACAAACATTAAAAAGTCGACTATCCCTAAACTAATGCTTAAAATTAAGACATGATATTAAATATTATTACGAAGTATAATAAATGGTATAATGAAGGCTGCAGCTTACTTCATTTGTAGTTGCTTTCAGTAATATACTTTACCTGTGTAAATGTCAACAAAGTTCCTATTCGTGGTATTTTATTTTGCAGTTTGTCAGTCCTTGCTTCTTTCTTAGATTCTGGCATAGAATGCCTATATAATGAATGGCAAAACACATACACATTACAAAAACTTTTTAAATAATAAAGAAAATCTGCTTTTTACAAATTTCAGTTATTTGAAAATAAAGTCAAATCGTGGTCTTTTCAACAATTCCGAAGGAATTATCGCATTAAAATAATTTTTAAAGAAGTTTAAAGCGAAAAATATTTTTTTTCTGAAACTTTCTATAGCTTTCTATTATGTTATTTTAATTTCCGTAGATCCTTGGTTTCCAATTTACGAACATGTATAGAATAATCGAAGAGATGATCCTTGAAGATTTGTTTTTAAGTGCCTTTTTCTCTTCCTTGAAAATGGATGGCAAAAAGCAGAGGGTCAGAAATCTTTTTCAAGTCTACATTAAGAAAGTAAAAGTACTATTAAATAAAGAAAATGCCTTAACTGAACTATCATGGGAAGGTACACTGAAATCTCCAAAGAATATCGAGATTTGCATTTAGGAAAATGACGGGGAACAGACACTAAAATCTCCAAACAATATCCAAATTTACATTGAGGCAAATGATGAGATTTTCGATTACTGATTTGTGTAAATGTGTTTTTACAATTTATATTTCTTTTTTTTAAAAAAAAACATAAGTATATAAACAAACAGAATGTACGAAATCACTTGAGACTCAAATTGCCAAGTTTTAATCCAAAGGTTGATCCCCTTGTGAGCAGGAAAACACAAAAAAATCCCACCGAATTTTTTTAATTGTGTGGTTTTGAATTTTCTTGCATCATAACAACTAAATAATAACAAAAAGGGTTTTTTTAACGCTTATGTAAACTTGTAGACGCTTTGTAAATGCTTATATTAAGTTCTACTAATCATTGACTTAAAAGGGCCTTTTTTTACATAACAAGTAGTTTCACAACCAAAGATGTTGGAAACGGCTATTGTAGAGTACTTATTTGAGTAAAATTTTTTTAAGCATCATGTATCATTCATAACTTAATGAAGGTCAATAAATGGATAACACCCATTCGACTCACCAATTTAGGTTTACAGCTGTCTTTCCCTCTTTTTTTTCCCCTCCATTAGTCATACGCAAGGTTATATGAAAGACTTGATATTATCTGGTATGCGTTTTGGGAGAGAGAAGAACTGCAGTTAAGTATCAGGAAAAGTTTCTTTTCTCCCAAATGTTAAATTTTTAAAGAATTAAGTTAATATAAACATTGACTTTTTAGGACATTTCATACGTAAAGCATTTCTTATACATTTAATAATGTTTCTATTTAAATTATATTTAATACTATGCACATTTTTGTAAAATTTTATTACGTTTTAAATCCTGTTTCAAATAAACCAAATTTAATTAGAATGTTACAAGTAGACGAAACATATAATGAAATATTAATGTGAAAATGCATTTAAATAGTTGTCGACCGTACAAATGTTTTGTTCTATATTTTAAATTTTTTCTTCTAATAGTTCAAATTATAGAAATAATTTTCTATTTCAAAAAAATATTTTTATAAAAAAAAATTTTAAATCTATTTTAATTTTTTTGAACTTATACAGCAGGAAGTTCAAATTAAAATTTGAATTCTTATGAATTCATTTCATAATAATAGTTAATGAATAAATAATAATAATAATAATTTATTTATAGTTTTGTGGCATTGGATTTAATGTATCGATTTTAAAGCCTTGAAGTTTAAATTGATAATGATCTATTTCATTCTAAAAGTATCTGCATTTCATTTTCGATGTTTTAAGAAAGCTTCATTTCAGAAGCATGGAAAAAGGACCGTCAGCTGTCATCCAAGTCATCTGACCGCGGTTCAAAATACAATTTCAAAATGGCTGTTGAGTAGTTTCAAAATGGGAGTTTAATATAACTAAACAGCAGTAATAAAACAAATCATATTCTTTTTTCAAAACATTTTATAGGGTTTATGATTCTTATCTCATTGCCTTTTTCTGTTGTAGCTATCATCTTTCTAACAATTTACCATGTTCTGAAATTTCAATCGGAAATTACTTTTATTAACAGCAATAGTTTGTTTCAACATTACTAAACTAAATTAAAAAGAAGTACACCAAGAATTTTATCTTTATACACTATAACCAAAATCAAGACGCTGAATGAAAATGAGTGAATGCACAATAAACACTGTATTTAATTCGGTTGACTTTATGCACATCTGGAATAAGGAAAAAAAAAAATAACAATTTTCTAAATATTTTGAATTTCGAAATATGGACACGTACAATTCTGATTTCTGTGAAAAGTTTAACATCTTTTCAAATAAATTAACTAAAGCTATACTCAGGTATAAATAGGAGTATTATTCTCGTTTCATAACGAATTGAAGCATATATTTGTTTTATAATTATCTATTATAATAGTTCAACGATTTGATAGTCATTCCAATATGTTATCAAAGTACGTTTACTTCAGTCTGTGAATTAAAAAAAATGTTGAGAAATTACAAAATGAATCGTTATAAACCGACTTCGAAATTAGAACAATGAAATTCTAAATTAGAAATTCGAATGATAATATATCAATGAATAGATGCTACGTTCTGTGAAAGAACGTAACATCTATCAAATGAAATATTTAGAAGGATGTGACTCACTAGGAGTCTCAAAGTGTGCTGAAATGCCACCCACGTTGCTGAATTCAAAAAGAAAGAAAAAAGAAGGGGGAAAAAAGAAGAAGAAGAAGAAGGAAAGAAAGAAAAAAAAACTCTTTTGAACGATTTTTTAAAGCTTTTTTGGCATTTTCTGTCAGAAAATTAACATTTACTGCAGGAAACGTAATTTTGAGCAGTACTTCATACTTGTAAAAAATTTCGTTAGAGCTTTTTCTCGTCTTTTATAAGCTATAGGCATATTTAAAAACAGTCTTTTTCAGATCTGATTCGTTTGATATCATTCCTTATTGACCATAAAAGTGATTAAAGTGAGATTAGACCGAAGGAAACAGATTAAGGTTTTTTTCGAATGACTCTTTGTGCAGTAAGTTGTTTTATGTTAACATATCCTGAATAATGTGACATGTCGAATGATACTGTAGGCAATGTTGTCCTAAAGTATATAATATTTGCAGTCTTAAATATTTTGCCCACGTTTTTAATGGTATTAATTTAATATTGTCAGCCAAATTTTGGTTCATTTAATCTTGTCCCAGCAAATGAAAATGCTATTTCAAATTATATTTGCATATTAAACTCAAAGCGTTTGGGTTGATTACCTACACACATTAAGTAGCACATAAATTAAGTGATGAATAAAATTTGCAAATTCAGTCAATTTGTTAAGATGGGTGGATATACTAAAATTTTATTTCGCTATATATTTCGAAGTGGGAGTGAGGAAGGGGAGGAACGGCATGAGACCACAGGCGACCTATCTAAACGTCATTAGCTTTCAATCAAAATAAAAGTTGACGAAATCGATGCAGTGATCTGGGCTGGAGTACTCTCGTGAGTTTTTTTATCCTATAAAGAATTTACAGTGAAGTAAGATTTTTGAGATTTTTCTCGAAAACAAAGAAGCAGGAGGCAAGTGATCGTTGATGATGTATGCAGAAACTATGGGCTTTAATATGAAATAAGGTTAGCGAAACTGGTAAAGTGGTTGGGGCTGATGGACAGGTTCTTTGTTTTTACAAATTATTTTGATATAATGATTATACGATATTAGGAAATGTTATATAATATTGTGAATATAATTCAATATTACGAAATATTGTACAATGAAAAAAAATATATAAAAAAAAGTTCATTGCATCAGAGGCATTAAAAAATTGCAAATGGATAATATTTGATAAAAAAAAGGGTTCAGTTCTTCGATTATTTGGAATTCTTCGAGTTGAAAAGTTCACTTAGTCTTAAGTGAATTCTTAGTGTTTATTCCTTGCAGCCAGAACTCTGAATCTTGAGAAACGTCTTATCTTAACGGAGGTCCCGGACACACAAGAATTACTTTCAGATTTCAAATCCAAAAATATCTTTAAAATACTGTTCTACATAATCGTTATCTCAACGTTTCAAAACACCTTGCTACATTCATGTCTACAAGGTTGTCCAGAAACGAAGCCACTAGGATTATGGCTCTGAAAGGATACTACTGATCCGATTACACCCAACTTGTTTTTCATCGGTCCAGTCAATCTTATATAGAATTTGATTTTAAGAATCGATAAGTTAAATTTAAGACGATTAAAACGTAGGATTCATGAATATGTTAAGCATTTGCTTGAAAGCTACATAAACTTTAAGAAAAAAGGACTTTCATTGATCATCATCTAGCTTTAAAACAAACAGATTTCGTTTTTCTTTCTTTCTTTTTTCTTCTGTTTAACAATTGATCCGATTGTTTTTTCTAGTTATTTTGAAAACCACATTATATTAATCTTATTGTAATGTTTCAAAGCTGAAAATCTTTGCAAGTATCTAAATAAGAAATTTAGAAATCAAATAAATATTTTTTTTTTCAAATTTCTCAACAAAACATAATAATAACATATTTCTTTTTATCAACAGTAAAATAAATTCACTTTCATAGTTAAAAAATCTTAATATTTCTAAAAAAATCCGATTTTCTTTAAAAAATGCGGAAATTTTTTTTAAAAATTGAGAGCTGTTTTCCCACCTTAAATTATATTTCAATATAAATAATAATTATTATTTATCTCAATTTTTTTTTCTAAATACTGTACATCTGTCCTTCTCTTATCATACATTTTTTTCATTTAAATGTGCTGGCAAATTATTGCTTTGTGCATTTATTTCGACGATTCCGTAAAAGCGCATGGTCAACCAAAACAATCGCAAATTTTTTTAATTCTAATAGCACAAGGCAACGCCTTCCATGCGGGCGCTTAAGAGAAGATAGTTTTAATTTTCTATCAGTGGTGTTTGATGACAAGCTGGTTCGCCGCTGATAATCACCGTATTTAATGTTATTTCAACCATTCAAATATAGTTTCATGTCCATGATTCTGTTAAACTGTCAGACATTAGAACCGTCTTATTTCAATAGTCTTGCACATGAAACTATCTAATCGAGACTAGTCCCATGACATCATAGCGCTTTAAAAACGATTTATCTATCTACTAAATTCCTCAGGCCGGGATAGCCTGGTTGGTAGAGCGTTGGATTCGCGTCCCTTAGGTTGCGAATTCGAACCCCACCGGCCGAAGATTCCCCGCGTGCTTGGTGGCTGACGCGCGTTAAATCTGTCGTGGTCACAAAGTCCTCCATGTCGAGAGTAATACCACTGGGGGTACTGGATCAGGGGTGATCGATCTCTGATTCAGGTTGAAATTACGATCTGTGGATGTGAATGAAAGTGAATGAAATGCGTGAATGAAGTCCGGCCCGTAAAAAGGGTTGTGACGTGTGTGTAGCTAAGTCGTTCTCTTGGTCCTAGATGGCGCTACTATAGAAACAAGAGGCGCTCCCGCCTCCAGGCTTAAATCCGCTGTCTTCGAACAGCGGACTTCCCTAAGGCAAGTGCCATAAGAAACAACAACAACAACTAAATTCTTTAATATTGTAACCCCTTTTTCAGTCGTCTTTTAACTACACTAACATTAACAAACTACACTAACATTAAACAAAATCCTTTTTCTTTAGCTTTCAACAATGGGAAAAAGCTTCGCGATTACATATTGGATGAAATAAGGGAATTATATTGAATTTCAAAATAATGATGCAATCTATTGCTGAAAATTTTGCAAAAAAATATTTCATACAACTATTCAATTGACATGATTAAAAAGACAATGAATTTTTTAAATGTTTACACATGGCAAAAATTTATTTTTTTCACATTAATATTTTTGGAACTTATTACGGAAAATCAGCAAAATTCATTTTTAACAAATAAAAATTGTAGTTAATTTTTTTAAATCTGTTCCAGACAGGCATTTCCACTCTCCAAGGTATATATATTTACCAAATTTGGTAGTTGCAGATCAAAGTGTCTGGCCTGTAGAGCACCAACACACATACACACACATTCATTTTTATTATTAGAAGAGATTGAATTAATTTTGCAATTTTATTTTGGAATCCGAGAAGAATTTTGGAATATTTTCATTGCATATTTTAAAAGGAGAAAGTACACATGTCGTCACAGAGCAGTGTAAAGTATTATGCAATTAGATTTTAAATGATATTTCCAATTAAATGTATCTCGCATCTGTGACGTCAAGTAAATTGATTCCATTTTACGTGTTTCTCAACTTTTAATGTCACATTAGATATAATGAAAAAGGTCAAAGCATTCACCTTTGCCCTAAGAGATCGTCATTATTGGTCCTAATGGATGCTGAAGATGACGAATATGACGCAGATAGCGTTTTATTTCCTATCATACAAACTTACGAAATATTTTTAATATGATAATGAAGTAAAAATTTTCTTTGCCATTCATCATTTGCGAAATGAAAATTCCGGCAGTTGACTCAACTGTCTTTTTTTTATACAGAACAAATGCATTTTAATAAATTACGATTCTAGAATCTTAATATTGGTATTGTGTTCATCTACGTTTCTTCATAATTAGAATCAGACATATGCTCTCCGTAAAAGTTTTCAATGGATTTCATCAAGCTAGTCTATTTAATACATAATAAAGATAGACGATAATTTTTTGAATGACACTCATCCTTTAAATAGCCACGTAAAACTTACAAAGGAAACTTGAAAATATCTTTTGAGAGTTTAAGAACAGCAAAAGGAAAAATGCTACATCTTACTAATAGTAGAATTTTGCTAATTTCAATTTTCGAAATCGAATTCACTGAAAATTCAAATTTTTCTCAGGTTTTTGGAATTTTCCATAAATATAATGTTAAATGTTGTCATTTATTTAAAAAGGAAATTTAAAATCCGAGTCAAACATAAAAAAAATTTGTTATATTTTAAAATATTCATAGCAGTTAAATATGTCGATTCTTTGATCCGTCTAAGATCGCATGTGAATAATCCATAATCCATAATATTTAAATCGCTTGAGGATTTGACAGTCAGACAATATATTTATTCAAAAAAGATTTAAAAATTTTAAATAAGTTAGATAAGTCATTTCATTGCCCTTTATTAAAACTGTTAAATAGTAAAATTAATTATTTTTTTTTTTTTTTTTTTTTTTTTTTTTTTTTTTTTTGCTTTAAGTTCTGCTTTTCGTTTTTCTTATTTTAGACCTAATTTTTCTTAATTCGAATTTTTAGATAATTGAAATTTTGTTGACTTCACTTCCGTTCGGTTGTGCTTATCTTTAAAAATATATCATTTTTATTTAATAAATTTAACAAACGGTAAAATAAAAATAAACATAATTCAATACAAATCTATTTCTTTTTATCTAAAAAATAAAAATAGAATATTTTCCTATTCATAAGAATTAACTCATTTGAAATTGAAGAGTGATCAGTTTATCGTGCGTATGTGTTTTCTATTAAATATTACAATTGCATAACGCTTTCAACAAGGTGTACTATTTGTTGGTAATAATTTACATAAATGTTTTAATTTAATTTTAGGATTTTTTGCCAGTTTAAACTGCATCAATTAAAATCTATTTAGAATTATATAACTGAAAATATCTTTATTTCTATATTCATACCTGTTATATTGCTCCTGAAATCGCCCATAGCAGATTCTTAGATAAAAATCCAACCTCTGCTAAAAGCTCGACAGCATTTAATCGCCGTTCCCTAGTCCCCTGCCAACAACCGGGTCAAGGATTTGCTCACACAGAAAATGATGCTCAATTTAGTGAAAAGCGAGGGAAAAAACGAAACCGCACAGCGAGACGAATGTCACCCACAACTCGGGTTGTGAGGTTATCTTGCTGATAAAGAAGTATGTGATGGATGGATCCGAATTTGCGGTGAATGGAGGTTTTTGAAATGAACAAGCCGCATAGCTAAGGTGATCTTAAGATGATGAATCCGTTGCAGAAGAATGAGAATTGACTCAGAAAATGAGATTTTTGATAGCAAAATCATGGCGGATAATACATGTGTTACGGTTAATTTCAAAAAAAAAAAAAAAAAAAAAAAAAAATCAACTAATTCTATAATTCTATTGACATAAACAATTTTTTTTGAAAGAATTGAATATAATGTTGTAAAATCTTAGATAAAGTCAAATTGCATTTAATGTAATTAAAGCTATTTTTCAAATTGATTTAGATACATATTTTTTATGATATATATATTTTATATTGAATTTAATTTTGCATCATATATCATTGGAATGACAATAACTTTTACTTGATTTTCTTTTAAAAACTGCAAAATTATTGCAATAATATTGCAAAAGACGTCAATATAATAAATTATATTCATAAATGATTTATTTATGATTTTACGCTCGTCTTTACATATATACTTGTACAACAAAAAGGAGAAGAATTATAGTTAAAAATATAGCAAGAATTGAGTAATTTTAAATGTAAACAATATCATAAAAATGATATAAATGTATATAAAATAAAAAAGATATCTAAAAAAGAACTGTGTCCTAAGTCTGGCTGACAATCTGTTAGCAAGTTTAATTTAGTATAGTTATATTAACGTCCCCTTTTAAAGCAACACTAGGGCTATTCTGGGACGGACCTCGTCATTTTGAACCGTGGTTAGATGACGGGGATGACAATGGAGTTTGCAGGCCGCCTCTGAAAACTTCCACACCACGCCAACGGGAGAAAGCTGAGACTTTCCCAGCAGACCACCGCTGCCCAATATGTTTGTAAATATAAGATTTAAAAGAAAACGATTTTGATTATACTACTTTTAAAATATATTACACTTTCTCCCGTTTGAAACACTAAAAAACATAGTAATTTCTTACGCTGAATTAGTTGAATTTCAGATCTCGTGTATGCATTGAGTCAATTAACTATCATAACTGAATCAACCTTGTGTAGAAAGAAACGAAATAAGTTCTTTTTTTGAAGTGCAGAAAAACCTTTTACTTTTCTATTTATTGATTTTTCTTACCAAATTTTTAAATGCAATTCCTTAAATTTGTGGGGATTTTTTTCTGTGACTTTTGTACTTTTATTACAGATAGCAATAGAATCAAAATGATTTTTCTTGTTTGCTTCTTTTTACAGATGTTGTTTTAATTTCATTTCTAAAATTCATATTTTATAAATACATTTTTTTTATATTATGTTTTTTATATTTTATAATTTTCTTTGATACTTTACATAAGAGATATAACTATGAATTTCTACTTTAAAAGACTTTAACCACTTTACTGCTTGAAAAAAACAACTGAATTATTCACTTTGAATTATATTCTTAATTAAACTAAATTAAGAATATAATGCATGGAAGAAAATATATTGCAGACACGGTAAAAAATCATGATTATGAAAGTAATGGCAATGGTTTTAGATGAAAATCGGTTGCATTTTTCTTTTCCTGAGTAGAAAGTAGCAGTCATTCTGAATATTTTCAGTTTAACCTTTTTTAAACTGAATCATGTTTTATAATTTTCATCATCAGCCTCTTTTTTTTAATAAATTTTAGATGTATATTTTTACATTCCTTATTGGGAATAAAGGTAAATTAATAAGTTATTATTACCGTATTCAAACCAATTTTAATTTAATTTCTTTTTAATTCTTTCAGCTTTCGCATGTTATGTATTCTCGATTAGAAAACAATTAATCTTATAATTTTAGTAAGATTCATTCGATAAATAACAATAAAAACCTGCACGAGAAGCTAGACATGCTCTTGTTTGAAATTGAATATAAACTAGTTATTGTAGGTAATGAAATACTTTTTGTTCTTTTCCTGATTTAAACTCTTTACATAAGTAAATTGATACAGATAATTGAAAATTGAATTATATTTTGAAAATCAATCATGTCATATATTTTTACAGACTTTTAAATGTATTTGAAAGAACCTCGAATTTACTACAAATTATAATTACTCTTATTTCGCTAATACAAATCGATTAAATTTCAACAATTTAAGTTTTAGAAATTCTTTAATTCCGTATACTTGAATTTCTTCTTCTTTTTTTTATCCGAAAAGTAGCATTATTTTCTATAACATGGTCAAAATAATAAAATAAGTTTGGTAAAACAAATATTTTATTGACTAAGGTATACCTATAAACTAAAATTGAATAAAATTCCGCTAAATGCAATTTAAAAAATGTCATATGATATTTTTTTCTGAAATGTCAAATACCTATTGAAAGACTTAAATTATTTTGGAAACAAAATAAAAGAAAATCTATCAAAATATAAAGATGGGCAGGTAAAACTTCTTATCGATATTTATATTTAGTTTTGTACTATCGACTTTTTGTATTAAGGTTACTGGTTTTCTTTTTAATTCATACCAAATAAAAAATAATATTAAGTTATTTTTTTTAAAAAATGAGAAATTTCAGAGAAGTTTTTCAAAAACAATCAAATTATAGAGACGGGTAGATAGAATTTCTTATCTATAATTGTACTTCTTTCTATATTAATATTACAGATAATAATAAAAAGATTTTTTTCCCGTAAAAAGAAAAATATTACGACTTTTTTCACAAAAAAATCAGAAAGAATTTCGGAAAAGTTCTTTAAAAACAGTTAAAATATAGAGATCGGTCGGTAGAATTTCTTATCAATAATTACACCAATTTTGTATTAATGTTACAAATAATAATAAAAAGATTTTTTCCGTAACAAATAAAAAAAATATTACGACTTTTTCACAAAAAATTAGAAGTTTCAGAAAAGTTCTTTAAAAGCAATCAAAATATAGAGATCGGTCGATAGAATTTCTTATCGATAATTGTATGTTTTCTGTATTAATGTTACAAATAATTTTAAAAAAAGCAATTTTTTTCCCCATAACAAATAAAAAAAAAGTTAAGACTTTAAAAACAATCAAAAATAAGTTTCGGAAAAGTTCTTTCAAAACTGAGATGATGAAAAAAGTATGATGAACCATGTAACTCTTTCTTAGAGGCTTAAACATTTAAGAAATAATCCGATAAGCGTTCACCCAGATACATCTAAGCCAATCAAACTTTTCCTGTTTATAACTTGCACAAATTTCTCGCCTTTCTCTTTAATTCCTTTTTAAACAATGATTACTTATAATTTCTTCTAAAGACACGATAATGACAGACGAAACTTGCAGCATCTGAGCAGTGCATTAACTCTTTAAATCCAATCTTTAATCCAAGAGAGTTTTATTTTTAATTTAATTATAAAGCATTGCCTCCGAATCTTAGGGATTTTCCCGTGAAGGGGATTTTTTCTTTGTTTACTTTTTCCCCCTCTCCTCACCTGCCGAGAGCGCGGGAACCCAACTAGTTTCGGAAGCTGACTTCACCTGCAACAGGTTTCCCTTCAGTCCACAGCATGTTGTCTCGCTCTTCGTACGTTCGCATTCGTTGTGACAAAATGTGCATATTGATTTGGATATAATTCGGATACTGTGACCAACAGCTGCTTGAGATGTGAATCGGGAATACGGCTGGGAGACACAATTCCTGCTTTGTAGATTTAGGTAAGTGAAGTTTGTAATCTTTTTTCGACAAAAACAACGCGTGGAAGCTTCCCGTATGGCTACTTCCTGAATTCTTGAAGTGGAAGTAGCGGATGACCCATAGCGACGACGTAAAACCTGCGTGAACTTAAACCGGTTAAAGTAAGAGATGTTGTGGGAATTCCTGGAAGAGGACCATCATTTTTCTTGGGTTTTCTTGAACTTTATAAATATAATAATGAAATAATTTTCTAAAATTGATAAATTGGATCCCCCCTCCCCCGAAAAACGTTATTTTTTAAAGAAATGCCTATTTATCAATTTCCTGTTGTCTGTAAACTTATCCTATACTGGTTTTCTCTTTATTCAAGGCACTAATAATTCATCTAGTTGAAAATCCAAATAATCATATCAATTTTAATCACACCCATTTTGAAAAAAAATTGAAATTATGAATGATTAGTATGAAAATATAGCTTATTTTTATTTACAAATATTTACATATTTTTATCAATAACATATTGCTTTTATATTGACAGAAAGTTATAATTAGTAATTGATTTCTTAGTAACTGATATTTAGTAATTGTTTCTTAGTAACTGATGTTTGGTAATTGTTTCTTAGTAACTGATGTTTAATAATTGTTTTTTAGTAACTGATGTTTAGTAATTGATTTCTTAGTAACTGATGTTTAGTAATTTTCTTGATAACTGGTGTTTAGTAATTGATTTCATAGAATTTCTTTTATTTTTCTCCTACCATTTCTTCTTGTCAGGGCCGATTATCTAATAGGTAAACAGACCACTGTTTAGAGGTCCCTCAACTTAAAGGGAATACAAAGTTTTTTTTTTTTTAAATAACATTTTCAAATAATTTTCCTTTGTGCTTCCGTTTTATTTGCATAGAACGTGTATTTGAGCTGATTCAAAATGAAAATAAATCTCGTTAAAATTTTATAACATTATTCTAACAATCTTAATTATCTTTTGCATATTTTATAATATATTGCTTTAAAAAACTAAAAAAAAATACTATTTTATAATTTAATAAAATTTTGATTCCATGATTAAATTAAGATCGTGTTAATAAGTTCCTTTAAAACTTTTTTAATTGCTCCGTTTAAAATTTTTCTGAATTTGAGTCTTTAACGCATTTCTTCGTTTTATGCACTGATTCTCAAACAAATTTTCTTGAAAATGATCATCAATTAATTGTTAAAATTTTATATTTAAAACTACTTATACAGGGATTAAATTAAAATCGTTAAAAGTATTTGTTTTGAAAACTGGGGATGAGATAGCCCTGAGCTTAAGGGCCCAAGGGACTTAATGCGGCTATTTCATCTCCCTTTTTCTATCTAGATTTAAAGATTAAATGGGAAATCATTGATAAGATTCTTTTAATGATATTTTTTGCAAAAAAAAAAAAAAAATAATAATAATAATAATTTTTTTGATAAAGCAAAAGTTATTTTTTCTTTTAAACTTTATAAAGGATTCTTTCTTGTTTATTTTCTCCAACACTTCGTTTTCTAAAACTATGTCCCCAAAATACATCAATGCATTCTTTTTATACATCTGATATGCCTTTTGCAAATAAATTAAGAGTTTCTAATAAATAGATATTTGCTAAGATTCACAAAGCATGTTTAGGTTAAAGCTGCTTCATAAGTGAAGAGATTCTATTAAACGGCACAGCAGTAATACTTCTGATGCGCCTTTTATTAAACATGGTAATAAAAAATTGTGACATTTCATACACATTTCATGATTAATCACCAATTTATTTCATAATTTAGAGATATGCTATATTTTTAATTATTTTAATGCTGCAATATATATAAAACAGTTGAAAGATATTCATGTAACCACACAGATATATTCCCGCAAAGTTAACTATAAATAAATTTGATTATTTCATCGTATATCATATTTTATATAAATTTCCTAAATGCACGCTATTTTACATAAATCTTTGCCTTCATGTCGCCATGTGATAAAATATGAAGCATATTTTATTGATAAAAATGAATGCTGAGCTAAAAATAATAACTTCTACTAATTTAGTAATAAATAAATATAAAAACTGGCAAAAATTTAATAATATACATATATATATACTTTATGCATCCTAATTTTTAGAAAATGACTTCATTTATCACGTTTCCCACTTTATTATTATTTAAAACATTCCCGTGAGTGCCTCATTGAAATTCTTGCAAAATCTATAGGGAAGCTGTTAATCTTTATTTCAGTCTCACTGCTTAATTTGCCCTGAAGATAAATCTGGGTTATGAAATATTCATGAGGAGGTTGATGACTCCATTCTAATTAATGAAATCAAGAGGTTGCGGTTCCCTAATAAATGAGAATTAGGATGACAACCCTCATTTTGCAACAAACAGAAATCATCTGAATATTTGCATATTGCCTTCAATTTTAAAATATGTTATTCCGATTTTCTCTTCTTCTTTTAAAAATATATTTACATTCATTTTGTTTAGTGCCTTAATATTTATCTTTAAATACTGTTAATAAAATTTTAGAAAAAAATGTAAAGTCTTTATTATTAAAAAATCGTTGAAGTGAATTTTTGACTTTTGGAAATTTATGCTGAAATTGTGGACTAATTTATTCTTTTAATTTTTTTTAGCTAAAAAAAAGTTTTCAAATTTAAAGAAAAACCTTTTTATATCTGCCATTGTTTCTATGATACATATTTGTAATTATTCCAATCCAATGATATTTAAAAATTTATATTTTTGAAATTTATATAAATTATAATTTAAAAATTTATTTTTTATATGAATCGATTAGAATTGTAAATTCCAGATTCAAAACTACCTAGATAGTTTTCAGACCAAATCACAGAAAACCCCTCAATATGTAGTATCATGTATGCACATTATACATGAATGAAGTGGTTAGACATTAAAATCTTGAAATTGGATTGACATTTCAAAAAATTTTTTAAAATGTGAACTCTTCTGATTTTCATTTTTTTCATAATAGTGTTTGATTGAAAAAAAAATTCATTTTTTGAAATCTAATGTCATTTCACAATCGAATGTATCCTCTATTTCCTCTATAATAATTTTTTTTTTTTTTAGTTTTCATCTCTATTGCAATTACGATATCAAATGAAAAGGGTTTGTGTTTCCCTAAGTTATTTCTTAAGCCATGGCAGAATATCCCCGATGACAAATGAACATCTGGCATTAGGAACACGTGACTTCTTGTTTTGTAGACTATTCACACCTTGAGTGTGATTTTACTATTCAACTGAATTTCAATAATTCTTCAAGTTTCATCAGTGATAGGTATCAACGTGCAAAGAAAAAAAAATCTTACTACGAAATCTAATTTTCTTACAAATTAGAAAATTTGGTTTGATGAATTGCATCTATATTTTGGAAATGCCAAATATGTTTTTAATTTCCTATCGATTTTTAAACGTTATTGAAAGACTTTAAAGAGGAATCATTTGATTTTCGATTTCAGGTAGATCCGTTTGTAAATAGTTCAGTTTTCTAAAGCTTGCTTTTATGGATAATATTTACTATATATGAGTTGTTTACATGTCACTCTTGTCAATTCTAGAGATTTTATACTGTCAATTTGAATAACTTGGAAAATAAATTAATATATAATTCCCATAAGTTACTTAGCCGGTAATAGAAACATTCATGATATTATATGAAGTTCAAATCTAACGCCAAATTCCATACATTTATTTAATTTATTTAAGTTTCCCTTAATATTTTTTTTTTTCAAATTTTTTTAGTGTTTTCATTCCAACTCGAATGAAATCTGCGAAAAAAGCCTTCACATTCCTTTATCCAACACAACATTTTTATCACATCCCTTTATTATTTCCTTTTCCGAAGTAGTTTGTTTAATGGTTTATCACCTACCTGCTTTCCTTCAAAGAGCAACACTTGAATTCATGCACCCAACATAATGAATATATACATATCTATCAACATATCCATTATGTTGGCTATAATATATATATATTTCTCATCCTGTTCAACAGAGAACAAATTGTAAGATTTCTCTTATAGATTTATCGTGTTTAGAATTAAGTTTCCTGGAAATCTGAACAACTTGGAACACTCGTGGATGATGAGAGCAGCTGCACATTTGTAGCAGACCATTAGTTTCTGTTGCTGTGATAAAAGTCAGTCGAGAAACCGGCACCTGCGAACACGGAAGTAGTTTAGCTTGCTGACTCATAAACAAAGCAGCAGGATACATTATAAAGCTAGAAAAGCTTAAAACCGAATATTAAATCCAAAAAGTTGTAAAAGAGTCTGATGATCTGCTCACTGATAAAAAAAACTTTTTAAATTGTAAACAGTTTACATAAAATTTTTTAATGGTAATAGTATTATACTTTAAATATATACTAAAATCACTATCGCTTCTCTTCAAATAAAAATACAATACAATTAATGATTTTCAGCAATTACTATTTTTTACAATTGTTTCTGAATATATGCTCGCATACACCATTGGTTTCCAAGTAAACTAAATTTAAGCTCAGTTCTTCAATTTTGTCTTTAATCATCGAATATTCCAATGTTCAGTTCTCTCGCCAAAGATTTTCAGTATTCAGATGCTCTCGCCAAATTTTAAAGCCTTCGCCTCCTTTTGACAGTTTGCTGTATTTTACATAAAAAGCTTTACAAACAGAACGAAACTCACCGAATTCAAATATTAAATCGAAAGGGAGATTAAAATATTGACTTAAGGCTGAAATCTCTGTTCATTTCTTACTAAAATGCTTACAATAATGCATACTCAGCGGGAGCGATTTTCCAAAAACTTCATGTATTCTCTAATAAAGGTACTATCCCCTTCCCTTCGTATATAATTGCGAATGCCTTGCATGATATTGACGAAAAGTAGTTGAGAAATATTAATATTTAACGTGATTTTAACATTTTTACTCTATCTGTCCTTCGACCCTTGACGATTCTTTTATCTATTTAAAAGTGACATTTAGAAATATGTATTCGAAAATCAAAATCAAATTTGTGTTTTAGACGCCTTGTTTACAATGGATTGAAACCACAGAACTACAATTGTAGTCACAAAATTATAATTTTATATGCTAATCATATAAATATCATTCGATATGTTAAGTCAAATTTTATATGTCTATGTCATTTCATTTTTAAATTATCAAGTTTACAGTGTTTTTTGAAGAGAAAAAAACCAGACTGATAGAAATTTAATCCTTTGACAGATTTGAAAAATTACTATACTTTAGACGTTAAATTTGTGCACCAAATTTTTTCTGTCTAGCCCTCTTTGTTTTGTAATTATCTTGTTAACTTATATTTGGACAGTGGGAGAGCAGACTTTCTCTGAGGGGCCTTTGCTCATAATTTGATAATTTGATTTGGAAGTCTGAAACGGTCAGAATTTGGATTTCTAATTTTTTCACGATTACAGCACTTTCTCTATACTTCGCATACGAGAAAATACAAAATGTATCATTACATGTAAAAAGTACGATCAATAATAGAGACATTTTTCTCTTGAATGATACAAAATTTGTCAATTTATTCTTATTATTGTATTGTAAATACATCACACATCTTTTGACATATCAAGAGAAACGGATGTTTCACATTCTAGAAACAAGATAAAAACGACTGTTTCATTATTTGTTGTTCTACGATGCAAAAACTGGGACCTTTTTCGATATAAAAAAATGGAAAATATCTTGAGAGTTGCAGCATTCATCTAGAAATTTCATGAGCTAACTTCTTAATTTCCCAGTTATAGTTCAAATGTTTGGTTTCATTAATATATCCCTAACACCAATAAAAATATCACATCATTTGCAAAGTGATGCGTTATGACGGTTCGAAGCTGACGAACTACTCAATAATAGAATGAACCTTGATCTAAATTTCTGAGTAAAAGATTCTACTTAACATTAGTTATCTCTAATTAGTGTAATTACAATCGAAAACGAGAGGACGAATTTCGTGCTGAGAAACAATCTTTCAAAATTAGAATACAATCGCCATTTCTCCCCACCATTAGTATTCGTTTCGTTGCCTTTGTATTGAAATCAGTTAATGTCTGCTAGATTTTTATCACTTATGCTTTAATTGATGCTTATTGTTGCTTTAAAGACAGAAAACTTTCTTATGTGAAGTTTAATAACCTCGTGAAACTGATTTGCTGATGGCAAGCCATGTTTTATTTGTGTAAGAAAGAGGAAAAAATTTCCCTTGCTATTGTTTCTTGCGTGTGATCTTATTCATTTCAAAGATGTATCCCAGATTCCATGAATCGACAGATTTGGTATTGACGTTTCGTAGATTACGAGGAAAAAATGAAAAGTTATTGTCGATTGTCTATCAGGATCAAGTTAGCAAATGTAATAAGGAACCTTCGTTTTATCTTCTGTCCTTTTTAAATAATAGCAGCTTATTTTCTATTTTTAGCTGTAAGGATCCATTGATCTTATTCTTGAATTCTGCTTAAAAATATGCTAAACTTTCGTTCATTAAGTGATAGACATCACTTAATTATACCATGTAGCATTTAAATCCTTCTTTCACATTAAATTTTAAAATTTGCATTTCTAATTCTGATTTCTTTTTTTACCAAGCTTTTCCGAAATAAGCTCGTTTTCTCTCCGATTGGTAAAAATGTTAATCATTCTGCGATCTTAGTGATATTTACATAAATTATTTTCTAGCTATTAAAAATTGAAAAATTAAATCTTGAATTAATTTCTCATTAAAAGAAAAATTTCCCCCTCTGTACCCGATAGGTAAAGATTCAGATAATTAATTCTCATTAAAATAATTTTACAATTTACTTCAAAATTATTCCTTATCACTGGCAATATTACAATAATTCTGTTATTTTCGATATACTGGTTGGCAGTGAAGAATTTACGAAAACTAGCAAAAAGAAATACGATTACGTGTTGGAAAGTTCAATTTTTAAAACACGCATGCATGGCATCCTTGCCATTTAGTCAACACAATCTCAATAATTTTTTTTTTTCGGCACGCCTATACATTGAAAATAAGCAGAAATGTATTGGTATCAGTATCAGTAACGAATAAATTATTATAAATTTGCTCGTAAAATAAGCTTGGATGGTTAAATTCCATTACTTTAATTAAATTCTAATATTACAGAAGTTGTATTAATGAATAAAATGCATAAATAAAACATGATAGTATAATAAACCAACGGGAGTGGTATCCTTGAAACTTTCTCGCACTCTCTCCAATAAAAGGTCGTATTCACCTTTCTTCCCATAAAATTGTGGATCCTGGATAAGATCGCGATGGTATTGGTGACCTATAGTTATAAAATACAGATCTTTGACGTGAATCTGATATTTTACAGAAACTATCGCAAGAATGTTGGCCGCGTTTTGACCGCTTTTTTGCCAGCCAATTGATTCGAAAATTTGATACGAAACTGTACTTGTAGTGACATCATACCGAATATCATTGTTTTAAGCCATTGAGTGTATGAATAATTGCTTTTTACATGCAGGAGGAAGCATAGATGGTCAATCTGTAGCGGAGTTGGTTCAAAATTTGATAAGTATTAATATTTTAGTTAATACATGTTATCCTTCAGGATTAACTAATCCACGCTTTAGCAAAGTTCGCAATGAAATTTTATGTCGAGGAAGCATAATGATAAAAGCAGTTTCTTAAAAATAAGTTTATTAACGATAATTAAAAAAAATCAATTAGCTCATCACTGGAGCAATCAAAATTATACTTTCGTATAAAAAAAAGAATTACCAGACCTTAGGCAAACGATTCGAACCGTTCCAGCACATACCGACACGTCTCATTCCTTCTCATATACCTTCTCAAAAAAAATAAATAAATAAATAAATAAATAAATAATAAAAAAAAAAAAAACGCGAACCGAGTTTTTTTTTAAAGCAGTTAGATTTGCATAACAGTTATTGCCAATCACTAATCAGAAAAAGGTCGGGTTCGAATCAGTCAGTTGTTTACATAAATTGAGATCATGGTGAGAAATTGGAAAAAACAACACAAAGACGTCATAATAATTCGGATCCGAAAATTCATTTTCGTAAACAGATCCTTTCTAAATATCCAACAATAGACCTATATAACAAATTTTAATTTTCCTAGCTGTTTGCATTTTTTAAATTTAGAGTTCATTTGTACTTTCAGAGGCCTAAGAATGGATTTCATTCAAAATTTGATAGAAATCCACTGATTTTCTGTAATTCTATATACCAAATTTCAGCTGAAATTTGTTTTAAATTATCGTATTCACAGACTGACTGACACATATAATGGCAAAAATGTGTTTTTCGGACACAAAGATATCTGAAATTTTGAGATTCATCAGATGTAGAGTTTTATTAACGTTTACGATATTTCTTTTATATTTCGTATGTGAGAAAGGTAAACTAAAGGAATTAAGAAGTCTTGAATTCTAAACAAAATGATGAAAGTGAAAACTTTTCGTAATAGTTCTATTACGCGACTTTCTAAATAAGATTTGTTGTTTCAAGCAATTGAATATACTTGGTTTGCGTTTGAAAAGTTACGCATGATTATTAAACTTTTAAAAACAATCAGCAGTAAATATTATTGAACATAAAAGTTATTCGAGAGCATTTAACTTTATAAATATTAGTAAAAAAATCAAGATTGCAAAACTTTTCGATTTGAATGCTTCTCGAAGATATGTAAGAAATCTATACAGTGAGAGATTGAAATTGTTCAAAAACAGCAGAAAATAAAGCTGATGTGACGCTGCTGTTAAGATTTATGTGATTTGTCTAATTTAAATTTATTCTATACTTTCGCAGGCAACGTGACTGAGTGTCTGCTTAAATGACGATACGGGATTTCCCACGCTTTTTGAAGGTCCTTGAAAAATGCAGGAAGCTTACTTGAAACCGCGGAATGTTAATATATTCTGCTGTCTTTGTATTTCTTAACATGCATTATACGTAAGAATCAAAATAATGTTCGTTCTTATTTCGATGTATTAGCCACAGAATGTATCCCTAAGTGTTAGTATTTATATTTAAACGTATAAATAAGTACTTTATATGTAAATACGGTTATTGTACCAATGAAAGTTGAATATAGTTGAAATGAAGAGTATCGCAAAGATCTAAATCCAAAATATTCAATGTGGGGTATGGATGTTTTTATAAAATATTTCAAAAAAAACCTACAGTATTGGATTTTTCAAAAACGGATAGTTGCATTTTTATAACTTTCAGTAATACGAAGTAAGAGAAAGTATTGTAATCATCCAAAAATTCTAATTTGAGATTTTGACGAATCTCCATGTCTTAGACCTTCCTAAAGGACATTTGAGGGATTTCAGACATTTTTGTCTGTCTGTATATGATCAAGATAAAAACTCTTTGAGTTGACGGATGAGATTTTGTGTAAAATCCCCACACAAAATTTCTATTAAATTTTAAGCTGAATCCTTTCGGAGGAAATATGTTTATCTAGATGTTCGAATATAAGTTAAAACGATAACTACAAAATGAAGAAAGTTAGATGGATAGAATTCGGTACAGATTTAAAATCTATAGTATAGACACCTGTCAAATGTTGAGGTAAATCCAACAAGGAGTTGACCATCTGTCGATTTGTACTTTCAGATACATGTAAACGTGATATCCCAAAAAAGACAATGGCCTAGATATGTTAAATTTGTTATCTGATTTTATGATTAGAAATGTAGTTAGTTCTATGTCAAATTTTGGTTTCAGTTGGTTGGGAAAAATGAGTCTAAAACACCCATTCAATTTTCGGATACTATTAATCCTATGCCAGGGATTAATCGCTAAAAAAACTAGCCACTGAGCAACCGATAGATTCACTAAAATTACTAAACTCACAACAAAGGATAATATATAACCAGTGCTCTGCAAGGCGTTATATGGGAAAATACCTTTAAGAGAGAGCACGTGAGAAAATTATGGAAAGACTACTCCCGCTTGTTATATTTATTTTGTCTCGCTAACTCGACGCAACTACGCATTCCGATACCAACTGCAAAATAGGCATCCAAGAGTTACCCGTCTTCTTTAAGCATTTCAAAAAATTTTTATTATATTTTTCCAAAATTAAATATTATATTAAAGTGCTCTTTTACGCAATGTTTAATTGGTCTCAATTTGTACTGGAATGCAGTAAGTGTTGGTTACTTATTGCATGATGTTAATGCATCTTAACTAAGATGGAATTTTCAGAAAGAGATTTGGCCAAAAAGCACACAAAAAAAATGTTACTTACATGGGAACTCAATTTTTATTACCAAATGTGTAATAAATCGAAATCAAACTTTCTGCTCAGCCTGTATGAGTGCCAAAATATTTCAATAATATGAAAAAAGAAAAGTTTGATAGAATAAAAACAAAATGAGGGATAGGAAGACATTACATTTTACTGAGCAATCTATTTAAGAAAACAAGTGGGCCATCAAGAACCATAAGATAAAGATTCTGGAAACTAGAATTTGATTTGAAAATTTTAAAACTTTACCAAGCTTAATAATTTTTACAGTTTATCATTTCTCAAATTCATTACTAAAATATATTTGTTAACATAAATTAAATTTTTTTCAGCTCTTATTTTGATCTCTTTCTTCTTTATACGACTTTTTAAGCTTTTAAATTATCATTAAAATTTCGTAAGTTCTCTTCCTCAAAAAAAAAAGTTCCACATGTTTGTATAAAAAAGTGTTTGTAATTTTTAAAAAAATTTATATAAAAAATATTTGTGTAAATACATCACAAGTAATGTAGCACCAGCAATAACAGTTATTTTCAGAACATAGAATGCTTTCAAATTGCAAATATTATTATAGCTCTTTCATTCTTTTTTTTTTTTTAAATAAAAAAAATGGTGATATTGTACCAAAAGATAATATATTTTACATTCAAAAAAAAGTTCTTGAACTCTACTCCATCAATAAAGGTTTTTTTTTCTTTTCACTTTCACATTCTAAAAGTGATATTCCCAAAATCACACAAAAGATCTTCACCTCCAGACGAATGCATATTTTTCGCGGATGTTGGATAACAATACGTCTCGCAAAAAGACAGAAAAATGTAACACATCATTTGATGTGAGATTTTTGCGACCTGTAGAGTAGAAGCGTGAAGAAACCATTTCTTAAACGCCCATATGTCAATCATATCTCGATTAAACCTCACCACAACCAAATGACGCGTTAAACGCGAAATAATAGCCATTTAGAAGAAGAATTGTGAATCAACTTCATTCCGTTGACTGTTGTGTCCATCTCCATTTGACCCGGGCTATTCATATATCAAGCAATAAATTGCAATAGCTTTTGATATTTTTTTACCACTTACATTGCCATTAGCGAAGAATCTTCTCATGCGAATCCTGTGTCTTGTTCCACAGCACCAAACGATTTTTTTTCTTTATTTTATTGTTGCCAACAAACAGCGAAAAATTGAAATGGGTGATGGAAAAAAAATAAGGTTGCTAATGGATGTTTCGGTCACTGGGTCTGTAACGATTGAAACTGAACCGCAAAACTTTCTGAACCGGTGATAACTGATTATACTATTTTTTTCCGTTATCATAAATACAAATGCATAAAAGACTGATTTTCTGGCACTAATAAACGAAAAATGGTGGTTTTTAATCATGTGATGATAGGCATTAAAAATTTTATTCCCAAAAAAGTTCAAAATAATTTAGAATCCAGGTTGATGCTTATTAGAGTGATAAAATCTCTTAATTGGGATGATTAAAAGTTTTAGTTTTTCAAAAATGATTTTCAACCGATTAAGAGAGATTAAGTACTTTTAAAGATTCAGAGGTATCAATAATTAGTACAGCGTGATGGTAGCAATCGATTATATTAAGTAAAAAAAGCTTTCTAATATTGCAACTAAACTGAGAAGTCTATATTTTTTTCATTTAACAAATTTAAATTTATCTACAATGTATTTTAGTGAACTGTTTGAGACTTTGACTCTTAAAACATATAGATATGCTATATAATTAAAATTGAGTTTATAACGACCATTATCATTTAACATCTGTACCCTTGCTGTTGGAAATATGTCAAGGTTCTTGAATAATTGATTGTTAGAAAAATTTGATTTGCAATCTTAGTTTACATATAATGGAATACATAATCAGCATGTACATTGAATACCTGAACCATGTTCACTCCATAATTTCTTTTTTAAAGTATTGATCTTTAATTTAATACTTATTGAGAAACTACATGGAATGTTTTATTGTTCATTACTTCTTTAACTTCTGTATTGTATTGTTTTAAAAAGGGACTTAATACATTTCCCCAAGAATTCAGCCAAATTACCTAACAGAAAAGCATCATTAAGCGATAAAAAATAAGATCTAAAAAGTTTATTAGGGAACTAGCATTACATTTCCGTTTATCTTTACCTTATAAGCAAACATTAATTAATTTTGATAAATGAAGAAATTGGCAATAAAAAAAAGAGAGAAATTCTATTATCTATTCTATATAAATTCTATTCTAGAATTCTATTATCGACAGATTTACATGATACTGAATCATCTGCTGGAATATGATATTAAAGATGATGTATCTTAATAAATCATGGAAACTAATACCTTTAAAGATTTTGGCTAACAAATTAGAGGAAAAAGATGGACAGCGTAAATGTCGATATAATTTTTTTGAATTATTCAGTGATTGTTATTATTTGATGAAGGTTTTCTTTTTAGTAAGAGAATAATGAAATTCATTTTTTATGAAATGAAGTTTTTTAAGGATTATTCTGCGCATTTTTTAAAAACGTTTTCTCCTTCCTACTGTCGTGTTATTTTAGTAGCCTTTTTGTACATTTTAAATTTTTAAATTCTTCAAAGTTGAAATTTAAATATTTTTTTTAATTCAATGTGAAACTCTATTATCTGAAAAAGATTTCATTGTAAAAATGTATTATTTGAATGAAAAAAATCTTCATTGCAGATGTTGCTATATTCCATCGTTTGTATAATCTAACAGGATCATTTTCCATTGTTATATTATTTTGAGTTCTTTGTTTTTAACAGAACCTTTTCATATCCTTATACATTTACAGTTCATTCAGAGTATTCGGCCTTATGTGGCGGAAGGGTTCTAGGAACTCATTTCCCCCCCCCCCAATATCAGCAGATAAAGTTTTTATATCAAAATTCATTGTTATGATACGTATTTTCTGGCTTTTTATTGAGTACTAAGCCATCCATTTATCTCAAGCCACGCAGAATGTGAAAGCGGCCCGGTGAATCATAGAAGCAGTTGCTGGTAAAGTATCGAGTTAAAATAGAAGGTTCTGTACTGGTAGTTTATATATGTTTATATACTGTACTGCACGTTTCAAGAATTTATTAGAGAAAAAGTAAGTTAAAGGATATAAACTGTTCCCATTTTAACATAAATTTTGCATTCCTAACTTAAATGTAGGAAACATAAACAAAAATCCTTAAGAAAATTTATTCAAACTGATTTTATTTTTCACTGATAAATCATTACACTCATATGAAAGGGTAACCTTAAAATAGAAGTCAAAATTTATAGTTTTTAGTTTTTGAAAAATTAGGCCAGATAAGACGGAAGCCGGATAGTTGGGAACCGGATACTCGGGAGTGTACTGTACATATATAATTAATTAACAATGTTATTCGAAAGACACAAATGAAATGAATACCCAATTATATTCTGGATGATACGGATTTAAAAAGATATACAATGTTTCTTTTAGATCGTGTAGTAATTTTAACTTTATTTAGTTTCTAAATAAATTTGCATAAACTTTACCACATAACGCAGATACTGATTGAATTTTTTCTTCTAATCAATCCTGTAATACATAAGAGAATTTTTAAATTTCCATTAGAATTTTTACTCAGTCTTATATAACTAAAGTACAAAATCTTATAAATTAATAGATATGAACAATAAAATAATATCAAAATATTAAATTAAACGCTCAAATGAGGAGTTATGAAAGAGTTTTTGAAATTCTTTAATCTTGGGTAATAACAATATTAGAAATAACAATATCAAAACACAATTTTTATTATTTAGCTTTTCAGGCTTGCAGCTCCTTACCCTCTCACATTAGCTTAGTTTTAGGATAAAAACTTTTTTTAGCTAATTAGATATTTTCTGTATTATATATTTCAAATTTTTCTTGGCCTAGGATAGATTTGAGCTAATATTTCCCATCAAAGTAATTTTATAAAGTGGAAAGATGCTTCATTTTTTTCTAGATCTCTAGTTAATATCCCTTTAGATGAACTTGAAGGAGACCATGCATCAGAAGAATGCTCATAAATATCCATCTGTTTTACTAAAGAAACTGATAGATCTGAAACAGAGAATAGAGATCTTCATAGGGGCTGAATTACTTTACATGGGATCCTATTGCATTATTCAAATTGTCTTCTGAATTCATTTGCAACCAAAATCAACGTATTTTAAAATGTTAAAGTAAATTTTATGTTTTTTAATTCAAATTTCAAATTTGCTTCTCACTAAAAGAATGTATTGACCGAAAATAAAGTATTTATTTGGGTATTTTTATATCAGTACATTATCATAATATCCAGTAATCATTTCAATCCTAATTGGAATGAAAGTTATAATGAGAAAGCTCACTTTGTACTTTGTGTATTAAAATTTTATTTTCAATTAAATTACTGCTTAAATAAAATTTTAATTATCGTTTCGAAAAAAAGGCTCTACTAAGCTCAAATTGAATATAATCATTATTTCTCCATTCAGTTTCCCCTTCAAACTAGTTCTGTAATGACTGAATGAAAATATGATAAATGAATCATATAAATATATGAATAGATAATGGAAAAACGATAATAAGAAAAACAAGAGTGCACGAGACGTGTTACTTGTTACAATTCACACATACAAAGTAACAATTCTGTTGCTCAATATTCGTGATCGAATCTTAGTGTCTCAAGGTCTTGATTTCAAAACAGAAAACCGAAATCAATCAACGAAGAGACGTTCATCATTATTTTCTCACGCGCATTTTACAAAATTATTCTGCCATAAAAACTTGTAAGGTCGCGACCCGATCCTTTTCCGCTTTCTTCCTGCTTTGGGAAGATGGCAACAACAAAAGGCCATAAAAACCCACCAAGGCCTTGCCTTCCTGAGCTTGCCCCTGTCTCGCAATTCCGACACCGCGAGGAATGAGGTTGACTTAAAACTCCTTTTTTCATTATTTATTCCCCTCAGTCATCTGTATTTATTTACTTTTTCTTCTTCCTCAACTGGGTTCTGGTGACCGGCCAGAAGAAAGGAAAAACACACACCCTAATCCTTATTAGTTTCCTTTGGAGCTTTCGCCATTGTTCCGTGGACGATAGCTTGCCGAGAAGATTGTGACAATTTTTTTGAAGTTTGGCAGGATCTACTTACAGTTTCACCCATTCTACTGGAGCTGCAGAATATATTTGATTGAATGAATCCATAGAAAATCAGATGTAATTATAACAAAATCCATAAGAACTCATCTCTGAGAATATGTAAATACTGAGTAGAGCATTTGTAGTATTGTTTCAAAATTAAGGGAAAGCCATTGGTTTGGCCATTTATGTGTTTCAATACTTAGTTAATAAAGGAGCAAATTTCAATGAATTATATAATTCTAGCATATTCTAGAGTAATGTATTATTAAGGATTGATCTTAACTTTTATTTTCAAGTCTTAAAATTTTTGACAGCTGAAATATAAGTCTCTAAAAGGTTTCATGAGTTTAAAAAATTTTGTATAATAATTACTTGATGATATAGTATATTAACCCGTTACTTGATGATATAGTATATTAACCTAGTTAAAATCGCCATATTCGTGTATGCGATATCGTTCACAATCCAATAAATTTAAGAAATTACGAAAACGAAGATAAAGACTATAAACATAAAAGTATATAGATTAAGAAAACGGAAGGAATGCTGATTTAATGTAGAGTAGAAAACGTACCAAAGATTTAATTTTCTTTAAATATAATTTTTAAATGTCTATCATGCGCATACATATAATATAATATTTGTTAAATATTATTTGATAGCATCCATAATTGTTTTCTGAGCATTAATAAGAGAGTGTTTGAAAGGAATAAACGTTTCTTAGTTTTCAGTTCTTTATCACCGTTTTAAATATTCTTTTTTTTTTTTTTTTTCAAAAATACATACAGTTTTCTCCACAAGTATGAGCTCGATGAAATTCAAAAGAAAATTTCAAAAGGAGATTTTTATTTTTATGTAATATTACAATGTTTTTTATTCGTAGTCATAATTGTTTGCTTGTAATTAATAAAACATGATTAAATCGAATGATTCTTTTGAAATTTGCAATTTTTAGTTTAGATTTTTCTGCAGAATAAAATGATTCTTAGCGAATGGAACTGTGTTCAAAAGACCTTTCCAATTTTATTGATTAAAGAGTTATTTTTTCAGCTAAGAAGTATTATAATTATTAAAAATGACTGAATCAAGAAAAATATCATAAATTATATTCTGAATAATTTTCAACTTGCATTCATACTTAAAATTTGTTATAAGCAAAAATTAAAAAATGCTGCTTGTAAAATCTTACTAACTTGAATCCCTGATCTACTGGTACGTACATGGCACAATCAAATCGTTAACCTAGAATACTTATTGCGCTCGATTCGACCCAACGAATCTGTTTTTAGTTATTTCATCAAAACTAACTCATCTCAATCTAGGCAAAGGAAAGGTGATAATCTGCTTGGGATCAGTATCTTCCAACTGTTTTTGCACTAATGATGCCTGATAGTTTCTTTTTCTCGGATTTTTTTAAAAACTTTATTTTAGACATCTCAGTAAGGCTGAAATAAGAAATACAACCTAAAGCATTAATCGATTTGCTCTAATTTTAAAATAGCCAAAAAACTCTACTATTTTTATTATTCCTCTAGTTATTATTTCTATCTTTGTTTTTGAACATTTAATTAGTTTCTGTTTTGGAAAAAATCTTTTGGGACAATTACCATTTAATTTAAAGCGTCTTAAAAGTTTGACTATTAGAATGTCTGTAAGAAAGAAATATTGCTATAAACAACAACTACTGTATTTAAAATAATACATGTAAAAGTGACTAACAAAGCGAAATTTTAAAGTGGAAAAAATTGCTATATCTCGAGTTGATGATTTAGAAACAATAATTATAATAAAACCAGCATAAAACTGGCTTTAATCCATTTGATTCGACAGTAAACATAGTTGATATTTCAAAAACCATTGTAGTATTTTTACATTAAACCGAAAAATTAGGTGTTATAGGACTAAAAGAGCAAAATAAAACTGTGGAGTATGTTCATACTTTGTTTCGTGTTATAGAATAGTACTTGAAGGTAGGATTGCAGGTTAGAGATTTTCAATGAAAGTATGCACGGGTTGATTTTATACGATTAAGATGTTTGATTTGTCAAAAGTACTTTTAGAAATTATTATTGCTTTTATATTAGAGTGGGGAATTCTTATTATTCTTTAAAGAAATATATTTTACATGAAAAAATGTTATGTTTATTGCTTTCTTTATATTCTTTGAAATATAAAACAAATATATGAAGAAATGAAGCTTCCAAAAATTTCAACTGTTTCATTATCAAGAGCCTTTGTGTGATATTTTCATCAACGATTTCGATCGGCAGATATATGGGTACAGAAAGTAGTTTTTATACAATTTCAGTTCATATCTCTTGGATGTCGTTACCTGCTGTGTGTACAACAGGTAACGTCAGGTACAGGTGCTGTATGTACTGTTGTACATACAACACCTATATCTGTAACAATACTTGCAGACATGTAAGTCTTTGGTGGTGATGTATCATATGGTGACAGGAAAACCGTTTATTGAACGTGAATGGCAACAAAGATCCGCATTATATGTAGATTTGAAGCAGGTAACAACTGTTGTAAGCAAAATACTTTTTCTTTATATGGTTATGAAGTTTGAAGGGAGCCCCGAGTCTTTAACCACAGTCATTTTTATGCATGAGTATGGGGTATGAATTAGAAATCATTATATCTATGTTAACAGTACATGTGGAGAAACTCCATTCCGTCACATTCTTTGACACACATTGCTAGATTCTTTCCTAACGAAAAATGTTGGTCCTGAAATTTAAAGTCTACCTTCATTCTATTCCTTTCAAGATGCTGGTAGCATGAAATTTTAGAATGAAAATGTATTTCTGAGAGTATACAATGTTTATGTATCATATTTACATCGAATTCAGTATACAAAACAAGGTGTAATGATAAATAAATTATCACTGCGTATTTAAGAGGATGTCAGAATCAATTCATCATGTATACATGATTTCCAGAAGACATCCGCCAGGTTAGAAATCTTGGTGGGGGGGGGGGGGGAGAGAGATTTCAAAAATTTATATCAAATTTACCATCAAATTACATTATAATTCCTTTTGTAAACTTCTCATAAAAAATTTTCGGTTTATTTGTATTAATTATAGCTGTTTCTCAGTATGATCTAATAGGTATACAAATTTCAACGTTTTTTTAAAGAATAATAAAGAACTCTACCTATTACACGAAAAAGATACGAATAAATAACATATTTTAAATCCCTTTTCAGTTATATAAGCTAAAAGACTTGGTTCGTGCTTATGTGTAATCAAATACATTGCTAAATTTTGTTTTAATATTAAAAGGTAGAATAAAAATTTCACGAGACAATTTTCATCCACTAAAAAATTGTTGGAAAAAGCAAATCGTGCTGGTTTGAGAAGCTATACTATAAATGTAGAATGAGCTTCAAATTATAATAATTATTTTCGGCTCGTAATGCTTAAGCTTAAAATATTTTAATTTCAAAAAGTAATTAAAACAGATACGAAATTAAGCATAAGCTAATTGTTAAAATTCTTAGATTTCATTAAATGGTAAAAAAAAATGAATAATTACAATGTTTTAAAATTCTCCTAATCTTCATTTTCTTACTAAGAGATTAAAAAATAACGAAACTTTATAGCTACTCACGGACTGACTCATATCTAAATTAATCTTGATTATAAAATTAAATTAAAATTTTCTAGATGAAATTGCATTAAAGCGAAAAAGAATTTTTTGATCTCGAACTTCTGAACTTAGGCCCTTGTTGGACTTTGCCTGGGTTACATTAACTTGAATCTCGAATATCATATCCCCAAGTATTATATACGAAATATATATATTTTCGGCATTTAAATCAATATTTTTATTGAATTCTACATAATATTTTTTGCTTCTAACCTCATTTATTAGACATTTAAGGCTTACAAAAGGAAAAATCATTGTACTTTCAGTGTTAAATAGTTCACAGAAATCGAAGATAGTTACATTATTTTGCTAAAAAAATTAATTAGTTCTATTTTTAATCTTTGAGAAAATAATGGATTTTCCATTTAAAAAAATGAGTTGTTTCTCTAAGCAGTACAAATCAAATAGCGAACAACTTTGGGAACACACGAGTTGGAAACTCGAATGGCATTTCCTTTCGAGTCTCAAAACATTGCCACGAGCCCTTTCGCTTCTCCCAGACCATTAAGTTGTCGTCGTTGATTAATGTCTTTCGTATAATCGTTTCATTAAGGCATGATTACCATGGCATTACCAGACGACACTGCTTAAATTATCATTCTTCGAATATTTCTGGTTATTCCCTGTCCTACGAAACAGTAATGGACTATGGAATTGTTGACGTTGATTAAATTAGAATTTTTATAATATAGTAAGAACATTTTATTTATATTCATTTTGAATCTAGTATTTTATTAATTGTTTATATTAATTTAGACATTTTAAAAATTATTTGAATCATATTAAGAAAAAGAATTATAGTTTGAAATACTTATTTAATTTTTGTATATAATTGAACGAGCTTTGAAGTTTATGTTGTAGAATTTATATCAATTAATAACTTAAATATGGCATTTTTAATAATAATAAACTGTGGAAGAAAACTTCATGGGTAGAATCCAAATCTTTCATATTTCGATTACTGATGAAATTACTATTTAAATACTTAAGAAGATGTTTTCTTTCCTACTTTAAACATTCTTTGAATGAAAAGTATGAGCACCTTTACTAACATAACATATTTAACATCAATATACTGAAAAATAATTTTAAAAAGTTCTCTTAACAGTCAGCTAATAGCAAACGATTCATAATGATATTAAAAAATCATTTTTCGTTTGTAAGGCAAATATATATATATATATATATATATTATTTTTCCTTTTTCAACATATTTATGATTAGAAAAAATTGCGCAGAAGACCTTAAAGAATAATTTATACTTCGTTTTGATCATTTCTAACTTTTTAATTGTTGTTGTTTCTAACGACACTTGTCATAGACAAGTCCTCTGACTTTAGAAATTAGTGATTTTAAGCCAAGGGTGCGTCCCTTGTTTTTTCAGTAGTGCCATTTACGGCCAAGAGTACGTCACAAACCATTTTACGGGGAGAACTTCATTCACTCATCCATAGATTTTAATTTAGACCTGAATCAGAGAACGATCATCCCTGATTCAGTACCCCCATAACTATTACTCTCGACATGGAGGACTTTGTGACCACGACAGATTTATACGTGTGCCCGCCACCATGCACACACACACGGAAAGTTTTCGGTCGGCGGGGTTTGAACTTGCAGCCCAAGGGACGCGAAACCAACGCCTTACCAACCAGGTCATACCGGCCCTTAAAATGTAGTTGTATACTATTTAAATTGCATAATTTAATAGACAACTTTCACTAATTCTCAGTTTTTCAAGATGATAAAATTTTTTACTTAAATTTCCACTTAAAGAATATTTGATCAATTAAAGACAAAATTAGGTTTTTCATTAAACCTTTAAAAATGGGAATCATCGTCAGTAGTTCTTTATTTAAAATGGAGCATAAATGATATTTTACTACAGAATAATCATCAGAATACCGAAGCACTAAGCATATTTTATATTATTTCTTTTGAAGTGGTACGATATTAAATTCAACCGTTTTATAAATGCAATTAGAATTCCCAAGAAAAACGTTACCTTTCCATAAATCTATGGATAACGACATAGCGGATAGCAGAAAATTATACGCTTTAAAATTACACGTTAATGCTTCAGTTACGTGGTAAACTTCGGCAAAACTTCTTTTTATTAGCTGCAATTCCGTTACTCATCACGACAACTATTCACTTGAACTTCATCCTGTCGAAAAGCTAAAAGAAAAAGCGAGGGCTAAAAAAGAAACTAACAAGCATCAAAAAGGAAGCAGTCCACGCACATACAAATAGCTAGTTTTAGAGTCCAAAGCAAAGGAATGAAACCGGTCGCTGCAACGCCTCCAGTGGCCAGTCTGTCGCATGCTGGAAGGTCAGGGCCAAAGAAATAAGGGCGCACCTGACTCATCAAAACCTCTTTATTTTAGGTGTCAGACGAGATGCCTTTTCCTTCTGGGCTTATGATTTAATTCCACTTTTCCGGATTAGTGTTTAATGCAAGGAATGTTATTTCCTTAAGAGAAAATGGCACTCTTTGTTGCATGTTCTTGGTAATTTGTTTTGAAATTTCTCAAACGCAAAATTACTTAATTGAAAAAATAATTAGCTAAGAATTTTTTTACTCATTCTAAGAAAATCTTTGCGATATTATTCAATCATCCAAAGAGGAAATTATCTTCTTCTGAGCTCGTGAAATAGATTGAGTATTACCTTTTCCTGTTCAAGTTTTCTTTTAATCCAGTCATTACTGGATTAGGATTAATGGCTGAAATGCTTTTTTTATAGCGAAAATGATTGATTTTAGGGCATACAGTTCGTATCACGTTTAAAATTTATCCAAATTCACACTTTATTATATAACAAAAATAATCTAATAATATTTTTCGCTTATCCGAGAAAGTTTCAATCTGTTTTGTCAATACTGAAGTGTTTCTGTTTAGCCTTGACCAATTATTTCGATTTTCTCTGGGGGCGGGTGGTGTAGATAAAACTTGAAAAAGCATCGCAAATATATATATATATATATATATATATATATATATATATATATATATATATATATATATATATATATATATATATATATATATATATATATATATATATATATATATATATTATATATATATATATATATTGCGGTTTGCGGGAATATGTTCAGAGAGCCTTTGGATTTTGTTATTTCCATTAAAAAAATGTATTTAAAAATGACCGATAGATGGCACTTACACGTCATACCGAGAGTGTCTATGCAAATCAGTCTAGCTATAAAATACAAGGCTGGAAATGAATCTGTCATTCGACGCCAGTAGCATGCTATCGCTACCGGATCGAGCATTAGTGGTTAAACTGTTCTATAAGAACGGTGAATTCGCGACTAAAGCATTGACACAGTTACGGACGGTGAAAGGAATTAAGGCGAAGAAAAACCTATGGGATATTGAATTCAGTTAGCCTTTTTGAGGAAACGGGAAGATTAGAGGATCGTCCACGAAGTGGCAGACCATCCGTCAGCGCTGACCGCGTCCCTGTTGTCCAAAGGGTCATGAGAAATGTGGTAGCCGAGACTTCAACGGGGAGTTCCAGTGCACTTGAAGCAGGTAAAATAATAGGAGTTCTGGAAAGATCGACCGACGCATTCTGCATGAAATCTTGAAACTGCATCCGTACAATAAAGGCATTTCACCAGTTGTTGCCAGCAGATTGCGAGAAAAGACAAGCCTCTGCAACATGGGTACTCGCACAAATGGAACGTGACCAACAATGGTTACTGAACATCATATGGACAGATGAAGCCCACTTTTCATTGCATGGTGACGTCAATACGCAAAACAGTCGCATCTGGGCAGCATCAAACCCTCGTGCGTACACGACCAAACCACTACATTCTCCACATGTGACTATTTGGTGCGGTTTCACTGCGTCCTTCATTCTAGACCCTTTCTTTTTTGAAGAGCGTTGTCCTGTATCCGGTGGGAAAACCTATTCCATCACTGCAAAACGCTATCTTAGGCTTTTGCGAGACCACGTTATACCTGCTTTGAAGAAAAGACGTGCGTTATTTTCCGTCACCTCCATGCCGGATGGTGCCCCGCCCCACGTTGCTAGTTTCGTTAAGATGTTCCTCTTAGACACATTCACTGAGGACAGAGTGATAAGCAGAGGATGTAAGAATGAATGGCCCTCACGATCGCCAGATCTTTCTCCAGCGGACTTTTGGTTGTGGGGATACCTGAAGTCTCGTGTCTACCTGGGCTCACCTGCCACTTTGATGGAACTGAAAGATGGCTTTCAATTGGCCGTTAGTGGCATCGATGCCGACATGTTACACGCAGCTGTAATAGGCGTAGTTACGCGCCTCACTTATTTAATGCCTTGTGGTGGCGGTCATGTTGAGCATCTTTTGCTTTAAAATAAAATGTACTATAATGTTACTGTGCTCTGTTTTCCTGATTTGCATAAACCGTCTCGGTATGACCATGTGAGCGCCATCTATCGGTCATTTTTAAATATATTTTTTAATGGAAATAACGAAATCCAAAGGCTCTCTGAACATATTCCCGCAAACCGCAATTTTTTTTCGAGTGTTTGTCATATGTTTGAGCAAATTTTATTCTTTTTTATATGGAAGCAAGAAACGAATCCAATTTTATAATGAATAGGTGCAAATATTTTTTTTTAATTGGAAGGCATGTACGTGAAATTTCATTCCGATTAATTAACTAATAAAAATTTTGTAAATGATGAGTTTTTATATCATACAATTTTCAGTCAAAATCCTAGCTTAAAATATTATCATAAAAAAGTGTTCTTTCAAATATGACGAGAAAAAGCTTTTGAAAAAATATCAATTAAACTTGAGTTTTGCTGAAAAATTCTCAAACGATATATCACGTTTTAATTTAAGAACATGTGTGAATTAACATATCGCTTCTTTTTAAAAAAAGAATTCATAATGAAGTAAATGAACTAGTGTGTATTATTAGGTGTTTGCATGTATTTTAATCAGCGACATCTATTGGTAAACTTGCGAAGTATTTATATAAACAAAAGTGGTTTCGGTTTTGCCAATTTACTATTACTTTATTGTTATCATTTTGAAAGTTTTCCATTTAGTATTATTGAGTTATTCATTGTATAAAGACTCCAATCATGGAACGCTCCAAACTGCAACCATAATCAAAATTCTTTATAAAAATGCAAAGCTCATTATTCAGATAGCGTAGCGTAAAAACTATTTTTATTTAATAAATGAAACTTCCGTCCAGTTAATGATTTCGATTGAAGAAGCTCCATGATGCAGAAAACGTCTAGAATTTTTTTGAAAAAGTATTTTTAAGAATTTGACGAGACTCAATTTTTCTCGCTCTAGTGAAGCATGTAAATTGATCCTCTTTTCCTTAAACCGTTGCTCAGTATAAAACATTGAGGGAAAGGAATGCTGTAATCAGACGATTAACTTGTTCTGTTACGAAATCCGAACCAGAATAAAGGTTCTGGTGGAGTAACCGCAAAAGAAGGTTTGCTTAAGCTTTCATTCTTTTATTTTCTTTCCTCCCATCTTTCATTACTAATGATCGTTAAAAATGGACAACAGATTCTGCAGACGATATTGAAGAAATTGATATGAATAATAGTAATAAAAAAAAGATTTTCGGCCAGACGTTAATTTAAAACCAAAAAATAATAGAACTCTGCTGTTGAAAAACGGAACAGTTATCAAAATCCGAAGAATTTAACAATTATTACTCAATATATACATATTCACTGCTTAAGTTATGTCAAACGTAAATTGTTTCTGAATTATTTTCTCAGGCATTGTCTGAATATTAAAATTGCTTTTCGTTTCGAACTTTCCTTTAATGGCTTTTTCTAAGTAACTGGAGATTTGAAAACGGGAACTAAAATTTAAAAAAAAAAAAAAAAGGATATTATACTAGTGTATTTAAGAAAGAAATTATATAAAAAGCATCTTTTATCAATTTTATCATATGAAAACATATTTATATTACTTAATTAAAAATTTTGCTCCTGATTTAAAAAACCATTTAACATTTCTTAATAAAGCAAAATTAAGAAAATGAGAGCAAAGTACAGACTCGAAATTCGGTATGGTCAGGTACGGAAGTCCGGTTTTGCCTCTCAAATTCTTGCGTAAAGATTGTTTTTTGTTTTTAATCTAGGATTACCGGCATACTTATTTGTATCATTTATTCATTATATCATCTATCAAAGAGAATTCTGAGGCTTTATTCCTCTTTATATTTTCGTTCTTTCTTATCCATCTGATTATTTAAAAATAATTATTTTAAAAAAGAATGAATGAAGGTAGTAATTATATCTTAGTTAAATTTAATTTCGTGTAAAATAACAATCTTTATTTTTCTGAAACTATGTTTGAATGTTTACTCCTTTGGTTTAGATTTTGATTTCTGATTAATATTTTTTTTAAAAGTGATTTTGCAGTTTTGTTTCTATTTTCTTTAAAATGTTAAAATCACACACACACACGCGCGCGCGCGCGCGCGTATATATATCATTTGCTTTATGTAACTTTATATAACTTTATTTAATGCACAAACTATTTCTTTTGGAACTTAAATTTGATTATCATCATCATGATTTACTAAAATTAGGCTTAGAAGATGACATACTGCCATTTAGCAGCTTACAAATAAGGTCACCGTGTGATTCTAATCAATACCTTACGAATACCCTATTTTTTTCAAATTAACAATCTACAAAGCACTATTTTTACTGTGGACTTACTCAGAAATTAGAAGAAATTATTCTCATTGTTGTTATTATTAACATTGCTTCAATGTTTAACAGATAATGAATTATAAAAATTCTTGTTTAAATAATTGTTACAATTATTTTTAATAAATCCTTCTTAATTTTACCTAGATTTAAATATTTCTAAAAAGGATTATGTTTCTGCTAAATGGAAAAAAGGGGGTATATTGTTTAAGCCACCTTAAATTCTATGAAATGAATGCATAATTATAGGCTTGTGTATAAATGCAGGTTCTCAGGAGCTAAATTCCAACTGTGTGATTACTATTTTTATTTTATAAATTAAAAAGAAGCATTCCTCGGTCATATATGGATCGAATAGCGGTCACGAACATCACGATGAACAGCGTGGACACGAATCCGGTTTCAGAAAATTCTTATTCGCATTCTTGTGGTAAAAAATAAAAAGAACAAACAATCACTTAAAATCCAAAACCATGTAAGCCGCCATTTTTGGTAACAAATGCATTTCTGAACAATAAATAATTCTGTCATGCGCTTTTATGAACTGTCAATTTTCGCTCTTTTTATATTGTTGAAATATATATATATAAATTAATGCAGAAAGCTTGAAAAGTAATTTTTATTCATAAAAAAAGTATGAAATTTTCTGTGTAACATGCACCTGTTTATATTAAATAATTTCTAGAAAAAAAATCCTCAACATTTAATTTTTAGAATCAACTTTTATTATAGGATTTTTTAATAGAATCTGCAGTGTTCTATATATATTAATGTTAAAAAAAATTTTCTAGATTCATCATACACATACATTGGTGTCCATAAATAAAAAAACAGACATAAGATGCTATTTTTCTGATACAAAGATAAATTGCAAGTGGCCAAAGGAAATTCATATAATTGTCAGGTAGAGGCAATACGTTTTAATGATGGGTTGAAGCATATGCAAATATATTGAATCAGGTGACATGCGTCAGAGTCACGTGATAACAGATGAAATAGGACAATGTGATAAAAGTTTTTATATGCACTGTGCACATGATTTATATTTTTTTTCTCTTGTTATAATAATTAACATTAATTAAAAGAACACGTGTAGAGGATTTTACTCATAAAAGTTCTGTGCTTAAATTAGAAAAAAGGGCATTCATTCCAAATGATGTTTATAAATTGGAGATGGTCAAAAGCTGCTTTATGTTTGCTGGAACAGTTATTAAATGTTACAATTTTGACAAATTAACCATTATTTTTCCGAATGGGAATCGTTATGAAGAGATTACATCTGAAAAAATCACAGGTCATTGTTATCACAATGATACAAGGAATGTAAACATACACAGGCACCTGAATACATTACGCAAGAGGGTGGCCAAAAATTTAAACCTTGAGAATTGTTTGCCCATAAACTAATTACATTTATTCCCTTGAATATTTACAGCAAAAAGAAGGCATATAAATTATGTTGTGAACAAATCAACAAGACTTGCCAGAAAGGGAAAATGTATTGTTCACTGATGAAAGCAGATTTTTGTTTATCTTTAGATTCTAGATTTGGCGTAAAATTAGGAACACAATACATTTGGATTAAATTCGGAATACAATACATTTGGCGTAAAATCAAAATACATTTGCCTTCATTTGGAATACAATGCATTTGGTTTAAAATCGAAAGTGCATATTCTTCTACAAACATCTTGAAAGTGGAAATGTAGGTATAATATTGAAAGGTGCGTGCAACTTTACGTTTTTGGAAAGGGCCACTAAAGATGCACATATTTATTACAGATTTTTATGAAAACTCACCACGCCATTTTTATAATACTATTACATATTATCTCATAGACGTGGATGGAAATGCCCGCTTTTATCGTTTAAGGTGTATTGAACGATCGCATTGAAAGTGAAGAGTTGCATTAGATGAGGTAGTTGCATGCGCAACTGATTTCATCCCATAAAACATATATAAGATGCCATACGCTTGGAAAACAAGGAGTAAAGTATAGTTTTACATCACTAAAAGATATTCAAGTGGCTCTTAAACAGGAGTGGCAAAATTTATCTCAATTTAGTTTAGTCTACAGTGTGCATAACTGATGCTATGTATGCACTGTAATCAACGAACACGTATCTTACAAAGGCTACTTAAAAGAAACTGTAATCAAGTTTTTATAATCATTTCGCTTATTCCTCAGAAAACTACAAATTGGTATTTTTTTCTACCTATTCTCTCTTGAAAAATAAATAAAATTACATAAATTTGTTCTTTTGCATTATACATTTAATTATGAAAAATTGTTTCAGAGTATTTTTTTGCTTAAAAATGATGCTGTTACCTAATTTACGGGTACAATATATATATATATATATATATATATATATATATATATATATATATATATATATATATATATATATATATAAAGCATATTTACATATACATTCTAATAAAGACCATGCCTACGAGTATTATTCCTGAAAACACAGTAAATTATTTTTTTTTTCAAAAAATATTTTTGGAATATACTGAGTCTAATAATATTAAGTGTTTAAATTGCAATTATCACGATGGCTGTCATTGACGCCATTCGACTCAAGTCTGTGATTCGATCCCTCTATATAATTAGATAGCTTTTCCTTTTACTACAATTGAGAATAGTAGAGAAAGTGTCATCTTTTCAGATAGAAGGTCCGAATCATAAGCATGAGTCATTGCAGGGAACGTGTTAAGGTCGCTTCGAAACGACAAAGAGCTTGAATATCTTCCTTCTACTATTCAGGAATTGATAGGCATATTTTAGCGATGAATCATCTTTAAATGCTATCTCATAGCTGGTTTTATAAAGTCATCAAAGACTTTCCTTACTCGCTTTTCTTTACACGTTGAATGCCGCATGACTCGCCTGTGGTTTACACTTGTTGCCTAACTAGTCCGTATATACTGTCTAATTAATAACCTTTTTTCTTTTACTGCCATTAAGGTATAGCTAAGAAGGGGGCCTCTAATTGGATGGTAATCCGAATCACAAGGGTAAACCATGGGAATGGATTTGTTAAAGAGCCATTGTTTAAAACTAATATTAGAGATTTTGGATATTAAAAGCTGTGATGATAGCCTAAACAAATGAAATTCGAACATCAGTTTATGCCGATTAATTAGCAGCTGTAAATTAATAACTGATTTTCTTTGTTATCACCGATTACAATATGATTAATACCCGTGAAACTTTTTTATTCAAGCATTCTTGCGTTATTTAGTCTACTACTTAATTGGATTGATTGCTCATTCGGTTTCTGGAATGTTTGGTCATGTGAATTCAAATAAGCGGTTATGAATTACTTTTGTACTGCGTCATTGTTGTATTGTAAGGTCTATAATTAAATTAATTTTGACTTATAAATTTAAAAATACGATGCAAAGTAACACTCTGTGATCACTTTTAAGGGATTAAGTTTTTTCCCTTGTGTCTGATAATTCTCCATTCCCTTTAGATTCATTTGCCAGCCAACTGAAACGTTTCAATTTAATCTGAAAAACCAAAAAGCAGAATGAATAGTACCGTCCATCATTCCTACTCCTACCACACTAGGATAGCAAACCTAGTTAAACTGTGCTTTGAAGATCTGAAATTGATTGACTTGCATAACTGTTTAGATCATTCTTCTCCGGTTGTGCGTTCACTTTGAAAATCTGAGCAACACTTCACACATGCACTCAATGTCTGTTTCTACTAATAATAAGGATGCATGTGTTTGTGTGTGTTAGCGCTCTACTCTCCAGAACATTTGACCTATAGATACTAAATTTGGCATAAATATTTATATACCACGTGAAAACGTGCACGTAGGTGTAATTTTTTGAAATTTAATTAGAGATTTCATTTATTAAAAATTAAGATGATTTTTTTTTTCATTTTTATACTATAACTTCAGAAAATATTATTGGACAAAAATAAATTTCACAAAATTTTTTAATTTACAAAATTATTTTTTAAATTTATTAATTTAATAGTCGTACAACGGTTTATTGAATTTTGGCAATTTTTTAGATAATATTTTTGTCACATTTCTAAGTCTTCATTGTCGCATCAAATATTTAATCCTTGATTTTCTTTCATTATTGGAAGCTAAAGAAGGAGAATTCTGTTAAACCCTTAACTGTTTTCTTTAAATATTTGGTCGGATATGTTATATGCACAAACAGTTGTATAAGAGCATAATTATATTCGAGTTATGTTTTGTTTTTTAAAATATTTGACATTTTTGAAAAAGAATATTGTTATAAAATGATCAATAAAATCAAATAAAAAATGACTGAGTTAATAACAGATCGTTTCTATAGCCACTAAATTGCATATTTATGTACGGTATTTCATTGTAATATGAAAACCAAAATAAAATTTAATGCTTCATATATGACTTCTCCATTCAATAGACGAATTTCGTATTTGTTCGCTTGTTGTAAAATATAACGAAGCACAGAATACACATTATATACAAAATTGTCTAATATATTTAGAATGAAGATGATATGGAATTAGAACAGTCACCAATTTTATGGATATAGATTAATAAATAATATTTATATAGAATTTAGATATATATAATCTTTGGTCAGGCGTACCAAATACATTTTGGAGTGGTGTACGTGCCATTCCAAAATGAGAGAATGAAAACTTATTTTCTCAAAAGAAAGTATTTTCAATATAAACCAAAGTTTGTAAAGCATGAATGAGTTATTAAAGTAAATATATTGTTGTTTTAAATGAGTGAAAATAATCTATTTTATTCCAATCATGATTATACACTTGAATTCAGTTACTGGTTCTTTGGCATAGAACTCTTTTTCCCATATCACCTCAGTATTTTGAATTTATCTCAAGATAAGCGTAGGTAATCAAAATCACAATATTATGACAATTTAAAATGCACAAAAACAGTAATCCATTTTGCTTATTTATGGGTCGCGTTAAAAGACCTGCTTTGGCAACATGAAATGTTTTGAAATTTGAGCCGTCATTTTATTCCACTTATTTATTATTTCACTCCAGTTTTTGCGCATGAATTGTGAACTTCATGAATGAGTTTAAGGTATCTTTCCTTCCCCCCCCCTCCTTTTTCTTTTTTTTTTTTTCTCTCTCTCTCTCTCTCTCTCTCTCACGAATACAGGCACGGCTGGAACACGTTTTGGCAGACCTTCTGCAGACGTGAAAACCAGATTCAAGATTATAGATTATTTCACGAGGCTCGGATATTCCTTTCTATTTTGAATGATAAGCAGTGACCTAAGACTTCCTTTTCAACGTAATTGGAATTGGCGTTGGCATTGGAAACTTCCGCCTATTATTTCTATTAGGTTATTTTCCCCCCTCAAACTATCTTGCTTCCTGGCGAGCATTTTGATATACTCATAAGTAAAGTATTCCAGAACTTCGCAAAATTTGTGGGGTTAAATAATAAAGCGAGTATAAGAGTTGAAGAATGGAATATAAATAATATAAATTCATATTCTCAACACGGAAAGCAGTGAGAAGTTGATTTAAATATGTAAAAAAATTTTATCACAGTGTAACTTTGTGATCAAATTTACATTTTAATGGAATACGTGAGCTGTAACGTCCTTCTCTAACGACCTTCGTATAAATCGAGTTTAACAAAGTTTTTGCTATTCTTGCGATATTTTTGCACATTTTTAATGACTTCTTTTTATGCAAACTATCCAAAAACACCCAACAAATTAAAAAAAAATATATCCAAATATTTCTATGCAATGTATCCAAAAATTTCTTAACCCTCGGAAATTAAATTTCTTCAATTTTAACATGATTTGAACATGTAAGAGAACTTTATCACTGTATAACTTTGTGGTCAAATTTACATTTTAATGGAATACGTGAGCTGTAATGTACTTCTCTAACGGTCTTCATATAAATCGACTTCAACAAAACGTTTACAGTTTTGCGAAATGTTTGCATATTTTTAAGTGACTTTTTAATACAAAATATCTGAGCATACACAACAAATTAAATATATATATATATATATCAGTTATTCCTATATAAAATATCCGAACATACACAACAAATAATATATATATATATATATATATATATATATATATATATATATATATATATATATATATATATATATATATATATATTCAACCTATATATATATATGGACCTAAAATCTACTAGTCCACGGAAATTAAGCCTCTTCAATTGATATAAGTGTTTGGTTTAATTAATAAGCCTTCCAATCTACCTACAATGAGATATTTTTTCTTAAAATTTTAGAAAAAAGAATGCATAAGCCATTGAATATAATTTTTTACGATATCTATATATATGCATATAAACTCTGAAATTATCATAATGGTGCATTACAAACAAACTGAAAATGAATTTTAATGCAACCGGAACAATAAAGATCATTAAAAAATAAGACACGTTTGAATAGTTTCACTGCAGTTTGAGATGATGAATCTGTTGTCTGGAATGAATTGGGGAAACGCTGCTTCATTAATTGAAATTGATGACGTATACGTTTCCATAAACGTATTAATGATTTTGCTTCCAGGAATATTAATTAGAAGTGTCGTAAAAGAATGGTTTTGAAAGCCTTTCCAGTAATAAAAAATAAAAAAATCCTATCATTAATTAGTTTGGTGTCAGCAATAGAATTGAGGGAAATGAATTTATACCTACACGGGTTTCCTTACAATAGAAAAAATTAATATTGAAATATGCTCATAATTATTATATATTAATGGCAATTGATTTTCACATTCTCGTATGCGAAGTATAGAAAAAGTATTGTAATCGAACTCAAGATTTTGACGAATCTTCACATAGTAAACCTTCCTGAGTTCGAGAAAAACATTTTGGAAATTATAGCTGTCTGTTTGTGGCAAAGATAACCAAAAAACGCCCTGATCTAGAGGAATGAAATTTGGTATATAGTCTTTATATCATATTTGTAGATTTCTATCAAGTTTTGAGTAAAATCTATTCTAAAGAAGCCTGTCTATCCGGCTGCTCGAATTTAAGTTAACAAGATAATTACAAAATGAAGAGAGCTAGATAGATAAAATTCGGGTTAGAGATGTTTAACATCTACATTGTAGATATCTGTTAAACTTTGAGCCAATTCCAACTAGCGATTGAATGTCTGTCGGTCTACCTTTCAGAAGCATGTTAATGCGATGAATTAAATACATCAAATTTGGTAAGATTTTGTGAATACAACTGTAGCTCTGTGTCCAATTTTGGTGTCAATTGGGTGGGGGAAAACGAGTATAAAATACAAATTTTCCTTTATTTCAGAATATGCGAGAAAGTTTTGGGCAGACCACTCCCGCGAGTTACTTTTTTTGCGTATAAAGTATTGTTTTATGTATTATGGCATACCATAATCTGTATCTTAAGCTGTAAAAACTCCATCCCTATACCCTACTTTCTATTAAGTATAAAAGTAATAACAGAACTGTCTGAATGAAAATAAAATTTGAAAAATATTTCGTTATTTCAACATTATTTCTGTGAATACCAATTTTGGTATTAATGTTATGGGATATTCATTATGAATTATTTAAATCCACAACTGTCATACTGAGCAGCGAATATTCATATATTCTGCATTTATCACGTTTCATTGTGTACTGGGGAAAGCTGCTGCATATAAAATTTATGCAAGCTAAGAGTACCAAACGAGATTTGTTTCAGTCACTGATTTCAGTTTAGTTTTAGAATTAAACTACATTCATTATTCATATTTTTCTTGTAAAAACATTCTTTGGTTTTTGTCCTTTTCCGGAATACCAAAAATATTCAAAAATTCATATAAACTCTAAAAATACTTGTTGCCAGGCATTATTGTAGTTACTGTGAGTTATTCTACAATTCTTACATTGTTTCTGCAAAAATTGCTGAATAATATTTACAAGTATAATTTCATTAGGATATTATAAATGAATTCAATTAATAATTATTTTATAAAATTATTATTATGAGTATTATTCATTTAGTTAAATTACAATTTTACAATTAAAAAAATTTAGTTTTTACAGTCTATTATTTATAAAACTTCCGTGCAATCAAACGATTATATTATTTCGTGCAGAGTTTCATTATGTTGCTAGGCTTAAGAAATTGTGAAAAAAAGTTAAAACTAAGTATCCATTTTAAAATTATATAAGGAATGAGAACTGTAAGATAGTAATTTATTTTTCTATTGATTGCTTGAATATAATCAGATGGTTGTTAGATTTATAATTTAATATAAATAAGTCACAAGTATCCCCCGCCAAAAAAAATTGGTACCTATAGGTCATCCTCCCCAAGAATAAACGTAACATCATTTGTAGATTAAATCCGACATGTTTCTAGTGACACCCGGAAAATTCGGGCAGAGGGTGCTGTTTCTATTGCCATCTTTGTTCTATGACCAAACCTCAAAATTATGAAATCCAGTTTAAAACAGCTCTGATATACCGTAGAAGACAGAACATTAACGTAAGCGAACTAAATTCATCGAATGAACTTTATTACGCTTACAAATTCCTTCTAAATATTATTTAGAATAGAAAATACTTATTCCTATGAAATTGTACCCTAAAATGTAATCATGTTTGCGCTATAGATTAAGAAAAATACGATGTTGGTTTTACCTCTTTATTTTTTTTATTCTAAGGACATGCTACCAGTTATTATGAAAATAACCAAGGTAAATATAAAGTTTAAAAATTATCAGTAAATCAAAGGTGAAAACAATTCATGCATTGTCGTAACATACGAATACGATAACTGATTCTGGTATGATCGTTAAAAGTCAACTGATTGGTCTACGCTGAAGGTTAAAATTATGGCTGTGAAAGTAGATTCTAAAAGTATCAGGGCGGGAGAATATGATACTCATCAGCATACCCATGATGTGGTTATGGTTTTTGAATGTCAGGAATTCCTTTGTTACTTGAATTGCAGATTTTATAAATGCATTTGCATTTGAGATCAAACTGAAAATAAATTTCTTAATGAGGAAAATGTACAATTGTTAATTTTAATGCTTCTAATTGAAAACGTAAACATTTTCTTTTCTCCTTGTAAAAAAAAATCTAAAAGTAAATCTTCACGAAAAATAAAAATAAATCAGATAAATTTTAAACATTCTGTTTTGGTCTAAATTTTCTTTAGAAGTACTTTCAAATACAGCATAAAATTTCTGAATTTTGTTGCAATTCTTACCAAGTGTCTCTAATTATTTCGTTCTTATAACAAATGAGAATGTAGTTGTTCTTTAGTTTGAAATAATTGTTTCCTGTACATGCCTATTTTTATTTATATAATAAGCTAGTTGCCTCTGGCGACCAGTTAATTCTCCAGGAATATTGGTTACACTTAATTTTAGATAAATAATTTAGATATAACTTCATGCCCATGAATTCACTAAATTGACTGACATTGTCTTTGTTTTACCCAAGCTCTGTTTATTATGTATATCAATCTTTTTAATGAAGACCAGCCTTATAACATCATAGTGGATTAAAATCGCAAATATCCGGTTCATCGATTTTCTAAATTTCTCAATAATTTTAATTCCAATTTTTTTTTTTATCTGTCTTGTAAATTATTCAGATATAAAGCAGAATCCTTCTCTAGTTTTCAACAATCGAACAAAACTGCGATATTAAATATTTAATGAAAGAATGCAAATGTTTTGAAGTTTTGGCAACAATGTTGAAAATTAGACAAAAAAAAACATTAAAAAAATATCAAATTTCAATAAAATTTTGCTGCATTCTTAAATTAGTATCATTAAAAGGACAATTTTTTTTAAATTTTTGAATGGTGTAAAGTTTTTTTTCGTGCCGTAATATTTCCGGAAAATATGATGGGAAAAGTCAAAATTCAATTGAATTGTTAAGCAATTAAATCCTAATAAAAATTTTAAAATTCACTCCGAGGTGCACAATACCACCCTCCAAAGTATATCTGCACCAATCGCTCTGGCCTGTAGAGTATCAACATACACACACACACATTATTAATTCTAGTCTTTGTTATTAAAAGAGATAAAAATATAGATGTTTATCATAAGTAGCTGTAAATCATATTTATAATACATGGACATAAAAAAGCCAGCGTTTGTTAAACGTATATTTTATCAAATGAAATTTAAAATTCTCAGCAGACAATAATGAAATTTTTCGGTAAATAATCTTTTCCATAATAAATCCGTTTTTTGCTTAATTTAGTTTGTATTTTTGCAATGTGTTACATTCTTAATTTATGGAAATTAATTCACTATCTCATTTATTTACTTAATCCTATACGAATTTTTTATTACTTAAGAATCCGCTAGGGAGTTAGGAGCTTGATATTTGATCAAAGAATGCCTTTATTTTTTGATTCAGCACGATCAACGGATTGAAGCTGCGAAAACCTCTCAATGCAGAATTTGAGAGCTTATCAAAAGCTAGATATCTGAAAGTTGGAATATGCATTGATTAGAAATAATTATTAGTGGTGTTAAGACATGCTACAGAGAAATGGGAATCTTCTCTGTGTGCCTATCGTTTTCCCAAGTTTTTAAAGCTTCTCCTTATCACAGTTTGCATGTTCTAGGATTTCTTCTTATTTGTGCTTTCTGTATTGAATAAAAAAAAGTTCGAAGATTTAATCTTGGACATCATAGCATGATAATATTCGAGACTTGATTTCTGTCACTTTACATAATTTTTTTTAAAGTTTATCTGTAATTGTAGAAATGATTACAACAATACACACAATATAATATTTAATATCGTCGCAACGCAATATATATAAATATGTATAAACACAGTAACTCTACAATTTTTTTTTTTCCGAAAAATATTTTGAAAAATTATCAAAATTAGAGCGAAGCTGCATGAAAATAAAGTTGGTTTCATTTGAAAGTTAAGTTTCTGAAATTTTAAGGAGGGCTAGAACGGATTTTTCGTTTTAATATATTCTGAAAATTATATAGGGAAAGCGTTAAAATTTCAATTAAGTAAATCTTAAAACTTCAATTAATTTTTAATGAATTAAAATGTTGAAAAATTATTTTTTAATTTCTTATACTTTATTATTGAATATTATTATCCAAGAAGTACCTACGTGCCAAATTAGTTATTCTCTAGGTCAAACTATCCCTTTCGTCAGATAAATTTCGTAAGTAAAACAGATATAAACACGAAATGAATCGCCCCTGTAATTTCCAATAAAAAATAGAATGTAAAACAATTTTCTTTTTATTTCTGCGTATTTATATGAATCATGGATAATCAGAATGTTTGTTATGTTTTATTGCAAAATCTGCATTTACAAACTTAATTGTGGAAATAAGGTAATGTTTTGACATATTTAATAAAGTACGTGCTTGAAATTATTTTTCTTTTTATAAAATAAGTGAAAAGACTTTAAATTAATAGCGATAGAGCAACCATAACGAAAAAGCTAGAATTTATTTGCACGTTCATTTGTTTTGCAGTAGAAAGTATGCCCTGCATTTTGCTTTGCTTGAATGCTTTTGATAAAAATCTCTTGACCGAAATTATTATTATTCAAAATAGCTGTAGCGAAAATAAAACTCAACAAGGATTTTTAAGTGTTTACATTTCATGCACAATGACTTTAGAAGTTCTTGTTTACAACTAATGCCGATTTCTCATATCATTGAATTTATTTCATATTTGTTTGGATAAGATATTTATTTCCTATAAATTAACCCGTCCAGTATTGCTATCACTACTTTCTTTCTCTATTTGAAACTCTCATTTATTTCTCAAAACATATGTTCTCAAGATTATCAAACGTCGGCTTACTTAAAAATCTATACATATAACAATAATCTAACGTACATGGCACAGAAATCACTATTATTACTTATAGTCGAATGTAAGAAAACCATCATATGAATTTCAGATTATTCGATAGAAAGCTTTTAAAGCTGCATTGAATTCAATACTTCGCCCCTTAATCGAGTTTAAAAATAGATGTAACCGTCGTCAGATGGCGAACAGTTATGATTTGCTTATGGAAATTGCAATTCATGTTTTTTGGAAACAATTATCTTGCAAAAATTGTTATTGGATTGTATTAAGACTGAAAAAAAAAAAAAAAAAAAAAAAAAAAACTTCTTTAATGATGTCAATTTCATTTCCATAGAATTCCCCTTTAATTTTATAATTTTTTAATTTAATATGATGCATTATATGTTACAATTTTTTTAATTACAATTTTTAAATACTATGATGGAATTCAAACTCACCCATAAAAACATTCAATTGCGTGTTTTCGCCAATCATTAATTCCGTATTAGGAATTTCAATTCCGTTTTTGTTTTGTAACATATGCACTTTTTAATTTGTAATAAGTTGATTCAAATTCATATATGGTTTTCAATCATAACAAATAACAGTGAAATATTTAAAAAATTACATCCAATAAATTATTTAACAGTCTAAAAAGTCAATAATCTAGACAAATAAACGGGTCGCCAGAGGCAGCCATTATTAAAAAATTTAAAGTAAGCAACTATGCCTTTTTTTTTCTTTTACTTTTTACTTTGCAAACAATTCAGGAAAAAAATGAATGGTTATATTAATTTCAGCATGTTTATCGAGAAATTAACTGTACGAAAGATTTTATTCTATAAAAAGACAGCTACTCATTTTATTTCTCTAATTTCTGACAATCCTATTTCCTATCCTATTTCTTCAAAAGTTATGATGGCTGGGTGATAGATTCTTAGTTTAAACATCGAAGGATACATTAATAAATGCCTGGTGGATAAAAAAAATGTATCTGTGATATAAATTTCATCTCAGTGATGTGGGGCGGACGTTTAAGAAGTGATACCTCATCTCAAACGCGATCCTCTTCTAATGATCACCTTCCAAAATAACGAAATGCCTTTCCATTTCCTGCTGCGTTGTTTTGAAATTGGAAGATGATTTACAAAATAAAGCAAAATGATTCCAGCAACGTAAATGGGAAATTTTACTGAAAAATTAAAATAATATTATTGAACTATGTGTCAAAGAATTTTACATCATATGCATTTCAGCATGTTTCTTGTTTCATCTATCACAGAGCATTCGAAAATACCTTACGCAAACGGAACATAGCATTTTTTTTTTTTTTTTTTTTTTTTTTTCCAATTTCCTCGAACTTAGATGCCGTCTGTATCAAGAAAAATATATGAGCGACAATTCTAAGTTACTTGTTTTCATATATATTTCAATATTCAAATTTGCATTGACATAGAAGTGAATATCTTATTCAGTTTACTATTTACGTTTATCTCATTTTGAAACTGAATCGTCATCTTCGAAGGGTTGGGCTGGACTGCGGTGGCCTGGTGGTACGGTCTCAGCTTGGGAACCGGTGGACTTCAGGTTCGAGACATGATTCCACGAAGAACCGTCGTGTAAGCGGGTCCAAATCCGTCGGGGTCGAGCATCCCCCCACTGGTGTAGTGTGGAAGTTTGGAGAGGGGAAGTGGCAGCTCAGGTGCTGTCCTCGTTATTTGACAGCGGTTCAAATGTACGAGATCCATCTCAAAATTGCCTCAGTGTTGCTTTTAAACGGGGCATTAATATAACTAAAGTTAAACTGGAATTAAGAAATATATTTAAACGATGAGGACTGCATTTGAAACTATACTTATCTCTTAAAATTCTGAATTATTATTTTTTTTTATAATTTCCTCTAAATGTATACATTTTATTTCACTCACATAACAAGTTTCCTGTTCAAGCAAAACTGAAACTTGATATCTTGCTTTAAAGTCGCAATGCTACTATGAACGATTTTTTTTTTTTTTTTTTTTTTTTTGAAGAGTCAAAATATATGAGAATAAATATTTTTGTAAACAAAGGTTTGGGAAAATGATTATATTGGTCTAAAGCATTCGCTTTGCGATTTACTGAATAAATAATTAATAAATTTAAAGCATATTTGTTTTAAAATCATGAAAAGAAAAAAAGCAGCTAGACTGTCATTTATGAATATAAGTTGTAATTTTTTTATGTTTTTTTAAGAATAAAGGATTTAGAAATATTGAAAGAGTTCAAATTGACTTCATTGATTTAAATACTGAATATATATGTGTGTGTGTGGGTGGGTGTAAGCATTATTTTATGTGAAGCAGCATGCGGTTTCGAAGACAGTGAAGAGACTTTCGATTTCGTGACGTCGTTTTATTTCATCTTGGCTCGCATTATTTACAAGTAGAAGCGAAGAGCAATACACACAACACAGAAAGAAATGAGGAAAAAGCTCTTGAACATTTTATCCCTGGCCTTATATAACCTGAGATTTTGATAGGGAAAATATTTCTTTACAGTGCTAATATATTATTAAGATTTCGATAGGGATCTTTGCTACAAGCGTCGACAAGGCAGGGGAAATACAGGGATCTTTTTTAAAAAAATGTACTTATTGGACATGTTTCTAGCCCTTCACTCGGAGTGTGGGAAAGTTAGGCTTTTAGCCGATTCAGTAATTTTATAAAGCTTCTCTTGAATTACTTAAGTAGAGAAAGTGGCATTGGATCACGAAATAAGAGAATATTTCAGAATGAAGTTACTATGAGCTAAATTAAGATAAAAACCATGGAGATTAATGATATTGAAATTAGAGTTTAAAATATCATTACACACACACGCGCACACACACACACACACACACACACACACACACACACACACACACATATATATATATATATATATATATATATATATATATATATATATATATATATATATATATATATTATAGTTAATAATATATTTATTTTTTATTATATAATTTATGAAATATAAAATATTTTTAATTATAATTTTTGTTCAGCTATTTATCATATACTACCAATCAACGAGTAAAAAGAATAATTAATATGTTTAAATAAGTGACTAATCCTTTAACATGCTCTCTCTCTCTCTCCTTTTTTTTTTTTTTTTTGCATCAAAATTAAAATACATTTTTATGCAATTTCTCAGCAGCAAGGAATTCAATGTATTCAAACGCTATTGGATTCTTTCATTCGTAAAAGCCATGTTTTTCAAAAAAGAAAAGATGCATGTTTACATTATGCAATAAGCATGTTTTTCTTCTGAATATATTAAGTGCTACAAAGTTTTTATGCCACGTGACCTGTAGAAACTTCCTTCATTATAATATTATTTATAAAATAATGTTCTTTAAAAAAATTCACATAGCGATAATCTCCCAGATAAGTTTCAAAATAAATTCAACGACATTCTCGTTTACGACCTTCGAAAATCGTGACTTGAAAATAATCGTCAGCCTGTGATTACAACTTATCATATAGAGAAACGCCAAGATTTTCATCTGTTGTTTCGAAATCACGACTGGCATCGATCTGAATCAACAACAGAAATTGGCGAAATCTTTATCTCTTGTATACAAAGAAAGATTAACAAAGTGAACTCCTTTGAAAGAATTTTTCAACCTTTTTCATGGCAATATTACCACACGAAACGATGCTATGCGTCCAAAATTTAAAAGAGTAAAAACGTGATCGTGTGACTAGCATTGAAATGACAGAACATTAACTAACTTCTCAGATGGGTTTAGTTGATAATCATTTCACCATTTTCACGGATCATGATTTAATGGCCAAAAGAATGAATGATAGTTACTGACAAATGGCATATCTTAGACACGATTTTTTCTTAATTTTTTTATGGAATAACAATTTGTATTTAATGCCTCTAGCCTGTCAAAAGAAAAAGACAGCACGAGAAAGACAAGAATTCTTATGTATTATTGTCAACCATTTTTATTACGTTCTCGTATAAAATGTATAAAGAAAGTATTGTAATCGTAAAAAAATTCAGACTGGAGATTTTGACAAATCTCCATGTTTTAGACTTCACTGAGTTCGAAAAACACATTTAAAAAAAATGTCTGTGTGTCTGTGACAAAGATAACCCAAAAATGCTTTGAGCTGGATGGATTGACAATAATATCTATATATTTTTGTATATCATCTTTACACCAAATGTATAAAATTATGTCAAATTTTAAGTAAATTCTATTCAGAAGAAGTCTATCTGCCCTATTGTTCCAATATAAGTTGACTAGATAATACCAGAACGAAGAATGCTATATGGATGAAATTCGACATAGATTTAACATCTATGATGCCAACCTCTATGAAATTTTGGGCGAAATCCAACACGGGGGTTGAACGTCTTTCGGTTTGTTCTTGTCGTGATGTCAACGCAATAACTCAAAAGCACAATGACTGAAATTTATCAAATTTGATATGTGATTTTGTGATTGCAATTGTAGTTCTGTGTTAAATTTTGGTTTGAGTCAGTGAGGAAAAGAGGTATTTAAAACACAAATTCAATTTTTGGATACTATTAACCGCTTGACGGATTAAAAACTCTTGCTAAGGATGACACAATAGATTCAATAAAAACTTTAAATTCACACCAAAGATTAATATTTCATGACTATTTTTCGGCATGCAAGATGTTCTCCGCTTTACCGAAAGCTCACAATTTTATGCCGAGGAAGGGTAATAATACCTTTATTAGAGAGTATGCGGAAAAGTTTTTGGGTGACCATTCATGCTGGTTTTCGCTTGCTTGAAACATTTTGCTATTTAGGTTTTGTAACATAATATCATGAAATAATTTAGTTATTAATCTTCCTTTGGCTAATGAAATTCTTTATTTTGCAAGAAATTTCATCAAAGGGCTTTGAAATTAAAAATTATGATACGATGACTACTTTTAATAAAAAGTTCGTGATATTTCTCATTTTTTTAAAATCATTCTGCTTTTATTTATCAGTTTGATTTGCTAACTTTTGAAACTAATTTGATGATTATTCATTTTATATTGTCAAAAAAAACTTTTATTAATAGAAATATAATTTCTAAAGTTGAAAAAGTAAACTGAAATTAAAGCTTGATGAAAAATTTTTTATTATAGCCAAAATAAAATTAAATATATTATATTCAAAATTGAGCATATAAATACTCCGAAAAATGCATTTTCTAATGCTTTAGCTGCAGACAACTAATCTCTAGCTGTCGTTGTTTTTTTTTTAAAGTTCGCTGATAAATAAACCATAGCTTTTAATCAAAGCTATTTGTTTTTTACTTCAAAATTAAAACATATGGTGTTTACCATTAGAATAAATGCTTTTCGGCTTTTAAAATTTTTAGCACCTTATTTTAATTTTAATTTTAAGACGCATAAAAGGAAAAACACTTTAAAAAATACTTCAGTGTCGAATTTTAAATTGTTGAATGTTTTAAGAATCATTTGAATAAAGTACTTTTTTAAAGTGAATCAGCAACATAAAAAAAAGGAGGGGGGGGGAGCCACAGGCACACCCAAATCGGTTTAGTTTAGCTTTATTAACGTCCCGTTTTAAAGCGACAAGAAAGGGCTTTTTCGGGGCTAACGTCGTAATTTCGAACCACTGTCAGATGACGAGGATGACACCTGAGCTGGTACCCCCATCTCCAAACTTCCACCCTGCACCAGCGGAAGAACATTTGGCCAGACAGATTCAGCTGCACCAGACCCACTTATACGACGGTTTTCGATGGGATTAGGTATCGAACCTGACGCCCTCCGGTTCCGAAACCGGCACCTTACCACCAGGCCACTTTATTCCTCATCGAAATCGAAATTTGCTTCTTTTGCACCAGATGAGTAATATCATATAGATGACCACTTTGAATATAAAATGGGAACAAAAAGCGATAAATAAACCACTTGGGTTAAGAATCTCATATAAAAGTTAGGTTTAAAAAGATAATAAATAAGAAAAGGAGAGATACTTTTTTTTTTAGTTATTTCCCCGTTAACTATTTCCCCAGTCTTCGGATCCACTCCCATTTTCAAACTCTTGGTTCAATGATCTTTTTCTTCGTGATCATTGACGACGATTTTTTTTTTTTTTTTTTTTTTTTTCAATTTACAAACGCATCCATTGAGGCATAAATTTTCTGTTAGAATATTATTTAAACGATCTTAACGTAATTAAAATGTGGTTCAGAAAAACAATAAATAAGAGAAACAAGAAGATTTTTTTTTATTCCCCTGCCCTCAGATAATTGTTTTTGGATTCGTTTCTTTCTTCAAACACATAATTTTGACGTGTGTGCGTGTTTCTTTTTCTTTTCCCTAATTTACAAGCGCATATTGAGGAGCATATTTTCTTCTTGGAAATTATAACATCTCTATAGATTTTCAGAGCTACCACCAGGGACAAAAATGGCGACCAGTGGAGTAGTCTTGAATCATAAACCAGATGCCATTCATTTTAATACTGAAGAGGGTCAAGAAGGCGTGACCACCCTGTCTGGAAGAGTTTTCGATGAGGAATGTCTGGCATGTGATCTCGTTTAGGGTCGCCAGTCACTCCCCATTCCACAATTCGGAAATTGTTCGGAGAAATCTTTGTTTGCACAGAAGATCCCCTTTATGACTTCTTCTTTCGAATGAGTGGCTTTGAATGGGGTAATCACAATCCAAGGCATAACAATGCTCGTCATTATGCTCTCCGCCTGTTAAAAAAAGGAAAGAAAGAACTGAAGATGGAAGAAAAAGAATATTTCCGATTGGATTTTATGATTATTTTGACATAACGGAATTCGTAATGTTCAAAGAAAGGTTAGAAGTCTTTTTTTCAATGAAGAAATTCAACATTTTCTTCGCACTCTTTTAAATCGATTTACTATTTTAAGAAGGATTAAAGTAATTATTTTTAAAGAGTTTTAACTAATCAACAATTTGAATTAAAAACATTGTTTCTTCTGCAACTTTAAAAACAACAACACTAACGATTCGTCGATAAAAGGAAATAACATTTAAAAAAATGTTATTTTCTTTCATTATTTTTGTAATGCTTGATTGGGTGGAATAAATTATAGAATGGTGTAAGTTGTATTTTCTTTGTTTTTCTGAAACTAATATTTGTAAAGGGGAATATGTTATTTAGGAACAAAAAGGCTGTAATGCCATCAGTCCAAGTGCTGTAATGTCATGAATCCAAGAGAGCTCCTAAAAGGAGCTCTCTTGGATTCAAATTTAACAAAGTGGTGTTAAAAAGAATTGAATGTGAGCCATGATTATAATTTTTAAGCTAACTTTTTATTTTTTTAAGTGACTTACATTGCTATAACTTCTACCCGTCCAAATACTCAACCGTATATCGATTATTTTACTTTTTACTTAAATTTAAAATTATATTTCAATAAATAAAACCAAGAGTTTTATCCTTTAAGCTTTTCCTTGCATTTAAGAAAAAATATATTTTGGTTGTGATTTCGAACTCCATCGACCGGAGACTCTCCGTGAACAAGGTAGCTGATGCGTGTATAAATCTGTCGTAGCCTAAAATTCCTCCAAGTTGAGACAATTCCACTGGAGGTACTGGTTCAGAGGTGATCATTCTCTAATTCAAATCTAAATTACGATCTATGGATGAGTGAATTAAATGTACGAAGTCCACCGCTGAAAAGGGCTGTGACGTTTGAGTAGCTAAGACGTACTCTTGACCCTAGATGGCGCTATTGAAACAAGAGACGCTAAAATTCGGCTTAAAATCGCTGATTACGTCAATGGGCTTGTCTATCACAAGTGCCGTAAGCAACAACAACGACATTAATAAATAAAATAAAACACAATAGGAGAATAAAGCTTGTGTTTTCATATAATTTTGAGCAATAAATTAAAATAAAGGAGATAAATTATACTCATGATAATTATCATTACCTGCAATGTAAGTCTATTTCAATTTGACAAAGAAAATTTATTACTTACCAGAGAATTTAAATTACGTGTGTGACACTTACTGTTTAGGAGAAAATGTCATTTTTTTTTTCATTTATTTAATATGTTTCCTAATATATATGGGTTTCAAATGAATTTATATGTCTCCCCCTCCCCCTACCTTTTACTACTTCATTTGATGTAGTACCTACAACATTTTTAAAATATCTATTTTTCATTTGATAATGTTAATTTTTCTTATTGATTTAATCTGTATTATTCAGATGGTTGTTTTACGTGCGCAACATCTTCAATTCGTGTTTCTCATGAACAATGCGCGTCAGTTTTTGACATACAAAGTAGCGTTTTTCCAAGTTATAATTATTTGTTATTGCATCTGTGCTCAGTGGAAGTGCTTAATGAATTCCAAAATCGGTGCCCTTTTAGATACTTATGAACGATAAAATGGTTATATAAATACTATTTATAAAGTTTAACGTTCATGGCACTACTTCCAAATTCCATGAACGGGGACTTGGTTGCCACTCAAGTCCCTGTCCATGGAGATGGCTGTTGACAAACATTATGTAAACACGCGTCTGAAGCGCCATCTCTGCAGAATCCGAAACATGTGTTAAACTCTCTTTTTCGTGTTTCAAATATTTACTCATTATACAATATTTTTATAATGAATTCCACCTACACTCGTCTAAACAAGAAAGGAGCCTTGAAAGCTCTAGAAACGGAGGTGTAACATAACATGATGAAATAAAATAAAAAATAGTTCAAGGACGAAATTAATGAGCAAGTTTAAAATCTTCACTTGTAGAAATTATATTCTGGAAGGGGGAAAAAAAACTTATTTTTATGTTGTCATAACGTGTTTGTATTTTTAAACAGTTTTTTTTTTTTTAATGTTTCCTGTTATTTGATAAAAATGCATTTTGGTAAAAATTAGTTTTATGGTATAACTTCAATTATTTTACTACTTGGTGTTTAATTTTTCATATCAGTTTTAATTGTACAATTTTATTCAGTTCATATTTGTAAAATTTTGGCCTTTACAGTTTTTTTTTTTTTTTTTCCCTTGCTGCTTGTGTTTTGAATGAATTTTTTTTCTGTACGGGAATAATTTCAAAAATTGTCGTTAAAAAAACGCCAAAATCTCACTTAAATTCTAATTAAATGAAAATCTAAATAAAATTTCAAAAGAAATCGCTCCAAAGTGCATATTTTTTTACACACCAAAGTATAGATGTGCCAAATTTGGTAGCTCTAGATTAAACGGTCTGGTCTGTAGAGGTCAACACGCATACACATACAGATGCATATACTTTCTTCTTTATTATTCCTAGAAATCATTGATTTCTGTAAAAATGCTTTGAAATTATTTGACATTTAAATTATCCGAGTAAACATATTGCATGGAAATAATTTAATAGAGTAAAATATAGTAATTTTTCTTTAAAAAAAAGTAATCTTTTTTTAAAAAATAAATCATGTGCTGTCATTTTACAGAAACGGAACCCTGATTCCCTTTTAAATTAGAACTGACGTGGTTGGTTTAATAATAAACAGTTGTTCATTGTTATTTAAAAAAAGCACTTGCCAAACACTTTTTTTCCGGATCGTGATATTCATCGTGTATGGAATTTCTAATGCGTGAAAAAAGCAATTTCCTTCCCTTATTCCGATTCAGTGCGCATACTTGATATAGTAACAAACTCAAAAGCCCGGATATTGCTTGGAAATGTAAACAAATCCATTTAAATGGTTGAATCAAAGAGAGTATTACTCAGAGGAGAAAAAAGGGCTGGTTTCATTTTTATAGAAGTTGTTTTTATTGCTCCAAAATGATTTTTTGAACTTGTGGTGGAATGAAGATCATTATGATCTGTGCATTGGAAGCAACAGAACGTATGTTTTCGGAAACATTTCTTTAATGATCACATTTCACACAAAACAAACACGAAAGACAAGACAAGACATTAACATGCGCATCTCAACAGAACAGCATCTCATCTCATTATTTACAATCACAATGCACTATGGGATGCCTACCCAATCAGGCATCGCCATCTATTATCCAAGAGAGATGACAGAGTAATGCAATTGCTACAAATAAAAAAAAAATGAATTTTTGTTTTCGAATTATAAGATATGTATAGGTTTTGTGACTACTATCTATTCTTTTTACTACTTTCCTTTTTTTAAATTAAAATATTAGTGTAATTTAATGTGATAAATTTAGATTTGAATGAGACTGTAAATGAAAAATATATTATGCTTTTATAAACTTTAATTTTTAAAAAAATATCTTGAAGGACATTGATTTTAAGAATCCATTTTGCAAATTTGTAATATATATCATTTATACACGAAAATTAATCTACAACTAAATGTTTAGAATGTGTTAGTCAATATGTTAATCGAAAATTAATTAATTAAAAATTAGTTTTGAGTTAAAATCCTTTTCGTAGCATATTTATACGTATGCTAATTGAAGTTTCCAAAAATTCCTTTATTTCCTAGTTTGTATCTCGTAAAGATTAATAAAAGTTCATTTGGTGTAATTTTGGATGAATCTTGCAATCGTTGTCATTATTTCAATCTAAAACGATCATGTAAGATGAAGAACAGGCTAGACTTTTTATTTCTGAATTCATAATAAAACTCTGAAAGGCTCATTAAATAATACTTTTTCTTAAATTAATTTATCAATTAACCGGCCTGAACGTTCCAAATTACTTTGTATGTTTGCAGTTAACCCATAAACTCCATGTGATAAATGGGAACAATTGTTTCGGTTTCTAATCAGGGTAACTAGTTTTTTTAAAAGAGTATAATTGAAATGATGAGAATATATTGCAGCTTCCTTACGATTTTTTTTGTTGCGCTCACCCAACTACTCTAAAGTAGAACTTTTTGTCAATTTTTCAGCAAAAATGTTTTGCATTTCCTAAAGTATCACGGTATAAAAATTATCATAACTATTTAATACCTTGTGTATGCCTCAATCCCCCATTCTCTTTATCTCCATTTTTGACAAGAATAAATAACATAAATAAAAACAAGCAGTGACTTAACATTACGAAACATGAGAAAAATATTAGATTTAGAAAAAGTTATTAAAGTTAATTAAAATAAGCGATTCAATTTAGTAGCAGAACACCGAATTACATTTCAAGTAGAATTTTAAATTTACTATTTGTTAACTTTTTATGATTACTTCTACCTTTGTTACCCTTTTTTTCGTATTTACATTCCATGGAAAAAAAATCTATATGAGCTATAGGATCTGAAAATTATTATTTTTGTCTGACTGTCGAAAATCACAGACTGATCATTCCCCAGCAAAATAATTTTTTTAGCTATACTGATACTCTTCAGATCTTTCACATTCAGTTTAATATTATCAACTAAATGAATTCTGATAGGTTTTTATTCTGGAACTCCTTTCAATGTTTTCGAACAAACTATACATATTTGCTGAAAATTTTGCTATGTGTGATTCAACTTATTTTCTCCATTTTCTCGGTCTCCCATTCTATAAAAGAGTCAAAATTAGTAAACATTTTAATTAAGTCTGAACTTAATACTTTGAAAAACACATTCTTAGAGGACACTTACAACCCAAGATAAACTGCCCAACCCTACTTTTACTGCCGCTTGTCTACCCGTTTTAGATTTATAGGCGAAAGAGCCATTTTTTGGCCACAATGCATCAAGCATTAACATGTTGGCATCCAGCGAAAGTTTAATCTATTATTTTCATAGGTACACCAGGATTAATAATAACTTCTTCTACGTTGTTTATTTCCCAGCCCTACCTTTATTACCTCCAGTCTACCCTGTTAGTGTTTATTGATTCAAGAACCGTATTTTTCTTGGCTATAATACATCAAGCACTACCCTGTTAGCATCCAGCAAGAGTTTTGTCAGTTATTTGTTATAAGTATACTAGGTTTAATAATAACTTCTTCAATGCTGTCTCATTTCTCCGTCAGTTCATTTTAATGGTCAGCATCTCCTAAGTTAAAATCATTCTAAATTTCATAGAATTAAAAATCATAAAAGTATAAAAAAAGGAGCATAAATGCAGTGCAAAATTTTTTTTCACATAATTCGACTCGATCGTTCAGTTCAGCTGTATTAACATCCCTTTTCAAGCAACATTAGGGCTATTTTGGGGCGGATCTCGTCATTTTCAACCGCGGTCAGAGGATGAGGCCACCATCTGAGCCGACACAATCCTCTTCAAGCTTTCACACCACACCAACACTAGGCCGTTTGCTCCCGATGGATTTAATCAATACCAAACCAGCTTAAACGACGGTTCTTCAATGAATTGGGTATCGAGCCTGAAACCCTCCGGTTCCGAAGTCAGGTCCTTACTATCAGGCCACCGCTGCCCTTACTTCACCTCGATAATATAGAAGCTAAAGTATTTTTTTTAAAAAGAAATTTTCAATAAAAAACATTTTTAATCGATGACACTTTTCGGTTTCATTTTGTGGTAAAAATTTTCTTTTCATTTACCATCCATTGTTCATGCAACAAATGTTTCGAATTTTTTCTTCCTTTATTTGAAAAAAAAAAGAAAAGAAAAGAAAAGAAAAAAAAAAAAAAGGGAAGGAAGTCACAAAATAGTGCAAAATATTTGGTAATCGAGACTCTGTATTCATAATGATAATCTCCGAAATTTTATTTAGTCAAAACGTAAGACAAAGAGAGAGAGAGAGAGAGAAAAGAAAGAAAAAAAAATTCAACAAATAAAATTCCAATTAACGAAACCTTTCTGTTAAAAATATTTTTTTCATGTATCATCCTGGTGTTTCGAATTTTTTCTTTCTTTATTTCAAACAAAGAAAATGAAGAACAAGGAGATAGCACAGAATTTCTGATAATTGAGACTCTACATATCTAATTATAATCTTTGAAGATTTGTTTAGTCAAAACTTAAAACAAAGAAACAAAAAAAAAGTTTAATAAATAAATTTCTAATCAAAGAAAAAAATTTGTTTAATTTTCTGTTAAAAATATTTTTCGATTGGAATTTCTGATAAACAAGAAGACTCTATATACGTAATAATTATCTTAGAAGTTTTTTTTTTTTTAGCCAAAGCACAAGATAAAGAGATAAATTAAAAGGGGGGGGGGAGAAAAGAAAAAAGATATCTACACGCTCTTCTTCACCACATAATGGGCTATTTTGTTCCAAAAACGCCTCAAGTTCAAGCGTCACTTCCTACACTTTTACGAATAAAAATAAAACGCAACGTGTCCAGATGAAAAGGTTCTCTCGTCGTGCCCAGCCGAAAAGAAAGCGATTTAATTCATCTTGATGGTACTCGGCGAAGGTGGCCTGCCCATTCTCATTCCATTAGTCACGGCTTATTCAGGCTGCCCATTATGTTTCGATTGCCATGCATGCATGAGCATTGAGAATGGCAGCGTGCATCATCCACGCATGGGCAATTTTTTGGACGTCTTTGCACTTTTCCCACTTTGCAATTAAAGAGGCGCCCGTTACCGACTTTATTAGGGGGAGATGTGTCAATTTATACGACCTGTACTTTGAATGTTGAATTTTGAATGTCTTTATTTTTCTTTCAAATAAATAGTGGCATTATTGAAGTTTTTTTCTGTGATTACAATGTAGATGTCACGAATTTTCTTTTCAGTAACTTAAGTATTTCATTTAAGTAACTTATAAGCATTTTGAACCGAAAATGTGTATCTTGCCTTTGATTGATTTAACATCATATGTGGAAATAGTCCAACTTGGTAATTCTCAACTTTTTAATGTCTGGCTTATTCATTGAAAATATTTTCTTTGTATTACGTTTAAAAAAAACTGTTACAGCAGAATATAAAACATATAAAATAGAATCTGCATATATTAAAATAGTAAATGCAGGACCAGGTCATCAACGACAAAAGGAAAATATTACTTAAATAATTAATTTAAAAGGTTACAGCAATATTAACAATGTAAATAAATTTTAAAAGCAACAATTAGCTATTGAAATTAGAAACTCTAATTGCTAATAAAATTTCTTTAGAATTTAGCTAATGTTTCCTCCCGCCTTCTGTGATTATTCGATAAAAAAGAAGCAGATGCGATGATTGCGCACTCATTTAATTATTCGGGATCCTATAAATATTCCCCACAACTCCATGGCTACGTATTTCTGCATAATTCTTAATTAATCCCTTAAAAGATCATTTTTTTCTAATAATGGTATACAAAGATATTTTTGAATGGATATTGGCTTATGAAAAATAATTCATATATCTTATTAGATAAATTTAATTTGATATATTAATTAATTTTGTTAAATAATAACTAAGTAAAAAAAGCAAGACACGTCATTTTAAGCGAGATAAGAAACTGAAGCAGCTAAGCCTATATCTTATTAAAAAAATTGTGAAATTCATACAAGGATTGAAAAATTTGGTGGTAATCATACTTCGCATGGCGTAGAAAGTGTAAATGTATAAGGTATAAACTCTTTATTAATATTTTAATGCACATCCTATATACAAACCTGACCAAAACTTCTTTCATCTCACTTCAAAATTGTATTTACACTATTTACTTTACTTTAATACTTAATTGACTATCAATGAAATCTATAATATTCTGTCAACAAATGGCTATAAAAATATTTCTTACTCTATGTTAGAAATAGTGTTGTGTACAATCTTGTCCTTAACTAATTTCTCTGTTTCTATCTCAACAGGTGCCAATTACCTCCCCATGATGCGTTCCTACATGACAGACCACCGCACTCCACTGGCATGGCGACATCGGGACATGACCTTGCAGAGTGGAGGTGGTGGTCAAAGGAATAACCATCATCATCATCACCATCACCATCCTCCTCGACCTCCACCCAGTCCTTCTGTGACCACCACTTCCTCTGACGAGAGGGAGGAGGTGCCCATGGTTCGAGCTCCACCACTCAGGCGGCCCAACAGCAGGGGCGCCCGTTATCACAGGGACGGTCACTCACAGTTCTCGGCTGTGGAACCTTACCATGGACCAACTGGCCCTTTCAGGAATGGGACACTTCGGTAATCAATCTTCAATCACTTAGTCCAACGATCATTGCTCATTTATCTTTCGCTTTACAGTGATTATTTTATCTCCATTATCTTTTTCAATATTTTTAAGCTATTTTAATTGCTTTATTAATTTAGTAAAATTATAATTTTTTCCTGTTCTTGACTCATACTACATTCCTTATGTATATTTATATGTGTCTGTATGTGTGTGCGCGTGCCTTAAAATTTGTTGCACAAAAGCCACGTCTTAGTATAAAACAGATGTATATTTTATCCATACGGTCATAAGTATTAATGATATGTCAGTTCATAAAAAATACATTTTTCATAGGATAAAACATGAAAATAAATGAAAAGTATTTAAGTAGAGCTTTCATTTTTGCCTATCGTTACCAGATATCGCTTATCTGGTTTCACAAGAGAGGCCAGAATATGCGGTGATTTGAAATCAATGCTGAAAGTTTACATGTTAAAAAAATAAGGATAAAGATAAATAAAAAGTTACTTGTTTTCAGTGTTACACATTGTAATCCGAGTCGGATTTATGATTAGGCAGCTGTCGAAAGCTACTAGAATAAGGGCATTATTACCTTGTTTAACAAAAATAATTTTGCAAAAAGTACAAATCCCAAGAATTATAAAATATTGGGATAATATTAATATTTTGTCAAAAGTATAATTAGTCAGGTACCCATGTTTTATTACGCTCACTTAGTTATTAACTATTCTTTAAAACGTCTAGTGTCTGCTTAAGTAATATTATGCACAAATGTTGATGCCGTGCTATCATACGTCATGATGAATAATAAATAAGAACTTATACATTTTCGCGAAGTTACTAAAATATAACTAGCTGGAGTGGTCAACCTAAAACTTTCTTTAACAAAGTTCTCCGAGAACACATTACCTGGCATTATCACGCTATAGTTACGAAATATTAACCTATGACGTAAATTTAGTATTCTTCTTAAATCTATCGTGCAATCTTTGGCGAGTATTTTGGCGATTAGTCCTTCGCATTTGGTTAATAGTATCTGAAATTCGAATTTATATTTCAGACATATTTTTTCCAGTTGATTGAAACAAAATTTGACGCAGAAATATACTTATAATCACAAAATCACATAATAATTTCCTATATTTAAGTCATTGCTGTTACTTGTTTCAGAAAGCACAGATTTCAGACGGATTTCACAGATTTACTTGGATTTGGCTCAAAATTTGACAGATGTCTACACTGTAGATATTAAATCTGTGCACCGAATTTCATTCTAACACTGTTCGTTTTCTAGTTATCATGCTAGCTTAGATTCGAACAGCCGAACAGATAGATTTCCTCAAAACGGATTTTGCTCAAAATGTAATAGAAACTTACAAATTTAGTGTAAAAACCGTATACCAAATTTCATCCATCTAGTTCAAAACGTTGGAGAGAGAAATTTGTCACAGACAGATAGACATAAAACCAAAAATGTGTTTTTCGAACTCAGAAACGTCTAAACCGTGATCTTTCGTTAAAATCTCGAGTTGAATTTTTACTTTTTTTTAGTACTTTATTTTTCATATACGGAAAAATAAAAATCAGTCAAAATAAAAAAGTCTACCATGAACGTATTGATTAAGATAAAAATAATTTGAAATATAATTAATAAATTATGAATTTGAATGTAATTTAAGTAATTTTAATTAAACTAACGAATTAATTAAAATAAGGAACTTCATAAGAGCCACGTACCGTAAAATGTTTAAATCTGTTACTTATGGTACGATATCATTCTCGCTAAAGGAGCATTTGACTAAATCAGTCACATTTCTAATCGGATGATCACCAAAATTCCTGAAAATATTAACAATCAGTTCCTAATATTCAGTACCTGCTTTAAGAGAACGCTGTTTAAGGCTGGTTTTCAGGGCAAAGATCCACTCTCATAGAATAAACTCAAATATTTATTTCTGATTAATGGATTCTTCATTGTGGCCATTCTGTACAAAATAGAGACGAATTTCAACGAAACGAATTGTTTCTCAAATACGTTTGGGAAATTTCAGTTGATTTGGAAAATTTTCTGATACTGATGCTTAAAAATGTGATTGTAAAATTATAAATTTATTTAACATAGGATTTTTTTTTTCATTTGATGAAAGAGAAAAGGTTAGAGAAAATCATGACTGTAGAAGGAATTTGACAGCAATTCCAAAACAATGAAATTGATTGACATAAAATTCTACGCATTAATCAATGCTGAGAACAATTGCTGATATCTTGATACAATAGATATATGGGTATAACGCGCAATTGTGATAACAAAAGAAATAAGAATAAAGAAACTGAAATCAGTACAAAATCACTGTATATTTCTAAAAAAAACTACGCCTTATTGTTTCTTTGAATCCATTCAGAAATTTTAGATCATGAAATTAATAAACAATACATAGAAGAAATTTTCAAATATATTTATTCATTTATTCGAATACGATTTTTTTAAGTAAACCGATCACAAATTGTTGATTTTCTTATAATTAAATGAAATAATATTTAATCTGAAGAAATTTCTTCTTTTTATGAAGTTCTTAAAACTGAGAACATCCCAGGTAGCACAGTCTGTTGCACAATATTGTGCGATATTAAATGGTATTAATCAATATTCCACAATATTATACATTATTGCAAATATTGATCAATATCTTATAATATTGTACAGTATTTATGTGCTACCAAGGATATTGATTGCCAAGACATGAGCTTCTCGAGACTTGCTACTTAGAGATTTCTTTGTTTGTATTATAAATTTTAAAAATCTGCACAATTTTAAAAAAAAAGACTTGATCAATTTAATAAAATGATAATATCATGATTTCTTTATTTAACTCTCTTCAAAAATCATGAACAACATGAAATTACGTTTGAATAAGTTCTACATTAGATGTTCTTTTTTTTAAAAAAGACAGCATTTAACTGAGAATAGGTGAAAATTCTCAAGCAACATAATAAATAGATAAGTCAGCAAGAAAAAGAGTAGCAAAATGTGACTTAAATATAACTTTTATTTCACAGAATGTCAACAACACTTGAAGTTATCGAGTAAACATCAATCAAATTACATCACATAAAGGAAGTGCAATTTTCCTGGTGTGTTATATAACCATATTCAAGGTTTTCTCTCTGCTTCTGATGAAAGGATGATTATCAGAATGAAATGTTTCGTTTTAAGATTAAACTACTAATTTTAGAAATACTTCTTTAATATTTTGCTTCGTTAACTGCTGGTCAAAAGGTTTCGGTAATGAACTGACTAATTCTAATAGATTCCAAATGTCATGACTTCTAAAAAAGATTACATAAGTAAACCTAATTTACAAGATGAAAGACGTTTTGGAATTACATAAATACCAAAACTAAAACCTGTTTCCCATTTTAAAGATGATTAGCTGAAATCTATAAATTGTTTTTAAATTTTGGTTTACTTCAAAACATTTGTTGATCACTCTTCAAAATGATCCTAATAATTAACTCACTATTATCAGTAAATTAATTTCTGATTAGTAATTTAGATATATGTTTGATACTTTGTCTTGTTTTATATACAAAAAAGAAATTGGTTAATCCTTAAACTCTCGGGGTAGTAACATAATTTACGTGAAGAAATTACTTTCTTTTGATATTCCTTATGAACTTAAATTTTTGATAAATAATTCATTCAAGATGAAAGCATAATTTAACCAAAGTCAATGAAATCCAAGTTGAAAGGTGATTTAGCATATCATGTTGTGTTATACTTCGGTAGATTCGAAGTTTCACGAATATAGTGATAGAGGCTTCATTTAAATTGCATGTTCCAAAAAACAGATGTAAGAGAAAAGTAAGAATGTTGATAAATAGATTTGCTGGTAAAGAAAAGTCGCTTAGCTATTCCTACGTAATATTTAATCTGCTTATCTCCAAAATAGGCAAGGAAATGATGGTCAGGAGATGCGAAAGTTTTATCATTTTAAATTTGCTTGTCGCAAGCGCAGTACAAAATTTTAACAGTACGATGATTAGGACTAACTGAAAATTATAACATTAATTTGCTTAAGTATAACGACACATTTAGGAAAGTTACGTCCATAGAATTTTAAATTTATAACAGAATTGTAATATACAAAATAGAATTAGATAGAATTGAATTTAAAAGTCACGATTGGAAATTAGTCTGATCATGATTTAAGGATTTGTTTTCATTATCGTTTGTTTCTATTCACAATTTTATTGCTCATTACTGCGTAACATGTTAAACAAAGTTTTGAAAACTGATTTTGATTCTTTTCAGATCTACAAGGAGTGTGCCAGCTTTAGCATTGGCAACTTGGGATGGAGAACCATGCCCAGTCCACGGGCATGGCGTACCTTTGTTTCATCACCAACATCCCATGGGACTAGGCAATGGAGGAACACTACGTCGCCATGGATCCCTTTTTGATGTCCGAATGCCTTACTTTGGTCATCCTCCTCCACATTTCGGACCTCCCTCCCTGCAGTATCCTCCACCACCGCCTTTAATGGATAAAAAATCCTTCCACGGATCCATGCAGATGTTGGGCAATCCGTACATGATGCCTCCCATGATGCGACCAAGACCCTTTGTCATACCAGCTCCTGCCGAACCGCTACCTGTGAGGGACCCTTATAAAATGAGGACACCACCTGCATCAGGATATGCGGGATCGAAAGCTGATGATACCTACAGTGTGGACCAAGTGTGTTGTAAAGGACATCTAATCGTGCTTTGGATTATATTGGCTGTGGTGACCATCGGCGTTATATTAGGAATTGTTCTTGGTGTAACTATAGCGTAACAATAGAAAAATGTGCCTACAGTTTCTCAAATTAAACCGACTGTGCTTACAAAGCCTTCTAAAAATATCGGTTTGTTCAAATTTAGCAAGAGTGAATGCTTTAGTTTATATACATTGAACAAAAATTTACATCGCAGTTCCCGAGAAACAGTTCAGGTTTCTTCCAATGTTTTTAATACAGCTTACGAACATACCATCAAAAGTTTAGCATTTAAGAGTTATTATCATTCGTATAGATATTTTGTATTCAAAATTTTTGTCTAATTTAAAGATTAGGCAAAAAATCAAGAAGACACAATGAGTTCCTCAAGATGAGAAAAAAAAAAACAAAAAAAAACGACACGGATTATTTTTGGAACATTCTAAGCTCAAACAAATATTACAATATTTTATTTCTATAATAGCCAATAAGGAAAACGTATGTGCAGATAGACATCACCTATAAAGGACAAACAGTTTCATAACTTTTATATTATATGAGTTTTAAATGCTATATAAAACTTCTATAATTCATCAATAATGTTCATTTTTGTTAATTTCATAATTGAAAGTAGTGATTGTTAAAATAAGCATTCCTTTTTCCTGGGCCACAATTTTAATTCTTTATCTTTACAGTTTTCTATCTTAAAAGTTTCTAAAATTAAAAAAAAAATTATATTTAAAAAAAATTGAAATCATTCATGATTTAAATTTTATTTAATTTGTTATCATCATACATAACGTCCATGATTTAATACTGAAATATGTGGGGGTTTTTTTTGACCAAATTCTCCGACTAATGATCAGTTTTTACTAAATGATATAAGAATTAATCTTATAGAATAATATTATGTGATATCTGAGTAAGAAACTGAGAAGAATTAGAAGCAAATTAAATCATGTATAAATTTATTTTTATAAAGAGTGCTACTGATTAATTTCTAACCATATTACATAGTTGTAAATATTAAAAATTCTGTTTTGAATTTTTAAAAATTTCTATCTTTGCTTTGTTATTATAATTGAAATAAAATTAATGAAACAGTTTTTAAAAACTCACTGCTACTAATGCACTAAAAAGCAATTTGCTTTATTCTAATTATTTTCTTATGTTTTTTTTTGTCTTTAATTTTTATTTTATTACCATAAGTATTATGAAAACATGAAATCATTTTTTTTCTCAAATTCTCTATTACATGACGTCCCTCATATAAAATCAAAATTTAATTCAGTCCTCAAAATAGTGTATTATTATCATGAATATGTCAACTAAATGTACAAAAATTCAGAAAGTGAGTCTGAAAAGATTTCAATTTTTTTTTAATAGAAGAAAGAATAGTTAACTTAAATAATTGATTTTAAATCAAAAGATCGTAATTTATGTCATTTGAGCTCCAATTTATTCTCAAATGAATAATTATAGTTTTCACCCACATAAGCTTTTTACCTTAACAGTGATTCTTTGGGAATTTATGATTGTTTAGATGTCAAAAAATATGAACATTATAATTTCCGAATAAATTATTTTCTAATTTGTTTATGTTTTAGATAAATGAAGAAAGATTATACAACTAAACTAAGTGGTTTTCAAACTTCACTGATTCATGTCGCCCTTACTGATGGTTTAGTTGTGCTAACGTTACTTTTGGAAAGGGCTACTTTTTAAAAAGACCTCGTAGCTTTAATGTCTGGGTAGATGATGAAGACGATATCCGTTCTAGTATCAACAATGTCCCTCCCCATTCCAAACTTTAGCACACACCAACGTGAGAACGCTTGACCCACTCCATTAGACTGCATACTTCCTAAAGCCGCATACACAACAGATGTTTAGTAGAATCGGGTTTCGAACCAAGGGGCCTGTGGCCCAGAAGCTGAGATCTTACCACTAGGTTACTTATTCAGAATATTCCGAATTTTTGGAGCTCTTATTGAAACCAAAATATCCAGAATTTTCTATGTTCCGTTTTGTAAAACTGCGAAACATATTTTTTGCAAGATTATTCATAATTATTGTATAATTATGAATGAAATAGATCGTGGCATCTCTATGAAGGAGATGAGGCTCAGCGGAGCGTACTTTACAAACCACTGCGCTGAATTTTCAAATTTACAAAAAAGTAGAACATATGTTTGAGGTTGTTTTGGGCTAATTTAATCATTTACCGTATATTCAAAGAACAAGATATTTAAAGATGATTCAGCCTTTTCTATTCTTGCTAAATTTGAACTGCCGTCATCTACGCTAAGTTTGTATGTATATATATTTATCTGTTTTTATAGACATTTGAAATTAGAGAAAGTATTGTCGTTCAGACATGCCATAATATAATAATAATGACAATCCTATTTATGAACTGAGTGCGAAGAGTGCTCTTAAGCAAGTGTTGGTTGAAGAAAAAGTCGGAATTGCGAAAATGAACTAACGAAGGAAGAGTACAAAAGGACTGAAATAAGAATACTTTGCGATGAATGAACTATTGTGTCCGAAAGAGCAAAGATATTTAAGAGGCTGATATCGAAATGTAACTGCCAATTATAATATTTTTTCATGATTTTACAACTAATGACACGTCATTCAAAGACTCGTTTCATAAAATGTATTGTTTTCTTCGATTGCTGACTGAAATAGCAAAACAATGATCTTCTGAAATGAATTAGCCTGCTCAGTAGTAATTGATGTATAGATACGTAATAAAACGTTTCTTTATTTGTTTTCAGTATTTGACTGATATCGTAATAAAATATAAATACTTTGAATAATTAAAGATATTTGATTTTTTAACTATCAGTATGCATAAACTTCAATGGATTCTGGAAAATGGATCAAATTCTTTGTTTGATTATGTATAAACAATTTCTAAATTGCAGTGAAAATAGTATATTAGTATTTGTTCCCGCCTTTTGAGGCGAAAAATGATTTAGCATTTGTAATCCTATGAAAAATCAATTAATGCATCCAAAAGATAATTTTACTTCATTAGCTGAATACTACTGTAACAAATTTCTGATTATTTTGTATTTATTTCAACTGAAACCATCAAAAACATTTTTATTATGAATATCTGCATAAAATATGACCTCTTGATTTTCATTTTGTGTATGAAATGCAATGCTCTCTAGAAACAGGCCATTTTTATCTAACAAAAAAATAATGTAATCTGCTCAATCTCTAAATTGCAGGACAAAAATGATACATCTGCTTTGTTCTGCTGTGATGAACAAATAAAAAAACTTCTTTAAACCTGTTAAGCATTTATTAACCCAGAAAAGAAACTTCTTTTCACGAATATCAATTCAATCAAAAGAAAATTTTGCTTTATTAGATAAGTGATAACACAGAAATTGTCCGCGATGTATTTTATGTGTTAAAACTTATCTTAATAAGCGAGGAAGAAGTTATTCATAGCCTGAGAAAATCATTGAAGCGATTCAAACTAATAACATCATTTTCAAACTTTTCTTTGCGAGTTTCTTATTGCGTTGATTTTCAAATTTGTAAATAGAGCGGAAATCGCTGTTTTTGGTTTCGTTAATTTTCCACCAGTTTAATTCATTAAATAGACCATCTAACCAGGGCGCCATCTTAAAATATAACATGTAATATCATTAACAACAAAACGTCTTGTATCTTTATATATATATTTTTTAATTCAAAACATAGAGTTTCATATGTAGATATGTATTTCATAACATATTTTTGAAAACTGGATTTTAAGCATTTTAATTAATTTTTTTGCCCAGAAAATATTGTATGTCTTCAAGCAGTTCGTGTGTAACTGGAAAAATTATGGAAATTGAGATCAGATACAGACAAAAAGAGAAATGGAACTGAATTTTATATATGTCAATTTTATTTGATGTTAATAAGATTGAACGAATAAATCTTTTTTTGTCTTTTTATTAACTTCTCTTTTTTGATATTCAATTAATATACACTTCTTTAAAAAACAATTCTCTTGCACTTATTTAACCAACAAAAATTTTGTCAAAACATGATGAAATAAAAATGAAGGTATCTCATATCATAAAACATTTTGCTTTGAATGAAAGATGCCAAATCATCAGATTTATTAAATATTGGGTAAAACTGTCAGCTTAAGGATGTATAAAAAAATTCAGACTTTTTTTTTTTTTTTACTAAGAAGAATGAGTATCGCTGAGCATCAGTGGCGGATCGCTGAATCCAGGCAGTCTAGACAGATGCCTAGGCTTGTAAGCTGAAAGTGAACACAAGCAGGTCAATAAACACATTCACTGTTATGAATTCGTACTTGCAATTCGGACCACTCTAATAAAAAGCTTACCTTTTTTTTCTATCTCTTAAGAGTAATAGAGAAGAGAATCAGATAGTAGGTGTGAATCACAGGTGATTCACAAGATAAACAATGCGTTTAAATAAAAAGAAAATATAAACTAAACACAGGCATTATCAAATTCTACACTGAATGATAGATTTTTCTGTCCCCCGAATGTGAATGATATGGTAGTCAATGTGTTTAAAAGACTTTTTTAATAGTCAATAATTATAATAATTTGATAATATAATTTTTAATAGTCGATTATAATAATTTAATAATATAATTTTATATGTTTCCTTACTTTTACTTAGTTATAAGAACTTATGTAAACATCGAAAGTCTGACTCAACATTGTGTACAAGTGTGGATGCCGAGAGTCATAACAGATAAATAAAAACAAACTCATTAGCACGCAGTGAAAAAAAAACCTACAATAAAACAAAAAGCATGAAATTCTGAAATTAAATTGTCCAATTTATTAAAAGCGGGTCCCAAAACTGTGCAATGCCTAAGACCGAAAAATATTTAAATCCTCCACTGTTTAATACAATGATTGAAAAGAGACTAGAAAGATAATAATAGAATGTTCCTCGCCATATTATCATTCTATGTGCTGTTTACATTTGCTTTAAGCTTTGCCATTATCGCCTTAATTGGATGTAAATCGAAAAAAATGAATAAATATATAGACTGAGCTTCGAAATTCAATCTTATATTGTGAAATTGAACTCTGTTTATTCTACATGAAACAAAGGAATCAGTATATCCACACTTAATACAAACTCATTAATTCTTTCACTACTGAATTGTTTTTCGGAATATAGTGTACATCTTTGAAGAGAAATAAGATGACTGTATTAATGTATAAATCACTAATAAAATTTAAATCATTTTAAAAATATATGATTAATGACCAAAATATTAGAAAAATAACTCACTTAGATTCGACTCGTCCCAGCATTTATGTGCTGATATCATAAATTAGATTCATAATTGAAAATGCCACCCCCCCCCCACCCCCGAATGAGAAGTACAAGTAAAAAGTGAAAATTTCTTGTTTATGTGAAAGCAAGAAATGCAGTTATTTGGGACACAGTAATATATGAGTATTTATACCTGATATGAATTTTAACTTCAATTTTGAGAAAGCTTTTGAAAACTTTTTTTTTTTATTTTTATCTTTACTAATCAACTTAAAATTTAAAATATTAAGAAATGCACAAAATTGAATTATCACACTATACTAGATTGTATAACTTATAAAAAGACTAGCCGCCTTTGGCGACCAGCCATTCGCAAGAATAAATGCCGGCTAAAAGGTTCAATTAATATTTTATATAACTTGCTCTCATATTAGGCTTTTCTGCAAAATATTTTTAAGGTTCAAATTTTGATAGTCATATAATTCCCTTATACTATTATGTAGGCCTTAAGCCATTCTCATCATTGTACTTCGTCTTTCTCTCTAATTTTCTATTAGCGCCCTCAAAATTGAATTTTAAATTAAAGTGGAGATGATGAAACTGCAATTAATATAAAGAATTTTTTACTGAATCCAAGCAAGTCTTTAAAAAAATGTGTGAACTGAAAGCAGAGTCGTTCGGCATTGAAGTCTTATGTGCACTGCAGAATAATTTTCATAATTTATAATATCTCAAAGAATTATACATCAAAATTTTCATGGATTCTTCGTAAAATTCGTTTTTTATCATTATTTTTAAAAGTATATAAATGCTGTCAATAATAATATTTCATTTTTTACGGTTTATAAAAATACTTCAAAAATTATGAAGTTTAAATTTTAGACAGTCCTTTCATCTTATAGATTCATATTCTGCATAATATTCTTGATGCTCCAACTTCAAAATAAAAAAAGCGCTTCTGTTTTTTGCGATCAAATCTAATCGATTTATGAAGTTTTGAATACTACAATATTAGAACAATCAACATTTCATAATCTAGGTTAATTATTCTTGAAAATCCCTGGGAGATGATTGGCTTCTTTGAGACTGTAGATGATGTGATCGAAAATCGCAAGTTTTTATAGAATAGCGATATTGAAATTTTCATAAATCGGTCAACTTTAATGATTGATTTAGTTGATTGGAATGCAACTTTTTTATTTAAGATATTAGTATGTCAAGAATATTTTGTTAAATATGATTCACAGGACAGATGTTATATGTAAAAATTTGAAATTCGTAATTCATCAGCATTTATTGACTCAATTTACGTAGAATATAATATTTATTTCACTTAGACCATTTATTAGCAGATGTGTGTCTATTACTAAAGGTTTACAAATTAGCTGTTGGGCTCCGATTTGAATAGATATCTTGGAGATATTAAACCATATTTGTTTTAAATAAAACTGTTTCATTGAATTCGTAATATTGGTGTTGGAAAAGATTAAAAGAAAAGAAAAAAACGTTTCCTTGCATTTTGGAAACTTTTCATGATTCATATTTATTTCATTTCATACACTCACGTGCTGAAAATTACACTTTCCAAGATTTAATTTTGAGTAATAGGTAACTTATATTTAAATTTGAGCCTTTATCAATGTGATGGCAACACGTTGATGAAAGTTAATTTTATCCCATGCACACGAAACGTGCTTGTGCAGATTTCATGTGTGTACATTTCATTTTTATGTTATAGGAAATAAAAGGTTGAAAAATATCGTTAAAATATTTATTCAAAAATAAATTACAAATAGAATTTAATTTGTAAGTTAAAAAATAAATATCATTATATATCATTAATTTTATGGACTTCAATTTGATGTAAAAATTATTTTTGAATGATAATTTTTTCGGAAGTTGAAAAAACGCCGAAATTTCGCTTAATTTTTAATTAATTAAAATTAATTAAAAATTTAAAAAACTCACTCCGAGGTGCATATTCCCGGCATCCAAAGTATATGCGTACCAAATTTGGTAGCTGTAGATCAAATGGTCTGGCCTGTACACACACTGACCGCCAACGCACACACATATACGTTGATATTTATTATAAGTAGAGATATAGATAATATAAATATTGCAAACGATCATAGAAAACTTTGTCATACCTTTATTTTTTTAGAAAATATCACATACACTTCCTATTTATTTCATTTCATACAGTCACCTACTGAAAATTACATTTTTTTAAAGATTTAATTTGCAGTAGTAGTTAACTTATTTTTTAATTAGAGCTTTTGTAAATATGATGGCAATGCGTTAATAAAAGCTAATTTTTTGCCATGCTCATACATATTAAATTTTATTTTCATTTTGTGTTGTTAAATTGTTGAAAAATATGGTTAAAATATATTTTTAAAAATTCATTAAAAATAGAAATGTAATTTAAAAGTTAAAAAATAAGTATCATTAAAAATAAAATTTTTTAAAACTTCAATTTGATGTAAAAATCATATTTGTGCGATAATACTTTCGGAAGTTATAGCGAAAAAACGCTGATATTTCGCTTAATTTTTAATTAATAAATGTTCTAATTAAAAATTCAATAAAATCGCTCCAAGGTGCACATTCCTGACATCCAAAGTATATACGTACCAAATTTGGTAGCTGTAGGCCAAACGGTCTGGCCTGTAGAGCGCCAACACACACACACACAAAAACACATAAACATATTGAGCTTTATTATAAGCATTCAAGTACCTGTTTGCATTGTCCAAAAAAATTTATCGTACCTAAAATCTTGAAATTTTGCACGATGCTATTCTTAATGGTGACACAATGTAACTCAAAGCCCAAATTTGATGTAGAAAACAGTATGTATAAAACAAAAATATTTATTTGAATAGTGTCTTTTGGGGAATTTTTTTCATTTACTCATAATACTGTTTCTAATTATGTTAGAAAAAAACACCGGTGAACTATGAAAGAGAACGATCTAAAGAAATTTATTTATCTAAAGAATTATTATCTTTTTAAAGAATTTATTTATCTTTATCTAAAGAAATTTATTTTGAATATCCGGCATAATATCTTGAATATTGATAAATTTTGAAAAACTAACCATATCGTCAGAAAAATTTTAAGAATTAAAACTAAAATTTCCGCACCCTGCAGGCTAATTTCGTTATCTTTTCCCAACTTTTTGAGCTCATTATTCGAACATTTCTCCTTAAGATAAAAGTGATCAAAATGTGTTTTTTCGTTGTTTTCCATTTAATTGCTTTCCTGATGATTTCGAAGATTTTCTTCGATGATCCACGACAGGAAACGTGGATATGCTTAAAGAAGCTTTACTTTTCACTGAGATGGCAAGTAGCCAAATTAGGAAATCAAGAATCACGAAAATTATGTTAATATGATTTAAATTCTCGTAGCATCGATTGGAATAAACTTTATAATTTCGTTCTATATATCTCCCTATTCAGCATGTCTCCATTTCCGTTTATTTGTTATTATTTCTTTCCTATGTAGTTCATATGAAGAAAATCCAACGAGAAGAGGTTTCCCCCAAAATTTTCTCGCATAATCTAATAAATATTTTATTCCCTTGTCCTTACAAAAACTTCCGGACGTTGGTTAAGGCAGAGAAAGCCTCGTATAGCATTGGCATACATTGAAGAAAAATTGAACCTTTGGCACGAATTTAGCATTTTTCCTGAATCCATCATGTGATCCTTGGCGAATTTTTTGGCTATTAATCCCCGGCATCTATTAATAGTAACCTAAAATCTAATTTGAGTTGGCACACGTTGTTTCTAGCCGTTTCTGCAAAATTAGTATTATTTTTTACTTAGTTTTCACAATTTAATTATATTTTGCCGTGGTTTTGATTTCGATTACATTCATCAAGTCAAGGACAATTCAATGTCGATTCTGTTACTGCCGCAATATTTGCAAAAGCATTATTAAAGCACAGGGAGTTCCTAATATTCTACAACGTAGTTTGTGGGTAATATAAAGTGTAGTTATAAACGCATTTTCGCAATATTATAAAATTAATCTAACTACTTATTAAAAATTATTTCTTTTTCTTTCTTTTTTAACTTTTGCTAACATCTTTTAAACAGATTAATACTTTTACCTTATTGTTTCCATATATTTGTTGTTGTTGTTGTTTCTGATCCCAGGTGGTATAGCTGCATTATACCACCTCCATAAAACCAAAGGTCTCTAAAAAGTCCAAAAACAATAGTGAATTCCTTAAAATCACAAAAATAATAAAATTTAAACATTTAAGAATATGATTGGGGGAGGTTTGATCTGCCTTCACCAAGGACATTCAGCAAAGATTATCCGGCCGTGTTGGAATCTGAGGGATTTGGCGTGTCCACTCAAAAAACGAGAGAGAGCCGTTTGCAGTTTTCTAAAGATATCCAGACGGTGACATCAACCAGGACTCTTACCAAAGTACCAAGGGTGAGTAGGTGGGACTCTCCAAAGTGCATTTGACTCCCTTTTTTTGATAAAAGATATTTCAAAATAAGTTAGTGTTGCATCTCTTTTATATTTACCTTAGTGTACTTCCTATTATAATTTAACTTACGCCTAGAACTCGGGAATAATGAACGGCTAAATAGCGTTTTAAATAACATTTGAATAGTTTTATGTGGATATGTGTATGTATGTGTTTCATCCGATTTTTACTGTCTTTTGTACCAAATTTCTACAATTAATAATTAGTAGTTATCCATAAATATTAAATTTCTTTTATTCTCAAAGAAAAATTGAAAGCTGTTTTTTTTTAATTGAAAGCTGTACAATATTCACTCGAGTCAGCATAAAATACCATGGGTATGACTCCTTTGTCCAGGAAATTTTTGTTGTGCTTTTAAGTATTTTAGCCACTATGCCATTATAATAGTAGTCTTAAAATTACGGATTTTAAATCTGGCATCATTTCGGCTGCTTGACAACAATAACAATAACAAATCTGATAAAATGCGCAGTTGATAGTTGGTATCTCGAACGTGAAAGTTCGGTGTTGAACTTTGCTCCTAGCCTTCTGTACCAGTGCGTGCAAAGGCTCTTTTATCTGATTAAGAATTGCAATATTATTAGAATTTTTCTGCTTCAATTCCTTTTTGGAAAATATTTCATTGACCCTACAACCAAGAAAAATGAAGTCTCTTATTTTGGAATCCTTTGCTCTGCTACTTACTCTGCAAGTTGTTTATTGTCTTATGGGTCAGCAAACTCTTTTGTTTCAAAAAATTTTATAGAAATATTTCTATTGTTAACCAGATTTCTCTGGCGTATTTCTTAATTATTTTGAAAAGGAATTTTATCTTAAAACTTCCTCTTACTGATACATTACTTTTCTTTTATAAGATGCATTATTTTATTATTTTGAAAATGTAAATGTATTTTACAATAAATCATGTAAATATTTTTCATTTTTACATATTTTATTCGTTTTTAACACCATATTTTAAGAGTTATATGCACTTAACACTTTGTGGTGCATCTAATTATATAATAATTAAAGTGACCTTGTCGGCCATTTTCCTGTTAATGATTCTATTTAAGATGCTTCCTCATACATGTTTTCCTGCTTACCCATATTTGATTTTAATCTTTAAAATTTATTGAATGCTTTTATACTTTTACATCTATGAATTTTATAATATAGAATGCCTTGAGATGTTAGATATGTAGAAATTCAAATATTTACTTATTTGTAACAAATTTTAAGTATTAATCAGGTTTTAATGTTGTACTTTCTGCCAGATTTTGTAGAATAAACTGGAATTTTATTTCTGGAGACAAAAAATTTCATGACTATAGCAATATTTCGTGTGTTATGTGAAATGTATATCTTTATTATATTTAGTGTAGATGCATTTCCATTTAATTTTTTTTTTAATTTTAGACAATGACTTGAACAAGCCTCATAAAGATCGATATGTGCTTCATAAGAACTGTGAAGCTGCTATTCACAAACAGATTGATGAAGAAATGCATGCCAGTTTAGTTTATGCTACTATGGTAATCATTTTTACTGTTGATTGTGTAATTATTTTATACATTTACTTAGTTTTTACTTATATGCGAAGTGAATCATCCATGTAATTAAATGATTCTTCTTCTTTATTATTAATATTGAAGTTTTTTTTTAGGAGTCTAGATCTTAATGTATATCATATGTGTTAATATAAATTATATATAAAACTTTGTATTACTCCAATCTTTATCATTATTGTTGTAATAAAGATTTTTTAATAAATTTTAAATTTTTAGGTCGAAATTAATTATTAGACATTCCAGTTATTTGTTTAATATTTAAAATATCTTCATTTTGAGCAATCATTATTCTTTACTCGGTTGGTAATTTCATTTAAAGAAATCAAAATTCAAAAGAATATTTAAAAGTGCTGTCATCTGATTATGCAATCTGTAGAATTTTATGTATATTAGATTAGTAAGTTAACTTAATTACTAAATTATTTTAAGCAAATATATATATATATATTTTACATGCATATATATTTAAATATATTTTTCTGTTTAATGTATAACATTCACATATGAGAATATATGTCCTATTAGGAAATAGATTAAATTCTTTTGAATGTTAATTGTTGTATTACAAAAATACTTTCATTTTTTTTTAAACTGAAATTTACTTAATTTACTAACAGCCAATGCCTATTTAAATTCTTAAAGGAAAAATTGTCTTTCTCTCATTGACAAACTTTTACAGATTCAACACTTTTTTCTCTACCATTTAGGCTGCTCATTTTGATCATAACACAGTTGCCAGGAAAGGTATTGCCAAGTTCTTCTCAGATAATTCTATGGAAGAACGAGAACACGCACAGAAGTTTATTGACTACTTAAATAGCCGTGGTGCCAGATTTGCAGGATTTGATTTGAAGGTAAATAAATATTAAAGCTGAAATTTTTTTAAGTGTATAAAATACTTCATAATACTTAAATAAATCTTCAGTGTACTATTTGCTTTTGTCTTAAAAATCTCATAAACGTAATTTATTCATAACTTTAGTGCCATTTTATTTTCAAGATAATGTATTTCTACTTTAGCTTAATGAGCCATTGAATATTTACTTTTCTTGGACCCCAATAAATTATCATGAATGAGGAAAATTTCCATTAAAAAAAATTTGCTGTTTATGCTTTTTGATGCTTCTATATAATCTATGATGCTTTGCATATAATATTATAACAATGACCATGATTTGTATGAACTTAAAATACCTTTTGAAGATTTAAAAGAATTCTCTCATTGTTATTAAGAATAATAGAAGTTGTAAATTAAAGAAAAAATTGTTTTCCATTGTAGATCTTATTTCTTCTTATTATCATCGAATAAATACTCTGGAGAGATAAATTCATTACTTTGTCTTTTTTTTTTTTTTTTTTTTGGTTGCAGGGGTATTTCACTTTGTTTGAAGTATTTGATCATTGTGTGAAGGATAAACCTCTATTTAATACAATTTTGCAGATAATTTAAAAATGTTTTTCTTTGTTATACATAGATGCATCACAAAATATGTTTAACTGTGGATATTTGCAGAAAAAAGATACTAATAAATCATTTATATGAGATGTCATATATAGAATATATTATAGAAATTTGGAGTTTTATATAAAATGAAATGCAATCGTATATCATTTTACCATTTATATAATACAAAGATCACATTAATTAAAATCATATATTGTAATTATAAATATATAAGGAATAGATTATATACAAGGGAAAATGAATTTCGGTTTTCACTGCAATTAATTTGTCTAATTGTTAATAAATATAAAATAAGTAAATTGATATTGTTCAATATTATTAGAGATATTACAAGATTCTCTAATAAGAAGTGTAAGATGACCTATTTCCAACTGGTATTATTTTTCCCACATAATTATGGTTTTTGACTTCTCAGATATAATTGTTTGACCATGGAATATATTATTTTTGATATTAATTAAAAAAGAGCCAAAAGTTGCAAACGTAGGATCGAAACTGGCATTTCAACTATATGAATGTGCCTCTCACTTACGAGAAGAAAACAAGCACCTTTTTACAATGTTTAGTTTACAGGAAGCAAATCATATTTGTTTGTTTTTGTCAATGAATTACTAATCCTTTACCATTAATTAATATTTTGAATTTTGGTTTGAAATAATTATTAAATTAGTCAGGGGTTGTATTCTTATATTTTGCTTCAGAAATATGTAATTTTGTATTTTTATTTTTTGAAATCTGTTAAAGTTTAAAAGTAATTTATAATCATATATAAATTTAAAATAATTTTGAATTGTATTATAAAACTTCATTTCAATAAAATCACTTTAAATTAAAATTATTCTATTATAAATCATATTGATGGCATTATTTTTAAATACTTGAATACAAATTCAAAATTTTATTTATATTGAATTATCCCTATATTCTGTTATTACCTTAATTTAAATGTTATTGGTTGTCTAGTATTGTAGTGTTGATGATACGATTATTAAATTTATTTATAGCAGGTTTCTGATTTTTTTTTAAGAATTATTTTATGATTCTTTTTTCCAGATGCCTGGTAAATCAAGTTGGAATAAAGCTTTAGATGCTTTTGGTGATGCATTGAATCTGGAGAAACATGTTAATAATAAATTGCACCATTTGCATGACATTGCTGCCTTGACATGTCTAGATAACCATGTAAGATTTTTATATTTATTTAAATTATCATAATGCAGTTACTTTATGAAACATACATTTCAGTGTACAACTGAACATTGAATTAATATTTATTGCTAGCATTTAATTATATTTTAAAAAAACTTTTCTAACTTGAAGAATAATTTATTTTTTAAAAAGATTAAATGTTCTCTTCTTTTCTTGGTTAGTTGAATAAATCTTCAATGTTATCTCATGTTAAAATGATTTTGTATGAAGATCTAAGTTAGCTTAACATTCAAATGATTTAGATTATATAATATAATTTATGGACTACCTTTTTAAATTTTACATTTGATTGCAGTATTACAGTATTATTTTTAAGCCAAAACATTGGAATAATTCTGTAATAATTTGTATTTAAAACTAATAATTGCTTAATGACAATTTACCATTCAAATGGTAAGTAGTTTTGATGATGCTTGAGCTTCTTCAAGGAGCTGATTACGTTGAATAATATTAGTTATGAATGGAAACAGATGTACATGCAATATTTCTTATCAGTATTGTTTACATAATTTTTATGTTTGAGAAATCTATACTTATAATAAAGCTCAATATGTGCATGTGTGTTGGCACTCTATAGGCCCGACCATTTGACCTGCAGTTACCAAATTTGGCATGTGCTTATCTTGAAGGTCGGGAATGTACTTCTCAGAGCGATTTTTTTTCAAATTTTTAATTAGAATTTTAATTAATTAAAAGTTAAGCAAAATGTTGGCGTTTTTCCTCTATAACTTCTGAAAATATTACAGCACAAAATTGATTTTTACATGTATTGGTGTTTAAAAAAATCTTTTCAATGATACTATTGTTTTTACTTATAAATTAAGTTTCGATTTTTAAAAAAAATATTTGATTATATTTTTCAACAATTTATTTCAGCCAAAATGAAGATAAAATTGAACTTTCACAAGCATGATTCACGTTCATGGGAAGAAATTAGCTTTTATCAGAACATTGCCATTACATTAATAAAAGCTCAAATTTAAAATAATATAACTGTTACTGGAAATTAAATTTTCAAAAGCTTAATTTTCAGCATGTGTCTGTAGAAAATGAAATAAATATGAAATATGATATTTTCTAAAAAATAAACTCAAAAAAATTATTCTGTGATCTATTACAATATCTGTATTACTAATTCAATAAATTAATTTGGTTTTAAGCCAAACATTATTTAATACAAAGAGAATATCCATTCAAATCAAGGCTTAACAGCTAATTCGTAAACCTTTAGTAATAGACACACATCTGCTAAAATGGTCCAAATGAAGTGAATGTTTATATTTTATGCAACTTGATTCAATAAATACTCCAATGAATTACGAATGGGTAGTTTTAGAATTCTCCATTGATCATCTCAAAGAAAATACACCAATCGGCACCCAAGTTACTCAAGACTAATTGGCCTAAGATTATGAAAATGCTGATTGTTCTAAAACTTTAATATTCAAAATTTCATAAATCAGTCTGAGCTGATCGCAGAAAATAGAAACTTTCATTTACTTATTTAAAAGTTGGAGTGTCTAGATTATTTTGTAGAATATGATTCCTTAGGACCAAAGACTGTAAAAAATAGATCGTGAAAAAAAGGAAATATTATTGACATCATTTGAATCCTTTTGAAAGTGAAACTAAAAACTGAATTTTATGTTAAATCTGAGAAATTTTTGTTGAATTAATAGTTTACTTTGAGTTATTACTTAAATTATGAAAAATATTCTGCAATATGCGTAAGACTTAAATACCGAATGACTCTGTTTTCAATACTCGTATTCAAATAAATAAATAATGATGATGATAAATAAAATAAAATGCTTGGTTTCAATAAAAACTGGCTTTATATTAATTGCAATTTCAACATTTCCACTTTAATTTAAAGTTGACATTTTACGAGAGCTGACCACAAATTAGAAAAATACATAATAAATTGAATAAAACTACATTAAGATTTAAATAATAGTATAAGTGAATTATATGACCATCAAAATTTGGTTAAAAAGATTTTGCTAGAGAAACTAATTATTACGATGCAAGTTACATAAAATATTTAATTGAAAATTTTAGTGAGCATTAATGTTGGTGAATTGGCTGGTTGCCAAAGGGGGCTAGTATTAAATATTTTACTGCTTTGACTCTGAATTTTTTGTACTCTCCTTTCATAATTACCCAGTAGGCTTTTGATTTTGTTTAATTGTTTACTTCATATGAACATAAGAGAACAAAATTCTACAATTATTTTTCATTTTAATTCCTTATGTTTTAAATCTTACCTTATGTTATCTCCCACCTTGAAAGCAAAAATAATAATTTTGCTTTCAAGGTGGGAGATCTTTGTGCTAATGGAAAAGAAGCAATTATACTTCATAATTTAAATGCATGTAATATGATTGATTTGGAACAAGATACAAGTCATGGCATGCATATATGCATGCAATCATTGTATATTTTTATTTACTTATATGTTACATTGAATTGAAATTCTACTGAAAAAGTTATATTTTGATCCCATGTGCCAATTTATAAATACATTTTTGTTTTAACATGTTATTATATATGTTCACTTATTTTCATTCTTTTTATTTATATAGCTCATGGATTTCATTGAGAATGAATTCTTTGATGAGCAAGTAAAATCAATTGACCAGCTTACAAGATTCATGTCCATCTTGAAAGGCATGGATACCCCAATGGGCGAATACTTGTTTGACCAGCAACTTCAGGGAAAGAAAACTGAGCTCTAAAAATCTTCTAATCTCTGTTACTCCTTGCCATTTATCTACTTATACTTTTATGTTTTGCTCATATTTTATGCCAAACTCTTTTTAAGTATTAGCTTTTGATAGAGTGTTTACAATTTGCATGCAACTTTTTTGCATTTATGTTGATTATGTACACAACTTACAGCTGTATACAATAGTAGTTATTTGTTTTTTTTAAGTTTATTTCAGTATTTTCAATTAATGTATGCATATCATATGCTTTTAAAATATACCAATGCATTTTTAATATACTTCACTATATGAGCTATATTTGGTAGATCTGTATGTATACTTTAGAAACATGAATGTTTCTCACTCATTATTAAGTTTATTGTATTGTAATATCTATTTAATAGAAGTTAGTTATTTTTATCTGTTCATTTTTTTTTCTCCTTCTGTGAATTTTAATCTCTAATAATAGTTATAATATGAATGTGAAATCTCATTTTTCTCTGTTTTCAAAGAAACTGTTCTTTATTTCTTTGAATAAAAATCAAATTGCAAATTTTTATCTGGTATTCTTTTATCTATTTAGCAAATTATAAATAATATTACAGTTCAGCTTAAAATATTTTCTACTTTTCAAAATATTCAGTTTGTAATTTGCATTAGCTTATCACAAATTTAAAGTAATCAGTTTTCAGTTTTGGTTGAAATCTTTTTCACATTCCTTAATTTGTAATGTAGGATTTTTTCATACCATTTTTTTCACTACAATAATTTTCTTGATTAATTATAATAATTGCACAATAATTTTTTTTTAAGTGATGAATATTTCTTAATTTTCAATTCCCTCTACATACACTTAGATCACCCATCTGCTGAGAAAAGTATGCTAGGTTGATGTTCTATCCTTTATTACAAATTTTGAAAATAAAAACTTAAGATTAGTAGTTTTATTTGATATACAGAAACATCATATAGATTCCATCAGGAATCTGCTTTATTTTAAATATAAACATTTTCTAAGGTTCTATATTTGGCATAAATTATTTCTGAATTCTTTACATTTTCAGAGAAACTTGCAACAAATGAAAGTTTTTTTAAAACTAAAATTCTGATTTGGAAATTTGAAATATTAGACATATTTTCATACAGTTTTGTAACAGATAAAAATTCCTTTTGATTAAAAAAAATTAAAACATGGAAATATTTTTTTAAAAAAATTCGTAACTAAAAAGATATAGACAAGAAATTAAAAATGCAAAAATAAGTATAGTCCGTCTTAGAAATTCTTTTAGGAGAACTAGATGGATATATTTAGAATCTTCGTCATCAACTTGTGAATTGTGCAGTAACTGATGGCGCCTTTTTTTAGATCATAGCAGTAAGAGAACTAAAATAACTTTCTTAAACATAGAATAATCATGATCAAACCAATGTGAGCGATCTTCTCTAAACTTTCTTGTTTCTTAATAAAGGTAAATTTTGTTTTTTAGATTTTTTTCCCCAACTTAAAATCGAAATTTGACACAAAACTACAGTTACTATCACAAAATTACATATCAAATTTGATGCATTTAAGTTATTGCATTTTTGAGTATCACATTTACATACTTCTGAAAGTACACACGAACAAAGACTTTCTACTGCTTGTTGGACTTTGCTCAAAATCTGATAGCTGATACACTATAAATGTTAAATTTGTGTACCGAATTTTATCCATCCAGCTCTCTATATTTTGTTGTTATCATGTTAACTTGTATTTGAATAGCTGGACAGACAGACTTCCTCCGAGTAGATTTTGCTCAAAATCTAATAGAAATCACGATTTCTAATTTTTTAGCTATTACAATACTTTCTTTATATGAGAAAGTGTAAACAATGTTATCAGTTTTAGAATTAGTTGCCAAATATATTGTAAAGAAGACAGATTTACAGGTAATTGACATCAAGTTGTCCATGGCAGTTGAGAGCATTGGCCAATTAGGATGGACATTGATGCCACTAGTTTTATTCTATGTTCCATTTAATTCGACACCTTGTTAATTTGACTTTGATCTTTTTGATCGACTAAGAATTTATCTGCATGAAAAAAATTTCAAGATGCCAACAAGCTCATTGTCTGTGTAAAAAGAAAAAGATGGAGGGGATTGTAGTTATAACTACTATTTTAAAGGGTTTGTGAATTTGTAATTTCTTAATGAAATAAAGGCTGTAGTAATGCTTTGAAACAAATGAATCATATGTTAAATTACATTTTCAAAAACCACCATTGTTTCTATCTCTAAATTTTTATTATTGTATTGTTTTCTGACTATGAATTGCATTAATTTATGCATACCTTTTTGATCCATCTTTTTATTTCTCATTGAGATAATTGTGGTATTAAAATAATCAGTATGATTTATCTATTTTCATTTATTTTTCATTAGTATTGCAGATTCTTTTCTTTGGTGAGAATTATTTTTAATGGGCATTGAAAACTGACATTTGACTCTGGAAAGTACAAACATAAGCATGCGAGTAAACATTTAATAGATAAACATGAAACATCATTCCAGCAGTTTCTTTGGTGAATAAGATATTGTTTCATTTTCGATTTCACTTCAGGCAGGTGTACTATTTAACATTTATTTTTGTCAATATTCATTTAACTAGAAATTAAAATATATTTTATTTGTTATTGAAGAAATGGATGTCTTTTTTGTTTGTATTTATACCAAGCACGACGAAGAAATTCTGCACCTTTTCTAATGAAAGCTATTCTTTCTGCTTTTAGAGGATCATAGTCTTCAGTTTCTGTACTTCTTGTGGTTGTAGTCATAAATGTTGAGGAAGAAACAGGTATACTTGAAATTATTAACATGTCTGGCAGTTTTGTACTGATTGAGATTTCACGTACTTGAATCTTAATGATTGAGGTTGTATTTGAATCTTCAGAAGATCTGTAAAAAAGGGTTTTATTATTTTTTGTAAAGGGAGAGAAAAACAGCTATATTGCAGAGTAAAAGCAATTTCTCTTTCCCTTCATCTGTAATTTTGTAAATATTTCTAATATTTAGTCAAGAAGCAGTGGCATCAAATAAAAGAATAGATTGAACACCTAGAAAGAGAATTAAGATTATTGTGTTACATGAGTATGATCTTTCTTTTGCTCAATTGTTCAATGACTACATTTGGAGTCCGAAAGGTTTGTTTACAATATCAGGAGGCAAATTCAATAAAAAACAAAGCAGGAAATGGCTGAAAAAAGTGCACATACCTGTTGATGACAGAAGAATAAAGACTATGTCTCCAAGATAGAAGAATGCCATCAGCGACCATCAGAGGTCAATGAAAAGATGTTGGAGTTTCTGTCATTTCCAAGAACAATCGAGAGAAGATTATTAGATGTTGGACTAAGAAGTAGAATTCAACGAAAAAAATCCTTACTTCAATTTACAACAGCGTATATAAAGACTACAGTTTTCAAAGGAACACAATGATTGGACAGATGATCAGTGGTCACAAGTTATATGGAGTGATGAAATTTAGTTATATGGCGGGAGAGATATTATTCGGTAGTGATGGCGAAAATATATAAGACATAGAATAGGCGAAGAACTACATCCTGACTGCATTCAGGCAACTATGAAGAATTCAGTTAGTGTTATGATTTGTTCATGCATCTTGGCAGATGGTATTGGTCTCCTTCGTGTTATCGATAGGACATTAAATACAAGAAAATACATTGATACTATTCTTGAGCAAAAACTTGTACCATCCATCAGTGATCTTTTTCCCTACAACATATTTATTTTTCAGCAGGATTCAGCTCCTTGCCACACAGCAAAAATATCGAAAGTGTGGTTTAGTACAAAGACCATTGAACTGTTACCATGGCCAGGAAACACAACCACAAAATTATTGAGAACTTATGGCACTGTTTCAAAACTCTTGTACATATGAAGCGTTCATCAAATAAAAGAGGATTAATTGAGGCTATAACGGTTTCTGGGCATCATGCAGTAATGAAGGAAGAGCTTAAAAATCTCGTCAGCACAATGAAACATCAATGTGAAGCTGTAGTAAAAAAATAAGTGCTACTCTACTAAGTACTGATAACTCACTGTAGTCATCAGCATCTAATGTATCTCGATAATTATTGCCTTTCAACTTTTTTTGTATTGTAAATATTTGAAATTTGCTTTTTGTATTTAAATCGGCATTAAATTCTCTTGAAAACGACATATAAAAGTTTGCATTTTGTAAAACGTTACATTATTTTCTATAAGTATACATAGTTAGAAAATATAAAAATTTTCAGAAGTGTCCACAATTTTGGCCACCACTGTGTGTATATATATATATATATATATATATATATATATATATATAATGAGTATATATATATATATAATGAGTATATATAAGGTATAATAAATAAATATAAAGAAATGAGTATACTCAAATGACTTGTTAAACTTTTCCTAATGGGCAGAAAAGAAGTTGTACTGGCAGAATTTTTATCTTTGTTGAAGTGAAATAGTAACTGCTGAACCAGTAATTGTTACCAGTAAGATTTCACTACACTTACGGAATTAATTAATCTCTTTTCGTATCATCTATTTGTCCTCTTCAGTCGTACCATGTGTGATATTTAAATTACTTGCCAATGAGGGAAAAGAACAGAGGCTGAATAGACAATTGTAGAAGATTGCAAACATTATTTTCACATTACTTAAAGAAAAAGTTGAAAGATTTTTTTTACTTCCGTGTAAAATTCCGATGTAAAAAGTAACAATGTAGTGAGTATTATCTGAAAGTTAAAAAATATCGAAATGGGTCGATTTAAATTAAAACGTTGCAGTGTTAATTGACTCGTCAGTTTACACATGAAACTCTAAGAGCATGGTTCAAATGAAAGGTTCATAAACAAATTAAAATTAGATTCACTTTTAATCAAAACATCAATTTCATCTCGTATAGCATGTAGGTGGGTTGAAAAAAATGCAGATGTTGGAAAGAAGTGACAGTTATTTCCCCAGTATTTGTAGTGCCTTCTAAAATTTTATTTTTAATATTTCAAAAGGTGTATCTTCTTCGTAGAGCCAACGAGAAGAAACTCCCACCTCTCTTCCTACATACTTAACATTTACCTTAGGAAATAAGAATCCTTGTCTTAGATCCTAGGGCTACCCCCCCCCTGGAATTTTATATGCCAATTAGCTTTTTCATTTCAAAATTTTAGCAAAGACAAACATTAATAATTATGGATCGATCAAAAATGTTTCCTTTCACTAGTGTAAAATTTTGTAAATTTATTTAGCAAATATTTGCAAAATGTGATCGTATTCATTTTTTAAAGCTATTTCAGACTGAATGGAATTAAATCTCATTTGCATAATATCTGGTAATAATTTCATATTTATTGATAAACTTAACTTTCTAATGGTTTAAAATATCTGAAATTAGTTTCAAAATCATTTTATTGGCTTAACATACCTCCTTTCCATCTCCCATAGTGCCTTAAAACTTGATGAATGATTAAAGATTTAAAAAATTTAAGCACTCAATTTTTTATAAATTCTTTGGTACAAATTTCAATATTAATTTGAACTTTAAATTTAACATTTTTGTGATAATACATAGCCATGAGGATTGTAAATTCTTATCTTTTTTTACCTAAATATAGGGTGGAAGAAAATCTTTAGGAATTTTGAACTTTCATTGCATGAAAAATTTTTTAAAATTCATTTACTATAGGTAAAGTTTTATAACTAGGGACGAGAATTGAAGAAAACTTCGAATGACATGATATTCTAAAATACCGGGCAACATTTTATCAAATAGTTGAATATGCTGTCTGTAAATGTGAAAAGGTTTATTCGAAAATAGATATTTGAAAACATCTGGAAATTACAAAAAGTGAACATTTATGCCAAAAAATCTAATTCTTGGAATAACTGGTGAAAATTGAGGTTAAAAGATGAAGGAAAAGTCTAAATACAGTCGGAAAAATGAATATCTCGCCACTGAAAGAAATGTGAAATATAGCTCCAGAATTTTCGATGTAAAGTTATTTATAAAAATCTCTTATCTGAAATAGCATTTTGTATGTGGGCATAGAAAGTATAGAACAGAAGCTGGGATAATGCTGCAAAAAGTTTAGTAGAAGATGTCAAAAAAAAAAAGCCTTGATAATGGGGCTTTGTAGGGGCGGCCAAGAAACTATTAACAAATATTAATAACTATCTTTACAAAGTGAAGGTTGTTTTAGTAAAAAATGTCCTTTTTAATTTCAGCTTCCTGGCATGTTTTTGCCTCAGCTTGGTAGCATGCTTATACAACATGGCGCGTTTTTTATTCAAAGTATGAAAAAGAGAATCGGATATACAGTCAACCCTTGCGTAATGAACACCTCTGATAATAATGAATGATTCATAAAACAAGCAAAACAAAATATAAAAAAGTGCCTTGCTTAACGAGCGATGCTTTGCAGAACGAGTGTCGAAAAGACATCGTGACGTCACATTCAAACCTACATCAGTTTGTGCTAAGTGCTTGTTTGAAGCGTGTGCTTTATATCTATTTACATGGAAGAAGTTTTGACAAGATAGCGTTGTCGAACGCAACTTCGAACCATTTAAGCAAATATTTGTGTAGCTTTAACGGTTCATGGCCAAAATTTTGCGGCTAGATTTGGATGGGTATCAGTGACGTAGATGATCTAGTTTTAAAAAAATAGCCAGAACTACCAAAGAGCTTATGGAATTGCAATCTATGCCACTGCAAAAGGCTGCAGAGGAGATTTGATCAGAACTCTGGAGAATGACAACCATCAAGAAATGAGGGAGATGTTGAAAGCAATTGAAATTTTTGCATCGTGCATTGAAAAGTATCACCCTGATAATACTGTACCTATGCGCGTTACAAATTCCTTCAACGATAATGCTGTGTCTCGTTTTTGCCAAATTTTGAAATTTGAATTTCGCCAAATTAGTGAAATACAAATGTGTTTAGACAATTTTTTTGTAAATAATAAGCATGCATTATAAATAATTAATTTCATTATTACAAATTTGTCCCAGTACTTTTTTTTTTCCTTTTGAACTGGAATGTATTGTTGTATTTTACATGGATTCTTATGGGAAAAAAATATTTCGTTTAACGAATATTTCGCTTTATAGGTAAGAATCAGGAATGAATGATCCTCTTTAAGCTAGGTTTCACTGCATATATTTATTATTTATCCGAGTTTCTAGTTATTACAATGTAAAATTTCATTTATATAATTCTTTTTTAAGTGACAGATTGACATAATTCTAAAAATGGTTTCTTCGGGCTTGGATTATCTAAAGCCCCGTTCCGACGGCCTCTTGTCTTTACGGATATGATCGCAAATTTGCTATCTGGCCGATTGTAGGAGCACTCCGGCTTGTGGACGGCGATCGGAAGCTTCCCGCAAACTGTCTGTTAAATGAACAGACTTCAAAGAACCTCGGTAAACCACAAGAGAAGAGAAAATGTGCCTGTCTCAAGATGCGCACGGACCATCGGAACGGGGCTTAAAGCATGGTGCTTCATCGAAACACCGTAGTTAAATATTTTAACTATTATAATATTTTTCCATTGTATTTTTTAGAAAGTAAAAGTGCATTTATATGATATATTGTACTTATTTTTTTTCAATTTTAGGAACCCCATAATGCTTTTTTTCCTTTATAGTATCCTTTGTTTCATATAACGTCTCGTATTTCAGAAATCCGATAACCATTATAAAGGAATTACCTTGCTTAAAATTGTTTAGTATAAAAATTTACCTCTCTTCCAAACGAATTGGTTTGTTATTGACTCGGCTTTCATCATCTTTTCTGTCACCAACCTGAGTTTTGATTTTTAGCGGCGCTTCTGCTTCAATTTTTATTTTAAATTCTTGTGGAAATAGTCTTCCTTTCTGTTGAAGTGGGATGCTCAACTGCAGGGTGTTGTTAATTATTCGGGGTGAGCTGTCGAATTGGGATGATTTTTTCGGTTCTGCTGTATTTCTAAAGAAGGAATGAGTGAAATAATTAATTGATTAATTATAATAGGTGTGAACTTAAGAGACCGTTGCTTTTAATTGACTTCTAAATTTCTCATAAGCCCTAAAATCATAATAATACTTACATAATTATTTTGAATATTTTTTTAGCAAACATTCAGCGAAAAAAGTGCAGTGTAAATAAACAAGAACCTAGTTGAATTGGACTTTAAAAAATTTATATAAACATTTTATTATGAAGTAACATTTTAAAATTATTTCAAAATTAAAAAGAAACAGCTTTAAGGAATGGAATGGCAGCGCAACGATTGTAATATAAAATCGTGTTCATTGGTGTTAGACAAACAATGTAAATAAAAAGTGCCCCGTATTTCGTTCTGTTTAATGTTTTTGTTTGTTTTTATAGAAATTTTTTTTCTCAGCTTTTCTACCTCGAATGATATATTTTAAATATTTCTTATATGAATGTGATTGGAATTATTAAAAAAAAGACTTTAATTCACCGGATGTTGAATTATTATGAGACACTGAGACAAGAATAATTAAGAAATGAGATGAATTTTCGATCTCTGATAAATCTGCGTATTTATGTAATGGTGAATTTTAAATTAAATTTTGTCACTTTGTGATTGATCGTTTAATTGTTTTTAAGTGACATAAGTGTAAATAAGAGAACGATCTTTAATAATGACCATCGTTATAGACTGATTGGAATTCCGAGAAACAAAAACAACCATTTATCTCTACTAATAATAAAGGCGAATGTGTGTGTGTTGGTACAATTGTGTGTGTGCTATACAATTTGACTTAGAACTACTAAATTTCGTAGACATGTATTTCAGGAGGTCGAAATATGCACCTCGGAGGGATTTTTCTTAAACTTTGAATTAATGAAAAATTTAGCAAATTTTTAGTGTTTTTCCATAATTTTAGAAAATATAATAGAACGATAATAATTTTTATGTCATCTTAAAATGCAAAAAAGCTATTATCATTTAAATTAATTCATTTTTGACTTATATTTTTTTTCTATATTTATCAACTTTTAAAATTATATTAGCATATTTATAACACTATATTTCATTGTTGAAATGAAACTCAAATCATTTTCAAATCTATCTTACTACTATTATTTCATACCGGCTTTTTTCCATTGTTGATGATCAAAATATGAAGATTCTGCATATTTTTTCCATCTATACTTATATATAAAGCTCAATGTGTGTGCGTGCGTGTGTGTGTGTGTGTGTGTGTTGACGCTCAACAGAAAAGAGCATTTGACCTACAGCTACCAAATTTGGTACATGTATACCTTAGAGGTCGGGAATGTGAATCTGGGGTCCCTTTTTTTGAATTTTTAATTAGAATTTTAATTATTAATTAAAAACTAACTTTCCCGCCAAAAAGTCTTTTCATTTTTCCCCAACGCCAAATGAGTAAGGCTTCAGTTTTTTTTCCCAACAGTAATGAGGCTAGGGTTAACATTTTTCGGCAGATTATTTCAAACGATTCTGTTTATTTTTTTTAATGTTTTATGCATTTAAAATTAAACATTGTTAATAAATCGATCTTTCAGATTCATTCTGAAGTACTTTTGAATTAAAATAACACCGAATAAAGGAAATTAAAAATTTCTAATCTACATAGCGTTACCCCAACTGGCGTAGAAAAATTCACGCATTTGCGTTACCGTAACTGGCGTTGAAAATTCATGCATGCGCATTGTGTTCTGATTGTTGACAGTATTATCAACGGATGGTTCTTGATTTAAATTATTTTTAGGTTAGTTGCATACTTTTGTAATTAAATTGAATTTATGTTACTTATATATTTTTTGTATATGCTTATAGTTTTAGGTGCATCATTTTTTAAGTAGTTTTTTAAAACCTGTTTTCGACCGATTATTTTAAACGATTCGTTTTATTTTCTTAGTGTTTGATGCATTTAAACATAACATTGTTAATTAATCGATTAATTAATAACAATTAATAATAATTCATTAATTTTCTCAGATTCATCATGAACAGATCGATTTAATCGATCTGTTCATGATGAATCTGAGAAAATTTTGTTGACAAATTCTTGAGAAAGAAAGATATTCTTTAGTGCCCATAAAGTTTAAACGCTCAGTGACTCTGTTATCAGTAATCATATTATAAAAAAAATGCTTTGTTTCAATAAAAAATATTTTATTAATTGCAGATTAATTCTTTCCACTTTAATTTAAAGCATAAATTCTACGAGAGCTAACAGAAAATTATAGAAATACATATGACGTTTTGACTGACTTACGTTATGACCTTTATAATATTATGAGTAAATTATATGATTATCAAAATTTGAAGTTTTAAAATATTTTGATGAAGAATCTATTAAAGTAGGAATTGCGTCAAATATTTAATTATTAAAATTGAAACGAACATTAAGATTGGCGAACCGACTGGTCGCCAAAGGCGGCTAGTATTGAATAAGTTTCAGTATAAGGTGAGCATTTACTGCAATTTTTAAAATTTTGCTTTTCATAAATTAAGCTTTGATTTCAAAATCAAGCAATGGTGCAAACTTTTTTAAAGTACACCCCTTTATAAATTCCACTCTATATAGTATCTCAGTGCATAGATCTCATATACCATGTAGAGTTCAAAAAGTGCATGAAACATTGAATCGAACGACGTAACCAACTAAATTTGTATAAGTGAAATGTCTATCAACATTTGAAGTTTTTATATGTATTTTGCTTTAGATGTAAATATGTCTTAGGAAGCCATTAAGACATATTTACGCAAAATCTATAATTGAAATTTTTAACAACCATTAATGTCGGCGAAATAAGATGTCGCCAAAGTGACTAGTGTCTACTAATAATAAAGCTAAAAGTGTGTATTTGTATTGGCGCTCTACAGGACAGAACATTAGATCTAGAATTACGAATTTAGCACAGATATACTTTAAAAGGTGGAAATGTGCACCATTGAAAATATTTCTAAATTTTAATTAGTTTCATATTTTTAATTTAGGAAGCTAACTATGACAAATTACAATATACTCCCGAGTATCCGATTCGCGACTATCCGGCCGAGTTTTCTTTCATTGTAATTAAATGAAGAATTCAAGGCGTCCATTGAATCATCTATTAGACTTTTTCAAAACCTAAAAACTGTAAGTTTTGACTCTTATCTTAGGGTTACCTTTTCATATGTGTGCAATCATTTATCAGAGAAAAATAAAATCAGTTTGAGCCTGTTTTCTTAAGAACTAGGCCTACGACTTAAATTAATGCTTTGTTTATGTTTCCTGTATTTAAGATTGTTTAGAGAATGTTAAAATGTGAACAGTTTATATCCTTTAACTTACTTTTTCTGTAATAAATCATTGAATCGTGCCGTACAGTATATAAATATATATAAACTACCAGTACAGAATCCTATTAATCCTCGACACGACTGCTTCTATGATTCACCGAGCGTGGCTACATTCACAATGAGATAAATGGAGAGAGTACTCAATAAGAAGTAAGAAAATAAGTATTATAACAGTGAGTTTTGGATAAAAACTTTGTCTTTTGGACTGGTGTGCGAAGAAATGAATTCATAGAACTCCGGCCTATTCGGCTTTTTTGTTATGGATCCGTCCTTTCGCCACATTAGGCCGGATACTCAGAAATGTACTGTATTTGAGTTTTGGAAATAGTATTCATTATTTAAAAAAATTATACGCTCACTCATTTATAAATTTATACTTTCTCACTTATGAATTATACATACATACATATTATATATATATATATTATGTACTTACTTCTCCAGCATCTTCTTTAATTTCATTAATTCTTTTTCAATTTGTTTGTTTCGCTTGATTGCATCTTTTACAAAATTATACAGATTATCTTTAGATTTGTGAAACAAACTTAATTGATTATTCGGTGCTAATTTTGGATTTAGCTTGTTTTTTTGAAATTTGTCCTGCATAACTAAAAACTCGTTCCAAGATACCATTGGTTGGGGAGGTTTGACTGTTTTAGCTTTTTGAAGTTTCCAGGCTCTTGGGAAAGAACGTGGGTAGAATGAATCTTCATCCCAGTTGTCTTCCGGCCGAAACTCTTTAGCTCTTGCAGCAGCAGCAGCTGGGCCCTTTCCTCTTCGCTTGCCGCTGGTTCTAGATTTTCCTGTTTGCCATGAAAAATCAGATGGTACTGGTTTACTGTGGAATGCATATGTCTCATCTGAATAATCTATACCTCCTTCACCAATGGTTGGAAGTATGAGGGATTCTTCCAGATTACTTGTTGATATAGATACAGATTCTTCTGCTTTCCCATTCTTTTCTTCATCAGATTCAGGAAATGAAGAGTTTTGGCTTAGTGGAGGCGGTAAAACTTCTTCATTGTCATTTGGGGAAGAAATAGGAGGTTTTCCGAATCCTAAAAATGTACCGCCTTTGCTTGGCTCTGGTTTTGATTCTTTTTCATTTTCGTCTGATTCTGACTTTAATGCTTCTTCGTTATCGCTTGATTCAGGTGCAAGTGCTTCTTCGTTTTCGCTTGATTCAGGGTTAAGTGCTTCTTCGTTTTCGCTTGATTTAGGATTAAATTTTCGATTTTCACCTAATTCAGGCTTGAGTTCAACATTTTTACTTGATTCAGTCTTGAGTTCATCATTTTTACTTGATTCAGTCTTGAGTTCATCATTTCCATCTGATTCTGGCATAAGTTCTTCTCCATTTTCATCTGATTCAAGATCGGATTCTTCTTCGTTATCTGCGGAGGCTTCATCATCGTCACGTTTTCGTATTTTTTGAGACGAAGATTCATCTTCTGAAAATTCGCTTTTAAAAGTTGAATAGCTGTTTGATTCAGAAATTTCAGGATTTGTAATCGAATAATACTCATCGCGATTCCCCGGATTTTTGTTTTCCTCACTCGAAAGAAATTCAATTGGATAATTATTCGAGGATCCTTCATTAGTTATAGATGAAGATTTATAATCGAAATCATTATTTAAAGAGTTCTCTGTATTTACACACTGTTTCATAATGATCATTAAAATTCCAATGAATGCAGTTTTTCTCGAATAAAAAAATAGAAGCAAAGGATTTGGCATGGATGGCGAGCTGAAATTGAAAATAGTAAAAACAAGTGACTTATTCATTATATTTTTAAAGAAAAAGTAGAAATAAACAAATACCGTATCAATAACTCTTACGTGACCAGCCTTAGGTTCAAGTTGACGGGAACCCTTGTGAGTAAATTAGATGATAAGGCTGCATCTTGCAACTATGCTCCTATAATTCCACTATAGATATGAAAACTTTTATTTTGTAATATCTCAAATCTAAAGAAACTACGAACTGCTTCTCTCTATTTCTCAAATTCGAACTCAAAATTGCTTTAAAAAAAAAAAAAAAAGCAGAAGAAGAAGAAAGGAAGAAAAGGACATGAATAGAAGAAAAGATAGAGATCTTCTATGCGGGGCCAGATAATAATATGGGCAAAAGTTTATAGCTACCTAGAAGTGACACAACTTTAGAAAGCCTCGATATTTTATTCTTGTATTTTCATTTGATTAACAGAGTCTAGTATTTTAACATTTAAATAATTGAGTCGCTTTTATTATGCATACGTAGACGGAACCAGTATAGATAACAGTATATGGTTCACAATGTGCATTTTTAAAAGTTTTGTCCCTTTTAAAAATTAATTTTTACAGTTAAATAATTTCAATTCAGTTTTACAAGCTGAGTTTGCAGCAATTAACTTTGCGGCAAGCTGGCTCTCAAAGCCTCATTCTAAAATTAATATTTTTATTGACGGTCAATTATCTATTTAAAATCTGAGGTATGCTAAACCAAGGTCCGTTTATAAATAAGATTTAAAATGAAATTTGACAGCGACTGGTTGAAATTACATTGGTGAAGGAACAGGTGAATAATATCAATTCGACGATCATTGTGCCAAAACAGCGATGGTTACGAATGAAAAAATGGAGGTAAATTCAAAGGAATATCATAGAAGACTTGGAAAATTTTTGATTAAATGACGAATCAAAATAGTGTAAGTGGAGTAAAAGATTCAATGAGCATTTGAATGTAAAATTTCAGAATAAATTTGTAATATACTTCTTAACTAGAAATGGTGCTCTCCCATATTATCTAAAAAGTTTTAAAATCATTGATTCACACTGACGCATGAGCAGAAAATAAGAGATATAGATAATTATATTCCAATCGAAAAAAATTCCATCTAATAATAAACCTTCAGATAATTTTAAGAGAGAGTGATACAAAAAATTTAGTTTTTAATAAAATTTGCTATTTGAAATGTAGTAATGTTCAAAGTCAGTGATTCCAATTACTACAAACTATCTTAACGATCTACGCACCTAACTTTCATTGGAAATACACAGCTTTCCTCCTTATCTTTTTCCTTTTTCTGAATTCTGTTTATATAAAAACTTTTTATTTCTCTCCTAAATTGTGTTACAGGCATTTATTTTTCTTTCTCTTAATTGTCTCGCAAATTTCGTTTTGTAAATAACAGAAATAATTATGATAATTTTTATTTTGTAGATAGTATATATAATTTTTTTTATAAGTTTGTTTTTTTGTAAACTTACTTTTTGCATGAGCACATACATTTTATTTATAATCTTAGCATGGGTTTATAAATTTAATTTCTTATTCTATTTATTTACATGCAGATTTATTAATTCTGCGTTCTACATCATTTTATATATGAATAGATAGACAGAAGGCTATCAACTTGTCACATCACCGTTAGTAATTATATTTAGTCAAATCTACTAATCAAAATGTCACATGTCGAAAACCATATACTGTAAAATTATAAGAGTTTGATGTAACAGCAACACTAGTGACATATGACATGTTATCACAACAATCAAATGTCACAAACAACGATTTAAGAATAAATGTAATCAACCTGTGAAAGTTTTTTGATGTAACTAATATGTGTTCTGAATCAGTAAAATGTAACTAATATGTTTGGTAAATTTGATTTACGACATTTTAATATAACTGTAACAATATATTATGTAGCTGTCACAGTTGTGTAGCAATAGTGGAATAAATCAGGTACAGATGTTCTAAACTGCTCTGAGGTGACTCCAAGATAGAAAAGCATTTGGGCATTCATTTTAATTTTTAAAATAAAATACGATGATTAGATACGGAAAAAAAAACCAGCACCAGGGATCATTGACTTTTTCTAGACCACCAAACCATAAAGTTTATTGAAAAGTATAACGCAGTATTTCGAGTACAAGTGTTACTGAGAAAATCTTATTTTGATATCAATTCGATTGGTAAAAGTTAAATTTTTGGCTACATTTTATATGAGCTTCAAAAAAAGAAATTCCATGCAAAGGCAGACTCTGTAGAATGAGTTATCTGGGTAGGTGCATAGTAAATGTCAATTTAAACGAACTTTGCCAATAACAATATTTTGTATTTCTTTTTAATTTGTCTTTCTTGTTGACTTAAAAAAGTATATCAAAAATCACCATAAGTTTTCTCTTTCAAAAAGATAATAAATTTATAACTTACCCTTTAAAAACTGCAATTTTTGAAAGCTGGCCTGAAATTGTCTTTCTGTGAGTCGATTGTAAAAACTACATTTTTCTGTGCAAGAAGTTACATCCATTTGTTTGGTTTATCTTTTATTGCTACTTTCATTCTGGTATTTAACTATGCTAGAAAACAGTCTTTGAAAATAGGGGCAAATTATTAACAATACTGGATAAGGAGTTAAATAACATAGTTTTTGAAACAAAAGAGATACTCATTATTTAAAAAAAATGTGCTTTGTTTAAGAGATTTGCTGAAACAATAAGAAATGAAAATAAAGTGAGCTCAGTATTCATAAAATTAGCATTAATTATATTAAAAGATATTTTACTACAATTAACACTACTTGAGTGACTAATTAATCATAACTTCTGAACATGGCTAATGTCACTGCGTGAACTAGCTGGCGTCTCTCATTCTTAAATCACACAGACACAAATTTTTGCGCGTCTTTTTAGCTCACATAAAATTATATTTAAGATCTAATGAGTTATGGTCACAAACAATTAGATACAACACAATTAACACATAAAGCAATTTAGACAAATCCTAACGACGCTACATTTCCGACAGCTAGAGGTTGATTACCTGTTTCTCTTTATCGCCGCTAGAGGGCTGTCCTTTTATTATTTTATTTGTTTCATTACATGTAACTTCTTTTCATGACCCCCCCCCCCCCCCAAATTATCTGATTTTAACGCCATGCTCTTTTAATGGTGTTATGTAGGTTTTTTACTGTGCACCTGAACATTTTTAATGCAGACTGTCCCATAACATCATAGAGATACTAAAAACGTAAATATCGGGTTTATCTATCTTATAAATTTTGCAATATTGTAACTTACTTTTTTTAAAAATTCATTTTGTAAATTGCGCAAATTTTAAACAAAATGCTTCTTCCTTACTTTTCAGCAATAAAAGGAAATCACGCGATGAAATGTTTTATGAAACAATGAAAACAGCTTGAATTTCACGGTAACAATGAATTCCATTGTTGGAAATCAAGGGGAAAATATATTTAGAAAAATTGTCCGAATTCACGGAAATGCGCAAGTCTATTAAATTGGTAAAATTAAAAAGAATTTTTTAACGAACTTTGAGATAAGATAAATTTATTTTTGTGCAATAACAATTTGGGAAGTTATCGCACAGGAACGCCAGAATTTCTCTAAAGTTTTAATTAATTAAAGTTCTATCTAAATTTTAAAAGAAATATTTCAGAGGTACTCATTCTATCTTTCCAAAGTATATATCTTCCATGTTTGGTAGCTTTAGGCCAAACATTGTGGCGCCAGAACTTCCATCAAATAAATCTAAATGTAATCGCGCCATTCTAACTCTATTATGTGGTTCAGTTATTTAATAATCTACATCTAAAATCTATTTCTAGCTTTCAATGAATCGAAGATATCATAAAACACAGAATAACATTTATTGACGAACACGAACACAAAGCAACATCGTTTCACGTTACATCTCTAATAAGGCATTACAAATTCTGAATCACAAAGTAATAAAAAAGAAGCGTATCAAAGTTCAACAGAAACTGCGCATGCGCCGGTTTCCTGATCACTACAACTGGAATAGGGGAAAGGCGTCTCTAAGACGGAACATCCCGGCCCCCGTTGGACAGTTGTCCAAAACCTTCTTCGAAAGGGAGTGGACAGAGTCTATTGATACTTCGCCGAAAAATTCCTTTAGGAGTTCTGATGTCTGCGACACGGACTAGTCCATCTGTTCCAGGATATGTCTTTTCAATTCGGGCCAAGTTCCATTCCATGGGGCTCTTGCTATTATCCTTCAGGAGTACCAGCTGTCCGAGTTTGATGTTCAGTTGAGGTAGTTTCCATTTAGCTCGAGACCTCAAGGAGTTGAGATATTCTTGGCTCCATCTTTTCCAAAATTTGGATCTAAGAGACTGGATGAGAGACCATCTAGAAGATAAAGAAATGTTAGTCAAGGAATCACTGGGTTCTGGTATTGACAACAGTGGTGCTCCCACCAAAAAATGGCCAGGTGTCAAAGGTTGAAGATCAGCTGGATCGGCAGAAAGAGGACACAGTGGTCTTGAATTCAAAACTGCTTCAATCTGTGTCACCAGCGTAGTAAGCTCTTCAAAAGTCAACACTGTTGATTTAGTCACCTTCAACAAGATCCGTTTCATAGCTCCAATATTGGCCTCCCATAATCCACCGAAGTGAGGAGATGCTGGAGGTATGAAGTTCCACACTATACCTTCCTTGGCACAAAATCTTTTCACGGCATCCGATTTGCATGCTTTTAGCAGGGAATCCAAAATATTTTATGCGCCCTTAAAATTAGTGGCATTATCACTCCATATGATTGAGGGTTTTGACCGTCTAGCAATGAATCTCCTAAGACAAGCTAAAAAACTCTCAATAGTCAAATCAGACACTACTTCAAAATGGGTTGCTCTGGTACTGAAACATATGAAAATAGCAATGTATGATTTTAAAGTCACTCTAGATCTTTTAAGATTAGGTTTAGTAATTATGGGACCAGCAAAATCGAGTCCCACCTTTTCAAATGGTCGAGATGGGATAACTCGATCCCTGGGCAGGTCGCCCATCATTTGGTTAATAGTTTGACTTCTAGCTTTAAAACAAGTCAAGCATCTATTTATCACACGTCTGACTCGATCTTGTCCCGAAGGTATCCAGTATGATTGGCGAATAAGAAAAAGTGTCGTCTGCGTGCCTGAATGTAGAGATATTTTGTGAAAATGTTCTATAATCAAATCTGTGAAATGGTGCAATTTGGGTAAAAGCAATTGATGCTTCTGGTTATCTGACAGATTTGAAAATTTTAATCTTCCCCCAACTCGAAGCAGCTCATCTTTGTCAAGAAATGGATTTAGAGATAAAATTTTACTATTCTTCGGAATTGGATGCTTTAATTGTAAACACTTTATTTCAGACTTAAATTCAGATCGTTGTACATACTTTACTAACATCTTTGTAGCATTTTGTATTTCGATAGCACTTAAATAATCTTCCTTTCTATTAGAAATATTAATTTTACAATTATTAATAAATCTTAAACACCATGCAGTGATTCTAACTAATTTGTCAAATGAAGAATATTTTATAATTAAATCGTTCTCTGAAGGTCACTCTACAACTGTTGAAGTTAAAATAGCTCCTTTGCAAAGCTCGTAATTTTCTATGTTTTCAATATTTAACTGTTTTGACAGTTCCAAAGATTTAGGCCAAGAGTGTTCATTCTGTGCTAACCAATCAGGACCATGCCACCAAAAATCACTATCACGAAGTTCGGCTGCCGACACACCTCTTGATATTAAATCGGCAGGATTATCCTTTCCAGGACAATGACGCCAATCTTTTGGATCAGTAAATCTTTGGATCTCTTGAATTCTATTTTTCACAAATGGTTTAAATCTACTAGGAGCGCCTTTAATCCAAAAATAAGTGATAGATGAATCGGTCCAGAAGTAATGAGTTAATGGATACTTTATAGCTTTGGAGATTTTATTACTCAATCTAGCTGCCAAGAGAGCACTCATTAACTCAAGTCTAGGTATTGAAATTGTTTTTAATGGAGCCACTCTGCACTTTGATACTACAAAACTAGTAAAACTCTTTCCGTCCTTTAATGCTACTCGAAAATACACAACCGCTCCATAAGCTTTCTTAGAGGCATCTGAAAAACAGTGCATTTGAATGTTATCTATTTCAGTGGAATGAGCATCTCCAAAATAATAACGGGGTATATTGAAAGTATTCAGTTCTAGAACTTCCTCACACCATTCATTCCAATCAGTGTCTAATTTCATTGGGAAACGCTCGTCCCAGTCCAAACCCAAACACCACAGTTCTTGTATTAAAATCTTTAATCTAATTATAAATGGTCCAAGAAACCCTACAGGGTCAAAAATACGACCTGCAGCTTGCAAGAGAAATCTTTTAGTGTTCATTCGTTTCGAGAGAAATTGTATTAAACTTTTAGCATCGAAATGAAATAAATCACGGTCGGGGTTCCATACAACTCCTAGTACCTTAGAAGGCATGAAAGTTTCGTTTTTAGGCTCAATGGATGGACCAATGTCCATTCCAATATCTTTCCATCGATCACGCAACTCGAATGAATTAGTCTGCCACTTTCTTAAAATCATACTTGCATCCTTAAAAATCTTAAAACTTTCTAAGCACGTTTTTAAAGCATCCTCTACATTTTGTTGACCACTAATTAAATCATCGACATATAAAGAATTATTTAAAATTGCACAAGTATCAGGAAAATTATCAACATACCTTTTCAAGTGATGCTTGATTGTTGCAGCGAGAAGGAATGGACTTGAACTTACCCCGAATAAAACACGGGTCATTCTATATATCATCAAATTGTCTCCTTTAGAGCTATCTGGTTCCTGCTGCCAAAAAAATCTGGTCGCATCCCGATCCTCTTCATTAATTTCTATCTGGAGGAATGCCTGCTTTATGTCAGCTGTAAATGCTATAGGATTTTCTCTAAATCTAATCAGAAGAAGAAAAATATCAGGGTTTAAATTTAATCCAATATGTAAACAATCGTTCAAGGATAGTTCTCCTTTACTATGGGAAGACGCATCAAAAACAATGCGTAATCTACTTGTCGTCTTATCCTTACGGATCACTGCTCTATGAGGCAAATAAAATGTTGGTTCGTTCGTCTTTTTATTCAACCCACACGTAACTTGTTCAATAATGTTCTCCTTTAGATACTCATCCAGAATAGTTTTGTATTCAGTGAAAAGCAAGGGGTCATTAAGGAATTTTGTTTTTAAACCTAAAAAACGTTTTTGAGCAACTTCACGATTATCGTGCAACTGTTCCTTCATACCAGGTTTCCACGGGAGCTTTACGTTGTATCTGTTATTAGAGAAAGTAATTCCCGATTCAAATTCCTTCATAATCCTATCGTCAAAAATGTTTTCATCGGTATCAACCTCAACGCCTAAGTTTTCTAATTCCCAAAATTTTTTTAATTCATCCGATATCGTTTTTTCTTCTACTATAATTTTCATTTCCAATATTTGATTTGTCATATCGATTTTTCCTTGGAGGCACCAACCAAATAAAGTTTCAGTGGCTACAAGCTTATCATTTAACCTTTTTATTCTACTAGTAACTATATCATAATAGTAATCAGCACCCACTAAAAGCACAATTTTGTTATTTCTAAATTCATAGCAATCAGCAAGCTGTAATCCTTTTAATTGTTTATTTAAGTTCGGAATATTTTCATTAGGAGCAGGTAAATTAGTTGCAGTTATTTGTTCAGTTTCTAATGCTTCAATTTCAATATTTAAAGTCGGTTCGTCGCGATTCACTAATTTAATTTTAACAACATTATATGTTCGTTCAGTTGTTTCTTTAGCACCGAAACCATATACCGATAGAGTTTCCTTTCTAATAACAGGAAGTTTAAGTTGTTGAGAAATTTCTCGTGAAACGAAACTTCTCATGCTACCATTGTCTAGCAAAATGCGAACTGTTTCAAGTCTATCATCATCAAATGGAGAGCGAATACAGGCAGTACATGTTTGCAATAATACGGAACACTGAGTGTTTACTCGAACTTCCGGTTCTTTATTTTTTATATTATAATTGCAATGGGAAACTGCGGATACAATTTTATTCTCTGCATTAATAGTTTTGTTTTCCAGTTGATAACAGAGCGATCGGTTATGTTTCTTGTTACAATTTTCGCACATATCCCTTTTAATTCGATGATTTTGTTCTAGACATAAGAAACAACGACCTTGTTTTCTTAAAATATCCTTTTTTTCATCAACTGTTAAACCCTCACAAAGTTCTGAAATATGTTTATCATTGCAATATACACATTTTTTCTCAACAACTGGTGCTAAATATTCATGAGTTTTTGGCGAATTATTATTCCACGGAATGCAACTTCTATTATATTGCCTGTCATTTGTAAAGTTTTTTCTATCGCATGAATTATTTTGATTGCATTTAGGATTTTTAAAATCTACGTTATGAGTGACGGGTTTTTTTCTTTCACCTTTCCAGCGAGGCCGTGCGCGAAAAAGATAAACAGAAGTAGCTATGCAGGAGGCCGAAAGGTTGAATTCGTGACGTCACAGTCGAAAGCCTCTGCTTAGCTTTGTTGGTGATGTAGGAAACGCTATTCCTATGCAGAAACTAACTATTTCGTCTTTCGATAGAAATTTTTTTATCTTTTTTTACGGATTCAAACTAACCTCGGAATGAATAGCCAATAAAAACTAAGAATTCATAAAACCTCTTTAATTAAACATTTATTTTCTTGCGGATTAAGAAGACCTTTGAAATAAATAGGAGATTTGTATCTTTAAATCCATAAGTTTCCTTTCAAATCAAATCGCATTTACAGAAACACAACAGAAGTACAAAGTTTTTAGCATTTACTTATTACTGAATGAATTTTTAACATCGACGATTAATTAAAATATTTGAAAAAAAAATAGTACAAGTAAAATAAAAAACTTTTAAAGAGGCTTTGACACAAATTTCAATTGCAAGAAATGAATTTTGATAGAAGATCACCCATTGTTTAGAGAAAAAGTACCAGAAACCAAAAAACATTTTTTTTTTCATATTCATAAAATAGCATATGCAAAAAACTGATATTTCATTAAAAAATCAATTTTAAAAAGATTAATTCAAAGCAGGAAATTCTGATGTTGGATAATCCAGTGTTTTGAGAAAAAATATACAAAAACGATAAATTATTTAATTTTATTTACATAAATTTCTAATTAAATTGTTAGAAACAGCTTTCCACATCACCCTGGGGGTACTGTTTCTAGATGCACTACCCCTTTTCAGAAATATTAAGCGAAGGTGGGTTTCCCAGTAGGTCTATTTCCTTCGTTTGCTAAAAGATTAATATCCTAAAGTTTATCCTACTAAGAAAAAGTTGACAGTTTTCTTTTCAAATTTTTAGCTCTAAGCTGGTCATTCTTAATAATGGGGCACAGGTTCTACAAAAAATGTAAGATTAAAGCTAACTAAAATTAAAAAAGCTAAATTAGCATTAAGTTCAAGGATCTCGACAAATTTAAATTATTACCTTTAATAAAAATAATATAGGAAATATTTAATTAAACTATTTCAAATTAAAATTCGTCATTCTGTATGTTTAAAAAATAACTGCGTTTCTGAATAATTTTCTAGCGATTTCCTCCAAAAACCTATTATTTTCTTTTGTCCACAATTGAATTTAAAAAATTATGTATGCTTTACATAAAGAGAAAAAGTCCGTTAATTTTCAGCCGAACAATTTCGTTTTGCTCGGCCCGCACAAGCGAGTTGATTTTTTCCGTACTTTAGGCTTAGCCGATCTCGAAGAGTAACATTAATTTCTAACCATTATGAAATACTTACATTTAAAAGAAGCTATTGAAATTTCTAAGCTTTAGAAGAACCTAAGAATTAACCTAGAGGAGAACCTTAAATTACGTAATTAAATAAATGATAATGTAGACGTAATATAATCAACAATTAAAGCATCAAATTAGACTTGTTACCACGTGAGTAAATACAAGAACAACTTTATATCTAAAAATATTGCAATCAAAGTTAACTCTAAAATATAACTAGATTATATTTTTGGGTAAAAGTGAATTTTAGTGTGCACCCAGCTGCGCCAACAATGCCAAGTCGCCAATAAAGATGGCGGACAAAATAAACAAATACTTCCGCCGAACAGTTACGGTTACTATTTCCCGCCATCTAATTAGAACTTTTTACTGATAAGTATTTTTTTTTTTTTTTCATACTGCCCGGTGCCTTCTACAGATGCCTTCGGCATCTGTAGAAGGCACCGGGCAGGATATTTTAACTTAAAAAAACATCCTACGGCTTCGCTAGCAGCTGGAGCGGGAACCTAGTAGCTTCGCTAGCACATTGAACATAAAGACTGTGTGGAAAACAGAAACAGTACATAACCAAGAGAAAAGAAAAAACGGAGAAATAAGCAATCGGAACATTCTCCATACAAAATTTGAAACAAACATACTTTCCCCACCTTCATCAACTTGTAAAAGAATATATTCCACTCACCTTCCATCCATTCTGCCGGTTCGATATCAAACCATTCTCAATACAAAATTTCAAACAAGCATCTATTCCTAATTTCATTAACTCGTAAAATATATATGTATGCATATTTAACTCTCTCTTCATCCATTCTACATGTTCGATATAATCCCGACATAACAAATTATGAAGGGAACCAACCGTTATAACACCAAAAGAATTATGAGAACTGCGAAGAATTCCATTTGTAGCTGTCTTTGAAAGTGAGAATGCAGACGATTTTTTCAAAGCAAATACTGACAATTAAAAATTGCAAAAGAATAAATATTTTCTGTTCGTATTCACATTAAAAAAAGAAAGAAGAAAATAACTTTTAATTATAAGCTTAAATTTCTTTATAATAAAGAACAAAAGTAAAATCTTTAATCGATATTTTTTTTAATATTTTTAATTTAACAATTTTCATAATTTAATTGTTGTTTAAGTACAACTCAACCATTGCAAAAAATAGTAAACAAAACAGCAGTACGGTTGCTATAAGAGGGATCCGATGGGTTGCAATATTGGCGATAATCGGCTGGTGCACACTAATCTTCACTTAGGCCTATTTTTGTATGGAACTAACATAAATTTAAAAAACTTACTTTAGAATGAGTTAATCCAAGAATACACCGGAATTTTGATATGTATTTCTTTAAATCACGCGCGCATTCCAATCGCAAGCACTCAAACGAAGGCTTTACGCTGTGACGTCACAGCAGCTAAATTTCTCATGTTAATGGCCTCCTCTAGGTAGCGCTCTTGTCTTTTTCGCGCACGGCCTTGTTTCCAGCCACTTAGCAAAATAGATGATTCTCGACATTCTATTTCAATTTTCAAAAATTGTAACAATTCCATAACATTGAATTTATTTTCTTCCGTTTTTGCTAAGTGTTTTCTATTAAAATCTAAAACTAGATCCTCGGGTATTAATTTAAGGAGAATTGGCTGAAGTAAATGACCATACATTCCAGATGTAACGTTAAGTGACTCTAAGCTTCTGATCTGTATTTTACAAATGTCATATAATTTTCTCAGTCCAACTATATTACTTGAATCCTTTACAGGATAAAGATTCAACAGTTTTGACATATGAGCATTAACAACGAGCTCATCTCTTCCAAATCTTTCTTTTAATAACATTAAAGCTTTATCATAATTTTCGTCGGATAATGCGAAGCCATTCACCACATTACCGGCAGATCCTCCTAGTAAGGATTTTAGATACGTAAATTTATCTATTTTTGTTAAGCTTTCGTTTTGATCAATGGAGTTTTAGAATTTATTCCAAAATTCTAACCATAAACATGGGTCCCCAAAATATTTATCGATACTTAATTTAGGTAGACGAACAGAATTGACAGTTCTATTAGAATTAACAGCAGATTCAATAACCGAATTATTTAACGAACCATTCTGTGTACTCAATGCCAAATTTGGGTTAAACTGTGATGAAATACTAGAATCAACTTTAGAGAGTTTATTAATTTGTATTGAAATTCTAGAACATAATAAAGTAATCTTTTCATTGTATTGAAAAGCAGCTTCTATTTCCGTATCAAATTCGTTTTCTTCTGAAATAATTTCTTGAATCTTACTATCTAATTCTCTTAATTGTTTTAACATCTCATTCAAATATTCTAAATGCCCTCTTAAGCTATCAACAGATTGCTCATCAAATTCGCTTTCTAATTTATTTATAAGTTTAGTTACTGCTGTACGAATGACAGCTCTAGACTTTTTCAATTTCTTTTTTTCATCCATTCTTATAATATATAAGTAACTAAATATAACAGTACAATATCAAAAGTAATTTCAAAAACAAAAGCAGTATTTCAAATCAAAGAAATATTCATCAAAAAATAGTAATCAAAATTCTCTAGAAATTCTATAATCAAATCAATTCAATCAATATCAAAGGTTTTATCACATCAATAATATCAATTTCTATATCTATATCTAAAAATCAAAATAATATTTTCAGATGAGTTCTAATTATTTCTATCGAAATTCTATATAAAAGGTATTTCTTACCTTTCTTTCTCTTTCAACGCAGCCAGTATCCGAAAGCGAAAGCGATATTCTAAATCATGATACTATCACATCCGACTTCCTGTTTCCCGGCCGATGCACCAAAAAAAATGACTGATGTATATGGCGCCAGAACTTCCATCAAATAAATCTAAATGTAATCGCGCCATTCTAACTCTATTATGTGGTTCAGTTATTTAATAATCTACATCTAAAATCTATTTCTAGCTTTCAATGAATCGAAGATATCATAAAACACAGAATAACATTTATTGACGAACACGAACACAAAGCAACATCGTTTCACGTTACATCTCTAATAAGGCATTACAAATTCTGAATCACAAAGTAATAAAAAAGAAGCGTATCCAAGTTCAACAGAAACTGCGCATGCGCCGCTTTCCTGATCACTACAACTGGAATAGGGGAAAGGCGTCTCTAAGACGGAACACATTGTTTAAGTAATACTCGTCTGCACCAATGCTATTCTTCGCGTTCAAAGTCTTTTCTAGAATTGTAACAATACTTTATTCACCGAAAGCTATTCATAAACATTTTAATATTTATTAGTGTCAATTCTGTGACACATCACGTTTTTTTAATTATTTATTTATTTTCTAAGTACAGGGTTAGCAAGAAATAAGTTACGCACTTCAGAGGGCTCTAAAATGCGTTCTAATGATCTAAATGGGATAAAATTTGATCTACAGATTATTGAGATGATGCGCTTTGCATTTATTAAATAAATAAAAAAAATAGTACGAAACTTTACCGTTAGGTGGTTTTGTAATACACATAAAACCATTTAATATGGTTTATAATTGTTAAATAAAGGGAAATTAAAAGTGCAGTCAATATGTCCTCCTTCATTTTCAACAATATGCTCTTATCGAAGAACCATATTTTCTATAGATGACTGGAGTGCGTTTACCAGGATATTAAGAATACGGCGCCGAATGTTGCCCTTCAGATCTGGTAGAGATGATGGCCTTTGACAGTAGATATTGTCCTTCAAATCACCCCACAACCAAAAGACGCAAGGGGTGATGTCCGGCGAGGGAGGAGGCCATGCTATAGGGAAATGACGGCTGATAACTCGTGCTTCTGTGAAATGCTGTTTTAACACTCGCTTTACACGATGATCAGTATGATGCGGTGCACCATCCTGCATGACAATGATGTCTTGAAGGCATCCACGCTATAGAAGATTTGGGATTACAAAATCCCTCAGCATATCATGGTACCGTTGTCCTGTGACGGAACAGGTTTGGATTCCATTTGAAGTTCTCTTCAAAGAAATACGGTCCAATGATAAAAGATAGCTGTAAAACCCCATCATACTGTAACTTTTTCAGGATGCAAGGGTTGTTCCAAATTCGACAGTTGCGAGTGTTAACTTGCCCATTGTAGCAAAAGTGGGCCTCATCACTCCACAGAATGTTCCATGACCAAGTTGTGTCAACTACCATTCAAGCAAGGAACTGAAGTGCACAAGTTTTATGGATCTCTAAGTCCCCGTCCTGCAACAGGTGCACAAACTTGATTTTGTATGGATAAAAATGCAAAATCTGCCGTACGATTTTTCGTGCAGTTGAATACGGCATATCCAGAACACGGAAAACAACTGGAAAACTCACACTATTATACGGCGACTGACTGCTGGTTCAGAGAGCACAGGCGCAACATTTTCAATGCTGGAAGACGAGAATGTTTTTTTTTTTTTTTTTTTTTTTTTACCGTCCTCTACCTGGACGAATGCAAGTTGCCCACTTTTTTCAAATTTCTGCATCATCTTGCATAGGGCTCGTGGAGACATTCAACCTCTTCGTATTTACTTCATACGATGAAATTCCTTTAGAGCTGCAACGGAGTTTTGTTGGTTCTGGTAGTGCAATTTCACCAGTAGTGCTTTTTCTTGCAACCTGGGCATGACGAACAGACAAGCAACTAATGTTCGTGCAGAATCCGTCTTCTTTTTATCCAAAGAAAACTGGTAATAGACATGCGCTGTAACGCAAATTATGTTCCACATTTTCAGTATATACAAATAAATGCCATTTGAGTTACAATGCCATCTATTGGTGAATTTTTGTACTATTTTTTTAATTAATAAATGTAAAGGACATCATCTGAATAAACTACAGTTCAAATTTTATCTTATTTGGACCAATAGAACGTATATTAGAGCCCTCTGAAGTCGGTAACTTATTTCTTGCTGACCCTATATATTGATCATCATTTTGATCAGGCCGAATGATGATTTTAAAAACATTAAGGAAATATCCGACTGGCTGGCTGATCGAGCTAATCGGACATTTTATTGAGAAAATCACTTAAGAAGAACCGAGGCGTAATGATTCCTTTTTATTTTATATAATTTTAAGTTAAACACAAGAATGCTAATAAAAATTATATGAAATTTCAATATTTTGTATTCAGATTTAGTAGATTTTATAAAGTTACACAAGCAAGAAATTCCCTGTAAAATGCATTTAATAACAAATTCAAAAAATGGTAATATATTTTAAATTAGTCATACAGACGATAAAAAAATGTTTCGAAATTTTAAAAATTAGAATTGAATGGATATCTTTGAGATGATATACATTGGCATTGTATTTAAACTTAATTACTCTAAAATATTATTAATATCCTTTTAGCTTCCATAAAAAATATTAGATAATCTAAAATGTCTTATAACAAAAAATTTCAAGGGAAAAAAAAAACTTTAAAAGGTATTTTTATCGCAAAGTTTCAAATGATTACATTCAATATCTTAAGCGTTCACGACTCATAAATATTACATAATTAATATTTAAAATTAATGCATAACACCCAGCTAGCTTCATGCAACCAATACCTTGTTCTTGCAATAGATCTCCTCCTTCATGTTAAAGAATGATGGAGATGAACGTGCGTGTGTACGTTGGCGCTGTACAGGGAAACAGTTGCCGAATTCGGCACATGTATAACTTGGAGGATAAGAATGTGCACTCCGGAGTTATTATTATTTAAATTATAATGAGAATTTAATTAATTAAAAATTAAACTGCATTTTGACGTTTTTCCGTAATAACTTCCAAAAATATTATTACACAAAAATAAATTTAACATCATTTTAAAATATAAAAAAATTGTCTTTCTTTATAGTAACTTAATAACTGAGCAAATTTTTGCCAAATTTTAGTTTTTTTTGTCTTTTTTTAACGCCTGATTTCCAATAATAGATTAATTACAATGTTGACTTAAAGTTCGAACTTTTTTCATTGCTTCATCAACTATGTAATAGCGTGACTTTGTTTCCATAGTTGAAAGCTAAAAGCCAGATTTCTGCTTAATATCTGTATAGTTTATGAAAGGATTTAAAAGAGAAGGAACTATATCGTGAAATTTAGAAGACAGGAGAACTGGTCAGTTACATTTTTAATGGCGCCATTATGTCATGGAATTGAAAGTTGCATGTACATAATAAACAGAATGTGTATATGTAAGAGAAAATTGAATTAACACTTTTTTAATGTCTAACATTTTGCAGAATCATGGACATGAAGTTATATACACACGATTTGAGGAAAATTAAATATAATGTATAATATTCCAAATGAGCCAGCTGATCTCCAAGGCGAGTATTTTTAAATAAAAAGAAACTTCCACTCTATTGCAACTAAAACTGAATGAGTTGTGAAAATTTACACATTACTATCATATAAAAACTCGCGATTTCAGACCGCTTTATCGGACGTCTCAAAGAAGATACACCAATCCAGTTTCCACAAGGTTGATTGCTTTAAAGTTATAATATTCGAAACTTCAAAATCCAGTCAGATTTAAAGTTGTTTTTTTTGTTTTTGTTTTTTTGTATTTAAAAGTTAGAATCTTACACGCTCCGCAATCATATTTCACAGAATATGATTGCGGAAGGACTCCTTTTCTCCTTATTTTACAGTCCTTAGGAAATGTTAATTTAAAAATAGATTTAAAAATTTATACTTCATCATTTTTTGAAGATTATTTATACACCGAAACAAAATAAATAAAAATAAATAAACAAAATAAATATTATTTGACCGAAACAAAATAAATAATGAATATTACTTTTTATATCATTGAAATTCTTTCAAAAATGAAACCAAAAATTGAACGTTATAATAAATCAGATAAATTTATATTTAATTATTCTTTGAGATGTTGAATAAATTATGAAGATTATTCTGTAGAGCGCATAAGATTTCAGTGCCGAACGATTCTATTTTATGAATTTATATTTAAAAGAAACATGACTAGCTTCATCAAAAAAATGATTTTGTATTTAATTTAAAGCTCAAAATTTACGAGAACTGACAGGAAATTTTACAGATTCATCGGAAAAGGAACGAAATGGTTTAAGGCTTTTGTAATAGTATGATTCATATGACAATCAAAATTTGAAGCTTAAAAATATTTTGCTGGAGAAGCTATTAAGAGAAAAGGTTACATAAAATATTATTTAAAAATTTTAATGGATATTAATCCCGGCAAACTAGCTAGTCGTCAAAGAGCACGTCAAACCTCATTTATTTAAATCGTTAGGTTTTAAATAATCAGATTTAAATACATATGAATATACAGATAGATAGGCGATCAATCAATTCAAGGATCTGCTTCAAAATTTGACATGAATCTGCAGTTTACATGCTTAAACAAGACCTAATTTTATCCATTTTGTCCATTTTACAGTTATGGCGCTCACTTGTTTACGGAATGGAAAACTTTCTGTTAATGGATTTATTCAAAATTTAAGATAAGTCTACAAATTTGTTGTAAAGATGTTATTTGAGTGCGAAACCCATACACCGAATTTCATTTATCTATCTCGTATCTTTTATTAACTGTTAACAGATATATATATATACTACTCTAAAACCTTTTTTTTTTTTCTTTCAGATTCGCAGACGCCAAAAATGTTGAAATTGGAATACCAGAATTGAATATTTTGCTATTTGCAGGACTTCCTCTTTATATACTTGCTATATAAAGGCCTTATCACACGGCCAAATACCGTCTGCACTTTCGTGGGCAAACGCGCACGGAAAAATGTGTGTAGTGACGTCATGTGGGGATTTGCTGTATGGTAAACCTAAAACACAGGTGTAGTTTATGGCTAATTTATCGCTCTTTATTCGCTTTTTCTGTTTGGTGAATATCTGTAGTTTACACATTTCGTTAGTTGGATTCCTGTTCATACATTCCATACATTATATCCTGGGATATATTGCTGTTTCATCAATTTTGTTAATTTTTCAGTAATAATGACAGGTTTACGTACAAAAAAAATCTAATAATTGCATAATGTATCTGTATTGGTATTTCATAGATTAAATTGTGAAAATCAAATTGAACACAGAAATATGCTAAAAAAGCGATTTTGTGAGTTGGATGTGCAATTAATTTTAAAAATAAAAACTTCACTATTATTTATTAATCAAAGCATTAAACAATAACAGAATTATTCATATTCTTCAGTTCCCTTAAATGTACTATATAATGTGCTGAACAATATTTCAGAGGTAAGAAAATTAATTGATCCTTATTAGCTTTCACAACAGCAAAGAATTAAATAATTTTTCAACTGTATGGAAGATGTTAATTACATATTTTAGAAATTCAAAAATTATACCATTATTTAAAAAAAAATTAAAGATTTAATCTGATCAAATACAGTTCACAAAAAGAAGACAGTTCACATAAACATTAATAATTTTTTTATTTCTGAAAATAAATTTTCTTAGTTTCAATGACTATCTACGGGTGTCAATATCTCTTCGTCTTCTGATAATTATTGTACGAATTTCTTCGTGTAGCATTTGTCTTTAATAATGAATATTCAGTGAATTCCAAATAGCCGGTTTTTGATGAATAAAGTCGATCAAAACCCATTTTTTATCACACGACCATAGAACATTTTGGAAATGTGTTTACAAATTAGTTTCATATTGGCGCCAATCGCGCCATTCTTGGCAACTACGTCAGTACCAAAGCCATGCACGATTGATTGAATTTCGTTTGCAAACAATCTTTCCGTCGCTATCGTCTACATTTTCAAGCAGGTTTGAAAAAGCTCACGATGACGGAAAACTTGCTTGACCGGTTGCCTGCGGGTAAAAACGGAAAATTGCCCACGAAAGTGTAGACGGTATTTGCCCGTGTGATAAGGCCTTAAGAAGATAGATATTTAAAATAGAACATGCGGTCATAGTTGAATTCCTAAAAAAAAGTGTCTTAAAATTTCTTAAGAAGTACCTAATTCTATTCCACAAAAAAGTATCTTCAAAAAAGTGTCTTAATATTGACATTTTATTCAAGTAATCAAAATAATTTTATTTATGTGGTCTAAATTTTATCCATAGCTTTATTATAAAACGAACCGCCTTCGGAGAAAGATTGTTAGTCCAAAATATTTAGAATAAAAACATTCAGTAAATGTAATCTTGCTTTCATAAATTGTATATCTTAAGAAATCAAATAAAGTGTGTTAATCCTTTAAAGGGCTATTTTTTCTAGTCATATTATATTAAAATATTTTTAGACTTGGAATTAGAATAAGAAAAGGGATTCATTTATCTTATTAGATAAATTTAATTTGATTAATTAATTAATTTGGTTAATTAATAATTAAGTAACAAATCAAGATACATCATTTTGTTTGAGATAAAGAACTGAAGCATCTAAGTTTCTGTCTTTCTAAAACAGTTTGTCAGTACGTATGCCAACCTACATAATTTCATACAAAGATTGATAAATTTGATGGGAAGCATACTTCCCACAGCCCTAGAAAGGGTTAAATCATACTTTTCTATATCTCATTCCCTATCTAGTAACATCTCTAAAGTTGAATGCTATGTAGCTGGTGCTTCACAGGACAGACAATTTGACTTACAGATACAAATATACATATATGCTAAAGAGGGTAAGAATGTGCACCCCAGAGCGATTTTTTAAAAATTTTATTTCATTAAAAATGAGCTGAAATTTTCCTGATGACTTCCGAAAATATTATTGCATAAAAGTAAATTTCACACCATTTCAAAATTTTAACAAATGCATTTTTTTAATAATATCAATTTCAAAGCTGCATAGATATTTTCTTTCACAGAATTTCGACAATTTTTACTTTCTTATATACCAAATATAGAGAGAATGTTGCAAACTCGAACTCGAGATTTTGACGAATCTCCACTTTTGACCTCCCTGAGTTCACGTTTTCCCCATTTTTGGATAATGTTTGTCCTACTCTGTGTCTGTGACAAAGATAACTCAGAAATGCTTTGAGCAAGACGAATGAAATTTATTATATAACCTCTACACAAAAATATTAGATTTCTATCAAATCTTGAGCAAAATCTATTCAGAGGAGGTCTCTCTGTCCAGCTGTTTGAATCTAAGTTAATATGATAACACCAAACCGAAGAGAAGTAGGTGGATAAAATTAGGTACATATATTTAATATCTATATTGTCCCTAATAGCACACATATATTTTACAACATTGTATGATATTAAACAATGTTCGCAATAGTGTCTAATATCGTTAAATATGGGGTCAATTCACGGTCACGTGTCAAGTACCAAACAAACCGCTTCTGTTCAATTTTCAACCGTTCTGCGCATGTCGTGATGTCTGCCGATCTTTAGTAAATATTACGCTAACCGATCAATTATTAAAAACTTCTGATTTTTTTTTAAAGATATATTTTTGAATTATTTTCTCCAAATTTTCTTAGTTATATAATTTTATTTCTTATATTAAAATTTTAATTAGTATTTTCAATGGAATTATTGTTTTTGCATAATTACTTAACATCGCTTTTTAATTCGTTTGGTGCCGCTTTAATCTTTCTTTTCCCATATCCTCACCCCCCCCCCCTTTTTATCCGAAGGATACATTTTGACAAATGATATAGCAGTATTTTTGAAAAATTACATATGTTCTTTTTTACATATTATTTAAATAGTATTGAATGTTGAATCTTATGAATATAGTTCCCCCATTTAGTTCTTTTTAAAAATAATTATTATTTTAAGATAAGTTAATATTTTAAAGCTTACTAATAAAATTACAATTTTTTTTCTTATGTAATTACTTTTATAAATATTGAGACTTTGATGTTTTCAGTTTGCTTAGAGGTGAGAACATGAAACTCAAATTAGTATGTCTATATCTATACTTATAATAAAGCTCAATGTGTGTGTGTGTGTGTTGGCGCTCTACAGGCCAGACCGTTTGACCTACAGCTACCAAATTTGGTACATGTATACCTTGGAGGTTGGGAATGTGCACCTGGGGTTCCTTTTTTCGAATTTTTAATAACAATTATTAATTAAAAACTGACTTTTCCGCCAAAAAAATCTTCCATTTTCCCCACCGCCAAATGAGAAAAGCTTTAATTTTTTTTTCTCCCAAAAGTAATGAGGCTAGGGTTAAAATTTTTCGGCGGATTATTTCAATCGATTCTGTTTATTTTCTTAATATTTGATGCATTTAAAATTAAACATTGTTAATTAATCGATCTTTCAGATTCATTCTGAAGTACTTTTGAATTAAAATAAAACAGAATAAAGGAAATTAAAAATTTCTAATCCGCATAGCGTTACCCCAACTGGCGTAGAAAAAATCACGTATTTGCGTTACGTAACTGGGGAAGAAAATTCACGCATGCGCATTCTGTTCTGATTGTTGCCATGACAACCGTTATCAATGGATGATTTAAATTATTTTTCAGTTAGTCGCATGCTTTTGTAAGTAAAGTGTATTTATGTTAGTTATATATTTTTTATATATGCTTATAGTTTTAAGTACATCGTTTTTTAAGTAGTTTTTTTAAAACCTGTTTTCAACCGTTTATTTTAAACGATTCGTTTTATTTTCTTAGTGTTTGATGCATTTAAAATTAAACATTGTTAATTAATCGATCTGTTCATGATGAATCTAAGAAAATTTTGCTGACAAATTCTTGAGATATTACATAAACTAAAAAAGATATTCTTTAGTCCCCATAAAGTTTGAACGCTGAGTGACTCTATTATCAGTAATCATATTATTAAAAAAAAAATGCTTTGTTTCAGTAAAAAATATTATTATATTAATTGAAGATTAATTCTTTCGACTTTAATTTAAAGCATAAATTCTACGGGTGCTAACAGAAAATGAGAGATACATATTACGGTATGACTGAAGGCCTTTATAATATTATGAATGAATTATATGACAATCAAAATTTGAAGTTTTAAAATATTTTGATGAAGAAGCTATTAAAGTGGAAATTGTATAAAATATTTAATTATTAAAATTTTAACGAACATTAAGATTGGCGAACCGGCTGGTCGCCAAAGGCGGCTAGTATTGAATAAATTATGTTTACAATATCGAATGGGGTCAATTCATGTGTCGTAAAAGTCACATGTCATTAGCTATCCGCGCATGGGATTTAAGTTTCATTCGCACCGCTTTCGTCGATTAGTCTGCCATTAACGTTCTCCGCCAAGTATGAAGCGGACTTTTTTTGTTTACATTTGAAGATATAATTTCTGAGTCATTTTTTTAATTCTTATTATGTGCTAAAAAAGGAAATACTGGTGTGCTGATGGATGCTTCAATGCGAAACACAATAGTGACTGTCATGATAAAATGTTTTCTTATTTTCCTTTCAATAATTCTGACTAGGGTTGGTACCTTTGGTATAGATTTTTTCAAGCCTTCGAAGTCGGTGATATGCTCCGATCATTTTGAAGAATTCATTCAGTGTGTGTCCATTTATGAAATCGTAAATGGAATTCCAGTAATCGAAAATGTTCCAGTAAATTTTGAGAAAAATTCTTCGAAAAAAAGAATTTGGTAAGCGATTTGTCAACAAAAACAATCAAACAAAATCGTGAGAGCATTTCTAATTTACTTTATTCTCATTTGATGAAATTTCTGAAAATTTTGAATATGCTTAGAAGGTTTTAAAATGTTTACATGAATATTACATTGCATTTTCTAAAAAATCTTATCTAAATTTAATTAATGTAAGTAAACAAACTCCTGCTGCAAAAATAACAATTGCTGTAATGCTAAACTTAGGTGGAAATGAATAAATTTCTTCAAGATTTATTTAATAAGTGAAATCTTTACTAACCACTGAAAATTGAATTTTCTTATTGACTGTTATAATACATATATAATTGGTGTATTTTATTAAAAGTGCTCTTAAATTGATAAATTGAATGCTATATATAAGAAATATGTATATATATTTAAGTTTTGAAAATACATGTCATTTAACTAAGTATATAAATTAGTTATGTATAAAAACCATTAATTAACATCAAATAATTTTTGCATTTGATTTTTAGTTTTTGGCATTGTAATAAAATACATTATGAGGTTTTAATTTTTTATTATGAACCTTAAAGTTTTCTTTATCTTTTAGTAATTAGTGTTATTCAGTTATTGCTGGGTAATCTTGTCTAATAACATAAGAGCAAAATGGATGGCTCCAGAAAGCATTATTACTAGTTTTCTAATTACATTTGCAGATTTGTGATGGATTCAAAGTGAATTTATATCAAACAACTTTTCTATTGTTAAAAATGAAATGTCAATAGTTTATTGTATTTAAACTGAAATTGACTGTTATCATAATATCATGTTATGCCATTGTGCACCTCGGTGATTTCTGTTTTAATAAATACAGGTCTTTTCATTGAAAATCAATTTCCATATCAGCATTTATTATATAATATTTATTCCCAACTTCATTGGTACATGCATGTTTCACTCTTTTTTTTTTCCCTATTTTTTTAACCTATCAATTTTGAATTATAAAATTCTGTAAAAGTATAAAAATGTTTCTTCCAACTCATCTTTATATCCTATTTAACTTTCTCTCTCTCTATATATATATATCATGACCTTATTCTTGTTTATTAAATTTACTGTATTGTATGTTTTATTTTATGATATTCATTCAATATGATTTTTATCAATGTAACTTTAACATTTAAAAAGAATTTCATAAATGTTCTGCTTTAAAAGTATATTGTTCAACATAATGTATTTATTCGTGCTAAAAAAAAAAATGTTGTTTAGTATTTGGAATGTTTCTGTTGAATAAAATTGATTTCAACATTTACATTGACATTCTTGTCATACTGTGTTTATATTTTTTCTAAGTGTCTAGAAAAATAAATGTTGATAAATAGTTTTTTAGTTTTTTGAATTAGTGAGTACATTGTAACATCCATTTGATCATATTTTTTCAAATAATTATCATATATATTTCATCTATATATATATATATATTTGTAATGTGTAAATAAAAAATATGAAAGTGTAATTTTGTTTGTTTTCTTTTAATGATCTCTACAAATTAAAATGAAATAACTGATTCATAGTTGCATACATTTTAACAAAAATGTATCTATACCTTTTATATTTCATAATTTGAAATTGTAAACATAATTTATTCAATATGTACTAATTTGAATTTCATGTTCTTTCCTCTGAGCAAACTGAAAACATCAAAGTCTCAATATTAATAAAAATCATTACAGAAGAAAAAAAAAATGTAATGATTTTATTAGTAAGCTTTAAAATATTAATTTATCTAAGAGTAATAATTTATTTTTAAAAAGAACTATATTTATAAGAGTCAACATTCAATAATATGTAAAAAAAAGAACATGTGTAATTTTTCAAAAATACTGCCATAGTCATTTGTCAAAATGTATCCTTTAAATAAAAAAGGATTTGGGAAAGGAAAGAATAAAGCAGCACCAAACGAATTAAAAAGTGACGTTAATTAATTATGCAAAAACAATAATTCCATTGAAAATACTAATTAAAATTTTAATATAAGAAATAAAATTATATAACTACAAAAATTTGGAGAAAATAATTCAAAATAATATCTTTAAAAAAAATCAGAAGTTTTTAATAATTGATCAGTTAGCGTAACATTTACTAAACAATGGTTTCATCAACGTTATCGGCAGACATCCCGAAATGCGCAGAACGGTTGAAAATTGAACAGAAACCGTTTGTTTGGTAAATGACACGTGACCGTGAATTGACCCCATCATGAAATATAAAAGGTATGGGTACCTTTTTTTAAATCTATGCAACTTATGAATAAAAAGTTTATTTTAATTTGTAGAAATCATTAAAGGAAAACAAACAAAATCACGCTTTCATAATTTTTATTTACACATTACATGTATATATATAGAAAGAGAGAGAGAAATAAAATATGATCAAATGTATGTTTCAAAGTACTCACTAATTCAAAAAACAAACAAACTATTTTCTATTTATCAACATTTCTTTTTCTAGACACTTAGAAATAATATAAACACAGTACAACAAGAATGTCAATGCAAATGATGAAATCAATTTTATTCAACAGAAACATCCTAGATACTAGAGAAAAGTTTTTTTCATCGCTAATAAAAACATAATGTTGAACAATATACTTTTAAAGCAGAACATTTATGAAATTTTTTTACCTGCTAAAGTTACATTGATAAAAATTACATTGAATGAATATCATAAAATAAAACAAAAACATACAATACAGTAAATTTAATAAAGAAGAAGGTCATGATATATATATATATATATATATATATATATATATATATATACAGAGAGAAAGAGAGAGAAGTTAAATAGGATATAAAGAGGAGTTGAAAGAAACACTTATGCTTTCACAGAATTTTATAATTCAAAATTGATATGTCAGAGAAATAGAAGAAAAAAAAAGTGAAACATGCATGAAGTTGGGAATAAATATTATATAATAAATGCTGATATGGAAATTGATTTTCAATGAAAAGACCTGTATTTATTAAAACAGAATTCACCGAGGTGCACAATGGCATAACATGATATTATGATAACAGTCAATTTCAGTTTAAATACAATAAACTATTCACATTTCGTTTTTAACAATAGAAAAGTTGTTTGATATAAATTCACTTTGAATCCATCACAAATCTGCAAATGTAATTAGAAAACTAGTAATATTCACTTCCACCTAAGTTTAACATTATAGGTTTTTGCAACAGGAGTTTGTTTACTTACATTAATTAAATTTAGATAAGATTTTGTAAAAAAATGCAATGTAATATTCATGTAAGCATATTCAAAATTATCAGAAATTTCATCAAATATGAATAAAGTAAATTAGAAATGCACTCACGATTTTGTTGATGGTTTTTAAAGGCAAATCCTTTACCGATTTCTTTTTCTTCGAAGAGTTTTTCTAACAAATTACTGGAACAGCTACATTTAATAAATGGACACACACTGAATAAATTCTTCAAAATGATCGGAGCATATCACCGACTTTGAAGGCTTGAAAAAATCTATACCAAAGCTATCAACCCAAGTCAGGATTGTTAAAATTAAAATAAGAAAACATTTTATCATGACAGTCACTCTTGTGTTTCGCATTAAAGCATGCATCCATCAGCACACCAGTACTTCCTCTGTTAACACATAATAAGAGGAAAGAAAATGACTCAAAAATTATAACTTCAAATGTAAACAAAAAATCCGCTTCATACTTGGCGGAGAACGAAAGCGGTGAAACTTAAATGCCATGCGCACGAAGTACATGACATGGGACTTTTACCTCACATGAATTGACCCCATTAAATGATATAATATAATATCTAATTATTAATTTTTAAAAAAAGATGAAAATCTTTTTATATTTTAAGTATATATGTGTGTGTGTGTGTATGTAAATACTCTTGGCACCAATTTCTGATCCAAAAAATTATATCAACAAGTTTAATCAAACTATTATTTGTAGACAATCCTGTAAAAAGGCTATATTTAGTACTTTTTATTGGTATAACAACTTTAGCAATATGCAAAAAAAATGTTAATGATACTGATTGTTTTTTTTTATTATCATAAAAATACATAATCAAAAAATTAAAAAAATGCAATTTGTTTTCGCCGATTCTATGAAAATTTTAGGCACTTTTCCCCTATGTATCTGAGTTTTTCAGCCTAATTTCTAAAAAGAAACACACAAAAATATCATTATAATGAACAAAAGAAGCTTAAAGATTACATAGATGTAACTGGAACAGGGATAATGTAAGCACAAACCGAAACTTGAATTGAAAAGGAAGAGAAAATATAAATTGTTATAAAATATAAGTTTGAAAATAATGCAGGAAATAATTATTCAATACAACTTCAAGAATAGAAAGCAACTAAACAAGCGATACTAAATATTTAAAATACAGCCAAAAAAATAATAAATTATTATTATTGATATAGGGAGTAATTTATTTTTTTAAAAAAAAGCAGTTTAATTATATAAGTAATTAATTTACTAATTAGCATATAACGGAACTTTAATTATTCATTTTCCTTAATAATATCATTATTCAATGGAACTTTATGCGACAGCGAGGGCAAAAAAATAAAAATAAACAAGAACGGATGTACAAGAACGAATAACCGCATTACAGAGAAGGCCAAAAAAAAGATTAAGAACTATTTGCTAAAGCGGATGCACAAGAACTGCTTCACACCTAAACGATCGGTGGTTCATATCATTCGCAGGGAGAAACGAATGGGTAACCGACGTCGGTGAGCTATCCCTCACTTTCTTTACTACTTGGCGATAACCTTTGGCGACCATCCAGATCTTCGTAAGTACCCCCGCAAGATTCATTGTGTGTTTAACAAACTAGTGAATGTAACCCAATTCTATCAAGTGGTTTACACTGATTTCATAGCTTTTAAATGATGGGTACAAGTTCAAACCTGAGATTTGTTATACTTTACAGACAATGTACAAAAAAGATTTTACACAATTAAAAAAAAAATCAATTATTTGGTTAAAAGAACTAGGAGCCACCACTCACATGACGTTATAGATTATTACACATTGAGCTCTAATATAAAATGTTTTGAATGATACAGCAAATGGCCACTGTGCAATCTCTAATAAATAATAAAATCACTGGATATCACAGCATTATTTATTTGACTGTTCTTCCATCTTCTTCCCATCAGCAACATTCTCCTTCATGAGTTTCTCCTCCAGTTCAAGGGCTTTCTCTTTCACCAGGAGGTCAATGATGCCCTTCATTTGCTCTGGTGTGACCTTCACATTGTCCTCTCTGAGAATCTCGATCAACTATATGAACAGAAAGGGAAGTTTTAAGTATCAAAAGTAAAAACTTCATTGTCAACAAAGGTATGAAGTAAAACATGAATATAATAAACAATCCAATTTTAAGGAAAAAAAGTTTCTATTTTTTTATGATATTATATGCCATGTATAATCAACTGGAAAGCCACTGAATTTAATAGATGATAGAATGAGGATACAGAGGGTAAAAGATATTGAGCCCAAAAAATTGTTTAAGAAAAGTCACAGAAAATAGAAATGGTATAGTAATGTTATAAATATCAAGGTAAACATTCAAAGCAATTCAGTGTTGTCAATAAATGGTTGACAATAAATGTGGTTGTAAATCATGTTGTTGGCAATAAATAAATAGATGTATTAAAAAATAATTTCAGTGCAATCCTGTGTTATTAAAATATATTCACTTTTCCTGAAGGGTGTAAAAGACAAAGAAAATTAAACACGCTTTAGTAAAAGAGAAAGATGATGATGAGAAGGTATAGGATGAAGATGCCAAGCAATCAAGAAAATTACATGAATTGCAAACGTTTATATACAATTTTTTGAAGCAGTAATTTAGCCTAGCATGTGATATAAAGAGGCTTTATGGTGTACAGATTGAATTTTTAAAATTCTAGAGATAACATATAGTTTGATGTGATGCAATAGTCTGGAAGCCAACAGACTATTGAAGATATATGACGTCTTACTGAGAAAAGAAAAGTTTTCACGAAAAGATAAATACAATAATTTAAAACAATGTTTGAAATTTTTGACAAATTGAAAAGCATGAGCAACAGGTTTCACCTACAGCAGTTTCATATATGGAATCATAAAATATGAATAAATAAATTATACATAGAAATATCTATTCAATTATCTGAAAAAATGTTTTTCTGACATTATTGAAGTTTTATTGTGCAGTTGGTTAAGAGAGATTCAACTGTTCAATATAATTTTCACTTAATATTAAAATCCCTCACTATTTTTTATCTAATATTATTAAAAAGGTATAATTGGTTGATTACCATAGAATCACTGTTAAATAGAATATTTACCAATTATTAGAGCTGAATAATATTCAGAATACATATATAGTTACGCCAATATTTGAAATATTTAATTTAGAATTTTCTACTTAATATTCAAAACCTTAAATCAAGTATGACTTTTAACTTAATTTTTTGTAAAATTATTTTTTAAAAAAGGCATAAAAATTTATTATAATCAATGACGTTTTACAACAATGGCATTTACCAAAATATGAATTTATTTTCCATCAGAATCAGAATCCATAATATGCCTTCTGATTAGAATATAATCAACTGAATATCTGTTGAAACTATAAATAGATAAAAAAAAAAAAAAAGTTAGCAGATTCACAGCTCTGATTGGTATATTGTCAAGGTTGACATCAATTCAAAGAAAAAGCCACTTAATTTCAGTGCTGCATCTTGCCCTTCAATATGAATAGCATTATTTTTACAGTAAAAAGCCTATTGAAAACTGGTAAAGCCTATTTATTTGAACAGACAAAATGCCACAAAAGCATTGTGTGTCTATCATAGAAACTATTGACTATGACAACACCTATGCTCGATGCAAACTATATGGAATTTGATGTGCAAATTGGAAAAAATTGATTGCACATGCGTTTGATCTCACCATAGATTAAATTTTTTGAAAATGCATACCTTTATCTTACAAAATTTCATTAGTCTTTAATTTTACATCTGTTAGTATTTTACAGTTTGCAAAATTCTATGCCATTGTTAAGGATGATAATCATATGTGCTTATTTTTTGTGGATCAGCAACATCATTTGAAACAATGATATAGTCATTTTGACATAATGTTGATGCAAGATGGCAGAAACTTCATAGATGAAAGACACATGTAGAGCCTTCTGCCAGATGTTTAAGACAACTTTGATGACAGAATTATTTTTAACTATTTGTCTCGTCTTCCTGTAGTTGCCAAGTCTATCCGTTCTCATACCAATAGATTCTTGGCAGTGCAAACATCTGAAATCCAAAGTGTATGCCTAAAATCTCTAAATAGTGTGCTAATTTGAAAGATCTCATCCACTGTGAGATTTAACAGATTCATCATCACTTGGCATGTACTGCAGTACATTGGACAATCTGCTGTATGCGAAGTTTCACTATGTATAAGGCTAGACAAATAAAAAAATTATATTTGTTTTTGTCTTTTTCTATATCTATATTTCCATTTTTTACATTAAAAATATCAAACTTCGTTTTAAGACTTCACATTTCTGTGAAGTAAAGTTACTGTTGCCACTATAACAATAACTAAGAGTGTTGGAACATTCATTTTATTGCCATTTTTGAATGCATACTGTATAATATAAATGCTCAAAATCTAAGTATATTCCCTCAAATCATATACTTGCTGGGGCATATTATATTGGAAAAGTTTACATCAGTCACTTTACATATTTTTTGCATAAATTATTTTATTTCTACAACAAAAAGCATTCTGTAGATTTCATTCCATTCAATCATTTGCAAAGACAGTACTTTTTAGAAGTCATTGTAAAAGCAACAGCAAATATATATATATATAATATTATTGCATCAATATTAGAGAGTCAATCAAAATTTCTAAATGAAACTGATGTGCACCATAAAGAGTTTTTTGAAATTTTAATCAATTAATGAGTTGAATTTTAGAATTTTAAAAAAATAATGTCCAAAAATATAATTGTAAAAATTTTTTAAATCATTCCAAAATTTAAAAAAATTATCTTTTTATCAAAACTAATTAAAAAATCACACAAATTTTTTCTCATTTTTTTTTCGCCACTTCCAATATCAGATTACATTGTTGAACTGAAATTCAAATTGTTTAAGATGTTCCACCAAATATTTAATCACATGATTTTCTTCTATTGTTAGAAGAAAATCACTATTACTAGGGAAGAAAGATCCTGTTAAATATTTGAGTAATTTAGGAGAGGAATAAAAAATGTGGAGTTACAATACTGTGAAATTTAAAAGTTAGATGAACCAGAGTTCTACATTTTTAACAGTGCTATGATATCATAGGACTAGTCTACATTAGAAGCGAACATAATAAACAGAACATAGGTAAGAGGGTTAAAATTATAAAACTTTAATGTTTAACAATTTGATGAATTTGAAATTATATCTAAATGATTAAACTGAAATTACATATAACCAATATCTCTGGTAAACCAGTTGGTTGACAAAAGAATAATAATAAAAAATTATTGCTATTTGGCAAAATAATGCATTTGTAAGGTTGAAAATGTCAAAATTAAATTCTTAGCAAAACTCAAGCATTTCCAAACATGCAAATTTCAAGCATATTCTGAAAGCATATAATTTACCTTCAACACATGATCAATCTCTACAGCTCCATCATGGTCTACATCCATTTTCTCCAGAACATCGGCTATCCTCTGGAGCCTGGTGTCATCCGACACCTTCTGAATCCGTTTGATGGCAAGAACCAACTCATTGATACCTATGATGTCATCTCTGATACAAGAAAACAGAAAAATATTATTTGCATGCAATTTTCTTTGTTTTCATATATTTAAATTTTTGAAAGAAAGGAAGAATGAAGAGAAGTTTAAATTTTAATTTGTTTTATATATACATTAGTGCTAAAAGAATCTTTCTAAAAAATGTTATTAAATAATAACTGTTAAAATAATTAAATAATAAATATTATTCCTATACATGTATTTTAACCTACTAAATCATAATTTCGACATTTTATTCTGTTGTTTACCAGGGCACACTGGTATTCCAGAAATGACCAATCCGATGCTGCAGCAAAACAATGAAAAAATTGTTCCTTTTCAAGATATAGACATTATTTTAAATTTACATTTTTACATGGAAATGCTCATTGGATTCACAATTAAATAATAAAACATCTCAATCAACCATCTGTTACTGGATTTAAAGCTGACTGTCTAAACCGTTGACTGAAAGTCACGCTAAGAAGATTTCACCTTGGTCACTTTTATTTCACCCACGAGCATCTAATTCATTCGGATTCAATTCTAGCATGATCAAGATGCAATATAATCCTTTTTGTTCCATACAATTTATTTGAATATATAAAATATCAATTGTTAAGAATTATCCTAATCTGGGAGAGAGGCTAGGCACTCTTTACCATACCAACATTTTCTCATTTTTTCGTGACATTGGTTTCATGCACAGTATTTAATTCCTCATTATCTTTTTTCTTTTTAACCTTTGGATTTTCTATACTGTTCTTTTATATCAATATAGTTTTAATATTTGTAATTTATAACATGCATGAGTTTGGTACAGCTTGGCCAGTACTGGCCCTTCTGTCCATAAAAAACAAATCAATAAAATGTTATAATCTTTATTGTGATACTATATATATATATATATATAGGATTGTGTCAGATTGAAAAATTATCTTATGTCTGCTGATCTGTTTTTTTTTTTTTTTAAAGATGCATTATGTAAGCTTTTAAGAGTACTGTCAGTGGATTGATTAAAATGCATTTTGCTAAAAATTGCATGAAATCAGAGAAGTAGAGAAACTGCCATATCAATGGATGTCAACAAACACCAATATTATCATGAATGAAAATATACAACTGATCATTAAACTGTTGTAACTAATATAAATGTTTACAAACTAAAGGTCCAGTAATATTACAAAGCATTTACACTGCATCAAAATAGCAACTTGTAATCAATATTGTTTTATTATTATATTGGATTATTTTGGAACAATTTGGAATCTTGCAATTTCAAACTTCGATCATATGACAATAATAATATCTTAGATAGCACCTGCTTTCCAAAATATGGCAATGCACCAGTAAGAAGACAGATTGCTAATGAGGGAAATTAAGATCACCATTGGCAATAACGAAAAACAAAAGACCTTATTATCTAAAAACACAAAACTTTCCCCTTTTTTTGTTTGTCAAATGCCCTTAGTAACAGTGTTTAGTTTTTCCTTTAGCCAGCAGTCTAACAGTTAAATCTCATAATCATAATTAATTGCAATTCAAGTAAACTTAATAACATTATTTGCATTGACCAACCAAGTAAATTTTTCGAGCACATTAAAAAAAAAAAAAAAAAAAAAATCCAGTTTCAATAATTACAAATTGTGCAATTAACCCCAGATGTTAAATTGAAAGAGGCAAGGTGAAACAAAACGGTAGGATTAATTACATTTAACTCACCGACTGTCAACATTCTAAATAGGAGTCTCATTAAATAAAAGTGGAAGAATCAATTCTTTGAGCACCAAAGTATACATATATCAATGATTTCAAACTATTCGGAAGAATAAATTTTACTTTCAGCTTAAAGCAAAGCTCAAGTCAAAAGTAACTTATATTTTGAAGGAATCTTACTAAGAGGTAAAATTTCTACAGCTGTAGATTTGGCAAATATAAATGAAACTTCAAAATAACAACAAAATATTATTTTACAAAAAAATTAGCTACTTCAAAGCATGCAGAAGGGTGCTAAAACGAATAGTTACTCACAAAAAATAGCAGTTCTTTTATATTAGTTGAAAAATAGCTGTTAGTATTCACTATCAATTTTCATTTTTTTTTTCTTCCCTTTCACAACTTATTAATCTCCTGTCTTTATTAAAACTTCTACCACTGTGATCCAAATCAGTCATCTCAGCTAAAGATCTATAGCAGTTAAAAAACATTTGAGACATACAATAAGCACACAGAGGTAATCTGTCAGCTACAATTTACATTAAATGTAGCTTTAATTCAAAATAAACATTTTTAAAAGCAAAGATTTTGCTATTTTAACAAAATCTTGGATTTGCAAAAAAACTCTTGAATCAAACTTTATACTGAATTCAGCAAAATAACTTAATTATATCCATTTAAAAAAATTTTTTCATTAAAAACAAAGGAATATTTTACAAATATAAGTCAGTCTAGTTCAAATACAAAAAGACTGCAGATGATAATAATAATCAGTTTACAAATGTGTAACAGAATATTATTACTAGATATTTACACTATCACAATATAGCTGCATAAAGTTAACTTCACTGATTCATCTGTCTTGAGCACCATATTTTTCAGAGTGATTTTATATGCAGAATACTAGCTGAAGTATTACAGGATATTAATTAGTAGTATGGGAAAAAAAAACTTTTGTAAATAGCTTAAATTTCTATCATTTTTTAAATGCTCGGAACAATTACTAAAATACTCTTTCTTCAAAACTATACGATAATAATTAAAGCTACAAACATGTTAATGACTAAATAATAATTTCAAAAAATAAACTTAAAAAAAATGAAAATCAAGAATCTCATGCAAGATCTTTTAAATTAACAATACTAATTGCAGTTCCATATAAGAAAATAAAATATGCACTTAAAATACATCCAGATTCAAATGTCTAAAATTCTTCAATAAACTTTGCAATAATTCTTCAACAAGTTCTGTAAAGTATCATTTTATTTTTTAAATAAATAAAGTAATGCATGTTATAAAAACATGAAAATGAAGACCATTTATGACTAATGATACAAAATATAAACAAAAAATACATTAATTTTATTAAAAAAATTAACTGATACATCATAAATTTTAATTCTTTAAGATGGGAAATCCAAAAGATAGAATTCACAAGCAAGTAACATTATTGAACTTTTACTTCATAATTGAAGAGAGGAGGAGTAAGAAAGAATTATAAAAATCAGTTTTAATGAACCGACTTAAATTTAATTACATCCTTACATTACAAAATTATATAAAACAATAATTAATATCCATGAAAGATTCTCAATAAAATGCAGTTAAAGTCTGTAAGTTAAATGCAGTAAAGTAAATGCAAAATAAGTCTATTTTTGTCTATATACATTAATACAATTAAATTAGTTCAGACAGCTTTAGCACCCTCAATGATTTTCATCAGCTGATGATGGAAGTGATTCTGAGGTCAACTTTTGAGGATAAGTTAAGAATTGAGTATAATGTCAATGGAGGAAAAAATATAGTGTTCTGCATGCAGGGTCAAGATTTGTCATTGGTATATCCATATCGGGTAAGACAATTGCATATTTGTATGACCCAAAATGTTACCATTTGGATGTTACTGATAAATTTCGACTCAAGAGATAATGGAAATTGAAATTTTTTCAGTACAGATTTCGACAAATATTTAAAAAATTTGAAGATAATGTCATAATGGAAGAACAAAGAAATTTTGCAAGGATTCTCTAAAAGAAAATCAAAGATTTGATTTCATACAAGAAATTTAATTTTGGTGTGTGGGCCAAATCAATAATCAACCTAATATTTCAATAATTAAAAAATAAGAATTTTGTATATCTAAGCTAAAAAGTGGAGATTGTTTCATTCTATGATAACTCTTAATGTAATCATTTTGGAGTTTAAAATTTTTTTGATAACGTTAATTGATTGATAAAAATAACCAAATTGGATAAAATTAATTATATTTTAATAACATCAAGAGAAAAAAAACCCATTTATCTCAGGGTTATTCATAATCTGTTTCAAAAATAAAAATTTTAAAAATTTATTAGTTTTTACTAATTGAGAATAGTTCCTTAATAGTCTACTTATGTATTGTAAAATCTGTTGAATGATGTTGCATGCCAGGTTTCAAATTAACCTGATAATTAATTCAACTTAACATTTGTTGGAGGGAATTTTTTTTTTTCAATACATTCGTTCTCATTGAAACATCAATTTATTGCATGGTCTTGACCAGAAAACTTTGATAGCTTTTAAAAATTTTACAGACTGAAACTTTTGAACAGCACCACAGTATTGTGATGACTTATTTTTTGTTGAATTGAATTTGTGTTTTAGACACATTTTTCCCAACGGAATGAAGCACAAAACTGCAGTCAAAAAAAGTCAAAACTTGTAGTCAAAAAAAAAAAAAAATCCATACCAAATTTGATATATTCAGTTTTTGAATTATCATGCTTACATATTTTTGAGAATACAGATTGATACGAAGTCAACTCAGAGTTAGATTTAGCTCAACATTTTTATAGGTATTTACACTATAGATTTTAAATCTGTTTACTGAACATCATCTATCTAGTTCTCTTCATTCTGTAATTATTGTGTTAACTTAGAATCAAACAACCAGACTTCCTCTGAACAGATTTTGCTTAAAATTTGATAGAAATCTACAAATTTAATGCAAAGATTATATACCAAATTTCAATAATCTAGCTCAAAGTATTTTTGAGTTATTTTTGTCACAGACAGATGGGTGAACATTTTCCAAAAATATGTTTTTCAAACTCAGGAAGGTCTAAAACATGGAAATTTGTCAAAATCTCAAGTTTGAATTTTTTCATGATTACTATACTTTCTTTATACTATGTAGAAGAGAAAGTAAAAAATAGAATGCCACATTCTTTGTATTTACCTCTCTTTCCCGATGCTGACACCTTCTTTCACTTTGCTATGAATCTGTTGTTGCAAAGTGTCTCTCTGTTGAGACCATCAAGAAGATGGTCCATAGCGGATATCATTTTATCCACTCTTTTGGATAACCTTAAGGCTGCTTTTGACTCATGTATTTCTTTATGTCCTGTTTCAAGGACTACATCTTGAAGCTCTTTAATATCCTATGGACAAGAGAAAAATTGATCATAATAATTCTTGATAAACTACCGACTTAGGAATTTGTCTTTTGAGAAAGTTTTGAAGAAATAAATAAACCATGTTGATGCTGAAGTTTATAAGTTGTGGTTGTCGAATAGGAGCTAAAACTGATCCTGGAAGATTGATATTAATTCCATTTAGTAAGATTAGATGTAACAAACATAATGGAAGTAGAATTAAAAACTGAGGCAAAAGAGTAATTATATTTTTATAAATTTGGAAATGCCACAATACACTTTGGACACACACAATGCACTGACCCCTTAAGAATACGGGTTGTTATTACAGTTTTTTGAGATGCAATGGCAACTTATATTCTTAAGGGAAGGGGGGTGGGGCATATTTTTTCTTTGACAGAGAAACTCAGGTATTCCAGCATTTTGAGGTATCTGAAAAAATATCAGGAATGAAAGGGCTAATGACAATGGTAAACGGAGAAAGCATCAATTCCTATGAAAATGCTGGATATAATAAAAAAAGTCATAAAAATAACTATTTAATTTTTAGGAAATTTAATTTATGCTTAAACAGAAACAGTCTTGAATGGCAGTGAACTGAAGAAAAAAAATTGAATATGGACATACATATATCACTAATGCATTAATACTTAAAGATTTCAATTGCTACAAAATTGCAATAAGTTTCAACTTTTTTTTTTTCTATTTTTGAATATTATTTAAAGGTTTAAACTTGGAAATTTAAATTTAAAATTGAAGGGTTATCAAATTTTTAATTAGAAACCTGAAAAATCTGCTTTTTTTATATAAATAATTTAAAATAATATTTTGCATTAATGAAGTACTAAAAATTGAAGAGATTCAAATTAAACTAACTTGTTTGTACTCAGCCATTTCTTCTTTCAAATCTTCAATTTCTTCCTTTTCAATGATCAATTTATTCTTTTCAGCAGCAATGTTTTCTAGAGCACTTTCAATTTCCTTGAAGTCTTCTTGGGAGAATTCATTTTCCTTGGCTTCAGATGGAGATTTTTCCACTATATTATAAAGAATTATCTAATTATTCCTAACTATTTGAAATTCAGAATCAAATAGATTAAATAATAGTGATGTTTTATTACAAATTCAGTATGCAAATAAAAATAATATTTTTGAAACAATAAATATTGAAAGAAATTAATTTCATTGAGCACTATCAGTATCAGATAATAAAAAATGATGTTTGTTTAAACTGATCAATTTTTAAAAAGCAATTTATATAAATATTTCTTACGACTTTATCACTTAACAGAAAATATTATGATTATTAGAAATATTTTAAATATATAAATATCTGATATGAAAGCTTTAAACTAACTATAACTCTGAAAAATTTGAAACTTTTTCATAATTCACACAATAAAAAAAATTATATTTATAGAAAATAATTACAATAACTATTCATATAACAATTTAAATACACACATAAAAAGTTTTTGAAAGATATTGAAATAATATGTAATGCATACTTAATTTTTTTTATTATTAGACATGAAACCATGTTTTTGTTTTAATTTTATACATATTTTTGTACCTCTGAAATGAAATTTTTATAAGAGATGACAACATCTTTACAGTTATTTAATATAATGAACAGTTAAACTCTATCAACTTAAATCTGAGTATTAGCTACATGCCATTTTGGTGATAAGTCACTAGTATGTGATAAATACACAAGTACAATAATAATAAAAGGTTTAAAATAAGTTCAATAGAATGTTCAGAAATACACATAAATTTATCTACAAATGAAATGTTTGAATGAGGGGGATTTAGGGATTTTTAGCTACAAAGGCTGTCATCCCAATGAAATGTTTAATCCTTTAGGCAAAAGAGATTTAAAAAAAAATATTTTCCTTACACAAACAAGTACCTCATATTCGTTTGTATGTATAATCTCTGGAATGTATAAATCAAATGTATATATAAATATGTTTACGCACATGTAGTAACAATAAAATATATTTCAAGCCAAGTTTCTATGGTGAGCAAATTATAAACATCTCAACCATCTTAGTTTTCATAACACTGTTAGCATTGAATTTGAATAAATTCTCAGAAAAACACAGAAATTACTAAAATTCAGGAAACAAATACGTGAAAAAAAATGGCATTAAAAATTGTAATTGTCATTTGTAGCCATATAAAACATCGAGCTTCCCATATTGGGTTTTATTGCAATTTTTATTTATTTTTCACATTCACTGCTGATTTTGGCAGATTTTTGATATACCATATTTATCACTTTTATGATAACAATAACAGGTGATAACATAATGCAGAACTCCAAATTTCACATGTAAAACCATTTTTCTTATCTTTGTCTAAAATACATAAATCTTTCACAAAACTGCTAAGAGACTAATTATCCATTGAACAAAAGCTTTGCTTAGTTAAAAATAATGCTGATTCATTTTTTGCAGCTCACTATTTAGAGTTCGAATAAAGGGAGGGGGAGAGTAATGTATAGAGATTATATTTACATAACTCAGCACAATCTTCAATAATTTTAGCTTTATCCAAAAGAAATTCCTTGTCACATTCATCCAATTCTGCTGCCTTTTCTTTCTTACTCAATTCTTCTTTCTTTTGCTCGGTCTGTAAATAAAAGAAAATAGGATAAAAATACCAAAAATATCATATAAAAAATGTAGCAAAAGTACAACAAAACTATTAAGATATCCAATGTAAGATGCAATAATACAGTATTCCTGCAATAACTATATTAAAATGAAATATCTTTGAAATAGTAATAATTTTTAAACCAACAGTGGATTTAATGTTCCAATCATATAAAGTTCAAATTTGAATAAAGGAACTTGATTAAAACAAAATTATTAGCGTGCACGCACCCAAACAAATTGAAATTTAATATTGGCAAATAACATTGATTTTGTATTCTAAAAAGTATGAAAAGAAAATAGGGGATATTAATTCTAAAATTTATGCAAGTAATGACATGTGTAGAGTTAATTTATGATGTCACAATGAATGTTCTGATTTTCTCCAACAAACAAATTTAGAAAAAGGACAGAAATTATTTAATCCTACACAATAAAAAATACCTATTTGATTCCAAATAACTAAGTTTTATGATTACAAATATTTCCAATATTTTTTTAATTTTTCATGAATCACTAGCAACTTTTAACTTTTGCACTCTAAGCAAATTATACCTTTAATTAATTTTGAAAATTTCTTTGGAAACCTGGAACCTCATTTAGGGGCTAATATAAGACTTTTTCATTTTCCATTCAAATCTTGAAACAAATACTTTGGCAGATCACTTTAAAGGCATCAATTGGTGAATTTCTAACTGGGCAACTATCTAGTGCTACTGAACTGAGACGGATATATATATATATATATATATATATATATATATATAGGATAAAATGAGCACTTTGTCAAGATATTAGAATGAAAATACTCTTTCAAATATAATTCACACTACTATCTATCTTATTATACCCCTTAAATATTACAGTATTTAGAAGAACAAGTGCCTATTAAAATAAAATATCAGCATATAAATTAAATAAAACACACATGCATATAGACAAAAATGTGCATTATATTCCCTTGATTCAGACAAATTATGTAAATGTTTCCCTTTTGCACTATCTCACAAATGAAAATGAACAGTACTGTAAAAAAAAGAAAAAAGACATTGCATAAAATAATTATAAAAATATAATGATATTAAAAATTTATTATGCAAGAAAATATCTATAGTTTAAAGTCAGCTGAGTTAATAATCAAATAATTTTCATCATTGAAATAGAAAAGAAATCTTAAGACAAATATAACATTTCAAGAATCTGATTTTTTAAAAAAGTACGGAAAGGTAAAATGATCTATCCTAGAAAGTTTTTAATTATAATGAATTCAGATGTTTAGGTCATTAAAACTTCATGTTTTAAGTGAAATGCACTAGAAGAGAATTTCAGTTGATAAATATTCTAAATTTCCTCATCATAAAATTCAGCTTACTTCCAGTTTCAACTGCTTCAACTCCTCAGCTTCTTTCTTAATTTCCTCTTCCTGTTTCTTAAGGAGTTCCAGTTTAGTTTTATTGTCAACTTTGCCTTCCATTTCACCAATCTTCAGTTTAGTTTCAGTAGCCTTAAAATAAAAATAAATAAAAAATAGACATTAAATATTTAAAAACCATGATATAAAAAAAATATACATGGGGTTCAGTCAAGGAAATTATTATAATTAAAAGACATAATGGAGAATAAATAATTGCTCTAAAGTTCAAATAATAAAATTAATAACTTGAAAAAGCATTTCCATCAACAACAGTAAAAGTCATGCCAAATGTGATAAGGATAGTAAAAGTATGATATGAAAAATGTAATTTTGTACTAACTGAACACCTACATTTTTTTATATTTGCATTTATAGCATACAAAAGAAAGGTGGAGTTTTATATCAGCATTGATGATATAAAACTCCACCTACAATACTACAGCTATCAATTTAACTGAAAAATATTATCACAGACAATAAAATCTGCATTTAGTCATTATTTGCCGAGAATGAAATGTATAACTAAATTATCTAATATCTAAATCAAGAAAAAGTTATATATTTTAATTCTTTCAGTTCAAAAGAGAATTTTTTTTGAAAAATGCATACTAATTAATAAAAATATTAAGTTATTTCAATTTTTTAAATTGTTAATAAGTTGTTAATTGTTAAGAGTTAGAAGTAAACCATACTGTTTGGTAATAAAGATTAAATCACTATTAGAAGTTTCACAGTTCATTACTTTATTAAAAGAACAAGATATAATCTAATACATTCTAAGTATTATGGACTTTTTGGACTTATGGATAGAATTTTTTGCAGCTGTAAAATAAAGTTGGTTCAGAATTTAAACTTTTCTATATAAGATACTTTGAAGTTATTTATTTTATAATTTTTAATGTGATTAATGAGATGAAAAAATTATCCACTTTTTAACATCTAAGACCACATCTCTCAAGTAATATAAAACACTAAAATCAGAGGAATTTATGCTTGCTTGTAAATCTACATCTATTACTATGCAACAAAAATAAAACTTACAGCTGTTTCTGACAAAGAAGAAAGAGTAATTTTCAGTAGATCTGCAACTGGTAAATTTTCAGGAAGACAGAGGGCTCTGGATAACAAGAGAAGAGAAGATGGAATGTTCTCCAGTAAGCTTAGCTCCAACCACTTTTTGAGCTGTGATTTCAGTCGCTCTTCGGTGACACCAAGGGCACGCATTCCTCTGGCTCTGCAAGCAGCTTGAAGCTCTTGGATGTTCATGGAGTCAATCCCTTCCTTCATAATGATCTGAAGCAAGGAAACCGAAAGAAATTAATATTTAATTCTTCTTTTTAAATAAACAGTAAAAAGTTTCTTTTATATTTACTGACATTTTAAGTTTTTAATTACATATAATGTTTCTTAAACATCAGCCCCCCTTTTTTTGCTTACATATCAAAAGCATTAAAATTTAACTTGAATAAATAAATATGAAATAAACATTTTGGAAGCTTTAATTACTCAACAAATAGCTTTGCTTCTTTATATTTATGATGAGATAGTAAAAGATGGAAGATAGAATAAATGATTTGCATATGTACCTAAAAGGACTCTTAAATGAAAGATAATTCCTTATTTGTTTATTTTTTATGATCCATGCATATACTTGAGGATTTCCAGAATATGATAAGATAATGGGTTTTGGCGACTTCCTGATTACTCTAAAATAACAATGTCAAGTTGATAATGGTTTGCATTTTTTTAACAACTTATGCAAGGGTTTTAAAAATGATCAAGCATTAAAATTTCTTTCAAATAGGGCACACTTATTTTAAAGGAATAGCTTATTTTAAACAAATTAAAAATAAAAGTAAACTAGAAGAATAATTATAGAAAAAATTGCATTAATAGATGTAGTTTGTATTTTCTTTTTTGAATTACAAAAGTTATGGCTAATCACACATTGATATAACTGAAAAATAATTTCCTGATTAAATTAATTTCCTTTCATATTTTATTACTCTGAATTAAAAAAACAATTACAGTGATCATGAATTAAAAATATTGTGGGGAAAGCCAACGACGAGCATTAATATGCAAAATATATTTATTAAGATTAATGGACAAAGAACAAAACATTACTAACATAGAACATAAAAAGATACACGAGCGTGAGTTGTGCGTCTTCCAGTCTCACTGCCCAACTCTCGACAGAAGCGGATAGCGAGAGAATGATCATGTAATGTTAATGCACTTAGAAAAATTTTTCGGTAGAAATATCCACCAGGCAGTTCTAATCGATAACATTTCGCTAAGGTGCTTAATTTTTGCATCCATTTCACACTACGCACCCTGGATCAGATATAATATTATTTTAAGTTTATTATTGTATGCAAATACTTTTAGAATATTTGTTTTATTTATTCCGTAATTATTTTGCTTTGATTTAGATTTTTGTATATATATGTATAGATAGGCATATAAATAGTTTTAATTGAATTATTCTATGCAATGATTTAAATTAGAATTTTAATCATTTGAGTGATTAATTTTATCAAATTTTTGAAACTGCAATTATTAAAAATAAAAATGTACACTGTTATAAATATCAGCTTTGTAAAGAATTGTTTCGTTTTATTATCATTTTCTCCTATTTAATCATATTTATTATCTTACTATATATTTATATATGTATGTGGGTTTATGTGTGTGTGTGTGTGTATATATATATATAAAGCTTTATATTAAAACTGTTTATGTTGCTTCAGCCATATAAAATTCTTTATGGTTCTATACTATTTTTCAGTATATGCTTTATTAATCATATACTTTCACAATTACATATATCACTTTCATTGTTATTTAATTTTTGTATATTTCTGATTAGTGCATATCCAAAAACAATATTTTTTTTTTTTCAATTATAACACAAGGAATATGCTGATAAGGTTTCATAAGGAATATAATAATCTTACATATCTGATTTTAAATTCATTTATAAATTCTACATTATTTTAGATTCTCTGTCAAGTCACTCATGTATTGCTTTAACCCTCTATATTTTGCAATTTTTTTAAACGTATATAATTTTAAATTTTCATATTGTTTGAATTTTTGTATTACTGATTACTTCATGAAAAATAGTATTGATTTTCAATAATGGTTCAATGTATGTTATATTTTATGTATATTTGGTTGTAAACTTTATTTTGAACTTTCTATCTTGTCAATCTAGAGTTCTATTACTATTCTGCAATTTTTTTCCTCAAAATCTCTTCAATTATATTGTTGGAGTTTTTGTATTATTAATTTATCCAGAAGATTCAGAATTTGTTTTGCTTTTTAATTTGTATACAATGGCAATTATATTTATGTTGTCTGATTTTCAGCTATTTTAGATAATTAATCTTTTTTTTTTTCTTTTTTTCTTATCTTGAGTTTTATCTTTTCTACCTATACATTGTAAAACTTTTGTAAATTCTACATTAAATTATACTCATAAAAATTTACTTTATAATTTCAAAATTTGTGTTGTGATTTTGATATTTGAAAAATGTTTATATTTATTACTTAGTGCAGTATTCATCTTATATTTTGTAAAGAGTAATCACATGCATTTTGTAGTTCTGATGTCTGTAGTAAAAATTTCAAAATTGTTTATAATTCTTCTAATTTATTATTCTCATTCAGTTTTACATTTCAGTACACTTTTTCTTTCATTTAGCTTAGAAAAATGTCAAGTAAAAATATCCATTTATTTATTGCTTAAAATAAATAAAATTAATATGATAATATAAGAAATCTCTTATAATTTTTCTATAAAAACACTAACATTTTGGTATGGCAACATAATATATCTTATCAGATGTTTATAAAAATATAAAATTATTAATATTTATAATTTATAATTTCCAACAAAAATTTAAACTTTTATTTAAATTAAAATGTTCAGAAATCAAATTTTTAAAAACATATTTGTATTATTTAAATATATCTGAAAGAATGATATAGTAAATTAAATTCTCTGAATTTCAATCACGGTGGTGAAGACATGTAGATTTTCTATTTTATCTTACTTGCCTAACTACAGAAAACTATTTCAGCAAGACATGACTAAGATAGTTATTCCATGATTCACTCCCTTTTAAATATATAGTCATGTTAAATTTTATCTAAATATTGTTTATTTTTAAGAATCCAAAGAATTTGGGGAGGGGATCTTATTAAGTTTTATTTTTGTCTCTTTTGATAAACATTTTATTATTAATTTAAACTGATGATTTTTTTCCAGTTATTTTCTCTGATACTACCATAATAAAAACTTAAGTATTCATCAAACTTAAAGTATATTCAGTAACAAAAAGTGTATATGTTTTAAAAGAAAGTCCTTGCCACTGAAGGGAAAAAAAAAAAAAAAATGCAGCTGCAGAATAGTTTACATTTATCACAGTTAATTTGACAAATGGCATTTTTTTCTTTGCCAGAACTGAATTTCGAAACTATAATTCATTATTATTATTTTTTTCAATTATTTATTAGACTGAAATAAAATTTAAGAAATGATTGAAATCAGTAGAAGTATATCCCCTTAAATTCTTTGCTCAAAAAAAGGTTTTAGATCAAATTTTTGTTCCATTGATAGGTAGGTAGTTGAGGTTTTTTTGGCGCAAAAGCCAAATTTGGCCATACTGTGCCATTCCATTGATAGGATGTAGATACTTATTATATTTAAAATTATTATGTACACAAAGTACTTTTATTGCAAAAATAGTTAAAGTGATTATTTCATTAAAAAATACATTGATTAAAGGAAATTTGGATTGATTACATGGAATCTTTAAGTGGAATATTTATTCAATTCTTTTAAAAATTAGGAAACATGATGTAAATGATGTTTCATGTCCTGTTTTTTACGAACTAGGATTACGATGATAGCTGCAATCTTTACTATTATATATAATTATTGTATTTTTTATTCTCACTTCAAATTATTACAAAAATAAGATCTAGAATTTGCAATTTTTTATCAGCTTTCAATTAAAAAAAAAAAGAAGAAGAAATTTTTTTAAACTACAATATTTAACAAAAGAAGATATGAAGAAAAACAGCAGCCTTCAATTAATATGTTGGTTGATACTTCCTTGTTGCTCAAAAGCCCTTTTTAAAATGATTTCAAACGTTATTCTCAGAAATTCCTCAAATGAAGATAAATTTCTTTAATTTTTGTAAATTATTATATTAAATTCATAGATATGGGTATTTGATTACTAACATTTTTAAATAAAGCATTTAAAATTTGAAAAAAAATAAGGTTAACCTTTATTTCACTTTAAATATAATAAGGAAAAAAAAAAACATAACCATACTTTTCTAACTTACATCCTCAATATAGAACTGAAGACACATTAATTTTACTGTCATTTTTCAAGAAGTTTCATTAAATATTTAAGAAACGAAAAATCAACACTATTTTTAAAGTTTGAATTATAAAACATTTTTATTTATAAAATACATTTTTAATTAACTTTCAAAATACTTTGAAAAAAAAAAAACGTTCCCATTTCTTTAATAGTTGTAAATGATAAAATATTGTTAACATTTTTGATTTTCTAAACACGAAAAAATTCTTCATCCTGATGATGCTCCTGACGTAAGCGGATAGCGAGAGAACGATCATGAACCATAGTGAATATTACTTATTTTCTCCAGTAAAATCTGAGCATGCGCAGAGACACTCATTCCTGTTCAGAAAATTTATAAATCTGTTAACATTATATGATCGTTCTTTCGCTATCCGCTTCTACTCTCGACTGCCAATAATGGCGGGAAAGCATCATGTGATTAATGACGCAAGATGGCCAACGTGGCACCATACATGAGATGAGATCTGTTAACAGTTCCCACATCGGCCATCATGACAGGATAGGCAACCTCGCCTTATGGTATACAGTATATTGATGTAAACATATTATAAAACAACAGTAAATACAAAACAAAAAGTAATAATAAGATGCAAATTGAAATATTTACAAGATAAAAAAAAAAACAGTCATACCATCCGTGACAGCATAAATATATAGCAATACAATAGCATGCACTGGAAATATCGAATAATTAACTAAAAATAAAAATAATATTAGTGTTAAACATATAAAAATATAATAACACAAAATAAGTAGAATAAAAATCAGTCTTCTATCGTCCAAATACACACACACACACACACACACACACACACACACATACACAAAGAAGGAAAATAGTTCTCTTTCTCTTTAAGTAGTGTTCAGTGTTTTCTTTTGAAACACAATTCAAGTGATATGTTCTATATTGCTGGACCATGGTTTCATATATTCTGCACAAGTTGAAGTTTTTGATGGTCCATCGAAGAAATCACACTTTTCAACATCGTATGTGTCGTTTGCTTTAATTTTGATCACTTTATATGGTCCGAGAAATTTTTGTTTCAATTTCAGACCAGGGCCAAATTGAGTGCGCTTGATTGCGACGAGATCATTCAATTGAAATTTTTGAGCATGTTTCCTACGCAGATTGTAGGTACGGCGATTTTCTTCTTGGATTTTGAGGATTTGTTGTTTTGCATCTTTACGGAGTTCGTTCTATTGGAAAACGGGTTCAGTTTGAAAGCCTGATAGACCGGTTCAGTTTGAAAGCCTCTCCGTAAAGTGAGACCATCTCACTTTACGGAGTTCATCACGCTGTTGGAGAAATGCAGACAATTTCGAGGATTTTTATATCATGCTCAGATTTCATTTTAGTTCCAAACAAAATTTCGAATGGAGTAGAATTGATACTTCGTTGAAATGTAAAATTAATAATTTGCTGAACGGAAGCAACATGGCTATACCATTTCTCAGGGTTTTCTATGGATAGCTTGGAGAGTACAGATATGATAGTAGAATTAAGTCTTTCTACCTGACCGTTTGATCTAGGAAGTCCAGCTGTAATAGCAATATAGGTGATATGTTGATGTTCACAATATTCTTTGAATGACGTAGATGTGAAAGCGGTACCTCTGTCCGTAATAATCCTTGAAGGATTACAGAAAACTGATCTTTGGCATTCGAGCTTATTGAGAACTTCAGCGGTGTCGGTGGACTTGGTCGGGTAAAGCCACACAAACTTCGTAAAGGAATCGATGATTGCCAGAATATGCTTATATTTCTTAGAAGTGCTGGGGAGATGACCCAAATGGTCAATATGGTATGTATCAAAGGGAGTGTCGTCCTTGTCAAGTGGATGCAAAGTGCCATCTAACTTGCCACGTTTTCTGTTATTTAGAATGCATGTTACACAGTTGCGTATGAATCGTTCAATTTTCTCTTTCAAGTTCGGAATAAAGAATTCTTTGTTTAACATTTCCTGCGTGCGTTTTACTGCAAAATGGCCTCGTTCATGACACGATTTAATAATGTTGGCCTGCATATCATCAGGTACGACAAATAAATCGATTCCGTCTAAGTTCTTATATAAAATGTTGTTCTTGACTATGTAGTTCTCGTAAGGTGCATTTTGAAGTAATGCCTTTATAGCTGTAATATGCCCATCTGTCTGTTGAGCTTTGAAAATTTGAAGATTGACACAGTCTTGAATGATCATGGAGCATGGGCTTCGGCTAAGAGCGTCGACATGAGTCATCTTTGAACCGGTTCGATGCTCTATTTCGTAGTCAAAATCCTGAAGGTATAATGCCCATCGCGAAATGCGGGAATTCATTTCTTTTTTGTTTAACGTTTTGACGAATGCATTAGAGTCAGTGATAATTTTAAAATGTGATCCGAGGATGTAAATTCGGAATTTTTTAAGAGCTTCTACAATGGCGAGTACTTCCAGTTCATAGCTAGTGTATTTTCTTTCGCTGTCAGACGTTTTCTTGGACATATAATACACTTAATGGAATTTGTTATCATCTTTGGATTTTTGTAGTAGGACTGCCCCCAAGCCATCAATTGACGCGTCTGTATGAATTTCAATGGGACTGCCTTGATTAAAAATAGTTAAAACGGGTTTATCAGAAAGTAACTGTTTTAAACGTAAAAACGCAGTTTTTTCCTGAGCTTGAAATAGAAAGGGACTGTCCTTACGAAGAAGATCACTAAGTGGTTTTGCTATAGTAGAGTATGAGGGAACAAATTTTCTAAAGTATCCCGTAAGACCTAGAAAACGTTGTACGTCTTTTGCATTTTTTAACTCAGGATAATTAAGAACGGCTTTAGTTTTGGAGGGTGAAGGGAGCAATTTGCCGTGTTCTACTACGTGACCCAAAAATTCAATCTCACTATACAAAAATTGACATTTTTTAAAGTTTATATCTAGTCTATAATCGCGAGCTACTTTTAGAACAGTGTTCGAGAGCCTCAGATTCACTATTTCCGGGAATGACGAAAGACATTGTCCTCCCATATACGGGAGGACAATGCCTTTTGCAATAAGATCACAACAAAAGGGCATTTATGTATCGCATAAAGGCAGGAGGACATGAACTTAAACTGAATGGGATATAACGGAATTGAAATTGACCTGTATTTGTGAAGAAACTGGTGTAACAACGACTTTTTTCTGTTACCGGCAGATGAAAAAATTCGCTACGCAAATCGAGAGTACTGAAATTTTTTTTATTTTGAAGACTATCTAAAATGTCATCAATTACTGGTAGTGGATAATGATCTTTAACTAATTTACGATTTAATTTTCTATAATCTATACAGACTCTATGTTTTCCATCTTTCATACGAACTACGACAACTTGACTAGCATAAAGTGAAGAACATGGTTCTAAAATTCCATTTTTTAACCATTCGTCTATCTGCTCATTTACTATATCACGTTCGGCAAAGGGTAAACGTCGAGGAGTGTGGAAAACTGGCTCATCGTCAGTAAGCGTAATATCAAGTTCGATGTTCGCGGTTTTAGTTTTGCTAGGTTTATAGGCTAATATAAGCTGCTCAACGTCACTGCGAGTTTGTTTAGAAATATTAGGACTTATATCAAACGTGGGAGTATCGGCAGAAACAGCCATTATAAAACTGTCAGTTTCAACAGGATCATCAGATTTAGAAATTTTGGAAAATACAACACCGTCATGTTTAATTGTCAAATTTGCCGAATTTATTACGTCGCAACCTATTATTAGATCATAAGTAGTACAATTATTAGGTACCACAGAAATAAAAACAGGAAAACTTTGTTTATCAATAATAATTTCAGTTTCAAATGAACCTATTATTTTAGTTCGGGAAAAACCGAATCCGGTTAGTATTGTCTTGTAATTCGTCAACGAGAGCGATCCTAGTTTAATCCATGCAGAATGTTTGAGAAGTGTCGAAAAACTACCAGTATCAACTAATCCGGAAAGTGTACTATTAAAAATAACAACCTCTTTATGCATATTCGACGGATAATGCAATAAATGTACACTGTTGACATTATCATGTGGGGTAGAACTGTCATTCCGAGTAGTACGGTGACAATCGGAAGATTTATGTCCGAAAAGATTACAAAAAAGACATTTAGGACTACGAGAATGATTAGGGCAAGACTTTGAGATATGTCCAAAATCGTTACAGTTAAAACAACGCCTCTTACTGTTAGTTTTATTACTAAGATTCGATTTTGATGCTTTTTGTTGCATAAAAATTGTATGTGTTGTACCACGTCTTTGGCCGTCATTACCATAACTAGAATACATCTTTGTATTATTTGCGTTCATTGCACTTACGATAGTTTCGAAAGTTCCTAATTTTTCTTTAAACTCAGAATAACATTTAGCACCGTAAAGAATAATTTTATCAGAAGGGGAACCCTGTATCCCATTTATTGGGAATTGAATAACAGAACATTCATCAATAAGGGTTTCAGATTGATTCGCAATTTCACGCATGGCAATAAAATATTGCATAAAAGTTTCATTCGAGCGCATTTTACGTCTTTCTAGTTGTTTATGTATTTCAATAAAAGTTACTTTATAGGAAAATTTATTAATTAATGCAGTTTTAAAAGCATGATAGGAATTTAGATTTCTTTGAGAATATAAAAAAGATTTAGCTGCACCGGAAACTAACCTCTTTGCAAAGATTAATTTTTTTGTTCGCTTAAAGAAAGAAAAAGCGAAAAATTCTCTTCAACATCACAATTTTTTTTAATAGAATAGGAATCATTGCCTGTGAAGTTTCTACAACTACCACAGAGATCGCGTAATAAAAAACAAAACTGAAGGTTTATTTCATTCATCATTTGGTTATTGGAGGGATCATTTTCGAGTGATTCCCTTTTGGCGCCAGTAGTTACGAGATTTGGTAGTTATGGAGCACCTGCCTCGCTTAGCGAGGCTATCTCCTTCCTTACAAAAGATTTGACCTGGTGTCTGAGTATGCCTTTGACTATTGACTACATGGAGGCGAAATGAAACTTCATCAGTAATCGGGATGCAGAGACTGGGAGTGGGAGAAGGGGAGAGTTCTCTTGACCAATGCGGAGGCTGACTGTCTATGGAGTAGGAGAGGGTGAGGTTATCTGGATTTTCTGGATTCCAGGGGTCTGGCGGTGGTTTAACTATTGTTCGAGTGCGGCGAATCAGAAGCTTGCTTAGTGCAGGTGGGCGGGAGAGCTGTTACCTATTCGAGTAGAGCATTAAGGAGGATAAGTTTCCGTTCTTCTTTTGACTTGGATTCTTTTAATTTGGTTGCTATTGTCAGGAGTCCTGGAAATTCTATTATTAGTTTCTTGATTTCTTTAAAAGCTTCAATGATTTCATGGATTTATGAGATGTCGGGGATAGAGGTATGGGCTGCTGTAGGTGGGTTTTACTCGGTTGGTTTCGAGGCCTCTGTTGTGATGTAGGTGGGATTTGAGTTAAGGTGGAATTATTTTCTTCTATTCTTTTTCTGAGGGTCTCAGCATATGATCTTCTGGGTCCTGTAGCTGGTGTTGTAGATGGATAAGCAGGACACCCCTTCCACGAAGCCAAATGTCCTAGCCCTTTGCAGTTTATGCAGACCGGCTCTGGGATTTTCTCCTTGATGTTGCAGTCCGACGTCATGTGTTTTCCATTACATTTGATGCAGCTCGGATTGCACCTGCAATTCCGCGCGATGTGATGGAAGCTTGAACACCTAAAACACATCGTGCCTTTAGCTGGTTTCCGGTACGTTTCGATCCTAACTCTCGTGTAGGACAGGTGGTTAATGTTATAGATGTTATTGTAGTTTCCTGCTTTCTTGATTTCAATCAGGAAAATGGGGTGAAAGGTCTGGGTTCTGAAATTCTTTAATTACAAGATACGTCCTGTAGTGATATTTAGCTCTTCTATTTCTCTTTTGAGTTCATCTTTGTCGTGACTTCCTGGCAATCCTTTGATAATTACTTTAATGGGTCTCTCGGTGGGATCTAATGAAATAATGTATTCTTTTTATTTAGAATTTCTATTATACCTATTCTGTCCGACTCAGAGGCTGTTATTATTTTGATGAATCCATTGGAGAGCTTATTGTCTGCGTCTGGAAATTTCCTGCATATTTCTTGTAGGATTAGGTTGTCTTCCGTTAATTTTAAGTGTATAGGGGGAGATTCTTTCCTTGGTTGTTGGGCCTCGTCTTCAAGAATTTGGAATTTGTTGGCTGTATCTATTGTTGTGTTTTCTATTGAGCTTCTTCTTTTTGCTGTGTGCTTCTTATCTGCTGGCTGAAAGGGCTGTTCCGTATCCATCTCATCATGGTTTTCAGGGTTAGTTGGAATTATCATCTTTTCGGGCTGTTAATCATTTCTTTTAACATCTAGCATTCTTTCTACTGATCTTAGGTGCCAATCTGATGAAATGCGGGGAAAAACTGAGTTAAGGATTCGTTTATGCTCTGGGTTTTTAATGTATACTTGGGAAACTGGTGGGTTTCTACTTGAGCGTCCACTCTCGCTGCTTCTGTCCTCTTCCATGGCTGAGGACAGAATGAAAATGGCGCCAGTAAATGTCTCACTGTTATTTATGTATGTTTCGTCTGAAGTTACGGGGATGGAGAAGGAAGAATTATTACCGGCATTACTAGATGAACTTTCGGTTTGAGAAATCTGGTGAGGAGATAAAGGTTTTTCTTCTGTTTCCGATAAAAAAACTAGTATCTAGCGAGTTCTGAAATGCATTTAAATTTGTTATAGCTTTAAAAATATTTTCACACAAAGCATCTTTGTCGGTCTCAGTTACTTCTAAGTGAAATAAATTGGAAACGGAGATAAAATCCGATAAAGAAAAATTCTTCACCAATTCTTGTTTCTACATCTAAATTTTCAAATCTTTCAAAATTTCTCATTCTTTTTTGGGAAGTATGATCAAAATTACTGTAACCTAACGCAGAGTTAAGCAATTTGATTGAATTACTTTTAGCATATTTAAGGGAGTTAGCGATTAATTGAATATCGCCTAGTTTTAGACATTTTAATTAATTAAAACAGAACTAATGCACATTCAATCGGGATTAAAATTTAAAGGGAGAATGAAATAAAGTAATGCACTATAAATTACAAACTTATCAAGAATCGCATTTATTTAGAGAGGAAAAACGTGGGGGAAAAATTGCGCTTACCTGGTTGGGAGCAGTCGAACTATTCACTCCTAAATGATTCACACATTTCGAAATAATTCAATTTCTTCTGTAATTTAGAAGTGTCGAACAGGATGATGTTCCTTTTTTAAAGTGGCTAGTATATGTCAGCACAGTTGCACAATAATAACTGCACAATAACAATCATTATTGCACAATAACGAATCTTGAAAGTTTTCACTTTTTCACTTGAATCATATCCATGAAAAACATGCACTAACGTCCATTCACCAGTTCAGTGAATCATCCACAGCAAAACTCCACTCTTATCAAAATTTTTAGCATCAATTTAGCGTCTTAAATTGTACTAACGTCCACAGCTTTTTCAACAATTTGGCGAGATTTGCTAGGGGTATTCACGAGAAAGTCCGAGCCTCCAAAAATGCGGGGAAAGGAAACGACCAGCATTAATATGTGAAATATATTTATGAAGATTAATGGACAAAGAACAAAAGATTACTAACATAGAACACATAAAGATACATGAGCGTGAGCTGCGCGTCTTGCAGTCTCACTACCCAACTCTCGTCTGCCAATAATGGCGGGAAAGCATCATGTGATTAATGACGCAAGATGGCCAACATGGCACCATACAGGAGATGAGATCTGTTAACAGTTCCCACAATATTAAACTAATATCAACATTATATTATATTGGTTATTCCAACACAGATGCTAGACACTCTAATCCTTAATGGAAAAATCTATTTTGAAAGTTACAGCTAAAAAGGATATTCATTTCTTTTGATTTAATTCAAATGACTTGCCCATAGAAAATTCAGCTGAACAATAAGCATTTCCTTCCTTAATACATGTGTATTTGAGTTCAAGTAATTGATCAAATGATTTTCAGCCTTGATAAACAAGATTTAAATGTGAATAAATCATTACATTCTGACATAAATTCTTAAGATTACAAAAATTTGATATTTCTTCCACCGGATTTTAATGAACATGAAGTAATGTCAAAGATGAACATGAAAAAAAAAGGTAATGTGGATGTTTAGAGCGGTAATGCAATACATTATAAAAACACTCAAAAAGAGAATGCTAAATATAAAGAGATTAATAAGAGATGCAAGTTACCCGATCATCTGCTCTTAAATTTCTTATTCTGTTACGTAATTGAAATCTTAGGAAATTGTTTGTTCCAATGGGCTGCAATTCCAATAGCCTGCATAGTGCTATGAGTTGAGCCCTGGCTAAACTGTCAAGAGTAATTTCATCTTCAAAAAGCTTTGAAAATTTCAGTATAGCCTCATTACTAGCTTCCTCTCCAGTCATTCGGATCTAAACAAAATATATAAAAAATATAAATAATAACAATGTTAATTTAACACAAATAGAGATATAAAAATAATTGCAGTGAAGAAATTTGAATTACCTCTAGATAAAAATTATAAATACTGTAAACAAAATTTTTATCATATTCATATCAAATTGTAATCACTGACATACATATTCAATTATAGTTACAGATTGAGTTGTCTACCAAACATCATGAATTTCATAAATTTAATTAACAATTTTTAATTGTATTCTAATTATAAAACTTTACAAAAACAACAGCACTTTAAATTACAGAAAATAAAGAATCTTTAAACAAAATTTTACATAAATTAAATTTAAAAAATAAATAAAATTCTAAATTAAAGATAAATAGTTTCTCAAAGAAAGTTGCAGAATTTTACAATAATACTATATTACAGTAATACATTACCGAGCTACAGAATATTTACTGGTACTAGAGTATTAACCATACGCTATTAGGGATTAATTGCTGGCAAGTGGTTAATACCAGAGGCGGCGGCAGAGATTTGCCAATGAGGAGGCAAGGCAACTCCAACGGGAGGGGGGCGTAATTTCTCTTATTTGGCTTCAAAATAACATATAATAATTAATTTTACATTAATTACATTGATTTTATTAATTTTACATTTAATTAACAAAAATTAAGTATTATTTATTAAATATTATTATTTTAATTTAATTATTATATTTTTTTTATTCAGAGGCTGATCCTTGCTTTCACTCTAAAAATTTATAAAGATATTTGCAAAAAATATATTCTCAATTTTTTTCCCCTGACCATCAAAAGTCAAAAAATTGTCAATATTTGAGTCTATTTTTTTATGAGACTCTTAAGATTTAATTTATTTCATTCTAGATTTTGTATATAGATAGAAATACAAATTGTGCCAGAATGACATGTCACGATTAATGAACAAATGCATGCTTTTATCATTTTATATCAGAAGCAATATGAAATGATTATTGAAAATAAATTCAAAAAGTATTATAAAAGAAACTTTTTTAGAAATCCAGAATAATAATTAAAAAAATATATATTCGATGTTTTCGCAAAAAAAAAAAAAAAAAAAAAAAAATTAACGTAGTTCTCTACCTAAAATAATTTTTAAATAAGGAATGGAACAACGACAAGGAATTCAGATACATTTCGAATTAGTGCATAGGCTCAACAAAAATTTACTTTAATTCGGACATGAACAATTTGGAATGCGGAAAAGATACAATCATGTTGTTTCTTATGAAGGTTGGAAAAAATGTTTTGCAAATATATGAACGAAATATTTGATATAAGAAATGAAAAAGGTTCTTGTGAAAAATTGATTGCTTAAACATTAGATTCTTCAACTATTTATTTTTCAGTGTATATTTAGGCTTAACAAACCAATGCATTTTGTTAGGAAACAATTATATCTTGAATAGAACTCCCCTATCTTCATTTTTAGTCATGCGTTGTTATGGTTAAGTACTTTTTTCCCGCGAAGTTTTGCAAGTGTGCCCATAAGCCTCTCAAAAAGTTAGTTTTATCCCCTCAGTTACTTGTGTTGATTTTTCTTAATCCCTTCATATACAATGACAAGTCTGACTCGCGCATAGAATTGCTAAATTTTTAATTTTAAATCAGCAATTAAATGAAAGTATTAAGTAATTTAAAATACACAAATCACTTGAAAATCCAACATTACCTCAAATACCTTTATATTATTCTAGGGATTAAAATAATAATAATTGTCCCAAAAACGGCGTGCCATTTAATTAAGAAGTTAAGTAAATTCGTATATCAAAGGGTTAATATGTTAAATATAAATATTCCATGAACGACTATTTTAACCATCATTTTATCAAGGCATCCTTATCCAAAGTCTATTACAAATTTAGAAGAACCTGTAATTATATAGTCTTTGCCACGAAGACAAAAAATTGGGGAAAAAATTACGATATGCTCCCCAATTACATACGTAGTTATAATACTGAATGCAAAATCTGAAGAATTTAGGTAGTAATTTATTTAACAAATTTAATGTACAATTGAATAATTTTTTTTCAGTGTAGCTAAAAAGCTATCATACCACATATATTTATTTTTGCCGTCAATTGCAGTCGGTTTTATTTCTTCAGTGTAATAATTGCAGCCTGATAAATTAGATTGCATTAAACAGATATTTTACTGTTAAATTAACTTAATTTACACCTAAGCTATTTACTTATTCCATGAATTTATATTGAATTCACATAATTTGGCTACAGTTCAAGTAACTTTTCTTAACATGCATATGCACAAGAGTGTCGAAAGAAAAGAGTACTTTATGAAATTTAATTTAACCATTAACTAGATTTTTATCAGACAAATCTCATAGTTAAATAGATTATAAAAAATCACTAGTCCGTTACCGAGGAAGTAACAATTAGATGAAAAAGATGACGATTTATTTCAGAAGAATGATGAGTCAGGAAAACCAACTCTATCGCCGTATTCATGTGTAATATAAAAGCTTCAATTTCCCTTATAATTCTACTGGCAGGAAATCGGACTACTCGATGAACACAATTTTTTTCACCATAACCTATGATAACATCTTAGCCGAAAGATAAAAATTAGAAGAAAAAAATGCGATAACTTATTCACTTACCAGTTCATTGATTATTCTACTAAATATAATATAAATTATAAATTGAATGAACGACATTTAAATCAGTTGACTGAAAATTTAAGAACTTAACAACGTCGACATCCCTCCCCTGGAATTCTTAGTCGACCCATTAAAAATGTTTTGTAAAATGTTATATAGTGTTCACATGTCGCCTTGTCGGTTATATTGCCTAAAGTAGTGAAAATTAAAAGTTTGATGAACCACATTTGAATCAGGTGTTTGAAAATCTGTGGATATAATGCTCAACATTCATTGCATTCCATTCATAGTCGGTCGCCCGAAAATTGTCAACGGAATGCAAATATCTTTTTTACTTTGTCGGACAAATTATAAGCTCGTTGAAAGACATTTTAATCAAATATTCGATAGTCTGCAGACTTACATCAACAATCACCGCATTGAGTTCATAGTCGACCGACCAAAAATTGTCCGCAAAATGCGCTATTCACTTGCTGCCTTGTTGTATTTCCAAAAGTAGTGCAAATTATAAGCTGAATGAACGATATTTGAATCAGATGCCAGAAAATCTGCGAACTTGAGGTCTCAATTGCATGCAGTTCTTAGTCGGTTTATCAAAAATTGTTTGCAAAATACGTCCTTTTATTGACCTGGCACCCTATCGATTATTTTGCCAAATATAATCAAATCGCTTTAACCATTACTTGGATATTTGGAAAGTTTACAATATATTAACTTTAAGGTGGTTTTTAAATAATCATGTTCGATGATGCGCAACTCTACAATCATCCTGAAGTGGTGAAGACTTTTCCCGACAAAACTCGCCGATGGGGGGGGGGAGCCTGCCAACAGGGGGCCAATTGCCCCCCTGCTACCGCCACCTCTGGTTAATACAAAAGTACCTATTTACTTTCACGTAATACATTTTATTTCAGTTAAAAGAGAACAATCAGTAGAGAAGTATATAATAAAATGCCAGATAATGTATATATGTAACATATTATTGGTTTAATTAGAAAGCAGGTTCGAAGCAGTGAAGAGACTTGGTATTTTCAACTTCGTTTTATTCTCTTTCGAGAGGAAAACATGATTTTAACAAGAAGTCGCAGTGCGGCACAAAAAGCAGAAGTAAGAAAGAAGCAAAAAGGGCCAAACAAATGATCACTCATCTTATATAAGATAGGATTTTTAGCCACGCGCCAATACACGTGGTGACCTTTGACACCTTTTTAAGGGCAAAAGTATCACTTTCATTTGATACACAGTACTGATGACGCATTATTTTTACAGAGGAATTAATTAAACCGAAAGTGGAATTGGATCACGAAATAATCAATATAATTTCTTTTTCAGAAAGTAGACAATGTTATGTAGAGTTCCATTCTTGGATTTGTAGTGAATAGCATATAAGCCAGTAACAGCGCTTCTACCCGAACAGCTGTTTTGGTAAAATGGTTTAGTTACTGGACTGCTAACCTAAAGGTCCCAGGTTCTATCCTTCGCGCATCTCATACCGCTTCAGATTTACAAACAAAGAATTATTTTGAAAAAACAAAATTTCAATATAAAAATATTAGTTCCAATTTTTACTTCATAACTAATTTTACGAACTAGGAATGCCAGATGCATTAACAATTTAGTAATGCCAAAAGTAAAAAAACATTGATAGTTAGTTCTTATCAACTAGGAAAGGAGATTCTGCATTTGATGGAATACAAATGTATAAATAGGATATTTTAAAGGAGTCTGCAGTACTCAGTGAACCAATTGATAGATTTGAGAACCAAAGATTACAAATTACATACACTTTCAGGAAATATTTTAGAAATGAAATGAAGTTAATAAACTTTATTATAAGTAAATAAAAATATAATTTTAAAGCATTTATTTCAATAATATAAGAAACAAGAAAACACCCACTTTTTCAAAAAACTGTGCAAATTCTTTAGCTGTAAGAGAATGAGTTTCCCCTTTTGTCTTAACTGCCATTTCATTCAGAGTATCTTGGAGAAATTTTGCCATTTTAATTTGCATTCTTAACCCTTTCCGGAACTTTAGCTCCTGCAATAAAAGCATGACTAACTATTAAGATATCTCATAACATTATTTTGCTCAACATTGTAAATACTATTAATTAACATAACATTAGAATAGTAATTTCTATTAAGAAAACGATTGAATGTAAAGAGTCCAAAACATGATTTTTAATTAATTATTGAAAAATCAAGAGAGTCTTATAATTGCTATAAGATAGAAGCAAATTGTTTAATTCAAATAACTGAACATTGACAGAGTTTTAATTTTTTTAAGCATCAATACAGACAAGCAAATAGGTACAAAAGTTGAGTGAAAATACTTAGAAATATTTTAAAGTTTTGACATCTGATGTCTAAAAAACACAACCTAATAACAAAAGATTAATTAATAATTTCTCAGAAAATTTAACAAAATAATATTCAGGAGTGAACGATTATATAGTAAGATTCAAAAAAAGATTAACAGGTGAAATTATAACAGAATTTGTAACTTTTATTTTATTTTTTATTATGAAGTAAGCCTTGAGTGGTACCCTTTAAATGATTGTAACTCCAAATAACCCTTTAATGATAAATAACCCTTTAAATGATTGTAGAAAAAAAAATTCCAGTATGATTATAAATTTCAGATTTTAATAGATTTAGTTTTTAAATTATAGGAAGACAGTTACAATAATTAATACAAACTTTCCAAAATGCTGAAAATTTTTCTGAAATTTCAGCTCCTGGGTAATAGAATTGGTGGAATATATTCTGACAATACCACCTTAATAAAGAAAATTTATGTTCTCATTCTAAAATCCTTTCCAAACAATTTTATTTGGTTTTAACAATTCTATCTAATAATTGATTCATGTTATATAAATTTTGTATGAATTATTTTAGAAAAATAGAAGATAAAAATATTAATTACGACCGATAAAGAATTAATAGATAAGGATTTTTGCATTATTAAATCTCGTAAATCAATAATGCCAAACTTTATATCAGACTTTCTCACAAGAAAGTAAAATAAAAATGAATTTAATGAACAAAAATGAAATATTTTACATTAAAATATAGCTGTACCTTTAAGTTTCTACCTTTTAATCCATTTAGGCAGTGAAGCACAAGGAAAAACTATTTAAATTAAACATAATGATAACACTCCATGATTGTTTCAATTCAATTTTCAACACTTTAAATACAATATAGACCCAAATTATTGCCTTTTTGATCAGTGGAAAATTAGATATTTTTTAATCATAGGCAGTGCAAAATACGAAGTCCCTCTTTTAAAAACATTTTCACATATTTTTAACATATTAATGTTTTATTTTAGGTCAATTTTTATTTTGTAAATAGATATTTGTTTTATTTATCCATTATGAATCCAGACTGCCTGACATTCAGTTTGTATACAATATTATTAAAACAGATGTTTTTTTTAAATAATTATTTTAATAATTAAGGGAACACAATGAAATATTTAGGAATCTGACCAATTATATTGTTACGAAATTTCCGGGGTTCGTTTGGATAGTGGGGGTTATATGGTGTGAAGAACGCTCAATCACCAGGCGGCAGTAGAAAAATAAAACAATGACGTTTATTTACACGAAGACAGTCAGGACAGCACAAAGACGACAACTATATACAGCACAGAAGACGATTATCTTCAGCCGAGACGTGCAACATACAACAGCATACACAGAGGCATACAAAATTCTACTACAGACAGTAGCACACAGCTTAGTTCAGCACTAGCTTCACTCCGTCGCTGTTCCGCTTATTTCTGGAAGGCCAGTTCTCTACCGTCGGTTCCGACTACTCTGCCTAGCAGCTACAGCCGCCTCCTTTTATAGGTACCAGGAGGCGGGGCTAGAAGCCTCTCAACCAATCAGGAACGTTCGAGGCGTATCTCGGTTCCTACTGGACGGTTCGGGAAAATTCTCGATGTTTCGGGTATAATCTATTTTAGCGCCGAAGTTGCCAAATTCGTTTTCAAGTCACCAAATGGTCGCCAAGCTCTGGAACCTCCGACGCGACCCCGGACTCCGTCCAGTACAGATGACTGTAAAACATTCTTTCCAGCCAACTATGCTGGGAAGCAGCATTACAGATTCGTACATTCCCCTCTCTTAAGGACTGCACGTCCCGGGCAGTACAATATCTGAGTAAGAGGCATCTACTTACAGGATTACCATATTCACACAATAAGCAAGTATAAAATAACAAATACTCAAAATGACATACAGCGTAAATATTTACAAAATGCATGAGCAATACAAAAATAAATTACAATACTAAAATAACAAAATTAAGAAGTAAATGATTTACATTATTTATCATATAATGGTCGACCATGGTCTGAACTGAAAAGATCTTAATCGTTTTGGCCAAGGTAAGGGGCTAGCCTGTTACAATGTATCACCTTCGGTTTTGAGTGTGGTGATTTCTGTATCCGTACCACAACGTCATTCAGTCTTTTAAGGACTGTATAAGGACCCTCCCAGTTGGTCTGCAACTTCGGAGAAAGTCCTTTGCGACGTTTCGGATTCCATAACCACACTTGGTCTCCTTCGTGGAAATTGTGTCCCGTTGTTCTAGCACCGTATCGGGTCTTCATCTTCTCTGAAGCCATGCCGATCCTATCTCTGGCCAGATGATATACCTCCTCCATCCGTGTTCGGAGGTTCTCGACATATTCCTCAGGCACCAAGGGAGCATCTGGTGGCCGGCTGAACAGTAGATCTGCAGGCAGACGAAGGTCACGTCCGAAGAGCATTTGGGATGGGGAATAGCCAGTAGTCTCGTGAACGGAACTTCTATAGGCAAGTAGGAAAAGGGGCAGTTTCTTGTCCCAGTCCTGTTGATTGCTTGGCACCAGGAGAGAGAGACTGTTCAGAATGGTCCGATTGAATCTCTCTACCATCTGACTGAGGATGTAAAGCCGTAGTTCGAGTTTTGTCGATGCCGAGTATCTCACACAGTCTCCTGCAAACAGCCGAATCGAAGTTTCTTCCTTGATCAGAGTGCAGTTGTAGAGGAACTCCGTATCTTGAAATCCAGTTTTGAACTAGAATTTCTGCAACAGCACAGGGATCACATGTGCGACACCACTTCTCCATGTTGTCTCGCAAATTTTTCCAGTAGAACCGTTCTCGAACTTTTTGTAAAGTCTTCGTAAAACCAAAATGACCTCCAGTCGGACTGCCATGGAGTTCCTTAAGGACTGTTGATACTCTTGTCTTTGGGAGTATTAATTGCCATCTGAATGCTTTTCCATCGTCAGACTCCCATTTGCGATACAGCACACCATTTCTTAGATGGAGAGAATCCCAAAGAGCCCAGTAACGCTTCGTTGTAGGATGGAAAGGGGCGATGTCCTGGCAGCTGGGCTTTCCACCTGTTGATTCTTTAAGTTCAATTATTGGTTTTATTTCAGGATCAGCTAGTTGGTCTTTCCGGAAGCTCTCGTCACTCCATGGATCTGATTCTGATGATGATGGTGTTGTAACTTGGCGAACTACAGGATTTACCATGCCAAATTTCTTTTCAACTCTAGAGCAGTAATTGCAGTTCTCCGAACATGGTCTTCTCGAAAGAGCATCCGCGTTTCCATGCGCTGATCCTTTTCGGGGGGGGGGCGAATTTCCATGTCATATTCCTGTAGTCTCTGTATCCATCTGGCTATTTGACCTTCTGGCTTTTTAAAATTCAATAGCCAGGTTAATGAAGCATGATCCGTACGAAGCAGAAACCTTCGACCGTAGAGGTAAGGGTGGAAGTTCTCTACGGCCTATACGATAGCCAGAAGTTCCTTCCTGGTCACACAATAATTCCTTTCCTGGACAGACACTTACTGAAATAGGCGATGACACGCTCCTGTCCATCTATTTCTTGGGACAACACAGCTCCGATGCATTCATGGCTTGCATCCATATCCAGAATAAATTGCTTTCCAATTTCAGGATAGGCCAGGACGGGAGCAGATGTTAGGGCGTCTTTGAGCTTGTTGAAGGTGTTGTCAAATTCGTCCGTCCAGATGAATTTCTGTTTCGCTTCGGTCAGCTTATGGAGTGGTCTGGCGATTGTTGAGAAGTTTTTAACGAATTTCCGGTAATACGTACATAAGCCTAAGAAACTCCGGAGCTGGTGAACATCCGTCGGGCAGGTCCAGTGTCTTACAGCCGATATCTTATCCGGGTCTGTTCGAACACCTTCTGCTGAAATGATATGCCCAAGATAGGTGACTTCACGCCTGAATAGGTGGCACTTGGACGGGTTTAATTTCAGGTTAGCTTCCTTCAGCTTTTGCAGTACACGTCTAACATTTTGAAGATGTTCTTCAAAGGAACGACCCATGATGATGATGTCATCGAGGTAAACCAGACAGGCTTCATAAGAAAGCCCTCCGAGAACTGTTTCCATAAGGCATTCAAATGTTGCTGGCGCTTTACACAAGCCGAAAGGCATAATTTTAAACTGCCATAGCCCCTGTCCTGTGGTGAAAGCCGTCTTCTCTTTATCTTCAGGATGGATTTCCACTTGCCAATACCCACTCTTGAGGTCCAGGGTGGAAAACCAGGTATTGCCGCCAAGTGTATCAAGCGTGTCATCTATCCTTGGCAAAGGGTAGCTGTCCTTCTTGGTGACATCATTCAAACGGCGATAATCCACACAAAATCTAGTAGAGCCGTCTTTCTTCCTTACTAAGACGATGGGGGTTGCCCAAGAACTTGATGACGGCTCAATTACGTCATTATCTTGCATTTCTTTAATTAGTGTTTGGACTTCTTGTTTAGCGAATGGTAGTCGTCTGGGGTGCTGCCTAATAGGAGGATGCTCTCATGTATCAATTCGATGTTTTACTAGTTGAGTCCTTCCAAAGTCCTCAGATGTTCGAGAAAATAAGTCTTGGAATTCTTTTATCAATTCTCTAGCAGCTCACCTCTGTTTTTCATCTAAATCTGTATCCTGCAGCAAATTTTGGACTAGATCGTCTGAAGAAACGTCCTGACTATTACACTTCCGGTCTCTACAAGTGACAGGAGTGCAAGTTGCTAGCACCTCTCCCTTCTGTATAATCTTTGTCTTATCACTGATGTTAGCCACTCTCACTGGGATGACTGACTTTGAGAGATCCACTACCGACGAAGCTACCAACACTACTGCTCTGGCACGGTCTGTGTCAAGATAATCCATTACACCAAATCGGAATTTTCGGTTATCTGCTACCAAACCGGGTATTACACATTAAGTCCTAGGCGATAAGGAGATGTCAGTTTTAGCTATTATTTTCTGGCTGGATTCCAGTTCAGCGTGTAGTCCAAAAAGAGTGATGTCTTCAAATTTTGAATTCATTCTACTATTTCCGAAGTCCAGTTTAAAGTTATATTTCCGCAGAAAATCTAGTCCGAGAATGCAAGGGTCGGTAATTTCTGCTACAAATGCCGTATGGTGGTAGTTTATATTTCCAAAGCGTATAGCGAGGTTGACTTTCCCATGAACATAAATCTTATCTCCCTTCACTGTCTGTAAAGTAATGCAGGGCGACGTCCAGATTATGTTAAATTTTAATTTCCGTGCCAGATCTTCTCTTATTATGGTCACATTGGCTCCAGTGCCGACAACCATATTGCATGAGATGTCACCAATTTGTCCTATCACGTAAAGTCCATTGTCACCGCAACTTATGGACGAAATATGAAATACTTTGAAATGGGGCTGTTGACTATCTGGACACCTCCGCCCCGCGAGATGGCCACATATTAGTTTCCCTGATGTGGTGGAGAATTATTTCCACCACTTCTAGAAACACGGCAGTTCCTACGGACGCGTCCGGCTGTACCACAAGCCCAACACCGAATTTCCGTACCTCCGCCAACTTTGCGATCTTTTAACCTCCGAATTTCTCTTCGCAGATCGTCGATCTGTTTCACGAAATCAGAGTCCGAATCCGCAGCAGAGACAGCTCTGATTGGGTGTCGGTCCTTGCGTGTGGCCTGCTGGGCAGCCTCTATTTTGTGTGCAAAGACTAAAGCAAATGCTATATCTTTGACATCTGCTAGTCTAAGAGCCTTCTGTGTTTCCGGGTCCCGCACACTATCGATGAAGTGCTGGAGAGCCAGATCCTGCCGTGTCTCAACTGGGCAATCGGAAAATGAAATGGGAAAGTCGCTGAATATCAGCAGCTAATTCCTGCAGACATTCACCCGCTTTTTGATAGCGGGACTTTAACCGCAATCGGCTGTATTCTTTTGTGCACTTCTCTCCAAACCGCAGCTCAAGTGGACTCGATAGAGCTTGGAAATCATGTTTTTGCTCCTCCGTAAGTCTCAAGGATGTCGGCAGCGTCTCCTCTTAACGAAGCTGCTAAGTGAAACGCTTTGGCTTGAGGATTCCATCTATTAGCTTCCGCTACCATAATAAACTGTGTTTTGTATACTTGCCAGGATGTTTTTCCATCGAATGTCGAGAGTTTAATCGTCGCTAAGGAAGGTGTAAATATCACTTTGGATTCCTCATGTTCATGGGAAATCTGCTACTTCAGGCTTTCAATCTCCTTTCCAAATTTCTGTTCAAATTCTTTTCCGATGTCTTCTCGAACCTTGTCAATACTTTCTTCCATCTTCAAAACTTTAGTTTCCACTGAAACTACCTTATTCTCAAATGAAGCCACCTTATCTTCAACTGCATTCATCTTCTCTTGAATGATATTGGAGAATTCCTCTTTAACGCGATGTCCTTCTTAAGCTCCTGTTCCATTCTTTCTAGACCGGAACGTATCTCTTTCTCCAATCTGGCTTTCATCTCCTCCATTCTTTCTTGACCGAAACGCATCTCTTTCTCTAATCCGGCTTTCATCTCCTTCATTCTTTCTTGACCGGAACGTATCTCTTTCTCCAATCCGGCTTTCATCTCCTCCATTCTTTCTTGATCGGAACGTATCTCTTTCTCCAATCTGGCTTTCATCTCCTCCATTCTTTCTTGACCGAAACGCATCTCTTTCTCTAATCCGGCTTTCATCTCCTCTATTCTTTCTTGACTGGAACGCATCTCTTTCTTCATCTCATCTTGTCCTTGCTTCATCTCATCCATAGATTTCTTCATCTCAGCCAAAAGAGCCAGTAACTGACCATTACCGTTATCAGCCATTTTTACTTGGGATCTCGTTTTCACCATGCACTGTTGACCACTACCCCACTTCTGACACCAAATGTTACGCGATTTCCGGGGTTCGTTTGGATAGTGGGGGTTATATGGTGTGAAGAACGCTCAATCACCAGGCGGCAGTAGAAAAATAAAACAATGACGTTTATTTACACGAAGACAGTCAGGACAGCACAAAGACGACAACTATATACAGCACAGAAGACGATTATCTTCAGCCGAGACGTGCAACATACAACAGCATACACAGCAGCATACAAAACTCTACTACAGACAGTAGCACACATCTTAGTTCAGCACTAGCTTCACTCCGTCGCTGCTCCGCTTATCTCTGGAAGGCCAGTTCTTTATCGTCGGTTCCGACTACTCTGCCTAGCAGCTGCAGCCGCCTCCTTTTATAGGTCCCAGGAGGCGGGGCTAGAAGCGTCTCAACCAATCAGGAACGTTCGAGGCGTATCTCGGTTCCTACTGGACGGTTCGGGAAAATTCTCGATGTTTCGGGTATAATCTATTTTGGCGCCAAAGTCGCCAAATTCGTTGTCAAGTCACCAAATGGTCGCCAAGCTCTGGAACCTCCGACGCGACCCCGGACTCCGTCCAGTACAGATGACTACAACATTCTTTCCGAGGGTGGAACCAACTATGCTGGGAAGTAGCATTACAGATTCGTAACAATATCTAAAAAAATAGCCAATATTATCCTAACATTTTATCATTCATTGAATAAGTAATTTTTTACATTATTTAGTTGTTAATTAGAAAATAAAATTTATTAATCAACTTGTTTGTGGCCCAATCTCGGCACAGTGGCCCTAGTCAATTATCTAGTTAAAAATTCACAACTGTTTTTGTTGAAATAGAATTATTGAGTATGTATGATAAACAAAGTTTTACAGAAATAATTACAATGCAATGTTTAAACTTGTATAGCAAGGCAAAAACTAAGTTATACAATATGTGACTAGTGTTTCTGCTATACAGTATAGTGAATGTTTAATGGTATAAGTGGGATGGTTAATGGCAAAGAAAATGTAGTTGCTGTCTGCTAGAATATTGCTATTGATTTATTCTAATTTGTAAATTCTAAAAAAAAGATGCAAAAACTGATTACTTATCTGGTTATGGAAGCACAATGGCTAGCTAGTGCTATATAGTCATATATCCATACAAATAAATGGCTCAGTATTAATATTTGAGATGCTCGAGTGCAAAAGACTGACAACTACAGAACATTTTCCAATTCAAACATTCAATACTTTACAGTGGAAACATATAAGTTAAAATTTTGCTACAGACATCCAATGCTAGAATGTATTTGCAACATCATGTACAGTCGGCTCGATAGTTTTGTTTTAAATCATTTCAGACATATTAATTATTCACCCCTACCCCAAAAATAAAACCATTTCAAATAAATGTTACAGCATGAATAGACATTTTTCTATGCAATTTCAGTACACTATCTCAAAAACAGATAGTGCAGGATGCTAGTAAGTAGATTTAAAGTTTATTCACCATGAAATTAGTGTGGACATTTGTATGTAAACAATGCAAAAACAGAAAAAAAAAATCTACATATATTTATGCGATATAACAATAATCAAGATTATTGCTTCAAAGATTTTGAAGCAGTGTAATTATGTTAAGCAGTGTAGTTAAATGTTAAGCACTATTTTCCTTGTATATGTTTTTTCATTTTAATAAAATTTTGAAAATCTAAGAAACATAAGTTTTATTATTTAAGAAAGCTATCAAAATATCTAGCATTTTTTTTAGGAAATTGAGGTAGCATAGAAGTTTTTAAATAAAACTTTAAAAGATAAAAGTTCTATAAGTTTTGCTAGCAGCTTTATTTAGATTCCATTCAATATCTTTTTAGTTTGTTGATTTATCATGCATTTTCAATTTTAGGTAAAGATTTGATTATAGTTGGTGTCAATTCAAGTCAAGTATTTAATAACAACAGACACATCTTTACAAAATTGTGAATGGAATGAAGTTTAATACATATTTTGAAGGTGAAATTTTTCTGTGAGATACATATGCATTCTGCAATAATATAGTAATACAAAGAAGAAAAAAAACCCTGAATGTATTATTAATGCAAACATTGAATTTGATAATTTACATAATTACAAGGTGCTTTTTTCTTTCCAACTACTACTGCAAAAATTTCTTACTTCTAATGTACGAAGAAAGATATTAGGTTCTGATTAATGGAAAATATTTTTTGTAGTTAAAAAAGTGCATTGGGTCCATTTCAAATGTTTTAAATATAGCATGCACTATTCTTCCTTTAGAATTGCATGCTAGCCTACTATTTCATGATTAAAGGAGAAAAGAAGGCCATTTTGAAAATTTTTAAAATTACATAAAGAAGAATAGGTTGAACTGGAGTTTAACCCCCTTCTTCGCCAAGTTGCGGTAACACGCCAAAGCTGGCAATCTCCAGACTGGCAAACCTATTATCTTTCGCCTTTATTATGCACTATGATTGGACATCGGCTCCCTCACTTTTGAACATTTCTCAAAACACGGAGCAAGACTGTGGTGGTTTTTGAAAATTGTGCCAAGCAGGGGGTTAAACTCCGGTTGTACCGAAGAATAATTTAATAATAATAAGTATATTTTCAACACAAATGAGTTTTCAGCATCAAGTCCTTGTAGTGGAGTTCTAGATTTAAAATATATTAAATTTCATACAGCCTTTTCTATAATAAACAGCTGCTTAGACATATAGATTATTTCATTCATAAGTGATAACTAAATGTTTATTGACTTCTATGAACATTCAATTAGAATTGCCCCTAATTACAGTTATCACAAGTTATTGAACAACACAATGTCTGCTTTACTGCTAGTAATAATATACTAAATACACATAAATACAAAAACTTACCCTTTCTGATTTTGTTGCAAATGTAGATGGCAACATAGCCGGGAAAAACTTCACGAATACTGGTAATAAAAACTCCATAAAAGGGACAATGATGAATATAGAGAAGGGCACAAGTCGAAACAGATCAGACACTGTCCGAACAAGCTGCCTGTGCTCTCTTCTGGTTAATTCTTCACCTCTTGCAACTTTGAAGACTAGCCTTGTAGAAATTTTTATGCCAACAAAAAGCAACCGAAAACCATGGTAGTAGTGCAAAATCTCATCCCAAATTTTTTTGCCAAGAGAACGCTTTTCAGGTATGCTTACTGCAGCTGCTGATTCAGATTTGAACACAGTTCCTTCACTCTCAACTCCTTCTTTCACTTTTTTTTCTTCTTTTAGGACTTTGACAGTTTCTTCAACTTTAGAAGGTTCTTTAGATTTATTGTTATAAGATGAGTGAAAATGACGGATATTTATTTTCAAATAAAAGGAGTTATATATGTTTAAAGGTAAAGTTGTACAGGCAAGATGATGATGATATAAATAAGTTTCTGATATTAAATTGTGTTTTTGATGGCAGATGAAAGGCACTGGAGACGAATAAGGAGGACGTGATGGACCTTTAACTTTTAGAAGTTTTGATTTTCCGTAAATGTTGAGTATTTTATTAGACATGTTTTGCTATTTACATCTAAAATGAAACATAAAAATTATTTTTAAAATATAGTTAAACAGTGATAAATAATAAAAGAAAAAAATGGATGAATTTTCTCACATACAAAAGTAAAATTTAGTTCTCCAAGTTACCGAGACATTTTAATTCAAAAATGTATTATATGATATTCTGCAACTAAATTTTTATATTTTATACACTATTATACCATAAAATATGGTACTTTAACAAGTATATTGCTCTCCTTTACAACTATATGGAAATAATTTAGGAATAGTAATAAATCCTCATAATTTTAAGACATGGCTAAATGAAAAATTGACAGTCATCAACAAACTTCTTCACTAATATAGCAGGACGGCATTTAGTTTGAAAGCAATAAGGTAACTAGTTTAGGGCAAACAAGGCTCATGCCCTGAGTACAACTATTAAGAAACTTTGGAAAAAGTTAATCATGTGCAAGAGAAAGTAATCCCTCCCGCCCATAATGCTAACAACAACAACACACACAAGAAAAAAGGTTTTAATCTACCCTTAATCATATAAAAGATGGCAATTTTTATGATAAGAAAATCTACTCAAGCTAAATACTTTTGAAAATAAAATTGTTCTTTGATTCTAAATGGAAAAATGCATGGGCATAGTTTTCAAAGGTTATAAATGATACCTTGTGCTCCTAAGAAAGATGAGTTCAGCATTCATGAAAGGTATAGCAAGAGGAATCACATTTTTTGTCTTAAAAATTATGATATAAATATTTATTGTTATAAAATTTGGATAAAAACAGAAAGAAACAAAAAAAAATCAAATAATTTGATGGCAAAAGCCAATTCCAATGTGGTACCTGGTGTAAACAATAAATAATTAGGAAAAATTTAAATTTTTTAAATTTAGTAGAAAACTTGATGATAAGATATAAATACTTTTCTTTTTATTTCCTTAAATTGAAACGATAAATTGACATTATGATAAAACAATTAAGTAATTATTTTGCTAATCTTTTTGTCACACTGAATATTTCCTTTTAGACATAAATAAAATTCTGACTAAAGAGGTTTATTTGAGATTTTATTTCACACTAAGTAAATATAACTATTCTGAAATTGTATTCAGTAGGTCAAAGACAGATGGGGGGGGGGGAGAGACCTCACTTAAATGGAGTATAAGAAAAGAGCACAGAAAGATTTGCAAAATACACATAAGTAAAATCTATCGCTGCATATCAAGATAAATGAAACAGCCTTTTCATTTCTGACTAGAGGGAAAAATATGTATATCGAGTTGAAATTCTTTTGCAGAGTAACTTTGAATAATCTTCCTTCAACTTTCAATTGATTATGTTATTATCATCAATGAATAAGTAATTTTTGTACTTAATTACAAGCATTTATTTTGAATTAATATACATTATATGTTTAAAAAATTCCACAAAATTTTATTGCATTTGAAATTTAACTAGTTTTTTTTTAAAATAGCCCAACTTTCTGATCATAATTTAGATCTAAAATATGAACGAATTTATTGTTTTTCTCAATTTTATTATATTCACAGTAAATTTTTAATAATGAAATGTCTTACAAATAAAGTTAAATCTTTTTTAATATTGCCAAAGAGAAAGTTAAAAAATCTAATATTAGTATAATTTTAAGCACTTAAACAAGCATAAAACCAAGAATGTGATATGATAAATCGGCAAAAGAATGTATATAATGTAAGCTTATAATTCTTGAAAGCTGAAAGCAGTTTTGAAGAGACTTTCGATTACACGATACCTAAAGTTGCAGTATTATACTCATAATTAGTATATCTATACACTAGCAATCCGGACGAGTTGAATATGATGTAAATGTTTTCGTGACATTGACTAGCGTCAATGACATAAACAGCATAAACAGACCCAGTAAGAGACTCGTTAACCGGAGGAAGCTTGAACCCCCCATTTGAAGTTGAAAGGGGGGAGCAGTGGGGGGAAGCAGCACTGGAGGACGGATTTCATTCCGGTAGTGATGGAAATGGGGGAATCGATGTATGGTTGCTTACGGAAAAGCTTTTTTCGTCAAAAGGTGAAAATTTATTTACACGCCAAGAATGAAGCGCATTTTTGAATATATAGGGTGGAGTGTGGACGAATGTCGGTTGGTTCTATGATGAAGGCAGACCTTATTTATGCACGATCTTTTTTAATAAAAGAATAATACCGTGTTATAATATATTTATTTTTGCTCATAATTACGTTTTATGAATCTAATTTTTGACTAGAAATTAATGTTGACTGTGGCTGAGAACAGTGGGAAAGCTGAATTTTCTACAGGCGCCTTCTATTTATAATTAATTAAATGGCAAGAAACTAATATGTTAACTCATAATTAAATTCTAACTTCTATTGGTTTGTTAAAGAAAATTTAAAGTTTTCACAAAGTGATGGAATGAATTTACAAGTTTCATTTAAATTCTTAATGGAAGCTAAAAATGATGCTTTATTTGGAATACAAATTCGATGTAGTTTTAATTTTATTTCTTGCAATTTGGCTGTATTCATCGGAAAGTATTTTAGTTTTTTTATACTATTAATTTTAATGCTCATATTTTGGTTGTTAATTGTTGTACAAAGCTAAATGTTTTTTTTAAAATTAGCTAAAAAAAATTTTAAATGATGCTTTTAAAAAATTATATATATATTTTTACCTAATTAAGTAATAAATTAGTGTTATAGAACATTTAAAACATTTTTTATAACTGCAGGCATGTATTTGATTTTGTTATTGGCTAGTATTTATAGTAGCAATAAAGCATTTATATTTTGTTATCTAAAAATTGCAATAATAAAAATCTGTAATCTCTTTCTTGTAGTTTTGTCCATTCTTTTTTTTTTAATGTTGATAATGTGCATGATGAACTCTTTAAAATTTGTTTTCAAATTGAATAATTCATACTTGTAAAAATATATATAATTTTAGCTAAGTTTTTGATAAAATAGGGCTTATTCTCTATTAAGAAAGTATAATAACCAAAAATCTTCAAAGGAATCATCAAAATATTCAATATTTTCTATTTAATAAAAACTAAATTTTGTTTTGTTAAAATTAGATTTATATTGAATTATATGCATAAGCTGATTAATATTGCATTATTTTAAAAAGTACTTTTTCAATACATATATTTCTTATTCTAATTTATTAATTTTTTTTCATAAATGCTTAATACATTTATTTATGCATACAGCAATTTAATTCTTCTTTTAATGCTAAAAATCAGAATTTTGACTGAAAGTAGCCAAACTAAATTTGAAAAGGTAATAGAATCAATTATTTCTAATTATACGATTGGTGTAATAATATTTTAAAAGAAAAATTGTATTAAAAATTCTAATATCTTGGATAAATTTGTTCTAAATGTTGAATTTTCTACTTTTATAATAATGCACAGAAGTTAAAACTTTTAAAGAAAATTTGGAATGTAATTTTTAATTTCAAAAAATAAAAATTATTTTTTAATTTAATTTTAAAATATTAGTATATTCTAAATTAGTCAGTAGAATTTTCAATTAAATTGTAAAATATCATTTGTTAATTTTTGCATAATATTTAAGTCATATTTTATTCAACACTTACATTTTCTCAAGAAATTTTTCTTTTTCTTAGTTTTTTTAAGCTTAATTTCTTCTCATTTTGATTTTCAATAATAATTCATGAAATAAAAATGATTTGCTTCACAAGCATTCATTATTATAATATACAAATATATATTAGTTAACCAAACCATTAACAAAATAAGAAGCATTTACTCCACCTTAAAAAATGCTATACTGATATTGTTTTAACTGATTCAAATGAGTGGATAAATACCGAGTGATGAATAGTTCTGAGATATTGTGTAAAAAAATTATAAAATATGATGAAAATGCTTAAAACCTATAAAACTTATATAGTTTATATACCTACTTTATCTTTTAGAATTAAGGTTTTGACTAAATTATTAAAAAAGACAATTTCAATGAGGATATAGAAAAAAAAATGTTTTAGAAAAATAAAATGGGAAAATAATTTTTATTGTTTTAAAGTAATGATAATTACAATGGAATAATGAATTTTAACACTGTTTATGTTAAATTGAAAAAAATTATTTACAATTTAGAATCAATAATAAAAATAATCATAATCTCTGAATCAAATTATCTGCAAATTCATTTGTTCAATAGGAATTTAATAACTTGGAGAATATGACTTTAGTCACTTGGAGACTTTAAATCAACTTCCATTGTCCCCATTACAAAAACGTGAAGAAAGGCTAATTTCCAAAAATAATTTAATATTGATTCAATTCACCTTCAGTAAAAATTTTAAACTACTGACACAAGTAGGTTAAAACTGTCTGAGTGGTTTAACTTACATATATCAATTGGATCAATAAAAGAAAATAGATGGCAATCAACTGAAGACAGATTTTATTCATTACAGAAAAAAGGATGGACAGAGAATGAATAATATCAGAAGGATCACAAAATATGTTCTGATCATTGTTTTGATGAAGGAGTTTGTATGAAACCAGTATTTTAAAAATCAAAGTAGTTTTGCACATTTTAAATGCAACTGAAAGAACTTACTGGGCCATTGTAGTCACAAAAGAGGAAAAAAGAAATCTTTTAGCATATGAAAGAGCAGTTGAACTTGGATATGTATCATATAATTGGGAACTTCTAAAGAGATAAAGAGAACTTGACAGAGAAAAAAAAATAAACTTAATGAACAAAGAGAAAGCACAATTATTTACAAGTGGAATATATGATATAATATATTCTCAAGATGTATCAAAGCTGATAATCTATGCAACTCCTCTCAAAATTCAAATTCTACCTCTAAAACATGATTCTTATTAATGCTTAAACCACAGTCTGAAAATTGAAAGGAAAAAAACTGTAAACAGTATCTTTCACTTTTGTTTTCAATATCATTTTAAGTAAAAGAAAACAAAAAATCTTTCTTTTTTTATTTGATTAAAATGTACTTTTTAAAAAATCGTCTACCTCATTATTGTTCATTGTACTTAAAAGTATTTAAATCAAGTATGTTAAATGTATGATGTGTTATTCTTTGTTTTTTTTATTAATTTTTTAAAAAAATTTATGAAATAAAAAAAATTATATGCTTCCCTCCCTTTCTCTCTTTTATCTTTATACTTTTTCTGCCTCTTTATAACATTAGCATATAAGATCATACAGTTTTTTTTATATGAATACAATTAATTGAAAAATAAATAACCATTGTGGATATTTATCCTTAAAATTAGATACCTGAATGCCATCACTAATCAACTCGCACTTAAATTTCTTTACAGCATTTTTTTAAAAGAAAATTTTACTTTTGAAGAAAAATAATTATTTTGCGAATAAAAGAAATCTTGGTTAATGCTTCAGAATAAAATTTCATAATTTCCAAATGTATTTTTTGAAGTTTTAAATACTAAATCTGAATGATAAAATGGTATTTTAACAAAATTTCGAATATGGCTGTGTTAATTTACCTAAGCATTTTTATTGAACAAATAAAATATCTTGAAGGGTACGAGAAATTGTGTTGTTTCAAGATGTCGTAAGGAATTGTTTTCCTCGTTTGTAGATTTTTCAGCTACTACTGCAAACATAATATTCCATTTTTTTTCAAAGATTATTGTTATCAAATAATATTATTGCTGTCATACTTTTTTTTTCTTCTTTTTTTTTGTAATCACTATATTGCATACAAACAAGCATGTAATGTTGAGAGACAGAAAAAACAAGTTTAAATTAATGACAAAAGAATAAATTCATCTTTAATTGATTAGTTAAATTTTGATAGTCTTGGGAATGAAATGAATTTTATTACAATAATAAAAATTATTGTAGAAATACATTCTAAAATATTTTTTTAGTTTATTTATATTAAAAAGACAATTGTATGATAATGAAATTGATATCAATAAAAGGATTTTAATATTAAGTTTGGAAAATGGTGTTAGTATCATTTTTGTACAATAGTATATTTGGGAATTATAAGAGTAAAACATCAACATTTTGTTTAGTTAAAATTATAACTGGAAATTTTGATGCATTGCATCAAAGCACACGCTTTTTTATGAAAACATGTGCTAAGCCATGCTTTTAAAGCATGTTTGATAGATTTTCAGTTTCTGGAATCGGCAGTCTGTCTTATAACTCATGTTAAAGTATAGATAAATATATGAACAACTATATATTTCTTCAGTAAGATTGAAATTACAATTGCATATCTGAATATTGACCTAATGTTATTCTTTGATTTGATATCCACCGGAATGCAGGATCTTGTAAAATTTTTATTCATCTACTATTCTATTTAAAAGTGAAGGGTTTTTTTTATCAATTAATTTTAATAAACATTATTTTGATATTTTTTTTCTTTAGCATTTTAATCATCAAAATAAAATTGCTTAAATGTAGTTTCTCAAAGAAAGCTTATTTGGAGAGAAGTATTTCTTAGATATGGCAGTAACTGATGTTTTTATGAGCATCAAGAAAGAAAAATTGATACGTATGACAGTTCTGTAATTGATTCCTCCACTTCCATTTACTGCTTACTATCTGCTGCTTTTGAAAAGCTACCCCAATTTGCCTACGGCAACAAAACCAGCGGGCGGTTGTATGGCAGATGCGCTCTTAACTAGTATCATATGTGCTAAAGTTGTAGGATAAATGGAATTTAATTACCTTTTAGAGAAAACTTGGTAAACAGTTAGAGATGCTGTAGGGAATGCATATTTCTCATTCTTGTAATGAGAGTGATTGAGGGATAATGATTCTTTTTTATGGGATAATCAACATTTTTCCCATGCGAAACTTGATAATTACACTTTAACCCATGCCTGGGGATGGGAAAATTCAATAAACTCATGGTCTAATTTCCTTCAAATAAATGCCTTCATTTTATAAAGGCAAATGAATAATTTTCTATAAAATTTTTAAAAAAAGACAAATTAATGAAAAATTAAAGAGACAGTTATTTGTTTACACAAATTATATAAAAAAGTATTTGACATTCGCATTGGTCTGTGAATATCCATTTTGAACGGATGTTTTTTAAGTAAAGTTGATTAAACTGAATCTATTTTTCCCTTGTAGCATATAAATATTACAAATACTTGAAAAAGAATATTGGAATTATTATTACGGTTTATTTCTTATTTAATACTTTTTTTTATCGATTATTAGTCAGTTTTGAGTTGCATTTTAATATAGTTAATGTTTTGATAGCAAGAATCGACAAAACCATTTTTTATACAACCTTTTCGAATGAGTTTTATTTTAATATATAGTATATATATATACAGAGAGAGAGAGAGATTAATTAAAATTATAGTTGTAAATTTTGATAAATTGCCTAAAAGTACACATTTTTAACCTCTAAATCACGTTTGCTAAATTTGGGGGCTTTCTCTTGAAACTCATGTTAACGTATAGATAAACACATTAACAATTATATTATTTTTCAGTAAGACTGAAATCACTTTAGTTAGAGTAAATTCAGCATTTTACTCTAACGTTATTCTTTTGATTTAATATTCCTTAAAAAAGACCGATATTCGCTATTTGGAATGCAGCATATAGCAAAAATTTTATTATTTTTATTCATCTGCTTAGTGTTGAAGATTTTTAACCAAAAAATTTTAATAACATGAGTTTTATATTTTCCCCTTTCTTGTTTGATATTGTATTCATGAAAAAAAGAAATCGCTTAACTTCTCAAATAAAGGCAGCTGTTTGCAAAAATAAATTCAAGTTTAAATAAACGATTGTTGTTGATTCATTTATTTTTTATTATTATATTTTTTTATATTGGGCTCAATTTTTCATTCGGTTGATATGTCTCATTTTTCTGAAAAGAATGTCACATTATTTACAAAAATTTTAACATGATTAAATTTATGGAATGGATGTTGTCTTCGAATTAAGTTAGAAGAACATTTATAATGCAAAAACATATTCGAGATTTCTGAAAGCTAGACCGTTCGACCGAAAGTTAGTTCTTGATTTGAATAGTAGATGTTCAATAAGAAAGGATTTTAAAATTGTAAATAAGTTTTTTCTTTAAAAATTTATTGATGTTTTAACCCTTTGTCTCAATAACTTCCGAGAGTATTGTTGCATAGAAGGCATTCTTACGCCATTTTAAAATTCAAAATATTAATTATTCAGTGATATTAATTTTATTTCTGTGCAATTTCTTTTCATATTTTAATTAAATATTTAAAAATATTTTAAAGAATATTTTATAATAATACTTTCTAGTGCCTTTTTTACAGGGGCCGTCTTAGAAGACGCGAGGCCCAATTTGAAACTATTTTCTATAATACTTATTTCTAGACAATTTTTACTAGTAATATAAAATAACTTTTGTAAAAAAAAAAAAAAAAAAAAAAAAAAAAAAAAAAAACTTTTTAAAAGATAGTTTAATTAGGGAATTAAAAGTAGATTTTTAAAAATTTTAATTGATTTTTTTTAAATTATTGTTCCTATTTCCCTTTGGCAACTAGCTGGTTTGCCAGTATAAACATTTGCTTTTCAATTAAATTTTTTATGTAACTTGCTCCTTAATAGATTCTCAAGCAAAATGTTTTTAAGCTTCAAATTTTTATAAACGTATCACCGATACTATTATAAAAGCCTTACCTTATTCTGTTCGTTCTTCGATGCCTTCCTCTAATTTTCTATCAGTTCCCGTAAAATGTGAGCTTGAAATTTAAGCTGGAATTGATAAAACTTCAATAAATACATTTTTTTAAAACCAAACGTTTCTTTAAAAAAAATATGAGTTCAGAATTGAAATCTAATTTGTATTACAGAATATTTTAATAATTTATGAATTATATAAAAACATTATTCAATAATATTTTCTTTGGCCTCATCATAAAATTTTATTTTCAATTTTGCTTTCTGAAGGATTTAAATGTCGTAATATTTTATTTTATTTCAATAAAAAAAATACTTCTGTAAACGATTATGAAGTCTACATTTTATTTTGTCCTTCAGGCCTACGAATCCTATTCAATCAAATAATCTTGATCATCTAACGTTTAAATCTTTTGCATTATAAATCCTTGAATATCCTTATTTTAGGACAATCAAAACTGTAATTATTTTAGGTCGATCAATCTTGGAGAAACTCAGGGCAAAGATTGAATATCTTCGAGATGGTCAATGGAATTCCGCGTTTTTATAAAACAGTGACATTCAAATTTCATAACTGACTCAGTTTTGGTCACAAAAGGGCGAACTTTTTTTTTTTTTATTTAAAGCAACAAAATATATGTAGAAAAATTATTAAAGGCATGCTTCATATTTAAGCCAACTCAACATGGGAAAATAAACCGAATCTTCATATATTGGTCATATCAGTGGGAGAAGGCCAAGATGAGGTATTAGGAGCAATAATGTAAATGGTTTCAGTTTCTTTTCAATAATTAAATACAGTGTTGTAAAATAAACTTAAAAACTTTTTAAAAATAAAAAATTATATGGCAAAAATTTTGGCATCATTAAATAGATAATGTTTTGAATTTTAAGATGCTGTACAAATTGTTTTTCTGCTATATTTTCAGAAATTATTGCAAAAACGCCAAAATTTTACAAACTTTAATTAACCGAAAATTCAAAAAATCGCACCGAAATTTCAAATTTCCGCACTGCATATATGTACAAAATCTGGTTGTTATAGATCAAACGATTTGCCCTGTACAGTACCAATACAAACACACACAAATTTATCTTTATAATTAGTGTAGATTATATGCATTATGTAATTTAAAAATAAATTGTTTTTTACTCATATTCAGTACCGGATGGCACTACTAAAAATTAAGTAAATTGACAAGTTAATTTTCAGTAAAATTATGTATAGTCATAGAGAATACAAACGTGCCGTGCAATTTTGAAACTCTGTCTCCTGAGAGAGTGAATAAAAATTCCATTACAAAACTTCATTTTTAAAAACAGGAAATGCATTATCTATGCTAATTATAAAGATGAATGTATGTGTCTTCGTGCGTATGTGAGTATTTGCGTAAGACAATAAAAGTAACACATCTTTGATGTCTGGAAATTTCGCGGTATCACGGGTATATAGTTATATCTAAATAACTTATTTGGAATTAAATATAATCAATATTTTTGTCTTACCAGCTGATCACCGGGAGCGATATTTACTAATAATAAAGATGAGTATGTGTTTGTGCGTCTGTATATCTGGGTGTTGACGCTCTATTAAACAAACCGCAAGATCTATAGCTACCAAACTTAGTACGCAACTATGTTGGACGGATAAAATGTGCACTTCGGAACAATGTTTTAAAAATTTCCTTTAGAATTTTAATTAATTAAAAATTAAGCAAATTCTTGATGTTCTTTTTCCCTCGATAACTTTCTAAAATATTACAGCATAAATGTTATTTTTATATATTCAGAAATTTTTTTTTCAATGATTGTAATTTTTTGCTGTATAAATATTTTTTTCATATTTAATCAATTTTCTAAAAATATTTTAGGCACATTTTCCAGCAAAAATCTTAAGAATTCTGAGCAAATATTAAGCGTATCATGATTAATTATACAAAAGCATAAGAATTCTTGATGAACACCAAAGTTATTAAATTTGCAAAAAAATGTTCAGTTTTCGTTTTACTGTGCGAATTATTATTCTGTCCTTTACAAAAATTATGACTGGCAAAGCTGATTTCAGGAAAGTAAGCAATATAATTATCTAATTCTGCAAAAAAAAAAAAAAAAAAAAAAAAAAAAAAAATTGAAAAATTTGCATTTAAAATATTTTTAATATGAAGAAAAATGCCAATTTTTGTTTTGCTCTAGGTTAGAAATTAGACTGTATTGTTAAAAGACTAAATATCAAAGTGCATCCACGATGGTTAGTGGCGTTGGCAGAAAATAAGGGAAATGCATAGTAAAATGAATAGAATCATAGATGTCTTCTAATATTATATTTATTATAGACTATCTATCAAAATTTGAAGCTTATAAATAATTTGCTTAAGAAGCTATTAAGACCCAGTTACGTAAAGTATTTAATTGAAAATTTTAGCGGCCATTAACTTTGGCTAGCCAGTTGGTCGGTGACTAGTATTAAATAAAATGTTGCTATAGATATAACTCAGCAATAGAATGGAAATCGCAAATAGAAATTAACGCTAAATAGAAAAAGATTAAAACGTGTTTTTCACACTGATTAATAAACCAAACATACTCGTAAATTTATATATACTTTAAAACATATGCTTTAATTTTTAATTTATGAATGCACATAAGCTAGCCAACAAATGCTAAACAATGCTAAGCTAAACAAAAATCTGTATACTATTTGTAATAAGTAAATAGGTCACTATACTATTTATTTCAGTGACTTAACAAAAATTTATGAAAATTCTTTATTTGGTACAAAAAAAAATTGAAATGCAAGAACATTGTCAGAAATAAATAATTTTTAGGACTTACATAAAAAATAATTGAAAATTCATAGATCATTATTGTCGTTTATTATTAGGGAGCAATTTTTCTTGTTTTTATTTCCTTTTGCGAACTTTTTATATAAATCCGAAATCCAGCTGATTTCAGATCCAATCGATATAACTGCCCAACAATTTAAGCGTCCTTGCTGAATTAATGATCGTAAGTTTGTTTTATAATTAGTGATTTAATGATCGTAATTAATTTCAAGTTGGAAAACTTTCTTTCTACAAATGCTAAAGAAACTGAAACTGTCAAGAGAATCCGTAGATGAATATATAAATTTGAAATGCGTCTTATCTGTTATCACAAGCCAGAAATTCAAAATTTTCATGTTTTTTTTTTATTTTTAATTTTATTTTATTTCCAAAGACATTCTTCAATTTCCTCACAAAGCATTCAACTATCATATTTTCATTCAAAAAAGAAATCGGAATGGGATTTTTTTCCCCTTCTGCAAATTATTTCACGAAAAAAACTATATTATTCCAAATGTTCCCATTAATGACATATGGATAAATGCGTCTTGTTAAAATGGTGATTAATAAAGAAAAATGTTGATAGAATATCCATATCTACCATAATGGAAAAAAGTTTTAAAAATTTTAAAAAAATACTTATTTTTGTGAGCATTTGAGCTCGCGAAAGTTAAAATAAAATTCTTAAAAATAACCCTTCAGGATTACAAGAGAATTCGAATTAAGAACAAATATCTTGTTTTTGAATACATTCAGTGCAGAATAATAATTTCATAAATTCACATTTCCTAATTAAATAGCTTTTATTTAAAAAATTCTTTATTCAAATTTTATAGAAAAAAACACTTTTATAATGAACCAGAATCCAATGCATAAAATGCTAATTATTTTTTAAAGAAGAAATGCCTTGAAATTTTTATTTTCTGCTCATCAAAAGCTTCGCCACGGATCCATTAGTAAATTGCATGTTAAGTGGACAAGAAGTTAATAATTTCCGTTGCTGAAGAGTTTTAACTTTCCGAATTCTTCTAAATTGTAAATTCTAAAAAAAGATAGAAACAATGATAGACAAAAAAACTGGTAACAATGATGGAAACAGAGAGGAAAAAAAAAAAAGCTGATACAAAATTAGTAGTAACATTGAAAACGGCTTTGAGCTTTTATTTTCAACAGTGAAATATATATTGTTGCAAAATATGTTTAAAATATATTTGAAAAAATTTATTAAATATTGTAAGAAAAATTGTATGATAAACAAATTTGGTATCATTAAAAGGATATATACAGTGAAAGTCAAAAGAAAGTAAACACCAACTTTTCATGTATAAAATGCTTTATTTCAAATGCATTATTGACTTATAATGTAAAACAAATACTTAAAATTAAATGTTCATTTAATTAGAATTTAACAGCTTATAAATGTTAAGCTAAAACAAAATACAAAAAGAAATAGCTCAATTTAAACAAATGTCTAGCCAACTTTCTGAGTCAAAAAAAAGTAAACAGATAACTCTGATAGCAAAATAGAATGAAAAAAATTAGCAATTAATACTTTGTTTGCTTTCCTTTAGATTTTATTACAGCTTTTAACCTTCTAGGCATAGATGCTACCAATTTTTTCGTCAGTTCGATCGGGATTTTCTGCCATTCTTCCAAGATAGTTTTTTTCAATTCTTCTTTATTTGAAACCGTTCTTTGGCGTACTTTTTTATCTAAATATGCCCATAAATGTTCAATGTGGTTGAGGTCTGGAGACTGCGGAGGATGGTCTAAAGTCTTGGGTGTCCGATATAGTAACCATTCTTTTACAATTTTAGATGTGTGTTTTGGATCGTTGTCATGCTGGAAGATCCAAGTTCGTGACAGTCCTAATTTCTCAACACTGGGGCCAACATTTTCTTTTAAAATATTTAAGTAGCCTATTTTATCCATCGTAGATTCGATAAATACCAAATTTCCGACCCCTGCTGCCGCCATACATCCCCAGACCATAATAGAGCCACCCCCATGTTTAATTGTTTTAACTGTACATTTATCATCAAATTCTTCGTTCTTCGATCGCCATATTTTCGACTGCTTTTTAGGGGCCAAAATTTCAAATTTTTTTTCATCACTAAATAAAATATTATTCCAAAAATTTAAATCATTTTTTTCGTACTTCCTAGCAAAATTCAGGCGCTTATTTTGATTTGTTTTCGATATGAATGGCTTTTTACGCGGTATCCTACCATGTAACCCATGATCATTAAGAGTTCTTCTTATAGTACTTGCGCTTACTGATTTTCCTGATGTCTGAGATACATTTTGCGCTATCTTTACAGCACTTTCAGCTGGATTTTGTTTTATCTCTCGTACTACAGTTCTAACTTCTGCATCAGTAAGTCTTCTTGGTCTTCCTGTTCTTTCAAAATCCTTAATCTGCTTATACTTCGTATATTTGACAATGATTTTTTTGACCGTGCAATGATTCCTTTGGACAATTTGTCCTATTTCACGTAATGATTTTCCGTTTTTCTTCAAATTTATTATTATTTTTCTCGTTTCTAGTGATGTTTGTTTCCCCATATCCAGTTTTCTAAAAATGTTCCAGAAAATTTCAGAAATTAACAGAAGAGCGAAATGTACATCAAGAATTCACTTTTGTTTAAGATTCTGTGAAAAAAAAGTGGTGGCACTTACAAAATTGATAACGTTATAGTGAAAGACTTGTCAGTGTTTACTTTTTTTTGACGCTCAAAAATGGGTGTATTTTTTGATTAAGCGGCTTATTTCTTCTTGTAATTACAATTTGTTTAATATTTATAACGATTTAAATATTTTAATATTAATTATTTAACTATGCAATATTAATTTATGTTACAAGTCAATAATATATTTGCTATATATTGTTTCACACATGAAAAATTAGTGTTTACTTTTTTTTGACTCGCACTGTATATATATATATATATATATATATATATATATATATATATATATATATATATATATATATATATATATATATATATATATATAAATTTTATAATGCTATAAAAACTATTTTTCTACTGTAAACTTTTAAAAAGTTATTCCGAATAAAGACCAATATTTCGCTTAATTTTTAATTAACTAAAAAAATTTTTTAATCACTCTGAAAAGCACATTTTTACCCACCAAACTAAATATTTGCCAAATTTGATTGATACATGTCAAAAAGGCTGGTTTGTAAAGTCAGCACATGTACAAACAGTCAGAAGCTTTTTCCTTATGTTTAAGTATCAAAATTTAGTTAAAATACCAATATATTTTCTCACTAAACATTCTTGTCAGCAGGCTTATGTGTTTTTAGCAAAGACTAATCACTCCCTAGCCCCTTTTTTTAATGAGCTAAGAATGATTTATTGGACGTTTGACTCGTACGGAAATGTCTGGTCAAAATGCCCTTCTCGTGCCCCCTCCCCCTTTTTTTCCCTACAAAATAGACAAAGTAGCTGTAAATTTTATGTTACGAACATACAATACCCTTTGTAAAAAGACTACTAGGATTCTTTTATGTTTGTTAAGGTCCATGGCAAGGCGAAAGAAAAATTAACCCTGTATGCAGGAAATAAGAAAGAGACCTTATGAACGTCGCCCAATTGGAAGCAATCGACTAAAGACCGACCCTGCTTAATTGTTGGTCTTATATTCAAGAATGTGTTTGATATTGTCGATATTAAACACCATTTTTATTTATTGCTGTTGTAATTAAGGGAAAAGAATAATATAAAGATAGATTAAAATGAAACCTAAAATATTATTATACTACGATATTTCGAATTAAAGGTTCGAATCACCTTAATATTAATTTTTTATATAATTTCTGTGATAAATTTGAAAAGAGAATATAAGTAGAGTCTATAGAAAATATAAGGATCTTTTTGATCTGCCGTCAAAGACATTTTTTTCCTTAATCTGTTCTCTCCTAGCAGATAACAAGTGGTCAAGATCAATTACATGATGTCATTGATACCGGATAAGATTAATGTATTAATCATTGGAAGAAGTAATAGGATTTAATTGAACAAAATTAAAACACAGTGCCTGAAAATTTGCCATTGTAGGATATCCCCTTTCAGTAAACTAAGAGAACTGCTCCACTTCGGGCTCCTTCATGGTTTTTTTTTCTATCATTTTTCCTGATAGGTTTTCCTATATCCTTCCATTGATAGCGTTTGAAAAAGTCATAACAATAGTTTTTGATGCAAATTTCATTGAATTTTTTATTTCTTAAGATTTGAAGTCTGATTGGAAGAATTTACTTAATAAAATCCAATATCATAAATCCCATTATGGGTTTGAAGGGGTTTATACATTCCAGCTTATTTTCATCAAATAATCTACAAACAAATTCATTACATTTTCAGAGAATAAATGTAGATTATTCAAAGAATAGTAGTTGATTAGAAAAGACATGTAGAAATTTATAGAACAATTAAAGGTCCATGCTACACATTCAACATTAATATAACAATATAGGCGCATACCCGGCAGCTGAACATAAATGCTAAATAGAGAATCAGTCAATAAATATTAATTTTGTATTTTAAGAGGAGTCGGTGCATAACTAAGCAGGTATTCCATGTATGACATGGCTAGAGCCGAAGAAGAAACATGAGCTCTAATGTTAGATAACTATTTAATATATAAACACCGCGTTCCCCAATGATATAGACTGTTTTGTTTCACATTGAAAACGCATTTACATTATAAGGATGATTATTGTTAGACGTATACATTGGAAACGAAATCGAAATAATTAGGGATGCACCAGCTGGTTTGTCCATCATACATTTAGTATTACTTAAATTATGCCAATTAAAGTATTTGCAATAAATTTAATTTTTGTTAAATTAATGCATGAATTGCAAAAAAAAATAACAAGTTATATATAGTTGTAAATTATTATAAAAAATACTGTTTATGAGAATTTTTTTGAGAATTATTTTTTAATACTTAATTTTAGTTTAATTCTTCTTTAATTCTTAGTTTTTTATGACAATAACTGTTTAAGCAAACTATAATATATAAATAATTAACATAACCTTCGAAAAGAATTATCTTGCAGTTGATAGAAGACTTATTTAATGATTGAGCTAAGAAGTAAATATATTAAAACTAATAGAAAGTTAATTTTTAAAATTGCCGTTTATTAAATGATAGAAAAAAGCCATATAAAGCTGGTCAAATAAAAAAATCAACTGTATTTTATTACGGAAAAAAAAAAAAAAAAGATGATGCTCCAGTTATACCTAATTTTTAATTTTATGTTAACCTGAAATAAAATAAATAAAAAATAAATAATAGAAATGAAAATAATAAAGTAGATTTGAATCTTCATCCAAAATATTATAGAAAGCCAAGATTATAGATTTTAATTGTTTAGTTTTATATTATCTTTAAAAAATTAAAATGACAATAATATGCGCATAAAATTGTATTGAATATCACTGCAATGTGCTCATATAGAAGTATAGTTTACTAAACCAATGAAAAATATTTTTGAAAAATATGTTTAAAAGTATTTGAAAAATAATTAAGTATTATAAAAGTATTTGAATAAGTAAGATCAAAGAAGAAAAATATTGAATGGAGTTAAAAAAAAAAAAGAAGATGAAAAAAAAAGATAACTGAAAAACTAATTTTTTTAAAATTTAAAATGTTTTTGGTCAGCGATATATTTCGAATTTATAAAGAAAATGCTGGAATTTTGTTAATTTTTTTATTAAAATTTTAATTTAATTTTTGAAACAAGATTTCTTAATATTGCTATCTAAGAAATAGCTAATTGCCAGCCAAATTTGGAAGCCCTAAGTCCAACAACCTGCCTCGAAAGATGCAATTTATTGATAGCATGCAGCCTATAAATTTTGTAATATTAAAAGTATGAATAATTTTATCTCATATTTTTTAACAAAGAAAAATCATTCAGATTTGATTGAAAAATGAAAATGATTTGTCTTTCATTTACGATATTGCTGAAAATCAAAATTTAAAAATTTGTTAAAATAAAGAATATTATAAGATTTTATAATTATACTTTTATTTTAAAGATGAATTAAAATCATTTTTTAATTTGGAAACATTTTCGAAAGTTATTGCAGAAAAACTTCAAACTTTTTCGCTGTTTTTAAATAATAAAAAATAAAAAAATTGCTCTACCAAACATTACACTTTCCTACCCTCCAAAACATATTTATTCTTCTCTTCATACACACGCGCACGTTTTCTTTTATTAGAAAAAAAATTTGCATATAGTAAAAAATTTATATATATATTATATAGAGAGTCCTTGCAGTCAAATGTTATTTCGAATCGCAATAACATAAAAGCATTTATTTATTCAAATTTCGCATGAAAATATTTCTATTATTTTCGACTGTTGGAGACGTTTTCTTTCAAATGAAAAATAATTATACAATAATAAAATAAATAATAAATAATAAAAATAATAAATAAAAGCATTTATATTTGCAATAAATTATTTAATAAATAATAATTTTTAACAAATGACTTAAAAAAATTCTTGATAAATAAATACATTTTAATAATAATAAAGAATTTATTTACATCAAAATCAATTTAAAATAAAAAAAATTATCAGATGAATTTCTGAAAGAGTGTAAAAGAAACGAGTAAAGTTTCAGAAAGAGTAAAAGAAACGAAACAGTTTGACGATTCCAAGTTTTGGCGGAATAAAATAAAAAACAAAATCGCGTAATGAGGAAATGAAAAAGATTGGTCCAATTCGCCACAAATGTGCTTATTTGCCAAATCTTATAACCCCTATTATAGCTAATCCTGCAATTGGGATAGTTGTTAGCGCCTACAGATGGCTGTAGACAGCTGGCGCCGTCTACAGGCACTAATTGGAACCTAGCTTGATCCTCCAATACGTCCTCCGGTTAACTCTACCCAAAAAGTAAATAAAAGCATAAAAAGCGATAACAATAGAAACGATTAATCGTAAAACGAAATATTCATGAGGCTAACAGGTAAATAAAAAGTTTCATCCCCCCGCCTCCAATTTTTTCCCGTCTTCTTTATTGGATACTAGCCGCCTTTGGCGACCAACCGGTTCGCCAATCTTAATGTTCGTTTAAATTTTAATAATTAAATATTTTACGCAATTCCTACTTTAATAGACTCTTCATCCAACTATTTTAAAACTTCAAATTTTGATAGTCATATAATTCACTCATAATATTATAAAGGCTTTCAGTCATAACGTAATATGTATCGCTCTAATTTTCTGTTAGCTCCCGTAGAAATTATGCTTTAAATTAAAGTGGAAAGAATTAATCTGCAATTAATATAACAATATATTTTACTGAAACAAAGCATTTTTTTGTAATATGATTATTGATAACAGAATCACTGAGCGTTCAAACTTTATGGGCACTAAAGAATATCTTTCTTAATTTATGTAATATCTCAAGAATTTGTCAACAAAATTTTCTCAGATTCATCATGAACAGATCTTTTAATTAACAATGTTTAATTTTAAATGCATCAAACACTAAGAAAATAAAATGAATCGTTTAAAATGATCGGTCAAAAACAGGTTTTAAAAAACTACTTAAAAAACGATGTACTTAAAACTATAAGCATATACAAAAAATATATATAACTAACATAAATACAATTTATTTACAAAAGCATGCAACTAACATAAAAATAATTTAAATCGTCCGTTGATAATGGTTGTCATGGCAACAATCGGAACACAATGAGCATGCGCGAATTTTCTTCGCCAATTACGGTAACGCAAATGATTGAATTTTTCTACGCTAGTTGGGGTAACGCTATGCAGATTAGACATTTTTAATTTCCTTTAGTCTGTGTTATTATAATTCAAAAGTACTTCAGAATGAATCTGAAAGATCGATTAATTAACAATGTTTAATTTTAAATGCATAAAACATTAAGAAAATAAACAGAATCGTTTGAAAGAATCGGTCGAAAAATGTTGACCTTAACCTCATTACTGTTGGGAAAAAACAAACAAAACTGAAGTCTTACTCATTTGGCGGTGGGGAAAATGGAAGATTTTTTGGCGGGAAAGTTAGTTTTTAATTAATAATTAAAATTCTAATTAAAAATTCAAAAAAGGGACCCCAGGGGCACATTCCTGACCTCTAAGGTATACTTGTACCAAATTTGGTATCTGTAGGTCAAATGGCCTGGCCTGTAGAGCGTCAACACGCACACACAAACACACACACACACATTGAGCTTTATATAAGTATAGAGCAGTAAATTTCTTTCACTTTCATTGGATTATACGTATTTATTTATACAATCGTCGTTAATACTTAATTACAACAAAAGTAAAATAATTATTTTTGACGATGAACTATTCTTCAAAGCAACATGGCATGCCCGAACACTGTCAATGCATTTCTAATCAAAACTTTCTAGTGGTTCAGGGTGAAATAGAAACATTTTAACTACAGGGATACAACGCAACATAATCATAAAAATCTTTGGGAATTGAATTATAATCCATGTATTAAGAGAAAATGCATTTTTCCATATAAAAAGGAGTATTATATTAATTGAAGCCATCTTTGAATTATTAATTTTGAATATTTAAAATACTATTTATATTTTAATAATTTTTCTTCTAAAAATTAAATTTTAGTCCAAGAATTAAGAGAAAAAATGTTTATTTTTGCATAAAACAATGGAAAACGCATTGATTGAAACTGTTTATAAACTGTCAAATTAATTTGAAATAATTCAGAAAGAAAATAAATAAAAAATAAAATGCTTGTCACGGACCGAACACGAGTCTAGAAAATGTTATGCCACCGCCTCATCGACTATAATGTTTGGGTGTTTGGTGACAGCACTATATTATTAGTATACAAACTGTGCTGAAAGTTTGAGAGCCATTTTCTCGAAATTCATTGATTATTGCGCTAAAATATTTTAATGAATAAACATCCTAAATACATACTGCCATTATACTAAATCTCATTTCGAACTCAATTTTGCAAACCCTACCTCCCTCCTTATTAGACTTAAAATAAATTCTGTTTCCCAATAGGAAAGAACATAAAATTAGCTGTTTTATCGAAAGTAGTAAGAATTATTGTTACTGAAATATTTCTAAATTGGGAGTTATTATAAATTAGTTATGGTGAAAACGGTATTTTCAGATCAAAGTTGAAGAACAATTTTTATAAAGTTATGAGTTGTATTGAAACTACTGCCCTGAATTTCATTTTTTATTTTTTTTTATTTTCCCCCACTTAGAGCATAGGTTTTTGGCCTTTCTTTGTTAAATATTCCGATAAAGATATTTTAACCAAAAAACCAGGCAGTTAACCAATCAAGCAAGGATAGCTGACGAGCCACAAAACGGAGAAGCAGTTTCCAGGAACGCAGAGATGGATTTCGACTTTTTTCACTCCCATACTGTATATATTATTAGATCCTTTTAATAATTAGTTAATTTAATATAACATTTAAGCAAATGCTTAGTTTAATCAATATGCCAATGACTTATTTTAGTTCATTTTTTATTTTCGTAACTTAGGGAATATATATATATATATGTAACATATTTTGATAGAAGTAGAATGCAGGTTCGAAACAGTGAAGAGACCTGGTATTTTTAATTTCGTTTTATTGTATTCCGAGTGGCAGGCATGATTATATACAAGAAAACGCAGCGCGGCACACACAGAAGAAAGAAAAGGGGGGAAAAAAGGCTAAACAGATGATCACTAGCCTTATATAACATTGGATTTCTGGCCAGGCACCAATTCAATACACGTATGACTTTTGACACCTTTTGAAGTGTAAAAGTATCACTTTCATTTAATACGTAGTACTGATGGCACATTATTTTTACAAAGGGATTAATTAAACCGAAAGTGGAATTGGATCACGAAATAAGAGAATATTTTAGAATGAAATTACTATGGGTTGAATTAAGATAAAATCTTAGAAATTAATTAAATTGAAACTAGAATTAAAATATCATTACACACACACACACACACACACACACACACACACACACACACACACACACACACACACACACACACACACACACACACACACATACATATATATATATATATATATATATATATATATATATATATATATATATATATACATATATATATTGCGTCACGTCATTAATCACGTAATGCTTTCCCGCCATTATTGGCAGACGAGAGTTGGGCAGTGAGACTGCAAGACGTGCAGCTCACGCTCATGTATCTTTTATGTTCTATGTAGTAATGTTTTATCTTTTCTCCTTTAATCTTAATAAATATATTTCACATATTAATGCTGGTCGTTGCCTTTTCCCACATTTTTGGGGGCTCGGCCTTTCTCGTGAATACCCCTAGCAGATCCCGCCAAATTGTTGTAAAAGCTGTGGACGTTAGTACAATTTAGGACGCTAAATTGATGCTAAAAATTTTGATAAGAGTGGATTTTTGCCGTGGATATTTTAATGGACTGGTGAATGGACGTTAGTGCACGTTTTTGATGGATATGATTCAAGTGAAAACGTTAAAGGTTCAATTACTTCGTGTTGTTGTGCAACTGCGCTGACATATACTGGCTGCTTTAAAAAATAGGAACATTTAAGAGTGAATAATTCGACTGCTTCCAACCAGGTAGGCGCAATTTTTTCCCAAGTTTGTAATTTATAGTACGTTACTTTATTTCATTCTCCCTTTAAATTTTAATCCCGAGTGAATGTGCATTAGTTCTGTTTTAATTCATTACAATGTCTTTAAAACTAGGCAATATTCAATTAATCGCTAACTCCCTTAAATATGCAAAAACTAATTTAGTAAAATTGCTTAACTCTGTGTTAGGTTACAGTAATTTTGACCATTCTTCTCGAAAAAGAATGAGAAATTTTGAAAGATTTGAAAATTTAGATGTAGAAAAACATAAACAAGAGTTGTTGAATAATTTTTCTTTATCTGATTTTATCTCCGTTTCTGATTTATTACATTTAGAAGTAAACGAAAGTAACAAAGATGATTTGTGTGAAAATATTTTTAAAGCCCTAACAAATTTAAATGAATTTCAGAACTCGCTAGATACTAGTTTTTTATCGGAAACAGAAGACAAAACCTTTGTCTCCTCAAAAGGTTTCTCAAACGGAAAGTTCATCTAGTAATAACAGCTCTATGACTAATACGGGTAATAATTCTTCCTTCCCCATCCCTGTAACTTCAGACGAAACATTAATAAATAACAGTCAGGCATTAATTACTGGCGCCAAAAGGGAATCACTCGAAAATGATCCCTCCAATAACCAAACGATAAATGAAATAAACCTTCAGTTTTGTTTTTTATTACACGATCTCTGTGGTAGTTGTAGAAACTTCACAGGAAATTATTCCTATTCGATTAAAAGTTTTTTTTTGCGATGTTGAAGAGAATTTTTCGCTTTTTCCTTCTTTAAGCGAACAACAAAAATTAATCTTTGTAAAGAGGTTAGTTTCCGGCGCAGCTAAATCTTTTTTATTCTCTCAAAGAAATCTAAATTCCTATCATGCTTTTAAAAGTGCATTAATTAATGAATTTTCCGATAAAGTAACTTCTATTGAAATACATAAACAACTAGAAAGACGTAAAATGCGCTCGAATGAAACTTTTATGCAATATTTTATTGCCATGCGTGAAATTGCGAATCAGTCTGAAACCCTTATTGATGAATGTTCTGTTATTCAATACACAATAAATGGGATACAGGGTTCCCCTTCTGATAAAATTATTCTTTACGGTGCAAAATGTTATTCTGAATTTAAAGAAAAATTACGAATTTTAGAAACTATCGTAAGTGCAATGAACGCAAATAATTCAAAGATGTCGTATTCTAGATATGCTAATGATGGCCAAAGACGTGATACAATACATAAAATCCCTGTCCAACAAAGAGAATCAAAATCGAATCTTAGTAATCCGACTAAGAGTAAGACGCGTTGTTTTAACTGTAACGATTTTGGACATATCGAAAAGTCTTGCCCTAATCGTAATCGTGGTCCTAAATGACTTTCTTGTAATCTTTTCGGACATAAATCTTCCGATTGTCACCGTACTACTCGGAATGGCAGTTCTACCCCACGTGATAATGTCAACACTTTACATTTATTGCATTCTCCGTCGAATATGCATAAAGAGGTTGTTATTCTTAATAATACACTTTCCGGATTAGTCGATACTGGTAGTTTTTCAACAATTCTCAAACATTCTGCATGGATTAAACTAGGATCGCCGCCGTTGACGAATAACAAGATAACACTAACTGGATTCGGTTTTTCCCAAACTAAAATAATAGGTTCCTTTGAATCTGAAATTATTATTGACAAACAAAGTTTTCCTGTTTTTATTTCTGTGGTACCTAATAATTGTACTACTTATAATATAATAATAGGTTACGACGTAATAAATCAGGCAAATTTGACAATTAAACCTGACAGTGTTGTATTTTCCAAAATTTCTAAATCTGATGATCTTGTTGAAACTGACAGTTTTATAATGGCTATTTCTGCCGAAACTCCCACGTTTGATATAGGTCCGAATATTTCTAAACAAACTCGCAATCAGGTTGAACAGATTTTGTTAGCCTATAAACCTAACAAAACTAAAACTGCGAACATCGCACTTGATATAACGCTTACTGACGATGAGCCAATTTTCCACACTCCTCGACGTTTACCCTTTGCCGAACGTGATATATTAAATGCGCAGATAAACGAGTGGTTAAAAAATGGAATTATAGAACCATGTTCTTCACCCTATGCTAGTCAAGTTGTCGTAGTTCTTAAGAAAGATGGAAAACATAGAGTCTGTATAGATTATAGAAAATTAAATCGTAAATTAGTTAAAGACCATTATTCACTACCATTAATTGATGACATTTTAGATCATCTTCAAAATGCTAAAATTTTCTGTACTCTCGATTTTCGTAACGGATTTTTTCATATGCCGGTAAAAAAAAAAGTCGTTGTTACACCAGTTTCGTCACAAATACAGGTCAATTTCAATTCCGTTATATGCCATTCGGTTTAAGTTCATGTCCTCCTGTCTTTATGCAAGTCATAAATGCCGTTTTTCGTGATCTTATTGGAAAACGCATTGTCCTCCCGTATATGGATGACATCGTCATTCCCGCAAATAATGAATCTGAGGCTCTCGAACGCCTTAACACTGTTCTAAAAGTAGCTCGCGATTATGGACTAGATATAAACTTTAAAAAATGTCAATTTTTGTATAGTCAGATTGAATTTTTGGGTCACGTAGTAGAACACGGCAAATTACTCCCTTCACCCTCAAAAAATAAAGCCGTTCTTAATTATCCTGAGTTAAAAAATGCAAAAGACTTACAACGTTTTCTAGGTCTTACGGGATACTTTAGAAAATTTGTCCCCTCATACTCTACTATAGCAAAACCACTTAGTGACCTTCTTCGTAAGGACAGTCCCTTTCTATTTCAAGCTCAGCAAAAAACTGCGTTTTTACGTTTAAAACAGTTACTTTCTGATAAACCCGTTTTAACTATTTTTAATCAAGGCAGTCCCATTGAAATTCATACAGACGCATCAATTGATGGCTTGGGGGCAGTCCTACAACAAAAATCCAAAGATGATAACAAATTCCATCCAGTGTATTATATGTCCAAGAAAACGTCTGACAGCGAAAGAAAATACACCAGCTATGAACTGGAGGTACTCGCCATTGTAGAAACTCTTAAAAAATTCCGAATTTACATCCTCGAATCACACTTTAAAATTATCACTGACTGTAATGCATTCGTCAAAACGTTAAATAAAAAAGAAATGAATTCCCGCATTTCGCGATGGGCATTATACCTTCAGGATTTTGACTACGAAATAGAGCATCGAACTGGTTCAAAGATGACTCATGTCGACGCTCTTAGCCGAAGCCCATGCTCCATGATCATTCAAGACTGTGTCAATCTTCAAATTTTCAAAGCTCAACAGACAGATGGGCATATTACAGCTATAAAGGCATTACTTCAAAATGCACCTTACGAGAACTACATAGTCAAGAACAACATTTTATATAAGAACTTAGACGGAATCGATTTATTTGTCGTACCTGATGATATGAGGCCAACATTATTAAATCCTGTCATGAACGAGGCCATTTTGCAGTAAAACGCACGCAGGAAATGTTAAACAAAGAATTCTTTATTCCGAACTTGAAAGCGAAAATTGAACGATTCATACGCAACTGTGTAACATGCATTCTAAATAACAGAAAACGTGGCAAGTTAGATGGCACTTTACATCCACTTGACAAGGACGACACTCCCTTTCATACATACCATATTGACCATTTGGGTCATCTCCCCAGCACTTCTAAGAAATATAAGCATATTCTGGCAATCATCGATTCCTTTACGAAGTTTGTGTGGCTTTACCCGACCAAGTCCACAGACACCGCTGAAGTTCTCAATAAGCTCGAATGCCAAAGGTCAGTTTTCGGTAATCCTTCAAGGATTATTACGGACAGAGGTACCGCATCTACGTCATTCAAAGAATATTGTGAACATCAGCATATCACCCATATTGCTATTACAGCTGGACTTCCTAGATCAAACGGTCAAGTAGAAACACTTAATTCTACTATCACATCTGTACTCTCCAAGCTATCCATAGAAAACCCTTAGAAATGGTATAGCCATGTTGTTTCCGTTCAGCAAATTATTAATTTTACATTTCAACGAAGTATCAATTCTACTCAATTCGAAATTTTGTTTGGAACTAAAATTGAATCTGAGCATTGTATAAAAATCCTCGAAATTGTCAACGAAGAGATCCAGTCTGCATTTCTCCAACAGCGTGATGAACTCCGTAAAGTGAGATGATCCGGTGTCTATCAGGCTTTCAAACTGAACCCGTTTTCCAATAGAATGAACTCCGCAAAGATGCAAAACAACAAATCCTCAAAATCCAAGAAGAAAATCGCCGTACCTACAATCTGCGTAGGAAACATGCTCAAAAATTTCAATTGAATGATCTCGTCGCAATCAAGCGCACTCAATTTGACCCTGGTCTGAAATTGAAACAAAAATTTCTCGGACCATATAAAGTGATCAAAATTAAAGCAAACGACACATACGATGTTGAAAAGTGTGATTTCTTCGATGGACCATCAAAAACTTCAACTTGTGCAGAATATATGAAGCCATGGTCCAGCAATATAGAACATATCACTTGAATTGTGTTTCAAAAGAAAACACTGAACACTACTTAAAGAGAAAGAGAACTATTTTCCTTCTTTTTGTGTGTGTATATTTGGACGATATAGACTTTGATTTTTATTCTATTTATTTTGTGTTATTGTATTTCTATATGCTGAACACTAATATTATTTTTATTTTTAGTTAGTTATTGGATATTTCCAGTGCACGCTATTGTATTGCTATATACTTATGCTGTCACAGATGGTATGACTATTTTATTTGTTTTATCTTGTGAATATTTCAATTTTACATATTATTATTATCCTGTATTTGCTGTTTGTTTTATATATTTACTTCATTGTACTGTATACCATAAGGCGAGGTCACCTATCCTGTCATGATGGCCGATGTGGGAAGCGCTGACAGATCTCGTATCCTGTATGGCGCCATGTTAGCCATGTTGCGTCACGTCATTAATTACGTAATGCTTTCCCGCCATTATTGGCAGACGGGAGTTGGGCAGTGAGACTGCAAGACGTGCAGCTCACGCTCATGTATCTTTTATGTTCTATGTAGTAATGTTTTATCTTTTCTCCTTTAATCTTAATAAATATATTTCACATATTAATGCTGGTCGTTGCCTTTTTCCACACACAGACACACACACACACACACACACACACACACACACATATATATATATATATGTATATATATATATATATATATATATATATATATATATATATATATATATATATATATATATATATATATATATATATAATACTCATTTAATAAAAAAAAATAATAACTTAAGTAAAAAAAAAATCTTGAAAAATTAATCATCATTTTTAGTTAATTTCTTATATACTCATGGAAGTGTTTTATCATAGCCATAAATTGCAGCGAAATAATAAACATCAAATAAGTATAATATTAAAATTAAAACAAAAAAATCTTTTAATTTTCTCCACCGCCAAATGAGTAAGGATTCAGTTTTTATTATGTTTATTTTCTTAGTGTTTGATGCATTTAAAATTAAACATTATTAATTAATCGATCTGCTCATGATGAATCTGAGAAAATTTTGTTGACAAATTCTTAAGATATTACATAAATTAAGATGTATATTTTTTAGTGCCCATAAGGTTTAAATGCTCAGTGACTCTGTTTTCAGTAATCATATTATTAAAAAAAATGCTGTGTTTCAGTAAAAAATATTATTATATTAATTGCAGATTCATCCTTTCCACTTTAATTTAAAGCATAAATTCTACGGGAGCTAACAGAAACTTAGAGAGATACATATTACGTTATGACTGAAGGCCTTTATAATATTATGAGTGAATTATATGACTATCAAAAATTGAAGTTTTAAAATATTTTGATGAAGAAGTTATTAAAATAGGAAGTGCATAAAATATTTAATTATTAAAATTTTAACGAACATTAAGATTGGCGAACCAGTTGGTCGCCAAAGGCTGCTAGTACTTATATAAAGCTCAATGTGTGTGTGTGTGTGTGTGTGTGTGTGTTGGCGCTCTACAGAAATGACCATTTGACCTACAGCTACCAAATTTGGTACGTGTATGCCTTGGAGGTCGGTAATGTGCACCTGGGGTCCCTTTTTTGAAATTTTAATTAGAATTTTACTTATTAATTAAAAACTAACTTACCCGCCCAAAAAATCTTTTCATTTTCCCCACCGTCAAATGAGTAAGGCTTCAGTTTTTTTCCCACGCTAATGAGGCTTAGGCTTAACATTTTTCGATCGATTATTTCAAACGATTCTGTTTATTTTCTTAATGTATGATGCATTTAAAATTACACGTTGTTAATTATCGATCTTTCATATTCATTCTGAAGTAATTTTGAATTAAAATAAAACAGAATAAAGGAAATTAAAAATTTCTAATCTGCATAGCGTTACCCCAACTGGCGTAGAAAAATTCACGCATGCTCATTGTGTTCTGATTGTTGACATCTATTTTCAATGTCAGCGGACTTGATTTAAATTATTTTTAGGTTAGTTGTATGCTTTTGTAATTAAATTGTATTTATGTTAGTTTAAGTTCATCGTTTTTTAAGTATTTTTTTTTACCTGTTTTCGACCGATTATTTTAAACGATTCTGTTTATTTTCTTAGTGTTTGATGCATTTGAAATTTAACATTGTTAATTAATAGACCTGCTCATGATGAATGTGAAAAAATTTTGTTCAGAAATTCTTGAGATATTGCACAAATTAAGAGAGATATTCTTTAGTGCCCATAAGTTTTAAATGCTCAGTGACTCTAGTTTTCAATAATCATATTACAAAAAAAAATGCTTTGTTTCAGTAAAAAATATTATTATATTAATTGCAGATTAATCATTTCCACTTTAATTTAAAGCATAAATTCTACGGAAGCTAACAGAAAATTAGAGAGATACTGATTCCGTTATGACTGAAGGCCTTTATAATATTATGAGTGAAGTGAAATTTGAAGTTTTAAAATATTTTAATGAAGAAGCTATTAAAGTAGGAATTACATAAAATATTTAATTATTAAAATTTTAACGAGCATGAAGATTGGCTATCCGGCTGGTTGCCAAAGGCGGCTAGTAGAAACTATGTTTAAGCTCACATTTTGTGAAGTGTTGGCCACGAGGGCATTTATGGACAAGGATCCCTGTTTGTGCAGCTTAGTTCTGTAGTAATGGGGTGACTGGCTGTAATTAAAAAAAGGGGGGGGACTACATTTAAGAGACCAGAAATGGATACAAAAGGAAACAGTTTGGGGTGTTCCGCTTCATAGGAGTATAGGTTTTCATAATTAATAAGCGGAGATGATTTTTCTTCAGCTACAATGTCTTCTTCATCTTACAAAATTATCTTTTTTTTCCGAACAAATTTTAGTAATTTTGCATGTGAATAATCATAACATTGCTTTTATATTAAGGAAAATTAAATTAATCTTATTTTGAAATAAAATCTGATTCAAATCCATGTGTTAAATTTATTCGTTCCCATAATAATCCAGATGGATGTAATTATAGAAATTACTGGTCCTGACTCCAAATTAATCTTAATAATTAGAATTCCGTTACTTTAAATAACTTTAATCCACATTTACTTCAAAATAATCTTTATAGCAGCTTTTAAAAACCGCAATTTTTTTATTTTTTTTCGAACAACAAAACTTAATATCATTTTATTGTCATTTCAAAAGCAACAAATAAATAAATAAAATGATATTGATTTTTTAATTTTAAAATTTTGTATAAGTTCAAGGCACAACACTACTCCTTTCCCAGTAACTAAGTTATGCACATCATATTACTACTTTTATTAATTTTGGCCTCTATAAATGAAAATTGATACTCACGCCTAAGCTCCAAATCAAGTGATATTTTTATACCATATGTTTTAATTTCGGTACCATTTGCTGCATATAACTTGAAATCCTTGGATTGTTTGTCTTGAGCCGATGCGGGTAAAATGCTTACGTCTGCAACACTCTTCACTAAGAAACGAATTTTATCTCATAAATAAGAGAAATTGCTGACACTCTGGGACATTATCGACAGTAGAACTTGCCGCATTCTCTAATGCACATTGTCACTTCCCCGAGTAGATGACCTATCGGCTAACCAGTTGCACGGCTGAGTACATTTTTCCTGATGGCGTTTGTTACCCAAACGAAAATGATAAAATAGAAATACTGCTAGATTGTCTGTCGGACTGATAGTTGTTCCTAAAACGTGGCCTCGGTATATGATGAATAATCTTTTGGGCAATTCGCTGTTCAAGGGATTGAATTTTCATTAACAGTTTCTGTATTCGAGTAATTTCTTGCTGTTGATACGTCACAAATCTCATAAGAAGGTGTCATATATGAAATTTTATCAGCCGTGATCGCCAACTTGGGTAATTCTTCATCAATAAGAAGTATTATATTATGCTCAGAATTTAGCAACTTCCTTAGCCATAAAGTTTTGATTAAATTTTCGGACACATCCATTGTTGCAGCAGATTTTAACTTTTGTAATAACTGTTGTTGACTTGGTTTCAAGTTACCTAAACTAATTCCTATAGTAATTTGTTTTTAATTCGAATACTTTTAGTTTCTTTAAGTAAATTTAGAAGCCTTGTTTTGGATTCTGAATGTTTCGAATGTTAATTGCTCGTCACGATATCCCACATGTTCTCAACATATTTGGTCTCTAATTGTGACACTAAGTAATTGAATTTTATTTTCTCCGAAACAATTCCACTTATCTTAAATTGCACTTCTACTGGAAAAAGGCAAATTTCTGGGCGATCCATCGAAAAAGAAGGAATTTGAACACTTATTTTGCACAGTTCATGTGTAGCATCTTCGTCGTTTTTATCTTCTTCAACCATATTCACTTTAAAATAAAAATCCCGGGTCACCAGTTATTGATCTTAACTTCAAACTGATCTTAATAATTAGAACTCAATTACATTAAATAACTTTAATCCATATTTACTTCAAAATAATCTTTACTACAGCTTTTAACAACCATTTGGCAATTTTTATTTTTTTCGAACAACAAAAACTGAATATCTGTTTGTTGCCATTTCAAAAACAACAAAATAAATAAATAAAACGATATTAACTGTTATTTTTAAAGTTCTGCATAAGTTCAAGCCACAACAAAATGTCGCAGTTTACTCTTTACATAAATATCAACTATTAGTAAATATTCTTCCATTTAGGTTTCTTTTGCTTTACGCAGTTCTCTTATTCCGAAGTTTCAAGAGGCATCTATATTTGCAGCTATAAATCTGTTTCATCTACCATGAACTTCACTCGAAATTGGTCATTAGTGTCGGGTGTAGTTTTATCAATTTTTTTTTTGTTTTTACATGCTTGTTATCTACAGTGATTTAACTTTTTAAATATAATTAAAAATTTCTTGAATATTTTTTAACATAGAAAATAATGAACATAGATTAAAGATGATGAATATTTGATGAGTTTTTATTCTGTACACAATAATAATAATAACCTCTAATATTGGTAATGAAAAGCGCTGACAAAGAAATGTAATTTATTATCAATATGAGTTTTAAAAGTAAAACTGTTTATGCTTAAATTATTTATTAATTAATTAGAGTTGGAATATGATTTTAAATTTGTAAATTTAGTATTAAAATGACAATTTAATTTTAATAATGTTTTTTTAATAAAAATTTCAAAAAATATTATATAAATGTTATTCTAAAAATTTTTTTTAATTGCACAACAATTTTGAGATATGATTAAAAGTTTTCAAATAAGAATAATATGAAACATATTTTTTAATAAAATAACCATCTTTGGAATTTTTAATAAAATAATCATCTTTGGAATTTAAAAATAAACTAATCATTTTTGAGTCTATTAAAAAATAAACTAACCATTTTTGAGTCTATTAAAAAATAAACATAACCATCTTTGGAAGTTTTTTAATAAAATAACCACCTCTGGAAGTTTAATAAACAATCACCACCTTTGGAAGTTTAAAAAACAATCACCATCTTTGGGATTTTTTTAAATCACCATCTTTGGAAGTTTAATAAAAAATCATCATCTTTGCAATTTTTTTAAATCACCAACTTTGGGAGTTTAATAAACAATCACCATCTTTGGGAGTTTAATAAACAATCACCATCTTTGGAAGTTTAAAAAACAATCACCATCTTTGGGATTTTTTTAAATCACCATCTTTGGAAGTTTAATAAAAAATCATCATCTTTGCAATTTTTTTAAATCACCAACTTTGGGAGTTTAATAAACAATCACCATCTTTGGGAGTTTAATAAACAATCACCATCTTTGGAATTTTTTTAAATCGCCATCTTTGGAAGTTTAATAAAAGATCATCTTTGGAATTTTTTTAAATCACCATCTTTGAAAGTTTAATAAAAAATCATAATCTTTGGAATTTTTTAAATTACCATCTTTGGGAGTTTTTTATATAACCATGTTTGAATAGCGATTGAAATATTGATCCAGACTAATCGATAGAGTAATCGATATTTAATTTATTTATTATCCAACATTGAATTTTAAATCGATAGTGTAATCGATACAATTTAATCGATAATCGATTTTTCAGCATCTTGTAAAAATCGGGTAGGGTACAGGTAGAGATGCATAATCCACGATTTTTTGAATAACAAATAATATTGCTATTGTTATTTTTAAATATGCGTTCCAAATATCTGTTATTTCAATCATATTATTAATTAAAAATTATTACTTAATATTAAATATAAAATTTATTAATTGTAATTAACACTTAATTTACTATTATCTGTTTCAGCTTACTTCTTAAATTTTTTTTCCTCAAAACTATTTATTTGAACCTAACCTATATAGTGAACCAAAACTGTATAATGAACCATTTTCTGGAAAAGGTGATTTAAAAATATATGTCATTTCTTTAAAATGTTTACTTTAGTCCTATATTCTACCAATAGATGGCGCCAGCAGTAAACAGAATACATGTAATCAAAGCAATCATGTCACGAGCAATTGAAAATGATCTGTATGGAATAGTGCATCATCAAATACGAATATCGGTCACTCCCGTAAAGTGGAGCGGTGACTTCGCCCTTTCTGGTAAAATCACCGCTTCGATAAATTTCAGTGATATGCATTTCAATGATACGATACGATAATTCCAATAACCGGTCCGTTCACTTTTCAATCCAATCACAGATTTCTTTCGAGAGCTTCCATTGGACAGATCTTATCGATTGTTACTTTCCAGTAAAGTCACCGCTCCGGCAAATTTCAGTGATATCGTATCGATTGTTACTTTCTATCGTGATCCAAAACCTGTAATCGAAATATCATCAGTAAGATCGTATCAAGGATTTGAATCACACCCCTCTTTGAAAAGTATTGATCACTTGTATTTGTGACTTTTTGATATTGGTTACGTAATAACCGCTCTTAAAATATTCGTCATCCCTAGGTACAGGTACTCAACTTATTTTGTGGCCTACCGTATCTCTAAAAAATTAGGGGAGGTGGGCAGAAGGCAGAAGACTTTGATGATGTTACTAAATGTCATAATCTTTCAATGAAGTAAAAATTGGCCAAATCGGACAAGTGATTATGGCTTGATGATTAGTTCTTTGATTTTACTAATTATTTTAAAAGTATAGATTGGCAAAATTTGACCATATTATTTGCTAAAGCTTTACTTTCCAATATTTCTTAAAACTTTAGAAAGGTTTGGGCACTACGAAAGCTTTATTTTGCAGTATTACTTAAAACTTTAGGAAGATTTAGGCAAGTGATATTGAGGATGATGTATCTAAATGTCAAAAAATAATAATAGGGGCAGTGGCTAAGGACATTTGCCGTGATTTTTCACTATGGAAAATGTGCAATGAAACAGTGTTTTGAAATCTATTTGCTCGAAAATAGAGAGTAGGAGCGGGCAGGCGATTATTGATCATGTAAAGGTCAATAGCTTTAATATGGAAAAGAAAAATAATGTCGAAATCTGACTAACAGGAATTGGACGGAAAATGCCTTCCAACGTTCTTCTGCTGGATCGATGAGATCCTTGCACCGTAGCTGGGCTGGAAGCAAAAGAGCGTGTAGATCATAATCGGAAGTATGAAATGTATTTTGAAGAATACTTATTTGTTTGGATAATTCAAAAATCATAATGAAAAAAGAAAATTTCATTGACACTTTAACAGCACGCTAAAATATAAAATATTCCTCTTGAACAATTTCTATTGTACGGCACTTCGCAACATGTCTAATTCGGTATATAGTCTTCCTGTGGATGAAAAAAATTAATAAGCTAAATCAATTGGCTTCATTAAATTTTTATTACTATTTTTCAGATGATTTGCATATATGTATTTCTATATTTCAACTGTTTGCAAATATCATCATCTTTTCGCTGAGAACGGCCTGTTCGGTCTTACCGAAAAATCGCATCGGCTGTGGTTTTATGAAGGATAGTTTCCTTTCAGTGGATGGCATTCTTTCTAATTCGGATTGTTTTCATATTACACATTCAAGTTTTTATTTTCAAAACAAAATTATCTCTGATATATTAAGCGTAGCTTATTTACTTAAAGTTTCTCTGTAATATTCTTATCTCATTCCGCAATGAATACTTTAGTAGGACAACCAGTAAGTTCAATAGGAAAAATGCATTTTAAAATTTTGTCCCAAATTTATTACCCTTATGCTGAAATTTTATTCACAAATAAATGGATGCTGTCTTTTTTTTTTTTTTTTTTTTTTTTTTGTATCAAAGTTTTTCCGGTTAATTGTGTTGATAAGGATGTTTACAAAATACGACGAATTTTAAATTTTAGAGACAATTATTATTTTTAATATTATTTACATATGTTTTGAATGAGGATGACAAATATGATTTAATTTATACAAATAAGTATTCAAAAACTTGCTATGGACAAAATAAGTAAACTTGCTATGAATAAATTTTTTTTTATTACTACCGTTTTGTATAAAAGTTTTCGAAATTTGTAAAATTTTGGAAAATGATATAGAAATATTTTGAAATTACTATAATGGAAGCTTTATAAAGATGTTGGTGTTGGAAATATTGATTTAGTATTGAAATGATTACCTTTTTCTTTGAATATTCTGAAAATTGTGTGCTGTTTCCTTTTTTTTTTAACAATTTCTTGAAAAACACCGATTCAGATTTGATGAAAAGCTAGCATGCATTAAATATAAAAAGGAGATCAAACAACACCATTCAAGTGAAAAAGAAATATGTAGTTACTTTCATTCTAGTTTAATTTTGTGATGTTTTAAAAATCTATAAATTGTGATATTTGTCTGGATTTAATTTATGACTAGTTTGAAGTAATTACTTATTATTAAGCTACTAATCATTAATTCTGATTACTTCCACCAAAAGATTTAAAAAAAAAAAATTCAGAATTAATTGAAATAATTAATGATCAGCATCAGTTTGTGAAACAGATTATAAGCAATAAAAGTTATATATGTAAGCCCTAATAACAGGTTCTTTTAAAAAATAACATATGTTTACTAGATTTGGATACTTAAATTTTTGATTGCATCATTCAAATGAAAATATTATCAACAAACATTACAAAAGTAATAAAGGTACTTTTTGAAATCAAATTAGCAGTTACTTTAAACAAATAATAATAATACAGTAATAAAATTTTTATGTTATTTGAGTATATTTAATATATTCTGACAGTAATGGATCTATTTACTTAATAAAGCATGACTATCTAAATGTTTGTGAAAATAATATATTTAAATTATAATTAAAATGTTAGCTGGATTAATAAAAAAGAAAAAAAGTGAAATAGTTACATTGTTTTTTCTTCAGAAAGTAAATGTAATTACTTTTCAAATTTTGGTTACTGATTAATTGGGTTTGAGTTAATCATTTATAGAAAATGCATTTTGTTTGGTTTACAATCAAATTAGTGACAAAAATACAATATTCCTTTTTAAAAATTGAAATTGCTGTGATGTACAAAAACTTACAGTACAATTTTAATAGTGAATCTTTTAGAATCATGTAAATATCTCATTATATGAAACAGTTTTCATTGCTCACATCAAATATTTAGTTGGGCTTCAATTACATATGTTTGCTTAAAATTCTTTTATTAATAGTTGTATATGTATGTTTTAGCGAATTATGAATGTTCCCCAGCATTCCACTTTGTCACAATCTGATCAAGAGAAGGTTTATCAATGGATCAGTGAATTAGCAAGGCCAGATACAAGGGAAAATGCACTTTTAGAATTAAGGTAATTTTAATATTTTAGTTTAGCTTTTAAAAATATTTTCTATTATTTTTTCATACTTTGATATTTAGTTTAATTATCTGTTTATTCTCATTATAAATGTGCATATATTTTTCAAAAATAAATTTTATTTCATATTTTGATTGCATGTTATAAAAGTATTTAAGATATTATATCTCTGATCTATATTTTGAGTGATTGCCTTGGAAGTATTTGTTTATTCTCACTAGATTTTTTTTCTTTCAACCATTATATCAACTCTCGGCTATAGAAACCCTCTGCACTTTTTCACATGTGCCAGATAAAAATTTTTTTAAAGAAAAGGCATTTAATAGGATGGAAGTCAAGTTCAAGGTTTAACAAAGAATTCTGGAAGTACACTTATTTTACCCTGTTTGTGGTGTTAAATGGCTCAAAAGTACTAATCTTGAGATCCAGAAATGAGCAAAATTAATATTTTTTGAATAGTATGTTATAAAAGACTGGTCACCATTAATTTCATAAAAATTGAAATGTTAACACTGACTTCTAATAGCTAATATTTATGTTTATTGACAGAAATATTTTTTGTAGAAATCTATGGTTATCTATAGATAATTAGTCATATATTGGACGCCTGATTTTATTTTCTAACAATCAAGATGTATCAGAAATAGGTGCATTAGGTATAATGGAGTTTCTGGCATAATCTAAAACTTAAGTAAACTATGGGCTGCTTTAAGGTGCTCCTATGATTTTGCTGTGGATTAATAAAGGAAATGTGTGTTTTAAATGTAAATATTTGGTGCAGTGATATTGCTTCACAAGCAATATTAATAATCTAGTTTGCAGGCCTAAATGGAGTGTTAAATAAAAAATTGGTCTGAATATTTTCTACTACATTTTTTTTTTCCCTTTGAAGATGGTCTATATAATTACAACAGCTAAATTTCTTTTTAATAAATATCTTAGTTTTTTTTCTTCTTTTTTTTTACATTTACAGAAAAATACAATCCTATTGGCAAGTCACAATCAGCAAATCTGAGTTACTTCTTGTTATTAATATTAAATCCATATCATCTTGAATGACCTACTAATTCATCATGAATAATGACTTTTAAATTTCTGTTGAATCTTTTATGCATAGTTTGATATTTATAATCCATTTAATGAAATATTCTTTATTCAAATTGATTATGATAGATTTTAGCCCTGTTATTTTATTTGCTTTACATTTCTTGGTTCATTTTATACATTAATATTTCTAATGGCATCATGACAAAATTTTCAAAAATTGTCATAAAAATTCCAAAATTATATATAATTTTTAATAAATTGCTTTGATATTCTTTCCAACAAAGTGTATTAGGGTCAAATTTGGTAATTCTCAAATAGTTTACTATGTAAAAAGTTGACAGACATGCATAATAATTTTTGTTATGAGTGTTCACTCTATTTTTAAAGGTTTTCTTTTCTATTAAGAAGACATTTATTTATTGCTATAGTATTGGGCTTTGTAAAGTATGAATTGTGTTCCAATTAAAGTATTTAATTTCTATGTAATTCAGTAGAATAAAATCATAGTAATGAAAACTCTTACAGCCATCCACTCCTCTTTCAGATTTTTGAATATTGGTCAACAACATAACTAATCCAATCTGAAAAAATTAAATTGAAATTTGCAGATTGGCCATTGTTATATGAATTTCTTTCCATATTATTCCTTTCCATTCCATCCTAAATGACAATTCAATCCTTTATAAAATTCCCATTGTTTTTTATATGTATTTTTTTAGGATTATTGCAAAATTTGTAAAATTTTTTTCTTTTTGTCTGCATATTGATTAGGAGTCAGATGATGATGAAGAAGAATTTCATTCTTTTTTATTTTATCCAAAGTAGTTTTTCAATTAGAAATCTCTAAATTTTTATAATTTTCATTCATTTGATTTCTATCCTTATCATTTCAGGAAGTTTTCATTTTATTCATAATCCTTAATTTAAAATATTATTTATGTTTATGATTTTTTTATTTTGGCTTGAAAGTCAAACTATATGAAATAACTATATTTGAGGTTTGTAACATAGATTGCTTATAGATTAAGAATTAACATGCTTAATGTTTTTTCTGCATCTTGATGTGATAATTACAAATCTAAAAATTGCATATCCATTTAAAATTTCAATTTGAAATTTGTTTAAAATAATTAATTACGAAAATTAATGCATTCATTTGTATATAACTTTTTTTTTAAAAATTACTGTATCTGAAGCAATATATATATATATATATATATATATATATATATATATATATATATAGCTTTAATTGTTTGAATGAGATCTTGGGAATGGAGAGGGAATAGTATTTTCTCACAGAAAGTATATTATGTGGATAAACAGATTTTGATTTTGGAATGAAATAAGCCAGGGTTAAAGAAATTACACACATTTTTTTTATTGTCCTTTATTATTTTTCATTTTTATAATATTCATTTGTAAAACATTTACAGTTAAAGCTGATTACAGCTATTAGTTTGAAGGCATGTTTATTTATATTCAGAAACTCAATTGAATAGTAAGCTTATATAATTTGAACACTTCCCTTTTTATTCAAAATTGCATGAAATATCTTTAGAATTTATTTTTACATTATGAGAGACAAACATTTAAAAATAATTTCCCTACCTTTACAGAAAATGTTTTTGCCCCCTTTCTTAAATACCTTTGTGCCCATTAGTACATTTGGTACGGCGTTTCACCCCAACACCGTGCACGAAGCACATCGTTGGCTGCCCATTAGTACAAATGGAAATTTACCAAAAATTCTCTCATATCCTTTAATTTATAATGTTTGAACTTATCAATGTGCTAAGGTTAGAAAAATTTCAGTTTGCATATGTGGAATGACTAATTTTTTATTCTCTTTTAGAATATATACATCAATAATATCTTTATTTTTTAAAATACTTGGCAAGCTTTATTTTTATATCTTATTTAAAAAATTATCATTCTAAATGTATCTTTATTTTCAGTAAAAAGAGAGAAGCTGTCCCAGAACTCGCTCCTATGCTCTGGAATTCATTTGGTACTATAACTGCATTGCTCCAGGAAATCATTAATATATATCCTGCAATTAACCCACCAACTCTTACCGTAAGCCATTAATTGTTGATAAATTTTTTTTTTTGCCTGTCTTCCTAAATTGTTAGTTAATCTACATGAGGGCTATTTTGAGACACGTTTCATGAACTATGGGGCTATTTTGAACCATAAATTAAATGGCATTCATAGTCCATTAACCCTTCCAGTCAAATTATAAATATGTTACAACTCAGTATCATGTGATTCTTTTTTTATTTTCTTTTTTAGTAACATTCCTTACATCTATTGTAGGATACAGACATTCCGAGATAAACCCAGATGTAACTTTAGAATGTAATACATTAAAAATTAAAGATCAACAATGAATTACTAATGTTTATCAAATATTAAGTATTTATATATACTTTTGTAGCAGTTAAAAGTAGATATCGCAAGTGTGTGTGTTTTTAATAATATAGGATTTGAGATAAAATTATATACAATACCTACAAAAAAACAATAACCTTATATGGCTTGGTATGTGTCCTATTTATAAGGAAGAACAAATGTTTTGGCATTTGAATGTTGGAATTGTTTAAAATTTTATTTTTATATTTGAAGCTTTTTTAAAAGTTTTAATAAGAAATTACATATTAAAGATGCCATTAATGAATTAAATATTAGCTGTTAGCATGTTCCAAAATACCATTAGAATAAATTATTTTGCTGTAATCATCGCAATGTTCCTGTTATTGTGAGAATGATTTTTTTTTATATATTTCTCCTTTTTTTATTTTTTTTTATTGACAATGTATAGATAATGTGATGCCTTTGCAATGTAATGTGATACCTATTACAAATTGCTTTGTGTGCCATTTGCAACAAGAGAAAAATCAATTAATACAAACAAACATCATCATATGATTTAATACTCCCATTGAAATTCAAATATTATTATATTTGAATAAATATAATAATATTTATTCAAATATAATGAAATTTGAAATGTAGGAATCCATTGTTCATATTCACATATTCATGAAGAAGCCATTTATAATTGTTATTGATTTCAGATAACAAAACTTTTTCAGTATTTGCTGTTTATCCAATTAGGTGGTATTTACCAATATCCTCTTCATTAGAAATGTCAAAAATTTACTTAGTGCATGTTAGTCTAGTTAATTGTATTTTGATTTAAAATAAGACCATTGAGTATTATTTATAAGGTTACTAGATAAGTAATAAATTTTCTTTAGTTTGTTACTGGCGTAGATATTTTAGGTACATATTCCTATTTTGTATTATTTTTAGTAAGATAGTGAAATGTTTGGTGTATCCCTGATGCAGTGAGAATCTTGTGGTGACTGAAAGTTACAGTAAAAATGTAATTCTCAGAAAACTTTTAACATTCAGTTTCCCTATCTTATGGGGAATTCAGTTAGTCTGGATAAAACTATGGGTGAATAAGTTTGTAAATGGTGAATGGTTTCTAAATTCAATATTTCTATATTTAATCAATTTAAAAGATATTGATTGAATATTGATGAGATAGATTATTGATATATGTTGAATTCCTCAGGCAGAAGTAACTGATTATTAGGATCACAAAAGGAATTCGCAAGAACTGAATTATTTTTTTGATATAAATCTTATGCTTTCACATCAGATTAATGTAGTTTTATATCTAATTTCTAAAGGGGTGTTGGTGCCAACTCAAGTGTTGTCCCTGTCATCTGATTGCTATTGAAAATTATGAGGTCCGTCCCAAAATAGCCCTAGTGTTTCCTTAAAATTGGACATTAATAAAATTAAACTAAACTAAACAAATCTAATTTCTAATTTTACTTAAGAGAGATAAAAAAGAATAGTTTTTATTGAGAAGTGTATTATATTGTAAAAAAACATTTGATTGAGAATGTTAAAGATACTCAAGCAATACACAGATTTTGATGGCTTTAATTAGGAAAATGCACTTTTTTGTTCATTATAATAAAATATTGATCTGTAAACTTTAATTATAACTTTTATTAGGAAGTATGTAAAAGATCATAAAAAGATACATGTATTTATTGAAAAAGATAGTGATATATATATATGTTTTTGAATATTTAATATATAATTGCCACTTTCTAGAATCCAGAAAAATTTTGAATATGGGATATGAAGTTTTATGCTTCAGCTCCATGCATCGTAATATTAATAAGCTTGACAAATTAAATTTAAAACTGTTTTTTAATGCCATTTAGAATATAATTGAATTATTTGATTAAGAATAATTTATTTCAATAACATTTTTTTAGGCTCACCAATCTAACAGAGTATGCAATGCTTTGGCCCTTCTGCAGTGTGTTGCATCACATCCTGAAACACGTTCTGCATTTCTTGCTGGTAATTAGATCAAATTTTATGAATACATACTTTTGCATATATTTGAATGCATACTTTTTATACTGTCACATATACTGTTTAATTAAAATGGTTGTGCTGAGTATTAGAAATTAATATTTTATGTGTTTTGATAATAAAATATGCTTTTACAAAATATTTATTTAATATTATTACAAATTGTTTTTTTATTACAAAATATTTTGTTTGAAAGGTAGCATGTTTTACGATTTGTTTTTGACAATAATTTACCATTTCTTAAATGATATTTTGAAAACATAAAAAGGTAATATGACAAAAAATGCAATGAAGCAATGCAAATGCAATGTCTTATCATTATTAGCTAATATCTTATATTTGTAAATAAAATCTTTGTTTCAGAAAATTATTGTCTAAGTTTAATAATCTATTTTTCTATATTTTTCTAACACACAAGTTGTCGCTAGTGACTGATTCTATCAAAATTTTGGTTATATTTAATTTTGGTAATTATTTAGATATGACTTCACATTCATGATTCCACCATATTGTCTGACATTAGACTTGTTATTTTAATTGTCTTATTTTAGTTCTGTTGATTTTGTACATGAACATATGTAATGGGGACAAGCCCGTAACATCATAGCACTCTTAAGGGCATAAATATGTGATCCATCTACTGAATTTTTGAATATTGCAATTTCATCTTTTTATTGATCTCATAAATTACTCACCTTACAGAATCCTTCTTCTTCATCTTTCAACATTAGAAAAACATCATGTCATAAATGATTTGATGAAACAATGATACCTTTTTTAATTTCTTGGTAACAATGTAATCTGTTGTTGGAAATTAAGCAAAAAAAAAAAAAAAAAGTTAGAAAATTTCCCAAATTAGCAAAAATTTGCACAGTTATTAAAGTAATATAATTAATTTTTTTTTTTTTAATTTTCAAACAGCATGAAATTTATTTTTGTGCAATATTACTTTCAAAAGTTATTGCTGGAAAACACCGAAATTCATCTTAATTTTTAATTAAAATTTTTAAAAAAGAATTGCTTTGAGATGTGCACTACCACCATATATACTAGATAGTTCTAATTAAATTGACCCTATTCAGATCCCTCTAGAACCCTTTCTGCTTTAGTTGAAACTTGGTATATACGTTATAAGGATTACGGAAAAAAGATTTCTGTAATAAAACTATAGTTAAAATTTTGACCACCAGGGGAAATTATGGCACCAAAAGAAGGACAAAAAAATCTGTTCGAGTCATTGTAATTTATTCAGTTACAGAATGTGCTCCATTGACATCAATTACATGCAGAAAGTGCATTATAGCATATTATATGGTTGCACGAATAAACTCTCGATGGATTTCAGCAACATGGTATATAATGCTGACTTTCAACTCAGGTAAAGTCCTGATACCTCCTCCATAAACACTTCAATTCATAGTAGGAATCCCACCAACCAGAAATCACAGGGTTTCAAGTTGGGTTAATGAGGAGGCCAGGCATCTGGAAAAGCTCTGGGTATTATTATATGATTCTCACCAAAATCGGGACGAAGTAATTCTTTGACTTGACATCCAATGTGGAGGGTTATTCCATCTTGCATGAAGACAGTGGTCTGCAGCCACTGCCATTCTGGCAAAGCAGAAATAACCTGCTGTTGAAGAAGTGTGCCTTGCACTAGTGACATGGCACATTTTAAGACTTTGAAAAGTGAGAGTTTCAAAGAAAAACATTCTGAGGATAAAATCAGTAAATCCACACCATGCAATCATGTGATCAGAATGCAGTGATTATTGGTGCAGGACCTTAAGAGGTCAAGCACTCTATATGTGGCAATTTTGATTATTCACAGCTCCATCTGAAGAAAAGTGCATCTCATCTGACCATAGAATTTGCCAAGGTCACATCATCAATTTCTCATTCATGCCAAAAATTGGCAAGCAAACTCATAGCATGTTTGGAGGTCTTGGTTGGAGGTTTGGTTGCAGCATTTGCACTACGTGGATTTTATAGATACCATTTTAAAATCGATCGCACAATTTTTTGTATTATTGACCACAGAATTGCCAACTTGCATGACATTGATCGAGCATTTACTGAAGAATAGCTGGAACTGGAGATTCTTTTAACCAGAGTAGTAGCAACTTCTTCAACAGTTTCATTCACAACTTGTTTCTGCCTACTTCTTGGCAGGATACCCATGTTTCCAGTCTCTTCAAATTTCATAACCATCTTCTTCAAACCATTCTTTGACATGGACCCTTTTCACACTTCCTTTCAAAGTTTGCTATTCATGCAGTGCAGCTAAGCGATTACAAATATTTGGATGAAACAGTTTTACCAATAAAGCTTCATCTTTCTTCTGTAAAGGCATGATTAACAATGACCAAAGCACATAGAATGAGTTTTGGGCTCTGACTGCAAATGTCTTTATAGGTTTGATTTGCATAAGGAATTTTTAAAAAAATGTCTCCTGGCGATCAAAATTTGAACTTTTTTTTTTCATTGCAGAAATTTATTCTACATGACCCATATAATGTACATACCAAGATACATAAAAATCTGATTGGCAGAACGAGTTTGAGGGGTCTGATTAGGGTCACTTTAATTATAACCACCCTGTATGTTCCCGAATTTGATCACTGTGGGTTGAACATTTGGTCTGTAGAGCACCAACAGATACACACACTCACATTTATCTTTATTATTAATTGAGATATTTTAGGCATTTGAATTTCAATAGCCTTTGGCATTTCTTCTATTTACATTTTGGAAGCATTTGGATTAAAATATACTTTTGCTGAAGATTATTAATTTCAAACCATGATTGAATGTGAAACAAACTGCTTCAGTATAACTATGTTTCAGAAACTGAATCAGAAGTTCTACAAGTATACATAATTTTAGTGTAAATACATAAGTGATAAGTAAATTTGTATTTGGATTTGATTTATGTCGTTTGTGGAATAATTCCGAAGTGACTTGTTAGTAACTAAATTGTAAATTTTTTAAAGTTTTATTTTGTTCACCTTTGTAGCAAATACACCTCTTTATCTCTATCCATTCTTGCACACTGTTAGTAAAACCAGACCATTTGAGTACTTGCGACTTACGAGCCTTGGTGTTATTGGTGCTTTAGTGAAGGTAATTTGTTACTGTTATTTATTTTTCATTTATTATATACTTATTAAACTGCTTAAATATTTTTTCTTATATTTAATTTCAAATGATTGAATTCTAATATCCTTTAATAGAATTTACATCTAGCTTTTATTTCCTATACAGTTAATAGCTTGGATTTTCACCAATTTGATTAGCATTTATAAAAGTCTATTTTTACACAGTAAGTTAACCTTTGTAGCAAATACACATAGAAACATAGAAACACAAACATAGAAAACACTAAACAAAATTTATAGGGAGTCGATATGTTTTTGATAACCTTCAATCTGAAAATAAATTAAAAACTAATGTTAATTCCAAAATTTGCCATTCCCCCCCTCTCCCCCCATCTTGTAGTGTGTATGTTGTATTGTGTTATACATGTGTGTAGCACAGAGATTTTCTTCATTGGAAAATTTTGCACTTAAAGAATTATCTTAAGCATGAACAATTGCTTGCGGCATATCTTTGAAGCAAAAACAATTATTCCACATGTCTTTTTTTCTTCGTCCTTTGTAATTAATGCTAATTTAGAGGGGTTATAGTTATTAACTGTTTTCAATAACTGCCATGTCTAGCAAACATAATTCCATTTTATAGAGTTAATAATTAAATTATACAGAAAAAAACTTAAAAATAGAAGTTTTTTGTTAAATAGAATAGATCAATGAATTGAAACATTAAAAATTGCATTAACTGATTTAATCATGCTGGTTTTGATTAATATTCAAGATCTAAATTCCTATATTTTTGCATGTGTATAAATTATGAATACTGTACCAAAATATATTTTAATATGTTTTTTTTTTAAATTATTTTACAGACTGATGAACAAGAAGTAATTAATTTTCTTTTGTCTACTGAAATCATTCCACTTTGTTTACGAATAATGGAAGCTGGAAGCGAGCTTTCAAAGACGGTCTGAATTTTCTCTTTTATATTTTACTAGTATATTTACTGATCAATGGAATGTTCATAATAAAATGATATTACATTTAAAAAAATTCACTTTTTGTCTTCAGTCTAATTTATATTTGTTATTTTGGAGTTAATGAAGAAGATTTTAAAGCATCATCATATTCTAAAACTAATATTTTTTTTTTCTTAATTTCCTTTTGTATTGTATTTAATAACTAGATAAAGAAGACTCATTATTTTAGTTTTAGAATTTGCAATTGCATAAAAATAGTCATGCATTAATATCACCAGAATATGAGAATACAAACATTTTATTTTTATAATATCAAGTACAGGATTAGCCACTTTGTCAATATCAGTATTCACATATTTTTATAATATATATTGTTAAATTGAAATTTGATTGTTTTCTTCAAATCTTTTAGCTTTGAAATTAACGTGGAAAATATTGATGCCTTTGCATAAACCCTTATGTATCCTACTCGATAAATTCATTACATTGTAACCGTTGATGACTTATTTACAATGATAATGAATATTGTAGACTCTCTCTATCAGTCACATATATGACTGGACACTTGTCAGATTATAAAGAATGTCCAAATGATAGAGAATCATATAAGCATCACTAAATCATACAATGGTTAATTTTTCTATGTTCAGGAATTGAAAACAATATAGTAAGAAGAAAAATATGTTCAGTTGTTGAGTAGGAGCATATTAAATAAACAAATCGTGTGCTGAAAGCGGGGGAATTTAACAGCAAAACTGACTCGGCATCCAATAACATTCTTCAACAGATGCATCAGACTAATGAGAGTATTAGAGTAACAAGTGTTGGATTAGATAGGATCTAATGTAGTTAATTATTTTTAAAATTTCTGTTTTGTTTGTAGAATTTTTAATTAAAATTTCTTTTCCAAAATTTTTATATAAGATTTATGCCTTATTAAAATCTCAAAAAAATTCCTTGGTTTTTGATACCTACTATTTCCTCTCATTTTCATCTCTTTTAAATCATATTTACTCTCCCTATTTTGAGAACTTTGCATAAAGAGATGTTTTGTGTCCTGAAAAGCTGCATGTAATACTTATTTTAGAGATAATTTTCAGGGAAACAGTTCATCATTTATAATTTTTTGGAAGCCAGTAACTGGTCTGTTCTGGCAGTGCCAAAGCTAATTAAAGTTTATGATAGTTCTTGTTTAATATTCAGACATTTCTTTTCATACGTTTATAGTACAAAATTTTTGAATCCAAAAAAAGATTGTGCATAGAAAACATTAAATATTTTTGAAAACATCTTTGAAAAATTTTGTTTCAAAACTATCTTTCTTTACTAATATAATTATTATATTCTATATCTGAAATCATATAATGAATGCATTGAATTTTTGTTTTGATATTCTTAATCTAGTCATAGTTTAAAAATATTTTTATAGAGTAACATTTTGTGTGGATTATCAATGCTAATATTACAAAATATTGTTCTATTCAGATTTTAATTAAATGCAAATTAATATTTTGCTTTAACAATATATCCAATTGCACTTTTGTAGTAAATAAAATTTACTTTGTTTGTTTTTGCTTTTAGTTATTAACATTTAAAAACCTGTCTTAAATTAATTAAGTAAATGAAATGTATTTTGATAGCATCATAGCAAAATCTATTCTTCAGAATTTAAAAGTTTGAAATTTATTAAAATCTTTCAAATGGCTATGGAAAAGAAATTTATTGAAAAGATTTGGTTTCTTATGAAATTGGACTAAAGTGTATTTTATTAGAAAAGGGACAAAAAAGAACAATCATATGCATTAAAAATAAGTATATGATGCTTTACTTTGCAAGCTTTTTATTCTTCTGTTTTATATTGTGAACTGAATCTTTGGGATTTTTCCTTTTGTCAGACTTTACAGTTTTAAAAGTGTTTGTGTGTTTAATTTAAATTGAAATAATAACTGTTCTGATATAATTTTAGCTATTTATCAAAACTTATGTTAAAGTATGCAAATATTTCTATTTCTAATAGGTTGCAACATTTATTTTGCAAAAGATTTTACTAGATGAAACTGGTTTAAATTACATCTGTCAAACTTATGAAAGATTTTCACACGTTGCAATGATTCTTGTAAGTATTTGTTTCTTTGCATTTAATACAATTTTAAAATGATTATGGTCTGCACATTGTTAAATTCTATCAATTCTAGTTTTTCAAAATATAGACTCCTTTTTTTTATTGTTATTATTTTGTCTTTTAGAATAAATATTGTTTAGAAACTGCATGTATAGTAGATATTATGGTGAAATTTTGAACATCTTGAAATATTGATTGCCATAACTAAATACAGTGCAGACCATAAAACATTTAATTCTAGTTTTTTTAGAGGAAGAAAAAAGGATTTTAAATTTTTTGGTCAGGATTTTTTCAGGTTGTATTGGTTGATTTTAGAAATATTAAATAGCAGGCTGTAACAGAATTTAATTTCTAATACATTGCAGTTCACTTTAGGCATTCTAAACTATTTAAGCATTGTCCTTATCTAATATGTGAACCCTTGACTGGAAAAGTTATGGTGTGTATCAAAATGTGTAGTTTATTATAAAGATATTTTTTTAGTTGTTATCAAAGAAAAATGCTTGCACAATACTCAAATCTCCTGCCTCCGTCTTCCAAAAAAAGCTGTTGATAATTTTTTAAATGTTGAGAAAATATGTTGAAAATATGTAAAGAAACCAAAAAAGATGATATTTTCCTGAATTACACTTTTTGCTTTATCAATAAAGTTGTTTAAAAAGATTCCTTTTTTTTTTTTTTTTTAACGAACATTCAATTTTGCCAATGTAATATTCTGGATTATGTTGAATATTAATTCAATTTGAAATCTTTTAAAGTTAGTTAAAGTTTTTTAGAGAAAAATGTCAATAGAAATATAGCTGAATTTATAAAATGAAATGTTTCTGATCTCTTTTAAATTCTAGGGAAAGATGGTGATAGCATTGTCAAAAGAACAGTCAGCTAGGTTATTGAAGCATGTCATTCGATGTTACCTGCGTCTTTCTGATAACCCTAGGTAAGTGTTCCCTTTCATATCAAAAGAATTTAAATCTTTCATTTGGAAAAAAAAAAAAAATCTTCAATCATTTTGCTGTTATATGTAAAAACTTTCATTTAAAATTACTCTGCTATGTGGCATTTCATTTCAATCCCCTATCTGAATCCTTGCTAGAGAACAATGGACTCTTCCCCTTCATGCATTCCAAGCTTTTCATTTTCAGTCAGATGTATTTCCACTCCAAATGGAACAATGACAATGGGCGGATGGGAAGAAGATTGGGATGGGTATCCAATTTCCCTATGCTAATTCTATTTTTTTTTTAAATTTATGATCAGTTTTTGAGTGCCACACTTCATTAGTGTGGTATGGCATGATCTTGAATATCCAGGTAATTGCTATAAAGCAGGATAAATATTGATCTAAATGACAATAATGCATTTTATATGAAATAATTTTATTTAGACATAATATATAGTACATATATACAACCTCAAGGGATTATGTGTGAAGTTAACTTCTAGTTAATGTTAGCAATAATATAAGGTTGAGATTTTTTGCACTTTTTCTTGTATAAGACATTGTGCTAAATATTAGTTTGCTTGTATGATAAAAGTTGAACTAACTGTTTTATGTTAAATTAAATTTAATTTTTATAGTTTTACATTTTATATTTGCTGATTGTTTATAGGGTTTTTTTTTAATTGTTATAAAGCAAAATTGTTTCAGAAGTTTTTTTTATTATTATTTTTATCTGGAAAAAAAGTGCACCTCTTTCTGAATTATGTTTATATCTTTTCAAATAAAATATACATATGCCATCTACGAACAGCTATGAATTTTTTTTTATTGTCATATAATATGCACGGGATGGGGTCAAAATAGTGAAAATAGTTTGCATCACAAGACTTCAGATTCTATGTATTATAAAGAATTATTGTTGTTAGACTGAACTAATCTTTTAGCCAACTATCTTAATTTTGTGGTTCTCAAAATGTGCTTCAAGAACTCCCTTGCAAGAATACCAGAACATATTAATAATTTTCACAATTTTATTTGCATTTTTAATTCAGTTTTGTAAGTTTTAACATCAAATAAGCTGATGTGAATTAATAAGTATGAGGTTTGCTAGATATTGCGTACTCTGTTTTCATATATAAATGGATATGATTATCACCGATAACAGCTTGCTACTTTATTAGTAGCTTTAATTTTCTGTTTTCAAATCTTTTTAATTAAAAATATTTTACTGATAGATGTTCACATTAATTATTGTCTGCTAATAGAGTTTGGAGTCTATTCTGATTCTTCTGTTATGTGATAATTCCTGACTTTTGATTCTTAGTTAGAGATGAATGTAAATGTAAAGCCAAGGAAATTTTAATTCCATTTGCTACTTCTTATTTGTGCATTGCTGAACATTGGGAAGTTAGTGTCATAAAATCAAAATATCTTACAAAATTCTTTATGAAAAATAAAATAAAGTTAGCTACCATTTTAATTCTACAATGTGAAGAATGTGAATATGTAGTGATCAATGAACTCATTGATTTCATTAAACACACCAATGTACTGTGTGGTTATAATTAAAGTTCCACTTTGAAATGGTCATAAAAGGAAAACTACTGAACAAAATCTTATCAAATTTGGTAATAATTTAAAGGAGGTCATGGGAATTTTTTTCTGCCAAAAAAAAAAAAAAAAAGTTCACAAACTCATCATTAGGCGGGAAATGGCACTGTATCAATATTGTTAAGCAAAATGGGGCATGAAGACACCAGCTTAAAATGTAATTAATTGTTTCTGAACCTTATTACAAAACGTATTCAATGTCTATTATCTCAAAAGCACTGTTTATGGAGAAAATCTAAACAATTTGGCAGAATTAAAACATGAGATTCACCGACATGTGCAAAATATTCCTCCTGATTTGCTAAGAGCTATTGTTGAGAGTGCAGTAATATGATTTAATTTGCTTTCAGAAAATGGTGGACGCCTTATTGATCATGCTTTGTAACACATTTCAGAAACGATTAAGCGCATTTTAAACTGGTGTCTTCATGTTTTATTTTGCTTAACAATATTGCATATAGTGCAGTTTCCCATCTAATGGTTATAGATAATGAGTTTTTGACCTTTTATTTTGCAAAATAAATAAATAAAAAATTTTAAAAATCCCCTTGAACTTTAAACTATTACCAAGCTTGATATCATTTGATCCAGTAGTTTTCCTTTTATGACCATTTCAAAGTGGAACTTTAATTATAATCACCCTGTATTTATTAAAAATTTGTTCAATAAGTATTTGTGACTAAAAATGGGCCTTATACCTTTTCAGGCAATGCATGCAAATATTGATTATTTTGCAAAAAGTATTTTTTAGAGTTTTGCATTACATATCATGAAAAATATGTGGATTCAGTAAAGATACCAAAAGTCAAGAATTGGATTAATCATTTAGTTTAACATGCGTTGCAATTAAGTATTTAATTTTATTTCCAGGGCTCGTGAAGCATTGCGGCAGTGTCTACCTGATCAGTTAAAGGATAACACTTTCAGCATATGCTTGAAGGAAGATAAGTCAACAAAGCATTGGTTGAGTCAGCTATTGAAGAATCTGGAATCAGCACCTGTTACGGAAGAAAGATTGACATACCCTATGCAATAGTGAAGCGTTGTAATTTTTAAGACTTGTATAAAATGTCTTTTGCAACATATTGAACTTCTTTTAGTTGCAACTCATCCCTTTCTGTACATAAAATGTTTATGAACACATATGCAGTTTTGATATGAATTTAAATAGAAATAATTATTGCTAATGCCTTCTATTACTGTTTTCTAAAATACAGTTTGTTTGTTTAAAAGTATTTATTTAGCTATGTATAAAAAAAGAACAAAATAACTTGAAAAGAATCTATATGACAGCTGTATATCATTTTTTTCTTTACTGTATTGGTAATTTACAGGTTTATAACATGATTTTTTAACCCCAATTGTACCACTTCATTTTAATTTTCTAAGCTGTTAAGTGCTTTTTAGTTTAAGTATCTTACTTATTTTTTCCACAACAGTTATGTCACAATTGAATCACATGCTTAAATTTTTTCAGTGAAATGATATTTTATTTATAATCTTTTTTGTAACTTAATTAGTTAGTTATTGAATATGTCAAATCAGTTTTATAAATATCTTGAGAATCTCATAATATTAATTATTGCATGCATTAATATGAAGAATGGCAGCTCGCAAAATGTTTTACTGACTTATATTGAATTACTATATTTCTGCTTCTTGTGTTGAAGAGCTAAATAGATAAAATAATAAACCTATCTTATTATTTACTTCCCATATTTTTTTATTTGATTTCATTAATTATAGTTGGCAGTATGGAATCCATAATCTGAATAACTACTAATAGTAAACTATAAAGAATTAAAATAATACTATACTCCAGTTGATAAGAAGAATGATTGGGTTTGTCAAATACTAGTCAAAAAGTCATATTTTGAATCGAGTTAAAATTATGTTGCCACTAAAATTATAGAAATATATGAAGTCAACAAATGTGATAAATCATTTACATGAGATCTCAATTGTACTGGCCATAAATAATAATCTGTATTTTTTGAGGAATAGCTTTCCATATGTGGTTTTTTAATCCATTGATATAGCAAATTTTTCTAATGAGTGGTCACATAATTTTAACTCTCCCTGTAGACTAATGCAGATTGCAATAACAGAGAAAAAAATAAGTGTATTTGGATCTTTTTTGTTATTATTTATTGTAATAGTATAAAAAAAAATTCAAGCTAGTTGAAGTTCATATTAATCTTTATATAGTAGTGTGAATAAATTCTCTATAAAGCGATTTTTTTTTTTTTTTTTTTTTTCCTTGAAGGGCTGTAATATCTGTGATGTTTTTTATAACTTTTACTGACTGAAATAGTTATCATTTCTTTCTGAGTATGCTCTGCAAAAATATGTGTGTGATTTTTAAGCAGTTAATGTAAAATGTGGTCATTGTTGCATTTGCTGGGAATAGTATACAAAAGTTTTAAGACAAGTTGGAATATTTTGTAATCATTATATATTAGTATTATGAAATTCTTTAATTAGGAGTTTTTTGCAGAGATGTAGCATCTGTGATTTCCTTGATTATTCTTTTTTGACTGATATGACTACCATTTCTTTGTGAATGTAAGTTGAGGGAAAATATGTGTGTATTTTTTGTGAGACATTTAATGTCAGATGTGGACCTAATTGCATTTGCTGTGAATATCTTTATGTGTCACTGTTCTCACAGAGGAGAGAGTGTGCAGCAGTTTGGTGGATGTATGCACAATTTTTTTAAATGCATTCTTCCTGTTTTCAAGGACAGAATTGCCATACTTTGTTTGCACACAATTAAAGCTGTGAGTTCATGTGAAATTTTAATTGAATAAAAAATATTTTTTATTCTTGATTTGATGCTTGTTTTCACAATGTTTTGGTTGCACCTTCTCTGTAACTAAACTCCATGTTGATTGATTGAAATTCCAGAACTGTTGATTATAACATTTTCCAAACTTTAATTGTTTCTTCATGATTCCCAAAAGAGGTCACTTATATACACAAACCTACCTATGTTACCAACTTTCGCGTCATGCTCGTTATTTAGTCTGTTGCGTTTTCATTTGACTATCGCTTATATTTTTCTGCAATACTTCTAAAGGTATCAAATAATCATAAAAATTCTTTTTGCATTATTTAAAAGATATAAAATTTTTAAATATCAAAATCGTAAACAATTCATTTTAAAGAAAAATCAAGTTATAATTGATTACATATTGCATATTGATGGATTATTGTGATATGAAAGCTTGTGTTGCATTGCTAATCTGGAGATACGCTTGGGAAAAATTAATTAATCACAGTTATTGGTGCAAGCCTGCATAGTTTTTCTGCATGTTCGTTTCAACGTCATTGCGTTTTCAATATGGCTGTATGAATATACCTTGAATGCTGAATGAATGTAACGTCGATACTGAAGAATTTTCATTTTTAAGAATGTATCTGATAATTTCAAAATTTCGTATCCTATCCATTGATACCTTTAAATAACCGAAATTGTAATATAACTTTATTAATAAAGAATATAATCTAAATTATTTTTAACTTTCTTTGAAAAAAAGGTTCATGTATCTTCGTCGGATATTTTAAGTTTTTTCCCCGCCTAAACTATTCTGCAAAAACCGAAATAAATAGTAATCAAATGGTGTGAAATCGGGTGATTGTGGTGGGTATTGAAGGATTTTTCATTTCAACTCTGCAGTGTTCTCAGTGAGTGTTCTGCTGCATGCTGTTTGTTATTGATGAAGATGAAGATTACACTTTTTCTATTTGCCAGGACCGGGTGCATCAGACCGTCGAATGTTCACAGTACTTGTCTAATGCTTTCACACGTTGGAGTAATTTTAAATGAAAAATACCGATGGTGTCTCGCCCAATACACATCAATAATTTTAAAGAATGCAGCCTATCCTTTGCAATAGGATCTGCTCATTTACCGGGCTGCGGAGGCCTGATAGCAAGGTCTCTGTTTCGGAACCAGAGGGTTGCAGGTTCGGGACTCGATTCCATCGAAGAACCGTCGTTAACAAGTTTGTTGACATTAAATCCGTCGGGGCCTAACGTCCTCCCGCTGGTGTGATGTGGAAGTTTGGAGAAGGGGTGGCAGCTGGGGTGTCGTCCTCGTCATCTGGCCATGGTTCAAAATTACGAGATCCGTTCCAAAATAGCTCTAGTGGTGCTTTAAAACGGACGTTAATATAACTAAACTAAACTTTATTTTTGATTCATTTAAATTTCATTGTTAGAATTTTTGTCAAATTCTTTCCTATGCGTGGCATTCAGAATCAAGTTTGCTGAGTGGAGCAAAGGTAGAAGTTGAGGCTATGTTCCTGGTTAATTACTAGTTTTGTCGTCAAAAAGCTCGTGAGAAGTTTTTTGATGTCAATGCACCTTTATTAATTAGCAAGATAGAGAATATCTCTATCAGCATGAAAGAGGTAATCTCTGAAGAAATAATTCTCTTCAGAGATCTTTCCCTAAATTGCAAGCCGTTGCACTTTCTCAGCTGGAAACTCATTATCGGCATTCAAATTAATATTTTTTTATAGCAAAATCCGTCTTTAGTTTGAAGCGCAAGAACTAAAGTTCATAATTTCCCTTCCCAAAATTAAGCAGAAAAACAACTTCAGTAGAATAGTTCAGGTAATCATTGGCAAATGGTAATTAATATGCAATAGGCCATAATAAAAAATACTTTAAATAAAAATAAAGGAAGTCGACATTTGGATCTTTGACAGCAACGTAGGCAATGACACTGCTTTGTTTTGGAAGTGATGTAAATATTAGGTATAAAAATATGAGCACTTAAAAAAAGAAAATGAGAAGTAGCAGCATAATTACATTATAGAAACATAGGCATTTGTTCTGTAGCTAACAAATATTTATGTGCGAGTTTTGTGAGGCAGATTCGTAGAATTTAGTTTTAAAGTGGTGTATTGTTTCCGGATGCATAAAGAAGGCCATTAAGATAAATTTAGTCAGGTAATAAAGAAGGTCATTAGGCAAGTAAGGTGATTTTATTTGGAGCTTCGATATCCTACTGAGATGTTGTGGTCTCTTCTTTATTCATCATTCCGTGTTGCGGGAATTATCCGTCTTATTGTACCTCTTTTCACTGGAACTTTAGAATCTCGAATATGAACTAAATCGCATCATCGCAACTGCTTCTTAACTGTTAACCGACTGAAACTTCATCTGAAAATAGGGGATAAAAAGCATTATAGCTATAAATCCCAATAACCTGCGTCTTTCAAGTTAATTCTACTGAGATTACCAGCTCATATAAAGACTACTTTACTTGTTTCTTTATATCTCATGCAGGTATGAATTGTGTCTAAGGATGGATTATCAAGCCCCTTGAAATTTTGATTTATCATTTGCGATATTTTCTGAGTTTAGTAATTCTCAGTTTTTAATATGCGATGTACTGAAACCGATTTTCTCGGACGAGAATTGTTCCGTAATGCGTGTCTAATTCGCTTGGCGACGGACCTCTCCGCCAATTGGCATGCCTTTTGTGACGCTCTCGGTAACGGGAGTGGAGTCGATTTCAACGCTGTAACGCATAACGCTTTTTCTCAATAAATCTATTTCATGAAATTAGTCCGCTAATTTTGTTTATAATTAAGCACACCAACACAGGAGTCATTCCTACATCTTTTGTCACCTTATCAGAATTTTTTACATAAAACTGTGTTCGTAGAGAATTAAAATCAATAACAAAATTCTGGTGAAAAATTTATGGCCGCAGTGGCCTGGTAGTAAAGTCTCGGCTTCGAAACCGGAGGGTTTCAGGTTCGAGACCCTATTCCACAGAAGAACCGTTGTGTAAGCGTTTTTGGTGCATGCTAAATCCGTAGGGGCCGAAAGTCCTCCCTCTGGTGTGGTGTGGAAGTTTGGAGAGGGGGTGCCATCTCCTTTGTCGTTTCCATCATCTCAACACGGTTCAAAATGATGAGGTCCTTCTCAAAATAAAGTAGTCTTGCTTTAGAACGAGACGTTAATATAACTAAACTAAACGAAAAGCTTTAGAAAGCCCCCCCCCACCTGCATTGCCTAAGCCCCCTAAAAGGCTTGATTCCGGTCCAGAGTTTGCTTTAAGAAAGAAAGGCTGATTCAGCTCCCTTGGCCTGTTCATTTCTCCTTTTTTCAACATTCAGATATTGTTTAGTAAAATAAAACTATAAAACCTCAGTGGGGAAAAAAAAGTCTATAGCAGAAGTCGTGTTTTTATTAAACCCTGCTAACTTTCGAATTTTATTTGGTTAGACTTCAAATTTCATTCTGATCGCTACATTAAAATTTTTTCAAACGATAACCGACATATGTGACAATCATGGCAGATTGGTCAGTTTGTCCGATGCCAAATGGGCCTATAGGAATTGTATGCTGGGTTTAATGTTCTCCATATCGAAATATTAAAAATTAATTTTAGGACAAAGTGAAGCTTGGTGTTCGTAGACAAAATAAAAATTTTCACAGACAGTTTGTCTTTTATACAAATAACATAAAAGGCTATATTCAAATCCAAATTTGTATTAGGTGTAGATATCACATCAAATTTTGAATCTCAATTGCATCGAAGTACACATTGAAAACTTGAATGAGCTTACAGATACTTTTTATAAGACTTGATTCAAGAGTCTCCACAGATCAGTTTAGTGAGACTACAGATAATTTTGACGAGACTTCATTCATAATTTTGACGAGACTTCTCAGATGTGGTCAAATATAAAAATTCTAATTTCTTATTCTTATATCTAACAGGTTTCTAAACATAATATTCGTTAGAAATTAAATGCAGTTTGAATGCATTCTTTCCCATATAGTTGAGGGATTACAGTCCGATGATTATAAATGACCTCTGCATATTTATTTATATTTGATTTTGTTAATAGTTCTAATTCTTTGTAAGATGCTTTTTCTGTAATATCAACTATTTCTGAGCTGTTCTACCACTCAAAATTTGGAATTCTTTCTTTCCGTGAATCTTAATAAGAGCAAAGCGAAATGTAAAAAAGTGACTCGCTTAACGAACAATGTTTCGCAGAACGAGTGGCGAGGTTACACCATGACGTCACATGCTGAATTGGTTTGTATCAGTTTGTGTTGAGCGATTGTTTGAAGAGAGCTCTTATATTTACTTGGAAAAAGTTTTTATCAGATAGCTTTGTCGAATGCGATTCCAAGGGGTTTGAGCAAATGTCTGTGAAGCTTTAAGCGAAGGAGAATTGGCTCTGATCAAGATTATGGGGCCAGAGTTCGATGGATAACAACGACATTAATGTGGATAATGGAAAATCATAGCTTATGGAGCTGCAGCCTTTGTCACAACTAAAAGCTGTGTAGGGGATTTGGTCAGAAGAGAAAGAAATAGTAGACTCAACAGAGCAACAATCTTCCAACGAAGATTCTGAAAGAATGCATAAAATTATTACATCTTATATTGAGAAGCAACGGTCTACTAAGGTAATAGCTATGCGCCTTACAAATTCTTTTAACGATGACGCTATGTTTCATTTTCGTCACGTTTTGAAGAGCAGCCAAAAATAAATGTGTTTAGACATCTTTTTTTTTTTTTTTTTTTTTTTTTTTGTAAAAAATAAGCACGCATTATAAATAAATTTTATTATTACATATTTATTTGAGTATTCTTTTTTGAAATGCATGCTTTGATTCATTCATTCATTATAAAAATTGGATGATAGCATTATAGAAGTGAGTGGACTCCAGTTGTCACTGGCAACCAATTCAGATCCAATTCCTACCTAGTTAGTTTTTACTTAGTTTCTATTAAAGTTGGGTCAGCCACTCTAAAAAACGAAAATTGTATGTTTCTTTTACGAAACTTCGAATTTTTATTTGTTGTCTCAATCCAAGGTGGCAGCCGTTTCACGAACTTGGTGGCAAGGCCTTAGCATAATTCTGTATGCAACAAATCATAACACTTAATTTAATTTTAAAGATTTATATTTGTTATCCTCTTGATAATTAAATCTTTATTGAATTATTAAGGTAAGCATATTTATATTGAATATGTTTATTAAATTTATTAGGAATCTTGATAGGGCCAATATATTTGGAAAACATTATAGTATATCTAAAGAGACATTTACACGAAAACACGCTGAAAAAAAAAGAATTTTGAATAAATATTTTCATCGAGTTTAAGAGTCTGAATGCTCTAGCAACACCTTTCATTGCTTTGATGAAATTGCCAGAGAATTTGTTAAATACAATTTTAATTGATGAAAAATTGTTAGACTAAGAAATCAAAAACTATCAACTAGTTATTCATTTGCTTTAAACAAGAATTGGAGGTAGTGATGTTGTGAATTTTTGAATTGAAATGTTCAAACTAAAAGAAGACGCAAAGCTTACTTTCCTAGGCTTACTAAAACTAGTTAAATTTGCTTCCATTCTTTTTTTTTTTTTTTTTTAACACTAATCCATTTTTGTAAATCCATTCAATTATTTGGGTAATTTTCTGAATAGTGATGAAAAATTTTGAGAAAGAAAAGTCTGTATGCAGTGCAGAGTATAAATATTACTTTTTTTGAACAAAAATGTCAGGAGTCATTAAACCCAACCATCAACAGTCAAGTATTCTTAATCTACAATGATAATATTTCCATATGCGATTACAAAACAGTTTTTCCTTTTTCAAAATATTTTACTCTAATCTTTTGATTGACATATTTTGCTGCAATATCGAAATTGGTCAAGCCAACTACTTATTTTTATACTTAATTCTAAACACCAAACATAAATTTTTGTAGTTTATTTTTCCAACATTATGGTTGAGAAAAAATGCATATTCAAACATTCTCTAAGTCAAGCAATTGTATTTTTTGCTTGGTTAGGGTAAACAAAAAAAAAAAAAAAAATGTATGAAAGATTCACGATGAATATTTGGGGATTAGAATATTAATTCTAACTATACATTGGTTTTCATCAATGAAGATTTAAAATTCCGAAAACAAATGTCAGCACTTCAGAATGCATTGAAACGAGAGGCTAATTCTTACTTTTTTTTATCAAGAAAATTCTTATGAAAAAATCGTTTGCAATTACGATTTCTTTGCAATCTTTTTTTTTTAAATTATTTTATTAGTCTACTTGAGTATGAACACTGTGATAATGAATTAGTGTAAAAAGTATAAATTTTCTAAGAAATTACTACGAAAAAAAAAAAAAAGAATTTGCAAAATTCTTAGATGGGAAAAAATAATCGGTGTTATTGTAGAGGAAAGAAAATTCTTAAGAAAAAATCGTTTGCAACTAGGATTTCTTTGCATTCCATTAATCTAATATTCATATTTTAATGAATGCTGCGTTGAAAGGCTTTCAAACAAAAAATAAATGTAACGATTCGTCTGTGATTCTTCATCAAACTTTTTTTTTCTTTACTTATTCTTGCATAGTTCAGTGACTTTTCTTAAGACCTCCGAGTTTTTACGAATGATTTTCTTCAAAGGTTCTCATTGACTTTTATAAACTACGAAAGTTCATCATTCAGCTTTTTTTTCTTCTTTTCTCGTACTTCATTTCACTTTTCAGATACAAAGCTTTGCCTCCATTAAAACCGAAGTCTGGTTAGGTTAAGATATTACCGAAACCAGTTTCGAAGGTAAAATAAAAATCTGTACGTATATCTCTGCTAGAAAAGTGCTCATTTAGTGTCTCGTTAGGTAGGGTCAGTAATCTTGCTTCGTGGTTTGAAGGTCACTGCCAGGGCAGGATTCGCGTGTCGCTAGATGGCGTATTAATTGCACGATTTTCTTTCCTTCTCCGCAACGATTCTTTTCTTTTTTTATTTATTTACTTTTTTATCGAGAAGGCAAGAAGTCTACCTCAACGATCATTCATTTCATTTCATTCCGGCTTCAAAGATGTCCAGACATACGACAACAGAAAATGGGGTTATTATCCTTGTGCTGGTAAGTACATATCTCTAACCTCAGTCTCTCAGGAAAATTCGAAAATTACAAATCTTTATTTTTAAATGGATAAATACCCATTTAAAAATACATTTTTTTTCACGTAATATTTGAACTCTATAAAATGTAATACATTTTTTGTAAATATCTTAATGTATTATCAGCTGTCTAAAAATACCAAAAATTTTAATGGTTTGAATTTTGAAAACTGTTTGAAATATACTTACTGTCTTGAAGATTGTACAATAGCTATGAATTCTTAATTTGAAAAGTATTGTAGCTTAAGGATACGGTGGACTCTAGTAGGCATTTTTCGGAATTATTCACTTAGAGTTATGAAATTGTTTATGCATATATATTAAAATATAAATATGTCAAATTTCTTTTTAAAAAATTTTTTAAGTGAAATATTTTTTTTTTTTTTTTAGAAATTAAAAGGTATATAATTTTTTTAATTTCCAAAATATTCCAGGCGATACAGTTTTTAATTTTTTAAAATTATTTTTTTCTTTATTACCCAATATAAGTTTATTTGGAATAAAACTGTGTAGGATTTTGTAATTCCAAATAAATGCTAATTTTTTAGAAATAATTTTATTCACACTTATTGAATTTTCATAAGAATTTTATGTTTTTCGGAACCAAAATTGACTTTTCAACTATCTAAAACACTCGAAATATAAAATGAATGCCCTATTTTCTGTTAATGTTTAAAAGAAATATCTATTATCAATTATATTTAATTTAGTCAAAAATTAATACGCCTGGAACATGTCAAAGATATTCAAATCTAATTATAATATCATTTTGAGGAAAGTAAAACGTGCTTTTTTTTTTCTTTCGGCCTTTGAAATATTCATTTTATTGAACAATATATCTTAAAACACAATTTTAGTTGAATATGAACTTACATTTTGGTGAGGAAACGATAAAAATAAAATTTCATGTTTCTGTCTAGTTTTGCTTATTTCAAAGTCCACTGTCCTCTTAAAATGAGAAATTATGTATTGAAGTTATCTTTAATTAACTCTGAATTTAAAAAAAGTGAGTTTTATATTTCATATTATGTTTCTATCTTTTCATTAGCTGAAAGTATCACATTTTTGTCAGATAAATATAATTATATATTGTCTTTAATGATTATACAGCTGTTTTATTTTTTCATAATGAAAATTTCAAAAATTCTTAATGGTTAAACAAATATTTGAGATATTGATTTCATATTTCATTTTCGTTAATGAAATGGTATTACGTAGAAATTATATTAAAATTATTTTAATAGTCACAATAATGAGTTTATTGCATTCTTTTTTTTTAGATCTTTTTCATTTCTCTAGTCAACTGCGAAAGCCCTGGAACTAAATTAGGATATAAACCCGGAACTTTTAAGGATTTCGTATCTGAAAAAACGAGAGGTAAGGCATTATTTGATGCACTCTTTTACGTTTTTAAAAGTATAAGTGAAATGGCAATTTGTTTTGCTATGTCTGTTATGTAAACTTTAAATTTCAGCTTATGGCATCCTCGAAAACATATTTTGATGAAATTAATGCGAAAATAATTTTATTTCAGAAGATTTCAAACTTATGAATTTAAATTATCTGATGTTTATCTAAGATTTTGACATAAATCGTTGATACCGCAGGGGGAAAAAAATACTGTTTATTAGATAAGTTGTATTTTGATAGTTTTATTAGTAAAAAGTATAATAATAAGAATATAAATAAAATAATAAAAAAATATAATAATGCAATTAAGATAATAATAAATTAATAATATTGTTTATAAGTTTCATATTTTCCTTTCCCCTTTTTTTCTCCTCTCTTATATAGTAAAATTTCGTTATAAATTGAAATAAAAAGTAAAACATTGTTTTTGAAGTTTAGAACATTTTTTTGAACTTCAATATGTTACATATTTATTGCAAATCTAATGCACGTCATCAGTATTATTCTTTTACCATATAACTCTGCCTCAAAAATTATGAAGACAATAGTTTTAAACAGCTTGTGATATATATATATTTAACACAATGAAATTGGATTAATATGTAAATCTTTAATTCGAATTCAGAGAAATTTAATTTTTTTAGTCCTCTGAATTTACTAATAGCATAAGGTTAGAATATAATGTGTGGTTCGCATTTATTTTAATTAACGCGAAATCAAAACTAAAAAATTGCGATTTAAAAAAAAATTCTGAATTGTTTTCATGAAATGTATATATTTATAACTTGCATCCCCAGTAATTATATGTGAATACTTTTAAGGTCTTTATTTTGTTTTTAATTTAAGATTTTATTGTAGTATGAAGAAATTGAATGAAAAATTAAAAAAAAAAAATGTTTCACTTTTTCAAAAATGTTTGACTAAGTTAGATGTGAATTATTGTTTTAAATGTTTTCAATTATAAGCAGTGTTATTCTTTTATTAAAATACTTATTCATTATTTATTATAAAACTATTGAAAAAAGTCTTTAATGCTAATTTTAGTTAAAAAAATTGTTTTCTCTTGCTATACTTACTTTTATTCTTCCCTGTTTTTCTTAATTTGAATAAGTCGAGTTTTTATTCTGGTGCCGTCAGCTTTGGTTTAAGCAGGTCCCATTCCATAAGAATTCCTAAAAATGAGATTCATGATATACTCTTTTATATTTATCATAGAATGATGTTTCATTCATGCCTTATCAAATTGTTTAATTGACAATAATTATGAGAAGAATGTTTAAATTATCTCAAAGGCTAACAAAATCAGGAACCAATAGCTATTACAAATAAACTTTTTGCAATATCTCATTTGTATGCATGCTCATAAAAACAGAAACATTCCTTTTTGAGAGAAACGTGAAAAAACAAAAGAAAGGAAAAAAAATAAGGATAAAATAAGGAGCATCTGAACTTCTTTTCTGAAACAATGTAGCATGATACTCTTGTAGATTTGTTTGTCTTTATATTAATTTTCAAAATTTCTCTCTTTTTAATTGTAACATCAGGATTAACCGCACAAAAAAAAAAAAAAAAAAAAAAAAAAGGCGTTTAACATTTTGCACACCATGTCACACAAATGTGCATCGGTAACAGTTCCCAGAGAGCTGCTTGCACGCATACGTATGACGGGCATTTTCATCTTATCCACATGTCATCATCGACATCTGACATTGTGACTTACAGGGAAGCACCACCTTTTAAGCATGGTTTTCACAGAAGTAAGAGAATAAAATACATAAGCGTATGTTGCTCTTAAGTGAACTATCCGAACATACATCACACAACATATTTCATGTCAAGTAATTGTGAATTTCAAATACATAAACAGACATATTGTCTCTCTTGGGAAATATTACCCGCATGGCTGTGGCCTGCAATGTGTTAATATTGTGCAACGCGTATGCATTAAACGCAGTAATGTAAATAATAATAAATTCTGTAGTAAAATATACTCAAAAATTAAAAAAAAAAAAAGAAAAAAAAAAAAGAGAGAAAGAAATTACATGAAAAAATTGTTGTAATTGAAAAGCAGATTCGTTAAATTTTAATATAATGCAACAACAAAAAAATGCAATAAAATGTTTTGAAGTTGTTGAAACGAAACATTTAATATTTTGATACATTTTTATAATAAAATTCTAATGAAAATTCTGAAAAGCCCTTACTTAGTAAGTATCCACTACCCAAGAATGAGCGATGTGCCAAATTTACTATTTTTGATTCAGCGGTTTGTTCAGTTGATATAGCGGTTGTAGAGCATATATGTATTGTGATACAACCTATAAATTATATGAAATATTTTTATCATGTATGTTCGTTCAACTTACAGATAGGATGACTCTCTACAAATATTATATTAAAAATTGTTCAAATTTCATCTTTTCAAAGAGATAGAGTTTTGATTTAGAATAAAACAAAGGCACTAATTTTGACAGTACAGTATACTATGGTACCAGAAGGATTAAATTTGTCAATTACCATTACTTGTTACCAAATATTTTCTCTTGGATTAGTTAGGTATATTAATGCTCCGTTTTAAAAGTTACATGAAAATTTATTTTGAGGTGGATTTCATAATTTTGAAAAAAGGTGAAATAACAAGGTCAATTAACATCCACTTCTCCAAACTTCCAGTCATATCAAAAGTAGAACATGTCTGATGTAGTACACAAACTATTGTTATCTTCAATCTCGAAATTTTGATGTATTCACACACATTAAAACAAAGCAAAAAAAAAAAAAAAGTTTTTCGTGTGTCTACGAACATGGTAACTAAAGAAATTAATAAATTAGAGATATGAAATTTGGTATATGATTCTTTGCACCAAGATTGTGGATCTTTATAAAATTTGTTTCTCTGCCAAGATTATTGATTTTTAAGACTGCCAAATAATTTATGGAAGGCCTTTAAAAAGCATTTCACCTTGTTATTTGGTATGACTGCAAAACACGATTTCAAATGAATCAGCTTACTGCAAATTGAAAAGTATATTTATTGCTAAATAAGATCAGCAGTGAAAAATTTACTACGGAATTAAATATTGGCAAAAAACGTGCGATTGATTGTTTTGATGGATGAGTTTGAATTCCATCATGCGCATTTAAAATCATTATTACATATAATTCAGGAGCAGGGAGAGTCTGATTGGTTAAGGCGTTGGATTCGCATCCCCACGGTTGCGAGTTCGAACCGTGCCGGCCGAAGACTCCTCGTGTGTGTGGTGGCTGGCGCTCGTATAAATCTGTCGCGGTCACAAAGTCCTCCATGTCGTGAGTAATACTACTGGGGGTACTGGTTCAGAGGTGATCGTTCTCTGATTCAGATCGTAAATTACGATCTGTGGATGAGTGAATGAAATGGATGAATGAAGTCCGCCCCGTAAAAAGGGCTGTGACGTGTGAGTAGCTAAATCGTACTCTTGACCCTAGTTGGCACTACTGAAAAAACAAGAGACACTCATTCGGTTTAAATCGCTGACAGATAATTGTCAGCGGGCTTGTAACGTGCCATAGTCACAACAACAACATATAATTCATCAAACTGAATTAAATATTACTAAAATTAAGGAAGAAATTCTACGGAAATGAAATTGGTATTATTAAAAAAGTAATTTAACTAAGATAAAATTAAAACAATTTTTTAAAGACAATTTCTTTGGAAAATATAGACATCCGTTTATCTAATTAAGCAATAGCTATTAAGCATAGACTCATTTGGCGACGATTAAATCTATTTTTGCGCTGGATTGAACTTTCTGTTTGGAGTCTATTTCTTGATCTCTTTAATATTTTCCTTCCTTTTTGAAATGGTGACACTACAAACCATCATAGAACATTATTAATATTTTGAAGCTCTATTTAATTAACTACTCGAAGCGTTGAATCAATGCAATTGTAAAAACATTCAAGGAAGCAGTCTAGTTTAGTTTAACTCAGCAATTGTTTGAGATTTATGTTTGCCATGCGGTCGTTTTATCTCTACTTTTCTCTCAGGTGTCGTCCTCGTCATCTGACCGTGGTTCAAAATGACGAGGTCCTTCCCAAAATAGTCCTAGTGTTGCTTTAAAACGGGACGTTAATATAACTAAACTAAACTCTGCGTTTCTCGACTCCTAATAAGAAATGTATTGAGAAGAAGCTTGACAAATGTTTGAAGCAGTCTAAGATTCTTATGATTATTTGTTTACATTTAACTGTTGCCATGGGAGAGTAAATAATAAGAGCGATTTCTGTTCCACGTAGGTTAGCGTTTTATATAAAAGTAGAATTTGGGTGATATCCATGAACAGGAAATCTGTGTTTCCTATTATATATAAACACAACATGAAATTGAAATAATTTCGATAGAAGAAATTTAGTTTACGATTTTAACATTCGCAGATTTTTTAAATGTTAAATTTTGGACCTCATCATCATGAACCCACTACTAATTTTTCCGTTTGTGTATATATGAACGTCATAACTCGGAAACCCTGCTATCTGAATTGGAGAACTAAATAATCATTACATTAAAATTGTAAATCTGTATTTAATTTTGTGCTAAATCCATCGATGTATTGACTCTCTCTCACTCATTAGTTTCTTTTTCTTTGTTTTCATAAATATAAACACGCTAACTCAACAACATATCTAGGTCGATAAAAGAAATTTGGTACAGGATCTTTATGCCAAAATTATCGCTTATTATTAAATTTTGTAAAATTTTTGGCTGTTTAGAAGAAGTCCAAAAATGTATTTTCGTTGCTCAAAATTGTACTATGAAACTAACAGAAATGCGCGATTTTGAATAAGTTTATGAGAAAATCAAGATGGAAACAATACCGCTAATTTAAAACGGATCATAAAATTTATAGGGTGGACTAAATATGTTAATATTAGTCCCATTTATAAATATGTATTCTTATATTTAATATTTTAGTTGAATGTATTATAAAGAATGTTGATTAAAGAACATAGTGATAAGAACGTTAATTAGAGAATTCAATGAAGCGAATGCTAACAAAAAAAATTACTGAACGAAATGTTAATTTAAGAAAAAAAGAGAGAAAAGAATAGGAACCTCGCTAGAAATTCTTATTTGCTGCGGACATTCAGAATATAGATCAAGCGAGTAAAATAGTGGTGGAAGAAAGAAAATAGTCTGAAAGTCTTTAGAATGGACTATAAATAATTCGCTCGTAAAGTGCTGGTTATCTGATGCAATTCTATTCTTTAGTAAACTCGATATTTTTTCCAACCATAATTCACCAGTACGTCAGAATCAACTTTGACATTTTGGGTGGTTTTGTCTTTCGATTTCTTTGTGAGATGAGAAATTTTTTTAAAAATTGCTTTAGCTACTCGCAATATCGATTGCCGCAACTTTCGAAACGTCCATTTGCAAGAAATACAGGGAAAAAAATAAAAGGGAGAAAAAGCGTTAAGAAAAATCGACAAATGAAACGATATGAATAACTCTGCGGTTAAGAGGAAAAAAAAAAAAAAAAAACTTTCAATAGGTTTATGTTCAATTATTTATTTCCAGTTTTGAATGTTATTATATTTATTGAGTCTTTAGAAAAAAGTAATTTTATTCAGCACTGATGGAAATTCATTATTACATTTTCTATCTTTAAATACGTTTCGATCTATTTGATTTATTTTTTGGAATTGCTTTACATTCTAACTATACAGAATTTTTTTTTCTCCATGATTTTTGTAATTAACACTTATTTGTTTTTTCTTTCTGTCGGTAAATTTTCTGCTGAAACGTTTTCCCTAAATCCAAATAAAAAAAACTATATGGAAGTGCTACTTTTCTAACGTAGCACCAAAATATTCTTAGACCCTGAAAAGTAACAAGTAATAGGTCAGAAAAGTAAAGTAACAATTTAAAATAATTAATGCATGTCTGTTGGATCTTATTTCATTTTTAAATGATTGCTCTTTCCTAAATGTTGCTTTGCTGCTGCTGCATGCCGGTAATCACGTGCGATGCCCCCCCCCCCCGCAACAGTAAAGACTTTTAATGCACATAAAAAAAACAAGGTAAGTTAGTGATCTACATAGCTAAATTTAAAGGTTTTGCATCAAAATTCCAAATAATATAGCTTTTTTTTTCTCACTATAATGATATTTTTTTACTTTTTTTCATGAAAATACCACTAGACAGAAGTATATAATGTAATTTTTTTTAATGAGTAATATCGAAATCAAGGAAATTTATGTTGGCACGCCTGGAGTTAGACCCCCCCCCCCTTCCAGTGATATCAGGAGACATGCTTTAGTTCCCGGGGCACTGAATGACAGACCAGTCACAACACAAACAACGGAACTGTGTCCTGTTTCCTAAAGGTCATCACTGGTCCAGTTCTTAAAAATCGATCAAATTATTTAATGTCTGTTGGGACGTCGATTCTTGGATAACAAGCTACATAGAGGAAGTTCAGTGTGTGGTTTTTGTCACCAAAATTATAGATCTATGACAAATTTTGAGCCCAGTCAGAAAAAGATTTATAAAATATCTGCTCGGTTTTTTTCTTAGTTACATCATGAAACAAAATACAGAATGCATCATATTTTGAAAGTATATGAGGTAGTGCAAGGAAAGACATGTGTAATTCTCTACAAATAATTACTCATTTCTTTCTGGTGAACACCATTTTATTTTCGGACACATTTTTTGTGCCACTTCATGTAGACTATTACAGATTAGGACACCTTTCACAATTGGTGCCACGTCCAGTTCACAGAATCGTTCTTACACACTCTACGTTCAGAAACAAAAAAGAATTAACAGAACTTTGTACTCGACAGATACGCCATCTATCGGCGTGAAGCTGTAACATACTCCCCACCTTGAAACCCCAGGGTTTCAAGAGATTACAATGCTGAATAACATAAACAATATTACAACTTTTACACAAATCCAGTAAAAAATACACAATATACATAATAATCAACATCTTTAAGAAATAAGAATCAAAACTTACAAATTTCAACATCAAATATTACAAATTAATTATGTTCCATAGGCAATACACAAATTTTAGAAAAGGCTCTTTTACAAATACTAGACTTCGTTTTAATCTTAACAACACGAATTTTCTTATCATCACCATAATAAATTTTAATTATTCTACCCATAGCCCATTTATAACAAGACAAATTATCTTCGATTAATAACACTAAATGTCCTAATTTTACATTATTTTTGTCAAACATCCATCTGTTGTAATTGACTTAAATAATTACGATGCCAAAATTTCCACATATATTGTACAAGTCTAGTTACCTTTTGCCATTTCTTGAGATGACTTTCTTTTAAATTTGTCAAATCAGAAACAGTTACTATATAAACAGCTTTAAAACAAAAACATACAAAAATACAATTATAAATTTTTTGTAAAGCACCTTTACGCTGAGCCTTATTCTTAATATAAAATGGCCCACAGAAATCGGCACCAGCACAATTAAAAGCAAAATCTGGAGACACTCTTTCCTTGGGCAAATTGCCCATGATTTGAGAAGGTGCAATTGGTTGGGCTTTGAAACAAATGATACATTGATGAACGATTTTTCTGCAGCTATTACGTCCATTTAGAGGCCAAAATTTTTCTCTAACAAGATATAGCAAGGAAGAAGCACCAACATGTAAATATTTATTATGAAAATGTTCTATTATAATTAATCTATGGTCTTTTGGTAAAATTATTTGATGCTTTTTATTAAAACTAAAATTACTATTACTCAACCGTCCTCCTACTCTTAACAATCCTTTAGAATCCAAGAAAGGATTCAAAGTTTTTAATTTACTACCATGAGGCACACAGTGGTGGTTTTGGAGACTACTGACGTCTTTGGCAAACTCTTGGATTTGGACATTTTTAATTAACATTTAATTAATCTGCATAGTTTAATTCCTCAGCATTCAGTGGACCTGTAATCTTCACTGCTTCTTTTAGGTTCTTGACAAACCTGAAAACATAACTTAAAATACGAACAATTTTACTATAATTATTACTTATATCTAATATACACTGTAAAAAACTAGGATTATTGCAAATGGAAAGATTAATCATAGGATCATTATTCCGTTCAGAGTTCTTTGCAGCTCTTTTCACCTCAAGATGATATTCATCATCTGAGATGAATATCTTCTTGAAGTCATTGGATCGTTGGAAGGATCGTCATTGAAGTTTGGCCAGCTACTAGATGAAAGAAAAGACGGTCCATTCCACCAAATGTCCAACTGTTGTATCTTTGAAGGGAAAACTCCTCGTGATATCAAGTCCGCAGGATTCTCAGCAGTATTTACATAATGCCATTGGAAGTTCTTAGTATACTCTTGAATCCTAGTGACTCGATTAGCAACAAAAGTTTTCAACGATGTAGATGGAGTTTTGATCCAAGCAAGCACCACGGTGGAGTCCGAGTACAAATGTACTCCATGAATGTCTAGTTGTAAGGATGACAGAACCTTAACGGTAAGCTTGGAAAGCAGATCCGCTGCACACAGCTCCAAACGTGGGATACTAATTTCTTTGATGGGAGCCACTCGAGATTTGCTGCATAAGAGTGACACCTTTATCTCACCAGACCTTGACAAAGACCTGGTGTAGACAGCGCAACCATATGCATTTTTCGAAGCATCTCCGAAGCCTATCAGGTCTACTTTCAGAACTTTAGAACATAACACATGACGATCTATGTTTACATTTTTCAATTGACTCAGTTCAGAACTAAATTTTTCCCACTCTCTATTTAAGTGTAAGGGAACTTCATCGTCCCAATCAATTCTCAAAATCCACAACTTCTGCAAGAACATCTTCGCTGTGATTATCAAAGGTCCTAAGAGGCCTAAAGGATCAAACAATCTGGATATGTCCGATAGCATTGTTCTTTTTGTTGCAGGTCTCACAATTTTTTGAACACTAAAACTAAATGTATCCTTTTCAGGATTGAATTGTAATCCCAAAGTTTTTAAAGTTGCTGAGTTAGGGCTATCGAAATTGTATTCTCGGTCCGACGTTGGTACATTTTGTAACAAAACAGGATTATTTGAGCTCCATTTGTGAAGCTCTATACCAGCTGATTTTAACAAATGTATTAACTGGTCTTGTAGTTCAATGACAGAAGATAAATCCTCGGTACCACTGAGTATATCGTCGACGTAAAACTCTTTGCCAGCAGCAGCGGCTAAAGGATAGTTGTTCCGCTCATCACAGCATATTTGTTTTAGTACTCTGGTCGCCAAGTAAGGAGAGCATTTGGTTCCGTAGGTAACAGTGAGCCACTTAAATACACGTAATTTCTCTTCCTCTAAATCCTTCCATAAAATACATTGTAAATCACACTGATCTGGATGTATCCAAATTTGACGATACATCTTTTTTATATCAGCGGTGAAAACTATAGAATGTTTTCGAAACCTCAACAAAATAGCAAACAAATCATCTTGGACAACAGATTCTGAATACAAATTATCATTAAGCGATTGTCCAGATGACGTTGCCTCTGATCCGTTAAAAACAACGCGTAATTTTGTAGAACTACTTTCTGGCCTAAAAACGCCATGATGAGGCATAATATACTTTGGAGTTTCGCAAGTTGCCTGCATATGGATATCACTCTAAACGATTCAGAAATCACTGAGAACAATATCAAATAAACACACGAGGCAAAACAGAAACGCCGACTTCTCAAAACTCTCGATGGTTCAATACTGCGTAGTCGACGGACCACTTAATGTAATTCTCTACAAATAATTACTCATTTCTTTCTGGTGAACACCATTTTATTTTCGGACACATTTTTTGTGCCACTTCATGTAGACTATTACAGATTAGGACACCTTTCACAATTGGTGCCACGTCCAGTTCACAGAATCGTTCTTACACACTCTACGTTCAGAAACAAAAAAGAATTAACGGAACTTAGTACTCGACAGATACGCCATCTATCGGCGTGAAGCTGTAACAACATGCTATAATTATTGTATATCGCTATATTTTCTCTTAATTATAAATTCCTAAATTTTTTAAAAATAAATTATTGATCAATTTTTTTGTTCTAATTTCAATACTCACTCTTAAGAACGATTCTCCTCCAAATCTGCTATTTAGATTTGAAATTAACAATTAAGTTTCATTCTTTGAGCGTCAAAAAAAAAAAAAAAAAAAAAAAGAGACATTCGCCATCCAGCTATAACGTGCATTTTTTAAAAATCTGACCATAGCTCAGACTTAGAGCGAAGTTTAAATGATTTTATAAAGCATCCATTTTAATCGAGACCACTAATACATTTTAAAACAGTTATAGTTACGCATAAACTTCCGGTTGGAAAAAGGCTGTAACCACTGTTACATAGATTCCTAATAAGAAAACGGTTAGGAATATATTAATAAGGAACATGGAAATTTATTTTGACTGAGTTCTTAGATGAGTCATTCAGCTGAGGTCTACAGAAATTATGTGGGAGAGGAGTTGAAATTATATCTCTATACTTCCTTTACATTTGAGGATTAGAATATCGTTCGAATTGGGCAAATTATTGTCTTATCATAACAAAAAACTTTTCATTGTGATTTTTTCGATACTTGCACTTTCTTGAAAGTTATGAGCTTGGAATTCATTTCTCTATCTGTTTTTTTTTTTTTTTTTTTTAATTCTGTGAATTATAAAATTAGGTTTCTGACCTATTACGTTTGAAAAAACATTGTTATTATCATGTCTGTTTCATTATGCTTAGTTAGCTATATGTAAACATCGAAAATGCTTATTTAAATAATATTGCGTACGAATGTGGATGTCACGCAATCAGTGAATCAAAATGAATGAATAAAAGCATGCATTTCACAGAATTGCTAACTAAAATAAAAATAATTAATTTAAAAGAAATCATTAACATGATGTTAAATTAAGAGTACTTTGAAATATTGAACTAAAGTGTCCAGGCTTTGAAAGAAAGGTATTTTATCAGAGCTAGGTTAATTAGAATTCACTTTTTATTGGTTCGAAGTCAAAATAGGCGATAACAAAAAAATGTTTCTATTTCTGAACTGCATTCTTTAGTTAGATATGTCCGTTCCTTGTGTCTAATGTGTCTGTTTTATTATAATTTACTGTATATTCAATCAAAAAGTAAATAAAAATTATCGAATTCTTTAAATATAAATTGCACTGTTTATTTTAAAATTTTCTTAAATGTTGCAAGCAGCTTATTTATACAATTACTTATAAATTAGAAAGGAAAATTTTTGATTGATTTTTAATAACACTGTTTTATTTATTATGCATTAATTATTAAATATTAAAAATAAATCTTTACTGTCATTTTTAATTTAAAAATTAAAAATTTCTGCTATCATAAGCATTCATAGATTCAGTTTTTCTTGATTTCGACCAATTTGATAAATTGTAATTTTATTAGGACTCCAGAATTCCGTATTAACTAATTTCTTTGATAGACGCTTTTTCGGCAAAAGCTTTCTTTTCGAGTTATATATTTGTTATCACGGGAGTATACCGTATAGAAATGAGCCGAAAGAATTTACAAGATAATTTTTCAGTCTGGTATACTATCTGTAAAATGCTCATGCGGCATGAATGATGGAAAAAGAAATTGCTCACAAGGTTCTACTGGGAAAACCTTTGGATGAAATGTAATCAAATTTAGCACATGGTTGCTACCAAAGTAGTAGATATTGTTACAAACGTGTAATTTTGCTTTCCGGCACGAATAATGCCGTCATAAGAAAGACTTCTTTACAGTCATCTGTATTGGATGCTGTCGGATGCCTTGCCAGTGATGACAGAGCTTGACGACGAATTTGGCAAAAAATGTTTAATGCTCGAAATTTCGAGAATTTTGTCGATCCGTCCATTTGGAACCGAGATACGCCTGATTGGTCTAGAAGATTCTATGCCCGCCTCCTGGGAACTATAAAAGACCGGCACTCTCAAGTTGTGGGTGTCCTTCATCTGCCACGAAGAGAGGTCGGTCCTTTGGACCGCTCCTCTCCCAAAAGTCAATGTCATCTCATAAGAGCCATGCCTTCATCAGTTTTCCCCAATTACAGGAGATAGCTTCTGATTGAAGCGGGTACTCCTTAACCTCACTTCTAAGTTGTGGGTGTCGAGTGTGTCGTCGTCGTGAATTGTAGTCGGAGTCTCCGACAAGTAACGAATCTTGGAGAGGATAGCGAAGAAACAGCGTTGTGTGGAGCGAGTGCTGAGCTGAGCTTTGAACATCGAGTCCTACTGTGGAAGCAGCCTCGTGTTGTGTAGTAGCAAGTTGTGAGAAGTAGTGAGTCGGCAGCTAAAGTGAGAGAAGACAGCGATAAGTTCAGCCGTCTGGCGAGACCGTAGAGCGAAGCTCCGAGGAATCCCTCTCCTGCTGGATTCTGTCTGGCCGCTTCGTGTGCCGTGGACGATTACTACTTGTGGGCTACTGTCTGCTGTAGTGTGCTACTGTGTTCGTCTCTGCTGTAAATATTCGTCGTCAGTGTATTCGTCTCTTCGTGTAAATAAACGTCGTTGAGTTCTACTGAGGCCTACTGATTGTGTGTTCTCACACCATATCACTACCACTATCAAAAGAACCCGGTGGTGGAGGAAAAATCCGTAACAATATTCATTATAAAAAAATAAAAACTTTTCACTATTTTAATTACATTTTTATTTGAAAATGTATCAATATTTTAATATTTTTCCTTAACTTAAAATTATATTATTATGCAAAAATTATTTTTACACCACTTGAAAATTAAAAAAAAAAAAAAAAAAAAAAAAAAAAAAAAAAAAAACATTTTTCAGTGATACCGATTTCAGTGAAGGTCTATTTTTTTAATGTGAATTTAAAAAAAATAATTTTACTAATAAATAATTACATTTTGAAAAATAATTTCAAGTGTATTTTATAACAATAATTTTCATTGTTTTGGACACTGAATTTATACTCAGTAATGTTGCATTAATATTATCATTGTTATATAATCAAGAATAAATTTCAACAATAATATAAAATTTGATGATTCACTTTGAAACACCATCATGCTCTGATATTTCGGGCTAGAAATTTGAACCTCCTTTAAATATTTGTTAAGTAAGTGCTATATATGACTTACAACTAATTATTCACTAAAGTTATTCATAAAACTATTAGTTTTTAATCATAATTATAATTTTTATTATATATTAAAACATCTTTATTTTCATTTTTAGTTTAAAAGTTATCGTATTTCCCTGCTATACACATTTAAATAAAAAAAATTATCTTAATCTAAAAACTGGATAAATCGAATTGTGGCCCCCTTCTATTTTCAAATTTGCCACTGTAGATAATTCTTTTTTTTTTTTTCAAGCAAGAAAGAAAGAAAAACTTTTGCAGTGGAAAAAACTTTTTTACCTCCTTTTTTTTAAAATAAAAATATTGATTGTTTCGGATTATACATTTTATGTCATAGGACAATCTCTCTGCAAATGCAATTCAGCAGAAGGTTTTTTTTTCTTTCTTCTTTTTCCAAACAGCAATAGCATTATATATGTATATTAATTAAACTATTAGATGGCCAGCAAATTTGTAAATGTATTAGATATACTAATAATTGTGATGTCTTGAAATGCAGTATCTCTGTCCTGCCGGTCCAACGATATAATGGTGAATCTGAACTTTTCGGTTCCTTTCCGCGGCCTGGTGCATGCTGGGAAGAAAGACAGCGGTTGCAGTTTCAGAGGAGACGGGAAAATGACTTATTCCTTGAATGTCCCTCATGCTGCTTGTGGTACAATTCATGTGGTGAGTTGGAGACCTTCTTGATTCTACAAATTTACATTTTAAGCTTATTTTAGATTGTGCTAGACTTAATTTCATGTTCATGATTCCGTCAATTTATCAGACATTAAAGCCATGTTAATTTAAAAAAAATGTTCTATTTATCGTGCATATTAACCATCTTAATGGACTCAAGTCCCATGACATTGTAGTTCTTTAAAAACGTAATTTGCTCGGTTCATCAAACTTTCGCTGTAATGTAAATTAATTTCCCTTACACTGATGTTAAATAGAAATGTTCCTTACTTTTAAAAAATATACAAAAAAAAAGTACGTGAATAATTATCTGATCATATAATGAAAATGGTTTAAATTTCGTGACAGCAATGAAATCTATTATTAAAAATTAATTTTTTTTTTTTTTTTAAATTCCAAAATTCTGGAAAAAGATTTGCATAGCATTTATAATGGTATCATTAAGAAGACAATTCTTTAAGTTTCAAGATGATTTAAAAATCGCTATTTTGTTATAACATTTTTAGGAAATATCGCAAGAAAGCGCTTAAATCTCGCTTGATAACTAATTAATTAAAATTCTCTCTAAATTTAGAAAAAACTTCTCCGAGATCCACATTTTCATCCTTTCGTAGCATATTTATGCCAAATTTTATAATTGTACACAGAACCGCTGTCTTGTTGAGAGCCAACATATTATATTCTCCTTCAAGAGGCTCATATTTCTTTTAATTTGTTTTGTTTTGTGATCTACAATTTCATAAATTTTCATGTCTATGACTTAAGCAACTGATTCTAATTCTTGTTCTCTTGCATTACAGACTCCTCAAGATAGTTTCGCCAATACTCTCACCATTCGATATCATCATGCTTTGGAGTTGGAAGGAGATGAAATCAAGACCATTCTCTGCAAATACGGCACAGGCAGCATTCAGTTAGGTTGAAAAACATGAGATGCAGCCAAGAAAATAGTTTTCATTTCAGAAATTCATAACATTATTTATATCTAAAAACTTTTAGTTATTAATGCGCTTTTACTTGGTTAAACATAAAATATCTATTATTAGCGAAACGATGAATCCAATGAATCGATCAACCGACCACAAATCAAATCTATCATTTATTTCGATTATACCTTCTTCCACTTCAAGAGTATCATGAACTTTGTGATGCAGTAATTAAATTTGTTATTTTATTTTTAATCAGTAGAGGATCATATTTTCATGTTCCTGTTTTTTTCAAACATGAGCGCATTAATAGCTAAAATAATTCAGAACTGTTTTGAATAATTTTATCGTTTGCAATATAATTTAAATCAGAACCAGTCTAGAATGCAGTCTTATTTTCTTTCATTAAAGATAAATTCTATCAAATTTTTTTTTTCTTATTAAAATTAATTTTTCAGCTCATTTTCTATATTGAGGCAATTATTTTTTGTCTAAAATTTGTGCAAATGGTTATTCAGATCTTTGTTTTCAGAATGAAAATGAAGATTAATTAAAAATCAAAATGCTAGCAAATTATCAATATAAAACTTTTTTTATTTTCATTTGGGCATTACAAAATGAAAACAAAATTGCAAATTAATGATTTTTGTGAAATAATGACATTTTATTAACATTTTAATGTGTGATAACTGAGAATAAATTGATTATCATGATTCACTGTATCTATTTAATATATGTATATTTTATAGAATACATACAGAGAAAACATTTAACATTCCACATTTTATACTACAAATATATAGAGACGAATATCTAAAATGACATTCAACTGATTATATTTTTCATATAAAGAATTCTATAAAGATAGATATCCTTGGAAATGCTGCATCTTGAGGAATGATGAATTTTTACTTCTCTGTACAAAAATTAATTCTAAAACTAATTATACACACAAATGTTTTAATAAAATTTTTAAAAATGGAAGTTTACAGTTCTTAATTTAAAGAACCACCTATTGTGTAACCTGAAATAATTTATTTATAATAAAATGCCTTTAACACAATTTATCATTTTTAATTAATTTTAACCAAAATCGCTGTAAAAAATACCCATAAGAATCAAATAAGTAACTATTTTGAAATGAATATTGATGAAAATATTTTGAGAAATTTATATTTAATTCTTATTAAAATATTTTCTTTTTTTTCATTTATTTATAAAAATTATTAACAATAGAAATGCCTAAATTAAAAAAATCAGTTTACAACACAAATAAGGAATGATTTTATTGAAAAATTTGTAAGATTAAAAAAATAAATCAATATCATATTTACACTTAACTATTTGCCTGAAAGAAGAAGAAGAAGAGGAAAAAAAAAAAAAAAAAAGATAAGAGCTAAATGTCACAGAATAACCAGAAATGCCCTTAATATTCAGAAATATAAGCGTTTTGTTTGGAAGTTGGTCCTGTTTTCAAGAGTTTATATTATTAATAATGTATATGGGAGCAGTTTTCTTTTATCTGCCCATGTACTCTTATTGCCTCAAAATTGAAAGCCTTTTAAAATATTCTTTCATAAGTGCACTTACTTTCCATAATAATATTCATACACCTTTCAGAATTACAATTTTTTAAAATTTCTTTTTGCTTTTTTTAAATTGTAAACTATATTCAAGTTCTTTTAGCTGTCATCATTTTATCTATAAATTAAATTCTACTGGCATATTTAAATTAATGTCACTAATACTTTTTTTAAAAATAAAAAATGAAAATTAATACACTATATTAATTTTTCATCGTAATAGACTTTGGATTTAGAAACCTCGAGTTACCAAAAGTGAAGACATGCATGTTTTATATCCAGGTGTAAAGGATGAAACGGAATGAAATTTTCTATATCAGCATTGAAGAAAATAACATTTTAAAAATAACTCCATTATTGAAAAAAATATTATGATTTATTGTGAAATGCAGACAAAGTTAAAATGAAATGATATTGCAATATTCTCTACTGTAATGATTTTAATATCATTAAATTTTAATATTTTTTATTGGAAGACAAAACATGATAGTTATATAAATGAAAATTAGCGAGGTAACTGAAAATTCCTTTTATTAAATTTGGAGAAGTTTTGATAAGTCATTATGTTAAGAGAGGTTATTTATAATTTATTATTTCCATAACATATAATAACACGATATATCGAAAAATATCGATTTATCTCGAAAGATATATCACAATGATGAAGTCTGATTGTTGCCCAGTCCTGGTTGAGAGATTATTGGTAAAACAACAAAATTAAGTGAAAAGAAATAGATAAATAAACAGGGCAGGAACAAAATGTCTGTTCAAATTTCTAATATATTAAAATTAATCGAATGAAATCCAATGATTACTCATAGAACTTCCCTAGTGATATTCAGTTTCATGTCGAGTATTGACAATCATATGAGAAATTACAAAAATAATAGAAGTTGGATACATTGCTTCAGTTCCAATTATTCCAATTCAGAAAAATTTGAAAAAAGGCTTAGTATCTAATTCCAATTTTTTAAACATAATTTTCATCTAGAAGTGGTATTGAATTTGTAGCATTAAAAATATAGCATTTCAAAAAGAAACTCAAAACATTTTGATAAGAAAATATCAAACAATTTTATTACAAACTACTTATAAAAATAAACATAGTAAAAGATTTGACAATTTAAACAAATATATCTGATCTTATTTAAGGTCTTTACTTTTATAAAAATAATTTTGAAAACCTTTCAACAGTACACTGATCTAGAACAAAAGTATAAAAATTCAGAATGCTTTTTATTTTCTTTGAAGGATGAAGGATCAAATAATATGTGTAAACTCAGTAGGCTTAAATGTTGATGTTTAGACCCAGTTGTGTCTAACTCATTCTCAAAATAAAGTAATTTTCATATTAGACTATCTGTCCGAAATTTAAATCAAGATTGTCCTATTTTTTCTAATTACTTAATAAATATATTAAATTAAAAGTATAAATATGACTAGATTTCCTCATTAAAAAGTTCACTTCTGAATGATTAGCTGCCTTAACTTTTACAATATACTGAAAATACTCAAAGTGGATGTATCAATTTAATCTGCAAATATAAAGAGAATGAGAAAAGTTAATACTGGTTTCTTTTTGTTTTAGTTCTTGAAAAAGAATCTTTAAACAACTAACTACTTTAAAATCTCTAAATATACTTATAAAAAATCAAAAACAATAAAATATAACATAGTTCATTGAATAAAATTAAAAATAAATGCTAAGTTAAGTAACATGTTCTAACAATGAATGCAAAGTTTTTGCAGGTAACATAAACTGGAATATAAATAATATTCTTGTAACATATGTAAATTATAAATAAAGGAAATTAAAACAAAATTAGTTTATTATTTAGGAAACATAGAAAAAAAAATTAGTCAGCCATAGAGAGGGCAATCAATTTCGTTATTCATTTCTACATAAACAGTTTTCAATTGGCTAAAATCATTAATGGCAGCTTGCCCATTTTCTCTACCATATCCAGACAGTTTATATCCTCCAAATGGAACTTCTGGGGGAAAGATATTGTAATTATTTATCCATACAATGCCAGCTTGCAATGAATTTGCAACACGATGGCCTCTTTGAATATCTCTGGAACGAAAATAACAGTACATTTCATTTATGTAGTAAAAAATTAGAACAAACATATTTAAAATGTACAGAGTTGAAAAGAATAAATATATAAAAAATATGGTAGAAAATTAAAACCTATTTAACATTTTCACATTCAAAATCACGTGGAAAAAACAAAAACAAAAAACTTAGAAGTTAGGAAGTTTGAGCATTTAAAAATGACTAATTCTAAAGGTTAAAATCTTCCAACAATAATTAATGAAATTATTGTATATTACAGCTAGAAATATTTTTACAGATTACATGCAATTTGCATAGAGAAAATTTCTTCATCTATGATCAAAGATTACAACCAGAAATAAGAATTGGTATTGCAGTCAATTTTATGTGAAGTCATAAAAATGAGAATAAAAAAATCTTCATGTTTATTTAGAAAAATGGCATTTCTTTCAAAATCCGAATTGTTATTAGAAAAGAAAAAAAATTAGGAAATCTCCTTTATTCATTATACCTCTTGATAAATTGAAGTAAAAAAATAACCCAAAGCCTATCTACAGCTATGTATTCTTTAAAAATACTCATTTCCCTTTAATATCATTGAAAACTGTCATATACAATTTACTGAAACATTCTGGAAGTTTAAGAGAAAACACATAAAATTGAAACTATAGCATCTTAATTTAATTCTTAATTGTAATTTTTTGTATAATATTTCAAGGAAAACAATCACTATTTTTAAAGGTGTAAGAAAATTTTTAGTACTGTAATTTAAATATCAATATTTTTTAATACACGTTCTTTGTAAAAGTATAAAATAAATATATGCCAATACGAAAAAAAAAAAATAATAATAATAATGATTATAATCCAGTTTTTGCAAATTAACAAACAGAACATATTAATTTTATAATTGAAATACACAACACTGTTCAGCCTCTTTAACACTTTAATATATGAAATGTTATTCATAGATAAAGATAAACTTATAACATACTTGGTCATTACACCAGCAGCTAAGCCATAGGGTAAAGCATTTGCTCTTGCAATGGCTTCATCCTCATTATCAAATGGTAGCACAGAAACCACAGATCCAAATATTTCTGTTTTAACTACTGTCATGTCATCAGTGCAATTGGTAAGAACACAAGGAGATATGAAGAAACCCTTAAGATCTCCTTTTTGTGGAACAATTTTATTGCCTCCGTATGCAACAGTTGCACCCTTTAAAATGATAAAGTGAGATAATAACCAATAAGTGAGATAAATAATCCATATACCTATTAAATTTTGAGTAATTCAAGATACTTTCAATTTTCTTGAATACGATTAAATTTTAGTGCAAAACCAATATTCCCTAAAAAGCTGCAATTGAAATGGCTTTCTCATATATGAATAAACTTATTCAAACATAGAAATTTGATTTTAGAACCATTAAGTGTTTTAAATATTTAATGTAATTAAAATTTAGATATGATTAAAAATGCAAGTTTCAATCTCATTTTTAGAAGAAATATTTATGCTCAAAATTTATAAGCAAATGGAATTATTTTTTAAAAAGTAAGAAAAAAATTAATCAAATTTACACTTTTATCATTAAAGGTTAAACCCTTGTATCAAAAACGTTTAAAACAAAAATACGTAATTGAATTTTTTAATAAAAAAATTCATTAAAATAATCCTTAGAAAAATATATAAAAGGCATTTTTAATGATACCTTATTGGATTTCAAAAATATAACAGATGACATAAATTTTAATTGGAAATTTGAATGGTTTTTATTGGATACTTCTAATCTCAAGAGAACAATAGATTTTATATCAAAAACTCTGTTCTTTAAAAATGTATATCTTAAGCCTCATTTGAAATAATTGCAATAAATTCTTATGGTTTATTTTATGAACCATAATTTTTAAGGTTTGAAAAATCATGATTTCAAGATTTAAAATTATAGAAATAAAAAGGAAAAATCCTATAACCAAATTTAGGAAAATAAATAACAGCAATAATTTTAAAAAATCCATCTCTACCTCTTTTCTAGCAATATTAATAAAGTCCATTATTTTATCTCCATGTTTTTCATTAATTACAGCTCCAACTTTAGTATCTTCCTCAAATGGATCTCCAATTTTCAATTTCTTTGTAGCATTTACCAAGCTATCGATAAATTTATTTAAAATGGGTCTTTGTACATAAACCCTTGTACAGTTGGAACAAACCTACCAAATAATAAAATGATTAATTTAATATTACAATAATATATATGTAAACATTATTCTAAAAAATTGAAAATAAAATTATAATAATAAGAAAATAATCCAAAAGTATTAAATTATTTTTTAAAAAAATATCTTTGACTTTTACAGAAAATATGTCATTCTTGTAGTCCTGTTAATATATACATTCCTTTAAATACATCATATTGTTTAATTAATATTGGATAAAAATAAAAATTATACCATAGAATTGCTTCAGCTAAAAGATAAAAAGGTTCAAGTAAAATTTAAGAATAATAAGGAATTAAAAAAAATTAATAAAAAATGTTCTACATCAAAATAATAATTCAAAACAATATAATTAATGAAAGTTGAGAATTATCAAAACTTATAAAAGAATATTTTATGCCATGAAAGACATAGTTAATCCTATTGAAAAGAAATAAATGAAGGCAGAAACTTTTATTATCTGAAACATGGAATTTTTTACAAGAATATGCAGAAAGAAGTAGGAAGATTTCTGCATGCATATATACTTTTCCTTTCTCAAATCCATAGAAGTATTAAAGGTATAGTAACAGATATGGGTTGTAATTAAGATGCTGTTAATGTTAATTAATGTTTTTGAGAATTTCAATCATATTCTTTTCTGATATGCTTTTTAAAACTACAATATTTATATATATGTTGGTGACAACTGTGATTCTCACATAAACACATTCTTTTCTTAAACTAAATTTAAATATTCGGATCTGAAAAAATGATGCAATATAATTGCAAAGCATTATTAGTTCAAATACAATACACACTGCTATAAACAGATTTTTCATTAGAGAATCATAATCTTATAAATGAGTTGAAACTAACAATTAATACAGAAAAAAATTAAAGAAAAAATATAACTAACCTCACCTTGTGTCAGGAAGTTTCCCAATAATGTAGCTTTAACAGCATTAACAATATCACAATCAGAAAATACAATGAGTGCAGATTTTCCACCAAGTTCCATCGTAACTTTTTTCATAGTATCAGCACAGGATTTAATAATCTTTTTTCCCGTTTCGACACTGCCAGTAAAAGTCACTTTTGAGATACCTGGATGTTGGCAAATGAATTCTCCAGTTTCAAAACTACCCTGAAAGAAAAATAGTACTTTGAAATTTTTTTACCATTTAACATTCAAAGGTATTTATTTCATAAATCCTTTGATTCCCATTATAACATTAACATCAATAAATATTAAATTTAAAATTATAAACTTTTATCTTAAATTGAAACATCAAAACATCAACTTAATTCAGTTATCAAGCACAATCTAGTTCCAATTTCATCATAAAGCTAACAATGTAAATAGATGGCTCAGGGAAATAAATATTAATATTTGACCTCTTATTTGAGATGATTAGCAGCAAGAATATTCTTTCTTTAAACTGGAAGGATTCTTAAACGATTGCAAACAATGCTATAGAAAAATAACATTTTTTTTGGTTTACTCATTATGTTCAGTAATAATTATGGCATTTAGAAGTATTATGCATTCCTCTCCCTTGTTACATATATGTTAGTTTAATTTAAATCCAATTTAATTTTCTTTTATCTTAAATTAGCCCATACTATTTTATTCTAAAATTTTATTTTATCTTCTAATCCAAATTCCACTTTTTTAATTAATTAGTTCTAACACTTGCTATAAAAAATTGCTGTTGCTTTGGTTTTTGCATCCCAAGCAAAGAGGTAAACTATGTTTGTAATGATACTTAAGATCCCATTTCCAAGTCAACACAATCAAAGAAATCTATAAAAGAATCTTTTTGTAAGATTACTATGGGAATAATTTCTCTCACTTTGCTCTTGTATCATCATGTAATCAGAAACATATGATTGCTTCTTCCCGTGTACAAATTATATTCACCAGAGGAAAAATAAATTAAAGTTCATAACACATTATCTTCTTGGCCACATATCAGCAAAATTATGTAACACATACACACACTCACACAGACATGCACATACACACTACAGGCAGCAAAGTTGCATGCTCATAAACAGTGCCACTTATGGTGGAAAAATGAAAATTGTAATTAATTAATGAAAACTGCAATCCAAAAAAAGTAAGCATGCATTACTACCTTCTAATAATATTTAAAAAAAAAAAACATCTCAATTTTAAATAGAAACTAAATTAAATGTATATCCCTCGTGTGTATATATGTTTTATGAATGTAATAAATTTAAATAATTTTAAAGAAGCTAGATAAAAATTAAAATGAATTTTAAAAAATTAATAGTTATTGATTATCAGGTGCTATTATTTTATAAGAAAAGCAAACACAATCATTTTCAATAATTAACAGCATTCACTTCTTAATAAATACTCATGTACATCAATATTTAATTCAGTAAATAAATATTTCAAAATCGTTTTTTTTTTTTGTGAGATGAAAGAATCAAAATTTGAGAAACTTAATGCAATACTATATTATATAGAGAAATTATATGGCCATTGCTTTAAAATTTCACTTAATTGCAAGATGTAAAATATGAAAGCATACAATTAAAATCTGATCAAAATAAATATAAAAAGGTAAATATAAAATTCTGCAATTAATTTACCTGTACAATATTCACAGCACCTGGAGGCAAACCAGATTCAGCTAAAATTTCTGCTAAAAGGACTGAAGTAATAGGTGTGAATTCAGATGGTTTATAAATAAATGTATTTCCACAAACCAATGCAGGTGCAACCTTCCAAGACATCACTTGAAATGGATAGTTCCATGCTCCAATGCCAGCTACAACACCAAGAGGTTCTCGTTGAACTATTGCAAAATTACCATCAGATAACATGTGATGTGTACCTAAATTTGGATAAGTATGAGATAATAAATCATACACAATAAGCCAGTTAAATATTTTATACTGCACTGAGTTAATAAAATAATAAATAGTATTATTTATAGTTTAGTAATTTTACTGCAGTTGAGATTTTAGAGTTAAATTTTTTATTTAAAGTCAGAGTTCCAATTTTTTTAAAAAAAGAAATACAATTAAATTAAAAGTACCTAGTTTCAGTATGAATGACTGAATAGATAAATTTTAAAATTTCAGAAACAATTTCAAACTACATATTGGAATTTCATCTGAGTTGGAAACTAATACGTTTGCTTTGATAGCTTTCTGCTTATCAATTTTTGCACAAAATTATAATTACTTTAACTAAAAATAACCATTGAGTTTAAATTTGCTTTATTTAAAAAAGCATTACAAATTTGGAAACAAACATCTTTAAAAAAAAAAAAAAAAAAAAAAAAAAAAAAACAGAGAAACATCTTTTTATTTGAATAATTGCAAATATTTGAAATCTCTTTTTCACTGTAAATTACATAATTTTAATACTGTCAATTATCTCCTGATATATTAGAACAAGACACTCTCTATTTTTTAAAGAGTTTTTTAAAAAAAGTTTTGCAGTTCATTTATCATAGTCAACAATAACACCACAAAAAGTTCTTAAATGCAATCCCAAAAACAGAAATAACAAATCAGACATTCTAGAGACTTTTGAAATCAATAAAAAAATATTAAATCGTCTGCTCCATATGAAGCAATCTAGAGTATATTGATAAATTAAACCTTACTACTAAATGGCAGAATGATTTTTTACTGTATCCTGTGGCTTATGGGATAAAGTAAAAATTTGGAAATAAAATTTGTCACCTTTTTTTCTTCTTTTATAAGCATAAAAAGAATTCAAAAGTTATATTATTTTAAAACTCATTAATTATATTGTAATTATATTCTAATACACTAAAATGACAACCAGTAGTTTAAATTCCAGTTAAACTAAGTTTTTTATAAAAAAAATATTTACACAATTATGGCTGATTTTAATAATTTAGTTTTATCTTTTAAGAGATTTTAACAAGATAACTGCATTTCATAGTATAAAATTATTTTTGAATCGAATGTTTGCTGTAAATAAGTTACAAAATGAGGAAGAATAGGAGATTTTGCCTTATAATACTGAAGGAAAGACAAATCTGACATTCATTCCTCATTTGAATATAATTCAAGAAAAGACAATTAAAATAACTAAAATAATTAGAAGAATCGTTCAAGCAACTCGGGGTTTGCCCTCAATTGTGGTGAAAGATATTTATATGGTATTATGCGACTCCATACCAACTGCCATATGACTTGAGATCTTGGCTTACAGGCTTTTCTAAATAGAATATAAAAATTTTACAAATTCAGCATCTGCTTGTTTTAGTAATAACTAAGGCCTACAAAACTGCATTAACACTGGATTTTCAAGTATTGAACAACTGTCCTCCACCTGATATCAAATTGAAGATAGACTAAAGTGATGAAAGATATAGAAAACATAAATAATGTGACACATTTTCAAATATGGAAAAATAACTATCCCTACTTTGAAAAAAAAATCTCTGTAACATAGACAGTTCTAAAATGGATTGTAAAGTGGGCTGTGCCCTTTTATATTTCTGCAATAGAATCAAGTAACAAAATAGGGCATAAAGGCTAAGTGATTGCAATTCTATTTTCATGGAAGAAGTAAATTCAATTGGATTAGCTGCCAACTATATCGTGAGTGCTATTGACTCTCACTTTAGCACCAAAGAAATTTTGTGGCTATATTGAGGGATAAAAAATAACCATGATATCAACTACCAACCATTGAAATGGCTTAACTGATCCATAAAAAACCCCCGTATTATCTGACTAAATTCAGAGGACGAGGACAGTTACTACCAGTAAAAAACATAAGCTAATAATTTTCTACAGGTTCTTTAATAATTCGAAATTAAGTCTATATTTAAAAATGCACCAAAATTATAAAACTGACCACTAATGGTAGCTGCAATTCCTCCAAAATATTCAAACACATCTGCACAGCCATCTATATCTACCCTAGCTTCCCAAATTGGCTTTCCTGTATCTATCACTTCACAACAAGCTAGGTTTTCCAGTTTTTCCTGAAATAAAACACAAATAGCTATGAAAAAAAAAAAATACAAACACATTTTTAAAAATTATCAAAAATAATAAATGTTTGCTAATTAGAATTATTTGATGATATGGAAAATTGAACAAAAATTGAACAGATAGATATCTAGATGGATAAGGGTAAATGAATAGCAAAAGGAATATAAATGAAATGCAGACTTTAAAAGTATAAAAACAAACAAAAAAAACAGGACATAAATAAATAATATTAGCTCTAGAAATAGAAAAAGATGCACCAAACAGTAGCATAAATAGAAAAATACATTTTCCAGACCAAATTGAAAGGAACCACAATAATACATTTCTTTTAAATCTTTATTTGGAACCTATCTATTTTAATTTGATTGTTTGTCTTGCTCTTGCAAATTTTTTTTCACCCCATGTGTTTTGTTTCATTTATTTTGTTATGTGTAGAAATATCTAAACTTCTAAGTCAATCTAAATCTAAACTTCTAAGTCAACTAAACAAAAAAATTTCCTAGAATATGCTGAAGTAAAAAGTTTCACCTACTTGCTTTTGAAAAATACTCTTATAAAAGTTAGCAACATTTATTTTGAATATAGATTTCTATTACACTAAACATCACATTAGTATTCACAATAAAAGTCTGTTGAACTATATTTACTATTTATGAAATATATTATAATCATTTCAGGACTATATGACTGGACAGAAGTATAAACTTTTTAATGGAATATGATAATGTCCATCAATATGGATTTAACGAAAAGTACAGTGTCAGCAAATAAACACAATAAAAACAGCAAATTTCTAATATTCATAGGTGACAGAAATCACATTCTTTTAACATTTATGTAAAGAAAAGGCAATAAAATGATGGGAAATTTTTTTAAACAACATTTGCTTTAAAACAAAAATTATATTCCTAAAAATTTTAAAAACATGGCTTAAGAATGGCAACAAATTTCAATTTTACAGAATTAGATTCTGACTAATTGATTAAGACTTATATTTAAAATCATACCCTTATTTTTTGAGCAGCTTTTAACAATACTTGACCTCTTTCACGAGGACATTTTTTGGACCATATAAGAAAGGCTTCTTTACAGCTTTTTACTGCTTGATCGACATCTTCATCACTAGAGCAGGGCAGATTGAATAAGAATTCTCCTAAAAATATAAATATAAGCATTTTTAGAATATACTTTATATTATTCTCAATTCAGAATAATGAAATTATATTAGAATTTGTTTAAAAATAATTGATGTGGGCAATGTATTAATCAATCAAAATGGAATAAGACTTTGCATTAACTATTTTGGTCTAAAAATTGTCACTGATTTGCTAAATTGAAGATTTTAATTCAAATATTCCTTTATAATTAAATTGTCAGTTTTGTTTGTAAATCTAACCAATATAAAAATTTCATTTAAAATCTGTTAAGGTATATCTGTAGTTAATATATCAGATAATCGTTAATGAGACTTAATATAATTTAATTTTATTTATAGTTTAATCACATTAATTTGCTCAATTTATTCCAAGCTCAATTTATGAGATACAATTGGCATTTCAATTAAAATTTGGTTTATTTATTGATTTATACTATTTTGCTGAAGTATGTAAATCTCTATGTTCCCCAATTAACATCTACCAAACCAACAAATTTCATTACTCAAGAAACATTTTCCTTTGCTGTCATAAAGTAACTTGGAAATTTGTGCTTAAAGTATGCAGAGTTTCAATTGCTTCAAGTCTATTAACATTTCAATTGTGAGCTGCCTATAATAATGAGTTAATGCAAATATTTGTTTATTACAACTGGTAGGTACAACAGCAGGTTTATATATAGTATATATCAATACATACTAATTCAAGAAGCTGATTCATTCTTTGACATCTTTCTGCGAATAGAAATCTTGTTTATCTTTAACAGTTTTTTTTAGTTAAGAAGCAAATTTAACAAATAATCGTTAAAATGTTTTCAAGCAATTAATTGATTAAGTAATCAATTATTAGAAAATCCTTCCTGTGCTTTAAAGTTTTAGAAATAAAATTTAAAGAGAAACTGTTTTATAGTTTGGATTTCAATAGTATAGAAAATATTTATGAACTTTTAATACAGTAGAGAAAATGGTATGAAATAATTAAGAATTTCTATAAGTTTTTCTTTTATATATATATAAATATACATTCCATATTTGTTTGTTCTATTTTATAGAAATTTCCTTATCCTCGAAAACAATTTAAATTTCTTAAAAATAAGGACAGAATTTGCACTGAAGATATACAAAGTGAAAATAAGATATAGATAAAATAATAGAATACAATACAATAAACAAGAAATTTTTTTTTAATGAGATTACCTTACATATCATATTACCTGTTGCAGGATTTGAATTTGCAATAGCACGCAAGGACTTAAGAGGATGATGTCTTTTTCCATTTAAATAATTGAAAGGCTTTTTCAGCTCCATTGTATAAAATCGTTTAATGTTCTGTAATACAGTACTGGAAAATCTTATAGAAACTTTATTCATAGTCAAAATAAAAATTACTGCAAATCAGATTTGCTGAAAAAAAATTATAAAAGAAATATAGATCATTAATTAAAAAATTAACATACTATAAACATTATTACATAAAAAAGATAAATTCAAAGTGAGCATGGTAAAAATAGAATATCAATTACCCAAACTGAAACTGACAATTTTTAAAGAAATAGTAAAGATTAGAGACATGAAACATAATTTTATTATATATTAAAAACCATGACTCAAATTTTAATTTGTTGAACAAAAATTTTCATTATGAAATGACTTGAATTTGACATTGAGATGTAAAAAAATACATTATTAGTAAATAATTAGGACTGAGGTTACATCAATAACTTATGTTTTCAAATACAATTCTATAATAAAGGCTTGAAAAGTAATTAATCCAAGTCTTAAAAAACATCATAACGTTTTTTTAAAAAAAGGCAAATATAATTATCATGATTATCCTACTCATGTGTACTTTTTCACCAAATTCATTGTCATTTTTTAAATTACAGTATGAGTAACTTTTAGTAAACTGGCCCTTTTTCGAATGAATGAGTTAGAAGAATTATGTATAACATTGCTAAAAATATTAACATTTGCAGCAACAAGCAAAATGGTCATTCATAAATAAAAATCTTCAGATTCTTAAGATGTCATAAATATAACATTTCTTAATGCTCTTTTTAAATATTATAAAATTTCAAATAATTCTTAATTTAGTATAATATTACAATAATTTTGAGGTTTTTTTTTTTACATTTTGAGTTAATGCACCAATAAGTAATGAAACAAAGCATACATTTGGAGATACGATACGAAATTTCGGTTTGAAATAGAGCCTGGAAAAATTATATTTATAAGAATTTTATTCTTATACAAATCCGGAGAAGAAGAAAAAAAAATGTATATCCGCCAAATTTAAAAATTTAGCTTTAGAAAACTGATAGCAAATTTATTGTGTAAACTATTTCCACATAAATACCTGAATGCTGCTTATCCATTTTAATCATTCGCAACCTCTTATCATCTTTTACATGTGACATTGTTTACATACGGTGATACTGATAAGAAATAAAGTAGAAGTAATTATTTTAGTCCTGCAAATCTAAGTTCTGAAGTTTCACTTTCAAATGAATGTAGATGTAGAGAAGAGCAATGCTTTAAAAACAAAAAGGAAAGAAAAATATTAGTCTAAGTGTTCTCTCATTTAGTTTCTCGTACATTTCCGCAATATACCACGATTCAAGTTAGTCTTTATATTTTTGGTTCCGGCCATTTCAGCCTGTCGTCATTGACCAAGTTGGTCTAATTTTTAAATTATATACATATAACTTCTCTTAATATTGGAATAAATGCTCACATTAAAGTTAATTCTTCTTACTGATTGTATCTTTGCATTACTGAGTTTATATACTGCCAACCGCTCCTATTTAAAACTTCAGACAAACACGATTTCTGATGATAAAAAACATATCTATAGGGGTTATTCTGTTTTCGAGTCCTATACTCACTTTGAATGATCAAATTCCATTTAATAGATTTCGTCAAAACTCCATGAAAACATTCATACGCCATTATTTTAAGATATCTCCATACTGTTGTTTCATATTTTTAATCTGGATATTAAATAATCTTTCGTGCATCTGAGGTAGTCCCAACTACTTTGCTTTCGAATATGCCTATATTTTTTCTCATCTTGCGCATCTGTCATGAATTTTCAATCTCGATGAATTCTTAGTTATGTTTATGTTATTATTTTATTATTATTATTTATGTTATTAGTTAGTTTTATGTTATTATTTTCTAATCCAACCTTTCCTCTAGATCGCTTGCACATTTTGCGACAAGTTACTTGACGATGAATCTTCTTTTTTTAAACATGAAGGTTTCCTCCTTTCATCACACGATTTAGTTTAATGTGCTCCTTTAACTGAAAATATTTTGCTTCTCATTATATCGTTAATTTATCCCCCATATGTAGAAAAATGTATCATTGTATAATTCTGTAATGTCTAAAATGACTCTCTGTGTAGTCTTACAATCTTTATTATTCGATAGTGCTCAATTTTATATGTGTCGGACTATTGTATGCAGAAATAAAACATCTCTGGATTTTTTTTTAAAAGGAATTTTAGGGTGTGTTTGTAAAGAAATATAGAGAAGAGTATGGGGGGAGGAGAGAGTTTTTATTTTTATTTATATTTGCTTATCCTAGGTTTGATTTTGTCTGCGATTTTCATTTTCGGTCTCAGCTTCTGGTGATTCTTTCGGTTGAGAGTTCAGTTTGTTAATTAATAGTGAGGATTTTTACGGAATTTTTACCTATTTGTAACATTTGCTTTTGCTTCATTGTTTCTATAAAGTTGGAATCTAAACATTTTAATTGGCTGCATTCTTTTCACATTTATTTGTATGCCCTTTATTTGTTAAATCAGTTTCTTGCTACTTTTTTTTTATGTTTCCGCAATTTTATATTGGGAGGTGATGTTGGGATCAGTTTAAGTATTGTACTCATGCTGTCACTTTTCATTTTTCTTTCATTTCTACATTTGGTTGTACTCTAAATATTTATCATTTGCTATGTTTAATATAGTATATTATGTTTTCGGGTGTATGTGCCCATCGGTGGTCAATATTTCTTTTCTTTGTGAATGTTTCAATTTTTTATGTTAAGATTTCAATTTATATCTCTTGACTCTAGTATAGGGTTGATGATTAATTGACTTATTTACATTGGTGTTCAAAAGTAAAGTATAGTTAGTAAATATTGGAATAGTAAAGAATCTCTATATTGGAATGGCGGGAAATACGATATATGAGCGTGAAACGGTTATAAAGTAAAATCAAGGGAAATGCTCTCCTCCAAACTTTCTCGCATGACCTTCAAATTAAGATCTTATTTCTCCCCCCCCCCCCGCATGAAATTATAGACTGGAATAAGTTCGTAAATACTTTGCATAGCAATAATAGGTATTAGTTTTCAAAAAAAAAAAAATCTCTGGCAGAAATTTAACATTTTTACTGAATTTATAACAAATATGCATTTCGAAAGTTTTTCTGTTGGTCGAACGAAATCAAAATTCAACGCGGAACTATAATTGTAGTCACAAAATAACATCATTGGTTTAAGTTATTTTCCATTTATGAGTTACTGGGTTTACATTCATGCGAAAGCATAGATCAGCAGACGATCAACACTTTAACAGATGTTATTCAAAATTTGATAAAAATTTATATTTTAGATATTAAATTCGTGCGCCAAATTTTCTTCATCTTGCTCTTCATGTTTTAGATTTATTGAGTTCACTTGTAATCGAAGTCTGACCTCCCGTGGATGGATTTCATTCAAAATTTGATAGAAATTAATAAATTTGGTCGCAAATCCACATATAAAATTTTATTCATCTAGTTTAAAGCGTTTCTGAGTTATCGAGTTCACAGACAAATTAATTGACAGAGAGACAGACATAATGCTAAAAATGTGTTTTTTGAGTTCAGTTAGGTCTGAAACGTATTTTAGATTTTAGAATCTTTAATTATAACACCATACAAGTTTGTAACCCTTGATAGCTAGAATTTCTTTAATATTTAATAAAATCCCAAAAATAGCTCATTTGCAAAAACAATTGGCGGTGAAAAAATAACAAATCAAAGAATTAGAAATTCTAGAAAGAAAAAACAAATCTAGAATAAAGATGAATGAAGAAATTGATGACAGTGATGACATTTGTTCGCTATCCAACAGTGACAATGATGACATTTAATCGCTATCCAACAGTGAAAGCAACGATGTCGAAGATGAAGCACTTTTAACTTAGAGAATTATTTTAAGAGGCTCAGGAACGGTTTTAGAACAAGAAAGAAGGCGCTGAAAGAAAAATTAGCGTTTCTTGCAAAGAAAGTTTTAAAGATGTGTGCCTGTAATTATTAGAAATCCAAAGCCATTAACTTAAAAAAAAACTAATTGCATCATCTGTATGCATATTAAGAAATATTAAAAATCCTTTGAAAAGCATTTGCTTCGTTTAAATTTGTTAGCTACGGCAATTTTTAGTTTCATTTAATTTATGCATTAATTACTTAATTTCTATTCCACCTAATAAAATTTCACAGTGAGAATTAATTTTTCGGAACAAGATATTAATGAGGTAGCTTCCATTTTCATCGAATCTAAAAATATGTGAATGACACATACTTTTGATGATCTTAATTTGAATCTCCTGAAATGTTTTCACAAATAAATTTATTTCAGATATTTAAATAAAAGGATTTCTTTTTCGATAATTAGAAGTGAATATTGCAAAAAATATCCTTCAGCATTAGAATTTTGTAAACATTCTTAAAATGTTATTCGAGTCAGCTATTAATTTTAACAGCAAATCAATTCTGACATTATCGCAGCTACATTCATCACAGGCACTCCATCTTCTGAAATCTATCATTCCTCATTTATTGTGTTTAAAGAAATAAGTAAAATTATGACAAAATTTTTATCGTTTGATTGTAAATTTAAACTGTAAACTGTTTTATTGTTTGACTGTCTTTTTTTTTTATAGGGAAAGCGTTTACATTATTGAAAATCTAGAGTAGTGTTCTAATTTCAGAGAATTCAAGTTTCAGTGGCGATTCTTAAGCAGAAGATGGTTTACAAAGTCTCGTAGACTTTAGTATTTTAGATCTTCAAGAAGAAATTAAAGTAAAATGAATCGGTGCTACCGGTGGAAATAACGACTTCTTTATCATAAATTTGGCTTTTGAGAACATACTTTCTTTTGATTTGCTTTTGTATTTTCTATTTCATCTAATGTTTTCCACTGTAAATTTTTGTACCATTTGTTTTTCTTAGTTGATTTAATAATTTTCTTAGCTTCATACAATGCTATGTATTGATTTAAAAGAGGTTCGGAATTAGTTTTCGTTACCTGGAGATGGCGCAGACACGTGTGGTGAGCACTTGACATTTGCTCAATGATTCCATGAATCAGTGCTCCAGCAGGCATGCTGTGTACATAATTAACTGAACAACCTGAGTTTCTATCATCATGTGCCTTAGAGTTACGAGGATTCAAACATCAATGAACAGCAACTAGGAAAGTTTGTTTCAAACTCTACAAATCTGATGTTGAAAGCTTTCCGTAATATTGCTATGAGTCGTGCTAGAGGGCATGACATGAGCATTTCCAGAGTGTAAACAACGTGTTTGAGTGATATGAGTGTTTCACGAGGGTCATTAGAAGATAAAAAATTCTATTGTGAAGAGAAAAATGAAACCCACAGATCTCCCAGGATATATTACAGAAGTGGCAAGAATGTTGGATTTGCGATACACTAATATTATTTTGAAGGTGGCATTCTGTCCATATTGATAAATAAAGTAGTTCCTTGATTCTGCACCTGTTAGTAGGTAGGGACAACCCAAAATAGATGCTCATAAACCCTACAATTTAAACAGAGGCAAAGATATAATTGTAGCATATTTTGAAAAAATTTTAATGTCAATGACATAGTTATTGATTTATTGAAGAATATTCTTAAATTGTGGTTTTTTACACAAATTTCAGTGATATACAAATTATCAAATAATAAAACTTCAACAAAAGATTTCTCTTGGAGACAAAAACAAAGTATTCATAGGAAAAGCGCAATTACTGTCAAAGACAATAGCTTTTAATTGAAGTAGTCAGTTTCAAAATATATTTAATTTAAAGCTCTAAACCATCTCAAATAAACTTTCATATATATACTATCTACCAATAATTAATTGGTCACCTTTGGTAAAAGAGATAAACACAATTTATTCATATTCAATAGTTGGTAGAACATCCACTTGAGACCTTAAAACCCTTAACCTTCTGTGGCATGCTTCCCACAAGAGTCTGGATAATGCACAGTGGTATCTTCTTCCATTCGGCCTGGAGAAGACATTTACGTTCTTTCACCGAATTTGAACGGTTGCTGTACCCTTAATGCGGTGATCCAAATCGTCCCATGGATTTTCTATAGGATTCAAGTCTGGGCAAGAAAGTTCAGTCGGTTCATCCCATTGTCCTCATACTAATCCATGCTGGACATCGCAACATGAGAAGTGGCATTGTCATCCTGGAAATATCAATGATCCAACCCGTAAAATTTGCGTAGGGAAGCACATTGTTATCTAGAATATTGGAGTAGGAGTAGGCGTTGAGCTTACTATGAATTTTGATTAAGGATCCCAGTTCACCAGAAACATCCCTAAACCAGGATTCCATCTCCAAACTTCACTGTAGGGCATAATGTATTCTGGAAAAAGGCTTTCTCAATGCATATGCCAAACCCAGACTCTGCCATCCGACTGATATAGATTGAACCTTGATTCATCACTCCAGAGAACCTATTTCCACTAATCTACGGTCTAATTTTGATATGCCTTGAACCACATCAACCAAGCAGGGTGATTGGATTTTCTAATTAAAGGCTTATGGGCGGCAGCACAACCTTTGAAACAAAGCAAATGTGCTTCCTTGAGTAAGGCATTTATAGAAACAACAGTTTCGGATGCTTGTTGGAACTCCTAGAGTATGTGGACCATCGGTTTGGTTAGTTTTTTTTTTGAATTTCTTTGGACAACACTCGTCGATCTATATCTTTTAGTTTCGCTGGACGACATTCCGACAATCACCACTCACCTTCCACTTTTTAATCACAAAAGCCATTGTCGATCTTGGAATGTTTAACTCACTAGCTATGTGTCTTAAGATTTGGGTGACAAGGTAATCAGAGAAACTGTCGCATCTCTATAATAGAATCAATTCACGCAATGCACAATCGTATTAAACGTAAAAAGAAAATAATTGCCTTACACTGTTACTGTGTTACTTCTGCTGTTATGCTCATTGTACTGTGACATAACCTCAGAAAATGTAAGATTCCAAAACTAAATCGGCGTGACCTTACGAGCAATTTTTCTAGAATTAGTATCGAAAAAAAAAAATATATTTTAGTAAAGAATAAATTTTTGAAAACTTTATTCTTAAAACTTAAAAAAATGTACAAATTTTTTTTCTTCAGTTTTTTTGAGACGAAAGAAGTGTTTGAATCAGTCTTGAGAAAAAACATTTTATTTTATTTTTACAAAATTTAAATCTGAGAACTAATTTGAACATTTTATTCACTTTTCTGTTTACTGGTAAGCATTGAATATAATCTTGATACAGGAATTTCAATGACAACTGACACCATGAATGAAGCAATAAATGTCCAAAAGAACACGTAAGCAGTTACGGTTACCTAAATGAATACAAGTGAACTTCCATTAAAATAGAGCATGAATTCACTTAAAATATTTGTTATTATTATATTAAAAGTGGATATAAAATAATATCACAATTGCAAATGAAAATATTTTCGATTTTCACACGATTCCTTTAAAATAAGAGATTGTCGATTTTTAGAGTGATAGTTGTTGCATTTAAATCAGTACAACATTCATTATTATTTAAAAGTTATAAGAAGGTTAGGTTACTCTGAAACAAACATTATCAAAAACATCAATTTCAAGATTTTAATATATCTTTACGTTTTAGAATTTGAAAAAAAAAAAAAAAAGGAAAGCTTGCTTGGAGTTATCTGATTAAGTAAACGTCTATAGTTCAGATATATAGTGTACACACACACACACACACACACACACACACACACACACACACACACACACACACACACACACACACACACACACACACACACACCTGTTATCAGGAAGTTTATCTGTGTGCATGTATATCAATAAGATAATGCAAAAATGAAACAAGATAGAATTTTAAAATTTGGCACAACGGTTTCTTCATTTAAAGCTTTAACACTATGAATGAAATTCGTCTCCTTTTTCTTTTTTATTATCTGTTTGATTTGTCATTCGTTTACAAAAACGACAACTCAAAGTTGCACCTAGATAGAAAAGTGAAATTTGGTATATGGCATAGACATTGCAGACATGCTTCATTTTTTAAAAAAAAATCCTAATTTGTTAAAGCCAAAAGTTTTTAAAAATACGTATTCCATTCTTTTCATTTTACAATGAATCTGAACACACAATGCCTCTGGCTTTCCTTCTTGGTTGTTCTTTCAAGTCATATACACAAAAAAGTAAGCCACTTTCGAATGTTGTTTTCTCGTCTGTGATTCATGTAGAAATAATTTAATCCCAAGGCATGAAATAGCAATAATTGTGTTTGACATACATACCATATACGCAACAGAAAACTCCAGAACTTGTGTTAACCTGAAGAAATAGTATTCCACTACAAAGAAGTTGAGTAAATATGCGCAATAGGATAAGCGGGATAAAATGACGAAGCCGTGCCATGAAAGACAACTGTTGATGAATGCTAAAAATAAGAATAAAGTAAATTAACATTAAGGGAAAACTGACTTCTTACTTACCTGATACTTGATTAAAATGCAAATTTATGACGAATTATTATAAGAAAATGTGAGATTATAACTTTATAAAAATGTTCATCATAAATCAAGCAAATAACAGTTTTGTACCAATTCTGCAATATTTCAAGGTGGAAGCCAAACTACTGAACATACGTTTTGCAAAGAAATATTAAAATTTGTTTTTGAGAGTAAGCTTATTAAGAATAAATTAGGGATTTTGGAAAGAAGGTTTATCTCTTACGTTTCATGCTTCAACAATTTTAATTTACGTTTCAAGACAATGTCACGTGAAACTATTCTAGGGCAAAATAGTTGAATTGACTTAAATACAACACAGAAAAACTGTCTTAGAAATTTGAATGAATTGGAGTATTATTAGATTACCATGTAATAATTCTTTAAATAGCGTTTCATGTTTGATGACAATACATTCGAACTAAAAGCGATCTTCCAATTCAAGATGTCATGAAATTAATTGCCAGTTGCATATTTTAATAACATTTTTATCCATAGCTCAATGAATTGCATATCCATGTCTTTCATTCCTGAATCGTTAGTTTTATCTTGGACAGCCGGACATCAAGGTGAAATATCGGAATTTAATGTGCAATTAAGATTCGATTTAACCAAATTTAATTTCGCTTAATTATATCTGTGTGTAGTTCTGAAACGACGTCAGGGCTTTTTGGGGTGAATGACATCACTTTTTTTTGTCGTGGGCAGATGATGAGAACGATGAATGAATTGAAAAATCCATCTAAAAATTCCTCCTTCCACGCCCACCCACTCAGCAGCTGATAAGCATGTTGAGAATCCAGTTAACCACGTGATATCCCTGGGCGGAACTAGCTGCCAATCATGTGTCACGTGGTCTCCCTGTTGTTGTTTAGACTAGCGTCTCAATCGCAACGTCTATCCCTATGGGATGGGCGAATCCATCCCAAACCATACTTTCGACAGGTAGGGACGTTGACCGAGAGGGGCAGCAGGGATAAACGTTGTCTTTTAAATGTTGAGTTGTAGCTCAACGCTTATCCCGCTTCAATTGAATAGTTTTCCGCTGGAGTGGAAGGATGCGTTTTCCAAGCAAGGTGTTGACATATTAGCTTAAAACATATTTTTCAGTGACCTTCATCTTATTCAATGGATATTTAATACAAATACCATTTATTTTACCAAAAGCAATATTTCAGACAATTCATTTTCAGGTGGCTTTTACTGGTTTTCTACTGTTTTTATTATTATTATTACTAATTCTGTTTTTATAGGGTTCTGAATTTCCTGATATTAATGAATCTTGAAATCATTTAAAAGTACTTTTGACCCGACGAATGTTTCCATTAATACATCATCTTCAAAACTGGTAATTTACTGATTTTGAAAAAAATTTAATTGTAATATGATAACATTCCTTTACAGAAAAATTTCTGAATAATATGGAAACATATTTTTTATTTACATCTAACATGTACTATTTCTGCAGTAAGTAAAAAAGATGTGCCTATTATATGATTGTATGGATATAATATCTTTATAGTCCGAGAAAAGAAAATATTCTGCCAATGGTTATATTTGCCTTTACATTCCCAGAACAGTGTATGTCTATTTTTTTATAATTCCTAAATTTCACATTTCTATTTGTCTTAATATGTTACCATGAACTGAAAAAAAAAATGTATACTGCTATTTTTAAATTTAAAATATGACATGAGAACATTTCAATTTTGTAATATAAACTAAAATTTGGATTTTTTAAACCATAGATAGTCACAAAAGGCATTGATAAATTGAAGCATCTGAAATATATATACTTTAAATAGAATATGCTTCCTGATATAATCTTTCTGTAGAAGTATTTTCTATAATATGATTAGAATGTTGTTAATTCAGAATATAAACTAAAACAGAATAAATTTAGAATGTTTTCTGATATTTTGCATTTTCTGCAGTCCCAATTTAAAGATATAGCTGGCCAATTTTTTTCTGAAATAAAAATTTCATTCCCAAAACTGTATCATGTTCCCATATCATAAAAACACAATTTAAGACATTATTTGGGAACTTCATATGTTTTACATTTATTTTCCATTAGCCAGTTGCAGTTATATAGTTTCTAAAAATAATTATGCAATGATAAATTCTTTTTAAAAAGAAAAAATCCAAGTAAAATATTGCATACATAGATTCATAGTGTCTCTTTTAGAATGTACTAAGTATTCAAAAATTGATTATTCAAAATCAATTGTAGTATTGGCAATTTGAATCTTGGAACGTTTTTTAACGATAAAATGCGACACATCACATGATTTGTGAGAAGATATACTAGTGTTTAAAATACTTAGGTAAATTTTTCCTTCTTGTCGCTTTCTTTACTTTATTGATCCTGAAATTGTAATTATGGTATCTATGTTTTTCAGTTGTAATATTTTTTTTTATATATTATGCGTTGTTCTCATTCTTAATAAAGTTTACGCATTTTGCTTAGCATTTTATATGTAGTTTGTGCATTTAATATGTGTCTATTCATTGCAAAACCCTCTTGATAATGTTAATTCCTTTCATTAAAATTTTACATTGTAAATTAGAGCCAAATATATCAATTCAATAGACAAATTTTTTTTTTTTCATATTAGTATTTCAATTTAGTTACATGCTAAATAATTTGCTGTTTTTATTATTTGATTTTTGAAAGTTATATAGTAAAATATTCTACATCCAAAGCATCTCCTATTATGCAATATCAAAGTTTGTTGGACTAACTCGGTCAAATATTCATGTATAAATGTTTTTCATTGTTAGTCTTATAAATTAGGAGAATTGCCTATATAATTCAGTAAAATAAATAACAAATTATAGTTATTTTTTTTAATCACTAACCACTTACCAAAGACATTTTTAGCAGGCATTCATCTAAGTGTAGCCTTCTGTAACCAATCTGTAAATATTTTTACTATATTCTTTAACACTGTAACATTTCTATATTTTAAGTGAATAAATATTTTTCCTATACCTATAGCACAATTATGAAAATTACATATATAATGCACAATATGCAGGCACAATGGTTCCAATGCTAATTGAGAGTATATTATCTATGCTTATCATTCATATTTTGGTTTCCTTAATGATTTCGAAGCAAACCTAATGAAAACAAATATATTATTTTCTTAACTGCCTCAGAAAAATGAGCTGTTATGTAAATATTTAAAAACAAGTTTTAATCAAATTACTTTCATTCTGTTTACTTTGTTTCTAGAGTGTCCATCCAACTTTATTTTGTGTTTATTATTTTTTTTATTGTAAAACAATAAAATAAATAATATAAAATTGTAGAAATATAATATTTCTTCTCATAGAAAAGAATATATTTTTATATAAATACTAATAAAAAAATGGAAATAACTATTTTTATTATATTTTTTTAATTTGTGTTAAGTTTTTTTTCTGCCTCTTATAGTTAAATAGCACAATAAGTTCTTCAAATGATGAAATATATTGTATGCTTTTGAAAAATTCTTTGTTTCTAATAAAACTACAATGCTATATTGTTTAATAATTAGATACAATATACCAATGGAAAAACTAAATTGCATTTGAAATTTTTAAAAAATCTGCCTTGAAAAATTTAGATTCATTTGTATATTAAGTAAAAAAAGTATTTCATTTCTTATTCTATATTCAATAAAGATAATAAAAAAAAAGTTGTTTGCTATAGAAAGTTTATAAAATATTATTTAAATTTATTAAATTAAAAGTTTTTATAAAATATCTATTAACTATCATCAAATTTATTCAATTCTTGAGAGCTGAACTTCTACAGATTTACTAGTTTATTTAGCATAATTATAATATATAAACCAAAATACAGTTTGTAACATTTAACCAAATAATAGAATTGCAAATCATCGTGCACAGAGTTGTTGTCTGTAGTATTTATGTAAATATCTTTGTCTGCATTATCTAACCAATAAAAAAAAACTCATTTATTGTATCACTTGCATATTTTTTTAGTATTATTATATTTAACTATTTTATTTTAATACATTATAAGGATAAAAACGGAATCATTTTTTAATCCACCCCATACCTAACTTGCTTCAACGAACGAATAACGAAACATTTAATTATAAAAAAAGTGGAACAAATATATTTATATACTAATAATAAAGTTGAATGTGTGTGTTTTGGTGCTCTACAAGCCAAATATTTGACCTACATGTATCAAATGTGACACATATGTAGAATGGTGGATGTGTGCACCTTGGACCGATTTTTTGGAAATTTTAAATAATATTTTAAGCTGAAATTCGCTGTTTTTCCACGATAATTTCTGAAAATATCACTGCACAAACATAAATTTTACATTGTTTGAAATTTTTTTATTTATATCAATTAAATTGTAGTACGAATATTTGCTTTTTTAAAAAATATCCCCCCCCCTACATTTAATGTTACATTATTACCCTGAAATCCAAATCGTTTTCATTTTTTCATCATGTAATTAATCGCATGGTTTTTGCCTATTATTGAAAATCAAGTAAAGAAGTATTATATTTAATATCTGAGCAATTTATAAAACAAATAGAAAAAGGGAAGTTACAATACCTCAAATTTAAAAGATAGATGAAAGGGTTATTTACATTTTCAACAGCGCCATGATGTCAAGTAACAGTCTCAATCAGAAAAGTTTATGATCACAATACACAGAGTAAATAAGAATATTTAAGTAAGTCAGTTAAAATCACAATTTTAATGCTAAACTATTTGATAGACTCATTGATATAAAGTTATATCTAAACAATTTATCTAAAAACAAATACAACCAATGTTCCTGATGTGACAAATATGAATATATATACTATGAAATGCATAACAGAATGATGGAACAGACTATAACAAATATGAAAACAATGTCATGTTTCAATATTGCATAGTATTCCCTTGTCCTTTATTAATCCATTTTCTGTTTGTTTCATTACACAATGTTTTCGTAATAAATATGTCTTGCGTTTTTATTATATTTAACTTTATTACATACTAAACAATTTACCATTTGTGAGCAATGTCATTTAGATTACATCTCAAAAAACAGTTTGCTTCTGTAGGCTCTTCTAAATTTAGCTTTTAGTTTTCCTTGTTATGATTCAAGTGAACTTGCTAATCATTATTTAATTCTTTTTATCATGATTTCATATTTGGTAAGGATATCTTTGTATTTTATTTGATAAACAGTAAGATGAGAATCTTATTTTGTCATTAAAATAGTAGAAACTTTAGTAATGTGTAAACTTGCACTATTATTTTAATAAGATAAGCATTAAGATTTAGATGAGAAAAATTTTGACAAATCAAATAAAACCTTTCTCATGATAAGGATTATATATATTATAACTATTTCTTTTTATGACTCTTATAATGAAACCAACCAAGATTTTCCAAATAAATTAATAAGTATTGCAATTATTCACAAAAGGAAGATAACACGATTACTTTATTCCCAAACACTGTAAATATGATTTTATGTCACAGAACAACAATCTGAAAAAAATTACCATGAAAACATTTATTTACATTTTATAGCTGTATAAAGCTAACAATCGATACGTTATATTTTTCATCACTCTAAAAACTGCCTAGTTATGACATTAACTTATTAAAGTTTAGTCAAAAAAATTTTTAATACAGTGCTATATATTATTTATTTTCTTTAGTTTTTATTTTATATGTTAATTTGTTTATATTATACTGTTAAACCAATAAGAACTTGATATTTGACTATATTTCTATTTTTCCAAGTGTTATTGCTTAATTCAAAATTCAATATTAGCTTGTTATTTAATTGTAGAATTTTCAGGATATTATATTCCATACTCCTAAACATGAAAAAAATAACTGCTGCATGATTTAGCAGGTAAAATTAATTCTTTCCTAACTATAATTATTTTGCTCCAGTTTTTACTTTTTTTAAAATTTCATTTTGCCATATTTCAAAAATTTTGTGTAATTAAACTACAGGGTGACCATAAAATAATTTTCCCCATTTCGAGGCATCTACAACTAAATAGAATGAAGCCAAATTCCACTAACCCTCTTTAAAAAAGTTTTCACATGGAAACATATTGGTGCTACTAGAAATAGAACATGTGACATGCTGAACATTCAGGCTTTCTATATTTGTAAAATATATTAGTTCAATATCACTTCTTTTTCAGTTATTAACTGGAAAATTTAGTAGTTTCATTTTTTAAAAATAAGAGATTTATTCATTTCTTATATTCAGAATGTCAGTAACAGGCTGCAATATTGTGAATATTCTGGACATCTTTTAAAAGACCATTATATTAATCTTTCAAGAATATTTATATTTTGAAATATACTGAGGAAGCTTCAAGTATGAACATGAAACTCTATATAACATTGATTTCTTAATAACTAGAAAAACAAACCCTAATTTAAAGAAAACCAGTATTTAAAAAAAAACTTATATCCTCCGAAACATTCGCAGGGAGTTACATTTTAATACTTTTATGTAATTGAATATAATCTTATACTTATCATAAGAAAATTGAATTTAAATAGTCCTATGTTTAAAAAAAATCAATAATTACAAAAGAACTTAAATTATCAATAAAACATGAATTGAAAATAGTTTTATTTCATGCTTTAAAAAGGTTCATATTTTTACAGCTCATTTAATGAGATTTATCTGTTAAGTAATAAAACACAATTTGTTTTATTTATTGAGAAGAGGAAAATAACTTGTGATAGTAAAAATTTATAATATAGTAAAATAAATCTCAATCAAACATTAATAAAATCAGAATCCATTTAAGAAAATTGTTTCTTGAATAAAGGTTTGACTTGATATACAATAAATATTTCAATATTTACCTACTCTACATGCTATGTCTATTATTACACTATGATCCCCAAGTAGGAAATAAACTTTGTGATAAAGTTGTTTTTACAGTAAGCACTTTATAAAATTATTTTTCTAAATTTTTGTAAAAGTTATTTTACTTATTTTTTTAAAAATAAAGATGACCTAGATCATTAAGTTTTGGTTATATGTCTTCTACTCACAAAACGTGTTATTTAAATACAATAAGTTATTTCATTCCTGTTAGTTTATTACCTTTACAAGAATTTAACATGCATTTACTTAAAACTACAAAGCACAAGAGTAATATAATGACAAAAAAAAATCAACAAGTATGAAAATGAAATGGTTAATGATTTGCTTTATTTCCATATTACATACTATGAAACTTAAATATCACATTACCTCTTCATTCACAATGTAATTTTATACATTTCTAAAAATTATATATGATCCGTTTATGAAATGCAACACAAGAACAAATTTGTAAACATTTTCAAAGATAAGAAATAGTGATTTAAAAATAGACATTAATAGAGAGGAAAACTATATCCACATTCACATGGTAAAGTAGTGACAACGTATTCCCTCGTGATCCACGAAACACGATTCAACTGAACCGGGATAATCGTTGAGCTACAACTCAACATTTTTAAGCCAACGTTTATCCCTGCTGCCCCTCTCGGGTAAACGTACCTACCTGTGAAAAGTACGGTTCATGATGGATTCGCCCATCCCATAGGGATTACGTTGCGATTGAGACGCTAGTGTTTAGTATATATTTTTTTTCTAGCAGAAGCGAACTGGACTCCTGTACTAGAGGGAGTGATATCTCGACTCTCGGATCCCGGCTCTTTCCGAGAGAGTTTTATGTGTAGTTCTCTAGGCTTTCTACACTAAGGCGTATTCACGTGCCTTTTGTTGTTATTGTTACCAATAAACCCCAGAAAAGACAACATGTGTCTTCAAGTCATTTCACTCCAGAACACAATCTTCACTATCGAATAAATTATTGTGCAATCAAGAAACGCAACGATAATTTAACAAAGCATTCGGATCCAACAGAATTAACGGTTATTTGATCTGTATGCCTTAGTGATTTATGGGTGAACTTGAGTTTAGAATCTGGAACTCTCCGGCCAAGATACCTAGAATTAATCACTTGCTCTATAACCGCAATTAAGAAGCTGGTGAATTTCAAAATTTGCCAAAAACAATCACTGGAGGATGATTTCACTTGCACACAAATCTATTTTGAATTAGTATCAGACATTTATTGATACACGATGCATTTATGACCAAGGAAAGACGCCTTATTTGCCGATCGTCTCTTTTTAACCCATCGAGCGCCGGCTGTCTAGCTTAAGAATGTTCTTAAAACGGCGGCAGTCAAAATAATGGATGAACACAATTTACTAGAAAAGAAATTGGCAGAACGTTCGTAAACCGGCCTGGTATGTTTTTACTTTCCCCCGACCATTAACAGCAGGGTGTAAACTTTCCCGCGTCTCGACTATCACGTCCCCCTAAACACCGGGGATTTTGAATAGTACTGACCGATTAATCAAGTAATAAATCTGTCAACGCAGGGCAATTGCCATGCGGTTTTTCAATTCAGAATTTGGTTTTCGCTCTGAAGACTAAGAACTTCTCTTTTAATCTGCAATATTTGCAAAAAATAGAATTTGTTCAAAAATAAATTCCGCATAAATTCAAAAATAAATAAAAAATTCCGCAATATGATTTTATAATTTTTTTTAAGTAATAGAAAAATTTGTTTAATAAATGATTTAGAGGAATTACCATTTATCAAATTGCATTACGAATATAATATATTCTTTTTACTGACATTCAGAGAATTTTACTTAAGTTTCATCTAATTTTTAGTTTTAAGCATTTTACTCGTATATTTGGTATACGAAAAGAAAATAGCATTGCATATTATATATATATATATATATATAATATTGTTTTCTGATTATAACAGATTGTAAAAAATTTATTTTTAATGATTTAATAATACGTAATAGTAAAAATACTACGTTCATTTCGGAAAATATAATCTGTTATTGAAAATTTTTAAATAAAAATTTGCATGATTTTTTTTTTGTTTTAGATTTTTGTTTCCTATTCCATTGTTTTATTATTTTCAGAACTTAAAAAAATCTTTGGTCAATATATAGTAGGTGAATATTTTATTGATAATATGTTTATGAAAATATTATTAACTTGAATATTTTTGACATATTATCTTATTTTGAAATAATTAAAGCAATAAGGTAAGATGATACGTTTTTAAAGATAATTTTAATGCTGAAATATGAAAACTTATTAATGCATCCATTTACTCACGAGGTTTATATCTGATAAAAATTATCATTTCATTCATATTTTTAGTAGGTGAATATTTTGAATGGCAATTTCTTATATCATTCCTAATCTTGTCACAAATCTTGATAAAAAGGACTCAAAGTCAGCGCAAAAATAATTTCCTAAATCCATGCCTTTCTCTGCCGACAAATATTGGAAAGAAACCTTTCCTTCATTTAACTCCATCAATGAACTCAAAATTTAAATTGTACCCATTTTATTAAGTTACAACATTATGATTTTTTGTGAAAATTCGTAAATTATGAAATCTCGCAGATAAAAATGAGACTTAGCTGCATATATCGAATAATTAAGAATTACCCCTTTCAGACCGGTACTTCCATGCTCTTCATGTCTGAACAATTCAAACGAATTTCATTGGCAACATTTATAATATATTTCACTTCATGTGAATTTCAAAAAACGGATGCACAATAAAATAAAAGAAAAACAATCTAGAGTAGGTAATCATAACTTCAGCGAAGTTTAAAAACCCGTGAGTGAAAAATAAGGTTTTTATTTCATTTCAACAATAAAAGTACTTGCTATAAATTTTGGCACATTAATTAAAATAAAACAAATTATAGATATTAATGAATCTGTAATAGTTTTGCCAGTTTGTGGAGGAAGGACAGAGTTCTTCATTTAAAGGATCTTATCCTCCGGTCACAAAAATTGGATGGAAGAAAAGTGGCTTAACAATGACATTACATATTAAGAAGATTGCGCTAAATCAGAAATAGTATATATAAGTTATTTTATATATATAAGAAAAATAGAGAGAAGCGTGAATTTTAACGTCATAGAATTAATTAGCAAAGACTGGGTCGGAGAATCATGTTGGTGTGGTAAAGCAACAAGTTATTGGTGGTCTAGTCACAGATGACTCATTGGGGTCACATGATGTTAAAATCTTATCATCTTTAACTATTTTTTATCAAAGCAAAAGGTAAGATTCACACATAGCTTTTAAAAAATTCAAAAGCTAATATTTTCGTAAATTATTAATTTTTAAAGCATGACCAAAATTTTAATTAGAATTTTCCCGGGGTAATTCAAAGAAAAAAAAATTAATTATTTTGAAATTTATATATCAATTTATCGAATTTATGTATATTTTACATCAGTATATTTCATTATGAAAGGAAAGAAATTATGGAAGTGAAATTAAATTGTCTTTATTGTTGCTTCTATTGTTGATATCAAGATATGATTCAACTTATTCTTTAATGTTGAGTATGTTTCAGTGGTATGCTTTTGTTAAAAAAATTGTTATACTTTAGATAAAGTTCAAGTGCAAAATCAAGCATTGGTGAAAAAATTTTAGCTCATTTTTAAAAATTGCTATTAGGACCGGCCTTAGGAGGTGCATTAGAAATAAATTTCCTAAAGGAAGCAATTTTTCTATTGGAAACAATCTTTACTAGTGTCTGATCAATAGCCGAATTTCAACCAAAATATAAACCAATTTAGTAATAAAATCCATTTGCATTATATTAGTGAACAGAGAAATCGATTTTTTTTATTTTACTTGTTAGTTATTAATTATTATTAAATATATTAAGAAGTACGTCTTTAAATGTTCTATGAAAAAACTTTAATAAATATGAAAATCAAAAATGATAGAGCACACAATTTTTTGAACCAAAATTTGAACTTGAATAAAGAGCAAAACTTTAAAACTTTTTTCATAGATTATTGCCATAATAACGACGTTAATTTTATAAAAAGAACAGGGCTTTCAAGAGTGATGAATAAATCTTTTGAATCCAAGACTCATAAATTTCAAGAATGGTAAAGATTAAAAGAAATACTCGTAACATCCTTCAAGAATTCTTTCGTGTCTTGCTGAATGCCTAGCAAGGGAAAATATCCTCCCTTTCAATGCAAAATTAGTACTTCTATTGTACAATTTGCCTGGAGCATGTTTTATATAACCCATTTTGAGACACAAATGTTTCTTCAATAGGCTATTGTCGCCAGATATAACGCTTCTCTTTGTAACGTAACTCGGGTAACTGTTAGCACTAAACCTACCGACATTTTACTGCTTGATTTGATCGTAAAACTTCTATTAACAATACGGACAAGCCGAAAAACTACTTTCACATAGAGAAACACTTGCACTTTCTTACGGAATACTAACAATTGAACAGAACCGAAATCCATAGAAATAATAATAATAAAAAAAATATTCTTGAGATAATCTGTGAGAAGTTTCTCTTAAAACACATTGCACAGTAAAACGATAAATGAACCATGGTGGTAATAAAACAGAATATTATGCATTTACACCACATCGGTCCAACTCTTCGACATTGTTCCAAGCAAATAGGAATGGTTCCATTATGTCTTCATTGAGAGTAGACAGTAGATAGTAAAAATGTTGCTGACTGTTATCAATTGACGGGTTGCATATTCTCTACAAAATGTCATCCAAGAAATCTGAAAAATCGAAGCAGCATTAAAAAAAAAAAATCCTTTTAGATGAGGGGAAGGGGCTCTCTAAATAAATCCTTTATCACTTTTTATTGCCTCTGCTTTCTTATTGGCCACATGTTCAAATTCTAATTTCTCATTGGTATTTTCTTCATAACAGCTTGACTTATATAGGCATTCACCAGGATTCTTATTCTTAGATTTTAAATCCAAAGGCTCTTAAGTTTTGCTGGCTATAGTTTTCTGTTTGAAAGGTCTAGCAACTCGAGGGAAGTGCACTGCGCAGGGAACTTGAGTAGACCTTATTAATATTTATTTAATTAAATAAATGTTGATTGCTTTAATGAAAGATTTTATCATCCAGTTTCTTTAATATGTTATTGAAATTTGCAATTGAATTCCTGCAGTCAAAGTAATTAATATTATATTTATGAGAAAATTGATGAACTTAATATGGATTCAAATTCTGACTATTCTGACTGTGATGAATTAATGTTATCGTCTGAAGATGAATACTCTGAAAGTGAATCTGACGATGATACTTTAAATGCGGCTCGCTGTTGGTGTCCTATTGACTTGCAAGCACTTTCACCTGCTCCTCCCAAATTTTCAATGTACTTCGACTCCTGGTATCAGTTCAGCGGCAAAAAATTTCCTTGGGGACTCAGATGATCCGATGATGTTTTTCAGCATATTTTTTGATAATGCAGTGATGAGTTTCATTATGGAAGAAACAAATAGATACGCCGAAGACTTTTTCAACAAAACCGATTTGACACCATCATCGAGAGCATTAAATTGGAAAAATACGGATATAAAAGAGTTACATCTATTTTTTGGTTTACTTTTACTTCAAGGAATAATGCCAAAATCTGTGGAAGCAACGTACTGGAGCATAAGACCCATTTTAAACACTCCTTTCTTTGGACAAATCATGAGTGAGAAAAGATTCAGTTTGCTAATGAAATTTCTTCATTTTGAGAATTCAGATGAATTCAATAAAAATACGCATCCAAATGCAAAGTTAAGAAAAATTTTTGATATCCATAACATGCTGGTTGAGAGATTTAAATCTGCTTATACACCCAATCAATCTGTAACAATAGACGAGTCTTTGCTTGCTTTCAAGGGTTTACTTGCATGGAAGCAATACATTCCAACTAAAAGAGCTAGATTCGGAATTAAATTTTTCCAACTCTGTGAATCAGAAAGCGGTTACATTTGGAATTCTATTATCTATACCGGTAAAGGAACCCTTTTCATGGAAGAATACGAACAATTTGGATTATCTACAAAATGTGTACTGACTTTAATCCATGAACTTAAAAATAAAGGATATCAGCTAACAACAGACAATTTTTATACTTCTCCGGAAGTGGCCGAAATTCTTCTTCAATATAAAACTGATTTGATAGGAACTGTTAGAGGAAACAGAAAAGGGTTACCGGTGGAATTTAAGAACACAAAATTGAAAAAGCATGAATTGAGAGCATTTCAAAAGGGAAAAATTATGGTACTACAGTGGAAAGACAAGAAGGTTCTAACAATGCTAAGTACCATTCATAATGCTGCATTAGTTAGTGTTGAATCAAAAATATCCACTACAACCAAACAAAAGCCTAAGGTGGTAGTCAATTATAATAGATCTATGGGAGGAGTTGATAAGTCGGATCAGTGCTTAGCATACTATTCTTCACCCAGAAGCCGACAAAGGAAATATTACAAAAAAATATTTCGACATCTACTTGACCAGGCTGTGTGGAATGCTTTTCTGCTTTATAAAAAAAATGGAGGAAGTGTAAATCATCTGGAATTTAGAATGCGATTGATAGAGAGATTATGTGAGGAAGGAAGAGGATTACCATCGTCTAAAGTCCCAAAGAGTATTGAAAATGTGGGAAGATTGACGGGCAGACATTTTCCGTCTTTAGTTGCTCCAACAGAAAACAAAAAATACTCTGCTAGGAGATGTGTCGTGTGTTGCTCAAAAACAAATGCAAATGGTAAAAGAGTGAGAAGAGAAACACGTTTTGAATGTGTAATCTGCAAAGTGGGTTTATGCGCTGCTCCATGTTTTGAGATATATCACACTCAATCTGTTTTTTAAATTTCCTTACATGTAATTGCAGTGGATGAAATATTGTAAAACTTGCTCATGATCACATTTATCTTTCAAATATTGAATTATGCCTTTTTATAAATTTCATCTAAAAATTTTGCTGTATTTTAAGTTCGTATTTTTTTTTTCAGTATTTATAGCTTCATGTTAATATTCTCACTTTTAAGAATTCTGTAATGATACGTGGAATTTGGCAGTTATTTTCTAATTTTGTCACTTTTCAAAGAAAGTATACAAACTATTTCTGATGAAAAACTTTTAATAATCGCTTAATTATTTTTTTAAAAATATTTCTAGTAAAAAATAAACAGATTTTATGCAGTACTGTTTGTGTTATATTTATTAATCTTAGAAATTTTATTATATTTAAAATTTCTTCCAGAAGACATTTTAAAATATTTATATTCTACAGATTATCAGCAGCTTTGTTGCAGATATATATAAAAAAATGTGTCATCTGTTAGGTAGTAACTTTTATTTATAATTGCATTCATTTACTTTCATTTTTAAGTTTGCATGTAAATCAGTATTCATTATTAAGTTCTGAATCCACAGCCTTGGGATACGTTCAAATAGCTAGAAATCGTATCAGCCTTTAAATGCATTTGTTTAATTTCATTAAATAGCTAATACTGTTTTAATGCAAAGCAATAATTATAATCACACAGATACAATTTATTCTTTCCATTTTTCAAAGCAATATCTATTAAATTCACTCATCATCGAATTTTGTTGAATATAAATAAATATTTCTATAATAGTTCCCCATTTATTAAATATATTTTCTTTCTTTCATATAATAAACTTTTTTTAATAGTCCTTATTATTTCTATGTTATTTTTTTTTCATTTATACTTTTCGCAGCCCGTCACAAGACACAAAACTTCTTCCCATTTCAATGTGGTTTTTTTATAGAGATTTTAAATATATATTTATAATATAATTATATATTTTAAAAATATAATTTCTAATTGTTTTTTTTTTTAAATATTTATAAAAGAAACGTTTTTTCCCTTCCCGAGCCCCTTTCCCGAAAAAAAGACAAATATGATTTGCAAAAAGCAGTAAACAGCGCTTGTATTAAAATAGTGAAATAAAAAATAATATTAAGCAGTAAAAAGAATAATAGTAACAACATTTATTAAGATACTTTAAATAAAAACGGTTATAAAAATAATTAAAAACACTTTTACTATAGTTCACTCTAAACTATAAAAAATAAATATATAATTAGATCCAAAAGTTTCCAAATGTGCCTTTCATTACGTATTAAATACTTCGCCAAAATCTATATACAAAGCCTAAGCAATAACTAAAATTACATTTATAAATAAATATTTGTCTCGATTAATAAGTGGAATGAAAATAAATTTTAAAAAATTATATAAGGATTTTTTTTATATTTTACTGCGTTTTAAAAAATGTATTATTAAAAGTTCAAACGTATTTTTTTAATATTTCATCAACCAAGTACTGAAAATTCAAATCTGTTTTTGCGAGCTAATCACAGTCATTAACTGTTATACATGATTATGACATGTAAATATGAGGGATTCCCTACCTTTAATAAGTATGATAGTTTTCACCTGTATATTAAATTTGCTGTGAAATAATGAAATATTCAAATCAATAATGAAGTATACAGCTCATATCACCAATCGATCCTGCAATCGTGAATTCTTGCGAAGAACGTTATTTCCACTTCTCGTGAGTTCATTCCCCTAATTGGAGGGACCACCCAAATTCTAACTGTCAGCGAAAACCACAAAATGACCTTAACAAGCAGATGACCCACCTCGTTTATTGCCTTTAAAGGGGAAAGCATTGACGACTTTCTACGTTGGAGCCGGGATTCAAACAGTTTGCGGAAAGCAACTTCCTACGTTCCAGCCGGGATTCGAACGACACGTTCGAGCGACTTCCTACGTTCCAGCTGGGATTCGAAAGATACGTTGGAGCGACTTTCTACGTTCCAGCCGGTTGAAGAGTTAAAAATGTTGGAGAGCGTGTGAGAAACTCCCCTCCACACACACACAAATAAAAACAAAAAGGGACAAATTTCTACTTTTTCTAAGAGGAGGAAACTATAAGGGTTAGGTTAGTGCACCCTCAGTGCACGTTTTTTTTTTTTGTTCCCTTTATAGGCAATTTTCCAGTGACAACTTTATTTGGTTCCTTTTGAATTTCATTTTTTTTTTCCTCTCTTTGCTGGATCTTTTTACTTATTTCATTTCCACTTAATTTTCGTTTAGCATATTTGGATTTCCTTTTCATATTTATTTATTTATACTATTATATTATGCTATTATATTATTATTTATTTATATTATTATATACATATTTATTTATATCTTTATACATATTTTACCTTCTTATTTATTTGTATCCTATTCGTATCTTATTTATTTTTTTCCAGTTTTTTTATATTTTTTTTGTTTTTATATTTATTTAAATATTTAATATGTAAGTATCTAATATATAAATGATATCTGAAAAATGTAAAAAATTGTCGAATCTGATTTTCAGATGGAGTTTGCGAAGTTCAAGGACAAGAAAGATACTACGAGAAGAGATTTTTAGTAGATTTTTATTTAATTCCACTGGAAAGAACCGCTGTGGTGTCAGAAATAATAAATTATTAAAATAAAATATTTATAATTTTAATATATTAACCAATGCTTTTCAAAAATCTGCTTACTAAATTCATTTTAGTAAACATATTTCATTATTTTATAAAGTAGTAATTTGAAATTAGAATAAAACTGAATAAAATTCCTCTCCCATTTTTTCTGCAGTGAAACCAACGGGAGTGGAATGCCTAAAACTTTCTCGCTTACTTTGTAATAAATTTGCATTCCAGAGAACGTCTTACATGGGGCACAGGCGTAAATAGTTACAAATATAAACTTTTGATTTGTATTTAGCATTCTTACTGATTCTATTGTGTCATCCTTGGCGAGATATTTGGCGATTAATCCTTGCCATGCGTTAAGAGTATCCAAAAATCGAATTCGTGTTTTGGATACGTTTTTCTCAACACAAAACTGCACTTGTAGTCACAAAATACTATACCCAATTTGACATATTTGTTTTGAATTATCGCGTTTACTTGTTTTTAAAAGTACAGACCGACATACAATTAACCTATTGTTGGATTTCATTCAAAATTTGACAGGTATCTACACTACAAATGTTAAATCTGCGTACCGAATTTTATCAGTCTAGGCCTGAGCGTTTTGCAATGATCGTGCTACCTTATATTTGTAAAACTGGAAAGACGGACCTCCTCTGAACAGATTTTACTCAAAATTTGATAGAAATCTGCAAATTTGATGCAAAGACATTGAACCAATTTCAATAGTCTAGCTGAAGGCAATTTTGAACTATCTTTGTTATAGGCAGAAAGATATTTTCCAAAAATGCGTTTTTCGAACTCAGGGTGGTTTCACAATTGGAGATTCGTCAAAATCTCGAGTTGGAATTTTTTGACGATTACTAAGCTTTCTCTATACAATGTATACGAGAAAGTAAAAATATGGGAAATGATTATCTCTTTTTTTGTATATATATATATTCTGTTTTCAAAGAGTAATAGAAAAACCGTCAACTTTATGGTACAAAAATTTCAAGTAACAAATAATTTTATTGGATGAGTCAGGAACAAAAGCTGACAGCAAAGGAATTAATATAATGTACTTTTGAGAGAACATCTATGAATGCCAAAGGATAGAACTATTATCGCAACAATGAAAAATCTAGACAATGATTCAAATAATAATAATGATGATCTAGATTTCAAATAATAATAACGATAATGATTTCATGCCTAAAACTTTTTAATTTTCTGTATAAAATCTTATTTTACTTGAAAAAGAAGTTTTCGAATGACGAGTTAAATGTTTTAGATACATTAAATTAGAGAAAATTTCGTTACCTGATAAATACATTTTTAAAAATTTCTAGGAGTATTGAGTATGCTTGATTTTTTTCTGTTAAAAAAAACAACGTTTTTATTGATGTCACCATTGAAATGTATATCGGACTATAATTGTTTAGTGTCCATCTGCTCCATATTACCTCTTATGATAAAAATTATGGAATCAAAATTACCAAAGTCATTATTACACATGTATTAATTAATTGAATACATTAGTAAGTGAAATGAAGAGCGAATATCCAGAGCTTGCAGCAATGGTGAGATCAATTTTCTGGAATGGCGTGTTAAAACATACAATATATCAAAAAATTTTTTAAACATTAAGATGTTCATTGCTAAGAAGATCAATCATTGCCAATATTATACTTATACTTTGGAAGTAAACTAAATACATACACACGTTTTGTACATTGCGTATGGGTCATGAGATTTCACGTTTTTAGCAGGCGTTGTGGCCGAGTGACGAGATATCTCGCTTTCATGATTTTTCGGCAAAATCGATGCATAACGAACCAGAGGCAAATATTCAACCCATTATGGATCGCAAAGAAATATGTAAGACAGCAGAGTTTTGGCAAATTTGTACGTTCTAAAATCATCTTAACTTTGTTATTTATGAAGCAATAGCAGACGGGACACACAACACGAGAAAACTCGTGAGCGGTCAGGAACAGATGGGACGCGATTCACCAGAAAATTCGTGAGCGGTCTTTAATGTCTTAAAATTTACCAGAGTTAAAAAACAAACTGAAACCTTCTGGATAAAAATTCTGAAAAATAAATGCATTTTCTTTGACTCTTTGAATTGTGGACTCTCTAAGAAAGGATTGCTAATATAAAAAAATACTGCATTGAATTATTATTTCAATAAAAATCGACTCTCTGAAAGAGATAATGGTAGAAAAATGAAGACAATGACAGAAAATGTAAAATTCACAACAATCGTAAATTACACAAAAATTAGAAATATTATTCATTCAATGTTAAAAGATGCTTGATCTCACAGAGAAAGATGATTTAATGATCTTTATAACTCTTTAAGTTAAATAAAATTAAGACTGACAATTCAAATTTATCTGCACCGTCTTCATAATTTTTATTTTCTCGCATACGTGTCACTTTTTGGTATAGAGAAAGCTTAGTAATCATCAAAAAATTGTAACTATAGATTTTGACGAATCTTCACGTTTCAGACCTCCCTGAGTTCGAAAAACACATTTTTAGAAAATGTCCGTCCATCTGTCTGCCTATCTGTGACAAAGACAAATCAAAAACACTTTGAGCTAGACTGTTGACGTTTCGTATACGGTATTTAGACCGAATTTGCTGAATTCTATCAAATTGTGTGTAGAATCTGTTCAGAGGAAGTCCGGATGTTCGAATGCATGTTAAGACGGTAATTACAAAATGAAGAGAGCTAGATAGATAATATTCGGTACACAAATTTAACATCCATAGTGTAGATACCTGTAAAATTTTGAGCCCAATCCAACAAGGGGGTTGACCATCTGTTGATCCTTACTTTCGGAAACATATAAACGCAATAATTCAAAAATGCAATAACTTAACGATGTCTGACAAATTTGGCATTAAATTTGGTGATTATAAGTTAGTTTTGTGTCAAATTTTTATTCCAATCCGCTGAGAAAAAACGGTCTAAAATAGCTTTTCTTAACCTTTCAGTATTCGTGGCATAGTTTTCAATCATAATTTTCATCGCACCTCCCGCTTACAATAAAATGCATACAACAATAATGTATATTGAGTATTTTGGATTCTGTTTTTAAATTATTTTCAAGTAACTACCAAAACAAGAGAAAAAGCGCGCCAATGTTGGCGAGAAGCCACTTCTGGCATTTTGTCAAGCGGGCGGTAAACAGATGAAGCGAATGAAATTGGGAGAAATTTAAATATTATATTTGAAATGAAAGCCAAACAGGGAGATAACGTTAAAAGAATACGAAAGTAGAAAAATTCGTTAATGAAAGTTAACCTAGATGAGGTGAGTTAAATTTAGAAATTGGGAATACATTTTTTTCGAATAATAAAATAAATAAAACAGAAGCATGACTAAACAAAAGAGAAAAAAAATAAGTAATGCTTGTGGAATGGAATCCTCACGACCGATGCTGTCTGCAGCAAGCGCAGAGCAAATGTTTACTCATAGGAAGAATGAAAATGTTCGTTAACGCAAGTTTCAATTCCAGCCAGTCTCATTCGAGTCGAACCTTCTATCGCTATCGATTCTGTCGTGAATGTGTATGTTATATATGTTTTCGTGTTAATTGCAATTCACCATATTAAATATTTACAGCTGCAGATTTATGCAGACTCATGGATAAATTTTTAAGTGAAAGTAAGCGAGCTATAGACGATAGTCAAGCATCAACAAGTAAACAGACGAGAGTGGTTCCGAAAATAAAATCACGAAGATATTCTCAAGAATACCTAAATTTTCGGTTTACTCTGAAAAAGGCTCCTGTGTATAATTTGCTCAAAATTGTTGGACACAGACAGCATGAAACCTAATAAACTTAAACGACATTTGGAAACGCTTCATAGTGAGTTCGTCACCAAACCCAGAGAATTCTTCGAATTAAAATTAAAATCATATAAAAAGCAAACATCCTTTTTAAAAGAAACTTTGTCTGTGAATAAAAAAGCTTTAATTGTATCTTACAAAGTTTCACATAAAATAGCCAGGTATAAAAAAACCTCACACCATTGGTGAAGAGCTTATTTTTCCAGCAGCAATTGAGATTGTAGAAGTTATGTTTGGAGATAATTTTTCAAAACAATTGCAGTCCATACTTCTTTCAAATGATACTGTAACTCGTCAGTTGGTGATATAGCTGAAGATGTACAGTGTCAGCTTTTCTCGAAGTTGCGTTGCAAATTGTTTTCAATACAGCTTGATGAGGCAACAGATAGTAATAAAGATGCTCATTTAATTGCCTAAGTTCGATTTTATGATAATAGTCAGTAGTAGAAGAATACTTTTCTGCAAACCAATAGAACTTGAAACAACAGCGCTTAATTATTTGTTATTTTAAATGATTTTATGAACGAAGCAAACATAGAATGGAAAAATTGCATCGGAATATGCACCGATGGTGCTCGTCCGGAAGATTCCAAGGTATACAAGCACTTGTAAAAAAAACTCGCCCGAGTCCGTCTGGACACATTGCATGATCCACAGAGAAGCTTTGGCTTCGAAAGAAATGAGCCCTGGTCTGAATATTGTGTTAACTACGGTTGTAACCGTAGTAAATTATATAAAAATGAGACCTCTGAAATCGAGAATCTTTTCCGCACTTAGTAAAGACATGGGTTCAGTACATTCAGCGTTACTATTTTATTGCGAGGCAAGATGGTTATCAGGTGGGAAATTTTTGCAACGTGCTTATGAATTAAGGGAAGAAATTTTCATTTTCCTAAAGAAAACAGACCGGATGCCAAAAATTTTCGAGATGGTTTATTTGTGATGAAATTGAGCTACTTGGTCGACATATTCAAGAAATTAAATAACTTGAATCTTCAACTCCAAGAAGCAAATACACTTATGTTGGATGCGAATGATAAATGTAATGCTTTTTGTAGAAAATAGGAATGTAGGAATTGTCGAGCAGAAATTTAGAAATTGAAAGCAAAAAAACCTAACAATGTTTGCAAATGTTGATGATTGTACTAAAACTTACAAGGCTGATGAAGAACATGTAAAAGCTGTTTTTGTAACCATTGAAAATCATTTAGCCATGCTGGCAAAGAATTTAAAAAAGTATTTTCTTGCTGACGACAAACTGATATCGAGTTACGAGGGGATTATGGATCCATTTCATAAGACTCCCGAAGGACTCTCAATTGATGAGGAAGAAAAATTCATAGACTTCACGACAAGTGACGAAACTAAAAGACAATTTAGTAATAAATCCCTATTTGAATTTTGGGCAGGAGTAGAGGATAATTTTTCTTTACTGAAAACAAGTGCATTTCGCATTCTGTTACCATTTTCAACATCCTATCTTTGTGAAAATGGATTTTCTGGTGTGGCTTCTTTGAAGACAAAATACAAATCTCGGCTAAATATAGAAAAAGAGCTGAGAGTAATTACTTCTATCACTAAGCCTTCCTTCGAAAAACTTTGCTCTGCAAGACAGGCCCAAGGAAGTCACTAATAGTTATTAAATTTGTTTTTAATTTAGTATATTTTGAATCAGTAAGTTTTGATTTAGTAAATTGTTTTACTTTAATAAGTTATTAAATATGTCGAAATGTATTTTGTTTTTATGTGTATGTGTGCTTTCCTTTCAGTCAGTTAATCAATTTTTTTAATAATATTTTTTTTTGGATATTCTTGCGCCCCTCTTCTAGTGTGCTCGCTCCCCACAGGTTGAGAATCGCTGGTCTAAAACCCAAATTCAATTTTTGGATACTATTAACGCATGCCAAGGATTAATCGGCTTGGATGGAAAGATAGATTAGGTATAAATGGTAAAATCACGCCAACAGCTAACTATTGTGCACCAATGGCCTGTAAAGCGTTCGCTTGCAAGACAAATTTATTAGAGAGTAAGCCAGAAAGTATTGGGGGGGGGGGACCATTCCCGTTAGTTTTTAGATCTTGTTTCAAGAAAGGAAAATAAATGTTAAAAATCAAAATGAACAGATCAATCACAAAACTAATCAAACCTGCTTGTCCGGTAGAGCATGCAAAAATGATCCATGACAGTCCAGCTGCAAACAATAAATGCCTTATCCCATTATAGACAGCAAATGTTACGAGCAATTCCTCTTCGTTGCCAAAGGAAGAGAAGCAGATCCTAGTGAAAAGAGCTGTAATAATCCACCCGCAGCACAAAAGTATCTAGAATATTGAGAAACATTATCAAAAAATATCTCTTTGCTTTTTATGTAATTATCATCGATCAAATTCAGTACATTCAAATTTATTTTTATGTATTTTGTTTTATTACATAAAGATAACTTCAAAATTTTATTACGGTAATTTGAAGGGACAGCGGCGGCCTGGTAATAAGGTCAAGTTCGAAACCCGATTCCGGCAAAGAAACGATTTGCAGGCTGGCCTGGTGGTCAGCGAGCCAAATCTGTCTGGGCCAAACATCCTCCCTCTGATGTGGCGAGGATGCTTGGAGAGTAAGGTGCCAGTTCAGATCTCGTCATCCGACCTTGGTTCGAAATTATGGTGTCCGTCAAAACATATCCCTAGTGTTGCTTTCAAACGGGACGTTAATATAACTAAACTAATTGGTAATTTACAACCCAAAATGTTGGTTGAATTTAGGCAAAATACATAAGTGGAGATTTGAATAATGAATCATGCAGAAAAATAACGCACCCTCTCACTCATACAGTGATATTCAAATTATTATTCGCACGTTTTCTGAGCTCAAACTTTGATGATAAATTAAAAATATCGATTCATGGACAAATTCTATGCATTGATTTATATTGTAAATATCTAATGAAAATCAAAATGACTTTTATATATTAAAAGGAAAAAATCTATTTTTAAAAAAAATTATTACATAATTTTAATATAAATTGCAACCAAAAGGAGGAAACTTGAGCAGATGGCAGCGGAACAAATGGCTCTCATCGCTTCAAAAAACAATCTGTCCTAATTCTAACCATTATAAACTCGTATTATGTAATTTATATTCAACTTACCAAATTGTAAATAAAAAGCACACTTCAAAGTACAAATTGAGAATAATAGTTATAAAAAAATAACAATAATACCTCCTTAAGAACGGTGAAAGTAGTATTGCCATTATGTATTGTTACAAATTTGTATTATTGCTTTCTTGCGCAATATTTTCCTGGTAAGGAAGCAAGTTTTACAGATATCTCTAACGGATGCTGAAAGGGTACCTAGTCAATGATCCATCAGTTTTGGTTAAAACTTGGCGGTATGATGATGAATTGTGTGACAAAGACGAAGGACCTAGAATATTCGAGATTCTGTGTGATAACTCCATCGATTAAGAGCGAAGATACACTATCGTTCTAGAAACTGTTTTTCCCTGTCTTGGAACTTAGAAAGTACCGAGTAAAAATTGAATTGACTTAAGTTTGAACAAGTAATTGGCAGTAATAGTCGAGTTGAAAGAGAATAACTGAATACATTCTACGAGCGTTTTGAGCTGTTTCAATTATTCAATAGTTATTTTCTGTTTGTGTTTTTTGTTGTGTATGTTACGATTGTGTTTGTTACTGTGTATTCTTATTTTCGGGTGCAAAAAAAGTCTTATTACTCTTTCAATTAAAGTAATTGTTCTTAATTAAAGTAATTAATTGTTATCATTCTTGTTGCATTTTTTTCGCGTTACTACTGAATGGATTTTGAGTTTGTCCGTAACAATACTGTATAAAACAATCCACGTGTTAATAAAAAGAAAAAGCTTAAAATTTTATTTTACATGCATCTAAAATTCTGTAAATTTTCCAATAATGAACGACCGCGCCGAAATATTTTTCTCTTAAAAGGTTGAATATCCTTTTGAAAATTTAAAGTTTTCAATGGAAATTCTTCTTACAAAATAAAATTTGATTACCGAATTTCTTTCAGTGAAGTTGCCAATTTTTCTATTGCTTAAATAATGTCCTAGCAGGATACCAACTAAGTAAGAACTCGTTCTTGTGTAAGGCTTCTCAGTCAGATAATTAAAAGTTTCGAAACTTCTGAAAAATAATAAGGAAAAAATTAAAGCAGAAAAATTGAGCAAAGTGTCTCTCTTCAACAAGAAAGCCAGTAGTTTTTCCAAGACACTTGCATCAATTACAAATGGCAAAACTTCCTTGTAAACATTGATATTGAGATAAGACTTGGCTAAATATAAAAAAGGAAGTATAAAGTTTTTCTTGTGGGGGGGGGGACGTGATAAAAGCTGTTACTGCAAGCTGATGTAATTGAGAAATTATTCCTTGGGTCTTTGTTAGGAAATGCCAAATATTCTGTCTTAACGTCAGTGTACGAACTGAAGGTATGCAAAGGGATCTTCACGTATTAGTGATATGGTTGTTATCCATGCGACCAAGGAAAGTTCCGTTTTTCTTTGTCTTTTTAAGGAAATTATAGTCATTTGTGATTGATGCAATCGTTTTGGATACTTCTGCATTGTTTAATTTCAAAAATGATGATTTAACTATCAAAATGAATAAAACAGGACCAAATGAAGAAATGTATTACCGATCAATAAATCCTGGCATGTCAGAAAGATGAAATGCAATCCTGAATAAATCAATCGTTAAATTAAGAGTTTTCGTTACCCAAAAAACGGATAGACAAGATCCACCTATGCAGGCACCTGCCAAAATGTATCCAAGTTTCGGCCATCTAAAATAAAATTGTCCACATTTGCATTAAAAGTAATTATGAGTTGCAAAATTAAAAAAACAAACAAACAAATAATATGGTTAATTTTTTTCTTCAGGATGTTTTATTTCTATTATGAGAAATGAATGGAATTATTTACAATAGCAAAATACTTGACATTTTATAAATCAGTTATCTTAAAAAATCTTTAAAATCCAAACATATATAGCACAGAATTTGCTCTTATGACTTATTGTCAAATGGTAGCAATGAAATTTAAACAAACTGTCACGTGCCTTGACGCAAATGATCGCACTTCCCTTGGCAACAAAAGTTCATTATATTTTAAGAATTAAATGATTCATACCTATTTACATGTTATACTTATATATCTATACCTATTGATACTTTTTTACATATTATAATTTAAATTTAAACCCATTTCTCTGATTATAACCCATTTCTCTGATTTCCATCCGGAGCTACTACAAACACACATTCTTACCAGTATCGCCACCACACTCCCCGCGTAATTGTTCCTCTCTCTCTTTAATTCATCTTCTTTTCAGCCGTAGAGTAGGAACAGAGGTTAGAGACATGACACAAACTATCACACGAATTTCAGACTGCTTCAATGAATTTTTTACAATAGCACTAATTTAACATATTGCTTACCTAATTAACAAGATTGCAAAATATTGTTAAGGAAACACGGAACCATCACAATATTTTTGAAATTTTAAGCATTATACAAACAAGTTTGCTAGTAATGTATGTTAACATTGAAATAAAAGCAACCTGAAAAGAAAAAAAAACTATTTTTGTTTTTCCATCACAAAATTTCAGTTATTTAAAAAAAATCTTTTAATATTTGCTACTATTTTTTCAAATATGAGTATTTTTTCTTCAGACTTTTTTTATAGATTCTCTGAAATATATTACAGAAAATCGTGCACGGATGATAAGAAATATTTAGTACTTATTTTAATAGAAAATTTTTACTATTATATGTGGTGAAAAATAGGGAAATTTAGCAGCACGTCATTTTAACTCTAGTCCCTAAATAAAACTAAAGAAGTGAATACTTTATCATTCACAGTTTTATTAAATACATAATGATGAACTTGTACAGTACACAAAGTTTGTAAGCTCTATCTTAGGAAAAACGCCTTAACATTTTAAAAACATGAAGATGAAGTAAAGCAGAACATGGAGATAAAGACATTTAAAGTTTTGATTTGGGAATAAAAATCTATTTACTCTTTTCTCAAGCAAATATTTTGCATAATCATAAAAGCTATATAATTTAAAATATATATACAAAATTTAAAACACCTAACTTCAATGGAAAATAATTTATAAATATTTAAATACTCGTTATTGTAGTAAAAGGAAATCTCATCGAGAAAAACAATTGTATGAAACCGACAAAATATCTAGATTTTTTTAAATAAATTAGCATACTTGGTAATTAAGATTTATTGAACACATGATTCAAACGCCCTCAGGTTTGTATGTTAGTCCTTCTTTCTTTAAATTATAGTATTCTCTGCGTTTATGAGAAAGTATAAATTTTTTTTCTGAACTAATTCACACACAGCAGATTTCTTATGTCTTCTCAGATACACACGCCTATAATCCACCCACATGGATAAATGCTTAGATTGTTTGTTCAGAAGAATGCGTGAACACTTTCTAATGATTTAGATGTCCCTACATTGAGCTCAGAAACTGTATCTGCAACTGCAATTTGGACTTGACAGAATGAAGCAGAAATTTCTTTTGAACACTTACTCTTTTATTACACTATGAAGACTTTCGTTTGAATTCTGTGTCAAACAGCTTGTGCAAAGTTGAAGAAGCTCCTTTGATGCCAGTCGTTGATAAACTGGCATAATTTTGGAGACGCATTTCTCATTTATTAGTGTTTTTATATGTGTTTTATGTGAGCCTGGTGTTTTAACATCGGCCAAAGCTTCATGATAAAAGCATCAAGAATCTTTTCCAGAAAGACACAGTTCTCTGCTAAAAAGAGTAAAATATTTCAATATTTCTGTGAGCTCTGAAGCTAGTTTGAAAGCTTTGAGTTTTTAAAGGTCATTTTTAAAGGTTCAGGTCATTTTAAATCCCTGTCATTGCAAATAAAAGCCTAAATAACTTTCGAAATAATTCAAATACAGCTTTAGCATTTTAGTGTGATGTGAAGATGGGAGTAAAAAAAACAAATGAGCCAATAATAATAATTAAAAAAAACAATATTTTGATCATTTTTTAGGTACTATGTCCCCTTAAAATGCTCCAGAGATGGTTCGCCATGTCACCAAAAAGTGAAAGAAGATATAAAAGGGGGGAGGGGAAATAGACTCTAAACAAACCTAGTGTTAATCGAGCTCTAAAATAAACATAACCTTTGACAAAAGAGCAATAATTGTGACTAGCCAACAAAAATTGAGGGGCCGCGGTGGTCTGGTGGTAAGGTCTCAGCTTGTGAACCGTAGGGTTTTCAGGTTCGAGACTCGATTCCACCGAAGAACCGTCGTGTAAGGGGGTCTGTTGCACGATAAATCCGTCAGGGCCAAACGTCCTCCAGCTGATGCGGTGTGGTGAGAAGAGGGGGATGCCAGCTCAGGTGTCGTCCTCGTCATCTGACTGAGGTTCAAAATTACGAGGTCCATCCCAAAATAGCCCTAGTGTTGCTTTAAACCGGGACGTCAATATAACTAAACTAAAACCAACAAAAATTGATGTCCATATTTTTCAAATCAAATATCTTACAGAAATAATTTTTGTACTATATTAAGATTTTAAAAAAAAAATCTTTTTAATGATATCGATTTCATTTCTGAAAATTTTTAACTCAATTTGATGCACTGTATGTAACAATGTTTTTAAATTCTATGATGGAATACAAATTCATCTATGAAAACACTTAATCGCATATTTTTGATAATCATTAATTCTATAGTGCGATTTGACTTCCTCCTTTGTTTTTCGTAATGTTACATTTTTAATTTCTAATACGCTCATTCAATTGAATTTATGTTTTTCAGTCGTATCAAACAGCAGGACGAAAAGAGTTTTTTAAATGCATTCCATAAAAAATTTAACTGCCTAAAAAATAAATAATCCAGGTAGTACAACCTGTAGCACAATATGGAACAATATTGTGAGATATTATACGATATTAATTAATACTCCACAATATTATACAATATTGTACAATATTTGTGTATTACTTGGGAATCTGGATGAACAAACTACTCACCAAAGGAGATTAGTATATAGTGTTTTACTCATACAACCTTCGCAGATCATCAAATAATAGATAAAGAAGTGGTCGTCCTAACTATTAAATTGTAATGTATATTATACGTTTATAAATGAATCTTTGTTTCCTAATTCCTCGTGTTTCCGAGTATGAATATGCCAATAGAGATATTATCTTTTTAACACTAAATCGTTAAATTCGTCTTTTTTATCATGGTCGTTCAAAATGGAAGGTTGTAGATTGGTTAAAAATATGCATATAATATATTTTGCCCTTTTTGAAACTTGAATTTATGACACTTTTATTTTAAATATAAAATTAATACTTCATTGTTAATTTCCTATTTTCTTTTGTTTATCTTAATAAAGATACGTTCTGCTTGTTTCAGGATTCCGACAATAGCAATTTTCGACGATTGTACTTCACTAAGGGGTGATATGCAGAATGATGAGCGGTTATTACGACTCCTAAATTTCACAAATAATCTTTTACCTAAATTCAACTATATGCTATGCAACGGGAATACGCGATTGAGGGGGGACCCCCAAGACGATCAACAACTAAAATAATGTTCTGAACAATAATAGCGAGATGAAAGAAGAAAAGAAAAAAAAATTACTGGACAAATCGACGGGTTTGGAAATATATGAAGTTTACAGACATATTATAGTCTAGTGGAAGCGTACAACATATTATAAACATAAGATAAGTCGATTTATGGTCATTTACTGACTAACTAAGTTAGAATGTATATAGAATTTTGAAAATTCATATCATAAAATGTTTTGAATTGTTAAATCTATCCATGTCCATGCCAAGGGAATATCTCTCTGGGTTTAAAAAAATTAGAGGGAAGAAAAGAGAAGTAATAGTACATTTCAAGAATTCACAAATAAATCTGTTTTCTTGTTCCGCGATGTAATTCTGGCAATGATATTGCTTCGACTTCAACCGGAAAAGAAAGTTCGGCATAAAAATGTAAACATTTTTTCTTCTCATCTTTCTTCTTATCCCGTATTTGACGAAGGAAACGTCTCCTGACGCATGCGCAAAATACTAGAGAGTTTCCGAATCAGAAATTGAACAGTAATTCATTGATAATTTTAACTGTGATTCAATCTAACAGGAAAATTTTTACTAATTTATACAGTCATGAGATTAGAAAACATGACGTACATGCTAATGTCACATATATGTCTATCTATGAAGAAAATAATTCGAGTTCTGACTTCTATACTAAAAATTTTTATTTGATTCGTATATCTTAAATTGATCACCGTCATCAAAAATACGTGCATTGATTTTAGTGTATCTGTAAAGACGATAAATTTATTGAGACAGACAAAATAAATTTTTCTTGAATGATTCAATCAGGTGGAAAAACTGTAGGTTGGCCATGAAAAAAAACTTTCCCTATTTGGCGGCATCTGCACCTAAAACGAATGAATGAAATGAAAGCACATTTCATACAAAGATTGTGGAAAACATGGGAAAATAAATTCCAATGCAAAAAAAAAAAAAAAAAAAAAAAAAAAAAATTAGTACTAAAAGTAGCCGATTGGTGCAATACTGGAGCTATGGAAGTATAGTTATGAATAAATTCATGAAACTCACAGAAAATAGTCTTTTATTTATCAACATTGTGATCCCCTAGACGGCGTGCAATATTTTCAATATTCTGACCACCCCTGTGTGCAATCTATTGCATAGCGTGTACAACATTCTCTACCGATGTTCATAACAGTTCCGTCTTATGTTCTGTTTCAAGACATCCAGGTTTGTTACGCCATTAGCATACACTATGGTTTTCAGGTATCCCCACAACCAAAAGTCATATGGGGGGGATGTCTCCGCGAAACGGAGCGGCCATTCCGTCTGAAAGAATTGACTGATAACTTTCTCAGTACTGAAATACTGTCGTAAAAGGCTCTGTACTGAACAATGAATATGTGGCCGTGCTCCATTTTGCATAAAAATGACTGATTCCGAGCATTGCCTTTGTTGCAATTGCGAAATAGCAAAAGTGTGCAGCATTTCCCCATATTTTTCGTCATTATTGGTGCAGGTAATAGGAATTGTTTGAGTGACATTCTCAAAAAAGGGCGGTACATAATCCATCTCGATATGCAAATTCGCTAGTTCTTACGTGAAAGTAATATTTTCCCTATCGGCAACTTTTGATACTAATTTTTTTTCTGCGAAATTCATCTTCCCATGTCTTCCACAGTCTGTATATGAAATGAGATTCTGTTAGTTAAGAATTTGCTTTAGCTGTAGATGCCGCCAAATAGGTAAAGTTATTTTATGTCCACTCTGCATTTCTCTCATAGCCGATCTGGCTATTTTTTATTGACGGCACATGTATTAAAATATTGTTACGAATCTGCAATGTTGCTTCCCAGCACAATTAGTCCAATCACTGGAAAGACCGTTTTACGATCAGCTCTATCGGATGCTGATGGATTGCCAGATCAGTGGCCAGGCTTGGTGACAAACTTGGCGATCAATTGGTGACTTTGGCGACAAAATGTATAATACTGGAATCTTCAAGAATTTTGGCGATAGAGGCAATAGGAACCGAGATATGCTTGATTGTTCTAGAACCTTCACTACTCCTGCTCGGGGAACTATAAAAGGCCGGTCGTCCAAACCGATGACAGTCGCGTACAGAGTGGTCGACAGGCTTAGAGTAGCATAGCGAGTTCAACTGCGGAATAGTTGCATCAGTCCAGCGAAGCGCAAGCGTGGAGAGGAACTCAAGTGATTGTTGAATTGAGCTTTGTGCCTAATCCTGGAGTTTATTATAGAAGTAGCATCGAGTCATGTGAGGAGTAGCCAGTCGTGTAGTAGTGAGTCGGCAGTTGGATACAGCTAAAGTGAAGAGACAGTGGAGAATTACAAACATCTGGAGAGACCGTAGAGAGTAGCTACGTAGATTCCTCCTCCTGTTGAACTCTTTTATGGCCGCTTTGCGTGCTGTGATTGTTGTTAGTTACCGGTTACTACTTGTGGGCTGCTGTTTGTCCTAAGTGTGTTGCTGTGTGTAGCTTGTGTATGTCTTGGCTGCGTATTTGCTGCCTGTGTATTCGTGTCTATGTGTTTAATAAAAGTCGTCGTTTGTTACTGAAACCTGTTCATTGTATTACACATACACCCACTACAAGCGAGCTCGTTGACTTTACGGAAGAAATTTCGTAATATCCTTCACTTGCATCTCTAACTATGTATATTCATGTACATTTCTGAAATGTTTAAAAAAAATTTCTGGAGTTGCAGTTTTTATTGTTTTAAATATGTTTTCGAAACTAATTAGTCTATTAATATTTCAAAACAATATTATTTACTATTATTTAAAAAAAGCGAATCATATACTTTGTTTTGATTTCCGAAGGGAAAAAGGCAAATGAGTTTTAAACTACTAATTTTGTAACCTTATAACATGATAAAATTTGATAGGAATGTAATAATAATTTGATAAATGAATAAATAGGATATTCATTGTATTTTATTTTTAAAACATTTTAACATTTTCCATTTTTTCTCACATGGTAATTGGCATTTCGACCAGATGTAACGTCACCCGTTTTTCCACACATAGTTAAGTGCCAACGGACCACCAGATGTAAATCCTTTTTACTAGTAGAGTCATTGTGTCTGGTCAGTTTTTGTATCCAGGTGAAAAGCCACATGTGTGTGTCTCGTAGTTTCAAATAGATTCATTATGTCTTCAAGGGAGAAGAAAACATCCTGAGGCTAAACTTTTTTCCCTTATGAAAGGACTCCACAAATCTTCAAGAAACGATAAATCACTAGCAAACTGTTGCCATTAAGTGTCGAAGTCAGGTGCACTTTAGCCGGTGTTAGCTGCGAATTGATTATAATTAACATGTGTTCCGGAATGGTCAGCTAAAAAGATAGATCCTGAACAGACATTTCTACGATCGACTGGAGACCATTCATGAAGCATTGCTCAGAAGCTATGGGTGATTGGGAACTCACGTTCACCAATCATAAAATTAAATTCGGAGATCTGACGGAAATAAAATGCTTTATTTATGTTTTGTATGTTTTGTCGTTTCTACATCAACTTAAACTCGCAAAATCATTTACATCGAACTTCCAGTCCAAAATATCTTATCATAATAATATTTTAGATATGATTTCTTTATTTTTAATTTATTTTTAAAAATAAATGAATTAGGTGATAATATGCACTTAAAAAATATTATCTTTGAAATGAATGTGAGCAATAGAATCCAGCAACTAAAACAATGAAAAGTTTTGTTTTAAAATATTCTTTAAACATATAAATATTTATTAAAATTAGAGAAAGATCGCGAGGAAATAAAAGTGGTATCGTTAAAAGGATAACTTTTTAATTTTAAAGAGAAGTAAAAATGGTTATAGTGCAATAATATAATTCAAAGATGTTATACGTTCAAATTTAGATTAATTTCAAACTAATTAAATTTTGGAAATCCCTAATTAAATTTTTATTTTAAGAATCTTTTTCAATGTACACCAATTATCCAAAAGGTAATTGTGTGCCAAATTTAATAGCCTCTGGTCAAACTGTCTCCTTTCTAGAGCATTTCAAAACGATTTTTGTATCATGCAATTTGAAGATAATATGTCAACTAGGAAGTATTATATTAAAATATAAGAATCGAATCATTCAACAATAAAAAGTAACCTTCATTTACAATATTATAAATAATAATAATCAATCACTTACTTGGATAACAGTATCATCAAGAGCGGAACTATACAGTAAAACTGGATGTCATTTGCGAGATACCATGTCCATATCATGCACTGTAAGTAATTGAGGAATCAGATATGAGTTATTTTTAGGTAATCAGTTATTCTTTTAAGTGAAAAATGCCGATTTCCTCTAAACAGGAATAAAAGTATAAAATCAAACACACTTTACAAACAATGTGATGCACAAGTTGATTTAAGCTGCCATGATTCGACTTTAAAACCTAGAATCGAGATAGTAAAATTATGAAAGTCTTTCAATGTATTCAAAAATTCTTTTGAAATGTTATAAACAAAGCATAGTTATTTTATTTGCTAAAATACTAATTTTTTTTTTTTTGGATAAAAACAGAAATTTGCTTCTTGAACAAGTTTAAAGTCGAGTATTAGCTCCTGAGAATTTTTGTTTGCATGTGCAAAAATAATAAATGGCATCGTTTGAATGCTTAAATTCTGCAAATAATAACATTTCGTAGAAACCCAATTTCACCAGAAAATCGTCTTGTAAGCTGATCTGGTGCACATTAAATCTATCGGATCAAATGTTCTACCGCCGGTGCGGTGAGGGTGAGGAAATTTCCAACTCAGAAAGCCTTCTCTTCATCTGACTGTGATTTAAATATAAGAGACCTTAAATATAATAAGACCCAAAATACCCTTAGTGTTGTTTTAAAATGAACGTGAAAAGGGAAAGAAATTCAAATGGATGAAATTATGAAGATTTGGTAGTTGAGAGCCGAAGGTAAACTCGTTTCGGGTCGTTATTAATCCTCAAAGAACCTGTTTATCGAATTTTATTTGATACATGCATGTACAAAGCGAAACGCAAATCTGGGAAGCCGGTTGTAACAAATAAATGCTATGTTCGTTAAATAAAATATCCCAGCAAATAAGGAACAATTCGCGAAGTTCAAAGGTTATTGGTACTCTAAGTATCAAAGAATATGAGCCGTAGATGAAATCTGGACGCAAAAGTTCATGACAAAATGAAAAAGAAACCAATTTTAAAGTCACAAATAATATTGTGAACTCGTAATCATATGGTATTTGGACAGAATTGGTAATCAAGGTAAAGAGGGGAGTCTGGATGGGTCAGAATACTGAGTATCGTACTGCCCTGATTCATGCAAAAAACTTTTTTAGAGTCGCAGTGGTGATTTGGTTATGATTCGAGCAGCATTTTATTACAAGGGACATGTGTCTCTGCACTTTGTTAGCGATTCGCCAACATCACAACTTTATTTTTTGGCATTTAAGAATAACCTCCTGCCATTTCCTGAGTTTTTAATCAACAATGAGCTTTTCAAGACGACAATGCTATGATTCACGCTACAAACACAAAAGTTTGGTTTAATTCTCTGAACATAAAAGATTCCGATTGGCCAGTTTGTAGTTCTCATCTTAACCCAACAGAGAATCTCCGGGGTATCATGCGTCGCAAAGTTACTACAATGGTAGACAATACCCTACTGTAAACAAATTTAAAAGATATGTTTCAGTTATATGGTAGGAAATCGAGCCCCAAACCACACAAGTTCTAAATTTTTCCATGGGAAATCGTATTTATGAAACAATCAATAAGAATGTTAGGAAAATTGATTAAACATATCTATGTGAATTTTTTCATTATCTAAATTTGTGTCGCGCATTGTATTTAGGGCTCGAGTAATTTTTTTATGTAAAAAGCGCATCATTCCTGGCTTAACCATTATATGATGTATCCCTTTTGCGCACAGGCAAATAGTGACATCAAGAAAAAAAAAAGAAAAAAAACTTATGATCCTACAGAAACAGAAATAAACTTCAATTTCAGTTCAGTTTTGGTTGATGAAGTGAGTAAGAACGGAATCAAAGATGGTTGTATGCTCTTTATATATTCTCTCTGTATGGTTGTATGAACTCTTTATATATTCATGCGCTTAAAATGAAATATATAAATATTTGTAAATAATTATCAGTGCCTGAGTCCTCGTCTAGCATATGAAAAAGATGACAAAAATAAGTAAATGCATGGATTAATGATTTCGATGTTTATATGAACTAATTCATGCGGGAATACCTTGATGCTCATGATTTGGAAAAACAGGTAAGAAGGAATTTTCTTTTACGCTTCGATATAATTGAATTTGGGGCCTAGAAATCCCAAAAGGACGATTGAGTGTGACTGCAGTGCTCCAATAGCAGTGAAAGTTGAAGAAAGAAGAAGCATGATTGATAGAGGATGATGGTTTGCTACCAATTATGACGGTTTACTTGTAGCATGTTAATTCAAAATAATTTATCAATTTTTTTCCCTTATGTGTACTTGTTCTGGTTCCATGTGTATCTTTAATGAGGATCCAGAATGAAAAGAAATTAAAAATAACATAGCAATTGATTTTTTCGCCCCAAATATCGTACATTAGATTACAAAAATATATTGAACTATTGTACTTGGATATTTTTGTAAATGTATTAAGGCTATTTTTTTTTATAAATTTTTATGTTTTCGCTTTGTGATTGTCAAAATTGTATTCTGTTTTCTGTCAAGTGTTCACTATTTCTTCTTAAGTAGCTAAGCAGTGTACAGTGTTTCAAATACTTCAACATCATTAATTGGTTGATATAACAAAGTCTCTTATATAAAGAGGATCCAGATGGATTCCGGTAACGCTCTGGGAGGTGTGGAATGATCGATCATGATACGGGTAGCATCTTTTGGCAATACAGTTGAATTTACTAAATTGTGATCCCTTTAACACTGGGGGAAATAGCAGATCAATTGGGGATGTGTTGAACTGAGATTGATAATAGCAGAAAATAAGAAAAATGAGAAATTAAAACGAAAAAAAAGTCAATTATGGGATGTTTTTAAAGTTTTTAAAGTTAGAAAGGGAAAGTTATGCAAGTTCGAAAACCTACAAGGCAGCAATGAAAGAAGAGCATCAAGAGCTCATTGTTAAAATATTTAATACCGTCACAAATCTAGAACTTACTAGGTAATAATATACTCATCTTATATGTATATTAATAACAAGTATCTTAGTAAATGCAAGAGATAACATTGTTTTCATTCAAATTTATTAAATTCGGTTCCGTGAAATTAATTGAAAGATCACTGGTGAAATCGACATAACTTATCACAAACTAAAATGAAGTGGTTTTAATGCTGTTTCTTTTATTACAATGTAGAACTAATACTATTATTAAAAATGAAACAAAACAGAAAATCAAAAATAAATCTTTTCTAAAAGGGAATCGAACTTTCAACTAGTTTGAGTTGTCAAATTCTTGAATAAATCTAAATTGTTAGAATTAACAATAAAAACTTTTTTGCGCGAAGGAATGATGGTAGTGATAGAAGAAACGCAATGACAATGGAATTCACTCAAAAATGAAGATTAATCAAGGTCATAGGAGGAGGGAACTGTTGCAACAGAACATGAGATCGGAAGCATACAGAATCATGGATAAAGTGAATTAATTAGAAGATATTTCTCACCTCACCTTCGAACATACAAGTATAAAATTATAAGAAACAAAACAGTCAATTAAGATACTAGATTAGATAAGTCAATTCTGCAATATATGACACGAGAGAAATTATGTATAATTTCTAGTACCATGATTTTTTTTTTTTTTTTTTTTTTTTTTTTTTTTACCATTCTATATTTTAAATAATCAAATTGCGTTTGAAAAGCACACATTAAGCAACTGTAAAATTTTCAAGAGTTGTTTCGTAGTAATCTTTATATCACAGAGTGAGGGGTTTTTTTATAGTATATTCTCATATATTTTTTTACCTGATTTCGTGCTGTAAGGAAATTATTGATGAAAAGCAAATTCCACCACCAATTCTTTTTGCAAAGTGGATGGGTTGCGTACGTTGGCCATAGAGGACCGGAACCAAAGTAAGGGAACAAAGTTGCGTAGAAACCTAATACGATCATATACAGTGGGATAACTCTGTAAAAAGTAGAAATTTAATTAATGTTAATTTCATTGTAATTGCCATTTAAATAAGAGTATTTTTCATTTCAATACCAACAAAAAGACAGATAAATCTATAAAAGTATCGTTACGTATAATAGATCCACAAATTCATGTTTCTGTTCTCATATTTCTTTTTAAGAATTGATTCAAGCTTATCGTTTTATTTTTTGTAATATCAACAGTCAGGTTTAAAGTAAAATGCATTGACGGGGGTGCATCCTCCAGAGTATTGCCTAGTCAGCACGTTGGTTATAAATTGACAAAATTTGTAGAAATAAATAAATGTAACATTTTATTTCTTATGTCGACGACATCTAGAAAATTGGGATCGCGGAATTATATTAGTTAGGGGGTCAACTCGAAGTTTTCTGGCATGTTTTCTAATAAAGATGTTACACTCCTTCCTTTTGCATTGAAATTGCGAGCTTTAAACAAAACCGTGAATGCCACAAATGCTCAAATTTTTTATTTCCAAAGTCCCACACATGAGTTTTGTGCTTCGTATTATAATTAAGAAAACTGATTATGTATTTTCGATGCTTTTTTCTGGAAAGATTAAAACTAAGATTCACTAATGATAAGTAATTACAACTTAAATTAAGAGTATAACAAATTTCATTTATTGAAATCACTGCATTCTTCAGTCATTACGTTCATGTGCATATGAAAGAACAAACATACATACTACAGAACTTTGATGGATTTTGTTCAAAATTTGATAAGAGCCTAAACTTCAGGGGGGGGGGATTGTGCATCCAAATCGTTGCATCCTTGAGTTACCGCATTTATATGCGTGCGAAAAATGTCTTATGCTTTAATAATTTTAGCTTAAAATTTGATACAGGTCAACATTTTAGATGTTGAATCTGTGTGCCAAGTTTTATCTGTCTCCATTTTTGCTCAGTAGTTACCGTTTCCACTTGTATTCGGAGAGCAAGACAGACTGACTTCCTGAGAACAAAATTCGTGTAAACTCTGATAGAAAAAAAAATCTACAAATTTTATGTAAAAACCATGAATTAAATTTCATTTACCTAGTGAAAAATGTTTTGAGTTATCCTGCTCACGGACAGACAGACATGATTCTAAAAATTTCTGTTTTCCGGATTGAGGGTGGAGTTCGAACGTGGAGATATATCAAAAGCTGGAGTTCTTTCTGTTTTTTTACTTCGAATAAGAAAAAGAAGAAAGAAAGGAACAAAATAGGAAATTTCATTTCTCTAGCATCCTCGAAGAAGTACTACTGAGATTTGGTTCAAATAATTTATCGAAAGAAAAACTTGTTGATTCTGTGAAATCAACAAAACTAAGTTTGCTGCTTGGAGAAAATGTCGATTCCGCATCATGTGAACGCAATGCTTGTGTTCGACAAAATTGACTTTCTACTCAGAAATTCAAAAATATTAGAGGAAATAAAAGATAAAGTATTTTTAATGGGTGCTGATGCTTTAATTATCAGGTTGTTCTCTGTGGTTGACATATATCAGATTACATTATCAATGCCATAGATCATTAATATATATTAATGCTAACTATAAACAATTAAACGAAAATCAATTACTTGAAAATTTTGTACTCTGTATTACAAAAAAAAATATATCAAACAAAAGAAATTTGTTTTGCACTAGTTTATTCGGAATATATTTCTCATAGAAATTTCAGCTATTTCTTAAAATTGAAAGATTTATATGTAAAGCTTTTGGAAAATGCAACCTTTTGCAAGCTTTTCAAAATGCCCCCCGCTTCTTATTTATAAAGTATTGTTAGCATTTCTTCATGGGAAGATGTATATTAATAACCTCTTAATTATCATTCAGCATTTTTATTGCATTTCGCAACACTTTGAAATATATTACATTCCATTAAATATTCAGATATTATAATATTTCCAGCAACATTTAAACCATTCGATTGCTTTCATCAACAACTTCTACTATTCCAGAGGTTAATATCTTTCATGTTACTCAAATGAGTTGATTGTTTTGGAAATTTGTATATAAGAAGTCATGAAAAATTAAGATAATTGTGATAAAAAGTGAAAAAAGTATTAAGTTGTAAAAACTTGGTTCCTTATAAACTTATCTTTCTTAAAACTTATTTTATAACTTATTTAGTTACTAATCTTTCATAATATGATGATTAAATAATATGTGAATGTCATTCAAAATTAAGATTCTGCAGAAAATTTCGTTAATTGAAAAGCCATTAAATGGAAGTTGCATTGAATTTAGACATTGTTATAATGTATTTCTACACAATTCTGTTTACACTACATTACTAAAGTTCCACTTTCATAACTTGATTAATTTAAATTGAAATTCAAAGAAAGACAACAAGCTAGAAGATTACGTTTCGCATGATCTCATACTTCTGTTGTTAAAATTATTATTATTTTATTTTGACATCAAAAAACAGGCATAATTGAATTCATAGCTATCAAACATTAAATCTTCAGGGAGTTTTGAATAAATGGCAAACTTTCAAATAATTGTGAGATTCCTTTTCGAATTCCAATTCTACCAAAAAAAATTTTATACTTTGATTATCGTTGTAAAGCTTAGAAATACATGCGTAACAGGAATGCTGACAACTGGGGAAAGAATTCACAGTAGAAATAAATTCAAAAAAATTAAGTCTGCATTAGCATTAAAACAAAGTTTAAAATATACCTTATTATTCTCTTCATGTAGAAACGAACCCATAATATATTTCCTCTCTTCTTTTTATAGTCTTGAGCGAAACTGAAAGCATTTAAAAGTCCTCTATGGGAAAAAGAAAAGAAACAGAATGAAAAAAAAAATCAAGTATAAATTCCTTTAATTTTCATATGAACATCATTTATATTGCAAGCTATGTAACAACTGAGAATTTAAGAACAATAGCAGCAAAGAAGATCAAACTGCGAGACTGAACGAATGGAACGTACGTGAAGGTCTTTGAAAAAATGTTAAACAAGGAAATGATTTAAAATCAACTGCTGAATCTGCAGTCTCTCGAGAGTTTACATCTGCATTTATCTACCAGGTACTTTGGCCATTATATTAAAATGAAAGGTTTTGGAAGATGATCAAAAATTTTCTTATTGTGTAATGATATCATTTGGAAGAGTTTTAATAATTTAATAGAGACAATAATTAGTGTTTAATATCAGTTTGCAGAGCAAAGGCTTACAAATAAGTGTGAAATAGCAAATTGAGAAAATTAATTGCAGTGAAAATGCAAATATATGTGTTGCTATATCCTTTTTAAGCAATTTTTCTCCCATATACTTTGTAGCTGTTTTAAAATTTTCAATTAAGTTATATAGATTTGCTGATAACCAGTCAAGTTTGATTTGATGTCATAAACTTTGGAACGATATCCACGACAGTTCTAGGAAATAAAGTTGTTTATTATAATAAAGTTATGAGGATTTTGTTACTGGTTTGTTATTAAATGGAAAAGAGACATTTTGTTTCATATTATAGCCAGGATTTGTGCACGGCGAAGTGTTGCTAGTGAATATATCAGAATCATATGGGAGAACTTTAAAAACAATCTTGGCATTACTGACTTATCCATTGGTAGTTTTCAAAAATTCCATTTTTGTTAGAGAATGGTTTGCAAGTGGGAAAAGAATTTTTCCTTTCTTTTAAGAACGAATTTCTTTCTCGACTTTGATTAGTTTTTTTTTATTGATTCTGATCAGATTCAAGGTTAGAGCTCTCACAGAATTTTTGAGATCTAATTTTAGAATTTGGTTTTGAAAAACTAAATGTAGGTTGTTGTTTTTTTGAAAATTTTTTGATCAGCTTACTACAAATTAAAAGAATTATTCTGATGTTTTAAATTCTTATATATTTGAATGTTTCGATGTTCTTCTGAGACAAAGAATTTTAGAGGCTTTTAAAATATTCGTCAGGTTCCATCGAATGGTATAATATTGATAAGTACTGAAGAATAAGGATAGATTTTGTTTTATTTGGTTGATAATGATTCATTTTGATGAAACTATTTCTATTTCCCTTTTGAATAGGAATGGCAGTGCACAAGATGTCGGCCAATTTTGCATTATGAGATTGCAGGTACCAGATTTTTATTAATTCATATCATGGGCATGATTTGCACATCTGACTCACGTGGATTTATTTCGTTAACTCTTCTGACCTACCAAGCCATTTCTTCAACAGTGAACCAACCTCCCAATTTAGGGTTTAGGATAAAAGATGGATCGACAAGGAAAAAAAAGTCAAGTCAACACTTTTGAGACTCTTGGGCCTGCCCTGACACAGAGCTTCTTCACGAAGCACAAGAGCAGCAATAGGTACTCAGGGGCATCGGCAGATCCTGTGTCACTCTTCCCGTATGGGTTTATTGTATCTTAAAAAAATATGTACAAACACTGCCTAAATCGTGACAATGGGTATTTATATAGTGCTTTACTCTTTAGCCCTGTTCCGACGACCTGTGCCCGCCTTGAATCTAACACACTTTCCCCTCTCTTGTGGTTTTCTGGGATTCTTTGATGTCTTACCGAAAATTTGCGGGAAGCTCCCGACTCTGTCCACAGGCGTGGGTGGTCCAACAATGGGCCAGTTGGCAGATTCTCAAGTAAACCACTTTTCAAGAGTGTGGCTCAATAGCTCCAGGACAATACGACTCGCTCGACAATGGCCAGGCCTGACCGAGACAGAAATTAAATCACAACAAACCAATAGTTTAAATTATGTATTCCACTTTAGACACATTCATTTTTAGTTATAAATTATGTATTTTATATTGTATGTGGTTAAATCATTAAATTCCAGATTGACATGGGCCAACAGAGAAAAAGAAAGTTCAAGATACAGGTCAGGAAGAAGAAGTTTACTTTTTTTCGCATTTTTTTTAATATTTAATTTTAAATTAGTCCCCCCCTAGCCTCACATTAGGTTCTTCATGCAAATATGTTGTTTCGCTGTGGTAACTGTGCGGTACTACTACCTAGCCAGAGGCCATGCAAGAAACTTGATGGGGCCACCGAAGAGCAACCCCAAATAGCACAAAGGAACAAACTACACTTGATGACATTGGACCCTTGCAAACAATAAAGAACCCTCTAGAGAAAATGCATATTGGTACAGAAAAAGAATAGAAAAAAACATTACACTACATAGCATTAATTTTTATATTAGGAGAGAGCTAAATACAAAAGCTTTGACAAAATGTCCATAATAGAATATTTGATGATTGGAATTTTTTATAAATTCTTCAACTTTAAGAGACAACCAATTTCTTGGCCATCTAAGTCTGTGTTCTCGCCGTAGTGCACAGGCTCTGATAACGTGATTTATAGATCCTTTTTCGGTGCCATACTGACAAGTCGAACTTTGGTCAAAGAAACATACTTACAGAAAATACACCATGGCCGGTGTGTACTTGGTTAAGATAAAAATCACCCTCAATTCGGTTACCCGAAACGTTTATAAAATGTTGGTAGGTAGCTCTCCTTTTAATGGAATTATTCCATCTCTCCCACCAATCCTTAATTATTAGTTTTTTAGTCTCGTTTCTGAGTTGGATTTTGAACTCATGGAAAGATATTTCTCGGGTTTCTAAGTTTAGAGTTTCCTTGGCTAGTGTGTCTACTTTTTCATTTCCAATATGATCCTGATCCAGATCATTTCAACATCAAGTTCAGTAGCTTTTGCTTTTATATCCAATATTATTTTTTTTTGTTTCACCAACGGCATCTAGGGCCATTAAAGCCGATCTTCAATCAGAAATTATCTTTGCCCCTTTTATTTTGCGTTGAGCGACAAACTCCAAAACATTTCTGATTGCCACCACTTCTGCTATAAAGACAGTTGCATTGTCATTCAATCAAAATTTTCTAGATTCTTTTTCTTGTTCATTTTCGTACCATACAAATGCAACCCCCCCCTCCCTTTTTGATCCATCTGTATATATATATATATATATATATATATATATATATATATATATATATATATATATATATATATATATATATATATATATCATTGCACGCTTTACAAAGATATGCAAATGATTCGGGAACACACTTGAATATATCGATGTTTTTACTGATACGTGGCACAGCATATTGATAATTAGGGTTATGAGGGTTTGGTGTGTCCACAGGCGTCTCTTGATGGGATATTTTTCGGATAGCCACAGTAAAAAAATCTACAGATGCTATCAGGAGAAAATTGAGACTTAAAATCCAGATTATCCATTACTTAAAGCAGAAACCGTAGCAAATCTGCAACCGTATTCAGTTGTCAAATGATATTACACTGTTTTTTCTATGGCTCAGGATGTTTTTTTCCCCCAACAAAACATGGTTTATGCCATCATTTTCCATCCACGATGTCTGTTTATAACGTATTGAGTTATACTTTACTACTGGAAGTACTTTGTTAATGAGTCTTTATAAGTTTTCTGCGTATTTGTCATCACTGTAACTGTCGATGTTTTGCAATATTTTTTTTTTCGTAAACCTGGCAAATTTATGATATGGATAGATTAAGAGAAAGGCAAATATTGACAGAACTCTATTAGAGAAAAAAAAGACTAATAAATAGGTAAAAGTTGTTTTGCTGCTATAATGGAATACATTTTTGAAAATCATAAAAGAATATTACAAATTTTAAAAGCAAATCTAGTTACAAATGAAAAACAAACATTTATTTTAATATTTTTCTCGCTTTAGTTTATATTAGCTCGTAGAAGATTTAAATCTCCTGAATGGGTCTTAGAACATCATTTTTTTAATATCATTGCTACTTTTATACCCGTATTAGTTAATGTCGAAGAAAATATTTACGACGAAATACAGTAGTGTGGGAGCTGCTAACAGTTCTCATAACCTGTATAGTGCCATTGATCACATGGTGCTTTCTCGCCATAACTGGAGGACGAGAGCTTGACGGTGAGACGGCAAGACGTACCGCTCACTTTCGTGTATCTTTTTATGTGTTTTATGTTAGTTAAGTAATGTTTTGTCCCTGTAATCTTAATAAATATATGCCAAAAATTAATGTTGATAGTTGCCTTTCCCCACAACCGCTTTGATTACATTATTGTCTGTGCTCTGAATATTCAGATATTAGATTTTCTAATATTATAAATCTATTTCAAACACCCAGATAAATTTACATAGGAATAATATGAAAAAAAATATGATAATAGACATGAAACTAATGAAGCATTTTGTTTATATAAAGCATTTTAAAAGTACTTAGTTACCCTAGAGTGAAAAAGGCATCATTCAGATAATCTCCTCTAGTGACAACTTTCGGAAACCGTTTTCTCAGGAAGTCGCCTTGATCTTCCAAATTTTCTAGATGGAATTTTACTTGCATCAGAAATATTGAATTCTTTAACTATAAAAATACTAAAAATTTTTTAAAAATTCCAATTCAAGTACAACTGCACATTAACAATTATCGAAATAGCATGGCTATTACGGATATTTTAGTTCAGTTACATTAACATCCTGTTTTAAAGCAACAATAGGGCTGTATTGGGGCGAGCCTCGTGATTTTAAACCGCGGTCAGATGACGAGGACGACATCTGTGCTGACAAGTGAATGGCTAAAATATTCCAGTTAAATGGTGGACCGCTGTAGCCTGATGGTAAGGTCTCGACTTCGGAATCGAAGAGTTTCGGGCTCGAGACGCGATTCCATCGTGTAATCGGGTCTGGCGCATGTTAAATCCATCGGAGCCAAACCTCTCCTGCTTGTGTGATGTGGAAATTTGGTGAAGGGGTGCCAGATCAGATATCGTCCTCATCATTTGGCCGCGGATCAAAATTACGAGCTTCGTCCCAAAATAGCTCTAGTGTTGTTTAAAAAAATTGCCTTTAATATAACCGAAAATAAACCAGATAAATGATAAGAATAGCCGACATTTATGTTGTATTTACTCCAAATATTACGTAAGATAATTTCTATATAATGATGTTCATTAGATTGATTTTGTTTATGAAATGTTCGGCAATCACTCTTCAACAGAAGCTTCAATAATATAAACCGGATTTGCTGCCGTGAAAGATAGAAAGACATGAAGACCAGGAAAGAAAGTGAAAAGTGTCTGATTTTTTTTTCCACATGATGAAGACGTTAACAATGCTAATCATTTTATCAGAGCATGTTTAATTGCTAAATGTTACGAAATGTAATGCGAGCACACTACAGTAATTCAGTGATAACGAAAAGATTAATATACAAAGTCTTTACAAGAAAATATACTAACAATTTTTGATGTTTTATGAAGGAGATATATTTTAAAGAAAATGCTACAGGTGACGTTTGGCTATCTTTACAAAAATATAAAAAATTCTATAGAAAAAAGCGTACTTTATATTAAGTATATGAACTAATATTACAATTTATTTTACTTTTTAAGAGCCATTGAAGCCAATAAAGTGGAGTATAAATTTCAATCTTTGTTTCTTTTCTTACTAATTCAATTTATAAATTTATATTTCATTATAACAAAGTTTTTTATATGAAACGAAAACACTTTGTTAAATAGAAATTCGTTTTTTATTCGCATTTTAACAATTAAACAACGGAAGATCTTTGATGTAAAAAAGAAGAATGGGCGAAAAGAATTTATTGGGCGATTCCTTCTAGAATTCCTGAATCCATAATTCATTTTCCTTAGACCAGTTGAGGTTAAGTAAATATTTCTCTAAAGGTTTAAAATATACCATAGCTATTGGTGTAACTTACTTATTGATGAGAAATAAAACAAGCAAGTATGAAAGATGATGGCCCAGCATAAATTAATGACTTTGATACCATGGACACAATCTATTTCCTTTCCATCAGATGCCTTACGGACCAGAATTGTTTTACCGTTAGTAACAAAGCAAAAACATTTGAAAAACTTGTTAATTTTCTTCATTATTCCTAAAAAAAAAAGGAAGAAAAATTTAAAAATAACAAAAATAAGAAAAATTTTTTGTTATAAAATGAGGTTTTAGTAATACCTTTAAATAATACAGGGTGATTCAAAACTTACCTTTCAAACTTCGTGGAGAGATAGGGAATATCTCCGGAATACACATAGGAAAGTATGTCCGCAAACGTCATCTGCATGGACAAAATGGGCAAGTGAATTGAACACAAGGAAACAGTAAAGTGAAGCGTTGACGAATGGGATCTTTATTCTAACAAAGTAAAGTACATTCGTTACCAGTAAGTGCTTCACAGTAGGTTTGCGACTATTTACACGAACTACGGTATTACAAATTTGCGACTATTTACACGAACACGGGATTCACAGCGCCATTGCATCGAGCACCGAACATTTTCAAAAACACCTGACATATCACAGACAAATCCTGTAATATACCCGCTGCCGAGATATGTGGTATCAACATGACGGAACTCCAGACCATAGCACAATTGTTGCGAACCCGAATACCTGAACCAAATTGCGAATACCTGAATCGAACATTCTGAACTTAATGGATCGGCAGAGGTGCACTAATCACTTGACCACCCAGGTCACTTTATTTATCGTCCATGGATTTCTTTTTGTACTGGTCCTTGAAAGACCATGTGTATGAGATCCCAGTCGACAGTGAAATGGACCTTGCTGCTCGAATAGTGGCGGCAGAAGGCATTGCCCGCTCTATGCCAGGCGTTTTTGAAAATGTTCGGTCGTCAATGCAACGGCGCTGTGAATCTTGTGTTCGTGTAAATGTTCATAATTTTGAATACCTCCTATGAACTTGACTTTACTTTGTTGGAATAAAAGGCGCATTCATTGCCACTTAACTATAATGTTTCCTTGTGTTCACCTCATTTTGTCCATGCAGATGACGTTTGCGGACATACTTTCCTATGTGAAATCAATGTTTTGCGATGTTCCCTACCTCCCCAAGAAATTTGAACGATAAGTTTTGAAACTCCCTGTATAAATAATAATTATAAAAATAATTAACCTAAATAATACTTCCAGTAAAATTTCTGAGGATCAAAATAAGCGTAAATATACAAGGAGAAATACTCTAAATAATTCCACTCTCACAAATAATCACTTGATGAAAATTGGTTAAAAAAGTGCAATTTAGTAAATTAAGCTGAAAGTTACAATTATACTTTTTCGCCAATTTCTCTTAAGTGCTGATGGAGCCTTCTTTTTGGAAACATTAAACTGTTCATTTCTTATGTGCTTTCTCTCACAATGAGATACATATTTAAAGAGTTTTTAAATAAATCGAATACATCTCTGATAAGAACTTTTTTATAAATTTTAAGAAGGCGGTGAAATTCGAATCCCTCTCTGAATGAGATTTCTGAAATGTTTTAGAATTTTATATCTAGGGCTGGGTGATGACCGAATTTCATCATCGCGATATATCGTCCAACGCATATCAATATTTTTCGATATAGCGTGATATCATTATTTATTTATAGCTATTATAAGTTATAAATGACAACTTTTAACATACTGACTGATCAGAAGGCTCCAAATAAAAGGAAGTTTCAATTTATATCATAAAATTGTTTGCTTTCTTTTGAATAAAAATAGTTAGAAAACAATTGTATTAAAACTTCTTTAATAAAATGTGTCAATGCCAAATCAAAGTCTGGATGCTACAATTTATAAAAATGCGTTTAAAATTTTTCTCTTTTTACTGATACCTTAAAAAAAAATTCAGTTTCTTTCATTCAACATAAAAAAAGGAAAACGACATAATAATGCCTTTAACAAGTAAAATTAAGTAGTTTTAATAAATTATGAATTAAAAATCTGATGTCTTGAAAAAAAATAAATTTTAGCTTCTTGAAAAAATAATTAAAGCTTCTTGAAAAAATAATTAAAGCTTCTTTTTTTATGAGAGTAAGTTTGAGTGCGAAAATGTGAGATGCGAATAAAATTGTGAATTTAATCTGAATGAATGATTTTTGCTTTTATTTCGGAAGATGAATATTTAGCGATTAAACAAAGGACAGTCAACGACCTTCTGATAACCGCAATTTTTTTTTCCATAATGGTATCATTCAGTTAGGGAACCGAAAGCAGTTTATTTCAAAATGACATGCTGAAAAAAAGTACTTTTATATATTAGAACAAGACATTATTCATAGAAATATTAACAAAAATTATGTATGAAGATGAAAAAGAATGAAGAACAACAAAAATAAACAAAAACCGATAACCAAAACGAAAACGGAAATTAATTGTGAATATCGATTTATTGTACCGCGATTCATCATCAACTATTATTCATGATCATGATTTCAATAAATCGATATTTTTCGAAAATTGACATCAAAAAACGATTTTTCATAAACATCGATTTTTTTTCGATAAATCGAAAATTGGCACAGCCCTATTTATATCATATAAATAATAATAAATGAAATGTATTCTATCACAAAAATTTCTTTCAGTTAAAAGCATTCTGATTAAAACGCATTAAATTTACATCATTCAAATATATTCACGAATGATGTAACCGAATGATTCACCTGATGTCATTTAAATCTGGCTACCTGAAGGGGAATTAGAGATTCGAATAATATTTTTTACATAAGCGCAATTACAAAGAAGAGAATAATTTATAAACCTGAGTTATCTTAAAGATATCCTGATAGAATCCTTCATTTAATCAAAGAAATTTATGAATGCATTCTCATTATTAAGCCACTGAATATATAATAGTATAAATTAAAATTTATATTAAAATCGATTTCCTCATTTTACATTTTAGTATTGTTTAACTACTGACTAGTAAAAGAAATTTTATTTGCAAACAATGATTGCCGTTGGCTTGTGAAAGATTCAAACTGATTGAACTTTTCAACAATCAAATTTAATATAGTCTTAATGGATAAAAAAAAAACATTATTTAAACAAAAATGGAAGCATAAGTCATGTTAAATTAGAATTGCCTGAGCTGAAAATAAATTTAATATTTAGCCAATTACGATTTTCTAAAGGTCTTTACAGCTTGCGCGTGAAGTGTAGATCACTATATACAAAAATGAGGTTCCGGTTACTCAAAATGCAGAAATTGTTAATCAACTACGGATATGTTACAATTTTTTTTAATATTTTGAAAATTATTTTTGTGCTTATGCATAATTTTTTTGGATTCCTACATTTTAACATATCATCTTTGTCGTTATACAAAGATTTCACTTTTTTTTTCAAATTCGTTACAGTCGTTAACAATTCACTTTTTTCCCGTACTCATGTTTAAAAATTACACAAAATAAATGTATAAATAACACAAAAATATTAAATTTGTGTTATTTATACATTTATTTCGTGATTTTCATATATTTTTGGATTTCTAGGCCCCAAATTCAAATTTATCAAAATGTAAGAAAAATTTCTCTTTTACCTTGTCATTCCGGGATCTTCTAAATGAGATAGAATCGAGGTATTCCAAGGGGAATTAGATAACATAAACATCGAAATATTTAATCCAAGTATTCTCAATTTTATCATCATTTTTATTTGTAGGACGAAGACACAGGCACAGATAATTATATACAAATATTTACATATTTCATTTTACGTGCACTAATTCTTTATAAAACACGCAACCATAGTTGGTTCCATCATACGTACTTCATCAATCCAAACTCAAATCTCAATATACATCTGTTGCTCTGTGGGTTCATGGGAAATTTTTTCCTGACGTCACGAGCGCGCATGAGCAAAGGGGTTACATTATTAGGGTTAGGTCAGGAATTCCAACAATATAATATGATAATTTTCTTTTAGAACGTGTAAACAATTTTCGGAAAATATATACAGTACACTCCCGATTATCCGCGGAATTGGGTGGCGCGGCCGCCGCGGATAACAAAAATCGCGGATAATCCGAAAAAAGCTAAAAACGGGTATTACAAAAGAGGAAACAGTCATTCCAACTTTGAAAAATCGTTTTATGTACAATAAAACGTAAAATAAACAGCAGGAAATGTTTAACTAACGCTTATATTTTAGTATATCACTCAAAACTAACCTAAAATGCATTTTGTTAATGAAAACAGAAAAGTGCTTTGTACTTAAGAGGGGCGTCAAGGATACACAGAAAAATGAATACATATGTACTGTTTTAATACTGTAATGTATTATGTAATTACAAAAGCATAACTGTAAAACTACACCTTTTTTGAAGAAATCAGTCATTTGTGTTTGCTTCTTGCTTTGGAAGCATTTTCTCTTTGCTTGGAAGCAAAAAAAAAAAAAAAACTTAGTGTGCGGCAGGCGCGGATAATCGGGAGTCTACTATATTACTTTCCAAGAGAGCGTCAAACGCTCATAAGACTCATTTAATATTGTAAACACTATTATAATCACAGTTCCGAAAAATGTTAGGAAGTAAATTTTATACAATAAATTGATTCAGAAAAAAAAATCCATAAAGGGAAAACAATTCGGGATAATAATTAATTCATTACATTAATTAATTCTGTTAATTAGTTTGTCGACGGAAACCTGTGTCATTTTTATTGACAACAATTTCGTGAAGATGCGATAATAAGTAGCAAATTACTGAAATGCCACCTCCCCCTTTTTTTGTAATCAACTATATCATAAAAAAAAATGTAATTAGTAGCAAATGCGTTGGTTTGAGGAAACCTGTTCTAGAAGAACAAAACTTTTAAATTGTCGCTCCTCTGTTTCTTTCAAGCCTTTTTCCTTCCATATCCTTTTGTAAATCACAGCGATAATTTATTTCAGATATCTCACTTTTTTTAGATGTATTTTACCTTTCAACTAATCTCTAGATTAAAGAATTTCATCAAAATTTCCTATTTCTGCACATTACCTTTGTTACTATTATTTGGTGTTGCATCATATATATATCTAAAAAAAGAACTTCTATTTGCGTTGCAAGTTCTTATTCAGTTCTTATAAAACCATATTGTATTACTTAGAATCTCGTTTAAGGTTTTGGGTATTATCATACAAGCATTTCTTCAAAACTTTTGGATCTGATGATTTTCAAAAAATTGCTCTCTTAAAAAAAATCACTAGGCATTATGCATTTTTTTAAAATGGTAAGTCTTTCTGAATTGTTAAAAATTGACCATCATGTTTCTAAAGATCTTCATAGAATAGAATCTGATAAATTATTATTATGGAAAGAGAGGATATAAAGAGTTTCTTGACAGATAAAAGAGACGAGAGCTTGAAGCCATAAAAGTCACAACATCTTAAATTCCATAATCTTTTAAGTATCAGTTTTATAATTTTATGAAATTATTTTGTTTAAATATTTCAAAATCGTCACCATACCATCATTAAAACAATTTTGGAACTTTTTCATCCTGTTTACTCCATTTATTGCTTTCTTTGAATGTTTCACACCTTTTACTTCACTTTCCTTTGCATTTCTTTCACAGAAATATTCAAAAGCAGTTATTAAGCTTCCTGCTACGGAGAAAGCTACAAAGCACATGAGTATACATCTGAAATTAAAACAATTTAAAAAATAATTTGAAGTAATAAATGAGGATGATGAACAATTATATGTGTACTCGAATAAATATAATAAAAAATTTTAAAAGACTTTTCTTACATTACTATGAAAAATGGAAATATTTTTATTATTTCTTATAAATACAAGAATCTTCTTACACGGGCATTTCTATGGGCAGATTTCACTCATGTTATAAATTATGGAAGGGGGTCCAGACGGGTGGGGGAGTTAAATGGATTCTCTTGAACAGACCTTGACAAATCAGAAGATTTATTGCATCGGGTTTCTCATGCTTATAAGCACATGAACAAAGAGAAACATAGCAAATATATAATTCCACAATTATTTTTCCGGGTATAAGGTGGATAGTAAAACAGATGTTAATTAAAATGTCGAGATACACTATTTTTTATGCATCTCTATATACAATGTGGTCAAAATTAAAACACTCCTACTCTGAGCTCTTTATACAGCGAAAAACTCAGTATAAAGACTCCAAAATTGTTGAACATACTATTCAAGACATGTGGAAAAGGATTGTGCTAAAAAATTAACTGATAAACACTGATAGATGGCGCTGTGAAACAAAAATTATGCTGAAAAGACTCAAAATACTCATTTGTAACACATTCTATTCGAACGTATCAAACTTTCAATCACAAGGGCCTCGTCGATGCAGGGGAAATTGCTCAATATGGTTCCCTTCTCTCAGATCGTAAAATATGCATTATGTGGACAGCTTATTCAACTTCTGATCGTAATGGGTCGATTGAAATGCTTCTCACATACAGAGTGATACTGTCTTTCAGATCCGCCAATGTTATCAAACGTAATAAATAAACAAGATTTATTTAAGTATCCCCAAAGTCAAAAATCACAGGAATTAAGATGTGTTGAACGAGGTGGTTAGGTTGCCGGAAACGCAGGACCAATTACTCTATCATCCGTCAAATGTGACAACTGCTGTATACAGAGTCCAATGTGTAAAGGTACTTCATCTTGCATAAAAGTAACTGAATCAAGCCATTGGAGTACAACAAAATGTTCGAGCATGTTTTGGTACCTGCTGGTCCTTTGTATAAATTCTCCAGTCGACGAAACTCTCGAAGTGCAGCTGCAGCATTTCTTTTGTTTTCATAAAACAGCTTCAAAAGCAAAGAGCGAAGCCATTACTGATTAGAATGACATTTTCCCAGCTTTATCCCTTTTACAACAATCTTTATCTCTTTTGCAAAGCAAGGGTTTATGCAAATTTTTGTGCTTACAGTGTGAAATTGCAGTTACAATGGCAGTTTCAGTTTCTTCACTTTTTCATCTTTTTTTTTTTTTTCCATATCAGCAATAGAAACTAGAAAGAAAAAATTCCATACCGCATGTGTGTATTTTTTGTGATTATCGGTGTCTTTTCAGCATATTTTCTGTTCTACAGCACCATCTATCCGTGTTTCTGGAATTGATTTTTTTAGCGCAATCCTTTTCCCCATGTCTTGAATGTCAATTTTGGAATCTTTACACTGAGTAGTTCGCTACATAAAGTAGGGGTGTTTTAATTTGACCACCTTGTATATCTTTCGTAAAGAAGGAAGTAAAATTGAATACTGACTGGGTAATAGCCAAACAAATTTTTCTTAAATGTTAATTAAAAATAGAAATATATTCAATCAAAAATATAATTTCAAGAAGGAAAATTCTTTTTGAAATCACAAGATCACAAAAATATCTTGTGCGAGATAGGCGTAGTAAACTGTAAGAAAAGAATATAGTTACATCATGCATATAGCTTCAGATGTCAACGCTTTTGGAGTCTGGTCTATCCTGACGGTAGTATTAGAAACTGAAAGTAGTTTATCTAAAAATAAAAATAAAATCTCTCTTATTACATCCAAAATTTTCCATCTAGTATTAATACAGTGCAAATACATATTAATACAGTTTTTGATAGAATCTTACGCAACAGGACTGTCGATTGAAAGTAATCATGAAGATTCTATGTTAAATAAATTTCCATTGGAAAGGGGATAGCTTGGGTTGAGGAACTCAGATGCGGAGAAATACGGTGTATTAATAATTTAAATTTTGGATGTATGTTATTTAATACAATAAAGCCCTCTTGCCAAGCCTTTTCATAAAAATAATCTGTAAACTTTCAGCGTTACTTATATACTAGTAAGTTGCCGTTGATGAATAGTATCAAAACTGTATATATGATAATATGTGCGTCTATTAAAGATGAAGGCTAAATCGGGAATATTTTTTTAATTAATAATTTAAAATTTAAATAAAAATTTAAATTTTAAAAAAATTAAAACATAAATTATTTTTATACTTAAAAAACAACTCATTTGTATGATATTCGAATCATAGTTAAAATTTAAATTTTAAACAGAATAATTTAAATTATTATTTTGTTTAAAAATTAAAATTGAATTTAAATGGTGATAAATAATAACTATAAGATTTTTATTTACAAAATTCTAAAATTTATTTCAACAGTCATTAATTTTTAAACATATATTTACAAAAACCAAAATTATATCTATCGTAAAATCATTGGAAACAAAATATATTTTGACATCGTCCACAATTAATAAGTAAAGTCCATGTACCTTCATAAAAGCTTTGTTTCTTTAGGAGATGTCTTTAAAAACAAATCTCGAATTTATAAACTTATTGAGTGGAATTTCAATCACTGGCGGTCTCTCTTGGTACCGTCAAGACAAGTACATTGTAGTAATCGGTCACCAGTCGCTCCTCAATGTTTGGATGTTAAAGCATTTGGCGGCATTCCACTGGAAAGATCAAGCTAGCTCTAATCTTGTCTCTTCTTTGAATAATGAAGTTTTACACACGCGCAGCGACAGATGCATGACAATTTTCATTCATGGCTCGCCAAGCGGCGGAAAACCAGACTTTAAAATTCCCTTGACAATGCAGAAATACTGAGAAGGGTGATGAATCGCTCGTCAACCCTTTGATGTCCCTGCATTTGGTGACATTCACTAGAAAGGTCAAGCCGTTCCGATTCTGGTCTCTTCTTCAATAATGAAATTTTCCTCACACGCAGCGAGAGATGCATGACACATTTTATTCATTTCTCGCCAAGCGGCGGAAAACAAGGTTTTAAAATTCACTTGAAAAGGCAGAAATACTGAGAAGGGTGATGAATCGCTCGTCAACCCTTTAATGTCCCGGCATTTGGTGACATTACACTAGAAAGGTCAAGCCGTTCCGATTCTGGTCTCTTCTTCAATAATGAAATTTTCCTCACACGCAGCGAGAGATGCATGACACATTTTATTCATTTCTCGCCAAGCGGCGGAAAACAAGGTTTTAAAATTCACTTGAAAAGGTAGAAATACTGAGAAGGGTGATGAATCGCTCGTCAACCCTTTAATGTCCCAAATTTGTTGACATTCACTAGAAAGGTGAAGCCGTTCCGATTCTGGTCTCTTCTTAAAAAATGAAATTTTCCTCACACGCAGCGAGAGATGCATGACACATTTCATTCATGGCTCGCCAAGCGGCGGAAAACAAGGTTTTAAAATTCACTTGAAAAGGCAGAAATACTGAGAAGGGTGATGAATCGCTCGTCAACCCTTTAATGTCCCGGCATTTGGTGACATTCACTAGAAAGGTCAAGCCGTTCCGATTCTGGTCTCTTCTTCAATAATGAAATTTTCCTCACACGCAGCGAGATATGCATGACACATTTTATTCATTTCTCGCCAAGCGGCGGAAAACAAGGTTTTAAAATTCACTTGAAAAGGCAGAAATACTGAGAAGGGTGATGAATCGCTCGTCAACCCTTTAATGTCCCGGCATTTGGTGACATTTCACTAGAAAGGACAAGCCGTTCCGATTCTGGTCTCTTCTTCAATAATGAAATTTTCCTCACACGCAGCGAGAGATGCATGACACATTTCATTCATGGCTCGCCAAGCGGCGGAAAACAAGGTTTTAAAATTCACTTGAAAAGGCAGAAATACTGAGAAGGGTGATGAATCGCTCGTCAACCCTTTAATGTCCCGGCATTTGGTGACATTCACTAGAAAGGTCAAGCCGTTCCGATTCTGGTCTCTTCTTCAATAATGAAATTTTCCTCACACGCAGCGAGAGATGCATGACACATTTCATTCATGGCTCGCCAAGCGGCGGGAAACAAGGTTTTAAAATTCACTTGAAAAGGTAGAAATACTGAGAAGGGTGATGAATCGCTCGTCAACCCTTTAATGTCCCGGCATTTGGTGACATTCACTAGAAAGGTCAAGCCGTTCCGATTCTGGTCTCTTCTTCAATAATGAAATTTTCCTCACACGCAGCGAGAGATGCATGACACATTTTATTCATTTCTCGCCAAGCGGCGGAAAACAAGGTTTTCAAATTCACTTGAAAAGGCAGAAATACTGAGAAGGGTGATGAATCGCTCGTCAACCCTTTAATGTCCCGGCATTTGGTGACATTCACTAGAAAGGTCAAGCCGTTCCGATTCTGGTCTCTTCTTCAATAATGAAATTTTCCTCACACGCAGCGAGAGATGCATGACACATTTTATTCATTTCTCGCCAAGCGGTGGAAAACAAGGTTTTAAAATTCACTTGAAAAGGCAGAAATACTGAGAAGGGTGATGAATCGCTCGTCAACCCTTTAATGTCCCGGCATTTGGTGACATTCACTAGAAAGGTCAAGCCGTTCCGATTCTGGTCTCTTCTTCAATAATGAAATTTTCCTCACACGCAGCGAGAGATGCATGACACATTTCATTCATGGCTCGCCAAGCGGCGGAAAACAAGGTTTTAAAATTCACTTGAAAAGGCAGAAATACTGAGAAGGGTGATGAATCGCTCGTCAACCCTTTAATGTCCCGGCATTTGGTGACATTCACTAGAAAGGTTAAGCCGTTCCGATTCTGGTCTCTTCTTCAAAAATGAAATTTCCCTCACACGCAGCGAGAAATGCATGACACATTTCATTCATGGCTCGCCAAGCGGCGGAAAACAAGGTTTTAAAATTCACTTGAAAAGGCAGAAATACTGAGAAGGGTGATGAATCGCTCGTCAACCCTTTAATGTCCCGGCATTTGGTGACATTCACTAGAAAGGTCAAGCCGTTCTGATTCTGGTCTCTTCTTCAATAATGAAATTTTCCTCACACGCAGCGAGAGATGCATGACACATTTTATTCATTTCTCGCCAAGCGGCGGAAAACAAGGTTTTAAAATTCACTTGAAAAGGCAGAAATACTGAGAAGGGTGATGAATCGCTCGTCAACCCTTTAATGTCCCGGCATTTGGTGACATTAACTAGAAAGGTCAAGCCGTTCCGATTCTGGTCTCTTCTTCAATAATGAAATTTTCCTCACACGCAGCGAGAGATGCATGACACATTTTATTCATTTCTCGCCAAGCGGCAGAAAACAAGGTTTTAATATTCACTTGAAAAGGCAGAAATACTGAGAAGGGTGATGAATCGCTCGTCAACCCTTTAATGTCCCGGCATTTGGTGACATTCACTAGAAAGGTCAAGCCATTCCGATTCTGGTCTCTTCTTCAATAATGAAATTTTCCTCACACGCAGCGAGAGATGCATGACACATTTTATTCATTTCTCGCCAAGAGGCGGAAAACAAGGTTTTAAAATTCACTTGAAAAGGTAGAAATACTGAGAAGGGTGATGAATCGCTCGTCAACCCTTTAATGTCCCTTCATTTGTTGACATTCACTAGAAAGGTCAAGCCGTTCCGATTCTGGTCTCTTCTTCAAAAATGAAATTTTCCTCACACGCAGCAAGAGATGCATGACACATTTCATTCATGGCTCGCCAAGCGGCGGAAAACAAGGTTTTAAAATTCACTTGAAAAGGCAGAAATACTGAGAAGGGTGATGAATCGCTCGTCAACCCTTTAATGTCCCGGCATTTGGTGACATTCGCTAGAAAGGTCAAGCCGTTCCGATTCTGGTCTCTTCTTCAATAATGAAATTTTCCTCACACGCAGCGAGAGATGCATGACACATTTTATTCATTTCTCGCCAAGCGGCGGAAAACAAGGTTTTAAAATTCACTTGAAAAGGCAAAAATACTGAGAAGGGTGATGAATCGCTCGTCAACCATTTAATGTCCCGGCATTTGGTGACATTCGCTAGAAAGGTCAAGCCGTTCCGATTCTGGTCTCTTCTTCAATAATGAAATTTTCCTCACACGCAGCGAGAGATGCATGACACATTTTATTCATTTCTGGCCAAGCGGCGGAAAACAAGGTTTTAAAATTCACTTGAAAAGGCAGAAATACTGAGAAGGGTGATGAATCGCTCGTCAACCCTATAATGTCCCGGCATTTGGTGACATTACACTAGAAAGGTCAAGCCGTGCCGATTCTGGTCTCTTCTTCAATAATGAAATTTTCCTCACACGCAGCGAGAGATGCATGACACATTTCATTCATGGCTCGCCAAGCGGCGGAAAACAAGGTTTTAAAATTCACTTGAAAAGGCAGAAATACTGAGAAGGGTGATGAATCGCTCGTCAACCCTTTAATGTCCCGGCATTTGGTGACATTCACTAGAAAGGTCAAGCCGTTCCGATTCTGGTCTCTTCTTCAATAATGAAATTTTCCTCACACGCAGCGAGAGATGCATGACACATTTTATTCATTTCTCGCCAAGCGGCGGAAAACAAGGTTTTAAAATTCATTTGAAAAGGCAGAAATACTGAGAAGGGTGATGAATCGCTCGTCAACCCTTTAATGTCCCGGCATTTGGTGACATTCACTAGAAAGGTCAAGCCGTTCCGATTCTGGTCTCTTCTTCAATAATGAAATTTTCCTCACACGCAGCGAGAGATGCATGACACATTTTATTCATTTCTCGCCAAGCGGCGGAAAACAAGGTTTTAAAATTCACTTGAAAAGGCAGAAATACTGAGAAGGGTGATGAATCGCTCGTCAACCCTATAATGTCCCGGCATTTGGTGACATTTCACTAGAAAGGTCAAGCCGTTCCGATTCTGGTCTCTTCTTCAATAATGAAATTTTCCTCACACGCAGCGAGAGATGCATGACACATTTCATTCATGGCTCGCCAAGCGGCGGAAAACAAGGTTTTCAAATTCACTTGAAAAGGCAGAAATACTGAGAAGGGTGATGAATCGCTCGTCAACCCTTTAATGTCCCGGCATTTGGTGACATTCACTAGAAAGGTCAAGCCGTTCCGATTCTGGTCTCTTCTTCAATAATGAAATTTTCCTCACACGCAGCGAGAGATGCATGACACATTTTATTCATTTCTCGCCAAGCGGCGGAAAACAAGGTTTTAAAATTCACTTGAAAAGGCAGAAATACTGAGAAGGGTGATGAATCGCTCGTCAACCCTTTAATGTCCCGGCATTTGGTGACATTTCACTAGAAAGGACAAGCCGTTCCGATTCTGGTCGCTTCTTCAATAATGAAATTTTCCTCACACGCAGCGAGAGATGCATGACACATTTCATTCATGGCTCGCCAAGCGGCGGAAAACAAGGTTTTAAAATTCACTTGAAAAGGCAGAAATACTGAGAAGGGTGATGAATCGCTCGTCAACTCTTTAATGTCCCGGCATTTGGTGACATTCACTAGAAAGGTCAAGCCGTTCCGATTCTGGTCTCTTCTTCAATAATGAAATTTTCCTCACACGCAGCGAGAGATGCATGACACATTTCATTCATGGCTCGCCAAGCGGCGGAAAACAAGGTTTTAAAATTCACTTGAAAAGGCAGAAATACTGAGAAGGGTGATGAATCGCTCGTCAACCCTTTAATGTCCCGGCATTTGGTGACATTCACTAGAAAGGTCAAGCCGTTCCGATTCTGGTCTCTTCTTCAATAATGAAATTTTCCTCACACGCAGCGAGAGATGCATGACACATTTTATTCATTTCTCGCCAAGCGGCGGAAAACAAGGTTTTAAAATTCACTTGAAAAGGCAGAAATACTGAGAAGGGTGATGAATCGCTCGTCAACCCTTTAATGTCCCGGCATTTGGTGACATTCACTAGAAAGGTCAAGCCGTTCCGATTCTGGTCTCTTCTTCAATAATGAAATTTTCCTCACACGCAGCGAGAGATGCATTACACATTTCATTCATGGCTCGCCAAGCGGCGGAAAACAAGGTTTTCAAATTCACTTGAAAAGGCAGAAATACTGAGAAGGGTGATAAATCGCTCGTCAACCCTTTAATGTCCCGGCATTTGATACATTCACTAGAAAGGTCAAGCCGTTCCGATTCTGGTCTCTTCTTCAAAAATGAAATTTTCCTCACACGCAGCGAGAGATGCATGACACATTTCATTCATGGCTCGCCAAGCGACGGAAAACAAGGTTTTAAAATTCACTTGAAAAGGCAGAAATACTGAGAAGGGTGATGAATCGCTCGTCAACCCTTTAATGTCCCGGTATTTGGTGACATTCACTAGAAAGGTCAAGCCGTTCCGATTCTGGTCTCTTCTTCAATAATGAAATTTTCCTCACACGCAGCGAGAGATGCATGACACATTTTATTCATTTCTCGCCAAGCGGCGGAAAACAAGGTTTTAAAATTCACTTGAAAAGGCAGAAATACTGAGAAGGGTGATGAATCGCTCGTCAACCCTTTAATGTCCCGGCATTTGGTGACATTTCACTAGAAAGGACAAGCCGTTCCGATTCTGGTCTCTTCTTCAATAATGAAATTTTCCTCACACGCAGCGAGAGATGCATGACACATTTCATTCATGGCTCGCCAAGCGGCGGAAAACAAGGTTTTAAAATTCACTTGAAAAGGCAGAAATACTGAGAAGGGTGATGAATCGCTTGTCAACTCTTTAATGTCCCGGCATTTGGTGACATTCACTAGAAAGGTCAAGCCGTTCCGATTCTGGTCTCTTCTTTAATAATGAAATTTTCCTCACACGCAGCGAGAGATGCATGACACATTTCATTCATGGCTCGCCAAGCGGCGGAAAACAAGGTTTTAAAATTCACTTGAAAAGGCAGAAATACTGAGAAGGGTGATGAATCGCTCGTCAACCCTTTAATGTCCCGGCATTTGGTGACATTCACTAGAAAGGTCAAGCCGTTCCGATTCTGGTCTCTTCTTCAATAATGAAATTTTCCTCACACGCAGCGAGAGATGCATGACACATTTTATTCATTTCTCGCCAAGCGGCGGAAAACAAGGTTTTAAAATTCACTTGAAAAGGCAGAAATACTGAGAAGGGTGATGAATCGCTCGTCAACCCTTTAATGTCCCGGCATTTGGTGACATTCACTAGAAAGGTCAAGCCGTTCCGATTCTGGTCTCTTCTTCAATAATGAAATTTTCCTCACACGCAGCGAGAGATGCATGAAACATTTTATTCATTTCTCGCCAAGCGGCGGAAAACAAGGTTTTAAAATTCACTTGAAAAGGCAGAAATACTGAGAAGGGTGATGAATCGCTCGTCAACCCTTTAATGTCCCGGCATTTGGTGACATTTCACTAGAAAGGACAAGCCGTTCCGATTCTGGTCTCTTCTTCAATAATGAAATTTTCCTCACACGCAGCGAGAGATGCATGACACATTTCATTCATGGCTCGCCAAGCGGCGGAAAACAAGGTTTTAAAATTCACTTGAAAAGGCAGAAATACTGAGAAGGGTGATGAATCGCTCGTCAACTCTTTAATGTCCCGGCATTTGGTGACATTCACTAGAAAGATCAAGCCGTTCCGATTCTGGTCTCTTCTTCAATAATGAAATTTTCCTCACACGCAGAGAGAGAAGCATGACACATTTTATTCATTTCTCGCCAAGCGGCGGAAAACAAGGTTTTAAAATTCACTTGAAAAGGCAGAAATACTGAGAAGGGTGATGAATCGCTCGTCAACCCTTTAATGTCCCGGCATTTGGTGACATTCACTAGAAAGGTCAAGCCGTTCCGATTCTGGTCTCTTCTTCAATAATGAAATTTTCCTCACACGCAGCGAGAGATGCATGACACATTTCATTCATGGCTCGCCAAGCGGCGGAAAACAAGGTTTTAAAATTCACTTGAAAAGGCAGAAATACTGAGAAGGGTGATGAATCGCTCGTCAACTCTTTAATGTCCCGGCATTTGGTTACATTCACTAGAAAGGTCAAGCCGTTCCGATTCTGGTCTCTTCTTCAATAATGAAATTTTCCTCACACGCAGCGAGAGAAGCATGACACATTTTATTCATTTCTCGCCAAGCGGCGGAAAACAAGGTTTTAAAATTCACTTGAAAAGGCAGAAATACTGAGAAGGGTGATGAATCGCTCGTCAACCCTTTAATGTCCCGGCATTTGGTGACATTCACTAGAAAGGTCAAGCCGTTCCGATTCTGGTCTCTTCTTCAATAATGAAATTTTCCTCACACGCAGCGAGAGATGCATGACACATTTTATTCATTTCTCGCCAAGCGGTGGAAAACAAGGTTTTAAAATTCACTTGAAAAGGCAGAAATACTGAGAAGGGTGATGATTCGCTCGTCAACCCTTTAATGTCCCGGCATTTGGTGACATTCACTAGAAAGGTCAAGCCGTTCCGATTCTGGTCTCTTCTTCAATAATGAAATTTTCCTCACACGCAGCGAGAGATGCATGACACATTTCATTCATGGCTCGCCAAGCGGCGGAAAACAAGGTTTTCAAATTCACTTGAAAAGGCAGAAATACTGAGAAGGGTGATGAATCGCTCGTCAACCCTTTAATGTCCCGGCATTTGATACATTCACTAGAAAGGTCAAGCCGTTCCGATTCTGGTCTCTTCTTCAAAAATGAAATTTTCCTCACACGCAGCGAGAGATGCATGACACATTTCATTCATGGCTCGCCAAGCGGCGGAAAACAAGGTTTTAAAATTCACTTGAAAAGGCAGAAATACTGAGAAGGGTGATGAATCGCTCGTCAACCCTTTAATGTCCCGGCATTTGGTGACATTCACTAGAAAGGTCAAGCCGTTCCGATTCTGGTCTCTTCTTCAATAATGAAATTTTCCTCACACGCAGCGAGAGATGCATGACACATTTTATTCATTTCTCGCCAAGCGGCGGAAAACAAGGTTTTAAAATTCACTTGAAAAGGCAGAAATACTGAGAAGGGTGATGAATCGCTCGTCAACCCTTTAATGTCCCGGCATTTGGTGACATTCACTAGAAAGGTCAAGCCGTTCCGATTCTGGTCTCTTCTTAAATAATGAAATTTTCCTCACACGCAGCGAGAGATGCATGACACATTTCATTCATGGCTCGCCAAGCGGCGGAAAACAAGGTTTTCAAATTCACTTGAAAAGGCAGAAATACTGAGAAGGGTGATAAATCGCTCGTCAACCCTTTAATGTCCCGGCATTTGATACATTCACTAGAAAGGTCAAGCCGTTCCGATTCTGGTCTCTTCTTCAAAAATGAAATTTTCCTCACACGCAGCGAGAGATGCATGACACATTTCATTCATGGCTCGCCAAGCGGCGGAAAACAAGGTTTTAAAATTCACTTGAAAAGGCAGAAATTCTGAGAAGGGTGATGAATCGCTCGTCAACCCTTTAATGTCCCGGCATTTGGTGACATTCACTAGAAAGGTCAAGCCGTTCCGATTTTGGTCTCTTCTTCAATAATGAAATTTTCCTCACACGCAGCGAGAGATGCATGACACATTTTATTCATTTCTCGCCAAGCGGCGGAAAACAAGGTTTTAAAATTCACTTGAAAAGGCAGAAATACTGAGAAGGGTGATGAATCGCTCGTCAACCCTTTAATGTCCCGGCATTTGGTGACATTTCACTAGAAAGGACAAGCCGTTCCGATTCTGGTCTCTTCTTCAATAATGAAATTTTCCTCACACGCAGCGAGAGATGCATGACACATTTCATTCATGGCTCGCCAAGCGGCGGAAAACAAGGTTTTAAAATTCACTTGAAAAGGCAGAAATACTGAGAAGGGTGATGAATCGCTCGTCAACTCTTTAATGTCCCGGCATTTGGTGACATTCACTAGAAAGGTCAAGCCGTTCCGATTCTGGTCTCTTCTTCAATAATGAAATTTTCCTCACACGCAGCGAGAGATGCATGACACATTTCATTCATGGCTCGCCAAGCGGCGGAAAACAAGGTTTTAAAATTCACTTGAAAAGGCAGAAATACTGAGAAGGGTGATGAATCGCTCGTCAACCCTTTAATGTCCCGGCATTTGGTGACATTCACTAGAAAGGTCAAGCCGTTCCGATTCTGGTCTCTTCTTCAATAATGAAATTTTCCTCACACGCAGCGAGAGATGCATGACACATTTTATTCATTTCTCGCCAAGCGGCGGAAAACAAGGTTTTAAAATTCACTTGAAAAGGCAGAAATACTGAGAAGGGTGATGAATCGCTCGTCAACCCTTTAATGTCCCGGCATTTGGTGCCATTCACTAGAAAGGTCAAGCCGTTCCGATTCTGGTCTCTTCTTCAATAATGAAATTTTCCTCACACGCAGCGAGAGATGCATGACACATTTTATTCATTTCTCGCCAAGCGGCGGAAAACAAGGTTTTAAAATTCACTTGAAAAGGCAGAAATACTGAGAAGGGTGATGAATCGCTCGTCAACCCTTTAATGTCCCGGCATTTGGTGACATTCACTAGAAAGGTCAAGCCGTTCCGATTCTGGTCTCTTCTTCAATAATGAAATTTTCCTCACACGCAGCGAGAGATGCATGACACATTTTATTCATTTCTCGCCAAGCGGCGGAAAACAAGGTTTTAAAATTCACTTGAAAAGGCAGAAATACTGAGAAGGGTGATGAATCGCTCGTCAACCCTTTAATGTCCCGGCATTTGGTGACATTTCACTAGAAAGGACAAGCCGTTCCGATTCTGGTCTCTTCTTCAATAATGAAATTTTCCTCACACGCAGCGAGAGATGCATGACACATTTCATTCATGGCTCGCCAATCGGCGGAAAACAAGGTTTTAAAATTCACTTGAAAAGGCAGAAATACTGAGAAGGGTGATGAATCGCTCGTCAACTCTTTAATGTCCCGGCATTTGGTGACATTCACTAGAAAGATCAAGCCGTTCCGATTCTGGTCTCTTCTTCAATAATGAAATTTTCCTCACACGCAGCGAGAGATGCATGACACATTTTATTCATTTCTCGCCAAGCGGCGGAAAACAAGGTTTTAAAATTCACTTGAAAAGGCAGAAATACTGAGAAGGGTGATGAATCGCTCGTCAACCCTTTAATGTCCCGGCATTTGGTGACATTTCACTAGAAAGGACAAGCCGTTCCGATTCTGGTCTCTTCTTCAATAATGAAATATTCCTCACACGCAGCGAGAGATGCATGACACATTTCATTCATGGCTCGCCAAGCGGCGGAAAACAAGGTTTTAAAATTCACTTGAAAAGGCAGAAATACTGAGAAGGGTGATGAATCGCTCGTCAACTCTTTAATGTCCCGGCATTTGGTGACATTCACTAGAAAGGTCAAGCCGTTCCGATTCTGGTCTCTTCTTCAATAATGAAATTTTCCTCACACGCAGCGAGAGATGCATGACACATTTCATTCATGGCTCGCCAAGCGGCGGAAAACAAGGTTTTCAAATTCACTTGAAAAGGCAGAAATACTGAGAAGGGTGATCAATCGCTCGTCAACCCTTTAATGTCCCGGCATTTGGTGACATTCACTAGAAAGGTCAAGCCGTTCCGATTCTGGTCTCTTCTTCAATAATGAAATTTTCCTCACACGCAGCGAGAGATGCATGACACATTTTATTCATTTCTCGCCAAGCGGCGGAAAACAAGGTTTTAAAATTCATTTGAAAAGGCAGAAATACTGAGAAGGGTGATGAATCGCTCGTCAACCCTTTAATGTCCCGGCATTTGGTGACATTCACTAGAAAGGTCAAGCCGTTCCGATTCTGGTCTCTTCTTCAAAAATGAAATTTTCCTCACACGCAGCGAGAGATGCATGACACATTTCATTCATGGCTCGCCAAGCGGCGGAAAACAAGGTTTTAAAATTCACTTGAAAAGGCAGAAATACTGAGAAGGGTGATGAATCGCTCGTCAACCCTTTAATGTCCCGGCATTTGGTGACATTTCACTAGAAAGGACAAGCCGTTCCGATTCTGGTCTCTTCTTCAATAATGAAATTTTCCTCACACGCAGCGAGAGATGCATGACACATTTCATTCATGGCTCGCCAAGCGACGGAAAACAAGGTTTTAAAATTCACTTGAAAAGGCAGAAATACTGAGAAGGGTGATGAATCGCTCGTCAACTCTTTAATGTCCCGGCATTTGGTGACATTCACTAGAAAGGTCAAGCCGTTCCGATTCTGGTCTCTTCTTCAATAATGAAATTTTCCTCACACGCAGCGAGAGATGCATGACACATTTCATTCATGGCTCGCCAAGCGGCGGAAAACAAGGTTTTAAAATTCACTTGAAAAGGCAGAAATACTGAGAAGGGTGATGAATCGCTCGTCAACCCTTTAATGTCCCGGCATTTGGTGACATTCACTAGAAAGGTCAAGCCGTTCCGATTCTGGTCTCTTCTTCAATAATGAAATTTTCCTCACACGCAGCGAGAGATGCATGACACATTTTATTCATTTCTCGCCAAGCGGCGGAAAACAAGGTTTTAAAATTCACTTGAAAAGGCAGAAATACTGAGAAGGGTGATGAATCGCTCGTCAACCCTTTAATGTCCCGGCATTTGGTGACATTTCACTAGAAAGGACAAGCCGTTCCGATTCTGGTCTCTTCTTCAATAATGAAATTTTCCTCACACGCAGCGAGAGATGCATGACACATTTCATTCATGGCTCGCCAAGCGGCGGAAAACAAGGTTTTAAAATTCACTTGAAAAGGCAGAAATACTGAGAAGGGTGATGAATCGCTCGTCAACTCTTTAATGTCCCGGCATTTGGTGACATTCACTAGAAAGGTCAAGCCGTTCCGATTCTGGTCTCTTCTTCAATAATGAAATTTTCCTCACACGCAGCGAGAGAAGCATGACACATTTTATTCATTTCTCGCCAAGCGGCGGAAAACAAGGTTTTAAAATTCACTTGAAAAGGCAGAAATACTGAGAAGGGTGATGAATCGCTCGTCAACCCTTTAATGTCCCGGCATTTGGTGACATTCACTAGAAAGGTCAAGCCGTTCCGATTCTGGTCTCTTCTTCAATAATGAAATTTTCCTCACACGCAGCGAGAAATGCATGACACATTTTATTCATTTCTCGCCAAGCGGTGGAAAACAAGGTTTTAAAATTCACTTGAAAAGGCAGAAATACTGAGAAGGGTGATGAATCGCTCGTCAACCCTTTAATGTCCCGGCATTTGGTGACATTCACTAGAAAGGTCAAGCCGTTCCGATTCTGGTCTCTTCTTCAATAATGAAATTTTCCTCACACGCAGCGAGAGATGCATGACACATTTCATTCATGGCTCGCCAAGCGGCGGAAAACAAGGTTTTCAAATTCACTTGAAAAGGCAGAAATACTGAGAAGGGTGATGAATCGCTCGTCAACCCTTTAATGTCCCGGCATTTGATACATTCACTAGAAAGGTCAAGCCGTTCCGATTCTGGTCTCTTCTTCAATAATGAAATTTTCCTCACACGCAGCGAGAGATGCATGACACATTTTATTCATTTCTGGCCAAGCGGCGGAAAACAAGGTTTTAAAATTCACTTGAAAAGGCAGAAATACTGAGAAGGGTGATGAATCGCTCGTCAACCCTATAATGTCCCGGCATTTGGTGACATTACACTAGAAAGGTCAAGCCGTTCCGATTCTGGTCTCTTCTTCAAAAATGAAATTTTCCTCACACGCAGCGAGAGATGCATGACACATTTCATTCATGGCTCGCCAAGCGGCGGAAAACAAGGTTTTAAAATTCACTTGAAAAGGCAGAAATACTGAGAAGGGTGATGAATCGCTCGTCAACTCTTTAATGTCCCGGCATTTGGTGACATTCACTAGAAAGGTCAAGCCGTTCCGATTCTGGTCTCTTCTTCAATAATGAAATTTTCCTCACACGCAGCGAGAGAAGCATGACACATTTTATTCATTTCTCGCCAAGCGGCGGAAAACAAGGTTTTAAAATTCACTTGAAAAGGCAGAAATACTGAGAAGGGTGATGAATCGCTCGTCAACCCTTTAATGTCCCGGCATTTGGTGACATTCACTAGAAAGGTCAAGCCGTTCCGATTCTGGTCTCTTCTTCAATAATGAAATTTTCCTCACACGCAGCGAGAAATGCATGACACATTTTATTCATTTCTCGCCAAGCGGTGGAAAACAAGGTTTTAAAATTCACTTGAAAAGGCAGAAATACTGAGAAGGGTGATGAATCGCTCGTCAACCCTTTAATGTCCCGGCATTTGGTGACATTCACTAGAAAGGTCAAGCCGTTCCGATTCTGGTCTCTTCTTCAATAATGAAATTTTCCTCACACGCAGCGAGAGATGCATGACACATTTCATTCATGGCTCGCCAAGCGGCGGAAAACAAGGTTTTCAAATTCACTTGAAAAGGCAGAAATACTGAGAAGGGTGATGAATCGCTCGTCAACCCTTTAATGTCCCGGCATTTGATACATTCACTAGAAAGGTCAAGCCGTTCCGATTCTGGTCTCTTCTTCAATAATGAAATTTTCCTCACACGCAGCGAGAGATGCATGACACATTTTATTCATTTCTGGCCAAGCGGCGGAAAACAAGGTTTTAAAATTCACTTGAAAAGGCAGAAATACTGAGAAGGGTGATGAATCGCTCGTCAACCCTATAATGTCCCGGCATTTGGTGACATTACACTAGAAAGGTCAAGCCGTTCCGATTCTGGTCTCTTCTTCAATAATGAAATTTTCCTCACACGCAGCGAGAGATGCATGACACATTTCATTCATGGCTCGCCAAGCGGCGGAAAACAAGGTTTTAAAATTCACTTGAAAAGGCAGAAATACTGAGAAGGGTGATGAATCGCTCGTCAACTCTTTAATGTCCCGGCATTTGGTGACATTCACTAGAAAGGTCAAGCCGTTCCGATTCTGGTCTCTTCTTCAATAATGAAATTTTCCTCACACGCAGCGAGAGAAGCATGACACATTTTATTCATTTCTCGCCAAGCGGCGGAAAACAAGGTTTTAAAATTCACTTGAAAAGGCAGAAATACTGAGAAGGGTGATGAATCGCTCGTCAACCCTTTAATGTCCCGGCATTTGGTGACATTCACTAGAAAGGTCAAGCCGTTCCGATTCTGGTCTCTTCTTCAATAATGAAATTTTCCTCACACGCAGCGAGAAATGCATGACACATTTTATTCATTTCTCGCCAAGCGGTGGAAAACAAGGTTTTAAAATTCACTTGAAAAGGCAGAAATACTGAGAAGGGTGATGAATCGCTCGTCAACCCTTTAATGTCCCGGCATTTGGTGACATTCACTAGAAAGGTCAAGCCGTTCCGATTCTGGTCTCTTCTTCAATAATGAAATTTTCCTCACACGCAGCGAGAGATGCATGACACATTTCATTCATGGCTCGCCAAGCGGCGGAAAACAAGGTTTTCAAATTCACTTGAAAAGGCAGAAATACTGAGAAGGGTGATGAATCGCTCGTCAACCCTTTAATGTCCCGGCATTTGATACATTCACTAGAAAGGTCAAGCCGTTCCGATTCCGGTCTCTTCTTCAATAATGAAATTTTCCTCACACGCAGCGAGAGATGCATGACACATTTTATTCATTTCTGGCCAAGCGGCGGAAAACAAGGTTTTAAAATTCACTTGAAAAGGCAGAAATACTGAGAAGGGTGATGAATCGCTCGTCAACCCTATAATGTCCCGGCATTTGGTGACATTACACTAGAAAGGTCAAGCCGTTCCGATTCTGGTCTCTTCTTCAATAATGAAATTTTCCTCACACGCAGCGAGAGATGCATGACACATTTCATTCATGGCTCGCCAAGCGGCGGAAAACAAGGTTTTAAAATTCACTTGAAAAGGCAGAAATACTGAGAAGGGTGATGAATCGCTCGTCAACCATTTAATGTCCCGGCATTTGGTGACATTCACTAGAAAGGTCAAGCCGTTCTGATTCTGGTCTCTTCTTCAAAAATGAAATTTTCCTCACACGCAGCGAGAGATGCATGACACATTTCATTCATGGCTCGCCAAGCGGCGGAAAACAAGGTTTTAAAATTCACTTGAAAAGGCAGAAATACTGAGAAGGGTGATGAATCGCTCGTCAACCCTTTAATGTCCCGGCATTTGGTGACATTCACTAGAAAGGTCAAGCCGTTCCGATTCTGGTCTCTTCTTCAATAATGAAATTTTCCTCACACGCAGCGAGAGATGCATGACACATTTTATTCATTTCTCGCCAAGCGGCGGAAAACAAGGTTTTAAAATTCACTTGAAAAGGCAGAAATACTGAGAAGGGTGATGAATCGCTCGTCAACCCTTTAATGTCCCGGCATTTGGTGACATTTCACTAGAAAGGACAAGCCGTTCCGATTCTGGTCTCTTCTTCAATAATGAAATTTTCCTCACACGCAGCGAGAGATGCATGACACATTTCATTCATGGCTCGCCAAGCGGCGGAAAACAAGGTTTTAAAATTCACTTGAAAAGGCAGAAATACTGAGAAGGGTGATGAATCGCTCGTCAACTCTTTAATGTCCCTGCATTTGGTGACATTCACTAGAAAGGTCAAGCCGTTCCGATTCTGGTCTCTTCTTCAATAATGAAATTTTCCTCACACGCAGCGAGAGAAGCATGACACATTTTATTCATTTCTCGCCAAGCGGCGGAAAACAAGGTTTTAAAATTCACTTGAAAAGGCAGAAATACTGAGAAGGGTGATGAATCGCTCGTCAACCCTTTAATGTCCCGGCATTTGGTGACATTCACTAGAAAGGTCAAGCCGTTCCGATTCTGGTCTCTTCTTCAATAATGAAATTTTCCTCACACGCAGCGAGAAATGCATGACACATTTTATTCATTTCTCGCCAAGCGGTGGAAAACAAGGTTTTAAAATTCACTTGAAAAGGCAGAAATACTGAGAAGGGTGATGAATCGCTCGTCTACCCTTTAATGTCCCGGCATTTGGTGACATTCACTAGAAAGGTCAAGCCGTTCCGATTCTGGTCTCTTCTTCAATAATGAAATTTTCCTCACACGCAGCGAGAGATGCATGACACATTTCATTCATGGCTCGCCAAGCGGCGGAAAACAAGGTTTTCAAATTCACTTGAAAAGGCAGAAATACTGAGAAGGGTGATGAATCGCTCGTCAACCCTTTAATGTCCCGGCATTTGATACATTCACTAGAAAGGTCAAGCCGTTCCGATTCTGGTCTCTTCTTCAATAATGAAATTTTCCTCACACGCAGCGAGAGATGCATGACACATTTTATTCATTTCTGGCCAAGCGGCGGAAAACAAGGTTTTAAAATTCACTTGAAAAGGCAGAAATACTGAGAAGGGTGATGAATCGCTCGTCAACCCTATAATGTCCCGGCATTTGGTGACATTACACTAGAAAGGTCAAGCCGTTCCGATTCTGGTCTCTTCTTCAATAATGAAATTTTCCTCACACGCAGCGAGAGATGCATGACACATTTCATTCATGGCTCGCCAAGCGGCGGAAAACAAGGTTTTAAAATTCACTTGAAAAGGCAGAAATACTGAGAAGGGTGATGAATCGCTCGTCAACCCTTTAATGTCCCGGCATTTGGTGACATTCACTAGAAAGGTCAAGCCGTTCCGATTCTGGTCTCTTCTTCAAAAATGAAATTTTCCTCACACGCAGCGAGAGATGCATGACACATTTCATTCATGGCTCGCCAAGCGGCGGAAAACAAGGTTTTAAAATTCACTTGAAAAGGCAGAAATACTGAGAAGGGTGATGAATCGCTCGTCAACCCTTTAATGTCCCGGCATTTGGTGACATTCACTAGAAAGGTCAAGCCGTTCCGATTCTGGTCTCTTCTTCAATAATGAAATTTTCCTCACACGCAGCGAGAGATGCATGACACATTTTATTCATTTCTCGCAAAGCGGCGGAAAACAAGGTTTTAAAATTCACTTGAAAAGGCAGAAATACTGAGAAGGGTGATGAATCGCTCGTCAACCCTATAATGTCCCGGCATTTGGTGACATTACACTAGAAAGGTCAAGCCGTTCCGATTCTGGTCTCTTCTTCAATAATGAAATTTTCCTCACACGCAGCGAGAGATGCATGACACATTTCATTCATGGCTCGCCAAGCGGCGGAAAACAAGGTTTTAAAATTCACTTGAAAAGGCAGAAATACTGAGAAGGGTGATGAATCGCTCGTCAACCCTTTAATGTCCCGGCATTTGGTGACATTCACTAGAAAGGTCAAGCCGTTCCGATTCTGGTCTCTTCTTCAATAATGAAATTTTCCTCACACGCAGCGAGAGATGCATGACACATTTTATTCATTTCTCGCCAAGCGGCGGAAAACAAGGTTTTAATATTCACTTGAAAAGGCAGAAATACTGAGAAGGGTGATGAATCGCTCGTCAACCCTTTAATGTCCCGGCATTTGGTGACATTCACTAGAAAGGTCAAGCCGTTCCGATTCTGGTCTTCTTCAATAATGAAATTTTCCTCACACGCAGCGAGAGATGCATGACACATTTTATTCATTTCTCGCCAAGCGGCGGAAAACAAGGTTTTAAAATTCACTTGAAAAGGCAGAAATACTGAGAAGGGTGATGAATCGCTCGTCAACCCTTTAATGTCCCGGCATTTGGAGACATTCGCTAGAAAGGTCAAGCCGTTCCGATTCTGGTCTCTTCTTCAAAAATGAAATTTTCCTCACACGCAGCGAGAGATGCATGACACATTTTATTCATTTCTCGCCAAGCGGCGGAAAACAAGGTTTTAAAATTCACTTGAAAAGGCAGAAATACTGAGAAGGGTGATGAATCGCTCGTCAACCCTTTAATGTCCCGGCATTTGGTGACATTTCACTAGAAAGGACAAGCCGTTCCGATTCTGGTCTCTTCTTCAATAATAAAATTTTCCTCACACGCAGCGAGAGATGCATGACACATTTCATTCATGGCTCGCCAAGCGGCGGAAAACAAGGTTTTAAAATTCACTTGAAAAGGCAGAAATACTGAGAAGGGTGATGAATCGCTCGTCAACTCTTTAATGTCCCGGCATTTGGTGACATTCACTAGAAAGATCAAGCCGTTCCGATTCTGGTCTCTTCTTCAATAATGAAATTTTCCTCACACGCAGCGAGAGAAGCATGACACATTTTATTCATTTCTCGCCAAGCGGCGGAAAACAAGGTTTTAAAATTCACTTGAAAAGGCAGAAATACTGAGAAGGGTGATGAATCGCTCGTCAACCCTTTAATGTCCCGGCATTTGGTGACATTCACTAGAAAGGTCAAGCCGTTCCGATTCTGGTCTCTTCTTCAAAAATGAAATTTTCCTCACACGCAGCGAGAGATGCATGACACATTTCATTCATGGCTCGCCAAGCGGTGGAAAACAAGGTTTTAAAATTCACTTTAAAAGGCAGAAATACTGAGAAGGGTGATGAATCGCTCGTCAACCCTTTAATGTCCCGGCATTTGGTGACATTCACTAGAAAGGTCAAGCCGTTCCGATTCTGGTCTCTTCTTCAATAATGAAATTTTCCTCACACGCAGCGAGAGATGCATGACACATTTCATTCATGGCTCGCCAAGTGGCGGAAAAGAAGGTTTTAAAATTCACTTGAAAAGGCAGAAATACTGAGAAGGGTGATGAATCGCTCGTCAACCCTTTAATGTCCCGGCATTTGGTGACATTCACTAGAAAGGTCAAGCCGTTTCGATTCTGGTCTCTTCTTCAATAATGAAATTTTCCTCACACGCAGCGAGAGATGCATGACACATTTTATTCATTTCTCGCCAAGCGGCGGAAAACAAGGTTTTAAAATTCACTTGAAAAGGCAGAAATACTGAGAAGGGTGATGAATCGCTCGTCAACTCTTTAATGTCCCGGCATTTGGTGACATTTCACTAGAAAGGACAAGCCGTTCCGATTCTGGTCTCTTCTTCAATAATGAAATTTTCCTCACACGCAGCGAGAGATGCATGACACATTTCATTCATGGCTCGCCAAGCGGCGGAAAACAAGGTTTTAAAATTCACTTGAAAAGGCAGAAATACTGAGAAGGGTGATGAATCGCTCGTCAACTCTTTAATGTCCCGGCATTTGGTGACATTCACTAGAAAGATCAAGCCGTTCCGATTCTGGTCTCTTCTTCAATAATGAAATTTTCCTCACACGCAGCGAGAGAAGCATGACACATTTTATTCATTTCTCGCCAAGCGGCGGAAAACAAGGTTTTAAAATTCACTTGAAAAGGCAGAAATACTGAGAAGGGTGATGAATCGCTCGTCAACCCTTTAATGTCCCGGCATTTGGTGACATTCACTAGAAAGGTCAAGCCGTTCCGATTCTGGTCTCTTCTTCAATAATGAAATTTTCCTCACACGCAGCGAGAGATGCATGACACATTTCATTCATGGCTCGCCAAGCGGCGGAAAACAAGGTTTTAAAATTCACTTGAAAAGGCAGAAATACTGAGAAGGGTGATGAATCGCTCGTCAACTCTTTAATGTCCCGGCATTTGGTGACATTCACTAGAAAGGTCAAGCCGTTCCGATTCTGGTCTCTTCTTCAATAATGAAATTTTCCTCACACGCAGCGAGAGATGCATGACACATATCATTCATGGCTCGCCAAGCGGCGGAAAACAAGGTTTTAAAATTCACTTGAAAAGGCAGAAATACTGAGAAGGGTGATTAATCGCTCGTCAACCCTTTAATGTCCCGGCATTTGGTGACATTTCACTAGAAAGGTCATGCCGTTTAGATTCTGGTCTCTTCTTCAATAATGAAATTTTCCTCACACGCAGCGAGAGATGCATGACACATTTCATTCATGGCTCGCCAAGCGGCGGATAACCAGGTTTTAAAATTCACTTGAAAAGGCAGAAATACTGAGAAGGGTGATGAATCGCTCGTCAACCCTTTAATGTCCCGGCATTTGGTGACATTTCACTAGAAAGGTCAAGCCGTTCCGATTCTGGTCTCTTCTTCAATAATGAAATTTTCCTCACACGCAGCGAGAGATGCATGACACATTTCATTCATGGCTCGCCAAGCGGCGGAAAACCAGGTTTTAAAATTCACTTGAAAAGGCAGAAATACTGAGAAGGGTGATGAATCGCTCGTCAACCCTTTAATGTCCCGGCATTTGGTGACATTCACTAGAAAGGTCAAGCCGTTCCGATTCTGGTCTCTTCTTCAATAATGAAATTTTCCTCACACGCAGCGAGAGATGCATGACACATTTCATTCATGGCTCGCCAAGAGTCTTAAAACCAGGCTTTAAAATTCCCTTGACAATGCAGAAATACTGGGACAGGTCATGAAATACTCACCAATCCTTTGATGTCCCAGCATTTGGTGACATTTAACTAGAAATGTCAAGCTGTCCTGATTCTGGTCTCTTCATTTAATAATGAAACTTTACTCACACGCAGCGAGAAATGCATGACAAATTTCATTCATGGCTCTCTAAACGGCGGAAAACAGTGCTTTAAAATTCACTTGACGTAGCAGAAATACTGGGGCGGGTCATCAATCGCTCCTCAAACATTTGATGTCCATGCATTTGGCGACATTTCATTGGAAAGGTTAAGACCCCGAATCTGGCCTCTTCATTCAATAAGGACTCATCATTCACATGCAGGGAGAGATGCATGACAAAATCATTCGTGGTTCGCCACGAGGCTGAGAAAACGCCTTAAAACGCCACTCGACTTTCTTTCATTCCCTGAGAATTGGTCTCACAATAGCAATATCAAATTCTTGATAGAATTTTAAGTATTTGAATGCATTTTAGGCATATTCTATAAATGCGTTGTAAACCAGATGCATAAATCGTTTGCAATTAAGGTCGAAGGATAAATGATTCGTTTGCCATTCAGACTCAAGAGACGAATCTGTTACACAAATGAACATCTGTTACATCTGTGAAGTCAAAACTTCAAACTGTAGAAAAATTCATTGTAATTATGTTTTGAGATTTGGAAACAGTACTTTGATAGATTATTAGTTCCATTACCTTATCGTGAAATTAGAGAGCAAGTAGGTATCCTAAATATATACAGTGGCTCAAAAAATTGAGAGTACACCTTACTTTTACTTGATAAATCCGACTTTCAATATAAATAGCACATTACCGGGAAGTGCAAACATGTTTTTATTTTTACACATAACAAATGGTTTAATTTCGAGTAAAAATAAAGAAAACTCAATGAAAACTTTTAAATTGAAAAGTTTCAGAAGCATTTTAAATAAACATATGCAGAATTTTGCCTCAAAAAATTGAGAATACACTAATAAAATTTTTGCAATATCACGCATGGAAACAAAGTGTCACTATTAAGTTACATGTCTTTTGGCTCTTATAATGGTCTCTAAACGTCATGGTACCGATTCGACCAATTTTTAGTGGCATTTGAAGATATTTCAAAACATTCTTCTTGCAACATTTGTTTTAAATGGGTTTTGTTTCTATTTTTTTTGTAATTAAACCACTTTTCAGTATGGCCCACAAGTATTCCATGGCATTGATGTCGGGATACCGTGGTGGTGTGGGTAAATGCTGTTTACAATGAAAAAGACACCATATTTTGACGTTACGTGCATTCTTTTTGGAATCGTTGCCCTGCTGGAAAATGGAATTTACATCTAAACCCAAATTTTTAACACTTTCCTTTAGATTGCTGCGACCATGTGCTTCATTCATTCAACTTGTTGCAGAAACTTTTCAACTCATAGCCAGAAGTGTAAGTGCTGAAACTGTGCGAAATGCCATTGGGCAAGCTGGATATAAAAGTCGCATTGTTAGAGAGTAACCGTTCATCAGCTTTCAAATTGAGAAAAGGCTTTTGAAGTTTGCAAAAACTCATCAATTGAAGACCAATAACTTTTGGAAGAAAGCTATATTTAGTAATGAAAGAAAACTCAACGTTTTTGGCAGTGACAGGCATCGTACTGTATGGAGAAACCCTAATACTGCTTTGGATTCTAAAAATCTACGTCCTACATTTAAACATGATGGTGACTCCGTCATGATTTGTGGTTGCATGGCTTCATCCGAGGTAGAAAATTTAATTTTTATAGATGGCATTATAAACGATATGGTTTACTTGGATATACTTCGCAAAAATCTAAAGGAAAGTGCTAAAAATTTGAGTTTAGATGGAAATTTCCGTTTCCAGTTGGACAACGACCACAAACACAATGCAAGTAATGTCAAAATATGGTGTCCTTTTTATTTTAAACAGCAGTTACACACACCACCATATTACCCCGACATCAATACCATTGAATATCTGTGGGCCACACTCTAAGCAGTGGTTCAAAATCATAAAATTAGGAACAAAAAAACCCATTTAAAATAAGTGGTGCAAGAAGAATGGGGTAAAATATCTTCAGATACCACCAAAAATGGGTCGAATCGGTATCATGACGTTTAGAGGCCATTATGAGAGCCAAAAGACATGTAACTTAATAGTGACACTTTGCTTCTATGCGTGATATTGCAAAAATTTCACTAGTGTATTCTCAATTTTTTAAGGCAAAATTCTGCGTATGTTTATTTAAAACGCTTCTGAAACTCTTCAATTTAGAAGTTTTCATTGATTTTTCTTACTTTTACTCTAAATTAAACCATTTGTTACGTGTAAAACTAATGTCACGTAGATACTCTAGTGTTGAACTCAATGACACACAAGAAGTAGAGCTAAACCAATTTATTAACTCAACTCAGAACTGAGAATACAGTGACTGACAAATCTTCTGCTTTTATACTAGCAAGGAAAGTTCCAGAATACTTTTCTGGAAACAGTAAGAAAAGTCCAGAACACTTGTCTGGTAAACTAAAGAAATGTTCAGTATCTTCTGGAACATGAAATAAAGGAAAACATAAAATCAACGAATTAAATATTTACATATACTGTGAATCCCATTGTCTCTAGCGGTATTCGAACTCAAAGTCTCTTGATTATGAGACCAGTGTCATGACCATTCGGCCATGGAGATTCGACTATCTTTCTTCAATGCGGCAATAAAAACATGTTTGCACTTCCTGGCAATGTGTTATTTATATTGAAAGTCGGATTTATCAAGTAAAAGTAAGGTGTACTCTCAATTTTTTGAGCCACTGTATACTGCTAAATTTTCGTTTCTGTATAATTATATTATAATGGTGAAAAATATTATTTATTATAAGCCTCATTGGCATTAATATGAGCTCCTAAAAATAAAAAAATAAATATGACTTTTTTCCGGCTCTGAAATTTGTGCTTGAAATAAATACTGAAGAATGAATATTTTCGTAAAAGAAAACATTGCTTCTCTCAAGAACTGATTTTGACATTTTAAAGGAATTCCATCTATTAGGTGCTTGCATGTATTTTGATCAGTTTTTCACTTTAAAAAGGCATTTATTGAAAAAAATGGGTACAATATATATCAATCAAAATATTTTTCATCATTTTCTGCAACTTTTTCTCATTTTCGACCAATAAATCTTTCAATTGATAATCTTCGAATTTTTTTGGTCCTCCAGGCCTTCCTTTGTCATTGAGATCGAAATCACCACTCTTAAATCGTTGAAACCCAAACCGACAATTGGGATATGACGGAACAACATCACCATAAGTTTCTAGAAGTGTTTGACGGACTTGGGTAGAAGATTTCTTCAAATCAAAAAAAAAAAAAAAAAAAAAAGGGGGGGGGGGGCAATGAAAGTTGAAAATGCAATTTGGAGCGTTCCATGATTGAGGTCTTTATACACAGAATAACTCAATAATACTAAATGGAAAACTTTCAAAATGATAACAATAAAGTAATAATAAATTGATTAAAACCCAAAACCATTGTCCTTTATATAGATACTCCGCATGCTTACCAATAGGTGCCGCTGATTAAAATATATGCAAGCACCTAATAGTAATAATTTAAAATCTAAATGGTGCATCTTTCATATTTTTTTTACTGAAGGAATTTGATTAGTTTTGTTAAAATAGCGCAGAAATGTGTTGTTTCTTTTTATGAAAATGCCTTTTGCTCCCTTTTAAATAGGAAATAAAAAAAATACTCAATAAAAGAATTTCATTTAAATTCTTACCTTTCAGATTATGTAGAATGCTCGGGAGATTTGTTTGCCACTCAGATTCAATACACGAATTTGTCACACATGTATCCATCTATGAATATAAAAGTTCAAATTGTAGAAAAATAATTCATTGTAAATATGCTCTGATATTTGCATTTTGACAGATTGTAACTGAAATATTCAATAAAACTGGCATCCATAAAAAAAGAAAGGGGAAATGACAGTTAGAAAAAGAACTTAAATAACACAAAACCAAGCTAAATAGTCAATCTGGAATGACATAAATTTCATCATGTTATAAAATACGTTCTTATACAGAAAACTAGCTGACCCGACAAACGTCGTTCTGCCTTATAAATTATTTCTATTGAATATTTTGGTTGTTAGCGAATGCATTGTAAGTGTGTGGGGCTGGGATCTATGACAGAAAGAGGAATGGAGTGCTGTAGACGATAATCGCCGATAAAAACAAAAAAACCCAACCATTCATTTTCTCAATACAATGCAGTTCAATAACATAACGAACATATACATTGTTTGATCTCTTAAAAGTTAAACGTAAAGTGAAAAAAGTAATATATTTTTTGTCCTAAAATATAAAAATGAAATAAAGAAAATCAATATTCATTTCGAAGAGCAATTGAGTGTACGATACTTTTTTGTCAGTCCGTCTTTAGCCAACACAAATAAGCTCGATGGTTTGCCCACGCGAGAATACGCAGCGTGTGAAAAACATGGTGTGCCCAAATCTAAGCCGCAAACAGACATCGTTTGACCTTGCGACTTATTGACTGTTACTGCGAATGCGAATCTAATTGAAAATTGAACGGGTTTGAATTCGATTGGCACGTCTGTGAGAATCATTGGAATTCGTGGCAGCAAAACATTTTCACCTCGGAATTTACCATTCAAAATGGTGGCTTCGATAACGTTTTCCATCAATTTTTTAATGACCAATCGCGTGTCATTGCACAGCCATGGTGGGTTCAAATTCAGAAGTAAAATAACCGGATATCCAACTTTCAGTCGTGGAAGGTATGATGACATGCCTGGCAAATCCAGTGAGTTCAAAAACTCTGTTAGATAATTTACAGCTTCGTTAGCATCGCAAACTGTATCGATCAATTTGTATGATACCAAGCCGCCTGGCAACGACTGCTGTATCTCGAAGTTTAAATCGTCGACCTCCACATTTTTTGCTGCCAAAATGGTTTCTTCTGCCAACCACGCATGATTTATGTATTATGTGCGTACATCGGGAAATATGCGGTCAATGATAGCATTTTGCGAATCAACGATAATGCAGAAATAGTGGACAATTTTATGCAACCAGTATTTTATTAGACAGCAACTTTTACATCGCCTATATCTAACAATTGGTCCGAGAATGTGTCAACAGATGGATCTTGTAGCATTTGGACGTGCGTGTTTAATTTTAGCTGGATTTTTTCAACATTACGTCACAGTGGCGATGATTTCAAGCAAGCGTTGATCTCCTCAGCGTATGGTGAACGTGGATAAGAGCACCCTAATTACCTAGCGTTATGAAATATACTTTACGACCTATTCTCATACCTACCAAATACACATAAAAAATTTCATGAAAATCGGTCGAGCCGTTTCGGAGGAGTACGAACACAAGCACTGTGACATGAGATTTTTATATATTAGATTACTATACTGTTGGTCAAATGGTCAGTTTACTAAATGCGATCCATTTTACAGAGCACATCTACTACTTACCCTGAATGTAATGTACCTGATATGTAATATTGTGACTAAAATTTCAGTTCGTTGGCTTTAAAAGGTTAGAAAAAAGCTCGCAAACACATATAAGCTTTTTGGATATTTGTCTATTAATCGCATGTCAGGAAATGAACGCCAAAATTGCACGAACGATTCAATACAACTTTTAGATGCAAACCAATGATCTGATCTGTATTTCGTAACTATCACTCGTCAACGCCAGGCAAGTCATTCCCTAGTTTATCCGAGGTCCAAAGTTTTATGCAAGGGAAGCTGATAACACCTTTGGTTGAGAGTATGCTAGAAGTTTTGAGGAGTTCACTCAGCTGCTTGTAACAAGAATTCATTAACATCAGATTAATAATAATGAATGATTATTACTAATATTCGTGTGAAATGTGTTCATATCATAAGAAAAAGAATTCTGACAATTTTTTGAGATTATTAAATGCGACCCTTCTAACCCTAAAAAAATTTTAGATATACGATTGATTATCACAACTCTGCAAAACAAACTCTTAAGATGTCTGTTGGGAGCAATATTTTCATACTTAATTCGTATGACTTTGGAAGAATTCCAAAAGCTGTTTTCGTTATAATTGCTTATCCTTCATTTTATTTCGTTCATTTCTTTAATACTTCACATTGCCTTGAAACATTTTTCTATAAGATTTTTGAAGGAAACACACAGAGTGTTCACATTAATCGTGACACCATAGTTAACTTTAGATATTAACGGTATTGTTACGGAAAAATTCATCTGGCGGATATAAGGCGAAAGATCCAACAAGTATGATAACGTTTGCGTTATTTTACAAGAATTCATAGTGAATGAATGCATCCAAAGAGTGTAGTTCGGTTTCATAGCATAAAAGCAGCAAATCACTAATAATCGACCGCAAAAGCACAAAACGCCCAGAATAAAACTCACTGGAGATCAACGCTTCAAAATGAGATTTTACTCGATTACTCTCTGAGATCTGTTAGTCGAGTTTTCATAATCTCAATGATTTAGTAAAGAAACTAGAAGGATATCGTATCTTCGCTCCTAATCAATATATGGCCAAACTATCAGTAGTTTCAAATTTTTTAAATTTGTTACTAAAGTTGACAAATTCATCTCAACGGGGTCGTTGACCTGACATCCATGCAATAGGCATTGAAATATCGGTAAAACTCTCTTACTTCACGAAACTAAATGATCGGGGAAGAAATATTATAGATTCGTAACAATAGGCACGTTAACGACTTATTTAATTGCTTGTTCAAAGTTTGGAGAGCGCAAAAATTAGGATTATATTATTTTGTAATTTCACGGAATTTTACCATCAGAATGAGAATTGGAAGACAAAACCGATGCTATACCGTTAGTAGTGGAATGATTCAATGCTTCATCTTATATTGAAATAAAACACTGCTTTCTTTTATTGCTAACATTGTTTCATCGTTAAGTCTCAGTTCATATTCTTCATTACATAATGAGCGTTTATTAATATAAAAGAATACTTACACTAATTAACATTGAGTTACTAAATTCAACGCGAGTCGTCTAGATGACAAACTCAAAAATTTTATCACACCCAAATGCAACAGCGCCAATGCCTTGATTCAACTATCTTTCTGCAAAATGAAACGCCTTTGGGACTCTCTATAGCAGTTTCTTCGGCAACATTTTATTAATGATAAAGTAATGCGTTTCCGGCAACCTAACCATCTCGTTCTACACATTTAATCCCTGTGATTTTTGGCTTTGGGGATACTTGAAAAATGTTGTTTATTGAGGACGTCCAATAAACTTGACAGATTTGAAAGACAATATTACTCTGCATGTGAGAAGCATCTCAATCAACCAATTGCGGTCCATAGTTGAACAAGCTGTTCACAGAATGACGATTTTACACCTGGAAGAAAGAAACCATATGCATAAGGACCGCTTACACGACTGTTCTTCGATGTAATCGAGCTTTGAACCTGAAACCCTCCAGTTCTAAAATCGAGATCTTACCACCAAGCCACCGTTTTTCACATACTTGCGAAAGTCATTTGAATTGAATAGACGTGAGGTTCCAAACTTTCCAATTTTATTCAACGCATTTTCTTATCCTATATACTGCTATCCTTATAACTGTTACTTTCCTGTAAGAGATAAGGTTCAGATACTTTTGTTGAGGGAAATCCTACTGAGTCATTTGAACAACTGTAAATGGTGTTTTTTTATTGGTTTTATGATATCGTACCAATCATCTGGTGAGGAAATATTTTGAATTCTTTTCGCATGTGAACCAACAACAATAAAATTTGAATTATTAGGCAAGCAAGTATCTATGGTTACTTAACAAAAATTTTATTTCAAATCATTCAGTTAATTGGGTACATTATATTCCACTGGATAGGTCCTGTAAAATATTAATTTTTAATGTTACATTTATTTTAAGCCTATATTTCCTTATTATCTCTCATAAAAATGAAACGCTTTTATTTGTAAGTAAGGAAATGATTTAATATTTCAGGATTTTTATTACATTAGTCATTTTTTTAGTCATTCTTATTAAAAATAAATAAATAAAAGCATACATTTTCACAAACTTGCTAAAAATAAAAATTTAAATAAATCCTTAATATGTCGAATAGATTAAAAAAAATTATTAAAATATGAAACTCAATTTATTAGTTATCAACAGAAAGGCCTCATAAAGCGTGTATTGTTAAGACCACGAAGTACTTAAATTTCCTACTAGCAAAAATCAGTTTTCCATTTAAAAGCTAACGTATGATTAAAATCAATTTTTGGAATGTAGATGGCAGCACAAACGAGATAAAATTCTTTTTTCCAAATATATATAATTTACATTCATACCTTTTTTAAAAACTGTAGTTAATCCAGTGTTAAAACCTTCGAACGACAGAATACTTGTTAGGCATTTTAATCAAGATTGTGAACAACTAAATATTATTCATGTGTTAAGATTATTTGAACATGTTGAGAATTGAAAATTAGTTAATTCAAATTAGTCTTTAAAAAAATAAAAATAAAAAAATTGTGGAAATGTTTTCCCCCTGCTCTCTATTATAGATACTCATTACGGCATGCCTATTCAGAGTCGCTCTAGGGGAAAGGAATTGATCAAGATTCAGGAATGGAAACAAAAATCGTTACTATAAAATTTAAGAGTTGAATTGGTATAATCTGCTATGTAAATCTATATCTATATCTATACTTATAATAAAGCTCAATGTGTGTGTGTGTGTGTGTTGGCGCTCTACAGGCCAGGTCATTTGACATGCAGCTATCAAATTTGGTACATGTATACCTTAGAGGTTGGGAATTTGCACCTGGGGTCCCTTTTTTTGAAATTTTAATTAGAATTTTAATTATTAATTAAAAACTAACTTTCCCGCCAAAAAAAATCTTCCATTTTCCCCACCGCCAACTTTTCCGCCAAAAAAATCTTTTATTTTTACCACCACCAAATGAGTAAGTCTTCGGTTGTTTTTTTCTCCCAACAGTAATGAGGTTAGGGTTAATATTTTTCGGCGGATTATTTCAAACGATTCTGTTTATTTTCTTAATGTTTTATGTATTTAAAATTAAACATTGTTAATTAATCCATGTTTCAGATTCATTCTGAAGTACTTTTGAATTAAAATAACACAGAATAAAGGAAATTAAAAATGTATAATCTGCATAGCGTTACCCCAACTGGCGTAGAAAAATTCACGCATTTGCGTTAACCTAACTGGCGAAGAAAATTCACGCATGCGCATTATGTTCTGACTGTTGGCATGACAACCAACGAATGATTTAAATTATTTTTAGGTTAGTTGCATGCTTTTGTAAGTAAATTGTATTTATGTTAGTTATATATTTTTTGTATATGCTTATAGTTTTAAGTACTTTTTTTAAACCTGTGTTCGACCGATTATTTTAAACGATTCGTTTTATTTTCTTAGTGTTTGATGCATTTAAAATGAAACATTGTTAATTAATCGGTCTGTTCATGATGGATTTCAGAAAATTTTGTTGACTAAGTCTTGAGATATTACATAAATTAAAAAAGATATTCTTTAGTGTCCATAAAGTTTAAACGCTCAGTGACTCTATTATCAGTAATCATATTATAAAAAAATGCTTTGTTTCAGTAAAAAATATTATGATATTAATTGCAGATTCATTCTTTCCACTTTAATTTAAAGCATAAATTCTACGGCAGCTAACAGAAAATTAGAGAGATAATATTACGTTATGACTGAAGGCATTTATAATATTATGAGTGAATTATATGACTATCAAAATTAGAAGTTTTTAAATATTTTGATGAAGAATCTATTAAAGTAGCGTAAAATATTTAATTATTAAACTTTAAACGAACATTAAGATTGGCGAACCGGCTGGTCGCCAAAGGCGGCTAGTAAATAAATAAAGGAACCCCGCAAGAATCAGCTTTCTGTAGCTGATTAAAACTACGGACAGAAAAAATTCTTGTAAAAACAAGTAGACTTTGCAATTTAGTTACCGCGATGTGCAATGTAATAATCAATTATTGTTGCATACAATATTTTTTTTATCATTGTAATTCACTAATTTCATTTTTTTCAAGAACATATCCTTTATATCAAACCTACTCACAAAATTATGAAATTTGATAAATACGTATAGAAAAGGGAAAGAGTAATAATTTTCCGAAGAATATCAATTGGAGAGGAATTAACATAAATATAGAACATAGGGATGCAGGGGTTAACAGTTCTATCAGCGGACAAAATCCTTTTTATATAATCCTGAGTGCGTACCTCCTCTTTCGTTTGACTGTGAATATTATTGATATGAGTACTGTCATTGATATGATTAATACTATGAGAACCAGTTAGCAGTCTTAAGTCCCGCTCCGTCGACTTACAGATTTGGCCATAAATCTGCCAATTAACCCGTTGTTGGACCACCCCCATCTGCGGGCGGCGATCGGGAGCTTTCTGCAACTTGTCGGTAAAATGAAGAGATATCAAAGAACCCCAGAAAACCATAAGAGAGCGGAAAGAGGGGGAAATGCGCCAGACCCAAGGCGAGTACAGGTCGTCGGAACAGGGCTTCGCTGGCCACCGTATATTTTGACTGTACATAGAATCAGACAAATGCGCCGCTGCTTTATAAGTTCGATTCATACCTCTCCTGAATAATGATAGATGAAACATTAATGGAACATGATTGTGTCATTTGTGGACTGCAGAAGAAAAGTAATGAGAAGCACCCCAAAATGTAAGGAATCTGTTACACATCTGGCGTTTCGAACTGTCCGTGATTCATCGTAATAGTAGCTGCTAAATTAACTGCCTTGAAGGCTAGACATTAATTTTGGCCAAATGCGAAGAGTAAATATATGTGGAGAGTAAAAATAATGAGAGGAATTGAACTGTAGCTCTCTAGAATTGGAAGCTGCTTAATTGTGATTTTTATTTTGAAGTAGAAAAACTCGCTATGTTCCAACACGGTGATTTACTCGATCTGGAGAAATTCAATATAACTTCGTCGCGTTATTTTAATTACGATCTCAAGATGTAGTAAACTTCTTTAACATGTATTGTATGAAATCTTTTTTAAAGAAGTATAAATAAACTAATTATCCTAGGGGTATTTTGCTTACTTGGGTGTTACAAAATTTGGCTAAACAAGTTACGTCTTGTTTTCTGTGCGCCACTCATGAAAGGGCCATACTGTTTATATTCAGAAATAGATCAGATTAGTTATAGTGAAAAAAAAGAAAGATAAGAAGTGGTATGGTCATGAAGGGAAATTACTGGTTCTCATGTAAAAATGACAGTTTACATCGATAGATCATATTCTAAATCGCGAAATGAATCGCTTGTGAACTGTAGTAGAATACTTAAAAAAATATTTCGTGAGCTCTTAAACTGTTTCCATAAATCTATTTTTAGTCTTTTTCTGCAAAATGAATACTTACACAAAAATGTCCCACCCCCCCTTTTTGTGAAGACTGGAATAATGTTGTTACAGTTAGAAGAATATCCTTATATTATATTTCAATTTAAAGGTAGTTCATGTTCCATGTCAACTATTTTCTGTCAAGATGAGAAAAAAAAATCTTCTTTTATCTTTACGTCAATTTTTGATTAAAAAGGATTTTTTTAAAACAAATTGCACAATAAATTTTAATAGAGTAAAAAGGATAGCATCAAGTTTACTATAAATCAAACTGAAATGGACTAAAAAATTATCTTGTCTTGATTCAACTTTCACGCTGGAATTATAATCAGAAAGAAAGAACAAAAATTAAAAATAAAGAGTGAAAACAGATAAATGAATAGATGAAATTCCTGAGTGATTCTTTCAAACAGGAACAAGAAACTTAATCAAAATGAGTTGCACGTCCATAAAACAAATTCTGCACATTCTTACATACTGGTTTCAATCTTTATGGATTGTGCATCTAAAACAACATGTCAGTTTCCAAGAATGAAATAAGAAGATTTCATAGAATTCCCCGAAGCAAGTAATTATAAGTATCACTGTTGAAACGTAAATGTGATATTATCTGGTCCTCCCCTTTTTATGTATTTGCAGTGTTTTGTGTTTAAATGAATATGCCATCTAAATCGCTAAGATTATATATTTTCTAACTGCAAATCTTCGAAGAAATTTTCCGATAATTATTGGAAATATATCTGCATGTTATTTCGAAGCTTGTTTTCTCTTCTTTTTTAAATAAATTATAGCTAATGATTGTTGAAACGTAAATGTAATGTTTATCTGGTCCCTCCTTTTTTATGTGTTTGCATTGTATCGTGTATAAATGACTATGTCATCTAAATCACTGTAAATTGTATATTCTCTAGTAATTGTATATTCTCTAGTAATTGTATATTTCTAGTAATTGTATATTTTTGAAACTTATTTTCTCTTCCTCTTTAACACCTCCAACTAATTCATTATTTCGGTTTATGACAGTTTAGACAGGTCGAACTTTCTGATACATAACTGAAGAATACCTTTAAGACCTTTACCTGGCATAAGAGATAAATTTTAGCCCACAGAAACCTATAATTGGAAGTATCTGAAAGACGAGATATCTCGTTGGTAGTGTTAAAGTGTTAAATGAATTATAGCCAATGACGTGTTTTATTGTATAATAATTAGAATAAGCCGAAATAATAAATTATTTATTGCCTGATGAAAACTAACACCTTTTAGAGGTATAAAAAAAGAGATTTTTTTTTTTAAATTCCAATGCGGGCGAGAAGAAAAAGAAAAAAATTTACATAAAGAGAAAGAAAAAAAAAATAAGGAAAAGTTTTAGAGCCCGTTTTTCTCCTATTCTAATGAATGAAGAAAAGCAAAGCTATTAACAAAAAGCCCTAAAGCTATTAACAAATGAATAGCAAAAAAGTCAGATGTTGTCACCTATATGATGGCATAAGAATAAAATATACTCACAAAAAAAGACACGAATGAAATGCTTGGATGTAAACTCGTCTACAGTCGTAACAGAAGTAAAAGCAATGATTTGATTTTTCAAGATGTTGGAGCAATAATGTTTCCTGATCTCTACTGTTCACGTCTGACTGAACAATGGTGATTTTCCTTACAAGCCTTTCAGGATCAATTCGATACATCACAGTGAAAAACCGACATTCCTACACTGCAAATTTTCTGTATTCTTCCCATACATTTTTTTTTCTTTTCTATTTTCTTTTTTTAAAAAAATGAATGAGTGAAAAGAGCCAATTGAAGCAGAAGGAAAAATAAGCACCAATACGGAAACATGGATAAAAGAAGATCAAAGCGAATTTCTAAAATAATGATGTTATAAAAGTTTCTAAATATGAAAATAGTAAAAAAAAGTTTTTTTAAAAAACGATATTATTACATATATTTGACATGTGTGTAAAAAAAATTTGACTTGTGATTGACATATATTTCCAGATGTCAAGACGACAGGAAAACAATTTAGAATTTGATTCATTTATCCATCCAGTTCGATTCATTTATCCACTGGAGGAGGAGCAAATTGTTGGGGATAAACGCGTCCATTCGCACAGAGGTTAAGTGAAAAAAGCGCTTTTCCTCAGCACTTTTATTAATAGATTCATATAGGGATTTCTTTGACACGTGTAGATTCAGGAAAGGGAATCTTAAGTATCTTTGGAAGTTATGCAATATATATATATATATATATATATATATATATATATATATATATATATATATATATATATATATATATATATATATATATATATATATATATATATATATATATATATATATATATATATATATATATATATATATATATATATATATATATATATATATATATATATATACTTTGTCAATATATATACTTGACAGAATATATGTTACGAATCTATAATGTTGCTCTCCACCACAGTTAGTCTATCGTAGGCAAGATAGTTTTACTGGCAGCTTCATTGGATCTGATCAGATGTCGGATCAATAATACCCGAGCTTGGTGACTTTGGCGATAAAATGGATGATACTAGAATTTTCAGAAATTTTGGGGATAGGACCAATAGGAGACAGATTTTTATTGATTCCCCTATAGCCTTTAAAGCCCTGCTTCGGAGAACATAAAAGGCTGGCAGACCAAGTCGGAGTCAGTCGTATAGTCGAGTCAGCGAGGAATCAGTCCAGTGAAACACAAGCAATGAATGGAGCTCAAGCGATTAATAGATTGAGATTTGAGTTCTGTGCCGAGTATTGGAGACAAGTATTGAATCTTGTATTAAGTAGCCAGTCGTTTAGTAGTGAATGGACGATTGAATGCAGCTAAAGCGAGATAATAATGGAGATTTGCAGGCGTTTGTACAGACCGTAGAGAGTAGCTACAGAGATTCCCTCCTCCTGCTGAATTCTGTCTGGCCATTTTGTTTGCTGCCAATGTGATTGTTGTTAGCTACCGATTACTACTTGTGGGCTGCTCTTTGTTATCAATGCTGCTATGTATTATTGCCTGTGTGCGTCTCATCTGTATATTTATCGTCTGTGTCTTCATGTCTTCGTGTTATTTGTTATTGAGGCCTGCAGACTGTTTCATCAAAGACCCACTAGCGAAACTTCGAGTTTAATGGAATTTTCGTATTAATATTTTTTGCCCAAAAGAAAGAAAATAAGCATTATATGTGCAGTAATATCGAATTCGCCTTCAAATTAAATAATAAATATTGTAATATCTTGGTTCAAGATCGACCAAATAAAACAGTAGCGTAACAAAAAGATTATTTTATTTACAGCATTATATATGTACACAAAACAACTTGCTCTCATTTAAGTTAATATCATTTACAAATATCCAATACTAGTTCAATCGCAAAATAGTTCCTCGATTAAATCGGAAAATAAGTCACCAATAAAACCACTAACCGGCTGTTAGTTCTAAACGGCTTCTCCAGGGCCTCTTCAGAAATCCACCGATCTTTATCGGGTGGATCATATCACAGAAGCCCGAAACACATGGAACTTCTCAAAAAATCGGGAACAACTTCCCCGAACACCGACGTCTCACCGAATCCCAATTTGAAGCCTTTTTCTCCTCTCCTGTGGGGAAAAAATATCGCAACGGCAACGTCGTGATGTTTCGGAGTTCCGCGATGTGACAAAGTGGTCACGAGCACCTCCACATCATAATTTGGAATAGATACTTTAATTTGTTAGTTTAGGGAAAAGTTAAATTTAATTGAAACTAGTTTGGACGAGCGCAACAAAGCTCTAACGTCATGAAATTTGGTATTTAATTCATATTATTATTATTTATGATATAATTAATTAACTAAAATAATATTTAGATTATTTATGGGGTAATATACAGAGAAATTTAATGGAATTGCACGTGCCTTAACTATTGGGACTGATTTTTTAAAAATAAATTTACTGAAGGAAGAAATTTCACGCGTGTAGCTAGCTCATCGTAGCTATCTGAGGCCAAAACAAATAATTTTGATAAATTTAATCTACCAGATTGGTAACAGAGTTAATTAATTCTCAGTTTTTTGACTGAGGGGAAATTAACATAGGTTGTCTATTGCAGCTCTCGGTCTCTTCCTCAAGCTGGATACTGCTGGATCATAAGCAGGTAGGTAAAGTAACTTGTTACGAATCTGGGGCAGTTTTTCGAAGAATTTGATTGATGTTCTTCTAATAAAGTCCGAAACAGGTTCAATTTTGAGATCGTCAAGTAAGATTTTCCTCCTGATATACCAGAGGGCGTTTACAATCTTCATCAGGTGCCTATTTTGGAAAACTTGCGACCTCTTAATGTTAATGGTGGAAGTCGCCCCCCAAATTTGGGAGCCATACATTAAAATTGGTCTTAAAATAGCTTTGTAGAGCAGAAGCTTGAGCCTAATCGATAGCTTGCTCCTAGGAGAAATTAAGCTGTTGAGTTTAACACTCATTCTTGTTGAGGGCTGCTTTAATATGACTATTAAAGCTCAATTTGGCGTCTAAAATTAACCCTAAGTATTTATATTCATTTACGAAGGGGACGGGTTGGCCGAAAATTTGGATAGGGACTAAGTCAGGCATTACCAGTTTTTTAGTAATGCCTTTTTAATTAAATCCAATCCTGGCGATTTATTCGGCTTAACGTTTTTCATAAATATCGCATTTTATTTCCATCAGATATATGCTTCTGTTTTCTCATTGGTGAACTTAAGTTCCTTATCACTCAATAACTGTTCAGCAACGCTTCCTCAATGGTCTGGACTCGATCGAGGAAGTGTCTGTTAAGGATCCATCTTTGTGGCCGACCCTTCTGGAACACATGTTAATTATAGTCAATTCGCAGTTAACATCGGCTGAAACGCACCTGGGTTTGACACTTAATGACAATGGTTGCTAGTGATTGATCGTTTTTTATGACTTACTGAGTCTCTTCATAAGGGAAAAAAAGTTTAGCTTCGGGATGTTTAGACGTTCTGCTCCCTTGAAGACATGATTGATCTATTTGAAACGACAGTGCACGCATCTGTGTTCCCCTATCTGGATAGCAACAAATGTCCAGACACAATGACTCTCCTAGTGAAAAGGATCCTCATGTGGCGGTCCGTATGCACTTAACTATGTGTAGGGAAATAGGTGACATTACATTTGGTCAGAATGCATTTTCCTGACCGATTGAAACCAAAATTTGACGCAGAAACTGCAATTGGCTTTCAATCGCATATGTGATTTGATATATTTAAGTCATTGCGTTTTTGAGTTATCGCGTTTACATATTTTTGAAAGTACAGACCGACAGACATTCAATCCTTTGTTGGATTTGGCCCAAAATTTGATAGGTGTCTACAGTTTAATTGTTAAATTTGTGAGGCAAATTTTGTCATTTGGCTCTCTTCGTTTTGCAGTTAACATGTTACCTACATTCGAATAGCTGGATGAATGAACTTCTTCTGATAGATTTTGCTAAAAAATTGACAGAAACTTACAGATTTCGAATTATTAGTCAGTCGTACAGTAGTGAATGAGAAATTTGTACAAATTTGGATTTAGTAGCCAGTCGTACAGTAGTAAACGGGAATTTTGTACAAATTTGGAATTAGTAACCAGTCGTACAGTAGTAAACGGGAATTTTGTACAAATTTGGAATTAGTAACCAGTCGTACAGTAGTAAACGGGAATTTTGTACAAATTTGGAATTAGTAACCAATCGTACAGTAGTGAACGAGAATTTTGCACAAATTTGGTTTGGTTTGGTTTGAGGTTTTAAGGCACAAGAACCAATATGAAGGTTATACTGCGCCAAACAAGTCTATTTCCAATTCAAAGTCCAATAAAAACAGTTTCTATAAAAGTGATATAGAAAAACACATTGGTAAAACGATGACAAATCACAAAAAGTCACAACGAAGCCATAATGGTGAGTTCAAATCAAGGAATAAAAACTTATAGATTTCAAAAAGACAAAAAGGTTGTCATGTGGATCTCTGCCAAGCAACAATGCTAAAGTCATTGCTGTTGTTTCGAAGTAAAATAAGCGCTGAGCATTAAAATATGAGCATTCAACAAGGATATGATAAACTGTTATTCCGCAGTCACAATTTAGGCATATTGTCAATTGGTAATTTAATATCAGTTGTCTATGTGTGAATCTAGTGTGACCGATTCTCAGAAGAGTTAAAACTGTGTCATGTTTACGATAATTCAAAGAAGGCCAATTTTCTATGATAGGCTTGCAAGTACAAAGTTTGTTTAGAGTTTCCGAATCCCATTGAGTCTGCTAGTTTATGTAAAGACAGATTTTTGCCCGTTTCTTCAAATCATATGCAGGCATGGGTGTTTCTAAAAACGAGTTGCAAGATTTGGCACTCTTATCAGCTTGCTCGTTCCCACATATTCCCACATGGGATGATATCCAGCAGAATAAAACTGTAAAGCCACGAGAGATAACCTTATAAAATAGGTCTAAAATCTTAAAAATATTTGGATGAGCATGATTTTGGAGCGATTTTAAAGACTGTAAAACACTTAAAGAATCGATATAAATAATATAACTTCCATTACGTTTATTTAAAATTTCTAATAAAGCATGCAAAGCTGCAGTGGGCTCAGCAGTAAAAATGTAACAACATGAAGGAAGTTGAAAACATGAAATTTTATCTGGAAAAACCACAGCAAATGAGGCATGGGTAGATTAATCCGTCTTAGATCCGTCTGTGTAAACAGGAATGAAAGACTGATAATGAGACCTGCGTTCGAAGAATAATTTTTCATACACAATATCTGCCATGTCCGATTTGCTAAGGTTTTCAAAAAGATTAAGAAAAATATAGAAGTATGGATTCTCCATGGAGGAATACTGTTAAATGGATGTGGGGAAAATTCTAGATTATTCGTATTGAGTTTTGATAATATAGTGCGTACCCTGGTGAAAAATATAGGTTCAAAGTTCTTTCTAGATTCTTGCAAACGAAGGAGAAAAGGTCGAAGTTTAGAATAGTAATATGGATGGCTAGGATGAGACTGAATTCTAAAATAATAATGTAAAGAAAGCATTTGTCTTCTAAGGTTTAAATCTGGTTCATAACACTCAACATATAAACTTTTAACTGGAGAGGTGCGGAATGCTCCAGAACATATTCTAAGAGCTGCATGGTGAACAGGGTCAATTTTTTTCAGTATGTTTTTCCTAGCTGAGCCATAGATTGCGCACCCATAGTCTATTTTCGGAAGAATGGTAGCTCTATAAATCCTCAGCAATGAAGTTCTGTCAGCTCCCCAAGATGTATTAGAAAGAACTTTCAAGATATTTAAAGTCCTCTCACATTTTTTCGTAAAAAAGTTAGGTGGGATTGAAACGTCAGCTTTTTGTCGAAAGTGATTCCTAAGAAACGAATTTCATTGAGAAAAGGAATTTTTTTGACCATATAACATAATTTCAAGTTTTGTCGGAAGATTTCTCTTCCGACAAAAATGCACTCCCTCTGTTTTAGCCGTTGAGAAAGTGAAACCATTTAAATCTTCCCATTGTTTAATTTTGTTCACAGCCGTTTGCAGCTGTCTCTCTATAAAACACATATGATTTCCCCTGCAAGAAACGTACAGATCATGTACATAAAGATTTCCTTTGACATATGGTGGAAGCTGGTTTAAAATGCTATTAATTTTTATAATGAAAAGTGTGACACTTAAAACACTGCTTTGTGGGACACCTTCTTCTTGGGTAAAAATATCAGAAAACTCATGTCCTAGTTTAACTTTAAACTGTCTCAATCGTAAAAAATTATGAATAAAAATTGGCAAGTTTCCTCGTAGATTAAAGTCGTAGAGATCTTTCAAGATACCATATCTCCATGTGCGATCGCAGGCTTTTTCGATATCGAAGAAGATGGCCACCAAGTGTTTCCTCAGCAAAAAAGCAGAACGAATATCGTTTTCAACTTAAAATATTGTCTAAAGTTCATCTTCCATTTCTAAAGCCACTTTGGAATTGACTGAGAATTTTGTTTGTTTCCAAAAAGTATATAAGTCGTCGGTTAATCACTTTTTCTAAGAGTTTGCACAGACATTTTGTAACAACTATTGGGCGATAGTTCAAAGGATTCGTGGGATCTTTATCGGGCTTTAAGAGAGGAATAATTATTGCCTGTTGCCAAGAAGACAGAAAATATTGTTCCTACCAAATTAGATTAAAGAGATACAATAAGTTTTTCTGCGATTCGTAAGTTAAATGCTGGTCATTGCATAGCTGATATTATCTGGGCCAGGGGAAGATTTATGAACGTTTGATAAAGCAAACTGAAGTTCTTGAAATGTAAAATTACTATTGTAAGGTAAATCAGACTGGGACTCTAAATTCAATTTTTTGTTCTCGGACAGTTTTTTGAAATTTAAAAAATGAGGATTATAATTTTCACTGGAGGATGTACTTACTAAAGTAGAAGCTATTTTATTTGCTACTAGCCGCCTTTGGCGACCAGCCGGTTCACCAATCTTAATGCACGTTAAAATTTTAATAATTAAATATTTTATAGAACTCCCATTTTAATTGCTTCTTCATTAAAATATTTTAAACCTTTAAATTTTAATAGTTATATAATTCACTCCTAATATTATAAAGGCCTTCAGCCATAACGTAATACGTATCTCTCTAATTTTCTATTAACTAACGTAGAATTTATGCTTTAAATTAAAGTGGAAATGATTGAACTGCAATAAATATAATAATATATTTTTTTTTACTGAAACGAAGCATTTATTTTTTAATATGAGTACTGAAAACAGAGTCGCTGAATATTTAAACCTTATGGGCACTAAAGAATATTTTTCTTAATTTATATAATATCTCAAGAAGTTTTCAACAAAATTTTCTCAGATTCATCATGAACAGATCGATTAATTAACAATGTTTAGTTTTAAATGCATCAAACACTAAAAAAATCCACAGAATCGTTTGAAATAATCTGTTGAAAACATATTAAGCCTTCAAAGCGAATTCCGTATCCGTTGTCAACAATCAGAACACAATGCACGTGCGTGAATTTTCAACGCCAATTATAGTAACGGAAATGTGTGAATTTTTCTACGCCAGTTGAGGTACGCTATGCAGAGTAGAAATTTTTAATTTCCTTTATTCTGTTTTATTTTAATTCAAAAAAGTACTTCAGAATGAATCTGAAAGATAGATTAATTAACAATGTTTAACTTTAAATGCATCAAACCTTAAGAAAATAAACAGAATCCTTTGAAATAATCTGCCGAAAATTTCTTAAGCCTATCCTCTTTAACGTGGGAAAAAAAAATGAAGCTTTACTCATTTGTCGGTGGGGAAATGAAAAGATTGTTTGGTGGGAAAGTTAGTTTTTAAATAATAATTAAAATTCTTATTAAAAATTCAAAAAAGGGACCCCAGGTGCACATTCCCGACCTCCAAGGTATGCATGTGCCAAATTTGGTAGCTGTAGGTCGAACGGTCTGGCCTGTAGAACGCCAACACACACACACACGCACGTACGCACACACTCACATACGCGTGCACACACACACACACACATTGAGCTTTATATAAGTATAGATGTCTTTTTAAGTTGATATAATCTGATCATTAACATTTAATATTGACACAGTGTTAGAAAAAGGAGTGCCTGTAGCTTTTTTAACTTTTTGCCAAAGTTCTCGGCTTGAAATGGGAACTTTTAAGGCGGAAACAAATTTTTGACACGACATTCTACGACTATATCGTTGAATACGCCGAGACTCTGCTTTGGCTCTTTTGTATGTAATTAAATTTTCGATTGTGGAATCTCTACGAAAGTTGTCCTATGCTTCCCCTGTTTCTTACGGGCTTGTTGACATTCACTATTCCACCATAGTTTACTTTGCTTCCTCCAAGTGCATTTAGTCTGCTGGATGGACGCATTTGCAGCATGATAGTTTTTGGGTAATTAAGTCTAGTGCTTGATCAATAGAATAATTTTTACCATAATTTTACTTATTTTTGAAAGAACAGAGAATGTATTCCAGTCAGCTGCTGTGAATATATATCTAGGTGGTTGATAATAATTATGATGGTTATGTCTATTATCAGTTATAATCAAAAGAAAATGGCCACTGTTGTGGAGATACTTGTCTACAGTCAGATTAAGAAACGGTAAGAATCATGGGGAACAAATAGCAAGGGCGATTAAATGGAAGGATTTTGAAGGCTGGTGAAAATAGGTTAGTTCATCTGTATTTAGAAGGCATAGATTGTGATCCTGTAAAAACTTTTCAATCTGTAAACCTCTTGCATTGGTGTCAGAATTTCCCCAAATGAGGCTATGGCCATTAAAATCTCCTATGATAAGAAACGGAGAAGGGAGTTGATGAATTAAACAATTTAAATAGGTTTGATTGATGTATTCATTAGAAGATAAATGTAAATTGCATATGGTTATCTGAGATTTTATATGTATTCGAACAGCAATAGCCTGTAAATTTGTGTTTAAATTCAACGGTGTGGACGGGTGGCCGCTTGCAACAAGCAATGCAACTCCACCCGTAGCTCTATCATTTATATGATTTTTGTAAAATGCAGTGTAGTTGAAACATGGATGTTATCACCCGGTTTCGGATGGGTCTCCTGTAAAGCTAAACAAGCTGGTGCATAGGTATTCATGAGATCTTTCAAGTCTGAAATTTTATTTTTTAGCCCTCGACAATTCCAAGAAAGAGAGTCTGCAATTGAAGGGAAAAAATAACGTAAAAAGGAGAAAAACTACTTCATAATTTCTTAGGAGAAACCAATTCGTTCGAGTCAGTCACTAAAGGACATTTCTTCGTTATACAAGTGAACACTGAAGAGAGGATCACTATCTGAGTCTTTTTCTTTAGCCTTTGTCTGTTCTTTTAAGAAGACTTCCTGTGTTAAGGAATGTTTTGGTGAAGACTTTGTTTGGGCTCTACGCTCTGTTAAAATTCTAGCACGCTTATTGACTTTTATTTCTTTAGCTTGTTTTATTTGGTCAGATTTTTTGTTCGTTTTCTTAGTCTCAACTTTCCGATTGGTGTTTGGTTTAGATTTTCCAGTTTCAATGTATGAAAAAGTGTTTTTGAGTGGAAAATTCTTAGCTATCGGTTTTAATTTAGATAATGGGGGGCAAATTATTTTTGTAATCTTTTCGTCAGTCAGTGTACTTGAGGGAGTTACTGATTTCACTGCATTGCTATAAGAAAGTGGTCTTTGTTCAGGTGTCAACAGCTTTTTAGCTTCAAAGTATGGTATATTTTTCTTTATTTTAAGTTCTTGGATTTTCTTTTCTAATTTCCATTGTGGACAGTCTCAGAAGTCGGATTGATGTGGTTGTTTACAATTTACACATTGCGGGTCTGCAGTGCAATCATTAGCTTGATGGCCAGCAGTTGCACATCTAGAACAGGTCTGTGTCCCTCTACAAGCTGCCTTGGAATGACCGAAACGTTGGCAATTATAGCACTTGATAGGATTAGGTATATAAGGGCGTACTTTGAAGTTTAAGTAGTCTGCTTTAATGCTGGATGGTAATTTTGTTGTATTAAAAGTTAAGATAATACTATTAGTGGCAACCAGAGCATTTCCTTTTTTCATAAAAATGCGCTTCACTGCAATTACACCTTGGCTGGCAAGGCCATCAAGAATTTCACTTTCAGGAGAATTCAAGAGTTCCTTTTCAGATATAACACCACGGCAGGAATAAAGTGTTCGGTGAAGTGTTACAGAAACGGAATGATTTAAAAACGATTTGGCTTGCAAAAAGGATTTGGTTTGAAGAGCAGAAGTTGTTTCGATCAATAAGTCGCCCAACCGAGGTTTTTTTTATTGACTTTGGACTACCGCCAATACCTTTAAAAGCTTTTTCAATGGCAAAAGGAGATAATTCAGACAATTTTCCATCAGAAATGGTGAGAATAACGAAATGGGAAGTTTCAGAAAGCGCTTCAGTGTCAGAAGTAAAAAAAACCCATAAGAGTCAGATAAAACTTCGGGTCCCAACGGCACCGCCCACCACAGAGCCCAGCAAGGGATGACAGCCACCGGCAATAAACATTCTAAGCCTCAGCTCTTACCATGGTGCTAGCCGGAGCCTATACGCTGGGAGTCACCCTCGGGGACAGTGACCACCCTTAACCCCAAGCCCAAGCAGTGACGTCTTTGCTTGATCCCCTTGAGCAGCCCAGTCATGTGTCTAGGATACTGGCTGATTGATATACCGGGAACCGAAATGTACCCCCCCCCCGTCTAATGGATCGCCACGTACGGCCAACACGTGAAGTTGTTGGCTGTCCATGAGAAGCAAGGAGCAAACAGAGCGGCGACAGTTTCTCATGGAGAGCTCCCTCGCTTGCCATCGAAGGATGGAAGGATCAAGCAAATAGCAGAAGGCGTAGAGGAGGGTAAGCATGAAGGGAGTAAAGATCCCTGAGTACCTCGTGTACAAATTTGGAATTAGTAACTAGTCGTACAGTAGTGAATGGGAAATTTGTACAAATTTGGAATTAGTAACTAGTCGTACAGTAGTGAATGGGAAATTTGTTCAAATTTGGAATTAGTAGCCAATAGCCCAGAATGGGCAGTTGAGAACAGCTAAAGAAAGAAGAGAGTGGGGAATGGCAAGCGTTTGTAGAGACCATAGAGAAGAATAGCTGCGTGAAATTTTTTCTTCCTACAGAGTTTTGTCTGGTCGCTTCGAGTCTTGTTGCGATTGTTTACTCTCGATTACTACTTGTGGGTTGTTGCTTGTTGTGAGGGCTTGTGAGTGCTGAATGTACCAAATTTCATCCATCTAGCTCAAAGCGTTTTTGAGTTACTTTTGTCACATACAGACATAATGCCAAAAATGTGTTTTCAAACTCAGGGAGGTTTAGAATGTGGAGATTCATCAATAATCCCGATTTTTTTTTTTTTTTTTTTTTGCTGATTACAATAACTTCTCTATATTTTGTATACCAAAAAGCACAAAAAATGTGAGATATTAAGAAAACGGACAGAAGCCTGTTCAATGACATTTGCGACTTCAGTGACATTCTCATCGCGCAACGATGACGCCCCATGTATTGTCATATAACAACCATATGCAGTAATATGATATCAGATACGATTCTACAGGTGTCTTATTTAAAATAGTCCCTCAAAATGCAGTCTTCGCGGGTCATTTTCTACTTGTTTCCAAAACCAGCTCTGAGTATCATGCACAAAACTTCATTTTAGAGCCTTCATTAGAATTACAATTGCTAATCTGTCCCATTAAGCAACTTTGGAAAGTGAGAGAAACGATTCAAAAACCGCAGCGAAATGAGCCGCCGAAAAAGCTTCGTTTTCCTCCAAACCGGCTGACCCTCCGGCGACCTCCTAATATACCCGACGGTCGAGTGGTCGGTCGGGCAATGGGCTCGCTGAAGAGCACTTCATCCACACGCTGCCGCTATGCTGGCTGCTTCGTTCTAGGCTTCGTGGTCGCTTCACTCACCCTCGCAGCCATGTTTTGGATCATCTGGGTAAGAACCCTCTCTTTACACATACTTCACTTGTCACAGCGGTGTGTTGTTGTGTTAAACATACATCTTTAAATGCGGTTTGGCCTTGACATGAATGAATGACTCCAAAAATGCTGTGTAAACAATGGATGAGATGAGAAACACCACATAAATTAAACAGGGCTCGACTTCGTAAATAGAATTGTGTTAATGACAGATAAATCGTTTTTTTATTGGTGAATGAGGAAGACGTCGATTATTGACGTGATTGTTTGTCCTTAAAAGCTGTAGTTCAGTTAATTCAGTTTTAGAGTTCACACCCCTTCCCCTCTCAGAAAAAAGAAAAGAAAAAAAAAAAAAAGCAACTTCAGAGTTATTTTGATGCGTTTCTCGTAGCTTTTGACTGTGGTCATGTGACGAGGTCAATACAGAGCTGTAAATAAGGCGAATGTGGCCGGTGGAATCATGTTATTATTATTATTTACCCTCTCTTTCTATTTGATTTTAAGATTTGGATTAGATTGGATGGATTTTTTAAAAAAATATTGATCTTGTATTTATCTCTGAGATACCCTGCAAGACTGGTACCCTCTGATCAATAAAAAAGAAATGATCCTAAAAATTTACAATACGGATTCATTTTAATTTTAAATCCAAATTTATTTAACTCTCACGTCAAATATTCGAAAAGTAAAAATATGATTAGGGCTTGTAACTCGACAATGAAAAGAATTTCGGCGTTAAAAAGAAGGTAAAGAATTATAGCAGATCGTCGTTAGGTGAATCTGAATAGAATGATTTAAATATTTTATTGATAAATTCTTCAGAAAATATTGATAAAGTCAAAATGATTGATGGACAGGCCAAATATAAATGCTGTAAAATATTAAGATGGACAGCTATTGTTTAGATCAAACAAATAAGTAATTGTAACATTTATTGTTATATTAATTTATATTTTATATCATCTAAATAAATGAAATTTATTTACACGAATAATATTTTTCTTATATTCTGAATTAAAATGATAAATCTTAATTTAATGAATATCATTAAAAATGCTAAATAAAATAAAAAGCGTTTCGATATGTTTTATTAAATAAATTTAAATATTAGGTATTAGGTATTGTACTTTTATATAAACAAATATATAGAAAAGAAATAACATTTCTTTTTATTCAAATAATGCAACCATTTGAATTTCTCATGCAGGCCTGATATTCGGACCTCTCTATTTAGATGCCTATTTCTTTGCTATCTTTTAACTAGAATAGAGACGTGAGCTAAATAGAATTAAAAAATAAAATAAATTGAATTAAAAACGGTGAGGAAATCATCTACTTCAATACATGGTTCGGTGTAATTAAATAACTGGTAAGAGCTACATATAAGTTAAGCAGCAGTCAATGTGTAAAGAAAATTTCCAAGCTCGATTTAAACTTCTATTAGATACTTAATTCATTTTCTTTTACATCTTTTTTCCTCTAAATGAAAGGAAGTCCAGGAAAGCTCTATTCCAAGCATTTCTTATAATATTTTATACCTCCATTTATTAGCTAAGTGAAGCTATAAAAATGTTCAATAAAATATACTACATTTGTTTATGTTCAATCGCTGTCATTTCATGATAATAACAATGATTTCTGCGTCCCGTGTGTTAACGTAATATATTCGTAAATTATTTCACATGGTAAAGATTGCACACCATATAATATTATACAATAACTTTGCTCTTTTAGGTGATGGTAGACAAATGGTGTTTGGTGTTTTTAGCAAATAGAGAAGATTATTGATGTATTTTTTTCGTTGAAGTCGTTACTTTAGATTAATTAAATAGTGCCCTATTTTTCAAATACGCTTGATTATTGGGGAAAGGATACAGGATTGAATCGCTTAAACTTTACCTATAACTTGGAAACGAGGACGACGCTTGTGTCTGCATCCTATCTGCGTGAAAGTATTGCATGAAAAATACTACTATTTCAGTTAATATAAATTAAAATGATTTTCAGATGCCTCCGAAATGAAACGAAAACGAAACTGGTATGGCACGATAAGATGCCTTCGATGTAAGAGCTTCCTTTTTATTATGTTTGCTTTAAACGTTAACTTAGTTATCCGATTTCAAATATATTCATGTATTTTTCTACTTAAAATGGTTGTTGAATTCCTTACAAAAGGAATAAATAATTAACGAAAAATGAATAGAGGAATGTCGGCTTAGTTCATTTTAACATTAATTCTTCACAATTTTATCAGTTACTAGTTGGTACCCATTGTGCTGCTAACACAGAAGAAATGATTTTGAATTATCCTTTGAAATTTAAAATAGCTACCTTGTTTAATTAGGAATGAAAGAAAGAATAATATTTATTTGCTTATCGATTATGAATACGTTCACTGCAATTGAAGGACATATAAATGAGGAGTATAAATAATATTTATACTAATTTTAGACTTTATAATTCAAATATACTTTGGGGTATAATTTTTTGTTTTTGTTTTTCCGTCTTTGGCAAAAATACATTAATTTTTTTGGCTGTCCGACTCATGAGTATCCACCTGGCCATGTGAAAAACGTGGAGTTTTATCGCAATCGGATGGGCGGTACGGCAGCGCTTAAGGTACGAACAAACAAAAATTCATTTTTATATATTAGATACTAGCCACCTTTGGCGACCAGCCGGTTCGCCAATCTTGATGTTCGTTTAAATTTTAATAATTAAATATTTTACGCAATTCCTACTTTAATAGATTCTTCATCAAAATATTTTAAAACTTCACATTTTGATAGTTATATAATTCATTCATAATATTATAAAGGCCTTCAGTCATAACGTAATATGTATCGCTCTAATTTTCTGTTAGCTCTCGTAGAATTTATGCTTTAAATTAAAGTGGAAAGAATTAATCTGCAATTAATATAATAATATTTTTTACTGAACCAAAGCATTTTTTTAATAATATGATTACTGAAAACAGAGTCACTGAGCATTTAAACTTTATGAGCACTAAAGAATATCTTTCTTAATTTATGTAATATCTCAAGAATTTGTCAACAAAATTTTCTCAGATTCATCATTAACAGATCGATCAATGAACAATGTTTAATTTTAAATGCATCAAACACTAAGAAAATAAAATGAATCGTTTAAAATAATTGGTCGAAAACAGGTTTAAAAAAACTACTTAAAAAACGATGTACTTAAAACTATAACACAAAAAATATATAACTAATATAAATACAATTTAATTTCAAAAGCATACAACGAACCTAAAAATAATTTAAATCAAGAATCATCCGTTGATAATATTGTCAACAATCAGAACACAATATGAATTTTCAACGCCAGTTACGGTAACGCAAATGCGTGAATTTTTCTACGCCAGTTGGGGTAACGCTACGCAGATTAGAAATTTTTAATTTCCTTTATTCTGTGTTATTTTATTTCAAAAGTACATCAGAATGAATCTGAAAGATCGATTTATTAACAATGATTAATTTTAAATGCAGAATGCAGAAGAATTTTAATGCAGAAAACATTAAGAAAATAAACAGAATCGTTTGAAATAATAGGCCGAAAAGTGTTAACCCTAGCCTCATTACTGTTGGGGAAAAAAAATATGAAGCCTTACTCATTTGACGTTGAGGAAAAATGAAAAGACTTTTTGGCGGGAAAGTTAGTTTTTAATTAATAATTGAAATTCTAATTAAAAATTCAAAAAAAGGGACCCCAGGTGCACATTTCCGACCTCTAAGGTATACATGTACCAAATTTGGTAGCTGTAGGTCAAATGGTCTTTTCTGTAGAGAGCCAACACACACACACACATTGAGCTTTATATATAAGTATAGATAATAATTGTACTATGCCTATAACCTTCGCGCAAGTACAGGCAATAAGTTGGCAAAGTATTATCGCAATCGGATTGAATGGTACGGTAGTGCATAAAATACGAACAAACAAAAATACATTTTTATATATTAGATATAAATATAATAATTTTTCCAATATGCATCTATCAAAAAATCAATACAAGTGATGCATTATTTTCTAACACAGCCATTATGCTTGAAGAAAAAAAAAAAAAAAAAATAAGAAACTTTCACGCAATTTTATTGACTGTAACTCAATTCTATTAACAATAATTGATATTTTATTGAATATTTAGATTGGCTGGATTAAGATGTATTAATAATTAAGATGCTCTGAATTTAGCAATTATAGATTTACAACATGATATCAGTTAAACATTAATATCAGTTAAAAAGCACTAAATATGGAATATGTATATATGTATACATGAAGAAAATTTGGAAGGGAATATTTAATATTAGATATTCAAACTATAATTAATCGCTAAAATATCTTTGTTCTAAAATCTATCATAAAAATATAATAAACATTAAAGTATCAACCCTATTCACACAACTTAACTCTATTTTACAAGAATAGTTCAATATTCAGAATACTGAAAAATATCCTAGAAATGTATTGTGTTAACAAGGAAATGAGTTGTGTCCTTTACATCATAATAAAATAACTTGTTCATCTGCTTCATTTCATAATCCGCATCGAATCCTTATCATTGTAATAATTTACGATAGATGCTACAAAATTAAATGGATTCCTAATTTAATTTACATAACATTATGACTGAAATATGCTTTTACATAAACTTTTTCGATATGCTATTATAAAAGAAAATACGTTTTCTAGATTGTATATTCTTGTGTTATATTATTTTTATTGAATTGAATCTATGGTAAAAATTATTAACAAAGGGGCATAGAACACATAATAAAATCCTTACTTTCTATTCTAATATATAAACAAATGCAACGAATGGAATAAAATATTTTTTTTTGCTAATATAAAAATGTTCTTTTAAAATTAAATAATGATAGCAAAGTTAATGTTTTGCGTTTTATTTCACAAAATTATGAATGCAGTGCGAAATTTTTTATATAAAAATGTTTTGAATTTTATAAAATTTATAGGATTTTCGTTTTTTATGAATCTTAATGAGCTTGAGCAGTTATAAGAAAATTGTTCGTTGAACTATCATGCAATAATACAATGAAATATATATATAAAAAAGACTTACGTTTTTCCTATAAAAACTTTTCAAAATAAATATAAACTTATTGCTATGGAGGCAAAAATATAGATTTGTTTTCCCTTACCGTGCAGCTATTCGAAATCATAACCATTCTATCTCACAGCACTTCTATATTTATTAGCTTTTAATTTCCGCATTGGATACTTTTATTTTCTTTTTTACTAAAAACTATTCCTGGTTCCTCACACTCTGGTTATATTAGAGCAATTCTAAAGTTGTCATTCGCTTTTAAAGAAAGTTAGGAATTTTTTTTCTTTATTTTTTTATGGCACATAAAAGTTTTCGATGAATGAAAATAAGGTATGTGTTAGTAATGTCCTTGTTTATCTTTAATTTGGAAGCGAAATATTTTTTCCTTACCTTTAAAATAAAAAAAAAGAAATTATAAAAATAAAATTCCTGCAAATTTAGTTTTTTTATGGACTTGATGCGTTATTTTATCATGAGATATCACTGTCAACTATCATTATGCAACAGTAAACCTTGTACTTTTTTTTAATATTTAATTATTTTTTATTAAATTATAACCAAGCAATTATGATATTATGTATATATATATTTTAAGACATGACTATTTTGTGATGTAGTTGTATTTAAAGCTATGCCCGAAGTTTAAGCCCTTTCTAATGTTCTTACCTCAATTTTCAGAAACATAGTTTGAGACTAATCGTTGTTTTGTTAATTTGCATAAAAAACAACTCTTTTCAATGCCAAATATTGTACATTGAACAATTTTTCTTAAACTAATTCAGTGATTGATTGACCAACAGAAAAGCGAAAACTGAACGGCAATTTGGTGCGATAGGAAAGAGTCCCTAGGTGAGGGCTATACTAGCATGATGGTAGGATGAGCTAAGCCAAAAAGGTCTTGAATACCCTTATTTGTATATGCATTATCGGACAATAATTACAAATGAATCTTTAAAAAAATTATTGCGATTATCTGAAAAAGATGAATCCCTTTAAGTGACCTGACATAATTGAGTAGCAAGAACATTGAATCCTAAATTGCCACTGAATGATCTTTTCTCTGAATATTTGTACTGCCATTTAACTTTCCTTCGAATATTTGTTTCCATTAAAAAAGCGGTATTTAAAATCTGTCACTGGAAGAGAAAGCTCTATTTCTCTGAATATTTACTGTCATTTAACTTCTTCTGAATATTTGTTTCTGTTAAAAAAGCGGTATTTAACAACCGTCACTGAAAGAGAAAGCTATATTTCTCTGAATATTTACAGCCATTTAACTTTCCTTCGAATATTTGTTTGTATTAAAAAAGCGGTATTTAAAAACCATCACTGAAAGAGAAAGCTTCATTTGTCTCTTAAAATGGAATTTTATCGCAACAATTTATTTATAAATTTAATTCTAATAAAGTGGCAAAATTGGTTTCGCCCATTTGCAAAAACTGATATTCTAATAAGAAAATATATGAGGAAATCGATGATAAGATTCTGTTAATCATTTATATAATGTTTAATGAACATATTAAAATTTTTTTATTAGTATATCACACAACATATTCAGCTTAGGCAATGTAACTTCATGCGCACTCAATCGAGAAAAAGAATCACGCGCGAACTTTCCAAACCAGCTCTGCATATATTTCAGAGATATATTTTTGAAAAGGCACCGAACAACAGTAGTGTTTTTCTCCAACCTTCCACTCAACCGTCCATTTTTCTTAACCCCACCGGCCCAAACAGGTGGTTTCGTTTATTTACTACCAAAATCACGCAGCTAAACTGATATATTTCCTCTGACGTCAACTGAAGGTCAGGCAGGTTAAAAATGCTCCATTCACGCAAGAAACAAGTTCTATTTTACTCGCAAGGAAGACACTCGAAGGAAAAACCACAAGAAAGGGCCCGAAGGATCAGAGAGGAATTAAAAAAAAAAGTTGTTCAGCCTTGAATTTGCGAAATCTGCTATGAACTATGAAAAACAGTATGAGAGTTTTACAACTCTGAAGTTGAACATTGTAAAAAATGTAGTCAAAGCAGTTTTAATTAATTTTTTTTTAAGGAAGATGATTTTATATTCAGTGTTTTGTCTGAAATGCAGATTTTTATATTACATGTTCTTATAAACAAAGCACACAAATAAAAAATATTTTAGTTGTTCAAAAGGCGATATCAGCATCTAACACAATCTTTATCACCTTTTAATTATATTGTATTTTTAATTTTAAATTATTTTACTGCTATATTTAGGAAATTTATCTCTAAATATAAATTTGCATCGATTTTTTCAGGTTGTATTTAAATACCAACAAAAAAGGCTTCCTTTATGCCTTTGTCTATATAAAGATACAATTATTTCATTAAAGACGGTAGATATAGTTAAATATACATCAATGCAAAAAATGGTACGACATTCTAATTATTTCGTTGCTTCATAGATCTTAAATTGTATTTGATTTCTTTTTCAGAGAAAATCATTCAAGTTAACGAACTGGCACTGGTCTGCAAAATTCTTTTTTTTGTGAAATGTTGACGTTTAGATGAATCGCTTGTAATCCTTTAACGCGTAGTTATTTGCGGTTGGGCTTTTAGTTCTCAGAGTAAAACTGATCACTCATTGGGGGTTTCAAATATCTATGCATATCAAAAGGCCATTGCTGAAGATAAAATAAGTGATACAACAAGCAAAACCTTATTTATTCGCTGCTCTCTAGCCATATTTGATTGTTAAAACTGAACAAATGTACTGAGGTTTTATCGCAGAGGAGGACATTAAGTCGATCGCGATAGACCGAGGGACCACCAAGATATTTTGGGGTGACCGCCTTTACTAAGATCTAAGATTCGCATGCTAAAAGGAGGAATGGGGCATCGATATAATTTAAATTATATATATTCTTTATATATTCTTTATCACCTGAAGAAGACGAAGTTTTTCTCCTTCAAATTGACATAATTTTAAAAGCACGTACTTCAGAATCTAAGAATAACTTTTGGAATTAATGGATAAAGTAAAGTATCCTTACTTTAAAAAAAAAAGTTGAATTTCATTTAACATTGATTTTTTTCTCTACTTATCTGTGTGAATCTACATTTTCAAAGATGAATATAATTAAGATAATACATTGTTCCCGTCTGACAGACGACCACTTAGAATCCAGTACAAGATGAGCAGTTAGTAATTACTTACCGAGATATTCAAGATGGACGGACAGTATGTGACTAAGTCATCTATTAACTATAACTACAAGAACTAACTTTAGATGAAAATGATTTGTTTTCTAATGTATTTTGAATTGTTTGATACTAAATACATCATTTGGTATTATTTTATTTGTGGCTATTATTATTATGCTTGTAGTTCTGTAGGTAGGTATTTATTCTGTGTTTATTATTAAGTAACAATAAATATTGTAGACTTTTTCATTAGTTAGCCACACTTACAGCACTGGGTAGACTGCAACACTTTGAAAAAAATTAGAAGTAGCCCTATCCTAGACAAGTCTGTCTTTTTTAGCCCTTTACGTTTGATCCCGAAACTACTTGCAGCCACCTATTATTACGTCACAGTCAAAGGCATATTTCTTCCTTTTCTCAAAGTTCGATTAATCCATAGCAAAAGTTTGTAGTAGCCACGAATTCTGCGATAAAATCTTTGTGAATAATTGTCTTTTTCTCTATTTCAATAAAAATACGTTTTTCTAATTGCAGTTTAATTATCATCATACTTTTTTAAATGTAAAAACTACTTCCACATTTATAATTTTCTTTTACTTATGATGAGTCGCCTTTGGTATCAGTGGCTTCGTCTAGAGAATGGCTTATATTTGATTTTAGATAAATCCTTTTTCATGTTCATGATTTCTCAAAATTGCCTTATATTAAAGCCATGTTATTTTAATTGCCTTAGCTAAGATCTGATTATCATGTACATGAACCTTTCTAATATTTAAATCTCATAATATCTTACCGCTATTAAAACAATTGAATTGTTTGAAGTTTTATGGCGCAAGAGCCATGATGTTGGCTGTGCTGCGCCAAACAATGGGTAAAATTATCTCATTTTAAAACAGTCATCGAAGAGAAGATGAGGAGAAGCAAAAAGTAAACAAGATTTAAATCAATGGATAAAACTTTATACAAGCAAAAATTTGGACATGAGGTGTCTTATCGAGCAGGGAAGATAATGAAGGGCAAGACTTTTGAAAAAACTGTAAACGCTGGGTATTGAAATTTGGGCATTCTGACAAAATATGTTGTACAGACATTTGACAATGGCATCGCGAACACAGTGGTGGTTGTTCAACGAGCAACAAATGAATATGGATGAATCGAGTGTGTCCAATCCATAATCGTGTTAAAACAGTATCTGCTTTTCTATTCGCTAATGAGGACCAAGGTTGCACATGGGGTTTGATAACATGAAGTTTGTTGTTTGTCTCCAGGTTCCCCTGTCTTTGCCAATTAGAATGAAGAAGCTCTTTAATGTTACTTTATGTCTTTCACAGAAATATTAGTAGCCATTGAAGTAGTCGCCAATTTGGCAGCCTTATCTGCCGCTATTAAAACAAATATCGGTTGTGGTTCCTCTGTCATCTGAGTTTCGCTGTATTGAATCTTCTATTTTTTATTCATCTTGTCAATGACGCAGACAAAATCATTCTTCTTTAACTTTTAACAATGAAAGAAAATTACGCGATTAAGTATTTGATGAAGAAATAAAAAAAAGTTGGAACATAAAGGCAATAATATAATCTATTGTTGAAAATTGGGCAAAAAAATATTTTTAAAAAATTGCCAAAATTTAGCAAAACCCGGCACAACAAGTAAATTAATATTCTTAAAGGACAATTTTTTTAAAAATTTTCATAAAGTGTAAAATTTGTTTTTGTGCGATTGTATTTTCTGAATTTTTAATGAAAAACGCCACCTACAGTCAATCAAGAATTCGGCTTCATTCTTAATTGACTAAAATTCAAATTCAAATTTACCTAGGTACACATTCTCTTCCTCCAAATTGCGCCAAATTTTATAACTGTACATGAGATGGTTTCTGGTCAATAGAATGCACACACGCACATGCATATTCATCTTTATAATTAATGTAGATGAAAAACGAAATGAAAGTAATAATGATGTTGGTAGTAAAAATGACCGGTTTCAGCCATTGAAAAGGGAGTCATGAATAAAAACTCAGAAAATTGACTTTTTATCGGAAAAGAAGCATCCTCAATTTTGTAAAAGAGACACGCACAAAATAGGAAAACCACAACTGCAGAAATTGCCGAGATTTTGAATTTGCTAAGCGATTAGACCTTGAATTAAAAAAAAAGAAGAAAATATAGTCCCACACGCTATCTCTTTCGTGAAATATAATTAAGAAATAAAGCATTTCTGAGAAATTGCGGAGTCAGAATAATAAAGCACGTTCTAATCTGAATTAATTAATTTTTTTTTGTGAAAATAATTATACCTTTAGGAAGCTTTTTCTAAAAAAATGTTTATTTTTAAAATAATGCAAATGCTTGAAATTAAATTTTTTAAAGGGGACAGTGGATTTTGAAATAAACAAATATGGAGAAAAACATGAAATTTTATTTCTATAGTTTTCACCTCAAAATATATGTTTATATTTAACTAAAATAGTGTTATAAGATAATTTTCAATAAAATGAATATAAGTCTAGAGAAAAAACACACATTTTAATTACTTTCCTCAAAAAGATATAGTAATTAGATTTAAATGTCTTTGAAATATTCCAGGTGTCTTAGTTTTTGAAGAAATTAAATAGAATTGATAATAAAGCTTTCGGTTAAACATTAAAAAAAAAAATAGGATATGGATTTTATATTTCTTTTTATATAGTTAAAAGTAAATTTTAGTTCCGCAAAATATAAATGAAAATTCAGTAAGTAAATAAAAATATTTCTAAAAAATTAGCATTTAATTGGAATAACAAAATTATACGTAGTTTTATTCTAAATAAATTAATATTGGGTAATAATGAAAAAAATAATTATAAAAAATTAAAGACCGGAACTAAAATTTTTATTTTATTTGTTTTTGAATATAGCTCGTTTCTTTGACCTACCTGGTAATAATGCACCTTTTAGACTTATAACCGACTATCCACATTCACAACTTTAAAAAATTAATTTAAAAAACATCAGTTTGTACAGGGTGCGGCAGCATCATTTGCTGATTTGAAGGGCCAATAAAACAAAAGACATTAAAGGTACCATTCTAAATATTTATTCACCATATGTTACATACATTGAAATTTACTTGGACAGTGTTTTGAAAATTGTATTGTGCAAGTGTCGCCCCTTCTTGGCGATACAATGAGTGACCCGATTTCTGAAACTTCGGCCAACTCTTTCCAACATAGCGATGGAAAAAAATTCGCGGCGAATGCTTTTTCCAGTAACCATAGTTTCTCTCATAAGAAACTCTTTTTTTATCCTACAGTATCCACTAATACTTTATCAGAAACAGATATTTCGTGTGGTTGGCCCCATTCCTAACTGAAGAGAAATGTAACTATTTTAAACCCTTGACCTACGAATTTATTTCACTTCTTAATAAAATTACCTATCCTATTTGGGACGTTTATTAATGTTTTAATTTCTGTAATAATATAAGAGTTTTTTAGATATTGAAGCGTTTTTAAATCATTTTGGCAATTTAAATTACTTAATATTTTTTACTTTACTGCAGATTTAAAATTAAAATTCAGAAATTGAATGCCCGAGTCAAACTCGTCATTGTATGCGAAGTGATTGTCTATACCCATTGACATTCATGGAAAAATCTTGGACATGAGAATAGCTGAGGCATCACATTCCGCTTTTTGTTCATCATATGACTAAAGCGGATGTTAATATTTTTTTATATGATTCACTTGTTTGATAAATAATTTATTCTTTAAAGTTATAAATATTTTATAATTTAGATATATATCTCAAAAAGTATCTAATTGAAAAAAAAGGAAAAAGAAAAGAAATTTTCTTTGTAAGCAGCACAGCAAATGTAGTCAAAATCAGATGATACATTCAAAGAACAAACAAGAAAATTTTATTAATTGCCTGCGTTATCATTCCCTTGAAAGAAAACTGCCATAATACAATTTTCTACTCTTATAGGAGAAGTGACTTGAGATTTGTCAGTTTAGACTTAATATCCTAAAGATATCAAGTTAATCACTGCATTGCTTAAGACTATCAATATTCCTCTTTGGTTGCAAGAATTGAAATTAAAACAGTGATATTATATTCTTGAAAAACTGTAATTAAAATCTTACAAGCTTTAAAAAAAAATGAAAAATTTCTCATTGTGACATTTTTTTACTTAAATATTTACAAAGAAAAGAAGTTTCAAAAAATCATCTGAATTTCCCCAAAAATTTTATCTTAAAAACTATTTATATTGAGCTAAAAACTGTATTCCATCATTAAAAAAAAAATTCTGCAACCTTATGAAGTTAAAATTGATTATATTTTTCTTATTTTTTTTCAGTGTTATTTTGGGCTGACTATTGTTCAGATCTCAGACACTCAGCGACGAGCCCTCGTCAACTATTCCTACACAACCGCTAAACCTCCCACAACTTCGAGTCCCAATAATCGAACGGAGGTAGATGGGGCCCTTGAGAGTTCCCTCAACGCTATCTCGAAGACTTCAGTCACTCCTCCGTCACCACCCAGAAGAAGGAGTGACTCATCCGTAGATTTGGCAAAGGGAGATTTTGCCGCAAGGCTGCCAGGTGGCGCTATGCAGAATTCAACAAGACGAGGTAGGACACATTTTGAATGCGTATATATCGAAACACTTTTTTTCAAGACATTTTCACTTTTTATTAGATTCAGATATATCTTTTTACCGATTTAGTTTCGAAAATAATTTTTTTACTGATAGGAAATTTCCGAAGATTTACTAATGGCATTTTATTTTCGAATTTATATTAACTTTTATAATTATTTAAAAATAAAAATGATAATTTAATAATCAGTGGTAATTTATTAACAGTTGGAAATAAGTAGACAATGCTAATAAAAAAAATCCAATTTTAAGTATCTATTCTAAACATCATACCATGTTTTAGGTTTGATGGTCGCGATGCTTGTATCAGCCTTTGCATTCTGAAAGAAACGATTTGTTATACTACGCAGTTTGCAGGGAGAATGCTAGTCTGTCTATCTGTCGATTCGTCTAAATCAGAATTAAGATTCTAAAAGTCTTTAAGTCCAGAAAAACAATATGTAAATATTTGAAAAGTGCCATAACATCGACAAAATACAAATAATAAAATTTGATACATGGAAATTATATAAAACTTGCAGTAAGATGGATATCAATATTTATTTTCGCCCTCTCTTATTTTCTTTATATTTAAAAATTTCTGCCTTTTTATAAAATTTTTTTGAGAAGTTTACTATTGAAATCTCAAAACCAATTTTACATAACATATCAACTAAGAAGTAGAAATCAATTAAAATAAAAAAAAAATCCTCCTCGATGGCCTCACATTTCTTTTTGATTTATTTATAATATCGTTTTTTTATAACTTTATTTCATCTCAAATCTCAGGAAACTTTCATTCAAAGAACATCCTCAAAAACCTTTTTTTTCTTACAGTTATTGAAAGTAGCGATGGCCTCATATTTCTTTTACACCTGATCCTCTTTTCCTTCTTAGTTAAATGACAAAACTCAACAATCAAAATAGTCATGCATTCAGAAGGAGGAATTGGCATTACATGTAGCAAATGTTCATTCAACAATGCATAATTTTTTCTCTCTTTTGCAGAATCCATTTCGTCTTCTGTGACGACTTCTGCTCACGATCGAAAAGCATCCATTCTGAGTGGAGGGGAGGAGAGTGACTTGCACCCTCGAAAGATTTCCACATCGAACAATGAGAACAGAGCCCACGAAGGGAGTCTTTCAGACATTAAACCCACACAAACTTATGCTCCTGCACAGTCAGATCCTCTTCCTACATCTTCCAAAGACGACAGTAAGTGTTTTTAAAAATTATGTTTAGTTTTTCTGCGACGTTGTTCTCAGTCTCTACAGTTTTTCAAACCAGAAATTTCCAAACTTTTTCTTTTCCTGGTGCTCTTGTCAAGCCCAGAATTTTCCAAGGCACCATACATATAACTCCAAAGGCATTTTTTTTTTGAGAAATAGTCATTAATTTTAAAATGGACCAAGAAATAAATAAAATAAAGAATTTTATTGAACAAGTTTTTCTACATTTATAAATTATTCAATGTCGCCAATACTGTGCATACGCCAATACGCCAATACGCCAATACTGTGCAATGTCGCCAATACTGTTGATTTCAAATGTCATTTATTGAATTTAAAATATATATATATATGTGGGAAGCGCTGACAGATCTCATATCCTGTATGGCGCCATGTTGGCCATGTTGCGTCACGTCATTAATCAAGTGATGCTTTCCCGCCATTATTGGCAGACGGGAGTTGGGCAGTGAGTCTGTAAGACGTACCGCTCACGCTCATGTATCTTTTATGTGTTTTATGTTATTATAGTAATGTTCTGTCCTTTAATTATAATAAATATATTTTCATATTAATGCTGGTCGTTGCTTTTCCCCACATACATATGTTTTTAGTTAGATGTTTAGAAAAATTTTCAGAATTAAAACTTAAATTCCTACATCTGATATTCTAATCCCGCTATCTCAGAAAAGTTTGGACGTCATTATTCGAGCATTTCTTCCGTTTTTAAAACAAGAATTGTTGTAATCCTTTTTTTTTTTTTTTTCATTGACTTTTAATTCGTTGTTTTTCCAATGAGTTCAAATATTTTTATTGCAATTCTGAGGAAACGGTGAAGATTTTTCAGTTTTCATTAGCAAGATCGCGAGATGCTGTTCCCTCTGAGAGAAAAACACCACAGAGAATATAAGAGTTGCTGAAGTGCAATGGCACAGATTTACGCTACAGAGAGAATTATAAAATAATGCTGTAAAGAGCCAGGATTTTCGTTGAAGCATTGTCGAACCTATGTTACACAGTACTTATTCCTTTAGTGATAGAGCATATGCTGTACGCAAGAAATAGTGAACAACTTTTCAATATCAAACTAAGCATTTATTCATGTAGCCGATGCAGTTCAAAACACTATATAGTTTTTTCTTTTTGAATTTGTTTCCAGTTTCATTGAAATTCGATAAAAAGTACAAAAAATGAAATCATATGCCTTTAATTTATAAAATGTGGCATCAGAGTTGGGTTGATTTACTTTGAAATTATGTTTCATTTTTTCTTCTTCTTCAGGTTGATAATGAATATATAGATTGATCGGTAAAATCCTTTTCAGTCTTTTAAATTCAAAACTGCGTCTCATCTAGCCAGGAAAGTAACAAGTACATAGAAAATGATTGAAAAAAAAGGCATTGCTAAACAGAAAAATTCTTAGTGTGTTCAAGAAGCCCATCAACGGCCACAATACAATTTGTATTCGATCAAGTTGATCTGCAGGCACATTCCAAATCACACACCTTAGATTTCCCAGCTTCCACGTGAATCCACTTTTCAGATCTTCTTCCTCTTATTATTATTATTTACTCTCTTTAAAGCTTAAATTTCACTTCGCCTTTGCTTAATTTGAAAAAAAAATGTATGATAATGTCTAATACATTTTTTAATTTTAGGTGAACCCTTTTTCAAGTCATGAAAAGTGCATACTTTTAATTGCAAATATCCTCTCTAATTTTGCAGATAACTCCATGAAACTTTTTTGTGTGTTTTTATTATAGTATAGCGTTATTTTTTTAATTAAACTATTGTGCTATTTCCTTTATTTATTTTTTTTTGAGTCATTTATGTAACTTCTTTTTTTTGCCACTAGGGGTGTTGTAACCTGTCGCAATGAATTCATTCTTTATACTCACTTTACTATAGGTAGGTGTTACTTCCCTGGATAGACACCGGCATGGATTTAAAGCGCTTAAAAGACTTTTACCGATCACCCTATACATGAGCAGCATAAAAATAATGCTTGAATTTATCTTTTGCATACAACTATTTGAATTTATTCAATATTTTTTTTTCTGCTTTCTCTCTTTAGCCTTTTATTTGGTTTACAGAAGTCATTATTATAAATACTTATAATATCTTTTAATTTATATTTATTGCATATATTTTAATTTATATTTCTTACATATATTTTAATTTATATTTATATGTATTAGCAAAACGTAATGCCAAAACTATAAAACAGAATTAAAAATTTAAATAAAATTATAAAAAGGGTCTTTAATACCTCTCGCTAGCTTCTTGAGTAACTCTAGATTCCACAAGGCATCCAGGCTCACACTGTGGAAATCACTCATCAGAACTTTTTAAAATTCCGAACAGTTGCATGTTAGATAATTATTTTCATACTTCCAACTAAATTCTCATAGAAATACAAATTATAAATGAGGTCTCATTTGCATTCTTAAAACTAGTTTGGAATCCTTTGTTATAGAGAAAGTTACATCACTGCTAAAATTAATTCGAATGTCATTGGAGTGGAAGTTCCAAAGTAATTAACGATACAAGTTATAATAACTAAGGAAATATTTCAAAATTTCCAGTAACCTAGAAATTTAACTAATAAAATTTAATAATAAAAGGAAATCTTCATATTGACTTTTAAAAGTGATTTTAGTTCATACAATTAATTCATTATTTTATGATATTTCTCCGAATCTTAATCCAAATTTTCTTGGGTTTTTTTAAAATCATTTTTTAAATAAAGAAATCACGGCTACAAATGAATGGATTCTTTTGGATAGATATGGTCTTGCAGAAAGTAAATTAAATAGAACTCTTTCAAATCATGCATAATCACAGTAATGGTTGAATATTTGATTAGAACTTCGACAAAATTATCCATTACACGATGTCATAATGCCAGTTCGAATATCAAATACTTATAATGATACAACAAGAATTACAATTTCTTTGTTAAAGAATTAGAATGCATTACTTTCAAAAATGCGATAAGACATTTGAAATATTTCATTAATTTTTTCTTATAATATGCTAGTTTTAGAATTTATTTAAAACATTCCTACCGTTTGCATTTTTTTTTCTACAACAGTCCTTCCTTATTTTCACAGGAAGACCTATTGCCAGAGATTCGGATCGGAAAGATGAGATCCACAGCTCGAAACCCTCATATCGAGATCCTGACTTCGAGCGTGAGCCGCCTGCGAGAAGATCTCAACCAGGACGGCGCAGATATGACGACGAAGACGATTACGAGGATAGAGGATCTGCAAGTCGATATGATAAAAGTGATAGAGGGAGAGATACCGACGATCGGTACTCCAAAGGAGATACAAGAGTTTATCCAGACGAAAGACCAAGACTAGAAGACAGATACCCACCCAGAGACAGTGATAGGCGGAGAGGAGATGACAGAGACCGTGAGGATCGGTACCGAGATAGAGATGACAGATATAGAGATTATGATGACCGATACAAAGACCGTGATGACAGGTATCGTTACAGAGATAATCCGTATAGGGATGAGGACAAATACAGAAATGACAAACCTTACCTAGATGAAGATAGAAATCAACGAAGAGATCGGTTTGATTATGATGATAGATACTCGTCAAAAGATGATCGATATCGATATGATGATCGTTACCGTCCAAGGGATGATAGATATCGAGATGATGATGATAGGTACGTATACGATGACAAGAGAGACAGATACATACCAAGAGATGATGAAGATCGATATGTTCGATCTAGGGACAGAGATTACAGAGAACCAATCTCAAGTAGCAGAGTTGATATTCCATCGGATAGAAAGAGTGGAAAGCCTGAAGATGCACGTCGGCCTACTGAATATGATATACCTGTTCGTGATAGACCGCGAATTTCGTATATTGATGAATCTAAAACAGATGATCGATATATCTATCGAGATGATGATGAATTTCGGAGACCGTCTAAATATGATGATCGGGACAGAATATCTCCTACAAGAACAAGAGATGAAGCCTATATTTCTCGGTCAACTGTACCAATATCCCGATCCAGGGACGACACATACAAGTCAGGATCTAGCATAATCGACGAACGGAAGAGAGATGACGATCGTTATTCGAACAATAGAGACAGACCAAAATATTATGATGATGATGATCGCCGGATAGAAGAATCACGATATATTTCACCCTCGTCAGTTCGTGAAACTGATAGTACTAGAAAAGATGTCAACAGAGACGATTATCGTACAAGATTACCAGACGACAAAAAAATAGATGATGTAGGCATAGAAAGGCGATCTTATTCTGCGGAAGAAGAAGAGTATAGAAGACAAAATTCAAGGACGAGATATTACGATGACACAGATAGAAAACCTTCAGGAGATTCAAGGCGAGATTATCGAACTGATGACGATTATCCCAGACGTACGAGACCTGATGATGACGAATATCGTAGAAGCAGACCTAGAGGTGACTACGACACAGACAAATCTCGTGATCCTGAAGTATATGATCGATCCATCGATGACGATGACAGAGCTTCAAGGAGATATTTACCAGAATATGATGAGCCGAGAAGGAGAAGTGACGCAGATACCGGTCTTCGTAAAGAATCTTACCCTCGAGATGTCATAGATGAAGACAGAATGTCCAGACGTCCAGAAGGAAGACGACCTTTACCACCACCAAAAGATCGACGATACGATGATGATATTCCACCTAGACGGCCGATATCCGATGACAGACCTTTCCGATCCAGACCAGATACTATCGATGATCGACCACTAAGACCCGCTATTGATAGAGCATCAGAAGATGGCCGCCGATACAGAGACGATACATATTTGGAAGATGACAGACGTTATAAAGATGAAGCATTGGTAAATCCAGATGAATCATCCAGGTATGGTCCTCCTAGATCTGAAAAGAGAGAACCTTTTGTAAGTTCACCAACGTCACCACGTGATACTGTTTCACGGGAAAAGAGATATCATAATTCTGGAAGAACCCTCGATGACTATGGCAATGAAGAGGAAAGACCAATTAACACGAGGGATGTCATCGATGCCGCCCTCAAACATTCGGACTCACCTGTCCAAAATCACCGGAAGGTGTCCTATCCTATTTTCGATCCGAGGATTTCCAATTTAACTTCGCCGGATTTTATACCACCTAGTGACAGGAGAGGAACGACAATCATGTCAAGGAGGCGAAGAAGTCGTACTTATTGAAATGAGATATGATAAAAAGTACTTATCTATCTGTAAAATACAAATAGCAAATATTAGTTATCAGATAGACTACAGACAACAGATTTTCATTTCAAGAAAGCCAGCTCAATTTTTCAGTTTCAACTCTCATTACAGTATAGTGATATTTTCTAGATATAGTCTAACTTTAGAATATATCTGATTTAAATATATTTTGACTGTTGGAAATTTGCCTGTAATGACAAAACAATCCACAGAATAATTTATCCACATAGCTAGGAGCAGAAAGAAAGTTTATTAAAGAAAATGAATGAATATTATATTCAAGAAATTAAATTTGGTTATTTAGGATTTAAAAAAATGCCTATTAATATCACGGAATATATTAATCATATTACTAAATTAGAAATAACATGACGCTCTTCTGAATTTGAAATGATCTGGAATCAAAGAAAAACATATTTACAATAAAATACGAGGACATCATATTTATATGAATCAATTATTATTCTTTTAGAATTTCGCCAATTTTTTAGAAAACACTAAATGGCAATACAACGTTGATTCATTCAAAGATACTTTGCAACGTAGATTTGTACGAATCTTTTCAACTTATCCCCATTCCTTTCCAACGTAGAATAATTGCAAAGGTACTTTGCAACTGTTTAAATTTATCTCAATCTATTCTAAATTTTCTATTCTTTTTCAAAAAAAAAAAAAGTAAAATATATTTTAAAAGGATTTTTATTCGTCTTAAATATGGCCATTTTGCAATGATTAATTAAATGAAAGAAAAGTCTGTTGTAAAAACAAAAATATTGTCTCAAAATAATTTACTTTCAGCCATGATAAAAAATAATAAGAAAAAATGATCTTTGAGTGTTTCGTAACACATAAGGTGAAGATAGAGGGGAAGGGATAGATGAAAGATTTAAAATGCAATAAATAAAATTTTAATATAAATAAAAATAAAAATAATAATAAAAATTAAATACTGACAAAAAATTGCATTTTTAAGCTAAAATTTACTTTAAATCCAAAAGAAAATTGTAACTGTCCTTTAAATTAGAGCTCCTCACACTGAATTTGTAAATAGATTATAATGTTTATGAAAATGTCTTTATGTAGAGCTTCTTGTAGAGAAGCTTTTTTGTTTATATTCATCCTTATATTGCTTCTTTTCTTTTGAAGCTGATATTATTGTTTTTTATTCACTTGACACAGTTTATTTATGTATTGAAATAAACATTATTCTTTTTGTAATTTATGTATTGGATTATTTCTTTGAACTAAATATTTTCTTAATATACAGTATACTCCCAAATATCCGGTTCGGGAATTACGACTTCTGTACCATTCGACCTAATTTTCTTTATCGTATTTAATTGAAGAAGGCAAGGCACTGCATTGGAAGCTGGCCTCTTCTACGCTTCCTGTGCAAAATGCAAGTTGTGTGAGAAAAAGAGCAGTGTTCTGCACGTTGTTTCTTGTTTCGTCAATGTGAAACGAACCTCCTTGTTGCCACTGTTCTTGATTATAACTGCACAGTACTACAGGATTCGTAAACTGTTCTTTGGGTATGCTTAATTTTTTGTTTTTGTTTTTAAGTATACCACAGTGAAGTGAATATAATTCATGTTAAAATTTGAACAGTTTATAACCTTTAACTTACTTTGCTTCCAGTGCAGTATATAAACATATATAAATATCAGTACAGAGCCTTCTATTTTAACTCGACATGTTACCGGCAACTACTTCTATGTTCCATCGGACCGCGGCCATGTTCACATTCTACGTGGCTTGAGATAAATGGAGTGTTTAGTACTCATTAAGAAGTGAGAATATGCAACACTGAGTTTTAATATAAAACTTTGTCTTCTGGGATTGGTGAGCAAAGAAATAAGTTCATAGAAGACCGCACTATCTGGCTTTTTTGTTATCCTGTCTGTCCTTCCGCCACATTAGGCCGGATACGCGGGATAGTATGCTGTAATAACTGTAAGAAATTTTTCTTCTGATTTATGATGACTAAATTCAAATGCTGCATAATAGGAAATTATTTTTTAAAAGTTTTTTTTTTAATATCAAGAATTATCTATCGTTTATTTGCATTTTAAAAATCATAAATATTGATAATATTTTAAAATGATTTATTTTGAAATAAAAACCTTAAAATTTCAAATAATACGCTTTATTTTGTTGACATTTTATACTTGTTAAATTAGAGAATTTTATGTATATTATTCTTATAGAACTATTTTTTAAAAAAAAGTTATTCTTTAAGAAATAATTATAAGGTGAAATTTCGAGCTTTCTTATAATATTTTTTTTATATAAATATTGCTCTTCTTATTAAAAATTTTGATAAATGTGGCCAAGAAAAATTTGCGAAATCAATTGGAACAGCTGTTTCCAACACATGGGATCGCGGTCCAGATGTGAGTCGTTAGAGATACTTCTTATAGAGTATCTTAGGAAATCACGTGAATATTTCAAACCTCAATCTGAAGAAATGAACTGAATAACATTCCCGAAGAAATATGTTTTATCATCAGCCTGTTCAAAGCTTCAAATATATAAATATTCTGAGTTTAAAGATTCCCATTAAAGTACTGAATTATTACGTTTACAAAATACACTATCTACCAATAAGTATTTGGGCATCTATGCAAATGTGGATATCTGCGGTCCTGATCTAAGACTCGCCTTCTGTACTTAAATATCGTGTAGGAAACAGCATTGGCATTAGCACATGTAAGAACATATTTAATGGGTGCAAAATTCTAAAATCAACAATGGTGTAGCATCCTCTATGTTTTCTTCTTTATCTTATTTTTAATTTTTGTAAGATAGCAACGTTGATTGCCTAGCAACAACGGAGATTATTGTTTTGATTTAAAAAAAAATTGTGTTCTTGTCTTAAGCCATCGTGTCATCTAATTTTGTTCATTTAATGAGTTAAAACTTTATTACGGGAAAAAAAAAAATTAACATAAAATAGCCACTTCAGGGGCTTTTGTGATTAAGAAGTGGAAGATGAGTGGTGATTGTCGGAATGTTGCTTCTACGCGGCAGACTCACGAAACTAAGAGAGAGTGATTAACGAATGGTGTCCAAACAAATTCGGAAAAACCACACCAAACGGATGGCCCACATACTCCAGGAGTTCCAACAAGCATCCGGAATTGTTGTTTCGATAAATTCCATCTTGAACCAAGTACATTTCCTTGGTTTCTATGGTCATGCTGCCTCCCATAGTTTTTGAAGGCAATTTTAAGGCTTGGATCATTATTATTTCCAGGATGATAATGCCACTTGTCATTTTGAGAGACCCATGGTATGATGACATGGATTGGTATGATGACAATGGGGTGAATCGACAGGACTGGACTGCCCAGAGTCCAGAATAGTATCCTATAGAAAACCTCTGGGGCGATTCGGATCGTCGAATTAAGGGGTGCAGCAACAGTCCAAAATTTGTGAAAGAACTTACATGTCTTTTCCAAACTGAGTGGAAGAAAATATCACTGTCCGTCATCCAAACACTTGTGGAAAGAAAGATTACGGCAGTAATTGCCTCAGGTGGAGACTCTACCAACTCTTGAATACGAATATATTGTATTTATCTCTTTTCTCACAGGTCCAATTACTTATTGGTACATAGTGTACACGAGACAATTTTTAAATCATAAGATTCTAATCGTATCTATTGTAAAATATTTTACAATTTGCAGCAATGCAAATATTCGAGATGTATCATTCCAATTTTGGATTGCATTTGTATAAATTAATTAGGCAAGACATCGAAAAAACGTATGTTTTACTTTTAAAATGTTGCCAGTTATACGTTATGTATTCCTCTTTCGAACTTTCTTCACAATAAAGTGAAAAAGCTTTATTTATAATAACAAAGTCCATGTACAAATCTAATAAATACTTTTAATCGGATATATAGCCGAGATTCTTTGATTTGAAAAATTCTGCTTCATTCTACTACAGACCTTAGTAATTTTTTAAAACTGCATGTTACAGTAACATGAGCATAATGGTCCAAGATAAAAAAATAAAAAAATGTGATCATTAAACGCACTTACTGATGAATTAGAAGCGGATATAAGCCTACGACTGGCAGAATACCATAAAGTTTTGAAACTTTTGAAATATTTTTTTTTTTTTGAAATTGGCAATATTTATTAACAAATTTAGTATTTGCTAATTCTTTGAATATTTGAACTTCTACCCCTAATATGTATTAATTGCCTATTTCTTTTGTTAAAATATTCTGTTTCCAGATTGTACCAGTTAACATATTTGCCTTAAGATTTCAGTAGTTTAAATGAACAGCTGCTTATCAATTCACTATAACTGTTTGTAAGCTCCAAATGATAGAATTCCAATTGCAAACTAGAATATAAATATTCTAATTCAGCCATTTCCAAGTTTTTTAATTGTGCGGATCTCTTATTGTGTAGCAATATTTTGAGGCTAATTTGTAAATAAAAATAAATAAATAAAAAATAAAAATATATTAATTCATTTGCACTTTATCTAGAAAGATAAGCCACTGTGCAACCTTAGCTTCCAAGTTCTATGAAAACTTATCAAATCTCCGATGAAATTACTGGATGCACATGGTGACGCTAACTCCTCAAGAAAAGACATCCAACCTCAGCCAGTCGCTATAGCCCCCCCCCCTCCGAAAAATAAAGCAATTCCTCAGATCTTATATATGTTTCTACATATACACAATTAATTTAGTTAAGTTATATTAATGTCCCGTTTCTTAAAGCAACACTAGGGATATTTTGGGAAGACCTCATAATTTTGAGCCGTGGTCAGATGATGAGGACGACACCTGTGCTGGCACCTCCCGTCCAAACTTCCTCACCACACTAGTGGGAGGACGTTTTATATACAATTATATATCAGTAATTGATAAAGCTTACTAAAGCGAACAAAAAGAATTGAAAAATTTATTATTTATTAAACAAAAATACTTTATTATCATGTCTAAAGGCCGCAATTATACAAAAAATCACAAAAAAAAATCCTCGAGTTAAAAAATTAGATAATAAAATGAATTGAAAGTAAAAAGTTAATTTACTTTTTTTTCGAATGTTTGTTCTCCACGAGATAGTCAATATCTGAGTTGACTTTTTACTGTCAACGTATTTAAGTTACAACAACTTACCTTTGTTTTCTATATTCAATTTGTTCTTCCACTTAGTATATTTCTAAAAATGTCAAAAGTTGAAGAAGCACGTTCGCACAGATAAGTGATCGAGAATCTCATCGAATGCCTCAGTGCAAGTTTGGAAAAAGCTGGATACTATTGTCGAACATTTATGCTATTCTGGATCGATGACTCTATCCTGAAAAACGATATTAGAATACAGTGTAATATCTTGATTCCGAACGATCAAATAATAGAGTACAGTAACAAAACAGTTCTTTTATTTACAGCCTTATATATTTGCAAAAAACAACCTTGTTCTCATATAGGTTAATATTATTTACAAAAACAAATGACAGTTCAATCACGAAATAATTCCTCGGTCAAATAGGAGAATAAGTCCCCCCCCCCAAAAAAAAATCTAACAGGCTGCTATCTCTAAACGGCTATTCCAGGGCCCCTCCAGAAATCCCCTCCCCCATCTTTTTCTGGCACATCTTAACACAGAAACCCGAATCACAGGGAGATTCTCAACAAATCAGAAACATGTCCGGACACCGACGTCTCTCCAAATCCCGATTCGAAGTCTTTCTTTAATGTCCTCTGGGGGGAAAATGTCGCATTTTATTTCCATCAGATATATGCCCATGGTTTCTCATTGGTGGACTAGAGTTCCCTATCACCCAATAGCTGTTCAGCAACGCTTCCTCAATGGTCTCAACTCGATCGAGGGAGTGTCTGATAAAGATCCATCTTTGCGGCCGAGCCTTCTTGAACACATGTTAAGTATACTCAATTCGCAGCTAACATCGGCTGAAGGGCATCTGGGTGTGATACTTAATGATAACGGTTGCTGGTGATGGATCGTTTCTTGAAGATGTGAGGAGTCCCTTCATAAGGGAAAAAAATTTAGCATCTGAATGTTTTGACGTTCTTCTCTCTTGAAGAAAAGATGGATCAATTTGAAACGAGGGAACTTATATCTGTGTTCTCACACCTGGATAGCAACAAATGACCAGACACAATGACTCTCCTAATGAAAAGGATCCACATCTGGTGGTCCCTGTGCTCTTAACTATATGTGGGCAATGGGTGACGTTACATCTGGTCGGAAGCCCAATTACTATGGGAGGGAAAAGGGGAAACGTTACAATGCTATCCTCAAAAGGTCACACTATAGATCAATTAATGAATCTTCTCCCTCTGATAGTTTCATCACCTTTTTAAGCGAAAATATTACGAATATGTCCGTTCTTCAAAAATTTTTCTTCGTCGTATTTAGGAAAACTTAAGTTTTCAATTTTCAGAAAGCAGCATTGGAAAAAAGTATGAAAAAAAGTATTCCGCAGTTTCAGAACAGCGCATGAAGATTTTTCAAGATCTTTCCTTACTAAGAGGGAGAAATTTTGCTTAGCCTTTAATTGTTAAACTTATTGCTGCATCTTATGAATGAATGTTTGCTTCATTCATATGACTACAAGAATCTTATGACTCATATAAAGAGTATATATAATATAATTTTTTTAGTAAGTAAATAATTATTAAAAAAATCTTTTTTATTTTCTTTTTCACTTTTATGATTGGGACGGACCTCGTAATTTTGAACCGCGGTCAGATGACGAGGACGACACCTGAGCTTCAACTGACACCTGAGTTTCAACGAGGACGACAACTGACACCTTTCTTCTACTATCTGTAGAAGGAAAGGAAATGTTGTATTTCCTACAGAACCTTCTTCCATTCATAATATGTGGAATGGAACGAATACACTTTGCTAATGTATTTGTCGGGATTAATTCCCCTTCCTAACCCCAAATCGCAGCGCTTTCCCGTTGTCTTGAAAATTATGCAGAAAAGATTTCTTGTTTGCTTAGCAGTCAAGAAAAATACACGTTCACGTGCAGTATGAGCGATCAGTAGCTTGCGAAGAAAAGCAGAGCAAATTTATTTTAACGATTACGCGGAAACTCAGAAAGTTTCTTGTGAAATTAGTAGTTTATGAAGAAAAGAATTTTTATTGTCTTTAAGAAATATTCGTAACCATGATATGGAATTGCTTATCAGAAATTGTTCAAAAATAAGGCGTGGCTCGATGTGAATAAATGGATGAGTAGTCAAGAAAACTGTTTCCTGATTTTTTTTGAGTAGAATCTTCCATTTTATGCAAACAGGAGCACAAGGTATGTGCTCACGAACAGTGTAGAAATACTTCGTTAAAGAAATATTCCTTATATTCGACAGTATTTGCACTGCAATGCAAATCGGTATTATGAGGAATCGCAGTATTTTTCGAGAATCGTACTCTCTGTACATAAAGAGAGATCGTTTTTTCCTGTTTTGCTGCTGCAGATCTAGAGCTCTGAAAAAAATAGTGTAAAAACGTTGTAAGTTTGTGGGTGCAAAATTATATGAATCGTGATTACATTTATACAGTGTAACGAGATATGGAGTGTTGTTGTTAACAGTTTTTTCGAATTTCTACATCATCTGTTTATGGCGCAGAAATTCACGTCTTAGCTATATCAGCTTTACGTAGTTTCATGATAGTTGTACTATATGCCAAGATCATGAAGACGATGAGACTTTAGTTATATTGTTTTTAGAATATGATTTATTAATAAAAAAGTTAACCCTTCTTTGCATGATGATGGAAAGTTCCATTTTAACATTTAGTAGGCAAAAAAATTCTACTCAAAACAGGTGTACTGTAAATTGGTTGTTTCTATCAACTTTTTTCCCGACTCTATTTCTTAGTAAAGAACGAAGCTGTCAAAAAAAAAAATGTCACAATTATTATAGCGGCTTTCAACCTGTCATTCCTCTGTTTTTTGTGCGATTTCTTGAATATTTTTTTATAACTAATCAGAGACTTTTTTGCTAATAAAAGCGATAATGAGTGGAGAAATTTAGAAGAGAGGGAGGGACATTGGAGATTTTGTACTGAACTTAACATAAATTTGCACGATGATGGATATTTTCATGATACTGTTTTTTAAAATTATTTTATATTATATATTTATACTACGATTTTTTAAACATTTTTCCTCTAATCTAGGGCATGAATTATATCACCCTGATTTATTTCACACACACACACACAAAACATGCGAAGGGTTAAATTATTAAACTTATTTTACGCATACAATTTCAATAAAAAAAATTTAAAACATTTCGTCGTCTATTAAGTGGGTTACATAAAATGTTATTAAAATACTAAATAAAAACAATGAACACTAGCTGCACTTTGTTTTTGTCTGATGGAAAAATCGATTTGTCGCCTGAGGCACTTGTTGCAACACAGAAAGTAACAGCTTCTCGAAATATGCGTGACAACAACATTCGACTGTCTTGACGACAGTGGTTCATTCTCCAATTCAAGGTCACAGAAATCGTTGGAACAGGCTGAGGTGCCTGATTTTACACGAATGAATAATTTAAACGAACATTGTTATTTTCGCATAATAAGAAAGGAAGTGAATAACTGAAACAAATTTGGCAAACGTATTTTAAAGTGAAGCATAAAATGTAACGATTTCTTGTTAAATGCGTACTCATTAGTTGGTAAGTAATTTAGAAAAGGAATCTGTTATGCGGGCGCAAAATCATTGAAATTGCTGATCATGATTTGTCAGTAGCTCGCATATTTGAAATTGTTACTATAATGAAAAAATCCGAGTAAAGGCTTTTTTTGGAGTTGATAAATATGAAAAAGTGAGAGTAAATTGAGTCATTTCGATTAAAAATCGGAATTGCAGAAAACAAGAAGGACAAATGAAAGGATTGAAGAATCATCTATACTTATAATAAAGCTCAATGTGTGTGTGTGTGTGTGTGTGTGTGTGTGTGTGTGTGTTGGCGCTCTACAGGCCAGACCGTTTGACATACAGCTACCAAATTTGGTACATGTGTACCTTAGAGGTCGGGAATGTGCACCTGGGGTCCCTTTTTTGAAATTTTAATTAGAATTTTAATTATTAATTAAAAACTAACTTTCCCGCCAAAAAAATCTTCCATTTTCCCCACCACCAACTTTTCCGCCAAAAAAATCTTCCATTATCCCCAGCGCCAAACGAGAAAGGCTTCAGTTTTTTTTTCTCCCAACAGTAATGAGGCTAGGGTTAAAATTTTTCGGCGGATTATTTCAATCGGTTCTGTTTATTTTCTTAATGTTTGATGCATTTAAAATTAAACATTGTTAATGAATCAATCTTTCAGATTCATTCTGAAGTACTTTTGAATTAAAATAAAACAGAATAAAGGAAATTAAAAATTTCTAATCCGCATAGCGTTACCCCAACTGGCGTAGAAAAAATCACGTATTTGCGTTACGTAACCGGCGAAGAAAATTCACGCATGCGCATTCTGTTCTGATTGTTGCCATGACAACGTTATCAATGGACGATTTAAATTATTTTTGGGTTAGTTGCATGCTTTTGTAAGTAAATTGTATTTATGTTAGTTATATATTTTTTGTATATGCTTATAGTTTTAAGTACATCGTTTTTTAAGTAGTTTTTTTAAAACCTGTTTTCAACCGTTTATTTTAAACGATTCGTTTTATTTTCTTAGTGTTTGATGCATTTAAATTTAAACATTGTTAATTTGCTAATAATGAATCTAAGAAAATTTTGTTGACCAACTCTTGAGATATTACATAAATTAAAAAAGATATTCTTTAGTGCCCATAAAGTTTAAACGCTGAGTGACTCTATTTTCAGTAATCAGATTATAAAAAAATGCTTTGTTTCAGTAAAAAATATTATTATATTAATTGAAGATAAATTCTTTCCACTTTAATTTAAAGCATAAATTCTACGGGTGCTAACAGAAAATGAGAGAGATACATATTGCGTTATGACTGAAGGCCTTTATAATATTATGAATGAATTATATGATAATCAAAATTTGAAGTTTTAAAATATTTTGATGAAGAAGCTATTAAAGTAGAAATTGCATAAAATATTCAATTATTAAAATTTTAACGAACATTAAGATTGGCGAACCGGCTGGTCGCCAAAGGCGGCTAGTTCATAATAAAATTGAATCGGAATCGGGGGGGAAAGAGAGGTTGGGTGTTTTAGTTTACTGAACGATGCTTCTGAACTACAGGAGCATCGTCAATGAACTACTTAGATTGCTCTATCGTTGTTACTCAATTTTAAACAATATGATAAAAATAATATTATCTTTTGCGATAAGATGTATTCATCTAAGCTGATGACACGATTAAATTAATCTTATTAATTCTTGTCTTCTTCGATGATTGTTTCAATGTTATTAACATTATGTCGACCGATTTTGATGAAATACACCACAAATTTAATTTTTATTTTTAAACATCTAGGAATTATATATTTTTGCTTTCTAACATTTCGTATATTTATATCTATTACTCATTATATATATTTACCTGTTACCAGAAAAATTTACTTTTTGCAATGGATAATTTAGTTTTTATTGTTGATGAAAAATTAATGTTAGCCGTTCATGCAATTTGAAATAAGTTTATTTTAATTAGTATTGAATGTATTTATTATTTAGTAATGAGTAATTTGTAATTTCTTATTATAGCAAGAATGCATAATTATATGGTAAACGAACGGAGTGGCCCCCAAAGAATCCCAATGGATTCTTAAGTGTTGGTGAGCAGAGTGAGCAGGGGGGGGGGGGGAGTAACCTCCCTATTATTTATTTAAAATTATTTATTTATTAAGAATATTACCACTGGAAGTAAGTTAATTGAAAGGAATTGTTTTCCTTTAGAACGAAAGCGAATTCGCCACTGATGCCTTCAGTTTCTAAAGGTGCGTTCCGACGATTCGTTCGCGTCTTGAGATCGGCACATTTTGCCTTCTTTCCCCTCTCTTGAGGTTTCTTTGATGTCTGTTCATTTTACCTACAATTTTCGGGAAGCTCTTTTACCCATCTTGCATTCCCCCGGGGGGGGCACCTCGAAATGAGAATGAGATGCTTCCGGCATGATGGTTGGATCTCGCCACCCTGGAGGGTACACTAATAGGTGGAGGATCTGGCTCCTCCCATCGATGACGGGACGTACTGCCTTCGGGGAGGGTTGTACCGTGGCCGGTGGCGGCCTTTAGGACTCAACCACAGTTCCCGTCAATGTTGCTGTTGCGGCGGTCCGGTCATTCAGTTTTATAGTTTAAATCCGTGTGCCTTCGGGCGGGTCGGAGAGTTAGATGGTTGACTACTCATCTTGCAGCAGTTCTGTAAGGTAAAGCAGATTTCCTCGCAAGCCCCTTGAAGCCCTACATGGCATTGTCTTTCTGTACGACCTCTAGCACATTCAATTTTTTATCTAATTTCGTTTTTTTTTAAAACATTCTGACAACACTTACTTTAGACCGCAAGCTAATACCAGGATCAGTTAATCGCGTCACTCCGCATGGGTGTTTTTTTTGCTCAGAGGTAAGGTAGGTATATAGCTAACATGTGATATGCGTAACATTCTTTGGTTTTGTTACGTAGCGTTTTTACAGCAGTGTTGCCACTATTAAAGTTCCAACCCTCGTATATATTGAGGAACAGAGGTTCTCAAAGTTTTCATCCCAATCAAATCTACGTAGGGAAATAGCACAGAACAAAATTTAGATTTTTCTTTTCTATTAGTAAAAAATGGTCTACTATATTGTAAATATATCTTCACGATATTAAACAATATTCATAATAACGAAACAACTTCAAATTGTCACTGCGTGGTACCTCATCTTAAATAGAAAAGAAAAATTTCAAATATCTTCTGTTAAAAAAAAAAAAAAAATCAAAATTTCTTTAAATTTCTTTTTAGTTATGAAATTTCTTTAATTTCTACATAAGTATTTTCATCAGAATATTTTCCGTTCTTTGTGATCTCATTACTGTCTGAATAACAATTTAAGAACAAAATTGTTTGCGTGTTATGCATAAGAATATACGGTAAAAATCGCTGGCGCCATCTGTAGCATATACTGCAAATTAAAAGCTCAGTTTTGGCACCCTTCTATTATAAAATAATGTTTTAATTTTTATTTCCCTCTCTTTTATTAAAATTTGCTTTGCATATTATGTTTGCTGTAAATCTATCAAAATTGTTTACATTAGTATTGATGATAGGTTTATATGAATGTGAACTGTATCAATGATCGTGCGAGTATGGGATTCTTTATTTAGGGGTTGGGTGAGGAAACTCCTAAACTTTTTGGTCTGTTAAGTTGGCAAATAATGCAAGAAATTTATTATTTTGCTCTGCACATCGACGATATTTGGATAAACATGGTGGCGATATTAGAAAAAAAATTAGAAATGTAATATTACAAGTTGATATTATTTCAAAATATTTACAGCCATTTATTTATTTGAAATATTTTATTTGTCAAAAACGAAACCTTTTAACTCGACAGAAGTATGTTTGCTGTTCGGAGAAAATGCCGATTCTGTATCACAGGATATATAATATTCGTATTCAAAATCGGCAATTACCCCAATTTTTTTATTTTTGCAATGGTGAGACTAAAGATTCTAAATGAAGAATGATTAATGATTCCGTACAGAAAGTAATAAAGTTAATTTTTTCGTGTCAAACAATATTTATTTTTAAATATAATCGCATGTGAGATTTATAGGTATAATTCAATCATGTCGAATCCTTTTTTTTTTTAATCCACCATGGTGTATAATTTCTGAACTCTTTAAAATTGGGTGACATTTCGGCAACGTGTTAATTGTTGGACGAAGATTTTTTCCAGCCTTATTTTCGAACAGTTATCCGAAGGAGTTATACTGAGAGAAGATTGGGAATGCGGAAGAATTAATTGCTTAAATCTTGAGGTTTGGAACTCACAACAGCAGAAATGTAAATCGGTAAAATATTGTGGAAAAAAGATTTTAAAAAAATTTTGCATGATAAAACAGTTTTCCCTTTCTTTTATTAACTAAATGGTTTAAAAGAAAGTACGACGTATCTAGAAGGCTTCTGTCTTCATTAAAGAGGCCATAAGATTATACCCAGAGCATCTCAGAAGAGATGTTTGGACACAGTTTTTTAGTTTTGAAGAGAATTCGCTGTTTAGAGCGATTCCTCGCAGTTATCTTTTTTCTTGATTGCTCTGTCGTCTCTAGCTGTAAAATAACAATACACACTTTTTGTATGTTTCAAAACGATTGAAAAGTTTCTCAGAATTTCAGTGAGAAAATGCAAACATTTTTAGTGTCACCTTTGATTTCAGGTGAGGAATCAATACATAAATACATAATGAAATTAAAAAGCATATTATTATCATGGATTTTTTTTTTTGTCTTTTTTTCTTTTGCATTCAAGTGTTCTATGGTGCATGGATACGGTAAGAGATGTGAAACTGAATTTCGAATTACTGGAGGTTTAGTAATTGAGGCTTCAAATTGGTTCAAATTCGGTAAAGCCATCGTTTATTTATTTATTTCTCTTTTGTGTGTTTTATTTTCTTATGATTCAAAACGTAACTGAATCGATGTTCATGTTCGATCCGACTGTTGGAAATGCACAAGATTCTGTTTTGTAAATAACAGAATGTGGTCGCAAATTCTTGGATGCGGCGAAATGCTCGCAATGTATGCTGAAATTTCTTCTTAAGAGATAAAGGAATTGCTTTATGAGTTTCAGATGCTATATTTTATCTGGAATGCATGCTGAAAAAAAGTAATAGATTCATTTAATTTGTTGGGTTGTTTAGCAATTTCAAGGGAATAAAATTTCGGTATGGGTATTTGTTAGAAGGTACTAAGTTATGAAGACACTGCTACAGTACTTAAGGGCATAACAGTGAGATCTTGTCACTTCTTGAAACATTCTTTGAATGATTTTAACTTGGGACATGAAAACATCCGTTGAAGTTTTCTTCGAGGATTTCGTCTTCTAATAGGCAATAACGACAATGAAAAACAGTGTTATACATTGCTTATAAAATATTTCAAAACATCCTGAAATCTTCCGATGGCACAAGCTTGGGTGAAATTACTAGAGAAATGCAAGATAGATTATTAAATTCGATGTTCTCGGAATCAGCCTTGGACACGTCTGATATAATTAACGATATAATTATTGCCTTGGCAAGGAGGTCTGCTGATAATGTCTCTAACCTTAACATGAGTTTGATTTAGCTTGTTTCGGATTATTGATGTTCACATCAAAAATATCACAATATTGATTGAATTACATTGAATTCCGGACGCAGTCTGTAAAATACGCATCTCTAGATCTTCTAGTGACGCGAGAATGTTTGATATTGTGATGCAAGCAGAAGCGTGATTTGTCTGGTCATATTACAATGCTCACGCACGACAGATGTTGACGCAATGCAAGAATGCATAATCTTAATATTTGAAGTCATATTTGAGACAAATATTGTGACATAATCTCCCATTTCCAAGTTAACGAAGTCACTTTCAGGAACATAAACCACTCTTAACATTAGGCAGCTGTGATTGATTCTCACCGATAAACACTTAGATGCATTGTTACCATACGACTGATAACTATGCTCAAAGTCAACAACATTTCTGCAAGATACCCTTGTTGTTCTAGAGTGAATAGAAACAAATTGAAAAACACGTTATGACCTCTTGCTTGTCTTCAATAAATATAAGCGCAAGAAGTAGACATTTGATAATAAAGAAAGCTACTAAAAAAAATCACTTCATTTTACTTTAAGATGCTAGTTACATTTTTAAAAAAAATGCGCTCTTTCAGTCGAATATTCAGGATCAAATTTGGAATCTATTATGAATGTTTTTCTTTACAGTATAACACATTTTGAATTACTTACACCAGTTAGTAGGAAAATTATGTTAATTGCTTTTTCCAAATGTGGTCAAAATGTGCAGGGATCTGGTAGTTAGACGATCGTATGTGATTAATGATAAATTCTGTTAGTGCGAGGGATTCAGAGATTGTTCTAGATTTTTCTTAACCATAACTGTCGCTTCACATCTACACATAAAATTGAAGATGGGAGAAATTTTAACTAAACATACGTCCAGTAAGTACTCAGACGTCAGAATTTATATCATTTAAACACTTGAACATGATGAAACTCTTTTTCTAGGACATGTAAATTATGCAATTTTATACAATGAAATAATTACGAAATACTTGTAACTTTATAAGTCATTCAGTAGCTGAGCGTGATCAATCATTTCCACGTTACATAATTACTCTACAATACCACTGTATAACAGCTATACATAAGAAAATATGTTGATAGATAACATGCAAATAGCAGTCTGTTTTGTAGCCTCAAGTGAAATGATTCCAAAGAGGTCGAAAGAATAGAAATTCTCCAATATACAGAAGAAAGTGACAGACGCAAGAGTGAAAGTAGCCATTACTATCCAATTGCTAATTACATTTGTGACGATTACTATCCAATATGTCAGTCGTCACAAAATTAATGTATTCCGCGAAGAACCAGTTTTTAAACTAAAAGGATAGCCGAAATGTTTATATATATATATATATATATATATATATATATATATATATATATATATATATATATATATATATATATATATATATATATATATATATATATATATATATATATATATATTGCTATTTAATTTGTACTGTAACATGCAGTAAAAAACTTTGTAAAGACACCTATAAGAAAGCCAAGAATTGAGAATTGTTCTTCGAATGAGTGTAAATTTTTAAGAATTTCATCAAACTCTTTGATTATTCTGTAAAAACATTCTGTTGAAATAAATTTGTCGGACCTTTCGAGAATGTGCAGAAACAAATGATTCCGAATGATTCTGCAAACAAAATGCGATAAATAAAAAACAGGCAAAGAATAGCAATTACGAAAGAATGAGACGGCGTTTGAAAAAATTCAGAAAAATAACATATACACGGGGGCTATAATTTAAAAATAATGCTCACCTTGAAATAAATTATCAAATAAATTATCTTTGCTTCCCGTGATTGATGTCGATGTTAATATTCCAAATTGACATATACATCATAATTAACAGAATAGCAAAGCAATGAAAACATAATTTTTCCTTGGAAAAACGAAAGTAAAACGCCATATCCTAAGTCTGCTCTTTATAATGGGATTCCGTTCAATATAAAACAATCTGCTTTAAATACAATGCAATCTAAAGAGTTGCAGAATCATTCTTAAAACTTCCTTCATATTATGGCTCTTAAAAATCACAAACTATAATTAATAAAGATTATTCGAAGCAATCTCTTAATTTGATAAGAAATTTGATTTTTAGATCATAAATTTCTGACTAATATAAAAGTACTTCTATTGCATGCATCTATTTTCCTAAAAAACCGAACAAAATGCCGCAAGTTAGCAAACTGTAGATAAAAAGAAACCGATTAAATATATAAACTTTCCACAAAGTTAAAGTAATTTGTGCAAAGCTAGCTTTTAAACTTGCAGATCTGAAATTTTCATTACAGTGTTTATAAAACGATCTTTGTATGGTGTACATAGTGATGGTTTTGGCTTCATTTGTCAAACAAGCCGATATCATCAAAGGTAAATCAATTGCAAAACAGAAAAATACCGTCACGATCTGGTAAATACAATTATCCAATATGAGATCATGGAAAACCAACCTATATCCGACACGAAACACCCCTATCATGGTGACGACAACAGCAAGAAAGGCAGGAAATGAGAACCGCTCGTTGAATTTGGACGTAGCTTTCAAAACGTCTTCATAAGTATTGATACTTTCCATAAAATCTGCTGATGAACAAGTTCGGGTAAGTTGTTTCTGGATTCAACATTCGAATTATTTTACAAATAAAAACATAGTAAGTAGGGATTGCAATATCGGACCGAAAGTTCAATACCGGTATTCGGTATTTTTTAGATCTTAATACCGGGATACCGGTTTTAATACCGGTAGTAGAAATTTTAGAAAAAGAAAGAAAACACAGGGGTTTCTTTGTTTTATTTGCCAGTTTTATTACAAAGTGTAAATATCGCAAAAAATAATTTGTAACTTATAATAGTATATAAAGAATCACAAAAAAGTAAAGGAACATCTTATTTATTTAAATCACAAAAAAAGTGCAAATATCACTAATCAGTCTGTGGTACTATTACAACTTTTTGAAATGTGATCTTAAAAAACATAATACATCGATTGTACTGTCATTAAGCTTGGAACGTAATTTTGTGCAAAAATTACCAGCTGCCGAAAATGCTCTTTCGGCATCTACGCTAGTTGGTGGTACTGTTAGCAATTCGCTGTTTTTCCAAATATTTACCTCTAAATCCATCATCTTCAAATAAATCAATTTCTCGTTGGATGGTTTTGGATATAGCTGATTTCTGTTTTGTATTTTGATTTGTTGATTTTTTTTTTATTTATCGCTAATTCTAATTTTTGTTCAAGAGACAATTCCTTTTCACTATCGACATTAGTGTCTTCATAATCTTCGATAACTGCACCAAATTCTTCTGAATGTGGATAGGTTAGTGAGTAAAAAATTTTAAGAAAATTTACTATAAACTTGATCAGATTTGAATTGGTTAGTCTCTTTTCTTCTTTTTCATTTTTAAAATCTTTATAATTATGTAAATACCATAAGACATTTTCTATTTCGGTATGCTTTCTTCTGTCCTCTTTTTCAATATAATATATAATTCTTCAGATAGTGATATGTGATTTCTTTCAATGATTGCAACATGAAATTTATTGTTCATTAGCTGTTAATAAATTAGAATCTCTCCGACATAATGCCTCAACAGTCACTTTTATTGGAAGTAGAGCTGATACAGTTCTGGGTATTAAGTCGAATTCACTATCTGAAAAATTAATTTGCAGGTTTAAGTCGATTATTGCTTTTTGGATTATTGCTTTCATTTCTCTTGATTGTACGATGCAACTTTGTATTCACAGTCTAGTTAATTTCTCCCATTGGGGAGACATAAAAACAAAAACGTGTACTATTTTGCTATGTTGACGATCCCTGAACATATAGTGGAGGCAATTTTAAAAATTTCTAGTAAATACCGAAAATACTGGTATTTAAACTTGTGAATACCGGCATTACAAAATTGTACAAATGGCTCAAAATACCGGTATTCAGTATACCGGTATTGCAATCCCTAATAGTAAGTTACAAAAACACTAAGTGTGCAGTCAGATATAAGATAGTAAGGAGACCCAATGGCTTGAATAATGGTAGGAATGTACGATAGGAAGCTAGCGTTACCTTGAATAAAATACAAAAGTTCTGCTTTCATTCTACTATAAACAAAGTAAATGTTTGCAGCTTCCCAAATAAACATGCTTATGTGGGCAAAGATGCATGATAAAATGATTTCATGTTTCCCCTTTCTAAAGTTTTACAAGTGTAACCTTCTGAAGACTTTGTTAAGATTATGCGTCAAACGTAAATACGTGTGCGTTTTTTATAAACAGAAATATATAAAAGGATTTTCAAATTTGAAATTACCAAGATTGTGAACTCGCTTGTTTTATCTTTTTCATGCACCACATACGATACACTGATTAACACTTTTACAAAGAAAATCGTATAAATGAAGCCTTTTAAACTTTTGTCAATGCTTGCTTCAATGTACAGAATTCCAGATCTTTCATAACTGTGCTTCACAGTATTGCGATTGCAAATTTTCATCCGTTCGTCCACAGCAATTCCAAATACAGCAAACAAAGTGAATATGAACTTTAACTCACTGACGAGATAATTAACTTAAAAATCTTTAACATCTGCTGCAGTTTTCATGAAAGTGTTGAAGTTTTGACTTTGTTCAGAAAATGTTACAATTTTTTTTCTTTTTCAAAGGAAATTTGAAAGTAAATTTTTTAGCTGATTTTCTCTTGTTAAATATCATTTGTGATCTTTTAATTTCAGAGGAAATACATCTTTGGATTCTGGTTCTATTTGACACAATAGTCTAGATTAACCCTTTAAAGGGTCATTTTTTTGTAGTCATATTATGTTAAAATATTTTTAGACTTGAAATTAGAATAAGAAAAGGGATTCCTTTAGCTTATTAGATAAATTTAGTTTGATTAATTAATTAATTTAGTTAATTAATAATGAAGTATCAAATCAAGACACATCATTTTGTATAAAATAAAGAACTAAAGCATCTAGATTTCTGTCTTTCTAAAAAAAATTGTCAGAACTTATGCCAACCTACATAAATTCAAACAAAGATTGATAAATTTGGTGGGAAGCATACTTCCCACGGCCTTACAAAGGGTTAAGTTTAGACTCACTGCAAAAAGTTTCTCTGACTAACTACGCATTCCTTCATAAAATAGATGTAAAATCATTTTCATTTCTGGATGCTATTTATATAATGTTTTTTCGTATCAAAAACGGAACTTTTATTTTTTGTTTGGAAACAGAAAAATTTCCTTAAAAATGGATCGATGAAGTTCTGGTACTGCAGCAACAACAGGCATTATGGATGAAACTCAGAAACGTCCATTTCGTTTCACTTCATCAAAAACACTATTTAATTATGCATACAGATTACATATGCTTATAACTTTTTATTATTGTTGTTATTTTTATTATGTTAATATTCGCTTTTAAAAAGCCTAGCTAATTTTTTTTTCTTCTTCAATTGGAATGTTTTGAATATGAGGAATTCATATAAAAGAGAGTTATGCAGTTAATCACATTTCGGGATTTTTTTATCAAGTAAAAGAATAAATAACTGAAAACCCCTATTTTATTGCTTTTTAATTGTTCATCTGACTAAACTAGTTGAAATTGTTGATTACTTATCATTACTAGTTTAACTACAAAGTTATATTTATATTCTGGGTATCATTCAATGAAATTTGATGTTTTCAGCATTGGATGTTATATTTATAATTATTCTCTGCATCTATAGAATATCAGGAATATTTATATATTTTATCTTCGTTTAATTGATGTCAAAATGTAAATGAAAATGTAGTTTAAAATTTTAATTTTTCTTGGCATTTTATGGAATTCAGTGCAAAAATTTTTCAATAAGTAAATTCAAAAAGTATTCTTATTAGCTATTTTAAAAATGTCTAGAAATGAAATCAAAATAATTTTAAATATATCTATTGTTAATTTTCCATGCAAAATCGTTTTCTTTTTAATTTTTGTACGATATTTTCATTCTCTTTTCTGCAGCTCCAGATACACTGAAAATGATAAAGCCCGTAAAACTTCAATCACTGTCTGTTTTCATTTTTGTGGTGATTTCTTGAGCTTGTGCCTTGTTTAGTCTTCTTTCTGCAGTTTTCGGTTACTGTTCAGTTTCTATAGTGTTTCCTTTTCGTAATCACCAAGGAAATCAAATTGCATTTGTATTTATTTGAAAATGACTCACTTTAGGATTTTGCGAAACTTCTGTTCAATTGCATACAAGAACTGCTGTTTTCACATAGTAACCAAACACATAGTTGCTAATATGCTTTATTAATCAAAAAGATAATTCTTTACCACCTGGAGCGTTTTCATTGTATTTATAACAATATTTGCCCTTTTGCTTCGAAGTCTTCGACAGTAGACACCGATGTTACCTTAAATACGATAATAAATAACATTGAAATTTCAATGCAAAAAAAAACAAAAAAACCCTCATTTAAAAAAAAGTTTATTTCAGTTTTATGCAAATAATTATATGTCTCGACTATAAAATGAGGCATATCAGTCATTAACCAATACATGAGACTGGCAACGCTGTATTTTTTTTACACTGCATAATCAGTCATCTTCTTTATATCATCATAAATACATCTGTGTATTTCTGACTAACTGGTTCATCGGGAATATTGGTTATATTTAATTTCAGACAAATCTTTAAGTTCATGCCGATGATTAAACCTAATTATCTGACATTAAAAGCAATGTAATGTCGAATCTGTTTATTATGTACATGCACATTTCTAATGGAAACAAGTTCCATGACGTCATAACGTGATTTAAAAGTAAATACATCGTTCATTTGTCTTCTGAGTTTCACTGCAACAAAATGCTTTTTTTATTCGTTTTGTAAACTATTCAGATATTAAACGAAATCGGTCTTTTTTATGCCTTTAAATATTTGCCGTCAAGCTAAAATGACTGCATTAAATATTTGATGAAATGATAAAAACGGTTTGGATTTCAGAGCAATAATGTAATCTATTGTTAAAATAATAGACCAAAAATAATATTTGTGCAATAATTTTTTTCGTAAGCGATCGCAAAAAGGCGATAAGATTCAACTGAATTTTTAAATAATTAAAATTATTATTAAAATTTGATTCCTTTTCATTTTATCTTTGAAAGATATTTTCGATCCTCCAAGAATTTTTTTAAACCTGGCCTCATTTTCCTGAAGAAAATTATTTTTAAAATCTTAATCTTTAAATCTTATAATAAAAAATCTTAAATATTTAAAAAAAGGGGGGGCCTATACAGAGTAAACATGTCTGATGAAATAGATTAAGGCATAATTTCTAGAGGAACATGATTGTGCTTCAATCTGTATACCATTATCTAAATAATTTCCTTACTTACACTTCAGTAAAAAAGTTAAAATTTGCATTACAAATTTGAAATACAACTTTTTTTGTGTAATGCAGAAAGAGCGCAATCTACCTCTAGCATGATAAGAAACTAGTAGCAAAACTAGAAACCAAATTACAAGAACCAAACGTATAAATGAGAAAATGCAAATAATTACTGTTCAACAATCTATTTTGCTTTTTATTGACGCAACACAACACTAAATTTATGACTTACGAGTATTTATTTTTATCGAATCACCCATGCAGTTAAACAATTTCATTTGAAAAATAATAAAGAAAAGGGGAGGAAATGGCAGAAATAATATTATACACTGTGAAAACTTTTGCCATGTTGAAGAATAAAGATTTAATTATACTTCACGAGTCATTATGTTTCTAAGGAGAAACATAACGTCTGAGATGTAAAGTACTATCTGTAGATGGATCGATCGTTTTCCTTAAATTATTAATGCTGTTGTATTTCAAACAAAAGGGACTTCTTTAGAATAGCAGAATTTTTGAAAAATGCCACCGAAATCTTTGTATGCATACTGTTAGACTTGTGTAAGACAGAAACTGGCACGCAACTTAAACTGGGAAACAATGTATGAAAACCATTCTTGAGAAAATTATGTGGTAGTTGTTCATAAATTGTATATACAGCTAAGATTTAAATCACAATAAAAATGTTTGAGGCAGAAAGAACATGAATCATTAAAGTTTTCATGACGAAATGAAAAATAAATAATAAAAATCAGAAAATCCGCCATTTGCAGTAAAGGAAGAAAACGAATAAATCATTTTAAATAACTTGTGGTGGATGAGCTGAAAGTGATTTGCATTCTTTTTCTTTTACTTGGATGTTTTGGATCATTCTAAAATTATTTTTTTAAAACGCAGTCGTGAGAAAATAAAAAAACAGAGAATAATAACTAGTTTGAGAAGTTGCCCAAAATATTTCGTTCTGGTTGTGTTCATTTCGAAAATTTCTGCTACGCTGATGGGATTCAAATTCGAAAAAGAAAAAAAGAGTGCTGTAGCTCGCTCCTTACTGGCGATGGTAATAATAACGCTTTATATTGCAGTGTACAGAAACAGACGAGTGATCCTCCAGATGAAGAAGAAACTCAAAGAAACAACGACCAATGAATTATCCATTTATTGCATTCGTTGTTTTTATAAAATTAGTAAATTTCTACCAAGGCAGCGACAATTATTTGAAAGAAATCGTGGATAGGAAGAAAGAAATGAGAATTTCCTCGAAAATAAATGCAACCTACTTGTTCTTCATCTCTTCAGGATTAGTACTACTTCTTGGCTTTTAAATCTATTGGATTTCTATTCCACATCACAGCGTGTTTCTTTCTTGCTATTTTCGCTGCTTTTTACTGTCTGGTTTGCCTATTTCTTCGAAATTTACCTTTACCTTTTCCGAGTACCTTTCTAGAGTAATGTATGACATGGAAAATTTCTTCTCATTTTCTGTCTTTCTCATGCTCCTGATCACCATGATTAGATTGTTACAGACTAGCATTAGAGCCAAAGAAATTTCACAACCATTTCTTAGCTCTACTCTTTTCTGCAATTTTCAACTTGTTATTACGATTGATGATAATGATATCAGTTTTAATCGCAAATGAAGAAGCTTTCAAAGTTGAGAAGTTTTTGCCTTATTGGATACCGAGAATGGAGACGAACTTAAAGTGGAATTTGAAAACGAATTCCGACTGCACAAAAACCTGAGTTTGTGAAAGATTTACATTTTTGACAGGTCACTTCTTGTAACAAGCCTTGGAACTTTACTTACTTACGGAGTTTTAATCGGAACTGTTGGGTAATTGAGGCCATAAAGAAAAACCTGTGAATATTACAACTTGGGAATATATAATATGACTTTTATCACATAATTTTTGAACGATTGTGTCGTTATTTAATATTATGAAAAAAATTTAAGTAATTGAACTATTTCCTATATAGGTTATAGTTTTATCTTTTTGTAATCAATATAGTATAATCTGAATCAAAATGTAAATAAATTATCAAAATTTTAAAAAAAATATTTCCTTACATTTTTATATTTTTTTTCAGTTCAATTTAACATAATGACACTGTAAATGTTCGTTCTATTTTTAAAAACTGTTTTATGAGAAAATTGGTTAAGGCAAAAGTAAATGAATTTATATTTGAGATTTGGTGAAAAAAATTTTAAACAACTCATATGATATGATAATCAAAATCATATTTATCTGTTATGATAATCTAAAACCTTCTTTATTTCTTTTTTTTAAATTTGCCGTTCAATAGAGAAAATGAGGCTTTACATATCAAAATATATTATAACATAGTTTTCCGAATATTTATCAATGATCAATAACATCATAATAAGATAAATAATCATTTCCTTATTTTAAACAGTTCTTTTTAATTTAAATATTTTATTTTATTATTAAAATTTAACTTACTATAAGAAAATCTTCATCATAAAATGATTAAACCATGCATTACTTCATTCACTTCTTTTCTCATATTCAAATCTCAAAATCAATCTTCAAAATCAAAATTCATTTTCGAAGGACAGAAAAATAAATGCATCATAATAAAAAAATGAAAAATCATCGAAAAATATTTTTTCAAAGCTGAATTTGAAATAAATAAATGTTCTCTTCTTAAATTAGAGTACAATGATTAGAAAAGTATTCAATACAGAACAACAACAACAACAAAAAAAGCCTTATAGAAGAAGATATAGTTGAAAAAATACTTTATTTATTATTTACTAGCCACCTTTGACGACCAGCCGGTTCGCCAATCTTAATGTTCATTAAAATTTTATAATTAAATGTTTCATACAATTCCCATTTTAATAGCTTCTTCATCAAAATATTTTAAAACTTCAAATTTTAATAGTCACATAATTCACTCATAATATTATAAAGGCCTTCAGCCATAAAGTAATATATATCTCTCTAATTTTCTGATAGCTCCCGTAGAATCCATGCCTTAAATTAAAGTGGAAATGATTAAACTGCAATAAATATAATTTTTTTTTTTTTTTTTTTTTTTTTTTTTACTGAAACGAAGCATTTTTTTTAAATATGAGTGCTGAAAACAGAGTCGCTGAGTATTTAAACCTTATGGGCACTAAAGAATATTTTTCTTAATTTATATAATATCTCAAGAAGTTTTCAACAAAATTTCCTCTGATTCATCATGAACAGATCGATTAATTAACAATGTTTAGTTTTAAATGCATCAAACATTAAAAAAATAAACAGAATCGTCTGAAATAATCTGTCGAAAACAAACTAAACCTTCAATATCCGTTGAAAATAGTTGTCAACAATCAGAACACAATGCGCATGCGCGAATTTTCAACGCTAATTATGGTAACGCAAATGCGTGAATTTTCTGCTCCAGTTGGGGTAGCGCTATGCAGATTAGAAATTTTTAATTTCCTTTATTCTGTTTTATTTTAATCCAAAAGTACTTCAGAATGAATCTGAAAGATCGATTAATTAACAATGTTTAATTTAAATGCATCAAACAGTAAGAAAATAATCAGAATCTTTTAAAATAATCGGCCGAAAATTTCTTAAGCCTATCCTCTTTAGCGTGGGAAAAAACTGAAGCTTTACTCATTTGGCGGTGGGGAAATGAAACGATTTTTTGCCGGGAAAGTTAGCTTTTAATTAATAATTAAAATTCTAATTAAAAATTAAAAAAAAGGAACCCTAATGTGCACATTTCCGGCCTCGCAGGTATGCATGTGCCAAATTTGGTAGCTGTAGGTTGAACGGTCTGGGCTGCTGAGCGCCAACACACACACACACACACATTGAGCTTTATATAAGTATAGATTATTTTTTCCTGATCGTTCAAATCTCAGTATCCTAACAACAATATTTACTTCAATTTCTGTCATTATTTTCTTATAACAAATACATCTTTATAAAAAAAGAAACTCTTAAAGACAATTGGGAGACAATAAGTAGAATTTTTTTCCGAAACCCTGTAATGTGGAATAAATAAGTTTTTCACTAATTTTCATTAAAGTGCAATTATTTGATATGTGTTCGTTTCCTTATACTTCAGATAACATAAAAGCCAACAAAATGTTGAAAAACATGATTTTATATTAGTAAGATACATCAGTTTACACTCTACGTATCATTGTTTATTACGTGTAGACGATAAAATAAAAAAATCTGAAACTTTTTTGGGAGGGGGGGAGAAATTATATTCTCACTTTAAAGTTTCTCTATTGCTTTCGAAGTAAAGTAATAATTATTATAAATAAAAATATTTCAGTTAAACATTTTAGTTTAGTTATTATTTAGTACTGTTGCAAAATTACATCAAAATGAAATAATAATAATAATTAAAAATTATGAACTATTAAGTCTTACATGATTAATTTATGATATGATATACTCTGAGAATTTAGTGCAATCCATCATTCAAATGATGGAAATCCAAGGACAAAATATTTTGTAACTCTTATTTAACTTTATTTATTTAACTTTAGCTATTTCACTTTAAATTCATCTTAAAAAAAAAATTGAAAGAAATATTTCAATAAGAAAACAAATGATTTTTTTTTTGATCGATGAGCAGCATCTGACAAATAAATCAACTACAAAAAGAAAAAGGATGATTTTGGATGAAGAATAAGACCAAACCAACTCACTAATCCGAACAGAATGATTTTTAATTCATTTTATTTCTTTGTCATTTATTTTGAAAAGTAGGATTCCACCATTCTAAAGGAACCGTTCTGAAAAGTAAGCAAGAAAAAATATAAAAAGCAGAAAATATTAACTTCCTCCCAAAGTTTTCACAAATACATTGCTTTCATTATTTTCTCTTTTGACGTTTCAGCTGCATTATTACAATTGATAATATTACAAGACAAAATGAATGCGGTGGCTCGCACTTTTTGAGCATCTTAATAGTGACTCTTTAAACATCAGTTTACAGAAAACGACGAGCGATGTCGAGAATTGCAAAGAAACTGGCCAAAGCTCATAAATATTGCTCAGATTTTAATTTAGATCGAATGAAATACTCATCCAGTGCACTCTTTATTTTCGTAATGTTACTAACAGCCTACAAAGTCCAAGTGATGGTCTCCTGGATATAAACAATCGGAACAAAAGTTTCTGGAAAGCCACGCCTAATCACCAGTTCATATATCTTGAATATAATTATTTCTTTCTGGCTTTCAAATGCATTTCGTTTGTTTCTTTTTTATTACAGCAAATTTGTTTCTTTGGAATATCTTATTGCTTGATTGCATATTCTTCAGACATATTTTCACTCATTTGCTTCGCCAGATTAAGATAGATCATAGGTTCCCAAAGTGGTCCAGGTGGACCCCCAGGGGTCCATAGGAGACCACACGGGGGTCCACGTAGACGTGAAAAGAAAACGGGCGTTCACAAGTTGTAAGTGGGAGTCCACGAAAAATTTTCTGGTTTTCATAATAAAGAACAAAAATTTTGGCTTGGATTTACCTATCAACGTAGGCAGGTAGCATCATTCACTAGGTAGGTACAGTACACTCCCGATTATCCGCGGAATTGGGTGGCGCGGCCGCCGCGGATAATCCGAAAAAAGCTAAAAACGGGTATAGCAAAAGAGAAAACAGTCATTCCAACTTTGAAAAATCGTTTTATGTACAATAAAACGTAAAATAAACAGCAGGAAATGTTTCACTAACGCTTAATATTTTAGTATATCACTCAAAACTAACCCAAAATACATTTTGTTAATGAAAACAGAAAAGTGCTTTGTACTTACGAGAGGCGTCAAGGATACACTAAAAAATTAATACATATGTACTGTTTTAATACTATAATGTATTATGTAATTACAAAAGCATAACTGTAAAACTACACCTTTTTGAAGAAATCAGTCATTTGTGTTTGCTTCTTGCTTTGGAAGCATTTTCTCTTTGCTTGGAAGCAAAAAAAAACAACAACAACAAAAAAAAAAACTTAGTGCTGCAGGCGCGGATAACCCGCCCGCGGATAATCGGGAGTCTACTGTACTCAAAAATATTCGGGACTCAGTTCAAACACAGAATTGAATAGAACAATAGATAATAGTACAAGTGTACACCACATGTCGAGACTTGCAAAGTGCCGCCTGTGCGCCCGCTCGTTCGGGATGCTTGTTTAGACCTGCAAAGGGATGAAATGCGACTTGCGCTATGTTTGCAATCTACATTAGTATAAATACGAATGCCAAGAACAAAACGTTACTCATTTGTTTCCGGGATTTTGAACATAAAAGTGTGACTGTGAGTGAATCGATGTCAGTGTTTGCAGTGCCGGAAAAAGTAAGTATCTGTCTATTTGTTATACATATTTTTATTGTATATTGTAATTTATCAATTATATTTGTTTTACTATTTGAGTGTAGGAGGTAGTTATGTAGTAAAAATTAAGTACTGGAGATTATTCAAAACTTTTATAAAAGAACAAAAAGCCAGGGAAGATTAAACTTTAGGTACCTAAGTACTTTTTTATTTCAAAATATTTATTTACGCGACGACGGCGATTAATTAAAAGAGCGGTGTTTCCGCGGGCATTTTTTATTGCAATAATTCTATTCTGTTGTGTTATAATAGCCATATTCTGGTAAAATCGCCTCAAAAACAAACATTTTTTTACAGTTCACACCTGATACTGAAAATGGCTGAATCTAAGAAGAAATGTCGACAGTACAGTGTTGATTATTTGAAATTAGGTTTTCTTCCATCAACGGCAGACAAACGATTGCCCATGTGTCTTTTATGCAACAAAGTTCCGTGCAATGACTCTATGAAACCATCGAAGCTCGAAGACCATCTAAGAAGGTGCCATCCTGAAAAAATAGGTAAATATCTAAAATACTTTCAAACATTGAAAGAAAAATATGATAGAGACCTACCGTAAATAGTATGTTTGCTTCAACGTCTCAAAGTAACAATGATGGCTTGCGGGCATCTTACAATATTTCGTTGCTTATAGCGAAATCTGGAAAACCGCACACGATCGGAGAAGAGTTAATTTTACCCGCTATTGAAGAGGTTTTAAAAACTGTTCTGCACAAACCTCCATTTGACGTACTCAAAAGAATTGCTTTAAGTAACAACACTGTACAAAGACGTATTGATGAAATGAGTTCTGATATAGAAAGCTTCTTGTGTAATTATCTGCAAATCACTCATTTTTCTATTCAATTGGATGAGTCTTCTTTGCCTGGTAATGAAGCATTATTATTGGTATATGTTTGATTTGTTATGGATGAAGAAATCCACGAAGAGCAACTTTGAAGTCGGACACTAAAGGCGAATCGATATTTAATGTCCTGAGTGATTTTTTTACAGAAAAATCTATTCCATTTATAAACATTATTACGGTGGCAGCAGATGGAGCTCCTGCCATGTTCGGGCGATATCGTGGGTTTATAAGCCATCTTAAAAGAATAATACCAGTACTAATTGCAATTCACTGTGTCATCCACCGACAACACCTTGTAGCGAAAAATTTGAGTGATAGATTGCACCAATCGCTTCAATTTGTGATTAACGCAGTTAATAAAATAAGAAGCAATGCTTTGAATACCAGTTTATTTGCACTATTGTGCGATGAAAATAATGAAGTTTTCCAACGACTGCTCTTACATACTGAAGTACGCTGGTTGTCGAAAGGCGCATGCTTATCGAGATTTTACTCACTTTTCGAATCAGTGATAGAGTGCCTGGAAACTAAAGCGCCAGATTTAAAAGAAAATCTGATAAAATATAAAGCGGACATTGCGTACTTAACAGATTTGTTCATAAAATTCAATGACGTTAACTTGCAGTTACAAGGGGATAGCCTTAATTTAATAAAAACAAAGGGTGTAATATCGGCTTTTCTTGGTAAATTGAAATTAATGAAGCAAAATATTAGTCGGCGCGAATTCTCCCAGATTCCGCACTTCTCACAGATAGAATGTCTTGATGAGGATATTCAGACATACGCTCAATATTTAAATACCCTGCATGATGACTTCAAAAATAGATTTGAAGATATTCTGACGATGAAAATACCATCATGGATCATAACCCCATTTGATGAAACGGAAGAGGCGAATGTGGTATTACAAGATGAGCTACTTGAGCTCAGCACCAACGAGGAACTGAAGGTGAAATTTAAAAAAGGCTATCAAACATTTTGGCTGCAGGCAGAAATCCCCGAAAAATATCCTGGGCTGTGGGAAATTGCGAGAAAATTTTTGATAGCGTTTCCTCGTCTTATCCCGTCAAATGAAATTTTAGTGCCATTACCAAACTGTTAACAAAAAAAAGGAGCAGATTGAATATCACAGAACGGGGAGATTTGAGATTACTTTTTACAAAACTGAAGCCAAATACTGATAATTTGCTGTCAATTCATCAAGTAAATCCGTCTCATTAAAAGTATGACTATTTTTTTATTGTTGATTTACATTTCAGAGTTCATTGTTGATTTTTTTGTCAATTGTTGATTGTTTGTAAAAATAAATGTTTATAATTTTTGTATAACCACAAGTATTATTTTAATAAATAGAACACAAGAAAATGTGCTATATTTTTTTTCTTCTTAACATCCCCAATTTAGGGTGATATTTTTTAGGAGTTTTGAGAATACAGTAGAAATGTAGCAGCAGGGGTCTACCGAAAATAGTAAAACTTTGAAAGTGGTCTACGAGAAAAAAAAAAGTTTGGGAACCTCTGAGATAGATGTTCCAGTACGCAATTTTTGGAAATATCTTCACTTTCATAGATATATTTGTGAAACAAGGAGTGGAGTGGAAAATTCCATTTAATTGAATATTTTTTTTGTTTTTTTGTTTTTTTTGCGCTGTTTTATAGAATGATTGGATTATTCAAGAATGGATACAGATTGGCATTTGAACGCAGTATATCCCAAGAGTATTTCGTAACCTTGCTCATTTCTTCAATCTTTTGTCTTTTACTTCAGATACTGATCATGATCCCAACCTGTATTGCAAACGAAAAGGCCAAGCATGTTGTACAAATTTCGTCTTTTTGGAAACACGATTCACGATTTGAAGACAGAATTCAAAAAAGTGTTTCGGCAACAAAAATATTTAAGCTTGTAGTACATTTACTTTTTTTTATAGATCATCCGTGATAACAAACTTTGGAACTTTGCTAACATATGCAATTTTAATCGCGAGTATTGGAAAAGTCAACTGACGGCATATCGAAATTCCGATTTATCTTATTTTACGATTATTAAATCTGTTTTTGTAACGATTGTATAGAAGAGTAGTGTTATGAATCAGTGAAATAGCAATTGAATCATTGATCGTAAATGCTGGTTATTTGTTTTATTATCTTCAGAATAATAAAAATAAGAGCTTTTGAAACATTTGCAAGAATTTTTATTGGTTATAGTCCGATAGTGGACAAGTTTCGCTTGTTGGTGACACAAATATAAAAAAATCGAGTTCGAAAGTGTATTTTGTTTTTGTTTGTTTGTTTCTTTTTCCCCTGAAAATTTGTTAAAAAAACCTTTAACAGGTCAAAAAGACATAATATATATTGTATAAATATTCAGTCTAAGACCATACATCCAATTTGTGTCGAATAAATTGGACCCATTCTGTTCTTTTCATTATGCATCTCTCTAATTTCCTATCAGTTTATTTGCCTTACGTTGAAACGGAAATGATTAAATGTCATTTAAAACAAAAATATATTTGTTAAAATCAACCATGTTATTTTTTAAAACTGAATATAGAATAGAAGATCTATTTGTTCAGATTCGTAGTTTTATGCGCAATACAGAATATTATTATTTTTTAATATAATTTGCACAATACCTTAAATAATTATTTGATGAAAATTTCTCTGATTCATCATAAAATCCAGTTTTAAATGTTACTTTCAAAAGGATTTAAATAATGTAAATAACAACATTTTTTGTTTCAGTCAACAAATTTTTCTTTCGAAAAAATTATGAAGTCTAAATTTTATACAGTCTATGGAGTCTAAGAAATTATAATCAGTGACATATTACTGACATTCCAATTTTTAAATAAATATTAATAAACTTTTTGCTCTTCTGTGATGAAATCTGACCGAGTTACGGAGTTTTGATCTCTATTTTAGGACAATTAACATATTTATAATTTTAGGTTAAACAGCCCGTGGGAAACTCCTGCCGCTAATTGGCTCATTTTCTTCCATCTTTGGATTGAAGATGATCATTGGAGTGATCTAAAATGGCGCGTTTTTATAAGAAAGTAAAATTCAAATTTTTCATAACTCGCTCAATTTTAATTTCAAAAGAATGAACCATTATTTTATTTAAAATGTTAGTATCTGAAAAATATTTTATTAAATATTTTTAATGTGACTCATAATACCGCAAATCTGTATAAAAATAAAAGATTCGTAATTCATAATAACAATTATTGACTCAAACTGTATTAAATAATATTCTTTACAATAATTAGGCCATTTTTCTTACAAGATATATGTGCTTAACAATACTAAGTGTTTAGAAATCAAGTGCTCCTTTATATAATATAATTTGCCTTAAATATTGCAGAATTATTGAATTAATAATAATATAGATATTTTAATAGTTCACGGAAACCGGGTTATTTTTTCGCATTCATATTTTTAGGAAATATCATATTTATTTCATTTCTTAAAGACACTTGTTGTTGAAAATTATACTTTACTTCGCAGTGAGACTTAACTTAATCTTTTAATTTGAGCTTTTGCCCCCAATAAGACAGATAACACGTTTATAAGAGATAGTATTTTCTTGTGAACGCTTAACATGCTTGAGCAGTTTTTTTTTAATTATTATCTGAGAAAAAAACTGTCAAAAAAAAAAAAGCTTAAAATATTTTTTTAAATAAAATAAAAATTCAAACTTAGTTTAAATATGAACTCAATAATATCAGCAAAAAGATAATTTTTTGAATTTGAAGATCATTTTAAAATAATTTTTGTACTGTAATGTTTACGAAAGTTGTCTCTGAAAAAATCTAAAATTTTGCTTCATTTGGAACTAAATGCATTTCGAATTATTATTTCAAATAAATAAATAAAATAAAAGTCCTCCTAGTAACAAATTCCCACCTTCCAAAGTATATATGTAAGAAGTTTGGCAACTCTAAGTAAAATGGTCTAGTTAACGTGTAGAACACACACAAGCTCACATTCATCTTTATGATAAGTGAAGATAAAGATATTTTTTATTCTTGTATCTTAACACACACACACACACACACACACACACACACACACACACACACACACACACACACACACACACACACACACACACACACACACACACACACACACACACAAGCGCACATTCATCTTTATGATAAGTGAAGATAAAGATATTTATTATTCTTGTATCTTAACACACACACACACACACACACACACACACACACACACACAAGCTCACATTCATCTTTATGATAAGTGAAGATAAAGATATTTATTATTCTTGTATCTTAACACACACACACACACACACACACACACACACACACACACACACACACACACACACACACACACACACACACACACACACACACACACACACAAGCTTACATTCCTCTTTATAATAATTGAAGCTAGACATATTTAGTATTCTTGTAACATTTTGATATCTGAAATTTCTATTTTCCTTATGCGAATAATCGTTACTCAAGGATATGGATGTATCATAAATTTTAGTTCAGTTGATTTTACACTCTGACCATCAGACTTTTCAGACGTTATTACTCGCAAGAGGGTCTTTCTTGCCCACTCTCTTTTGTTTAGAAATTCTAGGAATTTATAAAAGTTTTTACCTGTTGCCTTCTATACTCTCATGGAGCAGCTAGAAGAATAAGAAGATAAATCAATGAAACAATTTATATCATTTTTTACTGAAGGCTGGGGATCAAACTGACTTTTGCGTGCACTAGCGATTCAGATTCTTTGATTTGATTTGATTTAGTGGAGTTTTATGGCGCAAAAACCATTATTGATTATGCTGCGCCAAACGTATGGTATTGATTAAAACATTGTTTATAAACTGAAATATAATCATAAGCTAATCATAATAATAATATATAATCATAAACAACTTAGTATTTTTCATAATTTGTCAATGTTTATGTGATTAAAAAAAAACCTTATAATTGAACTATTTGTAATTAGATCAAATGGTAAAAACCGATCATTCAGATTCTTTGAATAATACGGCTAAAGTAGGGTATGAACGCAGGAGGCAGAGATTCAGAAATCTCCAGCAAAGTGTTTTTACAATAATGAATATGATAGCCCAGATTCGTCAGATGTTAAGAAATTTCGGAAAATTGTCATCAGACAGAATCGGAACAAAACGCAAACTGTAAATACTCTAGAATATTTGATCGAAAATCATCTCCTGATCTCGAAAAAGCAGTAAACTCGAATGAAGATGCATTCTCTAATGATATAAATAATTTATCTTGAAATTTGCGTGAAAGATTCATTTTATTTTGAATGAGGAATGATGAAAATGTTTTTTGAGTATTATATAAAAAATATAAAAATTAGAACAAAAAATAAGAATTTTCAAATTTGTATGTTCAAGCTTTTTTTTTTTTTTTTTTTTTTTCTTCCCTTTTTGTAGAAAACTTCGATTGTAAACTATATGTAAAATATAAATTTTCTTTTTCTCTTGTTATTTTTATGCAGAAAAAAAACTATTTATTTTAAAAATAGTAAATATATTATGAATGGAATGAAAAAAAAGGAAATGAATATAAAAAAGGTGTGGAAAAAAGAATTTAAACTCAATTTTGATTCTCTCCTTAAAAATCCACTTTTGCTTTAAATGGAACATATTTGCCGGAAAAAAATATTCATGTACTCTGACCATGTTTTATTTTTATACAAATAGCTAATAAGGTAAAAAATAAGTCCCAGACAATTTTGAGTCAAAATGATTTAAAGTTCAAAAAATAAAAAAGTGCATATACTGAAGGGTTAAGTTCTTTTCTTCAAAATCAGCTGCACAAGTATTTGGCTGCTTTTGGCTCGCATATTTTGTAACAAACCAACAAAAGCCAGCCAAATCATCCCTTTACTGTTTTGACCCAGCAACCCTGTTCTCTACCTCCCCCTAAATCTGTCTACTCACTTCGAACAATGTTAGTGCCAACACCCAAAGGCATACCAAGACCCTCCAGAAATTCGCGCAGAAGATTATTGATTTGCTTTCGTAAGTATTTTTGTCTGTCTCTACTTTGATGCTTGAAACCATTGTTATAAATTAAAACATTAATGTTTTTATTTATGTAACCTGTGCAGCATTATTCATTCTTGATCGTTTATTGCTTTTGACGATAGCAAATATCGTCAAATTCTGCTAACAGGAATAGAAACAGATGGGTTGCAAAATGTTCCCAACATGGAGAATTTCTTATCGCTGTATTTTCTTGCTTATCTATTTGTGAACTATTATTTCATTTACAAAATCCAAATACTAAAGAACTAGGAAGAGTACCTTATAAAAGTAACAATAAAACAGTATTCAAATTTTTTTTTCTTACATTCAAATCCGATAACTGATCAATGTAGCCCAATTATTTTCGGAACTGCTTGACAACTCACTAGTCAAGAGCTCTAGTAAATTCTGCATTGATTTCGGTTTTGTTCAGCTTCATTCTTTGAAGAAACAGACGTCGTAGCAAAAATATCGCCAAGTCTGCACTATTTGACTTTAAAGATGACTCAAGAACTGAAAAAATGTCAACATGATAAATATTTTGTAAAATTTTTTTATTCACAATTTCACTCGTTCATTCACAATGTTAGAGTGGCAAAACTAAACATATATATATATATATATATATATATATATATATATATATATATTAACCTTGAGAATATATTTAATAATAAATGTAATAAAATTTGCATTTTAAATGTTTATCCATTGCAATCTTTTTACTATTCCGCAGTTCGGAATTTTCTATTTACTGTATGAAGTTGAAAATGAAAAAGCATTGCTTTATTTGTATTTGTCAAGACATTTGCCTGTTCTTTAAAATGTATAGATCAGAAAGATAATTATATATGCATTCATTTTCAAATATGGTCCTTTTCTTATAAATAGAATGTTAAATTTGCACAATAAATTCTTGTTCCTTCTATGAAAATTGTTAAAGTTAGCTATTTGCCAGCATATAACCCACAAATATATTCAGTATCTATAAATGAACGCATAAATTGTTTATCGTGTTCTATAAAATGAGTGTTTATATTTAATACCATTCTTGTTTGAATCTTTTTAAAGTGTCAGTTAAATTATTATTCCTTATACTTCCAAGTAAAAGGATGTTACTTCAAAGACTTTTCAGATAAATACCGTCAAATTGAATGAAATATTTACAATCAATTAAATACAGATATATTTGTAGTCCATAAATTCATTGAGTTCTATCAATATCTAAATATTATTGCGTAAATCATTTCTATATTTAATGATTTAACAATTTTGTACCATACCTATTATTCGTAGTTTGTGTTAAGATAAATAGTATTTTTTTACTGCCAATTGTTATGTAAATTAAATAGAAAACCTTTTCATGTTATATTCTTAAAAATTCTAACTTGTTTAATGTAAAACTTTTCCAGCAATTCTTTATGAACTACCTAACAAAGAAAAAAAAATTATCATTTTTATAAAATAATGTATATTTACTGCTTGAGCTCTACATAGTAACATCGATGTATTTTCATATATTGGTGTGGTGAAAATAATTAATGATTTCTCCTATTGAACATTGTTCTTGTCTAATGCATCTGATTTTTTTCGGGAACTTGATTATTCTCCAATTTTGGTGCTTGTTAGTAACATCGATAACTCTAAATTCTGTTTCTTCTCCAGGCGGATGACCACTAGCAAAAACTTTTGCTAATTTTTCAATTATTTAATTTTTTTAAACTATTAAATTAATTGCCTTCCATATGCATGGATGCTTTGGATATTTACTCATTCTTTTCTTCCGGGTTGAATTTATTTAGATAGTGCACTTATTTGCATTTACGATATTCATTACTTAAGTTTCGTCCACTCTTAGATTATTACTTCTTATCTGCTTCTAGAAATAGGATGATTATGCGAAGACATCCGAGTCGTTTCAAATGCAGGATTTCATGTCACACTACATTGATTAACTACAATGAAGACTCAATTCTATTCAAATACATCATTTACTTTCAAAACAACTTGAGATCAAATTGAATACTGTTTAAACTGGCGTATTTTTTAATGAACATAATTCATGTACTGTCATTTTAACTTATCACTAAAATTAAATTTTTCAATTTTATTTTAGTAAATGAATTTTTATTATTTACTAAAATATTATTTTAGTAAATAAATTTTTCAATTTTTTTTCTTTAAATTTGGAGAAATATTTGGGGGAGGGAGAAGCGGTATATAGTTTGCTTCCTTGTAAATTGTTTTGAATTAATACTTGCGCATTTATTCTTCTGACAATTAACCTTATATGAAAATGCTGATGCTTCCAAAATTTGTTTCTTTTTAAGAGAGCTCGGTACCTTGAGAATTTCAGAAAATCGACAAATATATCGACTTTCCAATTTTGAGTGAAAAATGATCCTTGAATCTTTGACTTATTAAACTGAAAATTTCAAAACAATTGGACAAGTATTCAGTGTGATATGGAATTATTTTGTCTAACGTGATATCAGGTGCCAAGCCCACTTCCAGTATTTACATCGAGGATATTTCATGTGCAAGTGGCCAAGCCGTTTAATTTTTTCTCCATGAAATAAAAAGCAGGACCGTTGGTGATACTGTAATGGTTAAAACATTGTTTATTTATAGTTTTATGGTTTTTGCTTTTCTTTTCGATTGAATTTCTCATTTATTATAATCATCTTCAAAATGACTCATTTCATTTGAATTTAAATCGAATGGTCTAGAATTTCCGCAGTGTATTAATAGATATTTGATAAAACAGCAGATCTTTTAAAAATTATTTTGACGAAAAAAAAATTATTGAATAAAGAAGGTAAAACTTTTCTAATAATACCTATGTATGATAATGGTCATTAAAAAATAGGATAATAATATATATTAATAAAATATATGTTATTATCATATCTTCAGATTTACGAATGCCACATTATTGCTCTGAGGAAAACAAGCTTGATATGAACTGTTTTTATTACAGTTTTATTGTGTTGAAAATTTTAAAGGTGTTTCTCTCAGTTTGCTTTTTTCCAAAATTCTGTCTGCTGCAAGATATTAAAAGTCAATCACATTTTATTGTATTGCATGACATTTTTTCTGCTCATTCTTAAATGCATGTTTAATAGAATTAGAGATGGATTGGTAAAAATTTTGATTAGAATTTTTTCTAAAAATAGTTCAAAGTGAAAAATCTTATATTTCCTATGCAATTTCAAAAAAATTCGAACAACTTTTTTTGGCCTAACCAATACCTAATTCTTTTAAATACATCGTAAGATCCCTTTGAAAAAAATTTGAGGAAAAAATATTGAAAATATTTCAAAAAGAATCATTAAAAATAAAGGTTAATATTTTTTAAAAATTTAAATTTATAACTTTTTAATTAAAAAATCCTTTAGAAATTTAAGTTTCTGCACAATTCACATGTATCTATCCCAAATTTTGAAAAATGAGTCGGAAACTGTGGGAAAAAATTTGGGGGTATCGAATCTCTTTAAATTAGAAAAAATGCGAAAAGGGTATATTTAATAAAGTGCCACGTAACTGCATTTGCAACTTAATGAAATAATAGTGACCTATATTTCTATACAGTGTAGCGAAATGCAGCAGTTGGCAAAGTTTTCCCAATACTGGGGGGAAAAAATGACAAAATTCCTTTTAGTTCAGCATAAATAATTCGTTATAAATGTATTCATTGTTTTTAAAATGAATCTTCATTTGCCCGGTTAAGTTAGTGTGACAACATTAAATTAAAAAAATCCCTAAAGTTTGTTAATTTTGTATTTCTCAAAATCTTTAAAAATGTTTTAAAAATTACCTAATGTTGCAAATTTTTTTCTTTAAAGTAGTAATTACTATCTAATTTATCATAGACAATACAATTAAATTAATGTATATAAAATATGTATAAGGTCACCCTACGTTAATAGTGGTAGATCATTTTATATAACAATGTCAAGCCTTTTTGAAATTAAGTTTAATAAAAGAATAACTTTTGCTTCATGTTACAATTTTCTGCAAAAATAACTTTTTAAAAATGAAATTAAAAAAAAACAACTCAAATTGAACATATTATACTTTTGACTGCTGGGATATAATTCTTATAATAGGGCGTTGTTCTTTTGCAGAAATGCGTTTCAAATGTTTTGATTTTGTGTCCGTTCAATTATCAAAGGAGGATAAGATTCTTGAAAACCGAAGAGGGTTTTTTTTTTTTTTTCGAATTTTAAGTATATTTGCTAATCTTTTATTTTCATTCCGTCAGGCTGATAACCCATTTCCTAAATAATACTTCTGTAAACTAAATTTATTAGACTTGAGTTAGTTATGCTCATTTCAAGTTCAAAATCAAGTGCACATTTAAAAAAAAAAAAACTTTCGAAATGAAAATCGTTATAATAATAGCAAACAGGTATAGTAGGATGGTTTGAAATAAAAATAAAATAAAAAAATGCAATTTTTTTTTTTTTTTTTTTTTTTTGAACGATGCTTCCAAATGGAGCCTGAGTTTACCCCCCAAAAACGGAACCAGATAAATAAATAACGACTAATTAGAAACGAGTAACACGCGCCTGTTTTGTTTAGGCTGGGTCCAGTTTAAAACGAACATTCCTCCATTTTTTTATACTCAATACATATTCACATTGTTTCAAAGGAATCGTTCTTCTGCAAACATCTCCTAATAAATAAATAACTGGTTATTCAACTATAGGAGATGTTCAAGTAATTCTCACACAATCGTTACAAACGTATCAACTGAAGATTCGATTTTAACTTAAAATGGTTATGTGGCCAGAGCGGACACGTGAGAGGAGCTGGGTGGGTAGAGCGGACATTTTTTCACCTATTGTGTTGTTTCCCTAATCAGTCATATGTCATCTATTGTGTAGTTTTGAGCTTTGCACCTGCTGTAGAGATAAGCCGATATTTTTGAGAGAGAAGGCCTTTCTCCAAGTATGCCATTAAAGTATGGAATGTACATGGACAGCGTCATAGGACAAATAATTCTGTTGAAGGGTGGAATTCCATATTAAATGCAATCACTAGCAGAAACCAGCCTAATGTCCACTTATTAGTTAAAATACTAAAAGAAGAAACACAAAAAGTGTCTTTTAATTTGAAATCCAGAGAGTTAGGCGACCCTGGAATAAAAAAGAAAAAAGCATATGTAAAATTGGATGAAAGAATTGAAAACATCCTAAAAGAATTCGAAACATCAAACAGTTTAGAAAAATGTCTAAAATCTTTAAGTTTTGTAATTAGGTTGGACTAAATTCTATGGTAAATGATATTTATGCCTTTATAATAAAGGTTAGTTAATATTTATTTACTTGTGTTTATTTTTCTTTTATTTACTTGTATCTGTTTTATATATTTTACTTCTAGTATTTATTTTTACTTACATTAATGAAACTAATTAATTTTATGGCAATTGCACCTGTTCTAATATTTATTTGACTCTAAAATATAGTTTTCCGCAAAATCCCTGAAATTCGTTCATACCCTTCATTATACTGTTACTATTAATTTTTAAATATTTCTATGAAAGTTTTTATTTTTATTACATTTCGCTATGTTTAAAATGCATTAGCACTTTAATATAATATAAATAATTAAATTTGATTGGCAAAAATGTATTTATGTTTGTAATTCGATAATCGAGTGCAAAAACAGAAAATTTCGGTAAACGAAAAAAAAAAAAAAAAAAAAAAAAAAAACCGTTATTCCACGTGAAAGAGATTTGCCACTTAAAATACTGTTTTAAATTATATTTGTGATTTTTAAAAGTATTTATTTACTTATTTATCTGTTCTAAGATGGAGCGAAAATGTGTCCGCTCTAACCACGATGAGTTTCGGAGTGTCCACGAAATCTTATGTGTCCGCTATAGCCACGTCCGCTGTAGCCACACCACCCTTAAAATTACGAAACAGCCAATGAGCCAGTTCAAAAATAGGATGATAATCTGCTGAATCAATTCAGTGTTGAAGGAATGTATTGAGATTTTGCTTTTAAAAAGTATACATTTCCTTATTTTAAACTTTGCACTTTTTTTTTTTTTTTTGCTTTTATATCTTTAAGCTAGTCATTCAAATTAATGTAACAATTTTAATGCATAAAAACCCGTTCTAACGACGATTCATTATTGTGGTAAAACAACCATTATAACGAACTTCTCATTAAAAGTCAATAACAAGGTAGTAAACTAGAATTAAAATTTTTAGAAATAATATAAACGGTCTTAGTTCTGTGCTTTTTTTTTTTAACTAACAACTGTCTATATGAAAAAGTTCATCAAAATGCATTATAATACATTTTGCTTTCAATTTATTGGTTGGATAATCTCTCAGTTTTATGGAACGCAACAATATCTACCACTGAAGAGTATGTAGAAAAATATGCATGTTAATTTATTGCTCTTTTTCAGTTAAAAATGATATCGGGTATTCTAAACACCACCAAGTGAGAGATATCTCGCCAATTCTGAAGAGATGTCCTTATTTAGAGAATTCCAAGGTCGGATATCGTCCCCAATGGCGGCGCATAGGAGGGGGCAAGAGGGGAAACGAGTAGCGTTCAGAAAGACGACATTTTTCGGGGAGCGGGGAGTCGCTATGAGCTAAACACTGGTATTTTTAATTTTACGACTACGACACCCCACTTTTGTTTCTTCTTTTTATTACAGCGATTCATCTACGCATATTTTGCGCATGCAAGTTTATTTTTAGCACAGTAGTCTAGACAATAATTGAAGTTTTTATTAAATAAGATGAAGACGCATTATGCTTACGTCGGAAAAATGAGAAAAATGTGCGCATGCTCCATATTTCAAAAATAAATTCTAAACTCAAAACCTGGATTACAAAGAGGAAAATATAAATTGTTGTCAACAAAACCGACGTGATCATATTCTCCTGTGCTTCCAAAAATTGCCACGAATTTAAAGTTTTTGATACCCCCATTCCCTGGAAAAAAGAAATAAAATACTTTCAATCGTCTTCAATAAAAGATTTACACTCAGCCCCTCATACAAATAATATTTGTAAAAAAATCAATAAGGCTTGCCGACGGAAATATCCATTCATTTAACGAAGTTCCAAACTTTCCATGAATAATAAAGAGCTTATTTGTCTATTTTATCCTAATCCAGGCTGAACTTACGCTTGTCTATTCTGGGGTCGTATAGCAAGCAACACGCAACTTTAAAAAGATTGAAGTTACAGAAAATAAAACAGTAAAATTATTTAAAAGTTCCCTGCATCATAGACCGTATTATGAACTATCCAAAAAATTTTATGATAACGTGCATAATATTAGAAACCCCTCTCTTTCGAATCTCCCTCAATACGATGGCTCCTTCTCTGGAAATAAAAAGTTTTGTTCTTTTCAAATGAAATCTCTCCTCTGAAATAAAATCTCGCCGATATCCAACTGCAAACTCACGCCTACCCGACCTCCGTGGCGTGGGCAGCTTTTTCGCGACATTCTCCGAATGCTTCTTCCCGGATTCAATCCTAGCTGGTTTTTTTGCTTTCGCCAATCTCAAGAGATTTCCTTCACTTTTGAAGTAAACATTCAATTCTTAAATACGTCTCTTAAAAGGTGTCACTTTATGTAATTTTTTATTTATAGTCAAATCTTTTTGTGTGTGTGTGTTTATGTGTGTGTGCGCGCGCTATTATTATCAATGGTCTTTCTAAATAATTTTTAAGATCCTTCACACGGCACATTTTTTTTCTCTGTGCAATAAATTAACATTCACCATAAAACTAAATTATCTTCAGGCAAGCATGGATCCTCCCCCCCCCCCAATGTACTAGTATACACCTATCAATATGAATGTTTAGTACTGGAATTCTAGCGGCTAAGGCAGCGTTTCTCAACCTTTCAGTATTTGCGGCCCAGTTTTTAATCATAATTTTCATCGCGCCCCCCGTTTACAATAAAATGTATACAACAATAATGTATATTGAGTATTTTGGATTTTGTTTTTAAATTATTTTTAATAACTGCCAAAACAAGAGTAAAAGCGAGCCAACGTTGGCGAGAAACCACATCTTGCATTTTGGACAAGCCGGCGGTAAACAGATGAAGCGAGTGAAAGCGGGGAAGATTTAAATTTTATATTTGAAATGAAAGCCAGACAGGGAGATAACGTTAAAAGAACATGAATGTAAAAAAAATTCGTTAATGGAAGTTAATCTAGACGGGGTGAGCTAAATTTAGAAACTGGGAATACATTTTTTCGAATAATAAAAGAAATAAAAAAGAAGCATGACTAAACAAAAGTGAAAAAAATAAGCAATGTTTGTGGAAGGGAATCCACGCGACCTATGCCGTCTCGAGCATGCGCGATGCAAATGTTTTCTCATAGGAAGAAGGAAAATGTTCGATAATGCATGTTTCAATTCCAGCCAGTCTCATTCGAGTCGATCCTTTTATCGCTATCGAATCTATAGTGAATATGTGTGTAATATATGTTTTCGTGTTAATTGCAATTCACCATATTAAATATTCATGGCAGTAGATTTATGCAGACTCATGGATAAATTTTTAAGCGGAAGTAAGAAAGCATTAGACGATAGTCAAGCATCAACAAGTACACAGACGAGTGTGGTTCCGAAAATAAAACCAAGAAAATATTCTCAAGAATTCTTAAAGTTTCGGTTTACCAGTGCTGAAGTAAATGAAGAAGAAAGACCCCTGTGTATCATTTGCTCAAAAATGTTGGTCGCAGACAGAATGAAACGTAATAAACTTAAACGATATTTGGAAACGCTTCATAGTGAGTACGTCAACAAACCCATAGAATTCTTCGAATTAAAATTAAAATCATAGAAAAAGCAAAAATAATTTTTAAAGAAACTTTGTCTGTGAATAAAAAAGCTTTAATTGCATCTTACAGAGTTCATATAAAATAGCCAGATGTAAAAAACCTCACACCATTGGTGAAGAGCTTATTTTGCCAGCAGCAATTGAGATTGTAGAAACTATGTTTGGAGATAGTTTTTCAAAACTATTGTTTACTAAACTATTCAAAACTATTGTTATTACTGTTCAAAACTACTGTAGTTTTCAAAACTATTTCTAATATTATTCCTTCGAAAAACTTTGCTTTGCGAGACAGGCTCAAGAAAGTCACTAATAATTATTAAATTTGTTTTTAATTTAGTATGTTTTGATTAAGTAAGCAATATGAACAAAATTCGAATAGCAATTAGATGCATTCCGTTGTGATAATTAGAAACTGCTTTTAAAGCACTCATGCTATCAGAATAAAAAATGATATTATGCTGAGTAGCAGGCGAAATTTTCTGAAGAGCACAGAAAATTGCCATTAACTCAGCAGTATAAACGGTACAACAATTATGAAGACGTTGACTCAATGTCTCAGATGGAAACACGATGCCACATCCAACATGTCCATCTAATTTTGAGCCATCCTTGAAAGTAGGCACAAAAGATGAGTACTGATGGCGGTGATATAAAAACAGCTGCTGGAAAACAACATGTGCAGTTAAGGATTTATCGAATCCTGTAAAGGGATTCAAAAAGGAAAAATGCGGAATATCCAAGGGAGGAAAGCAAAAAGAATTAACTGCTTTAATATGAACGTCTTTGAGATCTGAGTTATGCAGGAGCAATTTGACTCATAAAATGGAAGTATGTGCGAAGGGCGGGCATTATACAATCGGCGCAGACCTACTGGCAGTGACATATGGCTTAAAGGGCGACCATTGTTATTGCACAATGCTACCAATTTATTTACCGCGTTTTGTAATTGTCGCTCTATTAAATTCATATTGCTCCCTTGGTATGAGATCTCCAGATCATTCACATTAATTTTGAAACCTCGGGGAGTCCCGAATCATGAAGGAAAATTTTAACCCTCTCATTAAATGGAAGAACGGGAGAGGGGCAAGCATCATAAAGTCTCCAACACCAACCGGGAGAGACAGATTACTAACAGGGTGCTTCGGAACTGATAGCATTAATTAATATCGGAAGCTCCTGACTTTGCCTTTCCGAAGTATTATATCACAAACCTCAAAATGACGACAAAGAACATCTTTTACTAAAGATTTTAATGCTCTGGTGAATTTCAAATTGATCCTTCAAAAGTTTAAATAGCGTGCCTTTTCCACTGTTAAGATAATTGGAAAATATTTGCTTTCTTTGGGCATTAACTCCGAAATTGTATTTGGACCTCAATTTTATTCCGTAATAAATAAACTTTTCAATTTACATCCACAGTAATGAATAGAACTTTAATTCAAATACATCCATTGCTTTTTTTTTCTGTTGTTTCAAATAAATAATGCACTTAATTTTGTTTTTAAAAAAGACTGAAATATCATATTCGTGGTTTAACAGCTTATAAAGTCAATAATTTAGGCGAAATGCTGATAACCAAAGCGACTATTATTATATTGAAAATTAAAAATGCAATTATTTGCGACTGCCGTAGGATTACATAGAGTGCTAATATATTTTTCTCTCTCATAAAAAGTGCATAGCATTGCAGATTGCAAGCGTATTAATACTTTAACATTTGGTATTAATAAATTTTAATTCAATAAGTACTCCAGCTGTTTTCCCTAAAATTAAAGTATATAAAAAGATTTTAATGAAGATTTTAAGGTCATCAATTAATGAGTTTATTTCTCATTGGGAAAAACCTTAAAATTAATTTCTTCCTGATGAAGTTAAGATATTTCTATTGGTGTAAATGTATTAATATAGAAAAAAAAGCCATGTTACTCAAAATAGAATTATTATTACAATAATAGATTGCCAACACTCAGTGGGTATTTTTTCTTATAACTATTTTTATTAAGAAGATCTGTTTGCCTTTAATGTCTACTGCAGCATGTCTTTTTAATACCACCATCAAAGTATCATTTAATCTTTCGGGACAATTTCATTAAATATTAAAATTTAAAAAAATATATCAAAATTGAGCTCCAAAAAACATACAAAGGGAGGATTTATAAAAGTTACATTAAAACCAAAATAGATTCTGTATAAATTAAGAAAATACTCGTCGAATTTAAATACAGGGTACAATCACAAAAAGAATCTGGAGAAGGGCCTCACTGACATGGTTCGGAATCCCGACTTCGAGACCCAAAGGTTCTGCATCAATCATCGGTCACATTCACGTTAAATCAATTGCACTAATGGGTCAATTGTGCAGGTTTGGGGTCGTCCTCATGATTTGTTCATAATAACTAGGTTCATCATCAAAAATACCCATCGTGTAATTTTAATAACTTTAAAACTAATTTGGAACTTTGATATTTTGTTTTCAAAATGCTACTTTTACTGTATTTTATGAAAGAACTTCATCATTAAATTAAAATTTATTTAAAATTAAACACTTCGACAACTGAAATAAATCGGATTCTATACTCACTGGATCTAACACTCTCTAACTATTTCTTGTGGGGCGCGTTGAAAGATTTTGATTTTAGGAACAATTCTTCTACACTGGAAGAACTTTATGTATATGGGTCCACATCCGTTGGCATCCTATAGCATTATATTTCATTCTTTGTATGCCTCATCTCCAAGCCCAAAAAGTTGAGCAATTTTAATCAATTTAAATATGATTGCAATGATTGATTCTAAAGCTCAGTTTATAGCCTTTTTTCCGTACTTAGCAATTTGAATATAGCGTATAGATTCCAGGATTCAAAGCCAGATTCCAGGATTCAAAGTTTTTAACATTTGAAAGTCACAGTTGTAGGATATGAAACGGCTTGACAATATATTTCTCACCAAGTATTTTTTTTGAATAAAATGTTCTTACGTGCTTTGCATTTATTAAGTTAATTTATAAAAAGGAAAAATGGAAAAAAAAAAAAAAAAAGATTAGCAGAGAGCGAAATTTACATGAAAATTTTATCGGAATCATTCGGTACAAAGTCAAGTTCATGTGGAATATCTGATTGTAGTGTTAATCATTTATGAATCGGTGAGGTCTCTTGAAGTTGTAAACTTCAATTTCTTTTATTGCAGTGTTATCTAGTTTACAAAGAATCTAGAGGACAGCTTCTAGTGAAATTCGTGAAGTGTTAATACCGTCGTTACGTAATAACCGTGACTTGTAAATGATTTGCCTAACAGTCATATTTTGTAGCATTTCCAGCACAGCTACGTCAGGTTTTGCGGCAATCGCTCAAATGGGGACTGAGTTTCATATTAACTGATATAGAATGGTTTTGTATAAAGTAGTTTATTATACTTTCAAACTTTATATTTGGAGTTAAGGATTGGATAAAAGCGTGCTTTTTCGTCTTTGCAGTTGTTTCCAATTTTTATTTATTTATTTATTTTGCCAAAAATTTTTAAAAGTAAGTTGATTGTCCAGTGATATACCTGTATACACAATGACTTAATTCCATGTTGTGTGTTTTCAGAATAGTTTGGTTGAAGAGGCAAGCCCATTTTTTTTTTTTACGAGAGAGATATTTGTATTTGCTAATGTTTATATAAATCTTCCTTTCAATGAGCTTATTTTTCTGCTAAAGTGTTTGTAGATATTCTCTATAATAAAGTTGTGATCTTTATGACTATGGAGCATGGCTGTATCTCCAGCAAAGACAATACTTTTGGTATTTTTAAAAGGACATTGAAATTTTAGAATATCTTAAGATATTGAAATGTTAAGACATATTGTAGAAAATAAGAACGAATTTGGAACTCTGTATTGAGCTTCTCTGTTGCCAATTATGAGTTTCTGACTCGTGCCATGAAATGCTTGTCGGTGTGGTAGCTGGGAAAGATGATAATTTCATAAAGGATTTTCATATGGATCGATTTGAACATAAATCGATGAATTTAAATTCGGTGAAATGCTTTGGCGATATAAAGGAAAACATATACAGTGACTTGAAAATGGCTAAAGCAATGTCGGACAATTCCAGTTAATCTGTGAACTTGCATGGCAATTCTTTGTCTAAGGCCATACTGCAGAAAAGAAATCTAGCTTTCAAAGTTGTCCTTAAGACCATTTAAAAATATTTTTTCGGTAATTTTGACGAGGTAGGGGATGAAATTTATTATCAATAATAGGTGCTGCAGGGTGTTTGCCTGGATTGAAGAAAAAAATCATCTGAGTCGAGGAGACAGACTTGCTCGAAAATGGGATGAGAGGCAATCTGATTTCTTTTTCGTGCATTGTATAGTAATATTTTTCAGTTTTGTTTTATAATTAGCTGCCTTTCGCCACCAGCTGGTTCTCTAAAAATATTGCACTGTTTCTTTCAACTTAATATTATAAGCATAATTTGATGCTGAATCCCAAATTATATATTTCAATGTATAAAATCATGGTAGATATTCAAGCCCTGTTACTTCATCAGCCGTACGCATCATTTATTTATTATGTGCATGAAGTCACATTTCCACAATCATTGTTGTTCAAAAGTTAAAATCAACAGTGCTGCAGAAAGTGTCTGTCGAAAGCTTGAAATATATATATATATATATATATATATATATATATATATATATATATATATTACTCATAAATAGTCTCAGGGTTTTAATTTCTGAACGAGATAGTGAATTCTTACGAGATAGTGAAGTATTTCATCAGTATTAAATAACCAGAGTAAAATACAAATTCATAAAAGTTTTTTCAAAAAAAATTATATGAATGGGGAAGTTATGATTCATTATATAAAAGATTCATAATCTCCCATACATCTTACAGTTTTACCTTTCCCACTCGACTCAATAATATTTATTCAGAAATGAACATCAAATACGATGTTTAATTCATGGTCTTCGAAGTTCTTCATCTTTCGCTTGTAATAATCAGTAATAATTTAAGCAAACTACAAAAAGGATTATTTAAGTAAAATTTTAGAAATTATCTATGTTTTTTTTTCTTTCCGAAGAATGACTACTAACAAAGGAAAGTAAAGGATACATGACCAAATATTAAATTTTAGAAATTTAGAAATTATGTACCTTTATTCTTTCCGAAGAATGACTGCTAACAAAAGAAAATAAAGGGCAGAATTTCCAAATATTATTTTAGAGATCCTTATTTATAGAATGGTATGGTATGGTATGGTATTTTGAGATTTAGTGGCTCAAGAGACAAATATGGCTATACTGCGCCAAACAAATGGTAAAAATATGTCAAGTACAATCTAGTCATACAATTTAAAAATAAAAATTCTTGTGATAAAATGAAAGACAAATAATGGATAGTAACAGTATTCTTAAAAATGCAAATTACATTCCAGAAAGGGAATCTTTCCAAAAATGTTAAAAGATAAAAATATCAATGAAATTTAAAAGGTGAAAATGCAACTCTCATAATATAAAAACCGGTAATATAAATCACAAAAACAAGTGAAAAAAATCATTGTAACCTTTTTATACGATGTTTTTTCAAGTATTTGTTATGAATAGGTATACTTGAAGGTTCACTGTAAAATTTTTTAGGATCAACCCATTGAATCATACATTTTTGGGGACTTTGTCTAAAAACAGTTTTATCAATTGTGAAGAAATCGGTACAAGGTTCCGGAGCAGATGGGGTTTCATCAATTGTTTCGTGAGGGTTGTATTCAATAGCATTATCCGATTCTATTTCGGTGTCAGAGTTTTGGTTGAGCTTATCTGTGGACATGGTTTCAAGCTCAGAGTTGGTTTCATCCATTTTATCAGCTGATTTGGAATTTATGGTCTGCGAAGAGCTAAAATTACAGACTGGCATAGATTTTGAGACATGTCGAGGTGAAGTCTTCCAGAATTTAGAATTCGATATATTTTCAGAATTTTGATCTTTTTTATATTTTTTCTTATATGTAACAGTTTTAAATTTATGCAGGTCCTGTGGCATTTCACTGGATGGGACATCAGTAGTTTCATGTTCATGACCAGTTGGCTGAGGAACATCAGTTTCACCAAATGCTGGATCAAATGTAAGTTTCGAAAAGTTCGTTTCTTTACAAACTGAAGACATTTTACTTTCCGTTTTTTTAGTTCTCTCTTTATATTTTAATTTTTCTTTTTTCTTAAGATCCTTTGCACTTCGTGACGAAAGGTTTTGAATAATAACGGGAGTACATAGATTAGTACCTGGCTGTGATTTATTAGTTGTTAAAGATTGTAACTTTGTAAGTGGATGACAAACATCTCGAGTTAATTTTTCATCTGTCTGGGTACAACCAGAAATAGTATTTTTGACTATTTCTGAGTATGGTAACGAAGCTGATGTATTAGAAGGTTGAGGATGCACAAGTTTCCTTGCCTCAGAATATGATAAATTTTTAGTTACTTTGAACTCTTGGATTTTCTTTCCATTTTCCACTTATTGCACTCCTTGGAATCTGAGGTGGGTGGTTTGTCACAATTAACACATCTGGGATCTGCATTGCATTCTGTACTCGAATGTCCGGCTGATGCACAGCGGGAACAAGTCTGTTTACCTCGACAAGCGTTTTTCGAAGGACCTCACTTCAGACAGTTAAAACATCGTAAAGGAGTAGGAATATAAGGGCGAACCTTATATCGTGCATAACCAGCAAGAATAGTCTTCGGAAGCTGAGGAGTACAAAAAGTTAAGATTATATGCTTCGTTGGAATGAGTTGATCGTTACGTTTTATTTTTATTCGGCGGGCTTCTTAAACTTTTTGGCTTTTTAGCTCATTTACAAGTTCAGAATCTGAAACAGATTCGAGGTCAAGTTCGGAAATAACCCCACGGCAATAGTTTAATGATTTATGAGCATATGTTTCCACAGGAAATTCTCCTAAATATTTTAAATTTTTAAGAACAGATATTTGTGATTTTGTGGCTGCTTCAATCAATAAATCTCCAGATTTAAGTTTCTTAATATCTTTGACTTCTCCAATGGTTAAGGCAATGTTTCTGAATCAGAAAAGGCGAGACTATATGGAAGGTTTTGTCAGTGTGTAAGATGATAAAAGGAGTTTTTTCAGTAATGGAATATCCGGACAAAGACGTTTCGAAAAGACCCATGCAAAGTACAATTCATATTCGGGTTTCGACGGCACCGCCCACCACGGAGCCCAACAAGGGAAGGCAGCCACCGGATATAGGCACCCCCAGCCTCGGCGCTTATCTTGATGCTAATCGAAACCTATACGCTAAGAGCCACTTCCAGGAACGTCTACCACCCTTAAAGCAGAGACCTAGAAGGTAACCCTTTCGCTTGATCCCAAGCAGACTAACCATTCAGGTGTCTAGCTACCGACCAATTGATACACCGGGGACCACAGTGCACCACCCGTCTAATAGGTCGCCAAGCACGGCGAACACTTGGGGTTTTGGGCTGTCCATGAGAAGCAAGAAGCAAACAGAGGGGGGCAGCTTCTCATGGAGAGCTCCCTCGCTTTGTCGTCGAGGGATGGAAGGATCAAGCAGACAGTAAAAGGGCGCAGGGGAGAGTAAATATGAAGGGAGTAAAGATCCCTGGGTACCTCGGGGTTGGGATACTCGTACCCACCTAGAGAAGGTGGCTCCTGAAGGGGGGGGGGGTCCTTATTTACAGATTCCATAAAAAGAATGCATCAAATAAAAATAAAAAGTAAAATTCAGTATTATATTTCCGATAATGAAAAATATCCATCAAATATTAATAGAAAAAAAAGGACTGAAATTGAACACAAATATGAAACGTTTTGCTACATTTATGCATAGTTGCATTTAGAAAATGTCGTTAATTTAAAGACGAGAGCTAAATTGGCACTGTTTCAATTATTATTATTATTTGCATTTCAAAGATGTCTAAAAATAATATTTAGGTGGTAGTATTTTCGATAAATATTTTCAAAAAATGGCGATATTTATATCATTTTTTTTATTTAATGAGATGCTAATTGAGATATTTCGAACAATAATCCAAGACTCACCTTTTCATAATCCATTGCTTAATTAATTGCTGAATTATACATCTGCCTCTCCAGAATGGTCGATTCCAATAGAGAATTGACATTTTCTTTTATTGCAGTAAAGAAAGCATATATATATATATATATATATATATATATATATATATATATATATATATATATATATATATATATATATATATATATATATATATATATATTCTTTTTTCTTTTCGGACTGATTGAAAGCATTCAACCAATAGTTGCTGAAGTTCAGTTTTGGGTTAGAGACCATTATCACATCATTAAACGCGTTCAGAGGAGTCACATCAAGCATAATTTATGCTGGAAATCGGAAGGAATAATTGACAGAACGAAAACTTCGAAGCAACTCATTCAAGACGAAAGCATTGATGGGAGAATGCATTTTGCTTTAGCCTCTGCTTACTTTTCTGAGCAAGATGTTTTGCCATTATGGCAAAGTATGACAGCGGAAGAAAGGCAGAACAATTCTCGCACCGATTCTGTTCTTGATGTCAGAATTTGGTTGAAATGGTTCAGAGAACTGTGATATGAAAAAAAAAGTCGAGCCATTTTTCAGATTCCGTAATCACTTGAAAATTGTAGGCATTTGACAATAGCAGACTTCGAAATTTTACATTGACTTTGCCTACTGAAACTATATTTTGATTTACAAAATATCCATTATATGTATATATGTCAGCTTATTAATCTGTCTATTTATCTACATCTGTCTATATGTCCATGTATGCATGTATGTATTATTTCATGGCAAATCAGAATTCGCACTGAGGTTTATTATTTCTTGAAAAATAATTCTTATGTGCTTGAAAAGAAGAAAATACTTACACATCTCTTTTTCTTTTAATGCGATTGATTTTATTTGTGATTATTAAATATTATAAATACGAAGCGAAATTTGGAAAGCTAAGGATTCATTACCTTCATTTAAAATGTCAGAAAGTCAATAAGTCGGATATTAAATGTATATTCTTCCAATTACAAGTATAAAATTATAGGAAATATGAAAACTCAGTATAAGTAAAATTTAAGCTGACAATTATTTCAGGAATAGCAATTGAAATACGGAATCGGCGTAGCTTATTTTTAAATATAAAATCATAATAATATTCAAAAGATTAGAATTAATAAAATTTGTTTCCATGTTTGTTATTTTAATTAAAATTGTAAATCTTCATAGAAAAGGTTCAATAGAGAAAAAAAATTCTTTAAAAATGTAGCTTTCTATTTTCATTATTTGAGGATATATGCGTATCTTTCTGCCAATGAAGTTCATTTATTTAATTATCCAACGTTACACGGTTGGTGGACGCGAAGAGAGGCGTTTCCAGCCAGGCTTATAAATGTATGGAAATAATAAGTTTTGGTTTGGTTTGTTTGTATTTTCTTTGGCACAAGAGCCATCTTTAGCTAAACTACGCCATTCATTAGAAATATTAAGTATTCATAAACCAAGAATTATACAACACATACTTGGAAGAAAACTTTGAACTAAAGACTTTCATACATTTTGATACCAAATAGTAAAGATCTAACATTAAAATCCTCTCGAGCCTTTTCTTGCACTTTCCTTTGATCTTCTAACTGATATTTGGTGGATAATTGAAGAATTTTTAGATTTTTTAGAAATTCTTTGTAACCACTGGTGAACATGGCACCGCAGAATTTCGGTACGAAATCAAATTCTGTCGGTTTGTTTAGTTTAATTATATTAATGTACCGTTTTAAAGCAACGCTAGGGCTATGTTGGGACGAACCTGGTAATTTTGAACCGCAGTCAGATGACGAGGACGACACCTGAGCTGGCATCCATCTCTTCACACCACACCAGCGGGATTAAATTCTATCGGAGAATCGCCATGTAGTTTATTTCCCTTTAATTCCGTTGAGTTAATTGTTCTCACGCTAGTGCGGTGCAGAAATTTGGACAGGGGATAGTATAACGTATTTGATTCTTATCAATGATTGAAAGATTGTATATTAACTACATGAGTTAATGAGTTTAAAAATTTAACTACATTTGGCCTGTGTACACATCAATCCTACCCTCCAGTTTTCGTGTACTCGACTTGTATAATAGACTGCTTAAAATGATAAAATTACCATTCCATATGAAAATTGAGAATTTTAATGAGATGTAAATCAAATGTCATTTATTGATATGTTTTCATCATGATACAAGTAAGTCTACTATAAATTAAAAAGCAATGTCTACATTCTTTGGAATACAAGTTATCCCATGTATAATGTATTGCTTTTTAGAAAATGAGTTGATTGTTTTCCCCAAACCATTAGGTATTCATTATAATTCTATTCTATCTCGAGATTTCCTGATACTTTTTATTGGTATTCTCCGTTAACGACTGCAATAAATAAAATGATTGAGCAATGAAGGCAGTTAGTCATTTCTAGTTCGTGGGAAATCGTGTTGTTTATACATTAAGAAAAATCCGTGACTGGATTTTTAAAAAATTATTTTCTGCGTTAACGTTAGTCGATCAAGTAATTCAAAACCTACACGTTTCACCCCGAAACATTTCCCCGAATTATAACCAGCTCCAATACCAATATTTACATTTGCTTCATTTGCAATACTGATTTTATAATTTTTAAGTTTTCAATTGTTAATTTTTTTTATTTAATAAAGAAAGAAATCGCATTTGTTTTAATATAATTTTTTCACAAAATTTATTATACCACCATTTGAATTGCATTCGACTTGTATGCACATAGTCATTTCACTTCACGCACCTCATAGGGGGTTTTTAAAAATGTATTACGCAAATAACAGGTAAATTCAAAATAGCATTCGTATTGCTTAAGAAACGAACATAAATATAACTTAACTAAACTCACACTATTTTGGTAAAATTAAAAAACAAGCAAACATTATATTTGATTCTTTGATTTAACTGTCAGTTCATTGATTCAAATTTGTACATTCAGTGAAAGCTTCGCCGTAATATTAAGATGAAAAATATGACGCATAGGTCAACTTACCATTGAAACACTATTTGGCATTGTCGATTTGTCACATTCGAGCATTGTTTGGTTCGTATATATTTTGCTTTTAGCCATTTTTGTATCAATTGTTGGAGAGATTATTTCAATTTGAAATGAAGTTTGACACCGTGGTAGGAGAGACATCTAACAGTCAGATTAAGAAATAAAACTTGATATTGAAATTTCATAACTTTGATTTTATAATTCCATCCATAGTAATGAATTTTAATGGATAAAAAACCAAACAGAAAAGACTAAAAAATAATTAATAAAATAAGAGTTTAAATTATTTAATCAAATTTATTTTCTTTTATTTCCATTTATTTTCTTTAATTTTTCTTACGGCAGTTATACCATCATAATTTTTTTTTTGTCTCTTCTTAATCGAATGATATTCAGAATATCAATGAAACCAGGAGAGAGACTTTTCTTAGTTTGTTTTTTACTTCTTTTCGTGCTTCTTGTTTTTTTCCATCATGAAAGATTTTAGCCCTTTCAGATGAAATCCAACAGATTTAAAAAAATTGAATCAAAGAGGTCTTTGTATTAGCAATGGATTTTTTTGAACAACAGTATTAAAAACATGAATTTAAAAAAATATTTTTTTTATCCGTAATATTTTAATTTGTATAGAATAATACAAGCTATTGATCAGGACAATGAAATATTTTTTTCATTATTTTCTTCTACATAAGTGGTGAAAGTACAGAATCGAAAATCCCATTATTCCCTGAATAACGGTGAAATCCGTATATCTTTCTATAATAAAAGTAACTAAACGTTTGCCCCTTTTGCAATTCGTTGTTTATATTGTTTATTTTTACATTATGAATCTTTATTTTAGTAGGAAAAAAATTAAAAATATCTCATTTTGTACATATGTTTTAATTTTAGAAACGAAATAAGTACTCACGACAATCGACAAAATAAAAAGCAAGTGAAAATAAAATTTGCTTGAAAATCAATATCATATATTTTTTAACATTTTAGTTTTGCGAAATATTTCTCTTTTTAAATACATATTTAAAAATATAGTATGTTTTTAAATAAGACGACGTGAAGTTGGATTTAAAAAAGCAATTTTGTTTATTTCAAAAAACTGCAAAAACATTTCTTACAAAAGAAATAGAGAAACAAAATTTAAAGGAAAGGCAACTAAAACATCTAACTCGCCATCCTATTGCTTTAGTACATTTTCGTCTGCTCTGATGCGACATCCGTTAAAAACTGAACTAATTACTAATAATTAGTTTACAGATTCCTTAGCGAACTAAAAATTTTATTCTATAAAAATCATTCATTGATTGAATATCGTTGATTGATTTTTATATTATTAATCATAATAAAAAGGAATCTAAATACTAATAGTTCCTAACTTATTATTCTTGATATAAAATTTATTTCACGTCAGTGTACATAAATTAAATCTTAGAATAAAAACAACTACTTAGTTTTATTAATAAATAAAGGAATATTAAATCCCCATGATAATATCTGAAGTATTCATTTTTTCTTATTATTGAAGTTCATGATAAGTTTTTAAAATGCATTATTGAATTTTCAGTTTTTAAAAATTCATTATTAGAAATGAAGTCTTTGCTTTCAAGTACAAAAATTTGACTTTGAGAATGTTAATTAATGGCGAAGTTCTTTTTAGTTTGTATCATGCAAAATTCTGGCATACAGAATTAGTAGCAAAATTAAGGATTCCTCTCAAAATGAATGATTGATTCAGTTGCTTATAGTCTACTTTTTGCCAACAGATAGCTTCTGTCCATACAAATAATCTGCCTTACAAAAAAAAAAAAAAAAAAAAAAATTTATTAGACCCATATTACTTTTTTCTTATCAACCTAAGCCTTTTCTCTGTGTGAATGAAATGAAAATTAAAAAAGGAAAGAAAAAAAAACTTATTAGAATAATATTAAAGATACATGAAGCTTACATAATGAAATAAATATCATATATCATGCATAATCCATGACAAACAGAGACACATAATGATTTGTCAGGTTCAAAAACATATATAAAAAATAAGATGTAAAATGAAAAAGAAATTTATTGTGAAATATTACATACATGAATCATACATAATGAAATTTTAACTTTAAAATTGAAAAAATAAGCATAAAATTAAAAATAAAATCGTTAAAAAATATTAAATATATAATTCCTATATAATTAAATAGAAAGATAACAATGCATAGAGCATGACTATTCAAATCGAAAATTATATTAAAAATAAAATATAAAAATACAAAAATTCTTTGAAAAAAAGATTGCATATATTAATCACCTATAAGGAAATAAAAGCATACGCAATGATGGTTATGCAATGAAATAGGAAAATTCATCATGGAATTTCAAGTTGAAAAAATATAGAACTTGGGATGTTAATTAACATTAAAAATAGTGTATCTATAATTTAACATTTAGATCTCCCGGATTTAAAAAAATTTCCAACATAACATATATATTAATATCAATTCTTATATTAATTTTTTTATCGAATGTCAGCTTTTCGTCATAGGCAAAACGTTTGTTATGCGATGTCGAATAACTAAACTTAGATTTAAATCGTATCGATTTCCCACCTTCTTGCAAACAAGTGTCAGAAAATCTATCCAATTTTTCATCAATCAATGAAAGGAGCGCCATTTCCAGTATAAATGATCTCATTCAGGAAGTTCTGTTCCGCAGGATTTACATATTAAAACTTACGACAATGAAGTAATGGTAATAGATAAATAATTTTGCTAAAGGACGAAATAATACCAAGCTATTAATTCAACTATTTCCTCAGAAATAATAATTTTACGTTACTTATGTAAAGAGAAGCATTGTCCATTGACCCTTATTATCCGCTGACCCTTGATAACTGGTGGAACATACCCCGTGCCGCACATTCTAAGAAAACTAAAGACAAGAAAAATTTTTAATGTATAAAATATTTTACTATTAGAGAATGCAAATACGTCCATTCGTTTTTAAGGGAAACATATTTAATATAGTGCACCTCGAAAGGAAACGAGTTCATATAAGCTGTTGTAAAATCAAAAAAATCTGGAAGTCTATCTACCTGGCTATTCGGTTATAAGAGAACTCAAGAATTACAAAAATATAAAGAACAACATGGATAAAATTTGACACACATGTTTAGCAATTTTAATGTAAATTATTCTCAAACTTCGAACCAAATTCGCACAAGTATTCTACGTTTCTCGGTCTCTGAATACATGAATACATCAATAGTAGCTCAATGCTATACAATACGTTTGTGGCTACAACTGAAATTCCGTGTAAAATTTTGGTTCCAAATTGTGGGGAAAAAATATCCAAAATACCCGCACAATAAATTCAGTAAAAATGCTATATTGAAGCTCAAGGTCTCAATTTCGTAACTATTTTTTGCCGGAGCCATACGAAGCATTCGCAGCCTTGCCTGCGGTTCACAATTTTATGCAGGGGCAGGGTTGGTTGGTTGGTTGGTTAGGGTTTTTTGGCGTAAGAATCATACTTGATCATGCTGCGCCAAACAAATGGTAAAATCATAAACCAAGCTATAAAACCACACGTGATAAAATATAAAAGAAAAAGTTATCAACATACAAATTCCAAAAATAAAAGTTCAATTACGTACAAGGTTAATAAATCTAAATGAAACAGTGGTGCAAAAAACGCATTACAATGAAGCGATGTAAAAGGCAAGCGTGAACAAAAGTTGAAAGTATTAAATACAGGCGTAAAAGTCAATGGATTTAAAAAATTTTAAAACGTTTGGGAGGAATTTTTCACCCACCAGGTCTTGTAAAGTTAATGACGATGACTTAAAAAAGTATAAACGAGAGGAATTAAAGGATGGGCATTCGATTAAAATATGATTAATGGTAAAATCCACACAACATGTGGGGCACTTAGGTGCCGCCTCGCCAAAAATGAGATGTTTATGCGTATAGCGAGTATGTCCTATGCGGAGGCATGTCAATTTGACATCAACCTCTCGTGTAGGGTGAACAGGCCCCAAATCAGTCCTGGATTTTATTGAATGCAATTTGTTGTGGATCTGTAGATCCCATGATTCTTGCCAAGTAGCAAAAGTCGGCATACAAATGATCTTTTGGCATCACAATATGGAAGAGACTGCGATAGAAATTTTGATGCAGATTTAGCTGCAAAATCAGCCGTTTCATTTCCCGAAATACCCGCATGACCCGGAACCCAGCAGAAAAGAATATTAAAGCCCCTGTTTTGTAATAGCTGCCAGTTAGATAAAATTTGGATAGCCACTGGATGCATCTGGTTGTGAAAATGAGCAAGTGCCTCCAAAGCACTCATACTGTCGGTGTATATGATAAAATTACGCTAAGCAGAAGGCGGAATTTCCTGTAGAGCGCAAAAAATTGCCACCAACTCAGCAGTAAAAACAGAACAACAGTTGTTTAGACGATAGCTGTGTGTATCAGATGGAGTCACTATGGCGCAACCAACATGTTCATTTTATTTTGAGCCATCTGTATATACTGGGATAAAAGAAGAATACTGACAGCGGTGCTGATGAAAAATCTGTTGGAAAATAACAGGACAAGTCGAAAATTTATCAAATCACAAGAATGGGTTCAGAAAAGAAAAATGGGGAATATCCCAAGGGGGAAAGGAATAAAAATCAAGAGATTTAATGGTAACATTATAAAGATTCGAGTCATTCAGGGAAGTTTTAATTCTCTCTAAAAATGGAAGAATATTTGACGGTCGGGAATTATAAATTCTTCTTAGACTAACAGGTATAACCGTGCTACATATGGGATGATTTGAGACGGACTTTGCACGAAAATAATATAAAGTAGACAATTTTTTACATCGCAAATAAAGTGGCAATTGGTGGCAAATAATATATAAGCTCTCAACTGAAGAAGTGCGAAAAGCTCCCGAGTAGATCCTGAGAGCAGAATGGTGTACAGTATCAAGACGCCGCAAAACAGAAGGGCGTGCAGAACCATATACCATACGGCCATAATCTATGAGTGAAAGAATGACGGCTTGGTAGACACGGAGAAGGGAGGTTCGATCGGCACCCCAAGAGGTTTTAGAGAGTATTTTTAAGATATTCAAATTTTTCTCACACCTCTTCCTAAGTTGTAAGATATGAGGAAGGAAAGTAAGTTTACGATCGAAAACTACACCCAAAAAGCGCACATTCATTACAGGAATCAGAGCATCTTTAATTTGAATTTTGGAATCCTGATGAATGCTTCTTTTCCGACAGAAGTGCTTCCAGCTACTCTTCTCGGGAGAGTTAGTGTGGCACCAATTTACCACTCTATTAACTGCATTTTGCAATTGTCGATCAATTAAATTCATGTTGCTTGCTACCCTGGCATGAGATCTGCAGATCATCAACATATAGTGTTCCATGAACAGATGAAGGTAAAACAGATAAAATTTGACTGAGGTGAACTATAAAAAGTGTTAAACTAAGGACACTACCCTGAGGAACACCCTCAGTTTGTATAAAATGATTTGAATAAAAATTACCAAACCGAATACGAAACGTACGAAGTGATAGAAAGTTTTGTATAAATACGGGCATGTTTCCTCTAAAACCAAATTCAAAAAGTGTGGATAACATACCATAGTGCCATGCACGGTCGTAGGCTTTCTCAATGTCAACGAATATGGAGACCAGGTGATTCCTCCTAACAAAAGCATTGCGTATTTCTGTTTCAAGCAAAATTAGATTATCAAAGGTCGATCTGCCTCTGCGGAAACCGCATTGCATAGGGGAGATGCAACCCTGTCTCTCTAGTTCATAAATTAAACAAGCATTCACCATACGTTCTAATGTTTTGCACAGGCAGCTCGTAAGAGCGATTGGTCGATAGTTCAGAGGGTTCGATGGATCTTGATCGGCTTTTAAGATTGGAATCACAATTGCTTCCTACCATTGTGAAGGATATTTCTGCTCATTCCAAATTCTGTTGAATAAAAGTAACAGATTGGAAAGTGAAGTGGTGTTCAAATGGCGAAGCATATTATAGGTGATTCCATCTGGCCCTGGGCTGGTATCATGGGCTTGATACAAAGCCATTTCCAATTCTGACATCTTGAATTCACAGTTATATGGAAAGTTTCTTCTAGTATTAAAATGCAAATACAACCGCTCCGCGCGATTCCTAATTGCCAGGAAATCAGGATTATAGGAATCTATTGCGGAGACTTGTGCGAATGCTTGGCCGAGAATGTTGGCAACCTCTAATAGGTCGGAATGCATCACAGTTCCCGTTTTTAAAACAGGGAGGGATGACTCATTATAGATCCCATTAGCAGCCTTTACCTTTCTCCATAGGGTTCTGCTGGAAATATATGACGAGACAAATGATATCCAGGAATTCCTCTGACTTTGACGACGAATGCGACGAGATAGTGCTTTAGCTCTTTTGAAGGCAACAAGATTTTCAGATGTTGGGTACCTTCTAAATTTATTCCACAGTTTTTTATGTTGCTTATGACTGTCACGACAGGCTCCATTCCCCCACGGTCTTCGAAATTTTCGTAGACGTGGGGATGATTTTGGAATGGTGTTGTTAGCGGCACGTTCATAATGGTGCTAATGACATTTTGTACTGCATCCGAGATGTTTGATGTATTGACCATATCCTGAGTGATATCTGCTAACTGTGAAAAACCTTTCCATTCTGCCCGTTGGAATATGACACACGGAGGACAGTTAGTCGCACCTCCGCTATCAGCATGGGAGACAATAATAGGAAAGTGATCGCTCTTATACAAATATTTGCTAACCGCAAATGTCAGTAATGGCAAGAGTTCAGGTGAGCATATGGCCAGATCAAGAGTATGAAAATTACGTGTGGGTTCGTGGAAGTAGGTTTTCTCATCGTTGTTCAATAAACAGAGACAGTTATTGGCAATAAAATGCTCAATATGTCTCTCACGATAGTTTATATTATCCGAATCCAACAAAGTATCATGTCTATGGAAGTCGCCGAGTATAATAAATGGCTTAGGAAGCAGGTCCACTAAGTTGTCAAGATCTTGTTGACGTATTATATCATGAGGTGGCAAATAAATACAGAGCAGACTGTGACCAATTTTCTAGTGTGAACTTTCACAGCCACAGCCTGAAGTGTGTAAAGTTAGTGGTGTGCTTGGATATAAATTCAAAGTAAAAATACAGACGCCGTCTGAACCATGATGCTCATTTTCTGTATCCTTTCAAACACAGTTAAAGCCACGCAATTTTATGGGAAAACTAGGTGTCAAGAAAGTTTCTTGAACACCGAAAACAACTGGATAAAACTTATTAAAAATGGGCTTGATATCATGAAGCTTGGACCTAATACCGCGACAATTACATGAAAGGAAGGTACCCATTAAGAAAGTTTTTTTGAATTTAGATAAATTTGGATCAGTGATCTGAGTAGGCGTGACTTCGCAAGTTATTGCAAAGTCATCATCATCCTCATCAGATGGATGTAGGGTGATGTGATCAGGACTTTTGGGTTTGCTACCGAAGATGGTAGTTAAATCCTTATGGACAATACCATGGTTTGCAAGTCCTAAAGCAACAGAGTTACGTAAAGCTGATTTTTTCAATTTAGGTGCAATATCTTTTCCAGAAAGACCACGTTTAGATAATTTTAATTTCAGAGATTTATTTGATTTTTGTTTTAGTGTATGCGGTTTCTTTTTACTATTTTCAGGGGTGCTGGTTAACGAAGTTTCGGTATCAGAATCAGATGCTTTTTCTACGGATTTTGGTACTTGGATATTTTTTGCACAATTTGGACAAAAACAGTTGACACACAATTGTTTTTGAACAACAGATGCGTAACTTTGGCCAGGTGTGGGGGTTAGGGCTAGAATTCTTCGTCTAACTTCTGGATATGAAATTCCTTCTTTTATTTTGATTGTAGTAATTTTCTTTTCAAGTGAAGTGCGCAGCGTTCGCATGATTGAGAAAAAGATGCATGGTCGCCACCGCAATTGATTCATTTTTCGCGTGCGGCACATTCCTGACTTTCATGGCCTTTTTCAGCACGGCAGGCGCAAGTAAGTGTCCCGCGGCAATTGGCTTTCGAGTGCCCAAAACGCTGACATTGAAAACAACGAAGTGGATTTGGAATATATGCTCTTACTGGTAGTTTCACATAACCCACAAAGACGGAATCTGGTAATTTTGGGGAATGAAAAGTAAATATCAAGTGCTTTGTATCAACGAGCTGTCCATCTCGCTCGATAGTAATGCGGCGTACGTGTGTGTGATTCCTTAACTTCGTAATTCATGAGTTATTTCCTCAATAGGGACATTAAAAAGTTCCCCACAGGTTATCACGCCCTTTGAATAATTTAAGGCCGAATGAGGACTAATGGTAACTGGTATTGTAGTCAGAGTTTTTAATTTTATTATCTCCTGAGCTTGCTTTTTAGAGTTCACTTTTACCAACAAGTCACCAGCACGCATTTTCCGTATTCCATTGATATTACCCACGGTTGCTGAGATTGCCTTTTGCACCAGAAAAGGGGAAACTGAATGAAAGTTTTCTTTATTGTCAGATACTCTTCTAATTGTAAAAAAAGTGTTTCGAGAATTGGTTCAGTATTTGATAGTTTAAAGTCACGATGATGCCCACTGAAGGGAGATTTTTTAGAAGCGCCCATACGACATTAAAAAGGATTCGGGCCCGACAGCACCGCCCACCACGGAGCCCAACAAGGGAAGGCAGCCACCAGCTCTGGACAGTTCCAACCTCGGCGCTTACCTTAGTGCTAATTGGTACCTATTCGCTGGGAGTTACTCCCGGGGACAGTGACCACCCTTAACGCCAAGCCTAAGGAGTGACCCCTTCGCTTGATCCCTAGCAGACTAGCCACTCAGGTGACTAGGTACTAGCCGATTGATACACCGGGGCCACAGTGCACCACCCGTCTAATGGGTCGCCATGCACGGCGAACACGTGGGGTTTTGGGCTGTCCATGAGAAGCAAGAAGCAAACAGAGGGCGGCAGCTTCTCATGGAAAGCTCCCTCGCCTACCCTCGAGGGGGAAAAAACGGAGACAGTAGAAGGCGTAGTGGAGAGTAAACATAAAGGCAGTAAAGATCCCTGGTTACCTCGGGATTGGGACACCCGTACTCACCTATAGTAGGTGTGCCCATGAGGGGGCAGGGGAAAATGGCCTTTAATGGAGAGATACGAGAAAGTTTCGGGAGGCCAATCCTGTTGGTTAAAATATCCTTTAAAAGCTATTATTTATTTTAATTTCACTTTAGGATATGTTTTGGCATGTAAATAAACGTTTTAATATTTTAAAAGTTTAGCAGATTTTATACTTAAAATTCTTTTCTTTTCTTTTTTCAGGTTGTTTCACAATCAAGTCTAAGAATTCCAGTAACTACGATATTATCCCTACAGAGATTCAAAAAGGAAGGAATTTCATAACATTCCCTTTTCTGTAATATATTCTATTTCATTTAAAATCTTCACACACACACACAAAAAAAAAATTATACAGGAAATTTCTCACCTCGATAAAGAGAAGAATTCATCGAATCTTGCTCCTTGAAAACAAAACAAACATTCTGCCATGGAATTGGTGTTTATGCCATCTCTACAGCACTCAGCTACCATAAAGTTTGCACTGAAAATAATCATAGACCACATTTCCGAAGTGTTTCAAGAATTAACTCAAAAAACTTATCTCATTGAAAAAACGTCTTTTGATTTCAGTGGAGAGCAAGAAAGATGGATGATAACACAAAAAATAACAAGAAGTTTAACCAATTTCGTCCCCGACTCATTACTAGAGCCAACTACACATTGCATTTACTTAATGATTTCAGAAATTCACTACTGGATTAGAGATCACTATAGTATTATAACATATATTGAAAAAAGATATTTCAGGAATCATTTTAGTTGGGGTCCAGAGGGCACAATTGACAGAGAAAAGACAGCAAAGGCACTGATTCAGAACAAAAGCATCGACATTACTGTTCGCTTCGTCATAGCCTGCATTTACTTCTTCGAGTATGACATTCTGATCCTATGGTCATTGATGACGGAGCTGCAAAAAGGGGAAATTCTCCATATAGACTCTAATCCATCGGTCCAATTTTGGATGAAATGGTTGAGAATAAATACGAAGCCCACTCGGGCCCAATGGATAAGAAAATATTTAAGTCCTCGCGGCATACTTCAAATAATAATAAGAAAAGTTCATCGTAAGCCTAAGAGATGCGGTCGCATAAGACTGAGCGCCATTTTCATGCATCTGCATGAGCAAAGTAGACTTTTCGACTTTAAACTGTGGTCACAGCATGTGCATTTCGATGACTTCAGTTTCTACCTTTGTTACCAGTTTGAACAACAAATGAGCTTGAATGCTTATCGTGCCAAAATATTGAGCAAGAAACTAAGTCCTATAGATGTGCTCAAATGCTATATGACTTCTCAATTTAAATTCTTTTTACTCTCTTCAGATAATCATCCGAACATTTTTGAAACTTTCTTGCATGACGTCTTATGCGTGAAAATTCTGCATGGTGTGCATGATTTTGATTATTTGCAAGTTTTTAACTTCCTGCGGCTTACGTTTCCGCATAATGGTCTTAAACTTATTCAAAAGAGAAGCTATTTTCCTCTAATGCATACTGTAATGAAATGCGATTTCTTTTATGAGAGGACTTGAAGTCAAATGTCTGCGCCGCCAAGCACACGTGCACTGAGGACGAATTCCCATCTCCATCCATGAAATCCGCCCACTTGTATTCAAAGGTTATGGAAAATTTCGACGAGAGAGTGCGATGAGCCGGCAAATACGTGGAGGCCCTGTGCATTATTATATTTTTAATCAATCCAAATCTTGTCTGTATTTGTTAATCAATTCAAATCTTACGTAAACACGTTGTTCTATCGTGTAACGCTCTAAATGGTCGTCAAATGTTTTTTTGTTTTTTTTTCATAGGGTTGCCAGCACTTTACTGCACGACTGGACACGAATTCAAATCTTGTTTATATTTTGGGACACCTTTTATAAAACTTAGTGGCATGACAGTGAGGTCTTATCGCTTCTTAAATTTTTATTTCAATGATTTTAACTTGGGACAGGAAAACATCCGTTGAAGTTTTCGTAGAGGATTTCTTCTTCTAATAGGCAATCACGATAAAGAAAAAAAGGTGTTATACATTGCTTATAACATATTTGAAAACATCCTGAAATTTTCCGACTGTGCAAGCTCAGGTGAAATTACTAGCAAAATGTAATATAAATTATTAAATTCGATGTTCCAGAAATCAGCACTGGACACGTTTGACATTATTAACTGCTCAATTATTATCCTATCAAACAGGTCTGCTGATAACGTCTCTAAGCTTAACATGAGCGTTGATTTTAGCTGTAGCTTGTTTCAGATTATTGAAGTTCCCATCAAAAATATAAGGTTGATTCAATTCCGGACGCAGTCTGTCTCTCTATCTTTGAATGATGTTGGAAGGTTCTGTATTGGAATGTAAGCAGGAAAGTTATCTGTCTGGTCGCCAGCCCTCCACAGTCTAGCATCAATGCGCAATAGCTCTCAGAAATTTTATTTCTTTATTTATTCTTGCTGTGATCCAAGAATGACATTGAACGTGTGATTGAATAATTCCATGCGGTGTATGTAGTTTGCTTTTGAGTGAGATTCTGAAAGCAGATAAAAATGATCTAGGAATAATCAGTGCAAGAGACTGGTTTATGGTTTAAAAGAACAGAATGAACTGCATTGCCAACGCACTCTATTTATGATACATATTTTTACATCATAAAAAGGCAAAATTGTGTTCCTATTTTAGGCAAATATTGAAACAGATTAGCCTATTTCCTATTAGCCTATTTAGCATGATAGCAATAGACGTAAATGTTTAATCCATGAGAGTGACTCGCAACTGCTTAACGTTGGGAGTGATTAATGACTCTGAAAGTGATTTAGTTGGTTTGGAAATAGGCTAATCTGTTTCAATATTTGCCTAAAATAGGAACACAAATTTTAAGCTATTTTTCATTTTTAAACTGCAAAAATATCTATCTTCAATACTAAAAAAGTATCTGTCTTGCATTGAAGTCATTGTAAATATTCCAAATTGCTAAATAAATCCTAATTGTCAGAGCAGCGAAGTAATAAAAAATAGAATTTGGTTTTCAAGAGGAAATAATATTTCACATGACACTAATACCTTGTCCGTAAAAATTCGCAAATTTTACCGATGTTTTTGTGAATTGGTGCTAATTTTGTGAATTGTGATAACAGACTTTTCAAATAAGTTAAAGTGAGAAAAGCGGGATATGAGAATCGTTCGTTAAAGTTGGTCATATTTTTCAAAACCTGTTCATGAAAACTGATTCTTTCTATGAAATCTCCTGTTGATTGAGTTCTGTTCAATTTTTTCTGGAAATTTCGGAACAGGATTCGAATAATTTTACAAACATGTGCATAGTGAGAAACAAAAATGCACAGAGTCGAGTCTGCTACAAAGCTGAAAAAGAACTCTGTGGCTTGAATTATGTGAAGAATACACGGTAGAAGACTGGAAGTGACCTGACTAAAATATATATTCAATGCTTTCAATCTGCTGAAGCTAAAATATAGGTCCGTTATTCCCCCAAATAATCGGAATTGTAAGAGCACCGATGAGAAACAAAATGAAGTTCCACGTCATCTTACTTAAATTGCGGCGATTTGTCATTACGAATAACTCGTTGAGATCATAAGCCAAACAGAAACTTTGCTGTCGCTCTTTATATATTGACGCATCTAACAAAACTTTCAGTTACAAGATCAAAAACAGTGAATTCCCTTCTTTTGTCTTTGACATATATCATATACGATGCGTCCATTAATGTTTTGACAAAGAAAATAATATAAATCACACCTTTCATGTTTAGAATTATATCATATTTGCATCTTGCTGTATTGCGATTGTGGACCTTTACCCGCTCGTTTAGGTCGATTCCAAGTGCGGGGAACAAAGTGAATAGGCGAGACAAGTTACTGAATGATCGTTAACATATGCCATTGTTTAGGCGAACAAGAATTTTGTATGACTTTAAACAGAAAAATTATCAAAAGTTTTGAAAATATTTGTCAAATTAAATTAATTTATATTCCAATTTTTATTGCTAAATATTAACTGAGATAATTCACATTTAGATGGAGAAAGCCTCACGAAAAAATCTTTTTTTGATGCAGTCAAAGTTAATATTTTCAGTAAATTGGAAAATGGTATTTTCTTACACCATAGGAATATATATTTATTTATCGACTACTTTTTTAAAATTCTTATAAAGCTTTTTGGTGAAGGAAGTATAACTTAAATTTATAAATTTCTTGAATGGACCATTGAAAGAATTTTAAACAATTCCTTTCTACACGACCTCAACCAACCATCTGGTAGAATAGAAGATCTATTTTTCCTTTCCCAATATTTGTAAATGTATTACGAATACCTTAATAAAATATATATTTTAGAACTATATACGAGTTAGTTTTTTTTTTTTTTTTTTTTCTTAAAAGTTTCTAAGAAAAAAGACGAAATTTTATAAAGAGAATTATGCAATTAGTTTAACATTTATCAAAAGAAGGTGCGATATTTTTGAAAACCATAATTGTCGTTTACTAACAGCATTTTTATTAAAAATGCTTAATCAGTTTGTATATTATTGATTCTTTAATGAACTACAAGGTATATTTTTATTTTGAGGATCATTCAGCAAATATTTGATCTTTTTCAGCATTCGAATTATTATTCACTTTCGCATTTTCATGAAGTCAGTCTCTAAGCAATAACAAGACAAATGCAATTTTAAAACCAACAATGATCAATATTTGAATGAATAAGGGTTTGAAGTCATATTCTTCTTATTTCATTACTTTAGATTCAAAAGCATAATTCTTGTATTAAGATCGTTCAAAAGAAATTACTTTCTGTCTACGAGCATTTTGGTAGAAAACAAGATACACACACATGGGGAAAAAATTGGTTGTTTTTTTTATTCATACAATTTTTTTTTAGAATCTTTTATTTATTTTTATTATTTTTTATAGCTTTACTAATAAATTCATTAAGCTCGTTAAATTTGAATTGCGTTATTATAATTTGTGATGGTTACTTTCTTATCTCTTAATTTGCAAAGCAGTTAAAACCAAAATGCTTTTACTTTAAAATGATAAATTTTGAAACAGATTTTGCTAACTAGTGGACTCACCAGGATTGAAAATTGCTAAAAAGTGAATTTTAATATTTTATTTAATTTGCTTGGGATGGCTTTTTTCAAAAAAGTTTACGAACTTGAAATGGTTGTATGTTTACTCATACTAATTTAGAATCCTTACATATTTATGTTCATATTTTATGCATTTCTCTAATTTTATGTTGTCTCATCGAAAATTAAGTAATTGAAATTCAATTAATACAATAATTTTTTTTCACCGAAACAAATCATGTTCATGAAATATGTAAGAATAGAAAGTAGAATATTAAACAATAAATTTTTATATTGGTTTGAGAATATGTTTCATAATTTATGTAATATAACAGGAAATAATTCAATTAAAATATCTCTGATTCAACGAATAAATTCAATCTCCTACAGTATGAAAGTAACATATCAATCTAAAAGAGCGATAGAATATTTTTATACATTCAATTAAATTAATGAGAAAAGCAGAAGTGTTTAAAATTGGACGCATATTAATTTTTCATCATTGCATTCTTGTGAAGTTAAACCTTAATTATAAATACAGCAAAAATTGAAAAAAACTATCACAAGTGCCTTTAAACAGAAACCATCTTAACGTGGACAATTAACACTATCTTCTTGACTTCATCCTTGACAATTAAAGAAAAGTAGAAAATGAAACGCTTGTAACAACAATGGAAATTATTGGTGTTTCATTGCAGTACTGTAATCTATAAAAATCTCATGTCACGGCGTTTGTGTTCGTACTCCTCCGAAACGGCTTGACCCATTTTTATGAAATTTTTTATGTGTATTTGGTAGGTATGAGAATAGGTCGTAAAGTATATTTCATGACGCTAGATAATTAGGGTGTTCCTATCCACGTTCACCGTACTCTAATGAGATCAACGCTTGCTGGAAATCATCGCCACTGTGGCGTAATGTTAAAAAAGTCCAGTTAAAAATAAACACGAGCGTCCAAATGCTGCAAGATTCATCTGCTGACACATTCTCGGACCAATTGTTAGATATCGGCGATGGAAAAGTTGCTGTCTATGAAAATACTGGATGCATAAAATTGCCCACAAATTTCTGCACTGTCGTTGATTCGCAAAATGGTCTCATTGACCGCATATTTCCCGATGTACGCACACAATACATAAATCATGCGTGGCTGGCAGAAAGAGCCATTTTGGGAGCAAAAAATGTGGACGTCCACGATTTGAACTTCAAGATACAGCAGTCGTTGCAAGGCGATTTGGTATCATAAACTCGATCGATACAGTTTGCGGTGCTAACGAAGCTGTAAATTATCCAACAGAGTTTTTGAACACACTGGATTTGCTAGGCATGTCACCACACCTTCTACGACTGCAACTTGGATCTCTTGCTATTTGACTTCGAAATTTGAACCCACCATGGCTATGTAATGACACGCGATTGGTCATTAAAAAATGATGAAAAACGTTATCGAAGTCACCATTTTGAATGGTAAATTTCGAGCTGAAAATGTTTTGCTGCCACGAATTCCAATGATTCTCACAGACGTGCCAATCGAATTCAAACGCGTTCAATTTCCTATTAGATTCGCATTCGCAGTGACAATCAATAAGTCGCAAGGCCAAACGATGTCTGTTTGCGACTTAGATGTGGACACACCATGTTTTTCACACGTGTCATGTTCTCGCGAGGGCAAACCATCGAGCTTATTTGTGTTGGCTAAAGACGGACTGACAAAAAATATCGTACACTCAATTGCGCTTCGAAATGAATATTGATTTTCTTTATTTCATTTTTATACTTTAGGACAAAAAATAATTACTTTTGTCACTTTACGTTTAACTTTCAAGAGATCAAACAATGTCTATGTTTCGTTATGTTAATGAAATACATTGTATTGAGAAATTGAATGGTTGGTGTTTTTTTGTTTTTATCGGCGATCATCGTCTACAGAGCTCCATTCCTCTTTCTGTCATAGATCCCATCCCCAGACATTTACAATGCATTCGTATCAACCAAAATATTCAACCGAAATAATTTATAAGACAGAACAACGTTTGCCGGGTCAGCTAGTATATTATAAAATATAATGTTATATATTGTTAGGCAAACATTACATATGCAACAATATACTATATGTTACAATATTATTACTAATAATTCAATCTGCAAAAATTGGGATATGTATATAGACCAAAGCCCGAAGTTCGGCCAGTGATAATCTGTACTTATAAATAAAGCTCAATCTGTGTGTGTGTTGGCGCTTTACAGTCCAAACCGTTTGACATACAGTTATCAAATTTGGCATATATATATCTTGGGGATTGGAAATGTGCACCTTGAAGCTATTTTTTTAAATTTTTAATTAGAATTTTAATTAATTAAAAATTAAGTGTAATTTCGGCGTTTTGTCTTTATAACTTCAGAAAATTTTACAGAACAAAATCGATTTTTGCATCAAATTAAAGCTCAAAAAATTATCTTTTTAATGATACCAATGTTTTAATTTATAAATTATGTTTAGATTTTTTAACGAATTTTTAAAGAAATATTTAATTATATTTTTCAATAATATGTTTCGCTCAAAATAAAAATAAAATTTAATCTGCACGAGCACGTCAAATTATAAAAAAAGTAGCTTTTATCAACGTGTTGCCATCACATCAATAGAAGTTTAAATTAAAAGATAAATTAACTATTATTGCAAATTTAAGAAATAAAATTGTAATTTTCGGTAGGTGTCTGTATAAAATGAAAAAAAAAAAAAAAAAAAAAAAATGAAATAAGATATTTTCTGAAAAGTAAAAGGAGGAAAAGTTTTCTATGAGCTTTGACACTATTTACATTACTAATTCAATAAAACAATTTCATCTAAGTCAAACATGGTTTAATATACTTAGGATAATCATTCTAATCAGCTACCATCAGCTAATTTGGGACATACATTTGTTAATAAAATGGTCTAAAGGAACTGAATAATTATATTTAATGTAACTTTAGTCAATAAATGCTCCGATGAAATAGGAATTTTAAATTTTTGCATAGGTCCTCTGCCCTTTGAATCATACTTAACAAAATATTCTTGAGACACCAATATTTTAAATAAAAATTGTTGAACTCCAATCATCAAAATCATTCATTGAGACTGAATAATTTATTAAATTTGAATATCGCTCTTCTATAAAAACTGGAGATTTTAGACTACTTCACCGACTGCCTCAATGAAGATACGCTAATCTTCTGCAAGGGTCTCTCGACAGTGATTGACCTGTGATTATAAAAATGTTGATTGCTCTAAAACTGATACATAAAAACTTCATAAATCGGTCAGATTTATCACAGAAGATAGGGACGTTTATTTATTTATTTAAAAGTTGAAGTGTCAAGAGTATTTCGCAGAATAGGATTGGGACCAAAAGACTGTGTAAAATTTAAAATTCGTAATTTTTTCATAAGTTCATTTATTGACTGAAATAAAATAAAATATTTTTATTTGCATCATTTAAGTCTTTTGAAAGTAAAAAATTAATTTTACGATGAATCAGAAAAATTTTTGTTGAACAATTCTTTTAGATATATAAATTATTCTGCAGTGAACATATAAATTCACTGCCGGAGGACTCTGATTTCAATTTTCATATTTAAAAAAAGACATGGTTAGCTTCAGTATAAAAAGCTTTTATATTGATTGCAGTTTAACAATTCTACTTTAAATTAAAGTAGAAATTATATGGATGCCGACAGAACATTAGAGAAAGTGATAAGTAGTATAATGAGCAGAAATGTTTAAGGCCTACATAAAAGTATGACTAAATCAAGTAAGTACCAAAATATGAAGCTCAAAAATCTTTTGCAGAAAAAAACTACTAAGAGAACAAGTTACATTAATTAAAAATTTTAGCGATAATTAATACTGCGAACTGGCTGGTCGCCAAAAGCGACTAGTGGTAAATAAATATAATGACATTTATGTATAAAATGTAAATAAGGACATGTTGTAGGTGAAATTCGGCAGATGGCGTCAATAAAGAAATGTCTTTAAATGGTATTAACAACAAAACTATTTTTCCTTATATTTGTTTTAATTAGCCCTTATATTTGCCTTTGCAAACAAATTTCATATTTTTTGAAGCGATATTTCGGGAAACAATGTGATCTGGGATCTTTAACATTTGGTACATGGAGCAGAAAAACTTGCCTTTGTATTCATACACGATACACAACGCTTTTCCTCAAGATATAATTCGTTCATTTTGAAGGGCGCAAATCTAATCTTCACGCTATCACGTTGTTACAGCATATACGTTCACTGAATAATTTCTATTATGGTTTAAATATGAGAACAGAATAACACGAGATCATATTTTTATATATTACAAGCTTATTTTTAACTCAGAGGTGTCATTTATATTTGAACTCGTTTCTGAAACAATGTACTTAAAAAAAAAAAAGCAGTACACAGATGTACTCATTTTTAAATACTTCATTTTTAATAGTGTGTAAAATAATAGTGTGCTCTTTATGATAATAATTTTTAATAGTGTGCTTTTGATTCCTTTCTTCCTACTTTGGCCGATCGTCCCAAGCCACTTCGCGAATTGGCCGGCCTAAGCCCGAAATCAAGAAAAGATCGGGCATTGGCTGGTAAGTTTACAGCAACGTTGGCCAGTTCGCGAACTGGCCGATTTCGGGCTTTGGCCGGAACATATACAATGCACTCCCAAATATCCGGCTTAATGTGGCGAAATGGCAGGCCGGATATCAAAAAAGCCGGTATTCTACGAGCTAATTTCTTTGTCAACCAGCAACAGAAGATAAAGTTTTTTATGCTAAAACTCACTGTTATAATACGTATTTTCTTACTTCTTGTTGAGTACTAAGCCTTCCATTTATCTCAAGCCTCGTAGAATGTGAACGCGGCCGCGACCTGTTGAATCATAGAAGTAGTTGCCGATAACGTGTTGAGATAAAATAGAAGGCTCTGTATTGATAGTTTATACGTTTCAAAAGGTAGTTACTGCACGTTTCAAAAATTTGTTAGAGAAAAATTAAGTTAAAGGTTATAAACTTTTCTCATTGTAATACAAATTCTGTAATGCCTAACTTAGGTGTAGGAAATATAAACAAAACGTTAAAATAAATCGTTGGCCTATTCTTAATAAAATTGACCCAAATTGATTTTATTTTCCACTGATAAATGATTACACATATATGAAAAGGTAACCCTAAAATTTGAGTCAAAACTTAGTTTTTGAACAAAGTCCTTAATAGATGACTGCTTTTGCATTTTAGCTCGCTTCCAATGTTTTGACAATGTTGTTAATGCATCGCCTTGAATTTTTCATTTAATTAGGATAAAAGAACGAGGCTGGATAGTACGAAAGCCGGATAATTGCGAACCGGAGACTCGAGAACAGACACCCTTATTCGGAAAAATTACGATCTTGTAAATTTTTATATGAAGACAACCACTTTCGTAAAATATAGTTTAGACATTTTAAGAAAACATATTTCTAAAACCGCAGGTATTTATAGCTTTATTGCGTAATCAGCCGCTTTTGGTTATCAACTTGTTCGCTCAAATTAATAGAGGCTAAAATTTATATTTCATTATTTTAAGTAACTTTGTCTCTTAATAACATTTTAAGCAATATATTTTCAAGCTACAAATTTTAATAGAACATAATTCATATTATTACAGAAGCATTACTCCCAAAAAAATTTGAACTTTAAATTGAAGTTATTAACTTTAAATTAACATAAAAACTTTTTGCTGAAACCAAGTATATTATTTTCAAAATATCAGTACATGAAATGTAATCGTTCAGCAATGAATTCTTATGTGCACTACAGAATAAATTTTAGAATTTATATAATATCTCAAAGATGGTTGGTTGTGTGGGGTTTATTGGCGCAAGAGCCATATCTGGCCACACTGCGCCAATCAAATGGTAAAAGTATAAAAGATATTAAAAAAACACTCGTTTGTTAAATTAGCACAGATGTACGGAGATAAAATTGTATATGATGTAAACAATGATTTTAGCATCTTAAAATTTAAAACTATGAGTCATGAAAATTTTAAATAATGATATAATGTATAAGAACTTAAAAGGAATGTTCAACATATACAGAGCAATAAAAAAGTTTGCTATATGCAAGTAAAACTCCCAATAGCTCTTAAGAATTTAAAAATATTTGGGTGGTATTTTTCACCCACTAAGTCTTGCAATATTGAAGATGAGGTAAAAAAACGAGTACGATATAAATTAAAAACAGGACATTTAATTAAGATATGAAGAACAATAAATTGAACTTGGCAGTTGTTGGACATAGGTGCATTTTCCCCAAATAAGAGATGTTTGTGAGTGAAGTGCGTATGCCCTATACGGAGACGAATTAATTCAACATCCATCTCACGTATAGAATGAACAGGCCGAAAAACAATGTCCCTTTTAATAAAATGTAATTTATTTTGGATCGGCAGATCCCATGACATTTGCCAGTTAGAACAGATGTGATGATAGATAGTCCTTTTAATGTCGCAAAAGGGAATTCCCATGCTTAAAAAGGTCGTTGTAGATTTTGCCACCAAGTCCGTCTTCTCATTCTCCAAAATGCCGACATGACTCAGTGCCCAACAGAAAATAATGTTAAAGCCATCATTTTTTAAAAGTCGGAAGGTGAATGAAATTTTAAGGGCAATCGGATGCATTCGATTTTGACAGTGAGAAAGCGTCTCCAAAACACTCATGCTGTCGGTACAGACAATAAATTTATACTGAGTAGAGGTTGAAATTTTCTGAAGATCACAGAAAATTGCCACGACTCAGCAGTAAAAACTGAGCAGCAATTCTGAAGACGGTTGCTTTGTGTGTCATATGTAAGAATGATTCCACAACCAACATGGCCAGCTGATTTCGAACCATCCGTAAAAATTGGCACAAAAGAAGAATACCGATAGCGATGATATATAAAGAACTGTTGGAAAATAAAAGGAGCAGTTAATAATTTGTTGAATTCAGTGAAAGGATTCAAGAACGGAAACTGTGGGATATCCCAAGGTGGAAAATTAAAAAAGTCAACAGCTTTAATACGAACAATATTAAGCTTTATAAATCCAATAAATTTTATAAAGACAGTTTTTAAAACATGTTTTTTGTTGAACATCAGAATTTTTATCCAGTATAGTTTTTTTTTGTCCCTTCATTAATGACTAATAAATATAAACATCATGAAATATATTTTCCTTCAAATTCACTGCTAGATGGAGCTATATTACGAAATCAAAATGAATTCATTTGCTTTAAATATTATAAAATTCTAAAAAAAATGTTAAAATAGTGCAATGTCTTTGTGAAGACAGGAACTTGTAAAATTTCTATATTCTATAAGGAAACGAGAGTAAGATTGATTACAAAATACCATTTTCACAAGTTGCTCTTCAAAGCTTCTGCGAAAGTAATTACTATATTCACAGCCATAATACGAGGTTTACTAGCCATTTACCAATATATGAGATGTGACAACGCTGAGTAGTCTATTTCTTTACACCATCTACAGTCAAACCTGGCTTACAGAGCAAAATGTAAAATATGAACGCTCGCTAAGTAACAAAACAAAAAAGAAACTTTCACAAAACGAGTGGCTAAGAGATGCCACATGCTGTTTTGATCTATATCAGTCTGTGTTAAATGATCGTATAAAAAGAATCATTATGCCTAAATGTTTCGGTCGTTTAGAGTTGCCGAATGCGACTCCTACAACTCAGATCATTGTGTTGTTTTTTGTTATTGTTTTATTACGTAATTGTGGGGGGAACGGTTTTACAGAATGTTATATGTTTAGTATCAATTTTACAAAATTAAAATCAATGAAATCAATTCTCATTCATATTGTTTGGATACAGAACATAAATAATTGTATAAAATATATGAATTTGTGAAAAAAATTTGTAGTGATTGGATTTTGAAGCATTAGGAAATAAACGTTCATAGATAGCGCTAGACAACTAGCGCGAGTGTAATTAAAAGAGTGATGTCATTTGAGGGTTGGCTTTGAGAGGAGAAGGAGTTACTGAGCAGAATAACTCGAACGAATCTGAAATAAATTTGTTAAGTTTTCTATTTGCCTATTTATTGAAAGCACTCACGAACCAGCCACGACATTTGGCGCAGTAGACCAGATTGAGAATCGAGTGCTATTTTTGAAGAACTTGAAATCGAACTTTATTCGATAAAGGTGTGTGCTTTCGGTATCGATATGGCCTTCCTAGGCAGTGCGAAAAAGGAAGATTTGAAGTTGTTGGCGGAAGAGCTGGGTGAAACTGTTTCATTAGAGATGAAAATTGTGGACTTAAACAAATTAATTACTGGAAGTGAAAATTACGAGCAAGAGTTTGTGAAGAAACAAATGATAGTTATCATAGAGGATAGAAAAGAGAGAGAAGATCAAAAACGAAAGCAAGAAGAACGAGAATTGGAAGAAAGAAAAATTAAAGAAGAGTGGGAATTGCAAGAGAAAAAGGCACAAGAAGAACGAGAATTCGAACTTGAGAAACTGAAGCTGCAATATTCCAGTGTACCCGTGGATGTCGAATTACCAACTCCCAAGATAGAACTCAGTCACGTGATGCAAAAATTCGATGAAAAGAACAGTGATATCAGTATATATTTGCTGTTGTTCGAGAGACAAGCCGATTGGGCTCAAATAAAACGAGAAGATTACGTGTCGCATCTATTAGGATTATTTCCAGCGGATATAACCCAACTCATCGCTCGAGAGCCAATCGAGAAAGTTAAGGACTATGACCACATCAAGAGTTTATTAGTGAAACGATTTAAACTCAGCCCGGAAAAATTCAGGCAAAAGTTTATGACTCATTTTAAAAGACCGGAGACTACCTGGTGCGATTTTACTTACGAACTTAAAAATTATTTTAAGCAATGGATTCAAGGATTGGAAATAACTACTTTTGAAGGTTTGTCGGGTTTAATCATAACAGAACAGATAAAGCGAAAAGTACCTGCGAATATTAAAGAACATTTTATTGATGTTTGGTCACAATTCACAAATCCAAACGAAACTGCAAGCAAATTAGATGATTATGAAAATGTGCGATCAAACAATATGAGGAAAAAGAAAGAACTATATCTAGAGAATAACTTTTCTAAACATCAAACCTACGACGAAAGAGAAGAGAGACATTTTTCGGAACGGAAATATGTACCCCCGCATCAACGAGAATTCAGAAACAAAAACTTTCATAAAAACGAAACTACAAATTCAAGAAAAGTAATAAGAGACTGTTACGTTTGTGGATTGTCGCATTTTGCTAGAGACTGCCCAAATAGACATAAAAAATCGCAGTTGAGAGAATCTGCGGCAGAAAAGAAACGGGAAGACATTTTAACCGCGGAAATTCAGTCGGAATTAATTAATGGTGAAAAAAGCTTAAATATCAACCCTTTACAATACGTTGATATTTGTGTCGACAATAGAGAACTGAAAACCCTATTTGACTCAGGTGCTATGATACCAGTTTTAAATTCTAAATATGTGTCAAGTGAACAAAAAGAAAAAGGAAAGATCATTTTAAAAAGTGCATTTGGAGAAAGGATTAACGCTATTCTTTCGAGTTTTCAAATATCATTAAAAAATAAAAACAACGAAGGATTTTCCAGGCCTATTGAGATAGTTGCAGCTATCACGGATAGAATTCAAGAGCAATTCATCATCCCCCCCTCTGTATTAAACGTATTGGGAGAAAGCATAAACCACAGCCGCACCCAAAACTTGTCTGGATTAGAGGCGCCGATGGAAGAGAGCTTTGATGAATTTATGATTTGTTGTGGAGTTAGTCAGACCGAAGAACAACAGAGCGGAAATGAAAGCGATTCTTTGGATAAGAAAAACAAAATTAATGCGTTGAAAGAAGAACAAAGAAAATGTGATACTTTGCAGTCAGTAAGAAAAAATGTATCGCTTGGAAAAGGAAACTTTTTTATGAATGATGAATTAATATTCCACCGGGATAAAATATTAGGCGAAAAAGTGAGTTAGTTGGTTTTGCCCAAAAATAAGAGACAGCAAGTTCTTAAATTAGCACATGAATCAATTTTCGGTTGCCATATGGGATTAAAAAAGACTAGTGAAAGAATTAAATACAGTTTTTATTGGCCAAATATGACAGATGATATTAAAAACTTTTGTAAATCCTATAAAGAATGCCAGTTGAGGAGTCCGTAAAAAATGATTGATAAAATTCCTATTACTCCTGTTCTCCGTCCGGAATTGCCATTTGAGATAGTAAATATAGACCTAATAGGACCCATTGAACCCCCTTCTGCTCGTCGGCATAAGTATGTATTATGTCTAATGGACCAGCATTCTCGATGGCCGGAGGCTATCCCTCTTCGTTCGTTAACGGCTAAAGCTACGTGTGATGCTTTATTGGAGATATTCATGCGGACTGGAATACCCAATGTTATTGCAAGTGATAATGGAATGAACTTTATTTCTAAGTTAACCCAGGAATTCATGAAAAGATTAGGTTGTGCTCCCAGATTTACGACGCCTAACCATCCAGCTGGGAATGGTCTTATAGAAAGATATAATAGGGTGTTCAAAAATTCACTCCATCACATTATCAGAACTGATCCGAGTAATTGGGATAAATACATTCCGTATATGCTCTTTGCGTACAGGGAAGTTCCTAACTGTACGACGGGTGTTTCGCCATTCAAGTTGATGTATGGACGTGAAGCATCAGGACCTCTCAGTGTTCTAAAATCGAGCTGGTGTGGTGATATTGCCATTCCGTTAAACATGGAGAAATCAGTTGTGGATTATTTACAGGAGCAAAAAATAAACTTAGAAAGATCTGCAGAGGAAGCATCTCTCATCGCTTCTGGTAAACAGCAGGCATATGCAGAATATTTTAACCGCCGAACCGCTTCTAAGGAATTTAAGCCAGGTGACCAAGTTTATTTATTAATACCTGATTCATCGAACAAATTGTATGCCCGTTGGACTGGTTCTGGAGAAGTTATCGAGCATTGCCCTCCACATTCATATAAAGTAAAACTTAGCGATGGAAAAATTGGGCATTGTCATGCAAATAAAATGCGAAAATACTATCCAAGAATTAATGCTGTAGGCATGATCTTTGAAAATGATGCAGACTTTGGAGAAGTTTATTCATCCCCCAGTTATAAAAATGTATGTTACTGGAAAGAGATATTTGATCAAGTGGATTTGCGACATCTTTCTGAGGAAGTGAAATGTCAAATCTTGAACTTATTGTGGAATCATCATTCAATATTTACCGGACAAGTTAGAGTTGCAAAGGTTGGTCATCACAAGATAAAATTAGAGGACGATAAAGAAAGGAAAAAACCTTACGTGTACAGGATTCCTGAAGCGCTAAAACCTCAAATAGACTCCCAAATCGAAGAACTCCTAAAACTAGATATAATCGAAGAGAGCTCAGCTGACATTGCTTATCCTATAGTCTGTGTAAACAAGAAGGATGGATCTATCAGGATGTGCGTGGATTATCGAGCTTTGAATGCAGTGACTAAAACCGACGATTTCCCCATGGAAGACGCAACGGAATTAATATATTCCATAGGACAGGCAAATGTGATTAGTGTGTTAGATCTTTTGAAGGGGTACTATTCGCTTCCCATGGAAGAAGATTCGCGGGATTATACATCTTTTAAGACCCATAGAGCACAATATCGTTTTAAGGTAATGCCTTTTGGGCTGAAAAATGCAGCTGCAACTTTTCAAAGGGAAATGAACAAAGCATTGGGGCCATACAGAGAATTTTGCCGTGCTTATATTGATGACATTGCTATATTCTCCAATGATATTCCCTCTCACTTAAAACATCTTCATTTGGTGCTGGATAGATTGGAAGAGTTGGAATTCACTGTTAATCTTTCAAAGTGTGCTTTCGCGAAATCTGAAATTTCATACCTGGGACATATAATTGGCTCAGGAAAGCATCAAGCTGATCCAGCTAAGTTAGAAACGATCTCTCGTTTGCCCGTACCTGAAACCAAGAAACAACTACGTAGTGCTCTTGTCCTGTTCAACTATTATCGTGATTATGTTGCGAATTTCGCCGAGATTGCCTTTCCATTAACGGAACTAACAAAGAAAAGAAGCCCTGATGTGTTGCCGTGGTGTGAAATGCATAGTGTTGCTTTTGAAAAATTAAAATCAGCATTGTTACACGCTCCTACTCTACACACCCCAAATATGAGCAAACCCTTTGTGATTCATTGTGATGCCTCGTCAATCGGGATTGGCTCGTGTTTATCACAGACTGTTGATGGAAAAATGTGCCCTATCGCTTATGCAAGTCAAAAATTAAACAAAAGCCAACAATCTTGGTCGACAATCGAACGGGAAACATTTGCTATAGTTTGGAGCTTGAAAAAGTTTGAAACCCTTGTGTTTGGATCCGAGACCCACATTTTTACCGATCATAACACCCTTCCTTATCTGAGCAAGTGCGCTCCTCAGTCATCTCGACTACAAAGGTGGGTATTTGCCTTGCAGAGATTCAACATAACATTAAAACATTGCCCTGGTTCTAAAATGCCGCATGCTGATGCTCTGTCACGTTTATTACCAAAATAGAATGAAAAACATTTTTTTTTAGTACTAATATCCTTTTTCTGTTTTATATATCAATATGGGATTAGTGACTATAAAATAATAATAATTTATGCTTGATATTATGTATATTTGTTTTAATGTTTTTTTGTTTTGTTTATCATTTTCTTAATATGTTGAATAATTGGTATTCGCAAGTTTGGTTAAGAGTATAATGTGCAAAACTATTTGAAATAGGATTAGTTATAGGAATATGACTTTTTCTAGTGTTATAAATTTTCATTCAGCAGTTTTGGTTATATTTGAAATATCATTTGAGTAATGTTCATCAAGTGAAATCCTTTCTTATTTATGTATTAATGTTTACTAAGTGATTATATTTATCATAAATTTGTGTTTATTAGTTGATAAGTGATAAACACATGTATATATTAATGTATATTAACTGATAAGTGAGTTTCTTATTATCAAGATGGTATTTATATTCAATTGTGCATTTCTTATTTTACCTCATTGCTTTCTTAAATGTTGTTAGTAATTAGTTATTCATTCGAGTTAACTTTGCATTTGTGTTTGTTTTTATTTGGATAATTTGATGTTATTAGATACGTTTTAAAATCCAATTCATAATTTTAATTCAGAGGTATGTTTATGTTTTCATATAAACATTTCTCTTGCGTTGGGGGTGTAGTGATTGGATTTTGAAGCATTAGGAAATAAACGTTCATAGATGGCGCTAGACAACTAGCGCGAGTGTAATTAAAAGAGTGATGTCATTCGAGGGTTGGCTCTGAGAGGAGGAGTTACTGAGCAGGAGAACTCGAACGAATCTGAAATAAATCTGTTAAGTTTTCTATTTGCCTATTTATTGAAAGCACTCACGAACCAGCCACGACAAAATTCATATGAAAATCATACGAGAGTATAATAAATTAACATGAGAATATATATGAATTTATTCAAAGTTACCAATGGAAATCATTATTATAATTAACAAAATAGTAAAGATAGTCACTAAATATAATTTTTTAAATGTTATTCCATAAAACATGTTTCATATCCTCTCAAAAACATTTTCCCAAGGCAGTTTAAGGATTGTACTGAAAAATTTTTCAAGAAGGGTTAGTTCAATCCTTTCTAGAGATTTGTACTTATCATTACGTTCAAATTTTTCCATCTCCCACATTAAAGAAAAGTACTAGGAAAGATCCTAGTATTTTATATGCTGCGTTATCTGCATTCATAATAATTTTAGACATATGTCTGTATTCTGAGATAAAACCATTACCATTGCCGTGTTTATGTACTTTGATGTTCATGTAAAGCATTTTCTACTCATCTCGACTGTCTCGTTTTTCATTCTCATTGGAACAATTGCTCATACTAAATGTTTTGGCAAGAAGGTATTATTAAATTGAAGGAGAAATTTTAATATCAAAAATGTTAATAATCATTTTATTTTAATCTTGAAAATGACACGACTGAGGGAAAAAACATTAAAAATGCATTTTGAATATTAAATTATTTTCTTTTCTTGCTGTATTATATCTTTTATTACTTCTCCTTTATTTTTTCATTGCTCATTTTTGATTTTGTATTTAAATAGCTTTCATTTCTTTTTACTGCTTATTGTAATTGCATTACAGACAAATTTACAAATACAAAACAATTTGATTATTCAATCGGAAGTGAATAGAGATGAAATAATATATTATAAAAAACGAAAATATATATTTTAGGAAAATATGGAAATCTTGAATAATGAAACAGCCATTAATCATTCTTTCCTTCATCTACATTACCGTCAAGAAAATCAAATAAATATATTTATATACGAACTTCATATTCCATCTATTGCCCATTTTTTTCTCTGTTATATAATAAACGTAGTTTATTTTAATTAAAAAAAAAACTCGTATAATCAGTTGATTGAAACAGACATTAAACATTAAAATATTAGATACATATTAAAAGTTGGGAAAGTTACAATGACTTCAATAGCATTTTTGCAAATAGAGAGGGTTCATTCCTTCTATTCATTAACATGATTTAATTTTTAAATAAGAGATTTGTGATGTTTTCAAAAAGCATGCATAGTGGATTCTGAATTAAAAAGCTCATTTACTATTGAAAATTACAATAAAAAATTCTATAGGTACTATTAATATAGACCACTATCTAAATATTTTCTTCACTTGCAGTTTCGTAAGATGGTGAAAATTTGCTTTTCCATTTGAAATACAAATTTTTTGTGTAAAGCAAAATGGGTGCGATCTGACGTTAACACGATGAGAAGTGAGTGACAGAAATAGAAACCACTTATTACAAAAGTCAAACATCGTATAAATGGGAAAATGCAAATCAATACTGTGACTTTTTACTCATGCAACAGTACCCGAATCTAAGGATTAATTAGTATATCTTTTTATTGTACCAACCAGACGGTTAAACAATTTCGGTTGAAACGTAATAGAGAAAAGGACAAGAAATATCAAATAGAATATAATATTATGTGATAGCTATCACCTTGATGAAGAATAAAGATTTAATCATACTTTACGAGTCATTCTAGGAAGAAACGCATTACTGTGATGCAAAGCATCATCTGTAGATGGATCGATCGTTTGCCGTAAATTATTAATGCTGTTGTATTTTAAACAAAAGGAGCTTCTCTACTCTAGCAGAATGTGTGAAAAATCCAACCGAATTCTTTGCATACATAATGTTAGGTTTGTGTAAAACAGAAATTGGCACGCAGTTGATACTGGGAAACAATGTAGGAAAATCATTCTTAAGAAAATTATGTGGTATTTTTTTCACAAACTGATAGCAGCTAATGTCTAAAACTCAATAAAAGTTTTGATACAAAAAAGAGCATGAATCACCTTTTCATGACAAATTAAAAATAAATTAGAAAATCCGCCATTTGCCGTAGAACAAGAAGACGAATAAGTCATTTTGAATAGCTTGTGATGGATGAACTGAAAGTGACTTGCATTCTTTTTCTTTTACTTGGAATAGACTCTTTGGATCGTTCTAAAATTAATTTTTCAAAACACAATCGAGAGGAAATGAAAAATCAGAGAATTGTAAAATTTTTGAGAAGTTGTCCAAAATATTTCATTCTGGTTGTGTTCATTTCGAAAATTTCTGCTACGCTGGTGGGATTCAAATCTGAAAAAGACAAAAAGAGTGCTGTAGCTCGCTCCTTACTGGCGATGTTAATAATGACTCTTTACATTGCAGTGTACAGAAACAGACGAGTGATCCTCCAGATGAAGAAGAAACTCAACGAAACAGTTAAATTATTCCCAGCTTTTAGACATCGGCCAATGAAATATGTTTTTATTGTCTACTTCCTTTTTATAGTATCAATAACTTTCTACCAAGGCAGCGACAATCATTTGAAAGAAATCGTGGATATGAAGAAAGAGATGGAAATTTCCTCGAAAATAAATGAAACAAGGAGTTCCTCAACTCTTCAGGATTATTATTATTTCCTGGTTTTTAAATCTGTTGCATTTTTATTCCACATCACAGCGTGTTTTTTTCTTGCTGTTTTCGCTGCTTTTTACAGCCTGGTTTGCCTATTTCTCCGAAATCTATTCATTCAGTTGCTTCACCAGATTAAAACGAATTGTTCAATGAATGATTTCAGGAGGTGCCTTTACCTTTTCAGACTTACTTCCAGAGTAATGAATGATCTGGAAAATGTCTTCTCGTTTTCTGTCTTTCTCATGCTCCTGATCACCATGATTGGGTTGTTCCGTGCGGGATACAGACTAGCATTCGAGCCAAAGAAATTTCACGACCATTTCTTAGCTTTACTCTTTTCTGCCACCTTCAATTTGTTATTGCAAGTGATGATAATGATATCGGCTACCATCGCAAATGAAGAAGCCGATAAAGTTGAAAAATTATTGCCTTGTTGGATTCCAAAGCATGGAGATGATCTTAAATTGGAATTTGAGACTGAATTCCGACTTCACAAAAACCTGAGTTTGTGGAAGGTTTATATTTTTGACAGGTCACTTCTTGTAACAAGCCTTGGAACTTTGCTAACATATGGAGTTCTAATCGGAACTGTTGGACGGGGTAATTAACGTCATACAGAAAAGCTTCTGAATATTATCACTGGTGAATATATAACATGACAGTTAACAGTAAATTTTCTAACGATTGTAATTTTGTGTGATAATGTAAAAAATTTCTTAGAATAATTAAATTTTTCCTCAATATTTTTGGAATTAACTTAATATAATCTGAATCGGAATGTGAATGATTAAATGACTTAAATTCAAAAAATTTGAAAAAAAAAATATTTTGCTTTCTTTATGCTTTATGCTTTTTTCACCTATATTATGGAGTATGCGAGAAAGTTTCGGTTAGAACAAAGCCACTGGTTTAATATTCTGTTTTTTAGATATTTATGCTAACATCATTGTTAGATCAATTAACAAAATTATTAACATTAATTAATTTAAATAAATGTTTGATTAATTCCTCAGAAGGAAACTGATTGATTGCGTCGCCGGTTAGTGTATATTCACGCGGACGGTTGCGGTTGTTCGGTTGATAGTTGAAAGCAAGTTGATCTGTTTTCATGGGTCATTTACTTGTCTAACAGACGCTGACGGGAACTACACACATTCGGCTGAATTTTGGTTTTTCTCAACTTCATTCTCTGACGAAACAAAAATATGGAGGGACTTTAAAGATGACTCTATAGCTGAAAGAATGTCAAAATTTTGAATATAAGAAATAAATTTGAAAAATGTTTTTATTCAGAACCATTAGAGTGGCAAAATTAAACAAATTTTTAGTATATATATATATGTATGTGTGTGTGTGTGTGTGTGTGTGTTAGTTAGTTTGCTCATATATGTATATTAACCTTGAAAATATATCTAGTAATAATAAAGGTAATAAAATTTGCGTTGTGAAAAGTTTATCCATCGCAATCTTTTCTATCCCTGTGTTCAAAATTTATTTTTCACTACACGAAATTAGATAGGGAATAAAGCATTTCTTTATTTGTATTTGTCAAGACTTGTACTTGACTTGAATTCTTTTTCTTTTTTGTACATACAATGTTAAATTTAGACAATAATTTCCTGTTCCTTCTATGAAAATTGTTATAATTAGCTAGATGCCAGCATATAACTAACAACCTTTGATATAACCTGAACAAATATACCCAGTATCTATAAATGAATGCATAAATTGTTTATCGTGTTCTATAAAATGAGTGTTTATATTTAATACCATTCTTGTATGAGTCTATTTCAAGTGTTAGTTAAATTATTATTTCTTATACTTCTAATTAAAAGGATGTTATTTCAAAGATTTTTAAGATAAATACCATCAAATTGAATGAAATATTTATAATCAATTAAATACAGATATATTTGTAGTCCACAACTTCATTGAGTTCTATCAATACCTAATTATTATTGCGTATTAGTATGTTTCTATAATTAATGATTTAACAATTTTGTACCATACCTATTATTTGTAGTTTGTGTTAAGATAAATAGTATTTTTTTACTGCCAATTGTTATGTAAATTAAATGGAAAACCTTTTCATGTTACATTCTTAAAAATTCTAACTCGTTTAATGTAAAACTTTTCCAGCAATTCTTTATGAACTACCTAACAAAGATCAAAAATTTATGCAAAGTTATTGTCAATTTTATAAAATAATGTATATTTACTTTTTCAGCTATACATAGTAACATCGATTATTTTCATATATTGATTTGATGAAAATGATTAATGATTTCTAGTATTGAATGTTATTCTAGTTTGATGCATCTGATTTTTTCTGAAGGTCGATAAGCTCTCTAATTTCGATATTTGTTAGTATAGACTAAATTCCTTTTCTTCTCCAGGTGGATGACCAAAAACTAGCAAAAACGTTTGCTAGTTTTTGAATTATTTTTTTTAACTTTTTAAATTAACTGCCTTCTATATGCATTGATGCTTTGGATATTTACTCATTCCTTTACAATGCATTTCTTCCGGGTTGAGTTTATTTTGATTGTGCACTTATTTATGTTGTTATTACGTTGCATACATGATCTCTTTCTCTGAAACTGCATTGATCTTTGATCAGTACTTCTCATCTATTTCTAGAATATAAGAGAATTTTGTGCAAAGATATCCAAGTCTTTTTGAATGGCGGATTTTATTTCGCGCTATATTGATTAATTGCAATAAAGACTGTTTAAATGAGCATATTTATTAATGAACATAATCCTTCCTGTAGTGTCATTTTAACTTGTCACTGGAAATAAAGCTTTCGAATTTTTCTCTTTAAATTTGGAGGCATATTTAGGGAGGGGGGGAGAGGTAGATAGTTTTTGAATTAATCTTTGTAAGTTCATTCTTCTGACAATCAACCTTTTAATGAAAATGCTGATGCTTTCAAAATTTGTTTCTTTTTAAGGGAGCTCGGTACCCTGAGAATTTCAGAAAATCGACAAATATATTGATTTTCCAATTTTGAGCGAAAAATGATTCGAGAATCTTTGACACACTAATTTGAAAATTTCAAAACAATCGGACAAGTATTTAGTGAGATATGGAATTATTTTGTCTAACGTGATATCAGGTGCTACGCCCACTTCCAGTTTTTACATCAAAATATTTCATGTTCAAGTAGCAAAGCCGCTAAGTTTCTTCCATGAAATAAAAAGCAGGACCGTTAGTTGATACTGTAATGGTTAAAGCATGATTTATAGTTTTACTGCTTTTGCTTTTCTTTTTTTTTTCGATTGAATTTTTCACTTTTTATTATAATCATCTTCAAAATCACTCATTTCATTTGAGTTTCAATAAAATGGTCTAGAATTTTCGCAGTGTATTAATAGATATTTGATAAAACAGAACTGCAGATCATTTAATAAATATTTTGACGAAAAAAATTTTATCGAATAAAAACGGTACAACTTTTTAAAATTTTTTCTGATAATACTTGTGTATGATAATGGTTATTAAGAAATATGATAATAATATATATTAATAAAATTGATATCTTAAGACTTACGTTATATTATTGCTCTGAGGAAAACTGAACTGTTTTTATTACAGTTTTATTGTGTTGAGAACTTTAAAGCAGTTTATCTCAGTTTGCGTTTTTCCCAAAATTCTGTCTGCTGCAAAATGTTAAAAGTCAATCATATTTTATTGTAATTGCATGAAATTTCTTCTGCTCACTCTTAAGTACATGTTTAATAGAATTATAAATGGATTTGTAAAAATTTTTTTTAGAATTTTTTCTAAAAATAGTTCAAAGTGAAAAAATCTTATATTTCCTGAACAATTTCAAAAAACTTCGAGCAACTTTTTTATTTATTTCAGAAACTAATATAGATATCAAAAATCCGATTCTTAATTCTGTTAAATACATATTAAGATCCCTTTGAAAAAAAATTGGTTAAAAAAAAATGTTTAAGCATCGTTAAAAAAAGGAGTTAATATTTTTTAAGATTTAAAATATTGCAATTTGTAACTTTTGAATCTGAAAAATCCCTTAGAAATTTAAGCTTTTGCACAATTTGCATCTATTTATCCCAAATTTTGAAAAATTAGTTGGAAACTGTGGAAAAACTTTTTTTGGGAATCGAGTCCCCTTAAATTAGAAAAAATGTGAAAAAAATGTATTTAATAAAGTGCTACTGCGTTTGTGAATTAACTGCGTTTGCAAATTAATGAAATAATTGTGACCTATGTTTTTGCACAATGTGGCGAAATACAGCATTTGGCATAGTTTTCCCAATACTGGGAAAAAAACTGACAAAATTCCTTTTACTTCGGCATAAATAATTCGTTATAAATGTATTCATTTTTTTTAAATGAATCGTCATTTGCCCGGTTAAGTTAGTGTGAGAACATTAAATTAAAAAATCCCTAAAGTTTGTTAATTTTGTATTTCTCAAAATCTTTAAAAATGTTTTAAAAATTTCCTAATGTTGCTAATTTTTTTCTTTAAAGTAATTACTATCTAATTTATCATAGACAATACAATTAAATTAATGTATATAAAATATGCATAAGCTCACACTACGTTAATAGTGGTAGATCATTTTATATAACAATGTCAAGCCTTTTTGAAATTAAGTTTAATAAAAGAATAACTTTTGCTTCATGTTACAATTTTCTGCAAAACTAACTTTTTAAAAATAAAATTTAAAAAAAAAACTCAAATTGAACATATTATACTTTTGACTGCAGGGATATAATTCTTCTTCTAATAGAGCGTTGTTCTTTTGCAGAAATGCGTTTCAAATGTTTTGATTTTGTGTCCGTTCAATTATCAAAGGAGGATAAGATTCTTGAAAACCGAAGAGTTTTTTTTTTTCTCCCGAATTTTAAGTATATTTGCTAATCTTTTATTTTCATTCCGACAGGCTGATAACCCATTTCGTAAATAATACTTCTGTAAACTAAATTTATTAAACTTCAGTTAGTTATGCCCATTTTAAGTTCAAAATCAAGTGCACATTTAAATAAAACTTTCTAAATGAAAATCGTTATAATAATAGCAAACAGGCATAGTAGGATGGATTGAAATAAAATAAAAAATAAAGTAGATATTTTATTTATTTATTTATTTTTGAACGATGCTTCGAAATGGAGCCTGAGTTTACTCCCCAAACAGAACCAGATAAATAAATAATAAAAAAGGACTAATTAGAAATGAGTTAAATGTGCCTTTTTGTTTAGGTTGGGTTCAGTTTAAAACGAACATTCCTTCATATCTTTTATACTCAATTCATATTCACACTGTTTCAAAAGAATCGTTCTTCTGCAAACGCCTCATCATAAATAGTTAGTGATTCAATTTCAGGAGCTCTTCAAGCAATTGTCACATAATCGCTACAAATATATCAACTAACGATGCGATTTTAACTTAAAATTACGAAACCGCCAATGGCCCACTTCAAAAATAGGATGATAATCTGCTGAATTAATTCAGCGTTGAAGGAATTTATTGAGATTTTGCTTTTAAAAAGTATACATTTCCTTATTTTAAATTTTTATATTATTACTCTAGTCATTCAAATTAATCGAACAATTTTACCACATAAAAGCCCGTTCAAACGACGATTCATTATTGTGGTAAAACAAATCATGATAACGGACTTCTCATTAAAAGTGAATAACAGGGTAGTAAACTAGAATTAAAATTTTTAGAAATAAAATGAACGGTCTTAGTTTTGTGCTTTTTTTTTTAAACTAACAACTGTCTATATGAAAAAGTTCATTAAATTTCATTATAATACATTTTGCTTTCAATTTATTGGTTGGATAATCTCTCTGTTTTATGGAACGCAACAATATCTACCACTGAAGAGTATGTAGAAAAATATGCATGTTAATTTATTGCTCTTTTTCAGTTAAAAATGATGATATCGGATATTCTAAATACCACCAAGTGAGAGATATCTCGCCAATTCTGAAGAGATGTCCTTATTTGGAGAATTCCAAGGTCAGATATTGTCCTCAGTGGCCGCGCATACGAGGGGGCAACAGGGGAAACGAGTAGCGTTCAGAAAGACGACATTGTTCGGGGAGCGGGGAATCGCTATGAACTAAATACTAGTATTTTTAATTTTACGACTACGACACCCCACTTCTTTTTCTTCTTTTTGTTACAGCGATTCATCTATACATATTTTGAGGATGCAAGTTTATTTTTAGCACAGCAGTCTAGACAAGAATTGAAGTTTTTATTAAATAAAATGAAGACGCATTATGTTTACGTCGGAAAAATGAGAGAAATGTGCGCATGCTCCATACTTCAAAAATACATTCTAAAGTCAATATCTGGATTACAAAAAGGAAAATATAAATTGTTGTCCGCAAAACCGACATGATCATATTCTCCGGTGCTTCCAAAAATTGCCTCGAATTTAAATTGTTTGATAATCCCATTCCCTGTAAAAAAGAAATAAAATATTTTGGAATCATCTTCAACAAATCTTAAACAATTTATAAATGTTATGTATTCATGTTTTATCTCCATGTTTTACGAAACTTTTATCATGTGCTTTAAGTATTTTTAATGATTAATAAAGCCTACTTTACATTTTGCTTGGCCCAGTATGGCCAGATATGGCTCTTGCGCCATAAAACTCCAAGCAACCAACAAACCAACCCAAAAGCGAAAAATTGATACCACAAAATTGATAAATTGCTAATTTTCTGCCCGTGCATTTTGTGGCTACAAATATCTCAAGTCAAAACAACGTCATGTTCTCACTTGATAATATATTTTAAACGACAAAATGATCTATGATTGATGTTATGTTACATTTATTATGCTCTATGATTGTAAATGTTATGATACATTTACAATATCTACATTATTAATTCAATAAATCAGATTAATTTAAGAAAAACATGTTTCAATGTATATCCTTTCAATTCAGGCTAATTTGTAAAATTCTAATAATAGAATTGTAATGTAAATTGAATAATGTAACTTTAGTCAATAAATGTTCTAATAAATTAAGACTGTTTAGCTTTTAGCTAGGTCCTCTACTCTGTGAATTATTTTTAACAAAATATTCTTGTGACACCGATATTTTAAACAAAAAGAGTTCCACTCTAATCAACTCACTCAGTCACTAACACTGATTTATTTATGGAAATGTAAAGACCACTGTTCAATAAAAACGGGCGATTTAAGATCACTTCATGGACCGTCTCAAAGATGATACCCAAAGCAGCGCCCAAGGGTTTCTCAATACTGATTGGCCTAAGATTACAAAAGTGTTGATTGCACTAAACTATTCTATTCAAAAATTCATAAAGTGACCAGATTTGATACCAGAATATAGAAACGTTCGTATGTTTATTTAAAAGTTGAAGTGTCAAAAATATTTCGCAGAATATGATACCTTGGGACCAAAGATTTGTTTAAAATTTAGATTTCATAGTTTTTTGAAGTATATTTATAGACCGAAACAAAATAAAATGTTGTTATTCTAGGTATTTAAATCTTTTTGAAAATAAAACTAAATTTCATGATGAATCTGAAAAAATTCTGTTGAAAAATTGAGATATTACATAAATTTTGAAAGACATTCTTTATAAGGTTTAACTGCTCAGTGACTCTGTTTTCAGTGCTCATTTTTTTTTAAACGCTCTGTTTCAGTAAAAAATGTTTTTAGATTAATTGCCGTTTAATCATTTCCACTTTAATTTAAAGTATAAATTCTACGGGAGTTAATAGAAAATTAGAAAGATACATATTACGTTATGACTGAAGGCCTTTATAATATTATGAGTGAATTATGACTATCAAAATTTGAAGCTTTAAAATATTTTGAAGAAGAACCTATTAAAATAGGAATTACATAAAATATTTAATTAATAAAATTTTAACGAACATTAAGATTGGCGAATCGGTTGGTCACCAAAAACGGCTAGTAAGTTAATAAAATAGCTATATTATCCATCACAAGAGATCTATCCAGTTCATAAATCTTTTCTAATGTCAAGAGTAACATTGGTTTTCAAACTTTCAAATTTGAAATGATCGTTTAAGCTTGAATTTGATGTTTATGGCGCAAGTGCCATGTTTGGCTATACTGCGCCAAACATATGGTAAAACGAGATAAAAAGTTAAAAATTTTCATCTAAATGATCGTTTGAATTTATAGAATAATTTTTGTACTGCGCATTACGTGAGTGCTTCGTTTGTCAGAAAGGCCGATATAATTAACTAAATAAACCGAAAAAAAAAGCAACCGAATTCAGCCATGTGGCACTGTTCAACGAAACACAATAAAATGCTAACTTATATCCAACGCGAAACATCTAAATCATTGGGACGACTATCGCAAGAAAAGCGGGATATGAGGATCGTTCATTGAAGTTGCTCCTATTTTTCAAAATATGTTCATAAGCACTGATTCTTCCCATGAAATCTCCTGCCGATTGAGTTCTACTCAATTGTTTCCGGAAATTTTGAAATAGTGTTCGAATAATTTTACAAATAGGCTCAAACTAAGAAACAAAACATGCTCAGAGAGGCGTCTGCTTCAAGGCTGAAAGAAAATTCTGTGACTTGAACTATGTAAAGGATTATTGGTAGAAGACAAGTATCGATCTGATTAAAATACATATACATAACTTTCAATCTGCTGTAGCCAAAATAAAGGCCCATTATTCCCCATATAAGCGGTATTGTAAGAGCGCCGATGCAAGACAAAATAATGTTCGCGTTATCTTGCTTAAATTTGATGTTATCGATAATTCGTTGAGATTAGGGATTGCAATATTGGACCAAAAGTTCAATACCGGTATTCGGTATTTTTTGGATCTTAATACTGGGATACCGGTTTTAATACCGGTATTAGAAATTTCAGAAAAAGAAAGAAAACACAGGGGTTTCTTTGTTTTATTTGCCAGTTTTATTAGAGAGTGTAAATATCACAAAAAATAATTTTTAACTTATAAATTATAACAGTATATAAATAATCACAAAAAAGTAAAGGAACATCTTATTTAAATAATAAAAAAGTGTAAATATCACTATTCAGTCTATGGTACTATTACAAATTTTTGAAATGTCATCTTAAAAAACATAATGCATCGATTGTACTGTCATTAAGACTGGAACGTAATTTTATGCAAAAATGACCAGCTGTCGAAAACGCTCTTTCGGCATCTACGGTAGTTGGTGATACTGTTAGCAATGCGCGATATATTTTTTCCAAGTATTTACCTCTAAACCCCTCATCTTCAAATAAATCGATTTCTCGTCGGATGGTTTTGGATATAGATGATTTCTGTATTGTATTTTGGTTTGTTGAACTTTTTTTATTTATCGCTAATTCTAATTTTTGTTCAAGAGACAATTCCTTTTCACTATCGACATTAGTGTCATCATAATCTTCTATAAATGTACCGAATTCTTCTGAATGTGGATAAAAAATTTTAAGAAAATTTATTACAAACTTGATCAGATTTAAATTAGTTAGTCCTTTTTCATTTTCATTTTTAAAATCATTATAACTATGTAAATACCGTAAAACACTCTATATTACTAATTAATTGTAATGTTTACGTCTCATAAAACCGCGAGTCTTCATTGTTAAATGTAAACATCTCCTCCTTTCATTTTTCCACTCACCCCTATTTTGTCGAATTAAACCCATCCTAACGCATGCTCAAAAGCACGGAGGGTTTTACAATCCGTTGTCAAATAATATTTTGTCACTTCTATTGATTGTACGATGCAACTTTGCATTCACAGTCTAATTAATTTCGCCCATCGGAAAGGCATAAAAACAAAAACGAATACTATTTCGCTATGTTGGCGATCCCTGAACATAGTGAAGACAATTTAAAAAATTTCCAATCATACCGAAATAACGGTATTTTAACTTGTGAATATCGGTATCACAAAATTGTACAAATGGCTCAAAATACCGCTATTCGATATACCGGTATTGCAATCCCTAGTTGAGATCATAAGCTGAAAAGATTATTTTCTGTCCCTTTTTATAGACTGAAGCATATAATTTTTTTTTTTTTTAAGTTACAAGACCAAAATCAGCGAGCTCACTTCTTTTGTCCTTAAATACATCATATATGATGCGTTGATCAATGCTTTGACAAGGAAAATAATATAAATCACAACTTTTAAATCATTTCCAATGCAGGTTTTCATATTTTGAATTCTAATTCTTTCACAGTTGCGTCTTGCTGTATTGCGATTGCAAAACTTTACCCGCTTTGTACATTCCTTCTGAGCGCGGTAAACATAGTGAATTTTATTTTAAATAGATTGAGGATAAAATTCACGGAATGGTCTCTGACATAAGCCATTAAAGAAGAATTTCTTTCTGACATTAATTAGAAAAATTTTCAAATTTTATTTCGAAAATATTTTTCAAACGAAATTTATTTATATTCCGAATTTTATTGCTAATTCACATTCAGAGGGGGAAAACCAACTCAGCTTCTTTTTTTACTGGTCATGATGTTTTCTGGTGATGGGAGTATAACATAGATTTAAAAAATTTCTTTGAAAATACCAAATAATGAATACTCCATATGAATACTTCGAATGAATCATAAGTCTCTCCTTTCTCATCTAGTGGTTTCTCTACCAGTACTTGCTGTTCTCCTCACAACCCCCCACCCTCCGCTGCTTTATCGTCGTTTATGAATTATTTGGTTCTCTTCTTTTTCGTAATACGATACGGCGGAATCAATTTACGTTTTTATTTACCATTTTATTAATAATTATTGAAAAACTAAAGTATACAATTATACATTAAAATTTAATGGAGATATTATAGCATAGTATACAGTAATATGCAAATTTGATTATGCGTTATTTTTAATTTTATCACTGTGTCTAGTAGAATATCATCAACAAATCAATTGATGAATTCCTTACTTATGACAAGAGTGTTGGAAAACATTAAGGTATTAAAATGCACAATTATCACACAATAATGAAAAAAAAAATGTGTAGTTTGAAAACACAAAAATTATGTGATCAAACCTATGTAGACACTTTCGGATTTGTGTATTTTCTGATATATATTTTACAAGAAGAACCCTACGAAATGTGTTTGTAGTTCAATCACTTAAAAAAAGGCTCTAGAACTATATATAAAATATACTAATCTAACTATTCGACTATGGGATCGTTCAAGAATCTCATCAGAAATTGATCAGAAAATAAAAAAAAATGATTTGGTCTCACCCAATTTTACAAAAAGCAGATAATAATTTGAAATCTTCAAAAATGGTTTTATTTGCTTTATGTATTTCTTATATGCATTTTTGTAAAATCGGCATTCAAATGTGAGAAGATATAAAATCTTATTGAAGAAGAAGTTCTCCGAAATATTAATTGCAGCGAATCAATCAAATTTTAAAGTGATAAATAGGATTAAAATGGATCCTTCTCGGTAAATATGTTGTTAATGAATATGATTGAATAATAGCCATTTTCTTTTCATCATTTCAAAGCCAGATATATAGAGCATATGTAATAATACTTATATAAAAATTACAAAAATCAAGTGATTAAGATTTAAAATGATATCAGTATCGCTGAATTTCTGTCGCTCTTTCAAAAAGCGGTCAAAATGGTAAAGAATGGGTCTACTACAAATGATATTCCTTGAACTTGAGATACCGAGTTTTTATCTTGATCTTTATAAAATGTTGAAATTGTACAAAATTGACTTTTTATGTTTATAAATTTAATATAGTAGTTTAGACATCATAAATTAGAAAAAAAATCTTTATGGGATTTTATTATCATTTGCATGTATATAAGACTCTTAACATTATGTAGCGTTAATTACAATGGAATTAAAAGCATTTGGGTTTTTTTTTAATCTCTTAAAATCCTGCAGATGTTTCAATTTCGAATATCAGATGGCGCCCCGTTTTGGTGCGATAACAGTACCTACCTACCTGATCCACCATGTTTAGAATCCGAGGGTGATCGATTTCCCTGGGCACGTTTGTCTCCCTCGCCGTATCATAGGAGTTTTAAAATTATTCCGGTGAGATCAGGCATACAAGTGTTTCTATTAGCGCATTTGTCTGTGTTGTTTCGCATTTTTTTGACTTCATTTCTTGACATTTTCAATATATTTGGTTTTTTGATTCCGCAGTCTTGTTCTCCGGCGAAATTTTCTTCCCCAGCTCCCTGCCATTTCCTGTTGCCCACAGCAGCGGAGACGGAAGACGCCATTGATCGGCCTCCTTACTGCGCACCACTTATAGTAAGTATTTCTGATTTAATTTCTGGCTCTAGAATAGATTGTTGTAAACTGTAATAAGTATGCTGTATAATACTTTTGGGCGATCATTTCCTTGGTTTCCTTAATATAATGTCAAAAATAATAAAAAACTGAAGCGTACGTCGCTATTCCAGTAATGGAGCATCAAGTAACGCAAGTAAAGCAACAAGTTATAAACTGGATTTACATTGTAAAAATAATCATGCCAACGTTTCCAACATGAAATTTAAAACATTTTGATTATAAAAAACAAATGAAAAAGTCTGCATTAGCTGACATATTCAAACTGTTTTATTTTTATTATCAAATAAATTTATGAATGAATGCTAATAGTTCCTTGGCTTTATTGTGCTCATTTTGTTTCCTCAATAACTATATATTTATCATTGGTAGAATTTATCTTTGTACATTTGCATTCATTCTTTTAAGAAACTAATTTTTTCATAAAAATTAATTATATTAAACAATTAAAAAAAATTCCAGTTTGACTTCTTTATTATGATAGAAAATATTGTTCTTTCTTCTTTCAATATTATGGTCCTGGTTTAAATTCTAAATATTTTTATTGCCTTAAAAATTTCAAACTCTCAAGCGAAATTAGATCTTATATTTTGTCCGTTAATTTGTTTTAAAATAATAAATTGTATTTTTAATTTCAAAAACAAAGCGAAATTATTATTAATTTGGCTTTATTCGAGTAACATTTATTAAAATCATACATTTACAATCTTTGGATAATTCTGTAGTTAATTTACTAGGCTTCAGAAATTAAAATTATTTAACTACAGTTATTAAATTATCAGAAATTAAAATTATTTAACTACAGTTATTAAATTATCAGAAATTAAAATGATTTAACTACAGTTATTAAATTATCAGAAATTAAAATGATTTAACTACAGTTATTAAATTATCAGAAATTAAAATGATTTAAATTAAGTGATTAAATGAAATCTTAGTTTTCTGAAAAATGAAATAGAGAAAATGAAAAAAAGCATAAAAATAAAATTAATTGCATGGTTTTATTACTTTTATTTATATATTAACAAGAAAAGCTTTTTTATTTAATTATAAATACATTTTAATGTATTTTAATTTTAAATTCATGTTCATAATTCCTTATTTTCTTTTATACAGCTAAAATACTGCAGTGTCTTTTATTATAGCACCTTTTAATCTTTTTGTTTTGCTATCGGGTCAAAACCTTTTTGTGGCCAATTAATTTGAAGTTTACATCTTTAATAACAACTTATTTTTGATTTGTTGATAGTGACGGATTTTGACAACATGCGGCCACATTCACTAAATTATTTTGAGTTTGAGTTTGATGGAGTTTACTGGCTTTAAAACCATTTCTGATACTAAATTATTTTGGTAAATTCTATCTATAACAAGAAAGTAATATTAATTAAACTTATTTTAGCTTTTAATTTTAACTTTGCGCTTACTTTTTAGCAATTCCTACATTATACGTATATATTAAATAGATGAAAAAAGTTGCACCTTTTTTTATATAAAAAAATGTATCATAAAAGGATAAAATGACAGTTCTATTCAGTAACTATTAGGAGAAAATATTCTTATTTACATTCCTTCCAAACTTTGATATAAACAGTGCCAACATCCTTTGACCGAAGGATTGAGTGGTATTTTCTATTAACAATGCAGATAATAAAAAAATATATAAAATTATATCTTTAATTTTTTTAAATGATAGAGAAATTTTAAAATAGTTTTTAAAATTATTATCTAGTTGAAACTCTACGAAACGGATCATTAAAAACATTTTCACCGTTTCTTCTAAAATGTCCTGTTCTTAAAAAGTTATGATATAAATTATAAAAAAAAGGCATTGTGCTCCAAAATAATATAACGAAACAAAAATATATCCCAAAATGCACTGATATCTCAAATTTAGTTTATTCACATATTTTCTGATATAGAAAGTAAAATTAGGTTTATATTTTTGGACGATGATGATAAAAATTATAATGCTAATTATTTCTAATAACAAGAAATTATATTTTTCTAGGAAGAAAAAAATGTATATTAAGTAGTATTAAAGTGAATGATAATGAAGGAAACAGACGAACAAAAATAATGGGAATAAAATTTTTACAAAAACGGAAACAAGTATTGAAATGTGTAAAAAATTCGAAATATCACTTTTCTTGCTTTTAATTTGGAGAATGTGTTGATCCGTGTTTCATAATCTAATTCCTGCACTACCTTATTTTAAATGAATAATAGTGAAAGCTCATTTAAATGCGGTTGACTCATTATATTTCTTAATAGTTCTTGAAGCGTTTTAAAACTGAAAATGATCTCTCTACGCTTGCATTACCAATTGGCATGGTGAGGAAAATGATTAAAATTGTTTTCACGTTAGGAAATGTTGATTGTAGGCCATCCGCAATACATTTATACATATCAGTCGGGTTTGAAATGTTTTCGTTTTTTGCATATTTAATAAAAGGCTGTACTTCATCTTTGAAATAATGTATTTCAATATCATCACCATATTTTGTCATTAAGTTCGTTATGCAAATGTTCTTCTAAGGTGTTTTCTTCTATGCTGCTAAAAAAAAAAAAGATTTGAAAATCATTTAAAATACTGTTATATATAGTGCTGCTTTGAGAAATTACTGAAATAAGAGTACCACATATTACATTATGAATATAAATTATGAATGGTTGTTTTTCGTCGAAGCAAGCTTCTTCTTTCTTTTCATCCAAGTGGTACTTTCTCTTCCTTTTTCTACTTTCTTTCTATTTCCTATTGTCAGTAATCTAAATTCGCATCAGCTTCTACATCTTCGAAGTTTTTCTTAACTACCAATATAAAATCTAATAACGATTTATGAAGAGATGAGCACCGTACACCTATCGATTCAGGAAGATTAAAAATAAAATGTTGCTGTTGTTTCTAATGGCACTTGTCGTAGACAAGCTCACTGACTTTAGAAGTCAGGGATTTTAAACCAAGGATGTGTCCCATGTTGTTTTTTCAGTAGCGCCATCTAAGGACAAGAGTAAGACTTAGCAACACACACGTCACAACCCTTTTTATGGGGCGGACTTCATTCATGCATTTCATTCACTCATCCATAGATCGTAATTTAGACCTGAATCAGAGAACTATCACCCGTGGTCCAGTATCCCTAGTGGTATTACTCTCGATATGGAGGACTTTGAAACCACGACAGATTTACACACACACGGTGTCGAAAACACCACACACAAGGAGGGTCTTCGACCAGCGGGGTTCGAATTCGCAACCCAAGGGACGCGAATTCAACACCCTACCAACCAGGCTATCCCGGCCCTTAAAAATAAAATGTAATGTTTAAAATAAACTACCGTCATAATTACCAGAAAAAATTAAATAAAAAGCATTGACTTGTAATTTTGGTGATAGTTTTAAAACCAATAAATTTAACAAATGGAAACATAATTTTAAAATTTAAAATTAGACAAAATTTAAGATAAGCTAATAAAGCTTTCACTTATAAAGTTTTAAATGATATAATTGCAAAACATGTCAATGTAAGTTCTTTATTGTCATATTAACAATCTGTTCTGCTCTGGTTATTAGACTTATAACTAAAATAGTCGTTTTAAAAGATTCATGGAATTTAACTAATTAAAAAGAGAAGTTAATATGTATCAAATGTGCGATTAATGAACAAATATTTCACCGATTTGTACCAAAATCGCAAATATTGTTTTAATGATAGTGCGGGAAAGAGTAAAATCATGTTATTTCCGACAGTTAAAATTGTTATATTAGACAAGAAATTATCACGACATATATTTTTATAACTGTTTCAATATCCAATTCAAATTGAATTAGTGTTCAGAATTAAAATGTTCAAGATATTAAAATACATTGAATACACTTTTCTATTTTATCATGAACATTTATTATTAATTTATGTTTGCAGATTTTTCTTAGAAATAGTTAAAAAAATCATGCTTTTATAAGAAAATAATACAACAAATCTGTGTAAAATAATAAAATTTCTTACCTCTTTCAAAAAGGTTTCAGGTTTAGCCATTTTTCAACGATTCGCATCGCTTTTGTTCTTATCGTTTAAATTTTTGCTCTCAATCTTTGTTCTTAAATTTTTGTTCTTAATCTTTGTTCCTATCCCTATCTTGAATAGTTGGCAACGGTTAGAGATATTTGTCGAATGAGAACTGAAACCTGATTTCCCTCGGGTATAAATTTAGGAGAGTCAGCCTAAAAACCCCTTTTTCATTGATGTGCTGACATCATCAAATTACAAGACCCTTCCAACTCGTAAATGTGACCCTGTGTAAAAAGAAGAAATGCTCACGTTGCCTTTGCTTCGTTTACTGTCAATGCTTCTGAACATTATTAAAAAGATTTTATTCGCCGAGTGCACAAGGAGGAACACACAAGAGAGTCAGAACTATATATTTTTTCTAGCGTTTTATGGCATTGAATTAAAATTTAAAAAATAATTAAAATAAAGTATTAAATTTATATATATATATAATACTTACCCTTCCGATTTAAAGATGCAGTTTTTCTGAAACATTCGGCATGCTTTCAAAATATTTAATGCCGGCAAAAATAAAAAGTATATTCTCAACATAAAAAAAAATAATTAAAAAATTCCCAAGGGTTTTTTTTTTTTTTTTTTTTTTTTTTTTTAGGAAGGAAGAGTTTGCTTTAAATCATAAGACGGACAGTTCTTAAATTTCCTGAAACAATCTATGATTTGAATATTGTAAATATTAACGCATCATATATAACATAAACTTGTTATACACAACACGCATTTAAAGAGACCAATACTTCAAAATTTCTAGAATGAATAGGTAATTCGCTATATTTAAATACATGTGAAGTCCCCCCTCCCCTTCCTCCGAATCTAAGTAGTATTTGCGGGGGGAAAAAAAAAGAAAAAAAAAATAGGAAGTAAAAAATTTTATAATCTAGTATGAAAAAAAAATAATAACAAAAAAAAAGCACAGCAGAGAAAAGGTTAAATCAGAGACTTTAACTGTCAACTCTTTGGCTTTAATAAATGTTAGCATTCGCATAACTGAGTTCACTTTAATAAAAACTCCACCATTTAGCTAAAATTAATTCTTCTTCTAATGATTAATAAATACCATTCGCGTGATTTTTCCAACCTTTTTTTATAAATATATATTTTGATGAAAGCTAATGCATAAAGCGTATTTTTTTAATTGCTTTTTTTTTGTCTATATTGGAAATAAATCCTAAAAAAATAATGTCTCAAGTTTTTTTTGTTTTGTTTTTTTGGCAAGTGTGTTTTCAGAAAATTTCAACTTAGAGAATTCAAATAGTTATATATTTCTTATTTATTATGGAAATTTTTTTAAATAAGAATTCATAAATGTTTTCTTTTATTTAAAAATATTAAATGAATAAAAAAAAATGGCAAACCACAAAATTAAACTATTATTTCATTTTTTGTTATCAAATATGTTCAATTTTTAAAAAAAATTAACGCATATAGAAAACTGCAGAATGAATTCTCATTAAATAATTAAAAAAAATAGCACTGAATAAATCATTTATGATAGCTGAGAAAAATTATATTTTTAATTCTAAAAAAACGGCATTTGTTTGTCTCGATACTTGAAAAATGTGTATAGAAGTTGGCATCTTCAAAATTTCAGCAAAAAGAAAATCTCGTGAGAATAAAATACTTTAATGGAAATGTAGACGACAAGAAATGAAAATCTCTACGAAACAATATCATCCCCTCTGCCCAAGGTCAAGAGTGGTGTCAATGTTACACCCTTTTGTCGGTGCATGGAATGGATTGACATTTCTTGTTCAAAGGAGCTTTTTTTTTTTTTTTTTTTTTTCCTCCCTTTATCTTATGTTAGCTGAGAATTATTGACTTATGAGTCGGTTAGCCAACGAAAGGAAAATTGTATCTCACGAATCTGCAAACAAATTTGAAATCAATCATCAGAGAAATTTTCTGAAGTTTGACAAAAAGTTCATTTTAATTATCATGCATTTTAGTGAACTATCCTTGTAAATTAAATAAATAAAACACAGTTGCTCATTTGTTCTCGAAAAAAAGGAAAGCATTTAGATCTCGGTATATCATATCTCCCTCAGTTAAAAAGAATATTCAAATCATATGATTTTGCTAATCATATTGCAATTTACTTGGAACAAATGGTTTTAATATTTCGGGTTTTTTCCCCAAGGTTTTATATTTTTTTATATCTTAGAAATTTCTAGAATATCACAACTTTTGAAATTATTTATATTTAGTTTTTCCATTCATAGTTATTTTCCCCCTATGTTTGTTTACTCTTTTCATTTAGTTTCTTTCTTTTCTTTTCTTTTTTTTTTTCTGAGTAAAAGGGGAAAATATTCTAAGCAAATCTGCAATGAAAATAAAATTGCTGCACTGCGATATAGGTTTTGAGGCCCCCCATGTCTCAAGTCACGAAGCGACCACCTCCAACGCCTGTGCGGAAATCCGTCACTGCTTGTTGATATAATAAGTAATCTGTGTTTTTAAATTTTTTTATTATTTTCTACTTTCTAGTCTCGAATACGTTTTTCCATTCCTCTTTATAATTGTTTTTAAGTATGGAATTATGGAATTAAGAAACAGGTGAATTAACCCTTAATGAATGGAAATTTAATTCAGATTAACCTTAAAATTATATTTTATTTCTAAAATTATTAAAATATTGTATTGCAATTAAAAGTACAATATTACGACAATTTTGCCATTTATGGTGATTTCTTGGAATTTTAGAATTTTCATAACATTAATCTATTGTTAACGATAGATGAATTGGATAATCTCAACTATTGTATTTTTATTATATCAAGACAAATGAATAAACAAACTTTAACTAAGAGCTATTTATGTTTTATTTCAAAAATTCACTGATTATTTCCCTTCGGCAATTCTTCCTTGACAATTCACTTATACATTATTCGTACTTGTAATGTGTTCCAAAATTTTTCGAACGATGTCGGTTTCAAAATATCACGAGCATTTCGGCATCCACTGGAATCATTTCTCACAGAATATTTCCACATCGTTAGAATCTTCAAAATTTCTTGACTGATCCCATTTACAAAAAGTTAATAGATTTTTTTTTTTCAAAATTTTGAAAAGAAGAACCCGCGACATTTTGAATTGCACTTCAACGTTATGTTGGCTCATTTTGGGTAAACTTTCAGACCCGTCACCTGAATTATTTTAATGTTCAAATAATTTCGCTTTTTTATCCATTTTACTGTTGCATTTTCTCACAGTTAGCAAAGTTTTATTACTGTTCAGATTTCAATCCTTTCCTCTCCTTTTAAATTAATGTAGAATTCTCAAGTCCAAATAATAAAAAAACATTGAACCATCGTTCCATGAGGAAATGACTGCCAGTTGTTTTCTCATAAGTGATGTCAATCTTTAGTTATTTGTTGTTAAGTCTACAGAGTACCCTAAAAATTACATTTCATTTTTGATAGCTCATATAATTAAGAAATTTGGTTAAAAATTTTAGATCTGTCGTCCAAAAAGTTTTGAAGATATTCCATTTTCGAACTGCTTTTTGTCTTAAAATGTGATCTCTAAAGGGGCGGGGTTAGTTACGTTTTCATTTCGAAGCATTTCTCCTTTATTAAAATTTATTTCATAATTTTTTTTACTCACAAAGAGAGGGCACGAGGTTGAAAATTCAGTTCAGGATGAGATTTAGTATAATAATTGTATACATTTAGAATACTCACTCACAAAAATATTCAAGTTCAATAGCCAGTCAATTTTCAAAAAATAGCCCTCAAACTTTCTGCAGTTTATGTATTAATAACGATTCTCCGTTGCCGATGCTGGAATAGTATAGTGTGGTTAAGGCACTGACATAGCAAGCAGGAAACCCGAGTTCGATTCTAGGCTAGCATTATTTAATTTTTTTCTTATTTATTTCAAATTAATTTAATAATTTATAAACACTTTTAATTCATCTATTTTTAATACAAAAATAAATATTTATTCGCCTAATTCTTGGATTATAATTTAATCTTTAGAAAAAATATATTTATAAATATGAATGAATCTTTTTAAATATTCAGAATAACTTACATTAAATTAAGATTTTAATCGATTAACAGATGTCAGAAAGAACATTTAACTCTAGAACGTCCGTCGGTATCGATTGGACGCTGGAGTCTCTAGTTTGTTCTCCTTTCCGTATTTTGGAAGGGAATTTGAAAATTTTTTGTTATTCCATGATGATTACACAGAAAAAGTTTTGTGGTTCTAGGTTAGTTAGGAGAGATTTTAGAACTAAATTTACCTAGAACGTCCTCTGGTGTCGTTTCGACACCAAAGCAATTTATCATTATAAATCGCTGTCGTTTAACAAACGATAGTTCGCTAAGTAAAACAAAATTCCCAAAGTACGTTTGTTTGGCCCTGAATGCAGTGTTATTGGGTTCATAGCGGAAATGAATCAATTATGCTAAAATTGTTGTGTTTTCGTTACATAGCGTTTACTTCTCTGCTCATAAAAAAAGATTTCATTCAATTTTCGAACCTGGTGCAGAGCAGACACCCTGAAATGATGGCTCTTAGAGAAGGTCTAAACCCTGATGAAATTGCTAATTTGTTGCGAAAGCTTTCTGAGAATGAATCGGATGGTGGTGAACTGTTTTGTTCTAATTTAGATTCCGACGAAGACGTAAGATTGTGTGAAAGTGACTGCGAAGAATCTGAAGAAAATGCAGATAAAATTGATAATAATCCAGTAATAAATACTGAATTTAAAGGAATTACAAATTTGCTAAAACGCAGAAAGTACGAAATTAAAGAGCATAATGGAAATGTAATTTTAAAAATGTGTGCCTCTGTCATAAAAATGGTGTACCGACAACGCACAGGAAAAATTGAAAATCACTATATCCGTTGCAAATGAGGTATGTACAAAACATTCTGAATAGAAACCATAAATAATGATTAAAAAAACTTGCAGTCTTTCAAAAATCACGATTTTGTTGACTATACTAATATTCATAAATATAATTGTTTTATTTCATTTTACAAGATTAAGTTATTAGTTTTGTATGATATAATGAGCCATATGATAATTACATGAAATAATATTAAAAAAAAAGGTTTTAAACTAAACCCTACTAACCCTACTAAACCGGCGGACGTTAAAGGGTAATCAAAATCCCGGACATTCTCGTGTTAATCCAATATAAAAATAGGCTTAACCGTCATATAAAATGGGAAGCTCATGACCTGGCCTTTCCAAGTATTATATCACACACATCAAAATGACGGCCAAGAACATCTTTTACTAAAGTTTTTAATGCTCTGATGAAATTCAAATTGATTCATCATAACTTTAAATAGCGTGCCTTTTCCACTGTTAAGATAATTGGAAAATAATTGCTTTCTTTGGGCTTTAACTCCGAAATTGTATTTGGACCTCGGTTTTATTTCGTAATAAATAAATTTTCCATTTACATCCACAGTAATGAATAGCACTTTAATTCAAATACATTCATTGCTTTTTTTCTGTTGTTTCAAATAAATAATGCACTTTTTTTTAAAAAAAGAATGACATATTATATTTGTGATTTAACAACTTAAAAAATCAATAATTTAGGCGAAATGTTTGTAGTCAAAGCGACTAGTATTATATTTAAAATTTAAAATGCGATTATTTAAGACTACCGCAGGATTACATTTAATGCTAATATTATATATATTTTTTCCTCGCATAAAAAGTGCATAGCATTGCAGATTGCAAGCGTATTAATACTTTAACATTTGGAATTAATAAATTTTAATCCAATAAATAATCCAGCTGTTTTTCCTGATATTAAAATATAAAAGATTTTAATGAGGATTTTGAGGCCGTTAGTTAATGAGTATATTTTTCAACCTTAAAATTAATTTCTTCTTGATGAATGTAGGATATTTCTATTGATAAAAATGTATTAATATAGAAAAAAAAGCTTCCATATGTTACTCAAATTAGAATTATTATTACAAATATAGATTGCCAACACTCTGTCGGTATTTTTTCTTATAACTATTTTTATTAAGAAGATCTGTTTGCCTTTAATGTCTATTGCAGCGTGTCTTTTTAATACCACCATCAAAGTATCACTTAATCTTTCGGGAAAATTTGATTAAATATTAAAATAAAAAAAAAATCAAAATTGAGCTCTAAGAAACAAACAAAGGGAGGATTTATAAAAGTTACATTAAAACAAAAATAGATTCTGTATAAATTAAGAAAATACTCGTCGAATTTAAATACAGGGTACAATCACAAAAAGAATCTGGAGAAGGGCCGCACTGACATGGTTCGGAATCCCGACTTCGAGACCCAAAGGTTCTGCATCAAGCATCGGCCACATTCACGTTAAATCAATTGCACCAATGGGTCAATTCTCGCCTCAGTAGTACAGGTTTGGGGTCGTCCTCATCATCTGCTCACAGTTCATTCATAATTACCAGGTTCAGCATCAAAAATATCCATCGTGTAATTTTAATTACTTTAAAACTAAATTGGAACTTTTACATTACTTTTGTTATTTTATGCATTTTCGAAATGTTACTTTTATTGTATTTTATGAAAGGACTTCATCATTAAATTAAAATTCATTTAAAATTAAACACTTCGACCACTGAAATAAATCGGTTTCTATACTCACTGGATCTAACACTCTCTAACTATTTCTTGTGGGGCGCGTTGAAAGATTTTGATTTTAGGAACAATTCTTCTACACTGGAAGAACTTTATGTATGTATGTCCACATCCGTTGGCATCCTATAGCATTATATTTCATTCTTTGTATGCCTCATCTCCAAGCGCAAAAAGATGAGCAATTTTAATCAATTTAAATATGATTGCAATGATTGATTCTAAAGCTCAGTTTATAGCTTTTTTTAGTACTTAACGATTTGAATATAGCGTATAGTGCCATCTAGTGGTAACATAATTAGTCATTTTGAAATTTTTGAATCATTCTTTTATGGCTTTAAAAAAATAATGTACTGATAGTTCGAAGTCCATCGATTGAATTGCAATTTTATTTTAAAATGAGTTGTTTTTGATAACCACCTATTAGCCGGGCCCAATGTTTACCAAATATTTTAATTAAATATTTCAGGTGACTTGCTGTTAATGGCTAACTTGATAAAGATATTTTTTTAAGTGTTTTGAAACATATGTTAATTTTTTGTATTTTAAATATCCTTACAACTCTCTGTGCAAGCATCTTTCTAATTTTCTGTGATCGCACCTAAAAAGTAAAAGTGCTGAAAATAAAAATGTTTCGGTGCAAATATGAGATTAGAAGAATCATTCAATTTTAAGTTCATTGTGTCATACTGAATATGTTCCATAAAACGTGATATCTAAGAGGATGGAACCATAAGAATTTCATTGATTGAGCGAAAACTTTTGATGTGCTCTATTAAAGAAAGCAATTTCCAGACAAGAACAATTACAGTGTGTGTTCATATATCAAATTAAATTACGGAAAAGAACAACGTTATTTAAAACTTTTGTATTTAAAATTACATTTAAATAAAAAAAAATTAAATTAAAAATTTGAAAAATCTTTTATAATTATCTTTAAGCAGAATATTCTCAGCATAGAAAAACAAGCCTTATCTTTGTGATATCAACATCAAAAATAGAAGAAAGTTTGTGCATACAATATTAATTGCAACAATAGAGACTATCTCAGTTTCATTAAAAGATTCTGTATATTAGTATATATTAGTATTATATTCTGTATATTCCTTTTACCTTAGTCTTATTTTGTTGAATTAGATTAGGAAAATCTTGTAGAATCTCAAATTTCTCTTAAAGCTGCAATCGATTCTTTCGCATCTCTTATATCTTAGGGACTTAGTGTTGAATGTTCTTCTGGAAGTCGAATGGCAATAGGTGCGCTGGCTGATATTTTACGGCAGAGACTTAGACGTTGGCTTCCGAAAGGAGATTAAGTTGATCTGTCGAAGGCTTTATAACCTTTCTAAGATCCCACAAAACCAGTTTTGTTGCAGTTTATACAATCAGGATTTTGTATTTTTTTTTTATATTGTAATCCCTGGTGTTGACCATCGGATTTAATATGCATGTACGTTTGCAAAAACAATTTTTGAAGAATAATCATAATTGAAGTTGAAGGAAATTGTGGCAATATTCGATCTTCTGTAACTTTCTACTTAGATTTTCAGATAAAAGAGATATTTCAGGTTATGGGAACTTTGGTGATTTGCTCTCTTCTTTATATCGATGAGAAAATGGGGAGGGAACATTTTTTCGGTAAGTTTCCGTCTGATTAATTCTGACAAAGTTGAAATTTTGTTTTCTAAATTTGTTAGGAATTCTTCTGTTTCAGAGATTCAGAAGTTCTTTACTGACTATTTTTGGTTGTCCTATGGACAATTTTGAAATGGTATTCACTTAAGTTTTCATGTCTCAGAAGTCTTCACTGCGTTCGTTTTATAATCGAAAATGGTTTTGAAAAGTTCTTTTTAATGTTTTCCATTTGAACTTTCCTGAGCATTCCTTCTCTAACGTGTAAATATACTGTAGCTGTAGAATTCGATACTAATACATTTTATCATGATAATATCTGCATCTGTTGGATTGTGGGACGTTTTTATCTTATAATGAATGAAATGATGATGATGATGATTTGAATATTATTCTAACGCATAATTTTGTAGGATATACTGCACCTGTTAAATGTGAAATAAGGGTCTGTCAGATCCAACATCTGTTTCTTGTTGCTGTGGTTTTAGATAATTTCACTGTCAAAGTAAAAGATATCTTTTCACTTCAAGAAGCAGCAACGTCTGTAAATTTCAGGTTTGCCGTCACTCTAGTGCTGCAAAACCTTTAATAAGGCAATTTGTCGATTTGCGGAAGAATGAGGGAAATTCCAAAATTCAAAGTCTTTAACATTTGAAAGTCGCAGTTGAAGGGTATGAAACGGTTTGGCAATATATTTCTCACCAAGTAGTTTTTGCATAAAATGTTCTTACGTGTTTTGCATTTATTAAGCTAATTTATAAAATTGAAAAAAATGAAGAAAAAAAAAAGATTAGCAGAGAGTGAAACTTACATGAAAATTTTATCGGAATCGTTCCGTACAAAATCAAGTTGATTTGGAATATCTGATGTAGTGTAAATTATGAACAAGTCGAACTAAAAATATTGTACTGTTTATTTCAATTAAATGCTTTAAGCATAATTTGATGCTGAATCCTAAATTAAATATTTTAATTTATAAAATAAGTTTTGTCAAAAAAAATTATATGAATGAGGAAGTTATGATTCATTATATAAAAGATTCATAATCTCCCATATATCTTACAGTTTTACCTTTCCCTCTCGACTCAATAATATTTATTCAGAAATGAACATCATATACGATGTTTAATTCATGGTCTTCGGAGTTCTTCATCTTTCGCTTGTAATAATCAGTAATAATTTAAACAAACTACAAAAATGCTTATTTAAGTAAAATTTTAGAAATTATCTATGTTTTTTTTTCTTTCCGAAGAATGACTAATAACAAAGGAAAGTAAAGGATACATGTCCAAATATTAAATTTTAGAAATTATGTACCTTTATTCTTTCCGAAGAATGACTGCTAACAAAAGAAAATAAAGGGCAGATTTCCAAATATTATTTTAGAGGTCCTCATTTACAGATTCCATAAAAAGAATGCATCACATACAAATAGAAAGTAAAATTCAGTATTATATTTCCGATTATGAAAAATATCCATCGAATATTAATAGAAAAAAAGGGATGAATTTGAACACAAATATAAAACGTTTTGCTGCATTTATGCATAGCTGCATTTAGAAAATGTCGTTAATTTAAAGACGAGAGCTAAATTGGCACTGTTTCAATTATTATTATTATTATTTTGCATTTCAAAGATATCTAAAAATAATATTTAGGTGGTAGTATTTTCGAAGGATATTTTAAAAAAATGACGACATTTAGATCATTTTATTTTATTTAATGATATGCTAATTGAGATATTTGGAACGATAATCCATTGCTTAATTAAACTGAATTATACATCTGCCTCTCCAAAATAGTCGATTCCAATAGAGAATTGGCATTTTCTTTCATTTGCTGTAAAGATTGATTTGGCATCAAAGAAGAAAAATTATTACTTTTTTTATCGATTTCAGTATTTGTTACAATTTCTATTAATGCATATATATATATATACATATATATATATATACATACATATATATATATATATATATATATATATATATATATATATATATATATATATATATATATATATATATATATATATATATATATATATATATATATATATATATATATATATATATATTCTTTTTTCTTTTCGGACTGAGTGATAGCTTTCACTATTCAAATCAGGCTGATTGAAAGACTTAAATTCACTACTTATGCGAAGGAAAACATATCATGGCTTTGATTTTCGTACCATCTCTTCAACATGTTACTGCTGTTAGAGTGGCATTAGCTGTCTATATTGACGACATTAACCATTTCTTTGACGAATTTATTAAGACGCAGGATATATTCACTTATGATAATTCATTTCATATCACTTGGAGTCAAAAGGAAAATATAAGAGCAAGAAAAAAAAAAGGAAATTAATAAGAAATTATCCACGCTTCTCCCAAAATTACTCGTACACCGATTCGTGCATATCCTTCAACCAATAGTTGCTGAAGTTCAGTTTTGGGTTAGAGAACATTATCTCATCATTAAACGCGTTCAGAGGAGTCACATCACGCATAATTTATGTTGGAAATCGGAAAGAACAATTGACAGAACGAAAACTTCGAAGCAACTCATTTAAAACGAAAGCATTGATGGGAGAATGCATTTTGCTTTAGCCTCTGCGTACTTTCCTGAGCAAGATGTTTTGCAATTATGGCAAAGTATGACAACGGAAGAAAGGCAGAACAATTCTCGCATCAATTCTGATCTTAATGCCAGAATTTAGTTGAAATGGTTCAGAGAAAATGCTGCTTCCGATTTGACACAAATGATTCCAGAATACTTGAGTTTCATCCGCCAGGAAGTAAAACGTTCTGGACGTACAAGTAGAAACAGACGCATAAGAATAAGTTCATTTTACAGTGAGTTGAACAGATTAAATAAAATAAGATTCTTACATAGTTTGTGGCCATGCATCTCAAATACTGATGATTTACGTGTATGCTACTATTTAACTGCTGAGACTGAACGTGACGAGATCTTTCACAATCCAGGCTTATCCTTTGAATCTGAAACAAAACATCTGTTCTGTTTTGATATTGATTGGCCTTTGCAGACCCTTTTCCTAGAAGTGATAAACCAGATGTGGGACCATTTTACTTCTGAATGTTTTGAACATTGCTTGCATTATATAGAGCATCAAAAAATGTTGAAGTCAATGGAAGATTTCAATTACTTGGGATTTTATAAGGATTTGTGGAATTGGATTCCCGATAATTACAAAGAACAATTCCACAAGGAAAACTGTGATTTTAGCTTATGCATTACTGTTATATAAAAAAAAGTCGAGCCATTTTTGAGATTCCGTAATCACTTGAAAATTGTAGGCATTTGACTATAGCAGACTTCGAAATTTTACATTGACTTTGCCTACTGAAACTATATTTTGATTTACAAAATATCCATTATATGCATATATGTCAGCTTATTAATCTGTCTATTTATCTACATCTGTCTATATGTCCATGTATGAATGTATGTAATAATTCATGGCAAATCGGAATTCGCTCTGAGGTTGATTATTTCTTGAAAAAGAATTCTTATGTGCTTGAAAAGAAGAAAATATTTATACATCTCTCTTTTTTTTTGTTTTTGTTTTAATGCGATTGACTGTATTTGTGATTATTAAATATTATAAATACTAAGCGAAATTTTGAAAGCTAAGGAATCATTACCTTCATTTAAAATGTCAGAAACTCAATAAACCGGATATTCAATGTACATTCTTCCAATTACAAGTATAAAATTGTAGGAAATATGAAAACTCAATATAAGCAAAATTTAAACTGACAATTATTTTAGAAATAGCAATTGAAATACGGAATTACCGTAGCTTATTTTTAAATATAAAAACATAATAATATTCAAAAGATTAGAATTAATAAAATTTGTTCCCATGTTTGTTATTTTAACTAAAATTGTAAATCTTCATATAAAAGGTCCAATAGAGAAAAAGTTCTTTAAAAATGCAGCTTTTTGTTTTCATTATTTGAGGAAATATATGTATTTTTCTGCCAATGTTAGAGTAATTCAAAGTTCATTTGTTTAATTCTCCAACGATACACGGTTGGTGGACGTGAAGAGAGGTGCATCCAGCCAGTCGTATAAATGTATGGAGTTTGAGTTTAGTGTTTATGGCACAAGAGCCAGGTTTGGCTATACTGCGCGAAACATATGGTAAAATGAGATAATAAGTTAAAAAAGTTTAATCTAAGTGTTTCTAATAATTTAATAACTATATTATTTAATATAGTTATTAAATTATTAGAAATATCAAGTATTATAAAAATACAAATTTTCAAAAAGTATACTAAAGAAATATAAAATTAGAAAAGATGTAAAAATCCAATTTCTTTTAAAAATTTAAAAATGTTCGTGTTAGGATTTTCTTCTGCCAAGTCACGGATGTTCAAGTACAATGTTCCGAAATGATGAACGATGGTAAAATCGACTTGACATGATGTGCAAGTTGGACACCGTTCACCAAACAAAAGGTGTTTATGAGTAAAACGGGTGTGCCCAATGCGAAGTCGTGTCAGCTTGACGTCAAGTTCTCTCACTGGGATAACTGGCCATAATGTAATGTGTGATATAATGAAATGCAATTTATTAGATATTTGGAGGTCCCACGATTCTTGCCATAATGAATGAATATGATGAGAAAGATACTTCTTCGTATCAAGATAGGGAAGCGGTCGTTGTAGATATAATGATGCTTCCTTAGCTGCAACATCTGCTTTCTCATTTCCATTTATGCCAACGTGGCTAGGTAGCCAGCAAAATATTATGTCAAAGCTTTTAGATTGTAGAGTTCGTAGAAGACATAAACTATTAATAACTGTTGGATGCGTCATATTATGATGATTACCAAGAGCTTGAAGAGCGCTTATACTGTCCGAATAAATACAAAATTTTTGTTCCTGGAGAGTGGAAATTTTTTCTAGTGCAAACAAAATTGCCATCAATTTGGCCGTTAAAACAGAGTGAGTGTTGTCCAATCGCTTACTTAAAGTATTTTCAGAAAAGACGATACCACATCCCACATGATGAGCTGTTTTTGATCCATCCGTGAAGACAGCGGTGTAATCTGAAAACTTATATCGGTGATAGTTAAAAATCTGTCGGAAAATGGAAGGTGAAACTGTAGATTTATCAAAAGTAGAAAATGAATTATGAAATGAAATTTGTGGAACATCCCAAGGTGGAAGGGATATAAAATTTATCGGATGGATTTTCGCATTCAAAAGATCTGAATTGGCAAGTAATTGTTTCATCCTCTCGCAAAAAGGAGGGATATTAGAGGGTTTGGTTTGGGTTTTTGGCCATGCTGCGCCAAACATAAGATTTATTCCAACATTCATTTTATTACAAAAAAAAACAATGCACAAAAACGATATAAAATATTAAAATTATAAAAAGATATAAAAAATTAAAATTTAAAACTCAATTTTGCTTTTCGATTCCAATATCTTGCAAGAATAAAAAAATATTTTGGTTGAGTTTCTCACCCAACAAGTCTTTTAAAGTCACATTTTTGCTACCAAATTGGATCCGTCTAAATTAGTTAAAACTGGGACATTCCATGAGTATATGCTTTATGGGTAAAGAGCAATGATAATGTGAACATATAGGTTGGGGTTCTGAGTTGAGTAAATATTCATGAGTCAGTCGGGTGTATCAAGTTCTAAGTCGATTTAACATAAAGGATTTTTTTTCCGGTTTATGTTATAATATTTAAAGCACTTTAACGAAGAATAAATTTCAAACAACGTATTATGAGTTTGTTCGTTCCATATACTCTGCCATTTTTTTTTCAAACTATTTTTTTACCGTTTGAAGAGCACCACTTAGAGGAACAAAATTTTCGTGAGTCAGTCTTGTAGTTTTGCCCCTTTATCAGCCCTCTCATTACCCCCAATTCCTGAATGTCCAGGAATCCAACAAAATAAATTATCTATTCCTTTTCCCATTAAAAAACAGTAAAATTCCACGCATTTGACAACTAAGGGATGGCTTGATGGCGAAATATTCCTTAGTGCCACAATGACGCTTTTTGAGTCTGTGTATAAAATAATTTTCTTATAGTTACTAACTGGTCATTTCGTTAAGGCCAGATATATTTCAGATGTAAAAACGGAACAAAACTCATGCAACCTCTCAGAAATTATCTTATTTCTGTTAACTACCACTGTTCCCACTCATTTACCAGCTTTTGATCCTTCAGTAAAAACTGATTCATAGCTAGAATACTGTTGTCGATGGTCATAAAACATATACCGATACCCTAGATTTAGAGTTGTTGCCTTCTGCCATTTTCCGAAGTCATCAATAAATTTAAATTAGTATTTTTCCATGGAGGGAATTCGTCGGTTTTGGGATATTAGAGGGACGAGCAATGTATAGTCGGCCAATGCCAACAGGAATATTCATGTCCGGTATAGGGTGAGTAGTATGACATTGCAGTCTCAAAAAAATATTGGACGCACAACTTTCTGCGACGTAGATTTAGCGGCAGTTGGTGACAAACGACATAAAAGCTGTGCACAAGCGAAGTTCGAAATGCTCCAGAACAGATCCTGTGAGCAATATGATGCACAGTATCTAATTGCTTTAGAACACTAGTACGTGCAGAACCATACACTTCGCATCCATAATAAATACGTGAGTGTACCACAGATTGATAGATGCGAAGTAAAGATGATGTAGTTGAAAGAAACTTCAAAATATTAAGCGATTTCTCACACTTCTTCCGCAGATAAAGGATATGAGGAAGAAAAGTGAATTTACAATCAAATATCAATCTTAAAAAGTGAACCTCATCAACAACTGCTATTCAAATTCCCCGGGTATTAATTACAGGGCCTAGGTGGAGGCTTCGTTTTCTACAGAAATGAACACAGCAGCTCTTTTCAGGGGAGAGTGTGTGTCCATTCTCATCACACCAGTCTATGAGCTTGTCAACAGCTTTCTGAAGTTGTCGTTCTATTAAGGCATACTAGATCCTTGACAAGAGATTTGTAGGTTATCAACATACAATATGGCAGAGACAGATAATGGCATGACTTGGAGGATTTGACTCAAATGAAGGATTAAAAGGGTGACACTAAACACACTTTTTTGAGGAACACCCTCCTGTTGGATAAAAGTATTAGATAACGTTTGGTTAATGCGATCACGAAAATTACGAATTTGTAAGAAATTTTGAATAGAAAGAGGCAGGTTACCCCTAATAAAATTTTAAGAATACCATAGCACCACGTACGGTCATAAGCCTTTTTAATGTCAAAAAATATCGAAACAAGATGGTTTCGGCGGACAAACGCATTGCGTATTTGAGATTCAAGGTGAATAAGATTATCAACTGTGGATCGACCTCGACGAAATCCGCTTTGAAAGGGGGAAATACAACAGCTTTTCTCTATTTCATACATGAGACGTGAATTGACCATACGCTCGAATGTTTTGCATAAGCAACTAGTCAAAGCGATCGGTCTAAAGTTCAGAAGATCTACAGGATCTTTCCCGGGCTTCAGGATAGGAATCACAATCGCCTCTCGCCACTTCTCTGGAAACACTTGCTCACTCCAGATTCGGTTAAAGTGGTGAAGAAGATGAAAGAGAGAGGAATCATCCAGATGGCGGAGCATGCTGTATGTTATTCCATCCTGGGCTAGTATCATGTGTCTGAGAGAGAGCCTTCTTTAATTCATGTATCCGGAATTTGCAGTTGTATGAAAAGCAACTGCGAGTTTCGAATTTTAATTTTAATTGTTTTGTCTGTCTCTTTTTCGTGAGAAAAACTGGATTACAGGAAGTAGATCTGGAGATATCAGCAAACGTTTGACCCATGATATTCGCAATGTTCAATGGGGAAGAGTAAGAAGACGACCCAACGCTTAATACAGAAAAAGTAAACTCCGTATATGTGTCATTGGCCGCCCGGACTTTCCACCACACTTGGGCGTGGATATAGTAGAGGTGATTGAGGAAACGTATATTATCCATGGAGCTCTCTGGCTGCGACGTCGAATGCGACGCGCATTTGCTCTTGCCTTTTTTAATGCAATGAGGTTTTTCATTTGTAGGGTATCTACGAAAGATCCCCCATAATCTTTTTCGGTCCCTATAAACTTCACGACAAGCGTCGTTCCACCACGGTTTGTGATATTTTCGTGGAAAAGACGAGCGCCTAGGAATTGTAGCATTCGCAGCACCAATGATACAGTCGATAACCTTTTGAACCTCATTAGTAATACTAGTAGAAGTAACCCTTTCCTCGGTAATCACCGATTTCCCGGTAAATGTACCCCAGTCTGCCCTCTGGAATATATAAGTCTGTGGATATTGTGTCGCATTTTTCTCATCAGCGTGGGAAACGATCAAGGGAAAGTGATCGCTATTATACAGATCACTTGCTACTATAACGTTCAGCAAAGGAAAAAAGTGCTGGAGTGCAAAGAGCTAAATCAACAGAATGAAATGTAACTGTGGGTTCATAGAAATAGGTCATCTCGTTATTATTGAGCTTGGACAGTTATCAGAAATTAATTGTTTTATCTGTCGCCCACGAGAATTCGTTCTATCAGAACCCCACAAGGAACTGTGGCTATTGAAGTCGCCTAGCAGTATGAAAGGCACTGGAAGTTGATCTAACTGAACATTAATTTCGTTTTGAGAGATGATATCGTTTGGTGGTAGATAAATACAGCAGACTGTAACTAAGGTTTTGACGTGCACCTGTACAGCCACAGCCCGCATGGAAGTGTGTAGATTTAGAATGGTACTGGGATAACTGTTGTAGGTCAAAATGCATACTCCGCCAGAAGATAAGCCAGTAACGTTATCCTTTAGGACACAATTATATCCACGTATCTTCAATTGAACATTTGACTTCAAGAACGTTTCTTGAAGCGCTATACAAACAGGGTGTATGGAATTCAAGAGAGCTTTGAGGTCTTCAAGTTTTGTTCTAATTCCACGACAATTCCAGGAAATACAAGGGGCCATTAAGTTGTGGGAGGAAGACTGTTGTCAACGCCAGTGAGTCGAGTTACTGACTGTTCGCAACCCATCTGGAAATCCTCATCATCCTCTGAAGGATGAATTTTAAACAGCTCAAAATTAGATGGTTTCCCAAATAAAGAAGGCAAATCCTTGGTGGCAAGACCAGCTTTGCCTATCTCAAGAGCAATTGATCTTCGAGATTTTAAATCTTTTTGGGAATTACCTGTCCTTGAAAATATCAAAGCCAAGGACTTTTGGGCTTTTGATATGCCTTTCTTTTTCTTAAAGTTAGACTGTTTTTCTTTTATTGTATTTAATTTCAAGTCTGAATCGGAATCAGTTGATAAAATGGTGACAGGTTTTATTTGCACCTCACAATTTTTGAGAGAGTTTGTTACAGAGGCGTAGCTACGATCTTCTGTTAGAGTCTGCGCTAACACCAGTCTTCTGGCTTCCTGAAATGATATATAATTTTTTACTTTCGTGATTACAATTTCTTTCTCGAGCTTCCATTTGGTACAGGCTCGTGAGAAAGAGCTATGCTCTCCCTTGCAATTTGTGCATTTTTCTTTTGATGTGCCCTCGTGACTAGCTTGTGTACAACGAGCACATGTAAGCGTGCCGCGACAATTAGCCTTTGAATGGCCAAAATGCTAGCACTTAAAGCATCTCAAGGGATTGGGAATAAATGCCTTCACAGATAATTTGATATATCCTGCTTTTATCGATTCCGGTGCTTTAGGGGAATTAAATGTGAGAATTAGATGCTTCGTTTGAAGGAGTTTTCTGTCACGTCGAATAGTAATACGACGGACATGCGTTACTCCTTGAGATTTTAATTTCTCAGATATTTCTTCCAATGAAACATTAAATAATTCACCGCAGGTTATAACACCTTTGGATGAATTGAGCGTTCGATGCGCACTCGCATTTACTGGTATAGTAGCTGGCGCTTTTAATTTCAGCAGTTGTTGAGCTTCCTTGAAGGAATTCACTTCCACAAGCTCCAGAACGTAATTTTCGAATTGAAGAAACTTATCCAACAGTGCTTAATATAGCTTTTCCCACTAAGAATGGTGAAACTGTATGAAACTTTTCCTCATCTTTGATTCTTTTAATGACAAAAAATGATTCCAAGTGTTTTTCAAATGAATTTGATACAATTGGTTGCCCGCTGAAGAGAGCACGTTTCGATTTCCCCATACGATATTAAAAGTGTTTCAGGCCCGACGGCACCACCCACCACGGAGCCCAACAAGGGATGGCAGCCACCGGCTCTAGACGTCTCCAGCCACGGCACTTACCATAGTGCTAATTGGTAACCATACACTGCGAGTCACCCCCGGGGACAGTGACCACCCTTAACGCCAAGCCCAAGAAGTGACCCCTTCGCTTGATGCCTAGCAGACTAACCACTCAGGTGGTTAGGTACCAGCCGATTGATACACCGGGGACCACAGTGCACCAATCGTCTAATGGGTCACCAAGCACGGCCAACACATGGAGTTTTTGGCTGTCCATGAGAAGCAAGAAGCAAACAGAGCGGCGACAGCTTCTCATGGTGAGCTCCCTCGCTTACCGTCGAGGGAAGGAAAATATATAGCAGACAGCAGCAGGTTTAGGGGAGAATAAACATAACGGGAGTGAAGGTCCTTGGGTACCTCGGGATTGGGACACCCGTACTCACCTAAAGAAGGTGAGACTCTGAGGGGGTACAAAGGTATGGAAAATATTAAGTATTCATAAACAAAGAATTATACAGCAGATACTTGGAAGAAAACTTTAAACTAAATACTATAATTTGGACAGGGGATAGTATAACGTATTTGATTCTTATCAATGATTGAAAGTTTGTATATTAACTACATGAGTTAATGAGTTTAAATATTTAACTACATTTGGAATGTGTACACGTCAATCCTACCCTCCATTTTTCGTACGCTCGATTTGTAAATAGACTGCTTAAAATAATAAAATTACCATTTCATATAAAAATTGAGAATTTTAATGAGATGTAAATCAAATGTCATTCACTGATATATTTTCATCATGATACAAGTAAGTCTACTATAAATTAAAAAGCAATGTCTACATTCTTTGGAATAAAAGTTATCCCATGTATAATGTATTGCTTTTTAGAAAATGAGTTGATTGTTTTCCCCAAACCATTAGGTATTCATTATAATTCTATTCTATCTCGAGATTTCCTGATACTTTTTATTGGTATTCTCCGTTAACGACTGCAATAAATAAAATGATTGAGCTATGAAGGCAGTTAGTCATTTCCAGTTCGTGGAAAAACGTGTTGTTTATACGTTTAAAAAAACCAGTTAATGGATTTTTTTAAAAATTATTTTCTGTGTTAACGTTAGCCGATCAAGTAATTCAAAACCTACTCTTTTCACCCAGAAACATTTCCACGAATTATAACCAGCTCCAATACCAATATTTAGATTTGCTTCATTTGCAATACTTATTTTATAATTTTTAAAGTTTTAAATTGTTAATTTTTTATTTAATAAAAAAGAAATCGCATTTGTTTTAATATAATTTTTTCACAAAATTTATTATGCCACCATTTGTATTACATTCGACTTGTATGCACATTATCACTTCACTTCACGCACCTCATAGGGGATTTTTAAAAAGGAATTCCGCAAATAGCAGGTTAATTCAAAATAGCATTCGTATTGCTTAGAAAACGAACATAAATATAACTTAAGTAAACTCACACTATTTTGATAAAATTTAAAAAAAACAACAACAGTATATTTGATTTTTTGATTTAACTGTCAGTTGATGGATTCAAATTTGTGTATTCAGTGAAAGCTTCGCCGTAATATTAAGATGGCAAATATGACACATAGGTCAAGTGACCATTGAAGCATTGTTTGGCGTTGTGGATTTGTCAAATTCGCGCATTGTTTGGTTCGTATATAATTTTGCTTTTAGCCATTTTTGTATCAGTTGTTGGAGAGATGATTTCAATTTGAAATGAAGTTTGACACCGTGGTAGGAGAGACATCTAACAGTCAGATTAAGAAATAAAACTTGATATTGAAATTTCATAACTTTGATTTTATAATTCCATCCATATTAATAAATTTTAATTGAAAAAAAATGAAACAGAAAAGACTAAAAAAATAACAAATAAAATAAGAATTTAAATTATTTTATGAAATTTATTTATTTTCTTTCATTTCCATTTTCTTTAAATTTTTATAAGTGTATTCTATTTTCTTTAAATTTTTATAAGTGTAACCGCCATGATTTTTTTTTTTTGTCTTTTCTTAATCGAATGATATTCAGAATATCAATGAAACCAGGAGACTAATTTTAGTGTGTTTTTTACTTCTTTCGTGCGGTTTTTTTTTTTTTTTTCATCGTGAAAGATTTTAGCCCTTTCAAACGAAATTCAATGGATTTAAACCAACTGAGTCAAAGAGGACTTTGTATTCCTAATGGGTTTTTTTTGAACAACAGTTTTAAAAACATGAATTTAAAATACAATTTTTTTCCGTAATATTTTAATTTTTATAGAATAATACAAGCTATCGATCAGGACATGGAAATATTTTTTTTTTCGTTATTTTCTCCTGTATAAGTGGTAAAAGTAACCTGAAAGTCCAGAGTTAAAAATTCCATTATTCCCTGAATAAAGGGGAAATTCGTATACCTTACTATAATAAAAGTAACTAAACGTTTGTCCCTTTTACAATTTCTTGTTTATATTGTTTATTTTTACATTATGAATCTTTATTTTAGTAGGAAAAAAATTTAAAAATATCTCATTTTGTACATATGTTTTAATTTTAGAAACGAAATAAGTACTCACGACAGTCGACAAAATAAAAAGCAACTGAAAATAAAATTTGCTTGAAAATCAATATCATACATTTTTTAACTTTTTAATTTTACGAAATATTTCTCTTTTTAAATGCATATTTAAAAATATAGTATGTTTTTAAATAAGACGACGTGAAGTTGGATTTAAAAAAGCATTTTTGTTTATTTCAAAAAACTGCAAAAACATTTCTTACAAAAGAAATAGAGAAACAAAATTTAAAGGAAAGGCAACTAAAACATCTAACTAGCCATCCTATTGCTTTAGTACATTTTCGCCTGCTCTGATGCGACATCCGTTACAAACTGAACTAATTACTGATAATTCGCTTAGTTTACAGATTCATTGGCGAACTAAAAATTTTATTCTATAAAAATCATTCACTGATTGATTTTTGTATTAGTAATCATAATAAAAAGGAATCAAAATACTAATAGTTCCTAACTTATTATTCTTGATATAAAATTTATTCCATGTCAGTGTACATAAATTAAATCTTAGAATAAAAACGACTCCTTAGTTTTATTAATAAATAAAGGAATATTAAATCCCCTTGAAAATATCTGAAGTATTCATTTTTTCTTATTATTGAAGTTCATGATAAGTTTTTAAAATGCACTATTGAATTTTCTGGCCAATGGCCGTGTGAAATTTCGATTCCAATTTGTGGGGAAAAATATATCTAAAATATTCGCACAATAAATTCATTAAAATTGCTATATTGAAGCTCAAGGTCTAAATTTCGTGACTTTTCAAAGCAGTCGCTGCCTTGCCTGCGGTTCACCATTTTATGCAGGGTAAGGGAGAAATGACTCGAATGGAGAGTCAGTTTCGGAGATGCCACTCCCGCTGATTAAAATATCAGTTAAAAGCTATAATTTACTTTACCTTCATTTTATATATATATTGGCATCTGAATGACTGATTTAATATTTTAATATGTTTTTCAGATTCTAGATGTATATTCTTTTCCTTTTTTCTTTCAGGTTGTTTTCACGTTGAAGTCACAGAATTCCTGTCATTGCAATACCATCTTTACACAGATTCTGAAAGGAATGAATTTCATCACATTCTGTTTTCTATAAAATATTCTATTTCATTTAATATCCTCACACGAGTAAAATTTCTCACCTCGGTAAAAAGAGAAGGATTCATCAAATCTTGCTGCTTGAAAACAAAACAAACATTCTGCCATGGAATTGGTGATTAGGCCATCTCTACAGTACTCAGCTGCCATGACGTTTGCACTGAAAATCCTCAACGACCACATTTTCGAAGTGTTTGAAGAATTAACTCCAGAAACTTATCTCATGAAAACGCCTTTTGATTTCAGTGGCGAACAAGGAAGGTGGATAATAACACAAAAAATAACAAGAAGTTTAACCAATGTCGTCCCCAACTCACTACTAGAGCCAATGAGATATCGCATCTACTTATTGGTTTCAGAAATTCATTTCTGGGTGAGAGATCACTATAGTGTTTTTACACACATTGAAAAAAGATATTTCAGAAATCATTTTAGTTGGGGTCTAGAGGGCAAAATCGGCAGAGTAAAGACAGCAAAGGCACTGATTCAAGACAAAAACCTCGACGTTACTGTTCGCTTCGTCATAGCCTGCATTTACGACATCGAGTATGAGATTCAGCTCCTGTGGTCAATGATGACGGAGCTGCAAAAAGGGGAAATTCTCCATATAGACTCTCGTCCAGCGGTTCAAAGTTGTATGGAACAGTTGAGAATAGAGAAGAAACCCACTTGGGCCCAGTGGATAAGAAAATATTTAAATCCTCTAATAATAAGTAGAAAAGGTAGCTGTGAACCACCGCAGTCGAGCTGCAGTCGAATACCCGTTTTAATGCATGCTGAAGAACAATATCAGCTAGCTTCCTCCTTCGATTTTTTGATAGGGTCTATGGATTTGGATGACTTCAGTTTACCCGTTTACCAAAGGGACGGAGCCGAATTATTGAGTGAGAAACCGAAACCTATACAATTCTGCAAAAGCTATGCTGATTGGTTATTTACAATAGTTTTCAGGTATGCAGCATATCGGTCTGACGTTTTTGAAATTGTCTTGCAAGACATGTTGCGCATGAAAATTCTGTACGGTGTGCATGGTTTTGATTATGCGCAACTTCTTCAGTCCCTGTGGCGTAAGATTCCATCTAATCTTAAGAAACTTATTAAAAAGAGAGAACATTTTCCTCTACTGCATACTGTAATGAATTGCGATTTCTTTTATGAGGTGATTTGAAATGGAGTGATCGCACTCTTTTTACAATAGATATTTTTACATCATAAAAATGCAAAATAGCTTAACATTTGTGATCCTATTTTAGAAAAATATTGTGACAGAAAAGTGTATTTCCAAATCAACTAAATCACCTTTAGAGTCATTAATTACTCCCGACGTTAAGCAGAAGTGGGTGACTCCCATTGATTAAACATTTACGTGTATTACTATCATCCGACTGATACACGATGCAGGAACCGTGTACTACGAGATTTTGACACACGCCAACCGATGGCTTATATCGCTATAGCAATATAAGCCAACAGAAAGGCTCCACGTTGTTTTGGAGGACCTTCTTGTTTGTCTTCAAAAGAAATATGAAGTGCACAAAGTAGAAGTTTGAGGGTAAAGAAAGCTCGCAAAAAGTGAAGATAGCCAATGTACTTTATAGGCAAGATGTTCGTCACTTCAAAAGAAGATGCTCTGTTTCAGTCAATGACGCAGCACAGACTTTGGAATCTGTCGTGAATTTTCTTTTTACTGTAAATTATTGTCTATTATAATTTATTGTACCGTCTTTAGACAACCTGGTACCAGTAGATAGGAAAAGTATCTTTACTGATTTTCCAAATGAGGTCAAAATGTGCAGGGATCTGGTAGTCAAATGAACAGATGTAATTGATGATAAATTCTGAAAGTGCGTGGGAATTCAGGAATTGTTCTAAATTTTTTTTAAATAACTGTCATTGCAAATCGGCACATCATATGAATCTAGGAGAAATTCTAAATAACCATTTCCCCATTAGAAAAGACGGCAAAATCTATATAATTTAAACCTTTGCATATTATGAAACCTCTTTTAGGGTATGTAAATTATGCCTCTGTCATTTTAAACAATGGAATATTTACCATGTATTTCTAATTTTATACAATGATTCAATAGCTAAGCATGATCAGTGACTTCTACACTACATGATTACTCTACAATACCATTACTTTACAGCGGTTCATAACACAATATGTTGACAGATTGCATGCTAACAGATGTCTATTTTTTGATATCAAGTGAAATGATTCCCAAGAGGTCAAAAGAGAAGAAATTCACGAATAAACAAAAGCGAGTAACTGTCGCAGGAGAAAAAAACTGTCATTACTATCCAATTTCCAACAGTGCCGGTTAATGTACAATATATAAATCGATCAGAAATTTCCTGCACTTTGCGAAGAATCAACTTTAAACTGTCCCACTTGAGACGATCATTGGCATCTTCATAAAACAACATATTCAAGCAGCTCAGAGCTTTAATTTTTTCTTCGTTTTCCAGAAAAGCTGATAGCAAAACAGTAACATGCAGTGAAAAAACAAGTTTAAATCAAAATGTTCACGCAGATCTCTTGAAAAAGCGATCTTATATCCTTAACACAATATGTACGGGTGCATATTGTGTAATCGAAATAAACACAGTCTTGTACTGATAACTGCAAGAATTGAGAACTATTATCTGAATATGTGCATATTATGAAGAATTGCGAAGAAAGAGTAAAAAGAGCTCCGAATGATTTTAAAAACAGGAATATGATAAATATGAAAAAAATAGCAATTGCTATAGAATGAAACGGTGTTTGAAAAAATTCAACAAAGCAAACAATATGTACGGGTGCATGTAATGTTAAAAAAAAAACGCATCTTGTAATAAATTATGCTATATGAGGTTATTTTAAGTCAAACAGCCTTGCCTTTAAGCCTTTCTGTTTGCTTTTAGTCTCTCATTGATAGCAATGTAATACATCTGTTGGCCGTATGTCAAAATCTAATTGGAATGAAGTACACGGTCGGTTACTGCTTCGTGTATCAGTTGGATGATAGTAATACACGTAAATGATTAATCCATGAGAGCCGCTCACAACTGCTTATTGTTGGGAGTAATTGATGACTCTAAAAGTAATTTAGTTGATTTCGTAATAGGCGATTCTGTCTCAATATTTGCCTGAAATTTGACAACAAATTTTAAGCTATTTTGAATTTTTCAGATGTAAAAATATCTATCGTAAATACTAAAAAAGTATCTGCCTTGCATTGAAGTCATTGTAAAAATTCAAAATTGCTGAATAAATCCACATTGTCAGAGCAGCGAAGCAATGAAAGTAGAATTTGGTCTTGAAGATGAAATAAGACTGCACATGACACTAATACCTAGTTGCGATCGTAAAAATTCACGAATTGTACCGATGTTTTTGAGAATTGATGCCGATTTTGTAAATTGATTGTGATAACAGCAACCCCCAAAATAATCAAGTTAAAGTGAGAAAATTAATTTCTTATCTCTTTGACGAATGTCATAGAGATTAAACTGAATATTATTTTTACTAAGAAATTAATAAAATTCGAAAGTTTTCCGAAAAAGAATTTCAGAAAAGACTAGCTCTTTTGATTTCGCACTTCATTGGACAGCGATAGGCATTCCTCAACTTCCATTCCATGCAAAAAGTAAAATAAATAAATAAAATGAAAATATTCCACGAGAAAAGTATTCGGAATCATTTTAACAACTGAGGCAGCCATAAGTTATGTTTCATTCTAACTCTTTTTTTTCCCTTACAAGTTTGTAGATTTAATGAAATAGAATCCTAATTTTACCGGTAAGCCTTATAAGAAAACAAAATTTGTTAGTTTTCAAAATTAACATTACAGTTTTTATCAAATTCACCATTAAATTATCAAAAGCTTGATTTTGTTTCAATATATCATAATGCCTTCTGTATGAATCACGTATTGATTTCATTTATTATATAAAAATAAAATCTTTATTTAATTGTTCACTGTGTCATTTTCTTTGATTCACAAAATGGGTTGACGTTATCTTTAATATCTTAGAGATAATTTTCACTTTAACAATTGTTTGTATGATGATTGCGATCTGAAGAAGGGAGGAAAGCAAACATTAGACAATGAAACAGATGTATTTTATTTATTTGTGAAAAAAACACCAATAAACATTTTACCTGTGATTAAGCATTTGATATTTCTTTGGTTGTTTAATATTTTGTATTCTGGCAATCACTGTATTTGGAATAATGGCACAAATTCCAACGAGCACTGAAGTCATTTATTTTGATAATAACTTAAAAATTAAAGTTAATAGAATATTTTTTATTGATTTTTGTCTTAATAAAATATTCAAGAAGTAAAGAAAGGTTTCTAATGAGCTTTGATATGTAGTGTCTGTATTATATAAAACATTTTATTTCAGAATTTTTGGAAGAAAATTATATTTTACTTTCTGTTTGAAAAGCAATAAGTTAATTAATATAAAGGATATTGTCATTCAATTATAAATATACCAATGTTCGAATTCAACGAAGTCCAGATTTTATATTGGTAATTATTAATATTACATCTCCTGGAATGAAAAAAAATCGCTGAAGCATATAATTAAATACTCTTCTGATGACGCTTAATGTGATGTAACGATTACTGAGTATAATTCTCAGAGAGTTTATAAATATGAAAAAAAGCATATTTTTAATTTTGATCGTCTATTTTGAAAACGAACAATTATGTTGTTATATTTCTTTTTACTTGCTTTCAAACAGCATGAGTGATTAAAGGAGTTATTGTTTGTAAAAACTGAATTTTAATGTTATTCAAGAATATAATACTCAATGTAACAATAAACTGAGTTCTATTCGATAAATAATAAAAAGCTAATAATATATGCCCTTCAGAACACAAACCATATAAAACGGAAATAGAAGACCTTAAATACTTTAATGAGATAAATTTCACTCATTTTTCTTCTTCTTTCTTGTGAGATATACAGGTCAAAGTAAATCCTAAAAATGCTAAAATCCTCATAACTGGAGCTTAAAATCAAATGTTGCCTTCTCAAATGATGTTTAACAGAGCAATCAAAGACACAATTTCATCAAGATAACATTTATAATTAGAAACAGCTTTTCATAAAAGAATGAAAATGCAAATCAGGGATTCTTGGGGGAATCTATGATTTATTTCATACTCGGAAAAAGTATTTTAATAAGAATAATTGAATATAATGCGTTAAAACGAGCATTAAAAAATCTTGTGTATTTATGTAACTATAAGAAATCGTGTGTAGCAAATTTTCTAAACATGTTGAAATCAGATGATTCGATGAGTTTTTCAAATGTAAAAGGATGTGCTTTATTACTAAATTAAAAGCAAATTTTGTTAACAAGATTTATTTCAGATTAATTTTTAAAATAAAAAGATTCTTAGATCGGGAAATTTGCTATAATGTTCATATAATTTGCTGTAATGTTCATATAAAAATATTTATTGTAAATCTATTTTCCTAAATTACCGAGCAAAATGTTACAAATTAATGAAGTAGCGATTATAAGAGATCTATTTAGCTCATAAATATTCCTTAATGTCAAATTGCATTGAGTATCGCCGGGGTTTAAACTTTCAAATTTGAAAAGATCCTTACAGAATTTATAGAATAATCTTTGTGCAGTGCACTCCATAATAGGGCTGTGCCAATTTTTGATTTATCGAGGAAAAAAAAATCGATTTTTTGATGTCAGTTTTCGAAAAATGTAGATATATCGAAATCATGATCATGAATAATAATTCCCGATGAATCGCGATACAATAAATCGATATTCACAATTAATTTTCCGATTTTGTTTTGGTTATCGGTGAGTGTTTATTCTTGTTGCTCTTCATTCTTTTTCACCTTCATGCAGAATTTTGTTAATATTTCTATAAATACTGTCATGTTCTAATATATAAAAGTACTTTTTTTCAGCATGTCATTTTGGAATAAACTGCTTTCTATTCCCTAACTGAATGATACCATTACGGATAAACAATTGCTCTTATCTGAAGGTCGTTGACTATCCTTTGTTTAATCACTAAATATTCATCTTCAGAAATAAAAGCAAAAATCATTCATTCAGATTAAATTCCCAATTTTATGCGCAGCTCGCATTTTCACACTTAAGCGTACTCGAATAAAAAAAAAATACTTCCGCTTTCGCTTCGCGGCTCACGATAAATCGCGATACAATAAATCGATATTCACAACCCATTCATGTTTTCTATTTCATTTTGGTTGCTCATTTGGTTTGGATGTTTTTGTCCTTCATACAGAATTTTTGTTAGTATTTCTACAAATACTGTCATATACTAATATATAAAAATACTTGTTTTAAATGCAGATTTTTGCTGGAGATGCACAAATAATTACTCGGTACAGGGACCGACGTCTCGTACGAGTTAGAATTTAGAACTGAATACAGAATAACCTACAGGCATCAACGATACGAAGATGGCAGGCGCTGATTTATTGTTGAGGACTGGATGTCTGGAACACAATGATGAACCATTCCCTGGATGGGAGAACTTATGGTATGTGTCAGGACGACACGTTTGGCTTTCGTTTCATAATTTGCTGCCGGCACTAAAATTTTCTTGCGATCGTCTGGACGACTTCATTTTCGTTTCATCATTTGCATCGGAATTCTTTTTAGTTGGACGCTAATGTGGTGGAATGACGATCATTCTGATCCTTGCATTGGAAGCAAGAGGACGTATGTTTTCGGGAACATTTCTTTAATGATCCCATTTCACACAAAACACGAAAAGACAAGACATTAACGCGCGCACCTCATCTCATTATAATAACAATCGCAATGCACTGTGGGATGTGTGCCTAATCAGGCATCGCAATCTATTGTCCAAAAGAAAAGATAGAGTAATGCAACTGCTACAAAGCTATAAAAGCGAAATAAAACCAATTGAAGTGGTATACTTAAAAGTTTCCCGCCTACTTTCAAATTTATCCTCCACAATTTTTTTTCCCTCTTAAAATTGTGTACATCGGCAAGGCCGTGTATGCCACGAGTGCTCAGATTTCTGTTTTCAGAGTCATATACATGAGAGTTTTGTTCTTTGTAGTAAGTAAGGAAAACTGGTGAACTATAGTTTCGAAATATCGGTCTTTGACTTGAACCTATTGTTTTACTGAATCTAACGTGAGATTATTAAAAAAAATTTTGGCGATTCATCGCTGAGCTGAAATACTAGTATTAGAAAATCGAAAATGTATTTTAGATGCGCTTTTTCAAAACGATTGGAACTAAAATTTGAAATAGAACTGCAATGTTACAGCAATCGCATGATCACATGTCGAATTTCCTTTATTTCAATCATTGCATTTTTGAATTATTAAGTTTGAATGCGTGCAAAAGTTCAGACCGACAGACAGTTAATCATTTCACACATATGGTAGGGAAGTTAATATTAATCTGCACTTCAGATGCTAAAATTACGAATCAATTTTTTTTAACCGACATTTTATGTTTTTTTAACTATCCTTTTTACATGCATTTAAAAGCAGACCAATAGACGATTCAACCCTCGACGGACTTTATTCCAAATTTACTACGAATCTATATTTGAGGGGCTTAATCTATGCCCCAAATTTTGTCTATCTACATTATTTTAGTGTTCTAGTTATTGTGTTCGCTTGCACTCGAACAAACGGGCCTCCTTCCTATCTATTTGTTCGAAATTTGATAGAAATCTACAAATTTGATGTAAAGATCACATTCTGAATTTCATCCATCTAGCTCAAAGCATATTTAAGATATTGTGTTCACATCTAACCATAATCCCAAAAATGCGTTTTTTGGACTGAGGAAGTTATGAAACGTGGACATTCATCAAAATCTGGAGTTCGAATTTCTGAGGGTTTAACTCCAATATTATATAGCTCCTTGTCAAATCAAAAAGAAGTCATCAGAAAAGAAAATCTTGTCTCCTTGCCAAGCAGTTAAGAAGTAACATAAGTTCAAGCGGATAATCCTCGGATCGTCTAAGAACATGTTTAAATTCATCAGGACAACAATTATTCAAAAATCAATGAACACAGATTATTTGTTCAAATTTGAGATAAATGCTTGAACCTCAAAATTTTTTTTTAACATAGAGCAAATAAAATATAAGATGCAGATATTTTAATTTCAATTCTTGATGTTTTTCCGAGTGATATTATCTATTTTAAAATTTCTTTCAAATTCAATAAATTAAGTCAGAATTATTTAACAATTTTTTTTTTCGAACGATGCAATTGTTTATTTTCTTCGATGACTGTCAGATTTTTTTTTTCTTGCGGTTATTAAAAGTGATACTCATTTCAGATAGAGCTAAAACGGTACGAAACATTAAAATTCAGGTTGTGACGGTATATTCAATCATTCACCCACATCACTACTTGTGCTAATGTGTCACTCGCCACTGACGACCTCCCCACCCCCATCTTTTTTTTTTTTTTTTTTTTTTTTTTTTTGTATACTTTCTTATACACGAAGTGAATTTCATACGTAAAGTACTATAATCGTCCGAAAATTCGAACTCGAGATTTTGAAAATTCTTTACGTTTCAGATCTCCCTGAATTCGAAAAACACATTTTTGGCATCGTGTCTCTCAATGAACAAAACAACTCAAAAACGTCCCATGAAGTCTGTGCATTTGGTTGTCCAAAAAAAGGAAGCACGATCAATACAAAACGTAAAGAGCTAGATTGATAAAATTTAGTACACCGATTTAGCCTCTAAATTGTAGATCCATATCAAATTTTGTACAAAATCAGTCAAGGGGGGGGGATTTATCGTCTGTTTGTATTTTCGTATGCATGCAAACATGATAATTCAAAAACCCGAGTTGAGGTTATGAAATCTGATACACAGATTTAGAACTTAAACGATGGATTCTTATTATTTTTTTAGTTAAATATGTGAAAGGGATGATCTCTTCCTGTCTGTACTTTCATATGCATATTCACACGATAATTCAAAAATGCAATAAATTACATGCGTGAAATTTGGCATGTAATCTTGCTGTTAAAATTGTTATTGTGTGTCGAATTTTGTTTTCATTAAGTTGAAAAAAAAAAGACATCCACAATTCAGCCTCGGTTTCTCAAGCGTGACTCTGAAAATAAAAATCTGAGTATTCATTGCATTTACGGCTCATGACGAAACTTCTTTGCGGGTTTATTGTATCTTTAACAGAGAGTATACGAGAAGGTTTCGGGGAGACCCCTCCTGATAATTTAAATATATTATTGGATTGCAATTTTGGCTACGATTATGCTTATATCTCAATCAAAATTATTTGAAATTTATTTATTTAAAGACTTGGATGATATCAAAATGATTTATTTAAATTTTATTAACAAATTTTTATTTATTAACTTCAAATACTCGTACGATTAATACGGATAGGAAAAGATGGCTCAAAATTATTAGGAGGCTGAGGATATGCTCCCACAGGATTTATCTCAATCGGCACTAATAATAAAGAAAAATGTGTGTTTGTTGACACTCTACAGGCCAGACCGTTTGGGCTAGGACTACCGAATTTGGTACATGTATATCTTAGAAATTGCACCTCGGAGCTATTTTTTTTTTTTTTTTTGAATTTCTGGATTAGAATTTTAATTAATCAAAAGCTAAGCTGAATTTTGGTGTTTTTCTGCAATAAGTTCTAAAATTATTATGGAGCAAAACAATTGGCACCCTTTCAAAATTTTAAAAATCGTCTTTCTTACTGTACCAAATTAATAACCGTGAAACTTTTTACTAAATTTTGACAATTTTTAACCAAATTTTCAACAATAGATTCTATAACTACCTTCAATTTTAAATCGAGCTCATAGTTCTACCAACTATTTGATCGCGTAATTTTTTTTTCCGTTGTTGAAAGCTAAGGTAGAGAGATTTTGTTTAATATCTCTATAGTTTACGAGACGGATAAGAATTTGAAATTTATAGGATAGATGAACAACTATTCATGTTTTTAATAGCACTATGATGCCATGGGATCGATATCCATTAGAAAGGAGTACACAATATATAGAAATTAAGCAAGGCAATCAAAATAAGGCGGTTTTATGTCAGACAATTTGTAAGAATCATGGCATTAAATTACATCTAAAAGATTTATCTGAAATCAAATATAACCAATACACCTGGCGAACCAGTTGATTGCCTTTGGCGACTAATCTATGCTAATAATAAAGATGAATGTATGTGTTGTATTGGCGCTCTATATACCAGACCACTTACCTACAGCGACCTAACGTTTCACGTATATACTTTGGAAGGTGGAAATTTACCCTTTGGTGATTTTATTGAAATTTTAATCAACTGAAGAATGCAATTTCATATCGATTTAGATTCTGCTACTCTTTACTCTGATAGTTGTAAGGATAACGATGAAATGTCACTCCATGTTGGCGGAGACATCCTAAGGACCATCACCGGCCATGACACAACCCATCCCGTTATCATTAATGTGTAGCCAACTGCACACTATTTCTGTAATCACCAGGACGGTGGTTCGCGTCACCATTTTTTAGATACCCTGGGTCGAATGTGGAATAAATATACTTTGGAGAATAGAAATGCACTCTCAGAGTTAATTTTTAAAAGTTTCAATTCGCTTGATTTTTAATTCATTAAAAATTAAGCGAATTTTGTCATTTCCACAATATAACTCAAGGAAATATAACTATAGAAAACCTTATGCCTTTTAAAATTCCAAAATGTGTCCTTTTAATGATTTCCTTTGTCCTTGTAACAATTTTTGCGCATTTTTCATCGTTACGACGATATTCAAACAAAATATTTAATTGCATGAATTTATTCCATAGCTGAAAGCTAATTCTATTCATTATACGCCGTTTACATAAAAAAAATTGGGAAAATGGAGTTTACTGGATCATGATTTTAAACGTGCAGATATTTCCTGAATAATTACGTTTTTAATAGACTAATGGTATCATAAGATTCAATCCACAAAAAAGTTCGTGTATCCAATAAATAAAACTTAAATAATTTCGTATTTAAGACTGTTGATATAGCTGAACTTAAATGCAATGGATATTCCGGGTCAATCAGATGGTCATTAAAAGCGGCTAGTATTATTCATAAGATCTCCATTAAGTAAGAACTGAAATCTGTTTCAGCTGCGAAAGAATGATGGCCTTATTAGATAAAAAATATGAAACTCGATAGAAAGACTAATAATTTAAAACTATCATTTTTTAATCATATTTTTTTTCTTGCCTATATCTCATTAGCATAGCAACACAATTCATTTAAATTTCTATGCAATTTCTTTTATAGAAACAGGAGAAACGTATTACATAAATACGAAAATTGAAAGAGAGTTGCCAAAAGTACTAGTTTTTTAGTAACTGTTATTGCGTAAATCGAATTTCAACAAAATTATATAATAGCTGATTTACATTAAAATAAAATCATTTGCAATATATGATTTGATAGTTAAAACCTTCAACTGTTCTTTATTATACATATCAGTAATCAAAAACTTGATTGATTATGTATAGTTTTGACTACGCAAAAAATAACCAAAACTTTAAAAACACGTTCGCTTTTGTTGAAGATAATATATGCTCATGCAACAGTCGCTTCATCTTTATGCAAATGAAAACGTTCTTAAAAGATTCATTTTGGCTAGTATTTTTCTTTCATTAATGAGTTCATAATTATTCATACGGTTGTTTTTTTTTAATATGGAGATCGATATGCTGCAGTGATTGGGAAATTATCCCAATAAATAATGGCGTGAAACATTATAACTGTATAATATCGTTAAATTTGAAAAATTCAAGTGAATTCGTGGTATAAGCGGCAGAAGAAAAAGCTGAAGGCAGTTGAAGGCACATATTTCATGAACATTTTAAATGAAAACTTGATATTTTGTTATCGAACTTAATTTCGAAAATCAAGAAAAATAACAGTTAAAAATCAAATGAATTTTCAGTACCTTTATAAAAATGTATGGCCACTAAAAAGAAAAGTTGTTAATAAAAAATAGTGTAAAAATATCAATTATTTCAAATTGATATTAAATACTCCAAATTAATTTTTTTTTCTTTCATCGATTTTTTTTAAAGAGAAGACATTAAAAGAAAAGAAAATCGAAAAGAAATGCAAAATCGGAAAGGAAACTCTTGCTATGGAACTTGCTTCGAATGCATTGTGTTTATGATTTTTGTTTTCGATGTTTTAGTGGCATTGTTACAGCTTATAATCCTGCAAGACAAAAGGAACGCAACAGCTCGTTTTATTTTGGGCTTCTTAGCAATTACCTTTTACATATCAGATCACAGAAACCAAAAAGAAATGCTCCGAATTGCAAAGAAACTCGATGGAGCAGTTAAAATATTTTCTGATTTTAACTCAAGACGAATGGGATTTTTTTTTCATCGCATTCTTTATTTCCATACTAATAATCACTGTTTATAAAGGAACTGTGAATCACTTAAAAGTTGTCTTAAGAGTAATCATGAGAACGGATTATGAAAAAACAGTTCCATGAACCAGTTTGTAAATCTTCATCATCATTATTTCCTTTTCACTTTCAAATGTGTCGCCTTTCTATTCCATATTACAGCAAACGTGTTTTTTACTGCTTTCGCCATATTTTACTGTTGGATTTGCCTTCATCTTCGAAGTCTTTTCGTTCAACTACTTCACAAGATTGAACTAGAAGTTTCAATACATGATTTTTGGAGATATCTTAACTTTTATAGATATATATCGAAATTAATGAAAGATGTGGAGAATTCTTTTTCGTTTCCAGTCTTTATTATACTTCTTTTTGATATGATTGGACTATTTAGAGCGGGATACAGATTGGCGTTTGACCCCAGCATATCGCAAGAATATGGCTTGTCTTTGTTTTTTTCCGCTGTCTGCCACTTTTTGCTACAAATGATGACAATGATCTCTGCGAGCATAGTGAATGAAAAATCTAAGAATGTTGCGCAGATTTTGCCGGATCGGATCCCGAAGTATGAAAGTAATCTGAAGTTGGAATTTGAAAAAGAGTTCCGGCAGCAAAAATATCTAAGTGTGTGGAACATTTACTTTTTTGATAAGTCACTTATTATAACAAGCATTGGCAGTTTGCTAACGTATGGAATTTTACTTGGTACAATTGGTAGAAGAAGTTGAGCGTACGCAGAAATCCTGGCGAATTTCGTTTAACTCATTCTTGGCCTTTGTAATCAATTGACAATAATAACTAAATCAGATAACGTAATCATTGTTAATATTAACTTAAGAATAATTAATGATTTGACTGTTAATTGGTATCAGAATAAACTTTAATCCCCCAACTGTAATTATCACTTCGATATTCTATATAATTTGAATTGTTGAATAATCGTCATAAAATCTTGAGTGGATACTATTGGAGCTGCTTCTTTAAACCGCGAATGGTACATTTGCATTGCAAATTTTGAAATCTTTGGAAATGGAAAATTTATTGCATAAGAAACACATAAATTCTAATTATAGTTTTAATGAAAATATAAATATATTTTAATATAGGAATTCGAAAAAATCATTTAGTTTCATGTTAGTTTTAGTTAGTTATATTTTATTTTGATATTCGCTAAATGTCCGAAATTAAGCTTTGAAATTTTTTTAATATATTTAATCATAGACGGAAATAATTTAAAATGTAATAACAACCAATTATTCTGAATCTGAACCGAATATAGTTGACAATCTGATATATTAATTTTCAACTTTTCTTAAATTTCTAACCATTCATTCCTTTTTCTTTTTGAAAATTAAAATTTCCTGTTCCCATATTAATTTTCGCAATTTAAAGTATTGTTCCGCTCAAATACTGTACGCTTAAACTTTGCATTGAACTTTCAGTACAATTAAAATTTAAATTGTTCTAATTTGGGCTTTTTCTTCATCACAAATCCTAGTTTGAAATAATTAAATGATATGCTAATGATTATTCTAGCATATACTTTTTTAAGTCTTGTTTAAGATCTAGGTCTAGCTTTAGGGTAAAAAAGTGCACGTCTAAACTATGTCAGCAGTAACGGCTCGTGAACTCAAAATTTAACACTGCTTCAAAAGATAATTCTCAAGGACTGAAATTCATTATCTATCCTGCCTAATGGAAGTATTTTCCCTCTGATTCTTTCAATGCTTTTAATATCCGATGTCTTGTATTTAATCTTATGTAGTGCAGATAATGAAGTATACATTTTGGAATTCTTTTCATCGTCCCATTCGGTCAAAAATATAAAGTTTTGACTTCAAAATTATCTATTAAGATTCATTTACCATGCTTAATGCGTTTTGAAACTAATATATTTATATACACAAGTAATTTCCCCGATTGATGGAAATGGTAAGAAATGGGAAATTTATCTTTAGTTATGGAATAAATATCATACACTAAAATTTATTCATCTAATTTATTGCGATTATGAGTCATTATATTCATAGATGGAAGAATAATTAGATTGGTAGATAATCAATCCTTCAACGGACTTAGTCCGAAATTTGATACAGATTTAGAATTCTGGTAATAAAACCAAACACCGAATTTCATGCATTTAGCTCGCTGATTTTTTGAGTTATCGTACTCATATACATGCCAACAAACGCACAGATATTTTTTTTTAATTTCAATTTTCTGGAAATGTACGGTTTGGGTTTCAGACTGTATACTAAATTTTATATGCACTGCTGGTCATTAAAATTGCAACACTATGAAAGAAAACAAATATAAAAAAGATATTTATTATACGTAAACGGTATGGCATAAAGACAAAACGATTAAATTTATAATCAGTTAGGGAATTTACAGGGGTGCGAAATTAGTAAAAACAGCTACCACCCCTGGCAGCTAAAATAGCGTTTATCCGCTTAGGCACTGAATGGATCTGGGCTTAGATGACAGAAACGGGCAAAACATTCCATGCTACTTCAAGTCTACGCCACATTTCATCAACCGTATTAGCTGGAAAGGTATGACAGGACCGTCTCTCAGTAACTCATGACCAGATGTTTCAGTGGGTGATAGATCTAGCAACCACACAGGCCAGAGCAACAATAGAATGCCCTGTGTATCGAGGAAGGACAGAACATGACGTGCAAAATGTGGTTTTGCATTATCTTGTTGGAACATGGTATTTAGCAGACCTCAAAGATAGGGCACAACCACAGGACGTAAGATGCCAGAAATGTACCGATTTGCATTAAAATTACTGTTGGAAACAAGGATTTAACTGGAACCAGTTTTGACTGAAAACAACTTTCCCTTCCCGCCAACAGAAGTTTATTTACGTCTTCTCGTTTTGGCAGCAAACCAACGAACGCGTTTCTGTATTCTCTTCTAATTTGTAAATATATTCTTAATCACGTAACATGTATTCAAGTAGTTATTAAATAATCTTCTTCTTAAAGATAAATTCTCCGTATCAATGAAGTCATAATCACTGAACCTGACACTCATCAGAAATTTGAGATTTTCAGCTGTAACCAGATGGAGACAACAACATCAATATGTAATCAAAGAGATTCCAGCAAAACAATAAAGGTAAGCGATTTTACTTACCTATTATTTAGAGATTGTTCGTGTTGGAATAATTACCATCGATCCGAACTAGAGATGTTCATGCCGTGTACCCAATGTCTGCGCAAACCATCCTATCAGGTGCAGGACCCCTATGTCGATATCGAATGCAAGCAGGGTACTAGCGATCTCCTCGGAGCCTATACGCTACGCAGAACAAGGACTCGTTTGCAAAGACGACATTGTGCCACTCCTGTATCCAACTTTGTTGTTCGGCGCACCAGAATCGCTGTCTCTCTCTCTGCTGCATTGTCAAGGGAAGTGAAAGTAGTGGTCGCTGTGCTGACAGCCCATGCCGCTGCAAATGCCGTCACAACTTTCGAGCGGATACTGGGCGAGTTGCAAACATGTCCATTTCCTGACTAATGGTCCTTGATGTGATTGTACTGTTTTGAAGGGTCTACCACTCAATATGTCTGTCCTCTCGGGCTTTGAAATCCTGTATGCCGTTCAGTATGACCCTCAGGCAACCCACTGACTCCATTTTTGCATGACAGTGATTGGATTTCGATCAGTGTGACGGGCGATATCACGGAACGATAATCCACACTCTCGATAGGCAACGATCTTGCCTCTATCAAATTCCGACACTTGCTCGTAAGCATTTCTTCTTATTATTCGACACATAGCAAGATATTCCAATCTTAAAAAGCGCTTTCCGAATGAGAAATAAAAAACACAATTTTCTCTTTATGCACTGCTTTAGATGTCGTTTCTCCCCCTCGCATCGTCTAAATGCGCTGAAATACTAATCGTTTGCATATATCGACCTCTTCTTCCTTTCTTGTGATTTTGATGTTCGTCAGATCATTCCTTCCTGGTGTTGCGATTTTAATGGCCAGCAGTGTATCTATTTTGTGGCATTTCTGTATTATCATATTCACAGACGTTTTTCCTTTATTATCAATATTTAGGAAAATCTATAAAGCACGCAGATTCATAAAAATTCTGAAGTCAAAGTTTTAGATGAATACAATTCTCTCTTTTACCGAGAAAACTGAAAATCGCTATTACTTTTACTAGATCAAAAATTTTTAATTCATTATAGATTTTTTTTTTGCACTTTATTGAAATAAATTAGAAGCATTAAATGATTTTTTTCAATTAATTTACATTAAATACTATATCTAAGCGAGTGAATCGCCAAAACAATGTAATGAGGGTATACATAAATCTCTATTCTACCTCCTACTCCATTAAGAAAACAAAAAAAATCTTTCCAAATATATTTATTTTCATCCATTATGTTCTGTAAATGAATGATTATAAGAGAAATAAATGAAAACATTTTAGAACTGAAGGATCTAAACTGGAAATATTTTTCATTAGTATATTTAAATATATATATATTTACCATCAGATATAGTAGTCTCCTAGAAGCTTCCTCGCATAGTCTGTAGTAAATGTACTTGTTATTATTAAACGTAATCCACTGAAGAAAGATCGTTATGAAAGAGCCAATTAAAGTATGATCTTTTTCGACAATTATAATATAATCTATACTTATATAAAGCTCTTACTTCTTATACTTCTTATTAATATAATCTATACTTATGTTAAGGCCAAAGCCCGAAGTACGGCCAGTTCGTGAATTGGCTGGCCAATTCGCGAACTGGCCAAGAGATTTGGCCAAAGTCCGAAATACTTGCAATTAATATTGTATTTTCTACTTTGGCTGGCCATTTCGCGAAGTGGCCGGGAATCCTTGGCCAAAGCCCGATGTGATAATCTATACTTATAAGTAAAGTTCAATGTGTGTATGTTGGCGCTCTACAGTCCAAACCGTTTGACATACAGTTATCAAATTTGGCATATATATACTTTGGAGGTCGGGAATGTGCACCGTGGAGCGATTTTTTTTAAATTTTTAATTAGAATTTTAATTAAAAATTAAGCGTAATTTCGGCGTTTTGTCGCTATAACCAGAAAATATTACAGCACAAAATCGATTTTTGCATCAAATTAAAGCTTTTTTTAATTAAAGCTTAAAATTTAATTTATAAATTATGCTTAGATTAAATTATGCTAAAATTTAATCTGCACGAGCACGTCAAGTTTTAAAAAAATAGCTTTCATCATTGTGTTGCCATCACATTGATAGAAGTTTAAATTAAAAAATAAACTATTATTGCAAATTTAATAAACAAAATTGTAATTTTCGGCAGGTGTCTGTATAAAAAGATATTTTCTGATAAGTAAAAGGAGGAAAAATTTTCTATGAGCTTTGACAATACCGATATTATTAATTCAATAAAACAATTTAACTTAAGGCAAACATAGTTTAATATACTTAGGATAATCATTCTAATCAGTGACCATCAGCTAATTTGGGGCATACATTTGCTAACAAAATGGTCTAAAGGAACTAAATAATTATATTTAATATAACTTTAGTCAATAAATGCTCCGATGAATCAGGAATTTTAAATTTTTACATAGGTCCTCTGCCCTTTGAATCATATTTAACAAAATATTCTTGAAACACCAATATTTTTAATAAAAAAAATCAACCAACTAAATCAATCACTAAAACTGACTGATTTATGAATTTTCAATATCACTCTTCTATAAAAACTGGCAGTTTTAGACTACTTCACCGACTGTCCCAATGAAGATACGCTAATCCTTTGCAGGGTTTCTCGACAGTGATTGGCCTGTGATTATAAAAATATTGATTGTTCTAAAACTGATGCATAAAAACTTCATAAATCGGTGAGATTCATCGCAAAAGATATGGACGTTTATTTATTTATTTAAAAGTTGGTGTCAAAAGTATTTCGCAGAATATGATTCCTTGGGACCAAAGGATTGTGTAAAATTTAAAATTCGTAATTTATTGACTGAAATAAAATATTTTTATTTGCATCGTCCTTTTGAAAGTAAAAAATTAATTTTACGATGAATCAGAGAAATTTTTGTTGAATAATTCTTTAAGATATTATATAAATTATTCTGCAATGCACATATAATTTCACTGCCGAATGACTCTGATTTCAATTTTCATATTTAAAAAAAGACATGGTTAGCTTAAATATAAAAAGCTTTTATATTGATTGCAATTTAACATTTCCACTTTAATTTAAAGTAGAAATTTTATGGATACTGACAGAACATTAGGGAAAGTAGTACAATGAAACAGAACTGTTTAAGGCCTACATAAAAGTACGACTGAATCATATAACTACCTAAATATGAAGCTCAAACATATTTTGCAGAAAAAGTTACTAAGAGAACAAGTTACATTAATTGAAAATTTTAGCGATCATTAATACTGGTGAACCGGCTGGTCGCGAAAAGCGACTAGTGGTAAATAAATATAATGACATTCATATATAAAATATAAATAAGGACATGTTGTATGTGAAATTCGACGGATGGTGCCAACAAAGAAATGTCCTTAAATGATATTAATAACAAAACTATTTGTCCTTCATATTTGTTTTAATTAGCCCTTATTTTTGCTATTTGCCTTTGCAAAAAATTTCATATTTTTTTAAGCAATATTTCGGGAGACAATGTGATGTGGGATCTTTAACATTAGGTTCATGGAGTAGAAAAAGACTAAGGATCACCCTTAAAGGTAATTGAAAACTGAATATTCAATTTGCCTTTGTATTCATACACGATACGCAACGCCTTTGCTCAAGATATAATTCGTTCATTTTGAAGGGCGCAAATCTAAACTTCACGCTATCACGTTGTTACAGTATATACGTTCACTGAATAATTTCTATTATGGCTTTAATATGAGAACAAAATAACAAGAGATCATATTTTTATATATTACAAGCTTATTTTTAACTGAGAGGTGTCACTTATATTTGAACTCGTTTCTGAAACAATTGTACTTAAAAAAAAACAGTAGACAGAAGTACTCATTTTTCAATACTTCATTTTTAACAGGGTGTAAAACAATCTGCTCTTGATTCCTTTCTTCCTACTTTGGCCGATCTTCCCCAGCCATTTCGCGAATTGGCCGGCCAAAGCCCGAAATCAAGAAAAGATCGGACATTGGCCGGTAAGTTTGCAGCAACGTTGGCCAGATAGCGAACTGGCCGATTTCGGGCTTTGGCCGTAACACTTATATAAAGCTCAATGTGTGTGTGTGTGTGTTGGCACTCTACAGGCCAAATCGTTCGACCTACAGCTGCCAAATTTGGCACATGCATACCTTGGAGGTCGGGAATGTCCACCTGGGGTCCCTTTTTTTGAATTTTTAACTAGAATTTTAATTATTCATCAAAAACTAACTTTCCCGCCAAAAAAAGAATTTTTCATTTCCCCCACCGCCAAATGAGTAAGGCTTCATTTTTTTTCCCACGCCAATGAGGTTAGGGTTAAGATTTTTCACGCGATTATTTCAAACGATTATGTTTATTTTCTTTATGTTTGATGCATTTAAAATTAAAAATTGTTAATGAATCTATCTTTTAGAATCTATCTTTTAGATTCATTCTGTGGTACTTTTGAATTAAAATAAAACAGAATAAAGGAAATTAAAAATTTCTAATCTGCATAGCGTTACCCCAACTGGCGTAGAAAAATTCACACATTCGCGTTACCGTAACTGGCGATGAAAATTCACGCATGCGCATTGTGTTCTGATTGTTGACAACTATTTTCAACGGATGCGGACTGATTGAAATTAATTTTAGGTTAGTTGTATGCTTTTGCAATTAAATTGTATTTTGTAATTAAATTGTAATTTATGTTAGTTACATATTTTTTGTATATGCTTATAGTTTTAAGTAGTGTTTTTAACCTGTTTTCGACCGATTATTTTAACCGATTCTGTTTATTTTCTTAGTGTTTGATGCATTTAAAATTAAACATTGTTAATTAATCGATCTGCTCATGATGAATCTGAGAAAATTTTGTTGACAAATTATTGAGATATATTTCATAAATTAAGAAAGATATTCTTTAGCGCTCATAAGGTTTAAATGCTCAATGACTCTGTTTTCAGTAATCATATTATTAAAAAAAATGCTTTGTTTCAGTAAAAAATATGATTATATCAATTGCAGATTAATCATTTCCACTTTAATTTAAAGCATAAATTCTACGGGTGCTAACAGAAAATTAGAGAGATGCATATTACGTTATGACTGAAGGCCTTTATAATATTATGAGTGAATTATATGACTATCAAAATTTGAAGCTTTAAAATATTTTAATGAAGAAGCTATTAAAGTAGGAATTATATAAAATATTTAATTATTAAAATTTTAATGAGCATTAAGATTAGCGAACCGGCTGGTCTCCAAAGGCGGCTAGTACTAAATAAACCAACCGTGCATTTTGGACATCTTTTTCCTGATGGATTGAAACCAAAATTTGATGGAGTATTAAAGTTATAGTCACAAAATCACATACAAAATTTAATTCTTTGCTGGTTTGAGCCACCATGTTGAAATGCTAAATTTATCATGTACAGCCCGACAAGATGGCCAACATTTGAAAAAGAATTGGTTCAAAATTCGAAAAGAATCTAAGCTTTGGACGTTGAATTTGTATAACATATTTTTTTCTGGTTTATGGTTATCATGTTAACTTATATTTAGGTAGACAGATTTCCTCTGAGTGGATTTCATGCAAAATTTGAAAGAAATTTACAGCTCAGAATAGACATCACTTACAAAATTTTATCCCTCTAGCTCAAAGAGTTTTTCTTTTATCGTATTCATAAAAAGACCAGACAGAATTTCGAAAATGTGTTTTTTAGATCTCAGGGAGGTCTGAAATGTGGAGACTCATCAAAATGACTTGCACACTTCTTATTTAACACAAACTCTTGCATATTTCGAATATAAGAAAGTTAGAATAAAGAGAAACAAGAGAGGTAGGGGGGAAAGGAAAAATGAGGTATGCCAGTATGGAATTTTCCCTATTTTTAGGGATAAAATGTTCTCATTGCAACTCAAGGAAGCCATTTTTCCTTAGTTCAGCGGTGCTCCGCGATGTGAAATGAACACAGATACTATTATGCCGTGGAATCATGCAGTATTTGCAACATTGTATGCTTTATATACACTGGCAATGTATAAGAATTGGCTGTTCAAAACTGTGAAATAAAAAAGAACACTCAGTGCTCCCAAAACACAACAAATCTTCATCAGCGCCATAAATAGGAAGCCGTCTGAATGATACAAACGTTTGGGATATTTATTATGCATTATACTTTTAATGCCCAGCAAATTTCACTGAATTTTTTTTACAGACCTGGAGACCATTTCGGTTTATTATGCAGGGCAGTGCATCCGAAGCGTGAAGAAAACCGAATTATAAAATTGGAAATTAGAATATTAAGAAGTGTTATATAAAAAAACGAAACAATGGTGGACTGAAAAACTACCAATAAATATAATCTTTATTATGAAAATATGATAAAATATGTCAACAAAAATTCCTTAAATACAGTCAAATTTCTCTTATCTAGCGATGCTTCGCATAACGATTATTGAAAAGACACTTTGGCGTCAATGCTTGATTGACTTGTATCAGTCTGTGTTGAGCGTTTGTTTGAAGAAAGCCCTTATCATCTGATTAAAGAAGCTTTGGCTTATAGCTTTGTCGAACTCCATTCCAAGGGATCTGAGAAATCCTATGAACTTTCATCGACAAGACTTTGTGTTTAGCCAAGATTATGAGGTTAGTGGTGGATAGCGCCGAAATCTATGAGCTGGTGGAAGAACATAACCAGAATTACCAAAGAGCTTAATCAGCTGCATTCTATTGTGTCACAGCAAAAAGCTGAGGAGGAGATTTGGATAGGGAAGGGGGAAAAAATAGAAGAAACAGAAGCACCTTCCAGTGAAAGAAAGGAAGAGGCTAAAAGCGTGGAAAATTATTGCATTGTATGTTGAGAAATATTACACTGATAAAACCAATAGACCCACTACAAATACTATATCTCATTTTCATCAAATTTTAAAGCATAGCCGAAAATAAATATTTTTGGATATTTCTAGTATGAAAAAGTATGCATTATAAATAATAAATAACATTATTATAAATTTGTTTGAATATTTTCTTTTCGGATTGGAAAGCTTTGCTCTATTTCACATAGAAACCACATGGAAAACAAAAGTTTCACTTAACGAGGTTGGTTGATTGATTTTAATGGCGCAAAAGCCTGGTTAGACTACGATGCGCCAAAGATACGGTAAAAATGGGTGGCAATGATAAAAATTACATAATAAAAGCCGGCGTCCTGGCATAGGGGTAGCGCGTCTTCCCCGTGATCTGGGCGTCCCGGGTTCGAGTCCCGGATTGGGCATGGTTGTTCTTCTGTTGTTCTATCTGTGAGATGTGTGAATGTGCCCTCCTGTAAAAAGGGGTTGTGCAAGCGAATGAGTGATGCGTGAGTAGCAAAGTCGTACTCTTGGCCCTAGTTGGCGCTGCTATAAAAAATAAGAGACGTCCCCCTCAGGCTTAAATTGCTGTCTTCGTAACAGCGGGCTTGTCAGTGGCAAGTGCCATAAGAAACAAACAACAACATAATAAAATTTCAAATATAATCAAATATTTAAAAGCTAAATGTTATACAAAGAATAAAAGTGGCAAATTCTTTGATTAAATTTTAGTATAGGAAAAATAAAATGACAGTGTAAGATGGGAAAATAAATTTGTAAGAAAAACATTCATAAATAAGAATGCCTTTAAAATTAAGATACAAGGGGAAAAAACATGCTAAATGGTGAGTCAATGAAGGAAAAGAAGTTAATGCTATTTTTTTTTTTGTACTTTGTTGGGTAAATTTATTTCAGATTTGGCCTCCGTATATCCTTAGAAGGTGAGGAGGAGTCAATTTGGCTGTCACCAGACGTGTCTTCTATATAGTTCTTCACTCATATTATACATCTAAAGCACTTGAAGCCCTCGTATCTACTCCAGGATCAGATTGTAATATTGAGATGTTTTCTAATGTATTAACTCCAGAACTGTCAAAAAAAAAAAAAAAAAAAGAGGTAGATTTGTTGCCACTTTCTCTATTTGCATTTTTCTTTTTTGCTGTTTTTATCACAAAAGTTTTGTTACCCTTCTTTGTAGCAGAATCGGATAGTTGTAGCGGTAAAGTTTTATAAATATGAAATAGTTTTTCCGGATATTTTTCATTTTTAAACTTGGAATCTTTTTTAAAATTTTTTCCCTATTCTGAACAAGTTGGAAGCTTGTAAAGTAGGAGTGATTTCACTTTATGAAAGAAGATTTTCTGTACTTTTATGGATTGAAGATGCATTTATAAACGCTTCAGCTGATTTGGGACAGATTTCGGACTGTGTGTGAAATTTTTGAAATAGCTGTAAATCAAAAGCTAAGATTATGGGAATGAGTTGGGTACTTTGGTTTCTACAGTATCTTTAGTGGCCGCTACGCATGCCCATCCACTGGTTGGTAGCCGAGCTTTGACCGCCTTTTTGACTTCAGTACAGTCAACCCTCCTATAACGCGGTGAGTGCGTACCGCGTTATATGGAAACCGCGCTATAAGAAACTCAGATTTAACCGTACAAACCAGGCTAATTCGTAGCGCGTTCTATGGAAACCGTCTACCGCGTTCTATGGAAACCGCGCTATAAGAAACTCAGAATTAGTACAAATCACATCATTCGTACCGCGTTATATGGAGACCAATAAATACAAAAGACAAGCGATATAAACTTTCTTTTTAATCCTTTCCTTGTTTCTTTTGTGTTTGACATGATGCAAATCTAGGGTTAATAATTACTTTATTATTATTATATTAGAACAATTGAAGAATATTATTTACAGTATTGTGTAATGTTGTCTAATTATAAACCACAAATTAAGCAGCAAAAAGCTAAACGAATGGACGGTGCAGACAAAATTTTGGAAAGAATGGGTCACCAACGAGATGTACTGTGAAAGAGCTCTGAGACGACTAAAACTGATGCCGTAAACGGCTAAGAGATAAGCTTGAATGTTTATATAAACATATCCAGTTAAAACCATTCATTGGGTGCACGGAAAAAAACTGATGGGACGTTGTTGAACGGAAACCGCGCTGCAAGAGTACCGCGTTATAGGAGGGCTGTCGCAATTTCAGCTCCGCGTTATATGGAAACCGCTTTCTGAGAGTACCGCGTTCTAGAAGGGATGACTGTATACGATATTCCTTTGATCATTTTTTCCTTCACAACTTCACTTAACTGGAGTGCCGCATTATATGTAAAATTCCTGAACGAATAATGCTTGTTAAGCAACATTTCACTGTAATTTAAATTGGAGACATTTATAGGCAGTTAAAAAGACTGCTGAGCATTTTTCACTTCGGAAGGAGTGTAAAAGAAGTGCACCGTATTATTCAACCATATTATCTATGTTATAATAAGTCCAGAAAAAAGCATTTATCATTTCAACACCGCATAGTCCTATTAAAACTGCCGATTTAATCAGCACACAACCATTTTTATTGCCATACCACCGACACGAAAAAACATATATTGTACATACCCATTTTCTTTGCTCTCGAAAGTTCAATCAGCATTGAACGTTCGATCAAATTCGATAAGCATTAAAATAATTAGGAAATGATGGGTGAAATAATCCATCATTAAAAATAATCTTTATCATAAATGTAAAGTAAAATAAATTAATAAGCAATACGTTATAAAATAGAAATAAAGTAATAATTTTAGAAGCATAAAACGCTGACAAATTGTATATATTTGAAATTACATAGAGCCACGTGAAATAAAAAGTAGAAAAAGATAAAGACGATAAACATCCCAACACATATTTCAATCGCATATGACGCGAAATAAATCCGAATAATAAGCGTCTATCAGTCCAACCATACATATATGCCCGTTTCCGAAGTGTTTCGAAAGTACTGTCTCCAAATCCAATCGCGAGATATTAATGCACTAATTCTCGATGGCATGAATATTTGATCACAATCAAAAGTTCGATCAATATCGAAAATTCGATGACGAACTATCGAAAATTCGATAAATACTGAAATTTCGATAAGTCTTGAAAGTTTGATCAAACTTGATCATCGAACGTTTCATCAAGATTGACGAAAATCAAAATTTAGATAGTGATTAAATTACAGATGAATCACTCTGCCACTAAAATTAATCTTTATCATAAGTATGAAACATAATTTAATGACCGTTATGGTATAAACAGTATTTTTCAGTTCAAAACAATATTTTTAGAGGTAAAAAGTTTATAAAAAACGAAAGTATTTTTGAAAATTTAAAAGCACATACTATTGTCACGTAGAATTAAAGTAAAGAACTCAATGGCACACAAGAGGTAAAGCTAAACTAATTTATTAACTGGACTCTGAACTCAGAACCCAGTAACTGACTAATCTTCTGCTTTTATACTAGCAGAGAAAGTTCCAGAATACTCTTCTGGAGACAGTAAGAAAAGTCCTGAACACTTGTCTGGTAAACTAAAGAAATGTCCAGTATCTTCTGGAACATGAAATAAAGGAAAACATAAAATCAAGTATTTATATATACTATTAATAGCATTGTCTCTAGCGGGATTCGAACCCAGGCCTCTTGATCATGAGACCAGTGCCATGACCATTCGGCCATGGAGATTCGACAATCTTTCTTCAATGCGGCACTATTAAAAAAGAAAATTTGAAGCATTTAAAGTTAATTTCAAATGTCAGAGTTAATTTTTTTTAAAAATGAAAATTTTGAAATTTCGTTATGTATTAAAAGTTTGATCAGAAATAAAAATTTATAAAATACGGAGTAAACTTGCAACTTCAATTTTTCAGAATTTTATACTTTAATAACATTTTCAATTTTTGTCGCCATCATGGTTTCATCATTGTTAATCAATGACTGAAAAGTTTCGTAAATTATCTCAAACAAGAATTCTTATAACACGTGAGCGTTATTAATAATAAATACTTAAAAAACGAATAATGACGAGAATTTAGAGTATATATCCATAGCATAAAAAAAGAGAAATGAAATTTATTTATATGTTTTAATCATAATAAATACAATTATATGCATAAAATTTTAATTTTTTTTTTCAATGAACAAGAAATACTATAATCAGAAACAATTTTTATCGACTCAAATAATATTACAAACCTAAAATTAAACATGAATTTCGTATAAATATCAGCTTTAAATACTCGATATAAAGTGGACAGAGCTTTACGAAAAGGAACCAACCATCAATTTATAGAAATTTGTTTCATTAGTGAGAAATATGCGTTGGCGTAGTGTGCCAAATGAGGCTATTTCGTTACACAATACATAAAATGCAATAATTATATTTGAATAAAGAATATATATATTAATTTTTGGCCATGTTTCTTTTGTTTTATTTTCATTTCGAAACACAATTTCGAGTTGGTTCCTTACAGAATAATTAAATCAAAAGGGATTTCTATAGAGCTATACAAAAATAGACTATTCAATTGTAAACATTTGTGAAATGTACTAATTATAAAAGTTGGATTAAGTATCTGCTAAACATCTAATATTGAAATCATTTTTGAGCATTGACTCACTGGATAGCGTGGATTCATCGCGGGACATAATATAGATTAATCGATTTATTTTCATAAGCGAGTATGAAAAAAAAAAAAAGAAAATCGACATTTCTGGAATATCAATTCTTTTTTCGATATAGAAAACCGGCACAGCCCTTGGAGCAACTACATCTGCATGTAGCACATTAAGCATATTCCTAAGCCTGTTTAAGCAATATTTCTTTCTTAATATTTTTGATTGAATTACTTCCCAAAGACGCATTTTCATATAAAATTTTATTTAAAAAAAGTCTAGTTACAATAGATTTCACGGATATTTCCTTAATCAAACCATTCCAAAATTTTTTCCACTTAAAAACAATTCATATTTAATAAGGGATAAAAATTCTCCTTGCTATTGGAAAGGAGTCGTTAAATTTAACAACTGGCTGAAATTGCTCGGAAAAGTAGTAGAAGGCTCCGATGTTGGTATCGGATCCTCGGGATTATAAATTGCCATCAGAGTGACGGTTGTAACAAATCCAATGAGGAACAGGAAAAAGTGTATATAACATCCTATTCCACCCGCTCCAGCACTTTGGCAACATGCAAAGCAACTTCCAGCCTCGACGTCGCCGATTCCACTCTGGCAACAGGCAGCACACGATTCAGCCCTGACACCGTTGCACGTGAAGCCGAGGCAACACAAGCACAGGTAAGGAAAGATCACAGCTCCTATGCCACCACCCACACCAGCACCAATTATCTCTGGAAAAAAAAGCAAAAACTCTTGGTTTCTGAAGCAGGTTTGCGAAAGATGAAAGTCAGTAGATATCATTTTCTGACATAAAGAATGCAATGATGTGAAATCGTTTGAGAGGCATGTGGATGAATTTTATAGAATAGGCATTTGGAAGTAAACACTTACCCCATACAGTGTACATTTCGTTTACTACAAAACTTGAATCCGAAATGAATGATTCTGAAAAAAAAAAAAAAAAAGATATGTCACAGTGTATATAATAATTACAAAAAATGCAGTGGTACAACACTTTTAACATGCCATAGATTCTTCAGCATTGGTTATTGGTCAGTAAGCTCGTAGTATACATATATAGGTAAGTAAATCTATGGTGTGATAATTAAGGCAAAGTGGCTACTACGTATTCAGTTGAGAGAAAAGCCAAAAGATTAAACAACAGCAAGTTTATTAATAAAACTTTAAAAATTCACCTTAATATTTAAATTTAAAAAAAACAAACCAAGAAAGCTTTAGAAGATTGGCGCTGAGGAGGGTCATTAAATGTAGGCGCGAACTTTTATAACAAAAAAAAAAGTGGTGTTACCACTAGCTAAACAACCTCGAAACAATAAAAAAGACAGCCACCATTTGGCACCACAAGCTTAAATAAGAATCGCGGTGACCTGGTGGTAAAGTCTCGGCTTCAGAACCCGATTCGAACCCGATTCCACCGAAGAACCGTCGTGTAAGCGGATCTGGTGCACGTTCAACGAACTGCCCAAACGTCCTCCCACTGATGTGGCGTGGTAAGGAAAGAGGGTGCTAGCTCAAATGTCGCCCTCGTCATCTGACCGTGGTTCAAAATTACGAGGTCCATCCCATAATAGCACTCGTGTTGCTTTAAAAGGGACGTTAATATAACTAAACTATACAAGCCTAAAAAATGTCAGTACTGATTTTATTTTATAAACTAGAAGCATATTTAATCACAAATTTAGATATCATAAAAGTTTATATATATATATATATATATATATATATATATATATATATATATATATATATATATATATATTGTTACGAATCTGTAATGCTGCTTCCCAGTATAGTTGGTTCCATCATCAGAAAGAATGTTTTACAGTAATCTGTATTGGACGGAGTCTGGGTGTCGCGTCGAAGGTCCCAGAGCTTGGTTACAATCTTGGCGACTTTGGCGCCAAAATAGATTATACCCGAAACATCGAGAATTTTCCCAATGCGTCCATTAAGAACCGAGATACGCCTCCAACGTCCCTGATTGGTTGAGAGACTCCTAGCCCCGTCTCCGGAGACCTATAAAAGGAGGCGGTCTGCAGCTGCCGTATTGAGAGTAGTCGGAATCGACGGTGAAGAACTGGTCTTCCAGGGATTAGCGAAGCAGCGACGGAGTCAAGCTAGTGCTGAACTAAGCTGTGCACTACTGTCTGCAGTAGAGTCTTGTTGTGTGCTGCTGTTTGCACGTCTCGCGGCTGAAGATAATTGTCTTCTCTGTGCGTAACAATATATATAGATATATAATTAGGTTAATATAAACAAAAAAATCAAAAATTCGGAATGTTTTGATGAGTATAAGTTTTTTATACTGAATAAATCATCCCCCCTTTAATGCCGATGATTAATTATTTCAAAAGGGCACCAACTTGCAAAATCAAAACATTTTTTATGACAGAACAGGTATTTTTTTTCAATCACTCTATAAAGCGTAATATTAAAGAATATTAGAGGCTGTATTAAATTTCTTAAATGCAGAGCTGGCCTTCTCTATGAAGAAGCCCGGGTGCAAAAAGCCATTTGGAGCCCTAAATTTTTTGCAAAGTAAAGAAAAAAAAAACAAAAAACAAATATGAACAAATATTATTATTGCATGTTTATTTAATGCGTGATTTTGTTTTCTCCACTAATTGCTTCAGGAAAATTACAATTTTTTGCAATTTCATTTAGATGCTTAGTATAACGAGCGCATTTAAGCGTTATGGACACATACTGGACCGAAGAGGATTCTTTATTAATTTTAATTTACTGAAAGAGCGCTCAGCATTTATGATAGTAACTGGCAATATAAGAAAACTTTTTACCACAGTTAATACATTTATAATTATTAATTAGTATATATTGCAATATGTGTTCAGCGTTATTTACATCCCTTTTATTCAAAATCAAATCCCGTCGAAAAACAACTATTTGGATTAAATTTTCATCTTCATAGTTATTATAAATGTTAACAAGTTTTGGGTATATTTTTCTAAAGTTTTTATATCAGTAACGAATTTGAAATACTTCAATCTATAGAATAACAATATCAGTTGCAGAGTTAAAAGAAAAATAGCATTCAAATTCCTCAAACGGGTTTGGTATAATTTTATAATTTCATCTTCTGCTGTTTCGAAATATAATTTCTCTCACTCTCTCTCTCTCTTTTTTCCGAATTCGTTTTTCAGGAAAATGTTCTGAAAGATTCAAATTACATGCTATCGTGTTTGCTTCGATAAAAGTGAGTTAAATTTTGTTCCTAAATTTTGGATTTCAGTTTTAATTTTATTGATCAAATTAAAAGCCCAGAACAAATTAAAAGAGAACAATTGTTTTCTTTTGAAATAGTTTATTAATAGTGCTAATTTCTGACAGTATTGTATGTTTCACAGCATGGTTGTATACTACTAAACATAAAATACCTTTTCTTCAATTGAATCAGTTAGAATTTTAGTTTCAGATACCGCCATTATTTGCATCAATAAATTCTTCTAGGGTGACAAGTTTGTTTAAACTGTATATAAACTGCTTTAACCGTATCTATTTTAGCTTCACAACGAGTGTCGCATAATGATTTAAGAGTAACGTTTAAACGCTTTTGTAGAATTTCTGAACCTTTTTGTAGATACAGAAAATAAACGATATAAACTTTGAAATATCCAAACAAAATTATAGTACATACTGCTGGAAGCGGTGCCATAATAAATTAAAAGAGTGTCATAGACAAGGCACATAAATTGCATGAGGGTTTAGAGCAATTATTCTAGAGTCTTGAAACCCAGAGGGATATTTCCTTGGCATGAACATGATTAGATCTAACAATATTAAACATTTTATAGTATGAATTATCAAGGTAATGTATGCAATTTAATCTCGTAGGTGAGGTAAGTGATGGTATTTTATGTTTATAATATGTTACACACTTACACTAAATTATAATACATCTGTAAAATTCTTATATTTACAAACCCATCGATTGTTCCATTTAAATTTCTTTCTCTATTCTTTTCATAACGCTATTACTGTTCAGAGCATTATTTGGGTTCTTGATCATGCAGGGGGCTCCTTCAATCGCAGGCCCCTAAGCTCTGCATCCGCCGCACCCCCACCCCTGTTGGCCGGCCCTGCCTACGTTAGCTAATAAGGTCTTATTATTTTCTGAAATAAATAAACACACTTTTTATGGAAATCACACATGAAAGATCAAAATTTACAAGCAAAGACCTGCCATTTCGGCAATTATTTATTTTTCGTCAGCTATTATAACTCTGTACTTCTTGATTTATTTGAAGTTCAAAATAGTTTTCATTGAATGAATCGAAAAAGGCGTCTTCTTTTTAAACAATATTTTGAAACTCTGAATGGAAGCGTTTCAATATTTAGCAAATAATAATTCTCTAATATTTATTATTTGCTAAATCTTGAAAATCAAAACTTCTATTAGAGATTAACTATATTTCTCCGTCATTTCTTGCTAATAAGATGAAATTCTTGCACGGGAAAAAATATTTTGGGTCCTTGCAGTCAATTGGCTAAAATGAATCAAGAAATCCTTTACAAATACCTTTACAATTATCCTTTACAAATATATGCATTTACAATGTAATTATTAACAAGGAACAATAAAGGGGAAAAAATTATACCATGTTACATTGCTGTTAATCATTAAGCTTCGAGTGCATTCTGTTTGATTATATGTGGACCGATTAAATATCTATTTCTTTATATTGTCACATAGAAATAATAATCAAATTATCATGCATTTTTCATGCAAATCTATCGTTATTGCATATCCAGTTGACAATCTGACGCCCAGAAATGTGCATGCACATGCTTTTACACATGCTGGGGAATAATTAGCTAAATACACATTTCTGTTACACCATCGTGTATCATGTGACCAACCGAAATACTGACGCCAAAAAAATGTTCTGCATATATTCTTATATAAGGAGAAAAATCATCAGATAGGAAGTTTTATTTCTTTATGAGGCCACATTGGAATAGTTAAATGGAATTGGAAATATAGTTGGAATAGTTAATAGGAATTGGAAATACATGACATCAAGTTATCATGCATTTGTCATGTAACCCTATCGTTATCGCATGGCCAGTTGACAATCTGAAGCCAAGAAATATGCATGCATATGCTTTTACAATGGTGGAAAGTAATTGGCTAAATACAAACTTCTGTTACACCATCGTGTATCATATGATCAAACGAAATACTGACACACACACACACACAAAAATGTGCCTGCATAAACAGCCAAATACTTGCAAACAAGGCAAGTGGTTTTTAGAAAAGTACTTAAAGATCAGATGATTAGAATATGAAATGTGTGTGTGTTAGAAGTGTGTGAAATTTATTATACACCCATATCTTTGACTAATGAATATCCGCATAGACTTCAAAAACAAATTTTGTATTTCAAAATGAAACGGGATTTCAAGACATATATTTGTTTTGACAATGTGTACATTAAAAAATATATTATACATTTTTCACATTAATTATGAATACTTAAGCAGAAAGAATGTATAGTAATTTATGTTTCATAAACAACTTTTAAATTCCATTTAAAATATAAAAATTGCCAAAAAAAATCTGATTGCAGCCTATCAATTTAAAGAAAACTTCTTTGTGTCGTGGAAAATCAACAATTAGATTAATTATAATAAAAACAAAACGCAAATCCATAAAATAGAAACAGCTGAACAGCTTCATTTCAAATGAAACTGTTCAGATTTTATATAGTAAAATTTATGTTTGAATATGAGAGACAATAAATATATTTTTGAAGATGAATTTAAATATTAATGAATAAATTTAATTCAAATAATAAACATTTATTTGTAATTCAAATAAGTTATGACGCAATGTATCTTTACTTATAATAAAGATGAAAGTGTGTGTGTGTGTGTGTGTGTGCTGACTCTCTACAGACTAGACCCTTTGACTTAGAGCTACCAAATTTGGCATATATATACTTTGAAGGGTGGGAATGTGCGTTTTTCTGTGATAGAATCCGAAAATATTACAGTACAAAAACTATTTTGAAATCCTTTTAAAATTCAAACATCATCTTTTAAATAGTATTAATCATTTAATGTGCAAATTAAGTTTCCATTTTAATTAAATTTTTCAAAAAATATTTAAGCATACTTCCTGAAAGATTATTTCACACGTAATAAAAACAAAATAGAATCTGCACGAGCATGTTAAGCATCAGGGGAGAATGTTAGCTCTTATCAATGTATTACCATATCGTTGATAAAAGATCACATTTAAAGAATAAGGTAGCATTTGTTGCGAACATACATAGATTTATGTATGTTGTTGTTTCTAATGGCACTTTCCAAGGACAAGCCCGCTGCTGCGAAGACAGCGATTTAAGCCGAAGGGGGAGCATCTCTTGTTTTTATAATAGCGCCAACTAGGGCCAAGAGTACGACTTTGCTACTCACGCATCACTCATTCGCTTGCACAACCCTTTTTTACAGGAGGGCACATTCACACATCTCACAGATAGAACAACGGAAGAACAACCATGTCCAAACCGGGACTCGAACCCGGGACGCCCAGATGACGGGGAAGACGCGCTGCCCATATACCAGGACGCCGACAGATTTATATATTATACTAACTATAATAATATTATATTATATTCAGTGGTGGATTATGACAACATGAGGCCACAGGCGCTAAATTATTTTGAGGCCCCCTTCGAGGTAAATTCTATTTATAACAAGAATGTAATAAGAATTAAACTTATTTTAGATTTTAGTTTTAACTGTGCACTTACTTTTTAGTAATTTCTACATTATATGCATATAATGAAAGAAGTTGCACATTTTTTATAAAAAAATTTAATATAAAAGGATAAAATGATAGCTCTATTCAGTAACTATTAGGAGAAAATATTTTTATTTACATGCCTTCCAAACATTGAATTGGTATAAATAGTGTCAACATCCTTTGACGGAAGGATTGAGCGGCCTTTTCTATAACAATTCAGATTATATATATACAGTACACTCCCGATTATCCGCGGAATTGGGTGGCGCGGCCGCCGCGGATAACAAAAATCGCGGATAATCCGAAAAAAGCTAAAAACGGGTATAGCAAAAAGAAAAGTCATTCCAACTTTGATAAATCGTTTTATGTACAATAAAACGTAAAATAAACAGCAGGAAATGTTTAACTAACGCTTAATATTTTAGTATATCACTCAAAACTAACCTAAAATGCATTTTGTTAATGAAAACAGAAAAGTGCTTTGTATATTACGAGAGGCGTCAAGGATGCACAGAAAAATTAATACATATGTACTGTTTTAATACTGTGATGTATTATGTAATTACAAAAGCATAACTGTAAAACTGCCCCTTTTTGAAAAAATCAGTCAAAAAAAATCTTTGTGCGGCAAGCGAGGATAATATATATATATATATATATATATATATATATATATATATATATATATATATATATATATATATATATATATATATATATATATATATATATATATATATATATCTTTTTCTTCCAAGGTTTTTTGAAAATAATACTTAGAGAAATTTTAAAATATTTCTTAAAAATATTATCTATTTGAAGGAAAACTGCTTATTTAAATATTTTTCTTCTATTTGATGTTCCGGAAATTGCAGTTGCACCTTGTAAATTTTTAGTAAAAATGCATATTAAAAATAATTAAACTACTAGAACAAGTTAAAAAAAATACTTATTTTAAATATATTATTAAATTTATTTTTGCTAAAAATAAAATTATTTAATACCTTAAATTATTTATCTAAATATTATTGAGTAACTTAAATATTTTTCAATAAAAGAGTTTTTAAACAAAAAAAAGTGTTAAAATAAATTGAAATAAAAGAAATATTTCATTTCCCGATACTGACTCATTAAGAAACAAAATTTTAAAAAATGACGCAATTTCATGAAGATCCACGGGTGGAGCAATATTGAAATACTGTAATCATTACTTTAAAATTTGATTAATCTGTTACATATTTATGTAAAACCATACAGCTATAAATTCATGAAGATTAAAAAAAATAGAATGTTTTGAATAAACTAGCGGTATAATTACCAGAGGAAAACTAATAAAAAGCATTAACGTGTCATTTTGGTGATAGTTTTAACACCGAAAAATTTGTAAGTTATAGTTATTAATCTAACAAATAGCAAACATTTCAAGACTTAAAATTTAAGATAAGCTAATAAAGCTTTCACTTATGAAGTTTTAAATGATATAATTGCAAAATACAACATTTCATGTCAATGTAAGTTGTTTATTGTCATATTAGCAATCTGTTCTGCTCAGGTTATTAAATTTATATCTAAAATAATCGTTTTAAAAGATTCACGGAAGTTAACTAATTAAAAAGAGAAAAAGTTAACATGTATCAAATGTGCGATTAATGAATAAATATTTCACCGATTTGTACCCAAATCGCAAATATTGTTTTAATGATCGTGCGGGAAAGAGTAAAATCATGTTACTTTCGATAGTTAAAATTGTTATATTAGACAAGAAATTATCACAACATATATTTTTATAACTGTTTCGATATCCAATTCAAACTGAATTGATATTCAGAATGAAAATGTTCACCTTATTGAAATGCATCGAATACACTTTTCTACTTTATCATGAACTTTTATTATTAATTTATGTTTTCAGATCTTTCTTAGAAATAGTTTTTAAAAGAAAATAATTAATACAGTAAATCTGTGTAAAATAATAAGACTCCTTACCTCTTTCAAAGCAGTTTCAGTTTTAGCTATTTTGCAATGATTCGTATCGCCTTTGTATCGTTTAAATTTTTCTTCTTAATCTTTGTTCGTAGTCTTTACATTTTTGCTCGTAATCTTTGTTCCTAAATCTTTGTTTGTATTCTTTGAATATTTGTTCTTAATCTTTCTTCGTCTTGAACCGTTGGCAAAGGTTAGAGATATTTGTCAAATGGGAATTGAAGGGGCGGAGCGATACAAAGACACCTCATTCCCTCGGACATAAAGGGATCTTCCATATTGTGATGCAAAAATATATTTTGCACAATATATATACGTTCAGTATGGCAGGAAATTTTTAATCAACCAGCACTTAATAAATTACATTCGATTAAGCCATCCATTTCAGCTTGTTTCTAGAAAAATTCAATTGGGTGAATTCGAATAGTTATATATTCCTTATTTATCATGGAAGTTTATTGTTTTTTAAATAAGAAGTATTAAATGTTTTCTTTTATTTAAAAAATATTAAATTAATAAGAAAATGGCAAGTCACAAAATTAAAATTATCATTTCATTTGTTATTATTTTTTTGTTATCAAATACGTTCAATTTTTAAAAAAATAACACCTATAGAAAACTATAGAATGAATTTTCTTTAAATCATTAAAAAATGGCACTAAATAAATATTTATGATAGCTGAGAAAAACTATATTTTTAATTCTAAAAAAACGGCATTTGTTTGTCTCGGTACTTGAGAAATGTGTATAGAAGTTGGCATCTTCAAAAATTCAGCAAAAAGAAAATCTCGCGAGAATAAAATACTTTAATGGAAATACGAAAATGCACAGAAGTTTCTACAAAACAATTAACCTCACCCTTGACCTAAGGTCAAGAGTGAGGTTACTATCACACTTTTTTGTTGACGCAGGGAATGGTACTGACATTTCTTGTACAAGGGAGCTCTTTTTTTTTTTTTCTTCTCTTTTCCTTTATCTTATGTTAGCTGAGAATTATTGACTTATGAGTCCGTTAGCCAACGAAAGGAAAATTGTATCTCACGGATCTGCAAACAAATTTGAAATCAATCATCAGAGAAATTTTCTGAAGTTTGACAGAAAATTCATTTTAATTATAATGTATTTTAGTGCACTATCCTTGTAAATCAAATAAATAAAACACAGTTCCTCATTTTCTCCCGAAAAAAAAAGAAAAAAAATAAAGCATTTAGATCGTCACTCGTTCTCGTATGACATATCTCCCTCAGTTAATAAGAATATTGAAATCATATGATTTCTCTAATCATATTGCAATTTATTTGGAACAAATGATTTTAATCTCTCTTTTTTTTCAAGATTTTATAATTTTGTTTATCTTAGAAATTTCTTGAATATCATTACTTTCGCAATTAATTATTTTTAACTTTTCCATTCATAGTTATTTCCACCTATGTTTGGTTGACTCTTCTCCATTTCATTCCATTTGGTTCACTCTTTTCTTTCCCATTTAGTTTCTTTTTTTTAATTTCCTTTTCTTCTTTTTTTCTGAGTAAAAGGAGGAAAAATTCTGAACAAATCTGCAATGAAAAAAATTGATGCCGATGCAGCACTACGATATAGATTTTGAGCCCCCCACCCCTAGATCTCAAGTCACGAGGCGACCACCTCCAACGCCTGTGCGGAAATCCGCCACTGATTATATTATATGTATAATAATATAACTGACTGTATAATGTATTATACTAACTGTTAATATTAATAACTGTAATTTCTAAACAGTTAGTATTAGGCATATATATAATAAAAAAATTGGTTTAAGTGAAGTAAAGAACATTATTTTATGCAGTTTGAGTCAAATGTTCTAATGAATTAAGAATCTTATGTTTTCATACAGACTTTCGGTACTATGAGTCACATTTAATAAAATATTCCTGAGACATAAGCATTTTATGCGAAAAGAAAGTTCTATTCTACTGAGACTAAAACTGACAGAGTAATGAAAATTTGAATATTATTATCTTGTAAAACGAGGGTTTGAGACCAAACCAATGAGCTCAATCTAATGCTCAAAGAAGATACGCCAATCAGCGCCAGGAGCTTTCCCAAGAGTGATTAGCCTAAAATTACGAAATTGTTGGTTATTCTAAAATAGCGATATTCATGACACGGATATGTTTAGCAGCAAAAAATAGAAACTTTTCTTTTTCTTATTTAAAAACTGGAGTACCAATAGTATTTCATTGAATATGATTCCTTGGAACCAAAAGACTCTATAAAATTTATACTTGGGAATTTTTCAAAAGTTTATTTATTGACTGTCATTTCCTTTATTATATATTATTGTTATTTACTTTATTTAAATCCTTTTGAAAGTAAAACTAAAAATTGTATCTTATGATAAATCAGAGAAATTTTTATTGAATAATTATTTGAAATTTTATACGAATTATAAAACAGGACATATTGCATAATTAATAGTACGGCGTTATTCTTTTTTAATAGCATGAGTCATATGACTATCTAAATTTGAACCCTAAAAATATTTTTCCAAAGAAGATTTTAAGAGTTCAAATTACATAAAATATTGAACTGAAAATTTTAACGAACATTAATCCCATCGAACCAGCTGGTTGCTAAAGGCGGCTAGTATAGAAATAAATTGAAAATCTGGGATTAAAATTATGTTTAGAAATATAGGCGAATTGGTACTAAAATGATAATAATCACAAAACATTTTGAAGTTCCATATACAATTTTTAGTAATCATAATTTAGCCTAAATTTAATTTTTACCGCATTTAACTGAAATAAATATACAATGCAATTTTTTAATGGTAAATTATAAAATCAAAAAATCTATTTTCTCTCAAAGGTTTAAAAGGACCATAAAGTAAAAAAATAAAAAGATCTTCACCTGAAATCCAAAACATAGCTGCTTGTAAATGTTTTAGGCTTGATCGATCTGCCTTTATATTATCCTTTTTCTATATATTGCCTTAATTATAGCGACTGTAAAGGTAACACAAAAAAAATCATGTCACCATAAAGCATATATGTTTAAAATAGGAAACTAAAATAATCAAAAGAATTACTTTAAAATATTTTTTTATAATTTATAGAATTGGGAACATAATTGAAAAAGTTTTAAGAGTATATCAGAAATAATTTTTTTTTTTATTTGCAAAACACAAAACAAAGATGGAAGCGATTTTTATTTGCAAAACGCAAAACACAAAGGAAGTTAATGACAGAAAACCCAAAAATTTCATTTAATTTTTAATTAAAAAAGCTTTAATTTTGTCTGACTTTAGCACTTTAAATAACTAATTTAGCATTTAATACATCTAATTCTAACAGTATGATCTGCAGAGCATATTAAACGATTAGTGCATAGTACATATCGCATAACAGATCATATAACTTACAGATTGTGTATAACCTATGAATATCATGGAGATGAAATTAGATAAAATACCCCGGATTCCAATAGTTTTAAGAAATGTACAAAATTCTTTATTTTGTCTTTTGAATTTTACTCTTTTGTTGAATTTCTTTCTTTTATTAGTTATTTATAATAAATTATAAAATTCGTGCAAATTTCTTAAAGGAAGATTATGATTCAATACATGGAGCTATATGAAAATACATTTTCAAGCCAAAATACAGAATGCTAATGACATTAATAACAGACTTTGTGTGTGTTTGTGATTTTTTTTTCTAAATCGTTTTCTGTAAAATTAAATTAATTATCTTCTGGTTATTTTGTTAAAAAGAACTAGAGCAGGTGCAGAGATTCTATCCATATAAATTTCATAATTTGCAAGCATAAGAACAGGAAAATGCTGGAGAAATGACTGGTAAAATAGTGAAATGCATTCATATCTCCCATAGAGCTCATGTATAGCACAATTATTGGCAGCATTTGAACAACAGGTAGAAACTGGAGGTACGTGAACTCTATACAACTTACATCAACATGCTTATATTAATCCTAAAGCTAAGAACACGATTTGATTTATTTGATATAAATTGAATGTATGGTCATATTTGTATTGCCAAGAAGCAAAACGTGTCCACTATCGAACTACACCCAATAAATAATCTTGCAAATATTTCAAAAGTTTCAATTTATATTATTCTGATGATTATAAAACAAATAAACAACATTTACGATCAGTGATTTAATTGCTATTTCACTGATTCATAACACTATTCTTCTATACAATTAATACAAAAACAGATTTAGTAATCGTAAGATAAGATTCATCGGAATTTCCATAAGTCGTCAGTTCCCTTTTCCAATACTCCCGATTAAAATTCCATATGTTAGCAAAGTTCCAAAGCTTGTAATTACGAATGACCTGTCAAAAAAATAAATGTTCCACAAGCTTAAATATTTTTGTTGCCGAAATACTTTTTTGAATTCAGTCTTCAAATTTTTTTCATGTTTTGGGATCCAACAAGGCAAAATGTGTACGAAATGCTTGGCCTTTTCGTTTGCAATACAGGCTGGGATCATTATCAAGATCTGTAGTAAGAAGCAAAGAATCGAAGAAATCAGCAAGGTTATGAAATACTCTTGAGATATATCGCAGTCAAATGCCAATCTGTATCCCGCTCTGAATAATCCAATCATGCTATAAAGCAGCGCAAGAAAAAGATCAAACGAAAAGGAATTCTCCACTTCACTCATTGTTTCACAAACATATCTATAAAAGTGAAGATATTTCCAAAAATTTGGTACTGGAACATCTGTCTTAATCTGGCGAAGCAAATGTGTGAAAATATTTCTTAGCAATATGCAAATCAAACAATAAGATATTCCAAAGACGGCCAGAAAAGCATTTGCTGTTATAAAAAAAAGAAATGAAATGCAGTTGAAAGACAAAAAGAAATAATTATATTCAAGATATAGGAACTGGTGATTAGACGTGCTTTGTAAACTTTTGTTCTGATTGTTTATATCCAAGAGGCTTCTTAAATTTTCCACCTGGACTTTGTAGACAGTTAATATCATTACGAAAACAAAGAATGCACTGAAAGAATATTTCATTCGATCTAAATTAAAATCTGAGCAATATTTATGAGCTTTGGTAAGTTTCTTTGCAATTCTCGACATCACTCGTCGTTTTCTGTAAACTGACGTGTAAAGAGTCATTATTAAGATACTCAAAAAAGAACGAGCAGCCGCACTCATTTTGTTTTGTAATATTATCAATTGTAAAAATGCAGCAAAAGCGTCAAAAGAGAAAATAATGAAAGCAATATATTTGTGAAAACTTAGGATAGAAGCTAATATTCTTTGTTTTTTCATTTTCTTCTTGTTCATTTTTCAGAATCGTTTTCTTTTAGAGCTATACGATATCATTTTTCTAGAGAAATGACAAAGAAATAAAATGAAAAATTATTCATTTCAGATTCTCTACCTGGTCTGTCATTATCATTCATTGAAAATTGTTCTTGTTTTTATGGTCGATGTATTTGTCGGTTGTTATCGATCAAGGGAAGTAATTTGTTCTCTTATTGAAATATTTCTTTTACACTTTTTATTCGACTTTAATGTAGAATAGTAGACTTTTAAGTAAACATTGAAAAACATGTTTACAGTAACTATATTCGACATTAGATTCTACTCATTTTAATTCTGGATTGTGCTAAAATTTTCAGACTAATTTATATCATATATTAGACATGTATTTATCCTTCTTATCATTATGTATTACTGCCATGGATTTTAAATATTTCTTAATTTTATTCGTTTTGATGTAATTTGCAACAATACAGCAACATATTGATCTAATTATCGAGAAAAAAATCGATAAAATTATTATAATTGTAGATGATTATTTGAAAAGAATAACTACAAAGGTTTTTTTTTAATTCTTAATAAAATAGAGAAACTCTCGTGAAAGAATATAATTTCCCCCCAAAAAGTTTCAGATTTCTTTTCTCTTCTTGATGAAACTTAATAGCTTAGACAATGTATAAACTGATCAGACTAAGTAACTGATCAATGCATATCAGACTAAGTATAAACTGGTGCACCGTTTTAGCAATGAAATCGTGTTTTTCATTTTTTTTTGTTAGCCTTTTGTATTATTGCAAATATATGAAAATGAATAAATATCAAATAACTGTATTTTAATATAAATTAGAGAAATTTTATTTATCCCACATTTTGGGGTTTTAGAAAAAATCCCATATATTATCTCCCATTTGTCGCTAAGAGTATATCTCTTTTTAGAAAATCATTCTATAAATTTAGGGAAACATTGTTGCTATGTTATTGAGACATGAAAGAGAATGAAAAAGTAAAAGATATATATTTTTTATGTTAATAATCTATTATACTTTCAAGGTTTTCTTTTTGTGGTGTATTTCTTTCTAAAATCTTTAGATAAATAGCAATGGTCAGTCCTTTTATCGATTTCAGATACAAAACAGAATACCTTTCTAGTCATTGTATTCTAATGTAATAAAAGAGCATGTATTTATTTCAAAATTCACTTTTGGAAAAAACATATTTCTAGATTTTTCATTTTTTATTATGAGGCATACATTTCTCTGTTCTTAGAAATCGCACATAGAATTTTTAATAAGCCTTGAGACTTCGTTATTGAAATTTGAGCATGGAAAAGAAACGAATGAAATTTTAACAATCATTTTTTGCTTTATTCTAAAATATTCTTTAAAAACTTGAGGTTAAATTTTCCGACAATTACATATACTTTCTTTCCGTATTTCTTATACAAGAAAATACATATACATACTTTCCATATTTCTTATTTTTGCCCTTTTTTATCTTGTAGTGGCAATAATAAATTTTGCATTTTCCTTACAAAATATTTCTCAGAGATTGCAGTGAAAATGGATAATGAGCCAAAAATTGAATTATTTTAACAATAATTCAAGCATTGTATGGGTAACAGAAATAATTCAGAAATATATTTACTAATCAAACCAATAAATGACATTTGCAAGAATTTCTTTTTATATTCTAATAGTTATCTCTTTCGAGAGTTACAATCAAAATTTCAGAAGCCAATAAAATATCAGAGTTAGATATAATGAGAGATATACGGAAAGTACAAATCTCCCATAAAAACTTTTATTTTACTCAATGCCTTTTCATAATTTAGAATTTAAATCTTTCTCATGCATTAAAAGTTGGTAACGTAAAACATTTAACAACAACTTCAGGTGCCAAATATCTAACAATCTTGCTGGCCAAAATATCTAACAAAAAGAAGAATGAGAGAAATGTCAATTTACCATTTCCGATTAGATAACGTAAATTACACCTTTTTCTCTTTAAAATACCATGGTAATCAAATATTTTGAAATAAAATATACTGTCTAATAGAATACCAATTCTTAATATCCTTTCATTTCTAATTACTGCTATTACAGGCATTCTATTTCTTTATTGTTCTCTACATTTATAAAGTTCATTGTTTTAAATCATTCTTCAGTTTGTTTCTTTCAATATTAAGAGTTTAGAAAAATGAATCGCTTTAATTCATGATAACATTATAAAAATAATCAATTCGTATTATTCCCCATTTACCCATTACAATTACCGACAATAAGGTATTATAACTCAAAGTCATAAAGTCCCGTGAGAGATTAATATGAAATTGAAAACACTACTGAAAATCAATAAGTAGCCATATTATTCAGCCAAAACTGCATTCGACTATTAAATGTATAAGCTGATCGTATTATAAAAGATTTTTTGCAAGTAATTTAATTTTAATAGTAAAACAAATACACTCATGTCCATAAAATAAGGATAATTCAGAGTCACGCGGAAATCGAACTCAAAAATACATATATCACAAGTAAAATGACTACACACATCTTCACAAATCATATGCATATTGCAGAAAGCCACCAGATGACACCGATATTCGTCACAATGACGAGAGTGTAAGAGAGTGATGTATAAGGAATACAGGCAAAGAAGTAAAATTGTTCGCAAGTGCTTTATAAGTCTTTCAGTGCAATAACCACATAGTTATGACACAAAGGACGCATTTTGACGATTTTTTACGTGGTATAACTATCGGCTCTGGAATGGGGGCGTACTCAGCTGGAAGTATCCGAGGAACTTGGAAACGCCCAGAGTGCCATCTCCAGGCTTTGGCAACGATTCCAAGATGGTAGTAATGTGAGTAGACGTTACAGAACAGGTCGCCCCCGAGTTACAACGCCGAATGAGGGCTCGTATTCGGAAGTTATTGCCAAAAGAAACAAACGGAGCACAGCATCAAACCAGTCTCGTCATCTCTCTTCAGCCACTGGTACGACAGTTTCAAGGCAAACCGTGTACAGACGCTTAGGGCAGATTGGTCTATATGCTCGTAGACCTGTCAGATGTGTTTCACTTACTGCAACTCACTGTCGTCTGCGGTTAGCTTGGAGTAGAGAGCATGCAGTGTGGACACCGCAACAGTGGGCTTGTGTGATGTTTTCCGACGAGTCCAGGTTTAGCTTGCAGTCTGATTCTCGCCAGATTTTGATATGGATCGTTACCACCAAGAGAATATAATTGAACGACACCGTTAGGGTGGTGCAGGATTGCTCTGTTGGGGGGGAATTATTCTGGATTCCACAACTGACCTGCATGTTCAAATTGGAACCATGACAGGCCAAATCTATCGGGGCGTCATTCTTGAACAACATGTACGTTGGTTTCGAAACACCATGCACGCAGAATTCGTGTTTATGGATGACAAAGCCCGTCCTCACCGTGCAAACATCGTAAACGAATGCCTTCGATCGGAGGATATCGCCCGTATGGACTGACCAGCATTCTCACCGGTCTTGAATACAGGAGAGCATGTGGGGACATGCTTGCCGACGAGTTGCAGCCCGTCAACCACCTCCTACATGTCTACCGGAACTTTGGAGAGCATTGCTTGATGAGTGGTGTAATATTTCCCAAGATAAGATCGATCATTTGATACTTAGCATGCTTAGGCGTTGTATGGACTGTACTGCCTCGTCTGGGTGACATACTATGAATTAACCATCATACCAACCATGTAATATTGGTTTTTGTAAATATTTTTTTTGTGTGTGTGTAATTTGCTCCAGAGAGCAAAAAATTGCAATTCTTATTAATGATATCATTTTTTTAACATCTTTTTTGCTCTTAACGTTTTGTTTAATAAAAAGGCTTTTCAAGTAAGTCACATTTGTTTTGCTTCTGACTCTTTCTTTTCCTGAACTTGCATTACCTTAATTTATCCATTGGGTGTAATTTAAACTAAAAAGAATAATTCAAAATCAACAACTGAATCGTTTCTCTTATAATATAATGGCTTTTAGTGATAATTGACGAATAATTCGAAAAATTACGTTATAAGACAATTTGATATATCAAGCCTGATTTTCCTCATTGAATAGCATTGCAAAAGAAGAAATAAAGAAGATTTTCGATTACCATAACAGATAAATAGAAATTAGATTATCATATCATATGAGTTGATTAGAATTTTTTCGCCAAATCAAAATTTAAAATTTGTAAACAAATATATTCATTTACTTTTGTCATAACTAATTTTCTCACAAAATAGTTTTTAAAAAGAGAACGAACATTTATAATGTCATTATGTTCAACTAAACTGGGGAAAAAATAGAAAAACGTGAAGAAGACGAAATGTTTTTTTTTAAATCTTTGAATTTTGATAATTTATTTACATTTTGATTCAGATTATATTAATATTGATTGCAAAAAGATTAAACTAGAAGCTATATAGGAAATTGATTCAATTATTAAACTTTTTTTCCAATATTACGAAATGACACAATCGTTCCAAAATTAAATGATATAAGTCATATTATATATTCTCAAGTTGTAATATTCACTGGCTTTTCTGTATGGCCTTAATGACCCCTTCCAACAGTTCCGATTAAAACTCCGTAAGTTAGCAAAGTTCCAAGGCTTATTACAAGAAGTGACCTGTCAAAAGTGTAAATCTTCCACAAACTCAGGTTTTTGTGCAGTCGGAATTCTTTTTCAAATTCCACTTTAAGATCGTCTCCATTCTTCGGTATCCAACAAGGCAAAAACTTCTCAACTTTATCGGCTTCTTCATTTACGATGGTAGCCGATATCATTATCATCACTTGCAATAACAAATTGAAGGTGGCAGAAAAGAGTAAAGCTAAGAAATGGTCGTGAAATTTCTTTGGCTCGAATGCTAGTCTGTATCCCGCACGGAACAACCCAATCATGGTGATCAGGAGCATGAGAAAGACTGAAAACGAGAAGAAATTTTCCAGATCATTCATTACTCTGGAAGTAAGTCTGAAAAGGTAAAGACACCTCCTGAAATCATTCATTGAACAATTCGTTTTAATCTGGTGAAGCAACTGAATGAATAGATTTCGGAGAAATATGCAAACCAGGCTGTAAAAAGCAGCGAAAACAGCAAGAAAAAAACACGCTGTGATGTGGAATAAAAATGCAACAGATTTAAAAACCAGAAAATAATAATAATCCTGAAGAGTTGAGGAACTCCTTGTTGCATTTATTTTCGAGGAAATTCTCATTCCTTTCTTCATATCCACAATGGCTTTCAAATGACTGTCACTGCCTTTGTAAAAAGTTATTGACACTATAAACACGAAGAAGACAATGAATGGATATTTCATTGATCCTTGTCCAGAATCTGGGAATAATTTAACTGTTCCGCCTAGTTTCTTTGTCACCTGAAGAATCACTCGCCTATTTCTGTACACTGTAATGTAAATAATTATTATTAACATCGCCAGTAAAGAGCGAGCTACAGCACTCCTTTTATCTTTTTCGAATTTAAATCCGAACAATGTTGCAAAAACTTTTGAAATAAACACAACCAGAATGAGATATTTTGGACAACTTCTCAAACAAGTTATTATTCTCCGATTTTTCATTCCCTCCCGATTGCGCTTTGAGAAATTAATTTTAGAACGATCCAAAGCATCTATTCCAAGAAAAAGAAAAAGAATGCAAATTACTTTCAGTTCATCCATCACAAGCTATTCGAGATGACTTATTCGTCTTGGTTTATTGCAAACGCCGGATTATCCGATTTTCATTATTTATTTACTTCATTTCGTCATGAAAACGATAATGATTCATATTCTTCTTATATCAACAAACTTTACTGGATTTCATTATTCAGCCGCGAATGCAGTTTGTTATAAAACACTACACAAGTTTCTCAAGAACGATTTTCATACATCGTTTCCGAGTTTCGACACCTCGCTAGTTTCTGTTTTAATCCAGTCTAATAGTATACATACAAAGAATTCGGCTGCATTTTTTCAGGATTTTGATATACTAGTGAAGCTTCTTTTGTTTGAAATATGACAGCATTAATAATTTACGGCAAGCGATCGACCCATCTACAGATAATACTTTACATTGCAGTTATGCGTTTCTCCTTAGAATGACTCGTGAAGTATAATTAAATCTTTCTTTTTCAACAAGGTAAATAGCTTTCACATAATATTATATTCTTTCTGCTATTTCCTTTCCGTTTGTCTAATACATTTCAACCGAAGTTATTTAACCGCATTGTTGACGTAATAAAACAGTTAGTTAATAAATTAGTTACAAGATTCGTGTGATACTGCGCCAGTAAAAAGTAAAAGACACTGCTAAATACTATTGATCTGCACCTTCCCTTTTATACGATATTAAGAACGTTTTGTCAATCGTTTGTCATCGTGTTAGCGGCGGATTGTGCTAATCTTGCTTTAAACTAAAGATTTGTATCTCAAATGGAAATGGAAATTAGAATTTTCTTACTGAACTGTAAGTAAGGAAATGATTTAGATAGGGGTGTATTCATAATACTCGTAGAACGTTTTTAAGGAAATTTCTAATAGTAAATGAGTTTCTTAATTTAGAATCTATTATGCAACACTTTTTAAAAACATCGCAAACGCTCTTGTTTTAAAAATTAAATCACGTCAATGACTAGAGGGAATAAATCCTTTCCTTTCCAGAAATGTTATTGAAATTTTCCCAACTTGTATTACGGATTTAATATGTTGATGATATAAAGTCAGTTCCAATCAACTGACTCATTAGATTTTGTGCAGAAAAAATTATTAAAAGGAACTAGATTTTAGAGAAAATAATGGCTGCATCCAATAGATCGAATTCGAAGATTTTATTTAAATATTTGTAAGATATTTTTAATGATAAATGAATAAACATGATTTATGATTTTTTTAACCTTTCCCAATTTTCATTATTCTTTTGTAATATAAAAAATTGCTTCGTAGTTATTTTTGATGATTTCTAAATATATTTGTATGTTCGTTTGATATTGCATGATATGTCCATGTCATATCGGGTGGAGACTAGACTTAAGTTTAAAGCTAATTTTTCCTGTTTGATGTTACACCATGGACAACGCTGTGCGGGTACTGCTAGTTAATATATAAATAAAGACTCTTAAATTCTTCTTAAATAAGAATATCCAAGAAGTCCAAATAATGTTTACTTGATTCTGCAATCGCATTAAACGGATGTTATTAAGGCAGCAAAAATTATATCTCTGATATTCAGATCTTTTGTCTAATATTGTTTGTTAGTTATTTTACGTTGCTGTTTGAAGAAGCAGGAGTTGGGTTTAATCTACCTCTACACGACATCACTTCTCGTGTGAAACATATGAATAAACTTCTCTTTCGTCAGATTTATATCAAATAAAATAGTTTTGTTGGTTAAAATTAAAATCGAGTCATTTAATATGAGCCGTTGTATGACTGCTGATAAAACTGAATACGAATATCTTATCTATCAGGGCGTGTCTCTTACAATCAGGAAATGTTTTCGGACACATAAAAAAATAATATGAAAAACTTGATTCTAATCCTGAAGACGCATTAGATCAATGTTTCTCAACAATCCAGACACGAATTTTATCATCAATTCCTAAAAATTTATATTTCTGTTCGCTAATTTATTAAAATGGTGAATTTTTTTTTTTTTTTTTAATTTCACACGGAATTCGCTTAACTGGAACAGCTGTTAAAATGTCCTGTTCCATTGTTGTACCGAAACGCTCAACTTGTAAGATCTCGATTCGCGTGTTGTTTCTGATATTGAAGGGCAAGTATTAGATGTGCTGTGATTGTGGGAGGACTATTTGCTTTTCTCACATATTTGAGAATTGCGCCAGTCATTTAATTGTATGCTTGGTGGATATGCGTATCGTTGCCAGCCTAATATACGACTCGACAGATTCCATGCGCTTCCGAGCTAAACACTGCTTGCTCTGATGATACTTCTTCTACTGTGCAGCAAATGATATAATAAAAATAGAATATATTGTACTTTAAAATGCATATATCTTTACAATTACATTATCTTTATTATTTTTCGATCCTAAATTTTCTTTAGAAATTTCTATTTGGATCTGTCAGGCCATTATGTGTTTTTTAACTATTTCTTTATGGGTTCCAAAAGGTTAAGCAGTATCAACTTATTATTTTTTCTTTGGCTTTCTCTAATATGATGATAAAATTACATAACCCTCATTTTTTTTTTTTTTTTTTGTATTTCATAAAAGTAACATTCGGTAATTCAATATATCACTTTAATAATTTTATATCAATTTAATAATTTAAAAATAAATTCTTTGTGTCTTAGTTCAGATTCTAATCTTACTGCTACAGAAACCGATGCTTCAGTCTATTTTCCTTATTAATATACCTTCGTTATCAAGTGAAAAATTTGTCCTAGTGAGATTTTATGATTTTTTTTAAAATCTTTGAAATTTAATTTTAATGTTAGTCTTTAATAAAAAAAATGCAAAAGTGTTGGAACGTAAATGTCATAATTCAGATTCGAATTCTCTCAAATCATGTTTTGAAATAAAAAGAATTATTCATCATTTTAATAAAATTCATATAAAAAGATTTACAAAAAGCAGTTTTAATACCCATTAAAGAGTAGCACGATGTAATTTCTTAGTTATAGTATAGCACTTTTTTTCTTATAATCACATAGAAGAAACTCATTTTTTATAGTTTACATATTTGCAATTATGGATAAAATAAGATATCCAAGATTTCATATTTTCAGAATATTTTTCTGTGAATCTATTTACACGTAATTAGAATTGTTCTCAAGTAAAAATTTGAATGAAATACGTTCATATATACTTTGAAATCATCATTGAAAATTGCTTAAAACAACAAATTATATAAGACAAATCTTTTATTTCTACAAATGATGTGAGAAAATATATTTTGCAATACTTATAAAAGAAATCACATTCACAAGAATGGTGAAAAGCATTGAACCTTTCATGATATTAATTGACATTTAATGACAAGCAAAATTTATCTGTGAAAAAAGGAAAATCAAAAGAAAATTGGTAAAAAATATCAAAGTACTACACAATAGAAAGATAAATGACCCTTTGTTAGCTTTTTTTAATAATTTGCAGCAGATTAATAATTTGTTGTATCATGAAAGAAATTACCAACAAAATACAAAGAAACTTCTTAATTTTAAATAGTTAAAAATCAATAATACTTTAGATAATGCCTCCCTGGGAACTGAGTCAGATTGGCGTTTTAATTTATTTTTAAGAAAAGGAAACCTTTCTTATGAATGATGCATTCAAATTTCATATTGAAGTTTAGAATAAAGAATTAATACAGGTTTGTGAAACGAATGTTTGAGTTGAATGTTTTGTTGTTATTAAAAATAAAATAAAAAGAAAAGATATTTTTATGTTTAAATGTTGTTTAGAGTTGCTTCAAAAAGGAAGAACTTGATATTCATTGCCGACAAAATTGCTTACTTGTTTACACGAGAATGAACCATTTAAAGATTTCCAACGGTAGACTTTTAAGACATATCAAGAGAAAGAAACAGAAAATTGTCCGTCTGTATCCAAGCACAAACATAAGAAATTTGAAATCTCCGGAAAAGAATGGCGTTTCAGAATGCAACAAAACAAAGAGAGAAGAAAACTATCTCAGCAACTCTGTTGCAAAAGAATTTCATTTTATCTTCTTTTTATTTCATTTTCTTGGAATGGAAATGTTGGACAATCCTGTAAGTTCTGAAATGTTTCCTACTAAACAGAAGAGAAAATACGTCGGAAAGAAGATGCTTCGTTTCTTCACAAACTGCGCTAGATTCTTTGTTTTCTTTTTCTTCTATGCTAGGATATCCTTGCAAGTATTTTTAATAATATTCTCACATGATAAACGGATTGAACTCACTACCATGTTCATATTGATAATGGTGTCTGTTCTTCAGGTGTCAATTGCTAGTAAACGCCGTGAAATGCTAAAGGTCTCGAAAGACATTCGTTTGTTATTCAAATTAATTCCGGCAGGCAAATTGCGACGAAATAAACACATATTCATTGCATTCTTCATTTTTTTGCAGATTTCCTTTTTGTTTTATTTTATAATTATCATAAGGTTTGGATTGTTAGCAAATGAGAAGCACATGGTCTGTGAATCAGATCTGGCAATATTGAATTTCAAAATCGCGCCTCAAACATGTCGTCTGGTTTATCAAATCATTGGGCTGATATCATTTTTCATGGGACACGCTCTTTTATCATTTTTTGCTTTTTATTACATTTTAGTCTGTAGTTTACTAAGATGCGTTTTCAAATATCTAGTAAATGAACTTGAAAAGAATACCCATATTCCAAACTTGCAGATGATGGTCAATATTTACGATGCAGTTTTGAAGATTCTGGAAAGCGTGGAAGATCTCTCTTCTTTTCCCGTGTTTATCATATATCTCATATATATGATCGATGTCTTTCTATGCGGTTATTGGCTGACATTTGTTGCTGGCTTCACTTATGATTATTTCTATTCTTTATTTCATACTGTAACGGTTTCGTTATCTATTTTGTTAACGGTAATCATCTCTGCGGTTATGACCAACGAAATGGCGAAGAAAGCCAATGGCTTTGTGCTGTGTTTACTTTTTAGATATCTTGACGATCGAGGCATTTTAAATAGTTCGTATAAGAAATATTTCATGAAAAATAATCTTCTCAGTTTATGGAAGATCTATACAATTGATAGATCATTTTTAATAAGCAGTCTGGGTACTTTGTTAACGTATGGAATTTTGTTTGCAACTTTTGGTAAAGTGAATTGAAGCACGAGGCAAATATAATATTAAGAAAATAATATTATTCTTGAATACGTAATTTAAAAAATATAATATTTTAAAAAACAGATTCAAAGGAGTTTTTGTTCTCAAATAACTGAAAAATCTTTTGATGTCTACAAGCACATCATTTTCTTTTATCTGTAAGCACACTCAAAGCTAATTCAAGCAATTTCAACTGGGAATTTTTATTGCTAATAAATCACTGGAAATAGTATCTTTATCAATAATAACAATTTGAAAATAATAATATTTAATTCTTTTATATATTAGGCAGTAACGAAAGGCATAGGACAGATATAGCTTGAAATGTATTATTTTATGCAATATCTTTTTTCACGAACACTTTGAAATTCCTTTCTACTGGGGAAAGTTACTCAGAACTGAAACTGATTGACTGATGAGGAAGTAAATTGATATGTGAATAATAGTCCAGGAAAATTTTCTTTCTTCTGGTTAAAACACATAACTGCATTTTTATTGGCTAGAATTTTTAAATGGGTTATACAAAAGTGGCCTCTAAGCTACAACTCCGAGATATTGTTGGATGAAAGTGGAATGGGAATGGAAAGTTTGATACCGATTTTTCATGTAAAAACACTAGAATATAACACTGCTAGAATTCAAGAAAATGTAAATTAAAAATTTGGAAATGTCATGAAAATCAATAAAATAAACAATAAGATGTAATGATATTTTAGTTGATCGGAGATAAATTTAAAATAAGTGAAAATTTAGAAATGTTCTGACTTCTCCTTCATTTGAGTTCAGTTCTTTGAAATTTCTGTTTAGTAGATGTTATATAGAAGAAAATAATTAGTAAAACTTTGAAGTCGATATATGTATTATTTTTTCAAAAAATTCTATTTCTCCAGAGAAAACAGGATTATCGAAAAATGTCTATACGAAAGAATCAGTTTATCAGTCGGAATCAGAGGAAAGAAAAAAAATCCTACTTTGAAAGAGTTTTTCTAAGGTTTGAAATAGTATCATAATGATCGATTTTTATTATTATTAATAATAATAATAAATTTAAAAAATTAATGTGGGGAAAATGTGATTTGAAAAGGAGAAAAAAATCTTACTTTGTAGCGGTTGGTTATTAAATATATTAAAAAGTAATGCTCGCGAACATAACGATCATCGGGAAATAAATTCAGGTTTAGGAAATAAAAGAAAATGTTTCAGCCATTTTTTTTTTTTTTTTTTTTTTTTTTGAAAATTGACCATTACCATTTGAAATCTTAGAATAACTCTTTTACAATAGTATTTTTCTTATTTACTCGAATTCTAACCCATAAGAAACATTTATAGGTAATTTATCAATGACTTTTTTTTTACAAAAAAGTCGAATTAAAAAAATAATGCAGATATTAATCTGACACTTTCAAAAATTATTTTCTTCTATATAACACATGCTAAATTGGAATTTCAAAAATTTCTTTCAAGCTAAAAAGAAATGAAATACATGTTCACTTATTTTTAAATTTATTTCTAATATAATTAAGCTATCATTGCGTTTTACAGCTTTTTTTTTACTTTATGGTTAAAAGTTTTTTTTTCTTATTTAAATGTCGATTTACCTGCAAACCAGTAAATGTGTTTCAGACTACTAAAAATATTCTAAGACTACTACTAAATATATTAGAATAGAGCATATGAATAATGAACAGAAGGCATGAAAATCAGGCTATGAAAAAAAATCTAGTCAGGCAGTTTGATGGAATTCTGGACATGAAGTTATGTTAAAGCGATTTAATTGAAATTAAATGCAAATAGTATATCTTCAACAAACCAGCTGGTCATTAAAGGTGATTAGTGTTTAAGGAATTTACTGAAAAGGACAAGTGGATTTATAATACTCTACTTTCAAAACATGATATCAATTTCAAGGATATTTGTAATTAAAGAAATGATGAATGCTTGTTTATGATTTAAAACGTCTTGAAAAAACATAAAAGTTTACTCAGTTTTTAATTAATTAAAATTTCAAAAAAAATCCTTCCGAGATTCATATTATTACCTTCCAAAGTATATTAGCGCCAAATTTGGTACTTGTAGGTCAAATGGTCTAGTCTGTAGAGCACTAATATACACATATATTTACACATCTTTATTACAAGTAGGGTTTACATGACTATTAATAATAAAGATGAATGTGGGTGTTATTGCTCTACAGGCCACACTGTTTGACCTATAGCGACCAAATTTGACACAGTTTTTGTAAATAGTGTACAAATATTGTTTTTTGCCTATTCCCTCAAAATATATTAATTATTGCCCCGAAATTGAAACAGCTTTCATTATTTCATCAAATATTTAATGGCATAATTTTTCACATTGTTGAAAGCTGCAGAAGAGGCACCTCTGTTTAATATCTGGGTAATTTACAAAATGAATATTCTGAGAAACTCAGAAGACAAATGAGCCTCCTATTTACTATTTTAATAGTGCTATAATGTCATGGGACTATTCTCCATTAGAAATGTTCACTTACTCAATAAGCAGAACTGAAATGAAGCAATTAAAATCCGCTATTTTAATGTCAGATTAATTGGTGGAATCATGGGCATGAATACACGATTTATCTGAAACTAAGAATAATCAAAAATAAATCCCGGCGAAACAGTTAGTCAGGAATACACTAGATGTGTTTATGTCGATAGAAAGGCGATGAATAAATACAGTGGAACGAGCATAGTTCGTTATCGAACCCAACTCGTTGAGCAAAACTTTTCCACAGGAATCCATTTTAAATATAACAATGCATTCCATTTCGAAAAAATACTCAAATTAATTTATAGTAATGTAGTTTATTATTTATAACACATGGTTTTTTCATAAGAAAAATGTCGAAAGAGGTTAAAGGTTGCCTGTGGTTAAGCTTTAAAATTTGGCGAGGATGAGACATCGCATTATCATTAAATGAATTGGTGAGTCACAAAGACATTGCCTTATCTGTGCAATATATAATGCAATAATTTCCCAATCTTTCAGCATCTTCTTTATTTTACTGGAAGGTTGATCTTCCGTTATATCTATTCTTTCTTTCTCTCATGGCCAAATATTCACAGTTCTTTGCTGTATCGTAGAATGAAGTTTCATAAGCTCTTTGGTGATTCTGTCCCACCAGTTGCTTCATTGCTACCCACCTCTAGCCCCATAATCTTGGAGAGAGACGAAACCTTTCTGATTAAGACTTTACAAGCATTTGCTCAAAACCCGCCGAGCCACATTCGACAATACCAAACGGACAAAATTTCTTCCAGTAAACATAAGGATTCTCTTCAACAACCCACCCAACATAGAATGATTCAAGTAAATCCAACATGTGAAATTCCGGCGGGCTCCTCGTCACTCGTTCTGCGAAACAACGCTCATTAAGAAAGTGTTAATATTTAGCATTCTGTTTTGCTCGTTAAGCCATGCTTGACTATAAATGGTGAAACGAAATAGACTTCGGTGTTCCCAATTCTCATATATTGGTTAATAAGTGTTCAACTTCTTATTATAGTTGTGAATACAATTGTTTGGCAGAAGTTTCAGAGAATAAGGGTTAATACAATTCATTAGTTTAATAGTATATTAGCATAAGTTTTAAATTAACTTGACATATTTTATACTTGTAAAAATGGTATTTTATAATCGATTTTACTCTTGTTTGCTTAGACTATAGAAATTTTGCACGTTCCTGTATTTACGAAGATAGTGCACTAATTTAATATTTTTGAAATTTCATGATACATAAACCAAATGAATTAATTTGATTTCATACTATAGAGTCATCTAATAGTGAATTTGAAAGAAAATTATATTTATTTGAAATATGTCATGATATTTTTTAATTTAAATTGTACTTTTGCTGATTATATATCTATCCAAAGGCAGATTTATTTCTAATTATTGTTTCCATTTAGTAGCTTGGAATGTTTTTCAATAATCAATGGACCTTCCTTTAGCGTACTATCTATTTGCAAAAAAAAAAAAAAGCCTTTAAGTTTTCAAAACTTAAAAGCTACTGTACATTTTATCTGCAGCAACTTTAAATGTTCATTTCTCTAATGACTTAATGTAACTAACCATTTAAGCCTAAATTATGTCACTATTTTATGCAACCTATTGTATTCAGCCAAATAACAATTGAAGCACGATACTTTGAAATCTGTTTTTGTGTAAACCTAAAATGATGCAAATAATAATTTTGTTCGATTTCCCTTTGTTCATTGTACAATGTAAGTATAAAATATGGCATTTTCAAATAAATACCATTTAAATTTGATTTCTTTGTTGATTGTTGAAACTGTTGATTCTTTATAGAAACTGAACAATAAGCGAAAACTGAATAGGAATAAAACAACACGAAAAATCTCCACAAAAAAGGAAGCAGAATCCGATTCAAATTTTACGAGAAATGTCGTTTTGAATGTATCTAGAACTACAGAAAAGAGAACAAAAGCATCATACAGAAACAAAAAAAGAAAACGATTTTTCAGGGGAAATTAACAATGGATCTAAATATGTTTGTAATAATTGTGATTTCATTTCCAGACATATTTCCAAAAAGCTAATCAGAATAATTTTTGAATTAATTCATGGTAAAATTTTTGCGCTAAATTCAATGAAATGCCATGAAAAATTTAAATTTTAAAAAACTTTTCATTTTTAGTCTTTATCCACAATAAAATATTGATTTCAATGAAGAGAAACGAATTAGAAATTTCTGCAATTCAGTTTGCTAGTTGGTCTGGGTAGTTAGTGCTTGTTTTGGTACACTTTTTTAGCAAATTTTTCTGTTATGAGAATTTTTTTAAAAAAATTATGTATTTGGCATCTAAAAACTCTATATAAATCACACCAGATATGAAAATGATTTTACATTCATTTGTTGCAGAAAGCGGAACTTATAAATTAACTGTGAATCTTGACTTAATTTAGACTATTACGTAAAACACATCCAGAATCTAAGATAGTTTTCATCTGAGATTGAATGATCTTAAATGGTACTAAGCAACAGAAAATCAGCTGAAAAATTTGCATTCAAATTTCCATCGAAAATGAAGATTGTAAAATTTTCTGATCAAAGTCAAAAATTCAATACTTTCATCCAAACAGCTAATACTAAAGATCGTTCCGTGAATTATCTCGTTAATGAGTTTAAGTTCATATTCACTTTGTTTGCGATATTGGGAATTGATGTGAGAGAACATAAAAGGATTTGCAATCGCAATACTGTGGAGCATAATTATGAAAGAGCTGGAATTCACTACATTGGAGCCTGCATTAACCATAGTTTAAAAGGTTTCATTTATACTATTTTCTTTGTACAAGTGTTAATCAACGCCTCGTTTGTGGTGTACGCGATTGATAAAACAAGCGAGTTCACAATATTGGCAATTTCAATTTTAAAAATCCTTTTATATATTTCTGGTTACAAAAAGCGCAAATATATTTTCCGTTTAACATCTGATCTTAACAAGGTTTTAGGAAGGTTACACTTATTCAATTTTAAAAGAGTGAAGCATGAGGTTATTTTATCGATCATTGTTCCTCACATATGCATATTTATTTGGGGAACAGGAAACATTTACTTTGGCTACAGTAGAATGAAAGCAGAACTGTATTTTATTCAAGGTAACTCTAGCTTCCTATCATACATTCCTACCATTATTCAAGCTATTGAGCCTACTTATTATCTTATATCTGACTGCACACTTAGCGTTTTTGTAGCTTACTATGTTTTTATTTGTAAAATATTTCAAATGTTGTTTCGCAATGTTCAGAAACAACTTACCCGAACTTGTTCATCAGCAGTTTTTATGGAAAGTATCAATACTTATGAAGATGTTTTGAAAGCTATGACGAAATTCAACGACCTGATCTCATTTCCTGCCTTTCTTGCTATTGTCGCCAATATCATGGGAATGTTTCGTGCTGGATATAGGTTGGTTTTCCATGACCTCACATTGGTTAGTAGCATTTTCCAGATTGTGGGGGCATTTTTCTGTTTTGCAATTCATTTATCTTTGGTGATATCGGCTTGTTTGACAAACGAAGCCAAAACCATCGCTATGTGCACCATACAAAGATCGTTTTATAAACACTGTAATGAGAATTTCAGGTTTGAAAGTTTAAAAACGAACTCTTCGCAAAGTACTTTAACTTTGTGCAAGGTTTACACATTTAACCGATCTCTTTTCATCGCTGGTTTCGCCAGTTTGCTAACTTATGGAATCTTGATCGCTTCTTTAGGAAAATAGATGCATGCAATAAAAGTGTTTTTATAGTAGTCAGAAATTTAAGATACAAAAATCAAATTTCATATCAAATTAAAAGATTGCTTCGAATAATTTTATTAATTATAGTCTGCGTTTGTTGTGAAAGTGATAATATGAAAGAAGTTTTAAGAATGATTTTACAGCTCATTAGACTGCATTCTATTGAAAACAGATTATTTTATATTGAACAGCAATCGCATTATGTTGAATAGAATCCCACCAGGAGAAAAGACAAGAACCTTCCTGTTATCAATCCTACTGGAATGGCTTTCGTTTTTCCGGTTGTGAGATCAATGTAAATACATTTCCGTATAACAGGACATACCTTCTTCTGTACTGTGGATTGTGATGACTCTTAGGTTTAAACTTTAGTTCCCTCCAACGTGCTGTCGGATGATGTTCATTCAGATTTCTACAAATGCCTAGGCAGGAAACGAGTAGCTCTGATATGAGTATATTGTTAAATTAACATTATTACATTTCATTAGATTAACACAAAAAATTATTATTTTTCCTTCGTATGCCTCTTCGTAACTTGTGATTAGTCACTATATTCTGTTACCATAATCTTCTTGCCATTTCACTATCTTGCAGGCAAAGAACCAGACTTCGGAAAATGAATATTCACTGATTCTGAATATTAACCTCATCTGAATATTTGTTATTAAATTCATGACCTCTAAAACAGCAGACAACAATTAATATTGTTCCTTATTTCAGATGATTTTGGTTTACAATTAATTAATTATATATGTATATATATATATACAGTACACTCCCGATTATCCGCGGAATTGGGTCACGCGGCCGCCGCGGATAACAAAAATCGCGGATAATCCGAAAAAAGCAAAAAACGGGTATAGCAAAAAAGAAAACAGTCATTCCAACTTTGAAAAATCGTTTTATGTACAATAAAACGTAAAATAAGCAGCAGGAAAGTTTAACTAACGCTTAATATTTTAGTATATCACTCAAAACTAGCCTAAAATGCATTTTGTTAATGAAAACAGAAAAGTGCTTTGTATTTACGAGAGGCGTCAAGGATACACAGAAAAATGAATACATATGTATTGTTTTAATAATGTAATGTATGATGTAATTACAAAAGCATAACTGTAAAACTGCACTTTTTTGAAAAAATCAGTCAAAAAAAAAAAAAAACTTTGTGCGGCAGGCGCGGATAATCCGCACCGCGGATAATCGGGAGTCTACTGTATATATATATATATATATATATATATATATATATATATATATATATATATATATATATATATATATATATATATATATATATATATATATATACATATATATATATATATATATATTGTGAAACATTCGTTCGGAAAAAAAAGCAGAATGTATGTGATGAATGGGAAACAGGTTTTCTTACCCATTGTGCAATCTGCATGGTTTATTCTGTATTATAAATTACAATACACTCCCGCGTATCCGGCCTAATGTGGCAGAAGAGCAAGCCGAATAACAAAAAATTCGTTACAAATTCATTTCTTTGCCTACTAATACCAGAAGGCAAAGTTTTTATATCAAAATTCATTGTTATGATACGTATTTTCTCATTTCTTATTAAGTACTAAGCCATCCATTTATCTCAAGCCACGCAGGTCCGGTGAACGCGGCCCGGTGAAACACAGAAGCAGTTGCCGGTAACGTGTCGAGTTAAAGTAGAAGGTTCTGTGCTAGTATTTTAATCTTTGGGAATGACGAAACAATAAACAATGAGCATTACGCTGCTCTTTTCCTGTCTCAGCTTGTATTTTCACACAACACGTAGGAGGATTGTAGCAGATGCCCGCTCCAATACTTTAACAATGCCACCAATGCAACACCTTGCCTAACTAATTTAAATACGATAAAAGAAAACTAAACCGGAGAATACGGAAGCCAGATAGTCGCGAACCGGATACTTGGGAGTGTACTGCATTTATATTAATAGTAAAAAAAGCATTTCCTTTCCTTAAAAACTGCTGTTCCTTACTTTCTCCGCCCATGTCTGTAAACATCTGCTGAAACTTTGTGAAGAAACTGTCCTTCTCCAAAAGAAAATTATTCCTTTCAGTACATTGCACAGACAGTCAAAAAATAAAAGTTGTCAATTACTCTGAAACTCATGATCTTTACTTAAAACACACACACATTAATCCTTATGATGTGTGTGTCTAAGAAAAGAATATGAGTTTCAGAGTAATAGTAATGTATTTTGTTACATGTATATACACATATATGTTATTTATTCATATATTTTGCTTCAATAATTTTTTTTTCGCTAATTTGACATGCAAAATTTTAATTTAACCCTGACAATACGATGAACTGTTTCAATAAAAGTGGTCTTACAATTTCAGTCTAAAAAAATGTAAATGTATAGTTTTGTTGCTAATGGCTTTTTCATTCAAATCCATGATTGTTCCAAATTAGTGTTCTCGATAGCTAGCAGGTTTTTCTGTTATGCTGATTAAGTTGTCGTTTCTGGTCAATTTTTAATAACTTATCAACAACATTTTTATTTTATTTTATTTTATAACATTATATTACAGTATTTCAATGAAACTTCAATAATTTCCATTCTTGTCACAAATGTTTCATTGTGGACTTTTCCTTTTATTGTTGAAGATGAAGTCATGAAAATAGTCTTAATGGTGCATGTTCAGTTGGTTTCTGTTTAAAGACGCTTGTAATAAAGTTTTACAAAATTTTGTTGTATTTACAATTAAGGTTTAACTTCTCAAAAAAGCAATAGTGAAAAATTATTAAAGGCCGTTCATTATTAAATACTGCTGTTCTTCTCATCAATTTAAATGGATGTATAAAAATATATTGTCTTTTTTTAGATTGATGTTTTGTTTTGTTACTGTAGTAGATTCAATTTATTAGTTGATTCAAAGAAATTTTCATTGAATAAATCTCATTGAAATTTTCATTGAATAAATCTATATTACTTAAGTCAGTTTATTCAGTCTGTAAAGAAAGGAAATACTTAGAATTCTTTAAAGATACGTTAAAAGAAATTTACAAATCTAAGTTCTGTTTCCTACACTAGAAACCTTAACAAAAATTAAAAAAAGAAACGATCAATAAATAATAAATCCCTCTGTTGTAAGAACATAAAATTTTCCCATTTACTGTGAATATTTATTTAATTTTTGTTGCATCAAATAAAGACTTTGCCTTGAGGTTTCCTCCATCTCAATGTGAATTATCTCAGGTGAAAGCAATAGAAATCGGAATATAAATGGATTTTGCCGGACAAATATTTTCAAAATTCGTTTCGAAAATAGGAAATTTTTTCTAATTAAAATCAGAAAGAAATTCTTCTCCATATAAACAATGGCATATGTTAGCGATCATTCCGTGAACTTTCCCCTCAATGATTCTAAAATCATGTCCCCTTTATTTGCTGCCTTTTCAATCGATGTGAACAAGCGGTAAAGGTCGCAGTAGCAACACAGCAAGATGCAAATGTGAAAGAATTGGAGTTCAAAATATGAAAACTTGCATTGGAAATGGTGTAAAAGGTTTGATTTATATTATTTTCTTTGTCAAAGCATTAATCAACGCATCGTATATGGTGCATACTAAGGATAAAAGAAGTGAGCTCGCTATTTTTGCTCTTGTAGCTTTGAAAGTTTTGTTATATGCGTCAATATATAAAAAGCGACAGCAAATTTTCTGTGTAGCTTATGATCTCAACGAATCTTTGGTAAGGTCAAATAGCCGCAATTTATGTAAGATGACGAGGAACTTGATTTTTTCTTGCATCGGTGCTCTTACAATTCCGCTTATCTAGGGAATAATGGACCTTTATTTTGGTTACAGCAGACTGAAAGCTATGCATATTTATTTTAATCGGGTCAATGCCAGTCTTTTACCATGTATTCTTCACGTAGTTCAAGGCATAGAATTCTTTTTCAGCCTTGTAGCAGACGCCACTCTGTGCATTTTGGTTTCTTACTATGCGTATGTTTGTAAAATTATTCGAATTCTTTGAATTCGAAATTTCCAGAAACAATTGAACAGAACTCAATCAACAGGAGATTTCATGGGAAGAATCAGTTTTTATGAACATGTTTTGAAAAATAGGAGAAACTTCAACAAAAGACTCTCATATCCCGCTTTTCTTGCAATTTCCGTCACCATGGTGGAGTTGCTTCGTGTTGGACATAAGTTAGCTTTTTATTATGTTTCGTTGAGTAGAGCCATATGGCCGAGTTCTGCTTCTTTCTTCTTTTTTTAAGTTCAGTTAGTGTTCATGTCATCGGCCCTTCTAACAAACGAAGCCAAGCATTCGCGGAGTACACAGTGCAGAGATTATTCTATAAATTCTTTAACGATCATTTCAAATTTGAAAGTTTGAAAGCCGATGCTACTCAATGCTATTCGACATGAGGGAAGATTTATGAACTCTATAGATCTTTTACGATCGATACTTTCTTAACTTATGGCATTGTGCTGGGTACATTAAGAAAATAGATTTACTATAAATATGAGAGCATTGCATTAGAAATTGCAATCTAAGAACATTTTTAAAAATCAATCTAACACAAACATTGTATGAAAATGTGGCTTTTATTTAATATAAAAGCATTTCGTTTTTTTATTCGAAAATATTCTTCAAATCAGTTGAATGCTTATAATCATGTTTATAAAATTTAATGTATCTGATTTCTTATAGTTATAACATTGCACAATATTTTTCATGTTCATTGTAAGGCATGATATTTAATGACTCTTCGATTGCGCTTCTTCATAAAGTAATAAAACATATTTTTTTTTCCCGAGAATGAAATAAGATGACTCGATTTCTTAGATTCCACCACGAATCTCCCATTTTCCGTTTCATTCTTTTAAGAAAAGCTGTTTCTAATTCTAAATGTTACATTGATGAAATCGTGTTTTTCGTTAATTTGTTGAAAATCAATAGAGCGGGTAACATTTGATTTTATATTCCGCATATGAGGATTTTAGCATTCTTAGGATTTATCCTACTTTATGTCCCTCAAGAAAGAAAAAAAAAATGAAATGTAACTCATTAAAAGAAGTGAAGTATATCTTTCGTTTTACTTGACCTGTTTTTCTGAATAGCATATATTTTTAATTTGTTATTAATGATCGAACATAACGGAGAGATTAGATTTATTTCTCCATTGAATACTATGGTCGCGAATACTTAAATAATTCTATTTCAACAACAAAAAAAATCTTTTTAATTATTTGCGTTGTTTTTATAAAGAATAAATTGAAATATAATAACAAAATGGGCGATTTTTAAAATAGACAATTAATATACGTTTTTCTTATACATAAACTTTTTAGGAATTAGTCAGTAACTATTACATTATACACATACACACACACACACACACACACACACATATATATATATATATATATATATATATATATGTGTGTGTGTGTGTGTGTGTGTGTGTGTGTGTGTGTGTGTGTGTGTGTGTGTGTGTGTGTGTGTGTGTGTGTGTGTGTGTGTGTGTGTGTGTGTGTGTGTGCGTGTGTAATGATATTTTAAACTCTTAATTTAATCCAAATTAATTCCCAAAACTTTATCTTAATTTAGCCCATAGTAAAAATATTCTCTTATTTCATGATCCAATTCCACTTTCGGTTTAATTAATTCCTCTGTAAAACTAATGCGTCATCAGTACTACGTATCAAATGAAAGTGATACTTCCGTTGCCTTTGTCAAAGGTCAACATATGTATTCCATCGGCACATGGCCGGAAATCCTATGTTATATAAGACTAGTGATCCTTTGTTTCGCGCTCTTCTTTACTTCTGTTTTGTGCCGAGCTGTGGTGGACGTGCCTTGTCCGCATCTCTGCTTGTAAATAATTATGGTTTCAGGAAATGGATATTAAAATTAATTTAAAAATATAACATGTCCCTTCAACGTCTTCGAACCTGCATTCTGCTTCAACCAAAAATATGTTACATATATATATGTATTTAGTCAGTAACTATTACATTATGTATATATATATATGTATAATGTAATAGTTACTGACTAATTGTACAAACATTGATATGTTTATAGTTGACTGGAATGAAATTTTCTCCCCAAAATTCTAAAATAAGATTTTTTTATATAGTACAGACAAAACATATCAAAGCTCATTAGAAACTTCTCTTTGTATCTTGCATATTTTATTGACATTTAAAGCAATAAAAAAATTCTATTGACTTTAATTCGTAAGTTGTTATCGAAACATGCGCCATCAGTATACGTTCAATGCTCAAAATGAAATAATCGTAGGAACATAAAATATTAAAGAACTAATAAATATCAAATACTTGCATAATAAGCAAAACATTTGTAAGATTTTTTTTTTTTTTACTATTTACAAACTAAATTGTTTTCATCGCATTTCGTTTCCTCCCTCCCTCCCCTGTTTTTCTTCAGATGCAATCAACATAGAAACATTGATTGAAATGAAAGATAGCTATGAGATTTAGAAAGATACCTTCAACCGATTCTGTTAATTAAAGAAAATGGCACAGTGAAAATGAAATGTTGATAAAGTGACTTAATGATAAATAAAAGAAATGAATTTGCAACTCACACAGAAATATATCATGATAATTTGATGTTGAATTAAAAATAAAATTGCAATGCTATGTTTGAAAATTTAAAAAAAATGATTTGTTAACATACTTATCGATAAAATTATAATTCTAATATCATTAAATCGTCAAAATCTTAATAAAAAAAGCAATAAAATAAAATTTTCACAATGACTACCACAGTTACTAGAATGCGCCCGAATACTTTTCGTGGCCAATTTTAAGTTTATTTTACTTTCTTTTCTTTTCCTTTTTCTTGGCATCGAAGTTGAGGGGTGCGTACAGTTTGCCTATCGCAGTCCAAGTGAAGTGCTAAACCAAGACAGCTTAATATTTTCCGGAATTCTTTCTAGAAAATACTTCCATTCCTTCCATCTAGAAAATACTTCCTTTCTAGAAAATTCTGTTTCCATTGCTTCGCTGTTCTGTTAATTATGATGTATTTGACAATTTGGATTTGGTTTGGTTATATTAACGTCCCGTTTGAAGCAACACTAGGGCTACTTTGGGACGGACCTCGTAATTTTGAACCGCGGTCAGATGACGAGGACGACACCTGAGCTGGCACCCCCCCCCCTCTCCACACCAAACCAGCGGGAGGACGTTTGGTCAAGACGGATTTAACGTGCAACTGACCCCCTCACACGACGGTTCTTCGGTGGACTTGGGTCACTAACCTGAAAACCTCCGGTTCCGAAGCCGTGACCTTACCACCAGGCCACAGCGGCCCTTTTGGCAATTTGGAATATTAACGTATGCATGAATGCACGGAAAGCAGCGATAATTTATTTCAAGCTGAACATTGTTTTAAAATTATAGCCCCCCGGAATGTATTGTTTTCAGAATTTTTTCGAACGCCGTTTCATCCTTTCGTAATTACTATTCTTTGCCTGTTTGCTTTGTATCACATTTTTGTTTTCAGAATCATTCGGAACTTGTTTCTGTACATTTTCGAAAGGTCCGACACATATGTTTCATCGGAAGATTTTTACAAAGAGTTTGAAGAAATTCTTGAAAATATATACACATTCAAATGACAGTTCATAATTCTCGTTTTTCTTATAGTTATGATTGCAATATTGGGTTTATTTCGATATATATATATATATTAAATGGCTTTTTTAAGAGATCTGAAGAAGTATTTTGATTCTAACTTGTTCAAGAGTTTAAATTATTTAAATTCTGATGTCTGAGTACTTACTGGACATATGTTTAGACAGAATTTCTCTAGAATTCAACTGATATATGAAAGTGCAGTGACAGTTATGGTTAAAAAAATCTAGAACAATCTCAGAGATCCGGAACTTAAAACTTAGCATAGAATAGGATGATGATGTAATATTAATTCGTTTTCTTCTCTGTCCATTTATTTGTTTTCAGCAAATTTTGGGAACGATTAAAAAAATTACATTACCGACAGACTGCGCTAAGTAATTAGCTCATCGAAAAATTAGTTTAAAATCGATTGCAAAATTTCACACACACAAGATTAAAAAGCAGAAAATAATTATTTAAGTAATTTTTTTAATACACCATGTTTTGTAAACGGACTAGAAAGTATAAAATAATTTCTCCTAGTCCTCTCAGTATGAGGCTAAGAGAAAATATTTTATATTTTTTGTTCATTTTTAATACATGGTATATACAATCTTTTAATTGAATTTATTATTTCCTATCAAGTTTCTAGTTAAAATTAGTTAAATTGAGTTTTTGAATTTCATATTTAAGTTTGGAAATGCGAAATTTGAAATTTTGAATATTTGTAGCAACTGATACTGAAATCAAAAACTGATATTGATACAAGCCGGGAACAATCAACTGATTTTTTACAAGCTGACAACTGGTTTGCAACAGCAACTGATTTTTTACAAATTAATCAAACAATTGCCGTAATTTGTACCGTTGAACTTACTAGTAACCAATGGCGACTCGTCTATTGGCTACAGACAATAGACGAGCCGAGCAAAACACGGTACACTATTTCGAACCACTATTTAGTACCCTATTTTGTAATAATTATTCAATTTTTTTCTCAATAATTCATGATTTTGACCACTTGCATATTAAAACTATTCTTTAAATGCATTCTGAAATAAGAGTTCAAACTAGAAAAGCTATTATTTCTTTTGGAATTATAGTGGCTTGTCAAAATTAAAACAATGAGCTATCAGACTTCCAGTACAGCAGAACTTTCTCTGTGTTCATTGAACACCATAGAGCACCGTTGAACTAAGGAAAAACTGCCTCCTAGAACTGCATCGGGAGCATTTTATTCCTAAACATAAGGAAAAATTCCAAACTGGAATTTTCATTTTCCCTTTGCCAATAACCTATTTTGTTTCTCTTTATTCTTAGTTTCTGACGTTCGAAGTATACAAGAATTTTTCAGTTATATAAGAAATTTTTTTTTATGCTACGTATACAAGAATAAGAAATATACAAGTCCTTTTCACGAGTCTCCACATTTCAGACCACCCTGAGTTCGAAAAAACGCATTTTCGACATTTTGTCGTGTCTGTCTGTGAACACGATAACACAAAAATACTTTGAGCTAGAGTTATAAAATTTTGTACGTGATGTATCTGTAGATTTCTTTCAAATTTTGAATGAAATCCATTCAGAGGAAATCTGTCTATCCGGTATTCGAATATAGGTTAACACAATAATTATAACAGAGCTAAATGAAAAAAAACAACAATTGTTTTACAAATTAACATCCAAAGCTTATCGAATTTTGAATCAAATCTTTTTCGTTGGCAATATTGTCTGTCTGTACTTTCACAAGCATGTAAACATGATGGCTCAAACAAGCGATGAATTAAATGTATAAAATTTAGTATGTGATATTTTGTGACTGCAACTGTAATTCGCCATTAAACTTTGGTTTTAATCAGTCGGAAAAAAGTCATCCGAAATGCAATTCGATTTTTTAGGGTTTTTGTTTATAATTAGTCGCTGGAAAAATCGAAAAAGATCACACTTTAATAGGCTCTTTCATAACGGTCTTTCTTCAGTGGATTACGTTTAATAATATACAAGTACATTTATTAAAGATATGTGAAAAAATTAAGGGGAAACCACTATCGCTGGTAGTATTTATTCACTCTTTTCCCCAATATTCGAACTAAGAAATATTTCTAGTTCAATATCATCAGTTCTAAAATGTTTTTCATTGTAAGTATTTAATCAATCATTCACATAACATAGTAGAAGAAATTAAACATATTTGGAATAGCCTTTTTTGTAAGTTGAGGACGAGGTAAAATAAAGATTTGTTACGTTTATCACATTGTTTGGTGATGCACTCGCTTAGATATAGTAACTAATGTAAATTAATTAATACATTTAATGCTGACAATTTATTCCAGTAAAATGCCAAAAAATTTATAATGAATTTTAAAATTGTGATTTCATAAAAGTGATAGCGATTTTTATTTTTTCGTTAAAAAAAGAGATATATTTAATCTAAAAATTCAGAACTTTTGTGTTCCATAGCCTTTTCTAAATAATGATTTAAAAGAAAAGAAAACATCTGTAAGTATGATAATTCAGAAATGCCACAAAATAGAGATATAAAATTTATTATAAAGTCTTTAAACCAAAACTGTAAGCTTCCAGAAAATAGAAAGTTTATCTGTACATTCTCACGAATGTACAGAACACTATAACTCAAAGAAGCAAAGAGCTAAAATACATGAAATTCGATGTTTGGTTTTAATACCAGAGTTCTAAATCTGTATCAAATTTTGGGCTAAATCCTTTAAAGGATTGATTGTCTGCCATTCGAATTATTCTTCCATATATGAATATAATGACTCATAATCGCAAATAAATTAGATGAATGAATTTTAGTGTATGATTTTCATTCTATAATTATAGATAAATTTCTCATTTTCTACCATATCCATCTAGGATAGGGTGTCCATATATAAATGAATATGTTAACTGAAAACATTAAGTACGATAAATGAATTTTGATATGTGATTTTGAAATCAAAAGTTTAAATTTTTGACCGAATAGGACAATGGGAAGAATTCTAAAATAGATACTACATTATCTTCACTACATAAGATTAAACACAAAACCTTGGATTCTGAAAGAATCAAAGGGAAAACACTCCCATTAGAAAAGATAGATTATGTATTTCAGTTATTGAGAAGTGTCTTTTGCAGCACTACTGAATTTTGGTTTGATTAGCCGCTATTGATGACATTGTTTATTCTTGCACTTCTTTTACACTTAAGCTAGACCTAGACCTTAAAAAAAGACTTAAAACAAGCATATATGAAACATATCGATGGCGCACCATTTAATTATTTCAAACTGAGATTTGTAATGATGAAAAAGGATAAGAAAAAAAAAGCCAAAATTAGAACAATTTAACTTTAATTGTTTTGAATGTTGAATGCAAAGTTTAAACGTATAATATATGAATGGAAAAATACTTTAAATTGGAAACGTTAGTACGTGAACAGGAAATTTTAATTTCCAAAAAGAAAAAGGAAAAAATAGTTAGAAATTTTTAAAAAAACGTTAAAATTAATATTTCAGATTTTCAACTATATTCGGTTCAAATTTTGAATATTTGGTTGTTATTACATTTTAAAATATTTCCATGATTAAATATATTAAAAAAAATTTCAAAACTTCATTTCGGATATTTAGCGAATATCTAAATAAAATAATATATAACTAACTAAAATTAACACGAAACTAAATGCGATTTTCAAATTCTTATATTAAAATATATTAAAATTTTTATTCGAAGTGGAACTAGTTTCTATGTGTTTTGTATGCAATAAATTCACAAATTTCAATTATCTTAAAATTAGCAATACAAGTGTATCCTTTGCAGCCTGAAGAAGCAGCTCCAATAATATTCACTCAAGATTTTATGACGATTATTCAACAATTCAAATTATATAGAATATCGAAGTGATAATTACAGTTGGGGGATTAAAGTTTATTCTGGTACCAATTAACAGTCAAATCATTAATTATTCTTAAATTACTAATAACAATGATTGCGTTCTCTGATTTAGTTATTATTGTCAATTGATTACAAAAGCCAAAATGAGTTAAACGAAATTCGCCAGGATTTCTGCGCACGTTCAACTTTTTCTACCAATTGTACCAAGTAAAATTCCATACGTTAGCAAACTGCCAATGCTTGTTATAATGAGTGACCTATCAAAAAAGTAAATGTTCCACACACTTAGATATTTTTGCTGCCGGAACTCTTTTTCAAATTCCAACTTCAGATTACTTTCATACTTCGGGATCCGATCCGGCAAAATCTGCGCAACATTCTTAGATTTTTCATTCACTATGCTCGCAGAGATCATTGTCATCATTTGTAGCAAAAAGTGGCAGACAGCGGAAAAAAACAAAGACAAGCCATATTCTTGCGATATGCTGGGGTCAAACGCCAATCTGTATCCCGCTCTAAATAGTCCAATCATATCAAAAAGAAGTATAATAAAGACTGGAAACGAAAAAGAATTCTCCACATCTTTCATTAATTTCGATATATATCTATAAAAGTTAAGATATCTCCAAAAATCATGTATTGACACTTCTAGTTCAATCTTGTGGAGTAGTTGAACGAAAAGACTTCGAAGATGAAGGCAAATCCAACAGTAAAATATGGCGAAAGCGGTAAAAAACACGTTTGCTGTAATATGGAATAGAAAAGCGACACATTTGAAAGTGAAAAGGAAATAATGATGATGAAGATTTATAAACTGGTTCATGGAACTATTTTTCCATAATTCGTTCTCATGATTACTCTTATCCAAGACAACTTTTAAATGATTCACAGTTCCTTTATATACAGTGATTATTACTATGGAAATAAAGAATGAGGTGAAAAAATATACCATTCGTCTTGAGTTAAAATCTGAAATCATTTTAACTGCTCCGTCGAGTTTCTTTGCAGATTGGAACATCTCTTTTCGGTTTCTGTGAGCTGATATGTAAAGGGTAATTACTAAGAAACTCATAATAAAACGAGCTGTTGCGTTCCTTTTGTCTTGCAGGATTATGAGCTGTAACAATGTGGCCAAAATATCGAAAGCAAAAATCATAAACACAATGCATTTGACGCAAGTTCCAAAGCAAAAGTTTCTTTTCAGATGTCGCATGTCTTCTGGATTTTATTTTCTTCTAAAATCTTCTTTTAAAAAATCGATGAAAGAAAGAAAAATTAATTTGGAGTATTTAATATCAATTTGAATGAATTGATATTTTTACACTATTTTTTATTAACAACTGTTCTTTTAAGTGGCCATACATTTTTATAAAGGTACTGAAAATTCATTTGATTTTTTAACTTTTATTTTTCTTGATTTTCGAAATTGAATTCAATAACAAAATATAAAGTTGTCATTTAAAATGTTCATGAAATATGTGCCTCCAGCCTTTTCTTCTGCCGCTTATTCCACGAATTCACTTGAATTTTTCAAATTTAACGATATCGTACTGTTATAATATTTCACGCCATTATTTATTATGATTATTTTACAACAATACTGCAGAATATCGGTATCCATAATAAAAAAAACCCGTATGAATAATTATGAACTTATTAATGAAAGAAAAATACTAGCCAAAATGAATCTTTTAAGAACGTTTTCATTTGCATAATAATGTAGTGACTGTTAAATGAGCATATATTATCTTCAACAAATACCAGTTTATTTTTACATTTTTTTTAGGCATAATCAAAACTATACAGTTTTGAATACTGATATATATATAATACAGAATAGTTGAAGTTTTTAACTATCAAATCATATATTGAATATGATTTTATTTAAATGTAAATCAGCTATTGCATATTTTTGGCGTAATTCGATTTACGAAATAAAACTTGTACTTTTGACAACTCTTTCAATTTTCGTATTTAAGTAATACGCTTCTCCAGTTTCTATAAAACAAATTCCATAGAAATTTAAATGAGTTGTGTTGCTATGCTAATGAAATATAATCAAGAAAAAAAAAGGATTTATATTTAAATGATTAGTTTTCTATCGAATTTCAATATTTATTTTTATTATATAGTAATGCCATGATTCTTTCACAGATAAAATATAATAGGTTTCAGTTCTTACACAATGAAGGATTTATGAACAATACTAGCCGCTTTTAACGACCATCTGTTTGGCCCGGAATATTGGTTTTATTTAAATTCAGTTAAATCAATAGCCTTAAGTACCGAAATTATTTAAGTTTTATTTGTTGGATATACGAACTTTTTTCGTAGTCGAATCCTATAAAATCATTAATCCATTAAAAACTTAATGATCCAGGAAATATTTGTCTTGTCTTTGCACGCTTCCTTTCATGGTATTATAACTCCATTTTCTTATTTTTCTATGTAGAATGTGCATAAAATAAACAGATTTTTTTCATATCTTTCAGTTATGGAGGAAAATTCTGCAATTAAATATTTGTGTGATGAAATGTCATAATTGTCATAATGATGAAAAATGTGCAAAAAATATTACAAAGATAAAGGAAATCATTAAAAGGATACATTTTGGAATTTTATATGGTATAAAGATAAATTTTCTATAGTAATATTCTCGAGATATATTGAGGAAATACCAAAATGTTACTTAATTTTCAATTAATTAATAGTTAAAAAAATTCTCTCTGAGGGGTACATTTATATGCTCCAAAATATATTTGTGACACATTCGATAGTTCTAGGATTCAGTTGATTGATTGTCCGAGTATTGATTCTCCGAGATTAATTATTGCTAAAAATTTCAATTAATTATTTTCTGTAACTTCATCTTAATATTTTGAACAAAATTAATTTATATTTCAAATTTTACAAACATATCTATCATACTGTTTAGATGCCTGTCGCCATTCTCTTCAATGGACTATGCACTCCTCGAATTTTTGGTCCAAACTCTTATACTGACAATTATCATCCCGGGGTACCTCAAAATTAGGGTTGATTTAATGGTCACCCTGGTAATCAGAGAAATAGTGGGGAATTTGTAATGATGACGGGACGTGCCTAATACGGGAAGGGTTATACCATGGTGAGGTGACGGTCTTGAGGCCCCAGCCGAAGCTTTCGGGTGGGGTGAAGTGGCATTTCGTGATTAGACTTACAATTATATTAGAGCAAGGAACAGTAGAATTTAAATCGCCGTGAAATAAAATCCTTTATTGATTAAAAACCCTCCCATGTGCAAATTTCCTTCTTACAAGGTATATATGTGAAACGTTTGGTCTCTAAATGCAAATGACGCTTTTAGCTTCAACTAATGAAAAGATACAGGAAATTCAGCTTACAATAGTTATTTAATGTATTTTAATGATATCTTTTAAATCCTGAGGATTTTTGATTGAAGGCGTAGAATAATTTAATTCAAGGAGGTAAAAAGAAAGATATCTCCACTTTAAAATTTTGCTATATGATTTAGCTTTTTTTTTTTTTTATGTAATATTTACACGCATTTTTGTGAAACTAGTACGTATATTTGGGAAATAAAGCTTTAAAAAATACCAGATTTTTCTACATATTTTTTTACTTATAACATGCAGAATTTTCAGTCAAATTGTATAAAACTTACAGAATATTTGACAGTATATTTTCAAAAGAATATTGCATCACTTTGGTGTACGCGATCAAATTTTTAATATTAAACAAATGCAGATATGATTTAAATGTCATTATTTTCCCGTTTCTCTTATATAAACCATAGATAGACAGGTATGATTTTAAAACTCCAATTGGTGAAAGTTTAATGAAATTGAAACATTTAATGAAAATGCTAAAGCAAATGTTATTATAAAAGAAAAAAAATCATAATAATCATATTCGCATTGATACCTCATATTCGCAATTTTGATACCTCAATTACAATATTATGATAACCAAACCATGAAAAATAAAATGAAAATTACGATTTTTGTAGATATTCAGCGAATTCAATCCAAACTTTACACAGGCATTAGCAGACCGATTACCCATGCATGTTCAGGGTTATGTAATCTTGTTGAAACTATTTAAGTGAAAACATTATTTTTGCTGGTTATTGCATTATTAACGAAAAAATAATTATTATAAATGCTTCGTGCTATCTATAGACAAACAACTAGTCCATCAAAATTTTAAATAGATAGAATTTAATATAATAAATTAAATAACAAAATATCATTTCTAAAATTAAATTTAATCTTTCAATGAAAGTATGGTATAAAATATTTTCTGTTTAAAGAACAAAATTCATCAATATATACAGAAATACATCTGACATTTTCTGTGAAGTAAGGATAAATAGAATCCCCACCCCCTGAAAAGATTCATTTGTCAAATAGCAATGTTTTATTCAAAAAAAAAAAAAATAAGAAAAAGTTTAAAATTTTTAAGTGAACATAAACAAGTTTTTCTTCAATAATTTAATTTTTAAAATTACAAATTAAAATTCATAGATTTAAGATTAGTACACATACAAAGTTTTATTGGAAAATAACTAGTCCTTTTCTTTTAAATTGTAAAGTTAAGAACGAAGAACGCCTCGTCGTACCACATGTTCCATTTTCATTAGGTTTTGTATATGATAACTACTACGAATATTATCCCTATTTAATTAACATTAAAATTGTAAAAAAATAATCAACTTCATTAGTTATATTACTTCTTTCTGTGCTTGAATTTCTTGTGTTTTTAGTGTACCTTAAATTAAAATTCATTTTTTTGTATGATTTAATTTTGTCAAAAATGAACACTACCATTTTTTTAAGTATTAGCAAGCTCCAAAAGTTAATATCAGTCATTACACATTCGAAGAAAAGAAATCCATTGAAATGAGTTGGACAATTACAATTAATCATTGTCATGCAAATATAATTTAACTGCTTTTTTTATGGATTTCGGATTCTTTGTTCAAAATAGTTTGCATATAATTTGCGCTCAAAATCAAACCAATTGCAGTCTATTGTACATCAAACTACTGAGTAGTAATATAAAAGATTAAAGAGGGACTGCCTAATTTTCTATTGGAAAGGTAAACCAATTTGAGGCAATTTTCGATTGTATTCCCGATTATTCAAGCAATCAAAGAAATCGAGTGGCTTTTAGATTTGTTATCGAAATAATATTGATAATATATGCATTTAAAATTTTAATAAGCAATAAAAAGAGGAATGCGCCTGCATAACAAAAAATTAATGAGAATCGACCATTCTACTGGCTCATTTTGGCTGCTTAAATGTGGTGAAATAATATTTTCATAGCCAGTCCTCTTTATAAATCAAGTAAATTTCAGCGTAAATTTAAAAATCTTCAGCAGCATAGCAACATAAAAGCACTTTTAGTAAAAACTGAAAAAATCTATTCAAATGAACAGAGTTTTATTTATCCTTGTTCTGAAAATACAAGCAAAATTGCAGGAAATTCCAATTTTAAGATCTGAAAATTCAAAATGACCATATAGATAATGAAAATATATTTTTACTAAATGATAAATGAATAGAAAGATGATACCATCATATATCATTCTTAAATTGTCAGCAACCATCTAACAAATGCATTAAAGAATTTATGTTCATCAATTCATGTTTCATCTCTTAGCTTTAAAGAACAACTATTTATTACGGAAAAGATGATGAAGTACACGGAAGCTATTATACTTTTCATATTTCCATTTGATATCCACTGCTAGTTTGTACCAAAAAGAATATAAAGTTGGAATAAATTTTTGCAAACAATTCAGTGTTTCAAAAGCTAATATTATTTATTAATTATTAGCAAATTTTCATAATTTTTTATTTGTAGGTCTTGTTAGAAATGGCAAATTCAAAATCAAGAATTAGATTCGTATTGTGTGTTGCTCGAAATACGAGTATATTACTTGAAAATTGAAAAGTAAGCTTTTAAAATGCAGCTATATATCATGCAGTTGTAAACCTAACATATTTTATTGATCTTATATGACATACGTAAATGACTCAAAGTTTATAGGTGAATCAAGTGTAAAAATGGCATCAAAAGTAAATTAAAGAAATATTTGTGACCGTTTTTGTTCCCTTTTACAAGACAAGAATGAAAAAAATGTCCGAATCTTACGGTATCCAAAAAAGCAGATTTTTTATATTGGTGCTGAAATCTTTATGGTATATTGTAAATAAATTTGCGTTTCTTTGTTTACTGTCTGAAGTAGTAGTGTTGTTTATTTTCTTCGGATCAATTTTGAATTTGGTTAAAGTACTTGCAATTGTTTTAGATACGTCTTCTTATATTTCATTGTTTTTTTCCCACCATAAAATACGACTCTTGTTCCAAAAATTTTCCAAAATTTCAAAAGCATTGAATATTAGCCGAACATCCAAGAAGCTGAAAGTTTCAATGTTTCTTTACTTCTTATTAATGAGTTTTTTTACAATCTGTTTTGAAGTGGCATCTTTCAAATCTAACGTCAGACACCATGCCCATGAAATTATAAGAAATTCAACTTTTGGAAAAGGCAAAGAATATTGCGTATTTATACGAGATATTCTGATAGGAGTCAATATCGTGATAATGCATAATATTTTTTCTTTGATACCTGGATTTTATTGTTACACGTGTTATTGCTTAAGAAAATTTCTAGAAAAATTTTCATTTACTTCGCGAACGTTGAATAACAGATTTAATCATGAAAACATATTATTGTTATATGATAAAACTATTCAAACGATGTATTTTGCAGACAATTTTCTTTCTTATTCTGCTTTCAGTTTTGTTCTTAGCAGTATGGTTCGACTGTTTTGGGCAGTATATATCATGATATCTTTTAAAGCATTCGATATATGGATTCAAATACTTTCTTTCATTTTCGCAATTTATAATATTCTAATATTATTTATGGTAATACTATCGGCTGCTTTCGCTAATGGAGCAGCAAGTTCTGCTAGAGAAGCGATTCTATCACTACCAGGATGGTTTTCGGAAGACAAAATCGCCTCCAGAAGGCAAATTCGCCAGAAATTCAAGAAAAAAGTTAGGTTGACTTTATGGAAAATCTATAGAATCGATAAACCACTCCTTGTCAGTGCTTTAGGGACATTGATTACATATGGATTCCTCTTGGGATCATTGTAAATCTTATGATATTATCTAAAAATTGAAGGAAGTGTGTAAGAGTTAAATCTTTTAAAATTCAGTGTCTAGAATGTTCTGGTTAAAGATTCTAAAATTTAATATCTAAAAATTGGAGTAAGAATATCATAGATGAATCTTCAAAAATTTCTCACTCTTGCATAGTTTGCAACAAACTCATTTAACTTTTAAAATAATTCTCATGTATACTATGCGAATGTCTTTGTTTTCATTTTCACTTGATACCACATATTTATCTTATTTTCAGAAAATGGCATCTTTAATTAATAAAGAAAAAAAAATTACCGAAATGTCATAGCAATCAAAGTTATGAACTTCAGACTGAGAACAAATTATAAAATAGAGATTAAGAAAAAATTTGTTTGGCAGTTTCCTAACTGAGTTTTTTTTTTTGCGAAATATTAATTGCAATTGAATTATGGATTTGCAATGTATCATGAGTTTATAGACAGATGACATTAAATGCTTCAAAGCCCTAACTAAGTTGTAAACCTTCAATCCTGTATCATTATTTACTTATCGCCGCTGCAAAGTATTTGTAGACAGATGAAATTAGATGCTTCAAAGTTACTATTGAGTAAGTTGTAAACCTTCCATCTTGCATCATTCTTAATTGTGAAATGCCTGGATGGTAAGAAAGACCCCGATACTTAAATGTCTTCAGAATAAAAAAATTTTAAAAAAAAACTGCTTTTTGTTTCTGTTCATATTTCCTTTCAGAAATGTGGATAATTTTGGGATTAGAAGCAATCCAAGAGTGTTGGACATGTGTATGAAGCCACAAGACTTAACTTCTGGAGCTTGACTTTAATAAACCATGGTTGCGAAACGCGATGGGAAAAGGAAGAAATAGGCTGATTAAATCACCTGCCGCCATGTAAAAGGAAAGAAGGCCCGTCAACACAATCAATGCAGAGTAGGTAAACAAGCCTGGAGCCTGCAAACTTTGTCCAAGTGACTATCAATATTCAACTATATTATAAAATTATTAAAACGGTCCACTCTCTCCAATCCCTAGGAATAATTATAGTTAATTTAATTGGAATCCGCATATTCTTAATTTAAATAAAGAGATTTACATGCTGATTAATAATTGCAATTATATAACTGGTCAGAAATAGGGTACCAGTATTATTTTTTGAAGAATGGTATGATAGATCAATCTATATACGTCACTGAAGTAATATGATAAGTGGTAATCTTGTATTGTATTCTCTTTACAAACGTTGAATTAAATTTTACATAAACATGAAAAACTTGAGCAGCATAGCTATTAAAAAATCTTTCTAGCAAAAATGGAAGATAATTTTTCAAAAAAAAATAATCTTATTTATTTTTTAATTAAAAGCACATAAATGAAGTCAATGGCAGTTTCAATTTTCAAATTTGAATGTCCGTATGCTGTGTGCAGTAGGAACATTCATATAATTTTAAAAAAATTCAAGAATAATAAATAAAAATTTAGATATGTACGTGAAATGAAATAAAGTACATAAAACGTGTCATATTTTTTGAATTTCATTTGTGTGCTGTTCTGGTTACCTACCAGAGAGAAAATAAAGTTGGGATAGATATTATTTGCCAACGGATTTCAAAACTCTCCGCTCTTTTGCGCATGCGTTAGGGTGGGTTTAATTCGGTAAAATAGGGGTGAAAGGAAAGATGAAAGTAGGAGATGTTTACATTTAGCAATAAAGTTAATTTCCAAAAATGCACACATCCTACGGCGTCTCACCTCTTAATAAGATAGTATCGTCGAAAAGTGGTAGTCTCTGGATGTCGAAACGAACAGTATTTCTGAAAGATTTCAGGATAATTTAGTGTTTAAAATGGTAACATTATTAACGAGTTCTCAATAAGCCTTCAATTTCTTTTATTTTTGTTTTTACTTAATTTATTCTAGACAACTTTTTGTGAAAAAATATCCATCACAATATGTTACTTCAAAACGAAACACGTAAGCAATAAGAAACTCATAGGACTTGAATTATTTGGATCAAAACTTTGAGAACCAACGCAAAATTAAATATAAAAATTGTTTTATTAGTGAAGTAGTTGATTGGTATTTTGGCGCAAGAGACAGGAGTGACTAAGCTGCACCATTATAATGAGCTAACCAAAGACAATTAGTGAAAAATAATTAATCCCCTCTTTGTTATTAGAAGAATGGAAAATTTGCCCGATACGCATAATAATAGGAAATACAAGTCTTTTATATTACAGAAATGCGATCAATCTTTTTTTTTTTTTTTTTTGTTAAATATTTGAAGTAATACTGCTACTTATTTTTTTCAGTTCTATGATGAACTTGATAAAAGCAACTACAATTGCTTTAAATGTATCTGAATATATCTTTACTTTTTCACGCCGTGAAAGTCAGTTTTTATAAGAAATTTTTCCAAAATCTCTAATGCGTTGAAAGTTAATCTAAAGTTCAAAAAATTGAAAATTTCAATCCTTTTCTATTGCTTATTGATGATAGCAATAGGAAACGTGGTTTGAAATGTCAGCTTTGAAACTGAATATCAAAAATCATGCACAGAAAATAATAGAGAATTCCCCTTTTTTCTCTGAAAACTTCAATGAATATTGTACATTCAAACGAAATGTTCAGTTAGGAATCAACACGGTGATACAATGTAATGGTTTTTCTTTAATACCAGGATTTTACTACTTTAAGTGCTATTTCATGAAACAATTTCTACACGTATTTTCAACTGTGTCGGAAATACTGACAAACAGAATTAATCATGAAGACAAACTGCTAATTTATGAGGAAACCATTGCTATATTGAGAATTTTCTTTCATATTCTGCTATCCGTTTTGTTCTTAGCAATATTATTCGGCAATTTTGGTCTGCTTATGATTTGGTATTGTTTAAAAAATTGACTACTTATGGATTCCCCTCGGGATCATTCCAAAAGTACTATATGATGCATTTGATAAATTTATTCTAATATATCATGGTAACATTTTCTGAAATGCGTTAGTGCCCATAATTTTCATCTTTATGACCTTCCAATAAATTTTTGTAGTTCGTTTACAAATATCAGCGTTTTCTTCTGTACTCAAAATATCTCATATAAATCTTTCCGTCCAAAACTTGTATCTTTATTTAATAGAGAATAGAGGGGGGGGGGGGATTAGAAAGAAATATATCTGCACCCAGTACCAGGAGACTGAGACGACCAGACGAAATGCATCACTTCATCTTCTTTAAAACACACATTTTTAGATCCAATTGTACAGACTGGACAATTACTTTTTAATGAAACTACATCTCCAGACTGAGACTTTGATTTTATCATAGGATGTAACTGGTTTAGATAAATATCTAGTATCCACATAGTTTTTCCCAATTATTTGGCTCCATAAGTTGAAGATTGGGCTTGCTAGAAGATTATGTTACCTGAATTATGATGAAATTTGCTGCGATACTTCACAATTTAGACGCAGACATTTTAGATTATACACTTCGTTCTCTGCTTTGACATCATGAAAATGAGCCCCAATAAAAAGTTCATTTGCACAAAGAACAGAACAAATGCTATTAAAATAACACTGCTTTAATGTCTCATAATTTGATAAAATCATGAACATAAAGTTTTATTCAAACATTGTATCAATCATATGTAACCAATATTCTCTGACAATCAGCTGGTCACCCGAGTCGACTATAAATGCTATTCAGAAAGTATTATAAATAATGCTTGTATTTTCAATAAAATTAGACGACTGACGGAGCTCCACTGATCAGACAATAGGCGAAATCCATTTAGTATCGACTATCGTTTTTATGTCACAGAGCAGATGATTTTAACTTGAATGTGTGCATGTCTTGGTCATAAAAGCACATAAGAACCTTTTGTTCAGAGAATTATTTTCGATTCAATTATGCAAATTTGATATAGAAGTCTCTTGCTCAATTTTTTATGCAGCCGCCCTGATATGAGCTTCGTTTAACAGGGATTTTCTTCTTAAAGATTCAGTTGAGTAAAGACGAATTTCCACTGACATTTAAACCTTGACCTACAATCAGAATTCACTGAATGCATAAAAGAGTGTTTTGATTGTATGGGGTAGTGTGAGACAAAAGAAGTTTGCACCGCAGGTAATGTAAATGAAGCAAAAAATAGAGCATAAAAAAGTATTTAGGCATTTTTATATCAAAGTTTTAAGGCGATGTAAAATTTTAAGATGAATTTTATAAAGAAGTATTTTTAAATTAATATTAAATGCAAACAAATTACTTTTGTTTTTCTTTATTTTCCTTCTTCAAAGGGATTCTCGACTATTCAGCCTGATTAAAAAAATTATTCATAAAAAAATGAAAACTTGTTTTGCGCTAATTGTTTATTTTAAGAATATGTGTATTCTTTCTGTATAATACAAGATTTTGTGTGTCCTGTAATGAAGTAATAAATTTCATTGTTTTTATTCTTTGATTTCCTTTCTTGTGTAATATATTTTTAAAGTATTTGTGAGTATGACAGATATTTATAAATCATTGATCTATAACTAAAAATCAGAAAACACGAATAAGATGGAATAAATAGATAAAATAGAATAAATAGATTTTTTTAACGGAAAAGATGGATAAGAAGTGAACATTTTCAGAATTTCGTCAAATCCAGATGTTTTATTATGCAGTTTGTCCTTTTGCATCCTTAAGTTGTAACTTTATTTCATTTATTACTGATAACTTGTCTTTACTACCAATCTAAAGGTGGGCTTGCACTTATCCAGTTATAAAATTTCAGTAAGTCACGCATGCGTAAAAGGAATATTCCGCACGAGTTGAAAGAGCTGACGATAGCAAATTCTTGTCTCGACTGGACAAGTACTTGCTGCTGTACACTTTCCGTGTATGTGTGGTCTTACTGGATGGTTTGTAACTGGCTGAATGTATCTAAACCCACCTTAAATCAATATTGTTATTTTGAAAAAAAGTTAATTATTGTAAGCCTGTTATAAATAAGAATATTTTCTACTATATTATGGCTTCACAGTTTTTGTTATTGTTGCTTTAAACAATTTAAACGAAAAGTTAATTGTTGTGAGCTTATCATTAACAAGAATACTTTCATCCATATTATTGCCTCAAATTGTTTGTTTAAGAATTGCTTTGGCAAACTTTTATTTAACCTGCGATTTTCTAGCGAAAGAGAGTTACTTAATTCAAAATATTGCTTCACATAAAATATATTTTCGAGATGATTAGAGTAAAAGTTGTTTCTGCTTTTGCCATGCTTCCCTGGATATGGGGGCTTTTCAAAGTTCTTACTTTTGGGAACTTGTGGTGCATTATTTACATGATGCCTTATATTTTATTTATCGACAAAGGAAAAATGAAATCATCTCAAAATGGCACAATTATTGCTACGTTTGCCATGCTCCCCTGGATATGGGGACTTTTTCAAGTCTTTGTTTGTGGAAACTTGAAACATATTCTTCACATGGTACCTTATCTATTGTTGATTGCAAATGGAAAAAAGACAACAAACCAAAGACGCACAGTTACTGAAGTGTTAGCCATGCTCTTCTATGAGTGGGGACTTTTTCAAGTCTTTGTTTGCGGAAATCTGTGGTACACTTTTTACTTGATGCTATTTCTTTTGTTTATTGAGAATGGAAAAAAGAAAGCATCCTAAATAGTCACAAAACCTAGCATTCAAGCTGCTGCAGTACTCAAAACGTCTGACTTATGCAACAAACACAAAAAAATTCCGTCTGTTTCATTTCAACTTTCTTTGAATTAAGCTTCTTCCGTCTAACTTTCATCAAAATTGCATAACTTTTACAGATTCTCAACTTAACTTTTTTCTAACAAATCCTAATACTCTTTCTGATGCAGTTTTCCTTCATGCAATTAATAACTATGGAATTAAGAAAGAAATAGAAATAATTCAAGTAACGTATATTTCTACTTTGCCTTCTTCAGTTCTTTCCTGAAGTGCTACAGCTCAGGATTGGTGCTTAATTGAGAATTTTATCGTGCCTAATGAGCGATTCACTCATCGAAAGTTTCCACTTCATATATCCTTTCCATGGAATCAGCAAACATTTGTGGAGTTGTGAAATAAAATAATAATAAAGTCAGCAATTTAATAAAAGCACATATATTGGAATCGATTTGAAACGAACTTCACAAGATAGTCCTTTTTCAAAGAAAAGTCCCTTTAAATAAAAAAAGATTGTATTTTATTTAATATACCGCCATAAAATTTTTGAATGTTATTTCCTCGTAAATAATTTCACAGAAATTTGCAAGATTTGGAAATAACAGGATACTACATAACGACTTCATCAATGTGAATTCTGCTGAATTGCTTTCATCTTTGCTTCTTCTGATATGCCACTTCATTTTATTGTCGCTGCTTTGAGACTACTGTGGAACTGAAAGAACCTTTCAACGAACTTCTTCAGATGCCATTTCTTGTTCATACAGCTGGCTGAGAGCTGAAGGATCAAGGAATGGTTGGAGATTCCTCGGATAATGTCATCAATGACGAATGCTGCTGTATTGCTTTCTTCTTTGCTTCTTCTGATATGCCACTTCATTTTATTGTCGCTGCTTTGAGACTACTGTGGAACTGAAAGAACCTTTCAACGAACTTCTTCAGATGCCATTTCTTGTTCATACAGCTGGCTGAGAGCTGAAGGATCAAGGAATGGTTGGAGATTCCTCGGATAATGTCATCAATGACGAATGCTGCTGTATTGCTTTCTTCTTTGCTTCTTCTGATATGCCACTTCATTTTATTGTCGCTGCTTTGAGACTACTGTGGAACTGAAAGAACCTTTCAACGAACTTCTTCAGATGCCATTTCTTGTTCATACAGCTGGCTGAGAGCTGAAGGATCAAGGAATGGTTGGAGATTCCTCGGATAATGTCATCAATGACGAATGCTGCTGTATTGCTTTCTTCTTTGCTTCTTCTGATATGCCACTTCATTTTATTGTCGCTGCTTTGAGACTACTGTGGAACTGAAAGAACCTTTCAACGAACTTCTTCAGATGCCATTTCTTGTTCATACAGCTGGCTGAGAGCTGAAGGATCAAGGAATGGTTGGAGATTCCTCGGATAATGTCATCAATGACGAATGCTGCTGTATTGCTTTCTTCTTTGCTTCTTCTGATATGCCTCTTCATTTTATTGTCGCTGCTTTGAGACTACTGTGGAACTGAAAGAACCTTTCAACGAACTTCTTCAGATGCCATTTCTTGTTCATACAGCTGGCTGAGAGCTGAAGGATCAAGGAATGGTTGGAGATTCCTCGGATAATGTCATCAATGACGAATGCTGCTGTATTGCTTTCTTCTTTGCTTCTTCTGATATGCCACTTCGTTTTATTGTCGCTTCTTTGAGACTTCTGTGGAACTGAAAGAACCTTTCAACGAACTTCAGATTCCATTTCCTGTTCATACAGCTGGCTGAGAGCTGAAAATCAAGGAATAGTTGGAGATTTCTCGGATAATATCATCAATGACGAATGTTGCTTTCTTCTTTGCCTCCTCTGATATGCCACTTTATTTTATTGTCGCTTCTTTGTGACTTCTGTGGAACTGAAAGAACCTTTCAACGAATGTTCTTCAGATACCTTTCTTGTTCATACAGCTGGCTGAGAGCTGAAGGATTAAGGAATGGTTGGAGATTCCTCGGATAATGTCATCAATGACGAATTATGCTTTATTGCTTTCTTCTTGAGACTTGTGTGGAACTGAAAGAACCTTTCAACGAACTTCTTCAGATGCCATTTCTTGTTCATACAGCTGGCTGAGAGCTGAAGGATCAAGGAATGGTTGGAGATTCCTCGGATAATGTCATCAATGACGAATGCTGCTGTATTGCTTTCTTCTTTGCTTCTTCTGATATGCCACTTCATTTTATTGTCGCTTCTTTGAGACTTCTGTGGAACTGAAAGAACCTTTCAACGAACTTCTTCAGATGCCATTTCTTGTTCATACAGCTGGCTGAGAGCTGAATGATCAAGGAATGGCTGGAGATTCCTCGGATAATGTCATCAATGACGAATGCTGCTGTATTGCTTTCTTCTTTGCTTCTTCTGATATGCCACTTCATTTTATTGTCGCTGCTTTGAGACTACTGTGGAACTGAAAGAACCTTTCAACGAACTTCTTCAGATGCCATTTCTTGTTCATACAGCTGGCTGAGAGCTGAAGGATCAAGGAATGGTTGGAGATTCCTCGGATAATGTCATCAATGACGAATGCTGCTGTATTGCTTTCTTCTTTGCTTCTTCTGATATGCCACTTCATTTTATTGTCGCTGCTTTGAGACTACTGTGGAACTGAAAGAACCTTTCAACGAACTTCTTCAGATGCCATTTCTTGTTCATACAGCTGGCTGAGAGCTGAAAATCAAGGAATGGTTGGAGATTTCTCGGATAATATCATCAATGACAAATGTTGCTTTCTTCTTTGCCTCCTCTGATATGCCACTTTATTTTATTGTCGCTTCTTTGTGACTTCTGTGGAACTGAAAGAACCTTTCAACGAATGTTCTTCAGATACCATTTCTTGTTCATACAGCTGGCTGAGAGCTGAAGGATTAAGGAATGGTTGGAGATTCCTCGGATAATGTCATCAATGACGAATTTTGCTTTATTGCTTTCTTCTTGAGACTTGTGTGGAACTGAAAGAACCTTTCAACGAACTTCTTCAGATGCTATTTCTTGTTCATACAGCTGGCTGAGAGCTGAAGATCAAGAAAGGGTTGGTGATTTCTCGGATAATGTCATCAATGACGAATGTTGCTTTCTTCTTTGCCTCCTCTGATACGCCACTTTATTTTATTTTTGCTTCTTTGAGACTTCTGTGGAACTGAAAGAACCTTTCAACAAATTTCTTCAGATGCCATTTCTTGTTCCTACAGCTGGCTGAGAGCTGAAGGATCAGTGAATGGTTGGGGATTCCTCGGATAATGTCCTCAATGACGAATGTTGCTGTATTGCTTTCTTGTTTGCCTTTTCTGAAACTATTTTATAGCAAACACTGAGACTGCTGGATTATTGAATAGGCGAAGTCAACCAGTAACGTTTAAGGAACGAGAAAGATTTCTGCATTTCTTTCACTGAATATTTTTTGAAGGATTGCAATTCTTTGTTATAGTGTCTTTGCTTTTCTGTGTTGAATTTCTTTCACATTTGGTGTAATCCATGCATTCCCCCCAAAAAAATTTTAGAATACCTATTTAGAATTATCTGTTTTGAAATAAAACTTTTCGGCTTCTCTGTCTAACCTTTGGTCTTTTTTCATTAATTTCACTTAATTATTAGCAAACTATAATTTTATTTATTGTTTTTCTAATACAAAATTCAGAATTTTTTAAGGGTTTTATTTTTTAACTAAAACAAATTTTTATTTAACATATAACGAATTCTTTTAAAATGTTAAAAATAAGGAATGCGAATTAAAAAAAAGAAATTGGAGCTATATTTAATATTCATTTAAACATTTATTAATTTCTCATATTTGAGAAAAGAAATACCAAGGCGGTGATAGTAAAATATACGGTGCATGGAGAAATATAGTGCATGAAGGAGCATTGCTTAAGACAATATTTGAATTCTGAATTTTAAACCCATTGTGTTTTCATATATAAGAAATTTTCAATTCGTGTATTATTCTAACACAGTTTTATTAATCTATCATATGAATCATTTTATAACATATGAGATTCTTGGCTTGTGATACATAAAGGCATACATTTAGTTAGGTAATATCCCCATATTACAAGCTTTATATACATAAAAATACTGGAATTATATTAATCTGCTTTTATATAACATTAAAATTTCCATATCTGGTTTTCACAGAGCATATGCAAATTACAGCGAATCAAAAAGTATGCAAAAGTGAGATTGATGGTAAGATTAAGTTTTCTTTCCTAAACAAATAAAATTTAATCCATTGAATTGTTCTTAAAAATTTGATTCAGTTTTTTATTAAATTTGAGTGAATTGTCTCCTTGATAAATGAAATTGAATCAACAAGGACAAAAAATTGAAATGAAGTAGAATTTCTATTTTAATTTTACCATTTTTATTCCTTTCATGCTGTCTAAATTCGTGTACGTGATTGGAAATTTACCTAAATTGCCTTTTTCCAAAATGTTATTCTGTTTTTGATAAAAATTTAATGGATGTACACAGGTTTTTCTTTAATAGCTTCAACTTGCTACTTTCAAAATCTAATCTTTCTTCAAAATATCTTAAAAAATTGTCTGACATTATTGGAAAACCAATTATTCTGTGATGGTTTGTGCCAGAAATTCCATATTACACGCTATTTATACCATACGTATCGTAGAAATGAGGCAAGTACTAATCTGCAGTACACTTGCAAATATCATAAGTTAAAATGGTGTAAAAAATTCTGCTGAGAACATTGGTGTCCCTACACGAATTTTTCAGATATAGTTTAGAGAAACTTGAATACTTAGAAAAAACTATTCGTACTTTTCTTAACCAAATTAGAAATAAATATTAAGTTAATAGCCAACGAATCAAAAAGAAAGATTAACTGAATCCGGCCCGAAGACTTTCTCAAGGGTCACCCTCAGGCAAGGATTCAAACCAGGGATTTTTTCTGTGAGGGGTCTGACTTTCGTCCAACAAACTGACCCCTCGTGACCCGAAAATCCCAGAAAATTGAGGTTTTAGAGATAAATTTGTATCACAAGATTAAAACAAGTAAAAACACTAGCAAAAAACAATCCAAATAATACCACAGCAAATCACACCACAAAATACATGAAAATAGAACCAAAAAAGTAATATAAACACAAGGCAAAATACTTACAAATTGAAAGCACAATTCTGAAGAAAACTACTTGAGGTTAAAACGTGTTATTGTAGATGCATTTCGTTAAACTAAACTAAAATTTAATTTTTCCACGTTAACAGCTATATCCGCCTCAGCATCTACAATAACACGTTTTAACCTCAAGTAGTTTTCTTCAGAATTGTGCTTTCAATTTGTAAGTATTTTGCCTTGTGTTTATATTACTTTTTTGGTTCTATTTTCATGTATTTTGTGGTGTGATTTGCTGTGGTATTATTTGGATTGTTTTTTGCTAATGTTTTTACTTGTTTTAATCTTGTGATACTAATTTATCTCTAAAACCTCAATTTTCTAGGATTTTCGGGTCACGAGGGGTCAGTTTGTTGGACGAAAGTCAGACCCCTCACAGAAAAAATCCCTGGTTTGAATCTTTGCCTGAGGGTGACCCTTGAGAAAGTCTTCGGGCCGGATTCAGTTAATCTTTCTTTTTGATTCTTTGGCTATTAACTTAATATTTATTTCTAATTTGGTTAAGTTCATTTGTGTTTTAGTTGTAGCAGCATTAGCGCTCTCTAAATACAATGTATATTTTATTTTATTATATAGATTCAGAAAAATTATATAGGTGTTTGCACATTGTTTATTTATGGATTGATTGTTTCGTACTTTTCTTGTTACAGTTATTTCCTATTCTTGAAATCAAAATTAGTGGTAATATACCTAAGGTTGAGCATTGTTTTTGTATTTATTTAGGATAAATTATTTTATTCTGTTACTCTGACAAACGACTGGAATTACTTTGACATTTCTCATTATTGCTGTTATTTTTTCATATAGTAATTATAATATCAGAATCTATAATTTCGTTTCCGATTCACATTAAATATTTTTCAATCCTCACTATTTGAAATACATCATTTTATTTATTCTGGGTTTTAATTTTGTCTAAAATGAAATGTATTATTTTATAAAAAATTATGAAATTCATATCATAGAATTAAACCTTGCGCTTTTCTACAAAAGCAGGAAAGATGATTTTCTGGAAAAAATAAAATTACTTTATTTGCAAGTTAACTCATAAGTGTGTAGGGAATTGCCATACAAAACATATATGTGATATTCCATTTCATGCCTCACGCCGTGCTTAGGTGCAAACAATAGCTATTATCATGTTCTGCATATGATTATATAAAACCTTTCGTCTTCATAGGGATATAAAATGCAACAGCGCATTGAAAGAGAACATAGAAAATATTCCACATCCACATATACATATGAAAATAATTACTTGAATTTTTATATGGCTCGTATAATGTAAAAATCAAAATTAATAATGGAAATCGGATTGGCAAATAGTGGTCCGCTGACAAAGGAAAATATAATTCCGAACAGAAAATTTAAAAGATATGCATAAAGAAAATATCCACAATATCTTTCAATTTTTTTCCGTGATGGGAAAATATAATGAATCAGCATAAGGTAATAAAATTTCTCCACCTCGACTTGGCTTTTGCTGTTTATTAACTATTTATTCTCACACCCATAAATCAGTCAAATGAGAAATAAAAAAAACTGTTTCAGTTGTTAGGCACCAAAATAAAAGTTTTGATTTCGTATTAATTGTGGACGCAGATCCAGAAGACGAAGATATTTTTAATTCCACCTAGAATTATAGACGGAATTGGACGATTATTTATATTGATGATACTCATCAACTTTTTTAGATTAAAACAATAGAAACTAGCTATGATTATTATTTCGATTTAAAAATTCACGTTTCTAGTGCTATACTTTTATGATAGCTTAAAATAAGTTAAATAAAAAAAAAATTAATTTTTCAAATAAAAGTTCAGTGTTTTTCGATTTTTATTTTACCTTGTCTATCTAAGTAATTTTAGTTAACAGATTCCATAAAAAGTTATGTAATTAAAAGCGAAGCAAAATTAATTGTGATAGTACTATAAATTAATGATATAAATAAAATGTGAAAATGAAAAGTAGATATACTGAATTGTAAATACATGGTTTTCGCGATTTAATTCATTAAATTACAATTATTTTACTAATAAAATATTACTGACTGCAATAAAAAATTTGTCTAATGATTCGATAAACTTTGTAGAATGAGTTTCTGTCAAAATTATTCAAATACCAAATTCACTATTATATCTATGAAATTGAAATGAGATTTATTTTAACTTCTTCTAATTACTTCAAGGCAAGAAATTTATAATTCCAAATGTTTCTTTTAGGATCATATGAATAAGCGCTGTTAAAATTTTCATTAATTAAACGTTTTTTTTTTTTTTTGATACAATACTCATAACCACCACAGTCAGAAAAACCAATGTTTAAAATTAAACAAAAAAAAAATTATATATTTTGAGAACATTCAAATATTCAATAACTCTAAAACGTTTTTTGAATTAATTAGTGTGTCAAGTGAAGAAGAAGTTAATAATTACCTTTCCTGTTTGGAGAGTTTAAGTTTTCTGATTTTTACGTACAGCAAATAATAATAATAATAAAAAAAAAGACTTAAAATATTGGGCATTGCTTAAAGCTGGATCGGATCGAATGCTCCAGATACACCTGATTACTTTCTCGGTATGAAGGCGGATAACAACACTTCCTTATTTTAATGATTATTCTTATCTTATTACCAAATTTAAATGATAATGCCAAAACTTGTTCCCAGCGTCAGTGGAAAGTGGGATCCATTTCATTTGAAATCATGTTATTTATTCATTGTTTTCTGTTATGCCTCGTCGTTCGGTTGTACAATTTTTACTCCTTGATACCATACAAATTGTAGATTATTATTTATTATAATAACATTAAATTATTAAGCATTTAATAATTTTAATTTAATTATTGTGTGTTATCTTCAAGCAAAATTAAAGAAATTTTGCTTGTTGGAAAATTTCTTCCATCCCCGAAAGAAATTCCCATTTCCGAATTCGGGAAAGACTGAACATTCAACGGGCTTCTGGCTTCTCTATGCCGCACCAATTGTTTCTGGCTTTGCGCGATTATAGATCGAAATTTGCTTTTATAGTCAATGAAATCATTGTGATGATTCTTGTCTTTTTGTTTATTAAATGATAATTAGCAAGGTAAAAATTGTTCTTTCAATAGCAAATTTTTATACATTCCCAAGGAAGGGGAAGAATCTCCTGATTAATTTTTCATGATCGTCGTAAAAATAATCAAAATTTTATACAACATAGCAAATAACAATAATAAAAAAAAAAATGTAAGGTTCAAATCATCTTTTAAAATTTGCTGTATAGCGGAGTATTACCCAGATTTTAAATAAAAATAATTTGGATTTTTTTTTTTTAAAAAGAAGAGTAGCTGGTTGCCATTAAAGTTAACCAGAACAAGTTAAGTGCTACTCATAAGAGTAAGTACCATGATTCTTTTACGGCGTTTATAAGGAAAATGGATTTTTATAATAATTTTTAGATAATATTTTAAAACTTTTAGGGTTTGGGATACTAAATTTCATAAGTAAATTCAAAAAAGAAAAGATTTTATGATATAAGTTATATTCTTATGCTCAACAGAATTATCCAATCAACTCAACTTCTTAAGAATTATGAATTGGCTGTTTACTATTTGATTGAAAGGCGGCTGCAGCTATTTCTTGAAATTTGAGAGGAGAATAAATTTGAAATTAATTTTCTCACTATCTGGATTGATTTTAACGTATTGAAATTACGTTACTTCTACCTTAAAAATGGTAATAATATTACTCTTCATATATATATATATATCTTCCAATTGTTTTATTGCCGGCATAAGTTGTGGGAAAACCGAACACCACTACAAACACGTTTTACAGCGCAGATTTGTTTTGGCATTTATTTTATTATTTTTGTTTTTCAAATTCCTTTACAATCCTTTTTTCATTGTCTGAAATAAGAACTAAGTAATTAAAGACATAATTATCTAGTTCTATCAATTTAAAAAAGATAAATGTATGAGAATTTGTACATATAGCAACCATGTACTATAAACAGTATTTTTGAAGATGTAAAATAAATCTTTAAAATACTAAGAATTCTGGAGAATTCAAATCTCTAGCATGGGTAAATTATTTCTTTGTTGCTACTTCACTTGTAGAAGAAGGAACGAATTCCTAAAAGACATGACAGATTTCATTGAGAGAAGCGGATTTCAGTATTTTCGGATTCGAATTTTATCATTCTTCAGGTCAAGTCATTTTTCTTTTATGTAATAAGTCTGTGATGTTTTTAATATCCCAATCACTTTGTATAAATTTATTCATTTTACTATTGGAATTAGCTATGCATGTTTTGCTTCTCAGTATTTATGCTTGACACAGTTTTTTTAATGAAGTTCAGCTATTCACGCTCCAAACCTATGTCATGTTTGCTAAATAAGTTGTTGTAGCTCATTTTGAGATGTATGCTCAATTAATAGTTATTTCAGGGCTAATTATTTATCCAAACTTTTAGCAGAATTTATGATATGGAGCTATTTTGTATAATTATTTAATGATACTGTGGATAGTTTAATGTATACTTATCTTTTTCTTTCTTGCATCCAGAGATTATTAAGAAGGTAAATAAAAATGTGCATTGGTTCTCATTGTTTTTTTTTCATTTACAAAAATCCTTTTAGAAATCTTAAAATCCCTTATTGAATCGGTTCTATAAAAATCACATTTGCTAAGTAAAAATTATAAATATGATAAATTTATGAATGGGAAAAATTTTTGAATAAAATATTTCTTAAAAAGTTAAATGAATAAAATTTTACTATTTTGAAATAAATATTTGGATCTTTCATTTTTTAAAAATAAAATAAGAAATATAATTAATAATTTATTTTGTAATTAAATTTTTTATCAGTTAATTGTTAAATTTATTGTTTATGTTTAATAAATGGTTACTTTTTTACATGGTATTTTTCTGCTATTGTTACTTTTTGCAAAGTAAAATAATTAAAATTTTCAATTTTGTAAATAATTAAAATGTTTCTTCAACAGAGTTTATTTATGAAATAAGAAACAAAGTTGATAGTATTAATCTACTATTGATAATATTGATGTTAATCTACTGATGAAATATTAATAATATTTTTTCTTCTAGTTATTTTATTCATTTTTCAAGTCCCTTGTTGGAAAGGATGTTGTTGTTGAGTTAAAGAATGATTTAAGGTATGCAATAATTAAAATTTTGGTTCTGCTCTTAATATAAACTTTGGAATAAAAAGTCATTCTGAAAGTTTATTGAAAGAACTTATAAGTTGCATTGGTACTATTTTTAATACTGTCTTAATTTTATTCATTTATTTACTGTCATATGTATTTTGGAATTTTTAATGTGCTGTATGTTAAAATCTATTCATGATTTCTATTTTAATTTGCTGACTATTTCATTAAAAAGCAATTGTCTGCAAAGCTTCAACAGGCTGTGTGGCATCATGAAAAGTGCTTAAAAAGTACTTGAATTTGAAAACCATTTTTAAGCACCTTAAAAGTGCTTAATTTTCAAAAAAGGTCCTTAAAAAGTGCTTAATTTTTAAAAAAGGTCTTTAAAAAGTGTTTAATTTTCTCGAAGTGAAGAAAGTTTTTTGTTTTGTTTTCCCATAAGTTGAATATTATAATCTGAAATCATGGTCATAAAAGCTTGTTTACCGTGATAAAGATAACACAAAAACACTTTGAGCTAGATGGATGTAATTTGGTATACCGTCTTCACACCAAACTTGTAGATTCCGATCAAATTTTCAACAACTTCGTTTAGAGCAAATCTATTTTTCTGTCTGACTGTTCGAATATAAGTTAGCATCATAAGTACAAAACGAAGAGAGCTAGATACTTAAAATTCAGTACACGGATTTAGTATCTAATCTATAAACATCTGTCAAATTTTGAGCCAAATCCAACAAGGGGTTCGCCTCATGTCCATCAGTAATTTTAGAAATATGTAAACACGATAACTCAAAAATATAGCAACTTAAATATAGCTAATTTGGTATGTAATTTTGTGAATATAAATGTAGTTTCGAGTCAAATTTTTGTTTTAATCAATTTTAAAGAATGCATCCAGAAAATTCGCTTTTGAGATACTTTCAACCATATGATAGACATTAATCCCAAAACATTTGCCAATGATCACACGATAGAGTCAGTAAAAATATTTAACTAACGCCTAGTGTTAACATTTCATAACTACTATCCAATGCCACACAAGGCATTTCCTGGTAATGTAAGAGAAAGTTTTGAGAAGATGCTCTGGCTGATTTATTTCAGTTTTACTTCTAAACTACAGAGCTGATTTTTTCTTACTTGTTTTCGTTATTTATGAAAACTGGGACTTGTCAAAGCATTTTCATTTCTTCGGAAACTATATATATCGTTTCTCCTGCAATTTGTTTTAGTAAGAATATTTGCTTATAGATTAAAAAGCAGATTTTCATTAAATTTTAGTAACGTTATACATTCGAAAAAGACTTTTACTATACTTTTAAAAATAAGAGGCGACAAGACAGTTTCTTTTTAGTCTGATCATTTGTGAATGCTGCTATTATTTTCTATTAAAAAATTATTTAAAAAACTTATTTAGAATATGGCATTGATCTATCACCTGTTTCGTGGCATTTTGGCCAGTTGTGTGATAGCCATAGGAGTGCTTTAGTATTTAGCTTTATAAGATAGCAAATAAAATTACTTAATAGAATGAGTACTACTTAAAATGATTATTTTATACTCATTCCACCCCAGCCATGTTGGATCTTAATTGTTGATGCTTATATAAAAATCAAATACAAAATGTGTGGTCATGCTGAGCTTCTGCATCTTAATCGGCATTTTCAGAAATGATGTATGTATCTGATTTTTCACTTTTATTTTAAGAAATGTTGAAAAAGCTCACAGGTCCTTATTGTTTATCTTTTAAATTGACATTTTTTTTTTGGCATTAATAGGGGTTTTTTTAATAGGGCATTAATAGGGGTTTTCACTATAATTGAAAAGTATTACAATTAAATGTAAAAATGAGTAAAATCTTTTGGAAATGAATGAATAAACACTATTTTATAATTCATCCTTTAACGGGAGTGTATTCCTTGAATTGCATCTACCCACCTGCTCAAATTCGCTATCTGAAGTTAATTCTTGCAATGCTTTCAGTGTTTTAGCAGACCTCTCTGTGACTTTTCTAATAAAATTAGTGGTAAGATTATATATTACAATAAAAAATTACTGATTATATTTACAGTAAAAAATAAGCTACATTATATATTTATTTAAACCTGCACAATTATATAAAACAAATAGTAGCAAATCTCAAAATTGAGAGAAAAAATGTGAGCAGTTCTAAGAGACTACAGCTATTAATAAAAGAAAAAGACCCACAAAACTCCTGAAATCCAGAGTAAACACTAATCATTTTCAAAAATTAATTCTTCCCAGCAATATTTCTTAAAATTAGTTCATTTTTTTCTGAAAAAAGTTAAAAAATGAAGATATATGTGTTTTTTGTACAATGGGTGAGAAAAATGACAAAAAATGTACTTTTAAATAGTCTGTGACAGCTGAAAATTATAAATCTGTTTGATTACTGCCATAATTTATTATTAAAAAAGAAATTAAAAAATGAATTTTAATCTTTTATTTTCGATTTATGGTTAAAATTAATATTTTGAAAAATAAATGAAGATAGGTGTTCCCTGTATTAGACCACTACTAATCAAAAGCTTAACTACATAGATGCAATTCCGAGATAAAAACTAAAAAACAGTAAAAAAAAACAAAAAAACATGAGGTAGGGCTTATAAAGAAAAATGTACAATCTTGATAAGGCAGTGTCTGCTGACTTCACTGTGTTCTTATTTTGAATTGCTGTGGATCTTTACAGTAATGTTATCTTTTGAAGTTTAAGATTATGTAAAGCATGGCCTTGTGATGAGCTAAATAGTTCTTAATATTGATGTAAAAATGTCAGTAGGCACTCTGCTTGATCAAGATTGAAAGTTGCTATTTCTGCAATTTTAGGCTGTGATTTATTGGTATTTGATAGAATTAATCATGGAACTTTTTGATATAGAATAATTATATACTTGTCATATATCTTATTTTAGTTCTCATCATCCTACTTTTCTGTAATAATAAAGCCTACAGTAATAAATAAAGTGCCAATTAACAGGATATTTTATTAATATTTGCTTTATCATATCAAGTTTATGTTAAATTCATTGTTTATTTAAAATTTAAGGGAAAAAAAATAAAAATAAATGGTAATTATGTCAATTTTATTATTATAGTCTGTTTAAGATATCCTAAGTTTATGGGCATAATTTAGATAATTCCAGCCTGAGATGATGTTTTAAAATACTGAATTTGATTGATTAGGCATAATTTTTATTTATCTATACAGCTCATTTGATTAAAATCATTAAGATGATGCAAGTAATGCTTTACTTTGTAAAACAAATTCACAATACTCATTGAAAAATTCATATGAAAATGCTGGAATTCATATTTTAAAGCGTTTTTCATCTCTGAGGTATTATTTGAGTTTTCAGATTATAATTTTTATTAAATAAAATATTTATAAGTAAAATAAAATTATAGTTAAAAACAGATTATAAGATTCTATTGATTAGGGGATAATTTAAAGGGGGGAGACAAACTCATTAATTTCTCATTTTAAAACGCAAAAAAAACAAAAAAAAAAAAAAAACGGTTCAACTAAGAAAGGAAAAACAAAAAAAAATATTAAAAAATTTGATATGCTTTATATTTAAATTAATAAACTTTAAAAAATTCCTTTGGTAAATATATAAGTAGTGAACTATTTTCTTATTATATATGTATTTTTTCAATAATACTTAAACATTTTTTATTTTAAAGAATTCTGACCCATTTATAACTGGAAATTAATTATATTTGCCTCTGTTCTCTTAAAAATTAAATTGTTATGTTCTAATTAGGCCTTGTTAAAAATATATATAATATCTATCATGTACTTGATTTTTTAAAATTATTTTATAAAATATTTGTAGTTTCCAATTATTTAAATAATTTACTGACAGATATTAATTTGGAAAAATTTTGTTAATTGATTAATAATTAATGCATTTTATATCTTGGGATTTTAGTTTAAAAGCATAATATTTTAAAAAGAATCATCTGCATTCTTTAGTTTTTTTTAAATTCTATTAACATATTAAATTATAACATTTCACTGTTTTTATTCAGTTTTTCTGTTTTGAAATTAGAAATGAAGCAGAAGCTTCAAATACCAAAATTAACCACCAGGAAAAATGCTGCTAAATTTACTAAATGTGAAAAGGACAAATAATTTTTAAAGATTTAATTGATATAGTTACTTTTTTTTTTGTTAATTTAATCTTTATTTAGCGTTTTTATGAATCTGTGCAATGAAAAAAAAAATATTGTATGTTCCTCCTACTTTTGTACCTATCATTTATGCTCTTTATTAATGAAAGGAGGTTATGTAATAACTTATGCATAAATGAATTTATGAATCACTTTTATTTTAACAATGCTTGTCTGAATAAATATTTTTTGTCCCTTTTTTTATTTGTGTATAAAGAAAACGTTTAATGTTGTAGAGTTAAGGGTTCAAAAAGAGAGAGAGAGATTAAAATGTGCAAAAATAATTACTCAATTTATGTCAAATTTTAACAACATTCTGTATTCTGTAGCTCTTAATTAGCAATAATTTCTTTTATCTTGTTTCCTCTTTAGATGTATAATTTGTTTTTTATATTAAAGAATACAATTTATAAAATTGGGAATTTAATTATATATTTTTTTCGTGCGGATGAAAGAAAGATAACCAATATACTTTTCCATACTCTTGGTGAAGTGAATAATTGCCTACCTCCCAATCTTAAATCATGACTAATATTCATTGAAAATATTTAATAGCTCAGTTTAGTAACTTTATATTTTATTCTTTTTGATAATTTTTTTAGTATTAATTTCTAATGATTACCTTACTTTCGTAGTATTTGTGGAACATTACATTCTGTTGACCAGTATTTAAATATAAAGCTAACCGATATTAGTGTGACAGATCCTGAAAAGTATCCTCACATGGTAAGTATAACTTCAGTACATATTTAGTTAGTAAGTAAAAAAAGTGATATATATTCATCCAAGAGATTTCTCATTGTATTGGTTTACATACATTTATTACTTTGACTTCATGATCAATTTGTTAGTGTTTTAAAATTTTTCTTATGCTCTGTATCAAAGATAACTTAGGATATTTTTAGTGTATTGAACATAGGTTTTCAGAGAAAATAATTATCTAGAAATTTGTTATCTAGAACACACTGCGTTCTCCCTAAGCCTGCAAAATTACTGGTTTTAATTTATAATAAAATACGTAATGTAAAAAAAAATAAAAAAAATTAAGGCATGAGAATGAATATTGTCAACTTTTTAAAATACAAAAATCAAATATTCAACTAATGATAATTTAAACAAAATTTTGCCGTTTTTGTGCAGGAGCTTTATAGTAAAATATCCCACAGAAAATACAGTGGAACCTTGCTTAATGAGCATAATTTGTTCTTTGAATCTGAGTTGTAATATGAAACACTTGTTAAGCAAAGCAATTTTTTTTCCCCCATAGGAATCCACCACCATCCCTCTCCAAAAAAAAATCTAATAAATTTATAATAAAATTTATTGTTGATAATACATTGTCTTTTTGCTAATTGTATAAAGACTTGTATCTAACCATGCTTCAAAATGTGACACAGCATTATCATTAAATGAATTTGTAACATGTGTAGTTTATTGCCTTTTTAGAGTTCTTCTCAATGTTTAATACAATATTTTCATGCTCTCAGATCTCCCTTATTTCACTAGAAGGTTTTAGCTCTATTGAGTCTATTATTTCCTCCTGACTAAATCTTTCCTGCAAATTTGACACAAAATGCAAAACCATAAATTCTTGTATAGTTCAAACTGTTCTCCCACCAGTTCATTGATGTCGTTTCTATCGACCTATAGCCCCATAATCTTGACCAGAGATAAAATCGTGTCAATTAAAGCTCTACATGCACTTTTTCAAATTCCTCGGAATTGCATATGTCAGCAATAACCAGCCAAAACTTCAATGTAGATGAAAGGGCCCTCTACAAAGAAATGCTCAACATAAACTGTTACAAGCCTATTGAGCATGTGATGCAACAATGTCTCTTCACCACTTATTCTATAAAACATTGCTCATTAAATGAGTCACTTTTTTGCATTTTGTTTTGCTTGTTATGCAAGGTGCTCATTAAATGAGATTTGACTGTATTTTTCTGTCATAAAATACCAAAACTTTACTTTTTTAACCGTAACAATTTCATTTTTATATAATTTCCCTATCAATTTTTTATTAATTTTTCTAAATTTAATAAATACTTGATTAAATGCAAACAGTTTTGGAAAATTATCAGTACTCTATTGTTGGGCCATTTTGTGACAGTTTATTAACCATTAATTACTATTTACGATTTGTTATTAATTTTGATATATTTGCTTTATTTCTTAAATATAAAATTGCAGGTGATAAACAAATTTTATATGCTATATTATTTTATATAAAATACACTTTTGCTTTATAAATAAGTTATTTAAAAAGCAATTCTTTACACTTGCATTAAGATTACAGTGACTGTTAATAATAGATTTTTACTTTTTTGCAATACACTATTTAAATTTAGCTTGGAAATCCTGCAGTATAAGCAAGGTTTTAATGAAGTTTTTGTGACAGTTTATTAAATACTAGTGACGTTTTATGACTAGCTACTATTTTTTATCTTTACCTGCTGGTAAAATTTCATTTGAATATTTTGTAGGCAACTTTAATTAGTTGTAATAACTTCCTCAACATTATGTTTTCAAATTTTAATAGTTATGCAATTTATACAATTTTAAAAGCCTTATGCAGTTACATTCATTATATTTTCTCTCCAAATTTTCTATTTATTTAATTTAAAATTTGAAGTTTTAAAAAGGAAAGGAATAAACTTTAATTTATCCAATAACATGCTTGCTGAATCGCTACGTATTCATAAAAAAATAAGTAGAAAGTAGAATCATTCAGCATTGAAGTTTCTGACAAAATTTATTTTATGATTTACATAATATATCAACATATTATTCTATAAAAAATTCTTTAACTCAGGAAAAGAAAAGTGTGTTTTAATAAAATCAAATGGCAAGTGATAAGCTTGTTAAGAGTTTTAAAATTTACAATTCTTTAAAAAAGAAATTCATCATTGCTTATTTCTGAAGTTGAATATTAGTTGTAATTTTGTCACAGTATTGAAAATTATTATTAAACACTTGTTTAAATAGAAACCTATTAAATTTAGTTAAAATGAGCCAAAATTTCATACTTTTGTCATCATCAATGGGGAGTGGGGGAAAACCAGGATGTTTCCATAGTTGCTACTACTGTTATGTTTTGGATTTTATTCACAACAATGAAAATATTGTTTAAATATATTTAAAAATATGTTAATATTAACATTATTTTATTAAATATATCTGATTTAATGAACAAAAATTCATCAAATCTGAAGAAAAAAATTTTAAATTGTCATCATTAAAACAATGTCATTTGAACTTTTAAATGATGTAGTTATAGGTTAAATGGTTTGGCCTGTTGAGTGCTAATTCCCCCCCCCCCCCACGCACACACACTCATACCTTCTCATTTGTTGTTAGTAGAGGTAAATTTTTCATTAGTGAAAATTAAAATTTATCCCCAAACAATTTGTGTATTTCAGCTAGTAGAAAATATAGTAATAAACTAAAACAATATAAATGCATAGGGTATTGCACCTTATCATGTAAGTAAAAATATATAAAACTATGAGTTTAGGGAAGAGTAAAATACAAAGATATAACAATAATTAAAATAACTATTGTACAAACAATGATTTTGAATTTAAAAAAATTCTCCTAATTATATTACTAACTGTTATTATATTAATTATTTATTTTATTCTTTATCATAAGTATATGGCTGTATATACTTATTTTTTGCAAAATTTTTGAATAGTTTCTAACGAGTCTCCACCAGTGCATTACTTTGAATTTTTTGGCTATTTAACAGATTTCAGTTTTTATGGAGTTTATTTTATTGGGAGTACCAAGAAGTGCACAAGAGCAGTTAATGATAAAAAAAAAATTATTTCAAACACTAAAAATTTGTAACCTTATTTCCTTTTATATATCTATGTACATAAACTAATGAAATTAAATATTTTGTTATATTAGACACTAATTTATGCTTTCTATACACAAAGCATAATTTGTAAGCCTAATTTAAAAAAAATGTAAATTAGCATTAAATAATTTATATTGCTCTTTATTAAATGTTATTTGATTTGAAAAAGAATTTGTAAATTTTATGTATAAGATCAATTGATAAGTGGAAGTTTTGGGGCAGTTCAATTTTTCGCTACAGACAAGAAACATTTTTATAGACCTCTACATTTTCAAAATCAAATTTCATCATTCTTTAGAAAGACTAACACTCTTTTATGTTATAATTCTGCAATAATATTACGTTTTAATTTTTTTTTTTAATCGATATTTATTTTACTTCTTGGTATGTAGGTTTGGTGCAATTCAATATTTTCTGAAGTTCTGATTTTTGTTCCAAATCTGTATTATGTTTGCCCCAATAGCATGATTATCTGTTTTATGTAATGTTATTAAATCCACAGCTTGAAAAAAAAATGCCCCCCCCCCCAAAAAAAAAAAAAAATGCATACAATAAGTATTATATATTTTTCAATGTTAACTATAGACAAAGCACAAAAATCACAAACTAAGCTACTGATTCAAAGAATCTCATATTAAATTTTTTAAAGAATTGTTTACAGATTTTAAAATAAAAAAGTTGAGGCTATCTGTACATTAAATGCATCACTTAGTTCAAATGAGGAATTGATCTTTTGTACTGATTAGGCAAAGTTGATAGAATGAATTTTTGCATGTTTTTTTTATTCATGATTTTCTTTAAATTTATTATTCCTCCAGTACAGGATATTGTATATCATATAATATCCTGTATGATAAGTATGACACATAATTTATTAAAAATTCTTTCCCTCTGAGGATTCATGAATTGTATCAGTTGGTTTCGTTAATTATTAAATAATACTTAAATTTATATGCAAATATTATTGAAGGTTCTAAAACTGTTTTGACTTCATAATTATTGGCGTATAACTTGTTTTAAATTACCTGTATGATCTTTACAATCCTATAAAATCTTTTCTTTTCAAAATTTAGTTGAGTTTCAGCTCTTTAAAATTTCACTTTATATATTTCTGCATTTGATATCATTACCACAGTATTTTGGTGTTATGCACACCATACATTATTTTTTTAAATTATAATAATTAACTTATATACAATACCGAATGACAAAAATATATTTTAATATTAATGTTGTTTTGGTTGAATTTATTCTCAAATTTTCTCTTTTGAAATTAAAAATTTTATTACTTGACATTTTATATTTTGCTTGATTCAGTGCATTTATTTACTTCATGGTTCATAGGAAATAAAATTTTATTTTCAGAATGTGATTTTTAGTAATTGAATAATAATTGGAAGAATCTAAAATATAATTTTTTAAATTTGCAATTGAAACATTTTTGAAATATCCTGTTTAAGAATGTATATAAGGATCTCTTGCCAAGTTTTATATTTATATCACATTGAGAAAATGTCAAAATCTTTTAAGATATTTAAATTTCAAAATACTGTGTAATATTGTAAAACAGATTTTTAGAAAAGGTGGGGGGGGGATCAAATTTCTATTACACACTGTTTGAAATCATGTGATTTTATTATAATAAAAGATAGAGAAAAGCTATATCTATATATTTGAATATGCTTTATAAAAAATGAATTAGTAAATAAAAAAATATAATAAGCTGTTTATTCCTTATTAAAATATTCACTTAGTAATGAGTATTATATAATACTTTGCTTCATTTTATTATAATATACATTCATGTATTATAATTTCACTTTTTGCTATTTGGTTGCAAATTTTTATAGTTCTTATTATAAATACATATATATCTATAATAATATTATGTATTTCTAAATTATTGTAGATTTTTTTGTTTGTTTGTGGCAGTGTTAATTTAGAAACTTTATTATAAAGGTTATATATTGTTCAATGCCTCTTCAGGAAGTTGAATGAATTAGTATTTTCCGAAATGGAGGTTTTAAAATTATTGTATTTTATTTTATTTCATTATTAATTTATTAACTCTAATTCTCTTTTAATTCTTACACAGTGAAAGCTACCATTTATTTTATCTTAATTTTGCAATAAAATGCCATTTTGCATGCATTTTTATTATTTGAGATATTTTATTATCTAATACTGTAGAAAAAGATTTATTCCAGTATGCTAAGTGATGTCAAAGGATACTATCAAGAATTCATTGTATTAGCATATCAGAAAAATAAATCAACAATCTTATCACTGAAATGTAACTCAAGACTTTTATTGCTCTTTCCTCTTATTTAGATGTAACTTTCGCATATCAATTTTATAAATACAATAGAACCTTGATTATCTGAATTGGTTGGGACTTAAAACATTTCTGATAATTGAATTCTGTTTATAATGACAATATTTAAACAATGGCATTTTTTTTTAACAAGATTGTTCTAGAATGCCTTTTTTGAAATTATGAAAATATGTCTATGTATTTAGCTACCATAATTCTTTCTTAGAATTATGAGATGAAAATAAACATGGTTATAGAATAGTTCATTTCTGTTTTTTTTTTTTTTTTTTTTTTTTTTTTTTTTTACATCTACTGAATTCTTTAAAGGTGTCATCAAAAGAATAATTTTATCTTTTCAACAATGATTTTCAACATTTTTTTTTCTATGAAAATGTATGGAATTTGGTTTCATTGATATTGAAATGCTCAAACACAACTTTTTTGTCTGCTTTTGTAATTAGTTTCTTCACCATTAATAATGTTGCTATAAACTTTAATCAAATATTTTGTTTAACTAGATTTCAGTGATTTTTTTGAGAAAAAATATTTTTGAACTTGTGAATTTTGAGAGACATATTATTATCGATATTTATGCCATTCTGTTATTCATTTCCTTATGTTTATGTCTTTATAAATCTAAATATATCACAGGAAAGAGAAGCTTTATTTAAAAATGTGCATAGTTTAAAAAGTTTTCAGTATAAAATTTTAAGTACAACAAATCTAAAAAAAAATTATTGAAACCACATCTTGAACTGAAACCTACTAAATATGGAAAAATTATCCAAATCTTCAACAATGAATAAAAAAAGCCAAAAATATATAACAGCTTTGAGAGCAATTTCAGTTTCTCTTCAACAAGGAAATACATATAGTTGTAAAAAATATGCTTAAAACATTTTTTTTTTAAATTGATTAAAAATAGAAAATCACATTATAGATATATTGAAAGCATTAAAAAGTTTTTTAAGATTATTAATTAATTATTATGTTATGATAAGTTTATATAATTTATTTTTAAGATGTTGAAAAAATAATTTTTGTACTGTAATATTTTTGAAGTTATTGTGGTAAAATGCAGACATTTCATTTAATATTTTATTTATTAAAATTTCAATAAAATAGCTCTGATGTGCATATCCTCATTTTCCAGAATATCTTGACCAAACTTTGTGGCTTAAATTTTTTCAATTTTGATTTCATCATCCTTATATTAAAAGTATTTTAAATATTTTAAAGAGTTTCTTTTCATTTGTAGTTACATTAACTATTTTAAGTTGAGGTTTATAAAAAAAAGTTCTTTGTATGTTTGATTAATACAATTTCCATATTTAAACTACTTTAAGTAAAAATTGGTATTTTCTTAGATTTATTTATTGCTATAGCCATTTTCATACTTATTATTTTAAAAAAATGGTATTTTCAAGATTAAAATTTAAAAATTGATTTATGGTATTAAATTTATTTAATAAATATCCACACTATTTGAAATTTGTTTTGATACATTTTCATATATATGCATAGATTTTTTTTTTTTTGCTTTTATTGGTTTCAGTTAATTGCTTACTAATTCATTAACATTTTAATAAATTTGAAAACTTTATGCTGATGTATCGAGTTTAATAATTTAAGTTGATAAACTAGAAATTTACCTGGTTATTATTCACTTGTTTTACATTTTATTTCTAGTTCAGATTATGTTATGCAATCATAAAATTTTTTTTCTTTCCAATGTAGCTTTCTGTGAAAAATTGTTTCATTCGAGGCTCAGTTGTAAGATATGTTCAGCTCCCAGCTGATGAAGTGGATACTCAATTATTGCAGGATGCTGCCAGAAAAGAAGCTGCTCAGAGCAAACAATAATAAGGTTATATGTGTGTAATCTGGATAAAGGCATGCATCATCTCTCTCCATCATGCTTTTTGTAAATAAATCATTTTTGTTACATGTCATGAAATAAATTATCTTTTTTGTCAAAGTAATTTTGCTTTTCATCTAAGTTACATAATATCTAAGAAAATATATTTTCTATTTTGAATATATAAGGAATGAATTGTTTCATTTTAAATAAACATATATTAGAAACAGTTAACATACTCCCACTTTTTATGATTTCTTGTTTCTTACTATAGTAACATTTCCTAATGTTTTAAAAAGACTTGGCTAAAACCATAAAAATAAAGAACTCCAATTAAAAAAAAAATATATTCTTTGAATTTGTGTTGAGTACAAATGCAGAGAATGATTTTTACTAGATTACATTCATTGATCTTATTATCAAATGGCATTAGTGTAGCTTTAAAGCAAGTTGTAAACTGAATTGGGAATTCATATGTGTACTCAAAGCTTTTATCGTTATCGCTGACTGGAGATTATTATGTCTTGCAGTAATTCTCACCATCTACTAAGAACATTTTTTATTATTTAATTTTAATTTGTTTTTGGGTTGCTTATTAAATGTTGGATAACAATTTCAAATTGAAGCAGATTTAAAATGGATTCAATTAAAGGAATTTAATAGTTTTCCTCATTTTTTGATAAGTGAAGTTTTGTTAAAATGCAAATTTCCCTTTGGTTAGGCAATTGCTTTTATGTTCTTTAAATGATATTGATTAAAAGGCTTTTGTTAATTCTATTTTATTTCCCATGAGTATGATTTGAGTAGAACCTGGGGAAGCTTGTTCATTAGGGCTTCTAACTTACAGCACATGCTGGTTTTATTTTCTAAAGTGTTCTTTCATTTTTTTAATTGAATTTTCTTATTTTTTCACTTGGAGACTTAGGAATTTATATCATATACTAATCACATCATATGTTTGAAATGCAACAAACTTCACATGTGGATTTGAAATTAAAAATTTTCGTTTACTTTTGGGTAAAATAACTTTTTATTTCTTTTAATTGCAGTCTCTTGAAAAATATTTTTGAAGCATTGCTAATTTCTAAGTAGATGAGCCACCTCTAAATGGAACATAGAAGATATGTGGGAAACTATTATTTATTAGATTCTATTTTCAAACAGTACCAGGATTCGAATATATATAGAAAAAATAAATGTAAATGAATTCTGCTTATTCTCACAATTAATATACTGCTTGTTGGATAAAGTTACATAATTTATTCAAAAATTATTAAAATTGCATTGATTTAAAATTAAATAAAATTCTATGTAATAAGTTATCTTTCTACCAAAATGTAACTGGAAGTAAATATTTATTATATTAATGAAAAATTCGAAAATAAATTTTAAAAATGTTATATATAAGTATAGATGTTCAGTGCATTGCATTGAAATAAACTGAAATTAAATTATGCAGTTGTGCATTTACAAGATTATTGATGCTTCTTATGCATTGATTGCAAGTTGTGAAAAGTTTAAATAATTTTATAAAGACATAAAAAAATGAGTTCATTATTTCTTCCAAAAATTTAGCACCATGTATTTACAATATTTGTCATGTGCATCATCGAATCCAAAAACTAAGTTAATCTTCAAAAAATTAGACAATAATCTTCTACTTCAGAATAACAGTCTAATCCACAAAAATAATGAAAATATGCATATATACTAGAAATTATCTATAGTATAATGAAAATGATGTGATCAAAATATTGTTTTAAAGACAAATTCTAAGTACCTTAAATTCATGATATGGGATTTGCAGTAACTTCAAATAACCAAAAAATAAAATCCAAATTGGTATAGAAATACTTTTGAAATTTCTTAGATTAATTTGGTTGGCTTATATATTATTAGCAGAAATAATTATCATATATGATAATTATCTCTGTTAATAATAAAGATAAGTATGTCTCTCTCTCTATGTGCATAGCCTTGAGCTATCCAATTTAGCACTATATAATTTGTTAGTTGAATGTGTGCACCTTAAAGTGATTTTTTTTTTTAAAAAAAATCTTTATTATAGTTATAATTAAAATTTAAGATGGAAAAAAAGTCAATTTTTCTTAACTTTCATGAATATTGCAGCATAAAAATAATTTTCATGTCTTAAAATTCTGAAAATTGTATTCTCAGCGATATCAATTTTTTGCTATGTATTTTTTATTTATTTTAATTTGTTTATATAATTAATTTTTAAATACATTTTAAATTAACTTTACAATGTTGTTTTTTGTAAAAATTTGTGAACTTCAAATCGTTTTTATTGCTTCTATAATAAAGCAATATATATATATAATATGGATTAATGTTTTATCCCAAAATTTTCTTTTACATTTGTTTATAAACATAGGCTTATTTTCCATTGTAAGGTAGATTTCTATTAAAGGCAAACTTTTAATAAGAATTATTGAATTTTTTTTAATGCCTACTAATGCCTAACTTCAGAAATTATCTAAGTTCCATTCTAAATTAAAATTTTACATGAGACGAAAGAAATTTTAGATATACTACTTCAACTTTCATTTAGCTCAAGGAACAGAACGATGTAAGGCTTCTTATTTAGTATGAATTTTCAATGTCTATCAAAATATGACATTTAGAAGTAGTTTGCTGCAGAAATTATCAACACCTGCATAAAATATTTGAAGTGTTTAGGAAATATTAATTTCGACAAACCAACTATTTGTGAAAGATGGTTAATAATTTTTTAAAACTTTAATATATATATTATCACATAGATTACTATCCACAGTTCAAGGTTTTATGGGAAGTTGAGTAACATAATACAACCAAATATACCGATTCTGAAAATAACAATTTATACTATCAACCTATTTTATAATCACAATAAAAAAATGTTATTTCGTGTAGTTCCGTCTGCTTTTTTTTTTTTTTTTTTTTTTCAATAACATTGAAAGTGATTAAAAAATTTTCATTTTCGGATTTTGCCTCCTACAATATAAATAATGTAAATATTGTTGCTGTTACTCAGGAATATTAGTAATTGAACTGAATCTGAAAATGCAATTACTTACGAATCCAGTATTGATGACACAAAATTGAATGACAACGACGAGAAGTCCAGATATTGCATTAACAACTCTTCCCATGAGGAATCGGACCACCTCTACTGGGTTTTAATCTCAATGATTACCTGAGATCAGTGACAGAAGAAAATACTAATTGTAATAATAGATTTTGTAATCTATGTGAAATCCCATTATTGTTACAACTTAGGCATGATAATCATAATTTCAGGACATGCGGCACTTTTATTACCAATATCATTGCTACCCCAATCGAAAAAGTGTTCGCTTTTAATGAGTATGATATAGCGTTAACCGCAGAGGTAGCCTGGTTCTACATCAATGTCCGTCTGTGCTAACTGAGGAATATTAAACTAATACGTCTTAGATTTGATACTACAACGCAAGAACTGCAAAAGGATTTTGGGTCCATCAAGTTCACAAGAATATTGCTGTGATGACTCCAAACTTCTCGTGCTCAAGTGTGTGTGACTTGAGAGTCACACTCACACACATGAAGAATGAACTCACTTCAGTCTCACATGAAGAATGAAGCGATGTAAACGAAGATTTACTCCATTTGAAATGCTTTCTTCTATTAGGAGGGAAAAGAGAGTTGTATTCACCTCCGCTTCTGGAAAAAGAGGATGCTAGAATCACTGATCCTTCCTTCTTCCTTGCTCTAGTCAAAACAGTCCCCAACTGACCTACTCAGAATAAAAGGGAGACTGAAGAAGGTGAATCCAGATCTGTCACCCCCTTTTATCTTCAGCAATTCCGAAATATTTCGAAAATTGCGAATTTACTGAATCAGAGTTTCAGACCTTCTCCGACTTAGTACAGGAATTTCGTATGGATATGGAAAGCGAAACATTGTCTAAACAAAAAAAGAAAGAAAAACTTGTAATCATTAGGAACTTTAGCCCCAGAACATAGCTGGCGACTCCTTAGCTCTCTAAACACTGTATAGAAGAAAACGAAGAAGAGCTATGCGAGAAATCACAAAAGTGAATTACAAAGTGAAAGATGCAATTTAAGTCGGTTCGTTGCAGACTACTTTAGAATTTCTAGGCCTTCTGTTCCCTTAATTTTTCAGATTGTTAATGGACGGCCTCTTTCGGGACATAACCCGAAGGCAGCTCTCCCCCATCCCCTCTACGAAATCTCGAGATCAAGATCCTGCTATCGCCGGTAGATGGCTTTAAGCAGCTATCCCGAGATAATTCTAATTTAAAGGGGGTACAACTGTCATGACATCAGTAAAATTGGACTCCATGCATGTAATATGCATAGGGCTGAACCAATAATCCTGAGGTGTCTGTAATTTATCTGGTCATCCAGACATTCTGTGTGGGAGGAGATCTAAGCTGTCCTGCAGAACTAGGAAGAGATGGACGCTCTATATAGAAACTGTGTGGGTTAGGTTTCCGTGTTCTTCCAGGCATTTCATCTGGCAGGTCTATCTCGTTCGAGATATGGCAAATGAAGAAGATTGCGCTTTCCCAATTACGCTGAAAAGTTTTTCAAAAATTTATTGGTTTAATTGGTAGCTTCCGAGCTCAAAATTCTATCTAAGGTTTGCAGTTTGACTACTTCCATTCACTGCCTGAGAGACTTAAAACTGATAGGCTTGACACGTGTGAATGTTAAATGTGCATTCAAACTTCCAAAATGAATGAACAAACTCGCTGCATTCTTTCGAATTCCAATATCGAATATTTTTGGAAATCTTAGTTACTCACTCTCTTAATCCATTGATACTGCCGGCAGTGGATCTTGATATACTATTTGCCAATGTGTCACAGGATTTGTCGCCAATACTCTAAAAAAACGAGTAAGTAGAATTTATAATCGAGTGAGAAGGCTGGTAATTTTCGTTCTATTTCCATACCTTATTTCTCTTTTTCAGCTAGATCTTGTTTCTTGGGAAAGTGATATTGTGTCCATTCTGGTTGGTCAGTTCTAGCTCATTGGTGTATGAGGATGCCCTCCCGCCCACCCCTCTAACTCTTTACTTTGAGGACTCTGCTGCGGCTGTAATTAATTTAACGTCTGATTTGACAAATTCCTCTTCATGAATCTGATTCTTTCCCTGTTTTCTTACCCATAAAAAAGTTGCAAGTAATTCAATGTATAACATATATTGTTTATATGCTTTTTGATAAAGTTATCAGAAACTCGTGTATTTAAAAAATTTATTTACCCTCTTCAAAATGACGATTAATACCCACAATATATTTTCTGTTTCTGAAAATGTAGTGTTTTCTCTTTAGAAATGATATGACTAGGTAAATAGATAGAATAGAACGATAAATTAGACAGTAAATAGATAGATATGATTTAGGTAAATGAAAAGAAATTTTATTCTTTCTGGCTATTGTTTTTAAATGATGATGCTATAGTTTGCCATATTATCTTAAATTGGGACAAGAATAATTTTCAGTCATGCAAAACACTCTACAGACAGAATTTTGGACTTGGAGCTATCAAATTAGCAAGTAGGTGCTCTTTGGGAAAGAGTTTTTCAAAATTGTTCTTAGATTTTAAAATAAAAGTTAATCGAATCGCTAACGTTAACCTTCCTAGACTAACATTTTCGTAGATTTTAATTTCGGAGCATAGCATATTTTTACATATACTTTAAAAAAAAACTTTAAGTATATTTTTGAACAATAGTTTTCATTACTTCAAAAATTACGTGCAACGATGTTAAATATATATTTTGTATGCACATTATCCTTGCCATAATTAAGTGTAAATTTTAAAAACTAAAGATTAGCGGATTATTCGGGAAACATTATCATACTGCGATGTTTCTGACTCGAACCATCTTTTCTTTTTACTTTCTCGTATATGAAGTATAGAGAAAATATTGTAATGGTCAATATATATATATATATATATATATATATATATATATATATATCGAACACGTGATTTTGACCAATCTCCTCGTTTTAGAAGTCCTTAAGTTCGAAACAAATGCATTTTTGTGCATTATGTCCATCTGTGACTAAAATAATTCAAACACGCTTTCAGTTAGAAGGATGAGATTTGGTATATGATCTTTGGGCCAAATTTGTAGATTTCTGTCAAATTTTGAGTTGCAGTTATTTAGAAATCTGTCTCACCGGCTGTTCGAATATACGATAGCTAAAAAACAAAGAGATATAGACTTTATCCAGATTTAATATCTGTATTGTAGAACTTAACAAATTTTGAGCCAAATCTAAGAAGGATATGAGCGACTTCGAATCTGTATTTTCAGAAGCAGGTAAACGCGATGACTTGAAAAAATGCAATTTGGTATGTGATCGTGTGATTATAATTCTAGTTTTGGGTCAAAATTTGGTTTCAATCGGTTGGGAAAGAAAGCGTTTAAAACATAAATTCAATTTTCGGGTACTATTAATCGCATGCTAAAGACTAATCGCCAAAACGCTCGCCAAGGATAACACTATAGATTCAGTAAAAAAGCTAAATTCTTGCCAAAGATTAATATTTCGTAACTATTGTATACCAATGCCATTTCAGGCTTTTGCAGCCTTGTCCAATGTTCAAAATTTTATGCAGGAGTGGTAGTTTTTAAATCAGTTTATTGAGAAACTTAACAAAGATAAATTATGATTTTATTAATACTAATTAAATTATTAAAGCTTTATAAAATTGCAATATTAGATCAAACCTCGCTCAATAGAAGGTAAATGTGAACTAATAATTAAGAGAGTGTCACCTCCTGCTTAGTAGAGAAGCATCTATCGCTTGGCGGAGCTCACATTAAAACCCCATTTGAACTGAGGGGTTTCTTCTTTTGCCACCCCAGGGGGGGGACTGCAAAGAAGCTTAAACATTGAGGACAATACTTTTATTAGAGTATGCGGGAAAACATTGGAGATACCACTTCCGCTGGTTTTTTTAAACGCCATATTATACGGGGAAAAAAAAAACATTTTTCTAAATATTGCATTTATTATGAAATAAAATATTTTCATTTGATAGTGGATAGAGAAAACTGCCGTCTTATTTAGAATACATATAAGAAGAAAGCTCTGCTATTAAGCAATCTGAAATGTCCGAACACAGCCTAATTATTCTTCTTCAGAATGTAAATAAACAGTAAATCACAATAATTAGCTTGTACAAAGAACGACTTTCATCTTCGACTCCAAGCTGGTCATTAAATTCTTAAATCAGTCATTTATTCTTGTATTATATTCTTATTTGGGTTATTTCAAAGCATTGCTTCGCAAGAAATAAGAATACATTTTTTTATCTAAATATTGCGAGCATATAAAAAAGGAAAACAAATTATCTTCCTGTATACATTATAATCAAATCACTATTATTTTCCTTTGATTACAACATCTCATCTAGTACAGGGAAGGGGGGAAAGTGAATATTGCAGGGAAAAAAATGCCACTAAACGTGCAATTATGTTTTGAATCATTCGGCGGATAATTTCGGTAATTAGTACTGTTCTGCCCCGCTGGTAAGAAAGGAGATCTTGACCATCAAGCTGGAAAAGAAAACATGAATGTATTTCCGAGATCCTTTCAGGACATTAGTGAAAAGAAGAAATTATCAAAAGCGTTCCTCGTCGTAGCGTTTCGTCCTTACATGGCAAGACGTTCATTGCATAAAAAGTATTTAGCAATAACATAATTATGTTTTGTTTAGGATTTGTTCCGTGTTTTTATTCCAGTGTATTACATTTCAAGGTTTTTAAACAGATTCGTTATAGGAATATTGTCATGATGCTGTAATGCTGTCCTGATGTGATTCGAGAACATTTTTTCAGATTTTTTTTTTCCGGTTTGGGTTCCTACAACTCCAAAGTAATAAAAGTGTTTCGATTGTTGCAATAGCTTAAGTGTTAGTGGGTTGGAGGTCAAAAAAGTTGAAAAATGACTTTCAATACACAAATTCGTTTGTTTTATAAGCTAAGATATGAGGCATTTTGTTGGGAAGATCTTTTCAGTTGCATTTTCATCCATCCTCATAGCTCCTACTTTTGCAAAATTAACCATTTGTACTCGGAAAAGTAATGTGATGCATAATTATTCTCCTAATAGAAGGACTTATTTATTGTTTCAAAAAACAAATATATATAACTGAATTTGCACGAAAAATTAATCCATATTTTAAAAATACACTTTGTAGGTATTTTTTAAGAATCAAAATTTAAATTTAAAAAACACTTCAAAATGAGGCATCCCCTTGAATGGTGCCTGAGAAAAGCCATCTGAATGCAAAGAGTTCAAGGAAGGGCCGGGGAATGGGGGATTATATCTGGAGAAATAGAATCTACATTTGCCTCTTGGCATGCAAACAGACAATTTTTTTAATTCAAAAATTTTCCCAGTTTCTAATTATTTTATTTTTCTGGTATATATATCTACTTAATTTTCGCGAAGAGTTTTTGAAAATCGGCACTATTTAACGAAATATCGATGCTTCGAAGTACTAATATTTATTTAAATGATGTTCGTGTGTGGTATGTAAACGGAATTCATTCTCTCGTCAATATTATTGAACTTATTTGCTACTGCAAAAAAGAAAAAAGAAATGGCATTATAAAAATACTTCGATTTTTGCTATTGCTAGAAGAAAAAGTGGCTTTAAAAAAAACTTCTATCTTTGCTATTGCTAGAAAAAAAGAATGGCTTTACAAAAATAGTTCGAACTTCGCAATTGCTCGGGAAAAAATGGCTTTACGAAAATACTTAATTGAAAAATTCTTAAGTGGCATCTCATTTTCGGTGTAAAATTATGGATAAGTTGAATTTCAATTATTCGAATGGTTCAAGAAAAATGTTTTTTATTTTATATATAAAAAAAAGAGAGATTAGCTTATAACACATATTAAATGACAACAGAAACAATGTGTGTTTACATTTTTGTATACTTACATACTGAATAAAAAATGCCAGTATTTGAGCAGGTCAGTCAATGTCGTACCTGTCTTTTATTTGGGAAGATATTGTTTGCGGATTTCGTTTCAATCCGGGTAATCAGAGTTTGTTAATTTTATTTTATTGTTATTTAACTTACTAACGCAAGGAGGAAAGTAAAATTAATTGAGAGAAAAGATTAATTGGGAAATTATTTGTACAAACGAAAAAAAGTAGAGGAAACCAGCTTATTATCATCTATTTGCCTTTTATAACAAATTGTTTATCAAAAAAAGGATAGTGATTGAACTTTGAAAACGCTTTGGTAGTACACGAAATAGGTTCAGAGAATTGAAAAAAAAAATAATTCTGATTGCGAAATAAATTAGTTTAACATGATGATGGAAGAATTAGTTTTCTTGTTCACTTAAAAAAATATTTCAACTTTTTATTAGCATGATTTAAGATTCTGTGTGCTTTTCCTAGTCCACCATTTGATGTTTTAAATATATATTTTGCATTTAGTTTTTTACAATTTGTGATTTCTCTAAGGTTTTTCCAATCGGTTTTGACAAAATTTATTAATTTATCATTAAATTTTACGTTGAATAATTTCATAATGTTTTTAAATTTTTCATTCCTTGTATTCAGCATCACCTTATGTTTTATCACCATGATCCTGTTTGTCCACCACGAGTTTGGCGCAGCATAGCCAAGCATGGCTCTTGCTCCAATAAAACCCAACCGCCCAACTTGAATTTGCTAATGTATTTTCCCATGCCTGGAGGACAGCGTGAATCAATGTGATCCTATTTTATGATAAATGTGTTGACTGCGAATGCTTATGCTCGTTGCGCGGAAAAGAATCGAAACCGGAGATTTGAAATTGGGCGTTGTTCTTTGTAGAATATAAGTTCGTGCTCTTATCAAGAGAGACAAAGAATTTGGATGTGATTGCCTAATTTAGGTTCCGGAAGCTGTAGCGCACATAGTTTATTATATTTCAGTATTTTTTGTTAAACTTATTTCCTTAAGTTGTAAATGGTTTTAATCTTTATTATCATCAATAGATATTTTTAGTTTATCAGTTCACCTGTTGATTTTAAATCCTCTATATATATGACCTCGAATGAAAAAAAATATGCAAAAATTGAAACCTATATAATTGTATAGTTGTTTGGATAATATTATGTTCAAAATGTGTATTGAAATTTCGGCTACTACAGTAGGTTTTAAGACTATCGCAAGCCACTGAATAATATGTCAATAAGGAAGGAAACAAATTAGACACTGTTCTATCACTGTTGCATCTTCTGAACAGCATCTACCCTTGATAAAAAATGCTAGGGTAACTAGTAGGATAAAAAATAGGGTTGGTCTATTGTTTTTATAGGAGAAGAGTTAGATTAGTTCATGTTGCAACATAAAATACAAGAAAGCTGTGAAGGAAAAAAGAAAATTACTTGAAAGGATATCAGGATTTATTAAAATTTTTTAGTGTATAGGAATTATGATCATTTGAGTATATTTGATTATAGTAAATTGCGAGTTGATAAAGCTTATTTGATGACTAATTTTTTTAGTTTTAAACATAACAATAACGAATGTGCTTAGTCACTGCCGACCCTCCTCGTGTTCTTCTCATAACCCTTTTAACGTTTTCTGCGAAAGCCGTTTTATCCATCATGAAAACTTCAGCAGCGGTTTTGTTCAAAGGGTCGTGAGGATTCGGTTCCAGCAGAAGGTACTGCAGTCCATACACGACAGAATCGATGCTCAGAACTGGTTTCCAATCTTCTCTGAGAATATTCAGACAAATATTTCCATCCGAATCGATGTTGGGATGGTAAATTTCGGTTTCGCATTTCACTTTGGGTGGTTCGTAAGGATAGTTGTTGGGCACGTGGAAGTGGAAAACGAAACTACCATTTTGATAATAGCCTTCATCGGGTGATATGGTCAGTTTGAAACGGAACAAATCATTTGGGTCTGGGAAGTCAATACTGCATGTTGTTGGCAGCTTCAGCTCATTTATGTCTTTTGTAATCCGAATCAAGGCAACCGAAGCTGCTGTTTTGGAGGAATTCTTCTCACCTTCTTTTTGAGCTTGCTTTATTCTCTGCTTCAATCTCAACATGGTTTATGAACGATAAAAGAAACAATATGTTTATCATGGACACTGCGGACATGGATAATAACAGATAATTTTTATCGTTTCTATTGCCAATTGGGAGAAAGAAGCGACGAAAAAATAATAATTAAAACGGTGTGACTTGTACTTTCACGCATCCATTGGAAAACAAACGTAACCAAGCTTTTTCTTACAGATGTGTTATTCATGATGACATTCCATTAGTCTATTGGAGTTGCAGCAAATAAATGTAATAATGATGTGATGTACTTTTAAATGATGCCTGCTTTTAAGACTCTAGCTTATACTTGTAATAGGACATTGTGGCATCAGCACAGAGTATCGACAAATTATTTACAATAAAACTTCTCTAATTACATAAACGCTAAAACATCAGATTCTTTTGATAAGTAAAATGGTGATATGGTACTGGGAAAATTTACTTTTGTGACAAAATAAAACTCACAGTTGTAAGAAAAAAAAATTAACAAAACTAATATTTACAAAAAAAAAAAAAAAAGAGTTTTGAAAGAATTTAAATTATTGTTTGCTTTCTTTCAAGAAATTGTTAAGTTGAATTGTTTCAATTAAATTGTGTACGCGATATATGTCATATTTTAATCAGGCGCAACAAAACGAAGCATTTTGTTTTTAATTATATGGTCTCATTCTTACTTTTTATCGATTAATTTTTAAGTAAATGCTGAATTTAATGAATTAACTTTGCAATTTCTCTATGAATAAGAATTTAAAGAATCCTGACTTCTTTACCATTCTTTTAAAAAATAATTTATGCATTTAACGCAATCCCTTCCATATAATAATCATCTAGAAATAGGAGCAATTCAAATATTATGACAAAAAAAAAAGCAATAAAAATTTAGTTTTAATGGTCTAACTCTACAATTAGCAAATTTTTTTTAATAATTACTGTTTTAGATTTATGATTATGAAAGGATTTTAACATTTATTTTTCTTTCCTGATTTGTCAACATCCTGAACAGGTTTATCAATAATTCCTTAATTGAGCTTGAAAATGACTGAAAAGATAAAGGATTATTTATACTAAATAAAACTCTGTGTGGTGCATCTAGGGATTGCAATACCGGGATACCGAATACCGGTATTTTGAGCCATTTGTACAATTTTGTAATACCGGTATTCACAAATTTAAATACCGATTTTGCGATATTTACTAGAAAATTTTTAAATTGTCTCCACTATATGTTCAGGGATCGCCAACATAGCAAAATAGTATACGTTTTTGTTTTTATGTCTCCCTAACGGGCGAAATTAATTAGACTGTGAATACAAAGTTGCATCGTGCAATCAGGAGAAGTGATAAAATACTGTTTGACAACGGATTGTGAAAACCCTCTGCGCTTTTGCGCATGCGTTAGGATCGGTTTAATTCGACAAAATAGGGGTGAGAGGAAAGATGAAAGGAGGAGATGTTTACATTTAACAATGAAGACTCGCGGTTTTATGAGATGTAAACATTAGATATTTAGTAATATAGAAGGAAAAAGGTACTAATGCACAGTAAAATATTTCAGAGCAATTTTTATTTAATATACGGGACATAAACCTTAAATTATGAAGAATAAATAAAACATTTCTGTTCTTAAAATCTGGTAATTATTTTTTTTACAGAATAATAATGATCCTTTTTATATGTTATTAAGTTTGCTAACGAGGTTGAAATATTAACCCTCCTTGTTAGCAAACTTAATAACATATATAAAAGATCATTATTATTTTTTTTTATTAGTATTAACCCACTCCAAACACTAAACTTTGGAAAATCATCAAGGGTATCTGCAAGGAACAGGTTCAAAATGAAGAATGCAATTCAATCAGGAACACCTACTGACAAATCTTCCCTAACGACAAATCAGCAGCCAATGGTCTTGCCGCTCACTATCAAATGACTGGCAGGTTTCATTTTGCAAACGAAGACAAACCCATTTTAAGTAAAGCCAGAAATATCGTTCACGGTTGTCGCAGCACTGATCACGCAGGGTGATCCAACTCTAACAAAACTATTTTCCATGAGGGAATTACTTATCGCATTGACTTTTCTTGACCTCAACAAGTCTCCTGAACCAGATGGAGTTTTTGGCCGTTTGCTTGAATACCTTGGAAGTATGGGAAAACATAGACTTATTGACCTTTTCAACTTATCGTGGAAGAAAGGACGCTTACCACAGGAATGGAAAAAGGCCATCATTATTCCAGTTAAAAAGCCTAACAAGAATTCTTCCTCCCATGAGGATTTTAGACCAATAGCACTTACATGTACAACTAGCAAGATTATGGAAAAAATGATCCTTATTCGACTACAATTCTTCTAAACCAAAACAATCTTATGCCTTGTGAGCAATATGGCTTTCGAAGGGGTCACAGTACCATTGACCAAGTTCTTTACTTTGCGCAGACTATCAGAGATGCTCATAACCACAAGCCAACTCATCATACCGTGGCTGCTTTTTCAGATCTTACAAAAGCCTTCTATAGAGTTTGGAAACACAAATTAATCATTAAACTGCATAATAGCTTCAACATCCGAGGCAATACTTTGGCATTTATCTCAGATTATCTACAACAGAGATCTATCAAGGTGAGGTTCAATAAGAAACTTTCACACAATTTTCATCTTAGCCAAGGTGTCCCACAGGGTACAGTGCTTAGTCCAACACTATTCTCTTTGTTTTTAGCAGGTGCAGAAAAAGTTATCTCTTTTGGAACACGCATTGGTATGTTTGCTGATGGCATTGCGCTTTGGAGCTCTGGATTCAATATAAACCTTCTAGAGTCCAAACTCAATGAGTCTTTGAAGGCCTTGTCCGAGTTTGCTGCAGAACTTAAACTCAAATTTAATCCTCCCAAATCAATTACCACCTTTTTTACAACCAATAAACACTTATACAACTACAAACCAAAATTAATGCTTGAAAATCAAGAACTTGCATATGAAAAACACCCAAAATATTTAGGATTTGTTTTGGATTCTGAACTTACAAGTAATAAGCACATTGATTGCATAGTCTCAAAAGCAAGAAAACGATTAAACATCCTTAAATATATTGCAGGTAGAGACTGGGGAGCTGACGCGACTACCCTTAGAACTACTTATCTAACTATCATCAGACCTTTACTTGATGGATTCCCAATTTATTGCTGTGCCTCCGTTTCTAACTTGAAGAAACTTGAACAGGTTCAGCTGAATACAGCTCGTATAAAAACTGGTCTGAAACGAAGTTGCCCCTCAGATATTGTCCTTTATGAAGCCGACCTGAAACCTCTCCATGTTAGAAGATATGCTAACCTTATCAAATATTACAACAAACTTTCCAGTTATGGCATTCAAAACAACACCTCAAAATACCTAAGTAATTGGACTAACCTGTAGAGACTCAAGAAAAATAGTCCCTTTAGTCAAGTCTTGTCTCAGAATATAATTCCTAAAAATGTAGAGCCACATTCTCTTCACTCCTGTATGAATCCTACTGAAGAACTTACCAGGGTTCACTTTCCTTTCGACCTTCCTGTTCCCATTAATAAAAAGGAAAATGCGTCAGAATACCTTAGACAATTGGCTTTGGAAGTCATTAATACAATCCCTAAATGTGACATTAAATTGTATACTGATGGCAGCAAAATCGACAATTTTGCAGGTAGTGGCATCTATATTGTAACTCCTCAGTCTAGTTTTTCTCTATGCCAACGAAATCCAGACTTCTGTTCCGTTTTTAGAAGCGAACTTCTAGCAATCGATGAGTGACTTAAGACCATTTTACACGAAAACGATTATAAGAACCTTTGGATTCTTACTGGTAGCCGCAGCTCAATGGAACACCTTAACAATTGGACCTATGTTGGAGATAAAGCAAGTTTGTCTATTCTTCAGAAGTTGAAGCTGATTTCACTCCAACATGATATTCATTTCCAGTGGATCCCATCTCATGTGTATCTATTTGGTAACGAAATAGCAGACAGGCTTGCAAAGAAAGGAAGCAGCCTAGCGACTTCATCTTCTGCTGAGCTCACATACTTAGAACTTATCTCTCAGGCGAAATTCCTAAATAAGAAGAATTGGATGGTTCCCCCCTACTCATGATTGGTATAGAGCCAATAAGCCGGGCCAGTCCTTAATTCTTCCTTGTGATAGAAAAACCAACACTTGCCTGTCGCGCCTTGCCAGTGGCCACCTTAAATGTCTTTTCTTTTCTCAGGGTGAAAAAGTTTACCCTCTTTGCCCGAAATGCTGCCAACATCAGACCTTTGCTGAACATATTCTAAGCTGTTTAGGACTTCATTGGGGAGAAATTTATTCTTCTCCCTTTCTCGTTTTTGACTTATTTCTTGTCAACGGATTTTTGGATTTAGTCTGACTAAGTCAGACCATGGAGATTAGCAACAACAACAACAAATATTAACCCATCAAGAATTGCTTCCTATGATTTATAAAGTTCGAAAAATTTTTAAGATATTTAAACGTTCCCCTACAAAAAATGCCATATTACAAAAATATATATTAACTGAAAATAAAACAGAATATATGTTAATATTAGATTCTAAAACACTTTGGAACAGTTTACTCCTAATGTTGGAACGAGTTTTGAAACTGAGAAATCCAATCCAAAAAGCAATAATCGACTTAAACCTGCAAATTACTTTTTCAGATAGTGAATTCAACTTAATATCCAGAACTGTATCAGCTCTTTCTCCAATAAAACTGGTTATTGAGGCATTATGTGAGAAAGATTCTAATTTATAAACAGCTAATGCAACAATAAATTTCATGTTTCAGTCACTGAAAGAACAACACACATCACTATCTCAAGAATTATATATTACATTGAAAAATCGCACAGAAGAAAAGCATACCGAAATAGAAAATGTCTTACAGTATTTACATAATTATAATTATTTTAAAAATGAAAATGAAAAAAGAGAAAAGAGATTAACCAATTCAAATCTGACCAAGTTTATAGTAAATTTTCTTAAAATTTTTTACCCACAAACTTATTTACATTCAGAAGAATTCGGTACAGTTATCGAAGATTATGAAGACACTCATGTCGGTAGTGAAAAGAAATTGTCTCTTGAACGAAAATTAGAATTACCGATAAATAAAAAAAAAAATTCAACAAATAAAAAAAAATACAGAAATCAGCTAATATCCAAAACTATCCGACGAGAAATCGATTTTTTTTTTTGAAGATGAGGGATTTAGAGGTAAATACTTGGAAAAAGTATATCGCGCATGGCTAACAGTACCACCAACTAGCGTAGATGTCGAAAGAGCGTTTTCAACAGCTGATAATTCTTGCACAAAATTACGTTCCAGGCTTAATGACAGTACAATGGATACATTATGTTTTTTAAAATCACATTTCAAAAATCTGTTATAGTACCGCAGACTGAAATAGTAATATTTACTCTTTTTTGTGATTTAAATAAATAAGAAGTTCCTTTACTTTTTTGTGATTCTTTATATACTGTTATAATTTATAAGTTAAAAATTATTTTTTGTGATATTTACACTCTCTAATAAAACTAGCAAATAAAACAAAAAAACACCTGTTATTTTTTTGCTTTTTTTTTTTCTGAAATTTCTGCTACCGGTATTAAAACCGGTATCCCGGTATTAAGATCTAAAAAATACCGAATACCGGTATTGAACTTTTGGCCCGATATTGCACTCCCTAGATGCATCACTTTCGAGTTTGCTAATTTTGCTCATATGCTGTTTGTTTTTCGTTAGTGGGTGGAATATAATTAAGAGGCTTTTGGGGTTTTATTTGTAGAAAGCGGATATACCCTGTTTTTCTAAGAATAAAAGTATTTTCAAGATACTTTCGATGGTTGTTTTTCATTTTCTTTCGTGTCGCCCGATCGTTCGACCAACAGTTAAGTCCCCCTTTCTCTCTCTCTGTCCCTCTCCGGTTTTTTTTTTTTTTTTGTCTCAGCGTTTTGTATAACCTAACATGAGACTCGCAACTCCTGAGATTTAATTTTTTTTCTTCCCCAAAATTGCTATGGCGATAACTTAAGTTCCTTTTATTACCTTGATGCGAATTATTATTCCTGCTTTTTCCTTTTTCGTATACGAAGCATAGAGGAAGTACTATAATTACCAAAAGATTCGAACTCGAGACTTTAAAGAATTTCCATTTTTTAGACCTCGAATTCGAAAAACACATTTTTGGCATATAATCTGCCTATTTGTGCATCTGTCTGTCTGTGACAAATAGTCTTTACACCAAATTTGTAGATTTCTCACAAATTGTGTGCGAAATCCATTTAGAGAAATGTCTGTCCAGTTGTCTGAATATAAGTTAAGACATTAACTACGAAATGAAGAGAGCTAGATGCGTAAAATTTTGTACACATATTTAACAACTAAAATACAGATACCTATTAAATTTGGAACCAAATCTGTTAAGAGGCTGGGTTTTTTTTGTCGATCTGTGCTTTCAAAAGCTTGTAAACGCGATAATTTAAAAGTGCAATGACTTAAATGCATGGACTTTCGTATATAATTTTGTAACTACAATTGCAGTTCTGTGTTAAATTTTGGCTTCAATCGGTTGAAACAAGGCGTCTAAAATAATAATTCGATTTCCGAGTACCTACTGCTGAATGCCAAGGATGCTACAGCAGATACGGTAAAGCTGCTGAATGCACACGAAAAATCGATATTGTGTAATTATTGTTCGCCAGTGCCATTCTAGGCTTTTGCAGCCTTCCCCTGTGTTCTTCCAGGTGTTATCCACACACCCCTCCCTAATCTTTGTTAGACTGTTCAAAATAGCTCTGCGGGGATCACTTCCGCTAATTGTTCCTTGTATGCCAGTAAAGAAAATAAATAATAATAATTAAAAAAAACCACAGAGGGTTTTTTTTGTTTTGTTTTTTATAGATTCTCTTTCTCCGCTAAGACTGGGATTCAGTAACCACCCTCATTGAGATTACACATTGATTCGGATTATTCAAAAATCAGTGAAAACGTTACTTCTAATCGTGAAGTTATTCAATTAGAGCCTTTGAACTGATGTGTAGATACAATAAAAAGGAACTGCGTGACACGAGATAAAAAATGTGCCTCCGAAATTTTGCCAAAGAAAGCAATATTTATAATAACTTAAAGAATAGTGTGTGTGAAGAATTCAGTGGAACAATATATTTGGTTGGAATTTAATTACAACAGTAGAACAACATTTATACTATTAAAAATTACTCTTAAAATAGAATCTGGAAAATTAATTAAAATCTGGAGACAATATTGTCTGGAAATAAAATTAGTAATTTCAAAATATAAAAATATTTTTTATTTTTAAGGTATAAAAATATTTTTGTGCAATAATTATTGTAGAAAAATTGATTTTAATAGTTTATCTGAATGCGTACGATTTGAAGATACTAGACGCATGGTGCATTTTGCCAGTATTCTGAACAATTTTAAAAATTACAGATTCGGAATTTTTTAGTCAAGGATTCTATTGTTTTTCTTCCAGAATTTAAAAACAGAGAATAGAAATAACTCATTTCTAGGTTATTTAAATATCTTTAAATAAGCATCATCTTTAAATTTTCTACAATTTTTATAATTTTGACTATTTCCTACTAATTAAATATGTAGAAAGTATGAGAAAATAGTGTTTTATAGTTTTGAAGGAATATTTCAGAAAATATAGAAACCGAGTGAATCTATATTTAACTTATTTTAAACGGAACTTTTATTACACAATCAGAATTTAAATTATAGGAAATTCTTAAGTCTTATAAATATAGAAATAACTTTAGAAATATGCAAAATAATTTTTAAAATTTGATCATTTTTCCCATGTGTATATCAATAAGGCCGATATAAAGTGAGGCGCGTGGATAAGGCAGTGCTCTTCCCTTACCTTTCTCAAATACTCTAGAGCATGGTATATTTCGTGCTAATATTTGCAGAGTAGCGAAGGGAATGTGCTTATTTGCCCCCTTCCCTTGATTGATTGGTCTGAATGTTGGTGGTCCGACAGTTCACTGACAAATTTCTCGAGGGGGGGGGGATCATACACCACAAGCAAAAGCAAAGGATAACGCAATAAGGAAGTTGTTTGTCTATGAACTAAGAGTAAGAAAAGGGTCCACAGATAAAGTGGGCAACACACAAGTTTAATAGAATAAAAATTTACAATAGCATACTAGCTCGCTTATATAAATCATGAATCTTTAATCCCAAAAATCTAGGCCGTTTCTACTTTAACGGTTGCTAGTTGTCAATGTGTTGAAAATGTCAATGATGGCACAAACCACTGCACATGCTCTTATGCATTGCTTTAACACATCAATATCAATATTAAAGTGAGAATGTTTTTTTCTGAGGTTAAAAATAAAAAAAGAGCCGATAAACGAAGTCCAGAGACTGCTGGCTTATATGTGTGACTGGAAATCAGATTTATTCTTCCAAATTCAGAACTGAACTCTCTTTGATACACATACCAGTATACTTTCCTGATTTTTGGTTTGTTTTCTTTTACTTTCTTTTTTTTCATTTTCTATTTTAATTTACTTATCTTTATTTTATTTATTCCTTTTCTTTCTCATAACTTTGCTTACATTTTATTTTATTCAAAATTTATTGTTTTGGGAAACGTGTGGAGTAGGCTATGATGTTTATGTCAGCATATTAGTACATGTATTTGTGTCGTGTCTTTTAGGAAAGGAATGTTCCTTCACCTCTATATTCTAAATTTGTAATCATTGTTGATGGTGCTAACGCCGGTGTAAGCCGTTGTTGGTTTTCACTATATAATCAATAAAATAAAATACGTCTTTTGGATAACAATTGATAAGATAATTAAGTATTACTTCGAACGGGATTCGAGCCATTCATTTTGCGCCACATGTTTGCTGTTGATACGGCGTTCTAATTGTCATGGTGTCTGTCATGTCGTCTACAACTTTTAATACTAAGGTTGAAATTGCTTTATTGTACCTCTTTACATCGCCAAGGATGCAACAATGCCAAATCGCCAAGTCAAAACCAAAATGGCTAACAAAGTCAATAAAATTTTCCATGAGATTGCCAGAAGTATCACTCCGCTTGCTTATTCGGATTACCATATAGGCAACACATTTTAGGACACATAAAAAATAAATTTCAACTATCCTTCATATAAATTATTATTGTGTTCTTGTTTTGTGTTACTTTGTACTTTATTTGATATATTTCTTTCTTTCACTTTATTCATTGGCAATGATTTTTCTTTAAGAATCCAGCTTTGGGCCAGCGATTTCATGTTTTTTAGTAAGTGTTCGTCTTGATGTATAGAATCCCGTTTAGAAATTTGTAAATGGAGCTTCGAGCCTCCTTGTAAATCTTTATTTTCAATACAAAGACTTCATTTTCATGCTTGAAAAGGACGTTAAAAATAAAAATAACTAGCTATTTTGTTATCTTTTTCAGATCTTTATACAAACGGCTTATACTATTCTGGACAAACAAATATGGAGTCTTAAAATAAATAATTTGTTTATTTTTTGATATTTGTTGATATTAATAAATGATTTATGGATGTTTGTCGTCAAATGTAGAAACTTTATGAGAATAAGCCCTTTTTGGCGTCCAGCTTGTTCGCCCAGATGATTGCTTTTTAAGCTCTTAAATATGAATATACAATACATATTAAAAAAATTTATTTTGTATTTGATAAGACTGAAGATTATAAATTGAATTGAATAAGTCAAAACAATTTATAACGCATGCTAATTAAAAGAATGTATATTCTACGAAATAAAAGAGGAAGTGAAAATCTTGTTTAGGAAGTAATCTCCAAAGAAAGCATTTTTAAAAATCTTAACATTGACAAAAGAATGCGATTGACTTTTTTAATGAATGAGTTTGAATTTCATCATTTGAGAAAATTTAATTGTTACAAATTGTGTATTAAATTTTTAAAAAATTGTTATGCGGAAAGAAAATTTGATATCATTAGAAAAGTAATTTTTTGTGATAAAAAAGATAATGCCAAGACCATTTTTGTGAAATAATAGTTTTGGAAGATATGGTCTATAGGTATGTCATAGCGATTACCCGTTTGACTATGGTTAAGCTTACTTTCGCTCTCGATTAAACTGTGTTTGAAGCCTGTGTCTTGGTTCCTTTTACATCTACTTTCTTCCAGAGTAATGATATGATATGATTCTAATGATATTTTTCAGCTTTACTAATTAGCGAAACATTGAATGACGCGCAGTTGTAAAGAAGTTCAATGAAGAAGTCTGAAACGTTCGTACAGTGATTTGTTTACATTTGCCTGTTGCCACCATTCGATAATATGTAATAAGAATGATTTCTGAGTCATGTATGTTAGCGTTTTATGTATGCATATCTATATTATAATTTTTGTCAGATGACGAAAATAAGATCTAAGGCAATATCCTACTTTCCAAGCTATTGCGCCACAACAATATCCGAACTTTTAATCTGCCAATGAAGTTTTTACTTTTTAACCTTCCCTTTCGAGAATATTTTATCTTATTGTTTAAATTAAGAATTCATAAAATAGTCGAGGTGTTTATGGATTATATTTGATTTTTACATAGAATGATAGCGTCTTTGAAAAATTTAACTTTCGGGAACTGTAACGCTCTCGATAATGAAAATAGCCGAATTTTCAGTTATAAATAAAGGAGATTTTTTTAGCAAACAAGATTTAATATCTGATAGAAAATTTAGGACATATGGAACGAATAATTTGTTTTAAGTATAAAACGGTAGAAAATATCTGTTTTGTAATGGCAAATTGAATATATGTTATAATGCGATAATTTTCAAGTTCCTAACCACAAATAGGAGCGCCCAGAAAAAGTAATAACCAACAAAATCACCTTAAAATTAGCACATTATGTAAGCATATATTTAATAATTACAGTAAAATTATTTTAATTTAAGTTTGCTAATAATAATTTAAAAAAAAACAATTAATGTCGTGTCATTTGAAAATCTAAAAACAATATATGATATTTTGCTTAATAAATAGCCTCTAAAGATTAATACTATTGCGCAGAAAAAAATATATTTAACAGATGTATAATGTTTGTAAATGTTATATAAAACTTCACACTATTGTAAAGAATAAAATGCGTTCTATGCCTACCAGAATTTGAAGAAAACCTGTTTTGAAAAACAAGCAAAAAATTATATCTTTTTATCATGGAAACTCCTGTTAAATTCATTGTTAAAGGATAACTTATAACCCTTCAACATTTCAAACCTCTACAAACTATGCATTTCTGTAATCATTGAAATGCATCCTGTTTTACTAGACAAAAATTGAAAAGTCAATTTTTTGAAAATTACAAATGTTTCCATTTCCCTTCCGCTTATAAGTATGAAAACGCAATAATTTGTTTGCCAGCGCGAATAACAACATTATGAATAAGTATGAATAAACATTACGAATTAAGAGATTGACGTTCTCTTAATACAAAGCGGATGTTTGGTAAAGTCATGTCGTAAGCTTATTTTGTCACGATTCTTGCAATCAAGAATCATTCAAAACGCATAACTCACGGAAACAACAACACTGAGCTGATGGCATCATGATCAAGCTGTTTTCTAACTACAACTATTCTTTTGTTGAGTTTACTTCCCAAACAAGTGTTTTCGCATTTCAGCAACATAAGTATTTAAAAACAGTGCAATGGGACATGTGAGAAACATGTAGAAAGCCCCAATCACTTTGTGTGTTTTCATTTAATTGACAAAAAAGCAATTTCTTATTTAAAAAATGAAACTCTCTGCTGGGTTCCAGGATTCTGAATAAAGGTTATACAAGTTTTATTATTACTAATAAAATTTTGTGATAGTTATAATTAATAGTTGTCCAAATATTCATTGAATTCAATGGCGAGAAGAATTCATTGCAAAACAGTCACTTCTCAAGAGCATTGTTCCGTTGTCACGTGTGCAGCGAAAAAAACAACAAACCTCAGTTTCCTTTCACCTGCGCTGTTACATCATATACTTTTCCGGGAGAAAAATATGCGCAAGATGTTGCTTAACAATGCACGCTGCTGCCAAAAATTTGATTCCTCGCTGTCTGAGAAATACCTCTAATTTTAGAAGGGATACTTTCTTTTCAAGGGCATTTGCGGTTAAGCTTAAACATCAGAAACAGAATGTTTTCGTTTTCTCAACTTGCTTGCGACCCTAATATGAGTATTTAAACATAATTAATCGGAAATAGGATAGATTTAACGCCTCTTATCAAGAATTCTTTGTTTTTAATTAAAAATGTAGTAGTAAAAAATTCTTGTATTTTAAGATTACAATGTCTATATATTTCGTAACAGTGCCAAATGTGAAAAAGAAGTAAAAAAAATATGAATTCTTTTGTATTCCGTTTTAATAACTTCATTTCAAAAACACTAAAATTCAATTTTATTACTAAATAATAAAATAGACAATATACGAAAGAAATGGAATTTCTTTCATATATTGTCTATTTCATTATTTAGTATTACACACACACACACACACACACACACACACACACACACACACACACACACACACACACACACACACACACACACACACACACACACACACATACACACACATATATATATATATATAAATTAAATCCCAATTAATTTCTTAAGTTTTATCTTAATTCAGGCTATATTAACTTTATTCTAAAATGTTCCTTTATTTCATGATCCAATTTCACCTTTTTTATTCAATTAATGCTACACGAGCTCTAAAATTGCTGAAATCGACAAGTTCCCACATTTCGAGTAAGGGGATAAAAATCTGTGGATTTAAGCAAATTGTTTTAAAATATATCTACAGTAGACTCCCGATTATCCGCGCCTGCCGCACAAAGTATTTTTTTTTTTTTTTTTTTTTTTTTGCTCCCAAGCAAAGAGAAAATGCTTCCAAAGCAAGAAGCAAACACAAATGACTGATTTCTTCAAAAAGGTGCAGTTTTACAGCTATGCTTTTGTAATTACATAATACATTACAGTATTCAAACAGTACATATGTATTCATTTTTCTGCGTATCCTTGACGACTCTCGTAAGTACAAAGCACTTTTCTGTTTTCATTAACAAAATGCATTTTAGCTTAGTATTGAGTGATATACTAAAATATTAATATAATTAATATTAATATTAATAAATATTTCCTGCTGTTTATTTTACGTTTTATTGTACATAAAACGATTTTTCAAAGTTGAAATGACTGTTTTCTCTTTTGCTATACCCGTTTTTAGCTTTTTTCGGATTATCCGCGATTTTTGTTATCCGCGGTGGCCGCGCCACCCAATTCCGCGGATAATCGGGAGTGTACTGTATTTTCCTAAATCGACACGTGTAAAGAAATCCCTATCAGAGTCATTTTTAATGGCGTCATTTCAGTGTCACAAGATGCACCGACCCATTCTATATATATCAATGAAGGGGAAAATAGCGCGACGTTATAGCGCAGTATAAGAAGATGAGAATTGCTATAACATTTCTCATGATATTTAGAGAATTAACTTCATCGTATCAAGTAAAAGCCTCAGTAAAATTAAAAACGTCTTTTAATTTTATTTAAATGAAAATTTACTATCTTAAGAAATGAGGAAAAAAGAATTTATTTTAGAAAGCAATTCAGCACTAAGTGAAAAGCCAATGCTAGATTTCCATTTAATAATGAAAGAATGCTTCTAAATCAGTATATCTAAAAAAAAAAAAAAAAAAAAAAAAAAAGTGGGAATAGTCTTCCCAAAACTTCTCCGCATATTCCCTAATAAAGATGAATTTTTCCCAGCCAATTTGAAGCCAAAATTTTGCTAAGAACCACAATTGCAGTCACAAAATCACCAAATTTGATATATTTAAAACACTGCATTTCTGAGTTAACGCGTTTCTAAAGTACCGACCGACAGATGTTCATCCCTTGACAGATTTGGCTCAAAATTTGATAGATGTCTGCAATACAGATATTAAATTTATGTACCCAGATTTATCCGTTTAGATCTCTTAATTCGAACAGCAGGACAAACAGACTTCCTCTAACGGATGTTGCTTAAAATTAGATAGAAATCTACAAGTTTGGTGTAAAGACCGTATACCAAATTTCATGCATCTATATCAAATCTTTTATTTGTCACAGATAGATAGACAGATATTTTCCAAAATTGTATTCATTACCTTATAAAATTATTACTTCCTCTATACTTCGTATACGAGAAAGTATTAATTTTATAATTTGGAAATATAATTTTGATTTTATTCATTTTTAATATATTTATTTTTTAATAATTTTTTTAATTTAAAAAAATTAATACTTTTTTTTGTTACGGATTCATTTCCTCGTCCGTAGGGGTTCTTTTAAGATTTGATGGTCGATGCAGAAATAAACAGATCTGTAGTAGAAAACAACAACGACGTTTATTAAACACAAAGACACAGATGACAAATATGTACAGCCGAGACGAACACACAGGACAACACACTACAACAAACAGTAGCCCACAAGTAGTAATCGACAACAGCACGCAAAGCGTCCAGACAGAATCCTGCAGGAGAAGGGATCCTCAGAGATTCTCTCTCTCCAAACGGCTGAAGTTCTCACTGTCTCCTCGCTTTAACTGTTTACAACTGCTGGCTCACTACTAAACGACTGCCTACTTTACACACGACACGACACTGCTTCCACAGTAGACAACTGGACTCGACACACAGCTCAGCAATAGCTTGAGCTCCTCACGACGGTGGCACTCCGCCGTTGCTTCACTATCCTCTCGAAGACTCGTTACTCGCCTACGACTCCGATTCCGATCTGGTTCACTTCAGCTTGAAACTGCCGTCCTTTTATAGTTCCCGGGAGGTGGGCGTAGAAGGTTATCGGATCAATAAGGGCGTATCTGAGTTTCTATAAGATGGAGCGGTAAAATTCTCGAAATTTCCATTAATTTCTATTTTCTTGCCAAAGTCACCAAACGGTCGCCAAGTGTTTCATCAAGCTCTAAGATCACTGACGCTGGACCCGATCAGCACCTACAGGACTGATCGTAAAATGGCCTTTCTTACAATGGCACTATTCATGCTGGGAAGCAAAATTAGAGGTTTGTAACAATATTCATTTTTTAATAAAGTGCTTTTCCAAGTCGTATTTTTCTTAAGAGAAGTTTAAATAGTCAGTATTGTCGAAATACAAGTAAAAGTGATTAAATGAAAGGAAAAGCGAAGTGGAGATAATATATTCTTATTTGAGAATTTCATCTTTCCAAAACAAAAAAAAAAAAAAAAAAAAATTCCTTCCAATGATTTACTTCACTTTGCCGGGAAATGATTTATATAGAATATTTAAAATTTGATTCTGTAAAAAATTTCAGTTTCATTAAATAGAAAATTTGTTAAGTATCTTGGGAAATTAATAGGCCAGTAAAACGTTCAAGATAAAAAAAAAAAAAAACAAGCAAATATTGTCAAAATATAATTGCCAGTTATTTAGTGCGTTATAAATTATACAAGGATTTAACAAAAACACAATAACAAAAAATAACTTAATGACCAGAATTTTTGTGATTTTCATCTAAAAATTGAATGCAATAAGAAATAAATAATAGAATTTAAATGATCGCAATTAAATGCGCAATGTTTCTAAAAATATAACTATATTAAAGTTGATGCTAAATTCATATTTAATCGAAATCAGTTTTTTCAGTAATACCACCATATTAGTTCATCTTTTTTTTTTTCTTTGTTACAGAATTAGAAAATATCAATATGTTTAAAAGAAAAAGTTCTTAGCCAAAATAACAGAATTTGGAAGTTGTGGAATTTAAATAACATCCTAAAATAGAAATCAAAGATTGCAAAAGAATGTGTAAAAGAATATTTTGGTAAACCGTTTATTTTATTATTTAAGATGAAAAGTAACACTCATCGTTTAAGTGGACAAAAATGAACTTGGAACATGAAATCAATAACGTCTATGCAAAATAGTTAAAAGCGAAGAGAAATAAAAGAATGACGATATTGTGAATATGAATTCTTCTGAAGAAAAACTGAAATGATTTTCAGTTAGCATGGACAAATGCATACATTTGTATGTTTTAAATCGACATTCAGTACACATTAATTCTCCCATGTTTCACCTTTTCTCCTATGGAAATTCAAAGTGAAATCAGGTATCATGGAATTCATTATTAAAATAAATACTCATCATATGTTTCATGGAATTCATGTTTATGGAAAGGAAAATTTTTTAAACCACCTGCATATAATCCTAATTTTATATATTATGCATACGCGAATTGATATAATCTGAACATTTCTTTTCCATTTTGCCGTTGAATTCTTAAGAAAGAAATCATTGCTTTAAACGAATGCACCATCATCAACAGATATATCAAATAACAACTCTATTTATCGTAATATTCTGAGTCAACATTTTTTTTCAATAGCAAGAAAATATACAAACATTGCATAAACATGGCTAAATGGATAGACAACTTAAAAGCATTGACGAAAATATTCTATCATTTGAATAATTTCGTTCCTCTTTATTTTAGATCATATGCCCTCGAAGTGCTTTTTCTCTGCAATTCCATTGTCTTTCACTTCATTATAAAATTAACACTTTCTTAAAGTATTTTATTATTTTATTAAAATAACACTTCTATTAATTGTAATATTCTGAGTCAATATTCTTTTCAATAGCAAGAAAATATTCATACATTGCATAAACATTGGCTAAATGGATGGACAACGTAAAAACACTGACGAAAATATTCTATCATTTGCATAATTTCGTTCTCTAATTTAAATCATATTTCCTCTAACTGGGTTTCCTGGGTTTCCTAATTCCACTATCTTACGATTTGTTTACTATTCTTCACTTTATTATAAAACAAGGCAGCATTTTTCATTTTTTACAACAATATTACTACATTTTTTTTTCAAAGCGTTTTCTGTATTACCATTAAAATTGCGTGTGATCTTAGCCAATTTTAACAATTTCTCCTGGTTGCAGCGAGTGTGTGATAGAAACTACTACGAGGGAATGACCGGATGATGGTTTTCTATTTGGACGTGGTCCAAAGTCACTGCGTTCGTCTCACGCCTCTCTTTCGTTTGAATGAAAAAAGAAATCTCCCTAGGTACAGTACTTTTTTGGACTCGGAGTGAGTGATTCGATGTCCATCAGGAGATGGACACGTGTTTCGTCTTACCGGAATCATGTCCATTCCGAGCTATTGTGCCGGTTCTCTTCATCTTCTCATCATTCTGAAAAGGAAATGTGGATTTAAAAGAGTAATTTATTCCAATTTGATTCTCACGAGTGGATTTTGAACGCGTTTGAAGAGCTCTAAAACATATTTCCTGGAAATGCGAAGTTAAAAATGGTTGAATGAAGGCCATGACTGTGTGGGTCGCTTTTTCAGTAACTTTGCAGAAATGGTGGATTGATTGTTCACTTTGGATTTCTTTTCGTCTACAAATTGAAAAGCATTTTTGTTCATCTAAAGAAATAAAAGGGCCATTATGTTTAATAAACTAACCAAAAGTTAATATCTTAATTTTACCTAGATATAGAAAACAAGATATATATATTAACAAAAACTTGAGCAAATATGTTTCTGTTCTACAATCTTTAACCCTATTTGATACAACTTCAATATGAAAGTTTAAGCTTGTATCAAATTTTGTTATAAATTCATCAATATGTAAATATATTTTTCATAAAAGTGCACTTGATTTTCTTCACTATATCTCGATTTGAATATAAGCAATGTGGAATATATTTTTATCCTTTTTGATATTTTATAAAACCAAACAGAAAGATGCCAAATTAAAAAAATATTTTTAATATAAGCATAGCCTTTAATATTCGAGGAAATATATAAATTTTTATTCTTAGTTTCTTCAGTTGTCCCTCTCTGTATTGCCACTTAGATTTCAGAATAATATTTGTTACATTTATTTATAGATAGTTACTTGATAGTTATTGATTAAAAATTTAAGTATAGAAATGATGGAAATTGGCAATAAATAAGATTATACCTATAAAAGCATATCAATCACAATGAGATATCATTGGAATTATTCTTAAGGTTAAGATGGCAAAAAAGTTTATACATTTTAACTTTCGAAGCTGCTACCAAAATATCTCAAAAATACGAAATCAAAAAATGAAAGTATCAAATTGTCAGAGAAAAGGCTATTATCGGTGCTAATTAGTTTACTTTTGTCAATGTACGCTGTAAAAATTTATCTGAAGATATCACTTTTTATCTCTTATTGTGAATGACATTACAATAAATGATACTATCCATCTGGCGAATGCTTTGTTTTATAGATACATTTTACATTGAGGACGGATTAGAAATTCAACAAATATCATGAAACTGAAACCAAGTCACTATATGAAGAAATTAATACGATTTTTCTCTGTAAAAATATTATAATTTTTATCAAAAAATTAATACGGTAGAATCTGTTTTATCCGACTTCTCTTCATTGTATTAAGAAAATGAAAGAAGTAGAAAAATTAAATCTAATAAAAATATTTAATTAAATATTTTCAAATCAAATGAAATGCTAGATTACTTTGTGTTTTCAAAAGCAGAAACTTTTCTGCGGCGCTTTTGCATATGCGTCAGTCAAAATTTATTTCATTAAAAGAGAATTAAAATGAAAGGTAGAGGAGATATTTGCTTTTCTTACTAACAATCTAAAGAACATTTGGATTTATTTCTTAGATCTTATGGATTTATTGTAAATTTAGATATTTAAAAATATTACATTTACATTTGAATTTTTTAAGAAATGTTCATCTAGCTTACTGCTACCTCCACCCCACCCCCCTATGAGATGTAAAATCTCCAAAAAGATTTGTTTTATGACAAGAACAGCATGCACTCTTTTTAAATTCACGCAATCGATTTCTGGTAGAATGAAAAATCTTAAAACCAAACTCAATCCCTCCTCCAAGAAAAAAGAAATCTCTTGAAAAGTTAAAGTTATCATTTTATTGATGAAATTTATTAATGATAAGATCAATTTTCTTAGATGACTAAAAAAGATTTTCCTTGCATTTGGGCAGCTTTTAACAATCAGTATTAGTATCCATAAATAACATGCACATTCAGTTATTGTATTTTTAAATTTATTTGCAAAAGTTAATCATTCGTAGATGTTATAATTCATCACAAATATTATGTGAAATTTTCAGATACTCTATGGACCTAAACAGTTGTATGAATTGACACAGAAAATAATATAAGAGTCAAAGATGACACGTGACTTCAATATGAAAAATAGTACAAATATTATTTGAACTCGACATTCGTCACGAAGAATTATCTTATTTGTTCATTTATATGAATATATTCTATTCTGTTCTTACCTGTTTGATGTTTAGTTTCGTGTTTTTATTGATGTATAGTGCTCATTAAACTGAATGAAACGGCACTATTTTTTCGAACACCAGAATAAGAAAGCAAATAGATGAAAAATGTGATGAATATATTTCTTATAACAAAATACTGAGGTGTAGTTTTTTCGAACTAAAAATATGATAAAAATATTTCAGCTTTTTTAAAAAACAATAATATGTTAATCTTGAGAAAAGCGTCTGTTTACTTCTTCGAGGCGAGCACCATTAACACATTAACAACAACATGCGGATGAGTTTCAACAAATTTCAACCACATGTTGTGTTCTCGAATTGCCAGAATATTATCCACAATGAAATCCACAGAGGCGTTTTGCAAATTCTCGTCACTGTGCTTTACTGCCAAAGACAGAAACTCAAGCAAATTGTCCAAGTTCAAATTCCCCATCAAGATATCTGAGCACATACTTTTTAGAAGATGCAGCTTGTACTTGTCGGCCGCTTTGAAGAGTTCAACAGCAACCTCAACGGACAACTCTTCTGTGTGACCGGTGTATATGAAGAAAAGCATTTGAACCATCGCTGTTTTCGAGATCCCGTCTATAACAATCTTCTCTAAATCCCTCTGCGATTCGAGCATTTGGTGAAAAACTTCTGATCTGGCGCTTAAGATGCCTTTGTGAACTTTGAATTCGCCATCGGCAACTACAGTCAAATCGGAGAACAGACCTTTCTGGAACAGAAGAGACATGCTTTCGCACAGATCAACCATTCGAAGTTCCGAAGTTTTTATTTGAACTTCATCATGCGACCCACTTGAGTTAGAGGAAGAGAACAGTTGGGTACATACAAGCACAGCAGCAGAAAAGCATAGGATATAAATGTGCAAATTTGACATATTTCTGTCTATTCCCAGAAATTGAAAGAATATAAAGAGAAGATAAAAATTTATCCACCGATTCTGTCTTCATAATATTCAGAGATGAAATGAATTTCAGATAATAACTCCCCTATCAGGTGACTTTCGATATTGCATTTTTCACTCATTGTTTTAATCCTGATAAATGAAGCCCAATGATACATTATCAGTTTTCCGAAGAGATTCTGAACGCATGAATAAAATCGTCCTTTCTTCAAGAAGTTGATAAAAGAATTTCGTTCTGACTTACTTCGCGCACGTTTGCGATTATAACAAAGTTTTTTTTTTTATTTCCATGATGAAATTCAAAGTAATTTCACTGATCCATCAAATAATTCTATCACGGGCTTTTTCCAATCTTAAAATAGAATTTAAAAAAAAACAAAAAAAAAAAAAAAAAAACGTTTTTTTTTAATACTAACTTTAAAGTAGAATCTTTATTTTCGTTTTTTTTTCATATTATTTATACTTTTTAATTTACATATACTGTAATTTGTAGCAGACTAATTCCTTTAAATTCATTTTTTTCAATCTCATAAGTATTGTAATCTTTATTTATAAAATAAAATGAAACTGCAGTTTTAAATAAATATTAAAATTAAAACTTTAACAGTAATAAAAATCAATATTCCGGACTTACGAGCTGGTTGCCAAAGGCGGATAATAATATCAAAATAGCTTTTATAATTGTTCTGAAAAGTAAAATATTGTTTTTTTAATCTAAATTTCTGAGGACCAATATAAAAACATAAACACTTACAATGCCTATAGACATACTTTTAAATAAATTGGAATTTTATTTTTATTTGTAATTTCTGTTAATTTTCAAAAATTGTCAACGTATATTTTTATGATATTTATTGTTGATAATATTACAGATTTTTTAATCAAAAAATATATATATTCTAATTTTAATAATATAATTTTTAACAAAAGGGTTTTACACATAATTTTATAGTTAATTTTTCTTTTTAATCTTAAATTTATAAATCAATTCTATAAATATTATGGAATATTATTTTCAATTTTTTTCTCAGTTCCGGCTATGTATCACCACTTCTATAAAATCAAAATTTAAATAATTTTAAGCTGATTATTAAAGCCAAAACATGCTAAAGTAGCGATTTTTAATAAAAAAATAAATACAAATAAGAATTGTAAAAAAATTTAGAATTTTAGCACACCAGGAAGCGAGTGAAAAACCAATTATAAAATTTCATCTTCACAAACATGAAATAAATCGAGTTAAGTAAAATCTCACAAGAATAATACTTTATAAAATTTTCGGAATTTCTAAGAAGCATTTAATAATTTTTAATTCATCGCAAAAGCTTAAATTATGAATTAATAATTAAAAGAAATATTCTTAGAATAAATGTGTTTGGTGTAATCTTGAAAAAATAGGAATAAAAAATATATTTTCTTTAAAAATTGATTTTTATAATTCGAGTGGATAGAACATTTAAATGTTGTTTCAAGATAAAATTTTGAAATTAATAAATCTCTGATTTGTTATTGTTTAAAAGTAATATCTTCCTTCAGCTTAGTGGAAACAAAAATAAATAAAGTTTTAAGACACTAAAATTTAAAAAAAGAATTAGCTATAAGAGAGTAAGGTGCTGATAAGAATACTGTAAGTAAATTGGCAAAATTCAAATCGCATCTATAATATGTTTAATTTTGAACCATTGTTATAATAAGAATTTTTATTTTCATTTTTACCGAGTTTCATTTCGGTATTCTAAAAAAAATTTCACGCTTTTTTTATTTTGTTTTGACATCATATTTTTGAAAATAAATAAATACTTCTTAATACACTAATATTAGTATTTATTAAAGGCTTTTTCTTTTAAAAATTTTCACATTTTTGCCTGAAATATATTCATTATTATAAATACTAAAGAATCTCAAATTTATTTTCCCCTGAAATTTAATATCCCATGGCGCTATTCACTTGCATTAAATTTTAATTAAAATTAATCAATTAATTTCTAATTAAAATATGAAAATAGTTTTCTATGTAGTGCTATTCTTCATAACTTCACAGAATAGTAAATTTCAGAGATATATTAAATAAAAAGTTGAATGAAAAATTTGTTAAAAAAGTCTATCTTTGCAAGCATGTAACAAAAGAAGTTAAATAAAAATAATTTAAAAGTAAAAAAATATAGGTAATAATTTGTTAAATTTTTAACATGCGTCAGTGTTTCCAATCATGTAACTTTTTTTAGTACATTATAGAATTAGAGAGCGAATGTTAAAAACTGCATGCTTCATTTGTATTTCAAAAAACTCGTTTATGACTTATATAGTAACTTTTATAATGGCCAAAAAAAGTTGGTCTCGAGAATTTGAGGAATTTGCACATTTTAGGCCTTTCAAAATTAAAAAATCAATCTTGAAATTATGTCTGTTTTCTGTGACTGCTTACTTAAAAATGAACAGAGGCAGACGGATGAAATTTGGAATATGATTTTTGCATCAAATTTGTAGATTTCTTGTTCTAGAATGTTCAAATTTTATACAAAATTCATCGAAAAAAGTCCGCATATCTGTATGCATGCAAACATGATGTATGCAAAAAATGTGAATTACTAGATGAATGAAATTTAGTATTCAATGCTATGTCTTTGGTTAAATCTGTATCAAATTTTGTACGAAATCCATCTATGGGTTGATCTTCTGTTGTTTACACAACTATCATATTTAATCGAAAATTGCACGAAGAAATTTTTTCATAAATGCTTTTTTTTTTTTTTTTTTTAAAATAAAAGTACCAGAGAATATAACAGAATTTTCCAATTCAGTTCGTTCATTGCTTTATTGTTTGAACTTATGTTGTTAATATATATATGTATATGTATACTTCTATTCAGGTAAGATTCTATGTAAATGTATTTATGCTGCTAAATGCGTTTACACAGAACTCTACATGAATTCATTCATCCAAAAAAAAAAAAAAAAAAAAAAAACGAATTTACTAAAAGTTTATCTAATTTCAATTCAATTTTTTCTTATTATATATATATATTCCGAAACATTTCAGAGTTAAAAAGAGACGTAAAAAGATTTACCTTTTTAGATAAATCAATTCCACATTGAACAGAAGAAAATAACAATGTTTTACACAAAATATAACAGAAATAACATACACATAACATAACATAATAATAAATTAACCGAAAGTAATTTGAAAATGATTTCTTTTAAAGTTTAATGCTTGATAAAAATACATTAAAATTTAAAACTATACAAAGTTATAAGGTATTAATTAACATTTTTAAGCTATAAACATTTATTGAAAATTAAATGTTAGAACAAAACTCTATTTGTCAAAGCTTAATCAACAATTATAACATGCTTTTATTAAATATGGTAATTGTACAAGTTATATAGTTATCACAATTTCAACAATTATTTTAATCATTAGCTCTTAATAACAGGAGAACTTAATTTCTAATGCTCAGTGCTCTATAAAAACATATTCAGATGAGCTTTGGCTTTATATCAGTATTACAATTATGATACTTACTTTGATCAAAAATACTTATTGATACTTCTTATTTAGAAACAAGACAACTTTATTTGCTAAAACTGGATGGGTTTTCAAGAAGTCCATCCAGTCATTGCGTTTCTCTATGTATAAAACGTTTTTTACCATGAATTCCAAAATTTTTTCTTCCAAAATCACATCACCGTTTTTGTTGGCCAAAATAAATAGTTCGATTGTATTATCCAAATTCAAACTGTTTTCTAAAATGTTATGAAGTATCTTTATGAGGAACGGTACTTTGAAGATATAGGTTGACACGTACAATTCCGCAAGAGCTTTGAAAGCATACATTTCTATTTCACCAGAGTATATGAAACGGAGCATGGCTTTCACCGCCTTGCTAGGAATCTCTTCTACTATGATTTCGTTCATATTAACATCCGGTCCTGATAGGAGCATCCTACTGAAAAATTCGGATCTTGCTGCTAATATCGCTCTGTGAGCCCTGATTTTTTCTCCGCCAACATGAATCGTAAAATCAGAGAAGGCTCCGCTGTTGAGAAGATTAAACATGGAATCGGCCAGGTCGTTGTATCTCCTGTCACAACTGTTTCGAATGAGCAGGGTTGTATAGAATTTTTCAGGTATAGAAGTAAATGTACAAATGCCGGCAATGACAGAGATTACTAATATTAATATCTTCATCTTGATTCTACCATTAAAGATTGCACAACACATAAATTGCATGAACAATCAAGGATCAACTAAATGAATAAAACCGTTATTAGACATCGCAAATCTATGCTTTTCGAAAGACAAATCTTTCGTTTAATGTGATCAATAAAGATGAATACAATTAAAAATGGATTCCTGATTATTTATTGATATTGTTATCATTTTGCAATTTCTTATCATACGAAGAGATAAAAGTAAAAATCAACTCCATTTCTGCTATATCAGTTTTCTTTCGTTTTTACAGAGTATTATTATTCAACGGATATGTTTATTGCAGAATAGAAACTAATCAGTGAGCAAAGGTTGAAGCATATCTTTGTGTTTCACTTCCTTTAAGCATTGCATTTAAAATACCAAAGGAAAGAAAGAGGTTTAGAAATTGTATTATAGCAATCTGCTAAATGAAATAAGAAAATTTTAATTTTGGATGGAATTAATAAGACAACATTGTCCAAGAGTAACCAAGAAAGTATGGATTTTTTAATGCTTGATGTTAAAATAAATGTCTTGTAACCTTCTATAAATAACCATTCTATTCGTTCAAAACTAATTATTATATCCTCTTATTATATTCCTTTACTTCTCATTTATTCAAGATAGAACAACTCTTTGAAACTTAATTTTTTTAGCAAAATTTCTTTGGAATTTTATAATATCATTGAATCACTGTGATAGAAACATTTAGCTGCAAATCGGTATCAAAACATTTTCCAAATAAATCGATAATTTAAAATTTCTAATTTTTTTTTCTTTTTTTGCAAATACAATTAGTAAAAACGTCTCTTAAAAGTTTTGTTCACGCTTTCAGGATGTTATTTGAAAAGAGTTTTTCACACAAAACAAAAACTTATTATATTTAAATTAAAAAAGACAAATTATTTTAAATAAAAAATATTATTTCATGCACCCTATGTGATTGAAATTTATGTAACAAAAATAAAACTCCATTTTTGGCATTTTATAATAACATAGAAAAGCTTATTAAAAACGAAATGTTGAACACATTACATCAGTTCTATGCTCATTCTTTTTTCCGATTCCATTTTTTTCTATCACTTTGATTTTCATTTAAGTTTCTAACTGTTTTTTCGTAATAATTTCCTCTTATTCTAACTGACTAAAATCATATCATTCATGCGTATTTCATAATAACTTTTTTAAATGAAAGAACAAGTATTTGTCACTTATGTAAAAACTAAGCGTTTTTTTTTTTTTTTTTTCATATTTACAGTCTTAAAATTCAACAACAAATACTTTTTTCTTAGCAAAATTTTGCTAATTTCCATTTCCAGTAGAGGAGTGTACATTCAAATTTAATTCATAATTATGTTGGAGATTGGTGAAAAATGCACTGTGAATATCTTTTGCTCTTGAAAGGTGCTGTCGTACAAAGAGAATGACATTTGAAAAATGGCTATCCGAAGTATTTGTTTCATATTCCTTTGTACTGTTATCTAAAATTTGATATCATATCATCTTAAAGGTTTGATTGAATGACACTTAGGAAAATTCAGATGTTTATACACATCGCACAAACTTAAACCATTCCTCGTCTTTTAGCGAACTCTTCAATAACACTGTTAGCTAATTGTGGATCCTTCTGCAATAATTCCTTCCATTCTTTTTGTTTTTGTATCTGCACTTTATTACTTGTAATGTAATGAAGACACGAGTCCTTCAGTTCCATTGAATCGTGCCTTTCTGCTAGGGGCAAAACCCGGAGTATATTATCTTGATTTAAACTATTGACTAATATCTTTGAACATACCTGTTTTAAAAGTTCCAGTTTATACTTATCGGCAGCATAGAAAAGTTCACAAGCTACCTCAAAGGAAACGTTGCCTATTTCGCCAGCATAAATGAATCGAATCATTTCTTTTAATGCGTCTTTAGATAAGTCATCGAATGCAAGTCTGCAAGAATCCTCCAATCTGGACTTTAGTTCGATTAACTGGCGGAAAACTTCGGATCTTGCACTCAAGATGGCTTAATGCACTTTGATTTCTTCATCATCCGCAACGATGGTTATGTCAGAGAAAGTTTCGGCAACTAAAAGACTTTTCAAGGATCTGCAGACATCAGTTGATCTTTTCACTTTATCGGTGTCATAATCTTCAAGAGATTCGTGGACATTCTTATTTGCGGTATAAAATGCCACGGTAATATCCATTCTAAATGTTCCGTCGCACTGAATAATTTCGTCTCCCTCAATGTCACTGCGCTTGCAAAATGTTGACCACCCTAGAGCAGTTTCCAAAGTCAGAGCATCATAGGTCCATTTTTCAACGATTAATTTAGATTCTGAATTGTAAATTTTACAGCAAAACGAAACATTTCGTTCAGTGTCTGACAACTTCTTAACCCAAAGTGAAAAATATTCTTTTACTCTTGCACTGAAGCCATCGGGATACAAAAGAACTTGCCATTTCTCCGGTTCGCCATTAACTTCCAATTCTATCTTGTTGCTCTTTATACATTTGCCTGCTCCTTGTTTCCAAGAGCGAATATTTTCAAATTTCCAGGAGAAGCTGTTGGCATTGATGTAATAAATACTTGAATCGAGATCAGCTGTTTCGATTGCGCCTATACTATTTCCCATAATTACTCGACAATTGTCAGAAATCAGTTCCAAAAAAAGTTTCCTGCATTAACTCGACAATGCACCCATTTCAAGCATGATATTCTAAAAGCTCGAAACATGATGTGATATTTTTCGAATTATCTTTTACTGATTATTTGTCACTATAAGTACAATGGAGGTAGATAACTCATTATCTTTGAATGAGAACAATACTATTTCTATTCTTGTGTAAACTTCACGTAATTTTCAAAAGATTTAAAAATATAAGAGCACGACTTTCATAAGACTGAATAAAAGCATTATTTATATTAAATATTTCAACTTTTTAAATTTATTATATAAAAAAAGTGGTAATTCGAGCATTTTAACTTTAAAAATGCTTTAACTTATATAATACGACATAAAGAAGGGATGCATTTCTATAGAGACTGCCATTTTTAATAATTTTTAAATAATTTAATAATTAATTATTGGAAAGTGAGGATTAAATTTTTATAATTAATTTTTAATAAAGAAGTTCGATTCATCAATGTTTAATTTTTAAATAAAATTTAATTCAAAGTTTGTTTTTATTTCCACATTTTTTTCTTGCATGTCTTACTTTTGTTTGTAAAAGCATAGAGAACTGCAGCCGATTATTAATAATAAAAAATACTAATTAAAATATTTAACAAATACACATGTAGAAAAATTATTTTCACAATTATTCCCAAAAACTTATATCGCACAATATTTTTTGCGTGAATTTTGAATTTATTATTAATTTGCCTTTATTTGTTTATTTATTCTCAGATCCAGGTTTCGCGAAAAACATCTCTCCGCGATAAATGTCCATAATACCGTTTCTGTCATTTCTATTACTTTTGACCACTGTTTCTTCTTAAACAACGAGTATGGATTAAGAAAAATGCATCACGGAAAATCTTTTAAAACGCTTTACAGGCAGGCTGTTCGTCAAGTTTGACCGATATTTATTTCTTGTATAACAAGAATTCAATATCAAAAGGGTTTTCAAAATTTTTATTAAATTTTTAATTAAAAATTAATATAAATTTATTGTCTTATTTTACCACTGCGGAGATAATAATTCTACGAAAACCCTTTTTCTTATCTCTGTTTAAAATTTAAATAATTAAATAAATAATTTTTTAATGAATGTTAATTCTATCTTCATACAGTTTTCCTCCAAATTAAAAAGGTTTAAAGGCATCTTTAAGAAAATTTTTCAATAATACTTTTATTATTTTACTAACAGAATTTAAACTTAAATATGTAGCGGTGATGTCAATATTTTAATATGCACCTTGTTACTGCTATGTAGTTAAAAGTATTTTACAGTGTTAAATAAAATGAAACAAATCCAGGACAAAATATTTTTATGCTATGATATTTCAAGCTAAAGAAGGAAAAGAGCGTTAGATTATTGAAGGATTTAAACATTATGCACACATTTAAATAAATGACTGATTAAATTCAGTCATTGAAAAAAAATAAAGGTTCTGCGGTTTCGATGTTCTTATGCACGTCTATTTTAAACTGACAATAATATTCTTAATTTAGATTTTCTGAAAAAATGAATTAATAAAGTGAAAGAAATAAAAATGGGAGGCAGTAATAGAATTTGAAACCAACTTCTGTTTTATAAATTTCAGGATCAATAGTGTAACCTGTTTCCACAGGTATGTAATTTACTTTTTAAAATGAAGCTGTTTCAATTTATTGGTCGACAGATCCCTTATAGATATTGTAGCGTAGATAAACCGTGCTAACTAAAGTCAAGGATAACACTCGCTCATTTCAACTCGAGACTTTATTCAAGGAGCTAAAACTTACATCTGTTTTTATAAACAAGGCGAAATAACTGGAATCTTCTAGATTTAGAAAGATACAGAAATTATAAGAACATTCTAGAATAAATGAGAAATAACAAAAAGTAAATCAACAGCAAAACAATTTTTAGGTAACGTGGCTACAGTCAGATACGAACGGTCGCTTTCAGTTCATAGTATACTACTACTGAGCCATTCAGTCCGCGCAAAGCTGTAACACATTTCGTTATAATATCGCTTACAGATACTAAATAGAATTTATGAGTGATTTTAAATAGAAGTAATGGATAGTTAAATAGAAGTAATTATTTACAGGCAATACAAATGACGTTATTTACAAGTACTGCGCTTACGAATATAAGCTATTTAAAGACACAGTATCTATGGAATAAATGATAGTTATAAGTACACTACTTCTATAAATTAAAACCTTATTTGAAAGGTTTGTTAAATTTAGTATTTTTTGCATGAATTTTTAAATGCTTCTTCTTGTAGTTGGTATATCCTTCACTGGGAGAGTCATTGCGTCTTGCCATTTGTTACAATCCAAGTGTGGGAAATCAGTTGTGTGCCCCGTCGTTTCAAATAGACCCATCATGTGCTCAAGGCAGAAGAACGTCAAACCATCCAGATGTTAAATTTTTTTCCTCATGAAGAGACTTTTAAAATCTTCAGGAAACGATCAATCACCGGCAGTCGTTGTCATTAAATGTCAAACTCAGGTGTACTTCAGCCAGTGTTAGCTGTGGTCGGTCACACAGATGGATCTTTAATAGATACTCCTTCGATTGAGTGGAGACCATTGAGAAAGTGTTGCTGAGCATCTATTGGGTAATAGGAAACTCAAGTTCACAAATGGGAAAATTGGAGGCTGATATCTGATGGAAATAAAATACGGTATTTTTTTTTTTTTCGGAGAGGAGAGAAAAAGGCTTTGAATTAGAATTCGGAGGACGGAAAAACTGTTACTGATTTTTGAGAAGCTCCGTGTGATTCGGGCTTCTGTGTTAGAATCCACCAGATAAAGATCAGTGGATTTCTAGAGCGGCCCTACAGTAGCCGTTTAGCATTCTTTTTTTTTTTTTTTTTTTTTTTTTGTGTGTGTGTGTGTGTGTGTGTGTGTGTGTGTGTGTGTGTGTGTGTGTGTGTGTGTGTGTGTGTGTGTGTGTGTGTGTGTGTGTGTGTGTGTGTGTGTGTGTGTGTGTGTGTGTGTGTGTGTGTGTGTGTGTGTGTGTGTGTGACTTATTCTCCGATTTGATAGTGGGACTATTTCGTGATTCAACTTTCAACTGTTATGGAATTTTTGTAAATAACTGTAACCTAGATGATAACAAGTGTTTGTTTTTTTTGTAAATATATAAGGCTGTAAATAAAAGAATTATTTTGCTACGCTACTCTCTTATTTACTCTCTTAGCTACTCTCTGATCAAGATATTACAATATCAATATTTGTAACGAAAGATTTTCAGTTGCTCTTCTAGAAGAAGAATTAAACAGAACAAAATATAAAGTAGCTCAACCAATGTTTTATTTGAAAGTACAGTACCTGTATTATCCAAAAAAATATCTACACCATTATTTTTAACAATGGATTAAAAAATAAATAATTTTATATTTATAAAAACAATAAATCGGTTTCGCTCTGATTACAAAAATGAAAGATATCGCTGAGAATTCCATTTAAAAATATGACTTAAACTACAGAAAAAAAATTCAAAATATCATTTTTTATTCTTAGGTTGAAATGAAAGCTTTATTCCCTAATGCTGTACATTCTATAACTAATCTTACTTCATTTGTGTAATTCACTCTCTTCATGAATCAAGAAAGATTCTAAGAACCCGTAGTAATACCCGATGTCCATCTTCCCAAGTAGCGATGACCGTGCAGTATGATGATGTCCATTTTCCCAAGTAAGGATTGCAATACCACTAGGTTTACAGAAGAGCGTCATTTTGACACATTTCAAATATTATAAGGAAAATTATAAATAAAGTTGGCATTTTTATTTTATCTCTTGCACTGACTTTTATCCGTTGAACGAGGTAAATATATATTGATGTCTATTTTCTTCAAACATGTTGAAATATTTTAATTCTCTATGTATTATACCTATCTTTACGAATGTGTGTCAATTTGATGCGATCGCAAAGCTAATGAAAAAAACAAAAACAATAACAAATATACCCCGGAAACAACAGCATATTTCAATGATACAAAGGTTGAATTCGACACAGTATATGCCATATGGCGTGCAAATATACCATCAAGGCAGCATCTTTTCGTGGGCCTCTGTAGACATAACTGCTTTCAACATTTGAGATTTATTGGCAATAAACGCATAGATCTTATACAAGAATGGACTACATCAAAACTATCCTAAAGAATTTTCTATTTCAGTTGACCAATAAACTCGCAGAAGGAAATAAGAAAAAAATATAAAAGCATAGATTATAATCTCCCGTCACCTAGAACTTCGCAAGAACGCAAGGGTTACCAAATTTGCTTTTGTAAAAGAAATAGAAGCAATAACACTTGTAAAATATGTGAAAAGATTGTTTGAGGAAAGTGTACAAACACAATTCAGTGTTTGTGTAAAGGATGCGCGAAATAAAAGTATAATATTGAAATAATGCATACTAAAATTTTTAAATAATGAAAGCTTTTTATAAATAGATATATTTTAATTTTTTACTTATAAAGTAAAATTATATTGCCTTCTAAGTGGTTGTTTTTTTCTTTAAATGTATGTAGTCGTCAAATTGACGCTTGTTGTAGAGATAGGTACATAAGAAATGTTCGTAAACTTAGTGATACTTATGAAACAACTCACGACGCACTATATCTGCAAATAACATTTTATTCCTTAGTACTGTACCTTCAAATAACATTATACTAATGAAATACTTATCTTTGGAGCAGTGCAGCATTTGAGTTTTTTTTTAATCTTTTGCGAAAATAACTTTATCTCAAAATGCGTGTCCTGGACTAAGTACTTTATTGCTCGCTTTACAATCCACAATTTGAATTTTTAATGTCTATCCATTATGAGCAGGTGCTTCGGTTTTTAAAACTCTGCCAATGGAAGTCAGATATCAGGAAATATGTATCTCAAGAGTAACTTCTCTTGAAAATCTAGCTCGTCATTTCTTAACTTCTTTCAGACGAATCGTTACTGTATCGATTCTAAATGTTTTATGATAATATGCTTTATTAAGAAAACATGTTTTGTAAAAGAAGGGCTATTTGAAAGAAAATAATCGATGTTAACCCATGTTAACATCTGCGATATTAGCTGCTGAGTACTCATTGATTCACTTCGTTCACTTACTAGAAAAATAATTTCGATTAAAATAGCTATTTCTCATCGATTAAGTCACGTGTGAGCAAGAAAGTTGCATGATGCTATACAGAAAACATCATCTTCAGATTTTGCTTGTTCTGTGTTACTACAGATTTAAAGCTAAATAGTCCCCGGACATTTTCCACCCTAAATCCTTTGCTTTCTTCTTTAAATTTACTGAGAAGTATTTTCTTTTCAAGTATTAAGAACCGTCTTCATTCTTCTTAAAGTAAACATGAATTCGTAAGTACACAAAATTTTTGCTATTTTATTTAGAGATTTTTAATTTTAGAGATTAAAAATTACGGCGTTCATTTAAAAGTAATAATCAAAAATTAAATCAGTAATTTCCTCAAAATTTATTCAAGTTCCTTGTTTTTTTTTTAATATTTTGTTTTTGAAATATGAAATTTATGTTTTCGAATTCAAAACATAAAGATTTGAATATTTTGTATTTGGGATATATATTACAGCGTCTGAAAAAAGAACATAACCTTTCATGTTATAAAAATAATTTAATTCAGGCTATTTTCATTTAATGTGTTTACACAATATGTTGTGTTCAGTCAGAGAAAAAAAATTGAAAGACTTTTTCCAAGAAATAAATATATTACGTCCTCAATAAATCTGTATTTGTATCACGAGAATCTGTATCTCACATCAAAACAAGAGCATTGGTATTTCAAAATATCTTTAATCTAATACAGTTTCGATTTCATTATAATAGAGGATATTTAACAATAAAAAAAATGCACAATGGCTAGTGTCATAGAGGTCGAGAATATAATTCATATAATGATTTGTATCTAGAATATTGATTTTTCCCGATATGTAATTAAACTTTATTTATTGGGTTTGGTTTGGTTATATTAACGTCCCGTTTGAAGCAACACTAGGGCTATTTTGGGACGGACCTCGTAATTTTGAACCACGGTCAGATGACGAGGACGACACCTGAGCTGGCACCCCCCTCTCCACACCACACCACACCAACGGGAGGACGTTTGGCATGACGGATTTAACGTGCAACAGACCCCCTTACACGACGGTTCTTCGGTGGAATCGGGTCACGAACCTAAAACCCTCCAGTTCCGAAGCCGAGACCTTACCACCGGGCCACCGCGGCCCTTATTTATTGGGAATTGAGCTGATAGAGAAATGCTAATACTGGTATTCGAAATGCAATTTAAGTAATTAATCGCATGGTCTTCCTTTCAGATTAAAGACGCTTACTTAGAAGTGGTTAATGCAATTAGCAGTTAGAAGAAAGCATACGTGTATATTTTGTGATAAAACTGTTATCGTAAAGCACTGCAAATAAAAATATAAATGCCGAATTTTTCCAAGCTAAACTAAAACAAAATTGTTATTTTATTATTGGAGACGCATTTGTGGTATTTAAATAAAGGAAAATTACATCGAAAATGCTCCCTGTTAGGCACAAATTAAAATGATGAACCATAAATAAGCAAAATGGTCCCAAATTGCATAAATGTACACCATCCACATATGACTGTATATATAAAGTATTTATAAATGAATATCTAAAGTTTGCAGTTCAGCTAAGCGAAAACAAAACAAAGTACGGCCTTGTTGTTTCTGGGAACTCAAAAATAACAGTTGAAAGTTTAAATTCAACACAATTATAAGTGTTTTTTATATGATCCCCTTTTAGGAATACGGAGGATATCGAAGCAGTGCGGATATCTCATTCCACAATTCTTTCGGCATGCTTGGTGTGAAGTTCTGAAAAGATACAGTATGTGTATATAATAATATCTGATTTTTTTTCTGAGTCCACATTAAACAGTAACAGTTTATTTCTTCGTTATCGACTGACGTTAACGAACTTAAGACATGCGTGTCTGCAGACTTTCAACAAGTCGCATCAGAGATGCTGAAAAAGTATGGGATAAGTTAAGGTATCGCCTTTTTGCAGGGCCTCTATATAAACACTTGTTGCAATTAATAACAACTAACTGTTTTAAATTTAAACTTTCAACTGTTATTTGTAATTTTCGATGAACAGCAAGGTTAGATTTTATTTCAATTTCTTTTCATTGCCTTTAAAAACTGGGATATTCATTTATAAACCCTCTGTGCATCAAATACAATAGCTTAACTATTGGTATTGAATTTCTGTAAGAAAAGACGTTATAATTAGGGGCCAAAATTTCAATACCGGTATTCGGTATTTTTTAAATCTTAATACCGGGATACCGGTTTTAATACCGGTATTAGAAATTTTAGAAAAAGAAAAAAAACACAGGTGTTTGTTTTATTTGTCAGTTTTATTAGAGAGTGTAAATATCACAAAAAATAATTTGTAACTTTTAAATTATAACAGTATTTAATCACAAAAAAATAAAGAAACATCTTATTTGTTTAAATCACAAAAAAAGTGCAAATATCACTATTCAGTCTGTGGTACTATTACAAATTTTTGAAATATGATCTTAAAAAACATAATGCATCAATTGTACTGTCATTAAGCCTGAAAAATAATTGTGTGTAAAAATTACCGGCCGTCGAAAACGCTCTTTCAGCACCTACGCTAGTTGGTGATACTGTTAGCAATGCGCGATATACTTTTTCCCAGTATTTACCTCTAAATCCCTCATCTTCAAATAAATCGATTTCTCGTCGGATGGTTTTGGATATAGCTGATTTCTGCATTGTATTTTGGTTCGTTGAAATTTTTTTATTTATCGCTAACTCTAATTTTTGTTCAAGAGACAATTCTTTTTCACTACCGACAGTAGTGACATCATAATCTTCGATAATTGAATCGAATTCTTCTGAATGTGGATAGGTTTGTGGGTAAAACATTTTAAGAAAATTTACTCTAAACTTAATCAGATTTGAATTGGTTATTTTCTTTTCTTCTTTTTCATTTTCATTTTTAAAATCACTGTAATTATGTAAATACCATAAGACATTTTCTATTTCTGTATGCCTTTCTTCTGTGCGATTTTTCAATGCAATATATAATTCTTCAGATAGTGATGTGTGCTGTTGTTTCATTGACTGCCACATGAAATTTATTGTTGCATTAGCTGTTAATAGAATCTCTCCGACATAATGCCTCAATAGTCAGTTTTATTGGAAGTAGAGATGATACAGTTCTGGATATTAAGTCGAATTCACAATCTGAAATATTAATTTACAGGTTTAAGTCGATTATTGCTTTTTGGATTGGATTTCTCAGTTTCAAAAATCATTCCATCATTAGGAGTAAACTGTTCCAACGTGTTTTAGAATCTAATATTAACATATATTCTGTTTTATTTTCAGTTAGTATATATTTTAGTAATATATCCTTTTTATAGAGGAACATTTAAATATCTTAACAATTTTTCGAACTTTATAAATTATAGGAAGCAATTCTTGATAGGTTAATATTTCATCCTCATTAGCAATATCTTCTTCAACAATTACATTGTCATTATCTTCATTGTCAATATCACTCTCACTCTTACTCTTTTCAAAGTTGAAATCCGAAGTTTCTATATCCCCAGTATTTGGATTCTTCTGTTCATTATATTTTTGGTATAATACACCTATTACTCCCAATTGAATTCCATGTGCATAGCACAACTGCTGATTTGCACCAATCAACTTTCCAACTTTTTTCATAATTGTTGGTCCATCAGTCGTTATGGATACAATATTTTCTTTCAGGGATAATCCATGTTTCGCTAATTTAGATGTAAGCCATTAATTAGCTAATTAATTTCGCCCGTTAGGGTGACATAAAAACAAAAACGTATACTATTTTGCTATGTTCGCGATGTCTGAACATATAATGGAGACAATTTTAAAAATTTCTAGTAAATACCGAAAAACCAGTGTTTAAACTTGTGAATACCGGTATTACAAAATTGTACAAATGACTCAAAATCCCGGTATACCGGTATTGCAATCCCTAGTTATAATCAACAAGAATGGTCGACACAATTTTCTCACATTCTTTCTAATGAAGGTTTATCCCCCCCCCCCAAAAAAAATGTGAATCCTCGTAAAGTATTCCACAATTTCTCCAATTTCTATTTTCAATCTCATACATACAATTTTGCACTTTATAACTTGGCGCGGACTGAATGGCTTAGTGACAGAATGGGAGGAACTGAAAACAACAATTCACAAGTTCGTATCTGACTGCAAGCAAGTTGCCTAAAAAGTGTTTTGTTATTGATTTACTTTCTGTTATTTCTCGTTTGTTCTAGAATGTTCTTATAGTTTCTGTTTCTTTCTAAATCTGAAAGATGCGAGTCATTTCGTCTTGTGGCTAAAAACAGATGTAAGTTTAGTTCCTGGAATAAAGTCTCGAGTTGACATTAGCGAGTGTTAGTTAGCATAGGTTTAACTACGCTAACTTCATCTACGAGACAGTTTGGTGGAGGCGTCGAGTATTGATCCCGATACCTGTCGCAAACAGATACTTATTTGTAATTACTAAGTCGGACCCTATTGGTCCCTAACAGTTGAAAATTACTATTTCCAAGGCATTATATTTTTCCTAGTCGCTCCATTTTTCATGTGCCAGTTTTGATTTGCTTAAGAAGACAAAAGCTCTCAGCAATTTCAAAATCAGACAAAACCGTTGAAGAAAATGTCTAAAATGGGATCCCAGAAAATATTTTGAATTTGGAGGAAATTGAAGTGCATACGGGAATGCAAGAAAAATGTTTAAAAGAAGAGTTGCTTCATTTTGTATAACATCAAAGGTTCCACTATGAAAACCTTTTTTTTCAGAAATTCTTCTAATCATATTTCACTAGCATAAATATTTGTAAATTGTTATCCATCAAAATTCTGTATCTGGAATGCTTTGAATTTCCTTTTTTTTTAAATTTTAATGAATTTCTTTCTTTAAATGTTTTTATGTGAAAGTTGTTACTGATCAAAAATTTATTTCATTTAATTAAACATTTTTAAAAATTCATTTTTATTTATGTTTTTATAACATAACGTGAAACTTTGTAAATGTTCCATCTGGATATTTTAAATATTAGAACCCTTAATAATTCCATGCAACATCTCTCCATTCACATCTCTTCAATCTTTTCTCCGCTTTTCAAGCAATTTGAGAACACATTTGCGAAAATATTTGAAAGATTATCATATAAGTAAATGCATAAATTTATATTCATTCGATAAAAAAAAAGTTAAGTTAAAGTTAAAAAGTTAAAAAAGATAAGATAAAATCGCTTTTTAAATTCTGTGCTAAAATTTTATTTATAAAGAAAGAACAATTTATCAGGTAAGAGACTGCTTCAGTTCAATCCCGAAATAAGAAGTAAAACCTTAAACTGGATGCTTAGTTTTAATTTTAGTAAGAAAATAGGAATACTAATGTGCTTTAACCTTCAGCAATTATGAAAAGAGTAAGATTTCAAACGTTATTTTCTTGAAGAAAGATTGTAATTGCATTCAATTTTGAAGTTTCATTTTCGATAAATGTATTTCGTAATAAAAAAAGTTTTTAATTTTAGTAATGGATTAGATTTACTGCCTCAGGAATTGTCATTTGTCCGAGATTTTTTTTTTTTTTGAAAAGATTGAAGAAAATAGTTTAAATGGCGTTATAAAACTTTGTAAAATGAATATTATTACGAAATGTAAGGAACTAAAATAGCTAAAAAAAAAACGGATTATGCCAAAATGCTAATTCAGCAGAACAGAAAGAGTAATCAAGATCTTCAAAATATTGAAAAAATAAATGCCTTGTGGGGCTTTTAAACAATTAATTCAATTTGAAAATATTAGCAAACAAACGTAAGAAACAGAAGCATAAAGAAACATTAATTTTCTAAAAGAATGTTGTTTTTATTTTTTCCTATTATATGAAATACCTTAGTTAATATTTGCACTTTGTAAAATTCTTGCAGTACGATGACCAAGACGAACATTAGTATGGAAGCAGAACATCTGAACGGAACGTTCATCGACGACCTGGACAACAAGTTCATCTATCATCGAGAGACATTCTTCAATCTTCTGGGATGCATCATCACTATCATAATTGCCCTCACATGCATCATCGGAAATGTCTCTGTGATTCTGGTGTCGCTATGGGATGAATTTCTCAAACTCCAAGCTTCGAACATTCTGATTATGTATCTGTCAGCTATCGATGCTCTTACTGGAATATTCCTGATGCTCCCTTCAGCTGTGGCCGTGGCTGCTGACCACTGGCCATTAGGTCCGAGTGCCTGTAAAGTCCACGCTGGTCTTAACTACATGTTGGCCTGCTCTTCTTCCTTCAATATTGCCCTCATCAGTGTGGATCGAGCCATAGCGGTCAGCTATCCTTTCAAATATCCGACCATGATGACACATAAAATAATGATCATCTTCTGTGGTTACATCTTCCTTCAGAGTGTTGTCATAGGTCTGATAGGTGGCGCCCCAGAATGGAATGACTATGATTACAGCTTTGGAGTGTGTTGTTTAAAGTTTAAAACAACCTCGGCGGAGGAATTCCTTCAGGCATTAATATGGGGAAATGTATTCTGCTTTTATACACCAGCTGTAATAATCAGTTTTTGTAATGCTGTTATAATGATAACTGCCAAAAAGTCTAAGAAATCCGTTCGCCCACATCTCGCCAATCCAGCTCAAGTCAGCCAAGGATCGCACATGCGCAAAACCATCAAAAGCATGATGGTAGTTGTCCTAATGTACTACATTTGCTTCACGCCTTATTCTGTTATAAGTCAGTTAAACTACTTCGTCGGAGTAGATTTCCCACAACAGTACAATTATTTAGCAACCATTTCTATATTCATTTCCTCGTCAGCAAATCCATTTATTTACGCAATTTTGAGAAAAGATTACAGAAATGCTTTCAAAAAATTTCCCAGAATGTTAGCCGAAAAATGCTTTTGTTCATATTAAATCTCACTATTTGCTTTATTACATAAATGCAGTGAATAGTAGTTTATCAGCCAATAGCATTCCTAATTTTCCGAGAGCTTTGGATAATCCTGCTTCAGTAGAATTAGTCTATTTAGGTTAGTGGGAAGTCTGCTGTTTGGAATGAGTTTGTTTATTTCTAGTTAACATGTTTATTCCTAATTAACATGTTTATTCCTAGTTAACACATAAAGTAGTCTAGTTTACCCCCCCCCCCCAAGATATATTACAGTATTCATTATACAGTTTATCTATCATTACTTATATTTTTGAACTTGCACTCAGTTTTACCACGGTGAAATCGGGTCCGAGATGGCATTACATAACACTATCAGCATCAGGGCAGATAGAAAAAGGCTCTAATAGTTATAAAAATTCTTTTTTTTTTGTGTGTGTATGTGCGTGTGTAAAATCGCTTTTTTTCAGGAAAGGCAACTATATAGATAAACTTAAAAAGTAAAAATATTAAACATAAATAAACAAGTAAAAAAATAAAGCAAAACGCGCGACTCAAACCTAGGATTCGCCGCACATGCGTCATTCATGTTGTACTTGCACTTCGAAGCGAAAGCTGAATATACTTATTCTAATAGTTAGTTACAAAAAATGTTTTTTTTTTGTGTGTGTGTAAAATCTCGTTTTGTGAGAAAAGACATCTATATAGATAAACTTAAAAAGCAAAACCTTATCTAAATATAAAATTTGATTTAAATTTTAGAGCAGTTTCCGAGATACGAGAAATAAATTTATTTACATACAAGAATTGCTCGTTTAAAGTTATAAGGTAAACATTATGCTGCATTGCTCTATTGTCATATTCTGTAAAATTTTCTTTTGGTCCTTTATAAGTGCGTTAATGTTCATGATGTTTATTTGAAAAACATCAATGGAAAGTGAGAAGTTGTCGTTTTTGGCATCAACAAATGAGAGCAGATACTTTGTGCTAATTTTCTCGCTAAACATAGGTTAATTAAAAAAGCAGGTGGAAAAAATAAGATGAATATTGAAAAATCCTATTAAAAACATGCTTTGAAAAAATTAAGCAATTATAAATCACTATTAGAAAAACTAGCAATTCTAATAAATTATACGTAATGGAACCGTCTTAACAAATTTTAATGCCCTGGCTAGAGTTATTTAGTGCCTCATCAGAATAGAAACTAGTAATTTCAGAGGCCATGTTCTAAAGAAAATACCCATTTAATAAAAGAAATTCCGAAAAATACTCAATAATGCAATGTATGCTTCCTTTGATTAACACTTTTCCAAAATAGGATTTTGCACGTCTGTCTCTGCTGCCATTAATCATATGCATGATTAATATTAAAGATTATATGATAAAAAAATCAAGACATTTTTCTATTCTGTTCCATAAATTATTTAACAAAAAAGCAATTATATATCATATTATTATCTTTTTTTATTAATAAAATTACATCAAAATATTAATGGAAAGTAATATTGAAATTAATATCAAAATATCAATAAACAGTTTGTATTTAATTTCACGTTTTTACATAATTAAATTTATAATTAAACTTATATACCTTGCTGAAAAATTATTATAGAATCAGTAGCAGCTTTTGAATCAATGGTACCGGTGGACTGGAGCCCTGTTAGTTTACTGGATTAGATGGCCCTGTATATATCATGTCGCTCGTTTCTCAGAAGATAATGGAAACGTTTTCCGGACATTTTGCCAACCGTGGTTCTTGGATTTTTTTATCATTGAATTTTAATTTCTTTATTTATAAATCCGAATCTACAATTTTTAAAAATTTCTCAGTGATAAGTTGTTTTTGACTTAAAATGTTTTCTATATTTGCGAGAATGAAAGCATAGTTATAGAATAGCTTTAATGTTTTTCGTTTTATACAATAAAGGAATGTTCTTCTGCCTTGAATGCATTATTTTTGTCAGTCATTTTCAGAAAAAAAATCTGTTAATCATAAAGCATGAACGACGTTAACAATTACGGAAATTTGATAAGGCTCTTCTTAAAGAATTTCTGTCAATAAATTATTCTAATAACGTGCTCAAATCCATTAATACTCAAAAAATAAATACAAGATAAAAAAAATGATGAAATGGTTTTATTTGCTAAGATCTCAGAAACTATTTGATGTTTTTTTAATATAAATTTCTCAAATTATTCTAATCTAAGGATGCATACGTATTACATAAATAAATACAAAAAGACACAAAAAAGATATAGAGAAAGATACAAAATAAAAAATTTAAAAGCAAATCAAATATATAAATTTCTCTCAGAAGTTACTAAAATAAGCGAATATAAAAACTAAAATTTCAAGATTGCAGTTAACGGTTAAAAGAAAATATTTATCTTTGATCATGCAAAATAGTTTTTGCTGGCTAATTTTTCATCAAATCTATAGAATTTTGAAAAAAAAGTTCCTTTCTTTTCCAAAATCATCTTGCAAAATGAACTGGTGGTTAAATAATAAATTAAAAACATACTTTTTATTTTGATGAAAATTTTATATGGAGAAAGAAGCAAATAACTAAAATATAAAAACAGAGCTCATGAATGCTAAGAAATTTTTAATTCTGACTTTAATTGGAATATATTTTATTTTAATTGTTCATTTATTATTCTATAGGCAATTTGTTATTTCTCTCTCTCTCTCTTTATATATATATATATATATATATATATATATATATATATATATATATATATATATATATATATATAGTGAAGCTTCATTTTTTCATCAATGAAAAACTTTTCAATAATGACAACAAAAGATTTGAAAAAAAATCAATTAAAAAAATCAAATAAAAGATTTTTTTTTTAATTTTTCGAAAAAATGACTAATTTTTCAAAAAATTCAATAAGTATATCGGAATTGCAAAGCAGAAGTTTTTAAAAACAGCTATTTTCTATTTTTGATTGTGTAAAAATTTTCTTTTTACGGTCATTAGAAACCATACTACAAGTAAATATGAGCGAAAAATCAATCAAAATAGACTGTAGCAGTGATTAAAAAAAGTTTATACTTCAAAATTTAAAATTCGAACTTCGGGGAGTATTAATTAACCATTATTGTTACCTGATTGCAAATTTCATGACTGTAAATGCGATAGTTTTATCTGAACACCGCAAACACATATGTACACGTAAACACATCGATGTATACAGTACAATGTGTCATAGAAATACAATGTTATAAGTGTAGATATACTTTGGCTTTCCATAATACGAGTATATTTGGTCTTTCAAATCTAGATATACAAAAAAATATTCTGTCTGTGCATGATACATTTAAATTTTAATGGTAAATATTATATTTGCGAGATTAACAAATATTTTTTGAACAAAAATACATACTTCCAATCAAAATATATAATACAAAACTGATTTCTGTAACTTTCTCGTATTTCTTATGTCATCTATATTTCAAATTCATAAAGATTATAAAAATGCAGCAATCCCTGTGTGGATGACCCCGTGGTTACTCGATGCATTTCTAGTTGGTTGGGATGTCATTTTACTTTGATTCCTTTCTGCTGTCTGGCATGATATAACTGGTAAGAAACTTAAAATTTCATTAACATAAATTTGAGGAATGTTAGAAATCTGAGAGAACCCTAAAAAGTAATATAAAAGAGGGGAACTCGAATTATGATTACCTTCGAATGCATATTTCATTGCGCAGAATACCTACTCAGGGCATCCAGCTAAACACCATTCAAATATATCACTTTTTTTAAATACAATAAAATTATATTAAATAAAATTATATCTGAAACTAATTTAATTTTTTAACGTCCAACTTAAATTAAAGAATAGATTCAATAAATTTCTTTTAAATTATATTACAAATATTATTAAGATTAAAATACTTGTATTGCATTTTTTTTTTTTTTTTTTTTTTTTTGTGGATAAGTTAAAGAAAAATTGTTAGAAAACCATTTGAAAAATTTTCTTTCTAAATAATAAAGATTTTAAAAATATAATAAAGCATTAAAACATAAAGATTATTTTCCAATTCTTGGCATTATTTCGAAAATAAATAATTGGGGAAAAACGCAATAAAAAATTCAAATTGACGACATTATGGCTACAAAATGTTACAAATGGGTGATATATGACAGCTGAAACTTATTAAGAATTTTGGGAATGTTTATAGTTTGTTTAGATACACACACACCTCGAAAAAAAAAAGAAATGACGACAATGTAATACTTTTAGTTTACCCGGGAAAATAAAATGTAACTGTTCTATAAATAGAACAATGAATTGATGGAATCAGATTGGAATTGATGGAATAGTATTGATAGAAGTAACAATACGCCAGACAGTTTTCCCCGTGGTATCAGCCAGAACAAGTAAAAAAATGAAGGAAATCAGATAAATTCAAACAAAGAATTTAGATAAAGAAAAAAGTTGCAAAATTATGAAAACTATTCAATTATCCTTATGTTTCTGCTACTGAAAGTGATAAATAACGGCGCAGTTTAGTCCTATTTAATCTTGAATCTTGAAATTTATAAAAAATTGTGATAACAAAGAAAAGGTTTAGATGATTATGTTAAAGTAAATGATGGATTCGTAAAGATTAGATATATTGTTCGGATTTAAACACTTCAGTCCGTATCTGGCATTATATAAACGAAAACATGAACATTGATACAAAAAAATGTAACGAGTTGAAATTCTATATTTTTCATATTATAATGAAATGAAATTTATAGAAAAATATAATACTTAGCTCGAAATTTTAAAAAAAAAAACTCTTATGATACAAATTTTTTTGTCTTTGAACTTTTTGAATATTGCATTCATTTGAATAACTTGAATAATAAATACAAAATGCTATTCAAAAACAAGACTTGCCTCAACTGATTAAAAATTAATTATGTGCATAGTAGTTATAAAATTTCATCAAGCTAAAGATGGTTATATAAAACATTGTATGTATATAACATCAAAGATTGTATTGATAGCGAAAGCAATTTCTCTTTCATTATATGGATATTATGCTTTGCATAATGTGATTAATCGGTTACTATTAAAATTATATTATCGAATAAGGAGATGAATCGATTTATCACACCAATCGATTATATTTAATACCAATCACAGTTAATCAGCTAATCACATTTATTGTAATATGTTAAGTCAGAACATCTTAAATTTCGTAAACTCGCGAAATATTTTCAAAGGAAATGTCTGGCGTATAAAAATGGACTGATCATTTTATTAATTTATACTATTCTAGAACAAAAAATAAACAGAAAATGAAACTTTAGAGCAACATAAAAGAAAATTCTATTTTGCTTGTTCAACCAAATTTTAATAACACTTCAAAATCAATTTTCTTTACAAATATTGAAGAATTAAATTGTAAAGAATTTTCTTTACAAATATTGAAGGAAAAGAGCACCAAGAAAATGTTTTCAAGGGCTGCACTTAAAAAGAATTTCTAATGTAGACCCATAATTGAAACAATTCATGAAATGCAAATGAACTGAATTTGTATGAAAGTATATTTCATGTATTCAGGGAAATCAGAGTTTTTATGCACATGGATTCTATTTCTCATAGGGGGGGGGGGTATTACAGAAATTAATCATCTCCTTTGCTAAGAGATTCGACGATAGAGTTCACGAGGTCTGGGTGATTCATCATCAAATCATACCAACCTCTTTGTTTTTGTATTTCTAACGAATTTCCCGAAATATATCGTATACACATATCTTTTAATTTAAATGCGCTGTGTCGGTCTGCCACTAACAGAATCCGAAGAACATTATCATTGTTCAAATTATTCGCTACCATGATGGAACATATCTTTTTCAAGAACCACAGTTCATACTTATCCGCTGCATAGAAAAGTTCGCAAAGTACATCCTCCGTAACTTCATCCGTCATTCGGCCAGTGTAAATAAAATGGAGCATCTCTTGCACGCCTTCTTTAGATATATCTCCGATTTCGATTCGGTCGAGGCTATTTTCTCTGAAACGAGGGTTAAGCATGTTCGAGAATACATCAGATCTGGCACTCAAAATGGCTTTATGAACATGGAACTCATGTTCGTCTACAGCTATAATTAAGTCAGTAAACGTCCCATCCTCCAATAATTTCTTCATAGAGTTGCTCACATCGTGACTTCTCAACCTCTGATCAGGATCATAATCTTCAACGGCAGGATTCAGAATGTCCTCGCTCGAAAATATATCCATTGTGAAGACCAGTTTCAAATTCCCATTTCGAAGAACTGTTTTGTCGCTTTCGATGAGTATGCGCTTGCAGAAAGTCGTCCAGCCCAACGTCGATTCTAGAGCCAGCTTGCGGTGGGTCGTCTTTTTGATGATTTGTTTAAATTCGGAATTCAAAATGGCACATGAAAAGTCAACAAATCTCTCATTGTCAGAGAACTTTTTCAGCCACAATCAGATGAATCCTTCCACTCGATGGTTGAAACCATTGGGATACAACAGAATCTGCCATGTGTCCCTTTCATTGCCAATTTCGGTAGTAAACCTCTCACTGCTGAAACATGTTCCAGCTCCTGACTTTGAGGAACAAAATCCGTTCACCAACCAAGTGAACTCGTAACGCTTAATGCTTCCGGTAATGGTTTGGATTTCAGTTTTAAGAATCAGATCTGAAACGTTATTCCCCATAATGCCTTTTAGCAAGAAACTTTAGAAGTCAATTCATAATTTTTTTTTCAAGCGTGCTATTCGACGCCTCTTAAACTTCTGCAGTTATTTTCGACCTTTATCGATTTATCGCGTTATCGCATAACAAGACCGATGTGATTGCAGATAACAAATTATCTAATAAAACATTGTTTCATAACAAAGAGGAAATGTGTTGGTATTTCTCTAAGCTTTAAAACTGTTTAACTAAAATTCAAGGAAACGATATTTTTGATTTATTGAATCAGAAATTCGTTCCATGTGAAATCGATTAATTTGTAAAAACACATTTCAAAATGTATAACATTTTAATATTTTTCTCCAGAACAATTTGATTTCAAAAATAAAATATAAAAAATTATTTCAGAATTTTTTTGAGGGAAAAAATAACTTTTGGTTTCCCCCTCATTTTAATTTTAACCACTCACCAAACGAAAAATATCATTTCGGAGAAAATTCTTTTTAAAATCTTCAACTGGGTAGAAATTTCTTCTTTTTTTGAAAGAAAATGGCTTTTAATTTAAATTTTACTGATGACAGACAAACTTTTCGCAAATGATTATTTTCTAAACTTTGGTAGAAATCTACAATTTTGATGCAAGAAGACCACATGCTAAACTTAGTTTAGGTTGCTTGTTGTGATTTATTTTTATTATGTTAAAGACAACAACAAAAATATAGAATTAAAAAAAATGTATCTTTGAATTCAGGAAATCTAAAAAGAAAAGATTCATAAAAAAAATTCCGTGATCAAATTTTTCTCAGATTACAACATCTTATCCTTATATAAGAGAAATAAATGAAAAGAAACTAATAGAAATTCTAATAAGAAGCATTATATATATATATATATATATACAGGGTGTTCCAAAAAATGTATACACACTTTAAATAATTGTAAATTTGGGGTTTATTATAATTCGAATATTTTTCAACATGTAAAAGATTCTTCTAATATCATTCTATTGTCTTGTTATCGCATGTTCTCAAACTGATGTCCGTTCTGCTCCAGACACTGCTAACAACGCGAAGCGATGGAATAGCACACATGATGGAACAATTCCCTTGGGATATTCGTACATTCATGTTCAATGGTGCCCTCAATTGAACAACTGTTGCAGGTTTATGGACGTCCTGAACAGTTCCATCAGCTTCAAACTTATCTCTAATTCGAGTGATGGTAACTCGTGTAGGTGGTTCTTTGTTAAACTCCCTCTTAAATTGCCTTTGCACTTCTACTGCATTTTCATACTTCCAGTAGCAATTTAGAATAAATTTCAGTTCTTCAAATTCAAGTCTGTCTGCCATCACTCGGTTTAATGGATTCAGTCCGTAAAGAAAGAAGAAATAACTTAGTAATCAGCTGCTAAAATGTGTATACATTTTTTTGGGACACCCTGTATATATATATATATATATATATATATATATATATATATACGAAATCCTAAAAGGATGTTCATTGCAGGGTTTGAATATTTTGAAAATGTAAATTCAGATGGCATATTAAATAAGCTGGTATGAATATATTAAATTATTACAGGGTGCGGCAGAAAAACTCGGACAAACAATTTTTAATATAACTTGATAAAAAAAATTAATTAATTAACAAAATATAACGAATAATATTAATAGTAGACTTTTACTAATAAATAAATTTAATTAGTTTCAAAGTGGCCGCCTTTTGCAGCGATGCAGAGGCGCAAACGCTTATTGAAATTTTCAGCAATGGGCCGCAAGTCTTCTACCTTTAATCTATCCTATTCCCACCGAAACCACTGCTTTAGAGAGTCCAAACATTTATGTCGTTTCGTGCAAACCCGACTTCAAAACGGACCATACACTATAATCCAAAGGATTGGGATTCGGCGAGTGTTATGCCCACTCTCCAGAAGATATCGTGTCTGGAAAATGCGTCTTGCACCACTCTTCTGTCTTTTTAGCCTTGTTAGCTGGTGCGGAGTCAAGTTGAAACTCCCACTTTATATTGTAGAAGTGCGTTTTGGCCCACCGAAATGCAATAGTTTTTAATATGTCCCGCTGGTACAATTTTTGATTTATTTTAACGCCCTCAACCACAAAAACCAGATGTGTGTTGCCGCTTGTGCAAATTCTACCTCAATCCATGACCGACTTTGGATTTTTGCGATGTTCAACAATTGCTGAAGTTCTTGGAGCGTCTACAGACTGGATCCTGTAGTTCTAGGAGTTATGAGCTTTTGGACAGTAAAAAGCTTCTTATTAGTGAAAAGGAATCTCTCACATTGCTGACTTGCAGCCCGTTTCAAATATTATCGGCGTGTTTGGAGTCGCACGAGTTTGTTTTCTTCAGTGCGAAGCTGGACTTTTTGGAACTTGTAAGGCTTCAGTCCAAGCTCTGTTCTTGCCATTCGTAGCACTTTACCGAGTTCACGAGTGATCTTTCTCATGGAAACCTTCGAATGTCATTGAATTCGCTGTTCGAAAACCTTACGGCTATTGAAAGTGTTCACCATACGTTTTTGTTCACTTCCTAGACTTTGACCAACATTACCAAGCTCTTTGAAACGACAGATTGCATCAGACACTGTTTGTCAAGGCGGTACATTAAGCAAATGAACGACTTAATACTATCGTTTTCCTTCTTTAAACAACTCTAAAAGCAGATCTTTTGCTTAGCATTATAAAAAAGCCCCCCAAAAAACAATACGTAAACTAAAAGATACATTATAACATATGTTATAATTGAAGTGGTAGATAAAAAAATGAACAGAAATTAAAAAGAAATTAATTAACTTCTATTCTACGATTAATAACTTTGTCTGAGTATTTTTGCCGCACCCTGTAAAACCTTTTGAAGGCTACCGAAAGTAGCCTCAGAATATATCCTATCCTCAACCCCTTGATCTGATACTACATTTAACCCTTGACGAGTGATGATTTGCAGCAAGTGATTTTGCACATATTCAATAGTTCCCATTATTTTAAAAGTTTCCACTTATTTTGTCCAACTTTTGAATTTCATTAATACATTCATGAAGAGAACTGAAGGAAACTAGGAACACTGTAAGAATCCTATGAATTGAAAATGAAGCCAAGAAATCCAAGCCAATGAAGCCAAGAAAAAGAATCTTCAGGTAGGGAATAAGAGGAGTCAAAGAGTTAATGGAGGAATGTTGAGTACAGAATAGAATTATTTCATAACGCAGACGGTAGTGGAAGCAGTGACAGTAAATTAGAAGAAAAGGTTCCTTAAACTCACAAGAAGTTACGCAAATTGTTTGGAAAAAAAGCACAAGAACTGTTAGTTTTTTTTTTTTTTTCAATGGAAATTCACCTAAATAAAGAGAGAAGACGGGTTATAAGAAACATCGAATACTCTGAGCTCTTTACTGTGAAACTTTAAAAAAATAATAATAAAAGGGGGTCTTTATTCCCAGCTAAAATCTCAAACTTTAAAAAAATATATTTGCATCACGTTTCTAATATGTCACAATACTAAAAATACTTTTGATAGATATCAGTTCGATTTTTCTCTTTCAATTCTAACAATATTTATGTTTGCATAAATATAATTTGTCAAATAAAAATTTTGTCAAATGTTTTTGAAATTTGAACTATGTTTATACAATTTTTTCATAGAAATTTAACATTACGGAAATAGTTATGTTAAACACAGCAGTTACGTTAGTAATGTTTAGAGAGATTTTGCCGTTCAAACAATATATTGATGTCATTGCCCACGACGGTTAGGATTTACTACACTTGAATTTCATTCGAGAGATCAGTTTCGGACCCTGATTTATATAAGGATACTTGAAATGAGTAAGATTATGCCTACGGTGCACATTGATAATATCAGTTTAGGAGCATGCTTCTCCGTCAGATTTCCTCAGCAAGGTTGTTGCCATTAAAAAGTTCTTAAAAGAGTCAGACTTCTGTATCATGAAAATTTGGTATATTTAATAGGAATTTTAACAAAATTCGGTGATCTATCTTTCTGTGCCTGTGCGAGAAACGATGAAGTAATTACTTCTACAACTCTTAAAGAGTTCTAGTTTAAACATTGGGAAGGGAACAGATGGGAATAATTTTATTCATACCCCTCTTTTCATGTTTTTAGTTATCGTGTGACTTATATCCGAACAACTGGACAAACAAGCTTCCTCTGAATATATTTTGCTCTAAATTTGAAAAAGAGTTACAAACTTAATGTAAAGGCCATATACCAAATGTCATCTATCTAACTGAAAGAGTTTCTGTGTCACGGATAGATAGACCGACATTTTCGAAAAATGTTTTTCTCGAAATCAGGGAGGTTCTGAAAATGTGGAGATTCGTCAAAATCTCGAGTTCGAATTTTTTGAAGATTACAATACCTTCTCTATACTTCCTATACGAGAAAGTAAAAAACAGTAGTTCCAGTGACTAAAAAGAGCCGATTTAGCGCAATAATCCCAAACAAAAGGTTGCAAACTCAATCAACAATAGAGCTCTTGTTAAAGGTCAACACTAAGGGATCAAAAGCGGGTTGGAAAAGCGAGCTACTATTCATAATTCCTCACATGCAGTAAGATATATTAAATAACATTTATCCGTAGAAGTAAAGTTACGATAACTAATCTTTCTGTTTTTTCAACAAATCTAATGTAAATCCATTCAGCCATAGAAATGATTTATTTTATGATTGTTGTTCTAATCCCATTTGGTTAAGTCAATCCAGTAATCATGTCAAAAAGACAAATTTATGGTTAAAAGAAGATATGACAAAATCTGTCGGCCTAAGTGAATTTAGAGCAAGTAGCACTTGAAGTAAAACTCTGATTTCATTCCGATATCAATAATTTTTTTATGGTTTTTAAAATAAAACATATATGCAGGTCAATCATAGCCACTCAGTCAATAACCAATTAATTGAGGAGTATTTTTTAAATTTTTATACGGATAAGTTTATAAACATGTGTAATGATATTTTAAAATCCAATTTAAAACCTAATTAATTTCCTTATTTTTATTTTAATTTAGCTTATGTTAACTTCATTCTAAAACGTTCTCTTATTTCCTGTTACAGTTCTCACTTTTTATTTAATTAATTTTACACGCGCCCTATAAAACTGTTGGCCTTAGCCCTTTCTCATGCTCCGAGTGAAGGAATAAAAATCTTTAATGCTTACAATATTCTTCTAAAGATACCTAATATTCCCTTCCCTAAATAGACATGTGCCAATTAAATCTCTATCAAAATATCATAGTGAAGTCACTGAAGCGAAAAATATTGGTCTCTTCTGCTCTTGTGCCACGATGTAGACTGACATATTTCTTACCACTTATTCTTTGTAAGTAAATTATGCATTCCGTGATGAAATAAATTTAAGTTTTAACATTTCAAAAGTTCTTTCTTTTCAGCCTTTCTTTTCTCTCTCTCTCTCTCTCTCTCTCTCTCACACACACACACACACACACACACACACACACACATATATATATATATATATATATATATATATATATATATATATATATATATATATATATATATATATATATATAATTATGTTTTGTGTTGGAAAAAGTATATTTTGGAGATAGGGTATTGTTTAAAAATGATCACTAAAATCATTTCAATAAAACAATAAAAGAATGAGTAAGCACAGAACGTTAGTATAACTTCTAAGTTATATATTTATACTCAATATTTCATTATAATATAGACGTTGCAAACTAAAACTAAAATGCTTCAGCTACGACAATTCTGTTCCCTTCAATTTACAGCCGAATTTCAGATTTGTTCGCCTGTTGTAAAGAACGATGCACAGAATACACACGATATTGACGAATAAAACTCAACTTTCAGGAGTACCAAATATAATTTTGGTGCCAAGTAGTGTATGTAAAGTTCAAAATCCCCAAATTAGGATCGTACCAGCCGATGACTTATGGTTTTTATTCCGACTGAGATACAAACACAAAAACTGAGTGCATAATCTGTTACCCAGAAATAATATGACAAATGAATTAGATGTTGCACTGATCATTTGCACATCACTCATTTCAAAACGGCATCTTAGAAACAAGACTGTGCATTAGGGAAAAGCATAAATATTCAACAATGTCATCAAATAGAGGGTCTCAGTGCGACGTAAGCATATAGTTTTAGGAAAAATTTTGATAACTATTATTAGATCCAGTGATAATGGCTTATTTCTCCATTAGAGATGCGCTATCATAGAATTAAGCATATTTGAATATAATATTTACTAACGACAAATACATTAACAAGAACTCTTTTCACGAGTCATAGTGTAATTGTACTTCAGGATCCATAATTTCTGTTTCATCGACTCTATTGGTGACAAAAATATTAGCAAGAATTCGCTATAAACCATAACATTATTTGCATTTGTAAGTCTTTAACCTCTGTTTTATCAACAGTTTGGAACAAAATTTGATAGACATAAAATGCAAATGCACACTTCTCAGTGCTAATTATTGATTATGTGTCTCTAGAAATAATGAATTCTTCTTCTTGTATACAGCCGACCACCCCACCTCCACTGAAAGAGGCAGTATAAAAAGTAATGAATACTATGAGCATGCCAATCATCCAATCGACTGAACCGGATATTGAATCTGATACATAAAATAATAATTACTTTCACGTGAAGACGAAAATACAGTAATTGTTTTAATATAAAGGAAAATCGAAAGAAGAAATGCATTCTAACAATACGAGAGAAACTTTAAAAAAAAATTATCATTTTGTAGAAATAAAATCATGTTTTTCCGTCGTATCTCTTGTATATTTACACTACATGCTTTTAGAATTTGTATTTACCTTAAGTGATATAGTATAGAAAAACCAGTAGGTGTTTTAACCCTTCTTTGCACGATAATGGAAATTTCCATCATAACATTTAGTGAACAAAAAATTATTCTCCAAACAGGTGTGCGGTAAATGGGTTGTTGCTGGCAACTTTTTTTCACGACTATTGCGTGATAAGGAACGTTGCTGTTAAAAAAATCAAATGTCACAATCATTGTAGCGGGTTTGAACTTGTCATTCCGCTGTTTGTTGCGGTTGGAAGAAACATGTGATTTCTTGAATATTTCTTATAACTATTATGAGATATTTTGGAAATAAAAGCGATAATGAGTGGAAAAAAAGATTTGTTTTTTGTGTTTCAATTTTTTTTTTTTTTTTTTGTGCAATTGACATAAAATATCTCAAATAATCTTCCCGAAACCATGTGAGAGAAATTTACATCACTATCCAATTGTTTCACTTCTAATGTTTTTTACTCTATGTTTGTTTTATGGTATTTTTGTAGAGAAATTTCAAAGAGAGGCATATTGAAGATTGGCCGAAAGTAGGTGGGTCACTCCGGTGCAAATACCCTAAATGCAGAGGGTATTCTACCATCTCATGGAGTGAATGTGGAATTAATTTGGGTCTAAATAAGAATAATAATTTTTTTAATTATCCTCAGGAATAAAATGATACAAAGATATATTTTTATTTTTTTTTATTTTGCACTGAGTTTAATACGTAAATTTGCATGATGATGATTATTTCCATCATACTGTTTTTTTTTTTAATTATTTTATGTTATATATTTATACTAGGATTTTTTTAAAACATTTGTCCTTTAATCTGGAGTGCGAATTATATAATTCTGATTTATTTCACAACAAAAGAAAAAAAATCATTCAAAGAAGGGTTAAAGGTCTTTTTTACTGATCGGTCCGTTACAAATTTTGATACAAATCTGCAATTTTGATGTTAGGACTATATACCAAATATTATTTATTTGGCTTGTTGCTTTTCTAAATTATTCGCATAAACAGAAATAGAAAATTAAAAAGAAATCTATAATTTTAGTGTAATATGCCATACTTAGTTCTTTCCGTTATTCAATTATATAATTATATATATTTTTTAATAATTTCAGAGCATAAACGTATATTAATCACCCGATTATAAATACACGATTGATTGATTTTGATTACATACAAGAGGAGCTATCTGTTAAAAAATTTCAGACATTTTTTTCCATTCCATTATTATACGATAAACCAAGTGAGCGATAGAACACACTAGAACTTTTGTAATTTTCTTTCACTTATCTATCTTATTTTTTTGTGGCAGCAGCTTTGTAAACAAATTATTTTTGTTGAATAAAAATTCAGTTCACTAGAAAAATATCTTGGCATGATGTTCTTTTAAATCTGATTAGAAAGGAATCATTTCGAAGCTGAAGAAATTAGTTAAATTTCTTAAAAGGAAATCACAATTATAATAATTGTGAAGAAGGGAGTTAATTTCAAGACTGAAAAGTTGAAAATAAAAAGAATATCATATTTGTAGCCCTGAGCACATGTAGTGTGTATTATAGAGTAGTAAATAATATTTTTTTTATTAAAAATCTTCAATTATTCAAAGCAAACTCGTAACAAATTATGGTGCTGATTGAAATACGACAAAAAGCATGGAGCCGTAATGGTTATTGTAAGAAAGAAGGTTCATGTTATCCTTCAGGATTAACTAATCCACGCTTTAGCAAAGTTCGCAATGAAATTTTATGTCCAGGAAGCATAATGATAAAAGCAGTTTCTTAAAAATAAGTTTATTAAAGATATTTTAAAAAATCAATTAGCTCATCACTGGAGCAATCAAAATTATACTTTCATATAAAAAGAATTACCAGACCTTAGGAAAACGATTCGAACCGTTCCATCACATACCGACACGTCTCATTCCTTCTCATATACCTTCTCAAAAAAAAAAAAAAAAAAAAAAAAAAAAAACACGCGAATTGAGTTTTTTTTTTAAGCAGTTAGATTTGCATAACAGTTATTGCCAATCACTAATCACTATACTTAGAAAAAGGTCGGGTTCGAATCAGTCAGTTGTTTACATAAATTGAGATCATGGTGAGGAATTGGAAAAAACAACACAAAGACGTCATAATAATTCGGATCCGAAAATTCATTTTTGTAAACAGATCCTTTCTAAATATCCAACAGTCCAGCTCCTCATTCTTTTGCTGAAAAAGTGTCTAATATCAGCTCCTCATTCTTTTAATAAAGGAAGTTTCTAATGCCAATTCCTCATTCTTTTACTGAAAGAAGTTTCTAATGTCAGTTCCTCATTCTTTTGCTAAAAGAAGTTTCTAATGTCAGTTCCTCATTCTTTTGCTAAAAGAAGTTTCTAATGTCAGTTCCTCATTTTTTTAGGATATCTACTATGACTCACAGATTTTTGATAGAAAAAATAATATTTCTTCCATTATAGTACACTAGCAGAAGTACGATTCCATTAACTCTTTAATTTATTTTTTTATTATTTTCTTTTCTAATGAAAACTTTGACTCTTTCAGAGCGTTTTTTTTTTCACTGATACTACAACATAAATAAAATAAGTATGATTAATATATGAAAATTAAAATAATTTCTTTTGAATTTCTCAAATATTTTGTGATGTTCATAACTTCAAAATAAGTACAATTATTATTTTTCAATAACTGGTAACATAAGCAATTCTCTAATATAGTCAGACAGAATTTTTACGAATATTTTAATATATTTAATATACTATTTTAAGAAAGTGCAAATTATTCAACTTTTATTTCGTCGTGTCATCATACATTCCTCCATTAATTTGTAAATGGATTCAATGGAGAAAAAGGATTTCTCAAAATCTTACATCCCACCACCCCTAGGACATTTAATATCAGCACTATTCTTTTATTTTCCTCCCCCTCTTCATTGTTAATTCATATGTCTCGTTCTGCGAGTTGCAACAGTTGTTCCTTGGCTTTATTTACCTCTACCAAGTTAAGTCCGTTCGTATATAAACAGGGCTGCCGCGTGGGTATTAAGCGCCCTTGTTCAAATTGAAATTTGGCGCCCCTTTATGGGATTCTGTTGCACTCTTATAAAGTGCTGCAAATTATATGTGAAATACTCTTTTATAGTATTCAAAATTTGACTTTCGAACTGAAAAGCTTTAAAATTATAATATTAAAAAACGTTTGTCTTATAGTTTATTGTTTTTTTATTATTACTTAAATTATCTTATTTTTTTTATTATTTCATAAATTTTAAAAACAAGACAAGGATAAAACATTTTTTAAGTAAAATATAAGAATTAGAAAATATATTTAAATATGGATTCTCCTATCTTTAGCAGCTACAAACGCTCGTATCAATTCCTTTATATTTAATTTATCCAAAATTTCGCTGTCTATGGATATAATTGACAAGTCCAGTAAGCTCTCCTGCGCCATGGTAGATCACATGCAGCTTTTTTATAATTTTAAGTTTTTAAAAACTTCATTCTCCAGTAGCCACCGAAACTGATAGGGTTAAAGAAATCCGTAAAGCTATTTCAATATTTGGTAATTTCATAAACATCGGTAATATTGTTTTCATTTAAAATATCAATAGGTGGCATATCCTCTTTAGTAAAACTTCGCAAAGATAAGGGTATTCCCTGTAAATTCACGGGCACACTCACACGGGGGTGCCGCCACCACCATTACGAAAAAAAAGCAAACTAAATAACGACGTTCAGCCGCAACAGCTTCACAGCACATAAAGAATAAATATATTCCGATACAAAACATTCCCAATTCCTGTTGTTACATGTTACAAATTCTTATATTTTTAACACGTTCCTTGTGGTAGCACGAACTCTACACGGAACGTGTTTTTATTGTTCGTATCGGCAATCAAATTTTATTTTACACAAACGAAAACAACCAGCAGGAACGAAAATAAAAGTAAAACTAAATTAAAATATAAAATTAAAATTAAAATTAAATCTCATTTTATTGCTTAGGAAATACAAAATATGCAAAATTGCTAGCGTATAATTAACTACTTTTATTTAAGTAACATTAAATAATAATAAAAAAAAACTATAAGTACTATAAATTTTGGCGCCCCCGTGGCCCAGGCGCCCTTGTGCGGTGAACAATTTTGCCACCCCTACTCGCCGGCCCTGTATATAAACAACTTAGCCGTCTTTGCTAATTAACTAGATCTTGAGTCATTCACTGAGTTCCTCAAGCTGAACTAACTATTTAAGTGCTGCTAATTAGTAAATGCGTTTTTTGGAAGGAATTTAAATCCTTGAAGTAGATTAATAAATATTCGTATTTTCTATCATATGTCCTCTAATGAGAATTAATTTTTGAGAGAGAAAATGTAGATCCCTTTTAGGAAATTTGCATCGAAGAACTTTTATAGAGCGAACTTCCATTAAAAGTGCAAAGTTTGCAAATTAAATGATAAAAAAAAATAAGAATTTCTAATTTGTTAAGTACTAAATATTTAAGAAAATTACGTTCTGATTCTCAGGTGTTTGGAATGGTATTTTGCTAAGAGAAGTGTAACATTCCAAAGAGCTATTTTAGGAGATATACTGGCTAAAACTACAAGTGTTGATCTGGACGTGATATAATATTCACTTGGAGTCATAGCACACAAACTTCCTCAGAAATTCAGCATTCCGCAACATAAGATAATGGAGACATGCCTTCTAGATGTTGGATTTACCAACGATATTAAATTAGGACGAATAAAGAACAGATTTTCGAATAAGCAACTTGGCTGAGAAGGGGTCGCAAACAGGTTGCTTAAAATAAAATTATTAGCTTCTTGCCAAATAAATGAATTCACCAAAAAGTCTACGACTTATGAAATAATTAAGGATAGATTGGGTTAAAACTGATATTTTGTCAGCCATAATGATCAAATTCCTATCTTTTCCCTACATTCATTTTGTTATTACAGTATAATTGTAAGCATCGAGATTCTGCTTAAAAATGATTGAATATAAATGTAGATTTCTCGCAAAAACGAGACATAATAAATAACTAAAAACTTGTATATATATATATATATATATATATATATATATATATATATATATATATATATAATTCAACAAAGTAAAATAAAAGATCAACCTAAATTATATCATATCAATTACACTAAAAATATGTTGAAATGTGAAAGCAAAATAACAGATTTATTAAAAGAGCACATTGCGCTTTGCCTAGTGTCGCAGAATGATTAAATCCGTCACTGGCATGAAAGCGAATTCAGATCGTACGGCAAAAATGTGAATCTGTTATATGATCGCAAAATCCCAAACAATATCCAGTATTTGATAGTCAGAATATCTTACAACATCATGAATATATTTTTTGCTAATAGGTTTCTGCAACACGTGAGCCAATTTATGTAGCGATAAAATAAACGATGGCGCTAAGGGTATAGATTGAATTCTTCGCTCTCAGTAGACATTTGTGACTTAGAACGAGTTACGACATCCAGAAGAAAGGGTTTAATTTCTTGCTGCTTTGTATTTTTTGGCTTTAAATAGAACCATAAATGCACTTGTTTTTAAATCTTATTGCACCCTTTAAGTCTGTAGCCTGGGGCATCTGTAATTCCCTGTAAGATACTTGTGACGTGTGTAAGAGCATTGATTGCACTCTATAATCCCACACCGGTTATACAATAAATATACAAAAATTTCACATATATCATGAATTTTAATTTTTTATTTCGATGAAATATTACAAATTTGAAAAACAGACGCAACAGAACACATTAGAGCCGTAGTTATAGCCGGAAAAAAAAAATTGAACTGCGCAAAGTCATCCCTAAATGCATTGCCTTAACAAAAGAAAAGGGGAAAACAAATGGCTTAAGCGATGATTGGTTTCCGCAGTTACATTACAGGACAATCAAATTGCCATTCTATCCACACGGTAATTCAATAAGACAAGAAATTTTGCTACAAAGGGCTATGAGATTCGCAAGGTGACCAGGATGACGTAAGAGGGTCGCTCCAAGGTCACTGCCCACGAGCGGGGATGCCTATCGATCGGAGCAGCCCGGATGGCTCGATTTTTGCCCTACGAGTGGGAGGCAGGCTGATGCTTGGGAATTCGGGATTGCGTCACGCATAATGCAATGAGCTCATCAGATTAACATTAATGCAGTTTCCTTGAAATGATAGATTGTGGCCGACGTATGAAGCCCCCAGGATTACAACAGTGGGAACCCTGGCATAGAGCTCTATATTTGGTATTATGAGATTCATATTGGACGGAAGATTCAATAGATTTATTAATATAAAGATGATTCAAAAGACATTCAGTATCAACTCAGTGTGGAGAAGGGGGGAGAGAAAAGTATCTTTTAAAAATTAATCTTAAAATATACCAATCCTTGTAATAATAATGTTTAATGCAATAATGACGATGTTTAGGCTTGATTAGTCTATTATTGTATTTTTTTAAAATATTTACTTGTAATCGTACCAATGCCAATGTGCACATGAAAATGTATTTAATACCATTACAAACGCGCATATATAGAGATGCAGTAAGAACAATGGAATGACAGTTTTTTTTTTTAATTTTAAAATTAGAAAAAAGCATTATAAGGAAATACAGTACATGGTATGGGAAAGTAAATTTTTGAATTTTAAGCGGTTTAAAAATATTATTGTTTGTGTGGTAATATGCTTTGAAGACTCTGGTGACAGATTAATATTTCATTAATAAAAAAATCTAATAATCTGATTAAAATTTAGAAAATCTTATCTTAATGAGCATCTATTACCCAAAGAGTAACTGCTCGTCAAATTCGATTTCTCGAGGCGAAACAGAGTTTTCAATGATTTTTATATCAAGTTTGTCACGATTTAGTAAGAGTATTTCAGCTTATAAATATTGTAATGTAAATGCTTTTCAGAAATAAAATTATGGTCTTCTTAATTTATTGAAGTTGATGGATACGGATTTTTAAAAGGAACTATTGCGTAAGAAATTACAACAGTGAACTTAATATGCCAAAGTTACCATTTCAATCTCCTGTCTGAGTTGTTGTATTTCCGAGAAAGAGAAAATATAACATTTCAATAAAAGTTATCTGTATTGATTAAAAATAAAATGCGAGAAGTGGTTTGTTTGGAACAGAATGTCCCTTCCATTCCGTTAAAGATATGAATAATGGAGTAATGCTTAAAAACACTTTTTTGGGATATTTTTTTTAATTCAAGAATTCAAAGAATAGTTTTAAAGCCCCAGCATTTGATTTCAACAATTATTGTTTAAATGGCACCTTTTAGAGCAGCCTTACCTATTTATCGTACTTCCACAGGAATAATGCTTTTTTAAAAAATTATAAATTTGTTAAATACGATCACATTTAGAAGGTTAACCGAATTGAGGGGGATTTTTACCTTAAATCAAATATAAATGACCATGGTGTATTTTCTGTGCATCAAAGTCATTTCTTTGACCAAAGTTCGACTTGTCAGTGTGGCAGCGAAGAAGAATCTATAAATCACGTGATCAAAGCCTGTGCACTACACGCGAGAACACAGACTCAGATGGTCAGGAACTTGGGTGCCTCTTGAAATAGAAGAACTCATAAAAATTCCAGTCATTAAATCTTCTATTAGGGATATATTGTCAAATCTTTTGTGTTTAACTCTCTCCTAATGTAAAAAGTTCACTCATTTAATATATTTTATGCATTTTTAATGTCTCCCAACTTAATATGTAATGTTTCTTCTCTATTCTTTTTCTGTACCAATATCCGTTTTCTCTAGAAGGTTCTTTATTGTTTGCAAGAGTCCAATGTCATCAAGTGTAGTTTGTTCCTTCGTGCTATTTGGGGTTGCTCTTCGGCGGCCCCATCAAGTTTCTTGCATGGCCTCTGGCTAGGTTGGGGTATCACACAGTTATTAATTAATTAGCAAACAGTACATTGAATTGAATTCCGTAGAAAACATGAAGATTTTATAAAATGAATAATTTAACAAATTCATCAATTGAAGTCTAGCGAAATAAATCAACTATCTATTTAAAGTAATTAGTTCTAATTCTTAAAATTTTTTTGAGCATTCATATTTCTTTCGAGTTTTCGATAAATAAATAAATAATTCTACATACGTGAGAAAACATAGTTCTGGTTTAGAAATTTAGGAAAAATATTCTAATTTCCGATGCAAGGAAAGTTTATTTTTTTCGACCTAAATATTTTCAGAGCTAAGCAACGGGACGAAACCGCGAAATTAGCTCACATGTAAACAAAGACATGTTTTCTTTGGCTGCTCCTCAAGTTGTAAAAATTACGGAAAAGAGAACTCGGAATGGCTCAAGCGCTCGTAAACTTATCTTACATAACTCCGTTGAAAAAATGTAAACTTTATAAATGTTTGTCTGTTCCAAAAACGGCACAGATGATAAACTTCAGCATAGAAATAGAATGAAGTTGAAAATGAGCCCATTTCTATACACTTATATCTTCTCCTGTTTTTTGTGTTCATTCCTTATCACATTTATTTGCTATTAAAATTTTATTGGTGGCATGGAAGAAGGCTTGATGTTTGTTACTTAATTTCCAGGCTTCTTACAATTTTATGGGGTTTTTTTTCACTTTCTTGTTTACGAAATATACATGGTGGAAGTATTGTAACCATTCAAAACATTCCAACGTGAGGTTATCATTCATTTCCACATTTTATGGTTCCATAAGCCCAATTCCAAGTACTCTATTTTTTGAAATCTTGTCTGTTAATCTGAGGACATAATAAATCAAAAACAAAATAAATTAGTTAAAAAAACACAGGGAGTGTTTTTCCCAAAACTTTCTTGCATGCTCTCTACTAAATGTGCCATCCCAGAGAACGCCTTTCATGGCATTGGCATACCATAATTAAGAAATATCAAACTGTGGCGTGAATTTATCATTTTTATTGAATCTTTCGTGCCATCCTTGGCGAGCGATTAATTCCTGACATGTGATTAATAGAGTATGACAAGAGAATTTGTGTTTTAGATGCGTTTATATAACCAAAAATTTCATACAAAAGTACATTTGAAAATCACAAAATCCCGTATCAAATTTAATCTATTTAAGTTACTGCGTTTCTGAATTATCGCATTTACAGGTTTCCGAAAATACAGACGTTCGATTTCTTGTTGAATTTGAATCAAAATTCGATAGGAATCTGTATCGTAAATTCTAAATCTGTGTTTGTATTTTATTCAAGCTCTCTTCGCTCTGTAGTTATGTTATTACCTTATATTCGAATGGCCGGTCAGACAGACTTATTCTAAACAGATTTTGTTCAGAATTTGAAAGATATCTACAAATTTAGTGAAAAGACGATATACCAAATTTCATCCGTTTAGTTTAAAGTGTTGTTGAGTTATCTTTGCCATACATAGATAGGAGGGCATTTAAGAAAAAGGTGTTGTTGTTTTTTATTTCAGGGCGACTTAAAACGAGGAGTAACGTAAAAACTAAATATCTAATTCGTTTGCGATTTGGAAAGTTAATAGTATTTTTTCTCTTGTTTGAAAGAATAAGTGTGCAAAGTTTGGCTCTAATGGGTCCTGTCATGAAAGCATTTAAGATGCGGAACAAACATACAAAACATGCATGCATGCATATATAGGCGCAGTGACTTTCATTTCTATTAAAGATTAAAAATACACAGTCCGAGTGTTTATCTCTTGCCTGAAGTATGCCGAATCTTTCAAGGTGCGTCGACTTCGTTCGAATTGATGTTAAGTAACCCTGTTCCTTCCTTCTGAATGACTACGACATTCATACTCTTTCAATCATGAGTTCCAAAAATTATTAATAAGAGGGAAAAATCAGTTTAGAAGTGGCTTTGGTTTCGTCTTCTACATATTAGAAATAATCAGACTGATAAGAAATTTTAATCTGAAGAATTATTTTCGATCTATTCGAGCAACTTGTTATCAGTGACTTGATATTACACAATTCATTAAAATTAATTTAAAAAATAAATTTAAAAATTTGAAAAACAAATTTAATTTTTTTATAAAATTTGAAATTTAAAAAATTAATTGAAAAAATGTAAAAATTTAATTTAAAAATTTTAAAAACAAATTTAATTTTTTTATAAAATTTGAAATTTAAAACATTAATTGTAAAAATTAAATTTAAATTTAAAAAATTATTTACCTTTTAACTTTTATTTTAAGTCTGTGTTAAGGATACGAAAATCGTAAAGGATCGTAAGGCATATAAAGGCGGCAGTGCAGATTATATCACTTATCTAGAGAATTTTGTTTTAAATTTCAGAATTTTTTTTTTACTTGAACTAAAACAAATTATTTAAATATAAACTTTTACAATTATTAAAATATATTTAAAGGGATTTAAATATTTTTATCGTATCTTTAAAATTATTAAATTGTTAACTTACCAAATTTGTAAAAAAGTGTATATTTTTAATTTGCTTATTTTTCAATATGCATACCATTTAAAAAAAATTCTAAAATAACAAAATTCCTGAAAAAAATTACGATTCTTAGTTATTTACTCGCTGACAAACAAAAACATTTAATTATTATTATGTATGATTATTATAATAATGAATTTCAAACTTATATAACAATGAAAATTATTATTTTATAGAACCTATCAAGTGAAATATAACGCAGTCACTTAATTAATATTCCAATACATCATAAAAAGTAATTAATTGCCCTTCATTAATGTGTGATAATTTAATTTATCTTATCTAAACCCTTATAGTTCTGATCTAATCATTATAATTAAATTTATGTTATATGACCATTGTAGTTCTTATATTTTATAATTTAAAGAATTTATTTGGAAACTTTCATACTGGATTTTTTTATTGACTTGTCTGACCTTTCCCCCTCCTCGGCCCGGTTGCTTAGACTTATTAATTTGTAATCCGCTATTGATAACGAAGTCAAGTAGTAGTAGTGCAAAAAAAAAAAAAAAAAAAAAGCTAAAAGCATTTAATATTAATAGATTTAACATTTAATAATAAATCGATTTCTTCTTCCGCTCGTTATTGTTCAATTCTAAGTAAAATGAAATGTTATATATTTTTTCAAACATTTGCAGAACTTTTATTTGCGTAAAAGTTTTTATAACAGTAAATAAAAATATTTTCCTTCGGATAATAATATACGAAATTGTCTTTAAAAAATACAAAGCTTAAGAAAGTTTTTAAAAAATCAATGAAAAGTCGTCAATTATTTTTTTAAAAATGTCGTTTAGTTTTGATACAAAATGAATCTAGTGTTCAAAAAATTTTCTTTCGATTTCAATATATATGGTTTGGTTGCCTGACTCATGGATAAGGCACGAGATGTCGAGAATTCTCTGTATTTTTTAAAATATTTTCATCAATATCTCTTTGAGTTCTTATTTGCATTGATTGTATGTCGGAATGTTTGAAGTGCATTCAAAGTCAATATACATAAAAAAAAAAGCTTTTATGCAAAATCTGATAAAAAAAGAATTCTCGAAATGCAAACTGATATATATCCTGTTCAATAACATTGTCAAAAGTCAAAATAAAAAGACTTCTGTTGAATCTTTCTAAGTAAAATTCTTGACATGTAAAATGATATGCCATGGTCATTGTAATATCATAACAACGTTTTTATGGCTGACAGTTTTCTAAAAATAGATAAATGAATAGGGATTCACGGTCGAATAGAGAATTCATTCGCAACCTGCTTTGTGTCAAATAATTGCTTCAAGGTTTAAATGATTTTAAGCATCATACATATTATGTGTTCTTTAATAACGGATAAAGCAGCCTTTTGCATATAGCATGTTAATCTTCACTTGTAGATTTGAATGTTAATGATGTTCACTTTCACTGGCAGAAGAAAGTTCACAATATTATCAATGATTATATCATACCGCTTACCCTTCTGTAACCTCATTTCGCGATCTCTATTTCGACCGAAGAATTCTATCGTGCTTTTTTTTTTTTTTGCTTTTTTTATTTTGTTGTTGTTGTTGATGATGATGATGATGATGATGCAGAGAGGAAAATTCTGTTGGAGAATGTTCAAATACAAAAATTTTGTTACTCTCTTTCAGAGGCAATCAATTTTGAACTTGATTATTAAGATACCTTTTTAAAGGCATTTCTCAGTTTTATGAATTACTAGCCACCTTTGGCGACCAGCCGGTTCGCCAATCTTAATATTCGTTAAAATTTAAATAATTAAATATTTTATGCAATTCCTACTTTAATAGCTTCTACATTAAAATACTTTAAAACTTCAAATTTTGATAGTCATATAATTTACTCATAATATTATAAAGGCCTTCAGTTATAACGTAATATGTATCTCTCTAATTTTTTATTAGCTCCCGTAGAATTTATGCTTTAAATTAAAGTGAAAAGGATTAATCTGCAATTAATATAATAATATTTTTTACTGAAACAAAGCATTTTATTATAATATGATTACTGAAAACAGAGTCACTCAGCGTTTACACTTTATGGACACTAAAGAATATCTTTCTTAATTTATGTAATATCTGAAGAATTTGTCAATAAAATTTTCTCAGATTCATCATGAGCAGATCGATTAATAAACAATGTTTAATTTTAAATGCATCAAACATTAAGAAAATAAAACGAATCGTTTAAAATAATCGGTTGAAAACAGGTTTTAAAAAAACTACTTAAAAAACGATGTACTTAAAACTATAAGCATATACAAAAAATATATAACTAACATAAATGCATTTTAATTACAAAAGCATACAACTAATCTAAAAATAATTTAAATCAAGTCCACATCCGTTGATAATAATTGTCAACAATCAGAACACAATGCGCTTGAGGGAATTTTCAACGTCAGTTACGGTAACGCAAATGCGCGGATTTTTCTACGAAAGTTGGGGTAACGCTATGCGGATTAGAAATTTTTAATTTCCTTTATTCTGTTTTATTTTAATTCAAAAGTTCTTCAGAATGAATCTGAAAGATCGATACATTAACAATGTTTAATTTTAAATGCACCAAACATTAAGAAAATAAACAGAATCGTTTGAAATAATCGGCCGAAAAATGTTATCCCTAGTCTCAGTAGAGTGGGGGGGGGGGACTCAAGCCTTACTCATTTGGCGGTGGGGAAAATGAAGATTTTTTTGGCTGGAAAGTTAGTTTTTAATTAATAATTAAAAATTCAAAAAAGGGACCCCAGGTGCACATTCCCGACCTCTAAGGTACACATGTACCAAATTTGGTAGATGTAGGTCAAACGGTCTGGCCTGTAGAGCGCCAACACACACACACATTGAGCTTTATATAAGTATAGATTACCCGACACCAGATAAATTTCTAGATTCATGAATTAACTTCGTTTAGCCATGGTGAGACAAACAAAAGATAAAATCATATCAAAGTAGAATAATAAAATAGGAAATGTCAAAGATACTCAACAATCTTAAACATAGTTTAAATGAGTAGATGAAACTTAATGGACTTTAAAAATCCAAAAAGATGAACAACAGGCGATGTATCTTGTAAGGAAAATAACAGAATGGCAGACTTATAAAAAAACTGCAAACTCTGGGTATTGAAATGTGGGCATTCTTTTAGCACATGATGGACAAATACTTGATAACCATATTGCACATTGGCGGTTGATCTCCTAGCAACAAGTGAAGATGAGTGAATCCTGATATGCCCAATACGTAAATGAATCAAAAGTGTTTAGTCCTTTTTTCTGATGATAACAACGGTTGTACAATAGGTTTGATAACGTGAAGATTGTTTTCTTACTCAAGGTCAAACCGTTGCCATTTGGAATAAAGAAGCATTTTGGAATTAATTTCATGTGAAGCAGAGGAACTTTTTCCCCTAATTCTGTAAAAAATGCATTGCAGAGAAAAAGAGAATTTTTTTTTTCTAAAATTTCAATTATTACTACAGTAATAAAGCATCATTGCAAACAAAGGCATACTTTGAAATATTTTATTCTTAGCACTGATGTTGAATAAGATTCAAGCTTATAAACAAAGCATTTTAAATGTAATAAAATGAATATTTTTTGTAATAAAATACTTTTTAGTTATTAAATTGATTAATGTTCCCTACGCAAATATAAGTTATTTGAGAAAATGGCTGCAAATATTTTTAAAATTAAAATTATTATATTTTTCAATTTTTAAGAAAGCGAAAAAACACCATTCTATTGTTAATTAATAATAATAATCGATGTAATCTATTCCTCAAATTGAGGTTAGAATAGGAAAGGCTTCTATGTTCATTGGCACTGGTTTAATTCGACTTAAAAGTACAAGACCTGAAAATGCTGACATATGACATAGATTTCCGAATTTGAACTTCGGTACGACCTGATATGACCATCTGGAGACCTGCATTTACTTGTGACTGATGGATTTGTTTCCAGTCAAGGATTCGATTTGCGTTCGCCATGATTATTCCAACCAAGGATTCAGATTTCCACGTTTTAGAAATATAGCAAAAGAATAATTTTTTTTATTTATTTTAACAAACATGATATAAAAGTCTTAATAAAGTTTGACAACATTTCGCTGTGCTAAGTGACATGAATGTCGTTTAGCAATGCTTTACTTTTTAACGCTTGTATTTGATGAAGACGATTTTCCCAGCCGTATATTTAACAGAAAATTTTGCACCTAAACTGACAGTTCACTGAATATATATGGTTTATTATTATTATTGTTGTTATTATTTTACGATTATCCTATTTGCATTAAAATCATCCCGCAAAAGTGGCACGAACGGGTTGAAAATTGGTGGATCTAGATACTTTTACATTAGATTTGTAGGTGTTCACAGGCACAATCATGCTTTGGGAAACGATAAAAAGATAAAAGAAGTCTAGGTTTAGAACTTGTTCATGGTTTTCCTCCCTTTTTTGTGTTACCTTGTTTTTTGTGTTTGTATGTTACCTGAATTTGGAGTATCTCTTTTTAATATCAAAAAACCTTTTTAACATCGAAGCTGCTTTTGTAATATATTGGTAGTCTTTTTTTCCCTTAACTCTTTTTCATACATGGTGTTTTTATTCACAACTTCTCGTTTATTTGGTCAGAAAGTTCTAACACATTTACGCAATCTACGCTCTTGTTAAAATGTTGTCATACGGCATAACGTACGTTAATTAAGAATGAAACACCTGCCAAAAATATACACCTACATCAAAACAGCTGCTGATTGTTATGATATAAGAATAGAGCACATAATAAATGTTTCCTTTTTTACTGAAATTTCGAATACGACAAAAATATTCATACATTAGTTATAAAATTTCAAATATTAAATGATAATTTTCGGAGAGAGTATCTGTTTCAAACTTCTAAACGAAATCAGAAATATTGTTTTAAATGCTTAGATTATTGGACTTTTTAGAAATATTAATATGTAAATTGTAAAGAAATTAGATGTTACAATAGCACAAATAAGGAGTGAAAATGTCTTTATCTTCAAAGGAACAAGATATTTATATTATTATTATGTAACATAAAATTCCCACTGAGAGACAGCATAATATGGGCAAATATTTTAAAACTAAAACAATAATAAAAATTATTCAAATATGATATTCTAATACAACCTTTAATAATAATTCCGCCTTATTATGAGAGATTGATGCTAATGATTTACTATACTTTATGCAAAATTGCTAAGGTTTATGTTGTAATAAAAGTAGAAGATTTTAAAAAAATACATGGAACTTATTTAAGAAACAAGAAAAAAAAGTGAAAAAGTCATTTCAGTTTCAATTGATCACGTGTGAATGTTAAATTGTTGATCGTCCATTCATTATTTTTGCTGTTTAAAACAGGAAGCATTGCTAAATAATAATCATTATGACGAATGTTAAGAAAAGAATAATTTGCAAACATAAATACATCTATTTTTGTGCATTTTGCAATATAAACTAATTATCACAATTTAAATTCCTTAATTGTTCTTTGGCGGAGAAAAGTGAGATGATAAGGAAGAGGCATAAGGTGAATACCTTATGAAACAAGGTAGCACTGAAATCGATTCTGAGAATGCAGATTGTGTTTTCATAATTTGTGTTAAAAAAAGAGAGGTTTAAAATGTCATGCCACTCATGCACTTTTTTTCCCCCAGCAAGCCCTTCTCAAATCATCAGAAAAGCAATGGTATCGATAGGGACTCAATATTAGTTAGAATTTCTATTTTCAGAATTTTAGCCTTAAAAGATTCTGGGATAATCCGAAATAAGAACTGGATATCGTGACAACTGAGCTAATTATTTATTGTTTATTTATTTGAGAATGAGCAACAGAAAAATTCACAGATACAGCTTCACATAAAAATGTAAATGCAAATAAATGATAGCACAAATAAAAGAAAATACACAAGCTAAAGAATAATCAGTCGAAACATAAAAATACTAAAAATATCTAAACCTCACAGAATAATATAATCAATCAATAAATGAATACATCAATTAATTATGAGCATATAAGTTGAAAATATTTAGCCAGCAAAAAATATAAAAGAAACAATAGAATATTTATGAAAAAAAATTTATAAAATTTGTCTAAAGAAAGGTTGTTAATATAATTAAATTTGTTAAAGACATTTTTATATAGTTTTCCCTCTCTTAAAATTCGTCTCGTTACAACCGCACGAATATCTTTGGTATATCAGGGTACGATATTAATCGTGGTATTTATGCATGATACAGATCTGAATATATTGATTATTAATAATTTTCCATCAACTTATACTGAAAAGTTCATAAAAAATGCAACGTGCGGAAGTGAAGATTAAATACATGTGAGGGAGATATTTTCTTCAAAAATTCAAGTGAACATGCTAGAATCACCATTTAATACCAATCAAACTTGATGCAGCAATTCTGCACTTTATTATAACATTCTAACTTTATTATAACATGGAAGAGAAGTTCCATTTGGGTGAGCTAACAAGGGAGGGCACGGGGGTTGAAATCCGAGATCGGGATGAGATTTAGTATAATGATGGTATATATTTAGAATGTTCATTAAATATCAATATTAAAACGTAGCCAGTCAATTTTGAGAAAATGGTCCTCAAACTTTTGGTGAAGCTTATAAACAGATAACTTGACTCACGACCAGACGATCCCAATGGCGTGGTTGTCTAGGTAACCTAGTTAACCTAGGTAAAATAGGTTTTTTAATAATTCGTATTCAATTAAAAATTTACAAATACTTTCAATTAATATGTTTTAATTTTTGTATTCAAAAATAAATAATTACTATCGAAATACATAATAATAAAATTAAAATTTAAAAAAAAAATTATGCATTTTTTTAAAAAAAATTATTGAAATTTAATTAACGATTTACAGATAGTTTTAATTAATATGCTACGTATTTTTATGCAAGGATAAATGCTTATTCTTTTAATACTTAAATTATAATTTAATGTTTAAAGGAAAAATAATTAAAAACGTAATATTAATAGCTACAGAAAATTTAACTTGCTAGAATGATTTTCGAACAATTAATTTTCAAATTCTTGAATTTTAATAATAATAAATTATCAATTCTAACTCAACGAAGCTGTATTTATAGCAAAAATTGAAGGGAACTGCTTATATTTGTTAAATATGTAAGCAAACATCCCCAACTGCAGTAATCAAAAGAAATAGTAGAGACCTATGCAAAATTCTTATTTAATCGAACATGATCAAGAAATAAATTCTCGCCAAGATGGTATAAAAATTCAATCAATAGTACACCATCAATTGTCATCACTAATTTTTAATAAGATGATAAGGTATGCATGGTACGCTTCTCAACTTTCTGATGAAAGAGAGATATTTTTAAATGTAAATGAAGTTTGTTTTCCCATAGTTCGCTTAAAGAAACTTTGCTCTTGTGGACAATCATCATTTATCATTTGTGTCAGATGTCGAGATATATTTTGTTTCCAATGTTTTTACTATAGTTATCATTCTGGTTCTCGTATATAATGGAAAATAAATGTATATAGGAAATTATTCAATATTTTAGAAATATTGAATAATTTTTTTTACGATATGCACATTTATAATTAATAATTATCACCATTTGTGCTGTATTAATTACTATTTTTTTAAATATTAAATTACAATTTAAATATTAAAATAATAAACATATATCCCATAAAAATACGTAGCATATAAATTAAAATTATCTGTAAATCGTTAATTAAATTTAAATAATTTTTTTATTGTATTTGTATTTATAATTTTTTCTTTTAAAATTTTAATTTTATTATTATGTATTTCGATAGTAATTATTTATTTTTGGATACAAAAATTAAAACATATTAATTGAAAGTATTTGTAAATTTTTAATTGAATACGAATTATTAAAAAAGAAAAGAAAAAAAAAATCCCAGCCAGGTTCGAACCCTGACCTTCCGCATTTAAACGGTTACCTAGACAACCACGCCATTGGGATAGTCTGGTCGGGAGTCAAGTTATCAGTATATAAGTTTCACCAAAAGTTTGAGGACCAATTTCTCGAAATTGACTGGCCATTGCGTCTTAATATTTTCATGAATGAGCATTCTAAATGTATGCTAAATGTATACTCATTATACTAAATGTCATCCCGAACTCGGATTTCAACCCCGTGCCCTTCCCTTGTAAGTAATGTTTTGACTCATAAGTCCAAATTGAGTATACTAGGATAAGTTCTTTGGAGCCAGAAACTTGTTAAAAAAATCAAGCTTATTGTTAAGAACAGAATTCAGCTAGATTTTCTTTCACTTTAGTAACACTTCTATAGGCTATTCTTGATATAATGGATTCCAAAATTTTATTTTAAGTTTAAAAATTTACAAAAGAGGTAAAATTAAATTATATAATATATATATAATAAATAGAATCTATTATATTTATTAATTAAATAATAATAGATTAAATTATATTTATTATTAATTTGTAGAGATTTATCAATTTTAAGTATTGGCTTAGAAAAGCATAGCATATAGAAAAAATGCTTGCCATAGAACATGAAGTGATGAATGCAAAGAACAATTGCATTCTTTGTTAGCGAATTAAGTAAGAAACCAGCGGAAGTGGCCTCAAAACTCAACTAAAAATGAATATCCGTTTTGTGCACATTTCTTCCCAACCGATTGAAGCCAACATTTGACACAGAACTACAGTTGTAGTCACAAAATTGGGACATTTTTTATGCCTTTGCGTTTACATACTTCTGAAAATACAGACCGACAGACGTTCAACCCCTTGTTGTATTTGACAGGTGTCTTCATAATAGATATTAAATCTGTATACTGAATTTTATCTGTCTAATTCTCTTCCTTTTGCCGTTACCATGTTAACTTCAATTTGAACAGCCTGAAAGGCAGACTTCTTCTGAACAGATTTTGCTAAAAATTTATTTAAAAAAATCTATACATTTGGTGTAAAGTCCAGATATCAAATTTTGTCAATCTAGCTCGAAGCGTTTTTGTGTCATCTTTGTCGCAAGCAGACAGACATAATGCAAAAATGTGTTGATTCGTTAAAATTTTGAATTCGAATTACAATATTTTCTCTATACTTCATACATGGTAAAATTAGAAAAAATACACCAAATAAAGTGTGCTATGCAGGTTAATTGAAATATAAATTTACAGCTGTCCAACAACAGCTGCACAGCTACATCAATAAAAACATTCAAAGTATTATTATTTCTTCAAAGATCAAGTCCTTCAAAACGCTTAAGTACTGTTGTTGATGCTGCATCCTACTTGCCATTCTATCTGTCATTCTATGTAAGATTTGTATCGGAAATCAGAAAAGTGCTCACTAATTTCATTTATAAGAAGAAAAGAAAAGAAAAAAACTTTCATCAATTCTTACTGCAGTAGAAATTCTGGAAAAGCCGGAGATCACATACGAAAAAGTCAAAACATTTGCAGATGCAATTCTTAAATTCTACTTTACGGATTCCTTTTCTAATTTGGTATTTGTTTTATTTTGGAACTAATTTAATTTTAAATTTTTGACCTCTAAATGGAAACCTATAGGTGTGAAATAAAAATATAGAATAATAGATTTTTTTAGTAACTTCCCGTTTTAAAGCAACACTAGAACTATTTTGGGACGAACCTCGTCATTTTGAACCGCGGTCAGATGACAAAGACGACACCCGAGCTGGCACCTCCTCTCCAAGCTTCCACAATTCACCAGCAGATATAGAATAACAGAAGGCGTGGAAAGTAGGATAAAAAATAAAAATGCACAAAAGCATGAGATTCTGAGAAGCACAGTATCAACTATTTTGAAAAAAAAAATTGTTATTTTTGCATTTTATAAAATAACTTTTTTTTAAAATTCTTTTGACTCTTTTTAAACCCTAAAAATTAAATACTGTAATCATTTTTAATGAGAAAATGAAAAATTTTAAATATTCATTTCGAATTTTTCCCATGAATGTTCAAGTTCGAAGTATAGAATTTCAATTATATCGTTTATGCATATCTACTAATTAAAAAGATGAATGTGTGTGTGTGCGTGCGTGCGTGCATGTATGTGTATGTAAGACGGCACTTTGTATGGCTATCGTTTCACCTACAGCCACTAAATGCTTGGAAAACGGGAATGTATATACACTCGAAGAATGGGAATGTGTATCTCAGAGTGATTTTGTTTTTGACGTCTTATTTGGAATATTAATTAATTAAAAATTAAGCTTAATTTTGATATTTTCAATTAAAAACTTTAGAAAATATATTATTGCTCAAAATAAATTTTGTGCTGTTTCAAAATTTTCAGTTATTTTTTCAATGCTATCCATTTAATAGTCATGCAAATTTTCCCTGAATTTTGACAATTTAAAAAAAATATTTTCTTTTCAACGACAGATTACATTGTGCCCTTGAAATTCAAATGATTTCCATTGTTCTTTTTAATATTTGTGCAATTTACAAGACAAATAAAAAAAAAGGAATTTGCACTACCGCGTAATTTAGAAGATAAATGTATCAGATATTTACTTTTTTAATACTGCTATGATGCCGTGGGAAGATGTCAATCAGAAAGGTTGTCAGACGAACCATTAAGTCGCCAAAGATGATTAGTATATTAGCAAAAAAGTTCTTTTTTATTATTATTATTTACAATTTTTGTCCCATAACGCAATTTATAAAAGAAAAATTTTTTAAATTTTTAAAAAAATTAAAAAATTTTACTTCTTTTGAAAATAGAAACTAATCCAAAAATTATCAGTTTGTATATGAACTAATGTAAGGCTGGATTTAACATGGAAAGTAACGTTTCTTGTTACTGTTGATAACTTAGTTTCGAATGTGCATCCTGGTTATCTAAATTTAGTTTATATGTATTTAGATAAGCGGAACTTCTGCAAATTTCGTTTATTTTACCAAGGAGTGGAAATCTGCGAGGGAATTCCACCTGGTAACACCATCATCGCGAAGTTGAGAGCAGCTGAAACAGTTTCGAAATCTGGATATCCCGTCGGGTTGCCAAGGAAACGAGCCTTTTCAAGGTCAGTAAGACGATGCGGAAGCTGTGCTTTCGACAAAAGCGCTCGGAGACTGCAATATTCTTTCAAAAGCCTCATCGCTCCATTCAATCCACTTTTTTTTCTTCCTTCTTTTCTTCATTGTTCCTTTTACACAAATTTATGTCTGTTTAGGATTGAAACGAAACAGCAATGGCTCATTAAACTGAAGAAATATTTTTTAAATAAAATTTTATTTCATGTTGTTTATTTCTGTTCTGCGATTTAATAATTCTTTTATTTATTACACAACTTATTTTTTAAAACGAAAAATTCACTGCAATTTATTTACATCAGATGAAAATATAATGATTGCAATAAAATAATCAAATTTAATAAATGGTGAATAAGAATCGTGATTGTTAATTAGTAACATATTGTTACAAACTTGTAATTTGCTTCCCATCACGGCTAGTATAACCGTAAGAAAGACCCTTTGTAAGATCTGTCCTGTACATCAATGACCTGTGAGCTTGGCGACCATTTGGCGACTTGGCGACGAATTTGGCGAGTTTGGCGACTAAATGGATACTACTGGAAAGTTCGAGAACTTTCACGATCCATCGACTAAGACCCGAGATACAGCCAGGTACGCCCTGATTGGTCTGAAGATTCCAGCCCCGCCTCACGGAACTATAAAAGACAGCAATCTGAAGAGGAAGAGGAAGTCGTGTGTATCGGAAGAAGTTGTGTGGATCGTCAAAAGTTGTGTGTGTGTGAGAGGAGTCGGAGTCGCCGACAAATAAGAGAAATTAGAGGATGAGACAGCAAGAAAGCTGCTGAACTAATGAACTATTAGAGATTAAATGCGCTGCGTCATTAAGATTAATTGACGGTATTTGTAGTAGAAGAAAATTTTTGTAACAATATGGAGAATAGAATAGATACTGCAAATCCTATATTTGCATCTTGAAATGCAAAATATAAATAGCAGGAGCGTTCTCATTCCCCAATCCACCCCGATTTCTCATATAGATATACAATATATCTAAATTTATGCTAAGCACCCAAGTAAAAAGAAATGGAATCTAGCGTGTAATTTAGATTTTTCTCTTCAGCCAATAAAGTTTAAAACTGTATACGCATTTACTATTCTGATGTCAAGATTACATACCAAATTTTATTTATCTAGTTTTCTACATATCACTATGTTTACGTACACACGAATAAATAGATCGATAGGCTATCTTTTTCATAAATTAAATCCAAAATGTGATACCTACAATTTTAGAGATAAAATTAAATGACAAATCTCATTCATTTAATTACATTTTCAAGCCATCCTTTTAATAAACAGACCAATCGATCGAATGATACAAAATAATTTCTTTTAGATTCAGGGAAGTGCGTTATAATTTCGAAATTGAATTTTTGACGATTGCAGTGTGTTCTCTTTCTATATTTCTATTATCGGAAAGTAAAAACATTTTCATAATTAAGCAAAAATGTGTATTTACTCATAAAATTTCTTGTACAAAATTCGAGATAGAAATCATGAAAAAGGATAAAAAATATTCTTAAATACTGAAACCCTTTTTTCTTAAATGTTTCCTTAGAATTTCAAATGTGCTTGCATGTAGTTTCTATGGGAATTAATTTAAATTTTATTACACTAGTACTCCATCTATTTAGAACCTTACTTTTATGTATATTAATAAAATACATAAAAGTTCTGAGTAAAATAGGCAAGGATTAATTATTTGGATGACACAATTTTTAATTCAATCTCTTGATCTTATTTTTTTCTTAAATCTTCTTTAAACATAAATATCTCGTGTAAGATTCATAGTTTCGTTATTGAGAGTAGCGGAAAAAAATTCGAAATATCTCTCATGTTTGCGAGTCTGTATACGTTCGAGTTCCTTTGTTCAGTATTAGACTACGCCTTGCCATTTATTTTAGTGTATCCTTTTTAACTTTCTTGTATACGAAGTATAGAAAAAGTATTACATCGTCAAAAATTCGACCTCGAGATTTTGACGAAATTATACATTTTAGATTTCCCTGAATTCGCAAAACACATTTTTAGCATTGTGTCTATCTGTGACAAAAATAACTCAAAAATGCTTTGTTCTAGACAAATAAAATTTGTTCTTTGCCCACATTTGCAGATTTCTATCAAATTTTGGGCAAAATCTATTCAGAAAAAGTCTGTCTGTCCTGCTGTTCGAATATAAGTTAATACGGTATCTACACAACGAAGCGAGCCAAATGGATAAAATTCGGTACACAGATTTAACACCTACAGCGTAGACAATCATCAAATTTTGAGCCAAATCAAACAATCTGTGATTTCAGAAGCATGTAAACGCGATGACTTATAAACGCAATGACTTAAATGTATCAAACTTGGTATGCTATTTTGTGACTTCAATTGTGGTTTGTCAAATTTTGTTTTCAATCTGTTGGGAAAATACACATCTAAAATATAAATTCACCTTTATCACAGAGTATGCTCGAAAGTTTTGAGGAGATCCTGATTTGTGACTGATTTGTGCCTTTCTTTTGTTCATTTTGTGGATCTCCATGTCATTCGATTCCGAATGTATTTGTAAGCCTACAATATTTTTACTAAATATTAAGCTTCATTTCAACGCATATCAGTTCATTCAAAATATTCAATATTCAGTTCATTTCTAAAATAATATCAAAAACACTCAGCCATGTGACATTGAATCTACTCAAGGGCTTATTATTATTATTTTTTCTGATACATTTGGATGGAATCGATTTCTGTATTCTGGAAGTTTTATCGATTTCCGAATGTTCAGCTGGGCGAGAACCATGATTATTTTATCTTTGTGGTTAGTTGTTAACCATGGTAGCGAGTGCAGGTCAATGGACACAATCTTTCCACCCATCCATTAACAGAGCCTTGTTTCTTTCTCTCTTTTTATATTTTCTAGAATATGAAGTATAGAGAAAGTATTGTAATTGTCAAAATATTCGAACTTGAGATTTTGACGTCTTTACACGCTCTAGACTTCCTTGAAAATAAAATTCTGAAAAATGTCTGTGGCAAAGATAACTCTAAAACGCTTTAAGCTAGATGGATGACATATGGCATACGGTCTTCACAGCAAATTCGTAGATTTCTTTCGGATTTTGAGTAAAATATATTTTTAAAAAAGTCTATCTGTAGAGCTATTCTGATAGAAATTAACAAGATAACTACGAAACGAAAAGAACTAGGTGGATAAAATTCGGTACACAGATTTAACATCTATAGTGTAGACATTTACAGAATTTTGAATCAAATCTAGCAAACGTCTCTCAGACTGTACTTTCAGAAGCATGTAAATGCGATAATTCAAAAATGAAAAGGCATAAAAAATATATCAAATTTTGAATATAGAAATGTAGAAGAACAACAGGTGAGTAGAGGTATTTTGTTTGAAGACATAATAATTGACACATAACTTGTACACACGGGTAGCATCCATGCTGTAGTTCATTTCATTATCATTTGGGACATTCCCTATAAGTGCCTTTTGTTCTTTTATTGGTACATACAAAGGGGATATTAAAACAGAATCTACATCATATCCCAATGAATTGAAGACAAAATAAGTACAGTAGACTCCTGAATATCCGGCCTAATGTGGAGGAAGGGCAGGCCGGAAAAAACAAAAAAGCAGGATTGATCGGAGTTCTATGAATTCATTTCTTTGCTCACCAATATCAGAAGATAAAGTTTTTATACCAAAACTCACTGTTATAATACGTATTTTCACATATTTTACAGAGTACTATGCCCTCCATTTATCTCAAATCACGTAGAATGTGAACGTGGCAGCGGCCCAATGAATCATAGAAGACGTTACCGGTAACCTGTCGAGTTAAAATAGAAAGTTCTGTATTGGTAATTTATAAATGTTTACACACTGCACTGCATGCTTCAAGAATTTATTAGAGAGAAAGAAAGTTAAAGGATATAAACTGTTCACATTTTAACATAAATTCTGTAATGTCTAATATAGGAAACATAAGCAATGTTAACAATACAACGTCTTGTCTTCCTTATTTAATTACGATGAAAGAAAATTAAGCAGGATAGTCGCGAACCGGATACTCAGGAGTGTTCTGTAGTAGATTTCATCAGATTTATATAGTTATATACAAAATACGCAAGCTACTTTCGAACATCCATTAGTAATTACAGCATCTGGAGTGAAATGAAGCACGGCTTGGACGTTGCCTATGCAACAACGGAAAGTGACATAGAGCGATCATCACGAATTGGATAAGACATTAAGCTTGTGTCTTCATGAAATTTTGCTTCCTTTCATTGTTTACAATGAAGTTATAGCCATTTGTATATATAATCGATGCAATTGCTCTGCAAAACCCAGCATTTGCAAGCAGAAGATATTGCTTCTACATATATTAATGAAAGTCTCAATGACCTGATGGTGGAATCCTGGATTTAGCTTTCATAGGGAGTTTGTGCACATTAAATCTGCGGGAATCGCGGGTTTTCTCATAGATGTGATGAAACAATGTGGAGTGAGGGATACTAGCTTTGCTTTGCTCTTATCAATTGACTATGAATTAAAATGCCTACCGCATAGCTTCAAACTTGGAAATTAAACCTCACTAAATTAAGCTAATGAGATTTTGACATGTTTTTGTTAATTTAAGACGACTCCCAACGTTTTACCATTTAAAATCCGTCATTCGTGTACAGCCACGGGGTTTGGGGAATGATTTTTTCTAAAAGCTGTTCCGTCCTTTTTCAGCACTTTTGAAGATTTAAACAATTAAATATAAACTGCATTTCGCATTATAAGCATATTTATATATTTTTAAGGGTGGATGTCTATTTTTTTATTGAGAGAATTTACTTTTTCTTATTTCAGGCTTAGCATGTAACTATTTCTGATTTATTCTTTTTCGTTGGAAGTTTCTGATAGCATGATCCCACAAACTGCGAAGTCCTGCATTTTGATTAATGTTGGAAAAAATAGTTCACCTTGAAAATCATCGGACAACAAAACAAATTAATTGTAAGCACTTCGAAAAGTTAATTCGACGATGGTTAATGAGCAAAAAACTTTTATTGTGAGCAACAATAATAAGAAGAAAAATTACCATATAAAATTATGCACACATTAGTTGATTTAATCAAATTTCACAGCTTAGTTTTGTTTGATTTTTTTCATAGCAATCCGCTACATTCTATACCATTATAGCGGAGTATTGTGTTCTTAAAAAACATTTTTTTCATTGTTGTCCGTAATGAAAGAAAAGAAATTATAGGCTATCACATTTCCCAAACTTCTATTTCACTCCAGTGATGTGATTAATTAGACACCTGTGTATAGACAAGATGGTTTGTGTTATGATCAAAAATTTCTCAAAAATATATGAAAAAAAAATTTCCAGTGGAATTTGCCGTTACTACATAATACGAATAACTTTTATCAATTTTTGGAAAAAAAAAAGAAAAAATTGTACACATAACTGCAATTTTTTTAAAAAAAAAAAACGGCAATCTTCTTAATTACTAACTTATTTAAGTTAATAACGTACATAAGTTATTTAGTTATTATTTAGTAACCAATTAATTTAGTTATTATTTAGAAATTTAGTTTAATTTTCTCACTATCTCCAAGGAGTCACAGCAATGAAAAATTAATATTTAGAATACGTAAAACTATAAATTAAGACATTGAGTAATTATAAATTTATTCTTTTTTTTTATATTCTAAATGGAAATATGGATTTCAACGCATTGTTAAAGATTAAATTACTTGAACTTCAAATTAATTTGTTTTTTTAATCAACGACGACTACATTTTTTTTTCTATTTAGGAACAAAAACAAATAAAATTACATTGATATGAAACTATGTTCTTATATGAATTTCGAAATGACAGCAAAATACTTAAATTCCAATTGATATTAAATAGAATCTTGCGTAGAGGCGTTACAAAGACAAGGTTTATTTTTTTCTTTCAGTTCAGACGCTTTTTTTTCTTTCAGTTTCTTCAAGGAAAAGTGACAGCAGTTTCTGTTTGATTGATAATAGAATTAAAAAAACATGTCTTTTAAGAATCGTCGTACATATAAAAAAACACAAAGTAATTTTCCATATTGTTAAATTTCCATGTCAAGGGTATTAATTATTATTTTACCTTATTCAGTTGTATTCATTCAATTTTAAGAAAAGCTACCAATGAATGTTCACATTTTGAACAACAAATGCAATGTTTTGTCAAGGTAAAATGGGTTCTACATGCGGAACAATAAGAATATTTCAAAAAAAAAAATCAAGGATATGGATTGCTTTATTATATGTTTTTTTTTTCATTAAAATAATAAATATCTATTGCAAAAAAATATAAATCTTGTTAAAAAGGAACAGACGATTTTCTTTATGCATAAAACTCAATCAAATGACTAAAATAAAAACTACCAAACTTGAGATGTTAATAATGAACCACAAACGTTTAAATTAGTATTCAACCTATACATGTTTTTATTATATTTTAATTTTAATTTAATTAAACAAAATTCCAAAATTCAGAAGTTAATCTTTTCTACTCATGCTTGTAGGAAAGGCATTCTTCATTGGTGTTAAGTAGTAATATAATCCTTTAAAGCCTTGACAATTGGTCATTCTTTTATGAAAAACCACAGTGGTCTGGAGGTAAAATATCAACTTTGCGTCCAAAGTACTTCATTCTTGATATCCGATTTCGTCAAACAACCGTCATGTAAATAGGATTGGTGCTTGTCAAGTCTTTCGAAGCCAAGTGACCCTTTACGGAGCGATGAACCCAGCATACTTTCATTAACTCACCTGGCTTGAAATTATAAAGCTGGCCCTAAAATAATTTTCGGGTTCTTTCAAATGGGACGTAAATATAATTAAATTAAACTTTGTTTACATTATTTCGTAACCTTCATATTCTTCAGTAGAAATATATTAACCGAAGTATATGATTTTTAATCCTTCTTAAAAATTAATAAGATGTGTATTCCATAACGCCGGTTTGGTTGCTGAACTCATTTTTAATCTCCATTCCAAGATATTTTTTAAATAATTTTAATTTGCATTTACGACAACTTGAGATTATATAACTAACACTCAAATCTATGAATAATTTCATAGATTGAGTGGCTACGCACATGGAGAAAGAATAATAAAAAACATACATAAGGCATTAGTTAAATGTAAATAACAAAGCATGTTTATAAATTTTTAAAAACACGTATGACACTTTATTTTCGATATTATACGGTGAAGAAAATCAAGCGTGCCTTTATGCAAATTAATTTAAACCGCTGAGGATTTGAAAGAAAATATCTGAAGTCTATATTTATTTATGTAAGGGTTATATGCCAACTTTCAACTATCCAAGTCGTTTACATTTTTAGCTATTCATACTTTCATATACACGGATAAAAATTGATAAAATTGCTTATTCCAGGATTATGATACTTTTCGTACATCGTTAACGAGAAGGCTATACATTTTTTCTTTGAATAAAATTGAAAAAAAAAATTATATGTTCCCGGATTGAAAGCATGCGTTTAAAACTTCGTTCATACATATTAATAGGTTTCATTTTCAGAGAAAATGAATCAAACATTGTTTTACTTTTTCACTTATTAAAAATATAAAAAAAAATATTAGGCTTTACCAAGTTTATTTTGGAACTTAATGAATTTTTCTTGCATTTGAAATATATTTTATAATATTCTACGTCATAAATATTTTATTTGTTTTTGATATCCCATTTCGCCTCAATGGAAAAAAATAGATCGTAAATTATTATTACAAGTCTTTCTAACTATTTTTACATCATTTATAAATAAAGTACGCTCTATCAATGATAGCTGAATAATTTCTACTGCAAAAGCAATAGTAATATGGCATTTAATTAAGGATAAATGCCTAAAAATAGAATAAATGAAGACAAAAATATCATTACAACAGTTGCTGTGATAGCTAATTAATCATAACTGCTATATTACAAAAAATTCAAAAAATACAGAGATATTCATTAGACACATACACCAACTTTTTTCTTGGTAGTCTAAGCCTAAGCTCTAATGCTGCGTGGGAAAGTTAAAAAATAATACAAAGAATATTATTTTAGAATTTTGTTCACGGTCACTAGAAAGTTCAATAATATAAAAAAATGAGGAAATACGTTTTTAAACTTATTATTATTTTTATTTTATTTTAAAATATATTAATTGATTATTTCCAGAATTATATGTGGAAAGTAGCATAATTCATTCGCTGTGTCATTAAAACGTTGCTGGTATTTTTTTTAAAAACTTTATTAATTAATATTTGACTTCAATAGAAAACTCAATGAATTTTACTTTTTGCATTACCATATGTATGCATTTGGATTTTCAAGGAATTCTCTATAATTTTCAAAAAATAAATAAATAAAGGATAAAAAAAAAGAAAAATATAGAAAATGAGCAAATTATAATTTTTTTCAATCCTTCAGTTTTTCAATTTTTACTTATTATTTATGATATTAAATTTCTCAGAAGTCAGTTCTGGCTTTTTTCTTTCTATTTTTTATGAGATATAAACAAGAATTTTGCGAATAAACAAGTCTCATCTTAACTACAAATACGTGAAAGGTGTTCGTTCCATTACTTTCCTGATTTTTAAACAAATGGTTATAAAACTCGAAATCCCGCCAAGTCAGGTGAAACAATCGAGGCATTAATCATAATTTACAGTAAGTTATAATCTGAAGCCTGTTCCGTCTCAGTACAGTAAAATTCCAAACACCGACAAACTTTCCCTGGACTGCTGGTATATTAGCATAATCCTTGTTTTCTTCTGGAAACAATAGCTTTGCTTTGCGAGGAAGTTGACACACAAAATGTGAGCGAAAATTTACGTTTCCAATAAATGAGATTGCAGATTCTGAGAAAAAGACTAATAACTGGATTCTGAGTTTGTCAATAGCAAACTTAATATATTCGTTTTGTAATTGCTGTCAGCAAAATTGCTTGCAATTCACGATAATGGTTTGCGATAAATTCGGATTTCTTCATGTAAAATGGATATTAAATTTTTAGTAAAAGGTGAATAAGATCTTGCAAACTTATTGACTTTCAACTGTAACCTAACAGATCAGTATCGTTTCCACGTTGACGTACGTAATATTTCATAGTTCCGAGTTATTGCAAAATGAATAATGGCAGCTTTTGAAATGAATGCGTGTGAAATTTTGTGCTTGTTTAACATCCTTAAAATATAAATTATGTCATTGAACTTGACTTTCATCTAAATGTTTGGGAAGGAGAAATTATATGCAAAAGGAACAATTGATTGTCACGGAGAGTGATATAGGGAAAATTTGTGTCTATTCTCTCTTACGAAATTATACATTTTTGAGATTTTATTTGTTTCAGTGAACGGTGTGGAAATTGTCTCTATGAGTAATCAAGTTTTCTAATGAATAATATCGAAACATTGATTATTTATTGAAATAATCTGGAGTGTTATTTGAAAGAATCAGATTCCATATCTTGCTTATAATAACAAAGAAAGAGCTAGTATTTAGCACAAGTTTGAACTTGGAATCGACGTGAATTCTGTTATACTGAGTTATGTACAGTACAACAGAATTCAGGAGTTTCAGTTTTTTTTCCCTTCAATTTTTTAAGTTTTTTAATTTTGTATCGATTAAAACAATTTCTCTTTACATATGAGAAAGTGAAAGAAAATTACTAAAATAATTTAATATATTTTTTAATATTTCTCAAAATTTAACTACTATAACTTGAATCCTTACCAAACTCAATCTATGGGACAGAAGAAATGTCAATTTTTAAGTGTATTTTTATAAATAAGTACATTTTTAAGTAATATGGCTCCATCGATTTCTTAAAAAAACGTAAAAAAAGAAGCATTTTAAGGAAATTTTATTAGCAATTAAATTAATTTACCTGTAATAATTTAATTTTTCCTTCGGTATGGCCTAATGAATCATATTTTCTGAAGAAAGACAGATTAGCTAAGATGTAATAAAAGGAATAACTACTTTTCATGCTGCAAAATAAGTTTCATGCTTATTCTAAGCATGAAAATTCTTCATTATTATGATTTAATAATTTGATTCCATCATTTCAGATTTAGCTACAAAAAAATCTAATCATTGATCGACTATCAATGAGAAAGCAAAGCACTATATAGAATCTGACATCCAAATCTGGAACAAAAAAAAAAAAAAAAAAAATCTAATTTTTCCCCCTTTCCTTTCTTCCCTTTTTTTTTTTTTTTTTTTTTTTGCATCAGTATAAATATTCCTTGGACTTTCAGGATGCCTTGTAATACGAAAATAGCTAAGCATCAAACATAATTTTTTGTTGTCAGATACGACATATAAGCACTTGATTCTTTCTTCAACACAGTTTTTGCCACACATTGAACTGCGTAGCGATCTATCTCATTGTTAATAATTCTACCATCAAAATCTTTTTCAAAACATTTTCATTTTTCAAAACATTGAGGAGTATTACTACTGCTATCGGTTGAAAAATGTAGCCCAGGAATTCCAAGGAATAAATGGTGGTATAACTGGATTTCGCACATCTTCATTCTGTGCACATTATTGTTTAAGTTCCCAGACTTTACTATTGGCTTCAAAATATTCAAAATAAGAAAGACTGATTCTGAAATATCTAAATGATATTCATCTTCATATCCTCAACATCAGATTCATTCAAATAAAAATCATAAACCATGATAATAAATAATCGAATAAAAAATTGCTGTCTACGAATTCTCAAATAAAAATAATAATAAACAAATATATCTTACAGTGAAAAATTGCTATCTACGAATGCTCACAAAGAAATAAAACTAAATAAACAGATCTTACAGTTCTTGCACTTTGTACCGGCAACCAAAAATTCCCATGTCAGTTACTTACTAATAGCTAGAAAAGTCTACAAAAGTCATTGAAAAACATAAAAAAATAATCCATATGAGACCTGTTACACACTGTCCGAACTACATTTGGAATGTGTCAGATCGTATGATTCGCTCATTTAGGAAAAGGCGGTCAAAGGTTAGTTGTTTATTATCACTCTAGCAGTACGAGTAACTTCACAAGCTTCCATAGAGTAGCAGAAGCAATTATTCGTAGTTTCACTTTAAAGCTGAATGTAATCCCCTTTCCTTGAATAAACACCTATTATTATGTTTACCCCCCCCTTTTTTTTTCAGCTTCTACAAGCAGAGAGCGCGTCACTCAATTGATGATCATACATTGATAATATTCCTTAAAAAGTATAGTGAAATTACACGTTTGGTAGGAAAGATGAAAATTTTTGTTAACTGTTACAAAACACACACAAGATGTCTTCAGCCGAAATTTTCTTCCGTCACATGACTTAACGTGTATTTTGTTTTAGTGTGTTTTACATCATCTGCCATAGTATATTTATAATCACATTATATTGTGATAATAATGAAAATGATTTTTTAAAAATATTGAGGAAATCCTTGAAACTGTGTTCATAAAATTCTTGTTACTGGATAATTTTGGACATTTCTTTTTTACGGTGAAGGCATGAACTTTAAGACGATGTAAATATAATTTTCTTCAAATATACGTTTCAGAAATAATGACCAAAGAACATAAAAAAGTACGAAAAAATATCAGTGAAGTCAGCAATGAAGGTTATTTTGGATATTTTAATAAGATTTTTCATTGATAATAGTTAGTGTATAGCATTTTCTCACATATAATCGAGATTTTTTTAAATCACAGTATGCGATAAAATAGAGAGAAAAAATCAATGCTGCGATAAAATCAACAGCAAATCAATGAACACAGGAAACTCTTAATGTAGAGATGTTCTAACTGCAAAAAATTAGCAATCTGAATGCATCATTTAATGCATTTATTTAATTTGCCATGGCAATTGATTTTAACAGTTTTAAAATGTAGTGCACCCAGATGATTGGAACTCAACTGTACGCCACTCCATAAAGCTTAGTTAGGCACCACTAGAACAACAAACGACTCTGCCGTATGGTTTAGCCTATCACCAGAGAAGTGATAAACAGCTTTCAACTATAGTGAACTTCTAACGCATTCCTGTAGTGCATGTATTCCTGTAAAGGAAAAACCACAAAATTATACAAATTCACCAGTAGTCTGAGAAACAATTCTGTATAACACGTTAGATAAATTTTGCATTTTTTTTTTAAAGAAAGGTACATATTTTGCTGTTTATATTTGAATACTGAAAATGAAAGTTTAAACATATTTCGCACATTTCCTAATGAAGGTATTAGCCTCGCATATAAATTAGGCCTATGAACGCCTATTATGCGTATGAGTCTTCAAAGTTTTTGTTTCTGAGAATCTCAAACATGCGCTTTCTGTGCTTTAAAATATAATGCCAAAAAAAAAAAGCAGTATGCATTTTCGAAGTCTGTTTTCTGATTAATAGACAAAATTTGACACAGGACTGCAATTTTAGTTACGAGATCACATGCCAAATTTCATTTATCTAAATCATTGTATTTTTTCAGTTTTTGCGTCTGCATGCATGCAAAAGTACTCCAAGTCAGATGGTCAATCTTCTATCGAATGTGGCTTTAGAAATTAAAGGTCATTTGCGAAGCGTTTACCTGTTTCTTTCGTAGCATTTTTATCTATGCATGAGGTTTTCCGCCTTTTGTAATTCCACATCACTGTCCATCCTTTGAAAAGTGCAAAAGAAGAGTAATGATATATGTATAATTTTCTGATAATCTTAGTTTTACTTTTAAATTAAATTGCTGCATAAAATCGTAACTTTTCTGTTAGTATAAATTTCTATTAGTGTGATAAACGTGAAAAGCACCTTACTTAATTTAATTTCGGACAATGCGGTGAAAGGAATGCCGCAAGTGGATTCGCATGCCAGTTAGATAACATATGAAGCCACGCGGAAGCGACTTGACATAAATTGACTTTTTATTCTTACTTAATACAGAGTCACCGATATTAAAGTGTTACCAAGTAATTTTCGATACCGAATAAATCAAAATGCTACTCGACTGTAATCAAATGATCATTAGTCTGGATAATTAGCTCTCTAGGCGAATAATGGTAAATCTTCATTGATCTGGATGATGCTAATAACGTGGATATTTCTAGCTAGTGTAATAAACGCGAAATGCATCTCAGTAAACTGCGGGATTATTAGAATTTGATCCTAATAATGTGTATTTCTTATTATCTTAGCTTCTCTTGAACAAACTCCGCTAAATTCTTTCCCACATAATAAACTCTAAGGTTTCTTGAAGGCTAGAACTATAAAGTGTAAAGGGAAAATATATAGTATAATTTTCAAATTATAGCAGAGTTATTGAAGTTGATTGCAAGAAATTACAGAATAGACTCAGGATATATTAGTTAACATGCTTCATTACGTTAGTATGATAGTTATGTCAAATAACCGTATAGTTTCAGAAGTTATCAATCATTGAAAAACGAATGAAAAATCGAAGGATAATGTTCTCAAATTGTCTACCATTCCCAGTAATTACATGGCAAACGCGAAATGTTGCTGGCAATATTACATCCTCAAGTCATTCGCCACACTCATATGTTATAATTATATAAGAATTGTAAGATACATCTCAATTTTAGTAATTTTAAAGGAAGAAATTGTGTTGAATAAGATCTGGCGAATGTAATGGCCAGCCCATATATGTAATGGTTTTGTTCAGTTAGTCCAACACAATGTTGCGTAGTCGAAATTTAATATTACATTGTTTATATGGTTACTATTCATAAATTATATAGGGCAGCATGCAGGATGTAAAAATCGTTCAAAACACAACAAGACAGAATGTTGGACTTAAAGTTACCAAATTTAGCATGTAGTTACTTTTTGCTCATTAAGAAAGTGTTTCTTAAAATTAATCAAAGTACTAATATCTTCCACGATATTTTCAAAACATACTAATGCACAAAAGCTATTTTATCGTCTTAAACTGTTTAAAATGAATCAGCTGTTATTCCAATTTCATTTTCGCACGTCTTTTTTTTAAATTTAAATAAATTTATGAATATATTCTTAAACATATTTTATACTAATACATTTTGTTGTTTTAATAATTGCTCTTATATACAAATCCTCTGCGATGATATTGAATGCGTATTTGAAAGAATGATATAACTAAATGATATTACTGATCAGAATGATATTGCCGCATTGAAGAAAGACAGTCGAATCTCCATGGCCGAATGGTCATGGCACTGGGCTCATAATCAAGAGACCTTGAGTTCGAGCTTGCTAGAGACAATGGGATTCATAGTATGTGTAAATATTTAATTACTTGATTTTATATTTTCCTTTATTTCATGTTCCAGAAGATACTGGACATTTCTTTAGTTTACCGGACAAGTGTTCTGGACTTCTCTTACTGTCTCCAGAAGAGTATTCTGGAACTTTCCCTGCTAATATAAAAGCAGAGGATTTATCAGTCACTGTATTCTCAGTTCTGAGTTCAGTTAATAAATTGGTTTAGCTCTAACTCTTGTGTGTGTCATTGAGTTCTATACTATAGTTCTACGTGAAATATTACTGATATGACTCAATTGAAATTTTAATAATAAAGAATCAGCCATAAGATTTAACATATTGCTATATTTCGGACTAAGTTTTGAATCTCCTTTAAATTTATTATTATTTTCTTACACTTGTTTTTCTTTCATTTAAGGAAGGAATGATTAGGGGAACTAAATGAATGCGCCCTCAAAGAAAAATTCAATCATTCTAGATGAAATAAGGCGCGATGTTCGAGAAGACAAAGTTACAATCTAATCCAAGAACATCAAGATTCGAACGCAAGATTTTTTTTGTTCAGAAGGCGAACTCTGCCCATTACAATGTAAATTGCTGTGATTCGTTAAGGTTTTCCATTATCAATCTTTTTTTGGGGAAGGGACAGAGAAAAAATGTTATGTCCAGATTTCGGTGAGAATGTTTTTTGCACGTACTCCAAATTAGAAAATAAACAAGACAACAAAACATTCATTTTATCTTTACTAAAAAATTTTTCAATAAAAAAGAGATATTTGGTATATTTTATTAGGTTTTAATTCTTCAAAATTTTGTGCAGACTTCATAGTCGTAAAAACTCTGAAGCTTACACAAAAGTCATCAAAAACCATGAACACGTCTCTCAGCAACCAAAACTATGAACACACTGCCATAAAACTATGAACACATTGTCTTTTTTAGTATTCTTAAGCAATTAGAAAAATCACGAAGAAAATGGTCTTGCATTTAAAAGTATAAAATAAATTGAATAATTATTCAAAATTAAATTTTCCTTTATTTTTCTTTAGCTTACGTTTAACAATCATTTTTGTTCTTCTTTGTTATTGGATGTTTAGGATGAGCACATTTCATCACAAGAAAATTCTGAGTGGAGAGCCGTCACCTAGATAGCTTCTGAATTATTTTTGGATAATAATATTAAAAAAATTGAAAAAAAAATGTATGGAAAATTTGGGAGACAGGGTATTGTTCTAATGATATTTATGGTTTAAGAAATCTTAATACATAAAATAGTTATGCTGTTGTTAAATTTCGTTTTGTCATGTTTATGTTTTAGTACTGTTTTATGGCTAGCAAACTTTTTAAAAATTTCATGACGTAAAAATTATTCCGAGTGCAACGAGAAGCATAACATATAAGATGCAACATTCTTGTAAACAATCCACTGGATTTGAAATACCAAATTTAGTACGTATTTATTTCTTGGGTAATACTAAGAAAGTAATTAAACTTCAAACTTTCGAATCATTTATTAAAAAATTGTTGGAACTTAAAAACTTTTCATCAATAATATTGAAACACACGATTGCATATAAAGCATGTGATTGATTCATTTCCTGCTACTTTAACATTAAAAAAAATAGTTTTTCAGTAGCATCCATTTCATTTCCGTACAACTTTTTTTTTTTTACCTTTTTTATGCATTTTTCCAAACAAACTGTAAAAACAATTTATAAAAGTGCTTTTTATTGTTGTATGGAATTTCAATTTTACGTTATTGTTTCATCCAATCTTACATTCACTTGCCTTTATGAATTCTAACATTATGATAAAAAATTGTTTTCCTTAGATATTAATTTCAAGGCAGATTTTTTACTTTCCTCTCGTTGGCTTGACAATATTTTAAAACCAATATCCTTTTCATAAATTCTCTGTAGTGAAAAGCGTTATGTACAAAATCCGAAAGATAATGTAATGAAACCCTATTTAGAGTTATACATTTATAATAATTTTACATATTTATATTTTAATATTATTCTAATATATTATATATTTTTAACATTTTAATATTATTCTAATATATTATATATTTTTAACATTTTAATATTATTCTAATATATTATATATTTTTAACATTTTAATATTATTCTAATATATTACATATTTTTAACATTTTAATATTATTCTTTTTATAATATTATTTTAATGTTATAAAATAACATTGCTAAAATGTGTCTTAATATGGAAGCACAATTTTTCATTAATAAAAATTAACTGCTTTAATCAGTTATCACAATCTTCTCCAAACCTATACACTTAATAATAAAACCTGGAGAAAGTTTATAGAGTGATTTAGATTTCTATACCATACAAGTTAAGAGTATTTATAAAATTCTTTTTTTTTATTTATATAGATATGCAGATGTCCAATTAAGTAATTGCTGCTTGCTATGCTTTTTTAAATACTCAAGGTAAGAGTTTCAGGTACATTCGTTTTGATCATTAAAGATATTCTTTGCAACATTTCTTTATCGATTTCAATCCACCTTCAAATTATTAGTTTATAATTGACTTTTATCTCCGATATGTCAGTATGACTGGTAAATATACTATTCTTTTATTGGTATTTCTTCCCTTTCAGATATGACCTTCTAGCATTTGTGTTCGATCTGTAAAATTCTTTGTATGCTTGTTTCTTTGGTACTTCAAAATAAAATCTATAAAAAATTCATTTGCAGTCCATTGATTTCAAAGTTAAAATATTTATCTTGAACCTGATCGGAACCATGGAAATTTTGACAACACGTGTTATTTCTGCTTGTTTTCGATATTACAGGTGAAAAATAATTATAGAAATAATCTCATCATATATCATTAAAATGTATCAAAACGCTACCTTAATTGATTTTTTGTTAAGCATTAATTAATGCTTCATTTCGAATATTCACTTTTACTATATAAATATATTGGCCGTAATATTTGCACTCTCTCAGCGTTTTGATGTAAAGTATAAGCGAAAAAAAAAAAAAAAAAGAGAAGAAAACGTAAATAACTTTTTTCCTCATAATATTGAACTCCTTAAGAGAATCTAGAGCCCTAAACTTCTATCAGTTTCTAATTAATAAATATTCTAAAATATATATATATTACCCTGTTAGAGGACAACCCCTTTAGAAGCACGTGGAAATACACGTGCACACATAGGAGCACGTTCTTAATAGTTCAGTCCATCTTTCCAGATGCTAAAAAAACATGTGAGTCAAATTTCGTTCGAATACGTCAATGGGTGTGTATGAGGTTCGAACGAACATTCGATTTTTTTTTTTCTTTCTTTCAGCGTTAGAAGTAACGGGTCCATTACTAAAAATATTCTGAAGAAACCTGATAGTCATGAAAAAATCTCGTCATTGCCAACAAAGATGTTATTTAAAAAAATCAATCAAGCAAGTGAGCAGTTGCTGATCCGATGGCAGTATCATGTGCCTTCTAAATGTGAACAGCTGAAATTGCAGCTAAAAATAAGATTTCATAGGACATTTAAAAGAAAAAAAAATATTAATTTAATGAAATTTAGTAGTAGTCCTTTTGAAAGTCTTCAAACGATACCTTAAAGAGAAATAACCTGTAATTTAATGAAAAAGTCTCTTAGTTAAACGGAAAATATTTTTTTCTAGAATCTAAATATCGTTCTTTTTTTAATGTCATTGCGTTCAGTAAATATTTTTTAAACGCAAAGGCAACTGCATATTTTTTATGATAACTAAACCTTTTAAATATTTCCTTAAATAGCAGTTTCTTATTACTTAAAAATAAAGTCATTAATAAACCCTGAAAAATATATATTTAAGATATATATAGTAAAATTTATTTTAATTAAAAATGCTGCTTAGTAAATCTAAATTTGTTTAAAAAAATTGCTATAGATTTATCTAAATTGCTTTCAAAATTGTCATTAATTTTGTCACTGAATATTTTATAATTGTGATAAATATTTCATTAATAAAATATTAATAAAATATTAAAATATAATTCCATTAATAAAATATTTGAACCATAATTTTAGTAATAGAAAAAAATGACATTCTGATTATTTTAAAATGATGATATTTAAAAGATACTATCCGTAAATTTTAAATTGCATGATATAGCATGCATAGTGCAAAAATCATTCAAAACCCTCTGTAGAACAGACCGTTGGACTCGGATCTACAAAGTTTATTCTTTCTTGAACTGTAAGTGATCACTAAAAAGGCATTTTACAAAATTTTAATTGGATTTTTAATTAAAAAGGAATCCGAATTTTAATATTTCCCTAATATGATATCATACAACTATTTTTATATACATCTTCATACTACTGAAAAATTAAAATAAAAAAAACTTTTTAAATATATCAATTTTATCTCTAATTGATTTTATATATATCTCTAATTGATTTCTAATATATTTCTTTAATTTTAATAAATTGATGATTTTTATGTACATTTTATATTTTTCATTCTTTTATTTAGGGATTCATATTCAGGCGGTTTGTGATCATATTAGATATTTTTATATTATCACCGATATGTAAACAAGAACAGATTTTAAAAATAAGTCGAAGAATCACGTATCAAGTCTAAACATCGTAGCAGCATATCATATTAAGATGAAGGTCAGAAGTTTGGATCTTTTTTATTTTGAGTGTTATACACGAGCTATTTATTTTGCACATTTTCTCTATTAATGAAAAATATCTTATTTTCTTCATGTTGTATTCTTATCTAATGAATCATTCTGTCATCTTGGTAACTTCAGTTCGAACCTTTAAGGTATGTCCTGGAATGCTGCTCTAAGGTCCGAGTGAAGGTTTTTATTTCTGAAAACCTTTGTTTATAGATGTTGTTCAGCACAAAATATTCCAATTCTTTCATTTCCCATGTTTTAATTATATTTATATTCAATGAGACTCAACATTTCATGGTTTTCATAAATAATCCTCTACTGTAAATATCATCTATTGTTTGCATTCTGCAATGGATCTGAATTAGACTTTCAATCAAATTAAATTAAAACGATACCTACGTTTTGGTAGTCCTATAATTGCAAACACATGAAAAAGATTTTATTTATAGTGTTTTTAAATATGTCTCACTTCAGTTACATTGATTTGATTAAAAATGTATGTCGTTTTGACCTTACAATAGCAGTTCTTAATTTCCTACCATTTCCATTTCGGATGAAAAATGCCCCAATTTTGTTATCATTCTAAAATGAAAAATAAACAAGAAGCAGAAGCATCAAGTAATAATAAATGATCAGAAATTCAATAACAAAATTTAAAAAAAGGTACCTAATATTTGCATTCTACAATGGATCTGAATGGGCCTTTCAAGCAAATTAAATGAAAAAGATCTACATTTTAGACATCCAATATTTGCAAGAGAAAGAGGAAGATATTATAATCGTTAAATATGCACCTTACTTCAATTATACTGACTTAATTAAAAATTTGTCTTTTTGACCTTACAATAGCAGTTCTTCCATTTCAGATAAAAAATGCTCCAATTTTGTTATCATTCCAAAAGGAAAAATAAATAAGAAACAGATGCATCAAGTAACGATAGCTGATCAGAAATTCAGTAACACAGATTCCAGAAAGGACTGCATTTCAAAATTTATATTGATGATTTAAATTTGTAGCGTTATTATTTGTAGCAAAATTTGCAGCGTTTTTCAATAGTGAGGAATCGGAAAAATAAAAGCTGCTGCAACTGTAATCCATTTCGATGCGATTTACTTAACGTCTTTGTTTTGTTAATTTTTTCTTACCTATTTCTGATCTACAGCAGTTACCTCACATTTGATATAAATGTTAATTCTAATCATTGCAATCAGACAATTTTGAAAACGAGTGCTTTTAAACTACCTGTTTTTCTGCTGTTTTCAGACAATAGGCAGTCCCGGCTTTGTCCATCTTTTCAAGCGCTCCGGGGAGACCAAAAATTCTCTTTCTGCCGCCCGCGGAACTGCAGATATTCCGGTGAACCCCGTGCCCCTGCTGGAGGTTGGACCTTATTATAGAGTGGAGAGCACGGGGGACGACGCATCGAGCGGTGACCGCCATGGCTCCCCTAGTCCCGGAGATTACGTCATTCGCGCTTCCCTGACACAGAGCGTCGATCGCGATCGACCCGTTCACACAACCACTGAGGATTCCGAAGGCCCGGCGTCTTGCTCTACATTCAAGATCAACATTTTCCTGTAGTAGTGGGCATGTAAGTCATGTTTTTTTGTCTCGTCATTTTAAAGACTTCTATTTGAATAAGGTGGAGGCCTCGAATTGACTACAAGAGGGTTCAATATGGCCTCGGCTAGGCTTAGTGGGTGACTATGGAACTACGCGCTTCATCGAAGACGAAGGGGAAAGGGGGAGATGGGGCTACTTCTTTGTGCTGTTCGGGAAAACGATTTTTTTTCAATCGCGCGAAAATATCGTTTTCAAAATTAGCGGGCATTCTTCTTGGAGTAAATGAATCGATACAAGAGGAATGGAGTCACGAATTGTTGATCCTATAGCGTTGTATTTCAGAATTAGAGGTTTGATTTAAGAGATAAAAAGTTTATTTTTATTTTATTATTAAAGATAATTTAAAAGTAAACTTTGTTATTTTTTTAATCATTTTTGAATTGTGAAGATTTTAATTGAAATAAAAATTTACTTGGCATAAAAATATTTGACTTTAATACTTTTTAACAAGAATTTATCAAAAATAAACCTCAGTAATATTCGGTGTAAATTATATATGAATAATACAAAGATTACTTTTAATTATTTGAAGATTAATTGATACAAAGATTACTTTCTTATTATGTACTTTTTATATTTCTTATCATATATTTCTTATTTATATTTGAAAATTTTACTTCAACAGCGAGCTAAATTACCTGCATTTATTTGATTTTTAATACAAGTATTTGATCATTTATCAAAAATAAACCCCAAGGAAATACTCAAAGTGTTATCATAAGTAATTGATACACAAATTTAATTTCTATAATTATGGAAGGCATATTTTAAAAATACGTTCGAAATGTATAATGTTCAACTTAATTAGTTCTTTTATATAATTATAAATAAGTAACTCGATTTTTTTAATAAAAACTTTGGCCAATATTTTTTTATATGTAAATTGGTTACCTGTTCTTAATCATTGTTTTTATTATGTTAAATGCTTTTCTACTGAAGCGAAAAGCAATTTTTTATTAATTTAGTGATACAAAAATAACATGACAAATTGTATGGAAAATTGAAACATGATTTCTACATTTTTTTGACAAAAGGCAGTTATTCACAATAAGATTATCTGTAATTCTGAAATACTAAAAGTAGTTGTATTATTGTAAAAAAAAATCAGATATTTAAATTAAGATTTTGGAATTCGAATTTTGCACAAGAAAAAAAAATGTGATGATTCTCTTGTAACATTCACATAAACTTCATTTCAAGTGAAATTTTGAAATCTTTTTTGAATAATCTCATTTATATCGATGTTATAAGAGGAATATATAATTCATAAGATATTATTAGTTGAATAAATAATTGGAAACGTATAATAATAAAATGAATTCCATCATAACCTTTTTTTATAAATCTCTAAAAAGATGTTTTAAAATTACTAACTATTTTTATTTTAATTGATAAGTTTAAAATTTAAAAGTACTTTGACTTCGAAATTTTTGATTTTTATTCCTAGATTGATTGATTTATTTATAACTCCCTTGCACGTTGATTGGATAATATTTATAGATTAGCGTATTATTTGTAATTTGAAACATCATGTGATGCAACATATATGATCAAGAAAGTCAAAATGCTTTACAGGGCAGATTATTGGACCTTGAACTACAAATTTGGCACTTAGGTACTTCTTGGGTAATAAGTACTCACTAAAAAAAGATTTCTTCAAAAATTTTATTAGTTTTTTTTATTTAAAAAAATATCGAAATATTAACATTTTTCTTCAATAATCTATAAGCATATAATTGCATGAAATAATTGCATTGCTTTTCTATCACCTTAAAATTCAAAACATTAGCTTTTTATTGGTATAAATTTTATTTGTTTACAATGCTTTCCCATAATTTTGATATATTTTATTATCTTTTTAAGTTTTATTTTTAAAAATTATTTTTGAATACATTTTACAGCAATATTTTTCATTGCTTTAATTACTGTTATTTACTCGAGTTACTATTGCTTTAAATATATTTTTTTTATAAGTATGCTACGGTTTCTATATAATTTGAATTAAATTTTAAAAATAAATTAGAGAGATGAATCAATCTGAAAATATTATCATCTACAATATTTCGTACCTAAAGTTTGAATCTTTTTATCATTTATGTATACATATGGAAGTTTCTCTCTACCAAATGGATATTTCCTAGGCAGGAAACGAAAAAAAGATCGAAAGAATATTATTTTTATAATTTTTATGACCAATTAATACATGACAACTTTCAATTTCAAGATCACCGCTCAATCTTAGATTTTTAAAATTATTTTATTTTTTTACTGCTTGATATATTGTTAACATTTCTGATGATCGTCGGAAAGCCTTTTTCTTTACATCAAACAATTGAATCACAAATTTTTTCTTCTGTCGATTCAATCTCTGGTCTCAGGAAACATAGAAAACAAGTCTCAATTATTCCGCACGATATGCAAAGATACCGTTCCTAATATAAAATTTCCATTCGTTGACAAAAATTTGAATTTGCTCGCAAACATTGCTTATAAATAGAAATTAAATAAACCACAATGAGATGTAAGAAAGGTTAAAGAAAGATCCTCTGCTGCTAAAAAGTAAATGGAGATTATTAGTTGATAGTCGAACACCTGTTTTAGGTCTCTTTGTTATATGTTTTAACCTCACTTGAAATGAAATTTTGAAAAAGTAATTATAATAATTAAAATAATCCAACATGCTTGCACTGTAAATATAGTGAACAGTAAGTAATTTTTCTACTTTGAGGAGATTTAGCTTAGAGTTTTTACGATTGCGTAAACTAAATTTTAGAATGATATTTCAAGGTAGAAAATAAATATATTTCCGTAACAATAAGTCTATGTAAAATTAGAGAAATTATTTGAATAACTTTATTTTATTTTTCGAAATATATTTAAATACATCATAATTTTAGCTTTAAAAGTTTCATGAAATATTATAAATTATTTTATAGCTCTCTCTGAAAGCTCTAATAATATAATTCAATTTTTAAAATCACGGGTTCATTTTATTAAGAAAACATATACCATCGTCTTAATTAATATATATTTACTAAAAACATCAAAAATCTAAATATTAATATAAACGGCTCAGCTGTAATGTAGTAACTCATTATTTCATTAATTTTATTACATTGAATGTACCTCGAATGTAAACAACTTGAGATATCTGTAAAAATGTGAAAATTATTTTTTCTTCTAATTTTTGAATAATAATTCTGTGTATAAATTCTATAAAAAAATATATAGAATTCCATCTGTGAATTTGTGACGTACTATTGTTGTGACAGTAATGTACGCAAACTATATGTATGATGTTACAAGAGATATCCTTTATGCCTTTCTTATCTAGGCGACATCATACGAAAATCTCTTACTGTCACTATTCGTACAGTTCGTTCCTTTTATTGACCCTAAACCGTTTAATTATAAATGAAAAAAAGTGCATTTATTTTTTTGGAATAGAAATAATAATTATCGAATTTTATTCTCAAATGATAAAGTGTTAAAAATATTATAATTTAATGGTACAATTTTAATGGTAATTTTAAACGGTACAATTTTCGGCTGAAATTCAAAGGAAAAACGAGAAGTTATGAATGCGATGATTTTTTTTATCGGCAGTGGATCCAATTCAGGTTCATGTATTTATGCATCGAGTGCAAGGCATAGCAATCAGAGGAAAAGTGGAGGGGAGGGAGGGGGACAAATGCTTAAGGTATCTAAAGCTCATCTAATAAAGATGAGCTTTTAGCTTTATAGAGATACAAAGCTGCTGCAATTATGTTCCTTTTTTCATTCTCTATACTTCAGATATGAAATATAAAGAAAGTATTTTTACCATCCAAAAAATTCGAATTCGAGATTTTGATGAATCTCTATATTTTAAATTTCAATGAATTCGAAAAAAAAAAAAAAAATCCCTTTTTAGAAAATGTCTGTCTTTGACAAAAAAGTCAAACTTTACGCTGGACAAACGAAATTTAGTCTAAATGTGTAGATTTTTATCAAATTTTGACGAAAATTCGTTCTGAGGAAGTCTGTCGGTCCTTTTACAGTTGTAGTTCTGTATCAAATCTTGGTTTCAATGGGGCAAAACAGGGAAATATATAAACCACAAATTCGATTTTCGGATGCTGTTAACCTCATGACAGGGATTAATCGCCAAAAAATCTCGCCAAGGATCACACGATGGATTTAGTAAAATCGCTACACTCGCGCTAAAAGTTAAAATTTTTTAATTATTGTACGCCAATACCATGTAATTCATGCTCTGCTTTGCCCTAAGTGGCTCAATTTTTTGAATGCGGGTACGGGGGGGGGGTAACTCCTTTATTAGACAATAGACGAGAAAGTTTTGAGGAGACCATTCCTGCTGGTTAGTCAATACGATGAGAGGGCTAAAAAGCAATACCATGATACGGGCAACATTAATTTTTGTAAAATCACGAGGATTGAAAGAAAAATAATCATTAATAATAACTTTGTTTCCTTTCTTATTTCAGATATTCTTGTTTGTTTTTCCCCTTCATTTATGCGGTACAGTTTAAATGTTCCTTGCATTCAAAATTTGAATTTTTTTTTTTTTTTTTTTTTTTTTTTTTTTTTACAATTTTTTATTTTTTACAATTTTACTATTTGATATTTTGAATATTTTATTTGAGGACAAGTAAAAAAAAAAAAATGAAAATACTGAACTGAGTGGCATTTCGAGTAGACCTCTATTTAATACATTTTGTGAATATCTAATATACTCTCGTTGTTTTGTTGAACTACCCTCGTATTCAAAGCCTTATTTTCCTGTGTTGCTGAGGCTATTGATTAAATAAATTCCCCTTTCTATTTCCAGGGATCTCAGCGAGAGGGGCCTCCCTCCTTCGAAATACAGCAGATTAAGTCCAGATAAAAGCGATAATCGATCGTCTCGAAGTAAGTCACCTCATCTTACCAGTCAACACAGAATGTTATTTTTATATAAGAAACTAGCTAGTACCCAGCGCATTTCTGCTGCAAAAGAAATCATTCTGGCAATATCGTCTGAGATTGGAAATAGCTGTCTCATTCAATGAGAAATGATAGAGAGAATGATATTTTTTTTCTTGTGGAAAATGAATACATTCAGTGAAAGTGGATGACATATAAAGAAGGAGCATAAATAATATTTATTCTTTTATTTTTTTACTTTACTATTCAGGTATACTTTAGGGTAGACAACATTTTTTTGTTTTTCCGTTTTCAACAGAAACAAATGAATGTCTAGGCTGTCCGACTCATGAGCATCCAACATACGACTGGCCATGTGAAAAACATGGATTTTCTAGGTTCAAAGCAATAAGTTGGCAAAGTTTTATCGCCATCGGAATGGCACGGCAGGGCATAAAATAAGAACAAACAAGAATTCATTTTTATGTGTTATATATTATTTATGATGTAAGTTTGTAATACACGTCCTCAAGGGAAGATCCTGCCTTCTGCCACTTTTCTTCAGTTTTAAAATGCTTAATATAAAAAGAAGTATATTTTTGACTTCGTCTGAAATTCTTTTTACATAACCTTTTATTTCACACAAAGAAAAAAAAAGGATAGTTCATTGAAAGTGGATTTCAAAATTTCTTACCTAAAGTGAAAAAAAAAAAGTAATAAAGAAACAAAGTAACTATATTCAAGCTGAATAACATTGTTATTCTCTCGTTAACTCTCTGTTTCCCTTTGCGTCATTAAACACTGATCACAGTGATATATAGAGTTATATTATCTTCGAATGCATTCAATTAGATTAATTTATTTTATTCTTTTAAAGAGATTATTATGCTGCAACCGCGTCGACAAAACTTAAAACATTCCATGTCTTTTCATGTTTCATAAATTCCGAAACCATATCTGTTTTAACGCACTGCACTGTATGTCTATAATATAAACCAGAAAATACACGCGCCTATTTGCTTGCCACAAAGACTACTCCTTGACAAACATTATCGACATGACATTTGCATATGGCGTTCTGGGCCTATTTTTAGATCAACTGTACCATTTTCAATTTTAAAATTTATTATTGCATAATGTATTTAATTAAATAACAAAATGTGAGGTTTTTGCACAGTTATTTGCCGATAATATCTGAAATGATCAGGACATTAAAGGGATTTAGTTCCATTTTCAAGAACAAACTGTTTTCGTTTTATTTGTATTAGTTTTATTGCCATGCAATTTCTCCTTTAATTTAAAAAAAATTAAAATTTAGTTTAAGCGCAATTTCTAAAACTTATTTCTCGTAGTTAAATTTAAATCAATTTCAGCCGAATTTTTCACTCACGTGTTTTTGTCAATGTGACGATAAAAATATTTCATTGTTCTGACTTTGACTCCAAACCAGAATTCATATTTCAACCTTTTATTTAGTGAATTTTTAATATACGCTCATAATAATCCAATGATATTAGTGTAATGACTATTAGATATATCGTTTAATATACGTACATTTTTATAGAATCATGTAAGACCAATTAAAGTTATGGCTTTCTTTCTTCGGAAAAAGAAGAGAAAAGGTAGAAAAAGATGAAATACTGTGCCGTACTTTTTCTGTAAAGAACAAAAACACCTAGCGAGATGAAAGTACTTCAGATATGATACTGGCAGACAAGTTTCATGACATGAAGAAACTTCTAGACTCAGACCAATGATTCAAAGTATGGAGACAAAAAGAAATAACGGATAAGCTGCTGGTCAAGAGAGGTCAGGGAACACGAAAGAGGGAGAATAAAATCAATGAAAGATGCTGCAGAGAAAAACTTTATATTAAACTATATGACAAATTCTTATAAATGATAATATTATTATTCCCGGTAATGCTGGATTAGGGTTTGACGGTTTTTCAAACCCAGTTTTAAAAAACCGGTTTTTTAAAGTAAATTTGTCACATTTGAAAACCGGTTTAAAGAATTCATATTCTTATGTAAAAATTAATTGTAAACTTATTTGATTTGTTTAATTAATTAATTTCTGTAAATGAACTAAATGATTAATGTTAATGAACTAAATGACTAATAACTAATGATTAATTTCTGCTAAATGAACTAAAAAATTTAAACACTGAAACAAGTTTAAACTTATTATATGCTTTAGAGGAACGAATTCAAGAAAGTAGACAAGTAGAATTAGCAACTCTTTTCCTGTATTTTCAAAACCCACAAAACATTTCTCGTTCAGCGAAGAAATCTAGTGTACTTTCTTTAGCTTCAAAAACCGAAATTATTAAGTTTTCTGGAAATATATTGTCTAGAATATTTTCAATTTCTTATGTGGAAAACAATTCTGATGAAGAGCAAATCGAAGAAACTACTCATCAGAGAAATGCCTTTTAAAAAAGAAGCCATAGAAAAATCAATTCATAAGTTTCTTGAAGACCTCGAAGAAAAACTTTAAAAAATCCAAATACACTGAAAGCTGAATTTTCATTATTTGAGGCAACGAATAAAAGAATAAAATATTTGTTATGTCATGCCATGAAAACTAAGAAACCAAGCTCAGTAACTAGAGAACGAGTATTTTCAATTTCAGACAATATTGTGTTCAAAATAACAAGACTTTAGTTTTTTAAAATTCTATTTTCTCAGGAGAAATTAAAATTAGTAAAAATAATATAAATATGATTTGAAATTTTTGTTTGAGTTTTAGTTATTTTGTGTAATATGTGTATGTAATTCTTAATTTGTTTTTTTATATTTTGATTTTATTTCTTGTTATTTTATATAAATTAAATTAAATATTTTTCCTTGTTCTTTTTTTTTTTTTTTTTTTTGATAAAAATTTGAAAACGGGCTAAAACTGGATTTTTGGAAATATTGAATTTGAAAACCGGTTTTTCAAAAAGACGGTTTTTGTATAAACCCTATGCTGGATGTATCATCTGGTGTAATATAAAACGGCGTACAAGTTTTTTGCTTCACCATTCTTTCATCCTTGTGCGAGTTGAATGTGGATTCATTTGTTCTCTACTACCAACGTTAAGTCAAAAAAGAATTGCCATCTGATACGTTGAAGGAAATGTTAGACCAAATCAATGTTTTTATGTTCAAGGAATACACTCAGATGAAAGTTGATATAGCGAAAATGTAATTTTCGCTTACAAGTTTTTTTTTATATATATACTGAATTCTCTGCTTATGAAACTAATGAGTTCTTAACATACTGTCGCCGTTTGTTTTTCGAGCATTTTAAGTTCATACAGTGAACATCGATTCATTTTTTGCAACGATAAAATTAATACATGAGCAATGAAAAGGCTGCGAAGCAAAAATTCTTTAAATCACTGCTTATGAATATGTTTGTCTTCAAATGCTTCGAGAAAATGAAAAACAGAATAGCAATTAGAATTACCGAAATGAAATGTGATGCAGAAAGTTCAACTCATACTCAGTAATACGTTTTATTTAATTGTATTTAATACTGGATACAAGCGGCTTATTTAATATATTTATGGTTAAAATATATTCGATAATTTCTTAGCTTTGATGATATAAAATTATAGAATGTGGCTAATTTCATGAGACAGCTCTGTCCAACCTCAGTGACAATGTTCTGAAACATTTATTGATTTTTAACGTAATAACGTTAATGCATTATTTATTTTATGCACGGTAAAAAAAAGTCTTTTTAAATACAGTACAGGAGAAACCATTGAACCTAGAGCTATCAAATTAACAAATAGTTACTTCTTGTGCTTTATATGCTAGGTTCTCAGTAAGAAAGGGCACTTATCAGCATTTTAATTACAGCTTCAATTAAACGAATTTCGAAGATTTCCTTCAATAAGTGTGCAGCGTGTTATTGCATAAAAAACATTTTATGTCACTTTAAAATAAAATTTAAAAAACGAGCTTTTGAGTGATACTAATTTTACTTCTATAAATTTTTCCCCTTAAATTTAAGATATTCTTAAAAATATTTTCAAATATCCTTTTCAGTAATCTTTATCAGTATTTTTATAATTGTGATTATAACAAAAGTATAGAAACAACGTTAATTTTTGTGCTCTGATTTCATTCTGAAAAAAATTTACATTAATCACCATTTAATTGAATAGTCACTTCATAATATAAAATGTTAGGCAAAAAATACCGATTTTTTAAAAAAGAATTATTTAATATTGAAAAAATTTTATGCATGTTTTAACATACCACTCACTTTTTTTAAATACAAGACGAGTGTAGTTAGTCGCTGTGCAGTTGGTCATTAAAAGCTCATGACGAGTCTACTTTATCATTGTTGTGGAAGAGGTTAAATAATTTTTTTGTATGCACGTTAGAACTGTTATATAATTAAGAGTAGATATTAAAAATAAAATAAGGACAGACGAAGCAAACTCGAAACCTTATTATGATTCATTGTTTCGAACTGTATGCTGGAAGGATCCCCTTTGAATTCTTTTTCCCAATCGAAATGAAAACCATTAGTTATAATTGTATCTTTCAGTGCTCATGAACTTCGTGGAAGAAGTGAAACGCAAGAAGCCCAAGAACTATCGTTTCCACTATGAGTGGGAGAGCGAATTCCTCTTCACCATGTCCAACGGCAAATGCACCTGCCTCATCTGCCACGCGACGGTGGCCATCAGCAAGAAGAGCAACCTCAGGAGGCACTTCACCACCATGCACAAGCAGTTCAACTCCCAATACCCGGAGAACTCGTCTGCCAGAGCCATGAAGGTGGTGGAACTTAAATCAGCCTTCCCTACGTCAAGCCTCATGGACGACTGCGTCACAATGGGGCTGTCACCCACCAAGCCACCAAGTCCAGCTGCCACCACCAAGTACTTCGATTTCTTCCCGTCGCCAGAGGTGAGACTTTCTCCATTACATCGCAAAGTTTCCCTTCTATTATAAAATGTCAGAACGAAATAACCTTAGGAGATAGTAATTTAGCATTTTTACTTTCTCGCTCATGAAACAATGCAGAGAACTAGGCGATGCACTCTCCCCAGAACTTTCTCACGTCTCTCTAATAAAGGCAAATGTATGATTTAGACGAGTTTTTCCCAGCCAATTGAAACCAAAATCTGACACAGAACTACAATTGCAGTCACAAAATCATATACCAAATTTCATATATCGTCATTGGATTTTTTGAGCTTTTGCGTATTCATGCTTCTGAAAGTACAAACCTACAGATTTTCAACTACTTGTTGGATTTGGCTCAAAATTTGATAAGTGTCTACAATATAGATGTCAGATCTGTGTGCCGAATTTTATCCATCTAGCTTTTTGCTTTTGCAGTTATCCTGTTAATTTATATTCGAACAGACAGACTTCTCAAAGATTTTGCTCAAAGTTTCATGGAACTCTACAAATATTGTGTAAAGATCATATATCAAATTTCATTGCCTGGGTCAAATCGTTTTTGAATTATATTAGTTTGAGGCAGGCAGACACTTAACTAAAAATTATATTTTCTAACACAGTGAAGTCTAAAACATAAAGATTCGTCAAAGACTCTAGCTCTCATTTTTTGACGATTGCAGAACTTTCCCTATACTTCGTATACGAGAAAGTAAAAAACTTTAATAATTAAAATATTTAATCTTGAGATTTTGTAGAATCTCCTTTTTTCCATACATTCTTGAATGCGAAAAAAAACTATCTTTTTTAATGATATTTATCTATCGTTTGTGAATCCGGTAACTCAAACATGTGTTGAATTAAATGAATGAAATTTGGTCTTTGCAGTAACGTTTTAGATTGCTTTTATGTTTTGGACGAAATCCATAACTGTTTGGTAGGTTTGAAATCATAAACTCGTTTGGCTACACGCAAATGCGTTGCCTGTTTATTCTTCTGTATATTCATATTGTAATATCCTGATCTAGACTGATCAAATAACGAAGCAGAATTTCCAGACAATTCTTTATTTTACAGCCCTATATATACAAAGAACAACTTGTTCTAATCTTGGTTAAATAAATAGATATTTACACCTGTAGTAGGAGATACAACAGTCAAATTCGAAGGTTTTTCTTGGAACTCAGTTCTCCATCTGTCAACACGACAACTCCAGGGGTAGTTTCTCAGACTCCGAACTTGTGGGCGTAGTCCAACCGTCCTCTCCAATTCGTTTCTTCTCTCGTCTCTAAAAAAAAATCTCCACTCTTTATTTCGGCGACAATCTCCACCTCTTTATTTACATTGGTCATTTGAGCTCTCCTTCGGCCAATCAGAGTTCAGCCATATGCTCTCTCAGCGGCGCCAGTGGGTCGTGGAAAGGTCCTTTCACAAAGAGAAACATATAGTATCCAGATGTTTGGACATCCTTTCTCTTTGAAGGTACTATCAATACCTCTGGGATGAGGAATTCCATATGTGGTCTTCCATTGTAGTCGCTAATGAATAGATTAGAGACCACCCAGGTGAAAAGATCCACCATCTGGCTATCTCGAGGAGTTTAGTAATTAACAGCGACGACACAACGAATCAGTATAACACAATGTCTTATCACCACTGGGAAACGGGGAATGTTACAATATGCATGTTGAGGTGATAACTCAAAACAGCAAAGTTGATTTGGTGAGGGTTTTTTTTTTGTTTGTTATTATTTATTTATTGAGTGCTTTTAGTAAATTGTGAGTGGAGTGATCAAGTTTTTGTTTCAATCGATCGAAAATAAGATATCTTAATGACATGTTTCTTTATTATACTAAGAACAAAACGCGCCAGGATAGGTGAATGATGTGAAGAGGGAGAACACTCTCGTTTATGCTACCAGATTTCAACTTGGTCCGGTCTCCCAGTCTAGAGTCTTGAGTATTCGTAGCCTCCCAACATTACTGAAGACACGATACCTCGATTAAGTTGATCTAGGGTTGTTTTTAAAAAATTATCGAATATAGGGTGGAATCTGATAAACGGAAGTAGTAAATGCAATGGCGGGCTAAGACATTTTGATAGTGCATACATTACGAGGTGCCTTTTTTATTACACTTATCTATTTAATTTCGAATTTCAATAAATTTTTAAACCATATTATTTATATTAATATTAATTACTTTTAAACCATATATTTATTTTATATTAATTACTTTGTGCAATGAAAATGTATACTTTTTAGTTATTTTATTGATTTATTTAAAATGACATGCATGACATCCATTTTTATATTCATTTATATTTAAACAGATGTTTTGGTCTTTATAACTGCTATAAAAACTACAAGGAACATAATGAAACAGATAGGAACCTGCCTAATTATATCTAATAAAGTGTTGATTTTATTCTAATATGTTTAAGAGCATCACATTTGAATGTTTTATAAAATTATTTGGCTACTAGTATTTTAGCGTTTTTAATTGAGTCTGCCTGGCCCTCTTCTCAAAAGCACATCATTTATTAGATCTTTAGTTGCAAAATATATATGGCATGTATTGTACTATTCGTTTTTAGTTATGTCATCCTTATTTTTATATGTTATTAATTAATAGCAATATTTTTATATAGAAACAATATTTCAGTACTTTTCCGTTTGTTTGGTATTTTGTTAGAAACTGTTGCCGCTTACTACATAGAAATAGCATGAAATTCTTAATTCCACACGTTCACTAATAAATTTGTATTTTGGTTTAACCTTTTCGACTTACTTCAACCTTTATGAATTTGTAATCTCGCTTCCCAGTGCAGTGACTCTCCTGGTAAGGAAAACTGTTTTACAGGTAGTTCTTACGGATGTCGGATCAATAACTCCGGCCTCTTCGACAGACTTGGCGACCATTTGGCAGACGAATTTGAATTTCTAGAATCTACAAGAATCTTGGCTTGGATGCTAGTTATAGTGGTTTCTCTAGAATCTTCTTTGTCCTGACATGAAAATTATAAAATTTCAGACATACAACTGCAGTTCAGTCGTGTAATCAGTATTGAGTTAGTAGTTGCTCTCAGTTCAAACGGTTGAGCGTAGCAGATGTTCGAAAGTTGTGAATAGTCGTGTAAATTCTCTCTCCTACGGAGTTCTCTCTAAGCTAGTGTAAATTCTCTCTCTTGGTATCTGTGTGCTTGTGATTTCATGCAAATTAAAGCATCTTTATTTATATTGAGCCTGTTGGTATATTTCACCCTACACTCACTGTGCCGCCTCTTGAATTTTGGATTTTAAATTTTTCCTAACAATATAGTTTAATGATTAGTTACCAATTACTCTGAATATCTTTCCTTTATATATTCCCTTTCTTTTTATACATTATTAGTTAACAGCAGTCTTTGTATGGGAGCAATATTCCAATATCTTTCCATCTGTTTGTAATATGTTATTGCTCTCTTCATAGAAATGTCATAAAATTCCTAATTCCATACTCGTAAAGAATTGGACTCTTGGTTAATTTTTTCGAGTTGCTGTCATCCCTTTCGAATCAAATCTTTGAAACGTACATTTCTAAAGAGAGATTTAAACAAAACCAAGCAACGCAAAATTATTCTTTATAAAATTATTTACGCATTTATGGTAAAGTTTAAGAATATATATAAAAAAAAACATTTACCTTTCCTGAAGATGAAAATTCAGTACATCAAATAATTTGTCAATTTCGAACACAACATCGATGGCTGATGAATGTTTTTTTTTTTGACCTAAATAATTTTTTGTTTCCGCTTGTTCAGGCGTTTATTGTCACTTCATTAGCATTTACAACTATAATTAAAACATATTTAAAATATTAAATTGTATTACGACTAATTTCAAGTTTTTTGTGTGGTTTAAAACTGTCTCACCCTGCATGAAATTTGGAACGCTCTTTATACACTTAAACATAAAGAGTGAAGAGTAAAAAAAAAACTGAATTTAACTTCAAATTTTACCGCCTACATGAAATAATTTATTGAAACATATATTTTAAGATTATTTCCTGTTGAAATATTTAATTTTGAATTATTTCTGAGTAATATTAGTGAAATTTCTAATTCTGAAGGCAATTTAAAATATATGATATAAAAAGTAGCAGTCAAAACATTCAGTATAAAATTTTAAAGATCTTTTAATAGACTAAAGGTCTGGAAATTTGCTCACAATAAATTTTGAAAGACAATAATTGTTTCAAAAGTTAACAATTTCCTACAACGTATCACAATCATTTATGTATATCACTCTATTATACAGTGTATAAACAGATCCATTAAAAGTGTATTTGCATGTCCTATTTTGTCTGTTGCACGATTATGAGTGCCGCTACGCCCTTTTATCTAAGCCATTTTATGTGTTATTTTCATCGAAGGAGTGTTTTATGGTTTTAATCGCAAAATGTTACAAATAGTTTTTAATATCAGGTTGTTCAACTTCGTTCTAGATCTGTTCCATAACTGATATCAGTTTTAAAAAAAAAATCTTTTGAAAATATCAATTTGGTATGTAGACACATAAAAAAAATATCTCTCTAGTTTTCTTTTGAAATTTCGAGAATAATTTATTTCAAGTTGTTTTTGCATTCAATTTTCCTTTTTTGTATTCAGGGTATCAGTTCGTATTTTCCATAGAATTTCGATGGAAATACTTCTCTATTTCATGACCTTCCAATTCTGCAGGTTGTCACCAAGCCATCAAAACCATCACATCTCTACATTAAAATCTAATTTCAAGAGTTAGCTTAAATCATTTTAAAGTTCTTAAAGCTTAAATAATTTTAACATTATTCCCTTTTAAGTAATTATATTTCGTACATTTGCACCAAGCAGTATTAATTTTGATTTAGATCTTTAAGAAACTTTGAAAAAACCCCCAAGCTTATATAAATGTTGTAAGTTTCTAGATAAGTATATTTTCTTTCTTACAGTTTTATTTCCTCGGATATGTTTCTAAAATTAAAAACGTTATAAATTACATTAATAAAATGAAATATAAAATTATGAATTTCGTCATTGTTTAATCTTTAACCTTTCTTTTATTAATTTACTTTTCACAATTTTATTTGTATTGTAGCTCAAAATCCACTAATTGTCAGAAATTCGATTTTCTCCATTGATTCTGGTTCTAGATTATTCGGGATGATTTAGCTCGGCTATCATTTTAGAGGCGTATGAAAATAACATTAAATATCTAAAAATTAACCAAAATATACTAAATTAATACAATTACAAATGTAATACAGTATACTCCCGATTATCCTCGGGCGGGTTATCCGCGCCTGCCGCACTAAGTTTTTTTTTTTTTTTTTGCTTCCAAGCAAAAAGAAAATGCTTCCAAAGCAAGAAGCAAACACAAATGACTGATTTCTTCAAAAAGGTGTAGTTTTACAGTTATGCTTTTGTAATTACATTATAATACATTATAGTATTAAAACAGTACATATGTATTCATTTTTCTGTGTATCCTTGACGCCTCTCGTAAGTACAAAGCACTTTTCTGTTTTCATTAACAAAATGCATTTTAGGTGAGTTTTGAGTGATGTACTAAAATATTAAGCGTTAGTTAAGCATTTCCTGCTGTTTATTTTACGTTTTATTGTAGATAAAACGATTTTTCAAAGTTGGAATGACTGTTTTCTCTTTTGCTATACCCGTGTTTAGCTTTTTTCGGATTATCCGCGATTTTTGTTATCCGCGGCGGCCGCGCCACCCAATTCCGCGGATAATCGGGAGTGTACTGTAACTGTAATTAAGGACTACATACAACTCTCCTGAAAAAAAAAAAAGGTAAATTAGAAATATCGTTTCTATGGCGTCAATAGATGCGACATCATAATCAATAATAACAGTTATTGCTTGCTTTAACTTGTAATTTCCTATAATATGCGCAATTGCCTAACATGTCTTCTATCGAACATATCATGCTGATATGATCCAAAAGAAAGAAATGATAATATAACAATATTCAAGTACCATATACAAAAATTCTAAGTTGTTAAAAACATGAACATTAAAAATTCGAAAAGAAGCCTTTAAGCACTCATCGTATTATGTTATTTTATACAAGCCGATTTTTCTATCACACTTTCAGGAATATCACTATTTTATAGGAAAAAAAGCAAAAATAAATAATTTAAGTAAAGGTAATAGATTATAAATTCAAAAAATACAATTTAGATTATAATTACATTATAGTGGAAATAAATTAATTTGAAACCGAGAGGACCATAATGAACATTCATGTTACTTAAATATTAAAATTTTAGAAAAACTTGATATAGATAAATATACAGAAGATAAAATTAAAATTTAGATTTTGTTTTATGTTTAAAGATTTTAATAAATAAAATATAAGAAATGAATACAATTTTGATAAGCAATGTAATAGCAACTGTAATTTGAAAATGCGTCTATGATTTTAAACGTCGCACTTTCCTTAAATAGGTTAGTAATTTTTATCAATAAACAGTCTACAGTATTTGGATGACTGTAAAGGAAAACTTTAAAATAATAAGTACAACTAAGACTCAATATGTTTTGAATTTAAAAGGGAAAAAATGAAAAATTGCACATACTGAAAAACAAAGCTCTCGTGTGAATCATGGGTGTTAAAAAATCATTTTTTCATTTACGATCTTTCAGTACATCAAGTAGGATTATTTATATAACGTAAACGCTTAAAAGTATTTGTTTCCATTTTAAAGCCTCTGTCACTTCGAATTATTTATAATAAAGTTGAATTACAGATTATTTTTCTATAGTCACTTGATCTCCAGTCTTTTGAATTACGATTAGTAATTTAAAAGGTCAGAAGAGGAAAATTCGAATTGTAAAGAACTTAAAATTGAACCACTCAAATGAATCAAATTCTATTGTACTCTAACAATGCTAAAATTAGCTATACGTAATAGATATTAATGTAAGGAAAAAACATATTGCATTTTATTATTAAAAGATATAGTGGACGACTATATTAGAAAACTAATATATTAATTTATATTAAGGAACATTTTATATTAGGTAATATTAAAGAATTAAAAAAAATTATATTGTTGAAATTAGAATCATATTACGAAGAAAAAGACTTAATAAGGGAAAAAAACCTGTTTAGTCATAATTTCTTTCGGCAAAAATATTTTGAGCAACTACGTACTTTTTGACATCATTCACAGAAATTGTTAATACAAATCCTTGTTTTTATCACTGCCGCTGCACTTCTATGGAATTTGAAAATCGTTACCCTTTAAATCCCTCCATTCCAAGGGAGGGAGAAAAATCGATATCGAGGAAATAACGCGGTTGTGGAAGATCGGAACCGGAATTTGAATCAGAAATTTTGAAGACTTTTGAAGGGACCTACGAGTCAGCGCATTATCTTGGAAAATAACTCATGATTTTCAATCAGCTGGCTGCCAACGTCCCACCGACTCATGCAGACGTATAGGAATGGTCTATTTTTTTTAACAACTCTATGAAAATGCTTAAGAAATTATGTGTGTAGAATTACCCTGCAGTCGAAGAAACTGCTCACGACGCCTTCTCTTAAAAGCGGTCAACTTTAAACGTTTTGGCCATGTTGATTGCTAAATTATCCATGTTTTGACCTCTAGTTCAACTATTCTTTCACCTTATAGCGATTTAACCACTTGTAAAAATCTAGTTAAAATATTTTCCTTGACTGACAAAAATTTGACAGAAAAATACTGTTCAACATCTGAAATCTTTTTCCCAGTGGCGGGAAATTTTGAAGGTTTATAATGTCAATGCAATGCATGTATTTAAGTTAGATGAAACTGATTCTAATACGTCGGTTACAAGAAACTCTTCACATAGACATCTGTAAATGGCGTAATTTATTTACATTTTGAAATTACTTTAAGATTTTTTTTAACATAATGTTGTTCTTAATGGATCACATCAGCGAATACAAGATTTCCAATCGATTCTGGCTTTGAAATGCCGAAGGCACCTTAAATGGCAACATGACAGCGAATTTATTCCATTAAAAATACATTTTCTTTTTTTAAAGCTTTTTCTAATGCTTTTCACTTTTCTCTTTTGTAATAATGCGCCTCGTATTGATTTTCCGATTTTCTATTCAGTCCTATTTTATTCTTTACAAACTTCAGATAAGATGAGAACGATTCTAACTTGCACCTATTCTTTCCATATTATGCAACTTTGCCAGTATTCAACTTTGTTTAAAAAATAAATACATCCTTTTCATACATAAACCACATTCGGATGAAATGTACCGAACGATAAGCAGCAGCTGCCAACCCACATTTCATTATGTTCGTGTATATTGCATTGTAGAAAAAGTTTCAACAGAAGTCTAGCAGTTGTTATTAAATCTTGTTAATTTTTTCGAAAAGCCGCTGTCTTATTTCTTTACAAAACGGAGCTTTCCAGAAGTGTGATTTATTTGTCTATAAAATACAACAAGGCAAGTATTATTACGGTCGTTCGTTCTTTATTCAAAGCATTCTTGACAAGTTTTATTAAATGCAGAATTCTTGAGCTTGGAATTAAAACCATCTGGATTTTTCGTTCTTGTTTGTTAGTGGATCTCCTTCATTTTTTTCTGAGGAGAATTCTTAATATAAGAATATTGATATGCCAGACGTAATAAAAAGCCACGATGATTTGAAAATTAAACTTTTTCCATATAAAATATGGATTCGGTAAAAGAAATTTGAAATGGGCAAATTCTAGTTCAGGAATGAATAAATAAATAAAATGTGAATGGCGAGGAAAAAATTATTTATAAAACGGTATGAAAAATATGCTAAATATTTTTCTTTTATTATTGCCTACTGAAAAAACAATGAAAATCACTTGAATTAAATGATCCCACATTCCTGATATTATTCAGAGTATGATGATAAATAGAATTCACTAATAAGTATTTTGGGTTGAGAATTTTAGCACATGCGCAGTTTGAGCGATTGTCTTTTCTGTGGTCGGACTATTTATACTGTTTCTTTCGCGAATTGAAGTTCAAAAGATGGAAGATAATGTAAGTATTTTCCTAAGTTTCGAATAACTTCTTAATTTTTCTTTCACTCTAGGTTATTTACATACCATCCTTCATATGTATATTCTGAACATTATCACAATAAGATCAAAATGTATGCTCATCAGCCTTAATTTTTTTTAAATTTGAAAATTGATTTGAAAAATAATTATTTAGTGTATTTAAGATGCGTTAAACAGATGCTGCTTCCATTTTTTGGTATTTTCTTGTTTGCAAAATAAACAAAGAGATAAAATATTCTAACGATAATCTCCATATTTCAGACGTCCTTTAATTGGAATATATTAACTTTTTATTGTCTGTGCAACGAAAAAGAAAAGCACCACAAAGCGTTTCTTCTTCCTTTATTTTTGTAAGAACAGGAATCTGTAATCTTTAGGATTATTAAAAAAAATTTTTTTAATGAAACTAAATATTTCATAGTAATTGGAATTTAATGTCAGTGGCAAAATAATTGCTTGAGATGTATCAATCATTTTCGTGTGCTAATTGTTTCACTGGTTATAGATGAAACACAGTTAAAGAAAGCCGAATGTTTTCTTAATTTTAGTTATTTAATTAAATATTTTAAGAAATGATTAATTTTGAAAGTTGAAAAAAGAATGGTTAACCTAGAAATGAACCCCAGAAGTTCTTGTTCAGACAAACGAACAGAGACACATGTATATTTTTTATTTTATATATAGGATAGATAATTTTTGAAAAGTCAGCAAGACGTATCATTGTAGTAGGCTTAGCATGTTGGAATAAGACTGCATGAAACCAAGATGTTCGAGTAAAAATTTGTGCATTTTCTAAATACCTTAAGAATACTTTACTGTGATAGGAATTGCGTAATTATTGTGTTCTAATTTACTGTGTATTATTATATGTGCTACGCACTTTTATATTGTTTTGTAATAATATATGTTAATACTTGTTAGCAATTTTGAAAATCAAAATTTCTCTGTCTTTATTGATCTCTTATCTTTTGATCGGCATGAGTTATAAATAATATATTTTACAAATGCATTTACAAAACCTTACAAATGCATTGCAATACAATGCTCATTACAATAAGTTTAGATAAAAGGTTTAAAAATTAAGTAATAGGTTTAGGTAATAAATTTATAAACTTAGATAATAGGTTAGATTAAAAAAGGCAAGATAATACTGGATGATTAGAAAGCCCAGACAGCTTGGCTCATTGCAGAAAGATTGTGCTATTTTCAATAAATTTAATTTTTCATTGAGTTTACAAATCTACTTTTTGAAAAATCCTCTTTAAGCTGTAATTTGAGTCATATTAATTTCATACATTAACGCTTTCTACTTTATGAAGCTTTGAAGCGCAACTTTAATTTGCAACAATTAGTCGCTGTTATCATTAATATTTATTTAGAAAATTATAGATATTTCCATCATTTTTTAATTTATTCTTGATGACTATTTTCAATAAACTTTTGATAACAAAATATTTATTATTAGTGTAAACTAAGAGTTAAAACGAGAGTTTTATGATTATAAATAATTTTTGTATCAATTAACTAATTTTGTTACCTTTATAAAATTTAATATAGTATATAATTTTGTAGAAACTATGAAATTTTTTATTATTTTTCATAAATTTAATTTAAAATCATACTGTCAAAAACTTTAAATTCCTATTACACATTCACAAAATAAACATCAAATTTGTTTTTTAAAGTTGACTCATAGTTTCAATGAGTTCTTTTTATTGTTTTTAAATAATTTTTTGTCAGTGTTACGACTGAATATATTTTATGTAAATAGTATTTGAAAATATTACCTATGTTTTTAAAAAAATCTTCTTTTCCCAATGCAGTGTTTTGAATTTCCTTATTATATATTGATGTATCATTTATTATCTACAATGATCTAAGGTAAAAGTGTCTTCTTTCATTCAAGAAAATAAATGAAAAGTCCCGTTGAAGTAAAACAGCAGCAAAATCATTAAATATGATCATTTATTGAACAACTCTCTTTCAAAATATAAAATGAATATTTAATTCGTCAATCGAATGAAATAATTATTTATAATAAGGAGGTTCTATAATAGAGTGGTGGGATGCTGTACCTTGTAATATACTATGCAGTGATGCCTTTCGGTACAACTTAATTTTTTTCTTTTTTGATTAATTTTGAATAATAGTAATATTAGGCAATAAAAGAATAATAAGTAGATTTTTTGACTTCATATAAATAAAATTAACCAATAAACTTGAATAATCAATTAGTAATTTTGAATTAATTTTATTTAAAACATAAACATTTTAAATAAATGCTTTTTGTTAATTTTCTTGCTTTTTTTTAACTCTAATTTATGAAATCTTATTCAATTGAAATTATGCTGTAAAAATCATGAAATATTTTATTAAAATAAATGCATATCCGGGAAGCTATTTTCGTATTAAATTACGGAAACAAACTTGAAAATTTTTGAAAAAGTTTTTGAAAAGAACATTTTTTTTTGTGAACAAAAGATATGAAAATAATTCTTTTAAAAAAATGGAGTTAAATGTAAAAACTAATTTAAAATAAGTTTTTTCTGTTAAATTTGAATGAATTTTCATTTATAATACAAATTATTATTCTTTATTTTTAAACTCAAATTTTAAAATATCTAAAAGAAAGTGCTTTCCAAGTTCGTATGACCTCATTATGCCATACAGTATATTAGATACAGTATACAGTATACAGTATTCATACTCCGCTTGTCACTCACGAATAAAGCACGTGTAACTTAATAAAAAAAAAGGCTTGTTAAAGAATACAAATAAGTGTATTCTCATTTAAATATATCACACCGCACCTATTGGTAAATAAATTAGCATATTTTTTTCCATCCTGGCGATTTTTTTTTAAAACATCAGAGTCCGAACTCTGATTTTCTAAATCAGAATTATGGTACATCGTTTGCTTTTTAATAATGATGTTGAAAGAACAAAAATGTATTCTTGGGTTATGAGAAAATCAGAAAAGGTTACACGCAACTGCAATGATAACGACAGATGAATCTGGTTCAAACATTCTGTACTGTTCAGGGAGATTACAAATTATTGCCCATCCACGATTACTTTTCGCAAACTGCCACTGTTTATGAGATAAAAAAAATGTGTAAATAACTGATTTTCTTAAAATCTATTGAAAAAAGAATTGAACGAATGAATTTCTTTTTCGGAAATCCATTTAATCTTGTTGAATAAGAAAGTTTATTTCCGAAAGTCTATTTAATCAAACTGAATAAGAGAGTTTCTTTTTCGAAAGTCTATTTAATCAAGTTGAAATTTGTTTTCCAAAAATCTATTTAATCAAGTTGAAATTTGTTTTCCGAAATCTTTTTAATCAAACTGAGTAAATGTGTTTATTTCTCAATAAAGTCCGAATTCATCGTTAGGTTTCGCTTATTATTTCTTCCTTCTTTTGGTTCAATGTTATCCAACATAAACGACATTGCATTATTAAAATAGTCATCGGATAGATTACTTAATTACCAAAATCATCAATTCTAAAAGAATAAGGTAATGTGTTCTAGTAATGTTAATATAATAATTTAAAGCATTTTTGCATGAATATATATATATCAGTGAATTTATAATTAAAAAATCTTAATTTACTTTTGTTTTATATTTGTAATCTTTTTTTTCCTTGTATTAAATTAGAATTTTAATTGGATCGCAAAACAACTCTGTCATTATCATGAATCTGACAAAAAGAAGCTGAAAAACACATACATTTTTCCCATCATATATAACATATTGCATTATTAACTTGTAATATATTTTACAATGATAAGGATAACAGCATTCTTATGTTAATGATAAATAATTATTGATATTTTAATTATATATCCGTTTCTGAACTGCATAAATATGTTACTTTTTTTTCTTCTTTATAACTTTCATCCTTTAATATCCATTAAAATTAGTTTAGATATTACTGAATCACTTGATTGCTCGAAATGTCTGTTATAGTCCAAGTTTTAAAGATTTTGAATTCAAATTAAAGACAATTCATTGTTAGAGCAACCTCTATGAAAAATGGTTAGAAAAAAATACAAATAGACTCAAACCAAGTGATGTCGTAGGCACATGACAAAAGTAAATAAGCATGTCACCTTAATATTAACTGTGCATTATCTTAAACCATGTCTCAAGTCTCTCCCCCCACCTCCCCATTTTCTTCTGGCAAGATGCCCAGAGGAAACAGTGCGCGCATTCAACGTGTATCACGTGAGCACGCATCGATTTCATTGATTGTAGAAATAAGAACTCGTTCTTTCGCGAATTCGGATCCATTTTGACAATAACCAATACAGTTCTCATTAATTAATGCAAATGAAATTTCTAATCCAAACTAAATGTTGAAAATGAGCTATATTACAATATTTAATGCTTCTCGGTCTTTTTTTTTTTTCCCAGTTGCGAAAGACAATATGAGTTAGATAGTTTTGTTGCGTGACAATTTATCAATGCCATGAATGTTTAGCGGTGTTCATTTTACTTCTAAAGTATTTTTGTTTTCCTTTGAAGTAAAAGTTTTTCATACAAGATATATGCTATTTCACGTCTCATTATATACATTTCTTTTTATTTTAAACAGCTGTCCATTTGCGAAAGGCATATAAACTCCAAACAATAGATTTCTCGATGAATTGTCGCTTTATAAAAAAATTCAAATCAAAACTCTTGGTCGACAAGTCTCAAATAACATTGAAGGTCGAATTGCATAATTACAGTAGGACAATCTTTTTATAAGTATGTATATTGCGAGATGGTCGTTTTTTTTTTTTTTTAACGTATGTTCTTTGGGTACAATTTCTGTGAGAATGCAGTTTAATTAAAATATCATCAATATTATAAAAAAAAATTGTAGGCGAATTTCTGGCAACACCTAATACGATTTTAATATATCGTTTGGCTTTTTTTTTTTCGTTTAATCAACGCATTAATAAATTCTAGATGAGAGGTTCTGTTCTCTTTTACCAATTGAATTGGTTCTTACCCTGTGATTGAAGATCGTTGCTAAGAAACAAGAAATCAGTATTTGTGATAAAAAATATGATAGCATTCCAACAGTTTTTTTTTTATGTAAGAAAAAAAATCCAAGCTTATTTGAAAAGAATTACTAACTACTGGGAAGCATCTAATATATGTTACTAATATTTTTATTCGGAAAGAACATTTGGCAACTCTAAGAAGTCATTAAGAATCATAGTTGAATAAGGGAAATATAAATCAATCTAGAAGAAAAAAAAAATTTCTTCAATTCAAAATTTGCGATTTTTTTTCAATTTTGTTCCTTATCTCGTAACAATTATAATTCAAATTTCTTCTATCTCTACTAAAGATAAAATTGAGCTAATCTATAAGACAAACCATTTGACCTAGAATTGCCTAATTTGGCACATATATACTATAAATGGCAGAAATATACATTTCAGAGAGTTTTTATTTTCTTTTGAAATTTTTAGAAGAATTTCATTTTATTTGAAATTAACCTAAATATTTCCATTTTAGCGCGATAGCTTATGAAAATATTATAGCACAAAAATGAATTTTTACAACTATTTTAAGTATATATATACAACAGTATTTTTCCTTATTGTAATGAAATTCCCATCGTTTTCATAATTGCAAATATTTCACTCTAGATTTTTCTTTCATTTTTGTTGTTGTCTTATGGATTTTTTCCATGTTTCTCTTTAAAATACGTATTTACTAAAATTTTTGAAAATCTGTAACATGTATAGTATAAATTAACATCAGAAGTAAACTATGTTGAAATTTTTTTTCAGAGAATAATCAATTGTTTTTGGTCTTGTTTTTTCTACGTAATATAAGATGCATAATGACATATTATCGATTTTTAAAATTGAAGATTGCTTTATTATTAAATTACTCTGAATTTCTTGAATCCGAGAATTAATTATTAAACAATTTGTAATAAATTACGTAAATTATAAAACTTATTTTGTAATACATTCCAAATTTCAATGCTGAGCGATTCTATTTTCTGTGTTTATATTTTTAATAAGTTCCTTTAGCTGCAAAAAAAGGTTATTGGATTTATTAAAGTTTCATCTCTTCCGTTTCAAATTAAAATTAAATTTTTAGTTTAAATGACAAAAAAGGCAAATGCATAACATAATGAACAGTAAATAATGATGTAATGCTTCTAAAGTAGTCCCAAATTATATACCTATCAAAATTTCAGTTCAAAATAAATTGCTAAGGAATCGTTAAGACCAAACTGAATTGAATTTAAATATTTAAGCTACTATTAATTCCGGTAAACCGACCGATCGCTAAAGGTGGCTGGTCCTAAAAATAAAAGAAAATTTGACATGAAATGGATGTTTGAAATTTTTCTAATTGAATTTAGTCCCAAAGGGGGTAGAGGAATCATCATTTGCGAGCAGAAAAACAAGAAAAATTAATACTGTATAAAACACAATATAATTAATTCGTGTTTTAAGAGGAATAAAAAAATGTTTTCCGAACAATGGTGCAATTTTCTATGCTTGTAATTTTATTTCTTTCATAATAAGTGGCATCCAAAAAATGTTTTAATTTTGTTCTTTTGCTTAGTGAGTGAAAAATCTCATTAAAAAAACATGTTAAGAGATTAATATAATGCGTTTAATTTGAGTAGCGTCTTCCATCCATGTTTAATACTGCGAAACTGTTATTTTGAACTCATTTTCAATCATGGGTGTTTGACAAGGCTGCAACAATGAATTTAGAAGGAAAAAATTTAAGATACATAGCATATGAAACTTGTAAGATGATTTGTATAGAGAGTTGAAAATCTAAATATTTTAATACCATAATTACTTCCTACTTGTCGCTTTTTGCTACTATTGTGCTTTACTTTAATTAATTCTCTAATGCATAATTTGATATTCATGATTCAAGGAAATATTTTTAAGCTTCAAATTCTAAGAGACATTAAATCCACTTTATTTTAATAACTGTGTGGCTGTTTTATTTCTTATGCACGTGAACTTTCCAGATCGCACCGAATCCCTTTAAGATCATAGTACCATTAAAAATTCAAGTGTTTGAGCGATCTTTCAAATTGCACGTGGCCTTTTTTTTTTTTTTTTTTTTTTTTCTTTTTTTTGACAATGTACTTTTACTTTCTGGTTCCTAATGTAAATCGGCAGATAATGAACAGAATCTTTCTTCCTTGGCTTTTAATAATGGATGAAAATCACTTCATTAGATATTTGATGATATAAAGAAAAAGATTCGAATTTCATTACAAAAACGAGATGTTTTGCTGCATACTAATCAAAAGATAATAATTTTAGAAAATTCAAAAAAAATGCATGATACCTAAATGAACATCAATAAAAAAAATTTTTTTATTTTAAAATGCTGCAAAAATCGATTTTATGCAATAATATTTTCGGAAATTAAAAAAAAACAACCCCAAAATCTCGCTATATTTGTAATTAATTAAAAAGGTAATTGACATTTAAAAATATATTCTAAGAAGCACATTCCAGTCCTTCAAAATATATTTCTGCTAAATTTGACATTCTAGGCCAAATGATCCATCCTGCAGAGCGCTGACGCGTACATTCTTTATTACCGGTAGAAAAATGATTACTTCATTTTTTTTTTTCTTTTTTCGTTATCTGTGCATGTCGAAGCAATTCTAGTTTGAAAATAATGCTTATTTCTATCGCTTCATCTTAAATATATTCATAAATGTTTCGATTTCAAAAATAATTATCTGGAAACCATTATGTAGAAAATCGTTGTTAATGAAAGAATGGTATAAAATTTCTTATACTACAGTGAAATATTGTTATCTAATACTATGAATAATTATTATCATGAAGATAGAATGCTAATGGGGAATAAAATGTTAATAAACTGAAATTTCAAACAAGAAATAGGAATTATATTACATTAATACAATTTCAAAATAAAGCGTGAGAAAACTTTTCTATGCTGTCTTGGCTTTAGGTACGTGAATTTGTACTAATTTTTAAACTGCATTTTACAGCATTACTTCCCAATTGATAAGAGGATACTATGACCAAAGTTCAGTTTTAGTTGCCTTACTCCAAACTACGGAATCTTTCATTTTTGACAACCTATTCTGAAAACGAGAAATTAAATAAATTCTGTTTACGAAATAAAATAATATATAAATATGATAGTAATTTTTCTGTTGAAAAGTTTCTGAAACGTTTTACTTGTTAATTAATAAATTTATTTATTATTATTATACGTATAATTCCAATAAACTTGATTGATTTATTATATCTTATTGTCCTAGTTCCTTCTAAATACAAAAAAAAAAAAAAAAAAAAAAAAAAAAAAACAGTACATGCCAATATATACTAATAAAGAATTCAAAATGGATGAAATATCGTGCATTATTCTTTGGAAACAGTAATGTTTTATTACAGATTATGCTCGTCGAAAGTATTATCTAAAGTAATTCAATCCATTTTTTATTACAATGATTTGGTTCGAAAACCAATTGTAAGAATTATTTCAAAAATATTATTCATTCCTAAAATTCAACGTTTTAAATTTCTTGTTTCCATGTTTCGCATTGAGGAAAGCAAATCTGATCTTTCTCACATTTTCCACATTGAAAAAAATCTTTATACCTTGATTGAAGTCATCTAATAATTAATAATAAAGCTATTCTGAATATTAATTTAGTGATTACTAAAATCTATATTTAAAAAAAGGAAATTAACATTGAATCTATGATACAATTTTTTTTTTTATTCAGCTTGTGTCAAGAGTCTGAAATGGCTGAAACGGGTTGTTTTATTAATTCGTCATGCGAATAAACAATAACGAATTTCTTCAAAAAATTACTTTTCATTGGCACTCAGTTTTAAATCTGTAACGAATAAGAAAATATTCCATTGCCCATTATAGACAGTTACAGTTATGAAGCTGAAGTTACATAAAATAATAGTAACCAAAGAACATATACAAATAACACTTTTCAATTAAACTTACAATTTTTTTTCAAGCTTTTAATATATGATAATGAAGTGTCAAGGAATTTCCATTCATTGATAGATTCCTCTGTAGAAAAAAAACGAATAATAAGATGAGCAGAATGACTTCTGTCCATATTAAAAGATATATTTTAAGGTATTGTGATTCATGAAGAATAATATAATCGAAGGTGACTATAGAATATTAAACAAATTCATTTTTCACGTAAAAATCTATTCATATTATCTACAAGTTTTTGTTTTGAAAATTTATAATTTTTTTAGATTAACATTTCACTTTAAAGCTAGTATCAATAATTACAAATATGTATTTTCTATTTAAAAACAATTTCTATAAAAATATTGCTTTGAAAATCTGTGATATATTAGATGAATGGTTCATTTGATCTCAGTGGAGTTGTATCTAGAGCCAATTCAACCATGGTCAGATAGACCGAATGGCATCTGGATCGATGCTTCTTTGCCCAAGTTTTCATATCGAATCAATAAGAACGGTATTCAATATTTTATAGATTTTGAATCAATAAGCCACGTTCATACAACTAATTTGTAATTGAATGAGAATAACAATTGAATATATCCCATTTAAGAAGTTGGAATTTTGTCTAAGAGCCACAGCGATGGGTACTATCCCGAAAAATACAAACATATAACTTTATGGCATTTGTAATTAAAATATGATCGATTATAAGAATTAAATTAAAACTGACTCTGAATAATTTTGAATATTCCCGAAGAAAATTATAATATGGATATTTTAAAAATAACTAATCAACATTTTTATTAATATTCCAAATTTCACTTTTTTTTCGTTTTGACTTTTTACCAATTCATAGATATTTAGTTAGAAAAACGAATCGTTCTATATAAATATTTAAATATATAGACTTCATGCAATAAAAATTTATTTGAAAGGACTCAACTATAATTCAGAGATTGGAAACAGAACATTTCAATTGAAAAAAAAATAAAAATAGGCAAGATTCTTAAAAAAAATGATGCATCTAATAATCCGGTAACTGAATTTTAAACCGATCTCAACTAAATCACATTAAAAGTAGCAGAATTTAGAAAATGTCTCTTTATATTCATTTAAAAAAAAAAGCATTTTATATATTTATATTACAGTAGCAACAATTCGAAAGGCGCGCAAACACACTCATTCTGCATCCGATTATACTACAGAATATTCATAAAGACGATCTTTTCCGAAAGAAATCTCTTGCTGCAGGCAGAAAATCGAAGAGGAAGAGCAACAGGGATCTAGGTAGAGACAGCGGAATCACGCGCCTGCCTCCAGCTTCAACGAATGACGGCTCTCCGATCACGTGATCGAGCGCCACCTTTTCTTAAAAAGAGCCGCACATCTCCTGGCTGTCACCCGCAGTCTAACATTCTCATCTGGTCAGTGCACGACTAATCTATGAGTAAAGGGGCTCTCACCTGTATTATTATTTCTTCTACTTTGTTTAAAGATAGGCCGCCTTCCCCATTCATTTATAAACCACCTCTGGATTTAGGAATCAGGTAAGAATTGCTCCTATTATCAAACTATTTCTTAACAAATGTTCTTAAACTTATTTCGAATAAAAAATAAATGAGATAATAAAAAAAGCTTAGAATTTTTCATTTAAATTATTTTACTGATGTTTATTACTTTATCATTTTTTCTTTGTATTTGTCTAAATATATAATATGCGATTGCAAACGATATTAATTTTTTTTAAATGGAAGAATATAAATATTTTGATTGGAAAATAAACTGCATGGCTATTGCTTACGGAATAGAAATTTTTTTTTCTTCTTCTTTTTTCGTTATTAAACAAAAGCCGCCAAGTAGGAAATTCTTTTCACCTTTAATTTTAGTTTCAGGAACTAAAAGAAAAAATTACTAAATGTTATCACAAATTTTATAAATAATACTTTGAAACGAAGTTTTTGGCATTTATTTGATTAAAATTATTGGAACTTTATTTTATTTTTCTGAATTTATGAGTGCCTCAAGTAAAGAAAGAAAAAAATTCATATGAACATTGAAATGTCTGAATGCAAATTTTAAAATAACTCTAATGAAACCTTCCAGAACAATACGAAGTTTGAGCTGCCACTAAAAATCTTACTTTTTGATGTATGAAATTACTTAGTATGCGAAAGTATGTTTACGATCTGATTGTGCATACATAATATTATTAATAATTAATTATCTTGAAATAATGGCGAATTTCAATATTTAAAACGAATTTGGAAATGATAAATTCTTAATGAAGTTCGGACATGCGTATTTCCAATTGCGTAACTGCAGAACTACGGTCGGTTGAAGAGTTACGGTCGAATAAAGTTTCGGGACTGCTGTGAATGATCTCTTTTTCTTTTCATCATCGCTTTTTCAGTTTTTCATCAGTAAATTCAAATTGATTAAAATTGTGATAAATAAAAATATTTTCAAGTCGTTCTTACGTCGTAAATATCTAATTATTTTTAAGTAAATGGGAACTAAGAAATTAGATTAAATAATTTTCTAACATTTTAAATAAATTGTTCTTTTAAAAATTAATAATGTTAAATAACATTTAAATAATTATATTCTGCTTTTTCCGAGAAAATTATTTCAAATCAAACCGTCCCTTTCCTAAAAAAAGTAAAGTCAGCCTTGAAATATTCAAATATTTTTACATAATCAGCAAATAAATTTCAACGCCATTTATTGTGGAATAATTCATTCACTGCAAAATTTGCAAATGTCGAATTAATATGAAATGAAAAGGAATATTTGATAGAGTAAATTATAATCTTATCAGCATTTAACTTTTAAAGAATTAAATTTATTGCTGCAAAATCTTTAAATAATGTTACTGTCATTGATTTTACGATCAATATCATTATTATTTTTTCAATGATGTTTCACTGGATTTAAATAAATGAAACTTTTTGATGAAACTGTCCGTGAAATCAGCTATCCTTAAATTGTATTCAAAAGTTCCAATTTCGAGCATTGGCATTCATGATCTACCCATCTCCTTTACTTAGTTATTTGCATATTTTGAATGCAATTCTCCCTATATTATTGCATATATTTAATGAATTAAGATTTAAAAATAGCGTTAAAAATAGATTTAACGCTATGAGAATCATAGCGTTAAATCTATTTTTTTAAAAATTGTGAGAAGTTTCGAAATGTCATTAAAATTAATATTAACTCTGAATTTCCCCGAAAAACTTCATTATAAGTTTTTATTGATAAGCTTTTATATGGTAATAATCAATCTTCAACAAATATCACCTTTTAAATTCTTTTTTTTTTTAATTTCTATGAATTTACCTGTTTTTATTAAAAGTCTAAGTATTCTTCATATTTGATGTTCACTATTTGGGTTCTCGTTTTCACAGAACAAAATTTTTTTTAAACAAATTAATTATTTTGATGTATAGGAAATTCTGAATTTCTTAGCATAAATTGATTCCACAAAATATTTTGCTTACTTGTTCATGGAAACTCAATTTTTCATGACCTTGAAGATTATGAGAGGCAAATTAATGCCAAATATCTGTCGGCTTTGTTTTAAATTTATAGCCCAACCATTTCGCTGACGTCATTAGAAAACAATAGGTATATCTTGTGCCACGGTTATGATGTAGGGAAAAAAAATATACGGGAAAAATGCAATATATTTCTGAAGAACTGGGAGAAAAGCTTTCTCTGGAGAAGATGGAGAAATGTCTTTGGAAACCGGCTTGATCCTGTTATCTGTCGCTCTCTACGCATGCGCAAGATCTTGGAGGGTTTTTCTTTCTCTTGGGAGTCACTTTCCGTCGCTTTTGAGATTTTTAAACGCATTTATCATAATTATTTTTACATTTTTGCATAGGGTAAAAGAGAAACAAATGAACAAGGAGGATGAAAGTAAAATAACAATGATTTCCAATACTATTTGAAAATGAATTGAAACCCTTCATTACTTTATATAAATAATAAATATTTACAGCTATAAATTATTAAACATGAAAATTTCAAAAGATAACGCATTTATAATCATTAAGTTCGCTTCAAAACTCATTACAAACAGAGAAAAAAATAAATAAATCTACTACTTTAATTATTATTATTGAGGCAATAAAATACTTTTTAAAATTTTTTAAAGACAAAATAGTGTTAAATTTGGTTTCATAGTTTTAAAAGCAAATTTTATAAAATATAAACCGAAACAAAATTATTCTTGAATAGTATTTAATCTTTAAGAACAGGATTAATTATTGATAAACTATTTGTATTTACTTTTGTTACCATTCTTTCAAACACAACAACTGTTTTTGACGAGAAAGGTTTATTAAATCTTATTAAATCGCATGATTCATTCAAATCTGATAAACATTTCAGCGTGGTTTCCTGTTTCGAGCACAAAATCGGTAATCATGCGTTCGATGGGAAACGGTACTTTATGAGTCAACTACTCTTTCAATTCCTATGTACAATGAATGAATGCATCCTGTTTACCTACTTTTGTGAAGAAATATTTTTTAAATGCGGAAAAGTATACTTTTTAAAAATTAAAGAGAATAAATATCTAAAAATACCAACTCTCTCCTTTGGTTTCCGGAGAAATTTCTGTTCTTTTGCGCAATTTAGTATGAATTGTCATACAAAACTACTTTCACCCAATAGAAAAGCTTTATTTTTTTATGTCGCTTTTGTTTGTTTCCAAACGCCAAGAGAAAATAAGTTCAAGGGTAAGAGAAAGGGGGAAAACATATTCATAAGACTTGTTTATGAGCCACTTTTGCTGGAAGTTGCACATTTATGGGTCGCTATTTAAATGTATTTCCTTGTATTTGTGGTAAAGTATTATAATTGGCTAAAGCAAAATGACTTATTTTAAAATACAAAGAGCATTATTTCCCTTCCTTGAAATCGAGTAAAACTGGGCTAGCAATATATGCTTTATGTTTTTTAAAAAAATATGATGAAATAAAACCTGACTTTTATCTAACATACTGTATTATTATTTCATAATATTCGAATAAATTAATGTAGTCCCTTTTAGATATTGAATAAGATTACAGTCTTTTTTTTTTCCCTTTATGTTTTGTTAGATCCCATTTTATGTATTATATAAAGTTATATTGTATACAAAATATATTAAATATGTATTATTATATAAAATATATCTTACCTAATACTGCTAATGAAGACAGTATTAATGAAGTCAACTGGTTGAAAATATATTGCTAATAAACTTAATGCTACTTTCAACAGTTCAGTTATTTAAGTGCCTACGGGATTTTATTGTATGGCAATCCGTTTGAAGCACTTGAAAAGATTGCACTAATGAAAAACTGCATGCAATTTTCTTTCTATAAATATAATGAGAAAGCCATATTAGGATGGTTATGATGTAGTTTTTATATTTAAGCAGCTTTATAAAAAAAAATGGGAAAAAATAATAAACCTTATTATTTTAATAATCAAATTAATAAAACCATTCAACATGCAAGAACAGTTATTGTAGAAACATATTTTGTGTGTGTTTTATATATAGTATTCATCGCAAATTATGAAAGAAAATCATGTTATGAAATCTGTTATTCATGAATGTGAAGAAGGTTTTAACTTTTTAAGATTTTAGTTTGTGCTTGTAAACCAATAAAATTGAAATATCATTCAATTTCATTATCATTGAATATTTTAATTACATTTCTTTTAGCATTTATGTGCAATTTTGAGACACGAGTCCATATTAAAAAATTAAAAAATATTAAAAAAATTAAAAATATTAAAAAATATTAACAGAATTAAAAAATATCTTGAAGCTTCCTTTTCTCAGCGTTCACTAAAACTTCAAAGAGTATATTGCAATTTTTGATGTCAAGGTCTTCAAAACGGTTGTATGACAGATGCGTACAACCATTTCCGTACAGCTCATAAAAAAGCCAATAAATCACACGTAGCTCTTTGAAAAAAGGGGGTAAGGAGTAATTAGTCTAGGTTTGCTAAAACATATGTTATCTGTTGGCAAGAGTATTTGGCGAGAAAATGTATTGGTATTTTAACTAAATTTTGATGCTTAAACACAGGGGGAAAACTTTTGTCTCTATGTGTATATGCTGGCTCTGTACACACCTTGGCGTCTGCCTATCAAATTTGGCAAATATATATTTTGGAGGGTAGGAAAGTGATTTTTTGAATTTTTAATTAGAATTTTAATTTATCAAAAAATAAGAGAATTATTTGATAACTTTCTAAACATTTTCAGTAAAAAATAGTTTTTACTTCCAAATCATATCAATTCTCTGCATTATTCCTTCAAAATCAAAGTATGCTAAATATAGTTCTCATGAAATGAAAATCAATAAACTTTAAAAAAATCCGAAATAGAAATTCCATTCAAAAAAAAATACACCTGAACTTAACTATTACCATCACAAACGATTCCCATTGTTTTAAAATAAGTGGAACATTTAAATGTGCATTTCAGCTAATTAATAGCACATAAATCAATAAGAGAATTTAACAGTGATAAATTTACTACTATTTAAAATTAAATCTGTTCAAAGCTTTTGAATTTCTGGAACTCAAATAAATAATTCAAATACACATGAAATAAATAACTTAACAAGCCTGTATAGTTATAAAAATACATCTTATCTTATATTTAAAAATCTAGTATTCTCTTTTATGTGAAAACTTTATCTTTTCGTACGTAAATATAAACGGAAGATCTTGACTATAAAGCATACATGCTATCTAAGATCTGTATTCTTTTTACAGAATAAAATTAAGCAAAGACTGATAAACCAATAAAATTAATGAATTTTTTAAAAATTTTAAGATAATTTACGTAAGACATAATATTTTTTGTATTAATATTTTTAAATGCACTGAATTGCATATTTTTTTCTTCCAAATATACGTGTGTTAAATTTAGTATCTCTACGTCCAATGGTCGATATTTTAAATAGAATGATAGACGCATATATATATACATTCACTTTCATTCTTGGAAGAAAATCTTATTTTGTTAATTAAAGCTTTTAGATTAAAGTCTGAATATTCCACACTTTAATTTTTGAATAATTTTAAACGAAAAATTTGGAGATATCTGTGAAATTTAAAATATATGCTTCCGTGTTAAAAGCCAATTTTTTCCACCACCCCCACCCCCATCCTTTGTGTGTGTGTGCGTATGTTATTAGGTAATTTTTTATTTAAGTTCCTAAAACAGTCCTTATTTTATTTTATGAATTAAAAATAAAACTCATGATATTTTAATGGAACATTACAAATGGAAATTGAATAATAATACGTAAGAAAGCATTTTTCACAATTTTTAAACTTATCCCGCATTTACTATTTATTTGATTTTTATAATATTGCAGTGTATTGAATACTATGATCTAAGAAATCATTTAAATTATTTTTTTGTACATAGTAGCATTAAAGAATTAATGCTCTGTGAAATATTCCTTCAAATCCAATACAAACTCACCAAACTTTTAGCCTATATTGAGAAAAAAAATTATAACTGTTACATAAGTATTATAATGCAGTTTTTTTTTTAATTAGCAATATACTAATAGGAAATTATTAATTTTATTTTAATTACAAGATTGCAAATTTCTATAATGGAAATACTATAATGGAATACTGAAGATTTAATCAAAGTTTCATGTATTATGAATGAAAGTAAATTACAGAAATAGAAGTGAATGTTCACTTATATAGTTATGAAGAAATAAAACATCTCTTTAAAAACTTCTTTAATGTTACAGCAAGAGTTTCTTCTGCAATGCAGTAAAAGAAGTCTGACTTTATTTTTTTAAATAAAGAAACTATTGTACTAAATTCATTTGCTCTTAAAATCTTATATGGATCTCGACTGGACTTCTGAAAACTATGGGCTCATTGTGAGATAACCAGACTTTTTCCATAGAAAAATATCTGCAAATTGTGCATTGTTTTCACGAAAAAAATCGCTTAAGAACGTCCGAATCAATGGTAAAATCGAAAGATGCCCTTGAAGCCAGTTCTATTAAATATAATTAAATTCCCAAGAGATTTGAATCTACTATACAGCGCTGTTATGTCAACAGTCCAAAAAAATTATTTAAATCATTCTAATCTGGGGGGGGGGAGGGGACAAGATTTTTAAATAGGTAAAATTGGCAATTGTCAAGGAACCCCTCAGCTCTTGATAATTTTTAATAGTTGTAGAAAGGTAAATGGTTTTATACTTTCATTTAATGACAGTGGGCCGTGCAGTCAAATTTATTCAAGTTATAATCAAAATTATAAATTAATTTTGAGACTTTACTCTAGTAATATTTCTAATTACCATTTACTCGTTATGCTATTTTATAATTCTAAAAAATTTGAAGCTTTACAGTTTAAAGAAATATATTTCCCCCTTTTACAATATTGTTTAGAGTGTTATAGAAAGTTTTCTTTTGTTTTCGATATTTTGCTTAAAATTAATTTTACGTTTTGACAGTGCCCTTTTTTTATTTGTACAATATTGAAATGGACTTTTTAGAAAGGGACTTGCGACTTCAGTTTTCAAAATTTACTACATAAAATTGCTGAATAAAAATTAAATTAAAATCAATAAAAATTTTGGAGGGAAAAAGGGGCTTCGAGATTTACATTATCTCAGGCCCCCAGGAAGGTTTAAAAAGGCCATGAATTCTTTTGAAATTAGAAATAATTACATTGTTTAAAATATGAAAAAAAAACGCATAGCTAATAAGTAAACATTTCAATAAAGGGGTAGATGTATATTGTTGAAGAGTATTTTACCAGAACTTCATTCAACACTATTTTTAATGACTTTTTGTACATATAAGAACGATCTTTAATGAAATTAAAGTTTCTGAAGAACATATACTACATATATTAATGTAAAAATCCTTTTTCTTAATTTTGTTTTATATTTAACAGCAGATTTCGATTATAGTTTAATGAATAGTGCAACTAGAAGAAAATTAAATTTGAATTCAGCTAATATTTCCTACAAATTTTCGCAGGTACAAATGATCAGTTAGCAAAATATTAATATACTTCTGATTTAGTAAGCTGCTTATTTTACGCACCTTATACTTAAAATATATCATACATTAAGTGCAAAGTCGTATAATGAACAAATAATTTATCAGAGTACAGATTTTTGAAAAAAATGTAACAACATTTAAATTAAATCTACGATGATAAACAGAAAAGTTTAAATTTGAATGGCGCTCTACTCTGGAAACTGATTTTTTTAAAACAAATACAAATCCCTCCTTACAAATCCTTCCAATTCCACTAACCTCATTTAATTGTACTTTAAATTTAAGAAATAATTTTTAATCGCCTATATTTAAATAACGAACTTATTGAATTAAATAAACGAATCAAGAAGAAATAAATCAAAAATTAATGAAACGCAAACTCTTTCGTTTAATGCAAAACGTTATATTTATGTAAAGTAATGCATTTATATCTGAAATCTAGAAAAAATGATTATTATTTCGAAGTGTGTACACTATTTATATGAGCAGAAATATCTTTCCTAAATGTTTTTATCTTACATTTTTAAATATATACATTGAAAAGCAATCCATCTTTCATAAAAAGCAAAGTGGAAATTATTCCTATAGTATTAAAACGCATGAAATTATATTAATGAACGTATCGTTAAGTATTCGAAATTGTGCCAAACCTCAGACTAACTCTCGCCAAATATGACACTTTTAGATAACGTTTAAGATGTTGTAACCTCTTCTAGAACTGAACCTTCGCAGTAACTCAACCGCATTGTAAACGAGACAACTGATTGACAGTTTTATGATTCGTACGCAAATGGTTGTACGCATCTGTCCCACTACCCTTCAAAACAGATCATAGTTATGAAATATCGTCTTGGAAACCACTTTAGATTCATTTAACGCGTGCGCTATCATCGAATCTATTAAAAACTGTAAACGTTTTTCGGTACCTTCTGTCTCAGCAGTAAATAAGAAAAGCCATAAAAGATTAATTACTTAAATGGTTGTGCATTTAATAGTTTCTTTATCTAATAAAAATTAAATTATGAATTTCTTAATAAAAAAAATTTTAGTTTTTGTTTATATTTAGAAATTGTTTTAGATATTTCTTGAAATCTTTATTTCATTAATCTTCATTTATGATATTGACTTCACCCTTCGATCATTTTTCTTCTTCTTCGAAAAAAAAAACCGCTGAGATATTTTTTAAAGAAACTTTATGATGTACGTAGATAATAGGTTAATATCGTATCACGGAAAACAAATTTTTATTATATATAGATTTATTCTCAATTATTGAAGTATTTGACTTTTATTTTTAATTGTTGTGCAGTTGATTAAAAATCTAATTTCATTCTCATTTTTTGAAAACAGTTCAAAGTCAGGTTCGCCCCGAGTTTGATTTAAGAAGATGAATGTCTTATTTTGAAACAACACAAAAACAATTTCGGGACAGAAGTCGGTTACTTCTAACCGTGGTCAGATGACGCAAGTGATACTTATGTCAGAGCCAGGATCCCTCTCTCCAAACTTCCGCACTGCACCAACCGGATAATGTTTAACCGTTGAAAATTTAACTTGAGTTCAACCCATATGCAAAGCGTATCTGAAGTGGAATTCAGTATCGAATCCGCAACCCTCCTGTTTCGGAGTCCAGAATTTGCCTCCGCGGATCCAAGACTTTTTATAGCTTTAGTTTATTTATAAAAAGGAAACTTTTGTCTAACAAGTGGGAGTGGTATCTCATTAACAATTTTTTTACACCAACAGAATATGGCGCTTTTGCATTCTAAAATACATAATATAATTCAATTGTGTCTATAATGTATTTAGTTTAATTATTTTAATTTGAGAAAATGATGCTAGATTATTTTACATGTAAAAACCATTATTAAATTGTAGTTTTAGGAATTCCGCATTCATTTATTTAAGATGACAATTTTATAGCCTGATTCTCACGAGCTGGCGGCTGTGACTTAAGAATGATATCTTTTGAGTCTATTTTATTAACTTAAAGACAAACAGGAATCAAAGTTGCCATATTTGGCTGCGTTTCAACGCAGGATTGAAAATAATGTATAATGAAACGGAGAGGAAAACAAGATTACTTCGAGTTCACTCGTCTGTCTTTAATCAAAGATCAGCCACCAGTTTACCAGAGTTACGCTAGATTTATCTTTTTGTAATGTAAATATGTATCTTCTAGCGATACGTCCCCCCCCCTTCCCTCACCAACGTGTATGTTTTAACGATACTGTGTAATTATTTATTGAACCATGTTTTCCATCTTATCAAATGTAAGTCTCTAAGACGATGTAATAAACAAGGTGGCTTCTTTTGAAAACAGGCTTACTTTTCTAAAGCTCTTAACCCCTTCATCCATTAACATTTTTCCCCCAAGGAAAAATTTCAGATTCCATCTGGGAAAGTAAAATATAGCGACAGGAGAATCCAAATATCCGAATGACGTCTTTTGGAGTATTTTTAGATTCACAAACAAGATTTGGAATCTCGTTTGTTAAGAGAAGCCAACATTTCGTGTGCACTTCTGGAAATAACGATTTCCAATGTTTGCCTTTATTTATGAAGCGTGAATGAAGTGTATCTATTTTGAGCTGAATCCATTTGCCGATGATCTTAGAATAAATATCACGGATATCGAAATATTGTTGTCAGAAAGATCTTCACAGTGGCCTAGAGCAGTACACATTATGAGTCTCTTCATCCCATGTTAACACAAAAAGCTGAAGAACTGTGTGACTATATCTTCACGATATTGGACCGGCATTCAGAATGTCGAACAACATCGTAGAGATATCGGACAAAATAGTGTACTAATAGGGTAATATTCTGATTTGATAAATTTTACATTTCAACGCATTTTTAACTATTTTATGCTTTATTTTAAGTTATTTTTTATTTCATTATGAAGATATATAATTGTTTTAATTTATCTATTTTATTCCAGACTGTTCAGTATCTTCATTTGCGCACTGTATTATTTAAGAAGAGTTTCGGTGTTTTAAGAAATATTCTAATTTCAAAGTGAGCATATCGAAACATATAAGATCCTGACCAAATGCATTTGAAACGAGTTAGTACTATTCTAAAATTTTATAATTTATAGAATAAGTATTTCTTACAAATTTATTTATTTGGTTATTAGGAGAATAATATTTTTTTATTGACTTGTTGCGGTGTCTGTCAGCCTAGTCGCGCTAGACGTCTACCTTTTCGGATATCTATAACTGGTTCTTCGTAAAAATTGTTGAATGCGCTTTGATTTCTCTATAATAGGCTTGATGGTTGGGGAATTACAATCTAACTATTTAGAAAGGTCAATATCATTGCTGGCTTATTTCCTATGAATTCTACATTAACTATAAAAATAATCCGTTATTTGGGTTTTTTTAGTTAAAAATTCAATTTATTTATTTTAAGCAACGTTTATTCACTTTAAAACAATCTTTAGAGGTATATGTTATATTATATTCGTCTATGACAATAAGATACAAAATATATAACGTCAAAATAATAACGTCTGGTGCAAAATGACGCCACCAGAGTTAAACCTCTTCTTTTATCCAGAGATGTCATGAACGAATCTACAAATTTTATTTAGCAAATGTCGTTATCGACAGATTTTGTTGAATTTCTCATTCTGATATCTAATTTCAAACAAAATTTAATGGTTTTTTTTTCAATTTACATAACTTATTTCTTGAATATACTTATCTCAGATCTTGAAATCTGAAAAAACGAGTTTAGGAATTTATAGCAACAAAGACTGTGTTATCTTAAAACAAATAATAGAGTTGAGGTTAATAAATGCCAAACGATTTCTGTCCGCCATATTCATATTTCAAGAATAACATATAAAACCATCACTATCGGCTCCATAAATATGTTTTTGCAATTTTAAATTAGCCAAAAAAATTTAATTAAATGAAATGTTTGAATTATGCTTCTTATGAAGTGGTTTAAACTACTGTCCAATTATTTCAATTCCTAACGGGCAAAAAAATTCAGAAACAATTCTTATTGAAATGGCTGTTTCCTTATCAACATACCATTTACTCCATTTTCTTGTATTATATTGCTATTCTTATCAATGTCGTTTGGTTAAATTGTTTTTACATATTAATCAAATTACGTTAAAATTTTATTGTCGTATAGTATCTGAACAATGTTTGTTTTTTCATTAAAAAACCCGAATGTTAATTTGGATTGCATGGTAAAGGCTTATACTTTCAATCTTTCCTTCGAAGGTGATTTCTGTGTTCAGTCTGCTCTGCTCAGACACCATACAGGTGTCATCTTCCCATTGCTATCCTGTAGATTTGAAAACGAATTCTTTGTGTTGTATGTGTATCTGAAATTTTTAATCAAAACTGATGCAGTTTTTAACGTACTGCAACTGACATACTTCTACAACATTCTATGCAAATTACAGTGATTATGATTATTTACTAATTCCGTTCACTAAACTATAGAAATAATTGTCACCTGACTGTGTAGCTTTGATGAGATATTATATTGATTTACTCATATTTATTATATTATTACTCATATTTTACTTTTACTTTTGAACAATAAGTTCTTTAGTGTTTTTATGTGTATGTGATAGCTTATGTTTTGCAAAAACTGCAGTCTTATTAGCATAGAAGAAGATAAGTTTGCAATAGACACAGTGTTTTATATTTCCACTTAACTGCAAAGAATTTGATCGAAATGCTCCGATTCATTTTTAGGTAACGCTAAGAGAGATGTCGAACACAACGTGTATGTCTACGAGCTGCCTTCTGAACAAGCAGACCACTATGAAATATCTGAGTTTGCCCCAACCGGAAGACAAGGTGCAGTGCATGTACGTCTGGATCGACGGCACGGGAGAACAATTGAGGGCCAAAACAAGAACTCTAGATTTCGTACCCAAGGCTCCAGAAGGTAAGATTTCACAAACTTAGCCCCAGATACAAACTAGATTGCAGAACATTGTACTATCGCTGAATGTCCTATGCTTTCGAAATCATTCAACCGTAATTCTTGGATTGGCTTTACCGAAAATATCTTACGTAAAATTCTGCCTTTATTATTATCTTTTTTCCTTCTTGAATTATTGTTAATATTAGGTTGGAGAAAAAGAAATCCATTATTTTTATGTGAACTTCAAAACTTTATTTATGTTTCAGATTACCAATTTTGATCAAATATGCCTCGTTTTGTTCTATAATTTGTTGCCATTTTAAAGATAGCTTCATGATGCGTCTCATATAAGTCTTGGTCCCTATCGGGGAAAAAATCTAGTGATCGATTTTCACAATCTTCTCTTGATATCAATCTCTTATCACTAAGAAAATTTTGCAAGGCAAGAAAAACTTGGTGCCAGTTCTGGACTATATGGTGGATGCATCAAAACTTTCCAACCAAGCCCCCGGAGTTTCTGGTGAGTCACTGCAGACGTGTGCGTCCTGACGGCGTCCTGATGGAACACAATGCCTCTTCTGTTGGCCAGTTCTGGCCGTTTCTGGTCAATCGCCATCTTCAAACGTTCCAGCTGTTGACAGCAGAGATCCGAATTTTAGTATTTGGCTATATGGAAGCAACTCACAATAAATTAATCTTTTCCAATGCCACCAAATGCTTAGCAGAACCTTCCTCGCCATTGGTCCTGGTTTGGCCACCATTGGAGCTGTTTTACCTCGCTTTGACCACGATATTTTTCGCAAATGTTGTCGTATGTAACACATTTCTCATCTTCAGTCACCATCCGTTTAAGAAATGGGTCGATTTCATTCCATTTGGCCAAGGTTTCACAGATAGAAATTTGATCCATCATTTTCATCAACATCAAAACATCAAAAATACCTGAACAGAATCGACGAAACCAAAATTGCACGTAATTGGCTGTTACAATATCGGGATCATAAATACCATTCACAATTTCAGTCACCTGACTTGCATTTTCACCTTTATCAAAAAAAAAGTGCCGAATTTTCTCTTTGTTGACTTCTATTTTTAACACTTTGTAACTCACAACTGAATGGACCAAACAGAAAAAGCAAAAGAATTTTTGTAGTGTAAAATATCATCTTTCCAACTAGCCTAAATCTGAAATTGTTTGATCGATACTTCACGAGATATCCATCACTATAACCATCTGTCTAAAAACTAATGGATTTCTTTTTCGCCAACCAAATATTTCATTGCTACTCTTTATGATAACTGTTTATCACTCTCACAATGCACAACCACCTGCTAATATTTTCAATGCCATGTCATTATCCTTATCATCTGTTATATCCGGAAATTAAAGGGGGAATTTCAGGGAAATTAGAATTGATTGACTCACTCCTGAAATCGGCAAACCATTCAATCGTTTCTGGCTAGCTAAATTTAGTGAACTTTCCGTTGAAACTTTCAACATTGGTGGTAATGTAATTGGTGATAACTTCAAATTGAATAATTTCGGAATTTTCGAATATAATTCTAAATGTGTCTTGATGATATTTCTATCAAAATAATGCTGTAACATTTTCTCAGATCTGCCTATTTGGAATTTCGATGGCTCGAGTACCTATCAAGCAGAAGATTCCAATTCCGACACTTACTTGTATCCTGTGGCGCTCTACAAGGATCCATTCCGAGGCGGGGACAATAAGCTGGTGCTCTGCGAAACCTATAAGTACAATAAGAAACCTACGGGTAAGTATTTCTGATTGAAAATTGGATCCTTAAAACAAATCTTTAAAAAGTGAATCTCAATTTAATGACGATTGGTTACAGTTATCCTCCCTCTTTATATTGAATTTTGAGATATTGTTTTAAAATTCTGTTCCCTTTTTCTCTCCTTTTAGAGTCTAACAAGCGTCACACATGCATGGAAGTGATGAATAAAGCCAAGGATCAAAAGCCGTGGTTCGGCATCGAACAAGAATATACTTTATTAGACTGTGATAAGCATCCCTTTGGATGGCCCAAGAATGGATTTCCTGGCCCTCAAGGTATGTTTTATCAATACACTTTTATCCTTACTCGTAGAATTTTGTCCCAGTATCAAAGGTGTCTTCACTACAAAAGCAATTTGTCAGCTTCATGGCATTAATTTTCTCATACACTGATGTAATCGATATTGTCCTATGAAATAGATACTATTAGTAATTAGTAAAAAGAAGAAAAAAAAAGATAAGTTGAGTAAACATGTTTTTTTAGAAGAATAAAACATTTTTTTTTCTGAAAATAATATTGAAAAATAGCATTTGCTTTCAATTTTTTAAAGCAAATAGATTTTAACCGTTCAACTGGAATATTTATAATCTATCTATCTTCTTCTCCTTTGTGTTCAGCCGACGACCCCGCCACTTTTGGGCTATTTTCCTCCTTGTACAATTTTTATCATGATGTGAAATAAGTGTGCGGAAACTTAAAATTTGAATACAATTCTCTGATATGCTGATAAAGTTTCGTTAATAATATGATAGTGTTTGAGACTTGATTCGTGTGTGCATATTTCGTTTTTAATACTAGTTCTTAAATATACGGCAACTATACTGTGCTCGTCCGACGTTCTACGTATTAATGAATATTGCATTTCCTAGGTCCATACTACTGCGGCGTGGGTTCGGACAAAGTGTACGGTCGTGATGTAGTGGAGGCCCATTACCGTGCCTGCTTGTACGCTGGCATTCCCATCTGCGGCACGAATGCCGAGGTGATGCCTGCCCAGTGGGAATTCCAAGTGGGACCGAGCGAAGGGGTCCGGATCGGAGACGATTTGTGGATGGCTAGGTTCATCTTGCAGAGAGTGGCCGAGGACTTCGGAGTGGTGGTCACCTTCGATCCCAAGCCCATACCTGGCGACTGGAACGGTGCTGGTGCTCATACCAACTTTAGCACTAAAGCTATGCGGGAGGAAAATGGAATAAAGTGAGTTTTTCTGAAAAATATTAATTGCAAACGCGAAGTTTCGTTAAAATATCTTGGATTTACAATACTTTTTTTTGGAAAATAAAATACTTTAAAGAAAATCTCGGTGAGATTCATTCTCTAAGAGGTAGTGATGGATTACGAATTCATTCAACACAATGAGATATGGAGCATTAATTTTAAATAGGAATTTCATTTGCTGTGTTAAAATACTAAAGGGGAAAATATTCCGATTCAACTTTTATGCTGAATAACTAAAACGTGGCAAATTAGAAATGTATGCTCTTCCCGTTATTATAGGATAAAATTCAAATGATCTTATGGCAATTACAAAATGTGCGTTACAATTAATTGAAAATTTTAAGTTTGAGTGATAAACAAATCTAAAAGTATTATGCAGTTTCAAGGTTATTTTATCCGTTTTATAAATAGGCGTGAAATAGTTGACATTTTTTAAAAATACATTCATTTCTATGACTCATTTTTGTGAGGAATTGTAAATATAATCACATTGCTCACATTTTAAAAGACAACTTGCTTGCTCATAGAATTGTAGCATAACAGTAAATATCGAAAACTATCTACTACTGTTAAAATTCTACTTCTTCTATCTTTTAGAACAATACACAACTGGGAAGGATTTCGAATCATTTTTCAAACCTAGCCGACTTCCATTTACAAAATCAGTTACCATATAAGATTTTAATCAATAACTGGTAAACGCTTCTAATCGATGAATTCTTTTCGATTTATGTCAAAGGCTGACTTTCATTCACGCTTCCTCTTTAATGGCGCTGTTTAAAAAAAAAAAAAGAATTTTATATCCATAAAGTTGCCAAATCGGGTCTGAAATAATATGACGTGTCAATCGATATATCAAGTTTCAGTTTTCTTTTTACGGCATTGGTAAAGATCTAAAGACACAAATCGTCCATTCAATCGTCCAAAGGGATTAAACCTTAAACTGGGTATTCCAAACTGCCGGAATGCACACGGAAAAATCTGAATACCGGATCGCTGTAACAGCAACACTGTCGGAAACCGAGGTTGGTCCCTAAGGGCCGGCCACGGTACAACCCTTCGCTTGGGAAGTACGTCCCGTCATCGATAAGAGGAGCCAGACCACTGCCTTTTTCTGTACCCAGCGAAGTGATGGCGAGAACCAGCCACCATGCGGGAAGCTTCTCATCCTCTATTACGAGATACCCCCCCCCCCCCTCCCGGGTAGTCCAAAGAGATTGAAGAAAAAAAAACTGGGGGATTTCTTTTTATATTGGAAATAGTCTCTCGAAGCTTGAAACTTCTATATTGTTCGTAAGATGCGCGCAAAGTGTATTATTCCATCAAGGGAATATGACGAGCGTGTATTGCACGGTTGATAATTATCAAGAGACGTTGCGTGAGAATTATTTCGCTTGTGCGTGCATCAATTCATTTCAGAAACTTATTTTTCACCAAATTTTCTGCCTTTTTTGTGATTTATCATCTGTTCTATCTTAATTATAGGGAGATCGAGAAAGCAATTGATCGTCTATCCAAGCATCATTTGCGCCATATTCAAGCTTACGATCCTAAGCAGGGCAAAGACAACGAACGTCGTCTGACAGGGAACCATGAGACTTCGAGCATTCATGATTTCAGTGCAGGAGTAGCCAACAGGGGCGCCAGCATCCGTATCCCGCGGCAGGTGGCAGAGGAGGGCAAGGGATACCTCGAAGACAGGCGACCCTCTTCCAATTGCGATCCTTACAGCGTGGCCGAAGTCATCGTCAGAACAGTCTGCCTTGGTGAATAAGTTCTGTTCCCCTTCCAGTACCTGTCCTCTTCCGGTTCTGTTTAGATGTGTACGGCACTTTTTTTTTCTTGTCTTTCCATGGCACCTTGATTTTATTTCTGAGACTTTCAGTGACCAATGTTTATATTTATAGTTGAAAATGAAATTAGATTCATCTGTATGTAATTGTATAATAAAAGATTTATGTCATGTTCAGTTTATGGTTTAATTTTTTCAAATTGTTCGCTAACAGGCTAGAGCAATATCAATAAAGTTGTGGAATCGTTTGCGAGCCCTTTGATTCTAGCCCTTTTATTTCCCACCTAGAGCTGAAATTCAATAGCTTGTTAAATAATTATTTCTGCCTTGAATCTTATTAAGTAAAAGGAGAATCACAACTTTTTTTTAATTTCTCTAATCGCCCCTTATCAGAGAGACGAATTTTAAAAAATAAAGAAAGTACAACAGAATATTGCCTTCAAGTATTTGATATGCCAGTGTTTGCTTGCCCATTCTATTTTTTCTATTAATTATATCCAGGAAGCACAATTAGCTTTGTAGTTCGCATTTTGTAACACAATTTTACTACAATCCGAAAACAGTTACCAATAATAATAGTAAAATTCACATTTAATTATTTATAAAAAAGTCACTTTAAAAAAATGTTCAAGCATAATTTTTTATCAGCAAGATCTTATTTGAGACAAGAAATCGAAAATTCCTACTCGGCAATAAGGTAGCTCTTTCAATCAACAATCATGTTGACCGAAAGTCTACTAACTACCCCCCCCCCCTCTTCCCTGATTGGATGAAATTCACCACTTGCTCTCTTCAACAAGTTGTCCTGCATAACCCATCCTGCTTCCGATTCCTGTCTTTGCCTCTCCCTACTGGTGACTAGCTACAAAAACCAATTGGAATAAAATTCAAATTCTTCAAAATAAAATCTTAAGAATAATGGCATGGTTTATAGCAAATGAAGTAAAAACCTTAAAAGTTTAAACTAAAGAAAAATTTACTATAAATTTGACTAGAGAATTTTTATTCGTGAGAAAACAAAGTAAACTCACTGGTGATTAATTCGGAAGAAACAGTAGATAATCCTAACCATAGTTATATGGATTCCTCTACTAAAACCATCATTTTGTCAAGTACATAAATCTGCGTCACTTTTCAACATACTTTCACAAGTCGCTAAATTACCATTTTAATATTTTTATAAGATTTCCTATCTTAAAATTTGTTAATGCACTTCAACGGAGAAGTTATTAGATACTTATATTTAATAGTTTTTAACTAATCCAAGTAAGATATCTGTGGTGGTTTCGTTGTTATTTTAGTTCATTTTACCGAAGAATATTTTTTTTTTTCTACACTGAATTCCTGGATACTTTTTTAACCAAAGGTGATTTCATTACATTTTTGTTCCTCCTAAACGATGGTGTGGATCCGAGCCGACGTTCACCACATCGAGCACACGCATCTTGCCAGTTGTCGCAACACGGACTGGCGATATCGATCCTCAAAAAGTGCATTTTTTTTTTTTTTAACTAACTCTACTAATGATGTGCTTTATACTGGAATCTGAACACTATATACTAATCATATACCAGATAACACTATATACTAATCATATACCAGACATTAGCCCGCATTTTGTCCACCCTCTCTTTGATCCGGTGAGTCCGGTTTGAAAAAAATCAGCAGAGGAATCTACATAGATTCCTAAGCGCAGTTTCGTATTTATTAATTTAATGTTGTTTTATTCCTGATTAGACCAGCCTTCTGCAACCAGCTGGTTCAACTGGAATAATAATTGCATTTTCTTTCAATTAAATATCTTACGCATAAGTTGATATTCTTGATACCTTCGTCCAGAGCCGGCCTTCTCTATAAAGGGGCCCGCCTGCAAAAAAACCATTGGGCCCCCTAAAATTTTTGCAAAATTAAAAAAACACAAATACGAACACATATTACTATTGCATGTTTATTTAATGCATGATTTTATTTTTGCTATTAATTACTGCATCCCAACTCACGTGACCAGCAGCATGTTAGCTAAATTAAGATTCTAATTTTAAAAAAAATAAAGACAAACTAATGCAATAATTTGCTACACCAGTTTTATTTAATAGTACATTTAATACCATACCGGATTGATGACAAAAAGACTGAATGAAATAAAATCATAAAGTAAAATTTCACACGACTTTGTCAAAAAAAAATATGAGAATGAAAACAGCATCTTTATTCCTTTCCCTTCAATAATGAAAGAAAAATGTGTGATAAAATATGCGAAGATACAAAGAAAATAATTTGAACTTCATTACAGCAGTGCATCTTAATTTGTACGATTTGTAAAAACATACATTGATCAATAAATTATAAAACTTTATCGAACAAATTTTAATAATTATTTAAAATATGTTTAACTTATTAATTAATTCATACAAAAACTATTGATTATTTTGCAGAAAGTACTCGTGATATTCACAAACTCCTTGATAAAAAATCTGGTTTCTTAAAATGCACCCAGAATAGAAAAAGTTCGGGAAACATTGATTTACTACAATAAGAATCTGTTACTATTTAAAATATAACCTATGAATTATACTAGAATACGACGATAAATAATAACGATGATAATTCTTAACCCTGAACTTGAAAAGGAACATCTGTTTAGATCATTCATCAAAAGTAGATGAAAAGAAAGTAAACTTTAGCTCTGTATCCAGAGTTGTTTGGCCGCTCTCCATTATTCAATTCCCCCTTCTTCTAATTGAGTCATTTTTCTAACGCATTAGGAAAACATAAATATCTCATTCAAAAAGAAATACAGCAACATAAATGAGGAATATAAATAGAATATATAACTGTGACGGATTTAGACATTTCGAGACTTCAGGAATTGTTGATTATGAGGTCCCTTTTTGAATAAGTTGGTCATAGAAGCGTACCTAAATAAAATGGCACCCAAATCAAATATCAAAACAACGCCCCCTCTCCCTTTTTTAAATAGCAATCGTCATATTTTCTCCAATCCTGAAAGCCGTTAAGTCGGGAAAAAGGGAAGTAAAGTTAAATCTAAATAATTATGTATAAAACTTTTCTGAGTTAATAGAGCGTAGCACCCGATCAATATATCTTAATTAAATTATTCAAACACATGAATTGAAGTTTTTATGAAAATTAAATAATATAGTAATTATTAATAAAAATAATAGTTAAAATGGCTGAAAGCATTTAAGAAAACAATTTAGCGGTCGATATCACAGTCATTGAAGACATGGGAGTAGAATGCTGACTAAAATAATTACTTTTTATGCGGAATATTAAAAATTAAATCAATTTTTTAATGGTTTAAGAATTTAAATTGAACTAATCCGACAGCGTGTTAACCAGAGAGAAGAAAGTGTTTTCTAGCTCAACGCTAATATGACGGGCCGACAAAATATATCTGATTCGAAAAATCAATGGAATAAATTCATTTCCGCTCCATAAAGAAGCAAAAACGTGGAGTCAATATATAGTTCTTTATTTTATGCACACCACCTTTCATCACACCAAATATTTTTTTATTATTATTTCTATGTTTGTCTTTTTTTCTTCTTTTTTTTTTTTTTTTTTTTTTCATTATTCTCAGTTTTTCTTATTCAATTCAGTTTATGACAATTCTAAACAAGCTATGGAGCAGCTAATTCGAAATTTCGCAATTCAGTTTTTTTGCTGATTGAAAAGAATAATCGGTGAATAGAAATATGACCTTTTTTTTATTAAGCCCAATTTCATGTTCAATCTAATCTTATAACTTTAAATGAGCAATTCTTGTATATACAGTCGCTCCAAAACCAAACTCGAACATAAAAAAAAAAAAAAATACTCATGCAGTCAAAATTTGTAGACTAAAAATGATAAGAAACATAGTTAAATGAATTTTCAATAGTATATTTATTGCAATTATAAAAATAAATAACAAAAGTCATAAATTAATTCATTTTAATCAGAAATTAGGTCAAAAAGCAAAACAAAACATAAAATAATGCACAAGCCAAACTCGAGCGAATAAGATTTTGAAAACTAGTTAATATTTCAAATGAATTATTATTTTGTATGTAAGTCCTTGTTTTTTTATAACCATTTTAAGACGTTTAGGCATAGATTGCACAAATTTTTCACAAAAATTAAGTTTAATATTTTCTCATTCCTGCAATAATACTCTTTTCAATTCGTCTTTACAGGAAATGGCGTGTTCTACTTTTCCCTTAAGGTATTCCTATAAATTTTCGATTGAATTTATATCAGGGCTTTGGGATGGAGTGTTCATGAGGTGAGAACAATTATATAGAAGCCAGGAACGCACTTGATAAGTTTTATGTTTCCGGATCACTATCCTGATAAAATTGCCAGTTGTTGCCAAGAGAAAGTTTCAGCACAGATTGTGGCAAATTTTTCTTTAAAATGTCGAGGTATACATTCTGATCCATTGTCACTTCAATAAAATGCAGGGTTTCTGGGCCAGTAATGAGCCCCTGGTCATTACTGATCCACCTACATGCTTCAAATTTTTTTGTACGAAATTCCTTTTTTGATTTTCTACAGATATAAGGCTTGCCATCGGATCCAAAAATGTCGAAAATTTGCTCTCGTCAGTAATTAAGACATTTTTCCAAAAAGAGAAAATCCTTGTTTTCCCGTTCGTTGTGACTTTAAGTTCTTATTTTGCGGATTTACGTCTTGATGTGATTTCGCTTACTTATGAAAGGCTTTTGTCTGGCTTTTCTTCCATTGAGATCTGCCTTGTGGAGCACAATTTTTTTTTTTTTTTTATTGTTGATGGGCTCAATTTTTTTCCTAATTCCTTTTCAGCAATAATAGATAAATTTGGTGCTCTAAGAAACGGATTTGCTTTTATTTTTCTGATTAAATATCGATCATCTGCTTCTTTGAAAATCTTATTGTGGGTTGTCTGAAGCTTATTTTCCACCTCATTATTGGTTTTGAAGCATTTTATGAAGTCATAAACAGTTTAATGACTTCTGTGGGCAGCCTCTGATATTTCTGGCACATATTTTCCATCTTCAGCATGCTTAATAACCAATTTTCTTAACCCAAAGCTCGATTCGCTCCTTCGCCTTGATATTTTAATTAAATTAATATTTAATTCCACAGTAAATGAAAATAACACCATTAAGAAATTCCTCTGACCAATTATAACGTTAATCATGAAAGTGGCATAACTTTTACTTTTTGCTCAGGGTTGCAATTATTTGATGCTTCATTGTGAGATGTCCGAGTTTGGCTGGTGGACTCTTTTTCACAAATTTTACTTTTATGTCTAAATTTTTAATTATAATTTATGAATTGGCGCTATTTGGATTTGTTTTTAGCTGTACAATAAATTCACTGTTTTCTAATTCCTTTTAGTTAAAATATTTTGGCAAAGCAAGTTTTTCTCCTATGGTGTCCGAGTTTGGCCTGTAACGACTATATATATAAATTTATTTCGTGCATTTCGGAAACGTCTCAAACGATTTGAATGAAATTTTATATTTAGATAAGGTTTCGCTTTTTATCTATATAGGTGTCCTTACTGGAAAAAAAAAAGAAAAAAAAGAAAAAAAAAAAAAAAAACATGATTTTACACACACACACACACAATTATAATTAACTGTTAGAGCATTTTTTTCTATCTGCTTTCATGCTGACAATGTCATATAGGGCCATCTCGGATCCGATTTAACCATGGTAAAAGTGAATGTAAGTTCAAAAATATAAGTAATGAAAGATAAACTGTAAAAGGAATATTGCAATATAGCAGATGGTTTCGAATAACATGTCAATGATTAATAATATGTTAATATTGTTGATCATTAACATGATGCAGTCATGCTTTTTTTAAATTTAAATGACTAGTTCATATGAGGTAAGATTGAAAAATATTCACATGTAATCAGTATGTGATTTGTATCTAAATACTTTCTGCAAAAAAATACAATTTTACAAAAAAAAAAAAAAAAAAAAAAAAAAAAACTGCCGAATGAATCAAATGCTATTCACACAGACATAATCCTTTAACATTATGGCAGTATATTTACCTTTGCTTACCAATCAAAAAGATATTTTCAAATATTCATGACTATAAGATGATGTCTACCTTATAAGATGTGAGCATACGGAACTGTAATAGCGATTAGAATTTGAGAATCGTCGAGACAATTCAATACATAAAGACATTAAATTAAGGGAAAAACCATGTTGTTGTTAAGAAGTTTTATTTTGATTCTGGGGAACAAAAGGTAACTAAAAGAAAGTACTTTCTCTTTAAATGCAACAAGTTTGTCCCATAATTCGATGTCTCCTGGTCATAGCGAATAGGTCATTACCTATCCCTGTCTGACCCCTTCTAGCTACGCCATTGGTGGCCAATTTAGTTTTATAATTCAAAACCTTCTTAACTTTATCAACATATTAATGACTCATTTTAGGTTAATTTTTTAAAAATTATTTAAGTAACTTCGTAACAATGTAAATGATTTTAATTGTTTTGCAGTTGCGTAGCATCCAAGTTTGTATACTGTAATATACTCTTACTAATATACTATGTTTCACTTCATGTTAGCCTTCATATTTATTTTGATGGAAGCAAAATAATTAGCATTTTTGTTATATAAATAATTGTCACAGTTAATAGATACACAGATATTAATGAAAAATCAAGCATTAGTTTAATTATTTTTAACAAATATCATCATCCCCAATTTATATTATCACGGGTAATTTACATCACTAAGATGCCGCGATGGCAAGATCCTGGCTTCAGTACCGGAGAATTCTACTTTCGAGACCTGATTCCATCGAAGAACCGTCGTGTATGCTGATCATTGTACGTTAAATCCGTCAGAGCTAAATATTCTCCCGCTGGTGTGGTGCAGACGTTTTGAGTGAGAATGCCAGTGCAGGCATGTCCTCATCTGACCTCAATTTAAAGTTATGAGGTCCATAATAAATTAGCCCTAGTGTTGCTTTAAAAACGAATTCGCCCATTCCATGAATAGTTAGTAATGTAACTAAATAACATTACTAACAATTCATGGAATGGGCGAATAAATCAATAAGAATTTAGAAAATGCACAAAATAAAAATATTAGCAATAATAACAAATATCAAGTGAAACAAAGAAAAAACTTTAATATTTCTTCAATAATATACAATAAATATTGCTAAAGCTTAAAATATTTCATATCACATTCAAGTAACCGAATTCTTACAACTGAATACACATTTTGAATTTTATTAATTTCATCTACATAAAATAATTTCTAAAGATTTCCTGAATAAATGTTTAAATTTCAAATAAAAATTTAAAAAAATAAATTTAACAACAGTTTCTACTAAACTAGTTGCATTCAACAACATTTGACTAATAACAGCCTAATCTGAATATACTTAATCACATTAAAATTATATAAAAAAATTTTAAAAACAAGTACATAAAATTGTGGAGTAATAATTTAAATCTTTGTATAAAAATTAAATCATTAATTTAAAATAAAAGCAAGGTTAAAATGCAATCAGTGGCATAGTGACAGGGACAAATGAATGCCTCAGTTGTCATAGGAAGAAATGTCATTTTTTAAAAACCTAATATAATCAGAGAGCAAAAAATCACATAATGGCCTAGGCATTATTAACATTTCATATGCCACTAAATGCAATTCAAGCCTTTCAAGGATGGTAATTTCATGTTAAATCCACCTTTTTTTAAAATTTACTTTTGCCGAGTAACAATCCTTTGATAATTTATTAGAAATAAAATGCTTTTTTAGTATTTAATAAATTACTGGCAGAATCAATTCTTTGTTTTTTTAAAAATCTTTCCTATAAAGTAATTCACACATTAAAATTGCTTCAAAAACCTTATAATGAATAAATTGTTTTCTTGTCCTTGAAAGGTCTTTAAGCAGAAAAAAATATGTTCCAGTTGCTTAAAAAAATCACATATCTTAAAGTCCACAAAACGATTTTAATACAGATATAAGTAGTAGAAACATCACAGCAAAAATAAAAAACAATATTGCACATTGCAAGCAAGAAATAAACCAAACAACAACTTAGAGAGATATAACAAATAATAAACACATAGAGAGATCAATAAACAAAATAATCACAAGGGAGTAAGTATTAAAAAAAAAAAATTGGAATGTTTTGCATTTATTTAAGATACAAACACCAGAGTACTAATTTTACAACTACAAGACAGTTTATTGTGAAGAACACTATAAAAAAACTAGGCAATTTTATAAAAATTATGATAATTAAGAAATTTTAACAATTATATATATTGCTACAACTAGTACTTTGAGATAAAATTTGAGCTTTTTTTTTATTTTAAACCCTTTTAGCATCACAAAGTATATAGTGATGCCTTTGATGCTTTTCTACTTTAACATGTTTTAAAAGCACTGGATAAAAATATTTGAAAGTAAATACTCAATTTTTCTTACAGAATAATGAATTATTTAGCTTAAAATCAAGGTCCAGAGTAAAGGCTGAATTTACCTCTTCTTAAACTTTATTTCTACAATGGAGGCAAAAAGGTTACTACAAAGAATTATATTTTGGAAAAAGTTTGTTCCGCTTATCAATTTTAATTCAGAAGTTATAATTTTAGAATACATATAAACCAAAATATGCCAATTATCACATGATTTCATATTATTATACATGTGCAATCTATTAGAAATATAAAATAATCAAATCCTTAAATGCACAAATCATTTTCAAAATAATATTAAAAAATAATATTTCTAAAACCTTGAATAAGTGTAAACAGTTTTATATCTGTTTTTCATGAAATAAACACAAACACTTTCCTGAAGAAATCTACACGATCTTTAAATGTGACTATCCAAGCAAAATTACATTTAGAAAAGTAGATTTTCAGATAACAAGTAAATTATTTTACACTAAAATGTTGAAAATAATCACTAATTGAAACAACAACCTATAATGTCCACTTACAATTTTTTCTCAATTTGAATTTCAAATTCAGTTTTTTGAGTAATTTTCAATCTTACATTTCATAAAGTTCAAATTATTTTTTCATTAATATTTCATTATATTAATAAATAAATAAATAGTAAAATGAAAAATGACTATATTAATTTGCACAAATTAACTAATAGATAATTTTTTTTAAATAAATAATGAATTACACACATTTCCTTCTCAAAAACTGGAACTTTTATAAATTTATCACAGATATATATCAGCATTACATTTAAAAACAAGTATTAAATGATCCTGAATTGAAAGACTAATAGATATTATTTTATACATAGCAATAAGAAAAATGTTTTTATTTTTATTTTGTATTTACAAATGTAGATTGTACTTAACATTACTTCTAAAATTCTTACATTACTTCTAAACCTATTGCAAGAATTGAAAGTCAGCAATATTTAAGACTAGCTAAATAGTTTACAACTTAAAATTGTAATTCACACATTCAATCTTGCGAAATTCCTCATCAGTTTTATGTACTTTTTATTTATTTATTAATTGATTCAGACAATTCTTTCTATTTCACTATACACTAAACCTATTTTTTGAAATTAAATCACATATCAATTCTGAATGTAAGAAAAAACGAATCTTTAATGCAATAGAGAATCTACAATAAACTAGAAAAATAACATATGGAGATACAAATTTAAAGCTCAAACCAGTTTCTTTTAATACTGTTTTCAATAATTACATTAATTATTATTAAATTATAGGGAAAGTACATCAGGACAATTAATAAGGGACTTTATATCAAATGACTAGTTTATTATATATCAAAAACAGAATGCCACATTAGTAGTATGCAATTGATCATTGCAATTTGTACAAAAGACTTAACAAAAAAAAAAAAAAAAAAAGGCTTTGATAATTATTCATAGATAATATATCCCCACTGACACATACAACAACAAGTCTCCAGAAAAAAAATTAATGTCAAAATGTCCTGGTACAACTAGTGAAGGAATATTCAGTTATCTCAAAATATAGCAATTTAATACTGATTTCTGAAAAGTGTCTTGTACTTGATGTAAGCAAAAAAAAAAAACTGCATTCATGATTAGAGATAAACATTTATTATTTTGATAGTATTGAGCCAGCTCATTATTAGCATGATTATTCTTGCATTGCATTTTTGTAATGCTATTTTAATGACATATAATTTGTTTCTACAAAAAGTGGCAATATCATGAATTAACATATAAATGATTAAAAGAAATATTTTTAAAAATTTAATAAGTAAAAAAATTTTTTTTTTATCAGATGCAATGTTAAAAAGATGATAAAAATGTAAATTTTAAAATTAGTTTTTTTAACAGAGAAAGAATTTTATAAGCAATGAAATACAGAAACTGCATTGAAAAAAAAATCTTCATAAAATACATGCTAAAGCAATGAAAAATATGGCATTTTGCCCAACTTATACCAATTATTAAACTTGGAAAATAAATTTTAAAATTATGATTTATGGAAGTTTCTTTTGATTTGGAAGTAATGGAATATAATCAACTGAATTTAACAACAGCACAGAGGAAGTTTTATAAAAGACATTATAGAATCTGTTATTACAAAAGTCGTGCTGAGTATAAAAAAAGATAGTTATTTCAATTAAAAAAAAAAAGATTATTAAGGATATGAAATTGAGATTATTTTTACAAGTTACATTTGAAACAGTACTTGATTTAAAAAGAAAATATTTCTTAAAATATATAAATCAGGGGTGGGGGGAATCAGGTTTAGAAAGAGAAGAAAATACATATTGCCATTGATGTTTGCTTAAATTAGAAAGAAAGAAAGAAAAAAAACCTACAATGCTTTCAATAGTGGAACAGTTTGTACATGCATCCTAACAATTTAATTTGTTGATGTATGTAGTACACTGAAGTGCATTTTAATAATTTAATACCGTAAGATCAAATGGAAGAAACTACAAACCTCATAAAAAATATGTTGCTACATATCTCTTCCTCAAATCTATTTATTTAAAGCTAATTTGTACACATTTCTTTTACTATCAAACATGATTTCATGAACCTAACTGGGATATGAATAGATGATATTAGAAAATTAAACCTATTTTGATATTTTTACTAGAAAATAAAGGTTAGTTTCTAATGAAAAAGTTATTAATGAATATCTTTTAAATCTTAAAAAATTTTATGCTTAAGCAAGAATTAATTGCAAAAAAATTTGAAAAGTATTGTTTTATATTACATTTTTAAAAAATTATCTTCCGTTTTATGCAGTTTTTTATCACTTATATCTTGAGGCAATTGTAGCATATATGGCAGTATTTCTTTTACAGTAATTTTATTTTGTAGTTTAAGCCCACACCAGAAAATAAATACAGAATAGAAAATTTCAGAATACATCCTTTTAAATAAAATGATAGTTAAAAATGTCGTAGATTTGAGGGACAAAAATATGCAATAAAATTTAAATACTGGCAGGATTTTTAGAATTAAACCGAAACATGTATGTTCCTATTTTAACTACAAGTATATCACTTAAAGAATATCAAATTTTTAAAACATTAATTATCAGATTATCTTATTTTTATCATACCTTGATGACAATTAAAAATTAAGAAAAACAACATTTAAATGAAGCAAATGAAGTAAGAAAGTGAAGAGTTGCATTGATAGTTAACAACAGATAAAAACATTCAGAAATTAAACTATCATGTATTTGTTTTGAAAATCTGTAGATTTATACTAGCATGCATTTGATGTTACACAAAGTATTTTTCACATTGTACTATTGTTAAAACCATGGGTTGTACAATTAACATAAAGATCGATATGCTAGAGGTGTAGGTAGTTAAAAAAATATAAAATTAAAATATTCATTTAAATACCTCTGAGGCCAGACTGTTGTGCTACAGATATATTTCGTATTTACATATGCATACACTATTAGATAAAATTTTCAGTCATGTACACTGGAACATTTTCTGTACAGAAAAAATACGTACATACATCAAATGCAAAGCATTATACTTAAAAACCTAAAACTGATTCTACACATAAAAATTAAGGCAGAAAATATTTCTTAGTTGTACTAAGTAAATCCAAGGTCCATGTTTATATTGTGCCCTTTAAAAGATTGAGAGATGACCAAGAAATATAAAATGTGCTTTATATACACAATTCCTACCTGAAATGCTAACATATTGAAATTATAATCAATCCACATTCTTAAACATACTTCTTAGGACGTTTCTAAGCTTAATAACAAAGAGTGAAGAATAAATTCTTCAATAAAGAAAAAATAAATAATAAGATACATTCCAAATAAATATTCTTCTGCATTTCTACAAAAGAAGTTTTAAAAATCAACCAATTAACATTTTAACTAAACATTTCAAAGGTAGCTACAATGATTTTTTTAAAAAAATAATTCAAATTATTAACTAATGACTTGATTATTAGTTACTTATTTGGATACTCATTAAGAGTGACAGTATAAATTGTCCATGTGATGTTAATTCTGAAAAATATAAAATAATAAATTCTTCACAGAGAAAATATCAAATTCTCTGTATATATGCATTGGACGTATGAGATCAAAAATCACAAATAACTTTTAACAAGAATAACTAGAAGCAATAAAGCAAAGAAACATACAAACAACGATGAAAGACTTTGCACCTCAGAAGCACAATAACAAGTAAGGAACTGTAATTCTCTCTTTGAAGAGGAAGAAACAAACAAGAAAAAAAATCCTTCTGTACCACAGTGTAAATGCAGAACAAATATATAGGAATAAAATAAGAAAAATTCCTGAACAACATCATTGTAGAAGATTTTTATCCATACAGTAAAAGCATTTCATTTCTTGCTATAGCAATAAACAAACAGATTGTTGAGTAACCAGCTGCTGCATATCAACAATCCTGATCAGTAATGAAGGCAAGGCGACTCTGGAAAAAAAAAAATTGCATATAATGTATTATAAATTTGGGAAAGCTGTTAATTAACAATTTAAATGTAGCAGGGAACATTTAAATACAAACATGAAATAAATTAGGAGTATTTGAAGGAAGAAAATTTTACAAAATGTAATATATACTTGTAAACATGGCTTTAGTAAGTCTTTTATTTCTAATATTTATTAAATAAAATAACAAATAATTTATATAAAAATAGCTTTTGTATGTATCACAAAAACAATTTTTTTAAGTATTTATTTTTAATCGTTAATTAATAATTCATAACTATAAATATGATGAAATATAGAAAGAGTTTTCTCAAATTCACAACAAGATGATGCCATTTGAATAGAACAAATAATTAACTGAATTATTATGTTCAGAAAATAGAATTCTGAAAATAGTACATTAAGAACATGCAAAAATAGAATATATAGTATTTATAATTTACTAAACTGTTGATATTCACTAGCTTTTGGGAGAAAAACTAGTTTTAGCAAATTTGTACACAGTTTCAGCCTTTTACTTAATAGTTATAAATAAAAAGCCAAATATTTTAAGATTAGAGACTATTTATCCTTAATTGAATATTAATATACATTTTTGCATTTAAGAACTACAAAGAAAAAAAAATAAAACATCTTAGTGATACATTAAAAAATCTTACATTAAAAAAGGTCAATGTCAAATTTCATGATATGAGATATGTGAAAAATAAATTATCTTTTATATCAAAAGAATAATTTAGACAAAAAATATTCATTGCTATAGCCCTCCAAGACTTCATTAAAATCTATAGATCAATTCAGATATACTTATCAATTAAGATATGAAATCCTTATTTTATAATTAGTATCTTAATTTATAATTTAGAAGTTCATCATTTTGCAATGGATGTATTATTTCTGTTGGTTGCATTGCAACAACTTTTACTAAAACTATTTGGAGCCCTAATTTTTTGTAAAGTAAAAAAAAAAAAAAAAAAAAGGTATAAACATGAACATATAATTACTATTGCAAGTTTATTTTTGCTACTAATTATTTCGGAAAATTTAATTTGTTCAGATTACAATTTTTTTTATCAATTTCTTTTTTGATGCTTATTATATTTAAGACTTCTGTACACAATGCTTGACGGAAGACAATTCTTTATTAATTTTTTATTCTATTTATATGATTAATTGGCACAGAATCGTATTTACTTAATAATTCGATTAAACTAAAAAAATTTCCATTACTAGGACTTCCTATTATTTTTTGGGTTTCTCGAATTGGAAGATTATTAGATGCTCAAATCACATTCTTTAAAATAGTTCAGTCGTGCCGTTTCTTTGTTTATAGCAATAATCGAACACAAATTTAATCATTTTAGTAATTCTTTCCAAACAATAAACGAATTAAAATGGCCAATTGAATGCTCATAATCTTGAATTACATTCAACAGCTATCTCCAGTTATTATAATCCCTTATAAATAGTGTAGATTGTTCATTTCCACTTCTTTTCAAAAATAGTATACAATAAAACAAATACTGAGTCTCGCGTTTTTGTATACATTAACCAGCTGCGAAGTTTGGTTTCACCATTTGACATTTTTAAAAAAATAAATAATATCTTTAATGTAACATAAGTGGAAAACGATCTATCTTCAGGATTCTTCCGAAAACATCCTTTATGTTATACAGGTTCTGTTTTATTCTAAACTTATTCTTTATAATAATACTTGGCCATAAATATAGAACACTTATATTCACTTGATGAAATATGCTATCATCATTTTCTGATTCAATCATATTCGTATAACTATATAATTCTTCAGTGAATTTCACGTTTCCTTTACAAGTTAGTGTAGTTTATGCGGAACTTTCTTCTGCAGTTGAAGTTCGAATGATGACTTCTGAGATTGAAGCCTTTTCATTGCCAGAATTAATTTGTAAACAAGAAAATATATCTTGTGACTTCTTGTAGTTTAGCGTTTCTTCATTTTTTTCTTTTCTGATAATTTTCTTTTTTGATACCCATAGGGATTTGTTCTTGCCATGAACATGATAAGATCTAACAATATTAAATGTTTTATAGTATGAATTTTCAAACACTATATGCAATCTTACTTAATAAGGAGGTAAATGACGATAAATGATTGCTTTAGGTTTGTAATATATTACATATTTGCATTAGACAATAATATATCCGTATATTTCCAAAACCAGTGATTTTTAAAGTTAAATTTTTCTCCCACCATTATAGTTCAGAATATTATTTTAGATCTTAATCATTTTGGGGCCCTTAAATCCCCGGGCCCTGGTGCATAGCACGTGCCCCCCACCAGAAGACCGGCCCTGCATCTCAAAATAGTTTTAAAAATATTTAGAAATATTTTAAATTGACTTATACATTTTTACTACTATCGCCTACAATAATCATGTTTTAAACTGTCTGATAAAAATTTACAACTGATGATTAAATCAAAATTATACATTCAAAGATTAATTAATATTATTATTTTCATGGTACAAAAGGTTGACGGAATGCATTAGGATCAAAATATCTACTCAGCTATTTCAAATTATTAATATTTGCTATTAATATATTATTAAGCCAGAATTATAAATTAAAAAAAATAGTTAAAAATTTTACCCAAAATCTTTAATTAAATATTATAAAAATTTCAAAAGTTTAATGCTGTTTTTTTTTTTTTTAATCCGAAAGATCCAGAAGTAATATTTTAATTTGATAAAAAATTAATAGAAAAAATTTTCAAGCTTAAATAAAATTCATTCAGACCTAAAAGCATTATGCAATATAGATGCTACAACTACTTCACTGCTACAGATCTACAATGCATTTCTATCTAAGAGATTCTACAAAGCTATCTAGCATCACAACTAATTTCATGCAATGTGAGTAGAGGAAACAACATCAAATAAGCTCTCATTTTACTTGCCTACAAAAATAACAATGGAAAAAATGACATGATTGTCTGAATTAAATTGAAGTCCCTTGTCCCCAACAATAAACGATTGGTTCAACCCCAGAACAGGTAATACCACATGCCTAAAAAGAAATGATAGGTGATTGACTGAAATGATTTAAAAAAAATCAGAGTAGTGGCATTCCTTATCACAGACTTTAAATCAGTTATAAAAGGAAGGAAAATGAATTTGGTGTCCAAATTCTTAAAATGACAATGGTATCGCTAGAGATGCTTGCAAAAATAAATAATAAACATTAATACATTAAAAACTATCGCAGTATTTAATACAGGGGGGGGGGGGGAATGCATCTTAAACTATTTTGTTTGAGAAGAATGACACCTAATATAACAACAAAAAAGTTAAATGTTGTAATAAATGTCAAAAAATAATAAATATTTCAATTAATATAAATTAATGCAAGTATATATCAAGGGTAAGTGGATACATAAATTGAAGCAGTTTCAATTCAAATCAATACCATTAACTTGTAACATGCGAATAACTTTGCTATGAAATTAAATAAACAAAACAAGAAGAAATGTAAATGGTAATGATTTTAATTCTTTAAAGTAACACACAGGAGAGCTGCATTCAAAAGTTTATAATCTGTAAGTTATGGTCAACAAGGGCTGGGAGGGAAGGACAAATTTTAAAAAATAAATAACAATAATAAAAAAAACTTTTGGATCACTTCATGTTTGTATTTTAAAAAATGCCAATTTCCTAAATATGTTGTATATTATCACAAAAATGTAACACATCAAATTTTAAAGTAATAATAAGTCCCTGTTAGAGGTTTTATTTGGCCCAATGAGGATGTTACTTCAAAAAGTAATAAATAAAAAAAATAATTTAAAATAATAGTACAATAATCATTGTTGCATTAAACAGTAATTTAAATTTTGAAAAAATCTTTTAGTGCCTTTCATTACTTATGAAAATTAAATCAATCATTGGTTAGTTTATTTGTTTTTAATCACTTGAGTTTCTTAAAAAGCCAATTAGAATAAATGCATACAAGCATTATTTAACTAATCACATAAAATGATTTGATATTAATGGAATGTATTTATTTAAAATAACTCAATGTAAAAAATAGCTGATAATACCTAATAAAATAAATAGTTCAATTAATGTGTATTATAAATACATAAAACTGAAGATATTGAGATAATATCTTAGAAAAAAAATTGTAACAAACTGGTGTTTTTACAATAACATGTTATTATTAGTATTATTATGTGAAGTGAAGCATAGATTAAAATATAAAAACTTGACTTGTAATATGTTTGGTATTGGAAAAAGAGAATAATTAAGTTTCAAAAACAGGTTAGGTCATGAAATATATGTATGTGCATTCATATCAAAGATATTAAGAATAAATATATTACAATTAGCCTCACTTTTTTGACAAAGTAAATGCATGGCTAAGTACATATATGATAAACAAAACATATTTACTCACAATTTTCTTTTACATTAAATAAAATGCATTTACAGACTTTGGACACCAATATCAATACAAAGATAGAAGGAAATGGGGAAAATAATTCTAATCTACAACAGAAATTGCAAAATTATCTCAATTCATGGAAACACTAAAAAATGCAGGCAATGAGGAAACTTGTTTTTTAAAAATTTTTGGAATATTTAAAAGGATACAGACAAAGGAATCTACTCCCTTTGTTCTTTATTTCAGTAAATGATTTAAATTGCAAATAAATACTGAATATTGAAAAATACAGCACAATTATACAAGAGATATACCAGACAAAGAATTTCAACCAAAAAAAAATTCATTTAAAATGCTAATTTTATGATTACCATAAAATTGTTTACTGTAACCTTCAGGCTTAAAAAAAAACAAACATAAAATGCAGAATGGGAAAAAGTATAATAAAAATCAAACAAATGAATCAGACAGAAATATACCCCTATGAATCAAACAGCATTTTTATACCAAAGATTTTCAGAAATGATTTGTTTTACAACAAAGCATACAATGTAATTTTAAATTTAATATATATAATTAAAAAATTTCATGATTAAATAAAAGATTTTAAAAAATATTTTGATCTATAAATTGAATATTTCTCCTCTCTTTTTGTCATATTCATATAACAAATAAAACTCAATACAATGAGTATTTTTACTTTCCTAAAATGTCTTTAAAGGGCATAAAAATTTACAAAAATTTTTTTTCTGTTAATGAAAAGATGAATTAGACGCTAAAATTATTAAAAAAAATTACAAGAAACATCTTGCTTTATTAACTCAATAATTACTTACTTGTGATCTAGATATAGAAGAAGCCATTTCATGTGAATCATCCAGTACTTCTTCTAAATCAGATAGTATGGGAAAAAAGGCAGGATTCAGTGAAGGGTCTCGGATTCCATCTGACTGTTGCTTCACAAAGTTTATAAAAACCTGCAATTCAGAAATGAAAACATTGAGAAGAAAGCAGTTATTTGGTTAAAACTTACATTGTTATTAAGAAAATACTATTTCTAATTTTCGTATCCAATTTGCCATTTTTTCTTTCAAAAAATCAGAAGACCAATTCTCAAATAATCAAGGTATTTCTCATATATTTACTTCAAAATATATAGTAATATTCAGCATTAAAATCATCTACCGTCATTACACACTATGATTAGTAAATAAACATATTAATAGCATTTTTGTTTTTGATATCAAGTTGAAATCACAAAATAACTAAATGGGAGGGATTTAAAAAAAAAAACAGTCTATTGTCATATAAGGTAAATAGAAATGAATAATTAAATCACTTATCATTTTTTCATTCCTTCCAAAGTTTTATATTGTTATTTTTATTTAGAAAAACACTTTTCATGTCTGTAAGAAAAAATTATTCAACATATGAGAAAATAAAGTCAAATGTCATGATTAATTTTGCCAAATACATATAGAGAATAAAAGGTACATTTGCAAACTAAAAGTTAAACTAATTGCAAAGTAGATCAAGCTATTGTACAAATTGTACTTTTTTCCTTAAGATGAAGGGAAAATATAAATCAGACAGCTAAAACTAAACTGAAAGGATAACTTTTTACATGAAAACACATAAGACACAACTGCATGCTTTTTTGTTTTCATGCGCACACATATATACTTCAGAAATTAAAATTCAGGAGAATAAGAAACTATTTTTAAGAAAATATTCTCACATTATCTAATGTATTCTGGCAGACAGAATACTCCTCAATGGGGAGGTCTTGAAGGGCAGACTCCATCTTGGAAAATACATATGCTAGTGATATGCACCCTGATTTAAGCTCAAATTGCAGTAAGTTGTAATGCTGCTCCTATAAAAAATAAATTTTGAAAACAATATCAGAAAAAGAAAAAACTAATATTGATAAACAGCAATGGTTTATGATTAATAGTTTAGAAATTATAAAAAAGTGTAATATATATATATATATATATATTCACTAGAAAAGAGGTCTTTACTTTTTAATGATTGTTAACAAATAATTAGTTATTTACTTTAGATTTAAGGAACAGATGATTTTTTCATACATATAAAATATTACAATATGAAATGACAATAGCAATCACAAATGTAAGATAATAATTTCAATTTCTCTCATTCAGTTAATTTGTGTATCATTTATTATATCAGAAAATTCATCATATAAACATTAAGATATAAACTCCATTATAAATAAAAAAGTTTTTAAATTTATGATTAGAAAATTATTTACAATGAAGCAGATAATGAACATATGCATTTCTATATTTGAAAAAAAAATTGTAAAGTTTAGTAAAAAGCAAAGCATGTAAATTGAATACAAAACATTCTGATAAATACTTGAAGGAATGCTACAAATTTAATTTCAGATTATTTTTTTCATTCTACTAACTCACTATTTTAAAGACTTCAACTGACTATTCTAATTGATTTCAATTTACAATCTTTTTTATAAATAAGACATATCAAAAGAAATAAAAATAACAAGATTAGAAAGAATTCAATTTAGAAATAGATTACAAAAACGAATTTTTCCAGACTATTTCAAATGAAATATTTTAAAAGTTACATATACAAACTTGAATTTTAGAGTCAGATATTTTCTTTGGATAAAATAAATAAGTAAGAAGATATATATAAAAAATTACCTTCAATTTAGCATCTGTAAACGTTTTTCGAAACCATCTTTTAATGGTTTCATGTTCACCCATTACAGTTCGCACCGTAATGTAATAACCTTCTCCAAATCTATTTTTTAAATGCTGTATGCTTCCCAGACATTTGAAGTGGCCATTAACCATTATTGCAAGTCTTGTGCATAAAGCTTCACATTCTTCCATACTATAAAATCAAAAGTATGAAACATTTAATAATTAAAAAATAAATTATACAACTGAAGATTTATTTCTTGTTAGGCAACTGAATGAAATCCAATTCTCTTCAAAAAATTTGTATTTAAAAACATGATTATTTATCATCAGTATATAAGAAATTTTTGAGCCCCAATTTCAGTTCTAAGAAATTTTTTATATCATGTATGATTATACAATAAAAGCAATGATGTTTATAAAAAAATTAAGCAATTAAACTGAATATTAATAAAAATCAATTTAGTTATAAATTTCATTAATTTATAAATATCAACCTAGCAAAACATATTTTCTTTCATAATTATAGATTATGCAAGCAATTAGAATTATATATATACAGTTTGATTAATCTTTAACATAACACCAAATGAATCACCCACACATCCACTTTGGATGTTTGGTTGGATTTCTCTATTTTGGTTACCACCAAATGAAATATGGCATTAGACAAAAAGTTAAAATTACCACATAAATAGAAATCGACAAGTTTATACCTATGTGATGTTAATACAACAGAGCGACCACTTTGTACCAGTTCAATTATCAAGTTCCACAGAAATCGTCTCGTATAAGGGTCCATGCCAGTTGTAGGTTCATCCTGAAAAAAGAATAATTGAACCTATATCCCAAATTCAATGTATGCTTCTTATTAAAGAAATTCAAATGAAATAAATAGCTAATATTTAAAAATACAGAATACATCTACGTTAACAGGAGAAAATATTACCACTGTTGATAATGCATTTATTGAGAATTATTAAGTATTTATGAAAAATGAAAAATCCAACAAATCATCAATGAAAAAATTTCTTGAAATAAATTTTTAGATCAATAAATTGTCCAGCTGAAACAATACAACAATGCCTAAAAAAAGAAAGTATCATATAATTAGATACTGAAGGAAACTAGATATTTAAGTAGTCAAAAAATTATTCAGCAGGTGCAAAGAGAAAAAGAAAATTTTTTGCTTTAAGTGCTATTTTAATTTTTATAATTCTTAATTCAAATTAATATTGATACTATCATTTCATTCAGCCTTCAATTATAAACTAAGTAAAAACTTTTAATTTTAAATAAAAGTTCTTAAAAAAAATTTAGCAGCACAATCTAACTGACATTTGTAACATTTACATTTTTTACAATAAATCTTGAATAATATACTAATTTATTAGGAAAACAAATTTTGAATAATTTATTGATAAATTAATGAAATAATTTACATATTCGTAGTTTTAACTAGAAACAGAAAAATTAATGCTAAGAAAAGTTAATTAATAAATAAATAATTAATAACTCTTAATAAATTTATCTCAATAAAAAGAATTTAATTCAAAATTAATTGATTGATTTACTTTCAATATCCATTATACACATTTATATCAACTTATGTAGAGATGGCTTAACTGCCAGTACAATAAAGCATAAACTTCAGAGTACCAGTTACGAATAGAACCAGAACAGCTTCCTGTCCACAGGGGTGATGGAGCCTCCTATGAGGCACTAGTGGGTCAGAGCCAACAATAATTCAATATTTGGTATGATTAATTATTATAGAAGAAGGAACTATGAGGAATTTTCTTTTCTTGTAACAGACACCATGGAACAGAAAAGGTCAGAAATTTTCACTGTAGAGGATGCAGGATGCAGAGTGAAATAAAATAACAATCATAACAGAAAACGATATTTATAATTAAATAATGTATATATGATAATAGCAAAATCATGATTTAATATCAAAATTTAGAAATGTTAAATTCTGTTTCATACCTTGCACTTCTGAAGATATAAATTATTAATTTATATATAATATTCCAAACTATATTTGGCCGCAAATATATGCAATTATATTAACATCAGAAAAGACTTACCAAGAAAATGACACGAGGTGCACCCAAAAGAGCAATAGCTGTAGAGAGTTTTCTTTTATTTCCACCACTATAAGTTGCTGTAACTCGATCAGCATAGTGGACCAAATCCAATTTCTTCAAAGCCCACTCAATCACCTTAGAAAGTAAATACAAATTAAAGTCTTTAAAAAGAACATATAATAATTTCTTTTGTATTAAAATAAAATCTTTGAATTTATGCTTATGAATTTACATTCTGCCATTTACATCATGCCAAACAAAAGAAGAAGAAGAAGAAAAAGAAGTAAAATAGCATTGTTACCAGTCAGAAACATTTCACACAATATCATCTGTTGAGCAAGAGTGACAAAATTCTTATATTCTTTATGAATTTGAAAGATAAGTAAAGGAAATGAGAAAAAAGAGAAGCAAACAGAAATCTGTTTTTGATTATACATTTCTTTAGGAACCAATGATTTTATTCATCTAGAATAAATGTATGTTAATATATTAAATATGATACCAATTCAACTTTTAATGTTTTAACAGGAGACAGAACATTCCATACAGGGATAAAACATCTATTATATATTCCTGATCATATTATGAAAACAATATTAAAAGAATGCATTACACAATATTTTAATTACTTGTGATGATTTTCAACTACTTGCTACTCTAAAGTTAATGATTTTTAACTACTTAGGCTATAGTAACTATCACAACTCACCATGTCAACTGGTTGGACAGTATTCGATATTTCTCTCAGTTTGAGAGAGCTATCACTATTTGTTATTTTTTAATTTCTTATGTTTTTTATTTGTGTGTGGTGTTTAAAATAAAATCACTGCCTTTTAGTAAAGTAGCACTCTTTGAAATTCTTACTATTTAAATGACATCCCACAATATCTACATCCCACATTTTTTTCATCAGATTAAATACTTGTTAATATTGTATATATGATACTAATTAAAATTTTATATTTTATATAAAAAAAAATTATTGCATATTAGGTAATAAGATAATAAAATTAAAGATAATAAAAAGAAAGATAATAAAATTAAAAGAATATTTTATACAATATTTTAAATAATATTTCTTTTAGCAAATGTATAAGCAGAAGAATAATGATAGAGTGGTATCAGCAATTTATATTAAATATTAATTTAAGTTACACACTAAAAAAATAAGAATGAAATACTCTATAATATTAGTTATAGGCATATATCCCTCTTGAGCACATTTATATATAAATGCAGTTTCCTATATTTACACCACAATTCAATTGGTCCATTAGAAAAGTGTAAAAGCAAGGTAATAATTTATAAATTCGTTTTGAAATTGAATTCAATGAAGTATTTAAAATTTTACTTTATAATTAATTTACATTTGACAATTAAACTGATATAACTATGAAAAATTAAAACTTTGAACAAAAATAGTAAAAATAAATTTGAATTTGCTTATTTATGAAATCCTGACTTAATATAACAAAAGATACGGATTTTTTAAAAGAATATTTAATGAGCATTATTCAATGTACAAACCTTCTCTTCTTCTTTAATAGGTATTCCACGAAATCTGGAATATAAAATCAAATGCTCCCTTGCAGTCAACTCATCATAAAGAGCATCAAATTGTGGACAATATCCAATGAATTGTTGTACTTTATGGAGATCTTTCCGGATGCTACATAAATGATAAATAAAAAAAGATATGTAAATACTTATCACCAACCTGACACCAAATAGGAAAAATAAAACTTAAAGAGAGTTAATGTTTAAAATTGGGTATAGAAGCATTTTAGAGCAAAGAATTAAATTGTAAAAAAAAATAATATTTTCAAACTCAAAATTTACAAATTATAAAAGATCTATTGAATAAATTTTTCTCCAATTGTGAATTCAGCATTGTAATAGCATTCATTATCCAACTGAATAGATTTTTTTTAAAAAAAATCTCAAGAGTTTGTAAAAAGGTAGCAAAATTCCTGTCTCAAATAATGTAAAATATGGCATAAAATAAGCAGGTAATAATTTATTTTCCTAATTAATAGCAATTTTCTTTTGGGTAGGGACAAAAACACCCAATTTTTAGTTATCTGTTTACATGTTTTTTTAATTGCATAATCAATTGAGTTTTAACTATACAATATTGTGTGCACAATGAATTAATTTTATAAGAGACAATTTTATTTTATAAAAAATACAAATAGTTTGTGCTTGAAATTAACTAACCTGAATCCATTCAGGAATGCATCACCAGCTGTAACATTAGTATCACCAGTTAACATCTTGAAAGTTGTGGATTTTCCAGCTCCATTAACTCCCAACAAACCCAAACACTATATTAAAAATAAGTCATTTCATTTATTTTCTTTAACATCAAACAGTAGGAAATTTAATATACTTATTTTGGAATAGTATATAAAAATAGTTAAGGGTATAGCGCATAAGTGAAAGTTTACAAAGGTAGTAATTTCTAAAATGTAATGATTTTCAAAAACCTTTGCACATGCCACATTGTTTAATGCCAGAGCTGACCTTCTCTATAAAGGGGCCCAAAACCAATTAGGGCCCTAAATTTTTTGTAAAGTAAAAAAAAAAAAAAATACAAACAGGAAAGCATATTACTATTGCATGTATATTTAATTCGTAATTTTATTTTTGCTATTAATTACTTTAAAATTTTTATTTTTTTTTTTGCAATTTTTTTTCCGATGTTTAGTATAACAAGAGCATTTAAACGTTCAGCACAAGGGCTTGACTGAAGATAATTCTTTATTAATTTGCTGAAAGAGTGAATCAGTTATAATATGGAATCACAAATTAAAAGAGAGGTAAGGCACATAAATTGCACGAGGGTTTAGAGCAATTATTCTAGATTGTACATCTTTACATTTTTCTTTCCACATTGCTACTGTCATCGTAAGCTTGTCCACTACAATCCATAATATTGAAATTAAACTCACTTAATATTTTCAATAGAATTTTTGCTAGCCCTTCTACAGTCACATCAGTTACTTCAACAATACCTATAAATGACTCATTTAAAGTTCATCTTTACTCTTCAAAATTTGCATACCTAATAAAGACTGAAGTTGTTCCTTATGGGAAATATCAGTAGTAGAATCCATTTGGATATTGTAGTACATGGCAGCTTTTATACTGACTTTAATTTTGTTAAGAATTTCATTTTCTAATGCAGGAATAACTTGTTCTTGTACCTCATGTGCTAAATGATGCACAATTCTATTTTGTGCATTTGTTTTATTCTGTTGATATAATCAATAAGCATGGAGTCATATTTACTTAACAATTTGACTAAACTTTAAAAATTTCCATTATTAGGTGTTCGTATTATTTCATGGATTCCTCAAAGTGGGAAATGATTACATGTTAAAAATAGAATCATATCTACAATTCTTTGAAATAGTAATTTAAATCATTCCGTTTTCTTATTAATGTTAATTTGATTTGTTTTAGCAGTAGTTGAACATAAATTTAGTCGTTTTAGTAATTCTTTCTAAGCAATAAATGCCTTAACGAAACAAATAAAACTCACATAATCTTGAATTACAGTTGACAGTTTTCTCCAGTTATTATAGCCATTTATTAATCATGCAGAATTTTCATTTTTTTTTTCCATTTCTTCTGGAAAATAATGTACAGCAAAAACAAAATGTGGAGTCTTGTATCTTTGAATAAATTAACCAACTGCAAAATAGAATTTCCCCATTTGGCACTTTTTTTAAAAATAGTATGTAGTGGAAAACGATCTACCTTCAGCATTCTTCGCAAAGACTACTTAGTGTAGTACAAGTCTGATTTTAACACAAAACATTCTAAACTTATCAATTATAATAATTGACCATAAATCTGGACCACATATATTCACTTGATCATATTTATTATACTCACTTGATTATACTTGTTATTTTCACTTGATCATATTATTTTTGTCATTTTTTTCTGATTTGATCATATTTATACAAGCATGCGGTTCTTCAAAGAATTTCATAGTTTTTACATTTTTATTGCAAGACTGTGTAGTTTGCATGGAACTTTCTCCCCTAGTTGAAGTTTGAATTGTAATTTCTGAAGTCGAAGCAATTTCATAGCCAAAATTACTTCGCAGACAAGAAAACAGGTCTACTTCTCACTTATTGAAAATTAGCTTTTCTTCTTTTTCCTTTTCTGCTAATTTTCTTTTTTTGACATCCAGAGGAATATTTCCCTTGGCATGGACATGATTAGATATTAGAATATTAAACATTTTATATATGAATTATCAAAGCAATTACATGCAATTTAACTTAGCAGGTGAGGTAAATACTGTAAATCTACTTATTTTATGTTTATAAAATGTTATACACTTGAACTACACAACAATATATCTGTAAACTTCGTATATTTCTAAACACATCAATTGTCCCAGTTAAATTTCTTTCTCTCTTCTTTCTATCCCACTATTATTGTTCAGAACTGTATTTTAGTTCTTGATCATGTCAGGGACCCCTCAATGGCGGGTCTCCGGTGCATAGCATCTGCCACCCCTGCCAGATGGCTGGCCCTGTTTAATGCATGCATCTCATAATTATGGAATGATGATTTGATTATATTAAATTCAGATATCATCCATGGCTGTTGTAATCATAAAGGAAGATCATTAAAAGTCACTTTGAGATGCAAATGGAAATAAAGTTGCATTCAAATTATGTTCCAACTCATGATTAATTAAGAGACATATTTAGTGATCTTGGGATCAATGGCAGAATGTTAACAACTCTAAAGGCATGCTGGTTTGTAACTGCAGCAAAGTTTCAATATTTTTATAATATAACAAGTTCTTCAATTAATCATTAACAATAATAAAAAAGAAGAAATCATGATTCAATAATCTTTCTTCATCATCTTACATTTTATATTTTTACATACATATGAAATATTTTATTAAAACATGGCATTTTAAGAAATATTTTTTAAAAAATTATGTTCTTTTTACAACACTTTGAAATATCTTCAATTTTAGATTAAATCTAGTAAAAAAAATCAATCCATAAATGATGAAAAATATTAAAAATAATGATTCAAAACTATAAATATTTGTAAATACCTCTCCTTCAGGAACACCCAAACATAGTTTGTTTACTGCAATAAGTTTTTTTCGCTTATTTTTTGAATTATAAACCTGAAAAATAAAATAATACTCACACAAAATATCCAAAAAAAAAAAATGTTAAAAAATTACTAACTTTATAAAAAGTCAATTAAAATAACAGCTTTTATTCAAATGAAATACTACGAAATATCGCAATATATACAAGAAAAAAATATCCATGAACAATATAATATAAATTTCCAATAATTTCATTTTAATAAAAATATAAAGGATTTGGAAGAATGGAAAGCATAGTAAAACTGTTCCCCTTCTTACTAAGGGGAAAAATCATAGATATTCAAGTATCTTTTAAAGAAAAATTCAAAGACCATAAAAACTACACATATATACATTATTAACTACATATTCCAATTTATTCATACCACTAGTAACCAATATTCTGGTTGGCAAGCACAAACCTTTTCTCTGAAAGATTTTAAGAAATTGGTTGGATGATTTTGGTAAATAATAACTTCAGACTGACAAGCAAGTTGATTATACTTTATTCACAAACTTATTGGTATATATTTTGTTTTCAGAGATCTGCCTTTTCAATCCCTTCAACATGTCTTTTACAACATCATAGAAATTGGAAACATTATAACTACAACACAAATTGTCTCATTCAACTGCAGCTACATCTTCTAGTTACACTCTCTACAAAAAAAAAAAAAAAAAAGAAAAAAAAAAAAAAGAAAGGGAAGGGAAAATTTTTCCAATTTTTTGAAAATTCTAAGTAGCTAAATTTTCCTTTCTAAGTGGCAAATTTTTGAATAAATAACACATGCATTGTAGGTAACTTTGAAGAAAGTATTTCGCTATACTTAAATGAATTGTTGATAGCATATAGACTACAACCACTTATATTTACTGACAATATTAATTATTTTTATTTCATTATTTAATAAGTTAAAGAAAACTTCTATTTTGTTGATAAGTTGTTGATATCAACATAAATAAAACTTCTCACATCCAATTTTTTATTGAATTTTGAAATTTTCATAAAATATCTTTAGCGGTGGAATGGACATGAAGGCTGAAGCTATATATCTGGTTTCAAAGTTATTTATTTATTTTTTTCATTCCAAAACAAATTGCAAATACTTAAGGAAATTATACACAATAAAATTAGTCAGACATTTAAATCAAACAATCTTAATATAAGGAATAGAGTTAAATGAAATTTTATTGGCTTCCAGCAGAACTTTCTGGCAATTTTGCTAGCTGGGGGTATTTCTCAGAAAAAGTTTGAAACTCTTTGTAGGAGTTATATCAGTAATTCTTCACACATTTTAAGAACTATATTAGTTTTGCACATTTTAAAGACCACATGAAGGCGAATGGTATAATAATATTATCTCCAGCTGCTGGATCTACTGAACATTCCTTGACAGTTGTGGTGGCAATTCTGCCCCCTCCCCTCCTTCTTCCAAGCAATACAGAGTGAAAAGATTGGTAACTGACAATATTTACATGTCATCACTCTTTTTCCGTTGGTAGAATTATTTAGGCAAAACAAATCACAAACTGTATTTTTTTCTCTCTTAAAAAGTAATTGAAGGTCCATTTTTCAAGAACTTTTCGAACACTTAATGAAAAAACGTGTGCTTTTCCAAGAATCTCAATACAAGAAATAAAATTCTAATGGTTTTCAAAAACCATGGAAACCTATGTATTACCTCACACAATAAATTATAAGAAATACAATAACAATTGCACAAAGCCATCTCCCAACTAGAATAAATTAAGGAAAAGTGGGCATCTAAAACTATATATATTATGATCATAGCAATTAGCAAATAATTAAAACACATCTATTCATCTATAAATACATAAAGAAGAAATTTAATTTTGAAATATTACTACAAAATACCTTTGTTAAATCAATCAGATGAAGAACATCTGAATTTGCTTGACCAGTTAAAACTCGCTTTCTTTCTAATGAAACATCTTCATCTTCAATCTCTAATGAATAAACAGGCACTTGAATGTTTCTGAAATAAATATAAGACACAAAAATTAAAAAAAAAACATATTAATGATAATTTTCATTTAATAAAAGTAATATCAATCAATAAATGTTGTTATATATTGATAATCAGATTCAAATTAATCTCTACATTTCACTGGATGCAGCTTAATAATAATGAATAATATATAATGTTTATCAAGATTTACATATTATGTGTGTGTGTGTGAATTTCAGGGGTGTTTGTGGGACCCCAAAAAATCCCCGGAAACTTTTACGGACTTACTACCGACATTTCGGAGTTTCGAGAAGGGGGGAGGGAGAAATGAAAAATTACGATTATGAAGTATTGAATGACCTAATTATAAAAGTTCAATGAATTACTTTTTTTGCAAAATTAAGACCTTTGAACCCAGGTCACGTGATCGCACATCTGGTCGAACGAAGTCTCTCCCTTTTTTTTCTGCCGCGCCTACTTGCCGAAAAGAATCCAGAAGAGAATGTCCGAGAACCGGGGGAATGAGTCATAACTCGCAATAAGGAAAGAACAAAAAAGAAGTTTTTTCCCCCTTTTCACGCATTATCACTGCCTTTGGAGAAAGAAAGGAAAAGTTTTCACCCCACACACTGACCTTGCGTTTTCTGCTTTCAAAGCAAACAAAATTACCCAGATCAAAATAAATAATTCATTATTATTCCTACTTCCTTTTGAACGACGATCCCCGGAATTTCCGGGTATCCAAGTTCAAAATCCCCGGAATTCCGGGGTTTCCCCGGAGCACAAACACCCCTGGAATTTTAAAGTCTACACTACACAATAAAACATGATGTTTCTGAAAAGTTACTGAAAGAAAAGGACTAAATGGGAGATAAAAATATTAAGATGCAACAGCAAGAGACCAAACTGCAATGAAATCTCTCCACATCTTTTAAATATGGAATATTATTTTCTTTCTTCACATCACACCCATAATCAGCTGGAAAGACAGATTTACTAATGGATACCCGGAATACACAATTCAAAAAAAAAAAAAAAAACCTTTCTTGCTACATTTTTTTTTTATTCTGCTTCCTTCTATCTAGATGGCAACAAAGAAACTAGAATCATGTTTAATCTGAAAATTTTTACGAGAAAAGAAATTGAAGCAGGTAAATATATAACAAATTGTTTATAAAAGTACTGCTTCACTTAAATGCACGCTTTTGAAACAATCTAATAAAATACCAAGCATTACATAAAAAATAAACATTAACCAACAATATATAAATTTTCAGTTTTATAATGTAATGTGTATAACTGAAACAGAAAAATTTAACATCTTTTAAAATTTTAATAAAAATACAAAGAAAAAGAACTTGAAAATATATAATATATTCAATATTGTATTAGAAAATTTTATTATGGACTTATTTGCAATATTTTTATATAAAACTAATCTAACAACTGAAAGTAAATAAAAATATAATAATTTAAACTAACTTTGGTTTTCTGAAGAAATTAAATTCACATAACAGGGTAAGGAAGAAAAATGCAAGTCCTGAAAATGCCATGGCTACCAAATTTCTTGTCACCAGATCCCAAGCAAATGGAGATTTCATTTTATCATACTGACCTAAAATGAATAATATATTTTTAAAAATATTACTATTATTGAATGTATAAAAAAAAGAGCTTTTAAAAATCTTTCAACAACAAGCCAAATAAACAAAATATAACTTGGTGCAAAATGGACTATTGCAAATACAAATATTATGTTCTCTAATTATTTTTACTATTTTTTAAAATGAATGTAAAATAATTTAACCAGGAAACTAAGAATGATATTCAAAGCATATTTTACATCTGACTAGCTGCTGTATCTACGGCTCTGTCAGTGTTTCTTTGTACTACTTATATAAAAGAAAAAACTAAAAAATTTTTAAATTCTTATATTAAACTTAATTCATTTTAATCTTAAGATATTTTAGAATCCTCAGACCTAATTTGAATAGTAATGAATTAGTTATTATTAAAGATTTCAGGTAAGCAAATATTCTTCATCTCATCATTAAAGGATATGAAAAGTTTACTTCTAATTCCCTCTCTAGAACATGATAACACATATTTAATTGTGTGAGAAATTCAAAATTTCTAAATTATAATGACAACAGTCTGCTTTTAATGCTATGATTGCATCAAATTACTCAAATGTGTGCTTTTGTTAATGCTAACATTGATATTTTAAAAAATTGCTTTCTTTGGACATTAGCTGAAAAGTAAAATTTTCATTTTTGCTTTTATTTTGTAGCAATACTCTTTTTAATTTGTAACCACAATAATTTATATGATTTAATTAATAAAAAATTTTAATCTAAAAATGAAAGAGACCTTTTTATACACAACCATAAAAAGGTTTCTTATTATTAGATGCTTTATTTAAAAACTTTACAGATTCAAGCAGTTATGAATCTGTAAGCGTATCTAAAAAAACAGGTGCATTACTTTCCAAGCAGTCACATGTAGTTTTAAACATGAGAATTACTTTTGACATTCAATTTTAATGAGAATAAAAACAAGATAACTGCTCTAAAGAAACAGAAAGATAAGAACATACCAGTTTTAAAAAGGAAAAAGTTCTGATACTCATTGAAAGCAATATCCATCAATCCTCTACCCAAACAATAATTAGGAAACAGAAGAAATGTGGTCTTCAACATTTTATGTACTTCTCCCAGATACTGTTAATTTCAAATGAAACAGATAATAAATTCTACAATCATAATTTTTATTATCAAACATTAAAAACTTAATTTAAATGGAAAATTTGATTTTTAAGAAGTAAAAGTAGAAAATTTATAGCCATAAAAAAAAACCCCTACAAATATGATTGTTGTTGTTTTTTTAATCTCAGAAAGTTATAAGTTAAAGCAGAAACTTACTGTAATTCAAATAAAATAGAAAGTAAAAAACTCAAATATCTAATTTAACTTAGCATGTATTAAAATAAAATTAAATATAGTTAATAATAACCATAATAAAGTAACATTATATTCAAATAATAATATAACTATGAAATTTCTATAAGGAAAACTTACTGCATCATATGAGAAAACTTCCAACAAAAATGATGTAACCACACAAGTGATTCCAACAAACAGATTTATGACAATGAGAAAAATGTATGCAGTGCTGGGTTCTTTGAATAAAAATGACACTGGGTACATCACTGGGGTAATAGACCACCTAACCAAATGTATATTAGTTCATATTTACATTTTTCACTTGTATATCATAAATTAAAATGAAATAAATCCAAACTATTTAACAGCTTTTCTTCAAATTTTACCCAAAAACATTATGAAGCATAAGGAAAGTTTTAGTAACAAAAGAAAACTAAAATAGGTAAAAGTTCTAATGTAATACTAAAAACAAAGCTGTTGAAAAATGGGGGAAGAAACTATACAATCATCCAATAAAGACAAATGAAATCTGAATCTGATAATTTTTTTTTGGAACTTACATTGTTTATCATTTTTAGTTTTTAATCAATTGAAAAGATAATTTTGAATTAATTAATTATATTTTCATAATTAAAAAAGATAGCTCTGTCTTTTCTGTAGAATAAAAATATTATAGATATCTTTAGATATTTCAGTCAGCTAATCCTGTATTGCACTTCACGTTTTTTTTTTTTTTAATTTGTTTCAATTTAATCAATTTTTAAACATTATTATAATTTTTTTTAGAATTTAATATACATATGACCACAAATTTTTCATAACATCTATCAACATCTATGTCAAGAAGAATCCATGCAGTATTAAAGGTAAAATGTGGGTATTTTCATTGAAATCTGTGATAAAACCTTCTAAATTAAAAATAAGCGGCATATTTCTGGAAAATTTTTCGACAGAAGAAGGAATTTTGTATTTACATAGATGACTATAATAGAAACATTTTACTAATTGATATTTTTACATTATGGAGGTCAAATCAAAATTGAATTATTTAAACATTAAGAATTTATTTTTTTAATTTCCTTAGAAGTCAAAGTGTTTTCATAAATTGTCCACCTTATTTATTGACAATTCATATTTTAAGTTATGTGTTGATGCAATTTTTAGCAAATATTTTAAAATACAGCAACAAAAATAATTAATTTCAAAAATTGTTGCTTTTTTAATAATCAGTAAATATTTAACTATCAAGAATCAGAAAAAAAAATCTGTAATTCTTACCCATATATTAAAAATAATGACACAACAGCAGGAAAGTTTTTATGGGATGTATAAGCAGGAATGTCAAAAATCAAAAGTATTAGAACACAACAGGTGGCTGGAACAACATAACTGCACTAAAATAGAAATTATTTTTTCTTTAAATAACATTTTCATTTACATATTTAAAAAAAAGATTTTCAGCTTTAAAAAAGTTACTATATTATTGAATAATATTAAAGGACAATAATTTAATTTACTTTAAAACTTTAAATTCTTCATGTGAAATGCAAAATAATAATAATAATAATAATAAAAATAAAAACATGAGTTGTCATAAAAACACACTAATGTGTTTTCAATAAATTGTTTTTAAATTAATAACTCAATCATCTTCTTTAAAAAAAAATACATAGGATAAAAATTTGCAACTATTCATTATTTTTATCAGCACTATTAAAATATAAGACAAAATCAAATAAAAAATGCATACCATATCCCAGAAATAATTAGCAACCCAATATACAATAGCATCAACACCTGAAACAAACTGTAAATGCTTTGCTTTTGTGTAGCGTTCATATACAAGAAACAAGACAAAACTGGCAGGCACAAAAGACATCGCAACAATGATAAAAATGGCAATAAGGACATCAGTGCCTTGTAATCTGAAATATAAACAAAAAGAAAATCTTAAAATAAAAGTTTGAAAGTCATTAGCTTCTTTCAGTTTCTTTTTAATATAATACAATTTAAAAATAAAATGCACTTAAAAAGGGAGAGAGACTTCAATTTTACCAGAGTTTTATTTAACATAAAAAGGCCATTCTAAATACAAAATGAAAGACAAGCTTACTATAATATAAAATATGAATTAAATTAAAAAAAAAATTTTATAAAAATTTATCTATGATTATGTAAGTTTTTTTTAATTTATTATTATTATTTAAATGCTAAAGTACATGCCACATAAACTGCTCTTATTTTTTATTGTTAAATGGCAAAAGTCAAATGTAAACAGATAATTAAATGCATTTCAAGGTTCCAATAAATTCAATGCCTCACTTAGCTAATTAATAGAACAGAAAAGCATTATTAGATATGTTCTGGAGATGGTTTGCTATGCCTCCCCCCCAAAAAATACATATTGCCAGTAAAAAGAAGATATAAAAGAAATCATGTTCAAGTAGAAAGTTTAATCAAATGCAAAAATAGATTTACACATCACCAGATAGATAGTTGTTACGCCTTGCCTATAGATATTGATTTTCATATCTTCCAAAACATTACAAGAAAAGGCTTTGTATTATATTAAAACAAAAAAAATGCTATTTTAATGATGTTGATTTCATTTCTGGACAATCCCCCTCTTAATTTTAATAATAATTTCAACATACTCCCTATCTGCTATAATTCAAAATCATCCACTAAAGCATTCAACTGCATGTTCTTGTCAATCATTAATTCCATAGTAAAATTTTCATTTCTGCAACTATTTCATAAAGTTTTTTTATTTTCTGTAAACTGACTAAATAGAATTCATAATTTTCAGTTGTTATAAAAAGTTGGAATGTTTTTTTAAAAAAAATTCATTACATTATTCTATTCTAAAATATGACATTTTTACAGCATAAAAAAATATCAATAACCTTGGTGAACAAATTGGTTAAAAGATGGCTAGTTTATATATATTTCAAGAAAGATAAAAGTTGAAAAATATTTGAAATGATAAAAAGCTAAAACTATACAACAACATGAGATGTATTAAGGCAATGAATTCAATAGTTAATTATAATATAGAAATTAATAAAGAATAAACTCAAATAAAAATAGATATTTACATTTGGTCTTTTGATAGCAAGTATGAAGTATCAGTCATAGGATGATTTATTACTGTTATACCTGCAAAAGCAATGAAATAATTTTACACATCTCATAGAAATACTGTATATATGTTGTCCAACAAAGAATTTGCTTTGTAAAACAGAAATTTATATATGATTTAAATTTGATTAAAGTCACAGGAAAAATAAGCAAACAGGCTATTAGTAAATGAGTAAGAAACTAATTTGAATAGAATGAAAAACTTCACACAATTTTTTCTTTTTACTTTAATAAGAAAACCATATTAAGTAGTACTAAAATTTGAATAATGACACTATATATATATAACTTGAAACATATAAAATTTTTAAATTAAAAATGTGAAAATATTTGAGTTTTTTTTTAATAAATATACTGTTTAATAGACATGCTGAGAAAATATATTTTACCATAAGCTGAAGGATATCCTTTGGACTTGGGAAGATTTGCTCTTAAAATGGCATTGTTCAAACTATTAACATAGGTAGGCATAGCATGATATCCTTTATTATTATACCAAACCTAATAAAAAAATATTTTTAAATCAAAGCCATTTTTTATGCAAACAAAAAAGTAATAGAAGTTTAAAATAGATGAGTTTCTCCATTAATGAATACTTTTGCAATATTTCGCACTGCTATCTTCCGAAACAAGGGTGGGGCATTCTTTCCAAAATTCTGTGGAACATAATCTCTCACCAAGCCAAAGGAAAATGCTCCATATCTGAAAAAAAATCAAGTTGTAATAAACAAGCTAAAATGCATGCACCACTTCTTTCTGCCATAACTTTCTTTTAAAGAACAGGACACAAATTAGATGTAAAATGTGCCATGTTTAATCAATGCAATTTATTATTAATGATGCCGTCTTTTCAAAAAAAATTTTTAAATTGTATCACAAAATGCATTAAAATGTGTTGGAATCACAGTTAAAATATTGCTTTCATGCTAATTTTTATATAAAAAAATTATAACAATTATATTTTTAAGAAGTGGACTTAATGAAACTTACTAATAAAAGATGTAAAAATCATTATAACTATATAAATATATATATTCATATGGGAATATATAAAAGCAACTTTATTTGAAATATTTGATAAAAAAATTTCACTAGCAGAGGCATTTATGTATTTATTAATCCAAAAAATTGCAGGAAATCCAAAATAGTTAATTAAATATTTTTTTAAAAATATGAAAGATAATCAAAAATTCTTCTTTAAAAACGTGTCTGCCAAGATTACTTCAAGAAGGTAGACAAAAGTAAATATAGTGTTATGCAATCAGATTAAAAAAATTTTAAACAAAGATATATAGGTTATTGAAAACAAAAACTCCACATAAAAAATTATTATGAATTTCATACAAAACTAATTTTTTCACATTCAATCTTTTCAAAATAAATGTTTTAATGTCTAAAATATTTTTTAAAGAATTATCATTAGAGCAAAACAAAACATTTGTTTCATACATTAACATCTGCATTTTAGTTTAATGGAATGTAGCATACCTCCTTAATCTATATAACCCAGTAGTATATAAGTAATATTCGTGCTCATTTTGTCCACTAATATCAAGTAAAATGTCACTTGTTACAACTTTAAATGATGGTGGGTCGGTGTAGTGATCATTGCATACATGACCAGTCTTATCATCAGAACAATGGCAACTAGGGTAATATTTTGATGGAGATTCTACGGAAAAATTTCATATCATTAGAATTGTATAGACAATTTTTGAAATTTACATGAAACATATAAATGTCACTATTCAAAATCTTTTTAGAGCAAATATAGAAAATTGGATTCATTATTTTATAATTACAATGTAAAATAGTTGCATAAAGTAACTTATTTGTACAACAATTCACAACAAATAATAATAACCATTTCAACAGAGTATAATTTGTTAATTACATACTTATTTGAAGAAACATTCAAAAATATATGTACGATTAAAGCTATGTGTCTCTTGAGAACTGCACTATCTGTTCTTGGTTCAATTAACATAATCTGGAATTTTATAAAAGGCAACAAATAAATTCCTTATTTTGAAAGATAGGAATCCAAAAATTATGTTCTTTTTTAAGAAAAAAGAACATACAATGTTATGTAATTATCAGAATGAATATTATTATTATAAATTATCACAAAATAATAAACAATTTAATTCAAAATAAAAAAAGGTTAGAATTTTTTAAAAGATAGCATTACACGAGATTTAAAAAGTATTATTACTGCATCTTTTTAAGTAAAAAATTATTTCATAGTAAACATTAAATAACTTTTATCATAATATTTTTACAGGATTTAGTTTTTGTAACATATAAATTTAGCAATTTTGTTAGTATTATATCAATAACATCTCAAAATGAGTTAACCGATATTCCAATATATAAAGAAAGTGCAAGAATTTTCGGAACTTTTTTTAACTGTTAAACATATATTTCCTAAGTTGGGGGAAAAATTAATTTTTAATGAATTAAATTATTAATTTTGTTGAAATAATATATTTTTTATAATGAAAATGAGTTATTTTAATTTTAAAACAATTTATTACTGCTGTTTTTGTTGCACTGTCACAAAGCGATTTTTGAACTTGCTTTTATATATGGAAAAGAGCTGAATAGCCATGTTGTTTTTTAATTTTTCACAAACACAATCACCTGCAATGTAAAATTTGCCACAAAAGAATTTCACTTCTAGCCCATCTCTCTCACACACACACACACACAAAAAAAAAAATGACATATAAAATTAGAATAGCGCAGATAAAACTAATCACATACAAGAAGAAAATGAATGAAAAAATGGTGCTCATATAGATTCCTATAGAGTTACCACAGTTTAAATTATCAATAGTGGCCTCTAACATTTTACTTTGTAATAAATTATTTAGGAAATATTATACCCATTTTACTCCTTCGCGATATTTTTGATTTACGGCAACAGGTTTGAAAGTCACAAGAATCTTAGGTAAATTTTTGAAGACAAAAAAGGACTGTTGCCTTATACATGGATTAGATTATATTTGAAAAAAAATAAGACCTTCAGACATTATCTTATTATCTCAGACATTATGAAATGCCTATTAATTTTGCAAATGGTTAATAATTTTTATCCAATTTTAAGATCTTAAAAATAAATATTTAAAGTAAATGAAAATAAACTGTAAACTGTAAAAAAAGAACTGTAAATTTAGAAATCTTGAGAAATAACCTACAGAAAATATTTAAATTAATAAGAATAGTTTGTTTTTGAATTATTATAAGCAATATTTACTAAGGAATTTGATATTGTTTATTAATATTTTTTGGAATATTTATCTAAAAAAAATTTTTGATGTCTCAGTAAATCATTAAAATATTTGAAAAATAAACATTTCCATGACATAAAGTAAGTTTTTCAAATTATGAATTTCTTACAAATACTGATGTTCACTTTTTCTATTGCAAAAGTAAAAACAGAAGTATTATTTATCTATTACAAAACATAAATAAATGAAAAATAAAACAAAATATTTAAATCATTTATTGGAAAAAACAAATACCTGTAGTTCTGATCACAGTAAAATTATTTGGATTGCTTAACATTTGAGGACTATTCGTGGGTGGTGGAGGCACAAAATTGTCCAGAGGAAGTCCAGGCATAAAAACACTTTCACAGGAAGGTTCAAAGAAAGCAGAGAGCAAGTCATAGTTACGAGCAGAAAAATTCATCTTCTCATCAAAACTGTTGTTAAATGGAGATTTAAAAACACAAGTAGCACCAACACCCGATGGCATGTAGAGAGTAGCAAATACTTGCTCGGAATTTGCATCTTTAGACCATCTAATTCAATAAATTAGAAATATTAAATATATAAAATACATTTTAAAATAAAACATTCATTTTATTAAAAAGAAAAAAATTAATAATCTGGATTAGGCTATGGAAGGAAAAATTATTTGACATAAGGACCCATTTCTCCATTTCAAAGGCAAAAAAGTAAAAGAAATAAAAATTTCCTGAGAATTACTTTCTAATAATGAAACATAGTTATTAATATAGAATTCATATAAACTCAATGATTTATATATTTAAAATTCAAGTTAACCTTGTTATATGATGAGCAATAATCACTTTCCTTATTAATCAAAATATTTTTCACTGAATTTATTTTGAATCAGATATGGTAAAGAATTCTAATTTATTAACCCCTCATCACCACAAAAAACACCAACACTAACCGATATACTAAAATTTCAATTAAAGCATTATTGATTTATCAAATGGAAAAAAAGCTTAAATTTTACATTTCTATTGCAACATATATGATATAAGGAGAGCCAATACAATGAACAGTTAAACTGCTACTACATTTACTTTAAAACACTAAATATTGTAAAAAATGTAACTAAAATAAAAAATACACACAATTTTAAAATAACAAACCTGTCTTCCACATGGTCTATGTCTAATCTGTTTCTTGAATAAGGTATTACATTTCCTTCAGGTTGAGTATAGTTATAATACTGAGAAGGACTTAATACAAGTGGAGGGAGATCTTCGACTTTTGGTGCTGTCAAAGCAACAGACATTGCTATGCTGACGAAGAAGGCTGGAAGCAGAATTTGAGAAAAGATGCCTTTCCAATTACGCTTTGTACAATAAAATCTTTTCAAAAGAATGGTTGTGAATTGCTGGAAAAGGAGCATTTTGCCTTCAACTTTATAGCTGCCACATCCTTCAAGACCCAGATTTGAAGAAGCAACATTATCTGAAAATATTTTATACAAAAATAAATATAAAATAGGAAATTTCACACTAGTATATTTTTTAAATCAATTGTGAGAACCTCAAATCTGAACTTATCATTTTTTTAAAAAAGGACAAAAACTATGAACAGTTAGCAATTGACAAATTTCTGATTAATGACTAAAAATACAACAATTACAGAATAAAGTATTTATAATAGATATAAGAATAAACTTAAACAAAATTCTAAACATTAATGTAAAACATATTTAATTAAATGTAAAAAGGATCATAAGAACATAATTTTAATAATTAATGAAATATTAAAAATTAAATACAAAAGGAGCAAAAATGGATTAAATACTACAGCTCTACAAAATCAGGAAAAAAGAGAGATTAGATAATAGAAGGTAAATAAAATAAAAAAATTCATTAAATAATTTCAGATAAATACTAAATCTGACAATATCATAATAAAAAACTTGACAAATTAAAGCATTCCACAAAAAATGATAATTAGAATGCAGAAAACAGATAAAAATTTTTAAATGATTCCATTTTTCAATAATTTTTTTACAAATATATATAATTAATATCTAATTAACTAGTTTAAAATAAAACAATAATGCATAATAAAACTTACTGCAATTTTAAAAAAATAGAAATCTTTTAAAGCTTTATTTTGCCCTTACATTACCAGAGGGAAAGAAATTATATTGCAAAATTTTACATCAGATAATATATTAATAATTCATAATCATATCACAATATGTTTCAGTTTAATAATTTTTCTATTGTTATATGAAACAAAATAAAGCCGAAATTATCAAATAATTTTTGGTATTAATTAATGTACATTTAGAGAGCAATGCAAATGTTACATACTTAAAATACAGAAGTTAACTAACACTGTACATTTCATTAAGCAGAATTAAATGTATATAGTCAGTTTTGGTTCGTAATTGAATCAATGAAAAAAAAAGTGATACAAGTCCAAATTTTACCTTTTATTTATTATTATTTTTTATGAAATGGTACAGTAAATGTAAATGCAAACACTGCATATATGAATAATACTACAATAGTCTTCCTTCGTTGGCTTCTGAATATTATGAATTTGAAGGAGTCCTTCTACACTTCCAAACTGATTAGCCTGAATTGTTAATTTCTGATTATTTTTTCATTGATTCAATTGGATAAATTATTTAACACTTGCAAATTAAGGCAGCAATTTCAAATTAGGCAAATTTAGCTGAAAATACATTAAAGCTATCTTAATTTCTAATCATTAAAATATTTAAATGCCAATATTATTTTAAAGCATATTTAAATGGAAAATTAGCTACATTTAAATATACATTAAATACAGCTACTACTGAGCAACAAAAAGAAAAGTGACTTATAAAAATTATGCATTATGAAAAATAGAGGGGGAGGGGGAAAGCTCCCAAAATAGTTAAAATTACTAAAATCATCATGCAAACTAATAGAAAAGCACAACAATTTTGCAATTCATTTTTTAAAAGAAAACACTGGTATAAAGAGTAAAACATTTATTTTACAATTAATAAAATCATGCAAAAGTTTTTTTAATAAAGTTGAAAAATGAATTCTAACCCATCCACCATGCAAAAAGGACACAAAACTCTGTATCTAAAAGTGCTAATTCAAAGAGCATTTGCAATCATATTAAAGCAGCATGCATGCTAAGGACTACCTCATACCCTGTTGCTCTTTTGAAACACGATTAGGTGGAAGTTGGTAGTAGTCTGCTTTTCTGTCATCAGATCGTTTACGACTACTAATGGAAGAATTAACAATTGAGCCATTGATGGGGTCAGAACTGGACACTTCAGCCACACTTGTGTCCTGCAATTTGTGTGAAGGAGATACTTCCTCAGGGTCAGGGGAAACTGAATCATAAAATCCACTAGAGTTTGTTCGCTTCAGGCTGCTATCACTAACTGTAGACATATCTAAAGCAGCACATTTTTAGGGAAAAAATGCATACACTTTACATTAATTTTTATTCATTTTTTCTTTAAAATCAGATTTATGTTTTCAAGCAATATTTCTCATATTTACAAATAAAAAAGAATACATCAAGATTTTGACATTGGTGATTGGTACTTTGAATAGAACTCTCAATTGAAAATCTCAAGATAAATACCTAATTAAAATATTTTATTATTTTATACAAACTTGCAAAATTATTTCAAACTTAAAATAAAATCTATATTTTTTTGAAAACGTACATTTTAATATAAAATTCTAAAATAAAATAATTTATAACAATTGGTTCTGATATACTGCTATCAAAGCCAATTGAGTTTTTGTGGCAATTATCAGGTTTCTAATTAAAATTTTTATGAAACCATGAAAAGACAAATAACAATATTGTAATAAGAATGATAAAAATAATCAAAAAAAAGTTTACACACAACATTAGGAACTGTTCTATCAAATTCTACACCTATATTGAATGGATTTGCAACTGCCAAATATTTAGGAATTTTTCTACAAAATTTTGTAATTAATTAATATTATTTATTACCATATAATTAAATATATATTACCATAGTAACAAAAAAAATGTAATAGTGAAAAACTACAAACTGAAAAGAACGAAAAAATACACAGAGAAGAATACATATAAAGAATATATCCTTTAAAAACCTTCTAAAGCAACTAACATTCACTCAAGATTAATTAAATTTTGCAGCACTAGTATTTTAAAGTGTTTAAAAATTCAATGACAATGAAATATTATACAATTTATTAATAAAAAAATTGGAAATAAAATTATATTCATACAATTTTTTTAAATAGATATATATCAGTAATCCCCATAATAATAATACATTTATGAATATTTCCCATTTCTGGATGAAAGAATCAGTGAATAACTTTAATTTATGGCTAAAAATATAATAAAATAATTGACACTGTTCAAATTTTCATCGGAGCTTCAAATTTTTTAAAAAATACTAATGATCGAAAGAGAATTAATTATGACACAACTGAAATCAATAAATTTCATTTTTTAAAACAAAAAAATAAAAGCAAAATATCAAATATTTACCTTCTTTTAGACCTTTTTCAGCGACTTTCAAGAAAACTTCTTCCAAAGTTGTATTTTTTATGCCATAGCTTGCAATACCTAAGTCTGCCATACTAGATTCAAGGGCACTAAATAATTTCTCAAAATTTCCTTTTCGCAGCTCACTAATTGGTAATACATAATGTAATTCCCTTTTATTCTCTGAGGCCAAGTATGCTGAGTTGATGTACTTAGTAATGAATGCTGATACAGTGTTTTGAATATTCACTAAAGAATAAACACAGTATGAGTTGCTATACATCAGAAAAATTTATATATATATTTTTAATGAACATACAAGGAATATAAGATTATTTTTCGATTAGAAATGATTAAAGAGACAAAAAAATTTTGGTATTAATAAGAGAAATGAGAATAAAATAGTAACATTTATTTTAAAATAACAGAAAAATGATATGAATAATCTATTCATGATAGATATTCCCAGTATGTTTTTTTTTTTTTTTTTTTTTAATTTCAAAATGACAGCACTCACATAACACAAATTTTAAATTATAATTTGAAATCCAAAACAGATTTTACTCCTTGTCTTTTTAATATATTTATGGCATGCAAAATTCTAAGATAGGAAATGTTATACTATCATTGCCAGCTAAAATGGAATGAGCAAAGGATTATTATTTCTTTTTTCTTGTAGATTTATAATCTGTCAAACTATAACCATAATCAGTTAAAAAACAAATTAAAGCCCAAGGTGGAAAAATTTTTCTTTATTGCTACTTGCGATATTTTGGTAAAGGATGCATATTTCTTCTTTGAAAATATATTTTAATTACTCTACAAAACATATTATTTTGAAATTACTGTTGAAGTCAACCACTAAACAATGATTCTTAAAGATATCTAGTTCACAACTCCATTTCTGTCTAAAATAAATAAATAAAAACACTTATCACTTTATAAAAGGAAAATATAGCACAACTGCACATTAAATTTATATAATTATTCAGCAAATTTGTTCATATTTTAAAAATATAAACAAAAATAAAATATAAATATTCATAAAAAAGTAGGAATTGGGATCATTTATGGTTGTAAACCTACCTTATAAAAATGTTTTGAAAGTTTATATTAATGCAATAATTTTTATGTTTCAATAGCAAAAACAGATGCCATAAATAATTTAGAAACTAAAAATTGAACTTAACATAAAATATCTTGTGTCCAAAGTTGTGTTATTTTTGTGATAAACAAAATAAACAACATCTATCATCATAAACGCATAATAATAATCTCACATGATCAATTGAACAGCAAAGAAAACTGAGTGAAGTAGGAATTAAAATATAGAAATGGGAGCAGCAGGAGAAAAAAAAAAATTCTTCATATGCAGAATGAGTATTAAACCTTTATTTACTAAATCATTTTATTATCAATTTTTCAATTTTATTTTTTCATTATTAGATTAATTTTGATGCAGAATAACATCAAGAAAGAGAATTTTTAATTAAAATAATAATTAAAGATTTTTAATTTCTGCCTTAAGCTGATATCTACTACTTCTGTCATAGCTATAATGTTCATCTTCTTTTAAATGCTTTTACAAAAGTTCATATTATGCAGATATCAGTATGAATTAAATGATATTTTTAAATACCATTGGTAGGTAAAGGATTAAGCTGAAAGTTTGTATAATTATTCATGCAATTTCAAGCTAAGTCTAACATCTTTAAAAAATAAAGAAAAAAGTACCTTTTTCTAAATCAGTTTCAACTTCCTTTTTCACTATATACAAATGATAACCATCCCCCAAATTGTTTTTCAAAAATAGAGGTGTACCACAGCATCTTAATTGTCCATTGCAAATGATAGCTATACGGTCACCCAGAATATCAGCTTCATCCATGTGATGAGTTGATAGCAGAATTGTCCTTCCTACAAAAGATATCCAATTAGAATCTATATAAAGCTGTTCATTCACAATCACTTAAACCACTTCAATGGAATGATGGCATTCAATTTCGCACTAAATTTTTTCTTTTCTTTCTTTTTGTTTATTCTTTAAAGCTGATTTTCAAAGACACAGTAATAATTAAGAAAAATGTAAATAACACTTGGAGCACAGTATTTTCTTCTTGCCTCCTCAATGTATTTGGCTTTAAAGAATGATATATATACATTAAAGATTTCTCTACAAGGTATCTCCTAAGAAAGATGTCTGAGATATTGATACTTCTAAAGCAGTGACACTACATTTTAAGTTTCGATAGTCATGTAATTCATACTGTTTTAGATGCCTTGTAGAGTTATGTTCGTTGTACTATATGCTTCTTTAATTTTCCTAAAATTTGAAATCTTTTCTAAATATATCTTATTTATTATGTAATATATCAGATGATTATTCAATAAATACAGTTTCAGTTTCAATGAAAAAAAAAATCTGGATATTACTATAAGAAAGCAAGCACCACTAAAACAGCAATAATATAAAAATACTTAAAAATACAGTAACATTAATAAACTTTCCTAATTGCTTTTCAAATGGTAGCAGTAATTCAAAAGATTTTTACATCTACTTTAAAAAAAATGTATTCATTAAGAAAAATAAACTCAATCTTTATATCTTGATCATCAACAACTGAAGGGAAAAAAAACAAAAACAGAATGAAATATAAATTGCAACATTGAAAATGATTTAGGTTTCATTTATATCCATGAAAATATTTTAAAAATATAATTAAAAACATCTAGTTAAGTTAATGAATTCAAACAAGAAAAAGATTATGGTCTCTAAATAGATATAATTAAAAAAATAATTTTTATAATATTAAATGGTGTAAAAATCAGATTTGTATTGTGATATTTCCAAGAATTATCATCTTAATTATCAACTATAAAGGGGGGGGGGGAAGAAACCTCTTTTACCTCTTGCTCTACACAGATTACTAAAATCAAAATTACAATACAAAAGTTACCATTACTAAGAAAATCAACTACTAATATGTAAAGAATTTTCAACTTTAATAACAATCATAATTTTTAATTGAGACTAATTGTTGGATATTACTGAATTTATAAGCTATTCATGTGATCCAAAATCTATTATATTTCACAATTTAGAAACTTAAATAATGCATTATAATTAAAGAGAGACAAATGTACCAAAAACTTAAAATAGTAACAAGAGCTCACCACTTTTATATTTAAGTATTAAATCCCAAATAGCTCTTCTAGAGTAAGGATCAACACCAGCTGTAGGCTCATCAAGAATGACAACTCTAGAACCTCCAACAAATGCTATAGCAACTGACAACTTCCTCTTCATCCCACCAGACAAAACACTGACTTTACTGTGACGTTTTAATGGGAGATTCAAATCTTGTATCATTCTGTAAAAATAGTATAAAGTATTATACAGGAGGAAAAGACAGAAAATTATATATATTTTTTAAATTAACTCTATTTTACCAAGTAATTATTACCAAAACGTATGTTCCTGAGAAGATAGTAAACAGCTCTCATAATATTCTTTCTGAAAGTGCTTGGAATGATAAAAAATATTTATGCTTATTATAAGATGGACAGCAAAAATTGGTTAGAAAAAAGGTTTAGATAAAAACAACAAAAAAGAAAATAATACCTTCAAGAAAATAATCTCTATTGTTATCCACAGTATGCAATAACTTTTGTTTGAATTTTTAGGAAGTAATTAAAAAAAATTGGGAATTTTCAGTTTGTTCAGTTGAGGCAAATGCCTACAATAGATTTACTTCTCATTGCAGGTACTTAGACAACAGATAGATAAACATTCCCCTCTATTTTTAGCAGAAATTGGTAAATCTGAATTAACTTGTTCACCAATGAATTGCTGATTGATGTAGAAATCATTTATTAAGATTCTTTTAATTCCAATCACATCCAAATATTCTCACATTCCTAAGGGGAAGAAGAGTTTGTTTAGTCAAAATCCATGCCTGATCTGTTAATCAAATAATTTCTTTATATATTTCACCTGGTCTTTGAGCTCTTGCCTAGTATTAGCATGATTCCCTTTTGTGGTTGACCCAACAATTATTCTGCAGCTTATAGTATATGGTAGATAGTAAGTACTTCGATCCAACAACTTTGATACTTTCTTAATATGAAACTTATAACAATTGTGTTGTTGGAAGCACCAAGTCTGAATAGAACAATTAAAGCAACAAATTTTAGAATTTTAAAAATATTTCCTTAATACTAATTATACCTACAAGTTGCAAACAACCGATGAAGTCTTGCATGTTTTTTGCTAGGATGCATTTTAATGCTTTCAAAATAATCATGATTATGTATATTAAGCAGTAAATATAACTCCTACAGTTTGCTTACAGTCATCTATTATTTTCTGTAAATAACTTTGTTTCTCATCTTATATTAACAACCTTCCCTTTTCAAACAGAGAAAGGAAAGATATTTGAAGTAATTTCAATACAAAAAATTTAAAAAGAATAAAAATGAATTCATTACTTATCCATTTCTTCAGCTAAATCACTTCCTTTCAGACTCGCATAAAACCATAAATGTTCTTCTACTGTCAATCTTGGGAGGGAGAAGAAAAAAAAGGTAAGTATTAGTTTAGAAATCATAGTGCTGTGAATATTATGTTCATTATTAAATACTACCGACATTTTTATTATTATTACAATAATTTGCATTATGCTACACATTTATCACACAGTGGGATTTTAATTCAACTTTATGCAATTGTAAGCATTTTCTTTTGTACTAAATCACAAGAATTAGGAATAACTTCAAAATTTCTATTATGATTCTTTTTGTCAGCTAATTGTTAAAATAAAGTAAACAAACTATAATTTACTGCAAGTTTTATGACTTTTTAAAATTTAATTAATAATTAAAACCTCTAATATTTAATTAATAATTAAAACTTTTTAAATAATTTAGTCTTCACTCAAACTCTGGTTTTGGTGTAAATCTAACTTTTAAATTGTGCAAGCTATTACTTTTCCCATGGAAGCCAAATGCTGAGTTAACAATTCTTTTCAAAAATATACAGGATCTGAATACTTTCTCACAGACTTATGGCAAACAAAGATATGCCATAATATGGGCAAAGAAATTGTTTCTTCTATGTATGTTTTGCATATATAAGTAATTACATTTCTTAATTTCAATTTTAATTAATTTGCTATTTTTTATCTTGAATTAATCCATGTGACTTTATCCTAATATTTTCTCTTATATCCTGTTCCAAATTCCATATTATAGCTAAATTATTGTCAACATGTGCTCTAAAAATTGATGAATCTGTGTGTTCCATGCATAAAAATCCCTGGCACCTATGCAATTGTTTCAAAGATACCTAAGATTCCCTTTCCTAAGTCAACATATGCCAAAGAAATCCTATCATAATCTCGTAATAAAAAAACCTACAAAATTTTAAAAATTCTGTCATTTTGCTTACAAATCGCATAGCACACAAATGTCTTTTTTTATCACTTCTCCTCTATGCAAATTATGACTTTCACAGTAAAATAAATTGATGCCAAAAGTTTCTATTCAGCCATGAATCTGCAAAATTATGTATTATATAGTTTTTAGTAAAATCTCTCAATGCTTGTTTTTGAGTTAGTAATTATGATAATGTGATTTCAAGCATTATCAAGCATAAAAAATTATCATCAATGTTTATTTTAAAAACAAATGCCCTCTAAAGTGATACTGTATATATATATATATATATATATATCTTTTGCAATAAATATTAGTTCTATAATCATATGGAATTGTTTGCAAACGTTTTTATGCAATAAATCATAATTTAAAAAATTTATCAGGCATTAAATTTTCTACAAATGTTAGTAATAAGACAGTTATTTAAAATTCTATCAATTCTATAAAAAATAATGATCACAAAGTTAAATTTGCAAATATGTACAATTGCACATTCAAAAGCATCTTAACCAACCCTAAAATATTTTGCTGCTTATGCTCTGAAAGAAATTAATCTACATTGTCAGGACAAATACAATAACTTTAAACCTTATTTTTCATAGTATTACAACAACAACAAAAAACACATTTGTAATACAGTTGGGTTTCTTTTTTATTCATAAACAATTTGAAATTAGATAAATCATGGAAACTGGGGTATTGTGTTCTATATTAGATTTTAACTCAGTAATGAAATATGCTGAACATCATAATGAATAGAAATCAGTCATTTTCAAAATACAAATTGCAGTAGAAGAAAAAAAAAATTCAGAATAGTTTCAATGAAATTATTCTTACTCTTCAAATAAAACATTATGTTGAGGGCACATCCCCATGCTCTGACGAATGAAATCCATTTCTGTACGAATATCATGGCCATAAATAGTAGCATAACCAGAAGAAGGAGGAAATAATCCAGTCAAAATAGACCTAGAAATTTTAAAAAATATAAATATCTTATTTATCTGAAATATCACATAAAACTGTTTATTTCGATGCCATTAGAGTAGATCTACTTAAATCTATTTTTCTCTTCAAATAGAGCAAATTATTGAACTAAATGAAATTGAAAAAATACTACAATAATTCTTTTTTTAAGACAAAAAAAAATCTATTCTGTAAGCATTTGATTTTATCCACACCAACTTTAACTTAAAACATAGAAATATCAGAAAGAAATATATATTCATACACTACACTCGTCTTTAATATTCAAAACATACTTCTTTCTCCTCAACAATTATGCTTTCATAATTCAATCATATGTAACAGTGGTTTAAGGCTGTAAAACAAATTTCAAGACAGACTTGGCTGTCTGTTGATGACTGAATTAGTTGTTCACATGAAAGGAGGTTAATCCACAAAATTTAATTCTTGAAAATTGATGCACACGAAAGAATGTGAATCCACCATCGGAAAAATGACACCCAGATGTTTCTTTGCAAATGGAGAAAGAAATCTCATGTGTGCCAGTCATTAATGTTCTACAATGATAAATCTGTCAATACTCCTCATCAAAGCAATATAGCATCAAGCAATATACTGATTCCATTAAATTAATACTTTTGCATATATTTGAATATTTTAGTCTGGGAACCAGGGATTTTGATAATACAAAACAAATGATAAAATGAACCATGATCCCAATGCAATCCAATTATTGCATTTCAATGCCATAACTGAATTATATATTTTCCTTTACTTATAAAAACTAAATATAAAGAAAAATAATTACATTAGTAGGCATAAAAAAAAAATCCAATTATTGACAGATTTACAAATATATTAGAAAAATAAATGTTATACAAAATGCTTATTTTACAAACCATATAAATTTACAGTGGTAGAAAAAATTAAAACATTATTTATGATTGCCTCAGGAATACACATTAGTAGAAACTACTATTCTATTTAAAAAATATTTTACATAATTGACTTGGGGAATAAAATGAAATTATATTTATAGAAAAGAGCAGAACACTAATTTATATATAAAACAATAGTACAAGTTTCATTACTGAAATATATAATTTAAAATTTTAATTCCAATAATATGATGAATTTATGTTGACAGAATGAACTAAAGCATCTATTTAAGACGGCATTTGATTTAGAATGAATAAATTTGAATAAATTATATAATTTCAGGCTGCATTTTTGTTTATAATAGGCATAACAAAACAAATATGAATTTAAAATATCATATATAATAACCATGCATATATAAAATTTGTATAATATTTATAAGCCATTTGACTTGAAAAAGAGTTCAATATATAAATTAGACTTATTAATAATCGAATAAATCAGAATAGACCCTAGGGTTAAGTCCAGGAAGAATGAAAATAATCAGAATAGACCCTAGGGTTAAGTCCAGGAAGAATGAAAACAATCAGAATCTTAGAATAATGTATAATCCAGAGATTTTACTATATATACATATAAACTTACATTGTAGTTGTCTTGCCAGCTCCATTGTGCCCAAGAAAGGAAGTTATCTGATTTTCATATAAATTTAAACTAAGCCTATTAACTGCAACCTTATTTCCAGATTTATATTCCTAAAAAAATAAATGTAAATAGAATTTAAAATCTGTTTTAGGCAAGAAAAAAATTATGCTTATTTGAAAATGGCAAATTTCAATGACCAGTTAATTAAGACATCAACAAATAATAATAATAATAAAAAATTAGAAAGCAAAGAAAAATAAAGATTTTTATGAAGTACTATTAAATGTATATTTAATTTTCATTACATAAATTTAATAACATATGAACTTCTTAATTAAAATGCACTTTACTGAAAACAGATAGGGTGCACAGATAATTCTGAACCAAATAGGAATGTATTCAATACATTTCTAAGAATATTTAATGAAGGTAAATTAAATGACCTAAATTAAATAAGAATCTGCAAGAATATAAAAAAAACTTCCATCTGGATTCTTATTTCCTTTATTACATTTAAAGTTCTGATTTATTAAGAATCTTAAAAAAATGTTTTAATACAAAAAATAATTTATGCTTTTATCTGTTATTAGATTGCTCAAAATGAGAAACTATAAAAATATTTACAACAATTTAAGGCAGTTAAAACATATAAATTTTTGGTAATAAAAAAAAATTTTGCAAACAAACACACACACACACAAAAAAGGAATCTTTACCTTTACTAAATTTTCAATGCAAACACCTAATGGAAGATTAGATGGATCTGGTTCAAAATACTTTGTGTCAGCTAAATATGGAAATAAACAATAAAGAGATAAATAAAACGTTAAGAATAAAATATACACAAGAAAAACTATAGAAACGTATCCACTTCGGTGATCCTGCTGTTGTCCCACCATCTACATATTTTAAGTAGCTGGCAAAGAAGCAACAACAAACCTTGCTCCCCAGTCACAATCCTTGTTATAAAATTTCATATGAAAGTTAATGACACACAGAGATATGATCAATGGGCCCCTACTTTTTATCACCTTTCTAGGATAATTGAAAAAACACTACTACACAGTACATTCGCAGTGAAAAAAATTTGTTAGTCACAGCCACTAAATAAAATATACAAATTTAACTGCTTCATTAAATTTTATTTCATAGGAAAATGTGTCCATTCTAAATATGTCATCAATGATTGTATGCTCTTTCCACCTCCATTTACTAGAAAATAAAATCTAGACACAATCTGCTATTTCAACAATATAACAATTTCAAAACATTTTGATGTCAATTAATCTTGCTACTTTGCAAACCTAGAAATCAATTAAAATGCTTAATCATTATTATACAATCATATGTCTCATTGCTTTAGCTGCATCCAGTTGTTGACTCACTACTATATGACTAGCTACTCAACACACGACTACATGCTGCTTCAATATTAGTCTCCAAGACTCGGCAAACAGTTTAATTCTGAATCCACTAATCGAATGAGCTCCACTCAATGGTTCTGCTTCGCTGGATTGATCCAACTAATTCATCGCTGGCCCAACTCTGACAACTATACAACTGACTCCGCTTTGGTCTGCTAGTTTTTAATAGCTTCTGGAGCAGGCCACAGAAGCTTCTTAAAAAACCAACACAATTCACCTCCTACCTATTCTATCTCCAACATTCCTAAAGATTTCAGCATCATCCATTTTGTTGCCAAGTCGCCAAATCCGGTGGTCATTGATCCAATATCCGATCAACATACAATAGAGATGTCCATAAAACAATCTTTCATCCGATAGAACTAACTGTGCTGGGAAGCAATGTTATATATTCGTAACAATATTCTGATCAGCAGGCAATTAAAATAAAGTATTTAGGCGATTATGAAAAAAAAAAACTGTAACATATATAATTTTAAAATACAAATAAATTTTTGTGGTTATTGTCACTTTTTCCCCTCTCCCCCAAACTTCAGGCCATTTGAACAAACTGAAATTTAAAGTATAATTTTTACCCATATTATTCCACTGAAGAGCATGCAAGTTCTGGGCCCTTTATTCTAATATAAAATCCAATACTTAACTTTAAAAAATAACTCTAACCAAATAAACATGAAATAATGTTTCTAAAAACTTCTCTTAAAATTGGATTAGTGACTGTGATTGGGTGACTGACTTTATAATTTCCCACTTTATTTTAAATACAGAAATATAAATGAATGAAATTAATGTAATTAAATTAATTTCATTAACATAAAGAAAAGGAATTCTTTAGAATCATTTAGATAATTGTATGACAAAACTAATAAAAGTTATTATGAAATTTTTAAAAATGCAAGAAATTGAAAATAAGTAAAAAAAAAATTACTTGTTCTGTTTGTCATTGCATGAGCTTGATCATCTTCAATAACAGATAAACCCCATTTTTTATGTTTTTTGATAAAACGCCAACAATCATTAAAGCAGTTACAATCAGTATCTCCTCGTAGACTACCAAGCCAGTAAGTCTTGGTAAATGGAAAATACCAAGGTTTGGGCAAACCATATGAACCTATTTAATAGGAACAAGAAAATAAGTAATTGTTACTTTGCATTTTACACTTTTATTAGTTAATATTAGGCATATGAAAAAGATAAACACTTATTAAAAAGTATCATCAGTTGTGATGATAGTATAAAAATTTAACATAACTTTTCCAACAAGCAAATTAACTGATTATTAATTAAATATTAGTTATTACTATGTTAATATATTTTAATTACCTTATAAATAGAATTACAAATTTTAAGAATAGGCCAGCTGTACAGAAAAATGTCATTTTTGCAATTGAACTTCAAGTTGGAAATGTAAGGGGTGAAAGAAATAAAGAGTCTTTAGTCAGTTAATTAAGTGAAATAAAAGGATATACCATATAAAGTGTTACACACAAATAAAATAGAATAAATGTATAATACCTTGGACTGGGTTAGAACAAATTTAAATAAATATCAATGTAGGAAACTTGCCCCTTTCAACATATAACACCAAGTCAGTCTACATTTTGATTGCATGATTCATCATTAAATAAATAAAAAATAGACTATTCATCAAGTGATTACTGATAGACTATCCATGAAGGCAGAAGAAACCTTTTGGGAAAGCTATTCTTTCAAAGAATTAAGGAGGTTTCTTAAAATATCATTGGTTGTGGAATCAGTCATAAAATTGAAGCCATATACTTGATTTCAACCTACATATTTTTCATTTCAAAATGAATATGCAAACCTATTTACTTTGTTTACAAAGATTTGTTGAATGCTTTGTTGAAATTATACTATATACATCACATCAGCTAGATATTTTTGAATAAAACAGTTTTAAAATGTGAAACACTTCTAAATAAAATTAAATAAGAGCATTTTATTACCCTATAAGAGCACTTAAGCAGTTCCTGAACCTCTATGCCTTTCAGCTTCAACAAGGTTTATATATTGTGAAGACGGAAGAGGAATTACAGCTTCTCTCTCACCTGATAGTAGCAGATTTTAGTTATTATAAAGTTTTAATTTAAACTCATTGTTGGTATTTGTAAATAAATGCTTTTTGTGGTTGTGCAGCATGCCTTTTAATCTGGAGTCAGATAATGTACCACATATCCAGCTACAAACTTTCTGACAATCTTGTTATCTGGAAGTATTTCTTGGAACAAGTTCAATATCTCTCTACAAGAGATATGCGATTAATAACTGTCTATACACTAAAAAGATCATTTCAGTCTAGCACCTAAGTATTATAAATGTATAATGAATTATGTAAAGTTTTATCTCCAGCCACAAGTTTTGCTAATGATTCTTTGGCATTGATGGTGATAATCTTGTTTATTCCTGTTCTCAAAATACACAGAGAAAAAAGACTGATGATTTAAAGGCCTTCTCATATTAACTTTTTTTTTCATTTGGTATAAGTCTGAAACAAAACTAAGTCACATTCTCATCTTTTGCCCATATAAATAAATAAATAAAATAATATATATATATATATATATATATATATATATATATATATATATATATATATATATATATATATATATATATATATATATTTCACCTAATTTGTAATAGACTTTTCAAAGATCTTACAAAAAATGAAGTACCTTTCCTGGGTTATGAATACAACAAATGAAATAACAACAAATTGTTGAAATAATGTTGAAATGCATGTTACTACTAACCTGGATGTACATTTTCAATGTACCAAACTAATGTTGAATATAATATGGCATCTATCATCATCATTATGGCAACACTTAGAAGACTATAATCATCATCCTCAACTGGTGATATGGCAATATTAGACCACTGTACACCTACTCCAACTTCTTCATAAAATGCAAAATATTTAGCACCAAGACCAAATGCTGTAGTAGATAATAATGACTGTAAAAAAAAGCAATAAATATCAATTACATTTATACTGCATTATAGTGAAATATCCTCTTGAAAAATAGTGAAAATTAAACAAAAAAAATATTTTCGAAGAAATTACATTAATATGATACAGATTTTAATTGATGAACAGTATCATAAAAGTTCTTATATGAAGTAAGATAAGATAGAATCCTTTCAAATTAACAACGAAAATTATTCCATCAATTAAGTAAAATGAAAGTAATAAATTTTTCTTCAAACATTTTCAAAATTTCCTTTTTTTTTTTATAAAAAATTAGAAGAAAATATTTCTGTTTAAAACATACCAAACCAAAAAAATACTACAAGGTCTGTTTTACTTTTGCTTACATAATTTCAGAAATTAAAACTATGTTATACATCATCACTAGTCTTATTTTAATAATTATCATCTCCTTATCTCATAAAACCATAATTAATTTTATTTCCAATGATAAATGTATCATTTTTTTTTCAAAGCAATTGATTGGAACTGCTAAAAAGAAACAACATTAAAAAAAAAACTCTACAAAATCTTTTTTTTTCCCCTTCTTAATCCTGGATAAGTATAGAAAATGATGCCATTCATCCAGTTTTATATATATATATAAAGCATTATTATAAAGGTGTTTGATTTACAAATGAAATTAAACTTAATTTAAATGAAATATGAAATTCATTTAAATTTAAGTTTAATTTTAAAATGTAAGAGTAAAATAAAGCTAGAAAGAACAATTTACATATAATACTTTTGAAAGAATTATTTATCTAAAATATTACTTACAGCCAGACTTTTCAACCATACAGGAATATGGTCATGAGCAGCTTCTTCACGAACTGCTATGTACATATATGGCACATAGGTCAGAAAATATATTATGCCTGCACAAGCAGCTGCTAATTTAGCTTTGGAATAAACAACACTAACCAAAAATCTGTAAAAAACAACACTATATATATATATTTTCTAAGAGAAGTAAGAAGCTGCTTCATTAAAACACTACAATTATAACCTGTTATTAAGCCAATCATAGTTAAATAAAGCATTAATTAAATAATCAAATTTTAACTTTAAATAAAAAATTTAATTTGCAATGCATTTAAATTTTTAAAAAATATATTTTTGTTACTTACGAAAATGCAATATTTGCAACAACAAAAATTTCCAGCATGAGAAATATAAGAACAGGATTACTGTAAGTTAGCACCAGGCCATATTTTAAAATAACAGTCAAGCAAGCAGCAGTTATAGACATTTGAAGGAAACTTGTAATAAACCAAGCCAGCCAGTGAACTGCACTGTTCAGACCCATAGTTTTCATTACCTAAAAAAAATTGCAACGAACCATTTTAGAATTACATATTCTCTAGTATAAACAAACATAAAATAACTGATTAAATTGTTATTTAAAAATTCATTAAATTACTAACCTCTTTTAGCCTCTGTTCTTTTTCATAAACAATATTTTGCACCAGCATTGCAACAGAATAAACCCAAGATATTGCTAAGCACAATGGCATAACATGTTCTATCATAAACAAAAACCTGAAATGACCAATCGAAAACTGATGAATTATTTCATTAAAAAGAATTCAATTCAAGTGAAATATTGTATTAAATTTTTTTTATCATTTTCTCTTTTTATTCCTAATTATATTAGAAATAAATATTATTTTAATCAGAGATGTATTATCTAAACATTTTTCTATCAAATATTAGGATAACTAATTTAAAAGTCAAACTGCATTATTATTGTTCTTATTAATAACAAATAGTGAATTTTCCAATGTTATTCAAATAATAAAAACAATTCGCAAATGAACAATTCTAATTTTTAAGCATCTTTATTTATATTTATTATTTTTATTTTAGTTTACTTATTAATTTATTTGTTATTTGTATCCAAAAATTGCAATTATTTTAAATTAAATTAAATGTGGGAAGAAAAAAGAAAAATTATTTAATCAATATTTTGACAAATATTGATTAACTGAAATTTTCAGCACATCTATTATGTGAATACGACATTGTAAAAAAAATGTTTATTCTTTTATATAACCTTAAGATGTTTTTTTTCCTCTTTTCTACATTTTAATGCACAATCAAAATACAGTCCACAATTTAATAAAGACATTTTTTGGTATTTTTATTTTGCAATATTTTTTTAAAAATAGAAAAAATTAAACTAACAAATTAAAATTGAGTATTGAAATAGTGTAAATTTTTGTTTTATTCTAATAAGTTTAAAATTCTTTTCAGAAATATAAAATAACAGCATTTTAATCTGGCAAATCCTGATTTTTCACATAACTCAAATTAAATAAAAAAAAATCATTTATATAAAAAGTTATTCATAAACTCTTACTTTTTCTGTAAGTATCATCATTTTTCATTTAAAAAAAAAGGTAATAACTTAAAAATGAAATACCTTCAAAATTTAGTGTATTATTTTTCAATAATTTTTTTCTTTATTAAAAAAATTATCATAAAACTTTTATTTAAGAAATTTATTCATTTTGGTATTCAAGCAGATTAAGATTCATAGTTTTTAAAATTTATTTCATCAACTACAGTCCTTTATTTTAATATAAAATAAAAAGCACACAGTTTTATATTGGCATAAATTATGACAATACAGAATATTAATCAGCAATCTTAATTATTAAAATTATTTGAAATTTTTGTTTTTGCATGTATATAGAATAAATGTAAGATATATTTTGCATCAAAAAATTAATACTAAATATTTAATAATATTTTGGTATCTGAGCTTTTTTTTATTTATTCCATGTATGATTATATACACAGAATATATATAATCATAAAAAGATGACTCAACTTCATAAAACTAATCTGTCATAATTACTACTATGGCAGATTAAGTGTATGAAATTTGAAATTTTGTAAAAATAAATTATTGAGTACATAAAACAAACATCAATACATTTTAATAAACAAAAGCAGTCCTTTGCTTGTTAGAAATTATGAAGTTCATCAGGTATTAATTATTCAGAAAAAATAAATTGATCAGCATGGTTAATAGCTAAACCCAATATAGTATCTATTAGAAAATGAAATTTCATTTTCACTCACTTCTTATATTCTGTTAGAGACATTATATAAGCTGATGATTAAAATTCATAGCTTGCACAAGAGCTGAGATCCTTTCCCTTATTTAAAAGCAAAGATTCTTGATAAAAAAAAAATAATGGAAAGCATTTTTCATCTTCTAATTCTGATTTTATATTTATTCTATCACAAAAAATATTTTTTTTTATTCTTATATTACAAAAATGTGGAAAATGTTTGATTTAAGATAACACGATCAGAAACGCTGCCAAATAAAAAGTTTTCTACAATTGAAATTTTGTGATGTTCTTTTAAATGCATCATTTTAAAGACAATATAGAAAACTTAATATAACAGAATATATACTTACAGCAATGAGCTGAAATTTTGCATATTCTCATAAAGCAACCTTGTTCAATAATTTATGCCCAAATATAGGTGTGTTGTCATGTAAAAGCATTCAATAAAAGTTTAATTATGATATAACTTATAAGTCTGTCACTTCAAAGATTCCATACAAAATCGGTTATTTCACCATTTAAAACTCAGATAAGAAAATTTAACTGAATTCATATACAAGAAAAATGTAAGTTAAATATACTCACTGGTCTTGAATGTAACATGGATAAGGAAATTGATGTATAAAGCTACCAGGTTCAGTTACATCTCTGCCAGCATAGATACTAATCATGGCCCTTTCCAAAACATCCTGTTAGAAAGAGATGTGGAAAAAAAAAAAAAAAAGCTTATATAAATACTTACTTTAAAAATAAAATATCATTCATTCGAAATTTTTAGTAATTAAAAACAAAATAAAAAATACTGTCAAAAAGCAATTTTCAGTTATTTGAAACAAAAATCGTGCTTACTTGAATCCAGACAAAACCAAATTGATAATACCCATAACCCCAATTTCGTGGACCAGGAAACCAGAATCGACTGCGAACTAGATTAGTTGTTGTTGTAAATGAAGCATTCTGCCTAATTTTGTAAGTCATATGATTTGGCATGGAACCATCTTCAGTCATGTTAAAAATGACACCTGTAGGGAAAAAATTAGAATAAAAAAAGATTGGATTGGTTGGTTGGTTTGAGGTTTTATGGCACAAGAACCAATATGAAGTTTATATTGCACAAAACAAGTTCATTTCTAATTCAAAGTTTAATAAAAATAGTTCCTATAAAAGTGATACAAAAATAAACATTGGTAAAACGATGATAAATTACAAAAAGTCATAATGAAGCCATAATAGTGAGTTCAAATTAAGGAATAAAAACCTATAGATTTTAAGAAGACAAAAAGGTTCTCATGGGGATCTCTGCCAAGCAACAATGGCAAAGTCATTGCAGTTGTTTGGAAGTAAAACAGGCATTGAGCATTAAAACATAGGCATTCAATAAGGATATGATAAACTATTATCCTACTGTTACAATATGGACATAATTAATTAATCCTTTAATAACAGATGTCTATGTGTGAATCTAGTGTGACCTATTCTCAGATGAGTTAAAACTGGAAGTATTTATGTTTTTAAATTTCATGAATAATATAACAAATTTTTTCACAGCAAACTCAGATGCAATATATATATATATATATATATATATATATATAACAAATATGGGAACCCCTAAAACATTTTAAAATAATCAAACAAATCAGCAGTAATGTCATAATATGTCTTGATAACTTAGACATCTAATCAAATTTCTAGTCCCCCTCCATCTTATTCCAATCACAAAAACAAAAAATATGTACAAATATTTAACTTAATTCAACAATTGTCAAAAATAAGTCTCAATGATCATGAAGTTTGGAATTTTTACTCAAAAAGATATTTTTTATATGAAAACAATTATTTTAGTTATTTTATATACTGCGCCAAATTTGCATTGTTGGTGATCTTTATTCCTATTGTATTATTCTGCTTAAAATTTTCCTTTCTGAGATCTTGCGTCTTTCCTTTTGGCACATTTTTTAAACAACAAAGTTTTGTTTACTGCCATGAGATCATTTAAAATTGAAGAAGACTCCTTAGTGCTGCTCTTATTTCCATAGTAATCACAGGTCAGTCAGTTTTTAATCCCTCTCTTCACCATAAACATTAAACATTAGTAAAGGAATAAATAAAATAACACTAAGGGCAATTACTGTTCACATTATATTCCTCAGAAATTACTGTTGATTCTTCAGTTGATTTGCCTCAATGAATTCTTAAGAGTGTTGGTCGAAGAGGACCATTATACATTCTGATTTTGAAAGTTAAAACTTTCCCATTAGCACTATTTCTATATCAATTGTTTACCTTGTGACTTTAAGGATGAATATGCTTCAGTCACTGATAAGCAAATATCAGCCACTACCACAACAGCAGCAACAGTTGCAGAAATCATAGACACATTGGAGTGTCTTATCTTTCTGAAGTTTCTTATATATAAATACACTGATAGAAATGGGATTTACATATTGATAGTTGCTGCAGAAGCTTTTGGTTGATACTAAGAAACTAGCACTAAAAATAACTTCTTTTCAATGAAGAAGAACTTTGAATTACTTTTCAAATTTTTTAAAACAGAAATTGAGCTCAAATTTAACATAAATTACAACTAAGAATAAGTGCTCCCAGCACTCAAAAGTATTGAAAAGATAGATAGACACAATAATAGTAACTTTTCAAGGCAAGGAATAATTTTTGGAAACCTCTCAAATCTCAACATCTTTGGAAGAAGGTCAAGCTTAGATTGCTTACCAAGCACTGGAGAAGTGTTATACAACCAATAAAATTCAGATACTTTATCAAGCCAGACACTTTTCAGGCAACATAGGTCAAATAAATCCAAAACTGTCCAATCATAATCTGAAATACCTCATTTGCTATTATCACATTTTTAAGTTAGTTTTGAAGGGATGTTTCAATTCACTGACTCTATACTATACTATACTCTATAGATATATTATAGATATACAGTATTATTTTATGTAAAAGAAATAAATTCTATTGCAAACTTCATTAGGTGTAAAAATTTAAGTATTTAGAATATTTATTCTAAATAAAAAAAATACTGTTCTAAAGCTTTGTGACTTAGACGAATTTAAGCCAACCTTTGTAATATCAATCAACACTTAAAGGTAATAAATATCAGAAAACTCTGTATAAGAATCAAATTTCAATTTGCAAGTGAATAAATGATATTTGCAAATATTCACTTGTATATTATATATAATACAAGGATATTCTCATAACTTACTGGCTAGAACTGTCACATTATCAAAATATGCTTGATGCTTGAAATAATCGAGTAAATCTTCTTCAGTTCTAAAACCTTGAAACATATTGAGACTGAGTCCAGACATAAGAGATATCCAACTGCAAGCAGCATTATCAATGGAATCCAGCTGCTCAAGGAAAACATCTTTATTGATAATGACAGTATTGGCAGCAAATTCTTCTAATTCTAAACTGTGGAATAACTGAAGAAATAGAGGGTACTTCTGGAAATTTTCATGTATCTAAAATAAAAAGATAAAATTATCATTAATGTAAAATTAATGCTTTTTTATATTTAAATCTAAATGCATTAAAATTAAATTATAATGTTAAAAAATACTTGTTATGACTTGTTAATGATGCAAATTAAAGAAAATTGAATATGACAATTTTTTTATAAAATTCAAAAAATGGCTATAAAATTGCAAAAAGAAAATTCTAAATATATAAATTTGTCACTTTCTAATATGTTTGAATGAACTTTGCATTTACTATTTTAAATTACAAATTAATTTTGAAAATGGTAATTTTAATGAGTCATTTTTAAAAAAATTAGATTTATGCAACAATTAGTAAATAAACGAATTTCAATTTGACCTTGCATATATTTACTTTTGTAATTGACTTTGAAAGGAAGCAAACAACAGAAAAAAAAAGGTGCTACAGGAAAAAATATTTTTATCTAAATAAAAAATTATTATTTCCAGAACATCAAATCATGAATGCATTTAAGCAAACATACAGTCTTAAAAGAATTTTTCAAACATTCTTTTAATATATATCTTAGAATGAAATTGATTATAAAACAATTCTCAAATAATAATAATTATATTAATTTGAATTATTTGCAAATTAATGCAATATTAAATTCCATTTAAAATGCATTTTCAGTCTATAACATTACATATGCATTAAATCTAGTCTTATAGATTTAATATGAAAAAAAGAAAAAAAAATAGGAAAAGAAAGTTCTAAGTCTTGTTTAGAAAAAGATGCAAGTTCCTTTTGAAAATAAAGAAATCTACATTACTTGTTTTAAAACTGATAATGAATGATCTGTGCTATTTTCAGCAAGAAAGATCCTGATTTCTTCTGATATGTTTAACATTTTTTGAGCATATTCTGATACTGTAGCCAGCAATTCAAAAGTCTCATTAGCCTATATAAAACAAAAATATAATTTTCTGTAAATAATATCCATCAAACCTGTTATGAAAAGACATGTAATATACAATAAAAAATTTTCCATATCACTTAAATCATAAAAGTTAAGACGGAAAAAAAAAATCTGGAACTTTATTTTTATTTTTTATAATTTTGCATTTTTAACAATAAAATTGATTATTTATAAGAAATTTTGAAATTCATGGTCAAATTTTATAGTTTATAAATTTTTATATTCTTGAAATGAAAATTAAAATTAAAATTTATATCTTAAATATTTTTTCAATTAAAAAGTGCACATTTTTATAAATATGGCTAATACGAGTTATTCATGTATTCTTACTCTTAGTTATTCTAAATATTATCTTAGTTAATTATCTTCATTATTTTAATCATGTAGTATTCTTCCATTGGAAAAAAGAACAACTTTGCTTCATTATAAAGTTAACGAAATTAATATCTTCCTTATAAGTTCTGTTTTCTATTCTATAAGTTTCATTCTTATAAGTAAATTATTATTCTGACAAATGAATTTATTTTTCAATCCCTCAGTAAGAGTTAATATCAATCTACCTAAGTAATAAAATATATTTCTGAGGAAAAAAATTACATAAAAAATATACATAAATGAAAATTTTAAAACATACCTTTATAATGATTTCATCAGCATCTGTGTTATTAGGAGCATAAAGCACCTTTGGGTTGCTATATAAAACATGAACTAAAATACCAATTTGCTCTTGCTGATATTTCGACATACCAAGTTTGTCTGAAAATGTCAGTAAAATAACTATAATTCCCAGTTTTTCATTGATGAATATTTTATATCATAGTTTCAAATAACTGAGAATTTATCATCAATTACATAATTGAATTAGTGCTACCTACCCAGTAAATACTAAAAAAAATTATTTACATCTCAAATTTTCTTTAATAACCTCTACATCATTATTTCTAACTATCAACATAAAAATATTAATTTATTTACAAATTATAATAAAATATAGATACAATATGAAAAAGAAAAGAAAAGGTTTATTTATAAGCCATTCTGATCAAAACTTTTTAAAACCGATAAAGAGATCAATTATAATTTTAAAAAATAATTGTATAGGAACTTAGCATACTAAAATTAATACAAATGATTTTAAAAGAAAATAAAAGTTAATTTTTTTCATAAAATCACCACTAAATTATGTTACCAATATCAATTAACAATTTAGAGTATTTTCTTAATAGATTTATTGATTGCTGATTATACAAATTAGCAGATATAAAAATGTAAATATATTACCTAAATCAATTTCCTCTCCATCATCTGGTAGGCTTGCTGGAAAGTTTCCCTGTTTTCCACAAATAGTGTTTTGCATTCCCAGCCAAATTCGTAGTAAACCATATTGTGGGTTGGAAGGAGCAGCCTAACATTACACAACAATGTGAATAGTTAATTAAACAAAACCTGCCATTTCGAAAAGTAATTTGTATAATAAAACAATTAGCTATTTTAGATAATAAATGAAAAAAGTGATTCTTTTTCAGAAAGAATTATGCTTCAAAAAATCCCGACAATCTCATACACAGAAAAAACAACAGCATATTCCTTATAATTCCCTCCTTTTAATATATAATAAATATACAGTTTATAGATTACAAATTAAAGGGGGGGGATGAAAATTTTTATTGCTAGTCACATTAAATAATTAATATTAATATTGTTTGCTTTCAAAGAAAAAATCAAGATTATCATATTTTTACTTCAGCCCCAAAAGAAATACAAAGAGTCTCAAATATTACCAATTATTTAGCTTTTGCCTTAAAAATAAATGCCATATTTAAATATACCTTTTCAATTAATGTGATTCTGGAGTATCAACTAGGTATTTAATGCTACTCTGAAAATACATAATATATAATAAATCAAAAAGAATATTAGTAAAACAAACAGTTGTATAATGATTAAAATAAGATTTTTTAAATAATTCTATAAATTATGCATCAAACAAGTAATAAGAATAAAAAGCTACATTTCTAAAATCCACTGCTAAAATAAGCAATATAATCATACAATTTTTCTGATATTAATTAATAATGTGATCAAATAATGGGTTCTTTTATAAACTAATAGAATTCTTTTCTAAATACTTTTTTAAAAAGCTGCATGGTGAATTTCACATAAATTGCAGGTAAAAATTTAAAAGCTCTCAGATATAACACATATTTAAAAAAATCAAATTTGAATAAAAGGAAATTACTTTAAAGTAAATCAATCAATTTATACAACAAAATTTTAAATGTATCTCTATAAAATATTTATATCAATTTATTACATACTACTTTAATTTATGAAAATTAATTAAATTAATTTTATAAAAAAGTATATTTTTTCCTTTGTTGAATTAATATTTGACTACAAAAAAAAAGAAAGAAAAAAAGGACTTTTAAGAAGCTTAATATGCAAACATGAAATCATCTTCTATTCACTAATTGCCTTAAGAAAAAAAATTTTACCTTTTTTGGCGGATCGTTTATATTTTCAGAATTGTCAAATGAAGTTTCATTGTTCGTAGAAGTATCATTCAGAGAAAGACAGGCATCTTGAGGCAAAGATGAAGCTATTTCACTCAGCTGTTTCAAAGCAACCTCAAATTCATTGAACTTTATTAACTAAAAAGAAGTAAATAAACACCAGTAAGAAAAACAGAGAGAGAGAGAGAGTTGAAAAGAAAATGACAAATTCATCAATAATTATTTTCAGATCTAATAGACAAAAAAAAAAAAAAAAAAAACATGTTTACATAAAACTTTTCCATCCTGATCAAATTTTGAATCAAAACACAGTAGAATTTTTCATAAAGTAATCCTGAAAGGGTTAAAGAAAATATTTTTTAAAAATATATGCATATAAATTTTTTTTTAAACACTCCAGAAGTATAAAATCAACAACTTTTAAAATCCTGAATAAAATTTAGTTTATGGAAGCTTTTATGACTGAAAAGATTGCAAAAAAATAGTAATAATAGCATGAGATTTTATTATCATGGAATGGAAATTCAGATAATAATGTAATAATTCTGATATAAATTTTAACTCAGTGTTATTTAATAGTATTGGCAGTCGAAAGACCAAAATATGATTCAATATATTTCTGTAATAATATTAGATAAACTTTTCACAGTGAAATTTTATTACTGTCACCAAAAAAAATTATTTGTTAAAACATTGATACATAAACCTGTTAATTCTCATTTACATGTTAATTACATTTTCTTTTTCAATACATTATTTATTACTTTTATTACATAAATACATGCAAAAATAATGTAGTTACATCAATTTTATCATCCACCTTTTAACTGCAAGAAAAATTATACTATGAAAGCATTTTAATATGTGTAAATAAATAATTTTTGACCTGAAATAAGGAATAAAATATAATACTTACATCATCTGATAACTTCTTAAGTCTTTGTTGTGCAACAGTAATATTCCAGTCATCTAAATGCAGCTAAAATTATAAAAAAAATAAATATTTAATTCAAAGTGGGAGAACTTCATGACAAAAAATAAAAATTCTTTAATGAAAATTTAACTGTGAAATTTTTTTCCCCATATTATTTTATCTTGAAAAAAAAAAAAAAAAAAAAAAAACCTACACAAAGTGTTATTTTTATACTTACTGTTTCTCTGAGCTTTTCCACATCTAAAAATTTGTTTAATTTCTTAGATAAATCAGCCATAATAGTTTCATTCATACTGCATAGTGCAACTTGAAGTTCCAACTACAAAAAAAGTAATAATTCATCAAAAATAACAATTCTATATAAAAATACATTAATTAATAATGAAAAAATATGCAAACCCTTTTGAAAGTTACTCACAGTTTTATTGGTTATCATTTCATTCTCATACTTGAATACGGAGGGTAAACCACTTTCTTGACACATTAATTCCCTTAGTCCAGCAGGAGAGAGAATGATATTCTTCAAGAAATGAAGAAATAACGTTATAAGTAAAAATTTTAATTAAAATCTTCAAAAGCATCCTAGAATTAGTTTCCAAAGAATGCAAATTATAAATTATAACTTGAAATGAAATAACTACATGAATCAACACAATATGTAAATATTAGCCAGGAGGAAACTAGTTTTAAAATATCTTTTAGATTATTCAAGACTTAAAATAACAAAAGAATTTGTTTTAAAAATGAATACACCCCAAAAATTACAGTTAGTTCTAAATTTTATACAAAAAGGGCAACATTTAATGAAGTCACATTTATAATTTATTAATAAACATTGTATAAAAATTATTAACCAATATTTTGGAATACTATTTTTGGCACTGAAAAATAAAAGTATTAAATTTTCAGATAATATTAGTGTATACTGCTTATAAAAAAATTATTAAAGCAGTGAAAAAAATTATCTTTTATTTTGATACAAGGAGAAAATGTTTCCAAGCAAACAAGATTTTCATCCAATTGGAATGCTTGCCAAATCACCTAAAATAACTAATTATAGAACTGAAAAAAAAATAATGGGTGGAGGGGGAGGATTCTACTAATTTAGGGTGTTCATCATTATTTCATTAAATAACAATAAACCTCTATTTAACTATAACATAACATCTATAAGAAATTAATGTCTTTATAACATTATAGGATATTAATGCCTATAGGAATTTAATGAAAGTATTCTACAATAAGGCAGGCATTAGCTTCTTTTTGTCACAATCTTTTTATTTTTATTCCTTTTTATTATTATTATTATTATTTTCATTTTCTTTACTTTTTGTGACAGCTTACAGGTGCAGATAATATCAGAATATAATGAAATCATAGCTGATTGTTGAATTTCATTTTTCATATGAATTTCTTAGTACAAAACTAATTTTAAAAATCAGTACCTAAATTATAAGAAAAAAAACCCAATAATTATGTACTTGTAAACTGATTTTGTTTTAAACAACAGTTTTACTTGTAACCAAAGTTCAATTTAACAAGAATCTTTCTATATAAATGAATTTTTAGATATATTTGAAAAAAAAAAAAAAGAAGAACTGCAGCATGTCATAATAATATTCACTGACATTCGATCAAGCTATCGATATCCTTTATAAGAAGCAATATATATATTTACAATAAAAAGCTTTCCAAATAATAACAGTCAAACAACAACTCAGATACATTACTTCATGTTTTGAAATAATTTTATTTTAAACTTGAGAGACAAAATAAAAATTATATAGATAAAATAAAAGCAAGCAAAACCTACTTTGAGTTCTTCAGCAATAGCACCAATGTCATCATTTGTAACAGTGACATTCAATCGAGAATCAAACATCCTTTCAATGACACTCCACACAACGGTAAATTTATCTTTATTCTTTTCAAGATATGCCAATAAATCATATAAATGCTGCAATGACGGATGCTCAATATTATTAAATGTAAAAGCATCTGCAACAATAGTAAGATCTGGCTTCACTGACAAAGTAATATCAGGATTGTCTTCAGGTAAAATATTAGAAGATGGCATTAAAGGCAGTCTGTAATGGATGTCAGTCTCTTCTTTAGGAAGCTTTCCAAATAATAAAACATAAAGCTGTAGGAAATAAAAAAAATTGACATTTTCGTAACAATTGCAAGTGAATCCATGAAATTTTATTAATAAAATTTACAAAACAATGTGATTTTGAAATTATTATATAGTCATTACACAAATATATATCTTTATGTATATGTATATACAGATAATCATCACCTTTTCAGGAACAAGAGAAGAATTCAAAAAAGTTTCTATGTCAGTATTGGGCAAGGCAAACATTGAAGTCAGCATGTCAATAAACTCGCTTCTATTGTTAATCAAATCTCCAATTTGCATTTCTAAAAAGAAAAAAAGAAAAAAGAGTGGAAAACTTTTTAACCCCAAAACTAACTCTTCACAAAAGAGATTTCAATTATCAATAAACAATTACATTATCATTTAAACATATGATAATAGATTTTTTAATAAAATTCATTTGTAGAGAATTATTGAAATTTTTGAGTAACAATGAATTTTCTGTAGAAAAAAACAAAACAAAATCAATATAGAAAATATTTTTTTCTTTCTTATTTTTCTTTTATAAAAATTTAATCCAATGTTATCACTACAATTTAATATAAAAAGCAAAATCAATGAAAAAAAAACATAATATTCTCTACAAATGTTATGAATGTTTTATTACTTCTTTAAATTCTTTTTATAGAATACTTCCTCTTTTTTTTATTAAATCAAAATAACTAAAACTCAACTTTAGATGGTTAGAATAAATATGCACACATAAAATGAAATATTCTAATTATGGTCAATCAGATAAGGTTATGACAGTTTTGTTACTTCCCTAATTCACTGTATAGCAATACCACCCATTTTTTAAAAATACAATTAAACGAGTTAAATCTCAAGTTTGCACAATTACAGTGAAAATGCATACATAAAATGAAGTATTCTAATTACAGACAACTAGATGAATTAAGGATAATATATGAAATCTAAGACTAATAACTTAAATAGAAATTTCTTTTGGTTACAAAAAAATCAGCTTCTTTTCTTCAATAAATATCAGCCAAATCTACTTTTATTTTATTTTTAAATATATGCTCTAAATTAAAAAAATGATTGCGTTTGGGGGAAAAAGCTGAAAAGTATGAATTATGTATTTTAAAAACTATAAGAATATAAAAAGGCTGTTAATTTCTTGGAGACTACATACTGTATGCTATTAAAAAGTATTTTGATAATAGTTTCAATATGAATGCTTTTCACTATACACTTTTCTATCTTAAATTTACATCCTATATCAATAATGAACATTGTAACTAAAAAATGAATATATATAGAATTAACATAAATCTAAGTTAAAACATATAATTATGGAAAAAAAATTTAGCCACACATATAAACCTTTATTACCTACACATAAAATTCACACTTTATATAAATATAATTTTATATAAAGTTATTAGTTTTGCATTTAATAAAGCATTTAGTTTTATATTAGAATTTCTGTACATTGTAAACTAAATGCATTCATTACATATAAACTGATTGAGTTATAGAACATATTTATCCAACGGGTAAAGAATTTCATAGCTCAAAGAATAAAAGTATATATCAAAATTTGAGATGATAAACTATAAATAGACAGCATTTTAATTTATCTTTGACAGATTAACAGCAGGGCCGGCCATCTGGGGGGGGGGGATGCAATGCATCAGGGTCCGCGATTGAGAGGGCCCCTACATGATCAAGAACCAAAATAATGTTCTGAACAGTAATAGCGGGATGAAAGGAATAGAGGAAGAAATTAAACTGCAACAATCGATGGGTTTGTAAATATACGAATTTTACAGATATATTACAGTTTAGTGCAAGTGTGCAACATATTATAAACACAAAATACTGTCATTTACATCACCTACTAATTTAAATTGCATATATTACCTTGATAATTCATACTATAAAATGTTTAATATTGTTAGATCTAATCATGCTCATGCCAAGAAAATATCTTTCTGGTGTCAAGATTCTAGAATAATTGCTTTAAACCCTCATGCAATTTATATGTCTTGTCTATGACACTCTTTTAATTTATTGTAACACCACTTCCAGAAGTATATATTTTAATTTTGTTTGGATATTTCAAAGTTTACATTGTTTATTTTCTGTATCTAAAAAAACATTGAGAAATTCTACAAAAGCATTTAAACATTATTCTTAAATCATTATGCGACCCTCACAGGGAAGCCAAAATAGATACGGTTAAAGCAGTGTATATACAGTTTAAACAAACTTGTTGCCCTAGAAGAATTTATTGATGCAAATAATGGCAGTATCTGAAGCTATTGATTTCATTTTTTCTAATGGATTCAATAGAAGAAACGACATTTTATGCTTAACAGTATACAACCATACTGTTAAACATACAATACTATCAGAAATTAACACTATCAATAAATTATTTCAAATGAAAACAATTGTTCTCGACTGGGCTTTTAATTTGATCAATAAAATTAAAACTGAAATCTAAAATTTACTAACAAAATTTCACTCATTTATAATAATGATGGAGATGATAATCTAATCCAAATAATTGTTTTGTGAGGGGATTTGATTTTGAATAAAAGGGATTTAAATAATGCTGAATACATATTGCAATATATATTAATTAATAATTATAAATGCATTAACTGTGTTAAAACTTATTCTTATATTGACAGTTACTATAATAAATGCTGAGCACTCTTTCACTAAATTAAAATTAATAAAAAATTGTCTTCAATCAAGCATGTGTACATAACACCTAAATGTGTTCGTTATACTAAACATCGAAATGAAATTGAAAAAAATTGTAATTTTCCTGAAGTAATTAATAGCGAAAACAAAATCACGCATTAAATAAACATGCAATAATAATATTTGTTCTTTTTTTTTTTGTTTTTTACTTTGCAAAAAATTTAGGACCCCAAATGGCTTTTTACACCTGCGACGCTTCATAGAGAAGGCTGACCCTGATTAACAGGATTACATGAAAATACTGTCAATACAAGGATGGAGAGGATCATGCTTCCAGATAACAAATGAGTTCAAGTTATTTTAATTAATTTTACTGTTATTAGATATCTAACCTAAAATATGAACGAAGAGAAAAAAACAAAGCAACAAAAGTGATAGGAGTATTCTAAGTAATAAACATGCATGTAAGGAAGAATTGAAATGCCAGAGACTAATTAAAAAATATTTAATTGAAATCAAGTTCATTAATATTATTACAGAAAATAAACCTTAATAGAGAAAAAATGGCTGAATGGTGAATATTTATATGTTAAGAAAAAGATAATTTAATCGTAATTATTATTACCTTTTTCGGTTAGTTTTCCTAACCAAAGTTTGAAATGTATGCGAAAATGCCTACATAAACAAAAGCATAGTTTGCTTCTGTTCTTTCTTGAGAAATTGTTTCTTTTAATCTTTAAACATATTCATCTCGTAAATAATAAATTATCATAATCTCGTGGTAATTTAATATTGTCTAAGATTAAACTATTTAGATGCAATCATCTGACTAATCAGCATAAGATTTCGGTATTTCTGATTTGAGTCGTAACTACTGTGCAATATGCAAATGTAAATCTGTATGTACATGTAAATCAATCACGTGATTGCCATGAGATCATATAAAAGCGGATCCCAGCTTTTGTAAGGATATATCCGAATCCATTCTCCCGCTCTCTGGCTTGCTTTTCGCTCTAGTGACGTTTGTTTGCTACGAGTTTCAGAAATGTCTGAGAATAGACAATATAATACTTTCTGTGCTTTTAAAATTTTGTTAAAGTAACTTCTTGATTTTATATTTTCTGTTGAACCTTAATGAATAAATCCCGTTGATGTTTTTAAAAGGATGTTGATCTCCAATCAATGAACTTTTGAATCCTTTGCATCGTAAGTAGTATTAGTATGCGATTAGATGAACTTTTAGACCACTGCGTGATATTAGAGTTTCTTCATAATTAGATGCAGCCAATGCTACTCGTCATTTCATAAGAAGAAATTTTAACATTATAAAATGTATGAAGAGTCGCAAAAAGATTATTCAAAATGAAATGCAATTATTACAAAATTAGAAAAAATATAAGATATTCATTTGTGTTAGAAAATTGAAACTAAAGTTTGTCAATATACCAGTTAAGTATATACCAGTTTGTCAATATACCAGTATGTCAATATGTAATATTTTCCAGATACATCAATTTCATATCATAACAATTTGGAATAAACAAATCTGTATTAATTAGTTTTCAAAAAAGAGATATTTACTGCAGAAATTTCTTAATAATTTATATAGATATTAACACCACATACCTGCTGCTTTCACAAAACTATCATGGACTGCTACAGGATCTTCAATGATGGATTTATATATAAGAGGGATTTCATCCATTTCATTAGGAGTGAAATCAGGTTGGAAAAAATTATTCTTCTGGGAAATATTATTCAGTTTTGAAAGAAATTCAGTAATACTGAAAAAATAAAAAAATAATATAAATGAAAATATTTAACTATAGACAAAATTATTAGGAAAATTTCACTGGGGATTGTTAAACTCACAGTCAATTATAAATGAAATAAGATCCACAATGGATACATGCTGGCAACCATATTGATACTCAGAAACAAACAAACAAAAAATGTTTTAATTCAAAATAAACACTACACCTATATATATATATATATATATATATATATATATATATTGTTAATAATCTGGAATGTTGCTCCCCAGCACAGTTAATTTCCTCATAGGAAAGGCCGCTTTATAACCAGCTCTATTGGATGCTGATCGGATGCCAGATCAGTGATCCCCGGGCTTGGCAACCTTTAGCGACAAAATAAATAATACTGGAATATTCAAGAATTTTGGCAGTACAGCCAATAGGAACAGAGATATGCTTGATTGTTCCAGAACCTTCTCGGCCCAGCTCTGAAAACTATAAAAGGCCAGTAGTCCAAGAAAAAGAACAGTCCTCGAGAAGTTTAGAGTCGCATAATGAGTCAACAGCAAATTGATTGGAGCAGTAGAGCAAAGCGCAAGCGTTGAGTGGAGCTCAAGCAATTGGTGCATAGAGTTGTGAGCCAAATTCTGGAATTTATTATAGAAGCAGCATCAAGTCAGGCGTGGAGCAGCCAATCATATAGTAGTGAGTCAACAGTAGGATACAGCTAAAGCAAGGAGACAGTGGAAAACTGCAAGCGCTTGGAGAGACTGTAGAGAGTAGCTACGTAGATTTTCACCTCCTGCTGAATTCTGTCTGGGCCACTTTGTGTGCTGTGATTGTTGTTAGCTATCGATTGCTACTTGTGGGCTGCTGTTTGTACTAAATGTTCTGCAGTGCATTCGCTTGTCTCGACTGTCTTTGCCATCTGTATATTCGTGCCTGTGTGTTAATAAACGTTGTTGTTTGCTACTGAAGTCTGTTTATTGTGTAACACTGTACACCCACACAAACAAACCATTGACTTTTGGACTTAGTAGAGGAAGTTTCATAACAATATATTACATTTATATATTAAATAAAGATAACAGAGAATAAAATTCAAAAGATATTTCATAAAATATGTTTATATATCTTCCTATTCTTGTTTAGCTTTAAAACATTTTCTCTAATATCAACAACCAATTAATCCTAAAATCACAATCAGGTTAACAATATGAGCTTGTTATCTTGTTTGAAAATAAAGCAATATAAATTTTGGAACTTTCTTAAAATTCTGCAACAAAAATCCAATTAAAATCTTATTTATGTATTCTATTAAGAATACTCATATTTTAATTTTATTATTTATACAAGTTGAATATATTTAAAAAATATTTAAGATCCATCCTAGAATACTGTTTAATGAAAGAAAAATAATAATTTAAATACGAATACTTAAAATCATTTACATTTTAATTACTATGCTTAAGATTGTTAATAAATAATAATATTGTTAAATTGTTAATAAATAATTTAATTGCAATGTATTTTTATTAAATTTTTATGGAAAACAAAAGTAAACTGTACATAAGAAAGAAAAAGATATTTTACCTTCAGTTTTCAAAACTATATATATTTTTTATTCATTTACTGTCATTAAAATATTTATGTCAATGGAGTGAATCCACTTTGTAGAGATATTTTTCATTTAAAATTAATGTGATTTTTTTTATTAATTCTTATATACATACATTTTCAGTAATGTTGTGTAAATTTTAATTTTATTAACTTTCACAAATATCCTTCACAAAATCTGCATCTTATATAATTTTGCTACCAACAAATATAGACAGGATTCAACCTGGAAGATATGTACTGATATTAAAATGAAAGAAATATATTATTATTCTTTCTATCATAAATAAACACAAGAATAAGAAATTGGAGGAGGGCAACCAATGAAACCACAAAACAATCAATGGAAATATATATTTTTTTTCTTTTATTTACAAAAGTTTTGATGTTTTTTATGGTGAAGAGGAAAACCTATTACATAATTGCACAAATCAGAATAGTAAATTTTAAAGCACATTATATAACTTTGATAACCAAGAATTAAAAAATAAAGCCAAAATTGAAAGAGAAATTAATTAAACAAAAATTGCATGAAAAAGAAAGAATTGCCTATCAGACAATGGAGAAATAATGTAATAAATATTTCATTCAAAAATTCAGATTCCAATTATAAGTACCCACTTAAAGTCTACCCACTTTAAAGTCTGAATCATGTGCTGATTAAGATTAGTGCCTTACAGCCATTAAAAAAACATTTAAAAGGTAAACAATTCAGAATTTTTTGCAATATCCTTTCAAAGTAAAAATACTCTTTTTGCAATTTTCATTTTTTGACCATATACAATATATAAATTGTTTTAAACTCTGCCAGTCCATTTGCTCATTCAGTAAAGTTCAATAACAGAAGCTAATAAGAAATTTTTAGTGAAAAAGATGACACTGTCCCATCAGAGGGAAAATATCTTCTACATCAACTTTAATCATTGGTACAGAATTGTTTTACTTAAAATAAACATATAACTTAACTTAATATTATTTACTTAAAATTTACATATAAAACAACTCTGTTATAATGAGAAAAAACAAAATATACATGAGGCAATCAAAATTGCATGGTGTCTTTGAAAAACATTTGATCTAACAATTTTCTAAATGATACAAGTGAAGAATACAATACAACTTAAACCCACAATGACCGACACAATCAGAAATCATCCTATTTAACCAAAAAAATCAATGAAACAAACTCTCAAACCATTTGAATCATGCAATCTAAAAAAATAATGGAAATTAGCTTTAACATCAATTATCTAAAAAAATAATATAGTACTAACACTTGATACATAACTAACATATGAAATGAAAAATCTTGACATGAATGTTGAAAGAATATTTATCCTCATAATCACTTCAAATTCATAAAATTATCAAGTAAACTATTCTGGTTTTAAGGCAAATAAAATTTGTCTTTGTGAGTATAATCATTCAATAAGATTGATCAATTATTTAGAAAAAGAAAGAAAACTTACGGACTATTAGGGAAATTGATAAAGCCATCATCATCTCTAACTCCATTATCACAAAATGCTTGCATTACAGCAATAACTCCAGCAGAAGGCAATGGATATGTTTGGAAGCGAGCTACATAGGATGAAAAAAATTAAACATTCTTTAGAAATCTTGGTAAATATAAAGAGTTTTTATTTTTAATGAAAATTTCAAGAAAACATAATGATTTTCAAAATTCAAAGATTTTATGAAAATTAATTATTTAAAGATTTTACAAAAATTAAAATAGCTTTTATACTTTAATTTTTAAATATCAGATAAACTCAAGGGAGAAATCTAAGTCATTAAAACCCAACATGAATTTAAACATTCTGAATCTTTAAGTTTATTTTTTTAAACATAAAAAAAAAGAGAAAATTTCATTCGTTATTTTCAAAATGATTTTACTTTCATACTGATTTTTGTAAGTTGAATTTTTTCATTTAATTTACAAAACATACAATTATTTTGTTAGTTAGATTAATAATGTTTAAAAATTACTAAAAAACTTGTAAGCTAATGTAGAATATTTTGCAATAATTATGTTTTGTTAAACTTAAATGGTGCTTAGTTAAATTACAGATCTGTTAGGACCAACTGATGATAAACGAATTGATTCCATACAGTTCTATATTTTAATCATATTCTGCTTTGGATTTGAAGTTACATAATAAATAAAAATGTCAATTTACTTCAATAATCTATATTTAAAAAATAACATTAATATTACAACGGACTTAATAACACTTTATAGCTCAATAGTTGTTAACAGTGAGTCAACTATTTCATGAAGTAGCATGAAATCAATTTTTTAAAAATTTAATCTTTAAAACACTGGTAATTTAGAAAACAATTGAACATTTCATTCTAATCTGCTCTGATTTAGTTTATTTTATAGAAGTTCTCATTTAAAAGATAATATATGTAACAGAACTAAAAACAAAACATTAAAAGGGAAAAGTATAAGCAGAAAAAAAAAGTTAAATATGTAAACATTATTTTTCATCAAAAACTTTACTCACATGCATTTACAGGATAAGCTGGCTGTTTCTTTCTTATACCCAGTAGAATGAAGAATAAAACCAAGGGAATAAATAATTCAAAAATTAAGACAATCTGTAAGAAAATAGTAAAAGAAATTAATTTTTATTCATTTGCACTCATATACCCAGTCTGATTCTCCGTTATGAACGTTGCAATGTTTCCATATACAGGTTAGATAACAATTATTAATAAATCCATATAATAATCAGAATTTTCTGGTTAATTTTTAAGACTTTAAACCAAGTGAGGATTATATTTTTCAGCTTTTTAAGCTATAAAAAAACTATAAAATAAAAATTTATATCAAATTTTAATTCACAATATCAATAGCTTCATAACACTTCATAAATTTTATTTCAAAAATCAATAGCTTCATAACACCTAGGATAAAATAACATCAGGATCTTACAACACATAAAACCAGATTTAACACTGAAATTAGCTTATAATTCATTATGAAGCATATTAGTTAAATGCTTTTCATTGAAAATGCAAAAACATGAATATTGTGCATTGAAATCCTGCAACAAAAAAATTTTTTTTTTAAATCATTATTTCTTTTTTAAGTTGTTCTGTCTAAATTAATTCCATTCTTGGGCACCTTTTCATTTGATGATTCATTTGATATAATTATTTTCAGGCATAAATGCTGTCAAAAAATATAATATTTCTATTAACATAGCAATCAGCAAAATTTTTTCAAGATCACAAAGCAAAATTTGAAAGAAGAAAAAAAAAAAAGAATTTATAATTTTTTTTATTTAATTTGGTTATTATTAAATTAATAAAAAAGCCTTCGTTATTTCAAATTCTCATGCACTTTCATTCTTTTTTATTTTATTATCTCAGAATATGGAGGAATACTATAAAGTCAATCAATGATTATCAATTAATCTCATCTATTCCTAATTTTAGTAGAATATATTACTATATGAAATGCAAAAGAAAACTGTTTTGAAGGTCAGTTTATGATCTAGAACCCTTAATTTCACTTTTTTTTCTTTTATTGCAAAGTTAATTTCCAATAAGTAAACCTCTATACACTGTAACATATGGGGGAAAAAATAAATGCATTTTAATGAAAAAACACTTTAAGGTTGCGATAATTCTTTTAATGTAGATGTAATATCTGATACTTAATGTAAATTACTGGAAGAATTATGATGAACAATGAAGATTTTAACCAATCCATGATTAAAGAGCACCTCATATAATGTGGCTGTACGTCTATAGCCTATCCTGCATTAACCCTTGATGCATCTCTTCTATAACTTGAAATTTTGTTTTAATTCTTTAAATTGGAATCATTTAATCATTATTGAATAAAAATAATAATTAGGTTTTTGTTTACATGTAAGCATGTTTTAACAAAAAATTATTATTTCCAATAATTTTTATTAAAAAATTAAGCTTCAAAATAAATGTCATTATTTAGTTTTATTGTACTCCTCATTCGCATTTATAAAAATTTACTAAACAGTGAGCAAAAATAAAAAAATAAAAAGTCATGAAATTGTAAGATGCTAAGAATTAATCACATTCTATCACTGAACCTAAGCCTCACTTGCAAGTCGTAGGCGAATAATAGACTAAAATGACATATTTTGCAATTAATTGCTGGTTACAATAAGCATATCTTTGACAACAAATCATTGGTATGCAATTAATATATATATATATACACATACACACACACACATATATATATATATATACAGAGAGAGAGAGAGAGAGAGAAAGATATATAGAGAGAGATGTTACATTCAAGTTCATCTTTAAATCAAAAATTAAATAGTAAAATATTTTAAGAAACTTTTATATATGTTACTTATATTCAAATTTGCAAAATTTATGCAATAGAAGAAAAATGCTTAAGACTGCCATCTTTGAAAAGGAAGGGGATACTGTATCCCAACAGAATATATCCCCTTCACAAACTACGGAATAGAATGAATATGCTTTGTGACTTCATATGAAAATTGACAGAAATTTTTGATAAGAATTTTCTTTTACATCTTACTCATTATAGCTGAACAAATTGGTAATCTACACACAAACACAGAAAAAATTTCTCTTGTCATTTCTTATAAATACTGAAAGCTCTAAAAAAACTATTGAATTATTGATGAATTTAGCTATTGTATGTAAAATTAAATAAGCATTGAAAAAAATTGGAGGATTTTTGCAAATACAAAGCATGAATTGCCTATGAAAAAATAACCAAAAAATAAAAGATTACATTTTTTTTTTTTTTTTCTAATTTTAAATGCTCACGTTTTAAGTACTTTTAATTACTTTTATTAAGAATAACTTGATCATTCCAATTACTAATTTTTATATGAAGAAAGCAATGAAAATAGCTAGAAACTTTTGTAGAAATAACTAGTACTTAAAACATGAAAATTTTAAATTTAAGAAAATGAAATCTTTTATGTTTTTTTTTTTTTCACAGACAATTTATATATTGGCATTAAAAATCCTCTAATTTTTTTCAATCTTGATTATTTTAATCGATCCATTTTCTTCTTTTTTAGACTTTCAGAAAGAATTTTTTTTGTACAATATTATTTAGTGCAATCTGGTGAAACTAAAATTATTACTTCAGCTAAATATCTTAGAATACACTAAAATTGGTGTGCAGATATATTGGGATTCTAAATACACTTTTGAACACATTTCAAAAGATAATTTGACAATTTAGAAAATAAGTATTAACAGAAAGATTAGTTTAAATTATTTATCTAATCAAAAAAATCTGCAATAATCAATAATTGAATGAGGACACATCTTTCATATTTCAAGCAGCTTGCTAGACAAGAACAAAATTATCAGAATTGATTGGTTTAACAGAAAGAAATTTCAAGAGATGTTTAAATAAATTTTTGATTATATCAAACCAAGTGAGCTTACATTCAAACAAATGTGAATTAAATATTTTTTTTTTTTTTTCTGGAGTTGATAAAATTTGGATACATATGGAAAAAAGCAAATACATTTAAAAGATCCTGCATTTTTTTTTGCTAGAAATCCACTGAAGATATGCTGCATTAATTATTTGACAAGTTTTATACATAGATAAAACATTTATATAAAAATTAATATACATTTATAAAAAAATTAATCAAAAAGTGATATGATTTATTATTAATAAGATGATACTTTTATAATAAAATTTCATTAATTCTTTTGTAGATACTAAAAATTAAATGAAAAGATGGGAAAGTGCAAAAAAATTCATATCAATACCAGATAATTGTTTACCTGAAACAATTATATAATGAAGTTAATTTTTAGAAGGTTCCACAATGCTCATTAAAATATTAACTTAAATAAATCAATGGAAATAATATATTTTGATATTCTTCATAACAGATTTTAAAAAATTTCAAGTTGAAAGTATTAACATATGGAAGAAAAAGTATGCAACAAATGCCACCATAAGATGAGAAACAAATAGAAAAGTAATAGATTATCAATAGCCACAATAATCTTTTACAATTATTTCAGCAAAATATATTTGTTTTTGTAAAATTATAAGTACATAAAAACGTTAGAATACAATAAAGTAAATAAATTTGACGCCAATTTGGACTAAAATTGTTACTTACAGGTTTCCTTTTCTTTAGCGTAAAATTTTTCCATAGCAACAGTTTTAACTGCAGGCATATACCCATGTCGTTTGTTTAATATTAAAACAAATCTTGATTTGCTATGGTTTTCTGTTAAAAGTGCTGATGCGGAACCATATGTCATGCATGTAAAAGTTACGTAAAACTTAAAATCTTAATAAAAATTCCTGAGAACAGTTGTGCGAATTCTACTTCTACAGAAAAAAAATATATATTTAAGTTAAGATTAAAAATAACAAATACACTTAGGAACATTGAATATTGCAAATTTCTCTTTATCTCTTAGCAAGTTTTTCTTCTGAGCACGCACAATCTGAAGATAACTCAATTATATCAGGTTTCGATTGCCGCTCTCTCAATGTCTTCAGTCAGAACCCGTCAACTGCTAATGTTTTGATTTCGCAAACAAAGAGCATCATCACAACCCATAACATTGCATTACAGTATCGAAAACAGACGAAAAAACAGCTGATTGCCAGAACAAACTTTTTACTGAGAAAATATTTTATATGTATATTTTTAACAGATTGTTCCCTTTATATTCAGTTTGAATGCTCTATAAAGGTGATTTATTTTATAAACACTTATCAAAGGCATGTTTTGTTATTATTTAAATAAAATAAATATTTGCACTATTCTATGAGAAAAAAAATAATCAAATACTCTTAAACTGTAACCGCCATCCCTTTGGTTGCATAACTGTTTCTTTTTGTTATTATTGACATTATATTTTAATTTTAGGGTAGAGTTAACCGGAGGACGTATTGGAGGATCAAGCTAGGTTCCAATTAGTGCCTGTAGACGGCGCCAGCAGTCTACAGCCATCTGTAGGCGCTAACAAAAACTATCCCAAATGCAGGATTAGCTATAATAGGGGTTATAAGATTTGGCAAATAAGCACATTTGTGGCGAATTATGCCAATCTTTTTCATTTCCTATTACGCGATTTTGTTTTTTATTTTATTCCGCCAAAACTTGGAATCGTCAAACTGTTTCGTTTCTTTTACTCTTTCTGAAACTTTACTCGTTTCTTTTACACTCTTTCAGAAATTCATCTGATAATTTTTTTTTATTTTAAATTGATTTTGATGTAAATAAATTCTTTATTATTATTAAAATGTATTTATTTATTAAGAATTTTTATAAGTCATTTGTTAAAAATTATTATTTATTAAATAACTTATTGAAAATATAAATGTATTTATTTATTATTTTTTATTTATTTTATTATTGTATAAGTATTTTTCATTTGAAAGAAAACGTCTCCAACAGTTGATAATAATAGAAATATTTTCATGCGAAATTTGAATAAATAAATGCTTTTATGTTATTGCGATTCGAAATAACATTTCACTGCAAGGACTTTCTATATAATATATATATAAATTTTTTACTATATGCAAATTTTTTTTCTAATAAAAGAAAACGTGCACGTGTGTATGCAGAGAAGAATAAATATGTTTTGGAGGGTAGGAAACTGTAATGCTTGGTAGAGCAATTTTTTAATTTTTATTATTTAAAAACAGCGAAAAAGTTTGAAGTTTTTCTGCAATAACTTTCGAAAATGTTTCCAAATTAAAAAAAAAAGATTTTAATTCATCTTTAAAGTAAAAGTATATTTAGACATATATCTTTTTTAATTATAAAATCATATGATATTCTTTATTTTAACAAATTTTTAAATTTTGATTTTCACCAATAGCGTAAATGAAAGACAAATCATTTTCATTTTTCAATCAAATCTGAATGATTTTTCTTTGTTAAAAAATATGAAATAAAATTATTCATACTTTTAATATTATAAAATTTATAGGCTGGCATGCTATCAATAAATTGCATCTTTCAAGGCAGGTTGTTGGACTTAGAGCTTCCAAATTTGGCTGGCAAGTAGCTATTTCTTAGATAGCAATATTAACAAATCTTGTTTCAAAAATTAAATTAAAATTTTAATAAAAAATTAACAAAATTCCAGCATTTTCTTTATAAATTCAAAATATATCGCTGACCAAAAACATTTTAAATTAAAAAAAAATTAGTTTTTCAATTATCTTTTCTTTTTTTTTTTTTAATTCCATTCAATATTTTTCTTCTTTGATCTTAGTATTTTTCAAAATACTTTTAAACATATTTTTCAAAAATATTTTTCATTGGTGTAGTAAACTATACTTCTATATGAGCACATTGCAGTGATATCCAATACAATGTTATGCACATATTATTGTCATTTTAATTTTTTAAAGATAATATAAAACTAAACAATTAAAATCTACTATCTTGGCTTTCTATAATATTTTGGATGAAGATTCAAATCTACTTTATTATTTTCATTTCCATTATTTATTTTTTATTTATTTTATTTAATTTATTTTAGGTTAAAATAAAATTAAAAATTAGGTATAACTGGAGCATCATCTTTTTTTTTTCCTAATAAAATACAGTTGATTTTTTTATTTGACCAGCTTTTTATGGCTTTTTTCTATCATTTAATAAACGTCAATTTTAAAAATTAACTTTCTATTAGTTTTAATATATTTACTTCTTAGCTGAATCATTAAATAAGTCTTCTATCAACTGCAAGATAATTCTTTTCGAAGGTTATGTTAATTATTTATATATTATAGTTTGCTTAAACAGTTATTGTCATAAAAAAACTAAGAATTAAAGAAGAATTAAACTAAAATTAAGTTTTAAAAAATAATTCTCAAAAAAAATCTCATAAACAGTATTTTTTATAATAATTTACAACTATATATAACTTGTTATTTTTTTTTTTTTTCAATTCATGCATTAATTTAACAAAAATTAAATTTATTGCAAATACTTTAATTGACATAATTAAAGTAATACTAAATATATGATGGACAGACCAGCTGGTCAACGAAAGCAGCTGGTACATCCCTAATTATTTCGATTTCGTTTCCAAAGTATACATCTAACAATAATCATCCTTATAATGTAAATGTGTTTTCAATGTGAAACAAAACAGTCTACTTATATCATTGGGGAACGCGGTGTCTATATATAAAATAGTTAGCTAACATTAGAGCTCATGTTTCTTCTTCGGCTCTAGCCATGTCATACATGGAATACCTGCTTAGTTATGCACCGACTCCTCTTAAAATCCAAAATTAATATTTATTGACTGATTCTCTATTTAGCATTTATGTTCAGCTGCCGGGTATGCGCCTATATTGTTATATTAATGCTGAATGTGTAGCATGGACCTTTAATTGTTCTACAAATTTCTACATATCTTTTCTAATCAACTACTATTCTTTGAATAATCTACATTTATTCTCTGAAAATGTAATGAACTTGTTTGTAGATTATTTGATGAAAATAAGCTGGAATGTATAAACCCCTTCAAACCCATAATGGGGTTTATGATATTTGATTTTATCAAGTAAATTCTTCCAATCAGACTTCAAATCTTAAGAAATAAAAAATTCAATTAAATTTGCATCAAAAACTATTGTTATGACTTTTTCAAACGCTATCAATAGAAGGATATTAAAAACTTATCAAGAAAAATGATAGAAAAAAAACCATGAAGGAGTCTTAGTTTTCGGAAAGGGGATGAGGAGGATTGATTAATCCATAATGTTATTGTCATGATCTGACTCCATGTAAGGGTTTGGAAGCAATCACTCTTCGGTTATATCAAAAATATATCTTTATTAGACACACAACAACATCGCACGCTCTGTCCCTCGGAGCTAATACTCTGGTTATGTCTCTCTGAGCTCCCCGAGAGGCGGGAAACTGGGTCATATTGCGCATTCAAGGCCATTTTATGATTCATGGAGATGAAACGCACATCAAACTTTGGCGCGCTTTCTCCGAGAGAATTAGAACCATCGCTACAGGGATATCCTACAATGGCAAATTTTTAGGCACTGTGTTTTAATTTTGTTCAATTAAATCCTATTACTTCTTCCAATGATTAATACATTAATCTTATCCGGTATCAATGACATCATGTAATTGATCTTGACCACTTGTTATCTGCTAGGATGGAACAGATTAAGGAAAAAAATGTCTTTGACGGCAGATCAAGGCTTATATTTTCTATAGACTCTACTTATATTCTCTTTTCAAATTTATCACAGAAATTATATAAAAAATTAATATTAAGGTGATTCGAACCTTTAATTCGAAATATCGTAGTATAATAATATTTTAGGTTTCATTTTAATCTATTTTTATATTATTCTTTTCCCTTAATTACAACAGCAATAAAGTAAATAAAAATGGTGTTTAATATCGACAATATCAAACACATTCTTGAGTATAAGACCAAGAATTAAGCAGGATCGGTCTTTAGTCGATTGCTTCCAATTGGGCGACGTTCATAAGGTCTCTTTCTTATTTCCTGCATACAGGGTTAATTTTTCTTCCGCCTTGCCATGGACCTTTACAAACATAAAAAAATCCTAGTAGTCTTTTTACGAAGGGTATTGTATGTTCGTAACATAAAATTTACAGCTACTTTGTCTATTTAGTAGGGAAAAAAAAGGGGGAAGGGGCACGAGAAGGGTATTGGGACCAGACATTTCCGTACGAGTCCAGGGGTGTTTGTGCTCCGGGGAAACCCCGGAATTCCGGGGATTTTGAACTTCGATACCCGGAAATTCCGGGGATCGTCGTTCAAAAGGAAGTAGGAATAATAATGAATTATTTATTTTGATCTGGGTAATTTTGTTTGCTTTGAAAGCAGAAAACGCAAGGTCAGTGTGTGTGGTGAAAACTTTTCCTTTCTTTCTCCAAAGGCAGTGATAATGCGTGAAAAGGGGGAAAAAACTTCTTTTTTGTTCTTTCCTTATTGCGAGTTATGACTCATTCCCCCGGTTCTCGGACATTCTCTTCTGGATTCTTTTCGGCAAGTAGGCGCGGCAGAAAAAAAAGGGAGAGACTTCGTTCGACCAGATGTGCGATCACGTGACCTGGGTTCAAAGGTCTTAATTTTGCAAAAAAAGTAATTCAATGAACTTTTATAATTAGGTCATTCAATACTTCATAATTGTAATTTTTCATTTCTCCCCCCCCCCTCTCGAAACTCCAAAATGTCGGTAGTAAGTCCGTAAAAGTTTCAGGGGATTTTTTGGGGTCCCACAAACACCCCTGCGAGTCAAACATCCAATAAATCATTCTTAGCTCATTAAAAAAAGGGGCTAGGGAGTGATTAGTCTTTGCTAAAAAACACATAAGCCTGCTGGCAAGAATGTTTAGTGAGAAAATGTATTGGTATTTTAACTAAATTTTGATACATAAGGAAAAAGCTTCTGACTGTTTGTACATGTGCTGACTTTACAAACCGGCCTTTTTGACATGTATCAATCAAATTTGGCAAATATTTAGTTTGGTGGGTAAAAATGTGCTTTTCAGAGTGATTAAAAAAAATTTTTTAGTTAATTAAAAATTAAGCGAAATATTGGTCTTTATTCGGGATAACTTTTTAAAAGTTTACAGTAGAAAAATAGTTTTTATAGCATTATAAAATTAAAATATATATATATATCCTTTTAATGATACCAGATTTGTTTATCATACAATTTTTCTTACAATATTTAATAAATTTTTTGAAATATATTTTAAACGTATTTTGCAACAATATATATTTCACTGTTGAAAAAAAAAAGCTCAAAGCCGTTTTCAATGTTATTACTAATTTTGTATCAGCTTTTTTTTTCTCTCTCTGTTTCCATCATTGTTTCTATCTTTTTTAGAATTTATAATTTAGAAGAATTCGGAAAGTTATAACTCTTCAGCAACGGAAATTATAAACTTCTTGTCCACTTAACATGCTATTTACTAATGGATCCGTGGCGAAGCTTTTGATGAGCAGAAAATAAAAATTTCAAGGCATTTCTTGTTTAAAAAATAATTAGCATTTTATGCATTGGATTCTGGTTCATTATAAAAGTGATGTTTTCTATAAAATTTGAATAAAGTAATTTTTAAATAAAAGCCTTTTAACTAGGAAATGTGAATTTATGAAATTATTATTCTGCACTGAATTTATTCAAAACAAGATATTTGTTTTTAATTCGAATTCTCCTGTAATCCTGAAGGGTTATTTTTAAGAATTTTATTTTAACTTTTGCGAGCTCAAATGCTCACAAAAATAAGTATTTTTTTTAATTTTTAAAACTTTTTTCCATTATGTTAGATATGGATATTCTATCAACATTTTTCTTTATTAATCACCATTTTAACAAGACGTATTTATCCATATGTCATTAATGGAAACATTTGGAATAATATAGTTTTTTTCGTGAAATAATTTACAGAAGAATTCAAAATTATATATTCATCTACGGATTCTCTTGACAATTTCAGTTTCTTTAGCATTTGTAGAAAGAAAGTTTTTCAACTTGAAATTAATTACGATCATTAAATCAATAATTATAAAACAAACTTACGATCATTAATTCAGCAAGGACGCTTAAATTGTTGGGCTGTTATATCGATTGGATCTGAAATCAGCTGGATTTCGGATTTATATAAAAAGTTCGCAAAAGGAAATAAAAACAAGAAAAATTGCTCCCTAATAATAAAAGACAATAATGATGTATGAATGTTCAATTATTTTTTATGTAATAAAAAGATCTGTGTTGTTTACAAGATAAAAAAGTGAAATTACAATATCACGAAATTTATATTGTAGTTGAATCAAATATTTATGTTTTTAATAGTGTTATGATGTTATGGTATAGTCTCCATTATAAGAGTTCATGTACACAATAAAGAATAAGTAAAAGAAATAAAATAACAAAGTCCTAAAAATTATTTATTTCTGACAATGTTCTTGCATTTCAATTTTTTTTTTGTACCAAATAAAGAATTTTCATAAATCTTTGTTAAGTCACTGAAATAAATAGTATAGTGACCTATTTACTTATTACAAATAGTATACAAATTTTTGTTCATTTGTTGGCTAGCTTATGTGCATTCGTAAATTAAAAATTAAAGCATATGTTTTAAAGTATATATAAATTTACGAGTATGTTTGGTTTATTAATCAGTGTGAAAAACACGTTTTAATCATTTTCTATTTAGCATTAATTTCTATTTGTGATTTCCATTCTATTGCTGAGTTATATCTATAGCAACATTTTATTTAATACTAGTCACCGACCAACTGGCTAGCCAAAGTTAATGGCCGCTAAAATTTTCAATTAAATACTTTACGTAACTGGGTCTTAATAGCTTCTTAAGCAAATTATTTATAAGCTTCAAATTTTGATAGATAGTCTATAATAAATATAATATTAGAAGACATCTATGATTCTATTCATTTTACTATGCATTTCCCTTATTTTCTGCCAACGCCACTAACCATCGTGGATGCACTTTGATATTTAGTCTTTTAACAATACAATCTAATTTCTAACCTAGAGCAAAACAAAAATTGGCATTTTTCTTCATATTAAAAATATTTTAAATGTAAATTTTTCAGTTTTTTTTTTTTTTTTTTTTTTTGCAAAATTAGATAATTATATTGCGTACTTTCCTGAAATCAGCTTTGCCAGTCATAATTTTTGTAAAGGACAGAATAATAATTCGCACAGTAAAACGAAAACTGAACATTTTTTTGCAAATTTAATAACTTTGGTGTTCATCAAGAATTCTTATGCTTTTGAATAATTAATCTTGATACGCTTAATATTTGCTCAGAATTTTAAGATTTTTGCTGGAAAATGTGCCTAAAATATTTTTAGAAAATTGATTAAATATGAAAAAAATATTTATACAGCAAAAAATTACAATCATTGAAAAAAAAATTCTGAATATATAAAAATAACATTTATACTGTAATATTTGCGAAAGTTAACGAGTGAAATAAACATCAAGAACTTGCTTAATTTTTAATTAATTAAAATTCTAAATGAAATTTTTAAAACATTGCTCCGAAGTGCACATTTTATCCGTCCAACATAGTTGCGTACTAAGTTTGGTAGCTATAAGTCTTACGGTTTGATTAATAGAGCGTCAACACCCAGATATACAGACGCACAAACACATACTCATCTTTATTATTAGTAAATATCGCTCCCGGTGATCAGCTGGTAAGACAAAAATATTGATTATATTTAATTCCAAATAAATTATTTAGATATAACTATATAACAGTGATACCGCGAAATTTCCAGACATCAAAGATATGTTACTTTTATTGTCTTACGCAAATACTCACATACGCACGAAGACACATACATTCATCTTTATAATTAGGATAGATAATGCATTTCCTGTTTGTAAAAATGAAGTTCTGTAATGGAATTTTTATTCACTCTCTCAGGAGACAGAGTTTCAAAATTGCACGGCACGTTTGTATTCTCTATGACTATACATAACTTTACTGAAAATTAACTTGTCCATTTACTTAATTTTTAATTTCACATGAGTAGTGCCATCCGGTACTGAATATGAGAAAAAAACACTTTATTTTTAAATTACATAATGCATATAATCTACACTAATTATAAAGATAAATTTGTGTGTGTTTGTATTGGTACTGTAGAGCAAATCGTTTGATCTATAACAACCAAATTTTGCACATATATGCAGTGCGGAAATTTGAAATATCGGTGGGATTTTTTGAATTTTCAGTTAATTAAAATTTGTAAAAATTTGGCGTTTTTGCAATAATTTCTGAAAATATAGCAGAAAAACAATTTGTACAGTATCTTAAAATTCAAAACATTATCTTTTTAATGATGCTAAAATTTTTGCCATATAATTTTTTATTTTTTAAAAGTTTTTAAGTTTATTTTACAACACTGTATTTAATTATTGAAGAGAAACTGAAACCATTTACATTGTTGCTCCTAATACCTCATCTTGGCCTTCTCCCACTGATATGACCAATATATGAAGGTTCGGTTTATTTTCCCATGTTGAGTTGGCTTAAATATGAAGCATGCTTTTAATAATTCTTCTACATATATTTTGTTGCTTTAAATAAAAAAAGTTCGCCCTTTTGTGACCAAAACTGAGTGAGTTATGACAATTTGAATGTCACTGTTTTATAAAATCGCGGAATTCCATTGACCATCTCGAAGATATTCAATCAATGCCCTGAGTTTCTCGAAGATTGATCGACCTAAAATAATTACAGTTTTGATTGTCCTAAAATAAGGATATTCAAGGATTTATAACGCAAAAGATGGAAACGTTAGATGATCAAGATTATTTTATTGAATAGGATTCGTAAGCCTGAAGGACAAAATAAATTTTAGACTTCATAATCGTTTACAGAAGTACTTTTTTTTATTGAAATAAAATAAAATATTACAACATTTAAATCCTTCAGAAAGCAAAATTGAAAATAAAATTTTATGATGAGGCCAAAGAAAATATTATTGAATAATGTTTTTATATAATTCATAAATTATTAAAATATTCTGTAATACAAATTAGATTTCAATTTTGAACTCATATTTTTTTTAAAAGACGTGTTTGGTTTTTAAAAAATGTATTTATTGAAGTTTTATCAATTCCAGCTTAAATTTCAAGTTCACATTTTACAGGAACTGATAGAAAATTAGAGAAAGGCATCGAAGAACGAACAGAATAAGGAAAGGCTTCTATAATAGTATCGGTGCTATGTTTATAAAAATTTGAAGCTTAAAAACATTTTGCTTGAGAATCTATTAAGAGAGCAAGTTACATAAAATATTTAATTGAAAAGCAAATGTTAATTCTAGGCAAACCAGCTAGTTGCCAAAGGGGAATAATAACAATGATTTAAAAATTTTTAAAAAATTAATTAAAATTTTTTTAAATCTACTTTTAATTCACTAATTAGAATATCTTTTAAAAAGTGTTTTTTTTTACAAAAGTTATTTTATATAACTGGTAAAAATTGTCTAGAAATAAGCATTATAGAAAATAGTTTCAGATTGGGCCTCGCGTTTTCTAAGACCAACCCTGTAACAAAGGTACTAGAAAGTATTATTATAAAATATTCTTTAAAATATTTTCAAATATTTAATTAAAATATGAAAAGAAATTACACAGAAATAAAATTGATATCACTGAATAATTAATATTTTGAATTTTAAAATGGCATAAGAATGACTCCTATGCAACAATACGCTCCGAAGTTATTGAGACGAAGGGTTAAAACGTCAATAAATTTTTAAAGAAAAAAACCTATTTGCAATTTTAAAAACTTTTCTTAGTGAACATTTATTATTCAAATTAGGAACCAACTTTCGGTCGAACGGTCTAGCCTTCAGAAATCTCGAATATGTTTTTGCCTTATAAATGTTCTAACTTAATTCAGAGACAACATCCATTCTATAAATTTAATCATGTTAAAATTTTTGTAAATAATTCAACATCCTTTTCAGAAAAATTAGACATGTCAACCGAATGAAAAATCGAGCCCAATAAAAAAAAAATAAATAAATAAAAGAATAAATAGAAATCGATATTTTAACTTGAATTTATTTTTGCAAACGATTGCCTTTATTTGAGAAGCTACTTTTAAGCAATTTCTTTCTTTGATGAATACAATACCAAACAAGAAAGGGGAAAATATAACTCATGTTATAAAAATTTTTTGGTTAAAAATCTTCATCGTTAAGCAGATTAATAAAAATAATAAAAATTTTGCTATATGCTGCCTTCCAAATAGCTCTTCTCGGTCCTTTTTAATGAATATTAAATCAACAGAATAACGTTAGAGTAAGATGCTGACACCCGTTCGTAATTTCAGTCTTACTGAAGAATAATATAATTATTAATGTGTTTATCTATATGTTAACATGAGTTACAAGACAGACTGCCGCCCCAAAGCTTAACATTTAGCAAACGTGATTTAGATGATAAAAATGTGTACTTTTAGGCAATTTATCAAAATTTACAACTATAATTTTAATTAATCTCTCTCTCTCTCTATATATATATTTATACATACTACATATTGAAATAAAACTCATTCGACATGGTTGTATAAAAAATGGTTTTGTCCATTATTGCTATCAAAACATTAATTATATTAAAATGCAGCTCAAAACAGCGAACTCAAAAACTGACTAAAATACATCGATAAAAAAGTATTAAATAAGAAATAAATCGTAATAATAATTCCAATATTCTTTATCAAGTGTTTGTAATATTTATATGCTACAAGGGAAAAATAGATTCGGCTTAATCAACTTTACTTAAAAATCATCCGTTCAAAATGGATATTCACAGACCAATGCGAATGTCAAATACTTTGCTATATCATTTGTGTAAACAAATAACTGTCTGTTTAATTATTCCTTAATTTGTCTTTTTTTTAATTCAATAAAAATTTATTCATTTGCCTTTATAAAATGAAGGCATTTGTTTGAAGGAAATTAGATCATGAGTTCACTGAATTTTCCCATCTCCAGGCATGGATTAAAGTGTAATTATCAAGTTTCGCGTGGGAAAAATGTTGATTATCCCATAAAAAAGAATCATTATCCATCAATCACTCGCATTATAAGAATGAGAAATATGCATTCCCTACAGCTTTTCTAACTGTTTACCAAGTTTTCTCTAACAGGTAATTAAATTCCGTTAATCCTACAACTTTAGCACATATGATACTAGATAAGAGCGCATCTGCTTACCACCACCCGGTGGTTTTGTTGCCGTAAGCAAATTGGGGTAGCTTTTCAAAAGCAGCAGAGATAGATAAGTAGATGGAAGTGGAAAAATCAATTACAGAACTGTCATAAGTATCTATTTTTCTTTCTTTATGCTCATAAAAGCATCGGTTACTGCGTTATCTAAGAAATACTTTTCTGCAAATAAGCTTTCTTTGGGAAACTACATTTAAGCAATTTTATTTTGATGATTAAAATGCTAAAGAACAAAATAATGTTTATTAAAATTAATTGAAAAAAAAAACCCCTTTTACTTTTAAATAGAATAGTAGATGAATAAAAATTTTACAAGATGCTGCATTCTGGTGGATATCAAATCAAAGAATGACATTAGGTCAATATACAGATATGCAATTGTAATTTCAATCTTACTGAAGAAATATATAGTTGTTCATATATTTATCTATACTTTAACATGAGTTATAAGACAGACTGCCGACTCCAGAAACTGAAAATCAATCAAACATGCTTTAAAAGATGAAAGCGTGTGCTTTGATGCAATGCATCAAAATTTCCAGTTATAATTTTAACTAAACAAAATGTTGATGTTTTCCTCTTTATAATTCCCAAATATATTATTGTACAAAAATGATACTAACACCATTTTCCAAACTTAATATCAAAATCCTTTTATTGATATCAATTTCATTATCATACAATTGCCTTTTTAATATAAATAAACTAAAAAAATATTTTAGAATGTATTTCTACAATAATTTTTATTATTGTAATAAAATTCATTTCATTCCCAAGACTCAAAATTTAACTAATCAAGTAAAGATGAATTTATTCTTTTGTCATTAATTTAAACTTGTTTTTTCTGTCACTCAACATTACGCGTTTGTTTGTATGTAATATAGTGATTACAAAAAAAAAAAGTATGACAGCAATAATATTATTTGATAACAATAATCTTTGAAAAAAAAAATGGAATATTATGTTTGCAGTAGTAGCTGAAAAATCTACAAACGAGGTAAACAATTCCTTATGACATCTTGAAACAACACAATTTCTAGTACCCTTCAAGATATTTTATTTGTTCAATAAAAATGCTTAGGTAAATTAACACAGCCATATTCGAAATTTTGTTAAAATACCATTTTATCATTCAGATTTAGTATTTAAAACTTCAAAAAATACATTTGGAAATTATGAAATTTTCTTCTGAAGCATTAACCAAGGTTTCTTTTATTCGCAAAATAATTATTTTTCTTCAAAAGTAAAATTTTCTTTTAGTGCGAGTTGATTAGTGATGGCATTCAGGTATCTAATTTTAAGGATAAATATCCACAATGGTTATTTATTTTTAAATTAATTGTATTCATATAAAAAAAACTGTATGATCTTATATGCTAATGTTATAAAGAGGCAGAAAAAGTATAAAGATAAAAGAGAGAAAGGGAGGGAAGCATATAATTTTTTTTATTTCATAAAATTTTTAAAAAATTAATAAAAAAACAAAGAATAACACATTATACATTTAACATACTTAATTTAAATTCTTTTTAGTTACAATGAATAATAATGAGGTAGACGATTTTTTAAAAAGTAATTTTAACTAAATAAAAAAGAAAGATTTTTTTTTTTAATTATTTAAAATGATATTGGAAACAAAAGTGAAAGATACTGTTTACAGTTTTTTTCCTTCCAATTTTCAGGCTGTGGTTTAGGCATTAATAAGAATCATGTTTTAGAGGTACAATTTGAATTTTGAGAGGAGTTGCATAGATTATCAGCTTTGATACAATATCTTGAGAATATATTATTCATATATTCCAATTGTAAATGATTGTGGTTCTCTTTGTTCATTAAATTTTTTTTTTGTTTTTTTTCCCTGTCAAGTTCTCTTTATCTCTTTAGAAGTTCCCAATTATATGATACATATCCAAGTTCAACTGCTCTTTCATATGCTAAAAGATTTCTTTTTTCTTCTTTTGTGAATACAATGGCCCAAGTAGTTCTTTCAGTTGCATTTAAAATGTACAAAACTACTTTGATTTTTAAAATACTGGTTTCATACAAACTCCTTCATCAAAACAATATCAGAACATATTTTGTGATCCTTCTGATATTATTCATTCTCTGTCCATCCTTTTTTCTGTAATGAATAAAATCTGCCTTCAGTTGATTGCCATCTAATTTCTTTTATTGATCCAATTGATATATGTAAGTTAAACCACTCAGACAGTTTTAACCTATTTGCGTTAGTAGTTTAAAATTTTTACTGAAGGTGAATTGAATCAATACTAAATTATTTTTGGAAATTAGCCTTTCTTTACGTTTTTGTAATGGGGACAATGGAAGTTGATTTAAAGTTTCCAAGTGACTAAAGTCATATTCTCCAAGTTATTAAATTCCTATTGAACAAATGAATTTGCAGATAATTTGATTCAGAGATTATGATTATTTTTATTATTGATTCTAAATTGTAAATAATTTTTTTCACTTTAACATAAACAGTGATCAATTTCATTATTCCATTGTAATTATTCATTACTTTAAAACAAAAAAGATTATTTTCCAATTTTTTTTTCCTAAAACATTTTTTTTTTTCTATATCCTCATAGAAATTGTCTTTTTTAATAATTTAGTCAAAACCTTAATTCTAAAAGATAAAGTAGGTATATAAACTATATAAGTTTTATAGGTTTTAAGGATTTTCATCATCCTTTATAATTTTTTTTACACAATATCTCAGAACTATTCATCACTTGGTATTTATCCACTCATTTGAATCAGTTAAAACAATGTTAGTATAGCATTTTTTAAGGTGGAGTAAATGTTTATTTTGTTAACGGTTTGGTTAACTAATATACATTTGTATATTACAATAATGAATGCTTGTGAAGCAAATCATTTTTATTTTATGAATTATTATTGAAAATCAAAATGAGAAGAAATTAAGCTTCAAAAAACTAAGAAAAAGAAAAATTTCTTGAGAAAATGTATGTGTTGAATAAAATATGACTTAAATATTATGCAAAAATTAACAAATGATATTTTACAATTTAATTGAAAATTCTATTGACTAATTTAGAATACACTAATATTTTTATATTAAATTAAAAAATAATTTTTATTTTTTGAAATTAAAAATTACATTCCAAATTTTCTTTAAAAGTTTCAACTTCTGTGCATTATTATAAAAGTAGAAAATTCAACATTTAGAACAAATTTATCCACGATATTAGAATTTTTAATACAAATTTTTTTTAAAAATATTATTACACCAATCGTATAATTAGAAATGATTGATTCTATTACCTTTTCAAATTTAGTTTGGCTACTTTCAATCAAAATTCTGATTTTTAGCATTAAAAGAAGAATTAAATTGCTGTATGCATAAATAAATGTATTAAGCATTTATGAAAAAAAATTAATAATTTAGAATAAGAAATATATGTATTGAAAGAGTACTTTTTAAAATCATGTAATATTAATCAACTTATGCATATAATTTTTTGTTCAATATAAATCTTATTTTAACAAAACAAAAATTAGTTTTTATTAAATAGAAAATATTGAATATTTTGATGATTCCTTTGAGGATTTTTGGTTTATCATACTTTCTTAACAGAGAATAAGCCATATTTTATCAAAAACTTAGCTAAAATTATATATATATATCTTTACAAGTATGAATTATTAAATTAAAAAACAAATTTTAAAGAGTTCATCATGCACATTATCAACATTAAAAAAATAAAAATAGAATGTACAAAACTGCAAGAAAGAGATTACAGATTTTTATTATTGCAATTTTTAGACCACAAAATATAAATGCTTTATTGCTACTATAAATACTAGCAAATAACAAAATCAAAGCATGCCCGCAGTTATAAAAAATGTTTTAAATGTTCTATAACACTAATTTATTACTTAATTAGGTAAAAATATATATATATAATTTTTTAAAAGCATCATTTAAAAAAAAATTTAGCTAATTTTTAAAAAAACATTTAATATTGTACAACAACAAACAAACAAAATATGGGCATTAAAATTAATAGTATAAAAAAACTAAAATACTTTCCAATGCATACAGCCAAATTGCAAGAAATAAAATTAAAACGACATCGAATTTGTATTCTGAATAAAGCATCATTTTTAGCTTCCATTAAGAATTTAAATGAAACTTGTAAGTTCATTCCATTACTTTGTGAAAACTTTAAATTTCATTTAACAAACCAATAGAAGATAGAAATTAATTATCAGTTAACATATTAGTTTCTTGCCATTTAATTAATTATAAATAGAAAGCGCCTGTAGAAAATTCAGCTTTCCCAAGTTCCCAGCCACAGTCAACATTAATTTCTAGTCAAAAATTAGATTCATTAAACTTAATTATGAGCAAAAATAAATATATTATAACACGGTATTATTCTTTTATTAAAAAAGATCGTGCATAAATAAGGTCTGCCTTCATCATAGATATAACCGACAATCGTCCACACTCAACCCTATACATTCCAAAAATGAGCTTCATTCTTGGCGGGTAAATAAATTTTCAAATGTTGGCGAAAAAAGCTTTTCCGTAAGCAACCATACATCGATTCCCCCATTTCCATCACTACCGGAATGAAATCCGTCCTCCAGTGCTGCTTCCCCCTACTTCCCTCCCCTTTCAACTTCAAATGGGGGGTTCAAGCGTCCTCCGGTTAACGAGTCTCTTAATTTTAGCTTTTCTTGTTTCTAAGAAATATTATTATCAATTAAGAGGAAAAGTTATTCTTGACTTTTCTTTAACTGTATCCAAAAGACGTGTGCTTAAGTTATTTTTCATTCCTTAAAAGACTTTTGTGCTGGCCCTAAACTTCATTTTTAATCCTTTTCAAAATGTTAGCGGATCATGTAAAACGTATTATTATAAACACAGGGAATCTTATCAGTTCGAAAGAGCTCAAGAAAAAAGCAATTCAAACACCTACGGAAGAGGTTTGCGTTTTTTTTAATTATTATTTTTCTATTTAATTAAATGTCCGAATTTGTAGCAATTTCCTCGTTTTTCTTTTTTTGATGTATTAGTTACCAACTAATTGTAATTAAAATAACTTCCTTCAATTATTTTTTCCTTCATCGTATTTTTCAATTATTTATATGCTTAGTTTTTTTCTTTTTTATTAAATCAAAATTACAGATTTGACTTTTTTGTAACTATAATTTTTCACTCGTTATAAGAATTTATTATGAATAAATAAATGAATCAAGTGTTTTTTCATCACGTTAAAAAAAAAAAAAAACTCTTTGATTGATAACTTCCTTGACCTAATTTCATATCAGAGAACGTGCATTCTTCTGATTCTAGTGAACAGTTTTTATAAATTATTCATAATATTAGTTTTATTCTTAGCAGTAAATGTTATTAATAAGTGAGAATTGTTGGCAAAATGACTCTTGAGAAAATTGATGCATTTTTTTCTAGTAAAATTATACAAATTAGAAAAATAAGATGCTATAAAATATCTTTATTTATAGTTCAAATTATTGCATGACATTTTTTTTGTATTAACATTATTCACTTTTATTATTTAAAAGACTTTTTTATAAATTAGAATTAAACTATACTTATGAAACAAGTATATTTACTTTCATTATGGTTTGAAATAATTTAATGATATAAAATTTTAGTGTATGTTAAAAGTTGCTTTCAGAATAATATGAGTTTATTTTTCAAAAACTTCATTATTCACCAAATCTTGGTTATTTTTCATTGAAAGAAATATGAAATCTTTGGAAATTCTGTGTTCTGGCCCTCTGTCGGATGAATATGAAACATTGCAATTGACTTAATTGGTATCATTAAAATTTATAATATTTAAATTTTTTTTACTATGTAACAATATTTATAGCAAGAACCTATTGCAAAATGTTATATGAAATAATTCAGTTACCTTTCATCTAGTTCTATCGATCATGAAATATTTGGATTAGTATATTTGTAAAACTAAAAAACAGTACAGATTTTTTGCCAAATTCTGGCCAAATAATAGAAAATATGCCAAACAGCAGCTAAAGATTACAGTTAGGTTAGCTTATTTAGTAATTTTTTTTTCTTAATTTTAAAAAATTAAAGTTTGATTAGCTATTTGGTAAAGTACCAAATACTCTAATAGCCAGTTTAACAAAATTTTGATTTTATCTGAATTCCCTTAGGATCCAAACATGCTTTATGTATTACCTTTTTCTATATTGTTATGTAGTTGTAATATTTCTTTCCTGTGCACTGATTTTTATGGTAAGGAAAAAAGCTTTACAGAAGCTCTAATGATATTGAATAGATGTAGGATCAGTGATGACAAAAGTATAAGGTCTTGAAATATTAAAAAGTATTCACTGTAAATTCATTAGGACTCGAATTCCAACTTTCATTCTAGAATATTTGATGCTTTTTTATAGAAGTTAGAAATGTCCACAGAAAGAAAAAATCATGAGAAGTGTGTGGAGTGTTGATCTCCAGTAAGTTCTCTCTGAGCACTTTGTGCTTTCATGGGTTTTTTTTAATAGCAACTTCCATCTTGTGTGCTGTTTATTGCAAGTACTATTCTTCTGTACAATTTGGCTTACTTTGTGTTTTTTGAAGAATAAAACATCAGTAAACATGATTGAACTTATTGGAGTATTGTCCAAATGAATATCTCAGTTACAATATAATTATGCTAGCCAGACCCACATGGCATTGCATGTGACATGATGAGTGGCAACAAAATTAAAACTGTATATCATCATAAAATTAAGTAAAAAATAATTATGATTTGAGATGGTTTACTTTATAATTATTTCACTTAGCAAATTACAAATAATTTAAATTGGAGTGAATAACTGATAATGAAGACTAAAAAAAAGAGAAAGATATAATGAAATTAGAAATTTTTTTGTAGACAATATTATTAGAATTTCAACTAAATAAAAATGGTATTCTTAATTTGATTTTTTTTTTTTTTTTGTTGTTGTTGTTGTTAAATCAATGAAAAAATAAAACTTCTCCACTTTCTGTATCTCAAATAAAAATCACTGAAGAAAATTTCAAATTCATTAAAAATCAATAAAAAATTATTTTGATCACTTTTATTTTAATCAGAGGGTGCTGTTCAAATAATCACCTCAAGAAATGTGAAAAATGTAATAGAATCCAGATATTTGATGCAGAATTTTGATTTAAAAATTTTGTAAAAATTTAGTTTTCAAAATTTTTTAGGAAAAATAACTACTTAATAGAATATTTTCAAATCTCAGTGAATTGTGTTGTTCTAAACAAATTTTTTTCATATGTACAATTATTTTCTATCTTTGTGGACACACAGATGTTTTACCCCTCTAGAATCATTAGAAAATATGCTAAGGCATACATGCAAAAAATATCATCCAAAACAAAAAATTAAAATTTCTATATTAAACTGGAACTTTAAGGCACTTTGAGTAATCATTACAACAGCCTATATGCCAAATTTTATGGTTAAAAGTGTGATACATTTGTATGAACTTCACAGACACACGTACATACACAAGCTTTAGTTCCCATAGAAAATAAGCTTCTGAGATATGGATTATTGAATCGTATTTTGTACTTTAATTGATGATATTTAATGTATATTATTATTTTTTTATTTATTTATTTAACATCTTATCATTTAAATATATATTTTTTAGCTTTAATATTTAGAATTAGATTTAAATTGTATTTGATATAAGCTAATATATAATTATCCTATAATAAAAAAAATGGAATTTATTGTAAAATTCAGTTTTTTTTTTAATTCAAAACTATCTTTTTTTTTAAATCTTAAATTATTATTATTTATTTATTTTGAATGTGCATATTTCTTTGCTTTTTTTTTCTTTGTTTCCTCAGACACTTTTTTTTTCCTTGAAAAAAAAATGCTTTAATTTTGACTTTAAAAATGCTAAACATCATAGAGATAATTTCACACACTGTTCTGCAAAACATGTATTCCTGAACATTAAGGAAGAATTCTATTTGTTAAAAAAAAATAATAATAACTCAGGATTTCAATCAATAGTGTGTAAATAAAAATATAACAGAAAAATATCATCTTAATGTGCTTGAGATATATACTGAAGAAGATTTTTTTTTTTTTTTTTTACTATAGTGTGTTATGAAAGTATGGTTTTGGTTATTCTTATAGCTTATTTCAATGAACTATTAGTTAATATTTTGAATTCAAGATATTAATAGAACTCAGCAAATTTGCTGTTTATATTTCAGAAATACATGTGACCACTAAGGTATGTTTTTTACTGTATCTCTTCTTTGTTGTGTTAAATGAATTTTTTAAAAAATAATGTAGCTGCAAGCTATGCTACATTATAACTGCTACATTATTCATTCAACAAGCAATAAGGAAATATGTATGGTAGCTACCAGGTGCTTCTATGAAAGAATACTTTGAGCAAAGAGAGTCTATTGCTTTACTAAAAGTGTTAAAAAGAAAAGCAAAACTAGATTTTGAATAAATGAATGATGTGTCATCAATTAAAAATGATATAAACTTACCAAAATGGCGAGCACACTAGAAGCATGAGATCGCACTAGATATTCTAAGCATAGTTATGTTGACTCAATAATGCAGTGAAATGAATATAAAACTGACTTCTTGCTTTTCATATCTAAATTTCATTTTTTTTTTTTTCATAATGTTATTAGTGTTTTGTATAACAAGTTAAATATTTGTTGAAATATTTGCAACTTTATTTACTTTATTTTCGAATGTCATTCTGGTAATGCTTTGATCATTTTATATAATCTTTTTAGTTTTATTTTATGATTATATTCTTTAATAGTAATAAAACTCTTTGTAATAGTAATACAGCTCTGAAATTTTACAGTAGAATGATTGAAACTATCTTATGAGTTCCCCTTCCCGAAAAAAGTATTGATATTTCAATAGAGTTTTGGTACAATATCATCTTAAATAAGTTTAATTTTATATTTAATTATTTTAACAGAAATTTCAAAAAAATTTTGCATGATTTGTAGATTTAAAAAACTAAAAATAGCTAGATATATAAAATCCTGCAAATCGCGACTTAATCATAGATATTTATGTGTTAAATATTTTTAACTTTATATTGGAATCAAATTATTTTGTCTGTGTAAATAAATATTTAAAAATAAATATATGTTTTCAATATATTTGACTATTTTATTAATGAATACAAATTTTATAGTATTTGTCTTACTATTAACTTAATATCAATTTTCAATAAATTTTTAATGAAATCTTTATTGACAGTAATTAAAATCATTCCTATTTATAGGTATTTTTATTTGTTATCAATGACATTTTCATAACAGTAAATTGTTCCTCTCACTTTTATAAAAAATTAATTAGTTGATTTCCAATAAGATTTTTCTCTTATCTCTTTTCATAGCTAATGTATTAAACACATTAATTATTCAATTTAGTTCTAATTGAATATAATTTACCTGAATAGGTGTTTGATAGCATCTCTACAGTATTCCTTTCTTGGCTGAGTAGATTGCAAGAAGAAGCAGTAAATGTAAGTTTTACACTTTTTCTGCTTAATTTAATAGTTGTGTCTATTTAATATAATGGTACAATAATATGACATTCTAAAGTAGTGAAGCAAGTTCAATAATAAAACATTTATATATATATATGACTTATTTTTCAATTTTGTTTGAAATTTATAAAAGACGATTAAACTTTATCTGTAATTTTAAAAATTAAATTAAATTGGCAGAAATTACACTTTTTTTGCTTAGGTACGGATTTCAGTGTTTTAGGGATTGAATTTTTTATTCTTTAGATTTCCTGGTTTTCTTTTATTTCTGAATTTTAAAAAATTTTTCAAATACTTTTTATTTAAAAATTTTTATTCTGTTGTTTGGTTAATCAAGTTTATTTTACTTCTCAATGCTTATGTTTGACAGAATTCATTATTTTATAAAAAATTCCAAGCATATGTCATGTCTGAAATGAAAGTAAATAAGTTTTCATTTAAATAGCTATCATATAAGTAATTAAAAAAATTATTGCTTGCAATACAGATGCTTTTGTGAGACACAGTATGTATATTTAACAGTTGTTTAAAAGTCTTCACTTCTTTAAATATTTTCAATAAATTGTGAGATGGATTAACAAATATCATATATGTTGATATAAATGTGTTAAAATAGTGATTTAACATATTTTCATTTTTTAATTTTAATTATTAAACTTTAATTTTGGGAAACGTTCTCTAAATGCAATCCTTAATAAGAAAAACTCAAAAATGCTTCTTTAACTTTTAATGGCATTTCTTGAAAATAGCCTGTTTTAGCCATCCTTAGCATAAATGCGCCATCTCTGAAGATGATTTAAATTTCACAAAATCTATAATAATCAACAGGTTCATTGCAGTTATTTATGGTGACACAGTCAGTAAACCTCAATAGTAAATAAGAATGTTAGACAGATACTCAGCTGAGACATACACTAGCAATAAACAGTAGTCTAAAATGCTTAGCAGAACTTAGCAAGTAGAGAGAACTTCACACAGTTATTCATGTTGGTTAATCAAACATTTGCTATTCTCCACTGTCTCCTCGTTTTAGTTGTACTCAACTGCCAACTCCATATTATACTTCTAACTACTCAGTGCAGTTTCAATATTAGACTCCCATTGCTCCATCCTCAATTCACTAATCCCTTAAGCTAGACTGAATGCTTGTGCTTCACTGGACTGACCCAACTAACCATACGGCTTACTTCAATGTGGTGTGTTGAATTTTTATAACTTCCAAAGCAGGGTACAGAAAGTTCTCAAAGGATGGCATGATTTGCCTCCTGTTGATCCTATCAAATAGAGTCCTATTCTGTTCTAAACAAATTGATCCTATTCTTAAAAATTCTAGTTTTTTTTTTTTTTTTTTTGCCAAAGGGATGCCAAAAGAGCTGTCCATAAAATTGTCTTTCTTACGATGTAACTATTTGTGCTGGAAAGCAGCATTACAGATTCGTAACAATATTGTAACACATTTGATGGATGATCTGAATATATTTGAATTTTAAATAAATGAGAAATTCTACTTCTAGTAAAACTGAATGATACTCTAAATATGATACATGAATCAATCAATGCAATGTAACTTCGTAATTCAAACTCTTTTCATCTTGTTCACTTGTAAGAAGTTAGTGTAGTTTTTAGTGAAGGTTACAAAAATATTTTATTTCTGATTTCCCTTAATGCTCTTCATCCTTAACTATTTAATTAAATTATCTATAAGACATTTCTTTTTTAAAAAACGGCAAAATTAAACATTTATTATATATTAAATAAATGTGCTTGTAACTTACCTTGAACTGACCTTTTAATTACTTATTTGTGCTATAGGACTCAACATCTGTCTATTGTGTTAGCCCTCATGCTATTAAAGCAAATCAATCTGATCGTGCAGAACTGAAAATATCAAGTATGTTTAGCATTATGTTATTTTTTATCTATGCAGTGAACAAAGTATGCTTTATTGATAAAAATTGCTTCTTATATTACAGTAAAAATTTTCCTTGGGCATTATGATTGTGAAGATCTGAAAACATCCATTCTGGAAAGTGTGTATCAATCATTTTTATATTGCATTTCATTATATTTTTATGTTGTTTATAAGCATATGAAATTGTATTACTTAGTTATTAGCATAAAAAAATAAGCTTCAATAGTTTGTTTTATATTTTTTGAATAATTATTTTCAAATTCGTGTTTTCTCATAATAGGCTAAGTTATTAATAGAATTTTTTGTTTCAAAAAAAGTTATGAAATGAATAAATATTTTTAATGCCCTATGAACTTTTAGTTTAATCAATATTAATCCCTTCAAAATGGTAAGTTTCATGCAATAAGATAACAGAGAAAATTACTACTTTAAGGAACTAAGGATAATATTCTTTATTAAAATTATCTTTTTTGTAAAATGTTTTGTATTTCAGTTTTTAAGAAAATCATTTATTATTATTATTATTATTATTCATTGGAAGATATAATCAAATGTTCTTTGAAGTAAATTATCTATAATTATTGAGATCTGTCAACCATAAAATTTATAAAAGCTTTGAATTTTGTTATTGTTTATGAAAAATACAAAATAAAATCCATTTTTTTTTAAATCAGTACTCTACTTTCAAATATTGAAAAGTATCTGATTTCTAAATAATTTTATTAGCAAAAACTGCCAAAAGTTATAAGAATGTGTTGCAGTTACATTTTAACTTACAAATAAAGAAAATATTCCTTACAATGTGATTAAACTATTTGTAATTGATTAAATTTTAGAATATTCCTTCTTTAATTTTCTATTTCTAGTGATTTGAATCGTTTTGAATAGTGTAAGCTAAAAATTTGACAACTTTTATGTCATCTTTGTTTGAATGCAGATAATCATATCTGTAATAAAACAATGAAATAATCTTATTTTTATATTTCAGTGATGAATTCTTTGGATGTAAATGTTGTTGATTCTTTAATATTGAGTTTACCTCTTAAATCTCTTGAGGAAAAATTTGATCTGGAAAAAATGAAACCGCTTTGGACAATTTTGGAAAATTTCGTGCATGAAGGAAAACTGATAACTATTGGTGTCAGTGATTTGGATACACCAGAACTTGCTGAATTATACGAGTGGGCTGAGGTAAGGTATGTAAAGGTATTTTGAAAATAAAAAATGAAAATCTTTGAAAATTATCTTTTTGAATTCAATAATTCTAACACCTTTCTATGTTCTTCGAAAAGATATTTGAAGAATGTGCAAAATATTAGAATACATAATAGATTTCTGTTAAAAATGCTCATTGTTAATCATTTATTAAATGGATAGAGGAATAAATAGTTTAATTGAAATCTCAGTTACTTTACTTTTTTTTCTCAGAAAACTCTATTGCCTTCCCTTCTTTTTTAAAGTGATGTATACTTTTAGGCAGGCCCGGTTCTATTGGTGAAGCTGCTATCATGTCATTTAATTTCAAAACTATATATATATCATCATAGAAACATTTTCTGATTAAAAATCAGTGTATCTAAATGGAAAATATGTAATCAAAGATTAAAACATTTTAAGCTTGTGATATTCAATTGAAACTTTTAAAATATAATAAAATAGAAATAAGTTATATATTATAATACATAGGATGTAATAATACATTTACCATGATTTGTTATTGATGTGGTTTTATATGAAAATGAGGCTGTTTAATTGTGAATGATTTCAATATGTTATGCATTATTATCATCAATCTCAGGCTTATATGAAATTCAGATCCTGGATATATGCTTTATATATTTATTTTTAATTAATAGCTTGGCAAAAAAATCTATTTTCTGAAAAACATGTGTTCAAAGAATCAAAAATGTAATTGCTTTCTCAGAAATATACTTTTATTCATCAATTTTTTGAATGATTTTTTAAACTCATGAATGAGATTTCGATCACATAAAATGTATTAAAGTGATCTCTTTCATGAATGTCTAAAATAGAAAATAGATTTCTTATCCAACACTCATTTTTTAAAATTTCAGGAAAATAGTTACCCTATAATTGTAAGTACATATACCCAGAGTAACTGTTAAGATAAGGGTTTAATTTAGTGTAGGAAAAGATATATATATATGAATTATAAAAACTAAGACAAAAAAGAGCCACCATTTTTTACATTCATTTAAATCTCTTGTGTAAAAATTATACTATTAAGTGTAATGCTATATATCATTAATATTGCATGTAATATAATTTGAGAAATCTTGATACAATATCTTTACACATTTTCTAAACTAATGTTTTTCAGTTTAGAAAAAAGAATTTGCAGTTTTCTTAATTAAAGAAAATTTCTTTGTAGGTAGAAGAAACATTGACTTAATGAATCAGCAACAAGTTTAATTAATTCATCAATAAAATTCATTGGCAGATACTGTTCATTTCAGAAACCTGTGTCTATCACTTTTGGATGATTTCGCAAAGGGGTGATATGTAGTGAGTAAGAACAGTGCTTTTCCAGAAATCTTTGTTGGGCCCATTTTTCTTTTGGTATTCTTCTTTTAAAATATTTTTAATAGAAAATGTTGCAAATCTTTTATATATTTTCTTTATTTAGTTAAAAACAGAAATCTCATTCATCTTCCATTTTACTGTAATTTGGTGAATATAGAGCATTTCCATATCTGAAAATAGAATGTTTTATTTTTTAACAACAATAAAAAAAAAAGGAAACAAAGAACAAGCAGCACAAAAACATGGCTGATGTGCTGCAGACCTAAACTGCCACAATTCACATGTTATGACTTTTTTTAAGGTAAATTATCAACATTCAATGATAAAAATTGAGCCATATTGAACCTAAATTTTATTGAGGACAGCTGCAGTTGTCTTTTATATTCAACTGCCTTCATACATGCACACCCAACAGAACAGGGCCTGCTTTTAGGAATATATATGGTGAATACTTTTAGTGTATAGTTTTCATTTAAAAATGAAGCATATTTGTTTAAGTTTAAATCATAATTTTTAACCAATGATAATTTTGACCATTATAAATTCAAAAACTTTTTAATGTACATTTTTATGAACAGTGTAAGTATACTTAATATATTAATTACTAATGTTTTTGATATGTTTATAACTTTTTAACTTTTGAAGTAAAAATAGCAGTAACGTCCTTGCTAATTGTTCCAATCTGTTTAGTTTCCTTGAAAACATGGGTGATAAGATAATGGAGATTTGACATGAATGGTCTGTTCTATCTGATAATTGAAATTACTGAATATTATCTTGTTACAAAAATAGTAGTAATATATATTTTTTTTAAATTTTGATATGAAAGATAACTTATGCTTAAAATGATTAGTTGAAAATCTGATATTTTAGCATATCACTATATTGCTTTGCATGATTAAAATATCATTTGCATCGTATAGTTTTCCTACATTTCTAACAAATTTCAACAAAAATGAAAAATAAACTTAGATATTAATTTTGGGAGAGAGGTATTAAAGCACATTAATTCTGACAGATATAGTTTTAAGTAGTAATTTTGAAAAATTAAAGTCCTTTTCAAGTATCCTTAATCAGAGATTTGTTATTGTTTCTATTATATAACCACATGAAAAATATATTTTTTAACTTTTCAAAAATGAATAATTTTTTTAAAATTTTAGATAAAACCTAGTGTGAATCAAGTAAACATTGAATCTTGTTGTGTGATGCCCCCAGAATTAACAGCATTTGCAAAGGAGCATGATATACAGCTCTTAACACATAATGATCCAAAAGGTAATATTTAATGAAATTTTTAAACATTTTCATTTTTGCCATCTCTTATTTGCTATATTAATGGTTATAAGTATAGGCATATAATATTTCTTTATGTTATTTATATATATCATACACCATTTGTGCCTAGTTAGTACACCAGGATTGATAGTTTCCAAAAATTTCAATTAACATATTTTGTTTTACTTAATCATTATGGCTTGTTTCCTCAACAAATTTTAATAGACATGTGAACCATACTGTATTAGAAATCTGTCAGCATTCTGTTTGTTGTACAATTCATTTCCATATAACTCTGCCTTCATTTTTATAAATTCAGTTTTACATAGGAAAGTGCAATATACTTTTAAAATGGGTGCACTTTAAAAATGTTTAGTTATTGCTTTTTTCTGAAGTTAAATCTTAACTATAAGTACAATAAAATTTTATTAAAAACATGCCATGTATTGAAACCTATTAAAATAAGCCAAATCTTCATAAATTGATCATTAATAATAATATATATTTAAGAAATTAGATGAAATATTAATAGTAACAATTCAAAAGATTTCGGTTTATTTATTGTTGTAAAATATGCTACAAATATTTTTAAAATAATTAAAATTGGTGGAAAATTTACTGCAAAAAAAATTGGTTATCATTGATTGATTTTAGTTTTAAGATGATGTAAAGTTTATTTTTATGTTGTAATATTTTTGGAAATTATGATGAAAAAGTTTCAAAATTTTGCTTCACTTAATAGAAATTTCAGGAAAATCTCTGTGAGTGCACTTCCTCCTTCCAAAATATATAAGTATCAAGTTAGTCAAACAGTTTTATTTGTAGAATACCAGCACATAGACATATTGGATACATACTTCCTTTTTATTAGTAGTAGAAATAGATATGTTATAAGTTATCTCTGAATCCATTCAGTGGATCAGTATCTTCCAGATCTAATCAGTTCTCTGAATCAAAATTTAAAAATTATGTTTACCTGTTCTGAAAATTACAAATTTGTATCATTATATAAGCAACACACATAATACATAAGGTGTCAAATGTTCCAATGGATCAGAATACTATAAGCACTGGCCTCAGGCTCTGCTGCCCAAATGAAATTGTGTTATCGAAGCCGATCTTCCGCCATTGTCTTTGTGAAGAGAGGCAAATTTCATTAAGTATTTGGCCAAGCTTAAAAGTTTTGCTTCCCATAACAGGACCTCAAATTTCTCACTGAACTGAAAGAACAATCAAAGGCTGAAAAAAGACTCTCCTCTTGGTGTGATGAGGAGACAGGGTTTGACGAATATGGATGTTGAGCCATGTACTCTTTTACTCAAATGACATCAACTACCTTGTTTGATAATATTGTTTTTAACGAAGACTTGAGAATTAATTTTACAAAATACTGCAAACATCCTGAGTTGTTGCGCCAGCTGGCCCTCGAGGTCATTGCTGATATCCCCAATCAAGCCTTGAAAAATCTACACTGATGGGAGCTAAATGGAGTCTGGGTGAACTGGAAGTGGCATATTTTTTTAAATCAAGTAGAGGGGATTCAAGGCATTGTTTTAGAAACCCAGACCACAGCTCAGTTTTTCGATCTAAACTTCTTGCTATTAACAGAGCTTTGGGCCTCACCTTGGAGACTGATAATTCCCACATTCGGATCCTCACAGACAAGAGCTCAATACAATACTTAAAGGACTGGTCACACATTCTTGACAAGTTGGGCCAAGACATTATCTTCAAATTAACTACATTCGCAAGGACTGGGTTAGTGAGCATACAGTGGATCCCTTCTCATGTGGGCATCCTCAGAAATGAAATTGCAGATGCTCTGGCAAAGGAAGGGAGCCTAAGTCCCAATGCCCCCTCTACAAGACTGCAGGCCGTAGATATCCACACCTTGTTTAAACTAAAATGAAATGGAAGGTTCCTCCAAAGCATGACTGATATGCTGGTAGGTTTACAGGCTTGTCTCTAGCATGCACCAATCCAAGGAGTGTTCAAATGCTCTTATCTAGGATAAGGCCATATAAAAAGTCTTCTCTTTATCAGAGGCCAAAAGATGTATATTCTTAGCCAACACTTCACCCCCCTCATATCATTGACTCTGTTGGTGCCTCTGTGAGGCAGCAGGTGAATGAGAGGGAGTCAGTTTACAATCTTATTGTGCAAAACGATCTCTTGGACTTGGTTTGGATTGGTGTTCAATCCAAGGGGGATGAGCAGCAACATACTATAACCATAGAAGCATTATTAACACTATTCATTTATTATATGAATTTAAGTTCAATTCTTTTTATTCATTCATTGTTAAATTCTCATTAGCTTCATTGATAAATTTTATAAATGACAATGTGCTATAATATTTTAACATTTAAGCGAACTATGTGCAGATTATATATACCTTGAGTAAATGTGATTAATCAATTTATCATTCTGTACAGTTATTATGTATAATAACTGATTGTAACATATACATTTTTCCTTTATTATTGTTAGTATTGATTTTTTTTCCCTCTCATTTCAATTAAAGAATTCTCTTCTAGTGTTACTTCCTGATAAAATGCTACATAACATTCTGGAGTCAGCAGTGACAACTTATGAAAACTGGAAAATCAGTTGGATTGTACGGTATGCTGTAGTAATAAAATGTCGTGGTATAATTCAAAATAAAGGATATCTGATGTGCACTGAGAAAAATACTTGAATTATAAATTATTTAAAAGCACACTTATGAACGCACTGTGATCAAAATTTTATTTTGCTATGTTTTTCTATAAAAATATGTATTTAGAAGCTAAAACAAATTCTATAGCTTAATAATCTTTAAGCAAATTTAACTATCACATCACATTTAATTTCATAGAATCTTATTTGGTTGTAAATAATTTATAAGATAGTTTATTTGCTGTTTCATATAAAACATACTTTGCTCATTTGATAGCATTGTTATTTTTATATATATTAGCTTGAATTATTTGCACTTCAAATCACACGAAATTTCTTATCATTAAAGAGATTATGTATTAATAAAGGTTTTAAATCTGTGTGTATTGTGTAAAATAATTTATTTCAAAGCACATCAAAACTTTTTCATTCACTTACATCGTGTGCATTCTATTATGGTATTTTAATTACTGTAAAGAATTTTTATTCTCCTTTCAGTAGATAACGATTTTTAAAAATATGTTCCAAATAACCTCCCCCCCCCCCGCCATCTCAAAATGCTCTAATAACAAAAGATTACTGCCAAAAACTATGTTTTATATATTCTAAAAGCTCAGTTCTTACATCTAAAAAATAACTCATTGATGGATATTTACATATTATTTCTGAATTAAATAAAATTTTAAGTTGTATAATTTTTTTTGTATTCTTTCATTCACAAATATTGCAAATTTTAAGTTGTATAATTTTTTTTGTATTCTTTCATTCACAAATATTGCAAATTTTATTGAAACTTGATCTTAGTTTAAATACACAGTTTTTATTGAATGTTCATTTAAAAATTTATTATTAAATATTTTATTTAACTATTATATATTTATCAACAATAAATGGTTATCTTTAAAATGGCAAGTATAAATTTTGCTTGTAATGAAAGAACCAGTCAGAGAATTGTCATTATTTATAAAATAAAGTTTATATGGACAAGATAATATACTGTTTTTCATAAAGGGATTTAGCAATTTATTTGTATACATTTGACAATAACTTAAACGGAACAAAACAAAAAAATTCAGAATAATAGTCAAAATGTCTTATACAATATAAATCTGCATTAACAAATTACAATAATATTTAATGTACTGTTTGTATTAGTTATATAATAATTACAAGGTGGGGATTTGAGTTGTTTGTGCTCAACTCAATTATGTGCAGACTTAAATGTTAATTTTTTTATAAAAATGGTCCGTGTATAAATCTTACTTATGTTTAAAATGAATTAAATGGAAATCAATTTTGCAATTTTTTTAAATTTGTACAAACTGATAAGAACTTAATAATACCTATCAGTAAACATATGGAACTGTAGATCCTCCTCTTTACAATAGCGTTTTAATCTGTTTTATTGTAATGATACAATCTTTCAAATTTGGATTGTTTTGTTAATTGTTAAAAAAAATATTTGTGCAGAAGAAAATTGTACTCATGTCATGTCTCATTTTTAGTCAGCAACAATAAATTCTTCATAATGAGATATCATCAAGAAATAATTTAATCCTTGCCTACTTCTCCAACTAAATTTTTATTCTTTATTGAATGCTTTAACTACAAAGTATATGATTAATTATGTAGAGCTGCAAAATGTAAAATTTGCAAAATCATCTTTTCGTGGTGATTTACTGGTTTACAAAAGTTAATATAGATCTTGGGAGCTTGTTTCTAATAATGTAAATACAGGTATTTCTTATAGCTAAATATTATGCAGCAAAATATAATTTAAATAAAAGGAAAATTCATCACAAAATGTATTTGATTTTTTAAAAAAAATACTTCAAGCGTAATCTTTAAACCTTAATAGAATTTTTTATAGTATATGTCAAAACACAACTTTAAAAAATTAAGAACAACATGTTGAGAAAAACTATGTTCTTTACCCATTGTTTGCCAAATGATTTTTAATACATAAAAAAAACTGAAAAGGATACATATTAAAATGTATGATATACACCTGCTAGGACACTGATTAGAATGAATGCCACGTAATTTATCTGTGTGCTATTTAAATATTTCTCACTTCTAGATAAAATGTTGTAATCTATAAATTTGTGTAGTAAATTGATTAAACTGCAATACAAAATGGACCTTTTGTAAAATTACCAAAATAATAGAATAAAGCATCTTTTTTTTTTGGTAATTTAAAAGCAAGATAATGCAGGGAAAGATATTCTACTAGATTTTTTAGAAGTTTTAGAAAAAATACAATTCAGTATTTCAAGTTATTTGATTTAAAGAAGAGCATTCAAAATGTTTACTTGCATTTATCTCGGAAGATTAATTAATGTAAAGCTGGAAATAGATCCATTATTCGATGCTAGCAGCATGCTATCCTTATCGGATTGAGCATTAGTGGTTAAACTTTTCTATAAAAAAGGCCCGCACGTTGAAAGGAATCAAGGCAGATAAAAGCCCTATTTCATCAATGGGATACTTAATTTAGCTTAACCGAAACCTATGTGAGGTAATGGAAAGGATTGTCCACGAAATGGCAGACATCGTCAATACGAGCCGCGTTCCTGTTATTTAAATTATCATGGAAAATTCGGCAGTCGAGGCATCAACAGGAAGTAGCAGTGCACATGAAACAGAGAGTAACAGGGATTTTGAAAACATCAAAACTGCATTCATACAAGATACAGATAGCTCAATTAAGGACGGTACAATCCGATGAAATACAAGCCTTTGTAACAAGAGTATTTGTAAAAACGGAGCGTGGCCCACAATGGTTGCTGAACATCATGTGGACAGATGAAGCCCACTTTTCATTGCACGGTGAGATGCATAAGCAAAACAGTCGTATTTGGGCGACATTAAATTCTCATGAGTACACGTGTGCGACAGGTGTAATTTCACCGCACTCTTCATTCTGGACCCTTTTCTTTTTGAAGAGCTTTCATTTAAATAATTATAACCAATATACATTACTATTCAGAACTCATGGGAAAAATAATTTGTAGAAATTTTTTGATCAGATTTGATGCCATGTTTAATTGATTTTCTAGAATATAAAAATTTTAGTATGTTTAATGAACTCTTAAAAATACAAAACATAATGACAAATAATGCAATAGTATTTCACAATTAATCTAAAAATTCATTATCTTTAATAATTTATTTCTCCATGCATAATCAAAATTTACAAATATTTTCTTGACTTGTATAGAATTAACAGATTTTAAATCTTACTTAAACGTCAGTTTCAATTTACATAGGCAGGAAATAGTTAAAAAAGTAAAATCCTTTTTCAGTTTGTAAACACTGTTAATTTTTTGGACAGTTCAAAGCTTTTAAATGGATGGTTCCAACCTATATTTTATTGCAATAGCACTTGTTTTTCCTCAGCAAACAACTGAGAATAGTTATATAATTCAAAACCCCAATAGTTTTCCTCGTAGAAATGAAGAAGTAATTTGCAAGCAGTTCTGCTATTCCAATAATGTAAGTATTGATTCTGTGAAAGACAGTTTTAAAAAACTTCATACTGTTGACTTGGGATTCCACTTTCACTGGTTCCCAAAAACTCTTCTAACTTATCCACATCAGAAGAGCTATCCAAATCACCCACTTCACGGTGTTTTTTCTTCTGAGCAGTTTCTTTTTTATTTGTAACATCATCTTTTTCCTTGTGTTTTTTGTGCTTGTGTGATTTTCTGTGGCTTTTTGATTCATCCTAAAATGGAAAAAAAAAAAATGAAGAAAACAGTACAAATTACAATTACTATAATATATAGTAAATTATATGACCGTCTGTTAGAACAACTGTGCTGCTGTTGATTCTTCTACTTTACTGCAAATATTTGTGCTTACACTCATGGGGAAAGAAATCAAGAAATTTTTTTATTTAGACTAATTAAAATAAAATACTATATATATTACCTTATTTTTGCTTTTATGTTTGTGTTTCTTCGTCTTAGTTGAACTAGAATCTTCACTCACAGCCTCAGAACCTTCTGGTGTTGCACTGGGTGAAGAACGGCTGGGAACTATAATTCCACATTAAAAAGATTTAAAAATTTTAGAGCATCAATTTAGTATCTCATTTGTGTTAAACAGAATTCTAGATACAAAACTGCATGCTTTGAAACAAAAAATAACATCAATGATTAAAATTAATCAGAAAGTTTGAAAATATGTTTTGGAAAAAAAATATAAAATTTGTTCCACTATATATTAATTTAATTAAAAGTATATGTTATTTTAGTGTTTTCAAATATAAAAATATTAAAAGTTTTTGATTTTTCAAAAAAGTAGCAAGGTTGTAAATGAATACAAAATGAAATGATAATGAAGGAAAATAAGTAAAAGCAGAAAAATCAAATATTGATATTAATTGATATTAATTTTATGATATTATTATTAATGATATTATTTGATATTAATTCCAATAGATTATATATTTTGTTCATTTAGAGTTTATCGATATATTTCATAAATTAAACATGCATCTCATCTTAATCAGCATTTTTCATAAACCATATTTGAGTGCAATAAATATTTGCAGATACTGTACCTATGGATAAGATTTTAGCTGTAAATAGAGTATTTATGAATAAAATATTATTTTTAGATATATACTTATGCATTAAACTATTTGAAAGTACTTTAAAGTTCCACTTTTTTTTAACTTTAAAATATTCTTTATGAAAATGAGATACTGAAATTTAAAATTATTTTGCAAGATTTTTATTTTAACAGAGATATGCAATATTGTTTATGATTTATATTTATTAGATTCTGAATGGTGACTTCCCATAAATCTTATTTTAATCACTAGAAACATATAAAATGCCAAAGAATTACTGTACATACTGCAAAAGTATGAAAAAAAATGGGAACAATGTCATTATTATTGTTCACATATGTATGTATATTAAATAATATTAACACAAAACCTAAAATTTTTTTTTCTTTCAAAAATTTGATATTCTCAGAATTTATGATACAAAACAATTCTCTAAAAGTACATAATTATTATATCCAGTTAGAAAGCAAAATGTTTAACAGTTTCTTCTCTAAAAAATTCATAAATGACAACACTAATCAATGAGTATCTATAACTACATAGACGAGTATCTCTTCAGCATATGGACTGATCATAATTTTCAGATTCCTTGATTTTTCTAAATCTCTAGATTTTTTTTTAATGTAAGCTTATGTAAAAGGCTCCTTTGTCAGATATCTTGAGAAAATTTACAAAAACTGAAGTTGTATATCATAGATGTTATTTAACCTATAATACTCCAAATACTAGCAAATACGATGCCAAACAATCAAATGTCACTTGAATATATATAAACAATTGTGATTTATCACATATGTAATTTTATTGTAAGTTAAGAACAACATTTTATCCAATTTCTGTTTTACATAATTTTGTAATGAGTTCAATTATTCTCAGATGCTCTGCAATTACTTAAAACGTTCAGAATAATCTATACCGTTTAGCAAGTTATCAAAAAAAGAAGAAATGTTTGCTGCTAATGAACAGCAAAGCTTAAAAGATATTTTGTTAATCATCCAAAAATGTAAACAACTTTTTGGAAGTGTCAGAAATCTAATATCATTAGTTTAAAAGGTAGAATCTGCCTAAATTGCAAAATTTTTTAAAGGATAACAGATAAAGATCATAATCTATACATCACAAGAGTTCAAACTAATGGAAACAATTAAATGGAGTCCAAAATATTCTATACATTACAAGAGTCCAAATTAATGTTCCATGATCACTTTTCCCTCTCGCAAATTAGGAATAATGTATTCCATAATTTATATGCCAACTAATCAATTTGAAAATTATCCCTATAAAAAAGTATTTTGTTCATTTTTGTTCCTTTTTCACACTTAATTTATTACTAGACATGTTTAAAATAACTTCTGACTTAACTTCTCACTTCCATTTCTCCATACAAGCAAGTGCTCTCAATTAAAAGTTTAAATGCTTGTTTTCAGTTTTCTAGTTAATTAAAATGTAGAAGAATTAAACTGAAGGACTTATAATATCTTGCAATACCTACAAATAATATTTTATTCATATATACAATGCATACAAATAATACTACTGAATAAAAATATATAAGTTTTAAATTTAAAGTACCACTGGGTGTTTCACTGGATGTCTTTCTTTTAAAATCGTACATATTTTCCAAAATATTTAAGTCCTCAGCCTCTAAACTTAGCATAGTGACCGGGGAAGCAGTTGACTGAATTTCAGAAGAATCTTCTTCCTTCTCTAGAGAAATCTGAAATTTAAAATAAAAATTAAACTTAAAAAAATGTTTTTAAAAACTCAATTGTATTGGAACACTAATGAGTAAGATTTGTTTGTTTGTTTGAATTACTTTTTATTTCCTAATTTTCAATTTAAAATACATTATCATAAATATTATAGAATCTTAAAATCAATTTTTTAGGCATTCATTCTCAATTAAATGGAATAAAGAAAAAACAATTAAACTAGTCAATTAACTGACAAGTTTTGAAATTATTAAAATAATGAAACTTTGAGAATATATTAAGCTCACAAAATTTCAAAACTTTAACACATCAAGATATGGATGCAAAAAAACTCACTAAAAAGATTATAATTTTTATAAATAAGTTAAATAAAAGTGTTAAAAAAAACCTGCAAACAAATTGCTGTCTATAAATAAGTACATTTGTACAGTTAAAAAAAGACGGCATTAAGAAGAAAAGTCTTAGAATTGTCTAGTAGTAAGTTTATTTAAATAGTCAATATGTCATTTACCAATATAATTTAATTTTTGTATTAAACAGTACATAAAAATAAAGCAACTACAATATTTTAGCTATGAAAATAAACATTATACTTTTCATAACAATGGCACAAAATGTTTAGTTGCTAATATATATTTATAAAATACAAAAAAAAGTTCTTTTCATCCTTAGCAATTTATTGCTTAAATAGCACATTCACATAATGAAAGAATGAATTTAGAGTACTTTCTCATCTGTCTTGAGTTTCCTACATAATCTAAAATGAAGAAATTGCTCATCCATTCAATTGCAGTACTTCATGAAACTACTTTAAAAACACATTTTTAAAAAAATATTATTTTGTTACTTTTGCATATTGAGTTTTCAGATAAATAAAAGTGGGAAAAATAATAATAATAAGCACACTAAGTGAACAAAAAATTAATTAGTTGGAGAAAGTGAAATAAAATGTGTTCGTATTCCAAATAGCATTTAAAAGATTAGAAACTACTCATGGCAACATTTTATTTGATACACTAGGAACAATAAAAGCAACATTTTCAAATACAAATGAGTTTAAGATAATAAAAAGAATCAAGATAATTTAATATGTAACTTAAGCTCTATTATATACAATTTGAACAAGCCAATTTTTAATTACAAAAGTCATACGTAGAATGTACAGTATACTTACTGTTTGTTCCATGGAAATAGGTTCTTCGGCTTCTTTTTCTAAAATTAGGTGAAAAAGTAGAAAAGAGTCAAATATTGCTTTATTTATTTATTTATTTAATTTTTACATTTTAATAAAAAAAAATTGGGGTGAAATAATTTTTTTTTTTTAAATTAAACAAAATTGCATGAAAAATGATATCATTCTACATGAGTTTACTTGTCTCCACTAAATAATATATTAATTTTCTTGCTAAAACTAAATATGCTCATTAAAAATGTAAAGAAACAAAGTAGCATCATTGAGAATTAAAGGTCTATATGTTTTGAGAATTTAAATAATATCTTAAAAGAATATATAATAAAAATGTCTTATTCAGCAAAACATTTAGTGTTTTAAAATTAGACAGCAATTTTCTAGATATTAGAATGATAACATATTTTTATAAATCCAATTACCTTACAAGGAAGAACAACAATGTTTAAAAATGGAAACACTAAAAATTTTCATCACTGCTTCAATTTTAATTTAAAGCATATAAAACAAAACTTTATTGAAAGTATATTTAAGCAGAAATCTACTCTACATGGAAAAAATAAGTTATATTTTCATCATTTCAATAATGTAAGAAAAGCCCAAGATGTATAGGAGTAATGAAAATTATTTAACATAACAATGAAAATACATTGTTGTAAAATAAAGCTTGAAAAATATTTAAAAAGTAATTAAAAAAGACTAAAATTATAGGGCAATTATACTGGTACAATTGAAAAAAATAATGATTTCATGTATAATTAATTAAAATTACAAAAATAATCACTTTGGGGTGCTCATTTCTATTTTTCAAAGTAATATATCTATGCTAAATTTTTCAACTCTAGGTCTAATTGTTTATCCTGCAAGCTAACACATATATAACTCATTTTTCTTTAATATTGCATTTGGGCTACTAGTTAGCCTGGCTGTTTTGTCAGGAATAGCCGTTTAAATGGGAATACAGTTTTATTTAATTTCAATTAAATCCCCTCAATCAAATCTCATTTTCTTTTCATGATTTCCTTAAAAATAATTTCAAACATTAAATTATGACAGGCATTTGAGAATAGTTATTTAAAAGTTTAAACATGTTCTGCTCATTATGTATATGAAAATTTCTAATGCAATCAAATTCCAAAATACCATTGAACTGTTGTGGTAATCTACCTGTTAATTATATGTTATTATCCATGCACTTTAAATTTACTTTCATATTCCTCATATAACTAATAGAAATAATGATCAATTTTTAACAATAGAAGAAAATGACATAATCAAATATTGAATGAAATAATAAAAATGGTTTGAATGGTTCAAAACTAAAATTTATTTTTGAAAATTATGATAATAATTTTTTTTTAAATTGTCAAAATTCAGGAAGAATTATACGATCAATAAATTGGTATCATTAATCTCCGAATTATAGTGCCTGCGCCTGTCATACAAGCATATAATTATAACTTCTAAAACTTAAGAATTAAATCATATTATTCAAAGGCACTGTAATTTGATACAAAAGTTGCATATAATACTCAAATTCTTCAATGTGGATATTCAAAAACATGCATATCCAAAATGAAATGAGTCATCCAATTAGTTAATAAAAGAAGTAAAACAGTTAAAATAGTTAAAAAATAATTTTTCAAATTTTCAAAAAGTGTAAAAATTGGTGATTTTGTTTGGAAACAAAATAAAAGAGGATATGATGTGGATTTTCGAAAGAAAAATCGTAATGTTTTGAGCCACTAAGACAAAATAGCATGTGAAAAATACATAATCATAAAACTTTTTTTAAAAATACAGCAAACTTGACATTATCAAAATAGTAAAAGCATCTTGAATTAGATATTTGAATTATACATTTAAAGATGATGATACATTCCCAACTAAAAGAAAAAAGAAAAGAAAAGGGAAAAGGGCTCTTTAAAATAGAAGGAAATGATGAAGAGGGGGATTATCCACCACGTGGCTGGATCTAAAACACACAGGGACAAATGGAAAACTACTGCACCGGACAGGTCAGATGGCAAAAATTTGGACAGACTGTCTTGACCTGTAATAGGCTGTGTCTCGAAGACTGCTTGAGAAAAATGTTTTTGGTAGTTATCAAAATAAAAATAAAAAAATCCCAAAATCTAAATTTTTAAATAATTAAAATTTTTTAAAAATCATTATAAGGTGCATTTTGTTAAATTTTTAAATTGTATTTGCATCACAATTTAGTAACTTTAGTATAAGTGTATTAGTGATCAATGTGCAATAAATGACTAGTGTGTAAAAAATAAAAGTGTAATAAATGATCAATACTATATAGCATTGATCATTTATTTAACAACCTACACACATTTAACACAATTACACATAAGACGACACAACAGCACCCACACAATTTCTTCTTTATTAACAGAAATAGAAATAGAACCATGAAACAATTTTTTTCTGAAAAATTTACTATTGGGACACAACATCAAATTTTATTAAAATTAAGTGACTAACTAATAATTAAATTTTGTAAATATTAAAATTGTATGTTATCATGACTACACAAGTATAACAAACTTGAAAACTCAAACACAATGGAAGTGAATTAAAAAGTCAGTCCTGTATGTCTGCTTTTCAAATATGAAATAAGGTAAATTTAATAAAAGAATATAAAAGAAGGAGATACTTTTAAAATTAAAAATTCTACAGTGTGTATTAAATTAATTACTCTCAAGATAGTAAAAGAAATAGCATGAGCAACAAACTGATAAATTATGACTAATCCTAATTTCTTTTAAAAGTAGAATTAAATTAAACCAAATTAAAAAAAAAGTAAAACCATCAACAGCATCGCCATAATTAAGATTGCCTTTTGCTATTCGATATATATCAAGTATACTTCAACCGTATTTAATTTATCCTTAAAAACCATTTTAACATCAATGATTTCACATGGTTATTATTACAAAACTTCAGTTAGTTGTTATGGACTTGTTAATTATAAAAATAATTTTTCTTTTAACTGCTACAATAAAGTATTAATAGAGTTTTTAAGATAAAGATAGATTTTAAAAAAAAGATGCTAAAAATTAATGAACATATTATGAATATTTAGTATCACAGTGGTATAACTAGTTCTGTGTTTTCCTTATTGATATGAATTTCGCAGTCATCTCAATATTATAATTCAGCCTTCAATATAACAAACAAACATCGATTTCATACTCGATCAATCTAATAATAATGAAAATAATTGAGTATATTTTTCAGCTATTTGTCTTATTCATTATGTGCATGTTCAGCTATTTATTTTATTAGCTATTATGTGAACAAATAGCTAGTAAAATCTTATGAAAAATTCATGTATTTAAGTAAAAAAATACATAATACAATAATAATGAAAAAAATGTTACAGTAGCAGTTTAATATCAATAATTTTTACATTAAAATTAAACATACCTGCTGATTTCAGTGATGTGGGCTGTTCATCTTCACTACTATGATCTGATGGAACCTCTTTAACCTCATGAATAACAGGACTTTTAACATTAATTGCAACATCTTCAGGATCCAATTCATCTTGAAAACCAGCAACCATAGGATTGCCAATATCATCCTCACTAGAAACAAATATATAAAATAGTAAAGGATTTTTAGCTCTTTATTAAGTTATTACTGCAATATTCCCATTTTAAATATGCATAAACATAATCGGCTACTTTGGAAGGAAGAAAATTAAAAATTGCATTTTATAAAAAATTTTAAATTATTGATATATCAACTTGGTTTCAAAATTATGTAAATCCAAACTTTTACAAAAATGTAATTTAATTGGATTCTAGTATAAAAAATTAATAACAAAATATCATTTTAAAAACCTTATAAGTCAGTTCATTGCTTTAGTACTTCTAGTCAAACATTTTTAAAATTCTATTTAATGTACCTAGTGGATATTTGAAAATGTTATTAATGTCTCAAGAAAAATTTATATTTTTCAACTTACACTCTATTTAAACCAAGTAGATGCGCTATATATTTACTGATCACTAGGTTCGATTGTAGTGGCTGTATAGCGTGAAAACACAATCAGCAGGGCTCAGTAGAAAACAACAATGACATTTATTTAACACGAAAACACTAACACAAAGATGACAAGTATTTACTATCGAGACGAACACATAACAGCACATAACAGTCGTTACAGCAAACAGTAGCCCACAAGTAGTAATCGACCACAGCACACAAAGTGGTCAGACAGAATACAGCAGGAGAGGGGATCCTCGGAGCTTCGCTCTACAGTTCTCCAAACAGCTGAAGTTCTCATTGTCTCCACGGTTTAGCTGTATTCAACTGCTGACTCACTACTAAACGACTGGTTACTCCATACACGACACGACGCTGCTTCCACAGTAGACAACAGGACTCGGCACAAAGCTCAGCTCAGCAATAGCTTGGGTCCACACAATGCTGGCACTCTGTCGTTGCTTTGCTATCCTCTCGAAGACTCGATACTTGACTGCGACTCCATTCATGACTGAATTCACTATCTGGTTCATTGCAGCTTGAGACTGTTGTCCTTTTCTTATTCTTGGGAGGCGGGCCAATCTGGGCGTATCTCAGTTTCTATTGGACGAATCATTAAAAATATCAAAGTTTCCAGCATTATCTATTTTATCGCCAAGGTCTGGGATCACAAGCTCGGCACCCGAGCAGCATCCAATACAGATGATTGTAAATCCGTCTTTCCGGTGATAGAACTAACCATGCTGGGAAGCAATATTACAGTTTTGTAACAATATATGTATATACACACATATGGTTAGTTCAATCACTGGAAAGACTGTTTTACGATCAACTCTGTTGGGTGCTGAGTCAATGATCAGAGCTTGAGCTTGGTAAACATTTAGCGACACAACAGAAATTACTGAGCACTTCGAGAGTTTTAGCGATTTACCCAATAGGAACCGAGATACACCTGATTGATCCAGAACATTCTCTGCCCGCCTCCTGGGAACTATAAAAAGCCAGAAGTCTCAAGCTGCAGTGAGTAGTCAGTCGTAGTCGTGTATCGAGTTGTCGAGAGGATAACGAAGCAACGGCGGAATAGTCCAGCAAAGAACAAGCTTTGTGTGGTGCTCAAGCGATTGCTGAACTGAGCTGTGTGCCGAGTCCTTACGTTTTTTATGGAAGCAGCATCGAGTCGTGTGTGAAGTAGCCATTCATGTAGTAGTGAGTCGGCAGTTGGATATAGCTAAAAAAGAGAAGACAGTGGAGATTTGCAGACATTTGGATAGGTCGTATAATGAAGCATAAATTTTACTCCTCCTTTTGAATTCTGTCTGGTTGCTTTGTGTGCTGTGGTTGTTATTTCTACCAATTACTACTTGTGGGCTACTGTTTGTTGTAGTGTGCTGCTGTGTGTTGTCTGTATTCGTCTCTATTCTGTATATTTGTCATTTATGTACTAGTGTCTTCGTGTTTAATAAAAGTCGTTGTCGTTCATTATTAAGGCCTGCTGATTGTTTTCACAAAATACACCCACTACAAGCGACACCGGTGACTTCAAGGACTTAGTAGAATTGAAGTTCCATAACAATATATATACATATTACACCAATGTAATCAGTATGAAGTTTATTATAAATAATTATATATACTGACATTGGAATAATACTTATTTTTCTTAACAAAAAATGTGTGTTCTGCTGATATTTGTTATTTCAGTTGCATACATCATTAAAAGGCAGTTTTTATTAATTCTATAAAAATTCTAGTTTTCCTCCAAAATGCATTTATTTTCATAAGCAATTATACAAATGTTAATGTCTTATAGTTGAAAGTGCTTTGTTTTGCATCATTTTTTCAGATTAACAGATTTAATATTTTGTCTCAGTGAACCATGATAACCAAAAAGCATAAATTAAATAATGCTATACAAAGTTAGCCTTCCAAAAGGTAAAACAGAAAATTTTATCTTCAAAGTAATTTTGGGCATAATTATCCTCTTTGTGTGTGTGTGTGTGTGTACAAATTTCTAAGAACTTCACATTACAAAAAAGAAGTCACAAGTCAAAAAATGCAATATACCTAAAATTAAAATTTTATCTTCAAGGGCCGAAGAAAAACAAAAAACAAGAGAGAGAGAGAGAGAGATTTTAAAAAAAGCATGTATAAAATGTTATACCTCTCAGATTCTACATCCGGAATATCCGAAACATTTTCTGTTGCAGTATTCTTCGGAGAATCTTCTAAGAATGAGTTAAATGTTTGGTCGGCATCCTCAGGAACGAAATCATCAACAGAGGCTACATTTTCACTGTTGACTGTTGCAGGTTTAACAATATTTTCTGGAGAGAGGAAAACAAAGGTATAAATTCTAAGAATCAATTCATGTATTTTTATCAACCTATAGAAACATATGTCACGAGTCAAATGAAACTGATTATGTTGATTATTTTGTAAATAAAATCCCCATTTTATGAATTCTATTCAAAATATCTATCTACAGAACTAATATACCATATTTATTGTTTATTTGGTAAAAATAACAAATAAAAAAAATTCCATCTTTACTAGGGGAAACTTTACAACTTATATCACTCAATTTGAAATAAAACAAGATATAATCTAATCACAAAAATTATAAGAAATTACCATTTTTTGCATTGTTTTCTTGGGAAGTACTTTTTGAACTTGGGCTTGAAGATTTATTGAAAAGTCTCGAAATAAATCCAGATTCTTGCTTCGGTGGTTCCTGATGAAACAAGAAAAACATTATCTTAAATCTAAAAAGTCATAAAATATTATTTGTGCATTCCTGGTGAACACTACAAATAAGAATTACACTATATTCATACCATATGAGGAGTAAACTACGAATTTGATTATGAAATTGAATAGTAAATGCAGAATTAGAGGAATAAGTTTAAACTCACATTAATAAACTGTGGACATGAGATTAGGTATTGTGTGTGTATGTAAATATGTTGCAAATTCTGATAAGTCATGCAATAACTTGTAAAAAAAATGCTTTAGGTTTTGGTGTGACAGCAATGTTTATATATATATATATATGTGTGTGTGTGTGAACTCAATTAAATTTTCCTTTATTTTAAAAATTAATTCATCTTCTCATCAATCCATTCAAAGATGGAAACGCTTTTCCTTGTGAATCATGTTTGCCACCACTCTAAAAAAATATTATTACAGTCATTAATTTTGTGACATTGATATGATCCAATGAATATTATAAACAACAGAATTGCAGATTCAGTAATTTTCTCTTCAGCATCTCTTTCACTTAATGGGAAAATCCCTGTCCTGAAAGCATAAAAACCAAGTGCAAGTTGAAAATTGTTTCTTTTTGTCTTGGACTTCTCAACACAGAACATGGTACTTTGATTCATGGTCAAGTGTCAAAAACATACTTTAAAATCATTTCTAAGATGAGCATTTATGCCTAACTACTATAAGAATGATATAAATTAAATATCAACATAAAGTCTCTTTTTATCATATCCATAACCAAGGTTACTTGAAAGTAGAAAGTTAGGCTCATGAAGACTGAATGCAATGATGAAGTAGAATAGAGAGTAGGGTTCTTTGTCCTAATGTTAGGTTACGAAACAAATGAATCATTTGAAAGCACTTTTAGCAATTAAAAAAACTTTTTCTAAGTCAGGTTTATTTGTTGAAATGTTTTTAATGAGCCACACATTATGAAATAATTCATTGCAAGATCCCAATAGTAGAACTTTTCAATGATTGTAATTCATTAAGGGTGGTATGTAGGAAGATAATTGGATATTATGGTTTCTAATTATACAAATAAGTTCTGAGTTCAACCTATTGCCAAATGTAAACATCTCTTTTCATGTGTCTTCTTACCCCAGTTTTGACCAAATAAAAGCATAGAGAGTTCCTGTAATAATTAACTCTTTAGTTCCAAATTTTTTGTTCCTTTATTTTATTCTGTAAGTATTATATAATTTTTTTGTTCCTCAACACAAAGTGATTTAAAACATGCTGCAGCAAATTAAGGTATCATCAAAAGTAATGTATATAAGTAACCAAAAATATTAGCATTAGGTAATTAAAACCTATTATTGAAGCAATCTAAAATTAAAAATATTTTGGAAATGAAACTAAATTATTTCGGAATTGCAACTAAAAAATTATTTCTGATTTAAACTAAAAAAAGAACAGAAAAAGCATCACTGTATTTAGAGAGCACAAATGTAGCTACTACTAAAACACAGATGAATCAAGACAATAGTAATAAAAACCAAGTTAATAGGAAGAAAAGTATCGAAATTAAGCCAAATAAAATAAGAATCCAGAATGGGAAAGCTTATGTTAAAAAATGTTTTGCCTGCCGCTTGTATATTCTTTCCTTTTTGTTTTTCATAATTGGTTTGAGTGTTATTATATGGTTATTTTATGTTATTGTATTTTTGCTAATAGTAGTCATATTCTTCTAATTTATTGTTTTCTTTTCTATTCTGTAAAAATGGTGTATCACTTAGGCCTAATTTCAGGGGATTTTCAGGTCACGAGGAATCAATACTGTTGGACATTTTAGTCTGTATTCCCCACAAAAAAAATCCCTGCCTGAGGGTGTCCCTTGAGAAAGTCTTCAGGCCAGATTCTTATTTTATATGGTTTAATTTTGATACTTTTTTCCTATTAACTTGGTTTTTATTACTATTATATATATATATATATATATATATATATATATATATATATATATATATATATATATATATATATTAGATTTAGAGATATTAAAAATCACAGTATGTATATAATGATCTCAAAATCTAAATTAAATCCTAGTTAATTTCCTAATTTTTATCTTAATTTAACCCATATTAACTTAATTCTTAAATGTTCTCTTAGTTTCTATTCTATATAAGTCCACCTTTTTTATTTAATTAATGCTAAATGAGCTCAGTAAAATTGCTGAAATCAGCAAGTTCCAACACTTCGAGTGAAGGGATAAAAATCTTTCAGGCTTTACAAATTCTTTTAAAATATACCTAAAATTCCATTTTCTAAATTGATACATGTAAAGAATCCCATCAGAATCTCAATAATATTAAACACCAGGAAAAATTCTTCGGCCTCTTTTGCCCTTGTGTTGCACTGTAGATTGACGTATTTCGTTGTTTCTTGCTTGTACATAATTTATGCCTTCCGGGATGGAATAAAGCAAAGTTTTAAAATTACAAAAGTGTCTTCTCTATTCAACTACGAAACTGCCTTAAAAAAATGTGTTTCTACATTGTATATGTGTGTGTATGTATATATATATATATATATATATAAATACTGTAATTTTGAATTGTTTTATTTTGTGACTATAAAAATATACAGGAATTAAGACCATATGGTTTTTACAATATATCAGCATTGTTTTGTCGGATATGTGTTGATCTTATATATCACTATAGCCCTGTGTCTATCAGATTTCACTTTGCTCCAAATTAGATATGCGCAGAAGTGTATGAAATATCAACATATTTCTGCATCCCATTTTCCATGGTGATTCTTTCTTTTCTTGATTATGATACATAAGATTCTTATTAGAATTTATATTGATTTTTTTTTAAATCTAAATATGTTAGTGTCAAAACTAAATAGTATTATATAATAATGAATGAGTTCAGTTTTTGAAACAGTTTTACATAATTAATATGATATAATACTGATAAATTGTAAAATCAGGTCTTCGTTTCAATTTTTGAGGTATACTGACTTTTATTTATATCATACAGAAACAATATACAAAATGTGCTTTTTAATTAAACACCCCATTAAAATTGAAACTACACAATTCCACTTTTTTTATTTGTTTTATTTCATAAGAAAGCCAAAACTTTATATACACTTTAATAGAAAAGCAGCTATTAATTCCATCCTCATAAAAATCCGCTGCCTGATTTGACAACCACAACAAATAAAGATCATTATCATTGTTGTCATGCTGATCACCAAGATATTTTTAAAAATGCAGGAAACTAGGCACTAACTTAGCATCAAGTTGTTTCCAGCCAACTGATGAGTATGATTAGCCACAAGTGATAGGTATTGTCATGAAGCAAAACATTCTCCTTACACAACATGCCTTTTATTTTGAATTGCATGACACATTTTAGTTCATGTTCTCACAATAGATCCCCGGATTTATTATATCACCATAACGTAAAAAAAGAAAAACAAAATTTTCTTGGGTAACTTTGAATATTGCCATTTCAAGGATTGTTGTTTAAATTCTGGTATAACAGTGATCGCACAGGTTTCATCATGACAATTTGACTTACAAAAATCATCACCAAAAATCTTTGTATCGCTCAAGTAATAGGCTAATTTTGTGTGTGTGTGTGTGTGTGTGTGTGTGTGTGTGTGTGTGTGTGTGTGTGTGCGTGCGTGTGTGCGTGTGTGTGTACTCAATCAAAAATTTTCAGTATGAGCACAACTTAAAATAATTGTTCTATCACAATTCTATAAAGAACACTTCTACAAACTTGAAGAAACTTATTATATGAAGATGAGTTCATAAACTGTCTATTCACTTTTACTTTTCCATCAACTTTCAGCCTCAAGGTTTCTGTAATGAAAAATTCCATTCCTTATCATGTTCATTCATGCAGTCATCTTTAAATGCTCAAACCCATCTTCTTAGCATCCCTTTGCTCAAAATGTTTTCTCCATATACTTCACAGATCTGCTGATGAATTTCATCCACTTTTACACCTTTAGCATTGAGAAAGTAAATAGCAGAGCATATTTATTTTCTGAGTTTCATATTTGGTGTGATTTTCAACTGATTGAAGCATTTTAAATATTCATGAACAAATATAAATATAGTTGAAATCTTTCGTAGTGGTGTCTGTGGTCTGTATTCATAGATAGAAGTATTAATGTGCACATGCAGAATGGTAGTTGCAGCAAAGCTGAAATCAAATTTTATGAAGGTACTACCTTAAAATGCATGTGTCGTATATATATAAATCAATCCCATCTTCTTTTTTCTTTTTCTTTTTTTTTAATACTTTAAAAGAATAAGCTCATAAAGAAAAATCACAAAAAATATGAACAAAAAGTCTTCTGCCCTCAACTTTCATTATACTAACAAAATACTGCATGTTTTGTACTTTTTAATTATCTGAGTGAAATTAAATAAGCATTTTAGATTATGACCTTTTATTGGAATCAAAATTATCTAATACATATCTATTATTTTAAGGCAAAAGCCATATACTAAATACCATTCCAACTTGCTACTTGAGCCATTGTATTTATAACTACACAAATTTAGTATGGAATTTAATGCAGATCTTCACTTTTAATAATAAAACAGTAAATTAATTTCATACTTCTACTTCTTACTATTTATCAGATGGATTTCTCAAACACAAATTTTGTTCAAAATCTGGCAGAATTCTACAATTTAAGAATAAAGATCACAAATCAAATTTTATCTCCTGGTTTGTTTATTTTTTCTTTCTTTCCTTTTATTTATTTATTTATATTAAACAAAAAGATAGAAATTATTTCAAAAATACTTTTTTTAGACTAAAGGAAATCCAAAATATACAGATACATCAAAATATTGAAATATAATTCTTTCAAATACTCAACTGCAATATTTTCTTTATGCATGTTATTATGCTAAATAAGAAAAAGTACTTTAATTGTTTGCATGATATGTTTGTTTACATGATATTTTTATTATATAACAAAAATACAGATTAAATATCAACTTTTTTTTAAATGCTGCTCAGGCAGAAAAATATTTTTTAAATACTAATCAAAACTACATATAGAAAACAGAGGGAAAATTACTCTTCCCTACAGATAAAGCATCCTTGATAAAATTATTGAAATTGCTCGATAAATTACTGAAAGAATAGAGACAGGTCTTACTGGAGAAGTTATGGGAGCTGCCGGTGGAGCAATGACTACAGGAGCACAAGAGTTATCACCAACAGACTGAGATAAATTGGCAGGCATAGAAATACTTTTGGGTGCCATTTGTGGTGGAGAAGAATAGCCTAACAATGAAAGCTAAAATCATTCTACATTTTTAAGGAATATATACAGAGAGATACATACAAAACCAAAGTTATTGTAATTTTGAATGAACTTTTAATCAGCATACATTACAAAATTAAAAATAAAATATTTCAAAAATAAAAACTTTCAAGCTGTATTGCCCTTAGTTTTTAATATATTTATTATCAATTAAAAGATTATCTACATTTAAGCTGGCTCTTTAAGACAATTAGCAATAAAAACCAAAATAATCACTAAAGCCATTATAACACACACAAAAAAAACAATAAAATTATTTCTTATAATATTGCACATTCAAACAGAATAATTTCAACATAAATTCAAATTATTTAAAAAATTTCAGCATATTTAATAACATGAAATTTCATCAAAATAAGTTTTATTATATTATTCTCAGTAAGATTTTTTTAAATTTTAAATCATAGTTCTCTCAGTTTTTATTTTAAATCATAATTGAAGCACTTCCATATTCCTTCAAATTATCTTCAGAAAAAAAAAAAGATTAAATACTTTTTTTATATGATTACATTCTTTTTTTTTTTTAATTTTGCTAGTAAAATTTACCACTATCAAATCTTAAATAACTGAAAAAGTGTCTTGTATAGATTTTTATTTAAAAAGTAATCAGATATGATCTTTTCAATTCCCAGTAATATTACAGAATAATGAAAAACAAACTAATTCACCACAGTCAATAAACTTGGTAAAATAATTATAAGCAAAAAACATGTTTATGAAATACACTATCTGAGAAAAAGTAGCCAGATTTTTTTGGATTCACATATTTTTTCAAATAATGAAATTCAAAGGCAAGTTGATTGAACTGTCCTCAAATTCCAACCAAGTAAGAATTTATATGAACTTTACTTTTCTAATGAAGCCTTGAGAATTAACCAGAACTGAAGAAGAAAATGTTTCCTCAGAAAACATTTTCTGAGACTAAATGACTAAACTTTTTTCAATGGTTTTATTTTTGTGCAGAATACTTGCATGCATCTTTGTACAAATAGCATAAATACTTGAAAAAATATATATAATGGATTTATTAAAAAAATTACAAATTATTCCACATGTTAATTACTTATAACATGCAGAGTTTTCAATGAAATTATAAGAAGTATAATTTTTGACAATGTGTTATAAACATGCTACAGTAATATTAAAAGTAAATGCTTTGAATACTCTATGAAATATGAATATTTGTAATAATAAATTTATAACTGCACATAACTGCCAAAATGCAACATATTTTTCATTATAATTTAAAAGTCAGACATATATAGCTGCTTAAATAAAAATTCCAATTGAACATTACTAAAATTTGGAAAAAAAACTAATGTCATACCAAGATTAATTTTAGCTGTTTTCTAACAGAAGGTAAATAATGAGGGATTTTCCACAAACTGATATTTTTTAAATTTGAATCCTTGACTTGTATTAAATAAAATACAGTACTATGCCATATATTTATGATATTAATAAGTTAAATACTTAATTTAAATTTCAATAAAATATATTTTATTACATTATTCATAATAAATGCACAAATATTAAAACTATAACAATGTGAAATTTTATATACATTATGAGCTTAAAAGCAAATTTAATACTTTTAGGCAATTGGAAACAAAGTCAAATTTTTGGTATTCCATTGATACAAAGAGAGCTTTGTACCACTTCAATGGAATTATGCAAATTTAAGACAGCCTTGTGTTTTACTTATCCTATAAACACATGAATTGCTGATAAAAAGTGAAGCCATTTTATACAGCAATGCGGTACTCTATGTGGAAAGCTATCTACTGATTTTTGGAATAACAGAATTGCATGTCATTCTTATACACAAAAATTAGTCAAAAATTGTGCATAAAGATTTAACTCAAATTTGACAATCCAATTCATCTTACTAATAGTATAATATATTCACAGTAATAGTAAATATTCACTTCATTAATAACTGACACATCTATAAAGTATGCAAAACATAAAAGTGTTAAAATACTGTTAATTTTATATTGTATATCAAATTAAAATTCTAGTATAAATCAGAATGAACCAAATCATTTTTTATACTAACATTATGACCAACATTTTAAAAAGCATTGTTATTTATGATATCTAATTTACTGTTATTTAAATTCAGCACTTAATCTTTATTGTTATATAAGTAAATGGCAAATTTTTGATCTTCATACAATTCAATTGTGCAAATAACTTTAAGAAATATCAATTTAAAGAGAATCCCTCATCATTCAGCTTCTTCGATATTGCAAGGCATCTTTTGTCATATTTAATAGTAATCAAATGGAATTTGTATATAAGTTATGAAGGAAAATTATGAAGAAAAAACAAACTAAAAATATTTATTATACATATTCCTATTTTCTAGATTGTCCATAGTATTTACTTTTAATTTTAATATAATAAAATTACCTGAAGCTCATTGTCCTATATTTTGCAATTTATTTCATAACTTGGTTGAAAACTGTGCATGTTATAAAAAATATCCAGCAAAATTTGAAATTTTCTGATAAATCGTTTATAGTTTTTGTTATATATATACTATATTCTGAAACATATTATTGTGCTTACCAAACAAACTACTGCTAAAAATTGCACACCACTGTCAGCATTTTGAAAAAATGGGGCAAAAAAAATCATTTTTATTTTTAATTTATGGTCAATCACCTAAATGTCCTAAAGATTAGCTCTTTACTGCAAAATGTGTTTCTGTATACTCTTTAGATGGTCAAAATTCGATAGTTTACTCAGATTTTCCAAACAAACTTTTTAAAAAAAATGCGTACATTCAAAAGTATCAGAACATTTTTAATCTGACTGTATATGTTTAAACAGTAATTAAGTCAATAAATAGACTGATACAGTTGCTAATTCATTTGCATTTTACATTCTGTATATTAGAAAACAATTAAGAATGCAATACGCTGCAAATTTTCATATCAAAATAAGGTTGAAAATTAGTTGATAGTTAATGTAATATAGTTAGTCATTCATTAGGCAAGTTATGACAAAGGTACATACACAAAAAAGATTGATTTGTAGAAGCTGTACTTAGTACATGACTGTTGTTAGCATATGTTGGTTTACAACAGAAATATAAAAGTTCGCGAATTCCACAGCTGAATGTGAATATTATTGGGAGAGCAATATGGATGTCTAGCATTATTTCTGCAATTTCAGCTGTATTCCATAATCATGATTTTAAAGTTTGAGTTCTTGTTAGTGCTTGTATTTGTTGAAATGTCTTTCAAACACTCTAAAAAAAGGTTATTTTGTTATCAAACACTCTAAAAAAAAGTTATTTTGTTAAAAGTTATGTTGTAAAATTGAAATTAAGTAATCTGAATCTTCTGAAGTCAGAAGCATGCTAAATATGCATCAGCCATATTGTTTCAGTACATGTTATATGCTGTTCCTTCAGTGGTGATTCCTTCGTCTGAGTAACTGAGGATCAGAAACACTAAAATAATTCTGCAAAATAAAATTAAAGTTCTTAAAAAAAACTGCATAAAAAAATTACTTGGTGTAATTGGTGATTGTTCAGCTGTGCCATTTGCTTGATTAACAGAGAAGGCATTCACAGATTCTATGGATGGGGAGGTTGGTACTTGCGACAGCTGTTCAGCAACTTGTCGACGGCGATTAGTTAAATGATCAAGAAATCTAATAAAAAATAAATAATAAAATAATTTCAACATTACTTAAGAGCAACAACATAAAAATTGATATCATTTGAATCAGTTGGTAAAAAAAGTTGCATTTTTAAATTAGAATTTTTTTAAAAGTTTTTTAAAAAAATGATGGATGTGAAAGCAAATTCTACTAAAATTTAACTCTTATAACAATACATTTTTTTTTTTTCAGGATTAAAAAAAATAGTTTGAGAAATAGATATTTTGAAATTAGTTTTTAGAATTATTACAAGAAAGAAAATTCTAATTACCTGAATACATCATCAAACAAATTCTCAAATATGAAAAAGCATTTTTTTTTTTTTTTTAAATTCTGACCGATACATATATCAATGTCTATAACCTGAATTCCCTTTATAAACTAAAGAAATAGCAATTGCAATGTACCAAAAGCATATAGTTTATCGATTTCTATAACAGTATTGGATAAATATTATACATTTGAAAGTTAGCATTTGCATAAACAATATGATTCTAGGTTATAATATTGAAAATGATGGTTTTTAATAATATTATTATAAGAAATTTAATAATCAGAAACCGATAGTAATACAAGATACAAAGCAGAAAGTTCATAAAATCAAACTTTGTTCTCCACAACTGTAGAAAATACAGAGCTAAGTATATACAGATTCTAATCTCATCATACAAGCAACATCCTGTTTTATTTTTAATGTGATAATTTTCAATATCTGAATTCAACATCTATTTTATCAACTACTGACTTTTTCAACTGACTTAGGCAGCATATGTCATACTATCTTCCCAAAAATATTTTGAATGGAAATTTTATAATGTAGCATGAAAATTACTTAAAAATGTGGAAATAAAATTTCTGAATCAGAATAATATATGCTGTTTAAATCATTGCATTATAAATATTAAAATTAATTTATAATTTCTATATAAATATTTTTTAAAAAAAAATTTATACTTGCAATTATTTGCAAAATTTTGGTACTTTTTACTTACACATCATAATTCTGCTCTTCAGATTCAGATAAACAATCCAACTCTTCAACTGTAGCTTGAATTTCACTGTTGTTGATTTCAAGTTGCTTCAACAGTGTTTCTCTCTATGAATTTTAAAATTACAAACCTTTACTTAGAAAAAAAAATGTTAATCATTACAAATATTAATAATAACTCCTAAAGGAAAAACAATGCTAAATTTATATTGTCATTTCACTAAAAGATTATATTGTTGAAACGAATTTAGAACTTTATTGCATTGGCTTAAAAGTACAATAAACAAACCCTTTCGTTATTAAATATGGCACACTATGCACAAGATATTATTTGATTTGCTATTTATATTAAATAAATTATTTTGAATAACAAAAGTGTGGCAAAAAATTGCTCAAAACAATATATAAGAGAATATAATGATTAAAAAATATGACTGATCAAAATATTTTTATTTTCAAACTTAATAAAAATTTTGATATGAAATAAATATCTTCTAATTTTTTTACTTTAGTTCTAGAAAATGGGCCAATGGTTATGATTATTCTTTTAGAACATTTTAAAGCAAGGTGGGGAAAAATTAGCAGACAGATAGGTACAAATAAAAATAAAATATGAATGCAAAATGAATAAAAATTCACCAATTTCCAATTCAAAAAAAAAAATTGATAAAATTTCAAAAAAAGTGAATTAAAAGCAGATAGGTTTATAATAGAATTTAAATATCAAGTTGCAAATAAGAGAAATAGAATTCATTTTAGAAAATAAATAGTTAATAATACATTTATTTGTAATTTAATAAAGCCTAGCTCTAACCTGCAGTTGAAGAAAAGGAAGATTGAAAAACTTATGCAGATATTTCAATCCAAAACCATTCCTCATTGAACCTTCTGCATATCTGATTTGAGCACTATCACCAGGTCTATAAAAATAAGTTAATCTTTCAGTAAAATGTTTTTAATTAAACTAATAAATATAAGAATCATTAGCTGATACATAAAAACTATAATATAAATAAAATATTATATCAAGTGCAAGATTTCATTGACATTTACTTTTAAAAACAAATCTTAAACTATACAAATTGTATATGATGATATAAAAAAGATTTTAACAAATTCATGTTCATATAGAGATTTCAGGCTAAATTGTAAAAGTAACATACTTTAAATTGTTATTGCACATTTCATTCATTTTAAGGATTATCTCAGAATTTTAACACAAATTAATTTATGATGTTAAGTAATTCATAGATTGTGATTTACATAGACCCTTGGCAAACAGGTAATTAGCTTTTGGAATTCTGCAATATTTAGAATTAAGAATTTATTTGTTTACTAATAAATTCATAAATTGAATCAGCAACAAACAGATCATAAAAGCCCTTAGCAACCATAAGCCTTTTCTTTCACTTTAATTATTCTTACTATTCATAAAGGGCATGACATTTAGCTATTTGCCTTTTGACTCAAACAATTCTTTTTTGAGATAAGCTCATTGCTCACTTTTCCAGAATTTTCCTTATTAAATTCCATTACATAGTTTGGCAAACCATCTTTCTCAAATGATGGCAATCATAATATTTCAATAAAGAAAATAATGCAACTCAAAGATCAGTCTTCTAATTCTATCATAATTTACTCAAACGTGGGCTTCAAAGATTTTTAAATATCACCACAAAAGTTATCAATCTCTGTAATATACAATTCTAAATAGGATTTGAATGTAGCAAATTTTCTCTTTTCAAAAAAGAAATGTAAAATACACTTTTCATAGAGAGCTTCTAAGCTCTATTCTAAAAAGCAACTATCACCTCATCTGAATAAAAAATGAAAATGAAAAGTATGTGTTAAAAATTTTAATAAAATGGAATTAGTGAAATACATTTTTAACGTAACTTTTAATACAACACAATATACATAATTTTCAATTCCAAATTGCAAAAATGATTTTTATTCAAAAAATGCATAAAACAACAAAACTTTAATAAAATTAAAAGCTCTATTATGAGGGACTAAAGCATTTTGATAATACAAACAATTTGAATACCGTTCTAAGCTGTCTATGAAAAACCGGACCTGATCCTCAGTTACAGTACGATGATGTCCCATATCCCTATGGTTTGCTAAAACTAAAACTGGAATGTGATGTGGAATGAGAGGCAATTCTTTCTGAACGTAAGCAAAAGTCCTATAATAAGATGCAAAGAAATATAATGATTTATCTACCTACAATTTTTTTTTAAATAAAAATAACAAGTCTATTTCATATTAAAAAATAATAATTAAAGAAAATACTATTTTTTAGAGAAGAAAGAATGTTTTAACATAAACTATTTTCAAATATTAAAATCTGTAATCTAATAATAATTTAACTAAAAATACAAGTGTTTTAACACATATGACAGTGTGAATTAAACTGGTCTGCTATGTGATGCTAATTAAGTTTAATAATAATGAATAAAACATATAAGAAAAAACTTAATTCATGCATTATGATTATTAATGTCCAAACTAAATATTAATATAGATTTTAAATATATATCAGACTAAAAAATTAAAAATAAACATAGAAAAAAAAGCTATACATAAAGCTATCTAAACTGGATAACTATTACTACATAATGGGACTATTATGTTTTTAACTATATTAATCCTCCCAAATCTATTTAAATTTTTTCTTCACACTTTTAAAATCCCCAAAATAAAATTACATGAAAAAAAAAAAAAAAACACTGTCTGGTTATATCACTATACTTAACTTACAGTGTTACTTATTTATTTTGTTTTGAATAATAATTACAGCTTCAGATATCACAAAAGATAAACTTGTTTGGAACCTAAGATCTTCTTATTAAAAACTATAGAATGAGATATTTGGTTCCAAACTTAAAAGATACATAAAAGCATCTATATGATATGACAATAACATAGAATTTTTTCTTATATCATCATTATCAAATCCAGCCATGTATTCCATATATCTTAGTTCAAAACTGATAGTAAAGATAATAATACACTGCACAGTTGGAAATAATTATTAATAATGAATTTAAAGGAGAAAAATATTTAACTGGATTAACCAAAATACTTGGGAGTCATTTTTTTGTGTGGTTATTTTAAAATAATGGATAAAAAGTGTTAAAACTTAACAATTCCAATCACTACTTTCCACTTCTACTCAAACACTAAAATGGGGATATAAAGAATAGATCATTAAAATAAACTTTAATTATATACTGAAATAGTTTTGCACTAACAAAATAAATCATTTCTGAATTCTGTAATTTAGTTTCATTAAACAGAAATAAAGAAAAATTTACCATGACTCACACCTGATATTCGGTACATCTATTCTAATTAGATTACACCTTCTTTGCAATCTTATAACAATAGTAGAGAAGGGGTCATCTAATAAGATAGATGGTTTTGTACAATTAAATATTATCTATAATGCACAGGTGCGTAATGCTGCAGTCGACATGTTAAAAAATTGTTTGTCAGTTATTCGATTAAAAAAGGAAATGCACTAACCATTGTTTTGTTATGTCAAAGACTAATATAACACCATTTGTGCCCTTGTAAACATCAATGAATTCAGCATCAAGAGCAGCTTCCTCAGGAACCTGCTGAAGAGACAGTGAAAATTCAAAACAAAGTATGAACAGTTTACTTTAATTATTTTTACACTTTACCTATAAATAAATACACTTAAAACTAAAAATATAAAAGGATTCTTATATGAAAACTCTGCTCACATTCATTTATAAATAGCTTTAAATATATTTATATACAAGAAATTATTAGACTGTAGATGACAAAAAAACTAAATTGCTGTACATAATCTTACTGCAATAATATAATGAGTGGATACAACAGACAGTAAGTTCTATTTTGAACAATATTTAAGAGGACCATACTAGCAAAAAATTAAATAATCTATTTTTGGAAATAACTTCAGAATACATTCTTAATTATAGTTTTCTTACAGTTAGTTACACCAACTTCAAGTCAATTGATAACTAAAGATATATAAATATTAAACAAGGCTATCAATTGCAAATAATAGTTTTAAATAAGAGTTACAGGAGTAAATTGGAACAGATAATCAAGTACTAATCTAATTAAAAGTTATGAGAAAATTCGTTTTTATATCATATGAGGTGGATGCACTGGAGTTTGAATAGAATGCATGAACTCTACAATTTTAAATCTCTAGATAAAGTAATGTTAGAAAAATTGGTTTAGCAATTAAAAACAGGTTAGATAATTTGGTTTATTTTACTATTTTCAATATTAAGGAAGTTGTAGCAAAATGAAGATTTCAACTCCCCACCACCACCACCATTTCTACTCCCTTTAAGCTAGATGCCCCATTTATGAAGTCCTCCAAAATTTTTATATTTTTTACAACATATTCTAAGCTGGTTAAAATCCAAATAAAATTACTCTAGTTATCTTGTTTACAAGATAACATATGCAAAGTGTTATATATTGTGGTGAATAGCATATAAGCCAGTTAACAACTATGCTGCACAGGCAATTGCTTTTGTATCCTGGTTATATTACTGGATTACAAACTACAAGGTACCAGGTTCTACCCTTGCGCATTCCCAATTCCCTAAATTGGTGACCCCGGACGATAAACCTTCAACCTTCGTACAGCTGTTGTGGCGCCATCTACCCGCAACCAAAGTCGTCAGATTCACTTGACGCAGCAAACCCAAAGTCGTCAGACTCACTTGACGCAGCAATCCCTCATTCACACACGCTCGCCATAACGCTTGGCACTACTCAAATGGGTACATACAGGCGCATTAGACTCAATAGCTAATAAATACGTCACCACTCAACAGCCATATCATTCGTATCACCTCCAACTCACTGGAGGAGGAGTCTGTGGTGAATAGCATATAAGCCAGTTAACAACTACGCTGCACGGTCAATTGCTTTTGTATCATGGTTATGTTATTGGACTGTGAACCAAAAGGTCCTAGGTTCTATCCTCGTGCATTCAACCCCTAAAATATAAACTTTTGAATGAAGGATGGTTATGGGTTCTAGGGACCATGAAAAGTGAAGAATTGCAAAAAATTCACTGAAGTCTTGTCATGAAAACCATTGCGATAGGTAGTCTTCCTATCGGAAACTATCTAACTATAAGAATTTTAAACCTCAGCTCACTGATCCTGGCTACAATCCAACATTTAAAAAAATGTAAATAAAATGTGAAGCTTATTATCTCATTACTAGGTTTTTTTTCATATATCAATAAATCAATCAATTTAACACTAAAAAAATGTTTGAGTAGCTAGATGCCAAAACACAACTTAGAATTTGAACAACTGATAATGATGCAGATCAAAGGATTTTTTTTAAATTCCATCCAGCCTTAACCCTCTCGATTCCAGCGGGGCGGTTTGGGGCGGTTTGAGAATTTACCCTATAATATCCACGTGGGTCGGTTTGGGGCGGCTGTTAGCCGTTTTAGGGGAGATGGGTATAAAAAGAGGCTCCTCTACTGAACCCTCCAGGAGGTCCTCATTATCTTCGACAATCGCGGCTTTTTCACAGTAGTTTCCCCTGTGCCTTAGGGCGGTAGGGGTTGGGGAGGGATTCAGTCAATAGGTTGTTGGCGTACATTTTGTATTTTGAAAGGGTTTTAGTTTCTATTTTCACGTGTTGTTAGCTCAAAATTGGAAAGATTTTATGGCCATTTATAAAAGAAATTTTCCACTGAAGTTCTCTGGTAACGATGAATGATATATAAGGATACCGACACGTTGTTTATTTTTCGGACAAGCATCAGAAGCCCTTTGCAGTAGTAAGACTATTGTAATGATATAAAGACAAACCATTGCATTGACACTGCGGCCTATTCACATCGCAGTTTTCTCACAAAATGGGTAGCGACAGTTGTTACTATGGAAGGAAGTCGTTTTACACTCCAAGCATCTTATTCTTTCATCAAAGGACTGTCGGAAATTCTGAGGCCGTGTACAAACTACCGCCTTTAAAATAGAATTAAAAGACAAAAAAAAAAAAAAAAGAAAGATTGGGAGTATTCTTTATCGCCCTCTTTAAAGAGTGAGATAAGTTATATAAATACCGAGTTCCTTTTTAGAATTCCATTCAGAAAATTTCTCTTCAGTTGTGAATTGCTACTCTTTATTTCATGTACTGTGAATCGGGTGTTTGGATTATCAGAGTAATTTTTCTATTGAAACGCTTATTATTTCTTCATTATGAGTAAAAGAAATCGTGAACACACTGAAGAAGAAATTAAAGCAATTTTACTTGATTCTGATGAAAGTGACAGTGATCTATCAGATGATGGTTGGCCAAAAAATGATACTTTAGTTGATCTCTCGTTTATTCTAAGCAAAGAAGCAGGAGATGAAACTAACGTCGGTCAGATGAACGAGAGAGAGAGAGATGAGGAGTCAAAAAATGTTATATAATGTACATATTATCAAAAATTTGCAAATGATTCCCTCGTGTGTAAATTTGTGGAAATTTAACATGAAGCTTTCGTTCAAAAATGTATCTTGTCTTAACAATACTATAGAAAACTTTACATAACATTTTAAAATCAGAAATTCAGCTTGAAAAATTCAACATGACAGTTCATACTAAAAAAGTAATATTTATGATTAATGTAATTTTAAATGTGTTAAATCTTCATATTTAGTTTATGAAGAATGTAATGTTTTAGTAAAATGTTCAGGCTGAAAACTGAAGGAATGTATTTTCGAAATATATTTCGCTGAGTAATTTTTCCCCCGAATTTTATTTCATAAATGTTTGTACTTCATTATTAAATGAAGTTTTAAAAATATGTTAACTCATCTATCGAAACAATTTGATAGATGAGATATATAAGATTTGACGTAATACATTCCCTTGGTTAGAAAAAAATTCCCTTGGTTAGAAAAAAATTTTAATAGTTATATTTTAAAAGATTAGTAAAAATGAGTGGCAAAATAAAGATATTTTTGGAATTTATATTTACCCTACATTCTTTTTCGATTATTTAATGTAAAAGCAAGAATGCGTAAGGTTTTGGGGGAAAAAAATGTGAAAACTTCTTTACAAATTTTTCTAAAACTTTTCTCTTAGTATCACTATCGTAAATGCAAAATAATATTTTATATTTAAAAATTCAATAAAGATAATCGTTTATATTGAAAAAAAATGCTAAAGACAATAAAAAAAAAAAAATCTTAGCTGAGTGTTGAAAGAACATATTATTTTTGAAACATGTTTCAAAAAGAGCAATAACATTTTTTTATCCAACGATTGTTTTTATTTTGGTATTAAATGAAGATTTAATACATTATCTTGTTTATCACTGAAAAGCATTCACATCTATACTATGTTAAAAAATGAACTAATTGCATTGATATATATATAATGTATGTTTTACATTACTATGCAAAAAAAAATTTACATGGTAATATATGACATATTATTTAATTTTGGCAACAAAAAAATGTAAAAGCCTATTGAGAATCAAATGAAACATAAAAATGTTTTTGAAATTGCTAGTAAAGCAAGTTCTTATTTAAATGGTTTGTAAGCGTAACATAAAACTTACAAAAAAAAAAAACTATTTTCTAAATTATAGAATAAATTTCAAATTTTTTGTAAAAAAAAATACCCTACAAAGATGATGAGCGAAACACTTCACACTAAAAAATAAAAATACATTAGAATAAAACTCTTAAGCTGCTGGAAAATGAATCTCGTTGTCGAAAACCGCAAGGCAATTATTCAAGGTAGAGCGTCGACAGTTTTATTACTTCAGAGTGAGGGGTTAAACTGCCCCTCAGCTAGGAAGAGTCCATGTCTTTCAGAGCCACGCTGAAAAAGTCTGGATGTTAAAGGGAGTGCCACTTGAAAAGCGCTTGGATGTTAAAGAGTTAAGGTCTTTGATGGCTTATTCCCATTACCATCATATTATAGATGTAAATATTCAAAAATAAACAAGATTATTACTATTTTACTTTGAAAAATGGCTAAGTGTGATTAATAAATATCTTAAACTTATAATTTGATAAACATTTATTAGAAATGTATGTTAATAACCAGTTAAAATAATGCCACTATAGACTTTATTTTTAAACTAAACTATAGATAAAATACAAAACACTGTCTGATTTTACAGCAAAAAGATATAAAAAAAAAAAATTGCAAGTTTTTTAAAAGAGGAATAAAAGCAAATTTCAAGAAGAAGGAAAAATTAATATAGCAACTTACCTCTGATGCTTTATTATCAAGTTTTAAACCATCTATCTTTTTTCTTTTTTTACCCTTATCAACAACATCCCATACTTCAACTTTAACAACATCATCAGTTGCTTTGTAATTCCACTGAATGCTAGCAACCTATGAAATAAAAGATATTAACCATATAGTGATTAATGGAAAGTATTAAAAAAAGCATTAAGTTTAGTTAAAAGAAGTGCAAATCAAAAATATATAGAATATATTTTTCAAAACTGGCTGAATGTTTTTAAAAAATATTCTTCCAGTTAATTATGAAAAATGATTAAATACCTAATTACAAATGAGTAACATCACCTGGATTTCGTCAGTAGGTAAATATTCTTCAATAAACTTTTTGCCTTGTAACCTTGCAAACAGACATGATTTTCCAACGTTTCGATCACCTTTTATAATAATTTTCACTAAAAAAATAAAATATAAAAACATAATTTTTTTTTCTAACAGTCCTATTTTCATTCAGAAATAAATGTGGGAAAATAAAAAATAAAAGCAAGTTCTCATAAAACATTAAAATAATTTCTAGAAAATGAAAATTTACATTTTCATGCTAATTTTTTTAATAAATTATCTACATTAAATTTGATACAAAAATTATACATGTTAATATATGAAAATGACAAAATATTAATAAATATATCAGTAATAGCAAAAGTCATCTTGTTTAAAAGAACTAATTTGAAGGTCCTTAAATATTTATATTAAGATTTAGCACTAATAAAACAAAAACTTTCTAATCCAATAATAAAGAAAACTATTTTTAACCAAGCATTAAAAAATTACAATTAAACTAAGAAGCAACAGAAAGAAATTTAAAAACTCCATGTTAGCTCCAAAAAATCCATTTAAAAACTCCATAAATTTTATAAAATTAAATTGTAAAATTCTTACTGTTATATTGTACTCCTTTGGCAAACTTTCTTTGAAGGGACAAGCCCATTGCCTGTACACCAGGAGGTGGAAGCCCTTTAGAGGAAGCATCATGACTGCTGACTAGTTTTTTCAAAGCGTTAAACATTTCATGAAAAAATAACAAGTCCACTCACACTAACCTAAATGAAAGAGCAATATAAATAATGATCCAACATTTTAAAAAAAAATTACAATTTTTTTTAAAAAGCTAATTTACTTGAGGTAATTTCTAAAAGAAAACATTGTAATTTCAAATTATTTTTATTTATTTATTTTATTTTAAAGTAAAAAATGTTCTTTCTACAAATTTCAAGTTCTTGAGAAATTCTAAATATTTTATTATTTTAATGGATTTCTGGGAGTTTTCCATCATTGCTATCCAACAGGTCTTTTGACTGTAAAAACTATCACTTTTCACTGAAATTTGTGGAAATAAGCATCTACTCTTATTAAGCTTCTTATTCTCATCATATTAATCTAGCATGATACCCTTATCAACATTATTACCACATATTCTTAATTGGCTTGCAGCTGAACCTTCTAGAAATATGTAGACTACAGACTGGGAAACTTCTAGTTTTGGACATTAATTGCAGACAAAAAGCACATTTTTTAAAATTAGTTTATAAATAGAATTCTCGCTGCTTAAAGGTTTACAAGAAACTGGCATGTAGAATTAGACTTTCTTAATGCATTCTTACATCTAAAAGTATAAGACTTATTGATTTGATTTTTATTTCAATTTTATGATGAGTAATTACATGCTTGATAAATTATTCAAACAAATAGATAACAATCAGCAATTTAACTTTTTATTATCTTTTAACATGTTTTTTAATAATAATAAGACAAATGTGTATATTAACATTCAACAGGTTAGTCCATTGCATTTAAGCTACCACATTTGACATGTGTGTATGTTTGTGTATTGAAGGATAAGAATATACATCTCAGTATTTTTTTTTTAATAATTTTAAATAAAAGAGTTTAAATAATTGAAGATTAGTTGAAATTTTGACCTTTTTTTTTTTTTTTTTCCCCTATCATAATTTCCAAAAATATGACAATCACAAAAATGATTTTGTCATTTTTAAATACAAAAAAATATATTCACAACAATACCAATTTTTTCACCCTATAATTTTTTTTTATTTTTAATTAATTTAAAAAAAATTAATGTATGCAACAATAATATATTTTATAGTTCAAGTAAACTCGAACAGCTTTCATTGCCACTGCTAATATTTCATCCTGTCTCTTTTACCATTCTTGATGATAAATTATGAGTGGTCATGATATAAAATATCCACTCATTTTTCCATGCCAAGAGGCTTCAGTATAAGGTGTGATTATAACAATTTTTAAAAAATTTTATTGTATTTCTATATTTGTAATCAAAGTTTAAATTCAGAACCAAGCAATGGTAAAAAATTTTATTAAGTACATTCATAGCTGCACTTTCCTGTAACTATGGAGCCTGAAGAATGCTTCAAAGCATGAGAATGCTAAATTTAGCACTCTGTTTCATATTTTACTTGGAATCTCATAAATGGGAAAATTTAAACACAAGTTAGACATGATACAGACAAGAGTTAATGCATATATTTCAATACTTTCAAGCTTCAAAAATGAAATAAAGTCAGATATAAATGCACTGTTTCCCTAAGGGTTATCAACAAACTTTTCAAATAAAAACAGCTCAGTTATAGATAGAGAACTATCAGAGCATCAATAAACCAAATCGCCATCTACTATTTACTGTCAAATAATCATTGACTACACTTGATTGTTTCTTTATGAATGCAATGAATAAAATGAATACAGAAATAAATTACTGCCTCTTTTTATTTCTTATTTTAAGGTTTGTCTTTAGATTACAGAATAATGTAATAAAATATACAGAATAATCTCATAAAAAAGTTAAAATTATGTTGATGCAAAGTACAAATAATAAAAAATATACAAAAGAATCAACCTTCCATTCATTTATAATGTTAGTTTTCATATAAATTTATTTCAAGTAGAAATTATGAGTCCATACTTCTCTTATACTTTACAATCATACTTTCAATAACTGAAAACTAAATTTAACTAAGTTTAAGCAATATGCACCTTATAATCGTCTTATCAAATTAAAAAAAAAAAAAAAAAAAAAAAAAAAAAAAAAAAAAAAACTTTAAAGAGATACATACATACAACAAACATATGAAGCCACATTAAATAACATCTGTTTAAATAATGAAGAAATGATTAAAATACAAAAGGTCTGTCATTTTTATAATGAAAATGATATAAAATTCAGCATTACAAACTAATCTGCTTACATCTTAAGTTAGAAAAGACAACAGCATAAAAATTTAAGACACTGAAGACGGTAATGATTTTGTATTTCATAACATATGTTACATGACTTATAGGATAAACAATGATAATTCTGAATTTTAATAATAAGAAATAAGAATTGCTAACTTAATACATAAGGGTAAAAACTAAAATCTTAATATTTCATGCTTTCCAAATGTCTAAATTGTAATTTATGAAATTTTCAAAGCAAAATAATAATAATATATTTTATTCAATACACTCATCAAATTAAGTTAAAAATATTTATATAATTATGATCCAAACAATCAGCTAAATGAAGATATAAATAAATGCAAGTCCAGATTTGATAATATATGCAAGTATCTATGTTTTATAGAAGCATTCCATTTTTACAGTTCAAAAATGCATATATTCTATACATAATAGATAAAACTTACTTGCTTAAAAAATACAGCTAATAAGTTACTATATGTTGAGGAAATTTCATAGAATTTGATTGATGTAAACAAATCATTTGAATTCTATCACACATAAACTTTTATTGTATAAATATTACTATCCAAAAAAAAAAAAATTATAAGCTATGCTAATCTCTCATTTGGAAACAAAATTTGAAATAATTTAGGAAAGATCAAAACTAAAATTCTGAAAATAATGTAAACAAACAATTAAATACATTTGCAATTTTTCCACAACAACAAAAGTCAACACTCAACATCACTTGAAATTAAAAGAATTGCCATGCAGTAAAAGAAGAATTCTTGTTGCCATATGTATATTTTATACGTTTTATAGTATGTACGAACAAACCACAGCCGACTGAAGCCGTCCAGACGACTATGGTGAACAAAGCCCGTTGTGTCGCAAACTTTTGGCGCGTTTTATTTCAGACGTAAAAACCTTCAAATTATGCAATATCAAATTTCAAATATTCAGTGAACACATAAAATCTTACTTTTAGTTGATATGGATTGAATATGCTTTGAAAATACTGATTTTGTGGTTTTATTCCTTATGATTTGCATATTTATATGTTTGTTTATACTAAGATGACTGCAATAATTGCTTTGTTTAAGCTCTTCGTAGAAATAAACTGACTGTTCCAAGATTATTATTGCAATTAATATTTATTACTTTATCAAATTTATCTAATTTATTAGAAAAAGCAATCTAAAAAAATTGAAGATTATTTCACATCATTTTTTATGGGTTTTTATCATTCTTAAGGCTCATTCATTCAGTTATGTAATTTAATCTTTGAATTTTTTTTTTATTTTGAGCTTAACTTGATCAACATCAGTTAACTATTACTGCATGCAAACTGGTGGTGGCTCTATAATGGTGTGGATCGTTTTTACTTCGAATGAACTGGGTCCTCTGATCCAAATGAATCGATCATTGACTAGAAAGGATTATGTACCTAAACAATGATGGAGATTTTTATGGATGGTAATGCGTCACGTCACAGGGCTACAAGTGTGCACAGTTGGTTTGAAGAACATTCTGGACAATTCCAGTAGATGATTTGGCTTCGGAGATGGCCCGATATGAAACCTGTCGATCATTTATGGGACATAATCAAGAGATCGGATCGTGAACAAAATTCCATACCGACAATACTTTCACAATTATGAAGGTCTATAGAATCAGCATGGCTCAATATTTCTTCAGGGTACTTCCATCGACTTATTGAGTCCCTACCACGTCGAGGTGCTCCACTTCGCCGGTTTGAAAGTAGGTTTGACACATTATTAGAAGGTATCCCATGACTTTATCAGCTCAGTGTATATAATTTACATCAGTTAAAAAAATTTTGAAATAGAAATTTTAAATATTTTAGGAGCAGAATAGACGAATCTCTCTATAGGTTCTTAAACAATGCAAGTCTTGCGGTTGTTTTTCCACTCCTCATTTCCAAAACCAAATTTTTTTTATTGATTTTAATTAAAAATATAAGAAGTTCTAAGTCGAAAATTTTGACAAACTGAAATAGCACAACATTATATTGCAATGTACTTTCAAATAAGTTGATTTCAATGTATTTTTAAACCACAAATGCCTACTCCAACCTGCCATTAAGACACACGGATCAGATCTGACCGGACCGCCGCGATAGCATTGACGGGAATTAAGGTTGAGTCCTAAGGACCATCACCGACCACGGTACAATCCTTCCTGTTGGAAGTACACCATTTCTGTCCCCATCCAAGTGGAACCACCATTCGAAAACTTCTCATTCCTCAAATCTGAGATGCTCCCTGGTGGGGGCTATATAAAGTGAAAGTGAAAACTTTTTAACTTCATTATTATTATTACATATTTAAATACTATATGAACAAAACATTTTTTTTAAAATTTTCGGCAACATAAAATTCAAACAAGCAAGCAAATAAGGAATACTGTTGACATCATGTTCTAAAATTTAAAAGATTCTCGGTTTTAATTTGAATAAATTGGAATGTATGTTTTTCATAAATTCAATGGAAGTAAAAAATTAAACTCTTCTGGTTATACATCAAAAATATTTCGAGTCCTTGAGGCCCACAATGTTGAAAGCCTTTGGTAGTTGCCTACATTGCGTATTAATAATCCGATTTTAAGGTAAAAACTTAGGATTAATTTTATTTCGAAAATTATTGATAGTTACAAATTAAAACGTTTTAAAATCAATATAGCAGCATTAAACACAGAATAAATGTGTAAAAAATTTGGAATTTGACTATTCAAGTCATTAAAATTTGAATATAGTTATTTTAAAATTCAAAATTTTTATTAAATAGATAAGATATTTATAAAATAGTTTTGGTGACTAAGATAATATATTCCGTTTTAAGGAACAAAACTTAACGCCTTTGGCTACCAATGTATTGACACGAAATATTATATTTCCTGGCTGTTAAATTATTAATTCTGGATACATAAGCACATAAAATTGAAGACGAATTTTTTTTCTATTCCTTCTTTAAAATCAAAATATTGTAATAATAAATATTTTGAAATAAATGTCTATACATCATTATATTTGACAGCACAATTTTAAAGGGGAAGAAGAATGGAAATTATTTGTATTATTTACCTTACTGAATCAAAGAATAATATGAGGCTTTTAAAACCTAAATGTAGTTAGAAAAACGAACCAAATGTCAAAATACAGTATCAAGAATAATATCGTAAAAAAACATTAAACAAGAAATTTAGCTTTAGGATACACAAAACTTTTCTTTTTTTCAGTCTTTTTATATTTTGTCATGTACCAAGCACTCGAAGAAAAGGTATTATACTCGTCAAAAATTCGACCTGAAAATTCTGAAGAATTTTCACATTTTTAACCTACTTGAATGCTGTTGTTCTTTCTGATTGTGAACACAATAAATAGATGTCTGTCAAATTTCTAACGAAATTTTTTACAGGAGTTTTGTCTGTCTATTTATCAGAGTATAAGTTTGTTGTTGTTACTTATGCACTTTACAAGCCCGCTGATGAACTGTCAGCGATTTAAGCCGAGTGTGCAGGGGCTTCTGAGGGCAAAGTCCCTTAGCATCCGAAGGCAGAAGTCTGACTTCTAGCTCATATGAAGATGACACACACATTCGCTTGCACAACCCCTTTTAAGAGGGTGGAGGGCTCTTTCACACACCTCACAGAGGGAACACAGGATAAGAACAACCATGCCCGAACCAGAACGCGAGCGCGAAATGCTCAGATCACGGAGAAAATGCATTACCCCTAGGCCAGGTCGCCGGCCCGAGTTGTAAGTGAACACGATAATTACAAAAATATAGATGAATAATGTAGATAAACTGGATATTTAGTTTTTATTAACTCTGTGAGGTGGGATATTATGGGACTGTTTTCATTAGAAAAGTTCATGTGCACAATACGCAGAACTTAAAAGTAACACGATTAAAATAACATGACTTTAATGTCAGATAATTTGATGGAATCATGGACATGGGGTTTTATTTAAAAGACTTATCTGAAATCAAATATAAACAATATTCCAGGCAAATCATTTAATAAGGTATAAAAAAATGAACATCGGTAAAAGGTTATTCTGAAAGTTACGTTCTTAATAGTATTATGACGGCATGGGATTTCATTCTATTAGAATGCAGAGCATACTCTATGTATTTCAGGCTATTAAAATTACATGACATACTGTCATATCAGATACTGTCTGTCAGAATCTGATGCTTAAAAGTATTTTCTTCGAGAAATTATGAACATTAAGTTATGCAAAAGAGATTCAATTGAAAATAAAAACAGCTTGTTTTCTTGCCAAACCAGTAGGTCACAAACGCGGCTAGTATGCAATAAAAATATTTTAATTTTCTTTGCTCCATTCGATAATGTGTTCACAAATTATTTACAAATTTTGTATAACTGGGGATAGTTAAAGTGATTGATCATTGAGGAATTTAATAGAAATAGGTAAATATATAAATTGGTAAATATTATTTCATTATTATTAACAAATATTGAAGAAAAAAGATTTTATTCGTCTAGTTCTTGCCGTTTTATGTTCACTTGCACTCGAGCAGATAGACTTCCTCTCTCATTAGATTTCGATCAAAATTTAACACAAATCTGTAGATTTTTTCTAAAGTTCCTATGCCAAATTTCATCCATTTATCTCAAAATGTTTTTGACTTAGCGTGTTCACAGACAGACAGATGGACATTATTCCAAAAATATGTTTTTCAGTCTCATGCATGTCTGAAACGTAGAGATTCGTCAAAATCTGGAATTCAAATTTTTAGACGATTACAATACTTTCTCTTTGTATACTTCGTACTCAAGAAAATGAAAAAAAAGGTAGTTTGCAAAAATGTGTCCACATGTTTATTTGGCTAAATATCCAAAAAGTATGCATGTATTTAAAATCTTTGAGGGCTATTCAATAAAGAAAGATCTTAATCTCTTAAATTGAATTTTAAAAAAATCATGTAAAATTGAGTTAATATTATATATGTAGAAGAATAAGTAAAGAATAGATAGCGCGTGTTATTTCCTCAACATCAGGCCAAGTGCTATTGTTTCACAGTCACCAAATAAATGTAACAAGCGACCAAGTCAAAAATTGTTTTTGCTTTAAAGTATCATGAACCAAGACATATGTTATATTTAAAAAAGCTTATGGGAAGTGTCCTCTACCCTGTAGCAAGTTAAAACTTGTTTATAATGCTTAAAGAGAGAAGACATTTAATTTCAAAGGAAGGTGGACCCAGCCTTCTAGTGACTGTCCTAACGGGCCACTTTACTTGGCCAATAACATTGCCAATGTTACTGTGACGGCGAAGAAAGGTCGTCAAATCACATTTAGGAACCTATTAGAAAAATTGGTGCCACTCATACGTTGCACATAGATAAGCTGCAGATGGCATGTGTTTGTATGCGTTAAGTTTCGAGGCTGCTGATCATTATTTCTCAAAAATCAATGTCATATGTCTTTCCCGCTCTTCTTATAACCTAATTTAACATTATGCGCCTTTTCTTTTCTTGAATTTGATGAAACACTTTTAGAATAAGAATGTTTCCTCTTCAGAAGCGGCGATAAATGTTGCGAAGACGATTTTTAGGAGCCTATCAAGAAATAGCTTCCAACATGTGTTTGAAAACTGAAAAAAATGGAAGGAAAATGCATTTCGCGTAACGGAGATTATTTTGTGACATACTGTAAAAATTTGGAGGTTAAATAATAATTATTTTTATTAGTTTTTGCTAGCTGACCCGGCAAACGTTGTCCTGCCTTATAAAATATTTCTATTGAATATTTTGGTTGTTAACGAATGTATTTTAAGTGTGTAGGGATGGGATCTATGACAGAAAGAGGAATGGAGCATTGTAGACGATGATCTTCGATAAAAACTAAAAAACATCAAGGATTCATTTTCGCAATGAATTTCATTGATGCGCAATGATTTTCATTTCACATTTTCATTGACGTAACGAACATATACATTGTTTGATCTCTTAAAAGTTAAACGTAAAGTGAAAAAAGTAATATATTTTTTGCTCTAAAGCATAAAAATAAAATAAAGAAAATCAATATTCATTTCGAAGAGCAATTGAGTGTACGATATTTTTCTCAGTTCATCTTTAGCCAACACAAATAAGCTCTATAGTTTGCCCACGCGAGAAGATGCCACGTGTGAAACACATGGTGCGCCCAAATCTAAGACAGGCGCCTCAATCTCAGGAGACACCCGAGCACAAGTCAAACCTGATTGGTTTGTCAGATCAGTGAATTGAAAACCGCCAATTTTACAGTAGCCAATTTTTATCTCCGAAGCGGTAGGCATTGTTCCGTATTGCAAGGAAAAGCAATAAACATGGAATTCAAATGTGCGTTATGCGGCGCTAAATTTTATAAAAAACGCAGTTATTTTAAACGCATTTTATAAAAAAAAACAGTTCATAATATTTTCTTTTCAAATATAGAAATAAGAGCACTCTTAGAAACATGTAGCAGACTCTGATTTCTTCTATATCAGCTTTATTATAAAAGAGATGTGAATGTAAAATTTTAATCAACTGAATTACAAAACAAAATACTATAGTACTGATATCTATTTCCAAATTAATTTTGCCAACAGAAGATTTCCCATGTGGTATAGTTTGAAATCATGTGTTCTGACAAACCAATCAGGTTTGACTTGTGCTCGGGTGTCTCCTGAGATTGAGACGTCTGTAAATCTAAGCCGCAAACAGACATAGTTTGGCCTTGCGACTTATTGATTGTCACTGCGAAGGCGAAACTAATAGGAAATTGAACACGTTTAAATTCGATTGGCACGTCTGTGAGAATCATTGGAATTTGTGGCAGCAAAAAATTTTCGGCTCGGAATTTACCATTCAAAAGGGTGGCTTCGATAATGTTTTTCATCAAATTTTTAATGACCAATCGCGTGTCATTGCACAGCCATGGTGGGTTCAAATTCCGAAATAAAATAACCGGCGATGCAATTTTCAGTCGTAGAAGGTGTGGTGACATGCCTGGCAAATCCAGCGAGTTCAAAAACTCTGTTGGATAATTTAAGCTTCGTTAGCATCGCAAACTGTATCTATCAATTTGTATGATACCAAGTCGCCTGGCAACGACTGCTTAAAGTTAAAGAAGTTTAAATCGTCGACGTCCACATTTTTTGCTGCCAAAATGGCTCTTTCTGCCAGCCACGCACGATTTATGTATTATGTGCGTACATCCGGAAATATGAGGTCAATGAGAGCATTTTGCGAATCAACGATAGTGCAGAAATGAGTGGGCAATTTTATACATCCAGTATTTTCATAGACACCAACTTTTCCATAATCGATATCTAACAATTGGTCCGAGAATCAGCAGGTGAATCAGATGGATTGGTGTCAGCAGATGGATCTTGTAACATTTGGACGCGCGTGTTTATTTTTCGCTGGACTTTTTCAACAATACGCTACAGTGGCGATGATTTCAAGCAAGAGTTGATCTCCTCATCGTATGGTGAACGTGGATAGGGACACCCTAATTACATAGCGTTGTGAAATATACTTTACGACCTATTCTCATACTTACCAAATACACATAAAAAATTTCATGAAAATCGGTCGAGCCGTTTCGGAGGAGTATGAACACAAACACCGTGACATGAGATTTTTATATATTAGATTAAACAATCTACGTAATATATTGCGTTTGTTGTACCTATTAACTACAATTTGGATGAAATTCGGCTGATAAAGAACTCGCAAATAATAATCACTTACTCAAAAATTCGTCCTCTATTGAAATTTAACAATTAACAATTTTAAGTACATCAGTAGAGATTTAAAGAACAAAGCAAAATATAAAAGGACTTTTTAACCCGTTTCTTGGCTTATTAACTCATATTCAACTCGTTTCGCATTCAAATATTCCGTCATATCCGAATAACAGATTAATGGCGGTGAAATACCTCTTGCCGTGTAAACGTAAGTCAGTACAAACGAATGCTTTTGCATGCTTTCTAAGAAACTACCCGTTTTCTCAAGCTTCAAACTATAGCTTGCAGAGCATCTTAAATTCTTAAAACTAAAATAATACTCCAAGCTATTAGAATTCCATCGGCTTATTTATTCTTTCAACATAACAGCCTATCTTACAAACATTGCCAGATTCCAGATGGTTTACAATTGATCATCAGCTATTATACAACAAATAAACGAAATAATATTAACATAATATGTTTATCAAAGAAAAAATCGTTTGCTTTTACTTTTTAATAATATTTTAACAAAATAAAAATAGTAGCAGTTATAAAATGTCTGAAAAGGTCTGTCTATTAACATATTTAGATTATGATATTTACCGAACAAATGCCTTGCTTCGAATGTTCAAGATTTACTTTGGTTCGGATAGAAATACCATCCAATTCGAATATTCGATGGTTGCCATTGGAAATTCTATCTCAAAATTTTGCCACAAGATATTACAAACTATCCAACGTTGAAAGGAATTCGATGCAATGAGCGGCATCGATTTTAATAAAATATTTTTAGCTCTTTGTAGATCATGATACAACTCATGAAAATAATCTGGTTTAGTGACTGATATGAGTTACTGAATTTCTAAAATTTGTTTAGTTTGTTAGAGATTTATCCATTTATGAATAAAAATAATTGCAATAAATATTTCTTGCAATTATATTTACAACATTGTGAATTATGTCTTTTGAGATTAAATATTTATGCTTAATGCAAGGTATATTTAAATCGAAACTTCCTTTATAGAAAATAATATCGTTTCTTGCCTTTATTTGTCAGAAGTTTGTTATCTTTTATTTCTTACTTATTGTATCTAGAGATCTGGAGAAGTGGGGATAAAGGAGGGTGCAACAACCAGCACTGAATATTTTTTGTAGTCGGCAATGTTTGATGAGATAATTGAACATAATATTTCATTCTGTACATAAATAAAATGCGGATAAAAATGATTAGAGTATTAAAAAAAAGAAAAGTCAGTTAGTTCTCATGTTTGCGAAAATTATTACAGAAACTTATTGAAATAATTTACTTATTGAAAGAAACACTTATTACGTTTGCAAAAGCGGAAAAATTATATTTGTTGCACAAAAAAAAAAAAAAAAAAAAAGCCGATTTTGCTTTATATGTTTACAATATTTGCATTCACCACACTCAAATTTTAATCTAATTAAAAAAATAAATCATTTTCGAATAGATTAACAGATAATTCATATTATTTTTAAAAAATTGTGTTGATTCTCTAGAGTTAGCATATGTCAGATCATATGATCAATGCGATAGTCGATAAAACATGATAAAGATGCTAAAGATAATTAAATGTTGCAATTGAATGTAAAACAATTGCATGAAAATAAGTAATCTTAAAGAGGAAACAAATTCAGACGGAAAAAAAATCAGCCGAAAAATTTTGTTAATATACATAATTTTTAGTGGGCAAATGTCGCTTTAATTGTTTCCAAAATATAAGAATTTTTCAAATTGTATGTGCACCAATTCATATACTAAAATTAAGAGAAGAAAATAACAGACGAATTTTCAACAATAATAATCAAATTACATAGGCTTGATAATGTTAAGCTTAGAACAGAAGAATATTGTACATTCCATTATATGGCTTACTGATGTTCTAGAAGCAAAACTTGGATGGCATATTAATAACAAATATTTAAGGTTTTTAATGTTGGAAGGCAAAAATTTGATTGATATTATCTCTCTCTGATTCTTAAAAATTGCCCTAATATTTTTTAATTCTTATAAATTATTCAAGAATTCTATTTAGAGTTACAGCTAACTGGAAAACGTTTTTAATCAAATTCATCAATAATTCGAATTTTTTTTCTCTGGTTCCTTGAATTCCTATTAAAATAACATCAAATAATCGTGTATGATTTCATTATATTTTGGTTAATCTATACTTATATAAAGCTCAATGTGTGTGTGTGTGTGTTGGCGCTCTGCAGGCTAGATCGTTCGACCTACAGCTACCAAATTTCGCACATGCATACCTTGAAAGTCAGGAAAGAAAGTCAGGGTCCCTTTTTTGAATTTTTAATTAGAATTTTAATTATTAATTAAAAACTAACTTTCCCGTCAAAAAATTATTTCGTTTCCCCATCACCAAATGAGTAAAGCTTCAGTTACTTTTTTTTCCCCACAGGATAAGCTTAACATTCTCGGCCGATTATTTTAAACAATTCTGTTTATTTTCTTAGTGTTTGTTGAATTTGAAATTAAACATTATTAATTAATCGACCTTCCAGATTTATTCTGAAGTACTTTTGAATTAAAACAGAATAACGGAAATTAAAAATTTCTAATCTGCGTAGCGTTACCCCAACTGGCGTAGAAAATTCACGCATTTGCGTTACTATTGTTACGAATCTGTAATGCTGCTTCCCAGCATAGTTGGTTCCATCATCGGAAAGAATGTTTTACAGTCATCTGTATTGGACGGTGTCCGGTGTCGCGTCGGAGGTTCCAAAGCTTGGCAACCATTTGGCGACTTGGTGACGAATTTGGCGACTTTGGCGCAAAAATGGATTATACTCTAAACATCGAGAATTTTCCCGATCCGTCCAGTAGGAACCGAGATATGCCTCGAACGTTCCTGATTGGTTGAGAGGCTTCTAGCCCCGCCTCCTGAGACCTATAAAAGGAGGCAGCCGCAGCTGCCAGAGGACTCGTAGTCGGAAGCGACAGAGAAGAGTAGTCGGAAGCGACGATAAAGAATTGGCCTTCCAGAGATAAGCGGAGCAGCGACGGAGTCAAGCTAGTGCTGAACTAAGCTGTGCGCAACTGTCTGCAGTAGAGTCTTGTTGTATGCTGCACGTCTCGGCTGAAGATAATCGTCTTCTATGCTGTATATAGTTGTCGTCTTTGTGCTGTCCTGTGTGTCGTCGTGTAAATAAAAGTCGTTGTTTTATTTTCTACTGCCGCCTGCTAATTGAGCGTTCTCCACACGATATAACTTCCACTATCCAAACGAATCCCGGAAATTTCGTAACACTATAATTTGGCGTTCAAAATTCACGCATACTCATTGTGTTCTGATTGTTGACAACTCTATTTTCAACGGATACGGGCTTGGTTTTGAAGGCTTCACATGTTTCCGACGATTATTTCAAACGATTCTGTTTATTTTCTTAGAGTTTCATGCATTTAAAACTAAACATTGTTAATTCATTGATCTGTTTATGATGAATCTGAGAAAATTTTGTAGAAAACTTGTCGAGGTATTACATAAATTAAGAAAGATATTCTTTAGTGCCCATGATGTTTAAATACTCAGTGAATCTGTTTTCAATAATCATATAATCATATTATTAAAAAAAATGCTTTGTTTCAGTAAAAAATATTATATTAATTGCAGATTAATCATTTCCACTTTAATTTAAAGCATAAATTCTACGGGAGCTAACAGAAAATTAGAGAGATACATATTACGTTATAGTTGAAGGCCTTTATAATATTATGAATGAATTATATGACTATCAAAATTTGAAGCTTTAAAATATTTTGATGAAGAAGCTATTAAAATAGTAGTTACATAAAATATTTAATTATTAAAATTTTAACGAGCATTAAGATTGGCGAACCGGCTGGTCGCGAAAGGCGGCTATTACAATGTATAAACTAAAACTTGCATTCATTTCTGAACTGTTTGAATTAGTTAAATATTATATCTGTACATTTAGTCTTCAATAACTGTAAGAGAATAACTTTTAAATTCCTGAAATCACCTGAAAGATCACAGGAAGTTTCAAAAGCGATTAAAAACAATAAAATTTCAGTAATCATTTTTTCTCTTTACCTTACATTTTCCTAAAATTTAATTTTAGCTTATTGTATTAGAGAAAACACTATAAGGCGTTTCGTACTATACGGTAACATTAAGTATAATAATACCGTCGTAAAAATTCCATTATCTCTCTGCACTGAATGCATTTAGATAAAATGCATACATAAATGTAATACTTATAATGTCTCGAACCAATTTATTCTAAACCTTCATTGATCGAAAATTCAAAACACGCCGCTTCCAGAAAAGAGAGAAAAAAATATCCAACTGAGTAGGGGAATGTTGAATTGCATCTCAGAATTATTTTTCAAACGAATAACAGTGTTTTATATTGCAATAAAAATGCTTCTATATTCAATGAAAAACGCTAAATTCTGTAAATATGCCAAAAGTAATCAATCAATTACAAAATATTTCACTTTAATTTTCAAAATTGTTAGTATCTATCTAACATTAAGTTTATTTTTGGAATCTTGTGATAGATAATTTAGTGCTCTAAAGCCATCTTTTAACCATATTCAAATGAATATAAGTTTTGGGAGTTTTATTTAATTAACATTGCTCTTTTCTTCAAAAGACATAATGGTAAATATGACATTAATGGTGGTACAATCAAGAGGTCACAATTTAACTTATGTAAAATACAGCAATGGGAAACTTTTTTTCTTGGAAAAACTTCATAATATCTATTTAGTATCTATTACTATTAAAAAAAGTTCTTTTATGAATATAATTTTTTATGTGTGTCTTTGTTACCCTTCATGATTTTTCAATACGCTTTTATTATTTCGTTTTCTTCAGTGTCTGTTAGACGGTTCGGTAAAAATTTTGCAATCGATTTTTAACTAATTTTCCAGTGAGCTAACTATTTAAACATAGCTCAGAACTGGAGTGAATTTTAAAAATCCACAATCGCAAATTTTAAAGTCATTCTGTGTACAACTATTATTTTGGAAAGTATTTTATACTTTTTAATCCGTTTTAAACATGTCGTATGGAAACTTTTATTAATGAAATAATTATTTTATTTTTACTTTAGTGTTTTACTAAATAATTTTCAAGCTTTTAGACCACTATTTTCTTTTTAAATCTTAAGTTATTTTATCATATATGATCCAGCAATATAAACTTTCAATTTTCAATTAAAAATAAAATTATTCGAAAACGATATTATATTTCATAATACACGAGGATTATTGCTGATTAAACATCACGAAAATATTTGTTTTTACATTGACAACATTCTTCTGAAGAGGCAACATTTTCATCATTCATCTCATCAGTTTTTAATCTCTCATAGGGCCTCTAAAGTTAAATACTCGACATGTCCCCGATTATATCATTTTTATAATAAATTACTCTTAATGATTATGATAAAACTTCATCCTCCAGGTCAAAGTGAAATTGTTGAATCAATAAGAACAAACATTTCGTGAGTTTAAAAAAAAAAAAAAGAAAGAAAAAAAAAGAGGAAAATATTGTTTTTTATTTCAAAACAATAACTGCAAAAAAAAACTAAACTTTCGGCATTATACTGTTCATAGATTAAAGGTTTTAATCCAAAATATAATTTTTTTTAATGCAGTTGTTGCTCTTTTACTGAAACGCAGGCATCATACTATAAAATGGGTTTGTGAATTAAAAAAATATGAACTTATATGGAAAAATTATAAAAGAAATGGAGAGATGGAAAGTATAATGTAAGATGCTATTTAATTAAAATGCTATTTCTTTTAATAGCTCAATGTTGTTTTGTTCTAGAAAATAACTTAGACAGAAAATGAGCCGTGGATCTACGAGTACATTTTTCCTTGGAAGGCTGTGTTTCTGAATCTGAAAGAAAAAAAAATATACAAATTATTAATTACTTCAGAAGAAGAAGAAAGAGGAAAAAAAGTGAAACAATCAATGCATAAAATGAAATGGTACCATCTGTGTATAATAAAACCGGGAACTCATTATCTCTCATGCATTTAATTCTGAAGTAAAATACAGAAGCAAAATAATACATTTCAAAATTACTAAAGCAACTTTTGGGGTGATTAGGGCAGTTAGTTAATATATATATCTTCAATTATATACATTTCATTTATGGCATACATACATAAGCAAGCAATTTATATGCTTCTATCAGTTACATCACCTATATTATTTACTGATTCTATGATTTCTCAAAAAATAGAGAACAGATTATCGAATTTTATTTAAAACTATGAATGCAGGGATTTTATTTTTTTTTTAATTTCAAGCATCTTCAAATGCGAAAGTGGAAGCTGTTTCTCAGTTCAATTGATGTCTTTCTTTTTTATAATTTTAAATTTACCTTTTCTTTATTCTTAATCTGAATTAATTGTTTTAATTGCAGAAAACTTTATTTATTGATTTCTTACTTTTAATTTAAGGAAAAATTTGGTACAAATAATGTTTCCAAAAAGTCTTTCATTAAATCTGTATATGCGCTCACTCAAAATAAATGATACTGGATCTCTTTGCAGTATCTCAGTTTATTCTGTTATATGATACTTTTTGGTGACTAGCTAATTCATTGGCAATATTGGTTCTGTTTAATTTTAAACAAGGCTTTTATGCATTACAAGATGTTTATGATTTTCTCAAGAGAGTATTTCAGGATTAAATTGTGAAAGGTATTAGAGACATGTTTTTTTAATAATTTCACTCTTATTCAATGAATTATTATTAATGGGGTCGAATCCCATGACGTCATAGCGCCATTAAAAATTTAAATGTCTAGAAAACCTATTTCAAGATGCACGCATAGTATAATCTTGCCTTCTGATTCTTCATGCGAATTTCTCTGGTAGTTCTGGGTCAAACAGTGTGGCAATAAAATATACAAGCATTCACCTTTATTAGCATTAGAGATAAAGATATGATATTTGGATACCACACAAACGCAACTCACATGACGTTTAGAAAAAAAATGTATTTTAAATCTCTACACAGATTCTTACTGTTATATAAGGCATTTATATTAAATTTTAACATTGAATTCACCATTACTTTCTCATAAATCATTTAGTTATTAATTTAAGACATTTATTACCTATTAAAGTTATCTTTTCTTTTTCAACTTTTTCTGATTGCGAGGAACTTTCAACACTTGCTGCGTCTTGTTTTCCTCCTGATGAATCGCTTGAGAAAAATTGGCAAATAATATTAAGATTTAGTAACTTTTCACTAGATTGTCCTTTGGTTTCTGAATCGGTTGATTCTTTCCAGGAAGAGTCATCGGATAGTGATTCAGGCTTTTCAAAGCTCTTACATTCCTTGGAGTATTTGAAGAAAGGATTCTCGCCATTCTTCGAAGGCTGAATAAGATTTTTGGACTCATGCACATCAGGTGAAGATCTAAAAGCGAATCTTCTGCTGTTTGAGCTTCTGAATAGAGTGCATTTGGATCCGTGCTTGTTTCGTCCATCGCAAAAACTTTGAAATGTTGGCGGGAACCTTTCTTTGTAATCTACACTTTCTTTGTTTATATTTGATAAGGATTTATTTGATCTCATAGATGACTCCAGATCGCTTGCGCTATTACTATACGGGAACATGGGAGGTGTAGAAACAACTCTAGAAGGGCGGACCGTTTTTTCCACAATCCTGGGAGAGGAATTCCCTTGAAAGCTTTGCATCATACATTTATATTTATACTCTGGTTCGTAAATCTTAGAACCGCATCTTCTGAAATGTGAAGTATTCTTGTCATTATTAGTGAGGTTGATCCGTTTAGGTATCTTTGAATAATGCTTTGATTTATAAGCTTGAGGATTTATATGTCTTTTCGTCATTATTTTTTCATGGTGAGATTCTTTTTCTCCTTCATTTTGTAGTCCATGGGATTCGATATTAACTCGTCCTTTTTCATGCAATGAGACATGTTTTTTCACTTTAGATGGTTTAGAGCCTATTTTTTTTCTACCAATATCTAAATAGATAGGTATTTGGAAATCAACAATCTCGTTTTTCTTAGGCTTTTTTCTGACTTTGTTTAGTTTCATTGCTGGAGAATCCCCCGATGAAATATTGCGCACTGCTTTCAAAATGTCACTAAACTCAGAGTCACTTCCGGCAGAGTTAGCCATCTCTATAAAATTGTTTATATCCAGAATGCTGTAATTTTCTATGGACCTGCTGGTAACTGGTATTTGATCTTTGTGAGCTGCAGTGTTCTCACCTTGTATATTTCTTGCATTGGATTCGACTGTAGGATTTAAACTATGTTTCAATTCCCCAGAATGTACTCGAGATTGACTATGTGCTTTGTCACAAGTGACTTCTAGTTGCTCGTGCTTTACTTGTGTGTCACAGCTGTTAGATGCTTGAATTGTATTTTCAGATGCAGCTTCTTCCCCACAAGCAGCTAAAATCATTAAGAAGGAATAATAATTTTAAAAAATATTTTATTTTAAGAAATATTAAAATGTTGGAATATTTATGTTAATTAGAATGATCATTAAATTTTTTAGTAAATTTTTAATAAAATTTTAATGATAATTTTTAAAAGCAAGGGATGATATATAATTTTTAAGCGAAACTCTGATATAATGCTGCTTTTACTTTTGCATCTTCTTCAAGAATTACTTCTGCTAACAGAATATAAACATTTCAAATTGACAATGATATTGAGTTTGTTGACTTGCTTCATTTTCTAAAAGAATTTAAATACCATATAAAACCTTCAAAAGCTTATTAATAACATTAGAATATTGTAAGTGTGAAGAATTATTTAGAGGTCAAAGGAAAATTTAAGAAAACCTTTTTAATAAAGAAATACTTCTAGGTTATTTTGTGTTCAAGCTTTTTCAGATTATTACAAACAATTTCCGATAAAGAGACGCAAAACTTAAAAAGAAAAATCTTTCTAATTTTTATGTGCCATGAATGAAAATTCTTAAGATATTTTAATTCATTAGAATTTAATTCGAGCAACAGACAATGACACAATATCGGAAAAGGATTTTATATTTTATTGGGAATACAGAAAATTAATGGAATCAATCCAAGTTCATATTATGCATGTTAAGTATAATACAACGCATACGGAAATTCCTATTTAATTTTGGAATCAATTCCGTATCTGTCAAGAGGATAAAGGGCTTGATATCACATGATAGCGTAAACTGCTTTTGGGTTTTAAATAATCAGATGTTGTGTGCAATTAAGTTTGTAATGTGACCCTGTTCAAATTTATTTTATTGTGAAAAGGTTGTGCCTTTAATTAATACAAAAGCTGATTTGAGCTTGAGTCAATAAATTAGTGATAATCCAAAAGTGGACAATCCAAAATGATCAAGCATTGAAAACTTCAAGTACAGCTTTTCTAGATTGTTTGCCTATTCTACACCAATCATTTAATATAGAAAATTTACAATGAATGTTAAGAATGCTCTATAATAAACGAAGGTTGATGTTGAAGATTGTTTTATCCTCTGGGAAGAGATGAGTAATATAATGTTACTTATGCTTCATTCTTAATTTATACTTTATTTTTAATACAAATGAAGCATAAATTAAGACATAAAACATAATTAAGCGGTATTGAAGTAATAACTGTAAAACTGTGATAATGCAGAGCTTTTTTTCTATGTGAAAGTTGCTTTGAAGAAAGCGAAAAGGTGTTTTGCATCCACATAAAAGAGAATTTTAAGAAATATTTTTAAGCACACATATAAATCCGTAATTTGCTGCATGAATTTATTCTGTAATTTACAATAATTTTAGTTTATTAACTCCTGATTGAGGACAATCAAACTATGAGGTATTAGTAGAAACTTGCAACATTAAATTTTTTAAATTCAAATGCCGCTGTTTGAATGTAATAAATTACAAACATCTTTTCTTTTTTTAATAGTTACAGCAGTCAAAAAACTAGTTAAAAATCAATTCAAGTTAAAAAATTTCTAGTTAAAAAAGTTAAATTCATTCAATTTTAAAAATCAATCATTCTAAAATTCACATTACGAACATAGAAAATAAATTTTACAATTTGTTTAATGAAATTAGAAAGATCAATGCTCATTAATCATATTGGAAAATTAAATAATAAAATCTCTGTCTCATCTTCATAAAACGTTGATTCAAGCATTCTAATAATTATTGCAAAGCCAAAAAAAATAAAGTTTAATTCTACGAAATTTATAAAAAAAAATTAAATAGAGTAGTAAAATTGTACATCTAACCACATCTTACCTTATTTCAATCATCTTACTTATGTGCTTTTTCGCAAGACAATACTTAAAAAAATACATTATTTATTACTTAAATTGTTTAGAGATAGGACCACGGTACTATCCCATTGCCAAAATCACGGTATTTTGCCAATCGTTATGATCGCCAACAGTTAAATACCGTGTTAAATCAAATGCCAAAAGTAGCAAATAATCAAGTTTGGAAGTATTAAACAGTTCATAAGCTTTTTAAAATGAAATATCAATAAATTGACTCACATAAGTAATATGACTTGCTTTCTTCTGATAAGAGACCAAGAGAAATGGCACGATCGACTATTTGTTTGTAGGTATCAAAGAGTTTATCCATATTATTAAGGATGGTAACACTATTCAGTTATTTAATAAAACTATATCTCTGAAAAGGAGAAGTTCTTTAAATATTGAGTAAAAAGCGCTGCCACTTTTCGTTATTTTATATCCGATTCAATAAGTAAAGTAATATAGTTTTGGTTTTTAAAATCCAAATAATTGCACGAAAAAAGTCAAATTAAGATCTAAATTTTTCTCAGTTGGGCTTAGACATTTTGTTATTTTCTAATCAATCAAATTGTAGCATTGTCAAATTAAAATCATTTTATTTTTTGTACTTATTATTATTATTATTTTGTTTGAAACTGAATCAATTGGCACTAAAGTGATACGATTAAAATGCAAGCACCAATGGACCTCAGAATCCCTTGCGACTGCAAGAGAAATGAAAAACTCGAAAACTCTTAAAGAGAATATTTATATTGTACGTATGAAATCGGAATAAGAAAAATATGACTCTGTTCACACTCTTCCTGTTCTTAAGGGATAACTTAGACAATCGATACAGAATATTTTTAAAATGAAGTGCGTGTTAGGAATTATATATGTTTGAAAGTAAAAATAAATGCTTACTTATCTACCTGGAAAAATATGTTTATAAATTAATATATGTAATGTGTGAGCAGATAAATATATATTTATATAAGCATGTACGTAATTATGTACGAAAAATATGTGTGCGTACACACACACACACACAGAGAGAGAGAGAGAGAGAGAGGGAGAGACCGACAGACACATACACATATATTCAGACTAATCGTTTATATACAGTACACTCCCGAGTATCCGGTTCGCAACTATCTGGCTTCTACACTATCCGACCTAGCTTTCTTTTATCGGAATTAATTGAGGAAGGCAAAGCGTTGCATTGGCAACATTGCCAAGGCATTGGTAGCGAGCGTCTGATAGGATCTACTACGTGTCGTGTGCAAAATACAAGTTGTGATAGGAAAGGAGCAGCGTTCTGCTCGTTGTTCATTGTCATCTATTAAGGACTTATTCAAAAACTAAAAACTAAGTTTTGACTCTTGTACCTTTTCACTTCTGTGCAATCATTTATCAGCGATAAATAAAATCAGTTTGTGCCAATTTTCTTAAGAATTAGACCTATGATTTACGTTAATGTTTTGTTTATATTTATTGCATTTAAGGCATTACAGAATTTATGTTAAAACGTGAAAAATTAATATCTTTTAATTTACCTTTTCTCTAATGAATTCTTGAAACGTGCAGTGCAGTATATTAACATACTTAAACTACCAGTACAGAGCTTTCTATTTTAACTCGACAAGTTACTAGCAACTGCTTCTATACTTCAACGGGCCACGGTTGCGTTCACATTCTACTTGGCTTGAGATAAATGGAAGGCTTAATACTCAATAAGAAGCGAGAAAATAAGTATTATAACAATGAGTTGTGGTAAAAAATTTTCTGTCTTCTGACATTGGTGGGTAAAAAATGAGTTCATAGAACTACGGAATATTCGGCTTTTTTGTTATCCGGTTGCCCTTCTGCCACATTAGGCCGAATACTGCACGGGAGTGTACTATATAATTTTAAATATCAAAGTCGCATTATTTTAATTGTTTTACATGTATTTTATTTATAGTGTCAGGAATCATTCTAATGGAGACTATTTGATACCAAGCATTATAACTTATTGAAAAACTTAATTTTATTTCGTGGGATTTTCGTATTGCATTGTTTATTTCGTGGCATTGCAACTTCATTTTTTTGGTTACCTTGTAAATTACACAGATATTAGACAGAATGTCTGTATCTTTCCTCAATGAAAGGAAAATCAGGACATTAAATGTTTGATGAAACAATGAAAATGGTGAATTTTAAGTGAATGTAATCTATTGTTGTAAATTAGCAAACAAAACTTTTTAAAAAAATTGCTAAAATTCAAGAAAAGTTTGCATTTGTACTCAAGAAGTCACTTTTTTAAAAAAAATTGGAACGATATAAAAATTATATTTGTGCAATAATATTTTCAGGAATTACTATAGAAAAACACCAAAATTCAGCTGAATTTTTAACTAATTAAAATTCTAATAAAAGTTTGAAAAACTGCTCCCAAGAGCATATTTCCACATTCGGAGGTTTATATATATATATACACGAAAATTTTTAGATCAGTAAGTTACATGCATACGTACGCATTTTACGTATTTAATAAGCTACATATTTACCAACATAAATATTTCGCTTACATAGATATATAACTACACTGTGATTAATTCATCTACCTAACGAGTACAAAAAAACTATTGAAAGAATTTAAATTGATCATCTGATTTTACACCATATTTCAAAAGTAAATTTGGAATTATAATAAAATGCATAATTTATTAAAGGCAGAACTAAATATTATTCCATTGTAATTAATCATATCATATTTTAATACCTAAAGTATAATAATGCTTAATCAATTGCCCACCTCGGATAGATCTTATCTATCGGAGGTGACGAACCAATGCATTATTATAAGTTAAAGCAACTTCGTTTTAACACTAGCAGCCATTTATCCGCCTGTTACTTGAAAGACAACCATCGACAGACTCAAATCTAACGACTGAAATTATACTAGATATCAAAATTTCTTTTTTAAAGCATGTTTTCATCGTGTCAGAAATTGAATAATTATTAAAATAATTATTAAGTTATTCAAAATTAATTTTAAAAAGATAAAATTGAAGTATACAAGATGCATTAATGAACAATGTGTTTTATAATTTACAGCATCGATGTGAATTATAATACTATGAAACTTCAATACGAAATAGTATATAGTGTTCCTGAAAAGAAACTGGTCGATACTTTCATTCGATTCCTATTAGCACAAAATATTTTCTGATATCTCCACGATGTTCTTCGATATTCTGAATGCCGGAAAATATTGTGAGGATGTCATAACTATATTGTTGGGCATTTCGCGCGAATATTAATACTTGTTTAAGTGGTTCTAGTTTTGAGGGTCTCTATACTATTGATTGCTTCAGGCGATAGTTCCGAAATATATTGTCACTTTTATTTCGATAGTCTATTGATGTTTATGCTTTATGATCGGTTTTAGTTAAAATAAAATAGTATGTAAGGTTAAACTATAGATGGATTTATATGCATGAGGAAGATATAAGTGCAGCTTCTGCAGCCACAATACTCAAAGTTACCACTATAAAAGAAGAAATTTTATGCACAATATTTACATATATTATAATTTAAATAGCAGTTTCAATATGAATCACATATATACGGATCCCTCTATAGTACAAATTGAGGAGAGTTCCCGTTGGCTCAAGCAATCATTCTATAAGATTTTTTTTAAAAAATCTTTTAGCGGAAGTGCCTTTTGACTTAATGTGACAGTGAAATTACAACTGAGCAATAATAATTTGAAATCTAGTCTTGGCGCAGTTACGCGTTGAAAATGTTCATAGGAAAGCTTATCGAGTTCAGGTGAGCCTACAAGAAGAGAAATTCAATCGGCAGCTCCGATAACGGAGGTGCCGCTTCATTCTTTACCAAAAAGGGATCCGAAAAAATGCATCTGCCTGCTCATATACGAGAGAATATTTTTAGTGTTTTTTTTTCAGATCTGATTTATTTATTTTGAATGATTATCAGTAACTGATAACCATCTGATATAGCAATGAAATAGTTTCGTGCACCATTGGAACTATAACCAAGCCCTTATTCGTTTTTTATTCCTGCTCTCTTAACTGTGTTTTCTGATGTAACCGCTGTTTTTATTTTCATTATTTTCTGTACTTCCTCAGTAATTTGCGATTTCGTAATTTTTGATCTTTCATTAGTTCTCAGAATAGTTGAACTCATGTTGGCATTTTTCTTTTCTGAATATTCATCTATCGTTTGCTAATTTTTAAGAGACTGTGTTTATCTTATATAGTTTTCTTAGCGCTTAAAAAAATGTTTGGTTTTATACCGTCGTGTATACGCCGCCACAAGAAAAAACTACTGTTCTTAGGTGGTGTAGTTGGAGGGGTTGTAATTTTAAACACTTATTTTAAACGGAAGCTTACTGAATGGGAAACTCAACGCACTGCAGAAATATGCGACCAGTTAAAACGTTCCAATCACTTCGAAAAAACTTTGACAACTTGCGATTCCGTGTTCATGTCATGTGTTCCTAAAATACGTCAGGTAGTTTCCAAAACTGTTGATGTAAATGATATTGTCAAGCAAGTGAGTACCAATCCACCTAACAAGATAGAGTTATGGGAGCAATTAAAAGTATATGTTTTCACTCAAACATTAGGTGAAATGTATGCTCAGTGCCTGCTATGTATTCTTGTTAGAGTTCAAATGAGTGTTCTAAGTGGATATGTGTTTATGTCTCGTTGCACAAATGCTAGTGCCACAGAACAACAGCACAAGTATATGTCAAGAATTGAAGATTTTATTTTAAATGGAATCAACATGGTTCTTAACCATATAGAGAGAGTTGTAAGAGATAACTTAAAGCCAGTCCCATTACATCAAATGTTGAAGCTTCAAGACATTGAAAAAATTATTCGATCAATTCAGAACTCAATTTTAGAAAGTGGTGACAATTTTCTCCAAGAAATAACTTCATCTCTTATGCCTACCAGTTCTAGCAGTGTTGAAAATGATGAATTTTTAGAGAATATTTCTCTTGAAACCAAAGATATTATTGAATGCCGAGATTTTAGATGTGTATTGCAGCTGTGTGTTGATAGCGGTATATCATCTCTTATGGATCGTGTGTCCGAGTGTTATGTCATTCTTAGTGATGGTAAAGGTACGTTTGTGAATCCTCATGATTTTGCTGTACCTTTTGCCAAGTTGATTCCAGTTATGCATAATGTTTTTTGTCAGCATCGACCAATAGAACAAGGCAGTTTTGTTCATACATTACTACAATTGGAGCCTTTAAACAACTTTGCTGCAAATATTTATGAATCTTTCAGCCAAAAAACTTCTTAGAAAAGTTTAAGGAAAATTTAGGAAACGATTTTAATTCCTTGATTTAAACATGTTTTGTTTGAAATTCCGTCCCTCAATATAATATAAATATACTTGGTTTCTCATAAAGTTTTTGTTTTGTTTACAGTACTTGATTTTATGATGATTGGTTGGTTGTATCATGTTTATAAGAATGCTGTTGATTTGTATTTTTAATAGGCATTTTTCTTACATATTAGATACTTATTGTTTTTATTTTGTTATTGTACCTGTATCCATAATGGTGTTTTTTGGAAAATCTAAAAGAATGTTTTTCATTATAATATATTTATGTGTAAATAGTAGATATAACAGGAATATAATTTTGGTTTTTATTAATCTATTAACATGCCAATAAAATATTTATTATTTATTGTCATAATATTTTGATTATATGTTGAACCTCATCTGATATGGAGAAAGCATGTAAGTTATTTAACTCTGAATCAGTCTTCTCCATATTTAATATACTGTTTAGAAGTATACACATTTCTGTATATATTTTCTTGAAATTCCATATTTTGATAATTCTTTTGGAATTAAAGCTTTGAACTTGAATTTTGCACGTTCAGAGCTTCCAAAATTCAAGTTAAATAAAAATAGTTGCTTGAAATTAATTTCTAAAAAAAATTATCATGAATGAATTATGTAAATATATATATATATTTAAAAATTTATTTGTGATCACTTTATTTTTTATGTTAATAAATAAGAATAGAATTGAGTATTAATAAATTTTTATTAGATATTTGTTTTTGTCATATGCATATTGTGTTTTTGTGAATTTTGACATTGATAATCTTTATTCATTCCATGTATCAATATATTTACTTATTCATAAATTATTTTTTGAAATACATAGACTGCTTGTTATGTCTACTATTTTTACTTACAAATCAGCTACTAGAATTAAGATATAACTGTTATTGTGAAAGGAAGTAATTTTTTTTTTTTTTTTAATTCTTGCATTCTTTACATTTTCTTATTTCTCTGACCAGCTTTAACCTTATATTTGAATTAAAATTTAATAAAAAAAGTTTCCCAAAATATTAATTTAGATTAAGGTTTTGTACTTATAGAATCTGATTTGCCATCCCAAAGAATAAGTAGGGTTTTTTTTTATTGTTGTTACATAACAATTATTATAAAAGCTATGTACTTCTAAGAAGATAATTTTTCAATGCTTTTATCACTTAAATCTTATCCTGAATACTTCATTATTTATTCTTGTTAAAAGTAATTACCAGTTGCCTAAAACTATTAGTTACGGACAAAATTAATGTTTATAAAATATGTGTTTCAGTAGTAATTGTAAATAAATGTCGTTTATGCATGTGTTAAATGGTAATTTAATTTTAAAAGATTGTATTTTTAAAAATAGCCTTTTTTATATAAATATTTCATAATCTGCTATTGGTTTTGCTTATTTACATCCAGATTTATATTTGTAATTTTTTTTTTTTTTTTTAATGTTTGTGATATAATAGCTTTTTTTCGATTTTAGTGCAAGTTCATTCATGGTAAAAGAATTTCAATTTTCTGATCAGTGTAATCAAAGGATCTTGGATATTTGACTACTTACTGTGTCGTTGTATTTTTTCAGAAATTAAAAAAAAGTAGAAACTCCCATATTTAGCACTTTTTTTTTTTTTTTTCAGAATCAAGAATTAAATTAGTAAAGGCAGTACTTATACATTTTTTGTATAATAAAAGATGCTTTAAAACTCTTCTGTTTTAATAGTGCAATAAATGAATTATGTAATAGACAAATCAGGTTTTAATCCCTTTCAGACTGAAAATTAAATGAACACTTAATTAATCATATGTCGGTATTTGTGGGCTTGGAAATTAATGAGCAATTAACCTTGAAATTAAATCAAACCTTTTTGGAATTCATCAATTTTTATAACATTTTAAATCAGTATTTTTTTTTTTTAAACTTATGGTTAATTTAATAAACTACAACACTGTTAAGACTTATACAAGAAAAATAATATAATGGTTTGTTATGATTATGGAATTTTACAAAAATTTTATAAAATTTTGCTTATAAAATTGTTACAGTTATTGATTTAGGCTGCATATTTAACTATAGCAATTATTATATAATTGTTATATTCAAAGAAACAATTTGGGATGCATTGTGAAATAATCTGAGTTTCTTTTTCTCCCTTTTCTTTTTTTCTTTCTTCATATTTTGTATATTTTTGTTATTGCATTTTTCCTCCTTGATTGTCATTTTCGATTTCTCAAGAATTTCATATTTATAAGGTACTTGAATTGCATTACTACTCTTCTCAGTAATAGCAAAATTACATAGATGAAAAACCAAATTAGTTCACACACTATCCACCCTACCATACATTCGCATAATTTGGCATGAATGCATTTTTTTTCTCATTAAGATATTTGTCATTAGTTTGTATATATATATTACTTTATTTGTGTGTATATAACAAATGCATCTCTGTCTGAAGATGTAAAGAACAAGTAAGAAAAAAAAAAAAAAAAATCAGTTCCATTTTTGATTTTGGTTGATGGTCATATGCATTTTTAAATTATGCAAGTTCTTGTTTCATTTTAAGTGCCAGTATTTTTATTTAATTAATTTTTCAATTCTTTTTGTTTTAATCTAAAAAACCATTTTTTTTTAATGTCAATATTTAAAGAACTACTCAGTTTGCAAATTTAATTTTTTTATTTGTATGTTTTTGTTGGCTTGTATATGCTTTCAAAGACATTATTTGTCAATAACAAAATTGTATTTAAATGTATTTGTAAAAGGTTAACAGAATATAATTTTGTTTCTGAACTTCTAATAAATGGACTATCTATGTTTAAAAGCTTTGTTTTATTACTTGAGATAACTGCATAACCTGTATAATAGATATCACAATCACAAAATTATTACTATCCTGTCTGATCATCCTGGATGATTTGAATAATATCATCATAAGCGAAGCAACAGCCTAAGCAAAAGGCTGGAATTGAAATTGGAGTCCTAAAGGAAAAGGAAGTATTTACTGCCATGCCCCAATCTCTGTAGCTGGAGATATATTCTGTCATTTGAATAAACCCCTTCCTCCCACATCATTGTTGTATCCACCAGGGAAGAAGGAAATGGTGCGAGAAAAAAATCAACATCCAAGTCAAATGTCTCAATGTTTAACAAGTTTCGGTGTTTAATGTTTATTCAATCATCTTATAATCGAATTTGTTTCTATTTCATCAAAATCAATCACATCAGAGTTGTGAGGATTGCAGAGATGTGAAACCAGTGTATGAAATCCAATCAAACAAGCATTTGAATTTTGTTTCAATCAAATTAGTATCAAAATGCTATTCAATAAAATTTTTACTGTGGAATTATCTACTCTTCTATTATCCAATTTCAAACTAATGTTATTGTTTATTCAGATGGTACAACATTCTTGTATAATCTGGATTTTTAATTTCTTTAGTTTTTGAATGAATTGTAGATCTATTCTTACAGTAAGATATTAAGCTAACATTTTTATTTTTGAAATTAATATAACAATAGATACTAGAAAATAATTTGGCTTATAAAATGAAAAAGAACAATTTTAAGTGTCCCTTTTTTTATTTTTCCTTTTTTTTTCTTTCCTTTATTTGAAAAAGTAAGGTTTTTTTTTTTTTTTTTTAATATATCATATTTATACAATGGATGAAAAGAGTTACACTTGGCACTTACTTTTTTTTAACTTAATATATTTTTGATTATAAGATTTCAAGTGGAAGTAATTTTATTTTTTAATGACATATTTTTTGTGTCCACCACCATAAAAAAAAAACTGTGTATTTTCTCAATTAATAACGAAATGTTCTGGATTTTTCCATATATGAAATGATTTTGAGACTGCATGTTCATTTCTTATGTTTAAAAAAAAATCGAAAAATTTAGCTCTTTCTCTTTAAAAAATTTTTTGAATTGGTGGAGTTACTCATTAAGCTATGATTTCTAATTGCAAAATTTTGTCTTGCTGATGATTCTAATTTCATGCATCAAGTTTTCAAAAGTAAAGTAACCTTTTAAGCTAATTTCTTATGTTTATGCTAAATTTAATCAAAACAATCATTGAAACTTCTTATCAATTTTAAGGAAATTGCAGACAGAATAAAAAATGTCATTAGCTGCGTTTCTAAATGAATAAATTTGTAAAAAATGCAAAATCTCTGAATTATAATATATTACCCTAGTGTGTTTATTTTGAATTATTAAATAAATTAAGGTACAATTATTTAAGTGATTATATTTCACTTGTTAGGTTCTGTAAAATAATTATTAATGTTTTTTTTTTTTTTTTTTTTGTAATTTATTATGATTAAATGCCTCTATTCGTAGACATGAAACTATTTAATAAATTACAGTTAATTTTTCAAAATTTTTATTACTTCATTTATTTTTTCCCTTGATTTATACCATATGATATAAATAAGCAGGAATACATATTTTCTGAAAACTGTTAAAATAATAGCTATAAAAAATTAAAATAAAAACATAATATGTTGATTAAATTAAAGATTGTGTTGAAATGTCAAACTAAATTGGCAATTATTAAAAGAGGGGTTCTTAATATGTTTTGTCTGGGAGCACAAAATGCCTAAATCCACCATTGTTAGTATATGAAGAAAAATAGTAACTTGAAATGAGATGAATTCCATTTTTAATTTTTCAGAAAGCACAAAATGATTTCTAACTGCTTTCAATAAATATTGGTTTTGGTCAGGACTTTTTTTTTCTGTATTTGTATAATTGAAAAGATTTCGGTTACATGGATGTCCAACAAAGTCTTCTTTTATTTTTCATATCGAATTTCTAATATTTCCTGGAGTGATTCAAAGGTATCTTGTGTAGTGTCCTCTATGTTTTTCTCTTCATCGTACTTTTAATTTCTGTACGTTTTAATTTTTGTAAGATGGCAACATTGGTTGCCCAGCAACAACGGTTTTGATAAAAACAAACGAGTTGTGTTCTTTTTCTTGTCATCGTGTCGTCTAATTTTGTTCATTTAAAGAGTTAAAAGTTTATTACGGGTAAAAGATTTGCATAAAATATCCGCTTCATCTTGATTACTCTGAATTATTTTCATTTTTAAGTGCACTTTAATAGTTTTATATTGGATATCAAATAATGATTAGATTATTTATAGTGATATTCATAAATTGTACTTTGAAACGACGAAACTATTGAAATTTTTTGTTAAAAGATGACAAAAATAGATCCGCTATTTTTTTTTTAAATGTATTAAAATGTATGTATTTTAAATGTATGTTTTTTTTTTTGGGGGGGGGGGTATTGTCGGTTGTAAAGGTTACAAAAAGGCGCCAAGAAAAAAATGTCATCAATTTAACGATTTCAGTCGTCAAACTATATAGCATGTGATTTATACATTCAGATTTTTTCATAATAAATATTAATGTTCTTGAATATTTTTTTTATAACTTGGCGAATTTTTTTTAACCGAATTGCACCGTTTTTTGAAAAGTTATTTTTAGAGAAGAGAAAATTTTTTATGATAATGCAACCGCTGCACGTCCTTTAAGTCGACATTATTAGGCGACGCACATGGCGCAATATGCAGATCAGGGAGATCTTTGAAGTTTTCTTTCATTGAAGTTAATTTATTGTTGAGTTCAATAAAGTTCTCTGCTGGTTCTTTCACCGGTTGAAACATCTTTATGAATCTAATTCACCAATTTTAGTATTCATAGTGCTTTGTTGGCGATTTAATGCTATAAGTTACATTTTTTTAAAGTTATAACTCTATTCATAAACATACCACAATATTTGTTCGGTACCGATATACATATCTCACACCGGTAGGCTACTTGCATATCTCATATCGGTGGGCTTTAAAGGGGCAACCTCCCAGCATTCAAATTAAATGCTGATTGAATAGTTGTAGAAAGGAACGTACTATATTTTTAATGTCATGTATACAAATAGGAACTCGTTTTTCAAACACTGCTCCAATTTCACTTTCATTTGAATACTCGTTCTGCCTAGATTTGACATTAATGATCGCCCCCCCCCTCCCACACACACAAAAATAAAACTTTGGTAAAGATGCAAATCTTAATAACTGGACAGATTTTGCCAATTCACAAACATTGTTAAACAATCAGAACGCTCCATATTTAAAGTGAAGTATGAAGAACGCCACAATACAAATCAAATAGATGGCAGATGCCATTACCTGCTTAGATTAAAAGGGCCAATCATTAAAAGGACCAGAATCAAGCTGCTTATTAGCATATAATGGATCATGCAGAGCCACTGCCACTTTCTACAAACATCGAGTTAATTCAGTGGCGCAGTAAGAATAAATGTCGTTATTTTATACCCCCCCCCCCAGACATCACCAATAGTTTGAAAAGTATAAACGATGCCTGGAGCATATTTTTTCAGTATTCCACAAGTAATAACATTACCTTGTCGCCAGTTGTCTTGGTTAAAGAACTTGATGTCAAGTTGAGTCGACTTCACATCGGACACACCCGATTCACTTATAAACCCCTTTTGTTTGGTGAACAGTGTCCAATTTGTTTTGTTTTCCAAATTTGTTTTATGGCCATTCATATTTTATTAGAATGTCCGATTTTTAATCACCATAGGTTACATTATTTGGGATCGTCAATTTTAAGCATGCATGACATGGAGGAGAACATTCTCACCTGAACATTTTTAAAAGAAATTGGATATTTGCATCTTGTATAGCTTTATTTAACTCTTTTAAATTGACTGATTTTAATTTTTACTGCTTTGTTAGTTGGTATTTATAGTGTAGCAACTTCTTTATACGTTGTATTCAATTTTTAACATTTGCAATATATTTTTTACCGTATGTTTGGCGCAGCATGGGCAAATCTGCCTCTTGTGCCATAAACTTCAAACTCAAACTCAGTTCAGTATTCCAAAGTATAGGCATTATTGAGTTTTTACTACGCTATAATCTGTATTAATAATAAAGATGTATGTGAGCCTTGGTGCCTACCATGTGAGTTACTAAGATTGGCACATATATAGTTTGGAGAGTAGAAATGTGTACCTAAGAGCGATTTTTTTTCAAAATTATTAAAAATTGGATGGTAATTTAATATTTTCTCTCGATAATTTTAGGAAAAGTTACACCATGAAAATTATTTTTGTATTAATTTAAAATCAAAAAATTATCTTTTCATTGACAACAATTTTTTGCAGCATAATTTTTTCTATTTTTCATTAATCTAAGAAACATATTTGGGGCCAATATATTTTACTATTGTAAAGACTTTCCATTTGCTTACAGTGTTGCTATTAATATTTTATCTTAGCTTTTATTTCCCATTGTTGATAATTAAGATGTGAAGACTCAGCTTATTTTTCTTTTTTCTTCGGATTTTCTCTTCTTATTAAGTTTAGTATAATGTATCTCTTTAACGAAATTTTGACGTACTTCAATTGAAGAATTTTTTTGTCTAGTTTGACAAATCTTACATATAATTTAAAAAAAAAAAACTTTTGTGATACTTTCAATATATACAACCTTCACGCTCCTTATAAAAAAAAAAAAAAAAAAAAAAACTCTTTGGCTAGTTTTGAAATGTTTAACAATATTTACATTATTATACACAATAACAATATTTACATTATTATGAGGGTTATATACATTGTCCAAGTTAGCTAGACTTGGTAAAGTTGAGATGTGTCCGGACACTAATAATTGTCATTGTGCTGGGCCAGGGGCCTCATTAGGAGAATTTTGTCTTGTTCCAGGATTTTGAGAACAGCCAAGAGGGACTTCTATACACGAGGAAGTCAAATTGGATGTTATTGGAATATTTGTCATAAATTGAGGTTGATGAAAAGGACATACTTGGGTCCAATGATAAGCATTTGGAATACATTTTTGAGTACAAATTATACATGGCGAAAAGTGTAATCTTTGTTGAAAATGCAAATTATGACTGTAATTATTGTAATTATTAGGACGTGGCCTTATTGAATTCTGATAATTTTGTCTAAAATTATTGTGAGCTCGAGGAGTAAAAGAATTTTGAAATCTATAATTAAAATTATACTTAGGTGTAAAAGGTGCTGGTTGCCTTACTCTGATTCTGGTTTCATTATACCTGCCTGGGTTTGGTTCTGAAGATTCTTCCATTTTTAATAGTTTAGTTGTTATTGTAAGCCATTCTGTAGGGTTACAAGGAGCTTTTATGCTTACCAATTGTTTTAGTTGAGTTGGCAGCCCATCAGTAAGACCTTCTAAAACCAGTTGTGAATTAAGGTCTAACTATCTACCACAATTTAATTTTTTATGAAAATAATCAACAAATTTAGAATTTTTTTTGAATCAAATTTCAATTGTGAAAAGTCAGAAAAATTAACAATATTGGGTTGAATAAACTGTTCAGTTAATATACAACATAAATCATCAAAATTATCAATATTTAAGCAGCTATTTATATAAAGTGTTATAGGTGACCCTTTTAAAAATTTAGCAATATTTTTAATTTTCCACAAATCAGTTTCGTTATTTTCTTGACAAATATTACTGAAATATCCCAACCTTAAATCCATTTTCATCCCATTTTCGGGATCAAAAGGGATTATGGATCTATTTGATCATTTTCTTCTTTATCAATTTTATTTTCTGAATTTTGAGGGTCAGACACATATGTTTTATCTTGGTCAGTCATTTTCTCAGATCTTAACAACATTAAGGTACTTTTCACATAAAAAATATTATTAATTTATGCATAAAATTTTAAAAATAGACTTGATAAAAGATTAAAAATTCAATATTTTAAATAATACTATAAAATAATTTGCAATAATTCTAAAATCAAAATATGAAAAATAAACGAAAAGCAGACAATATAAATCTTCATCTTCACCCGTTGACCCAGAAAACACGGATCGCCTTTTTAAGAAATCCCAAAAGGTAATTTTGATTAGCTGTAACTTCCCCATGATGACAAGGAGCACAAAAACACCATGGTATTGAGCCGGAGTGTCGGATAATGTCACAGGTTAATGCGGCAGGAGTAACTATGATGCGGTAACAAAAACGGAAGTAGAATTTCATCGACGTGGTCGGATCTGAAGCCGCTATGCCAAGGGAGGTAACCCGGCAAGAGCCAACACGGAACCATCTTCAGATTAACGGCAAATCAATGAGCCATACCATAACATCAAATTGCCTCTCGTTCCGGGGATTTAATTCTTTTCATTCATTTGAACATTTTTTTTTTTTTTTTTTGCAGGAAACTATCCTTGTTGACTAAATAATATGTAACATTATTTTTGTTGAAGCAGAATGCCGGTTCGAAGACATAGACGAGACGTTGTATTTTTAATTTCGTTTTATTCTCTTCCGAGTGGCAAGCATGATTATTTACAAGAAGGCGCAGTGCGGCACAAAAGCAGAAGTAAGAAAGAAGCCAAAAAGGGACGAACAAATGATCACTAGTCTTATATAACATAGGATTTCTGGCCATACGCCAGTTCAATACACGTGGTGACCTTTGACATCTTTTCAAGGGTACCGAAGTATCACTTTCATTTGATACGTAGTTCTGATGGCGCATTATTTTTACAAAGGGATTAATTAAACCGAAGGATTGGATGACGAAATAAGAGAATATTTTAGAATGAAGTTACGATGGGCTAAATTAAGATAAAGTTTTGGAAATGAATTTGGATTAAATAAAGAGTTTAAAATATCATTACACACACACACACACACACACACACACACACACACACACACACACACACACACACACACACACACACACACACACACACACACACACACACACACACACACACACACACACACACACACACACACACACACATATATATATATATGACTCGAAATCTAGTTTGCATTACAGAATAATTTTCCTAATTTATGTTATATCTAAAAAAAATAAAAAAAATATTCAATAAAAAAAATTTTGATGCATCATCAAATACAGTTTTTAGTTTTACTTTTAAAGGTATTTCAGTGGCGTAAATAGAAATATTTTATTTTGTTTTAGTCTATAAATATACTTTAAAAAATTAGGAAGACTAAATTTTGTACAGTCCTTTGGTCCTGAGGAATCATATTTTATGAAATATTCTAAATACTCCAACTTTTAAATAATGAAAAAAAAAATTTTATTCAATTAATTTATTATCAATTTGTCTTCTATGATCAAATCGGACCAAATTATGAAGTCTTCAATATACATAACATAACGTCATCCTATGCCCCAGTACCTATAACACTAAGTTGTCTTACCAATTGGATGAGCATAAGATGGAAGGAAGGGGAAAAAATAAAAGAAAATATAGAATAATAATAGTCCGTCTGGGTCCTGTGTTTTGATTTTCTTCGTGAGAACTGCACTTTTGAATGAATAATTTAACTGATTTTGACAAGTGGTATTTTGGTCTCAGTTATTGTGTAGTCTTGGTATTTATGAATATGATTTACTATGGAGTGGATCTTGCAGCGTGAAATGGTATTCGATGTAACTCCTGTACCATTCTTCCTCGAGACTTGTTTCTGGCTTTCTCATGCGCCATGAGAGAGGCATTCGGTGGCATAGGGAATTGGGGATCCTATCTCCCCACAGCTACAGCAAGGAGAGTTGGCTAGATGGAATGTTATGTCGGGAATGGGCCGTGTCCAGTGACGAAAAGGACATCCACTCTGTTCCAGTTGGCAGCGTAGAGAGAAACTTTTGGTATTATGTTGAATGTGAACCGGCATGTTTCGCCTTCTTCCCATTTCTTTTGCCATTTTGTCATCATCTCGGTTTGGAGGATGTTCTTCAGATGACATCTTGGAAGCTTCATTACATTCCGATCTTGATTAGCACTAGTCGCGGTTTTGGCTAGTTTGTCCGCCACTCCATTCTCGCCATAGCCTATATGTGCCTTGATCCATGAGATTTTAATGTGAGAATTTACAAGAAGAAGAATGAATGTATCTCTTGCTAATTGCTATTGGATTTTGGAGATCTTGAGGCTTGTATTCTTGCTTTATTGTCGACATAAATAGTGAATGGGTCTGATGTAGGGAGAGAGGCTGGGTATTTGACTGCTCTATTGAGTAGTAGTTCAGCTTGGTAGGTACTAGTAGTTCAGCTTGGAAGACCGTGTTTTCTTTCAATAGGCTGGTTGACCCATGGTGTATAGTGACTGCATCCTGCATGACACAAAATGCAGCCCCAACTCCTGCTGAGGATTTTGATCCATCTGTATAGATCCCAAGTCCTAAATTCTGAGGTCCACCGTCTTCCAATGAAATTTGATGTGTTTGGAGATGTTTGGAGGGATGTGGCGTCCAGCCCGTCGCTCTGTGTTCATAATTGTATGGGTTGATATGTGGCATATCATGTACGATTCCACGGAATCTGCACAATCTGGAGTTGCAGATGAACCATCATCTGGAGTTGCAGATGAAGTGCAGGCAAGCCAAGGATAACCTGAAGTACTGCTGTAGGTGTGGTCTTGTACGCTCCCGTAATTGCTAACAGAAAAGTCTTGAATATACAGTTTTAGAGAAGTTAATTTTTTCATAATTTTGAACATATCAAATTCCATTTATTTAAATCATTGTGCCTTTCAGTTATCGCCTTAACATGTTTCTAAAATACAGTACAAACCGACAGACGGTCAATTTCTTGTTGAATTTGGCTCAAAATTCAATAAGTGTCTACATTATAGATGTTAAATCTTTGTACCGAATTTTATCTGTCTAGCTCTCTTTGTTATGTAATTATCGCATCAACTTATATTCAAACAACCGGACAGACGGACTACCTCTGATCAGATTTTATTTAAAATTTGATAGAAATCTGCAAATATGGTGTAAAGACCTTATACCGAATTTCAACCATCTAGCTCAAAGTGTCTTTGAGTTATCTTTGTCACAGACGGAGATTTTCTAAAAATGTGTTTTTCGAACTCAGAGAGGTTTAAAAGGTGGAGATTTGTATATATAATGGACATATTGGTTATTTTTCTTTCTTTGATAATACCAAATCTAAGATTAAGACCATAGCTATAGATAATAAATAAAATATGGAGTTCTAATTACACTACACACCCCTCTTTTAGTTTCTAAAAATAAGACAGAATGAATAACGTTATTTTTCAACGCTAAAATAAAAATTAATTATTAGAAAAATAAAATATAAATAAAAATTTCTTGATAAAATTTACAAACCTAGCACTGAAATCATATTTAAACTTTCCAGAGTCAGTCGACAAAATTGGCTTCCTGTGAAAAGTGATTATGCAATTCCTCAATAGCACAGTCATTTTATGAATAATGTATATGAAAAACCTGCTTTCTGCACAAGGAAATCATAGTGTATCGAGTGGCTGAATTTTTAAAAAATCTTTGTTTTAGACTGGCGCATTTTCTATAAATTGCATGATGCATGTTACCAAAAATCGTTCAAAATATTCTACAAGATTATACCATTGAACCTGAAGCTATCAAAATGAGCAGGTAGTTACTTGTGAGTAATAAGTGTTAATTAAGAAATAGTTCTTCGAAATTTTAATTAGAATTTTACCTTCTTAAAAGTTTGAAAAAGGATTAAATTTTTCAACAAATAGCATCTGACCATATTATTATACGAAATAATTTCATACCAGTTTGAAATTCGAAAATGAGCCTTTCAGCGATATCCATTTTATTTCTTTGCATTAAAAAAAAATTGCACTTAATTTTTCAAAATTTATTTTATAATGATTGGTGCAATAGATTTTTTCTATTATTCGTTATTGAAATGCTCGCAGTCTGCTTCATTGTGGAGTCGATTTTCACAGCAAGATCTTTATCGTCCGTAACGCATCTAAAGCGTTCAAATGAAACCTCTGGAGGCGGCCGTCATGCACTTCAAGCCTTCTTCTACATTTGAAAACTTTAAAAAGTTTAAAAGCCTTTGTATATATTTACTTGTTTGAGTTTTTATTTTTGTTCTAATGCTGCGAGAAACAGAGGTCCGCTGGAGAGAAATTTTCGCGGACAGATGAAGACGGCGAAAGGTTTAAATTAAAAAAAAAATAATAATAAATAAATTTACATTTCAAAAATATGCCATTTTTAAATTTCTGTAGATATGGATTCTATTTCATATGACTTGATTACAATATTTATAATTTTCTGAATTTTTAAATTTGATTTAGAAGTGATAGAGAAATAGTAATAGAGTATAAAAGCTCAGACGATAAACTAAGTAATGCTGATTAATATGAATATGTTCTTAAAAGGATATTCTTTATGTAAATCGCATAATGTGAAAATATCTATGAACACAATGCAACAAATATTGCAATCAAGCAATATGAAGGCAAAACAGTTGAATCAAACCTAAAGCTTTATCATATTGAAATGCTTGAGGCAAAAACTTAGAATTCTTCTTATATATTTATGCTACTAATAAAAATGAATGCGTGTGTGTGTGTGTCGCTCTATATTAGCCAGATTGTTTTAGCAACAACTATCAAATTTGACACAATTACATCTCGGAGATCGGGAGTGAGCACCTATTATCAGGGCTCTTTTTTTTTTTTTTTTTTACCGCTTATAAATTAAGAGAAATTTTGGCGTTTTTTCGTGGTAATTTCTGAAAATATTATTGTACAAAATAAATTTTACACCGATTCAAAACTTAAAAAATTATCTTTTTAATGATGCCATTGTAACAATCTTTTAAAGTTTGCTAAATTTTGGCAGTTTTTTTTTAAATATTTATTTATTTATTATTATTTTTGTCTGATTTCTAACAATAGGTATAACATTGTTGGCCTAAAATTCAAATAGTTTTCATTGTTTCATCCACTATCTGATCACGTAATTTTCTTCCATTGATTAAAATTGAGGAAAAAGGATTCTGTTTAATATCTGTGTATGTTACGAGGCGTATAAAAAATGAAGTTACATTATCGGAAAATTTAGAAGATAGATGAGTCGGATATTTATTTTTTGAATAGCGTCATGGGACCGAACTCTATTAGGAAGATGCGTATGCACACCAAACAAAGCATATATACTATCTACTAATAAATAATTGGACACCAGTGATAAAAGAGATAAACACAATGTATTCATTTTCAACAGTTGGCAGAACCTCTACCTGAGGCAAATACAGCCTTAACCCTCCGGAGCATGCTTTCCACAAGTGTTTGGACGATAGACAGTGGTATTTTCTTTCACTCGGCTTGGAGAAGACATCGGCAAGATCTTTCACCGATTTTGGACGACTACTGCACCCGATAAATTGGCGATATAACTTGTCACAGAGGTTTTCTGTACGATTCAAGTCTGGTCTCTGAGCAGGCTAGTCCAGCGGGTTCACCCCGTTTCCTCATCCGAGGTCCATGGTGGACCTCGCAATTTGATGATCATGTTGTCATCCTGGAAAGAATAATGATCCAACCAGTAAAATTTCCACAGCGTAAGAAACATAGAATATAGATTAGGATTAGGAGTCGGCGTTCAGCTTACCATGAATTGGGATTATGTTTTCTAGTCTATACCACGAGAAACATCCCCAGATCATAATTTCACCTCTTCCAAATTTTACTGTAGGCACAAGGCATTCTGGCAAAAGGCGTTCTTCATGCACATGCCAAACCCAGACTCTGCATTCTGACTGACAGAGAATGAATTTTGATTCATCACTCCAGAAATCCACTTTTCGATGTGCCTTGCACCTCCTCAACCGAGCAGCGCAGCTGGAATTTTGTAATTTAAGGCTTATGGATGGCAGCATGATCACAGAAACCAAGCAAATGCGCTTCTTTGCGGACAGTATTTATCCAAAAAACAGTCCTGGATGCTTGTTGGATCTCCTGGAGTATGTGGTCTATCGATATGGTGCGATTTTTTCCGAATTTCTTTAGACAACACTCGTCGGTCTCTATCTCTTAGTTTGGGGTCCTCTGGGTCGAAGCACATTCACCGACAACCATCACTCATCTTCCACTTCTTAATCACAAAAGCCACTGTCGATTTTGGAATGTTTAACTCGCTACATATGTCCCTTAAATTCACTCTTTCTAAGATATCCGACGATTACGTCTTCCTTGAAGTCAAACAACTCTGAGTTTCGTGGCATCTTGCATGCGACTAATGCCAATGCTGTTTCGTGCACGATATTTAAGTACAAAAGGCGTGACATAGATCTGGACCCAGATACCCTCATTTGCATGGGTGTCCAAATACTTATTGGTAGAACCTTAATCAAAATAACACGGCTGATAATTATGCGAATCATGGGTTACTCAATTTAAAGAAAATTAAATATAATTAATATTCTCAGCGGACTAGCTGGTGACCAAATACGTATAGTTTTAAATAAAAAGTAAGAACCTCTCCGTAGCGACTGAAACTAAATAAATTTTGAAAATTTAAATATAATGTTAATAGTAAACCGCGCGTCTTTAGACCTCTCCATCGACCACCTCAAAGAATGTATGGCAATGAGCGTCCAGGATTCCCTCAAGGCTGATGAAAAAGTCAACTTCTCTAAAACTATATATTCAAGACTTTTCTGTTAGCAATTACAAGTGTAATTGTGTGCCAAATTTTTGTTTTAATTGTTGAGAAAAACGTATCTAAAACATAAATTCGGTGTTTTGATACTATTAACCGCATGTCAGGTATTAATTGCCAAAAAACTCGCCAAGGATGTCACGACAAATTTAATCAAAATGCTAAATTCACCCCAAGAGTTAATATTTCGTAACTATTGTACACCAATGCCAAATAGGGCGTTCTCAGGGACGATACCTTAATGAGAGAGTGAGCGAGAAAGTTTTGAAAATACCACTTCCACTGGTTTTATTTTGGAAATATTTAAAAAATTCATGATGTGAATTGAATTTTAAAAAACGATGCTGTAAACCAGATATTTTGGATGCTTAATAACTATATTTAAATGTATCATTCCTCAAAATAAATTTATAGAACAACAATTCTGTAAAACTGCAAATCAATTAAATTCGACTCTTTTAAATTACATTTCTTCGAATTCATTTCATTAACACCGCGTAATGGGACAAACTTTTCTGGACGAAATGGTGATAATATGGCAACACCCACCCATTTGATTTAATTGCTTCCATCACTATATTTCGACGTAAGGACTTCCTAAGCGACGCGTGCCTCCCTCGAACACGGGAGTCGGAAGGAATGCGCTGGCCCAAGAGATGTTCCAAGAGGGTGGCTAGAAACGGAAATTGGCACCATTAGCGGGAAGAACTGCTTCCGTCTCCAGGGGAGGGAAAAATCTCGATTCCGCAGTTACGGCAGAACTTTCGCCAATCTATTTCTTTAGCGTGATATTTCTTGGACCGTGTCCTTCGAGAAGGGGTGGAAAAGATTTCTCCTTCATACTTCTTGATTAAATGACAGGAAGGGTTTCTTCAAAATGCCATTTTCTTTTACCTATGAAATAGTGAGAAATATTCGTGATATTACAATTGTTTTAAGAAATGATTTATTGAAAGTTAAAAGTTTGAGAACAGCGTAAAAAATGGGGATTATTCTCCTCTCAACTTATTTATGTGTTTCCACTTAAAAATATAAACAGAACCTGTAGTGAAAAAAAATTGTTTTAGTGTTATACAAGTAATATTCATAAGAAAGCACAAGAAATATTTTTTTAATTCTTTAGCCTTTTTGCTCATCTCAAATTAAATTTTCACTGATACATTTTATTTCAAATTATTTTTTTGATACAGTTTTTCCTTTTATCATTTTTTCACTGATATAATTATAGTAATTTGCAGATGCCTAATACTGATTTGTTAATCGCCTTTGAGGCCAGTTTATTCGCTAGAATTATCGATTACGTAAAATTTCAATTAAATCTTTTGCACATGGCTTACTATTATTGGTTTCTTTCCTCTTCAAATTTCAACTTTTGTTTATCATGTTACTTGTACGATTTTAAAAGCCATATATTATTCTATTCTTCGTGTTATGAATCTCCTTAATTTTCCATCATCTTTGATAAAATTTTACGAAGTGATTGAAACAGAAAATGATTAAACTTCAAATAATCCAGCATGCTTGCAGAATTAAAACTATTCTTAAAAAAAAAACTTCAGAAAGAAAAACTATTCTTTTTTTGTATGTTCTACAAAAAATATTTTATGATTTACATAGTATTTCAGAAGATTATTCAATAAGAATTTCTTCAATTTAATTTAAAAAAATGTTTTTAATAAAATTTCTAAAATTTCGTTGCTTTTATTTTTTAAACAATAATGAAAATAAAACAAACAAAACAAAAATTTTAAACCAGGCCCATTTTTAAGTATTGCTGCTCTCTTCTGTGAGATAATTGAATGTTTCAACATGGGAGATATAATCTAGATCTTCAACTTCACAAAATTATTTCTGTTTATACAAATTATCAAAAACTACAATGCGCGACCTGTGTTTTGACGAAAACTAAAAGTCAGTGTATAATAATAACCATTTTCTTATATTTTCACAATTTTAGAACCACTTTTCGTCAGCATGCATCTATTGAAATATTTCATTAGTTTATCTTAATCACGGAAATAATTCATAATTCATTTTTTCAAATTTTTTACTGGGATTAATCAATGTAACAAAAAGGAGCATTCTAAATTAGATGCCGACATATGCTTTGGCAGGAACTTCGTAATTGACCCATCTTTTTCATAACCGCGTCCCATTACAATAGGCGTTTCTATAATAACGGAATGCAAAATGTTTAACCCTTTATTTATCGACGGTACATATATTGCTATAATATATTGAAATATTGCTATAATCAGGCTAATACTTTCGCAGTAGGATCCTTTTTTTGATGGTAAAAAGAACACGAAGAGTTTAGCTCAAACATAAAACAATAAATATCAAAACAAAACAAAAATTAAAATTTTTTCATTATTAATTAAATTATTTCAATCAAGGAAGAAAGTTTTCTTCCTCTTTCCAGCATTTATTCTGTACCGAAACTAAACTGAATGATAGAAAAAAAAAATTGATGGAGAAATAATTCGATGAATAAAGGGTTAAAAGGCTTGGAATACTGCTTGGTTGACGTAAGATCTGACCAAGAAGCTGGTCTTAAAGGATGTATGCACGTGTAAAACTGTCTGATTGTTCTAATTCATCCGGAACGACATTCCTTTTCAAGGTCAACTCAGTACAAGAGGTGGCTCTGGAGTATGGTAAGGATGCGCTATCGTTCTATTATTAAGTAAATAAAGTTCCTAGCAGCTTAAATGGTGCTGATCGTACAAGATAATGGCAAACGGTGTGAGAGCTAAATCGGGCAAAAAGAGGACGCACGAAAAAGATGGATGCTGGTTATCTTTAAAATTTCTTCATTTTCTAATCATTCTTTTATAAATAAAGTATTTTTATATTTTGTTCGACGAAAGCAAATCTAATAAATCTGGAAAAGAAATTTTGTGGTTGAATGAAAAATATAAATTAACTTGTTAAACGAAACGTGTCATCGGTGATTGACGCTGAATTGGCCGTTTGGTCAGTGGTGACTGACATTAAATTTTCCTTTCATATCACGACAGTTTGTCGGTGACTGACAGTATAAAATACAATATAAAACAGAAAAATTACATTCTATTAATAAACTAATAAATGCATCTAAATTTACCTTGTCAAAATATTTTAAAGGGTTTCTTTTAAACACGGTAAACATTTTATGTACAAGATGAATCTAAACTTCGAGAACTTCGGTGCAAACCCAGCGGCCAAACAGAAAGAAAGGCAATATCGGTATGGTGTTTAACGTGTTAAGTAATATAGATTATTTGACAGTTTAGAAAAGCAGAATTAAGTCTTTATTCACTGATGTTTATTTGTTTTTTTAAGATAAGAGAGTCTAAGTGCGTGATAAAACTAACGGCGCATATGTGAAATCTGATTACACGTTGCCTTTGATACTACAGTGATGTGATAAGATAAGACTGGCGTAATGCGTATCACGTGACCAGTGGCGGATCATACATTGCTGAGAATGCAAATTACCCTACATTGTGCTTTGACGTTTTTAATTAATTTTGAATTACTTTATCGTTGCCCAATTAAAATAATAAGATTATTTTTTCACTTAATGTATGTAAACTTTAACAAAGAAATAATTAATTAATTTTATTAAAAATAAAACTTGAAAATAAATTTATTCGATTATTTTTCCTGTATTTTAATATTTTTTATAAAAATTTGCTGAACTGCAAATAAATGATAAAAAATTATGAAATTTTAATACTGGGACAGTTTTAAAAGTACGAAAATTAGAATAAACATGCATAGGAATATTTCATTTACTTATGAAAAAATTTGGCAATATTAATATTTTTGTTTATCTGTAATTATTTTTTTTTTCACTATCTTCAAATTTCTGATTTACTAAAATAATTTCTTTTGGGGGAAATCATTTAAAATCTTCATTTCTATCATTTCTGGAACTAAAGGAGTTATTGTTCTCAGGACAGTACTTTCTTACCCAAGGTTGCTTGAAGGTTGTTGAATTAGGTTCACAAAAAGCATTGATGACGTCAGAATGGGAGCACGCTTCTTCTTAATGATACCCTAAAGGAATAAATGAAAAGTTTGAAAGCTTCTTTAACAACAGAAAAGCTTTAATGGGTTTCTTTTAAACACGGTGAACATTTTATGTACAAGATGAATCTAAACTTCGAGAACTTCGGTGCAAACCCAGTGGACTTTCCTACCGAAAGTTGCGTGAACGTTGTTGAACTAGGTTCACAACGAGCATTGATGACGTCAGAATGGGAGCACGCTTCTTTTTAATGATACCCTAAAGGAATAAATGAAAAGTTTGAAAGCTCCTTTAACAACAGAAAAGCTTTCTCTAAGACAGACTTTTTTAAAAACGACATTATTAACGAGCGATATATCATGAAATAATAAAAAAAAATTGGAATATTTAATAGGAAATTCAAATAAAACTTAGTGATCTAACTTTATGATATGACATCTACGCAAGAAATGATGAAATAATTCAGGCAATAGACCCTAAACTTTAAAAGTAAAAATCTTTTTTAATTAATCAGAGGGTTATTATTAAGGGACTGAAAGATTAGGGATTATTTTACTTGGAATTAAAAACATACATAAATGTTTAATTAATCTTACTTTAAAAACGAAATTAATTATTTTTGTGATCCTTCTTAAAACTAATTTACAATTATAAATAAACATGAACTCAAATGGCTTAATTTTTACATATTTTCTTTCATAAAACAAACAGTAATTGAATTATGCATGCATATATCACCTATAAATTATTACATTTTCAAACACATTAATATTATTTCAAAACATTCGAGTAATATGATAATCAGTATTTCAACTATGCATAAATGATTGTAAAATTGATTATATTTTAAACGGGATAAGTTTTGTCTATGGTAAATTTATACGTCCTTGATTAGAACAAAATTTTTGTCACATTTTAAAGAGTTGACAATTTAAAGCAATCCATTCCTTCTCTTTCTTTAGCTGTCTTCTATCATTTTTTGCTTTTGTTTTGAGTGACATGTTTAACATATAAGCCGAATGAAGATAAATTAGAATTGATTTTAAATATTAGTTTCATTACTTGAATATTCGAATGAAGTCTTTCTTCTGATTGTACAGAATTCTGCTATTACAGATCACAATTTATGAAACACAGATTCGCTGCAATAACGAAAATTGTTTCAAGTACAACATGTTCCTGGATCACTAATATTGAAGTATTAATTAAAATTTTGATAAGAACTTTTATTAATTTTAAGTCAATCAAAAAAATACATATTAAAAGACAAAAAATATATTTCTTATTAAGTAGTTTTAAAACTGGGCCATTAAAGTATTAAATACTTTGATATAAGTAATACAAGAAATTACCCATCATACTTAAAGCAATTAATGCTAACGCATCGTACACTTGATAGAGAAAATCCGAGAGCATATCTTAAAAAATTGTAATATCTTATAGAAACAGCTTGTAATGTAATGGCTCAAACATTTATCAGATTTTTACATCCACTTCCCACTTATTTTCTCTGTTAATAAGCATTTTTTTCCTGCCTTTTCATTGAATTATTTGATAACTTCAAAATTTCTGTTTCTTTCTGCAGCGAAAGAATCTTTTTTTTCTTTCTTTCTTTCTTGTTCCTGTAAAACAGACTGAGATTCAACAGGGAATAACGTATTCTTATTCTGAAATTAACGCACACAAACACACACAGAAAACATTCACACACACGCGCCCTTTCATCTTTATTAATGATAGAATTATGCTATTATACTATTCAAACTGATTCGTCACAACCCTGTCATTTTTTTCGCACTGTTAGAAAAATGAAAAAATTGTTATAAAATCTTGTTTAGAACTAATTTGAAAAAAAAAAAATTAAAACGAAGAAAAAAATTAAACGGAAAGAGAATGAACATCAAAGAAAAACTAATTTTTAAATATTAGAGTGATGTATTTTTTTCTTTTTTTATGTTCAGAAATTATTGAAAAAAAATCCTGAAATTTTGACTAATCTTAAATTAATTAAAAATGTTTTATTTTTTGAAAAAATTAAAGAAATATCACACTATTTCTCAGCAGTTCTCACATCGGTTAATGGATGTAATATTTCATAAAAATGGAAAAGATTTATGAAACATGCAAAAATGATAAGAGTAAAGAAAATAACATTTTCTGCTTATTTCTTTATAAAGAAAGTAATAAAAAAGTACTTCGATTAAATATTTGTAGAAGCTAGAAAATAGTTTGAATTAGTCAACAAAGAAATTAGTCAACAAATGAATTAACAACAACTAGAAAATAGTCAACAAAGAAAAACATTATTGCAAACTATGCATAAAAGTATATTTGAAAAAAAGTTAAAATTAAGAAAAAAAAATTACATGACAACTAAATTGAAATTCAAAAGTTAGTTTCGGTGAAATTTAAAGAAATGAAAAAATAATTTTTGTATGATATGTTCCGAATTTATCGAGGAAAAATGTTAAAATTTCGATTAATTTTTATCAAAAATTTAATCGAAATCTTGTAAAATCCTCTTTTAATGGATATCTATTTTCCAAGCTATCATCGGTTTATAATTTATTTTTAATATCTTACCAAAATTATGAAATATAATTGGCATTACACAAAAATCTTTCCAATTATTATTCTTATTTTATGAGCAGTCCTAATATAAAAAAGATTGGTTTATTTAAAATTTAATCATTTCTTTTCTCAATTAGCCTGGTGTTTAAATTTTACATAGGATGATTGACTGTTGTTGATTGATATTGAATGAAAATATATCACCAGTATTATTTTCCTGAACAATTGAAAAACTGTTTTTAATTGTTTGTTTCAAATAATTAAAAAATATCGCGCTAAAATAAATACTCATCAAGCGAAAATTATAATCAGACGAAAAAATTTTGAAATGGATTTTTCACTCATTGTAAATAGACTTGTAAATAGAAGAATATTAATATATACAGTGGCTTAAAAAAATTGAGAGTACACCTTACTTTTACTTGATAAATCCGACTTTCAATATAAATAACACATTACCGGGTAGTGCAAACATGTTTTTGTTTTTACACATAACAAATGGTTTAATTTAGAGTAAAAAAAAAAAAATCAACCAAAAACTTCTAAATTGAAAAATTTCAGAGTCATTTTAAATAAACATACGCAGAATTTTGCCTCAAAAAATTGAGAATACACCAATGAAATTCTTGTAATATCTCGCATAGAAAGATAAAAATTTCATTTTCCAGCAGGACAACGACCCCGAACAGAATGCACGTAACGTCAAAATATGGTGTCTTTTTCATTGTAAACAGCAGTTACACACACCACCACAGTACCCCGACATCAATACCATTGAATATCAGTGGACCATACTCGAAGCAGTGGTCCAAAAACACTAAATTAGAAACAAAACCATTAAAACGCTCCAAGAAGAATAGGATAAAATATCTTCAGATACCACCAAAAATTGGTCGAATCGGTACCATGACGTTTAGAGGTCATTTTAAAAGCCTCTAAACGTCATGGATACGCAACTTAATAGTGACACTTTGTTTCTATGCGTGATATTGCAAAAATTTCATCGGTGTATTCTCAATTTTTTGAGGCAAAATTCTATGCATGTTTATTTAAAATGCTTCTGAAACTTTTCAGTTTAAAAGTTTTTCGTTGATTTTTCTTTATTTTTACTCTAAATTAAACCATTTGTTATGTGTAAAGTTAAAAACATGTTTGCACTTTCCGGTAATGTGTTATTTATATTGAAAGTTGGATTTATCAAGTAAAAGTAAGGTGTACTCTCAGTTTTTTGAGCCACTGTAGTTAAATATTTGATGAAGATATATCAAAATTTAAAATTAGTGATTAATCCATTCATAAAACTACTTAATATTATAAATTTACATTTTTAAGAAAGCCATATTCATTCTACTTTTTTGAGCCAACTATTAAAAAGAATCAAATTTTGTTTCTTTGTTTTATTTGAGAAACGAAGGAATTCGCCAAAGTCTTTGCAACTTTAAACTTCAATTTTTTTTAATTTTATTTATTTATTTATTGTTCTTATTTATCTTGGATGATAATGATTTTGCTGGAATGCTAGTTAAATCTAATGTTCTTGCTGAGTTAGTTGTTCACTTCTTATCTATATTAAACTTAACATTTTTTTATATTAATACTTAAATTTTAATCTAAAATAACATTCGAAGATAGTCATTTTATGCATCATTTTAATATTATTTTCCTGCTATCTAACTGCATAAGTTGAGATAAAAAGTGAGTAAAACTGATAGTTTATTTTATGTTAGAGATAAAAAGTAAAACTGAATGTGTTCTGAACATTTTTAAGTTTCATTGCACACCTCTAAAATTACTCAAAAGAAATCAGTTAAATTTTCCATAGCAGTGTTTCAAATGTTGCCTTATTTACTGACATCAAATTTTTTATGCCTATTTATTTAGTAATTTTTAAAATATGAATTTAATAACGAATTGAAATTATAAAATATTATTCCAAATTTGGAAATTTCAGAAAAAAGCATTTTCATCTGTATTATGGAATAATTTAGATTGAAAGCAAGGAGACTATTCTAATCGTTTGACTGAAAATATTTACAGCTGCACAAAAAAAAAAAAAAAAAAAAAAAAACATCATGTATTTTAGAAGACCAAATTTCAATTCTTACAATTTGCGAACCTTTTTTTAAAATTATTCAAAACAATTTATTTTAGAAACATTGAATTTCTGATAGAAATATGGTGTTACTATTAGAAAAAATTAAGTTACTATGAAATTAAAAATGAATAGTTCTTGATAAACGAATAATGTACAGATCCTTTTTGACTGTTTATATTTTATTATTTCTGTTTCATTATTTGTATTATATTCTCATTCATATATATGCACTCATGTCCAAAATTAAGGTCTCAAAAATGTTTTTCAAAGTAATTCTAAATGGCTACCAGTAGAATTTAAACAAATTATATTTTATATATTGTGAAGGACCGGTAACATGATATTAACCTTTGTTGTGGAAAAAAATGTTGTTTAACATTAGTTTTTGAGGAACTACTGAAATTAGACCGTTTAGGCATCTGAGATTTTTGCCTGCAATTTTGTGAATATTGCATTAAAACAAAAAAAATTTGACCTGTTTCCAGTGAGAATGAGTTCTCATAATCGTTTAAACGATTCCTTGAGATGAAGAGCCGTTGGCAAGCTTGAAACTGGGCAGTCTCAAGTGGAGAAACTCAATGATTACAAGTGGAACCGAAAGTGGTATCCAGGTTATGAAATCAATTCCAAACAAGTGGTACTGTAACCAGGAAGGCCGGCCAAGGCCGTCACAGAGCAACGACGCCTGAACAGGATTGCTATTTGGCATTAAGCGCACGACGGCATAGGCTGACAAAGGCTCCTCAATTTGCTCGTGACCTTGCTGCTGCCTTTGGAATACGAATTTCCAGACAAACAGTATACAGACGTCTAGCAGAGAGGGCCCTTTATGCTCGGCGATCAGTTGAGTGCGTCCCTTTGACTGCATCCAACAGAAAAGCCCGGCTGTTGTGGTGAAGAACACATCAGTCTTGGGCACAGCAAGAATTGGGACGTGTTCTTTTCAGTGATGAGTTAAGATTTACCACGCAGAGTGGCACTCGTCGAATCTTCATTTGGAGAGAGCATGAAGCTCGCTATCATACCTCCTACGTAAAAGAAATTGACAGATTTGGTGGCAGAGAAATTCTTGTCTGGGGTGGCATATTGTTGGGCAGTCGTACACTACTGCACGTCTTCGATGCGGCTACTGTCAAGGCACATCGCTATAGGGATGAGATCCTTGAAGCCTATTTATGGTTGTTCCTGGGTGCTTTTGGCCAGGCTTCATGTTTATGGACGATAACGCGCGTCCACACAGAACCCAGATCGTTGGTGATTTTATTGAGGAAGAGGATATTCGACGTATGGACTGGCCCTCGAGGTCTCCGGATTTTAATCCTATTGAATATGTTTGGGATAGTCTCGGAAGAGCCATTGCACAGCGTAACCGCCCTCCTAATACCCTCCAAGAGTTAAAAGCCGCGCTTTTGGAAGAATCGACTTTCTTGCCCCAAGCATTTATTGACACCCTCATAAACAGTATGAAAGCCTGTATTGCAGTGCACGGAGTTCACACTCCATATTAGACAGGATTTCCCCGAGATAAATGCTTTATCTCTGATTCATAATGTAACACTTTTTGTTATACCCTGTTTCTTAGATTCCAATTAAAATCTTTTCCATGTTGTTATGTGTCTACGTTCTTTCTTCCATTGTAGTATACCTCTGTGCCAAATCTCGTGGCAACGCAGTGAATAGTTTTTCATTTTTCGCAGATTTTATGTTTGTGACCTTAATTTTGGACATGAGTGTATTTTTTTCAATTAGAAGCAGTGAAATATGTAATAAAATCTCCCTGAAGACTTAATTTGTAAGGTATTTAGGAATAATTTTTTAATTATTGAATGACTCCTCAAAGTTTTTTACATTTTATGAATTCTTTTCTTTATTCCAGCTGTTTCTAACCCGAAACGCCTGTTCGTACGCGTGCTTCAGGTTTTAATTCTTTTGATAAGTTAAATGAAAAAAAAAATCTTTATTGTCCAACAAAATCTCGTTAATCATTCGGAATTTTCAGTTGTCAAAGAATTAATTATATTTTACTACATTAGTTCACAGCTATATTTGTCTTGTAAATTTTCGTAACATTTAAGAAACAATCGGGTCACGGTGGCCTGGTGGTAAGGTCTCAGCTTCGGAACCAGAGGGTTTCAGGTTGGTGACCTGATTCCACGAAGAACCGTCGTGTAAGCAGGTCTGGTGTGCTTTAAATCCGTCGGGGCGAAACGTCCTCGCACTGGGGTGATGCAGAAGTTGGAGAGAGGGATGTCAATCATCTGACCGCGGATAAAACTTACGAGGACCGTCCCCAAATAGCCCTAGTCTTGCTTTTAAACGAGACGTTAATGCAATTAAACTATGATACCTAGTGACCCCCTACAGTCATAGGTTTTGCTAGCTTTTTGATACGATTAAGCATATCCATTAACCAATCTTTCTCGTGTGAAGTTTTTGTATTTTTCACTGATAACTGAGAGTTTTGAATGATTAGTAAGACATTTAATGTTTAATGAACAGTCGTTTCTTTTTTTCGCGTTTGAGATGAAAATGTAAAATTTCCCCCTTTATTATTCTCCTTTGGTTGAAATAAAGCGTGAATTTCATTTCATTTAATCGTTTCTCGATTTAAAATACTTTCACGATGTAGTTATAGAAGACGAAAATATCAATTAAATTTATCTGACTCCATTTATTTTATTCTAAAGAAATCAGTTTTTGAAATTCTATTTACAAAGAACTGATAATAATAATTTGTATTTATATATAATTTATGATTATGATAATAATAATAATAACTTTATTTCGCGCGCAACAGAAGAATTAATTTCAGCTTGGCGCTTGCGGCGTTCATAATAGTTGAGAACATCTCAAAATCGATAAATATGGGCATTGATCTTTTTTAAATACTTTTATTTAATTTGTTTCATATTTGTGAAGATGAAATTTTAAATTGATTTTATATTTAATTCTTTATGTGATAGAGGTTTGAGTGATTGATTATTGAATTTATTTGATTGATTTTGAATTTATTGATTATTGTGTTAATACACTTATTTAATCTTTCTACATCTTAAATATCAGTTAATCGATTAATTTAATTAAATTCTGTATTGGCACCCCGTGGTAGGAAATTTGTGAGAAAGAATCGATTTTTAGATTCTATAACAACTATAAAAATGAAATAAAAGTAAAAAATAATTAAAATAAAAATTCTTACTTTTAAATTAACAAATATGCGTTCTAAAAGCTATTTTTATTAAATTTATCCTAACTACTTATAGATTCAGGAGCCGTTTCATATAGTTTTGAGCTCTGTTCATGATCGTTTTATTGTTAAAAAAAATGCAAGGTTAAAATTTCGATGAACTTTTATATAGAAGAAGAAAATATAAACATGTCACTATTCAACCATAATATTCAATGTTGCAACAAAAGAGGAATATACTTATTATAGACTATTTACAAATTAAATTTGTTTGCAGCCATAATTTTCGTTCACTTCTTGTCTCATAAAATCTTTTAAGCGACTTTGGTACATCAGTTGTTGGAAATCAGTGATGTTGGCTAAGTAGGAGATGAATCCTGGAACAGATTTAGAGATCTTGGCATCTCATTTCGAAGTGAGATAGGTGAGGAATCCTTTGGAAGATCTGGCAGTTCTCTTGGTTATATGGTAATTGTCCAAAAGATGGGTGAATATTGAAAGAATTACATCGAATAATTTCTCTAGAAGTTTTCACAAGTAATTTCCAGGAGCTTTATTCTTTGTTTTTTGTTCCTGTAGGATCATTAAATGATTGCTCCTGGTTCAAATTCTTGAAAATCTTTGTGGTGCTTGTAACAGTATTTCTTTTGCTTAGATCCAGATTTCAGCTTTTTTCTTCTTAAAGATGTTCCTGGATACTGAATTTTGGGCATCTAATCTTTCTTTGCCGTAAGTAGATTGTATTTTAATTTACATTCAGGTGACAAAAGTCATAGGATAACGTGTCGAGCCTCCTTTTGCCCAGCGAAATACAGTAACTCAGCATGGACTCAATAAGTCGTTGGAAGCCCCCTACAGAAATATTGAACCGTGCTGCCTCTATAGACATCCATAAGTATGAAATTGTTGCCGGCGCAGGATTTTAGGCATGGACTGACCTCTCGATTATGTTTCATAAATGTTCGATGGAACTCATATCGAGCGATCTACATGGCCAAATAATTTGCTGCAATTATCCAGAATGTTTATCAAACCACGTGAGCCAGTGACATAGGGCATTATTATCCATAAAAATTCCATCCTCATTTATATACATGAAATCCATGAATGGCTGCAAGTGGTCTCCAGATAGCTGAACATAACCATTTACAGTCAATAATCGGGTCAGAGGACCCAATCCGTTCCATGCAAAAATAGCGCACACCTTTATGGTGCCACCACTAGCTTTCACAGTGCCTTGTTGACAATTTGGGTCCATAGCTTCGTGGTGTCTGGTCACATTCGAATCCTTCTATCAATTCTTATCAACTAAAATCGTGACTCATCTGGTTCAACCGATATGGTCATGAGTCTAGAAGAGGCTTTGTAAACAATGTTGTGCTGTTAGTAAAGGCATTCGAGTCAGTCTTTTGCTGCAATAGCCACTGAACCAAATTTTGCAGCTCTGTTTTAACGTACACGCCCGTCGTATGTGCCACATTGATTGACGTTGCAGCATTAATTGCAGGCGGTTGGTCACTTCGTTTACCCATGGTGTTAGGTTATGATTGAAATTAAGTATTTTTGGCCCACTCTTGACATTTTAAATCTCATGTTGAATTCACAAACGATTTCCGAAATGGAATGGCCCATACGTCTAGCTCCGACTACTATTCCTCGTTTACAGTCTGTTAATTTCTGTCGTACGGCCGTAATCACGCCAGAAACCTTTTCACATGAATCGCTTGAAATCAAATGAAAGTGCTGCCGATGCCCCGCCCATTTATACATTTTATATATGATATTACTACTATCTATACACTTGTATGATGTTATCTCATAACTTTTGTAGCCTCAGTATACAATCCATCAAGAGTTCGGCAGAACTCCATCCATTTTTCTAAAGGTGTTATTCTCAAAATTAGTACCATTTGATATGAATGTCCATCGATTGATTTTGAAAAATAATTTTTGAAATTTTTAATGATCATTTAATGAACACATTATTCTCAGAATATTTCGGATTTGATGTGACAAATTAAAACCATGCTATTTAAATTATAACCTGTAATCTCTAGTTGCCTCGAGATGAGATCTGCAGTTCGGACTATTTGGGGATGCTATGTTCAGAAAAATATATGTCATGTGATTGGTAAAGTTTGTGATTTTTTTTTCCAATTCGAGCAACTACAAAAATTCTTGAATAAATTGCAACTATGATACACCATATGCCTTTTAATTTCAATACATCTAGACTTACTGTCTGTCATAGGCGTTCTGGAAAATTCGAACTTAATCATCGGTTCTTTATGATAAATTTGGTGTTTACTGCATAATCGCAAAACGAAACTATATTTTCAATTTGACTAGAGTGATCAGGCTACCAAACACTCTTCTTCACACTAGCATAGCATTTGTTTATACTTAGAACCTTTGACGAATTGCTTCAAAAATTTCCAATCTCATAGGTTCGTGTATAATTAATCTTGCATTTATCATGAATAACCCATTTTGAAGTGACATAACTTCTATATTCCCAATATCTTGAAAATTGGGTAGTTAATCCGTTTTTCTCTGGCAACCATTTTTAATAAAATAAAAAAGCACACATTTCATCCTTTTATTGAGCTTGGAAAATTTCTGACCGCCTTTCATCAATTATTGTAAGAACAGTAATAACCATTCGAATATGAGCTATAATTTCTTCTGTGAGCTCTTTATGTTTTCTCCCCTCTATTAGCTTCTTGAAAAAGCATTAGCAGTCACTGAATTTTTTCCCATTATATTGCACTTAATATGAATATCACAGTCATTTTCATTCTATGAAATCGAAGAGATAGGCCATCTAATGTTTTGTGCATGAAAATGGAAACTAAATATTTATTTTCAGTTTCAATATTTACCATAAGGCTAAACAATGTAGTCATGGTATCTTTCACATCCCCAAACATTAGCTACAGCTTCTATCTCTATTTGGACATAATCTTTTTTAGTTGCAAAAAGTACACTTGAAGTATAAACATTTGAATTTATCTATTTGAAGTTGTCTTCTTGTATTTGATATAACCAGAAGAAGATGCATCAGCACCAAAATAGATTGACTTCTGCAATCATATAGTGATAACACCGGTTACTTGCATGAACTTCCTTTTCATTTTTAAAATTACTTTTCCTGATTAAGATGCAAAACGCAGCTAGCAAGCATTGCAAATAGTAGCTCTGCCATGTCAATGAAATGAAGTACAAGTAACGCTTAAATTCTGTGAGCGTTGTAAGTTGTCTCATTGAGTAGGGTATAGCTTTTTCACTATATCTAGACACCAATTTTATAGCCCAAGTTGTCACAATTTAGAAGTTAAAGGTTGGGGGGAGGTGTAAAGGATATAAGTGAGAAACTTGCATATAAACCATGTTTGCCTCAAATGATGAAAAGTATTGAATAATATTGAATACTGAATAATATGGAGACTATATATAATGTTTTAAAAGTCAAAGAAACGTTTTCCTTCATTTATTTTTCTAGGAAACATTATGTTTCCTATTTATTTTATCTCAATACGTGCTAAAAGTACAATTTTTCTATCTTTAATTTGCAGCGCGAGTTAATTTAAACTTTTAATTTGAGCTTTCGTGAGTGTGATGACAACACATAGATATTTTTTTTCATGCACGAATACCGAGCATACAAAAAACAAATTTTACTAGGGAGCTCCGCCCACTGCTCGCTTATGCTCGCCAACCTCCAGGAACTGCAAATGCAGTTCCTCTCGGATTGCTTCGCGATCCAAGCTCGCTTCGCTCTCTCACCATCTACTAAACCAGTTTAGTCTAGCAACAGATATAATCAGATTCAATTCATTCCAAAATGATAAAACAATGAAAGAAATAAAAAATGTAAAGCAAAAAGTGCACTCTCAAAAATTAGCTGCGTCAAAGTTTCTTTGTAAACACAAATAACCTTTCATTTAAATAACTATATGCATCCACCAAAGAAACAAATTTTTTTAAAAAAATTAAGTTTTTCTCACAATTTTTTAAATTTGGGAACTATACCATGGAAACAGAATAAAAAAATGATATTTACAAAAAAACAAATTAAAAAAATTGTGCTTTTCTCACAGTTGTTCAAATTTGGAAGCTACACTACAAAAATAGAATAAGAATCTGATATTTACAAAAAAATAAATTGCCTGAAAGCAGCTATATTCAAATTCAGTCCATTCCAAAATAAGGTAAAAGAATGAAAGAAATAAAAAATGTAAGACAGAAAGTACACTCGAAAATTGAACCTAATTCTCCTCTTGGAAACAGCAAGGAAACCATGGGATCACAACATTGGTTTAATGGAGAAATATTTTTGCAACTACCACTTACAGGATAAATACAGATGTCTCGATTAGTAGGTGGTTCGCCATTATCTCCAACAAATATCGCTGCAATTTCTATTTTTGTAATATGTTTATTATATCTACGTATATCTAAATTTTCAATCTCTATGAAAACCATCCTGATATTTGTAGCAGGATTTTCTTCGATTATACGATGCATCTGCAGGTAACAATCGATGAACGGATTCATTGCTCTCAGCACAGAATCCGATCTTTCCATCACAGAGAGCAAACATTCTTCATTTCTCTCCCTGCGTTTTTCAGTGGCTCCACTGGTATCACACAAATATAACTGACCATAACCTGGTTTGTTATGACCACTGTATAAAGGAGAAACCATGTGGTATATCCAACCATGAATCCTATAGTAATATGGCCCTGTTCCAGGAAGAGGTTTAATTTGAGCTCTCATAGGAGCAAAAGCTAAAGCAGAATTATATTCTCTTATATGCTTCCGATAGTTTCTTCCTTCGATTGAATCACTGATCAGCAAGTCTTTCAATATTTCTGGTGGATTCAACAAAACAATTCCAAAACAATTTTTTTTATCATTACAACATTTCGTGTATTTACCACTTGAATTTGCTTCTTTTTCCCAGTAACGTGCCTAACAAAAAGAACAGAGTCCTGACATAGTCCCACAATTATGCTCCTGTAGTTCGGAAACTTCGCTCCGTACACATAAATTAACCCTATTTCGTTCATTACGACTGGATCTTCTTATGAACGATTCTTGGACATTTTCATTCGACCTGTTTTCTCTTTTTCGATTATTTCATTTTAAAATCGATACGACACGACTTAATCCCATCGTAAAAAATTTTGTCCGTTTTTTGACCGGTAATTTTTTGTTTAAAAAATTTTCAAATCGATGCAAGAATAGTGTTCGCTTGAAATCATATCAAATCGCGTGTTGATGTTCCCGGACGAGGTCTAATTGTTTCCAAACAGCGATTAACAAATTCGGCCTGATTTTGCGTCCACGTAAGCGTTATATATATATAGAGAGAGATGAAATTACAGTTGTCAACAATCAGAACACACTGCGCATTCGTGAATTTTCTACGTCAGTTGGGTAAACGCAATGCAGATTATATTTAATTTCCTTTATTCTGTTTTATTTTAATTCAAAAGTACTTCAGAATGAATCCGAAAGACCGATTCATTAACAATGTTTAATTTTAAATGCATCAAACACTAAGAAAATAAACAGAATCTTTTGAAATAATCAGTCGAAAACATGTTAAGCCTAACCTCGTTAGCAAGAGGAAGAAACTGAAGCCTTACTCATTTGGCGGAGTCAAGGGTTGCCAAATGGCGATTAACAAATTCGGAATGATTTTGCTGCACGTAAACGTTATATATATATATAGAGAGAGAGAGAGAGAGAGAGAGAGATTTTTAATTTGCGTTAAATATACTTTTGAAAAATATACTTAATTTTTTTTTTAATTTGATTAAAAATTAGAAAAACTTATACTGCAAATAATAGGTATCATAGAAAAAAAAATTTTGTTGAGTCGTATGGTGATTTTTGTGCTTTGCTACTTTTGAAAGTTATCGCCAGAAAAAATTGTTTAATTTTTAATTAATTAAAATTTTAAAAAACGATATTACATTCCGCTAATCCGAAGTATTATAATATAGAAAATCCACTTTTCCCTTCATCTTTATTTTTCCATCAAAATATGAATATCAATTTTACGAAACATTTTCTCGAATATTTGAGCACTATATTCTAGGGATAACGAATATTTTAAGAGTGGTTATTACGTAAGCAATATCAAAAAGTCACAAATACCAGTGATCAATACTAGAGATGCATAATCCACGATTTTTTGAATAACAAATAATTTTGCTATTGTTATTTTTAAGTATTTGTTCCAAATATCTGTTATTTCAATCATATTATTAATTGAAATTAATAATTAGTATTAAATATATAATTTAATTTTAATTAATACTTAATTTACTAATTTAAATAGTGGTGATTGAATTAATTTATCTATTTCAATTTACTTTTAAAATTTGATTTTTTCAAAACTATTAATTAATTTAATTATTAGAATATAGCATTTTCTGAAAAAGTTGAATTCTAAAAAAAAGTCAGTTCTTTAAAATGTTCATTGTTCTCTGTGAGAATCCAAGTCTTTTGAATGTGATTAATTATCAATCATGTCCGTACTAATTCTGTCCGTACTCAGAAGGATTGAACCATCACGATTGAACTCGTTGGAAAACATTCAGCTAATGAGATAAAACATTCGTCAGTAATGAATAAATAGATGAATGACTCGATATATATACTTTTATGATAGTCATCAGGAATGATTTAATTTATTTTGTGCTTAAGATCTAAATATTTTTTTTTAGCTTTTTTCAGTAAAAAAAAAAAAAAAAAAAAAAAATCCTATTATTTTTCTTTTTATTTTTTTTATTAATCATTTAGTGAACACTGACTAAATCGGATATTTGTGGTTTAGCAATAGTTCAAATGATACTCTTTTCCTGTTGTTAAGTCAAATAAAATTAAATTATTGACTGATTTATTACTTTTGTTTGAATAGTTCCAGTTTGTAATAATCTGCATAGAAATAATAAATATAGACAATATTAACATATTTAACTCATAGGATTTTCTAAAATTTTCTTAATACTATACAAGAACCAAATCTGTGAAATACTTAATTATTTAATTTCTGTATAAAATTAGGGTAATTTTATGTGCTATGCGAAGCATATAAGAGTATCTTATAGGCTCAGCTAGATTTTAACGCTCATAACGAAAAAGATAAGCCATAGATAGTGTCATTTTTAAGAATATTGCTGTAAAATTATGTTTCAATCTAGAAAAAAAAAAAAAAAAAAACTGTAAATAATTGTTTTTTTTTTAAAAATTATGTAGATGTACTGAGATTCATGGGGTTCTCAATTGGATTATCTTATTAAAGGGTAAAATACACAAAGATAAGAAGAGACTTTTATAAATCACAATCTTTAAAAGCTTTATAATTATAATATTTATATTAGCGAAATAATGCATTAATTTACTGTTATTTTTTTTATTCCTAAAAGTATATAGTATTGCGAGACACAAACACCGCATTTATCTATGTCCCTTATGATACTGATTTTTTAAAAGTTTTTTATGAAACATGGCTAAAAATTTTACAATAGATATTTAAAAAAAAAAAAAAAATGCAGAATTTATTTTACAATATAAGAATATTAATTTGAAGGTATTTTGGTTTTGATAATCAATATTTTATAATTAATGGAGTTTTATGATATATTTTATTTTATTAATATAGTTTACGTGCGTTTCTTTGAGAAATAAAACAGAATTTCAATGAAAATAATGCGTAGACAATACAATCTAGAATATACATGACTGGCAATCGAAAGGCTAGTTGCAACTCTTTTTCAGCAATTTATCTTCCTTTACTTTCAGAAATTTCGATTCGATTTTTTTTTTATTATTTTTTTTTAGTTTAGATTGATTGTGACTCAGTAAACATTACTAGTATTTTCTTGGAATGAATTTTTTGCAAATTTATGAGATTATATTTTCGAGTCTAATGACTTCAGTTCTCTTTCATATACCTCTAGAACACTTTATAGAAGAGGAAGAAAAGAAAAAAAAAATTATGTTAAATTGGTAATTCATTTAAATTAAAAATATTTTAAAGAAAATCATTTTATTGCAAAAAGAATAAATACATATTTTTAATGCGAATATTATAATTTTCCCCGTTAAATACCAAAATCCACGAAACTTTAATAAATGAAGCATTTTTTCTGTGCCAACCATAATATTGAGGATATGTAAACAAAAGTGTTGATATATACGTGATACGGCATTCAGATTTTCTATTATACAGGAAAAAACTATTTACATTTGGATGAATGTTTGTGCATCACCCAAGATGTTTTTAAAAATCCATGAAGTGAAATTTATCAGTAGCAATTTATTTAAAATATTCCTTTTATTTTTAAAAGAGCTTGAAAATAAGCCATATATCTGTTTTTAAAAAATTGAACAATCATGCAGAGAAGCGGAATTCTCATGCTAACCAGATACAGAGAATTTAATTATGCGAATATCAAATCGTTTCAATCATGGAAATATAGTAATTATGGTGTGTATATCCATTTAAGGATATCGCATATGAAATTTGTTTGGAGCATTGAGTATCTGCAGAAACTTGTTTAAAAAAACAAATAAATATTTTTTTGTCGAGACTTGAGGAAATCTTGTTTTCGTACAATTGAGACAAATCGCGAATAGCTTCCAGCGATGGTCGTTATCGTGCGATGGGATAGGGAAAGCTCGGACCTGACTGTTTGTGAAATGGGGAAACTCTTCATATCATCAATAGGTCCCACCGCCCACCACAACTATTTGTGGGAGGTCTGTTCCTGGAACGTGCATCAATGTGTAAGGGATGCTTTCCCTATGCATGATTGAATTCTTGTTTGAGAGCTTCCATTGGACAGATCGTATCGATTATTACTGTCTATCGAGACCAAGACTTGTAATCGAAACATCACCAGTAAGATCTATCAAGGATTCGAATCTCACCACTGATGCACTTTCCAAACATCATGCACATATATTCATCCAAATGTAAATATTTTTTAAAATGTATAACAGAAATGCTGGCTGTAACTAAATGCTGGCTTTATGTATATATCAATACTTTTGTTTGCATATCATCAATATTATGGTTGGCAATGTGGTAAAAAAAAAAAAGGCTTCGTTTGCCAAAATTTCGTGGATTTCAGAATTTAACGGGAAATAAATTATAATGTTCGCATTTAAAATATTTATTTATTCTTTTTTCAATAAACTGATTTTCTTTAAAAAAATTTTTTAAATTGAAATAAAGTTAAATAAATTATCAATTAAAATAAAAAATTTTCTGCCCCCCTCCCTTCTACAAAACGTTCTAGAGGTAAATAAAAGAGAACTGAAATCATTAGACTCGAAAATATAATCTCATAAATTTGCAAAAAAATCATTCTAAGAAAATGCCAGTAATGTTTACTGAGTCACAATCAATCTAAACTATAAAATAATAATAATAATAATAATAAAAAATCGAATCGAAATTTCTGAAAGTAAAGGAAGATAAATTGCTGAAAAAGAGTTGCAGCCAGCCTTTCGATTGCTAGTCATGTATATTCTAGATTGTAGTGTCTACGCATTATTTTTATTGAAGTTGTATTTTATTTTTTCAGAGAAAGTGTTAATAAAAGAAACGCACATAAACTATGTTAAAAAATCATAAATTCCATTAATATTGGCTGAAGATGTCTTCTCTGTGCTGTATATAGTTGTCATCTTTGTGCTGTCCTGTGTGTCTTCGTGTAAATAAACGTCGTTGTTTTTTTCCTACTGAAGCCTGTTGATTGAGCGTTCTCCACACCATATAACTTCCACTATCCAAAAGAACCCGGAAATTTCGTAACAATATCTTTTCAACTCGAAATTGGTAAGAATGGACACTGCCACTCTAAAAAAAGTAAAGGTAATTGATTTTGTTTGGTCCCAAGACAATTCTTTAACTATTATAGATTCTAGACTTTAACTATTATCAATTCTTTAATTATATTGATACGGCTATTTCATTCTGATAATTTGTTATTGATTAAGAACATTTGGAAAAAGTTAGAGATTTACTAGAGAGACATAGTAATTTTTTAAGTTCGATTTATTCTTTCCGGGAGGCAAGCATGATTATTTACAAGAAGGCGCGGACATCGCACGTCCGCCACAAAGTGTTGCAAAAGCAGAAGTAGGGAAGAAGGGCCGACATAAATTATCCCTCGCCTTATATAACCTTAGATTTTGATAGGGAAAATATTTCTCCATAGTGTTAATATTGTTACAAAATTTTTTTCTTCTACTACAAAATACCGCCAATAAATCGTAATGACGCAGCACATTTAATTGCTATAGTTCATTAGTTCAGCAGCTTTCTTGCTGTCTAATCCTCCAATACCTTATTTTGTCGGCGACTCCGACTGCTCACCACACACCGCCTCTCACTATCCACACAACGTCTGACGATACACACGACTTCCGACGATCCACCAACAACAACAACATCGTAGCTTCTGAGTGCCCGTCTTTTATAGTTCCGGGAGGCGGGGCTAGAATCTTCTGACCAATTAGGGCGTACCTGGCTGCATCTCGGTTGTTAGTGGATGGATCTGGAAAGTTCTCGAACTTTCCGGTACTATCCATTTAGTCGCCAAACTCGCCAAATTTATCGCCAAGCCGCCAAGTCTGTCGCCAAGCTCTAAGTTCATTGATCTCAGCGCGTACAGGACCGATCGTACAACGGTCTTTCTTACGATGACTCTATTCGTGCCGGGTAGCAATATTATAGGTTCGTAACAATATATTATTAAGATTCTGATAGGGATTTATGATGCATGTCAATCACATGTAAGGGAAACACAGGGATCTTCTAAGAAAGAATGTGCTTACTGGACATTTTTTACTCCTTCACGCCGAGCATGTGAAAGTATCGGCGTTTAACTGATTCAGCAGTTTTATAAAGCTTCTCTTGAATTAATTAAGTAGAGAAAGTAGAATTGGATCAAGAAATAAGAGAATGAACTTACTATGGGCTAAATTAAGATAAAATTTTGAAAATTAGTTAAACTGAAATAAAGAGTTTAAAATATCATTATATATATATATATATATACACTGCTTCGCAATTTCTAAGGAACAAGTGATTTATGCAAAATTGCGTCTCAGACAGCTGACCAATAAAAGTAAATTCAAATTGAGAGGGCTTGGTAGACCAGGACTCGTTATCTGCATAAAAGACATTGCATACAAAATCATGATTCATACGAAAATTCATGCTGTTTGATGTTTGACCCAAAGTAGTGCAGGATGTTATAAAAGTTTTTCTCTGAAATTCTGTTTGGTTCTTGCAATAATTAAGAGCAAAATGTCAGAAAGACATCATTTAAGTGCCTACGATCGTGGACGAGCAGTTGGACGACTGGAAGCAGGTCAAAAGGGTCACCACTGTAGCTGCTACAATGGGTGTATCAAAGAGTATCATCTCGCGATTAAAGAAGGCCGCTAAACGTGGAAATGCTTTGCAAAAGCATGCTGGGGGTCGTGGTAGGAACACCACAACTTTAGAGGATCGCTATGTAGCCCTCGTGGCAAAAAGGAACAGAAATTTAACTTCTGGCTAGATAGCTGCAAACCTTGCAACCGCTACCGGTAAGCATGTTTCTGCAAGAACAATCTCACGGCGATTAAATAAAGTTGATTTGTATGCACGGAAGCCTGTTCGTTGCATCCCGCTTCAACCATGCCATCGTCGTGAGAGATTACGCTGGTGTAAGGAACATGTTGGTTGGGATATCTAAAATTGCTCTAGAGTGATGCTCACAGACGAATCTCGTTTCAGTGTGACGAGCGATTCAGGCCACCAATTACTGTGGAGAGAGCCTGGAACACGTTATGCACAACATTTTGTTACTGAACGTGATCGATACGGCCCAGGCGTAATGGTGTGGGCAGGCATCATGCACAATGGCAGAACACCGCTTCACATCTTTCAGCGAGGAATCGTTACATCGCAACGGTATTGCAGAGAGGTTATTCTGGAAAGGGTGCTGTAAGTCCAGACTTTTTGTTTATGGACGATAATGCGTGGGCACACAGGAGTGATGAGGTATCGGACACACTGCAAAGTGAAAATATTGTCCGTATGCAATGGCATGCTTACTCTCCCGACCTAAATCCCATTGAACATGCCTGGGATGCTGTTGGCAGACGTGTTTCACAAAGAACCATCCCTCCCCGAACAGCGCAAGAGCTCAAAATCGCCTTGAGAGAGGAATGAGACAATATTCTCCAAGAACTCCTCGACAGTTTAGTGGAGAGCATAGAGAACAGATGCAAAATGTGCATTAGTGTCTGTGGTCATCACACATCTTACTAAGGTACTCATGTCTGCGTCAGTCTGACCTGAAGATCAATTTTTATGGAGCTGTTTGGAAATCATCTTAGGAGCATCTTTTTTGTTTTTAAGTTTTTAATTCTTCGATGTGTCGATATATGCACCATTTTCCACTATAATAAATGCACATCCTCCCTACTAAATATGTACTTAGTTTCATTTGTTCAATCATTCTCTATACTTAATTCCGAAAAACGTAGCTGTTCCTTAACAATTGTCAAGCAGTGTGTGTGTATATATATGTATGTGTGTGTAATTCTTAGCTTTCTTATGAGTACAAATATTTTCGCACTAAATTATTGTTTAAACATGAGATTATTTTGGAGAAAAACTGAAATTAATTTTTAAATTAAATAAATTTGCCTTCTTAATGATAATAGATGCCTTCTTAAATGATATAGAAAAAAAACTTTTTAAAATCAATTTTCTACAAAACATGTCGATTTTTCTATAATAATTAAGATTTAAAATGTGGAAGCATTAGAGCATTAGAAAAGTATTATTTAAAATGAAATTTCATCCAGATACTTTCCCTTTTACTTTTCGAAGTGTGTTAAATATGAAAGAATACAACGTTCAAAATTTCTACTGATTAAAATCGGCGCGTCGATAAAAGATTTACGGAAAATCAAGCAGATGTTTTGCGCTTGGGAGGTCCGTCCGTCATTCGCCCTCTTCCTGAGTTTACTCGGCCCTTTACCATCTTTTATGACTTGACTTCTGAGGGGAAAAAAACTATCTGAAAAAGAGGATCAATATCTTTCATTTAAATAGCGAATTACTAAACGCATGTGGAAACTTGAATACGCTTTTTCTATACCACTCTTTCTGATATTTGCAGTTTTATTTTGTTTTCGGCTTCTTACAGCTTTAAAAGATTTAGTTTAAAATTAAAAAAAATATTGTAATCAGAATAATTTTATTTTATTGTTCACCAAATTTTAAATTGATTATTTTTTAAGAATCTCTTTTGAAAACTTCTTTCGAATATATTTGATTCACTAATCTTGATTGCGATTTTTGTAGATTTCAATTCAAAATGTTCTCAAAATATAATTTAGTTGACCTAATATTAAAAATAAAATAAAGCTAAAATGCAAGATCGCTGGAGACTATATAATTATATTCAAAAAAGGAAGTTAATAAAGCATTCTGAAAGAATGTCTTTAACTGGCATTTGAAATGGACACTAGAGATTTTTTATTTGCTCAAAAACTTCATTCCAAGTGGTGATAATAATAATATTATTAAATTTGTCACTTATTGTATTATACCATTTGTTATAATTTGAATTTTTAATGCAGTTGTACATTGTATAATAATCTACTTAGTTATTATTTTATTGTAAAATCAAATTAATCTCTTCTTTATTTTTATGTACACAAAAGAATAATACATTCATTTAATGACAATTCAACAGTAAATTTAACCCACAGAAAAATGGTGAAAAAAGTTCAAACCCTAAGTCCTTCTACGGTAAACTTGTAGAATAGTGTAATAGAATAAGACTACTAATGGAAAAAAAAAAAATTGAAAAATTTTAATACGGTAAAAGTCTTAATTTTATGGGGAAGCAAACATAGTATTCGCAACATTTTAGTGAATACTATGAAGAAATATGGTGTAATAAAAATGCAGAGAAAATAATGAATATTTTAATTCATTAATGTTTATAAAATATTCTAACAATACTATTTTTTGGATACTATGAAATCAAATCAGTTCTACTTATTCTTAAAACTGCACACACACACACACACACACACACACACACACACACACACACACACACACACACACACAAAATAGATACAAATATTTTAATAGCCAAACAAGAAATAAATTCATCCCATATAAAAATTATACAAATATATACATACTTTTTTTTTGTTTTTGTTTCAAGAATTAAATCTTTCTCCCTTATTCCAACACGAACAATCTCTAAATTAAAGGCAAGTAAATGCGCTTACCTTTGTTTTGTTGGTTGGAATCTCTTTTTGTTTACATACTGGTGTTGTTGTCTCCATCTGCAGCTGAAAATCTCAAATATCTAATTAGTGGCAGGTTCAGTGACTGCATGACTCATTAACATGGGGAACTTCTCTTTAAGATATTATTTTAATAGTTACTTGATTATATGTTACATGATTAAGAATATATTTACAAGTTAGAAGAGTATAAAACGCGTTCGTTGGTTGCCGCCAAATCGAGAGGAAGTCAACAAACCCCTGGTGGTGAGAAGGGAAAGTTCTTCACAGTTAAAACTGGTTACAGTTAAGGCCTGGTATCCAACACTCTCCCACCTTTGAGTTTCGTAAAGACTTTAGATACTCAAACCAATGAGTCTAGGAGAGCATTGGGCTTTAAAAGCCGGCCATAACGGGATCTTCTTGGTTGTCTCACATCTGAAACAGCATGAGAGTCACTAGAGGTTGGTGTACCATCAGGAATCATCATTGTGGATGGAGAATCACTCTTTGGGAGACACGGGATAGCAGATTTTTCACTTTGGCTGACCTCAAGAGGAAAAAGTCTCTGGATTGGACGTAGGAAAGACCCAGATTTGGTCTGGACTTCCACGAGACGAACTTTCTTGTCTTTTCCAAGATATAATTTGATGACTCTTCCCAAAGGCCAATTTATTCGCTTGACGTTACTATCACCGATGAGAACAATGTCTCCTTCTTTAATTTTAGATTCATTACGAATCTTTGAAAATTCTCTAAGATGTCCAAGATATTCGATTCTGAAACGTTTTCTGAGATCTTGACACACTTTTTGCCTGTAGAAGAATCTTTTATTCATTCTCTTAGCATCTATTTGATCTATATCTGGAACTCCTATTTCTTTTACATCTTGTAAAAACATAGCAGGTGTTAATGCTATAAGGTCCTCATTGTCTTCACTTAAGTATGTCAAAGGTCTTGAATTTATAATGCCCTCAGCATCACATAGTACAGTGTACAATTATTCAAATTGTAAGGAGGCCTTTCCAAGAATTTTTCTTAAGATAGATTTCAACATACCTATAAGCCTTTCCCAAAATCCGCCCCACCATGGGGCTGATGGGGGGTTGAATTTCCATAGGATTTTCTTTACTGAGGCATATTCTTGTATTTTCACCCAATCAACAGATTTCAGCTCATTAGAAGTACCCACTAAGTTGGTTCCATTATCTGAATAAATTGTAGCTGGTCTTCCTCTTCTAGAAATAAACCTTCGTAAAGCTAGAATAAAACTATCTGTTGATAAACTAGTTACCAGCTCGATGTGGACTGCGCGATAAACTGCGCATGTAAAAAGTACAGCCCAACATTTGCTTTTGTTTTTCAAATATAGTGGTCCGCACAAGTCAACTCCTACTACTTCAAAAACATAAGCATCTCTGACGCGATCTTCGGGTAGTGGAGCACTTGCTACTTCTAATGGCCGAGATGAAAAACGTTGACATATTACACAATTCCTTATTACTTGACGTATTGTCTTCCTGCTTTTTAAGATCCAATAATTCTCTCTTAAACTCGACATCAAAATCTGTATCCCAGCATGACTAAGTTCAACATGCTTTTCAAAAATAAGTTTTCCAATAACATCATGCTTTGAAGGCAGCAAAATTGGAAATCTAAATGTTGGTAGATCACTTCTTTGAGAAATTTTGGTCTTTACTCTTAATAAACCATCTGAATCCAGGAATGTCTGTAAGTTCAGTTTTTCATTCCCCAAAAAACATTGACTTTGAACTTGTTTTAAAATGTACTTTTCTGCAGCCTCTACTTCTTCAAAATCTAGGGTACCGAATTTTCTTTCTTTTTTCTGGGTTTTAGCATTTTTATAAAAACGAAAAATCCAAGCCGTGATTCTGGTCATTTTTCGGAAAGAAGATACCTTAGAAAAGTACTCTAATTGCTCTGTCGTGGTGTTAGTGACAGACACAATAGATTTTCTTTTTTCGGAGTTTACAACGTCGAAATCTGGCATAGTTTCCGAAACAGGCCAATCTTCTATAGGCATTCTCAGCCAATTTGGACCCTTCCACCAAAGAGATTTCACAAGTTCCTCTGCATTGGAACCTCGTGATGGAAGGTCAGCTGGGTTTAATGTTCCACTTATGTGCCTCCAGTCTTCAGGATTGGTGAGTTTACGGATTTCCAGTACCCTGTTGTAAACAAACGTGGCCCAATTCTCATTTCTTTTGATCCAATACAAAGCATTCATAGAGTCAGACCAGTAGAAGATTGGTATGTTCTCAAGTCCAAGTTCGGATATGGTTGCTTTTGCCAATCTAGCACCAATAGTACAGGACAAAAGTTCTAGGCGTGGAATAGAGATCTTTTTCAAAGGAGCAACTCTATTTCTAGCTTGTATTAACTGGCACGACGTGCTATCAGCAGATTCAGCTCTCAAGAAGATACATGTAGCGTAGGCACTCTGACTTGCGTCACAAAAAACATGGATGGAAAATTTGGAATCTTCTGCAAAGTCCTCACGTACACATCTTGGTATTTCAAGATCATTCAATTTCGGTAACTTCATCTTCCAGCGTTCGAATCTTTCAGTTATCAGCAGAGGGAGTTCAGCATCCCAGGACAGACCCAATTTCCAGCATTCCTGCAACAAAGATTTGGGCTCTAGAGTCACTGGACAAGAAAATCCTATCGGATCAAAGATTCGATGAACGGTTGACAGGATTTTTCTTTTTGTAATAGGTCCTTTATCTTCTTTCATCAAACTTTTCAAATCTAGAGATATAGTGTCCTTTGGTAAATTCCACAGAAGCCCAAGAACTGGAACCTTTCGGTCTTCTTGCCTTTCTTCAGTTTTGTCTTCAGTAGGAGAATGCTCCCACCCTCGAAGTTCAAACTTGGCAGTAGATAATAGTGCTTGTGATTCCGAAATAAATCTAGCGAGTTCTTCTCTTCTGTTGACGCTGAAAACACAATTATCAACGTAGAAGGACCTCATAAGTTGCTGGGCTGTTTCCTTGAGATGATCTGGGGCGTTTTTTAAATGAAGTTCTAATGTAGCTCCTAGTAGGAAAGGACTGGAGGAGATTCCGAACACAACTCTTTTGTGCTGCAGGATCTTGATATTTCCGTCTTTTCTTCTATCCTTCCATAAAAATCTGAGATATGGTCTATCTCGTTCTTGTAATCCAATTTGCAGAAAGGCCTTCTTAATGTCAGATATCACTCCATATTTTTCAACACGAAAGCAATTTATGAGAGATGGAATGAGTTCTACAAGATTTGGTCCCTTTTCGAGGCAGTCATTAATAGAAGGTGTATTCTTTTCTTTAGCTGAACCATCAAAAACGGGTCGAACTTTGGTCGTCGAATTCTCCTTGAAGACAGGATGGTGAGGTAAGAAATGCTGTCCTTCTTTGATTTCTTGCATAGGATCAACTTCTTCAATGATACCCTCATTCTGCCAATCCTGAAAAACATCATCATAATCGGCCAGCTTCTCGACACGTTCTAAGGCTTTAATACAACTGTTAAGTCTTCGTTCAGCTAACTTTCTGCCATCAGGAAGAGGTGGATGATCATGTATCCACGGTAGACTGACAATGTAGCGCCCCTCGTTATCTCGTGTTACACTGCGTTCAAAATGTTCCTTAGCCGCTTCTTCTAGTTCTTTTCTACTTTGAGTTTCCGCAGGGTCATTGATATTCAATGTATCAAGCCTCCAAAGATCGGATATATTTACGTCGTTGACAAGTAGCGACATTAGCGTGCTGGAACTATCATTTTTATTAATTCCTGATCTTCCAATAACTGTCCACCCTAACTTGGTGTTCATCGCAATTAGATCAGGCGAAAGTTTTTTAATTTCTCCTGTAAATAATCTGGCTGCCGTATCTGCCCCTAATAATATGTGAATCTCCTTGGGATCGTTTTCATACAAACAAAGATTTTCATCTAAGCAAATATCACTAACAAATATACCCAATTGTTTTACTTCTTCGATGTTTTTAGAATCTAATTTGGGAAGAGAAGTGCAAATTTTATTCTGATCCATTACTTCTACATTACAAAAGAAATTATTTTCTGTATTACGCAATTTAATGGAATATATCTTGTGGTTTTCCCGCCTTTTCAGTCCTCCGAAAAGTCCATGTGTCACCGTTTGTTCCCCAAGACACTTCAATTTCATTACATCCGCTACGTATTTGCTGACATACGACCTCTGGCTCCCGAGGTCAATGATCGATCTAACATAGTGTTTTAAATCATTATTTTCGACGCTAACAATTAAAGTCTGCAGATAAACCTCCCTGGAACATAAATTATTCGCCAACGTGAAATTTTCATTTAAAAGATTATTCTCATCCTTACTTTCATTAAAATGGGTATTATTTTTCGGAACAGAATTATCTTGATTGCATAATATGGATAAATGTTTTTTACCACAGAGAGTACAAACTATTTTTGACCTACAAAATTTAGCAAAATGAAATTGCTTTGCACAAATAAAACACGCAGCTTTTTTAGACAGTATACGTTTCCGTTCTTCCAAACTTAAAGTACGTACGTATTCACAATCAACAACATCATGAAATTTATTGCAGAAATAAGCATTCCGGTGTTTTTATTTTTACTTCAGAACTATTCAATTCTGAACTGCTAAATCTCTTTGCAGTGGAACATCTAGGATTATTTATTTTTCCGCTAGTTGAGTCATAACGCAACGGGTGAAATGAATACTTTTCTTTTTTCGAACTCACGGGAGAAGCATACATTAACGATCGTTCTTTTGCTTTCAGCTGAAGAGACAGGAAGTCGAGCAATTCATCTATTTCATATTTATCCGATTTCATGTTTTTATTATATTCTAAAACGAGATCGGGGGGAAGGCATTTTAACAGGATTGGGCAAAGTAGGTTTTCGTAGGTTTCTTTCAAAACATTAAGAGATTCAAGAGATCGGATTTCTGTCTGTATGTTATCAAACATTTTTCTGAATGATACAATATCATCTGAGTTCTTTAATGGGCAGATACGCAGTAAATTATTCAAATGGGTATTAATGAGAACATCTGATCTTCCGAAGCGTTCTTTAAGTAATTTTATGGCGATTTCGTAATTTTCTGGTGTAAATGCAAATCCTTCTATGGTACTAAGGGCAGAACCACCTAGGTGTGCTTTTAAGTAATTAAATTTACTGACTTCACTTAATGAATCATTTTCATGTATGGCTGATTCAAAGGAGTTTCAAAATGAAAGCCATAAACTTGATTGCCCGTAGAATTTAGATATCGCAAGTTTTGGCAATTTAATGTTCGATGATTCTTTATAACAGGAACTTGGAACATTCAAAGAATCAACATTTTTTGTTCGTTCGCGAATTTTTTTGGTCGCTCTAAATTTCCAAGTTATAATTTTTTGGGTGTATTCCGATACTTCTTTTTCTAATTTGTCCTCGGAAACGAATTCTTCAATTTGTGAATCTAGATTCTTTAATTCACTTGACTCAACCGCAAGCTGCTCTAACATTTCTTCTAACATATCGACATTTACATCTGTTTTCGTTAGTTCTGTTTCAATAGTTTTACAAATTTTGGTAACAGATGTTCTCAATACTCCCCGTTTCTTTCTTAACCTGCCACTTTTATCATCCATTTTTAGAATTGAACAGTTCGAAATTTATATTCAGTAAGATTCAATAATATATAAATTCAATAATAATAATAAATCAGTTCAAAATTCTAATATATATTTTTCAGCTCTAAATTGGAACAAACCATACCAATTATGCCGACAGGGATGCCAAATAATATTCCAACACAAACAATCTCTAAATTAAAGGCAAGTAAATGCGCTTACCTTTGTTTTGTTGGTTGGAATCTCTTTTTGTTTACATACTGGTGTTGTTGTCTCCATCTGCAGCTGAAAATCTCAAATATCTAATTAGTGGCAGGTTCAGTGACTGTATGACTCATTAACATGGGGAACTTCTCTTTAAGATATTATTTTAATAGTTACTTGATTATATGTTACATGATTAAGAATATATTTACAAGTTAGAAGAGTATAAAACGCGTTCGTTGGTTGCCGCCAAATCGAGAGGAAGTCAACAAACCCCTGGTGGTGAGAAGGGAAAGTTCTTCACAGTTAAAACTGGTTACAGTTAAGGCCTGGTATCCAACACCCTAATTTCAAGAAATAATTTTACAATTTAATATAATAAAAATGTATTCATAATTTTTAACATTTAAAAAATAATTCAAAGGATCGGACACATTTAATTTGTAATAACTAGACCCTTTTCAAAGCAAAAATTATAAACATTTGCTTTTTTCTTAAGTTTTATGCAGTGTTTTACGAAACCTGCAAAACGATTACCAATTCCCACATAGATTAGCCGCGTTTAAAAACTACAATACAATTTCACTTTTTTTCAGAGAAATCGAAAAACAAGAAGGGCCTATTCTTCTCACAAAGCGAAAATTCGACGAGACAAGCAACCGGTGTTCTGATACTGTTTTCGGGTGGCTTGGAATTAATTAGCATTCCTACTGGGCGGAAAATCTTCAGATGGGGATTTGCCAATTTGTGACTCTTAAAAGTAGTAAACAATGTAGCAAATGTTAAACAATGTAGGAAATGGAGAAATTCAATTTTAAAAGAATCGCATTTCAGAGCAATGCGTAAATATATTACGTCATCCATCCTTAAAAATTAGATTTAAAACAGACATTTTAGATTTTAAAAAAATTATATTTTTTCAAAATACTTATTTAAAAATATTAAAAGCCTATAAAAGGAATATAAAAATAGTTTCGCTTAGAATAATCCATTCATCTAATGATTCTTTCTAATTGTATAGAAGAAATGAATGGTTTCTTTTACAACGATCTATAAAATCACATCCATAAAAGTAAATATTTTGTATTAGAAATATTTACGTGATAACATTTTTTTCAAAATATATTTAACAAAGAAGAATATAAAATCTCTTTTATGTATAATACGTGGAAAATAATCAACTTAAAAAAAAGAAATTTTCTTTTCACTTTATTAATATAAAATTGATCATTCTCGGGTTAATGAACTATGAAACCTCATGATAAACACTAGCATGACAATGCTTCGTTATCAAAAACAGCAGAAATGAGAAAGAATGATCGAAAACTGCAATTACAAATTCAAGTAAAATGAATCTCAAGTTTCAAGTAAAATGAATTTAATATTTTTACTTTGAAATATTAAAAAATAAAAATTATTTATAATGCTTAAAAATTAATACACGATTGATCATTCTTAAATGAATGTACCAATTGAAGGAGTCAATCGATTTCAATTGTATGTGCGATATTAATGTAAAATCTTAAAGTCGGCAATAGACAAATATGTTGTAAGCGAAAAGGTATAAAAAGAATCGTGGATTTCCGTCAACCTAAAACTGCAAAGGAACAACACCTCGTATTGACTTTACACGATCAAAACTTAAGCCACCTGAGCCGACATCTCTGAAAGGAAAGAAGGGGTTTCGGCTGGCCCCGACTCTCCAGGGGGAGGAAAAGAAATCCCAGAAACACAAAACATTCTTCTGTGTCCTCAGGATCCCATCCCCTTAACGGGCATAAAAGGAAAAGGAGAAATCTGTGAATAGGTTGAAAAGTGAACGACCTGTTATTCTTGGATATATTATATCATTGAATCGCATATCACTGAAGTTCAAGATATTCACAGAAAAATGTGAAGTCACCGCTCCGCTTAAAGGTAGAGACCTTGACTTTCCGATATTCACATTTGACAATGCACTATTCCACAAAGACCATTTCTAATTGCCTTTATGGGATAACTTTCAAATGGCATTCAGTCTGTTCACTCTGCTAGCGCCATCTATTGATAGAATATAGAACAAAGTAAACATTTTAAAGAAATGACATTTATTTTTAATTCAACTTTTTCAGAAAATGTTTTACTTCAACAATTAAATTAAGAAGAGTTTAAAAAAAAACAAATTTAAAAAGTAAACTGAAATAGATAAATTAATGCAATAACATGTTACTTAAATTAGTAAATTAAGTATTAATTAAAATTAAATTTTATATTTAATACTAATTAATAATTTTAAATTAATAGTATGATTGAAATAACGGATATTTGGAACACATATTTAAAACTAACACTAGCAAAATTATTTGTTATTCAAAAAATCGTGGATTATGCATCTCTACTATGTTCAAAGATTTTTAAAAATCGTCAATAGTTTATTTTTTCCAATTAGTTGCTATTATTTTTTAAGAAATGCATCAAAATTTACTTTGTTATAGCGAATGACAATTTGGAGAAAATAAATTAATAAAATGATTGAAAATTCCGTAATATTTTTATTCTTTAGAAATAGCAAAACTAATTATAAGCTAATATGTTTTTATATATCGGAACATAATTTTTAATTCATAAAAAGTACTTATTTAATCTATTGTCACGAAGCTACAATGGGTTAAATTGCATTTGCTAAAATTTTCCATGTTTTTTTTTTTTTTTTTTTTTTAGCATTTATAACAAAATGTGAAGAGAATTCCCTTTATAGTTATTTTAAAAATAATTTTCATATTAAAATAAAATTCCCAGTTTGCATTAAAAATAATTCTATTCTTTTTGTCTCTAGGTATTCGCAATCGATGAATTTTGAATTGTAAATTGTTTAAAAAAAAACAATTTCTTTAAAATAACTATTAACATAACTATTTCGCAGACGATTGCTTCAGCATCAAGAGAACGTTTAAAAGAATCACCAGCAATTAAAAGTCGAAACGCGAATACTCATTAAAGTGTTATTGCCAGTTGAAATAGCAACAATAAGGAAATTTGCAGCCGATCCGTTCTCCATCTTTCGCCTTCCTCTCCCCACCTCCCTAATGGTAGCTGGTGTGCGCATGTCGGGGACCTGACAGAGAGACTGTTTCGCCTCCTCAGTTGAAAAGCAACAGGGTGAAAGGTGAGTATCTCCCGGGCTTTCTCTCTCTCTCTCTCCTCCGAGTCTCCATCTTAATTTTAAAAGATAAGAGGCAAATCCGGCTAACGGGACTGTAGCTCAGGCCCATTGTTGAGTCAAAGACGCGTGAAAATGTACTGTTCTGGTTTTATTTTGTCTAAAATGTATCTAATTATAGTTTTAAATATGTAAAAATTTGCCCAGGGATTGAAATTAGGTAGACATTGATTGTGTAACGTTTCATTAACATACGTATCATCTTAAAAATATTTATTTTAGGATAATTAGTGGCAAAAATATTTATTATGTGCATAATAGAAGTTATTTACATTATCAATGATAAAGTAGGTACCGACATACTGAGACTTAATTTTATAGTAGTGTATCAGAATTGTTTTTTAAATCATAATATGCAATGTTACATTAAAGAATACCATTTGTTATAATGTATTTTTGGATTATTTTAATTATTTTTTTTATTATGTGGTTATTTTAAATACAATAATACTGTTTGAATGATTTCAGGATTGTTTTGTTGTGAATCTACCTTTGACCTTTTTTCATTCGCAATAATATTATCTTCTTTAATGTTAAGTATAGGTATAATATATATATATATATATTATTAACCAAATAATGTTGATTATTTTCAAAGACAAAATCCTAATGCTTTTTTGAGAGAACAGATTATTTTTCGTTTTATACTTATTTTATTAATTAAGATTTTCTTTGGGTTATTGTCGCTCAAATTCATAGGTAAGGATCTGATGGGGCTCCAAATTACTTTAGCCCAGGGCGCTCAAATTTTTTGAGGTACCCGACTAGGTTGTAAAGATGTTTTTCCCGAAAAATTTGAAATTTTATTTATGATCTGAAAATATAGTCCAAATTTCATAGATTCTAAAATAGACTTTGTTTTTAATACATATATGTGAGATAGAACTATCGATACAATAGTTTCAATATTACAAAACAAATATAAGTGAAATCAGAAATAATGGTATTTTTAACCAAAAATGAGTGATTTATTTTATTTTTACCGTAAAATTCACTAAAATAATATTTGATATGCTTATATTAACTCTCTGGTTTGCTAATTTTGGGCATTTCTGTTAAAAAAGAGTGAAAACTCTATTTGTTTACGGCGCATTTGGATGAGCTAATTTACAAGTAGAATATCTAAACGCATTTTTTGAAGAATGAATATTTTACTGTCATTAATTTACAGAAAACATATTTCAAAATACATTCCATAAAATTTTATGAAATTTGGTATGCATGTATCCAATATCTTTGGGGATGTGATAGAATAGACCGCGTATTTTAAGATAGCTCCATTTAAATATGTTTTACAGGCACTTTCATTTCACAACATATTCAAACTTTGACAAAAGATCATTTATGGCAATTTCAAATGTTCATAAAAGCTTTATTTATTTAAATAATTTTTATCTTGTGGTCTGTTGCATTTTATGTCATTTGAGCTATATATAGATGAAATAAAAATTAAATATTTCTATCATTTTTTTAACTTACTCTATTTTACCTAACACGGAAAATGTTGCTAAATTTTCTTTAAATAAGCAGATTATTTTCAAAACCCAAAGGAATTTTTTCTTCTAATAGTGCCCTTTCAAGTCTGTTTTAGCTATTTGGTATAATAAAAAACGTCTATGTGTCATTTTTTAAAAATTCGTCTCCGAACCTAGTCGAATACCTCAAGACAACATTGATTCGCAGTTCATCGTCGAATAACATTTTCGTGATGCATTAAGGATTTGATCGCTTAATGCAGAACTTTTTTCTTTGAAATGCATACTTTTAAGAGAAACGGGTTTAATCAATTAACGAACGTAAAAGGAATGATAAAAATGGCGTAAAACGCAAACTTCCTAAACTTCGTATTAAAAGTAATGAATGGCTTAAACTTAATATAAAACAGTGAACGGCCAATACCAAGAACTTAGAGCTAAAGCAATAAAATTTCTATTAAGTCACAAATACAAAGCTTATGGGATTTGAATATGTTTTACACTCCCCCTATGGGTTCATTAAGAATTAATACCACAATAAAGACACGAGGATTATATTTACCTTCATTTAAACCTAATTTTATAAAACTGATTCCAATAAAATAATTTAAACGATTGCACAGAAATTGTCTTTATTTAGAACTATTGAACAATTATTTGCTCATCGTCAGGCAAATGATTTCAATATTGTTTTCAGTTTTTAGAACTGTGAACTAATTTATTATACAAATGGAATGAAATGTAAATAAAATCTATAAAAGTTATTAAATGACCTCTGAGTCATTTGACCTTTAAGCTAAATGGAAGCCTTTAACATCTCTACTGATCGTAAAGATGAATGCGTTTGCGTGTTGGCACACTATAATCCAGACTGTTTGACGAAGAACTAATAAACTTCGCACAGAAAGTGCAATAGAAAGTGTATCAAAAGGTGGGAATGTGCACCTCGAGTTCAATTTTTAAAAATTTTAATTAGTCCAAAATGAGGTGATATTCTGAAGTTTTCCCTCTATAACTCACGAAAATATCAGAGAAAGAAAACAGTTTTGAACCATTTTTAATACGATATTGAAGATTAGTGGAAGATTAATTCTTTCCCTTTTCTAATTGAAATTAAAAAGAGATTTTTTTTTTTTAATTTCACTCCGTCTTTCAATTTTTAGTATCAAGACCTGCAATAAATTATATAAATTGGAAACTCAAGTTAAAAATAATTAAATTTTGATCGTTTTTTTTTAATTCTTAAATGACCTTTAATATTCAAAATAATGTACGGAAATATAACTATATTTTTATGTTTTCCAAAATATTTCTGCATGCTCTATTTACGTACTTTTTATTCGTGTTTAATAAGAAACAACTAAAAAAAATATGCTATTAGTACAATGCAAATGATTATTACAGTTAGTATGATTAAACAGTAATACATGAATAATTTAGATTAGCATTGCAAATTATATGCTTAACACCGAAAATATACTATTTATTATTTTATAGTACATGAGAACATATAGTAATTATCATAAACTACGAACCCGACCCTTTTTTCAAGTTCCTAAATATCATTTCATTCTTTTAAATTTTGATCTGGGTAACTATAAAACGCAACAAATTAAATAGATAAAATTTTTCATTCAGCATTTCTATCACATTTAGACAAAATTCATCAGAGGGAAGTCTGTTTTTTTAAACGTATGTGAACATGATAATTCAAAACAGCAAAGAATAGTAATAATAATTTTAGCATATAGCTTTAGCACCAGAATTGCAGAACTATGTAAAAATTTAGACCAAATATTTGTTCTATTTGGCATCATGTCTGTCAGAATATTTATACATATGTGAACACTATTACACAAAAACTTAACAAACTATGTAAATGAAAATTGATGTGTGGTCTTGACATCAAAATTGGCGATGTACGATGCCAAATATTGGACCAATCATTCTACGGGATGAGGCACTATCCCAAAAGATACACACTTTTTTCTTCATCAGATGAAGAAACTCAACACAATAAGTTCTATATTGTTTTATTTTGAGAGGAGAACATTTCCACTGGATACACAGTTTTTTTCAGTAAATTTTCTATTTAAATACAATATTCTTTGTAAAGTTCTTGATATAGGATTTTATTTGTATTTCTCGATCAAATGCATAGTTAAATTTGAAAAACGTGTTTATTTGGATCGAATCAACTGGATTGGATCCAATACTCATTATGAACTCGGAGATTCGATTAATCCGAACTAAGCTGGATTATTGGAGCCTTCCTTTTACCGATAACTTTAAAGCTGAAAATATGGAAAGACATTACATATAACATGATTAATTTCAAATGGATCTAAGAATCTGTCTCTTCAAGGTTCTATTTTAACAAGGTTCTATTATCTCTTCAAGGTTGTATTTTATTAGTTTTATTCAGATTAATTTTTAATGACATTAATCTTCTGACCTTGTAGTGGCAGAGGCAGCTTCGATCCACCGGAATAAATTTTTTGAGATTTCATCCATTTAATTCAATGATAAACTTTAGAATATTTAATACTTCTAATATTTTATAAAAAAACTTCATTGATTAGAAGAAGCGTCATTTATAAGAGAGCTATTAACAAGTTTCTGCACCTCTAGACAAAATGAATTTAAACCTAATTTTTTTCTTTGCTATCTAATTTAATTATTTCATACTTATTCATATCTAATTTAATTATTCATATTTATTTGCTATCTATTTAATTTATTCATATTTATTCGTAAGTAGAAATAAAATTTAGGTATAGATATATTTGTCTCTAAGTTAAAAAATCTCTTACTATTTCGTTTTTATGCACGCTTTTATTGAACTTTATATGTTTCATGTTTCTTTCAAAAGTGGTGTGTGAAGAGGGGATAGACGACTATTAATGAGGCATGTAAGAATCATAAACTTCCAAATAAAACGGAAGCAACAGTGCTTGAGACCGAGGGATTGGCTATTAGGCTGAGTTAATAATTCTAAATGTATAAATAAATTAAAAATTTTTAATGAAATAACATTTTTGCCATTTATAAGCCAAAAATTATAAATAATTTGTTATCAATATTAAGCTAGTAAAATAATGATGAGATATTTCTCAAAAGCGCACTAAAAACTATTAAATCGTCAAACACGTAAAATACGCAAACTTCCAACACCCGTAAAGCTGTATTTACAAATCAACCTTGCATGTTGTTTCGTGGCACTTTCACTTAAGCAGAATTAGGAACATTTATTGCATCAGGTGTTTCTAAACTGACAAGTGGACAATATTCTTTGATCAGAGCAAATTTTAGTGAGTAGAATTTCGTTATTCCTAGTTAAATGTCGCATCTTCATTAAAAGGCACATAGTGTTGATGAGTGTTTTTCTTTTTCAACTTTTTTTTGTACCAATTTAGGGAGAAATAAATATTTAAGAATGAAAGCAATAATGAAAAATTTATATCCATTTCTGCTACTAATAAAAGAGAGCGTGTGCCTTTTGGTGTTCTATAGGCCGGACCTTCCACTTAAAACTTCATTTGATACAAATATGTCGTTTTGGATAAAAATTAGTGTTCTGAAAAATTTAATAAGAATTTTAATTCATTAAAACTGAACGAGATTTTCGCGTTTTTCTGACATATATATTGAAATATGTTTTGCAAAAGAAGCTGATTTTTAGAATAATTTAAAATTAAAAAATAGTTTAAAACAAATTTTGACAGTTAAAAAAATATTTTCTAGCGCAATTTTCAACAATATATTTCATCGTCGTCATGAAATACACATTTTGTTTTCGTTGTTTCGCAGGATTTTCTTTCACTGTTGTAAAGTAAGGAAGAAAGATTCTATTAATTATTTGCGTAGCTTAAATGAAAAATCAGAAAATAAAATTACGTTACAGAAAAAACAGCTTGAATTTTAAAATAGATTACCCGAATAAAGAAGCTTTTAATGATGCGGTGATGTTCTGGGACTCGTCTCCATTAAAAAGGTTCATATACACAATAAATAGGACACTGAGTTTTGGCAGGTAATTATTAATGCTTTATATCTCACACAATTTGAAGGTTAAAGGGACTTTTGTCGAGATAAGCTTAAGTGTCAAGTTCGCATTAGAAATTTAATTGAAATGAATTGCAATCAATATTCCCAATGAATCAGTTGGGAGCCAGAGGTAACTTTTTATTTCATAAAAAAACTCAGGATTTTAAACAAATCATCCTATTATTTTGTCCTAGCATTTTAATTTTCAGTCATGATCAGTGATACTTATATAATAAATATGTTTTATTGTAACTTTAAATCAGGGTAAATGAGTTTCATTATAGGTTATCTATAAAAAAATTTTGAAAAGTATGTTTTATTTCGAATTGAAACTTGCATTATCTATTATTTAATTTGAAAAAAATTTCTAATTCATTGGCATAGATTTGAGCTATTTTCTATGCCGCAATACTGGCATTTACCAGAAGAGAAAGAGCTAGGAACATTCATTAACAGCGTGTTATTTTCAAAAAAGAAAAGAAAAAAGAAAGATTATATTCACATTCGCAGTCACAGGTTTTAAACTTATCTGTCTAAAACAACCCATCTTGATTTCGTCTTTCAGTACTTTATCATACAATGGATTCTGTTAAGTCATGTTCCATAATTTTCAAACTGCCTTTTCTTTTTAAATAAAATATATAAAAAAGACAGTGAAAATTTAAAAATAAAATTTAAATCATCACTGCACAACTAATATCCTTTTTCTGATATTCAGTGCCACAAACTTTGATTTGTACATGAAGCGCCTTTTTTATTTTGATAATTAAGGAGCTAAAGACAAATATCTCCCTAAGAATTTTGAACAATAATTTATAACTAAGTTGTAGATTTTTCTTTTTTGTGTGCGTATGATTCAAAGTGGAAACAGATATGAATAAATATGAATATGTCTCAATTATTATGAGTTAATAATCTACTGAGGTTGACGAAATTCTTTTAATTTAGTGGTAAAAATTACAAAGTTGTTTTCGGGACAATTTCATTACAAAATCAAACAGTCTCTCTCTTTTATTTAAATTATTCCTTCAACTTTTTGCAAATAAAGGTATTTTATCTTTTATCATTTCGGTTGATGATAAAAGATCAGCCAGTTTTTCATTCGTCATTTCTTAATTCGTGTTCTTGATAAATTCTTTGTCTATTCCTTCGCGGTCAATCGTTTTTCCAATTTGCATGAATCGTTTAGTTTTATTTTCATCCGATAGCACAGTTTAATGAACCACGTTTGCATAAAAATTCTGGCACTGGAAAGAATAAAACGGAAATAATTAAGATAACACATTTAGATAAAATTGGAATTCAAGAAATCTGCACTCGACAAAGTTTATTGCACAAATAAAACATTATTTTAGGTATTGCAAGAATCTTAACGAAATATTTCCATTCAGATGTACCCGTGTTATTTCTATGCTGAATGAAATGAGTCGGTATACGTACATTCAACGGAATGGTTCCATGAGAAATTCATCTTCTGCAATTGAAATGACATAATTGATCATGCATAGTATTTTTGTTATATTTAAAATATATTATGAGAAACAAAGAAAAACACGAAAAAAGACATTTCTAAGGAATTCTTGTATTGCAAGTCATTTCTGAGACAAACTTTAATTAGTTCTTCACTTTAAGCATCAAGATCAATCTTCCATTTGGGTATCAAATTTTATTGATCTTGCTTGTTGTGTTTTTAACCTAGCATGCATACGTACACAAGTGCAAACGGAGAAATAGACAGGGTACCCCTTTGAGATTAACGTCAAAAATTGGAAAAAATATCTATATATTTTTAATATATATACTAAAATTTTTCCATTTAGTTTCCTGATTTTTGTGTTTTTGTTTGTACATATACACATATAATCAGAACAATACTATTAAGCTTTAACAATGCACACATGCAAACGGAGAGACAGAGATACGAGCGAGATCCTTGATTGATTTCTTCAAAATTTAACATAAATGCATTATTTTGATATTATAAAAGATACCAAATTTCATTCATCTGAACTATTCTCAGTTTTTTTTAAAAGTTATCATGCTCAAAGAGAGGCAGAGTTTAAAAATGTTTCTTTTTCCGGACTCATGGAAATCTGAAATTTAACAAATCATGAAGTCGAATTTTTTAATTGATTGCAGCACTACTTCATATACCCTTTATAAGTTCAATCTGTAAGAAAGCAATCGTCTTGAAATCTGTAAGAAAGCAATCTGTATAATCGCCTTATAATTGTCTGTATAATTATGACTGAAATTAATTCATCGAATGGTACTAAAAAAAGCCATCTCAGAGTAACTTATTTTAGAAAAAAAAACTATTTTAAAGTGAACTGTCACATTAATCGCAAATTTGAGGAATAGTTCAAATGATAAATGCTTCATTCATTTTAAATGCTAATCCTCTCACATTGTAGTAAAGATTGAAGAACTTCGGGTATAGAAATTTCCCGCAATACCATGACAAATAAATTTTTACTTGCCGTGAAATATTTTTTGTCATGTTCTGTTAGCGACTGTAAGTATGATAAAGCACTAAGATTTTTTGACGTCATTAAAAAAATGAATTATCTTACAACAAACACTTTCATTCTTGATGACTGATAAAATTCCATCGCTCCTTGAAACAACACAATTCACAGTCTTAAGAACTTATCAATTGCTGCACATTCGATTATCATAGCACGAGAGCCAATTCCTTTCTTCTTCGTGTCATCGTTTCTTTTGTTCCTTTTGTACTCTCGTTCTGTCAGGTTGTGCAATCTCGTTCTAAGTCAAAGAACTGCTAGATCTTTTTTGAAAAGCAAATCTCGTGTTTTTTTGGATTGCATCCAGGCAACCAAAAGCCCGATTAAAGAACACTTTGCGATTTTCTTACAGTAGGGGATCTGTCTGCCAAGATGAATGCCGATGAATTCCGCAAGTGTGGTAAGGAGTTGGTGGATATGGTCGCTGACTATCTGGAAACGATAAGGACACGACCGGTTGTACCGAATGTTCAACCCGGATATATCCGGGACCTAATGCCAGAAGACCCTCCGGAGGATCCCGAGAAATGGCAGGATGTCTTGAAGGACATTGAGAAAGTTATCATGCCTGGGGTAAGTGATGTTTTGATATTATAATAAATTTCTGATTACTCGGCTATAGTTAAGAGTATATTTCTGTTATAAATAGAAGATAAATGATTTTCCGAACATTAGACCTTTTCAAAAATTGAGAACTTTAAATTTTGATTTTTTCATCTCAGGCATTTTTTTTAAACTATTAATTGAATTTATGTGTCAGTGAACAATAAGATGTCTAAATAAGTTTTGGAAACATTAAACTTAAATTTGACATAAATGTTTTGTTTATTTTTACCCTTTGTACTCGGATGATGCCTCTCACTCATTATTCAAAACGTTATTATGCTGATTCATGTCACGATTTTACTGTTTCTATCCCATTTTGTTGATCAACGTATTCTCAGAGCGAAAGAATTAGCAAACAGTACTAAACTTTCAGAATAAAAAAGCAAGCAAATTAGATAAGAGCGCAGCTTTAAAATATAATTTTATAGTATGTTTCAGTTCTGCAGTCTTTATAGATAAACTGCTATTGGATTTATCTATTTTTAAAACATGTTTAAAAAATAAAATGTTCGAATATTTACTGTATTGAATTAAATGCATAAAGTGATCAAATTTAGCAGTTAGAAATGAATAGATTAGAAGTGTTTTAATATTTTTTTGCCTTTTCATATATTAAATGGGCGAATTATGTAATCGTTTTGTAAAACGAAATGAAATAATTTTAAAATGAAACTTATTTTCCAAAACCCCAATCAATAAAATATATAAATTATCTTCTAAAAGCATTAGAATTTACACTAACACTTTATGAAGAATAAAAATTTCTCTTCGTTATGTTTTAGTATTAATATTTAAAAGGGGTAAAAATTCCTCATGGCAAGCTGGAAGACAAAAGTGGATTCCTTTTCATTCAAAATGCTTTCAAATTACATTCAATCCAAAGACAAAAATAATGAAATACTTAATATTGAAGCAACTATAAATAATAGCTTTATTGTTAGCGCATACTTCAGAATTTATTGTAAAATGAATGATATTGAGGTAACAAATATTATGGAAAATAAAATACAAAGAGTTTTGATTCAAAGCTTAAAATATGTTATTGAAAAACATTGAAGTTTTTAAGCAAATGCCAAAAAGATTTAGTTGCAAAAAGATTTTTGAAAAAATCATTCTGTCGTCACTGATATAAGTTATTTTACACCTAATCACGGCAGTTTACTTTCAAAATAGTCAATGGGATAAATTTCCCCCTTCATTTATGAAATAGTCATACAAAGCAAAACTGTTTGTTATTCTCAATGACTATCCAAAAACAATATGTTTATCATGCAAAAATTTACATAATTACTTTGGAGAGCATGAATTCATATCTTTTAGAGAACATGACATTAGAGATTTTATCTCTGAGATTGTTAGAGAAGGGTGACTAGGAGCTTAAGATCAAATTTTTGCAATCCAATATCTTCTTTCATATACTTCAAAATGTTCTATAATAATGAAACCTTATTTAGACAATTCAACTATTTTAACATACAGACTTATATATTTCCAAAAGCTGGGTTCCCATTGGTTCTTAAATTTGCAATCCATTGCACTAGAATTATTAAATTCAACTATAAACTGATGATTTCGTGTTAAGTTTTATCCCTTTTTAGAGCATTTTTATTATTATTTAACTCTCGAATGCGAAGCGTACAAAAATCCATTAATATATACCATATAAAACGCTAGCATACGTGGCACAAAAATCGGTTTTATTACTCCTTGTCGAATGGCAGCAGTCAAATATAAGCAAATAGTCAAATAATCTGCTGACTGCTTCATTAAATGTTTTACAGCTGCATTTAATTCAACACTTAACTTACGGAGCAGTAAAATATTATTATAAATTTCCATTTGCGGGCTTTCCAGTCAGAAGATGCAAACGAAATCATGATTATAAAAATAGGCGTCAAACAAAGTTTAATCAAGCGCGAAAAGAGACTTGTCGCCGGATGAATAATCGCTATGACTCTACTGTAGAAAATGATGTACATATCTTGCCTTATCTCACAGAAATGGTTTCGCATCATTTTAAAATTCAAATAATTACCTTTATCATGATATTAATTTCATTAAATTTTCTTTGTTTTTAATATTTTCTATTAAACTTGTTTTATTTTCAATCTGAAACAGTGTTATGATGAAATCTATTCTTATTTATTAAACATCCAATAAGTTGTCTTTAAGAGTAAAAAGCTACCTTCTTTAGCCATTACCTTCGAGAGTAGGATTTTTATTTCCGCTTTTATTCGCAATATACACAATTCTTAATTTACACTGCACTCCAATAATTTATTGTAAATTGATTCAATTAAATCCATATCTTTCACTAGTATCAAACAACGTGCTGATTTTTTTTTTTTTTTTTTTGTAAAATAAAAAGCATATTAATCGTTCCATTTCCTTAAAAGTCAATAATTTGGAGGAGGGGGGGGGAGGACATGCTGGTCGCCTAAGCCGGCTTGTATATATATATATATAATGCTAACATACGCATTATATCTAATATATATAAACTAATGTACAGCAACCAAAAATAAATTTTCTTCAAATTATAGCCTACAAAATGAGGCAATCCATAGAATTCTAACTGAAAATAAAGCAAAAAATTGAATGTTTAACAAAACAAACAAAACAAAATAATGTTTACTTGCTGCTATCCAATGTCGCGGCCATTTGGCGTGCATTTTAACAGTTGGCGATCGTTTCGCGAGTTTGACTACGAAACTCGTTCTGGTATCACGTCTACAAGACGTCTACATGACGTCTATCACGTCATCAAACAATGATTGCTTAAAATTAAGTACTAACAAAATGAAACAGAAATCAGAAATAAACGTTTCAATCACTTGACAGGCGTTAACTAAAAAAAACCGAATAAGAACGACATTGCATCAATGTTTCTGGCAATTTGGACCAATGGAAAATATTCTGTTTACTTATTTCTAGTTAATCTTTTCTGACATAATAAGACCTGACCCATCACAAATCAAGGATTCATTTTAATGTGTAAATGTTGAAAATATTTATAGATTGGCTTGAAAGTATACGCATACCAACGCTAATAGCCACATGCAAAACACTTTATAGAAGAGACTATTGTACCAGAATTACCAAATTTGACGCTGAAAGAGCTTTCAGAATTCTGAGAAAATTTAATTGCATTTATAGTTGAAAATTAAAAATTGACTGATATCTTAATTATTTTCTAAACTACTTGGGGCATATTTTACCACAGAAATCCTTGTTACACCATTTTAAAATATGAAAAAAAAACCGGTTGTTTAGTAATATTATATTTTTTTCATATTTTGCTGTTATGGATTCTAATATATTCTACAACATTTATTTTATTTTTATTACTTCTTGTATAAACACGCACTTTTACAAGGTATTTTACAGTTTGTGCTCGCGCGTTATCGTTGCTATAATTCAGAAATGAATTTTTTAGAAATTGATAAAAATAGACGAAAAAATAATACCTAATAATACAATATTTATTACTAAAGGCCTAGAGCTACTTTAAATTTTTAAGAAATAATTTATAAAATCAAGGATACAATTGGGTAATAGAATAACTAGTGTTGTGAGGACTAACTTATACCTTCCTAAACAATGATATTTGAAATGTTGGGCTTGCAGTTTTAATACAATAATTTTATATAAATGTTTTAGGGCTATAAGATTTTTTGATAGAGTTTTAAGCTTTTAAATGGAAAACTGCCGCTTTTACAGATCTACTGCACTCAATTTTGATAAGATCTGATCCTAGTTTAGAGTGAAAATTGAGTGAGATGTCTATTAGCTGCAGCATTAATCCGACCTCATTCTAAAGTACTCTAAAAATGCAATAAACTATCAGTAGAATTTGACGACGTAGCAATCACATATTTAACCAGCAAGTGTAGTCTCACCGAAGTTCTCTCGCATATTCTTTAATAAAGGTGTTAAGCCCTTCCCCACATGCCTAAAATAATAAATCTTGAAAAAAAGAAAAAAGAAAAAAAACCTGAATGCTGCGAGTGCTCAGATTGTGTTGCCAGAATTCCGAACATAAGTGTTTTATGTTTAATAGTATAGTAAGAATACGATCTTTTGGCACCTTTTTTTTTTACTTAAGATTGAAACCAAAATAAGATAAAGGATTAAAATTTTACTAAAAATATCAAACACAAAATTTTCTTTATTTTAAGTCGCTATAGTTTTTAAATTACCGTATTTAATATAAAAGCGAAAGCGCAGACCGACAGATGGTCCATTCTTTCATCGATTTTGTTCAAGATTTGATACGAGTATACAGATGCTAAATGTGTATACTAAAATTTATTTATCTTGTTTTTCGCGTTTTGAAGTTATCGCGCCCCCTTGTACTCGGACAACCAGACAGACAGGCTTCCTCTCAATAGATTTTGTTAAAAATTTGAAAGAATTCTGCAAATTTGGTGTAAAGACCACGGAGCAAACATCGTCCATGCAGCTTGAAACTTTTTAGAGCTATCGTATTCACATACAGAGCGACAAAATTCCATAAATGTTTTTTAGATCACAAAAGAAGTTGGAAAAGTAAAACAAACAGAAATGATAAGTCTAACAAACAGAAATGATTTTTTTTGTCTCTGCTTAAAGCAATAACCAGGAGCAAATAACAATATGAAAAAAAAAAAAAAACCCGAGCATCATGATTTCAGACATATGCGTATAATGTGTGGTCGAAATTGAATTGTGGTAGAAAATGATAAGTCACAATGCTGAGCTCTGTAAGTGTTTGAGATAATCATCTAAAACATACATTCATTTTAAATAATTTTTATTTCATTTGCTTATCCTCACTTTTGCGAAACAGATAATGAGCTATCGGACAAAAAAAAAACCCAGCAACAAAGGTTTATTATATCAATGAAAAAAAATATTATATAGTATTATCTTCACCAGTTTCTTTTAAAAAATTGAAATAATCTCAGAGATAGATTGTGAAACTCAAATAAATTTATCATGTTCGTTTTGTATTATCGTAGTAACGTCTGAACTATAAAATATAAATAAAAATATGCTATCAAAACGCAATTTAAAATTCTGTGTAGTCTAGATCACGCATTTTTAAGAAATGAAAAAGATTTTTTTAAAGATTAGATTTTGGAAATTTATCTTTCTTTTGTTTTCGATTTTCGAATGTGTCATTTAAAAAAATATATATAAATTTTCTAATGTTCATTACTTAATAGTAATTATACAAATATATGATAAAAAATTTAAAGCTATTCGGGCCCTACTCCAAAACCGGATGTCATCGTAACATTTTAGTCTTCATTCCTTTTATTTTCTGATTGTAATGATTTTTACATCGTACAATATGCAACGAAATACACAATGTTTAACTTTATTAATATAACTCTAATATTAACTTTAAAACATCATCAGAAAATAATCTTAACAATTAAAACTTAAAATATTAAACTTTAAATAATTAACAAAATTCGTTTTCAATAAGCATGCTAATTGAAGATAAAGCAAAAATTCCATTGTGAAATAAAGGGAATTTCATTACTATGTTCTCGGATAGTATTATTGTCGGATTGTCTTCCCAGTACAGTTAAATCTTTTACTATCCGTGGGAAAGCACGAAAAGAAATTTTATACAAAAAATTACATATGTGCAGATATATGCTATACGGTTTTCCTCCTGAAAAAAAATGCCTATATAGTATTTACTTCTGAATATTTATAAACCGGCTATGAGTTCCGAAAAGTAACATGAATGTCACGAATTTCTTTCTTTTTTTTTATTTTGAATTTCCAAACTTCAAATAAGCTTAAATGACATGAAATAACAATTCGCCATCTACCCTTTTTAATCCCATGTGATTTTTTTTTTTACCCCTTCTACTGAATTTTAAAGATACAATACATCGAAAAAATACTAGCTTTATTCACTTCGTTGAGATTTATGCATTTGTACTAATATAAGATATATATATGTAATGGTAAATGCAATAAACTGGTAATTATTCATATTCACTAATAAGTTTTATACTAAGTTTGAAAGTTTTACGTAATCAACAGTTTTTGTGTACAAGCGGGTTTTGTTTAGTTTCATTAGATTATTCTCCCGTTTTAAAGCAACGCAAGGGATATTTTAGAACGGACCTCGTACTTTTGAGCAGCGGTCAGATGACAACGATGACGTCTGTGCTGGCACGTCCCCTCTCCAAACTTCCACACCACCCCAGCGGAAGGACGTTTGGCCCTATCGGATTTAACGTGCACCAGATCCATTTGCACGACGGTTCTTCGGTGTAAATGGGCATCGAAATACTCCGTTTGGGAACTCGAAACCTTACCATCAAGCCAACACAGCCCTGTATGCTAGAGGGAATGGAGTCCAAAATAATTTCACACAAAATTTAGAATACTCTTAAACAAATCCTAGCATTATGAACACCTCTGCTTGGATAGGGAAAAGCATTTGCACAATTTTTAATTTTTTAAGGTTCAATATTGGTCTAAAAAGGGCAGGACATTTATTGAAAGCATTGTTTTTGTAATATAATGCTATGGCTTAGGGAAGTCGAATAAAATTGTAATTGAAAAAAAAAAAAAAACCGTCAAAACCTTTTAATAAGAGTACTCCGGTAAGATAATTAGAATGAATTGTTTCTACATTTCAAGAGCAAAATAGCGAAAACTTATGCTGAGTAGAAGTAATCATTCATAAAAAAGTTGATAATAAATATATTATAATAATATCAAAAATTTGAAAGCTGAAAGAATGGGATAAATAGTATCCAGTAAAATAAATTCTATCCTCTCTCCCGGCTAACTTCTCAATTTCTTCCTAGAAGAACCGCTCATTCTAATAATCGATATCTGTTTCATTCTGCAGTCAGTAGGCCGGAAAGCGGGGAGAGAGCAGTTTTGATGGGCGAAAACACTTTGGCCGTCGTTATGATGGATGAAACCATTTCCGAGTGGTCCGTCATACGCCATTCGCCGCGCCGAGGGCAGTAATCTGGAACTTGTCTCCAGAAAAAGCCATCGAATGGATATTTATTCTGTGGGGGAATATATTATCGTAAAACTTTTCCGAGTCCGAAGTTCATAAGATTCACATATCAGCAGTAGAAGGACAACAATACGTATCTTGCCAGAATAATTTTTTTTTCTTTGTTTAGAAGAAAAATGAGGCAAGATACATATAGGATTGTTTAAGACTAAACTGCATAATAAATGAATATATGTTGCGAGCATAAGATGTAATGGCAGAATTATTATTTTGTATTTCACTGAATTATTATTATTTATGTTTGGATGCCTAATTTCAATTAAATATCTCATGTATTTTCAGTATTTCTTCAGCAAAATATTTCTAAATGATCGGCAATTTAAACCAGAGGGAGTGGTCTCTCCAAAACTTTCTCGCATATTCTTTAACCTCTTCGCCATCCGCAACGCTTCTTGCGCGTTCAAGTGAAACTTCTGCACGGCGGCCATAACGCGCTTCAAGCGTTCTTCTACATTTTAAAACTTTTAAACGTTTAAAATGTTTTGTAAATGTTAACTTGTTTAAGTTTTCTAATTTTGTTTTATTTTAAAGCGGCGAAAAACAAACGCTAAGGAGAAATTTTCACGGTCAGGAGAAGACGGCGAAAGGGTTAAAAAAAGGGTTATCCCAGAGAACACCTTGCATAGCATTGGTGTACGATAGTTACAAATATTAACATTTTACTTGAATTTAGCATTTTTACTGAATCTATCGCGTTATCCTTGACGAGTTATTTGGCGATTCATCCCTGACATGCGGTTAATAGTATCCGAAAATCGAATTTATGTTTTAGACACGCTTTTCTCAATTGATTGAAATAAAAATTTGACGTAGAAATACAATTATAGTCATAAAATCACCAAATTTGATATATTTAAGTAATTGTGACTTTGAGTTATCGCATTTACATGTTTCTAAAAGTATAGACCGGTAGAAGCTCAATTTCTTGTATTTTATTTGGCTCAAATTTTGATTGGATCTAGACTATAAATGTTAATTCTGTGTACCGAATTTTATTTATCTAGCTCTTTTCGTTTTGTAGTTATCATGTTAAATGATATTCGAACAGCCAGACAGAAAGGCTTTCTCTGAGCAGATTTTGCTCGAAAGCTGATAGAAATCTGCACATTTGGTACAAAGACAGTATACCAGATTTCATTCGCCTATATCAAAGCGTTTTTAAATTATCTTTGTCACAGACAGACGTATTTTTTTTTTCTAAATATGTGTTTTTTGAACTCAGGGAAATCTAAAATGTGGAGATTCGTCAAAATATCGCATTGGAATTTTTGACGTTTACTATTGTTTCTGTATACTACGTATACCAGAAAGTAAAAATAGAATAATTCCAAAAAACTGATTTCACAGGGAAATAAAAAATGTATTTTCTAATTTTTATTTATTTGGTGATATTTTATGCTAACTTTTGTATGAGATTCTTTATGTTAGTGGCTAGTTGCATGGTTTTTTTTAATCCTTTTTTTTATGGCTAATAGTACCTGTGTGATAATACACGTTATGTGCACTTTATATCCGTTTCGAGTCTTAAGCACTTTTCCTTTCTTCATACTGCTGAGTCAATTATGATAAATATTAATGCACGAAATCTTATGGTGCTCGTACTGATATTCATCAGTAATTTATGCAATGTTTCTGATACAGAAAGAGCATTCATGTGAAATTCTTCTGACATGTAACGGCATGTACACGTTATATTCGTTTCAAGTTTCTAATGCTTTTCCCTTCATCCTATTGCTGATTCATTTGTGATAGAGTTCACTGATGCGCAAAATCTTATGATGCTTCAACTGATACTCATTTAAGATTCACGCGATGTTACTGATACAGCAAAAGTATGTGAATTTCTTGTAACATGTAACTGCACGAGATCTTGCTATAATTTCTTATTTTTTTTTCTCCTTCTGGGTTAGAAGATTGAATCATTGCGAAGCATTTAGCAGGGATGATGTAAACATCCATGGACTTCTTTACTATTCTACAATGTTTATGATAATTTCAGAGTTAATATAAAAGATGAGAATTCAGCTCATTCAACAATGGGTTTGATAAGTTGAAGTATTTTTATGAAAATATGAGAAAAATGAATCGAATCGTTCAGCATTAGAGTTGTGTTTATGCCTCAAATTATATTTTATACCATTGTGAGGTTTTGTTTATATACTTATTAAAAAAAATCGAACAGTGAATTCAGAAAACTGCATGACGTGAAAAAGCAAAAGCTGTTGAAAATGGCCATCAATGTTTAATTTTTTTAATTTTTATTGACTTCTGGGAATATGGTATTCAGAAAAGAAAAGCAAGTACAAAGAAACGGTGATTTTTTTCGTAAAAATGAAATCATCTGATATTTGCAATTTAAAAATGATTAAGAATATATTTTTGCTACTTTTCATCTTGTATGTAGTCATTATTTTGAAACTCAAATCCATTTATTCATTCAATAAATTTCGTACCAATTTGCTTTTAATTGTAAAGCCCAATGTTTAGAAACATATGTATATTATGTGATTGTGTAATGCTGAGATAAGATGGGGGGAAAAATGCTCTTTTGAAGCAAAGGAAAATAAATAAACTTTTCTTTTTTTATTTGAGCTTTATTCGTGTAATCGATGCATAGTTAAAATTTTTATTAAAAAATGAAAATGGTGTAAATTTTGTTACAGCAACAACAAGTATTATAAAGTTAAAAGATTTATATAAAAATTATTATAATTAAACAAAACGAATTAAATTGATATGAATGAAAATATTTTTTTTAATATTTGAAATAATATAAAAATAATTTTTGTTTGATCATGTTTTCAGAATTTATCACAAAAAGAACCCTTCCAACATTTTTCTTAATTTTTAACTAATTAAAAGCATAATTACACTTTTTTTTTAAATCACTCCTGAATGGTGCAAATTACGTTAGTCCAAAATATCCAAAAATGTCAAAAAAAAACTAGAGTATTTTGAGATTTTATGCTTTTCCAAAAACAAATTTAAAGCAAAGATTTTGTATCTGTTTCTCACTGAGAAAAAGTCAAAGAACCAGGAAAATGTTCAGATGTGATTTGTTTGGACTTGGACTTATTACAAACCTTCAAAAACCTGAGAAGAAACTGAAATGTAAAGCATTTTATGAACATTGACAAAACAAGGGGGGGGGAATCTGTCGTGTATTCTTTTTCATTTAAAGATATAATCTAGTGTTTTGTTTTGAAGAATACAGGTTAGATTTTATAGCTTTAACGATATTTTAACTGAAGAAAATCATAAATAAATTTTAGTGTTTTTTAATAATGTAATTTGAAATTGTAAAGGTTGCATTTTTGAAAAATTCGAACCAATCTATGACACTCTTAATTGAACAGAAATTTCGAAAAATATCAAAAGTTTTGGTTATTTTATTGAAAAGTATCAATCTAAGAGTCTTAGATTTTGATTAGTTTAGTTATGTTAGCTTTCCTTTTTGAAGCAACGCAAGGACTATTTTGGGACGGACCTCATAATTTCGAACAAATGTTGAACAACAACAATATCATCTGAGCTGGCGTGCTCTCTCTATCTTCCGCACTACACTAGAATAAGGACATTTGGCCCCAATGGATAAAGCGCACATCAGACCTTGATCTGGTAGTTTTTCCGTGGAACCGGGAACCTTCTGACCCGGAAGCGGTGGCCTTATCAGCAGACCACCACGGGCAGGAGAGTTGAAAAATTGTGAATTTAAAACCAATCTTGACAAAAAATCTATTGTCAATTTTAAATATGCATTAAATATTCAATAAATATTTGAATTTGAATTGTATTAAAATATGTGTATTATGCTCAAAGTTATATATATATTGATACGAAAAATCCGTAACAGATTCAGAAAGGGAAACAACACTTCATTCAACACAAAAAAATACACAGCCGAAGGGTAACCTTTATAAATATCTGCAAGTAATTAAAAAAAAAATCTATTAAACAATCGCAACAGTGCAAAGCTCTTGTTGGAGATCAATTCTCCAAAGAAGACTTAACTCGACTATCCTTTCTCTTGAATTGATTAATGATTCCTCCAAACTTTGTCGGTTAACTTCTTATTAGTTCATGTGACAGGGGAAAGAAGCTTCTAGAAGGATATCGTACCTTCACTCCTAATCGAGATAAAGACAAAATTCTCCAGTAATTTCTAGTACTTCCATTTTTGTCATCAGAACCGTTAAATAATCACCAAATGAAGCCACTTTAAGGCTTCTTTTTCTTTCAATTTGTTTCTTTTAAAAATATTATTATGAGTAATTTTTATGATATATGTCAGGACGTTTTAGAATCAAGCCTACTGTCATTGACCCGGCATCCACCCAACATCCATTAAAGCTATTTGTAAAACTTTCTTCTTTGCATGAAACTGACTTTGTATATTACAAATTCGCATCAATATTAAATATACACTCTATGATAGATTTTTTTCAAAGGTCAAAACTATAAAATCGGAAAATTCTAAACTTCATCCGTTCTGGCCATCAGTACTTTTATGATGAAAATCCAACCCACAATGCTCAATAAAATTTGCACATCAAATGATTTTCTTTTGTCGCCATAGAGATGATAGAGATGACGTGATAGAGATGCCTTTCTAAGTTTCAAAGAAGATGAAAAAAAAAAAAAAAAAGTAAAGAAAGGAATGATTTCGAATGTTGAAATCATTTGAGAACTTTTGCGGTACTCTTAATGCATGTAAATAATCCCAGAAGCCTTTATAAAATGTGTAACCTCCGCTCTGTAAACGAAAGGGGAGGAGAGAGATGTTCGAAAAAAAGGAATAAAGCGCATAGCTGAGGGATCGTGAATCGGTGTTGCTAGGATACCAATGGAATGCATTAAAGAGATTGCGGAGCAACCAAGTGATGCGATACATCGAAGAGCACCGAGGGAAAAAAAGTAATATGGAGGAAAGGGAGAAAAAATTTCGAAACAAAGAGTTGACATTTTATTTTCGAAGAAAAATAATAAAGAAGAGGGTGACTTATAGTAGTGAACTGCAGGGAATTTCACCGAAGTAATTTTTTAAAGAGATAAAAGGAATTAAGTGTAATTATTCCATCCCTTGGAGTCAAAGTAATCACTTTACGGCATTTTGGCTTTTAATTTGTTTCTTTAAAAATATTATGAGTAATTTTTAATATATGTCATGATTTTTAAAAATCGTAAAAGGAAAAGCAGCATTTTTCGCTTTTTTTCCTTCAAATTTTAATTTCGGACAAAAAGTTGGATATTAATCTTAGATGCCAAACATTTTCTTAGGAAATTTATTTATATATTTTCTAATGAATTCAGATTCCTTATCAATAATAAAAAATTAAGTAATTTGAAAGATTATATTAGTAGATTCTGTTGGAAGAAATTAAACTGTAAGCTCACAGTTGTGTTAGAAATATTTGTGTTTCATTAAAAGAAGCAATGTTAAAATTTTCCTTTTTCCTCATAAAGTGGGAAATTATAACCTAAAATACATTTTAAACTTTTTATATGCATAGTATCCATTAAATTGAGGACTTCTGTTATTCAAAAAATGAAAGCTGTATTTTTTCTCATTTATCTGCCTACAATACTTTATGAGGTTGTTTTTCAATACATCTAAATGCTTTTCTATCTAATGAAAGAACATTTAGAAGAAGTACCAAACTTTGCATGCCAAATCGACTTACTGAGAATCAATGATTCTTCAAAATTTGAAAAGCCGTTTCTACCCAAATCAATTAAAATATATCATGTATTTGTGCATTGTTACTCTCATTATGTTAAGAGTTGAAAGGATATGGAGAGCTGGTGTCCTGGCATAAGGGTAGCGCATCTTCCACGTGATCTGGGCGTCCTGGGTTCGAGTCCCGGTTTGGGCATGGTTGTTCTATTTATGAGATGTGTGAATGTGCCCTCCTGTAAAAAGAGGTTGTGATGCGTGAGTAGTCAAGTCGCACTCTTGGCCCAAGTTGGCTCAACGATAAAAACAAGAGGCACTTCCCCTTAGTCTTAAATCGGCTGTCTTTGAACAGCTGGCTTGTGCGTGGCAAGTGCCATAAGAAACAACAACAACAGGATATGGAGAATCATTGATTCTTGTTATGTGTTCTAATGTAGAGACTTTTTCTTTAAATATGTGAGAAAATACAAGAAATAAAGCATGTTTTGAAAAATACACTCACAGGCATTCTGCACATTATTACACACTTTTCAAACATGTTCTAATATATACATGTAATGATAACTCTTATCTAATTTCTATGTTAATTAATTTCCTATTTTTTAAATCTTAAATTTGCTTATGTTATTTTGATCTAAAATTTGATCTTATTTTCTGATCCAAATAAGAGAACCACTTTTGTCTTTAATTATTTATAAAAGCGTTCTAAAAAATGGTTCACTTTTTAGTTCTTACTCTAGAAGCGATGGGATAAAATTCCCTATCACTGACAACATAGCTCCCAAATATGCAAAATTTCTTTTCCTGAATCTGCATGTGTCAAAGAAATCCCTATAAAAATCTCTTAGCAAAATTACACTATGGGGCAAATTTTTCATAGTTTCTTTCTTGTGTTCTAGTACGAACAGACGAGTTTCGCTTTTAGTCCCAGTACAAACCATGCCCTCCCATGGAAAAATAAATTGAAGTTAATTCCAAATTTTTCTTCTTTTCGGTCATTCATCTACAAAACTATATTACATTCATTTCACAAATCAAATCAAATATGACTATAAATATTTTTTAAATTTCAACATTACGCTTCATTTAAACAGTTCATTCTTCCAGTTCTTGATAACAGCTAAAACAATTCTTATTTAAAAAAAAAAGATTACTAATTTGCTTGTTTGACGAAAATGCCTGTCTCAAAAGGTACGTTGAGAAGTCCGATGTTGAGGGTCTAGCGGTCGATGAATTCTGTCATCGGACCTTATAGTTTAAATACATGCAGCCATCTCTTACGCAAAACTTCTAAATTACCATTTTTTGAAGAGAAACGCACTGTCTTTTACTACCCAGATGCATGTCATGTTTTTCATGTATCTTTACAGATGACCCACTGGAATTCTCCCCATTTCCATGCCTATTTCCCTACGGCCAACTCCTACCCGGCGATGTGTGCGGATATTCTGGGTAGCGCGCTGAGTTGCATTGGATTTACCTGGGTAAGTAGCATCTGTACAGGTTTATCTACAAAAATCGGGGGGGGGGGGGGTCTCTCCAAAACTTTCTAGCATACTCTTTAATAAAAGTGAATTGTGTTTAAGACGCATTCTGCCTCAACTTACAGAAATCAAAATTTTACACAGAATTAAAATTGCGCTCCCGAGATCACATACCGAATTTAATATATTTAAGTCATTGCGTTTTGATTTATCGCGTTTACATGCTTCCGAAGGTACAGACAGACAAACGTTCAACCCCTTTTTGGATTGGCTTCAATTTTGGCAATAGTCTTCAATATAAGTATTAACTCTGCGAACCGAATTTTATCCATCTAGTTCTCTTCGTTTTGTAGTAATCGGGTTAAGTTACATTCGAACAGCCGGAGAGACAGACTTCCTCTGAATAGATTATGCTATCTATTCAAAGGAAGATACTTGTTGTAAAGACCGCATACTAAATTTCATTCGTCTAGATCATAGCGTTTTGAGTATCATTGTTACAGATAGACAGACATTTTACCAAAATATATTTTTCAAACTCAGGAAGACCTAAAATTGGGAGATTCGTCAGACTCTCGAGATCGAATTTTTTTTGATGATTACAAATTACAATACTTTCTCAATGCTTCCTATATGAGAAAATAAAAAGTAGCTAGACAAACCAATACCTCATTTCTGAAGAGGTACATAAACTTATCTCCCGGAAACGGATTGATCCTCTTTCTACTGAAAGGTACATATCCACACTAATGTTTGGATACGACAATGGGATTACAGAAAAATTCACTTGATTTTTTATTCTTGTCATTTTCACATTAGCGTCAAACTTAATATAAAAAGTCCCATGGAGCAAAATCAGCATACTACATCGAACCATTTTGAAATAAATTTAAAATGTGCGCCACTTTAAATTTTAAAAATAAATTGAACAAAACCAATCATTCAAATGAAGGATATAAATTTTTATTAATTTTACATATCTTAAATTCTCCTCAGTTATTTTACAATCTTACAAAAGTAAGTCATCTGATGTGAAATTAGCACACAGATGTTTATTAATAATTAGTTCATTTAGTCGTATGCTGTACTAATTTTTTTTTAAGAATTTATAAAAATGTATGTTTTTTTTTTGTCTTATTTATTCCTTAATATTTAAAATAAAATATGGCAAATGTAATCAAAAATAAAAAGTAAAATAATAAAGACCACGATATTCTAAAATTTTGGCCTAATAATTTAATTGAGTCCTTTTAAACTTATTTTAAGTTATCAGCTTCATTTAATCTAGACATTCCATGAAACACAATTCATTCAAGCAAACTGTGCATTTTTTAAAAACTAATACTTGTTATCAAATTATCATTGTTGTCTACTCAAAACATTCCTTATCGTCTTGAAACAATGCGAAACAACCCTTTAAAAGATATTGTTATTAACAAGAAAAGCTTTGCCCCTATTGTTTCAAAGGTTTTGTTTATCTAATGATTCACCCAGCACGGTTTGAACTACTGCGATTTTCTGACGAAAAATATTTATTTAGGAATATTATTTGAAAGCAGATAAAATTTTGGCGATGATAACGGCTAGAACAGTTGCTGTCTTTGTTATACTACCTTGGATGTGGTTAGGTTTTCAATTTTTCATCTTTTATCATTTAATTTGTATGATCTTCTATGTTTTAATATTCAAAAACAGTATGAAAAGTTCTGACCAAAACATGGAGGAATACAACAAAGTTGACCATCATCATTTTACTTCGGTGACTAAAAAAGATGCTGGCACATCGACTGAAGAAACTAATTCGGCCAACAATAGATTGTGTAAGGAAAAAACTGAATTAAATATTGATTATTCTCAGAGTGCTTTCTTGTCTTCAAATCCATTTCTGGAAATGAATGAAGACGTAGGAAATAATGGAAATGAATTAAATCCATTTAATATCGAAGCCACACGCCATCCATACGAATTGGGAAATCCTTTCTTGGACCTCAGTGAACCAGCTGCTACTGCTGTAAATTTTGAAGCGTCATTTTCACCTTTGCTACCGACTAACCCATTCTTCCAAGATTGTTCAAACAATCCATTTCTAAACTCCTCGTTTCACAATCCTACTGATCTCAAGGATCAATTTAATAATGCGCCTCTCATTCCTAGAGAAAGTGATGTATATTGTAAAGAATGGGTGGAGCGGCATAGAAAATACTACTTTAAAACTGTGCGGTCGTTTTCGTTCCAATAGTTTTAAATATTAATGCAAAAATGGATAAAATGAATTTTATATAAAGTATTCGTCACTCGTTAATAAATGAACAAATGACTTAGGCATTTATTATGTAAGACATTAAAGCAAGATAAGTTACTGCACCTTCAATTTTTGTTGATTTCGATCTTTACCTTCATCAGAACTGTCAGAAAAACTTCCATCAGTCAAACCATACACCTGCATATGATTCAGATGCAGTTTTAATCTCTTGTATATAATTGATAACAACTGTATTAGAAAAGTGAAATAATTTAACAGGCGAAAATTCTTTCCGAAATGCTTATATCTGCTCTCTTATGAAATTCCTTATGAATGAATTATTGAAAATTCCTTTTCATAGCTTGAACAAATGAACTGCTAATCGTCTGTAGAATTCTTTCTTATGAAACTCGTTATGAATGGATTGTTGGAAATTCCGTTCCTTAACTAATGAACTCCTAATCATCTGTAGAAATTCATCTCGCCGAGACAGACGATCGTCGAATTTAATAGGATGGTCAAAACCCGATTGAGAAATAGGGAATCAATGAAGAGAGGGCAGACTAATTAAATTTGGAGTGAAATATTTATGCATTCCTCTATCTGCCTTCTATTTCACGAAATTGTTAGGGAAGATTTTCGTAAGACGAAGGAGCTGCTCAACGGACTCTGGGAAAATGCTGCATAGAGAAAAACTGAAGATGGCGCGAATAACACTGTTGTGAATGAGTGATTCTGAATGGATTTCCTACTCTCTCTAATTGAACTTAACTTTAATAGATTATTGGAAATCAAAACTCCATCACAATAAATAAACTGTTTATTAAGCGTTTCTAAACATTATTTCTTCATGAAGCTGTTGATTGAGAGGATGACCATATTTGAGAATAGCTGAGACTACAAGAACACTTCCATTGGTTACAAATTATTCTGCAATTGCCTCCATCTATTTCCTTCCGCCAATTTACAATTGTTTCAAGTAAAAAAATCTGCCATGCTTAAAGAATTGTACTAACATTTTGATTGGTCTTATTCTTCATCAACATAAAAATGAATTTAAAATATAGCATATTTTTGTTTAGTCTTTAAACTTTCTTTGAAATACTTATAAATATTTATTTTACAATTGTTTGGTTTAAAAATAAAATGTTTCTTCCTTTTCTTTTCTGCCTGATGCTTTATTTTAAATTCATGAACGCTTCGATTTCATTCTTCTCTCATGACGAAGTTAAAAACCAAATGGTCTTTTGAGATATGCTACACATTAGTTAGTGGAGGAGAAAACGCACGGAAGTAATCCCCATGAGGTTTGAACACAATGATCATAATTTTGTTCTGGCAACAACAATTAATTGTATCATCACAAGCAAATACGAACTATTAACATATTTACCATGAAGATTCCAGTTTAAAATTTTTATCTGATAGTTTCTACAGGAACTAGTTCTAAAACTTTTAAAATAAATAATAAAAAAATTTTTGAGCATAACATATATCTTGTATACCTACCAACACACATTCACTTGCGTCCTCCATCGCCGAACTATTCCTTTCTCTTCCTCTTGGAGAGATTGTAGAGTTTGGTGGCATGCCAGTTGTCTGAAAATATTTTATATTCAAATTCCCTGCCATCCCCAGAAATGAGTCATATCGTATAGGTTGGCCGAAAAACTAATAAATAAATTGTAATCAACACTATATTTTATATGTTGTCAAATACAGTATGTGCTGATAATTTCACACCTATTATACAAATATTATTACGGTAAAACCATTAAAAAACTTTTTTTACTATGGAAAAATGGACTGAGGCAAGACATATTTATTTGATGTTTTCCTTCGAAGAAACTATGCATTTTTACTATCTCCCATACAAATTATGCATTTTTACTATCTTCCGATATAAACTCGGATTGCAAGTTTTCTTTTGTCACTTCCTACTTCGTTATTGTACTTCTTCTAAACTTGAGAATCGTTCCTCAAATCACACAGGGAGAGATCTGCGGATTAAGCCGGATGTTGAAATATTGAAATATGAAGTTTTGACAGGTAATTTGACGCCATGAACCGATACCCTAACTTGGTGGAGTACTCAATATAAAATATTTTAATGCCTGTAATCACGAGCTGCGAGCATGCGCTGCCTGCACACAACACACAACACCGCTTCATGCCCCTACAAATATAACCCTCTTGTTATTTAAACAGTGTAATGAGCATGAAGTGGGAGAGACATGGAAAGACGCTCCTGTTCTATCCATCCCTGTGACTATTGTTCGACGTCTGACATTTATTTTTTGAAATTTCGTTAGGGAATTTTAATATTGGATAAAAAAAAAGCCGAAAGCAATGAGCTGTTTGAAATAAAAAAAATGGGAATTAGCTTTGGCGTATAAAGCAAACCATCAGAGATAAACTGAAAACTTATGCTAATTTACATAAACAGACTTACAGTTTGTTTGTGATTACATAATTCAGAAAAATAATAATCAGTTGAACTGAGTGAAATCGGTTCTGCCTGATCAATCATATGATTGTTTTTTTGTTTTTTTTCGTACTCCAAAAAATTAACATTATTCTTTTTGGAAAATATTTTAAAATTTCTGTGACTTTTTGAATTTGCTATTATAATCATTATAAATTTTTAATAGACCAGAAAAAGGAAGAAGAGAACAAATATATATATATATATATATATATATATATATATATATATATATATATATATATATATATATATATATATATATATATATATATATATATATATATATATATATATATATTTGGAAGCATCTTTGACTATTTCTTACCATTGCCTTTCTCTCCTAACAGATGGCCAGCCCTGCTTGCACCGAATTGGAGATGATGATGATGGATTGGATGGGAAAAGCCCTTGATTTACCGGAACACTTTCTTTTCGAATCCGAGGGACCAGGAGGAGGAGTCATACAGGTTAGACAGCTTTTTATTGTTCTTTTATGCTAACAAGGTCTCTTTCTTTATCGTCTGGAAAATTATTACTAATTATTTTTGATAAAATTTCCATAAAATTAAAAATTAATCTGAATGGCACTTGTAAAAATATTTGTTATCAATGATAAGCAATAGAGCCTCACATAATGGGCATAATTCATTTCCGTTTATATATGTATATGTATATTTCGACAAATTCAGAGGGATGATAGTAAGCATCAAGAGAATAAAGAATCCCCATACAACATTGGGTCCAAAATGACGTTTAGTAGGTGAAAATCGCAAGAATATAGGGAGTAAGAGAACTGTTGGAAACTATAAAAAATTAATAAAAAAATAACAAATGGTATTTCAACTATGAAAACTTTTAAGTGAAAGCACATTCTAAAACGTTTTTTTAAAAAGAAACAAATTCTTAAGTTAAGGGTTTAAAGCAGTAATTAAAACAAGGAAAAGTATTATTGTAAAGCACAATTAAAATACTTTTTTAAAAAATTATTAATAGAAGAGCAATAGATTTTATGGAAACAGAGTTGATATAAATTGCATCTAGATTTTTAACTTTTAAAGTTGATAAAAGAGACTATTGTATGATAATATATTCCGAATTTGCTGATGAAATATTTTACAGTTTCAATCAGCTTTTAATTAAGAATTAATTTACATTCTGAAAATACTTCCTAAGTGAGCACTTATTACCAACGAAATAACTATCTGCAAAAAATCTGCCAAATGTATCTGCTAAAAAGGCAAAACAATTTCAGACCAGCACAGGAATGGACGAAAGGAAAGCTGGAAAGAGAATGAGACTGTCATGTGCTGAACAGCGTTAAAATAATTCCCATGAAGACAGTTGATGCAATCACAGAATCCAGCCAAGATCAGAAATTACAATTTGAATGGCATCGAAGAAATATAAAATCTTTCATACAATAGCTAGTTTAAAGCGACTTTTGATTGATTTGTGCGACATGTATGAAATGGCGCCATGATTATAAAGCCAAGTCGAACATTCAAAGAAATATAACATCCATTTCATTTTCTGATATTTTCTTATTGAAATATTTGTTATATTTCTAGTTAAAAAATATAATATCTATTTCATTTTTTCTTATTTTAATTTCGGAAATATCTGTAGAATTTTGAAAAGACTTTCTAAATGTACTCCATGGTTTTACCAAAAGAATAAGCTTATTTTCTCTTTTAATGAAATTTGAGGAACATGAAATATTTGTAGTATTTCAGAAAAATTTAGTCATTCATTTGTTATGAAATCGAAAACTTGACTCTGACTTCATCATCTCGTCGAAAACAATGATTTAGCATTATTCTCAGGTAATCTGTCACCAACTCATCAATCAGATGAAGTAATCAGGTATCAGCAATTAAATGACAGGAAGCGATTCTTTCCCATCGTACTAAATGACTTTAGGATATGAATAAGCATTGTAATCTGATAATTAGATCTAATAAATCTCTTTTTTCTTTACAGGGAACCGCAAGTGAAGCCACACTGGTTGCTCTCTTAGCCGCCAGAAGTCGAACTTTGAATTTAATGGAAGACGCTAAGTTGGAAAATCTTGTTTCATACGCTTCTGATCAAGTAAATTATATTTATCATTGTTCAGGTCGATTTACTTTTTCCTCTACTCATTAGTTTCTGTATCAGTTTTCATAAATCCTCAATATTCAGGAACATTAAATATAATTCAGTTTTGAAAATTTCTCATTTTATTTTAACATACAGAGAAATTCAAATCAATTGCTGCGAATGCAAAAAGCTATAACTTCTTTCTAAGCAATACAGAAAGAAAACATTTATACACAATACAGGAAGAAGTTTAAAGTTTTATCTCATATAAAATAATTAACTAATGTGACTGACCTTGGTCATGAGGGCACTTGTGTCCATTGATCCACTTGGTCCCACAGCAAATTTTTTATCCGGGGGGCACGTCGCATAGGGCTAAATCAGGTGTATGAGTGGTTGTAGAAATTCTATAATGCGACATTTACCACGAGGGAATTTGACGCCTGATTCTGACATAACATAACGCCATCCTGTGCCTATAAAACACTGAGTTATCTAACCAGTTGGAGCATGATTATGACAGAGAATCCTTGGATTGATCTTCCAAAGATCTCGTCTCTCCGTCTCACTTAATGATACTGACGTTCAAGGACTTTAATGTATCCTGTTTCAGGATGAATTCATTCTCATTGTATGAGCATATTAAAAATTCATTGATTATTATAAATCTTTTGCAATTGAAGAAAGCTCTATGTCCTTTTCCCTCGACGGGAAGTTTTGAATGTCTACAATCACGAGATACGCACATGTGCAATAAATATTTTAATGAGAAGAAACTGATTCTGACACTCCGATCACACGATACTCTTCGTTTGATTTTAGGGAAGTAACTCAATTTATTTATATTTGGATGATATTTAAAAAGTAACGTAACTTTTTCGGCTTAGAAGTATACGTTTATACTACGAATTTGAGACGATAATTCTTTTATTATATACGAGTCCATTATTTTTGAGTGTATTAATTAACGGCAGTAAATCAGTCTAAAATCACACAACAAACACAAAACAAAATATATAACAAAAATTTCCTTTTTAGATATCTTTAGATTTTGTATAAGTTTTAATTATGAAAGTGGTGTTGAAGACATAACAATTAACTGTTCAATTCATTTTCTTATTTATAAAATCTTTCCAATACCAGTGTTTCTGTTTTATTTATACATTTATTAGTTTCCCAATTTTAAAATGCAAAAAAAATTGCCATCGCCAGAAAATATGATATCGCTATAATGATGAATCACCGCGTTTTTTAACCCCCTGCATACAATATATATATATATATATATATATATATATATATATATATATATATATATATATACAGTGGCACAAAAAATTGAGAGTACACCGTATTTTTACTTGATAAATCCGACTTTCAACATAAATAACACATTACCGGGAAGTGCAAACATGTTTTTATTTTTACACGTAACAAATGGTTTAATTTAGAGTAAAAATAAAGAAAAATCAACGAAAAACGTCTAAATTGAAAAGTTTCAGAAGCATTTTAAATAAACATACGCAGAATTTTGACTCAAAAAATTGAGAATACACCAATGAAATGTTTGCAATATCACGCATAGAAGCAAACTGTCTCTATTAAGTTGCATGTCTTTTGGCTCTTATAATGGCCTCTAAAAATCATGGTACCGATTCGACCCATTTTTGGTGGTATCGGAAGATATTTTACCCCATTCTTCTGGCAACACTTGTTTTAATTGGGTTTTGTTTCTAATTTTGTGTTTTTGAATCACTTTTTCGAGTATAGCCCACGAATATTCAATGGCATTGATGTCAAGGTACTGTGGTGGCGTGTGTAACTGCTGTTTAAAATGAAAAAGACACCATATTTTGACGTTAGGTGCATTCTGTATGGGGTCGTTGTTCTGATGGAAAATGGAATTTCCATCTAAACCCAAATTTTTAACACTTTCCTTTAGATTGCTGCGACCATATGGTTCATCCAACTTGTTGCAGAAACCTTTCAAATCATAGACGAAAATGTAAGTGCTGAAACTGTGCGAAATGCCATTAGACAAGCTGGATATAAAAGTCGCATTGTTAGAGAGAAACCGTACATCAGCTTGCAAATTCAGAAAAAGCATTTGAAGTTTGAAAAAACTCATCAATTGAAGACCAATAACCCTTGGAAGAAAGGTATATTTAGTAATGAAAGAATACTCAACATTTTTGGCATTGACAGTCATCGTTAAGTATGGAGGAATCCTAATACGGCTTTGGATCCAAAAATTTTAGATACTGCAGTTAAACATGATGGTGACTACTTCATGATTGCATGGCTTCATCTGGGATAGGAAATTTAATTTTTATAGATGACATTATAAACGATAGGGTTTACTTGGATATACTTCGCAGCAATCTAAAGGAAAGTGCTAAACATTTGAGTTTAGATGGAAATTTCATTTTCCAGTAGGACAACGACCCCAAACAGAATGCACGTAACGTCAAAATATGGTGTCTTTTTCATTGTAAACAGCAGTTACACACACCACCACAGTACCCCGACATCAATACCATTGAATATTTGTGGGCCACACTCGAAGCAGTAGTCCAAAAACGCAAAATTAGAAACAAAACCCATTTAAAACAAGTACTGCATTAAGAAAGGGGTAAAATATCTTCAGATACCACCAAAAATGGGTCGAATCGATACCACGACGTTAAGAGGTCATTATAAAAGCCAAAAAACATGCGACTAAATACTGGCACGTTCTTTCAATGCGAGATATTACAAGAATTTCATGGGTGTATTCTCAATTTTTTGAGGCAAAATTCTGCGTATGTGTATTTAAAATGCTTCTGAAATTTTTCAGTTTACAAGTTTTTCGACGATTTTTCTTTATTTTTACTCTAAATTAAACCATTTGTTTTGTGTAAAAATAAAAACGTGTTTGCACTTTCCGGTAATGCGTTATTTATATTGAAAGTCGGGTTTATCATGTAAAAGTAAGGTGTACTCTCAATTTTTTGTGCCACTGTATATATATATATATATATATATATATTTGAAATTATTCTTGTCTGTCGATCTATTTGCGAAATTAATAATTCAGAAACGAGACAAGTTCGGCGAATGCAACTTGGTATGTAATCATTACATCAAAGTTGTATATTTCTATCAAATTTCAGACGAAATCCATCCGCAATAAGATCGTCTATCCGTCCGTCTGTGTGTATGTGAACACAATAGTTCAAAAACCCATTGAATTAAATAAATAAAGATTGGCATAAGACTTTATCGCTAGTCGTTTAGATTTTTCAACCAAAACCACCAAACTGGTAACTCTCTGTATATTCGTGTATAACTGAAGCCAGCGGGCGTGGTCTTCCCGAATCTTTTTCGCATATTCCCCAATTCATTTTTAACTCCAACAATTCTATCTCTTCCCAGCCATAGAACTGTGGACCTTGAATAAGGCCACGATTACCTTGCATGGCATTAGTGAACAGTAGTTATGAAATAGAGATCTTTAGCGTGAAGCTAGTATTTTTACTGAATCTATCGTGCGCCTTTGAACGTCTTTTTGCCGGCCGATTGAAACCAAAATTCGACACATAACTACAGTTGTATTCACAAGATAAACACACCGAATTTCATTGATTTGAGCCATATCGTTTATGAGTTATTGCGTTTGCATGCATGCGGAAGTACAGATCGACAGATGGTCAACCCTTTGACAGATTTGGTTCGGAATTTGATATCAATCTTGGTACAGATTCGGACGAATCTGTGTCAAATCTTGCGTATCAAATTTTATCCACGTAGCTCTTTTCGTTTTCGGAGTCATCTCTTGTAATCGAACTTGCAAACAGATAGGCTTCTTGCAAATGGATTTCATTTAATATTTAATAGAAACCTACGAATTTGGTCGTGAGTCCTTATAATATATATCATCTGTCTAACGCGAAGAGTTTTTGAGTAATAGTGCTCACAGACAGATAAGGAGATATAATGACAAAAATGTTTTTTTTTCAGTCTCAGAGACGTCTGAAACATAGAGATTCGTTAAAATCTAGAGTTCGAATTTTTTACGATTACAAAACTTTCTCTATACTTCGTATACGAGAAAATAAAAAGCAATAAATTACATGAATGAAATTTTGTTTTTGTTCTTAAAATGAGAACTTTAAATTTGAGTTATATTTCTGACGCATATGACCAAAAGAAATGGGAACAAATTGCTTATTCGATTTTACTTACCCTAATTCGAAAACGAAAATGGGCCAGATGATGTAAAGAGGCTAGAAATGAAGGAGTGAATTGGTTTTCGGATCAAGTGCTTTTCATACCATGTAAAGATTTGTGTTTACTTACATTTTCAGTCTCACTCGTCGGTGGAGAGGGCTGCGCTTCTGGGAGCTGTGGAAATGCGCCTCCTGCCGGCAGATGAAAACCTCCAATTGCGGGGAGAGACGCTGGAGAAGGCCATCCAGGAAGACAGGAAGAATGGCAAGATCCCCTTCTTTGTAAGTAAGATGAAAGCAATGAACTAACGAATAAAATTTCATATATGTTTGTTGTTGCCATACTCGGCAGAAACTTATAACCAATGACAACTCTACGCTGAGATTTACAAGTGATCAAATGAGGGAGCTGGTTTGAGTGTTAACTCTATCCCCATTCCATTTCATCGAATAAATTCCTGTGGCGTCCCAGTTATATAACAAACGTGACGACTCATTCTCTTTAACTAACTGACAGAATGCAGCTGCTCATGATATAGTATACATTTGTTTGTATACTGACATCTTAAGACAGCCATTCCCAATCATTTCACACCACAGAAGTCCTATCACTCCGCGTTAAAACCATTCTTTAGCGCAAAAAATGATCGGAATTGGCGTGTCGTGGAACAGTAGGTTGCATATCCATCCCGTTCCACCTTCCTATATTTCACGTATTTAGAATAGACGATGCGAGTATAGTAGGTAGGAGAGTGGCTCTCATTGTAAATGCAAAACAGAGGACACTACCCAATGCATTTAGGCTGAACCTTCACCAAGGAAATCGAAAAAAAGGGGATCGAAGTTGCTGGAAGCGGACGGATTTTCATGGCGTGGAGCGCTTCTAAAGAGGTGGTCTAAGTGGATGAGTTTTGCAATGGAACGTTGGGTCGTAACTGTTGTAGGAAGCTCTTTGACAATGAATTATTTAAAAAGAATTTTGTTAATCTCTAACTCCGTGTTGATCATACCGTTCAAAGAAATAAAATGAAATTTTTGATACAATTTTTTTTTAAAAAAATGCCTTCAAAAATAAATTGTGAAACAACATATGATATCTTATAATTGCGATTGAAACTTTGAAAATTTCGAATGGCAATACGTTTTTCTATTGGATTGGAAAGCAACAACGATACATTTCATTACAACGTCATTAGCATACATAGCAACTGCTACAGATTCTCCGTAATTATTACGGATTTTATCATTTTTATTATATATTGATTATGGCATTAATAGGGATATTATTTTATTCAATCCGCTAACTTCGCAGTTATAGATAAGACATAAATTTCTACAAAAACGTTGTGCGAAGACGTTTTAATTATATTCATTGAAGACATGGCAATAATGACAATCGATCATTTTTCTTAAAAATAGAAATTTATGATTACTTAAAATAGGATGAAATGTATAAATGAACATAATTGAAAATGACCCGAAGGTGGCTGTAGTCTTGTGGTACGGTCTCAGCTTCGATTCCAGAAGGTTCCATTTTCGAAATCCGATCTCACCAAAAAGTGAGTTTGATGCTCGTTCAATACATTGGGATCAAATGTTCTAACACTGCTGAGGCGTGGAAGTTTGCAGAGAAAATGCCAGTTCAGGTGATGCTCTCGTCATTTGGCCGCGGTTCAGAATTACAAGGTCCGTTCCAAAATAGCCTTAGCGTTGATTTAAAAATGGGACGTCAAATAAACTAGACTCGAAACCGACAAAAGTGTTGTGCACGCGTGCCTTCCACTATCCTAGACTTTCTCTAACTAACAATCGCCTTTCCAAAGTTAGCAAGCACGTTGTAGTATAAAAAAACTCCGGTACCAGGAGAAAACATCTACTCAGAACGAAAAAGCGAAACATTTTGTTTCACAAATTTTCTATCTTTATTTATCGTGTGCAATTTCTATATTTATTTATCGTATTTATTTTATAATCACATTTTAATCTTCTAACAGAGGACTCCTGTGGCTTCCGTTCTGTACGTTTGCGACCCCTTTCGTGTTTCTTTATACCTGCCCTGCACTTAATACTTGCCTTCGGTTTTAGAAGTACTGTACATATTCAAACCTTTACATAGCTACTAATATGTATTGTTAATGTGGCTGATTAAAATGACTGTGAAATTTCTGTTCTGTTTATTAAACCTATTATAACGCTGTTTTCTTTCTTTATAGGTTGTTGCAACTTTGGGCACAACAAACACGTGTTCCTTCGACGAGTTGGATGAAATTGGAGAAGTCTGTAAGATATTTTAATGAATTTTAGTATTTCTTTTAATCTGATCTGTTATTTAATGATTTGATTCGTTTTACATTGAAATGAGCAATGCAAATCATGGATTTCATCAGGAAAGGATCTTGTTAAATGCAGTTCACCACAGCAGAGTTTATTTTTTAAATCATGCTCGAAAAGTTCTGAGGAAACGCTCTTGTGAAGCTGAACAAAATATTAAAAACATCTTCCTAAATTTTGAGTAAGTTCTAAATAAACACGGCCCTGCTGTAAGGACAATAAATTGTGAGATTTTATTTATCCTAATTTTTAATGAATGCATCTATCTATTTTAATGGACATAAAAATATTGCTTAATATCTTAATTTCCATTATTATAACTGTTAATATAACATGTATGAAACTTTTGTAGATTTTATGATTTCAAAACAAATGGTTCAATGATTCAGTCGTTTGTTCGGTTTTTAAAATCAACAACTCAGCAAAATTAATACACAAAACAACAACAAAAAGATTATTTTTGTGAACATATTTATGGACTCTTTGTACACAATGCTTGATGTCATCTGAATCATCATCTTGAATATTTTGCATTTGTCATTTTCAGTAATTAATACAAAAGTATTATTCAATTTAATGACTTTAAAAAGGACTACAAAAGTTACTTTAGTTTTAATTTAGCTTTGTGAAACATCAAAACAAGAAGAATCAACAATGCATAGGTATGGTATTTTTTTAAAGCGGCAATGGATAGTTTTCATTGAAAACTGGATTTAATTCTAAAACCTAGTTTCAAATTATCGTTAAAATATCATGCATTGTCTAATTATCATGTATAATTCATGCAAATAGAAGCTACTGATGATTTGAAAAATGAGAGAGTAAATATCATTCAAAAGCACGTGTTGGTTTTTTTTTCCCTTTCTTTTAATCAGAACTTAAATTATCATAAGAAAAGTCTTTTTTTTATCAGTAGATTATTTTTTCGTCAATGCCTATATCACCAGAATGTCTATGTATTTTAGATTTCAATTTTAACTTAAAGATTAAACAAACAATGTATTTTAATGTAAATAGAATATTATTACCAATTTGTAGTATTTCTTCCTTGGATCGTTGGTCTCATAACAAGGAAAAGAAATTTACGGATAGATTTGATAGATGTCGTTTGAATGCTGGATCAATAACTCTGGCCTTGGCGATAGTGATTATTTGGCGACTTACATTTGATGACAAAAATAAAGATTCTCGAACATATGGGAATTTTGGCGATATCTGAATAACAGATTCGTAGTTTCTTCCGGAATTTTCTATACCCTATCACAAAAGATAACAGGAGAGAAGACGTGAGAAGGGATAGTAGAATGAATTCTCTTTTTAAAGTATTGATTTCTTGTAATCTTTTTCAGAGTTCTTTGTGTTGTTTAGTAACGATTTGCTGCTTGTGTGTTATTTATTTCTGAAAATGTTATTTTCACAAGTTTTGTTTCACAAGTTTGTGTGTTGTTTCTTCCTTGCTCTGCAACTTGTGATTTTTATTTACTTATTTATTTATTTTTGGAATAAATCATCTTTATTCGTTATCAATCTTTCTAGATTTTCTACGCATACTCAAGGGACTATGTACTGTAACAATACGCTGTGTCAAAAGTCGATAAGAAAATTCTCTCCTCAGATATCTCATTTATTGCTGTAGGCTTTTTATTAGTTGAGAAAATCAGATGTGTGCAACAAAAATAATATATAGCAATGTTTTTTTTTTTATTTTTTTTTATTTAAACCCCTTTCACGCAATCATATTTTGTGGTGAAATAAATTCATTTTCTCACAAAAACATACAGTTAATGCTCTTATATCATCAATTTCGAAAATTCTCACACAATTAAAATTTAAAATAGCAATCAAAATAAATATTAATTGTACTATGGATCTCTGACACTCACCTGCAATAAAAAAATGATACCATTTTTTTTAATTTAAATAAATGGAAAATTAATTTTATCGTATTCGTGAGTTTTCGTATAGATTATATTAAGTTAACAGACAGCAAATTCTATTAAGAGATAATTTATTTGTATATTCTTTTAAAAATTAACTTTTACATTATATTAAACTTTTACATTTGAGGGTTTAGATAGCTCATAACATAAAGCATTTAATTGAAAAACCCTAAAATATGTCGAAAGTCCGTAACTATGATTACTATAAAAGAAAACTGATAAATATTCCAAACAAGATATTAAAAAAACAGTGTTTTTTTAAACTTATCATTCAAAATAAAACAGTAATAAAATTTTCGGAGTCTTAATTTCTGCTTTGATAGGTTTTCTAGTTTAATAAACAATAGAAGAAAATAATGATAAAAAAAGTGATGAATGATTAAAATTGTTGAACATTTTTTTTCGTAATATTCTTTTTTATTTAAAGCATTTACTTAAGTTCGTGCAAATTATAACCAGACAGTTATTCAAAATAGCATTCAGTTCGACCGGACATACTCTCTCGAAATGCAAGACGAATGGTAAAAGTTGATCAATGAAGAGTAATTAATTTTTGGCTGCCATCTATATTTTGATAAGAGAACAAAAAATAAAACGAAATGCAAGAAATTATTTTAATGAAAGAATGCAAAAACAATTCTTTCTGATCACGATTCCACTAATGTATCTTTTTTACTTTCATCAATCTTATTTTAAGGTATGAAAAAGATTAAATGAAAAGGATCAAAGGATTAAAAGAAAGATTAGAAACCAAACTGCTTGATTTCACCCTTTAATCTTTTGCAGGTGTGAGAGAGAAACTTTGGCTCCACATTGACGCTGCTTACGCCGGATCAGCTTTCATTTGCCCTGAATTTAGACATATCCTTGACGGAGTGGAGGTAACCGTATTTCATTAAAAAAAAGCTATTTTTATTTTAAAAAGTTTTGTAATTTCGAATGAGAATGAATGTCAGAGAAAGACATTACTAAAAAATGAAACTGTTTTAACTATCGAATAATCAGCCGTAGTATGTAATAGATATGTATTACGAAGCCATGTCATCAAAATATAATTTTTCAAGCGATAGCTCGTCAAATGTGGCAAAACATATCATTTCAGCTGCAACCCTATAAGGAAATTGAATGTTTTTCTAGCGTTTTGTTTAAAATTGAATATTAACTAACGATGCGTCACTTTTCTAAGATGGTATTCGATTAATAAGCATTTTGCAATCTTGATGACGAAATCTTATCTTGTCTTATCTTATCAGTCTTATCAATGATCCACCACAATGAAATCTTATCAAAGACTGCGACTAATGAAAGTTAAAACAATGGTAAATTTACATAGTCCATTAAAAATGTTTCCGTAACTTCTGTAAAAGCATTTTTAACAATTCTTTTAAACTATAATACAAGTTTTGGTATTACATCAAGAACATATGAATGCTAATTAGAATCGGTTATCCTTAAATAAAGTTAAAAAATGTTATGAATCAACTAAAATAAATTTATTTTGCATAGAAGAAATCAAAATAGTAGTTTTTTTTTAATCGAATAACATCAATGATTATCGAAGACGAAATTTTTCCCCAAAATAATGGCGAAATTTTGAATAAAAATCTATTTGTTGTTTAAGAATACAAATAAAATCGAACAATCACCCATGAAAAGAGAACCTAACATTCCATAGCAGTTAAATGAATAGTTTAGAATATCATCACAAAAATGAGAAACATAATTTAAATACAATAAATGAGAATTTAGAAAAATTGAAATTTAAGAATACAGCATAATAATGAGAAGTTAGAATTTAAAAATATAAGAATACAGCATAATTATAAAAAAATATAGCAAGCCTAAAAATATATAGAATTCAAAACATATAAATGAGACTAACATATAAAGATGAATATATTTAATAATCTAAGTATCAAACATTAATAATAATAAGATATATAAAAGATAAAATATTTATAAATACAAAGTAGAGGATAAAATTTAAAAATCAGCACGATAAAGTAATATAAATAATAGATAAGATAAAAATAATAACAATAATAGCTGATACAATAATGATATAAACAAAAAATAATAATGCATAATTAATAAATGATGCAATGATAATATAAATAAAAAGTAATAATAAGCAATATTAATATGATCTAATTTGATTTTGATGGCATTTAATCATGTCCTGTCAAAGAATCTGATTCGAATAACCGTTGCGTCAAACGGAGACAATAAAATAAAATTGGAATCAAGAGCATATGCATCGCCGCGGTAATATGCGGCAAAGGTAACTTGAAAGCAAAGGTAAAGTGATAACTCATTTTACTCGCCAGGAAAACGGGAACGTGCTTACTTTTACGGCAATCACTGATTGGTATACTCATGGTCTGACTATACTGTAATAGCGATTCCGTATCATATTCAGAATATTCGAATAACTGGGGGAAATCATTAAAACCCTTAAAACGGATTAGAGCCTCAGTTCGTTGAACAAACGATTTTAAATTTGTTTTAAGTGGCCTATACTGATCAATAATTCTTAAATAAAATTAATCCACCTTTTCGAATTTCTTGCTTGTTAAAAAAATCTGTTCACCATACATTCGTCGTACATATCTTTTACTAGATGAATATCAAAAGTGCATCGAAGGAAAATGAGTTCGAGTATTATTTTTACTAACATTATGTTATGAAAATGCTGACGTCAAATTCTGCCTGTTAAAGCGAGTTGTAATTACAGTTTTATACACAATAATCATAGTCATTAATAATGTATGCATAAATACTCAATCAGATTTTTATTCTGTTGTGGGGTCACTTTTAATGCCACGAATCGGCTTTTTACTGACCAGGAATTTCAGAAATAAAAAAAATTTATGTGCTTCCTTTTTATTCTTTTTCATGGTTTCTTTTGGCATTAAAAATATATCATTTCATTTCTTCCTTCAGTATGCTGATAGCTTTAACTTCAATCCTCATAAATGGCTTCTGGTAAATTTTGATTGTTCTGCAATGTGGTAAGTATAGTATTGTTCTTCATTTATTAATGACTAGCCGCCTTTGGCGAGCATTTGGTTAGCCGGGATTCATGGTTGCTAAAAATTTCCATAAAATATTTCGTGTCATTTGTCTGAATTTCTTCTTAAACAAAACATTTTCAACCAAACTTGATAGACAAATATTGTTTTAAAAGCATTATTGTTATTTTAATTATTGCTTTTCCATGCTTTTCCATAATTATATGTCTATAAACCTATGCATTCAATTATATCACAGGAAATGAGAGGCGCTTTAAAAATAGCGCACTTTAAAAAAAATTTCTCATTTCTTGATTCTGAAGTTAAACCTTCATTGAAAGTTGAACCAAATTTCAAAAATTTATTGAAAACATATGTTATATAGAAATCTACACAACATAAAAAAGTAATCCGAAGCTTCAAATCTTAATAAACAAAGATGGAAAACAAATTGGATGATATATTAGAAGCAGCAAATGAAAAAATGATTTGACTTTCAGTTCGATAATGGAATAATTTATTGTAAAATACGTTCTTGAAATATTTTTATTTTCTTGTATACAAAATATAGAGGAAGAATTGTAATCGTCAAAAAATTTGATTCAAAGCATTTCTATCAAATTCGTCAAAAGCTTCCGATCCAATTTTGACCAAAATCTACTCTGAGAAATTGCATCTGTCTTGCTTTTCGAATAGAAGTCGACACGATAACTACAAAACAAGGAGAGCTAGATGGGTGAAATTTGATACACAAATTCAAGATATATATTCTAGACAACTATCGAATTTTGAGCCAAATCCAACGAGGAGGTTGACCGTCTGTCGGTCTGCACTTTCGGAAATATGTAAACGCGATCACTCAAAATTACAATTGCTTAAATACATTCAAATTTGATATATAATTTTATAACTGCAAATAAAATTCTGGGTCAAATTTTTGTTTCAAACAGTCGGTAAAAAGGGGTCTAAAACACAAATTCGAATTTTGGATCATTTTAATCGTATGCCGGGGATGAATCGCCAACAAATAATTTAGGAAAAAATAGATAGAATTAATAAAAAATGCTAAATTCATGCCAAAGGATAAGGCTTGTATTCCAGAGTCATGCAAGATCCCTGGGATTGCATTTATTAGAGAGAATGATAGTTAGTTTTGGGGAGATTTGAAATGAATTAAAAATATAAAATTGTCACGGACCGTTTCACTTGTATAACTTTTCATAACTCTTCTGCAATAAAAACAAATTTATTGATGTCGTTTTTATCAATATGATACCGTAACATGGCAGCTTTTGTAACCAAATTTTCTTTTAAATAAATGAACTAAATGTTACATTTCACTATGCATCCTCTTTATCTGCACATCTAGAATAATGAGCAAACGTAGCGGTTCATTGTATTTTCATGTTAATTTTTTTTTTAAAAAAAAAGTGCTCTTTGTACCCATTGGATTTTATATTTTCTAGGGTCAAAGATCAAAATGAAATCACCGAAGCATTCTCCGTTAATCCTACTTATCTGAAGCATGATAAGGAGGGGGAAATTCCAGACTACAGAGTAAGTAAATTATTGTTTAGAAAATCGGATCGGAAAAAGGCATATATACAATATAGGCGCATTTCATTTTTCTAAGAATGTAAACTTTTCACATTTATTTTGTAAAGAAAATGTTTTAAAAAAATCTCGATACCAGGTTTTAATATTGTAATTTCTTTAACAAAAAAAGCTCCGACAGGTAGACAAAATAATGGAAGTACCACGAATGAATAAAAAAATCTTGGTGAATGAGTTTTAGTGTCACTTTTAGCATGCATGATGTTTAATAAAACTCCTAAATGATGTTTAAAGGAATATAAAATTTAACTTATCCTATGCAGTCGTATCAACGATATCGTCATTGTCGAAAAGTTCACATGATTAGCCTCTGTCATTAGACGAGCGCCAACAAATGGATCCCTTTATAAGTCTTGGAATTTTAATATTTTGTATTGCAATAAAAGAAAAATTGCAGTAATGACAGCCGTATTATAAATTCTTAAACGGAGACGAAAATATTCACATATACTGATTTGCGATACGTGTTTCATTTATTTTATCCACTTACTGTGTTTTAAAAAATTACGAAATATTAAACCCCGTTCCAACGGCCCGTACGCACCTTGAGTCCAGCGCATTTTTACCCTCTTTCCCCTCTCTTGTGGTTTTCTGGGGTTCTTTGATGTCTGTTCAATTTGCCGACAGTTTGTGGGAAGCTCCCGATGGACGTCTACAGGCGGGAGTGGTCCTACAATGGGTCAGATGGCAAATTTACAACCATATCCATAAAGGCAGTGGGCTGTCGGAGAGGAACTTTAGTCAGCAGAGTGTAACTATAGAAACTCCTCCGACCCGCCCGAAGGCACACGGGATGATCGGATGCTGTGACAACATTGTCGGAAGCTAAGGTTCAAGTCTTAAGGGCCATCAATGGCCATAATATAACCATAGGAGGCAGGTTCTGTCATCGATAAGGGGTAGCTGATTCCACACCATTTCTGTACTCAACAGGGCGACGAGTATTAATTGGAAGTTTCTCTTCCCAGTGTCCTCTGGTGGAATGACAGTAGAGTGTAACATTCCTCGACAGCAAACAAGATCGAATGAACTTTCTTCCATTTTTTTAAGACTTTCAGAGAAGGACAAGTGGTATAGAAGTGTGGGCAACTGAAATAAGGAAATCCGAGTTACTGACCATGGCAGATCCTCAAGATCGGCAAAAAAGAAAGAGAAAAAAAAATAATGGTTTATAATAACATAAGTGCGAAAAATAATGGTTTATTTAGAACTAAAATAACTAAATGTACTCATAAAATATAATTTTAATCAAGAGAATAAATAAAATTAAATGTATATAAACATCTTTTGGTTGTATTTAAGTATCAATATCGTTATAATGTTACAGCGAGACAAAGAGTTATCATGCTTTGTTATGCCTTGTTGTCATTACTATAAATTTAAGAGATTTTTTCTTTTCAAAAAGACACCTCATTTATTTAATTCTTTCTAGGGCCATCGATTCATCCACCAAAATCATCCATCTCTATATGCAGTTATGTCGTGCATTCTCACACATTTTTCAATAAAAAAAACCCTAGATGTTCCAGTTTCTTATCTAAGACAAAATAATGCATCTTGATTTGATGATTAATGAATGGATCACATTATATTTATTTAATAAATTGAATGAATTTCGTTTCTTAATTCTCAATTCTGAAATTTATTTTAATATACCATTACTAGAAAAAAAAAATGGCCACTTGAAAGATTAAGAAATCTTTTTATAATCAAACTAAGCCTTTGTTCATTGGGATATCCGCAAAATTTAGGAACTTGATTTCTCAGTTGGAGGGAAATATTATCATCATCTTTGGTTTTCCACCCACTTTTAGTGAACATAATATTAATGAACCTATTGTATTTGTATTTAAATCATTTGTCATTATTGCAAATTGAATTCCGACATACATTTGGATAATGGATAGGTCGAGTAACAGATCTAATTTTGAAGAAAGCGTTCAGTCACGTTCGAAATGCTAATGATATTTGTCTTTTTGGGAAAAGACGTAAACAAAGATCTTCTATGCTGAATATTATTGATCGAAAATTTTCTTTACAAGTGAAAAAAGAGTAGCAGATATAAGCGAAATTTACGAACAAGAATAAAACATGCACATTTTAAGCTTTGTGTGAATGAAAATGTGTCAGCAAAGAGAAATAAACATATTCAGAATAATTTTTGCCATAAATATATAAAATATATAGTCTATAAGAAAGACCAGACTCAAAAAAATGTTACAATTTTAAAAATTTCATATTAATAAGAGTCAGCTATAAGTCCAAAAAAGGAGATAAAATAAGGCAAAGAGCAATGAAGTTTTTTTAAAAGAAAGAGAAAATAATATTAAAGAAATGAATTCTAAAGAACAGGAAAAAAACGCAAATATTCTTGGTGTGCTATTTATATTTTCATTGTCCAAATGTACTTTAGATGATTTTCATATTTATTTTATCTTCTTATCCTGCGTACCTTTGAACCTTATCACTCTTTTCCCAGCTAACCAAGTTTCTTTCCCTGTAAGCATGGAAAAGAGAAATTTCAATTTTTTTCTTAGAAATTTTCCAGATGGTTTTTTTTTTCAATTATAGAGTAAATGTTCATGTATAAAATTTCATATGGTAGATATTTGTCTACCAATACGTTCAATTTCCGAAACATTGACAACAATCACACTGACAGCCTGACTTTGCTTCTTTCTTTTCAAAATCTGAGAAGATACACGCTATGCTTACTTTTCAAATCAGCCTCAGACAACAATCTGAAATGGGTGCAGAAATTTTAGATGCATGTGCAGCATGCATTTCGATAAATGAAAAGTGAAGAAAGTGAGAATATCGCAAAAATGTTTTTATCTTTGTTTAACAAATTATTTTAAATCTTAAATAATATTTATTTAATTTATTTTAATTTGTATAAAAATGAATTTCTTTAAAATATTAGGTACTTGCATGTATTTTGATCATTTTTCCACTTTAAAAAGGCATTTATTTAAAAAAAATTGGTACAATATATATCAATCAAAATATTTTCCATCATTTTCTACAACTTTTTTCCATTTTCATCCAATAAGTCTTGCAATGGATTGTCTTCGAATTTTTTCGGTCCTCCAGACCGTTCTTTGTCATCGACATCGAAATCGCCACTCTTAAATCGTTGAAACCAAAACCAATAATCGGGATATGACGGAACAGCATCGCCATAAGTTTCTAAAAGTGTCTGGTGAGCTTCGGCAGTAGATTTCTTCAAATCAAACAAACAAACAAAAGCAATGAAAGTCGAAAATGCAATTTGGAGCGTTCCATGATTGGGGTTTTTATACTCTGAATAACTCAGTAATACTAACTGGAAGACTTTCAAAAGGATAACAATAAAGTAATAGTAAATACCCAAAACCATTGTCGTTTATATAAATATTTCGCATGTTTACCAATAGATGTCGCTGATTAAAATACATGCAAGCACCTAATACTATATTCATTTTTGATGGTACCGCATTTCTTAAATGAATAGAAAGTAAAATGTTACCAAAAAAATTATAAATTGTTTGTCTCTCACTCTGTCATTTGCTTCAGTATAATGGTAGTTGACTTTTCTGATCTAATTTCCTAGCACTGGCAGATACCTCTGGGTCGACGTTTTCGATCTCTGAAGTTGTGGTTTGTATTCCGCATGTATGGACTCAAAGGATTGAGGCATCATATTAAATCGGTGAGTATTATTAGGTATTTCGTATCAGCAAAATGCGAACTTACTGGATTTTCAAACCAATCCAATCGTTTCTTATATTATCAAGACAAAGAATGATATTGTTTGATTATTGATATAGAGTAACCTATAATCTCAAAGCGAAGTACAGGTTTAAAATTCAAAGTTCAACTTTTCCCCCGCAATTTTATAGAACAGGAAACTGGTTTTCGGTATCAGAAGAAAAGAGGAGCTTTTTATTTTCCATCCAATTAATTTATTCAATTCGTGAAATTAAACCGTTTATATTTGCATTTACGTATCTTTTAATGCTATTTCCTAAATTCTAATCTTTGGTACAATTTTCTTACAAAAAAACTTATTAATTAAATTAGAATCTAATGCGTATTTTTTTAATTTAGATTTCATATAATAATTTCTCAGTATGCTCTGTGGATCCCGAACTTGAGAATAAGGAATCCATTCATTTAGAAATATTTTATAGTTGTTTTAATGCTGCGAAAAAATTGAAAATTTTGTGTTATTTATCAACCGAACCCTTATATTTAAAGAATGGAGAGAAATGCAGCTTGTTTTTCAATCTAGGAAAAAGATTCAATATTTATTAAACTATCTGAAAAATTTTAAACACATCACTGAGTAAACTCTAAACTAAAGAATTTTTGCTTGAAACTTCTTTTGCGAAAAAAAATATCTTCATTTAAAAAAAACAAAAAACAACAACAAAAAAAAACTTTTTTTTACTTAAATGATATATTTTTGTTTGAGAGATATTTTTTTAATCTTATTTTTTGCAAAAATTAAAAAAATATAATTACTTTATAGTGTTTTCGAAAAATTCTTCTCGAGCGCAGCCACACACTTTCATGACAAAATAACACATAAATAAGATTGCATATTGCCCGTCAGAATTGAATATTTCCCAAGTTTAAATCAGAACTTCGCGCCCCTTTTAGTCTCTTCCTGTCTCTTTTTCCTCGCCAAACTGTTTTTGTGGCGTTTTTATATGAAATTATTTCTATTTAATATTTGCTCAAAACATTTTCCGCTCCATAACTTATTTTTACTTTATTCCTCTTTTTTTAAACATTTCTTTCTTAAATATAAAGTAGTTTTTTCCACCAACATTTTATAAAGCCACTGATAGGTATAAAGTCTAATTTTTTTTCATATTATTTGAAGCCTACTCAAGTGCGTGTTTATTATTAAAATAATAATTTTCTTCTAGTTTGTTAGACTCGCCAAAGAGTTCGAACAACTCGTACGGACTGATGATAAATTTGAAATTGTCGCCCCTGTGGTACTTGGACTCGTCTGCTTCAGACGAAAGGTAATGTTATGAATATGAATATCTCTAACCTTTACCTTAGAAGATGACACAAACAAGATTCCAGGTGTCCAAAAAAGGATTGATGGATTTTGAAAAGTCATTTTAAAAAAAGACAGAATGAGATAAAAAATATATTGTTTACAGTGTAAAATTTTGATCCAGACCGATCAAATAAGAAATTAGCGCAGAAAAATATTTCTTTTATTTACAGACTTATATATGCACAAAAAAAACTTGTTCTCATCTACGTTAATTTTATTTACAAATATCAAATAACAGTTCAATCATGAAATTGTTCTTCGATCAAATCGGAGAATAAGTCACCAAAAAAAAAAATTAACAAGCTGTTAACTCTAAACGGCTACTCCAGAAGTCCACCTATCTTTATAGGGTGGATCCTAACACAGAAACCCGAAACACACGGAGCTTCTCACAAAATCAGGAACACCTTCTTCGAACACCGACGTCTCTCCTCTCTTTTCTCTCCAAACAAAAATCCCGCATTTGATTTCCATCAGATCTCCGCTCTGACTTTCTCATTGGTGAGCCTGAGTTCCCTATTACCCAATAGCTACTCAGCAATGCTTCCTCAATGGTCTCCATTCGATCGTGGGTGTGTCTGTTAAGGATCCATCTTTGTAGCTGATCCCTTTCGAACACATGCTTAATTATAATCAATTCGGAGCTAATACCAGTTGAACCTGGGTCCGACACTTAATGACAACAGTTACTGGCGATTGTCCATTTTTGATGATTTAAGGAGTCTATTCATAAGAGAAAAATAAGTTTAGCTTCTGTATGTCTTGACGTTCTTCTCCTTTGAAGACACGATGAATCTATTTGAAACGACGAGACACACATCTGTGTCCCCTCACCTGGATATGACAAATGACCAGACACAATGGTCTACTAGTGAAAAAGATCCACATCTGGTATACGCTTAACTATATGTGGGTGCCGTTACATCTGGCCGGAATACCAATTACCATGTGAGAGAAAAGGGGAAATGTTACAACGGCCTTATGTTTGGGAAAGGAGATAATTTTATGCAAACAAATTGCAAATTTAATTAATTTTTCTTCCGCCATGTAGTGCTGTAGGCGATATGCAACAGATGATGTTAAAACGAAGTATTGAGATCTCGAAATGTTTGCTTCAGACTGCTCCACGTTATTAATATAAATGGGGGCTACATTGAAAACATTCGTTGTTTAATTTTTTTGCACCAGTCTTACATTGTTTTCATAACCTTCTTTTATTTTTCCTTGCAGCGCCACCTGACAGTAGCAATTTTAACTAAGTTTCCCTGATTTCCCAAGCATACAGCCGCGAGTGACACATTTCTATCACTTTTTTTTTTATTGATTTTCAAAATCCATAAATCATCTTTGGAACACCCGGTAACGTGCTAACCATTATAATTCCACTTAAAATCACACTGCTAATTCCTGTCGCCTCTGTTTATTGCAGGGTTCCAACGCATTGAGCCAGGAAATTCTGAAAGAAGTGAACGCCCGTCGGAAAATCCACATCACCCCAACAATGGTACGGGACAAGTACGTCCTGCGATTTGCCATCTGCTCCCGTTATACATGCCTGGAAGACATCAACTTCGCCTGGAAAGAGATCCAGTACGTCTCCTCGAGTGTGAGGGGCTAAGGGACAATTTGATGTTCAGTCATGCTCGATGTGGGAAAGAGATTGGTTTATGGCTTCTTTCTGTTTTGCGGAAAGAGTGCTTTGCCCTGACTTTATTATTTTTTTTCTTCTGCTTTCTCTTTAATTGTATCATAGGTAGAGGCATATATGTTGGAGGTGTACTTTCGTTTATTTTTTATTTGCTGCTGTTGATGTTCGTAAATGCTTTATATATCATGCATTCCAAAGATAAACGATATGATTTGTTTAGTGGTTATCAGCTGTTTAAATCTTGAATGACAGAAAGAATCAGACAAATGTTTCTTTTTCATTATACATATATATATTTCATTATGTACTAGGAACTTGTTTGTTTCCTTAATATTCAAAAATCAATATTCGTTTTAAGGGGATGGTGGATTCTATTAGTTATTTTTTGCGAATTATTCATTTAGAGTAATTAAATTTTTTAAGTATATGCATTAAAATAAAAATACATCAAATATCTTGAAAATATATATCAAATATAATATAAAATAAAATATATATCATCAAATATCTTTAAGTCGAAATATAATATTTTTTAAAATTTAAACACATGTCTCGGTATCGGTTTTTTTATCTTAAAATATTCTAGTCGACTCAATGTTTAATTTTTTTCTATTATTTATTATCTTATAAAATTTTATTTAAAACTAAATGACGAATAATTTTATAATTCCAATTAAGAGTGAATTTTTTAAAAATATATTTATGCGCATGCACTGAATTTTCATAAGAATTTTGTGTTTTGATGAACTAAAATTGGCTTTTAACTATCAAAAAGAGCTCGAAACATAAATTTCTTTTAATTTTTAATTGAAATTTGCATTGTCAGTTTTTTTTTTTTTTTTTTTTTTTTTTTTTATAATTTCCTCAAAAATTAAGACGCTTGGAACATTAAATCTAATTAGTACTTCGTTTTCAGAAATAGTTCTCAAAAATATAGTTATTTCTCTAGCCGTTCAAATATTCATTTTATTGAACTGTCATTTTTTTTCTTATAACAAAGTCCACTGTCCCCTTAACGAAAAAAAAAAGTCAACTGAAGGAAGGAGTTAAAATTTTTTAAACAAATTTTGTCAATAAAGTATTCTAGGTTTTTAAAAAAATCTCGTTTAGAATTAGAATCTGAATCCATGGAAAAAGTTACCATATATTTTGATATAAATTTTACAATTTTTCAAAGCATCGAAAGATTTTTCTAAAATGCAATCATTGCTATTTCACATATTCTTAAAAAATGTTATGATTATAAAAATAGTATTAATATTTCACTGTTATATCAAAATAGTATATGTCAAATTAGAAAAAAGAAATATTTTATTGATGCGAAAGAACTATTTATCACAGTTTGTTATACTTGATATATGACTGGTTCCAGCTGTAACATTAAATTTTTTTTGTTTTGTTGAGTAATACGGAGCATTTAAATATAAAAGCGACGATTTCACATACATGCTACCATTTTATTGTTAATGGGCTTGGTAAATGATTTAGTAAATAAATATATTTAAGAATTTTTATCAGCGATAGATCTGTCACAAGTTGTATCATCAATCCTTGTTGCATTGCTTTAATATATTTCTACAAAGGTATTGAAGCCTCTTATTAAAAAAGAAGAAAGAGTTTATTAAACATTAGAAAATATTACAAAAAAATTTTGTATGATTTTTTTTTTTCGTATCGAAAATTTGTATCTAAATTTTGAAGCTTCATTCATTTTTATTAATTTAATATTTTTATTTATTATACGTTTAAAAATCATTTTAAGAAACATACTGCAAGCAAATATTTTATTGCTGTCTACTCTACTGCTTAAAATATAATGTTATTTCATTTTAAATATTTCTTTACAGTTATTATTTATTTTATACATCATAAGTAAAATACTTTTGTCTTAATTATCTGTTATTTCTTAAAGAAATGAATGTGATAATTTTTTTAAATTATGATATGTGATGATTTATAATTTTAAAATATGGAAAAGATTATTGCTCTAAATAAAAAAATCGCCATTTCATGGAAATATGTGCATTTGTAAGTTCTAAATTATTTACATGCATGCTGATGTCATTAAAAAACATATCTGAATAAATATATTTATGAAATGTTGAACTGAATTATATCATTTTTAGTTTACCATTTACATATAATATTATCGCGCAGATGAAGTGAGCGTAGATAAACCGTGTGTTAACTAAAGCTAAAGATAATCGCTCATCTCAACTCGAGATTTTATTCAAGGACTAAACCTCGCATCTGTTTTTATCCACAAGACGAAATGACCCGAATCTTCCAGATTTTGGAAGATACAAAAATTATTTAAACATTCTAGAACAAACGAGAAATAGCGGAAAGTAAATCAATAACAAAACAGTTTTTAGGTAACTTGCCTGCTGTCAGACACGGACATGCGAACAGTGGCTTTCGGTTCATAGCATTCTACCACTGAGCCATTCAATCTGCGCCAAATTGGAACAAGTTTCATTACAATATAATACAGTACACTCCCGATTATCCGCGGAATTGGGTGGCGTGGCCTCCGCGGATAACAAAATTCGCGGATAATCCGAAAAAAGCTAAAAACGGGTATAGCGAAAGAGAAAACAGTCATTCCAACTTTGAAAAATCGTTTTATGTACAATAAAACGTAAAATAAACAGCAGGAAATGTTTAACTAACGCTTAATATTTTAGTATATCACTCAAAACTAACCTAAAATGCATTTTGTTAATGAAAACAAAGAAGTGCTTTGTACTTACGAGAGGCGTCAAGGATACACAGAAAAATGAATACATATGTACTGTTTTAATACTGTAATGTAGTATGTAATTACAAAAGCATAACTGTAAAACTACACCTTTTTGAAGAAATCAGTCATTTGTGTTTGCTTCTTGCTTTGGCAGCATTTTCTCTTTGCTTGGAAGCAAAAAAAAAAAAAAACTTAGTGCGGCAGGCGCGGATAATCGGGAGTCCACTGTACAAAAGTATTCTTCGATTTTTACTGTTCAATACATTGTTAAACAATTCTTCTTATGATCATGTAATTTTTGCTTTAAGAATTTTAACAATGTCTCCTATTTTAAATTGGCTGACAGAATGAAATATTGGGACACAAATACCATGTCTTTTAATCAAAAAAAAATGTAATTAAATCTTTAATAAAGTTTTTATCACTCCTGCATAAAAATTGTGAACATTTGGCATAACCATGACCACCATCAATACTCAGCCTTTTTTACTTTCAGACAAGACAGATGAGTCTATCGAACCGATTGCTTCCGATAGAATCTCGCCCAGCGTCAGAGTATTACAAAAATGTATTCGAATTGAATCAAAATAAAATCAAGCATCATTGTATCTTATAAATTTTATCGAAATAAAAATGTTTCTTATTTCCTATCTGATCCAAGTATCGAAAGTTTCTGACAAGATTCAACTCGAGAAAGTAACAGATAACGATTAGAATTTGCCGATGTGTGGAAAACCATCGAAGTACTTAAATTCAGAAAGTTATTGCAGCTGCAGGCATTTTTATAAGTAAAGAAAACGAGCGAATGTGTTCTTCCTGAAACTTTCTCGCATACGCTCTAATAAAAAATTGGCGATTTCCCCTTCCCACTGCCGAATAAAATGGTGGATCATGAGCAAGGCGTGAATGCCACAAGTGCTCAGATTTTTATTTTCAGAGTATCGCAAGTGAGAATTGTGTACTTTTTAGTATAGTAAAGAAAAATGGCGCTTGAATATGATTAACCATATTTACGAACTGTAGTTATGATAGAGTCTATGAGAATGTCATCTTTGGCAATTGTCTCTTTTTTTTGGCAATTCATTGCTGGGATGCGACGAATATAAGAAAAAAACTGCAAAAACTGCAAATCTGTAAATGCCACGATTGCTCAGATTTTATTTTCAGTATTGAATATAAGAGCTTCGTAATATAGCAAAGAAAACCAGTATTTCCAATTAATAACCGTCGGTGTATTGTTAACCATTGGCGAACGACGGTTAAGACGCAGTTTTTTAGCATTCGCTGGTATGCGGTTCATACACAGGTACAAATGAACGGAATGTGTGTTTTGAACGTCTTTTTACCGATAGATTTAAACCAACATTTGACACATAAATACAGTTATAGTCACAGGATCACATACTAAATCTCCTTTATTACGTTTTTTGAATTATCACTTTACGTGCATGTGAAAATAAAGACAGACGAACGATCAACCCTTTCATAGACGTGGTTCCAAATTTGATATAGATCTACACTTCAGATGCTGACGCTGTATATTAAATTTAAATGACAAATTTGCATGCTGCCATTTAGATTTCGAATTCACGCATTAAAATTTTTTCTATCTGGGTCTTTTCGTTTCGCAGTTATCATATTCGAACAGCCAAATGGGCGAAACACCCTTCGTTCGAATGGACTTCGTCCAAATTTTGACAGCAAACCATAAATTCAGTATTAAGACCATGAAGCAAATTTCACCCGGCTAACTGAAAGCAGTTTGGGTTATTTTCACTGAGCGAATTATAGATATAATTCCAAAAATGAACATTTTGTTCTCAGAGAGGTCTGAAACATTGAGATTCATAAAAAAAAAGTTAGTTCTTGTGTTTTGACGAGGAAAATACTTTAATTTTGCATATTTCGTATACGAAAAAGTAAGAAACGAAATTAAATATAAAATTACCTAATATATTCAGATATGCCAAATTATTCTCAAAAACATAAATCCCAAAAATCAGCAACATTTGATTTAAAACAAAAGAAAAAAAACCTAAGTAAAATAAAGATGTAAAAGACTATTTGGATACGATTTTATTTGCCTTGTAAAAAAAGAGGCTAACTGAAACAAAAAAAAAGACTAAAGAATACACAAATTCGCATTTATTAATAGTGGAGAGAAACTGAACACTTTACATATATGTAATGATGACATGTAATAAAGAAATGAAATTATTTACGATCAAAAGGTGAGAGAGAAATGGTTTTATTTTAATTCTCAGATATTCCATAGATGTTTTTTCCTTCTAATATACACATTTCGGTAGAAGTTTAGTTACATTTGATATTTATAGGTCTTAAAACAATTCGAGCTTATAAAATCATGTTATAGAAGTTCTATTCCATGATTAAAATCGCATATAATGCAATAATTCGAGTTTTAACAAAGAAGTCTATTATTATATTTTATCTATCGATTTTTTTTTATCAGAGAAAAATTAAAACATAATGAAAAGAAATTTTAATAATACTTTAGTAATAAAATTTGTATCATCTCAAATGCACGAAAAGTAACGTTCACAAATGACTGCAAAAAAATGTGCTTAAAAATTAATAAATACAAAATTTATAAAATAAAACAATATAAAAAATTTTTAAGAAAGCGTAAATGTAAAATATATAGATAAACAAAAGTAAATGTGCTTGAAAAATGTGAAAAAAAATCAAGAATTAAAACATTTTCTAATCAGTGTATGAATAAATAGATCTAGTTCATAGCTTAGAATTCAGGCCATACGCTTATAAGCATATCTGAAGCTAAAATATACATAAGCAAGATCTAAGAATGATGCAACAAATGATGGCAGTAAACTTTTTATGAAGAAAAAAAAATTTTAATTGATAGAAACCTTGTCGGCGCTGCCGAGCTTTTTTAATTCTAATTTCTCATCAGAAAAATTAATAAGGCAAAAACTGCCCTTTTAGTAAATAAATGTAAACGAAAATAATTGGCATGACACCATATTTAAATTTTTTGACAACATTTAATTGACGTAGGACGAAACATAACATATATGAACACTATTACAAAATTTAGCATGAGAACATCATAGAACTCCGAACATCCATCTCTCTCCTCTCTCGGCACCGTCTCTCCCGCCGTACTCCTTCTCCACCCTCTTCCCTTCAGTTCGTTTTCTGGTTCTAATCATCCGCAGCGCCCTCACAAACCTAATCCAGGTTATGCCAGTATTAAATTGGGTCAACACTTCATCTTGGTATGAAGTTGATGGACAGTTTGTCGACATTCATTTAGTTATGTAAAAAAGCGCACCATGGCGAGAAATCCGTGAATATTTACTGTCATCCTGAAATATGTTCTCGCAACTTATCATCTGTTATTAACTAGTGTTTTTAAAAAAGTAAGCAAGAATAATCTTTTTTTCTTAATTTGAAAGTAATATATCTGAATATAAACGAGAACATTTACTTAAAGAAGATGTCCACCTCTAACAAACTGTGCGTTTGTTTGTTATTTGTATTCCACCTCCCCCCCCCCACCTCTCAGTCAATAGATTCGTCTTGCTGTGCGAAATGAGCAGGTTGCTCACCAGGTGTGCTGCTGCTTCCTGCAAATAAGAACGTGACTTCTACTCAAGAAAACCACAGTGTGTCAGGTGGCTGAACTTTTTTAATACTTGCTTGACGTAGATGTTCCTTGTTTGTAGGAAATGTTGCCATTTGTGGCCTCAGTAATTTAGATAAAAAACATTTTAAGTTGGTGTGTGGAAACCTCTTAAATAAGCTTCAAGACACAGTTGGAAAAAATTTCATTCATTTGAAATGACAGTAAAAGGTACAAACAAGAGATGCCTGTCCAGGCTCCATTCAATTAGGGTAGAAAAAGAGGGAAATTCTTACATGCCATCGGGTCTGGTGCACACTAAATTCGTCGGGGCAAACATCCCCCCGCTGGTGTGGTGCGGAAATCGGAGGGAGGGGAAGGGGTGTCGGCTTAGGTGTCGTCCCCGTTATCTTACCGTGGTTCAAAATGACGAGGTCTGTCCCAAAATACCTCTAGTGTTGGTTTAAAACGGGACGTTAATGTAACTAAAGTGAACTAGCATGCCTTCATTGTGGGTAAAGAATATTTAAAAGTTGACCATTGTGTTTAGAATGGCTTTTAACTCTGTTGAAAGAATTCCTTCCTCCTGGATGTAATCTGTCATTTTATAAATGTTCAGGTCCCTAAGTATTATATTATTTCTCACGCAACCATGGTGTTCGCGCGCTTTTCTCTACCCCGCCTGATCGGAATGTAATCATGTGACTCTATGTATAGATGTATATGTTTTCTGACAGTTCCGTATGTGTTGATAAGAGTATGCGTTCTGACATGGCGTGGTTCTTTTGGGAGATTTAAACATTAGTTGAGATCATTAATGAGATGAATGTGTTGTGTGAGGAGTAAACAATATGGGGTCTCGATGTGTTGTGTGTGGAGTAAACAACATGGGGTCTCGATGTGTTGTGTGAGGAGTAAACAACATGGGGTCTCGATGTGTTGTGTGAGGAGTAAACAATATGGGGTCTCGATGTGTTGTGTGAGGAGTAAACAATGTGGGGTCTCGATGTGTTGAGTGAGAAGTAAACAATGTGGGGTCTCGATGTGTTGTGTGAGGAGTAAACAATGTGGATCTCGATGTGTTGAGTGAGGAGTAAACAATGTGGGGTCTCGATGTGTTTTGTGAGGAGTAAACAATGTGGGGTCTCGATGTGTTGTGTGAGGAGTAAACAATGTGGGGTCTCGATGTGTTGAGTGAGGAGTAAACAATATGGGGTCTCGATGTGTTGTGTGTGGAGTAAACAATGTGGGGTCTCGATGTGTTGTGTGAGGAGTAAACAATGTGGGGTCTCGATGTGTTGTGTGTGGAGTAAACAATGTGGGGTCTCGATGTGTTGTGTGAGGAGTAAACAATGTGGGGTCTCGATGTGTTGTGTGAGGAGTAAACAATGTGGGGTCTCGATGTGTTGAGTGAGGAGTAAACAATGTGGGGTCTCGATGTGTTGTGTGAGGAGTAAACAATGTGGGGTCTCGATGTGTTGTGTGTGGAGTAAACAATGTGGGGTCTCGATGTGTTGTGTGAGGAGTAAACAATGTGGGGTCTCGATGTGTTGTGTGAGGAGTAAACAATGTGGGGTCTCGATGCGTTGTGTGAGGAGTAAATACATGGCATGGATCATGATACCAGAAATTTTATTCAGTAGAATTTAAATTTTCTTTCTTTGCATTTTTGCTGCTATTCTTATAATTTGGGTTGCAAATATCAATATAGAATCTGCACTGTTAATTGCTTATATATTACTAATTGCTTTTGATGACCAGATAGTTTGTAAATATCGGTTGCGTTTTATTTCATTTGAGTCCCCTTTGCATAGCTTAATATTTATGATACGCCAACAAAGCATTTTTTAAACATCAAACCATTAAAAATAAATGACGGGAACAAAATAGTAATATATATATAAAGATATTTTAAAATCTAATTTAAACTTAATTAATTTCCTAATTATTAGCTCAATTCAGCACATATTAATTTCATTTTAAAATATTCTCTTTTTTCCTCATACTTCCACTTTTTCTATTTAATGAATGCAACAGAAAGCTCTGTAAAAATGCTTTCGTCAGCGATTCCGACGCTCCGAGTGAAGGGATAAAAAACTCCTGACCTAAACAAATTCTTCCCTATGATTCTTTGCCTGTGGTGGATATGTTAAGAAATCCCTATCAGAATCTTATTGTATATAAGCACTGGGAAGAATATTCTCCCGCTCTTTTACGGTTGGCTGCTTTTGTGCCGCATTGTGAGCGGACGTACCTTGTCCGTCATCGCTTCTTGTCCATAAAACATGCCTCCCGGGATGAAATAAAATGAAGTTAAAAATTCAACGTACCATTTATGTCTTCGGCCACGATTCTGCTTCACAAATTAGGCTTACACACACACACACACACACATACACACACATATATATAGAGAGATATTCGTATAGTGAATTGTTTTCATCACCCTATAATCTATGAAACTCATTAAAAATGTATGATTTTTTTATAGAAATTATTTTTACATTCATAATAAGGTAATAAATAACCCGTAGTTTTTACGTACCGAAGCATCAGGTCAAATCTTAAATCCTTTACAGTAAAGAATGACTACGATGAAGCATATTCTTTTTCTTTTTGTACGAAAATGCCCCCCCCCCTTCGAAGCAAAGATTTTCAATCCTCACATAAGTGATTGTATACGACAGATTAACAAATAAATATATCTGAAATGAATATATGATGTTTCGGATTATATAGTAAGCTGTATAACTAAATAAACATATTATCAAAAAAAATTGACTAATCATCAACGGAGTCATCTCCTCTAAAATTTTTCACATGCTCTCTAGTAAAGATCTTATCTTTTTTCCTTCGCATAAAATGAGGGGCCTTGGATAAAGCCGCGAATACCTTGTATACCGTTGGTGGACGACATTACGAAATATAGAGATCTCGCGTGGATCTAATAATTTTACTGAGTATATTGCAAGAATGTGTATTTTGGAGACATTTTTTTAAATCAACAGATTGAAACCAAAATTTGACACGAAACTGCAGTTATGGTCATATAATATTATACCGAATTTCACTGATTTCCGTCATTGCATCTGAAAACTGTACATGCATGTGGAAGTAGAAACCGACAGATGGTCAACCGTTCGACAGATTTAGTTCAAAATTTATAAGTTTGCATTTAATACATTACTACATTTTAGCTGCTAAACCATGTACCAGATATTTTTGGTCTCTCCCTTTGTATTTTGCAATTATGAAGGTCGAATAGTCAGATTTCCTGTGAATGGATTTCGTTCAAAATTAAATAGAAATATACAAATTGAGTTGCAATTCCATTTACACATTTCAACCGTCCAGTTTAGTTTAAAGTGTTTTCAGGTCATAACTAACAGACAGACAAACATTTTTAAAAAAATATATTTTTAGAACTCAGGAAACTCAAAAGAGACTTATCAAAATCTCGAGTATGAGATTTTTGACGAATTAAAATCTTCCTTCTATAATTCGCATACGAGAAAGTGAAAACGAGTGGCTTAAAATGTTATTATTTTTCTGTAAATATCCGCGACAAACAGATCTGAATTTTTTTAATACACTTAGAGAACCTGTTTTTGCTTTTTGATGACGACCCACTTTTGTACTCAAAGAATTTCGATATGTAGAAGTTATGAGCTGAAAAGTATATTTTCAATCCTTTATTCTTAACCAATGCATGTGAGACCATTTTGTAATTCCCAATTTCATTCTCTTCCCTCCTCAAAGTTTCACTCCTTATGAAGTAATAGGAAAATGACTGCGGATGCAGGATGAAATTTTCTTCTTTTATGTCTCTTGACAAAAAAAAAGAAAGAAAGAAAAAAGAACGTAGTTTCCTTTTCCGACTCGTCAATACAATTCTTTTTTTTTTTTTTTTTTCAAATAAACTGTGTGATATGTGAATTGAAGAGTTCATGTATTCTGCTCTCCAAGTAGGCCAGAAACAAAAGAATCAACAAATCTTACGGTATGTGACAATGTTCGAGATGAATGTTGTAGAAAACTGTAATAAATTTCTTACATTTTAGAATTTTCATTTCTAAATAAATTCAAAAATAGATGAATATGTGAAGTTAAAACCAAATGTGTTGAAAAAAAATGGGAAGTTATCTTTAAAAAAAAGTAAAATGATAAATCTTGTTTAAAATTTTATTGAATTCTTGAAAATCTTACATATAATTTAAGAAAAATATTACTTAGGTTCTGGAATAAGGAAATGAGTTCTATTTCTATCTAATCTTTAAATATTGGAGCTCAACCGATGATTAACATGAAATCTTTCATTTTTTTCACGTTTTGAATATTTAAAGAACTGTAAAATCCTTGTGAACAAGCATACTTATTATTCTATTGTTCAGAAATTACAGAATATATTAAAAATTATTATTCGCAATTTGGATGAAAATATATATGAATTTTAATTTATTAGGTTTTCCGTAAGCAAATGCTTCAAAAATTTTGAGTTTTAGAAAATAGTAATTAAACATGTAAATAAAATGAAAATCTAAAAATGAATGTAACTTTCTACAGAAGGCAGAAATAAAATTTAGTTTAATTTAATTTTTTTTAACTGTTCAGAGATTAAAAAAAAAATGGAATAAAAAACATTCGATATATTCGTCGAAAATCGACTTTCCAACGCAAATACCTGCCTTAAGCATCAGTTTCTGTTGAAAATTTAATTTATTATTTTTTATACCGAATTAATTCTTTTATTATTATTTCTTAAATTTTATTTTAATATTTCAGCGGAGTTTTTTTCGAATCGGATATTTTCTGAATCGAATATCAGTAGTTTACAGACAGATAATTACTTTCTACATAGGAAACAAGCGAATTTACATACGAAAAAGGAATCAAATTACTGCCCTTTTATATCATTTCGAAAAATGGAAAATAAAACAATATACTGGTTACATTCGTTTTAAAAATATTTTTATAGTAAAGCAAAATTTTAAGGTCAATATTAGTACGTAATATTAATTTTGTTTAATATAATAGATGGCAGCACGAATATTGCTTTCTTTTTAATTAATTCAGAATTATACAGCAGATGGCAGCACTATCAAACTGATTTCAATATAGATATCTTGATATAAACATACGCCTAATAATTTTAGTTTAATATATATTTAAATTATAATTATTAATAAATCAGGCTTTAAAATATTTTTGGATTATTATAATATTTCTCTGCTATAAAATTTCTTAATTTAAGGATGAAATGAAATCGACTTTGATAAATCACATCGTAGATTACTTTTCAAAAATTATCTTTTAATTATTTTATATTTATTATATTTTTCATTCCACCAGGCCCTATAAATAATTAGATCCCTCCAATTTTTAATAGAAAGAACTTTTTGTGACATTTTTACACTAATCTACTTCTGTGGTTTCATTTTATTCGCAAGGGACTTGCACTTGGACACATAAAGATTAAATTAAATAAATTTCAAAATTTCATTCTTAGATTTTTTTTCCCATGGTTTCCATGTTTATTTAATTCAATAAAATCTTTTTAAATCATGTTGACTGACTACTAACAGAGAAGCAGCCTCGGTATGCTTCATATATATCAAAAAGTTTATATATCAAAAAGTAATTTTTTCGAAAATCTTACTTAAAATTATTTTTTATTTAAATTTTTTTATACAATGGACACTGAAAACCACTCTCTAGAAGGGACTTGTAATAAAATATTTTCTCTTTTTTCAGTTTATCTCTGTTTATTACACGAAAGCTGCATATGTCAAGCATTGAATGAAAACTGCCAGCAATTCCGTGCAGTATATCAATTTATTTAAAATTTCAATCATCAAAAGTTTTTTGCAAGTAGTAAAGATTTTTGAAGAAAAAATGTTATATATTTTTGAATTAAATAACTGCTTATTGTTGCAATCGATTATAATATTGATTATTATTCAAAAGTCGAAGAAAACTGAGTTTTGATTTAAAATATTAATTATAGTTTAGCATTTTGTTAGCTTATATAAATAATTTTATATCGAGACGAAAAGGCTTTAATTTTAAAATGAGCAATCAAACTCATAAATCTCTTTAATTGTTTAAATTTGAATATTATTAGTACTATTTTAATTTGATTTTAATTTAGTTATGTTAAGGCTACATTTTGAAGTAATGCGAGGCTATTTTGAGACGAATTTCGTAATTTTGACCATGATCAGACGACGATAACAAATATAAGTCTGATACTTCTTTTTCAAATTTCCCTCCACACCAGAGGGAGAATATTTTAAATCTGTACATAAAAGAAAGTATTCTGAGCGTATTCTCATCACTTTTCAAATTATTAAACATACATTATTTTGCATTCTCATTTTTAGAAATATGTTTTTACACTTAGTTACTTATTTAATATCAGAATTATTTTATGTTTATAATAATTATTGTAAAAATTTAAAAATAAAATAAATCACAAAGTAAAATTTTAAGTATTAACAAAATTTATATTTACAGTTACATATTCAGGTAGAAAAGTTTGTGTAACTTCAAAATAAATTTTAATATAAAAATTAGTACAATTATTTAACTTCTTTAATTACTTTTTAAAAAATAGTGTTTATTCACATAATTATTTGAATTGTCATTCAAAAAGTATTTTTAGCAATAAAGAGATAATGTCAATTATAGAATAGAATTAACGAATAGTTTCTTTTTCAAGTTTCAATTCTATATTTGGAATATGGACTTATTTTATTTTTCTATAAGTATTTCACTTCTTCATTCAATGAATCTTTGTTTCTTCTATTTTTTTAAAGGAGACTATTGTCTTTTCAACTTTTCTCACTGATAGGAAGGATACTGAATTATCTAGAGTCGTGTTCCTGGAATTTTGTTGTAAGCTAAAGAAATGCAAATGTACCTTTGGAAAGTAGCAAAAATTCTATAAACGCAAACGTAAACTTATCGAATCAAAAATGAACAAAAATTTTCGTTTATATATCGAAATGAATTTCAATGTAACTAAATGTAGCTCAGAAAAGGCAAGTTTCAAATCGAATCTCATTTAAATAGAAGCTATTTTACGTAGACATTCATTAAAACCTGAATGACCAGACAACGTTAGGTAATACGAGTATTGTGATCGTTGCAAAATGATATACATTATATACCCCCGTCACAAGAAGATACATCACGTGATCATCGATAGAATATTAACAAGTTACTTTTGCATTGCCAAGAAAAGCAGTAATTGTATCAGGAACTTGTCCCTGTACTCAAAGGACGTCCTCCAAGGGAAAGGGGTCATCCAAGTAGAAAAATTATCTTACATTAAAAATCAGTTTGCTAATCTCTAAATTAGATCAATGATAAGAAACTTTGTGAGTAACAAATGTTTTAAGCAACAGCGTTTTCAATGCTTATGTTTTCAATTGAAATGCTATAGGCTTTCATTACTATACTTAGAGCGAATAACTATTTTAGAGACAATAAATCATTCCATTAGAGTTTCTTTGAATAAAAAAATTAAATTATTTGAAAAAATCTTGCGTTAATTACTTTTAGTATGAACAACTGTTACTATTTAATCGAAAATCATAGCATAGTTTTAACAATGGGCCTTTTCAGTTTATCTCAGAATAAAATCAGATTCGGGATTATAAATAATCAATTTATTGATGGAAAAAATCCTTTCATTGACTTTATATTCTTCGAATCGTTTTTGACATCTTACCACACAGTGTAATAATACTTAAAGCATTTGAGTCATCTTGATACTTGTCGCTTCTATTCAAAATCTTTTTTTTAATTTATTTGATTCATTTTTAAACATAATTTAAGCTAATAAAAAGATTGTGTTTTTTGAAAATCTGTTGAATATACTTTGTTACCTCTGAAAACCAAAGTACAGATATATTTAATGATTTTTATTCCTTATAATTTTTTAGGAAATTGTCCAATTTTTATTTTTTCTCAAGATTTCTTTATTAAAGCCAAGACGGGAGCAGTGCAACGAATCGACTAGGAAAACAGAAAGCAGGAAAACAGCGAGAAAGTATTCTGAGTAAAAACAATTTTTGAAAACAATTTGTCGACTCATGTTTTGGTTCTGAAGAAAAAAAACATAGACCGCACAACTTAGAAGTTAAAGCCACAAAGAAGTCTGAATTCTGGTAATTAAAAAAATTTATATGTATAAATTTAATTTATCCGCGCCCCAAAATTACTTTCTAAGCATATGAACTCAGGCTTCACTTTAACTTCACCTCCTGAGTTGCGTGAGCTCTTATTTGCTCACGCTGATCTCCAAGCGCTGGAAACCAAAAATGCTTTGTCTGAAAAATTCCATTCTAAAGCTATATAAACTCTGAATTCTTTCTCGTGGACTTTTTTTCTTGTTCCATATCTTCCTCTGTGATCTGCGTTTCCTGCTACTTACAAAGAAGTATTAATAATGAATGGATAAGAAGTATTAATAATGGTTTTACAAAGAAATATTAATAATGAGGAAAAAATTGGAATTTTTACGTAACATTTTCAAGAATAAAATATGTTATTAAAACGTTCCACATAAACATAAACCAAAAAAGTGTCTTATGTACACACACTCGTCACGTACCAATGAATTCATAAGCTCATTTCGAGGAATAAGTGAAAATTAAAGAGAGAAGCCGGCCTAACTACAGTTCTGTCACAAAAATATCAATAGAATTATTGAACACTAATTCATGTTTCAAGAAAAGCATGCAAAAATTTTGCTAACTAATAAAAGGAATCGTTGAAACATCTGTACTTGTGGGTTTATTTTTTATAGTTTCAGATAAACAATTTGGGTAACTTTTGTAGAAAGAAAAGTAGTCGAGATTTAAAATGTTGTCTTCATTATTCTATTATTTAAATTGGTAAGAACTGAGGCAGTCGAAAGGAAGTGAATCTAAAGACACACTCTATTCTAGTTCGTTATACTACGAAGCTAACTTAGAATGCTCCCTATCATGAAATTATAATAAAAAGTCGAAAGGAAAGTCATTTTTTTAATTTGAATATGGCAAATTTTTTTCTTTACTATTCTTTTCCAAACTGAAAAAGACAATAAATTCAACTCTCCGAGCATTTCCGATGTTACGTTATTGTTCTCACCTTCATCGAGCCCATTTGTCAGTCAGCAAATCTACTCGTTTAAAACATAGTTTACCAAAGCTTCAGGAAATCCATTTCTAGGAATCTGTTCTAAAAGGAAAATTCTGAAAACAACAAAGAAAAGCGGCCAAGAGTTTGCAAAGAAAGAGCAGTGCAAGGTGGAATTCTTGGAGCGTTTCATTGTAAACAAAAAGAGCCATGAAATATTACTCGATGGACATCCTCTTTCACTTTCTCCAGCAAAGCAAGTTATTGTTTTCTGGACAAAAGAGATGGCGCTGGCTAAAGGTGATAACCGTGTCGCGCTTTCCTTGTTTTTGTTTTGTATTTCGATTTTTTTAATATAAAAATGGTTAGAATGTTGTATTTAATATAAAAATGATTGGAATGTTTTTTATCTATTCATTAGTTAAAATCCATTACCCAATCTGAGGTTAGTAACGAATATATCTGCAACCCAACAATCGGTATATATAAAAAAAATTTTAATATTATTTTGATATTCGATTCTTTAAAAATCTTAGTTATTCTCAATTATTAAAAATTATCACCCATGGCCAATTGCTAGTAGATTACCAATCGATGCACCGATCCCCCTACTAAAAGCGTTCACAAACAGATGCAGATTATTGAGTTTTGAGGTAAAAATTCATTAAAGTTGGGATGCTTGAATTTTATAAATAATTTTCCGCCAGCTGTGAAAGTACTTGAAATTTCTCAAAATGAAATTATTTCTATGTTTGGAAGTATTTATCGAAGATGGATTTTTTTTTCTTCTCATTTATGGAAGAAAATTCCCCCTGGGAAAAATTCCCCCTGGGAATTTTTTCACCATTCCCAGGGGGGGGGGAAATAAGTTTAAATTTAACAGGAAACTTAAACAAAATGGTAAAATTGTTTTGATAAATCTGAATACTTTAACATACATTTGGTCACGGTTGCTGACTTGTAAGTCATTCAACCAGCAACAAAACAAACTGAATCGAGCTATTTTGCAAAGAATTTTTAAACAAGAGAAAAGATATACAAGGGATGTTCTGAAATTTAAACAATACTTGATTTCAATTTGAATACATGTGAACTCATGAAGTCGTGTATAAAGGGATTTTCGAAGTCTTCAGGCCTCTCAAGCTAATACACTCCCGAACATACTTATTTGATAATCGATCATCTGGTTCCGAAATCTTCTATGCTGCTAAAGGTAGGGATACTTATTCATTTCTGATTAATTCTCGTCATTCCATTAATATCCTCAGGATAATTTTGAATAATGTCTATTTTAATGCCGTTTCCATCCAAGCAAAATATTACATTATGATGGTGAAAATTGAAACTAATAATAAAAAAAAACCTTTTAAATACACAGTTTTACTAACTTAATAAAAGTAATTTTTATTTTAATTATTTTTAGTCTATAGTTATTAGTGTATAATTCTTCATTATAAATATTATGGTGTCTTAAAATCCATTTTCCCTCATGTTGTCCGCCATGTAGGGCAATGGATAAGGAATCAAAATTTATTTAAATGAATGGAGGAATGAATAATTAAATTCTATAAAATAATGATATGTACACATTTCAGAATTTGAACTCATCAGGAAGGAAGTGACGATTCGATTGCAAAATTCTCTCTTTACCAGCTTGGACCAAGTTAAATGATAAAACGAACATTATAATACAATTCTCCCAATGTAAATAATGGGGAGCTAACTATCATTTTATGGATTTCTGATTTACAGCTAAAATCTGTACACTCAAATGCATATTTATAAGTGTACGGAAAATATAACCAAAATTTATTCTCTGTAAAATATAAGGCGCTATCTGAAAATTTTGAAAATATAAAATGTGAGACATTTCCCCCTTAATGAAAACAGTGATGGCTCAAAAACATTGTGTAGTTGAGGTTTGCTTTTAGCTGCATAATTAGGATCAAATATACCGCTTTTTTTGTCAGCTCTAAAAATATTCCGCTTCCTTCCTTCAAATACCTCGTATATTTCTGCAGTGCGATGGATTTTGCGATCCATTTGGCCATATAATTGAAAAAGGTAACAATGCCTTTTAGTGCAATGCTTCATCTCATTAACCGATTTTGATCAAATTCGATTCATAGCAGCACTTTTTCTTTAATAACACCGATCAAATATCAGTCTCCTTTCCCCTTCCTATCTTGAGTCATCCATACCCAGGGGTAAGTGGGCAATCTACTCCTCGAAGGATTTAGTATTAAATTTGATACTTATCTATTGATACTTCTGATGTAAAGAATCAATAGATAAGACTTTTATAACTTTTTGATGCATTTGATACTTTTGATGTAAAGACTGCACGTCAAATATCATCTATAGAGTTTGTTATGTTTCTCAGTAGCTGTGTTTGCATAGTCAAAGAGAGGCAGTCTGTCGTTTCATTGACGAATTTTATCAAAATGTGACAATTGTCTACAATGGAGTGAAATGGCTGCACACCAAATATCATCTTTCTATTTATGTTTATATTTTGTCTATTAGGTTTGTGTGCATAAGAGGTGAACAGACATAATGCCATTAACAGTTTATTTGAATTGAGAGAAATCTAAAACTTAATCAGAATCTCGAAGTCTCTATTATTGATTATTACAATATTTTCTTTTCAATGTAAAATTTTCATTGGTGATTGCAATATTTTCTTTTTAATTTGTTATTTTCATTGATTATTGTAATATTTTCTTTTTAATTCATTATTGTCATTGATTATTGCACTATTTTCTTTTTAATTCATTATTGTCATTGATTATTGTAATATTTTCTTTTTTAATTCATTATTGTTATTGATTAGTGCAATATTTTCTTTTTTAATTCATTATTGTCATTGATGCTTGCAGTATTTTCTTTTCAATGTATAATTTTCATTGGTGATTGCAATATTTTCTTTTTAATTCATTATTTATTGATTTATTCCTCAATTCACTGATTAATTTTTTTCTTTTCAATTCATTATTGTCATTGATGCTTGATGTATTTTCGTTTTAATATATTATTTTTATTGAATCATTGCAATATTTTCTTTTTGTATACTTCGCAAACAAGAGAGCAAAAACGGTATCCTTTGCAGAGCTCAAGTATTCGACAAACGCAGCCTATTTTCCAGGAGAATGACTCTGCTTTTCATCGGTCCAGACACGCATGTAACATAACACTCGAAAAGTTCGAAATCCGACTGAGATATTGACATGCATTTTCCACGAAAAACATCACCCGGAATTCGGCACTGGTTTCGGAATCAAGGTATCTGTCAAACGCCACTTAAGAACTGATTAAGGATAAACACATCGTCTGAATGCGAGAGGAATGGGTTTCAAAAAATAAGAGAACTCTTTAGCATCACTTCGACTGGAGATAGCTTTAGTGCTGCGGAGTGTCGAGCCGGAGTACGGGCATAAGAGGATCCCATACAAATACACACATTTACACAATTCCCCAATGAACAATTTCCTGTGATACAATCCCTCTTACTACGCCCCCGCAATCTCTTATCCGTTTTCCTTTATATTTTTACTCATGTAGAGACAATGAGGGTAATTGGGAACTATGAATACAGTAAGCACCGATGAAGAATTGGAAATAGGAGAAATATGTGTCTTTTTTAAGGAACTTTCGAAGAAAAAAAAATACTTTAATGCTTTTTTAAGCAATTTTCCAGCATTTATTCACTTTTATTGCAACCGTATTAAAAAAGAGGAGAATTCAAACTTTTCTATCATTTTTTTTATTCCTTACTTCGATCATTTGCAGGCAAGTTGCTAAGTTATACGTTTCTTGAATATCTAGGATATAACGATTATGAGTAAGATTTATTTTTCTTTTCTAGATTTTCTTCTGAAAAATAGGTTCACTCTCAATGAACACAACAATTTCTATCGTTCTGTTTTTAAGAACAGGCTTTTAATATAATAAAAAAAATCTGTATTTTCCTTGGATTTTGAATAATTTTTTTATATGATAAGAGGTGATATTTCGTTTAAAAACATGGTAGCGTATATTGCCTATAATATCTTTTAATTTTTGCTAAATCAACAACTGATGTTTGTAAAGAATCTACCATGTGATCTACATAATAATAATTTTCACTGCAAAAACTTGTTATTAATAATGATTTGATGTTCATTAGCATCCAGTATAAAAGAGAGAAAAAAAGAAAATTGACTTCAAGGGAGGAAAAAAACGTGATGCTGAAAGAGAAATCTTAAGATGATCATTTTAATTCTCTTCAATAAGAAACAACCATTGTGGAGACGGAAAAAATAAAACATTGAATCATCCATGGCTGATTTTTCAACAAACACGTCTATTTTTATCAGTTGTGTTGAAAATACCAGAATGGAGAAATATTATTTTTTGTCTAAGAAATTCGTGGAGTTGACGGAGCTTTACTTTGAATAAATAAAATTGTATTTTGATAATGAATGATAGTTACAGACAAGAGAAAAGTTATTCTATCAAACCTTACTGTTTAAATAAGACTTTTTTCAGGGAGCATAAATGTCAGAGAAAAATGAGTTGAAATGATGATTGACTATTCTACTTAAAATGACAGATGCATATTCTACTGCAAAATTGAACTATTAATCATTTTAAATTGCATTTCTTAAATATTTCCTTTTCGAGATTCAAGAAATTAAGTCATTTCTATTTTTCTAAGATTCATTTCCCGGCTTTCTCCAACAAAACTAAGGATATAAATGACTCCAAATGGAAGGCAGAAAATAATTATAGTAGTTTATATTCGCCATTACATGAAATATATTATATATTTATTAAAAAGAGTAAAACGAATAGTACTTTGGTGCACTTAGGAGTGAGCGGTAAAGTACATTCTGAGGCAATATGTTTGTAATGATGTGTTCTTACCATTACAAATATATTCTGTTCAAATCAGCTCATTACTATGATCAGAAGTCAAAATATTTATTACCAATTACCTCGTATTTTCTGGCGTCATTGGGAACATCTGGTTTGATTATGAGCGATAATTAAAGCTGATTTATTAATAAATTAATTTTTAAAAAAGGAATTGTAAAATGAGGTCTCCGGAACATGAGTAGGCATCCACGCAAATTTTGAATTTATTTTCTATCTCTTACAAGCACTTAAAATCGAATAATATTATAATTTTCGCAAAATTCGCTCCCCATTTCCCTAACTGAGTAACTAAGTAAAATACGCTTGAAAATAAGAATATTTATTTATGTATGTATATCATAATTCCTAATTAATCAAGATTCTAAACATAATTTCCTAATTTCTCGAATTCCGATTTCACTTTAGTTTTTGAATGACGCGGGCTTTTATTTTCCTGTAGTGATCAAACGCGGTATCAGTAAATTCCTTTCTAAAATTATATACATTCAAAATACTTTCACACAGTCTCTTTCTCTTTCCTTCCTAATGAGCTCTTTGTACTGTTGTATGTTTATAAAATACCTTATATCTTTTTAAAGCAGCTTTAACTTCAAATTTTGAAACCTCTTATAAAATGAAAACAAACTCGTTATTCTTGTGAACTTTGTTTTGATTTCCAGATTTTTGATACAAATATTATTTTCTGTTTTCCAGGACTTTGATTAAAACCTGTTCTTTTTATCTTTTATTTCTGAGAAAACCGTAAAATATCTCTGTGAAAAAGGGGGCTGCAAGTAGGAAAGGTTTACCCTGAACCAAATCATTAAGGTCTGAATTCGCTAAATTGTAAAATAAGGTGTTTTTGCCAACAGCGTCTTTTATTGCCATAGAATAAAATCATTAGAACAGGCCTTTTATTCCCATACTCAAAAGCAAAAGGTATTTCCTTGATACAAAATATGGATATCAAAACACAATTATAAAATAATGAGATACATATTTTAAGTAAATCGGAACTTCAAAGCATATTTATAATAGGCTTTCATATTTTAACGAATGTTTGATAATCATCTTTCTGATTGCATCCGCTGCGATTTAAATTTCTGTGTAAAATGGTTTTCAGATTCTCAACTTATATAGTTTCTTTTTTTATATATGTACATATGATAAAAATAAAAAGTTTTCCTCCTTTTCAATTCATCAGTATTTAAAATCGTGTCTTAAAATTTTTTTTTGTTTTGTTTTTAGCTTTTAATATGTTTTATTGGTTAATTATGGGCGTTATGGTTCTGTTGCTCATTATGGAATCTTATATTCAGTTTTTTTTCTCAAATTCGCCACCAGATGGAGCTTTCCAGAGATTTTATTAAAAATCAATGAAGGCTAAACTGCCATTTGTTTCCAAGATGATAGTAACGATACATTCATCAGTATTTGACAATTTTCGGCAAAACTTCAGCAAAAAAAAAAAAAAAAAATGTCTCAATCAAATATAAAATAGTTCCTATTTCTTTACGAAATATGTGTTTTAATTTTTTTATTCTCTCCAGTTAAATTTATTATAAAATATTTGAAATACCTGTCTGTTGTTTGACTAAAGTAAAATAGATATTCATGTGAAAATATGTTGAAAACTATTTATTTTTTCTCTAATTATTATATCTCGAAACTGCGACTACTGAGACATTGATTTTTATAAGCAATAAAGGCGAATGTGCATGTGTGCATTTGTGTTGGCTTGATATTCTACCGTTGGCTCTCAACAGGTCATGCCGTTTGACCTATAGCTACCACATTTGGCACACGTATAACTTGAGGAGTGTGAATGTGCATTTCAAAAAGATTTTGTTTTCAAAATTTAAAATTAATTTTTCAAAATTTAAAAAATTATCTTTTTAATAACGTCAATTTAGCAGTCATACAAATTTTTAAAATATTTTTTTTTCCTAATTTTTAATAGTAGATTACATTGTTGTCCAGAAATTCAAGCCGTCTTCATCATTCCATCAAATACCTTAATAACATGATTTTTTTTTCCATTGTTAAAAGCTAAAAAAAAAAGGATTCGATTTACTATCTGTATAGTTTAACAGACAAATAAAAAAATGAATACTACAAAATTTTGAAGAGGGATGAACCGATTTTAATTGCGCCGTGATGTTACTGGACGGTTCAGTATCTGAAAGGCTCATGTACACAATGCACAGAGTAACACAATTCAAGTGAGGGGAATTAAAATAACACGACTTTAATGCCAAAGAATTTGGCAGAATCTTGGACACGAAGTTATATCTAAACAGTTTGTCTAAAAACAAGTAAAGTAATATTTCTGGGGAACTAACGGGTCGCCAGAGACGATTAGTTGTAATTTATTGAATAACAGAGGATTTTTATTATAGCACTTTTAAGCAAAACAAGGATAAACTCATTTCAACAACAACAACAACAAAATTAGACATTTTTTAAAGATGTATATTTCATAATTAAGTTCAGCTTCTTAAGAACTATTAAGGTAAAAACAATTTTAAATATGCTCTCTACGGCGAAAAGGTTTTCCAATACTTGCTCTAATACATAAAGAAGTGAAGGAAAAATCTATCACAAAATTCTATCTATACAAATATGAAATAAGTTAAGTTAATTAAAAGCGAGTAAAAACGAACAAAAAGTGCTGAAATAGGCCACCTTCAGAATCATTGCAGAAGTAAGTAAACAAAAATCTAAAGAATATTTAGCCTTCGAAAGAACTGGATCTGGAAGGAATTCCCATCACGAAGTGCAGCCCTTTTATTCGAGCCATTGAAAATTTCTCATCACGCATCTGGCAACCCTCCCTCCTTTTACCTTTCAGGAGCCGAACAAGGTGAGAAATTCCTCATCAAAGGATGTCCACAAAGACAAGCACCCACTGATGCGCGTCCGTTCAGGGGAGGTTCAACGACTGGCACAATGGGAAGAATAGGGGGTGTTTTTTTATCGTCTGGGACCGGTCCTCTCGAAGGAGATCCCAGGCACCATCTGATCTCTGCACCGGACTTGACCCCGGGGTGGAGAAAGTGCGACGAACCGCAAGAATTATTTGTTTCTTGACCGCTTCCGATTCCGCGGTCTGTGCACAAAACCTGTGTGGCAGATGGAGTTGGAGGGGAAAGACAATGGGAAGAATATCGAACCATTCAGCGATGTGATTCGTGGAGGGCAATGTTAAACAGCAAAATGAAAGTTTCATTTCAAACGAACTTTATGTTCTCTGCGATATTAAGAAGCTCGATCTTTTTACTTTCTATTATTTTTCCTTCTAAGGAAGCATCGATTTTAGGTAGGATGGTAAGCTTTTTTAAGTCATTTTTCATTGTCATCCAATTTTTGGGATTTTCCATAGAAATGGTCAAAAAAGAGTAAAAAGAATTTAGAAGTCCAGGTATAAATTGAAATGGGGACTAAGCATTTCTAATTATTTCAAAAATGAAACAAATCTGAAAACATTTTTTTTTTCCTCTTTTCAGCCTCAAACTCTTACTTCATCCCTTAAAATTAAATTTTTTTGCTCACATCCATGAGCTTAGTTTTCGATCAAAATCATTTTCCAGCTCCCAGATATGCCGGTACTTGGCTAAATAAAGCTTTATTGCACAAAAAATGGCAACATTAAGTCATTACTATTCACTGGTTCAATGAGAATTTGCTGATGTCATTCACATTTATTATTAGTTTTCTTAAGTTATCTGATCCACCAATCAAAATGAACTCTAACATTCGATTCATAACATCTTTCATAAAGAGACGAACTTTTTTCTGTATAAAATAGAGTAGAGTATTAAATGAATGAGAGAATTATAAAAATAGTTCTATGTCTGGATATTAACAAAGCAAAGAAAATATATATATAACGAAGTTGAAGTAAGAATGCAATCCAGAATTCGATTTATTCTAAGGCCTCATGATAGTATATATGGGAAATAAGATCCAAAGTTGAATATTCTGTATCATAATCCTGACAACAATATCGTGAAGAAGAAGTCGATTATCACTGGCATTCACGACTGTTACAATTTAATTTTTTTTTTTCTTGCCAATATCTAACTTTCAGTCTTTCCCTCTGAAGCCACGTTTCAAAAACCTGCGCTTGTCACCAGATGGGCACACTTTCCACTCTTTCCCCTCTCTTTCCGTTGTTTTTTTTTTTTTTTTCATGTCTATTTAGTTTACTGACAATTTACGGGAAACTTCGGAGCTATATGTGAGCAGATTCTCTGTTCCCTGGACCTAAAATAATGGTGGTAGGGTTAATGAACAGTCCCATTGACGATGATGGGCCATACTTCCATATAACCTAAATCAAAAGTTTTGTACAGCCTTGATGTCGGATTCGTTCCCTCCAGAAGTTTAACCATAAATTCAACCCAGACACTTTTTTACTTTAATTTTTTTTAATCTAATCAATTAGCTTAAATTAAATTTTGTTTCTTCTCTCCCTATTTTCTAAAAATAAGACTCAACAATTAAGATAACTGAAATACTTTAAATTTTGCAACTTACCTGTAACTAACTCAGCAAAAAAATTTATTTAAAAATTAAACAATCTCAGTGAATGGTACTTTTGACCCTGACAATGAATCTGTGGTGTTATTGTCTTCATTTCCTTTTTCCAGTCCCACACATTCAACAGGTGGAACCACCCTTAATGGTGGTCAGCAATGAGGATGAGAAGCTTGTGTTGACGTACGTATCTGTTGTTGTGGATTAGACTCATAAAACGCTCGTAAGAGGGCTAGTTTAAAAGGGGGGGGGGCGTGTCCTCAGTTACTGTATTATTATCTGTAGTGGTCCGCTCATTCTATTTTCAGTGAATGGCTTTGATCCGATGCAAGCATCGGTTTGCGTTGGACAAGTCATTAGTGGCAAAATGTTGGAGAAACGATTATCTTAATAAATAGAGTTGGATATTGCAAGTGTCCCTCACGATTTATGGAAGAATTTGAAACTGTGCGGGTGCCTCCCGCGTTGTGGAGGTGGAAGAAGAATTGGATAATGCACACGTGCCTACTGCGTGATGGAAAGAGAACAGGAGTTGGATATTTCCCGAGTTACGAAAGTGCAAAATAATTCAGTGACGACATTTTTTCTCAGCATTTTCATCAGCAAAAAATCAGAACATTACTGAAAGAATGGTTGCAGTATCTAACTGCTATCAGTATATTTCAACATGGCAAATGCTTTCGAGGCTGATGATGTGTCCAATACAAATTATATATGTGCGTCAGACCTTAATGACATGGTGGACATGTGTGCGTGTGTGTGTGTGCGTGCGTATCTGTTGTTGTGGATTAGACTCGTATAGATATAGATATCAAAAGTATCTCCTCGTGTCGAATTTGAGGATGACTTTTCAAGCCACGTTCAGACGACCCGTCCGTGCCTTGAGTTCGGCACATTTTGCCCTCTTTCCCCTGTCTTGTGATTTTCCAGCGTTTTTTGAAGTATGTTCATTTTAACAATTTGAGAGAAGTTCTCGTCCGACGTCCACTGGCAGGAGTGTTCCTACAATGGGTCAATTGGTAAATTTTCGACCATATCCTTAAAGAAACAGGCCGTCGGAACGGGGCTTCAGGCTCCTTCTTCCCTTGTTAAAGGCACAACAATTATCATTATGATTTGAGGGAGGGGCAACTTTGCCCTGATTTATGCTACCATATTTCTCAGGAAGTAACCACAAATATGTAAATGAAAACATATGGGACTGGTAAACAAATTTCCACTTGCCTGAGGAATACGGAAAGCATAAAAGGGTTATGGTAGTCGAAACGAATGATGGAAGGCTCTGTTGGGACGGCCCATGCGCGCCTATAGGCCGGCTCATTTTGCCCTAATTTCCCCTCACTTGTGGTTTTCTGAGGTTCTTTGATGTCTGTTTATTTTAATGGCAGTTTGCGGGAAGCTCCCGATCGACGTCCAAAGGCGAGAGTGGTCCTACAATGGGTTAGATAACAGATTTACGATCAGATCCAAAGAAGGAACTGGCCGTCAGAACGGGACTTCATGAATTGAGTTGACGCATCAACCGGTGATGGCCATTTCATAATTGACCACACTATCCGTATTGTTATTAACAGTATCCTGGTCATTTGAATACGTTGAACGACTGATATCTTTATATATTTGTGATTAACAGGTATTTTATTTGAATTATAGTTCTCCACAATTAAAAAAAAATTCTTCCGTTGTGTCATGAATACAAATACAAATAAAAATTTCGATGTTTATCCGAGTTCTTAAAACTAATTATTTTCTAATGATTTGAATTCAAACTTCATTTTAAATTCTGAATAACTTGGGTTTTTATTTCTTTTCTGCACTATCTACTCTTTTGGAAACCAAAATACTAATCTTTTTCAGCAAAAATTTAGGGAAAATTCCCGTTCGAGACTTATAATATAATCCCTCCTGAAGTTTAATTCATTCTCACGTGCTCTTTTTTTCTGCTTTCTGTTTTCATATTCTGACTATTTCATTTTCATGTCATGATTCTAACAAAGATGTCAAAATTCATGATTATTTTTTTAATAATCATGAAAGGCATTGAAGAAATGATCTTGGAGAGTTCATCGTCTTTTTAATTTCCTGAAGAAAATGATCATATATAGTAAACTCCCGAGTATCCGATTCACGACTATCCGGCTTCCGTACTATCCGAGGTAGTTTTTTTTAGCGTATTAAATGAGGAAGGCAAGGCTTCTGTTAAGTCATCTGTTAAAGACTTTTTCAAAACCTAAAAATTGCAAGTTTTGACTTTTATCTTAAGATTACCTTTTCATATCTGTGTAATCATTTATCAGAGAAAAATAAAATCTGTTTGAACCAATTCTCTTCAGAATTTAAGATAAAATTTTGTTTATGTTTTCAGTATTTAAGTTGAGCATGACAGAATTCATGCTAAAATGTGAAGAGTTTGTATCCTTTAACTTACTTTTTCTTTAATAAATTCTTAAAACGTTCAATGCAGTATACAAACCTATATAAACTGCCGATACAAAGCCTTCTATTTTAACTCGGCACGTTACCGGCAACTGCTTCTATATTTCACCGACCGCAGCTGCGTTTACATTATGATAAATGGAGGCAATAAGAAGTGAGAAAATACATATTATAACAGTGCACTTTGGTATAAAAACTTTGTCTACTGGTATTGATGGGCAAAGAAATGAATTCATAGAACTTCATCCGGCTTGTTTGTTATCCAGTCTGTCCTTCCGCCACTTTAGACCGGATACTTGGGAGTGTACTTTACTACTAAGAAGAGCGATCGAAAAAAGAAAAGGAATTTTTTTCCAAGAATACTGCGCTCATTGAACAATTGAGAGAGAACCAGTTAACAGAATTGGTCAATCTTGAATTGAACCCATTAGAGATTTGGACTTATCAGAAATACGACTGTCAGGATTGTGACCAGATATCGTGCAAGATATTGCAACAGCAAAATGCACCGTAAACTTAGTTACTCAGAAGATATCTCGCTTCTCGAGAAAGAATTAGTAATGTCGTTATTAGCAAACACATGAATAATTTTTACAAGAAATCATAAAAGGGACAGCAAAATTTTGATTTCAATTGGTTACTTCTTTGAACCCCTTCTTCTTTCTTCTATTTGAACATTTATATGAAAAAAAAATCATGATAAATTATTTCTTTCCTGTCACAGTCCAGAAGGACTGTGATCAGAAAAGAAAAAAAAAAGGAAAATTTAAAAAAATCTAGTATGTTTATTATTGATATTTTATTTGTATTGGTTATAAAAAGCTAACTTGCTTGAAGACATTTTACGAACCCCGATAAATGAAACAAATAAACAAATAAATATTTGACCAAGCCATTCTTTTTTTTTCCTAAGTTCAACTATAATATTGCTCAACCAGCATCTGTTCCCTCTCTCTAAATTTATAGTCAGCATCACGTTTCAAGGAAACTGTTTTTTATTCCATAAAATAACGTAAAAATTGTATTTTTTCGCTTTTATTTTCTTTGCATTTTATCACGAACTCCGCGTTTATGGCGCTGACTTTCAGGTTTATGCGCCCCATAAGGAAGTAGACACTAAACAAATTTATAAATAAAGCATAAAATCGACTGTTTCCAAAAGTCTGTGCGTCTGGCGAAACGATCGATAAATATTTAAAAATTCAGCAAAGATAACCAAAATTTTAGTTCACTTCTTTTACCACGGAAAAAAAGAAGTACATATCATTTTCTCTTTCAGTAATAGCTGAATGCAAAAATATCTTTGAAAATCCTGCTTATCTTTCAGTAATAATAATATAACTGACTCTGTACTGCCATAAAAGTCGTTTTAGTGTTCGCTGGAGTTCAGTGCACTTACTTAATACAATAATATTGATATTGATAATAGTTTCAAAGCGAATGACGTTAAGAAATATCTGATTTCATTTCAATTACATTAATTTTCCTTTTAAAGATACGGTAGGACTGATTTAGAATGAACTTAATAATTTTGAACTATAATCAAATGAAGAGGATGACACTTGGATCAGTTCATCATTCTCCAAATTTTCACATCTTGCCGATATAAACGTGTTTTACTTCTATTAAATTGCCTTTATTAAAGATTTTTTAAGTTTCACGCCTGCATTTTACACTTTATTTTATTGTTTAAAATTCACTTTGTTTTCTTTCAGCTTTACTTTTTGCAGTCATGACATTAACGGTTTAATTATATTAAATCTGAAATATCTTTATTGTGAGTTAATTTTACTTAAGAGAAGAGTTATAACTTGCATAATGACGGCTTGTTAGATCAGAAACAGGCAGTATTGCAAGAAAAAAAAATTATTTCAAAAATTTTTACTTATAAATAATTCAAAAAAATTTATTATAATTACTAAAATTATTAAATTATTATTCATTAGCTTTCTGTTAAGATCACTATTACAGCAAATAACATTCACACAAACTAAACAGAATCTGTCTTGTATACCACCAATAGTTATTATCGTTATTAGTATTATTATTATTAGTGTGTGTGTGTGTGTGTGTGTGATGATTGTTTTGTTCTTCAAAGGAAAAAAAAATTGTTTTGATGTGCAATTATTTCTTGTGCATCTGTGTACATTCAGATTTGATTTTTGAGGTTAAAACAAAGGAAATCAACAAAATTAAGTTCACTCGATGCACGTTAACCCTTAAATGGGAACGTGCGGTCTGTGAGACCGCTAGCGATGGATTTTCGATCACCCCCTATTATATTTTTAGTTCAATTGAATGGATTGACCCTGCAGCTTCATGTTTTGTGACATTCAATACATGTGCGCTTTTTCAACCAATTTCAGCGGATGCTTTTTAAAATAATTCAGTTATTTCTTTGAGCGCGGTCTCTAAGACCGCTCCTCCCTGTTAGTGTCCCAGGGATAAACAAGGCTTAGCAGATGTCACTAAAACTTGGACCCCGAAATATCATCCAATTTACTGATCCTATTATGAAGCAGTGCTCCAGACACTTTTAAATGAAGCAGAAAGTGATTTTAGTGATAAGGATAGTTGTACAGAAGAATCTTTCGATGAAAGTTCGCATTCAACTGATACTGATATGTATGTTCGAACATAATTAATTTTCCTAAAGATAATGTTTGTGAAAAATTTATAAAATATATTAATATACCAAGAAATATATATACATAATTTATAGGTTGATTTTTATATTAGTTCTTAACCTGTATAAAAATCCGTTTATATTGTCTTCTATATACCTCCATATACTGTAAAAATAAATATGATTTAAAAAGTAAAAAGTAATATGCTTTTTCAAGAATATTATTTATTGTAACATGTAATTGGAGAAGAAAATTTATGTTCCAACGCATTTACTTTTTTCAACGATAGTATATTTTGAAACATTTCTAAAACATATATAAATATCTGCAAAATATATTGGCAGTTTTTCATACTAATTCATTCATTGGAAAATTTAATTTGAGTGTAAATGAAATGCGGTCACATAGATCGCACCTCCCCAGTTAAGTCCTAAAATTTCACCTCTCCAGTTAAGGGTTAAAAGTTCCACGCCAATTTAAATTCCGAATCCATTGCTCTTCTCAGGTTGCCACTCATACATCACAGCCTGATACAAGGGTAACGTATGTGATGAAATGCGTGGCAATGTTTGTCATCTGACTTTGAGATCACATTGATTTCATCTCGAGCAAAATCTCAAATCCAGAACTAGTAAAATCCCGTTATTGGGATTTTATTAATTACTACATTATGGCTGGGCAGGAGCGATTTTTAATGCAGGTAATCAACATCTCAAAAACACGTTTCTCTGCTGCAGTACTATTCGCATGGTGTAGTACAAATAATACTGCAGCAGGTGTATTAGTGGTAAGCTAATAAACACTACTTAGCAACACCGACAATTCTAAGCTACATGGGCTCTCTCTTCTCCACTTTTCTGGAATAAATCACTGAGTCCCACTCTTCGAATTCTTCCGTTGATCCGACACGTTCTCTTCCGTCATTTTTATCGCGAGCAACCGAGACCCACTTTATGAGCGAGTGACGTTCACGAATTCCCCTTCCGTGAGTCGTTTCCGCCCTTGAAACGCTCGAAAATAAACTCTGGAAAACTGTGCACCTCTCCGGGGCACAATGCTCTCCTTCAGGAGCGGGGATGACGCGACCGTCCCGATAGTGGAGTACGAAATGGGTCGGCGGAACGCAAAGGGCCCTCCGACGCCCGCCTTTGACCTTAGCCTCTTCTGCAAATAGACGCACCTGTTACCTGCACTGGTGGGGAGGGGATCGACTCGGTGTAGCTTCACATTCGCTTCGTATCAAAGAGGGAGCAATGCACATGAATCTGGAAGAATTTTGGAAGTTAGAATTGTAAAAGTGGTAATTAGATTTTTAACAAAAAATGAATGCATTGACTGATTACTTTTAAAAGAGAAATTTATTGTTTTACATTGTTAAAAGAGACATGTAACTTCATAATTAAGGATGCTTAATTTTAACTGAAATTGTTGCGAACTTTGAAAGAACTTTTGAGAAAAAGTTGAACTCATTAAATAGAACTGGTCGCCTGATTTCATTAAACAGAACTGGTCGCTTCATTTAATCAAATAGAACGAGTCGCTTTCATAATTAAATCCCATGTTTGGAGAATAACCGTCTTAAAATCTTCATCGATATGAAGCCTGTCAATGGTTGTTTTGTACAGTAAAACTCCAATTATCCAAATTAATTGGGGCCAAATCCATTTCTGGATAATAGAATAATTGAAGAAAATAAAAAGGCTATATCTTAGAAGACAAAAAAATTATTTAAAATGTATTAATTTAATAATACATAGTGATAATATTGTTTTCATTTTATTAACTTACATCAATACATATTTATATTACTATATTACAAATAACTGGCAAAGTTATTTGTAATAGGCAAAGAACAAAAACTTAGTCCTTAACATTGCACCGATTTCGCACATTTTTATTTTGCATAAAAGCTGACCAGATACATTATCAATGGTCGGCTGTATCCCACCACCTACTATAACTAAAAACTCTACTTCGTTATATATTTCTTACGGAGGAAAGTCATGACAACTAAGGGGCTCAAAAACTGGATCTATTTTGCCCCTTTGAAAGTATAGTTAACCAAAGAGAATCTTGCTTGTTTATTGTGAACAGCATTTTAGTTCTGCATGTGCTTCAATCAATATGGCGTCTCAAACTATTGTAAAATCCCCAGGTGCAGGTGATAGCGATGCAGGGAGTGCGAGAAAAAGGCAGATGCTAGTCGAGACCTCCCCCCCCCACTTCCTTGTCTGTCCCAACGAATGAAGAGAAGGGTTAGTATTGTATAAAATGTCAGTACTTGAACATATCAGTTAAAGTAAGTTACTTCACGGACTTTATACGCTTATATTCAAGAAGATTTTGTTAGCGAATTTCTTTTCCAATATTGATTGATACTCTTCATCTAAACTGGCTTTCCTCTGTGAACTAGTTATAGCAAAAATTACCACTAGTACTAGTAAGAAAATGACATGCAATAATTAAATTGATATTTTTAATTAATAGATTTATTGCGATATCGTTTAATATATTTCAGATAATCCTTCCTAATATGATATCAAAAATTGCTCAGGTTACTCTTTGAAATTTATTTAATTACTTTCTCGTATATGAAGTACTGAGAAGATACCGTAATCGCCAAAAAATTAGAACCAGATTTTCCGAATCTCCACGTTTCAAACCTCGCTGAGCCAGAGAAACTTATTTTTGGCATTATATCTATCTGCCTGTCTGTGAATATAAAAACTCAAAAACTTTTGAAGTGGACAGATAAAATTTAGTAAATGGATACACGGCCAAATTTTTAGATTTATGTCACATTTTGAATGAAATTCATTCTCAGGAAGTCTATCTCTCTGGCTGTTAAAGCAGAATAACTACAAAACGCAAAAAATTAGGTATATAAAATTTGGTACACTTATTTAACATAAAAAATATAGGTTCTCGTCAAATTTTGAACGAAATTCTTCAAACAATTAATCGCCTTTCGGCCTGTACTTTCGCATGCATGTATACACAGTAATTCATAAACACACTGGCTTAAATAATTGAAATTCGGTACTTTATCGATTACAACTGTAGTGTCGTTTCAAATTTTGGTATTAATGGGTCGTCAAGCAAGCTGACCAAGTATGAGAAAAAATAAGAAATTTTATTTGATTTAAAAAAAGAATCTTTTTAAAAAAAATAGAAATAAATTTATAATAGAATAATAATCAAAGTTTCTTTTAAATGCGTCAACCTTATACCGAATGTGAATTTAAATTCTTTTCTTTCGCTTGATGTGTGCAGTTAAAATATATCTCAGATTTCAAGAACTTAATTGAAATCATAAACCTAATAAATTTCATAAGATAAAAATAACTTATCATATGTGCATGCTATATGTAATACATCTCTATTATAATCTTGAAAAAAAGTTAAAAACTACTAAAGCTTGAGAATCAAAATATGTACATACATAAAAGCAGATGACGTAAGCATTAAAAGCAGATAAAGGGAACACTGAATTTATTCAATATTCGTATTTCTTACTGCTTAGTAAATAAACTTAATTTTAGGAATTTTTTCAGTTGCCAAATTAGAAACGTATACACGAGTGAATTAATTAGGCAGCTGCAGTACAGAAATACTCATGAAAAAAATGGAATCTTGCCGGGAATAATATAAATATACAAAAGAGCTTTTCACTGTTGCGCTTGGTGCTAATGTTTAACGAAACAAGTATTTGCACATCTGTTTAAAGTCAGGTCAATACATAAATTCTTTCGCAAAAAAAAAAAAAAAAAAAAAAAAAATTCAAGTTTTTAGGTTGGCATGCAACATTCCGTTAAGCCGTGAGTCATCAAGCAGGAGATAGTAAGTATAGTTCTTGGATAGTAAGTGCTCCGTACGAAAGAAATTTTCAAGATTTAGTTAGATTTTTTTTTATTAAAAATTAATCGGAAATTTAACTCTTTTTTTTTTCTGTGGTCGGAACTTTCGATTAATTATTAAAAAAAAAACTCACTTAAACAACTCTAAAATTTAAAAAATTCAATTATATTCTCATTGCAATTTTTTTTATCTAATTTCAATATTTTGTTAATTAATTTTTGAAAAATCATTTAACAATGCTTTTTGTCAGTGTAATTAAATTCAAATTAATTTTACTTTAACCCGAGTACTTTTATCAAGATTCGTATTATGATTTTTTTTAAAAATTGCTTCCTTTGGATGTTAAAATCAAAGCAGAATATCATTTTCTCTTTTATTAACGTGATAAAGTTTTAGGCTGATACTCTTCTTGTAATTGTTTGATATAAAATCCATTGCATACAAAATGCAATAGCTGATGCACCAGTCAAGCCTAAAATATTATTATGCTACTGTAATTCGGCCTAAAGGTTTGAAATTTCAGAATATTTTTATACATTATCACACAGAATAAATAAATGCAACAATATATTTAACACAAAAGAAAAAGAAAAATATAGCGTACAACATAAAATAATGGATAACATAAAAGCACAATAATCAAAGATGTGTTCATTTACTTGTGCTGAAAGGGTTATACCCTTTTGAACGCCCTTTTGAAATCCACTCTCTAAAAAAAATCTTAAGCAAAAAATAAGTACCGCAATAGTACTAAATTGTTTTTGCGATTTTAAACAAAAGATTACAAAAGTCTATTTAACAGAGTTTAAAAGAAAGCCAGAATGAAAACTTCTAAACTTTAATGAAATTTTGTTTTTATTTTGTAACAGTATTGCCAAAAATATTTACTTTTCTTGTAAGAAAACATTGAACAGTAGATATGAGAAAAGCAGTGTGTGTGTGTAATAAAGCGCAAAATGAAATCATCATATTATTCAGATGAAAAAGTTTTATATTCATAAAAAAATATCAAATTACCAGTCGATTACCATAAATTGATAAATAGTAGGCATGACTTATACATGATGTTTAGAAAATATTAAAATACTTAAAAACAAGTTTTTTTTATTTTGTATGAATAACATTGAATTATTCTCTTATTTTTATATTAAAAAATTACAATTTTTGTAGATACCCAATAAAATAGTGTAAAATAAAGAAAATAATAAAATCATTAAAAGCTTTTTGTTATTTATTTCTTTCAATAATTTTGAAAAATATTTTAAATTTCCAAAATTTATTAATATACCTAAAAGAAAAATTAGACTGGAAAAGAAAAACAAATATTAAACTTTTTAAAGAAAAGAATTCAATTTTTCACTCAGTTGAAAATAACACCCTTAGTGCACAAGACATCCTCTTGCAAACAATGAAAAAGAAAACCATGCGAATTTGCGAACTTCTCATTTAAAAGGCACCCAATTCGTGCGATAGCGTGGGTGTTGCCAACTTCATTTCTAGAGAATTTAAAAATTAAAGTTCTATTTTTCACTGATCCGCCTACGTTTATCTGCCTGGAAGTCTTTTAAGAACTGTTCTTAGGAGAATATTTTGTTCCCGAATCAGAATTGTTCTCACGAACTTCCCTCTCGAAAAGATAACCTTCGCATTGAATGCTGACCCAAGTCTTATTCATATCAACAAGAATAGTAAAGGGATGCGATGGCAGAAGTAAAAGACCAGCATTATATTATCGCAATTTTTAGTTCGCGAATTTATCACGAACTGTTCTATTTATAAGCGGCTGAAAAGAAAATCGTTTGCGTTTCGGTGAGCGATATTTCTTCCCTTTGTGATTGAAATCGCTTCGCACATAAGTTTTATTCAGTTCCTGCGTCGCCAAAAGCAAAAAATGAAAGAATACATTTTTATCACGTTTACGGAATGAAAAATGATTTAGTCTTTGAATTTCATTTTTATGGAAAATTAATTTTGTAACTACTTATTCAGATTATAATAGAACTTATTCAGAACTTGTGGGGTTTTTTAGTATGTACTTTATTTAAGTAATTTTCATTAAAAAAAACTGCTTTCTCAACAATAAAAAGAATAAAAATTGCCAATTTTGAATTTCATTTCTTGCAGTATATAAACAAATTCAAAATAATTATTTCGTGTAAATAAAAGATAGAGTACTTCATTGAAACTGAATATTTATGATAATCGAATCGTTTTATTTTAAAATTTATTCTGCCAGTGTTTCTTACATAATCGGATTTAAAATAGTTCCCTTAAAATAATGCAGTGTAAAAATCAATAATTTTGAAATGACTTTTCTTATGAATGGAATTCTAAAGTTTAAGTCTTCTATTTTCGAATATTTTGCTTTTTGCAATGCAATCAGTATGAAGATGTGAACATTATTCCTTTAATCTATAATTTTCTCAAATATGCATTGTATAGACTTGATTTCTATAAATCCTTACCGCACGTTTACTGTAATACTCTTTCGAAAGTTTAAAAGTGAAACTAAGATTGTAAACTTTATTCTTCTCTATCTCTTTTAAAGAATGTATTAGGATCGAATTTATTCGCTGCATCAGATTGGCCCAACATCAAATGTCTTACTCGCAAAGATTAAGGGGGAACTCTCTTATCATACGTTTGCATTCATAAAAATCAATCAAAAAGAGTTTCTCTTTGTTTCCATTAACCAAATTATTCTTCATTTGATTTTTATAACTGCATCCTCATTTACTTTGTCATGATAACAAGTGAATACAGAATTCATGTATTTTTTCATACATTTTATCTTTGCGCATATTATTATTATTCCAAATAATTTTTCAGAGTTGAAAATTTTTGTTAATGGTTTCATATCAATATCATTTCTTATAAATTCTATACATATTTTTTTTTTTCTTTTGCAGATATTCTGGTATTTAAATAAAATTCCTGTAACATGTTCACCAAACCGTTCAGTGACAAGATGATTACGGATCTGGGGAATGAGATGGCGTTCTGTTCAGTATCAGACTGGCCTGATAGTTTTCACTGATACTTTTCTACCAAATGCAGCCGGTAGCAGCTGATTCTTTTCCCGTTAGCAGGTATTTAAAACACTATGTGTTAATAAATCTTAGCTTTAAAGATGGTATCCTTTATCGAAGTTGTTCGTTACCTACCTAACTTTGGTTGTTAATTTTAATTTTGTATTTAATAATTGTATTAAATACAAATTAGTAATTTTTTTTCAATAATTATTAAAAACAGTTAGGATTTATGTAAAGCTTAAACGACAGGTAGTAAGATTTCAATTTTGCTTTTATTTTTAACTACAGCAGTCATTATATAATATAACTTCTGTCATACTTATTAAGAAAAATATTTATATTTTTAGTTTAAAAATATAAATATTTTCTTTCTAAGTGTTTTTTCCAAATCGTTATACTCTAAAAATTCAATTCATAATCAACGCTTGATTTTTATCTGGTTTCAATTAATTTATTAATAGCAATTTTGATAATTTCGAACAAAGAAATTGTTTAAAGCAAAATACATGAATTTAATCATCGAAAATCACCTTAACTTTGCATACTTAGGAAAAATTTCAGGAAAAGATTTTTTTTTTTTAATTCATTACAAATATTTTTGTTTCAAATTTAATATGAAATAATATCTATAGTTTATGATTAATTGTACAAAAAACATATATTATATTATAAACATAATTTTGGCAAATGCTTGGCCGAAAAAATGAAACTTTTGGAATAAAATTCAATTTATTTTACCACAGGAGGCATATTTAGTACACATCACAAGATCGATAATAAAGAGATTTGTCTGTTAACATACCGATGTAAGAGCAATTGACAAAACGTTTTCTCTTTAATGATTTTACTAAGAGATTTTGATAGGGATTTCTTAGACACGCGTGGACTTAGGAAAAGGAACCTTAGGTATCTTTAAACGGAATGCTTAGGTAGCAGGAATTTTTATCCTTTCGCTCGTTGTGAAGGGACAAAAAGGTTAACAATTTTTTAAAATCGCATATTGGAAATAATTAAATAAAAATTGGTATTTTGATCAGAAAATAAGCGAAAATTTCAGAATAGAGTATCATGAACTAATTTAAGATAAAAAAAAATAGGAAAATTAATCAAGATTTAAAATAAGATTCCATTTAATATCATATTACATATAGGTAATTAAAAAGCATAACATTTGTGCATTGTATAATCGAGATAGATCAGAGGCATAAGATGAAGTGATACGATAATGATTCGATATTTTTTTTTCACCTTGATACTTTTGATCATGCTGATACATTACATTGATACTTAATATTATATTGGCACTTTATCACACCATCCTATCCGAGACTGGTTGATGATAGCGGTGCAAGTAAAATTCCGAAATGGAACTTCTCTTCGTCAGAAGAGTAATTGGTCTTGGCTTTGACAGTGATTGACTGGCGGGGGAGAAGAGGATAGGAAAGGTTTTGGTCATGCATTTAGCATAAAAGAAGGCGGGGGTTCCTTCAGTGGTACGGACCTTTACATGAGATAAAAGATAGTAATGGCTTGGGATGAAATATATTTTTAAAAATGTAACACCATGCATTGCATAGCATCAACAAGGCATGATAGTAAACCAGAGTATATCGATCTTATACTTTTTATTAGATTAACTAAAACGAATGAGGTCAGGGCAATTACTAAATTCACCTGATACTTTTAGTCTGTATAAGGTGATATAACATTATCCAAAATTAAAACTTCCAAGAACATCTGCATCAGAGCATTTTCTTCTCGTAGTAAGCTCACGCGTGATCGTTTTCTCATATAGAAGAAATAGATAATTTGCTACACGATCACGTTTACTTTTTTCTAATGACAATATGTTTTATTTCTCTCTTCATCTCAGACTCTATGGGGGAGGGAGATGAAGACAAATGGGAAACATTAATCTTCATGACTTTTTATGATCATATATCTTCATTACCGCTACAAGAAGACCCCAAACGCCTCCGCTTTAAGTTGAAACGGCATCATTAGATTTTTTATTTTCTCGTATATGAAATATAGAAAAAAAGTATTATCGTGTTGAAAAAATTCGATCTCGGAACTTTGGTAAATCTCAGTGTTTTAAAGCTTCCTCGCTTTGAAAAAAAATTCGTTTCTGCAATGACATCTGCTATTCTTTGTCTGTGTTAGTATTTTTTTTAGTCTGTTTATGAATATGATAATTTAAAAAGTCAAAGGGAAAATTCAATACGATATAAACATGAAATGCAGTGTGCTAACTTGATTTTAGAATTGTAATCTGTTCATAGTGGTTTCTGTGCAGTTTAGGCAATTGCCTAGGACCGTTTAGTTGAAAACGGGGAAGAGCAAGTAGCTCAAATTACATTTTTTTCTTTTTTTTTTTATTTATTAACTTGGTTGCCAAAAAAAATGGTTAGAACTTTGTTAAACGAACGCAGAATTTCAGCTTCGGCATTCATTATGTTCAGTTTGCTATAAGAGTGTTTGTAAAGACCTAGCTTCTGCTTAAACAATTCTGGGTAGAAACGTAGATACCTTTCCGTCTTAAGTCGTAATGAAATAAATAAAGCGTTTTGTTAAGTTGCCGAAATAAAAATTTTAATAAAACAGAAAAATAACATGTCGATTAAGTAAAATTTTGTGAAGAAATATGAAACTATATTCTCCAAAAAGTGGGGGGGGGCGCATAATATTCATTGCCTAGAACCTCAGGAAGTCTAAAGCCATCACTCCTTGTTCAAGGAAATTCCAGAAAGTATCCTCTATTTTAAGACAAAACAAATGAATAATATTTTTTAATTTTCGTTTAATTTATTACTAATATTTTATATTTAATAAAACAGAAAATTCGGGAATCGTAACCAGCTATTCCGACTTGCTCGGAATGACACGGAAATATTGAATCATCGAGACACAGCGGCAGCATAGGTAGGAACTATGGTTGACTCCAAAGAGCTAACACCGGCCGCGGTACAGCCTCTCCCGTAAGAAGCACGTTTCGTCATTGGTAGAGGGTAGCTAACCCCACACCATTTTGTATGATGGTGCCGAAAACCAATAATCATACCGAAGTTTCTCATCCCCATATGTAAGGTCTCCACCCCGGTAAACAAAAAATTTGGGAAGAAAATTTCAGAGAAATAATTAAGAAATCCACTTTGAAGTTTTATATTTAAATAATGAGCAACGTTTACATTGTATTTCTAGCTATAAATGATTTTGAATATTGTGTGTAAACTCATATTAGAATAAAAAGGATTTGCTGTCGATATCTGCCAGCACATTTTTAAACAGATATCAAAAAGCTGTCCGACTATTCGATGAACAATAATCAATGGCAGATTCAGTCATTTTATAAGAACAGTCAGTAATCATTGTGTGGTCCAGCATTTAATGACGTAGTAATTACTTAAGGCTTACTTGTGATTTAATTAATACTTTATTGGATCTATGAAAAGAAATAAAGCATAACAAACTCAATAACTTTCCGACATATTATAAATAAGAAATCTATTATACTTCAATTTATACAGTCATACTTTAATAATTCAATGTAAACACACATTGCAGACCTAATATTAAATAATTCTATTTTTTACAGAAATTAATACATGGGTTATTAAAATTTTTTATCGACTTTCCTACAGCTCTCTCCAGCCTAGCGGTCGTTGATAGCTACCTGATTTATCTAATCATAAATGCTCCACTAATAGCAATGACTTGATGTTAGCCTTAGAAACTTTCGGCCCCAGTGAAGCATTTGTTATATCCTACTCTACCAGCCAATTGGAAATCCTCTCTTATCCGCATTCATTTCACTTCCTAATCAAATGACACATCCTATTTGGGACATTTATGGGTACAGTAGCTTTCTAATCATCAGGGTGAGTTGATATCAGACCAGATACGGATCATTAGCTAAAAAGAAAGTATTTCTTGAAGAGATAAAATTTGCTTACAAAGTATTGATTTAACAATAGCAAAAAAAAAAAAAAAATCACTTAGTTTTTGGATATTAATGTACTGAATGTCACTTTTCATATTGTCTTAGTTCTTTTTACTTTTCCCATAATATGAAATATGCAAAGTGAAGGCAATCTAATATGTCAAAAAAATTCGAACTCAAGATTTTGACCATCTTCATATTTCAGAACTCCCTGAGTTCCGAAAAATGGATTTTTGGAATTATACCTGCCTGTCTGTGAACACGAACATTCAAAAAACGCTTTGAGCTAGACAAATGAAATCCAGTATGTGGTCTTTATGGCAAATTTATAAATTTCTGTCAACTTTAGAATGAAATCCACTCAGAGGAAGTCTGTTTGCCTGCCTTTCCGAAATACAATATTAAAGGGGGAAAAAACTACAAATACTACTATTAGACAAAGAAAGATTACTACGAAAGGAATAAAAGCTATGTAGATAAAATTTGATATAAGAATCAGCACCTAAAATGTAAATCTGTATCAAATTTTGAATCATATCTGCCGAAGAGTGGATCGTCTGTCTGTATTCTCTCAAGCATGTAAACACGATGATACAAAAACGCAACAATTTAAATAAATGAAATTTGATATATAATTTTGCGACTGTATTTGCAAATCCGTGTCCAAATTTGGTTTCAATCGATTGTGAAAAAGTCATCCAAATACATATTCAATTTTCGGGTACTTGAGTATAATGAATCGTTACTGATTAATCGCGAGAAATATCACGCTAATTGGCTCTTTTTTAACTAATGTCCGCCAGTGGTAAACACTACACCAAAGGTTCATTATAGGCACCTACTGGTTTATTTTATTATATTGCGAAACACACAACTCTCATAAGTGGGGCTCCGAAAATAAAAATCTGAGCACTTATGGCATTCAAAGTCCAAGAATCACACTTTTAAGCTTTATTAGAGAGTGCATAGAAAGATTCAGGCATACCACGTCCTCTGGTTTTCTTTAGCTATAACAGTGTCTAAAAACATGTTATTTTACCTAATTATGAAAATACATGCATTAACCGTATCTCAACGATTAACCACGAAAGACTCTTGTAAGCTCTATCATAACTATAGTCCGCAAATGGTTAACAATACAATGATTAATAATACACAAGTTCCGATTTTCTTTACTTTTCTAAGAAATACACAATTCTCACGTACAGGACTCTGAAAATAAAAATCTGAGTACCTGCACCGTTCATAGCTTTGCTCTAGGAGCGGAATATTATGTGGAAGTGAGGTGGTGGGTAACATTTTTATTTGATATTATATTAGCAATGTTCTAATACCCATTTAGATTCTGGTAATATAGATAGATTGATAGATTTAGATAGATATAGATAGATTTCAAGGCATCGTTTTCTCCCCTTCTTACAGCAATACGGATAGTTGGCGATCTGGAAATAAATAAAATTCTTCTATATTCACGTAAGATTGTAATTGACACCTGAAATACTTAAACATATCCAAGTGATTTTTATCTTTTATATTATTTCTCTGACTTAGTTACAGATCTAAAAATCAGAAGTTGATATTTAGACGAATCAGACAAATCATAATAAATAAAGCAGTTGTATTAGCAAACATCAAATCAATCAATAATTCATTCTAAAGGTTGAGTATTCCGTAGGCAAACTATATAAAAATGCACAAAGCACATTTTCTAAAAATTTAAAAATGACATAAAACTGTTATCTAAATGTAGTGGTTGGATTTTTATTTTAAACTATGAATAATATTTTTTTTATGAATCGTTTTAAGTAATATCTCAAATTAAATGATTCATCATTTAATTTATCTAGAAATATTATTAACCATTTTTTAATGAATGACATTCTTTATTTTTCGTATCGCAGATGATTTCCATCGTTTCAAGTAAAACGAAGAGAAATATTGAGAAACGCGTGAAAAAAATATCTGGAATATAAATGATTTTTCATTTTTCTTCTATAATTTATTTTCTCATTATATTTAAGATACTGTTTAATTAAAATTAATATCATTTTGCATATTTTTTTTCTAATTTATTTGGTGTAAAATTCGATTATTAAATTAATAATAATAGATTTAGTGCAAGAAATTCGAACAGAGTAAATAAAATACGAAAATAGAAGACATTTGTAAAAATGTTGTGCCATCAGGTCTAGATCAAAAAAGAATTTCTTTAGAATATGGTAATGATGATTTATGCGAACAATTATCTTTTTTCACATCAACAAATATCATTTCTTTTTTTCAAATATGAATAAAAGATTTTAGATTATGAGATAACAAAGGATAAATAATTGCTGAAAACCTTCACTAAAATTAAACATTGTTTATTACTGTTGATTTTTTCTAAAAGAAAATAATCATTTGCTTTTAGTAGACACTTATAGACGCTGAGAACATTGTATAAAAGAAACAAGTCTGTGACTCGCTCTGTTATTGACCTCAGACTTTTCCCATAGCCCGAAGAACAACAGAAATGCATTGAAGTAAAATTTTATACGCAAAACAAAAACATTCCATGCCATTTTCCCAGGTAAATAGAAGCGCTTTTTTAATAACTGCTTGAACATAACATCTTAATTAGGCCTCCACTTCCGAAAAGAAAAAAACTCCCTGAACAAGAACATCCCCTCCGCCAGTATTGTTCCGATTCGATTCCCACAGATAAAGAAGGACGCTCAAATGAAGCGGAAAATAAAAGTCAAAAGAAATAAAATGCTTCAATCATTTTTCGAAAAAGGTTAAATGAACTTGAGTCGCAATAAAAGGCCATTTCGGAACGGTCAGTCAGTTGGCGACGGACGGATCAAAGGTCGCCAACCCACCAAATCGCGTGCTTTTGTCAATCACGCGAACTATTTATGGGTGCCACGTCTGAGGCCAACGCATCTTGCGGTATTCTTTCGCCAAATATGCGGATTATGGCAAAAGAAAAATAAGCCTTGTGTTTCGTGGTATTGGATATCTGATGCACTGTACTGTTATAAGAGAACTAAAAATAAAATTTCTCGCTAACAATCATAAATATCTGGGGTGGTTTATATCCTGGAACTATATTAAAAGTTGAAAAAAAGAAAAGACAATTTGGAAGTTAAAAGGTCACTTCAATGAACGTTCTGCCATAAAATAAGTAGGGCGGCCTTAATAGTAATATGTTATTCCTCAAGTGCTCTTACTGAAACAAGCAGTTCTGAATTTTTTTTCCGACACTATTTTTGTAAACAAAATATCTTGTTTTTAAAATAATTATTTGTAACAGCTTATTTCCTTTTATTTTTAATTCGCCTCTTTTACGCAAAATAATTATTTTGCATAAAAATGTTAAAACGAGGTGAAGGAAGATTATTCCGTTTATTGCATTTTTCAAGAAAAATAAAGATAGTTTTAATTTAACACTACGTTGGTCGCGATATCTAATACATACGCAAGCGAGATTTTGTTATTCTATTTTATGTTATTTCACTTCAGTTTTAACATATTACTATTTGATTGTCTCTTTGGAAATACTCATTCCTTTTATCATTAGAATTCATTATTACACAAGCAAAGAAAAAATTATCAAAACTGGATAGATAATAAAAAATCAGAAATAGATTTCAAGCTACATGATAAAAACCATTGATATTAACGGAGTATTAAAAGGATCATAGAGATCAGGTTCTATGTATTATCGGTAATAGTATTTTTCTGTATCAAATTTGTGAAAGTTACTAGGCAGAATAATGGCAAAAGAAAAAAAAATCTTCACCATGAACTGGTTTGATTTAGAAATGAAAGATTTAATTTTCAAAAATTTTTAGAACTGCAGCTTTAAATTATAATTCGTGGGCTTTGGACCCGCATTCTATAGTTCATCAAAAGAAATTATCAGAATATATATATATATATATATATATATATATATATATATATATATATATATATATATATATTGAAAATTTAAATTTAAAGCACATTACGAGCTAATTAGCACAAAAAATTAAAAAAGTTGAGTAATGGTTATTGGTGATAAATATAAAAGTAATGATGTCAGATGACTTTTGTATAGAAATATCTAAATACATTATCATAATATAACATATGTATATATCATCTAACAGATTGTTTTGGACAGGGTAACTGGTGCTAAGGTCTCGCCTTCAGAACCGGTGGGTTTCTGGTTCAAAACCCGATTTCGCCAAAGAACCGTCGTGTAGCGGGTCTGGTGCACGTTAAATGCATCGGGGCCAAACGTTCTCCTAGGATGGTGTAGAAGCTTGGAGAGGGGGCTGTCAGGTCAGATGTCGTCCTCGTCATCTGGCCGCGATTCAAAATCACTAGGTCCGTTCCAAAATAGCCATTGTGTTGCTTTAAAACGGGAATTTAATATAACTAAACTAGCAGATTGTTAACACACGACAAATCAATTTAAGTACATGTTTTTAACACAATAAAGATTTAAAGGCCTCGTATCTGTAAACCAGTGAATCATTGTATTCGTTTCTTTATGTACCGAATATAGCGGTTAAAGTAGTCTAAGTAGACGAAACAAATCTAAAACATTGTTATGCTGCGATGCTTCGAACCTCTAGTTCAAAATTTAAGATTCTTTTTTTTTTTTCTTTTCTTTTTGTGCTCTCGAGGATTCGTCCCCTTTTTAAACATCTACATCATCATTATGTTCGTTATTATTACTTTATTCAGAAATTATTTTCTTTCTTTCTTTCTTTTTTAATTCATTTTAAACGTAGAAGAGAAGAATGTCTAAAATTTTTATATTAGGAACTAGTATTGGATTAATGCATCTTATAACCGTCATTAAAAGCATTTATTTATTTTTTAAATGAATCAGATATAAGATCTAAAATACTTAATACGGGATTCGACTATTTCAATAACCTTACTTATGTCAACTTAAATTTATAAAATGTTATAGTTTACTTCTATATTTCGATATGTTTATGTTCATACTTTTCAACAAACATAAATAAAAGTTTCAATGCTACATATAAAATTATATGCAATTTGTTCATTTTATATTCTCGAAACTCTTAAGTGATTTGCTCTATTTACTTGAAGAAACACGTTACTTAGAACTAATCCGGCGGAAACAGCAACACGCATTTAAGGGGGGGGGGGAGAAAAAAAAAACATCCTGAAACAGGCATTTGCAATTGCCAAATCGTGTATTTGGTCTAGCGCAGCTTAACACAGAGAGGTAACACATCTTTGTTTGAGGATAAACAAAACGGAGAGTCATACAGATTGGGGCGTTACTTTTTCAACGATTCTTATTTAGTCTTCTGCCTTTTCGAACGTCGTAATTAAATAGAGAAAACGTTCGCCTTCCATTAGACGCAACCTTTAAAAAGAACGGAGGGTTAACCTTTTTGAAAAGGAAATAAATACAAATGGAAGAACGCAGCGTTCGCTTGAATGGATGATTCATTTTCATTTATCTGATCATTTGTTCCATGAATACATGATAAATAAAGAGCATCTGAGAACGAGTGAAAAAAATGCTGCCACATAAGCCGCGTTTAATTACAATTTTTCTTCGCGATGCTTGCGGAAAATCCTTTAGGATTAAATTTAAAAGCCGGAGGGAAAATGCTTTTTTTTTTTTTTTTTTTCCCCTTCTCTGCTTGAGGGGTGAGAAGATTTTCCGAGGGAACCGGAAGTTCCCGGGTGTGCCCAACAGCTGTTTCCGCACCTGCCCCGGAACGGAACAATGCAATCGACTTTAGTAATAGAATGTTCGCAATAGAATACGGGTGAGGTAGGTACAAGGTACAAAAAGTACGGCAGGGTTGTGTCCCGAAATCTTGAGTTTTATATTCAAAGTAAAAAGCGTGCGTGTCATGATAAATTAATATGGAAAGAGATTGCAATATACATTGCTCATGCTTTTTTATCATTATTATTTTGGGCGTAACCATATCTAAAATTTCTTTTTATTTTGACAGTCATTCAGATTAATGGTGCTGAAAAATTAATAAGCCAGCCTGCTATGTTAAATTCTTGGCACTAATTTATTTTTTGTTTATTTCTTGTTTTGAAGTGGAATTTTCAACAATGAGTTTATAAAGCTGTCACAGTTGGAATATCACCAAATGTAAAATACAAAGATCAATCTAATCCAAAACAAGCGAAAACTAAACCAAAGCCTATACCATGCATTATCGTATCAAATTGCAACTAATAATATATTGACTTGCATTCAATCATCACATTACATGCTTTTGTATGTAATCTTGCACGCGGGGTAATTGTTATCGGAGCCATATTAAATTTTCCAGGGAGGGATCTTTAGATAATGTATGTTTAGGTGCTCTCATTTTCCTTCCACAGAAGACAATTTTTGTTCATAACATATTTTTTAAACACATTCTGTAGCAGATTCATTACTCTATCTTCTCTTTTGGATAATAGATGGCGATGCCTGATTAGGTACGCATCCCATAGTGCATTGCGTTTGTCATGATAATGAGATGAGACGCTGTTTTGTTAGAGAGGTGTGCGCTCACGAATGTCTTGCCTTGTCTTCGTGTTTTGTGTGAAATGTGCTAATTAAAGAAATGTTACCAAAAAACAAACATCCTGTTGCTTCCACTGCACGGATCATAATGGTCATCATTCCGCCACTAAGTATTCAATTCTTCTAAGTATTCAACTGAAACCGTTCCAACATTGTTGATTCACTAGTCATTCCTTCAACTAGAAATAATAATAATAATTAATTAATTAATAAACCACGCTATTCTGCAAGTGAATTTGAAAACATGAAAGAAAAAAACCTGAAGAATAATGCTCTGAAATTTAAAAGATTTTTCTTTTATTTTAATTTGAGTATCTTCGAGCACATGGCCTTTGTCAATTAAACAAATGTCCAAAATCTGATGACTTTGGAGATAAAGCTTCTGTTTAAAAGGAGAAAGTTGCGGGGGCCCTAAGTAATGCAACTTTGCTAATTTCCTTACTTGGTCCTGGTTTTGATTATACAGTTTTCGTTATGATTCGATATTCTTATAAAACGAGAACTAATTCTTTTATTGGTCATCCTTCTTTAAACTAATGAAAATAGTAAAAAAAATTTTGGAACGTATCAAAAATTTAACAACGCAATTGGCCAAGGTTAAGCGGTGCATCATCATTTATAGTTCGTATTACTATTGTTACGAAATTTCCGGTTTTCGTTTGGATAGTGGGAGTTATATGGTGTGGAGAACACTCAATCAGCAGGCGGCAGTAGAAAATAAAACAACGACGTTTATTTACACGAAGACACACAGGACAGCACAAAGACGACAACTATATACAGCACAGAAGACGATTATCTTCAGCCGAGACGTGCAGCATACAACAATATACGCAGCAGCATACAACAGTATACACAGCAGCTCTACTCCGTCGCTGCTCCGCTAGTCCCTGGAAGACGAGTTCTTCACCGTCGCTTCCTACTACTCGTCGACTCCACTGGTCCATGACCCAATTCACCGTCGTTCACCACTCGACTCCCCGTCAGCTGCAGCTCGTTTTATAGGTCTTAGAAGGCGGGGCTAGAAGCCTCTCGACCAATCAGGAACGTTCGAGGCGTATCTCCGTTCCTACTGGACGGAACGGGAAAATTCTCGATGTTTCGGGTATAATCCATTTTGGCGCCAAAGTCGCCAAATTCGTTGCCAAGTCGCCAAATGGTAACCAAGTTTGTCGCCAAGCTCTGGGTCCTCCTATGGAACCCACTATGCTGAGAAGCCGTATCGCAGATTCGTAACACTATTCAAAATACGTCACATCCTCAGATATATTAGATTCATAATAGAGTTTTCACTAAAATACAACATTCAATAACCCTTAGAAACCATCTGGTTCACCGGTGTTATTGGATATATTTAATTTCATGTTATCGTTATGTTTAGTTCATTGTGTACATTGTGTTCTTATAGAGACTAGTCCCATAACATGATAGGGCTATTAAAAACATAAATGTATGGTCCATTCCACTTCACAGTATTGTAACTCCACTTTTTAATTAGTTTTGTAAACTATACAAATATTAAATAGAATAACCACTTCTTTAGCTTTCACCAGTGGAAGAAAATTATTGTTTTATTATTTATTGTGTTTATTATTAGTGGAGATATATAAAATTGGTATCGAAAATCCTTTACAGAAACATGCATTTTTCTAGCTGTATTGGTTCTTCTCAGTGTTGCAGTCGTGAGTTCGTATAAAACTGATTATCAAATGGAATAACAAGCTCTGTATTTAGCTGTAAGATTGCACTACAGAATCCCCTACAGAATGATTTGTATGAATGAATAACTTATAAAACATAAATAATAACGATAAAAGGTTGGTAATGAAAAATTGTTCACAATATAAAATTTTGTTAAATTTAAAAATATTTTATTCCTCAAATTATTAGAGTGTGTGTGATATGGAAGAGAGTTGCAGCTTTCGACTGTCGCTTAGACTGAAATGGTCACGTAACCTCAATTCTATTAAATATTTAAGCAGTCAAATAGACATATTTCATGGCATTAATAAATATAGACTGGAAATAGACTTAAATAGGAAAAAAAATATAGGTTTTGGTGAGATTTTATGTCATATAAATACAGCATATGTAGCCTTCTTTTCCAATTCCTACTATTAGCTCACACTCTCTCTGTATAGTATATCTTGTTCAAATTTTCAATCGTTAATAAAATACTTTTTATTCATCCATTCAAGTTCAAATACAATTTTTTAAACGTGTAGTGAATGACACTCGATGTTAATATAGTTTTTTTTTTCTTCAAATATTAATTAACTAATTCAATTTGTCCAGTAATTTCTATTTTGTCGCCAAAGTCACCAAATCCGTCGCCAAGTTTCTCGCCAAGCTCTATTTTGCCACTTAATATTGCAATTCTGTCATATGTATATACATATTTATATTAATTGTAATTATTTAATAAAAAGTAACCAAAATAATTTTTTTTGTTGACCTAAGTAGGAATTGACTTAAATTTCTTTATATATATATTACTTTTTTTTTATAGATAAAACGCATATTGATTGCATATAGGGAAACAGACTTTTATACTAATATTCATTTAAATAATACAATATTTAATTTTTAGTGAGATTAATAGATTTTATACTGGTTTAAAGTAAGTAGAAAACTATATCATTGTATCCTCAGAGGACAACTTTATTTGATTTACAATAACAATATCATTAAAATAATTTCATAAGGTTGGATGGTCTTTTTTTTTAATTTACTAAGATTGGGTCACAAACAAATATCTAAAATGGACTTTTAAATCATTGGGGCTATTATTATGAAAAAAAGAAAAACTTAGAAAGCAGTTATGACCAACTATGAGTCTTCATGTATTGAAAGCAACGTTTCATCGAACCGCAGCGATGCTGAATCCGCCTAAAGTTATTTTTGAATTTGCATTTCCACTTTTTTTAATCGAATTTACTTGCTTTTCGGGTTTGAGAGTTCGATGTTCATGGCTTATTTTTTTTTTTCCCGAGGATTTGATGAGGAGCAAAAATGAGAAAAAGCAATAAAAGCTTAAAAATAAGAAAACGAATCCACTGCAAATTGGATGACAAAAAAACTGTGTTATTATTATTATCATTTTAAATGACAACAATATCGAATATCGTGAAAATAAATCACTTTTCTTTTCTATAATGCGTTTTAAAAATGCAATTTAAATTAATACTTTTTGATTTCTACTCGTAATTTATTTTATTATCAACTGTATTCGTCATGGAGCCCATGAAAGTCCATTGCAACCATAACAAAGTGGTTGATTTGCAGACAAAGAACAACTCTTTCTCCCTTTGTATTTAGAGGCATTGCAGCTGCAGAAATGCAAGCGCCAACTTGGAACGCAGGAAACTGGATTCTTTTCTTTTCTTTCTTTCCTTTTTTTTTTTCATTCCCAAAATTTTCCTTTGTCTTCTCTCTCCTTCTCTTTTTCATTGGGGGCGCAGTGGCCTGGTGGTAAGGTCTTGGCTTCGGAACCCGATTCCACCGAAGAACCATCAAGTAAGCAGGTCTGGTATACCTTAAATCAGTCGGGGCAAACGCTCCGGTTAGTGTGGTGCGGAAGTTCGGAGTGGGTGCCAGTTCAGATATCATCCTCGTCATCAGACGAAGTCCGCCCCAAAATAGCCCTAATGTTGCTTTAGAATGGGAAGTTAATATAACTAAAATAAAAACTCACCTTTTTTTCATTGTTCGCTGATGAGTTTCATCTTTGGTTCCTAAAGCTCGAGCAAAGCTACATTTAGTTTAATCTTATATGATATCTTATTCATATCTTATTTGATATTCGTTTTTGGGTGAACATGATTGAGTTGACTGAGTAAAGATGTCGAAAAGATAATTTTATCAGCTGAATTATTACTTCATCATTCATAAAAAATTTTATACACATAACTGCAAAGAATGTGTGAGTGTGCAAAACAGTGGTCATGTTGGAAAATTATATCTGAAATGTAACAAATTTCATATATTACATTAAAAGTAATCAATAACTTTTTTTTTGCAGCATTGTTAATTTTTGAACTGTCAAGCCACCATTAACTGAAAGTGAAATAAGCCAAAGCAAAATAAATAAATCAAATGTAGTTTTAAAAGAAGGAATACTAACACCATTTCGTAACATCAGTGAGGAAACAAGAGAGAAGAAGAAATGATATAGTGCGTAGAATAATAAGTATGAGTTCTTACTGTGTGTTGACTTGAATTTAAGAATCGTTTATTTAATTAATTCTGGCTAAGAAATTGGTGATTCAGTCTGAAAACTGATTTCTTTAATTAGACCATTAAAATATTTTTAAGTCACTTTTATCTACTGTTGTTGTTGCTTATGATACTTGTCATAGGCAGCGATATTTTAAGCCTAGTTTTAGCGTCTCTTGTTTCAGAAGTGCCATCAAAGATCAAGAGTACGTCTTAGCTACTGATGCGTCACACCCTTTTCATGGGGAAGACATCATTCATACTTTTTTATTTACTCATCAACAGATCGTAATTTAGACTTGCATCAGAGGACGGTCACCTGCGATCCAGTACCCCCAGTAGTTTCATCTCGGCATGGAGGACTTCGGGGCTACGACAGGTTTATACGCGCACCAGCCACTATATGCACGGACAGTCTTCGGCCATGGGTTCGAGTTCACAACCCAAGGGATGCGAAACCAACGCCCTACCAACAAGGCTATCCGGGCCGGCCTTTTTTATCTACTTTATTTATATTATTTAAAAATTAAATTGCATCCTTTGATGATAAATAAATAATAAAAAATCTATACTTTTTTTTTAATTAAAATTACTTCTCTATGAATTTACATAAAAAATTTTCATATTCAACAGTTCTCCCTTATGTTATTCTTAATTAGGTTTCCGCACAGATTGCTTAGATTTTTTTATCCCAAATCTCTTCGGGAATCATGGAATTCACACCAGCTTCAAAAGAATTATCTTCTTTTTGATTCTTGAATAATGAAAGCAAAGAAAAAAACTTCTAAGAATTACTTTGAACTGAATTCATTTCAAAAAATGCTCTGGTTAAATGTTTTAAAATAAACTTCATTTATTTACCAATAATTACTTTGCATTTCGTTTTCATATTATTTTTTCTAATTTTTAAGACAGCAAAAGCTTTCTACTTTCAAAAAAGGAAGTAAAACCTCATTGCAGAAAATTTTCATTAAGCTCCTACATATTCACATATATTCAGTTTAAAAAAAAAATCATATATTTTCAACATTTTACATCATTTCTTGGAATAATGAATATTAATTCATTTAAAATCAAAAGTGGAATAAATAGATTTATAAAACGTCACTGTATGTCACAAATGTCATCCATCATCCAAAAGCTATGCTTTTACTATTATAATTTTAAAATACAAAAATACGAAATATCAGGAAAATAAATGGCTTTTGTTTTATATAATGCGGTTTAAAAATGCATTTCATATTAATGCTATTTGATTTTTACTTACATTTTTTTTCTTATCAACTGTATTTTATTTTGTATTTCAGCTGTTTAAAATACGGATCTTTCATTCAAAAATTCCAAAATCCCCTTTTTTTTATTATTATTATCAGTAAACATTATTAGTTATCTCAATTTATTTCTATCAGTCATAAGAGCATAGAAGCACACAAGAAAGAATGCAGTATTTTAAAACTTATTGATCAGGTCCTTCCCTTTCTTTACGAGTTCGTCTACCTTCTTCGGAAACATTCAATAAAACTCGAAAAACAGAAAACCGAAGTTTGTTTATTTTCTGCAGGTGAATATAGCTCTGCGATAAGAGCAACCGTAAACACACGTGGCATTATGGTGTCGCATTCCTCTTGCTGTTGTTTATGACAGTTATGTCACCATCTGTCACAAGTTTCAAGAGGCGCGTCATAAACTGCAGTTGCGAACACATTTCCATACAGCATTTCCTAATCTCACACTGGAAGAAAAAATAATTCTAACGTGAATTTTCTTAAGATGTTTTTATATTTATATTGTATTAACATATAATTATATCTTAAACATTACTTCTAACTTCTATTTTCTTTATTTTATACAGCAAAATTTAATATCTGAAATTTTCTCTGAAGGTTTAGAAATAATTTTCTTTTACATTTTATTCATTATTTATTTTGTATTGTATTTAAAGTATTGTATTTATTTTGTATTTTATTTGAAGATTTTAGTAAGCATTAATACTAGCCGGTTCGCTAGTATTAATGCTTACTAAAATCTTCAATTAATACTTTATGTAACTTGTTCTCATAATAGGTTTTACAGCAAAATATTTTTAAAGCTTCAAATTTTGATAGCGATATTATTCACTTATGCTATTGTGTAGGCCTTAAGTTGTTCTGTTCATTGATCTACGCATCTATTTCTAATTTTCTATTAGCGCCCGTAAAATTTAATTTTAAATTAAAATGGTGAAGCTTCAACGAACGTTTTTTAGTGAATCCAAGCATGTTATTTAAAAAAAAAAAAAAGAATATGAGAACTGAAAACAGAATCTTTCGGCATTGAAGTCTTATGTGCACTACAGGATAATTTTCATAATTTACAATATCTCAAAGAATTATTCGACAAAAATTTCACGGAATCAATGAAAAATTCAGTTTTTAGTTTTTTTTAAATGGGTATAAATGCTGTCGACAATAATATTGTATTTTTTTTATTTGATAAATATATTTCAAAAAATATGAAGTTTAAATTTTAGAGAGTCCTTTGGTCCCAAGAAATCCTATTTTGCAAAATATTCTTGACACTTCAGCTTTTAAATAAATAAATAAATGTTTCTATTTTCTACATTCAAATCGGACAAATTTCACATTTCATCATTTTCATAATCAACATTTTCATCATCTAGGTTAATCACTCTTGAGAAACTCTGCGAGATGATTGGCTTCTTTGAGATGGTCGATGAAGTGATCTAAAATCGCCAGTTTTTATAGAATAGCGAAATTGAAATTTTCATAAATCGGTCAGCTTTAGTGTTTGATTTAGTTGGTTTAGTTGACTTTCTATTTAAAATATTAGCGTCTCAAGAATATTTATTAAATATGATTCACAGGGCAGAAAATATACGCAAACATTTAAAAATTGTTATTCATCAGCATTTATTGACTCAATTTGCATAAAATATAATTATATATTTCATTTAGACCATTTGTTAGCAGACGTATGTCTATTACTAAAGGATACTGCTGTTGGACCACAAGCTGTTGGTCCTGATTAGAGTAGATATCTTATACATATTAAACCGTATTTGTCTTAAATAAAACTGATTAGGTGAATTAGTAATATAGGTATTGTAAAAGGATTATAGAAAACGTTTCTTTGCATTTACTTTTCAAAAAATATCATATTTCTTTCATATTTATTTCATTTCAAACAGACACGAGCTGAAAATTACATTTTTATATGTTTAATTTGTAATGTGTAGTTAACTTATTTTTTAATTTGAGCTTTTGTTAATGTGAAGGCAACGCGTTGATAAATATTATTTTTTTATTCCCACTAACGTGCTCGTGCAGCTTAAATTTTATTTTTATTTCTAACTAAATAAATTGCTGAAAAATATAATTAAATTATTTTTAAAAATTCATTAAAAATAGAAATTTAATTTGTCGTTTAAAATATTAATATCATTAAAAAGATTATGTTTTGAACTTCAGTATTATGTAAAAATCAATTTTGTGCTGCAAATTTTCGGAAAGTATAGAAAAAACGTCAAAATTTCACTTAATGTTTAATTAATTAAAATTCTAATTAAAAATTCGAAAAAATCACTCCGATGTGCACATTTTCGATCTCCAAGGTATACAAGTGCCAAATTTTGTAGCTGTAGATGGAACTGTCTGGCCTATAGAGTGCCAACACACACACACACACACATTGAGCTTTATTATAAGTATAGTTTAAGCATAATGGAGTCTAATATTTATAAAGACTTTAGTAATTAAATAAAATTTAAATAATCGAATTTCTTCTCAAATTTCACATTAGGAATGTATTTATCTATTACTCCTTAAAAAAAAAAGGGCTATATAAATTTTAATCTTGAATGCGTATGTTATGTCATCACAATGTGTTGATCAATCGATAAATTTACCAGATTTTTTTTTCAACAAAATTTTTGACTTATTCGATAGACTAAATCTCTTGAATTATCGCGTGTCATCGATGCAAGAGAAAAAAAAAACTATATTTATTGTAACCCAATTAAATGTATTTATACTATCGGGAACCAAGTACAATATTTTCAGATATAGCTGTTTAAAAAAAAAGAAAGAAAGAATGACATAACATAAATAAATTTATGACAGGCGAATCTCCATGTATCGAGTTCAAAGGCTACTGGAAAAAAATTCCATGTGTAGAATTTCTGATAAATAGAAATTTTAACACATAAAAATTAACACTCACATAGAAACACTCATTTCTAATTTTTCATTTTTTTTTTCTTATCAAAAAATACATAAGTATCTGATTTTTAAAAATTAAATATTTAAAAAAACCAACTTATCAAAGAATTTTTTTAATGTACAAAAATGTGTATGCAGTTGACAAATGACTTACAATATACTAAAAAAAATATATTCATGAATATAAGATAAATAAATAAGAAGAAATCTATATTTATATTTGGACACTTTTCATCTCATTTTGTATGTCGTTTACCAAGCTGAACTCTATTTCATACTTGAATATGTCTTTCCATTTTAGTCCATACTCATTTTTAAAAATCAGAAATTAAATCGAATTAAAAAAATAAAAATCATGGTATAAGTTTGGAAAGGGATTCTTAAAATAGAGGCAAAGCCTAATGTGTGATTCACCAGCAAATTTTTATTTCGATGATTTATTTAAATGATCCACAGTTCGTCGAAAATCTCTATTGAAATAAGATGTTCGTTTGCAATCAGTTTTTGTTTCCTCATTTAATCTTATTCGTTTTATGATTTAAATCTTATTCGTTTCCTCATTTAATCTTATTCGTTTTCGTATTATTCATTTTTTTCATTGTAAAAAGTATAATAATTTTTTATGCAAAATTTTTTTCTTGAATTTATAAAAATTTGACTTGATTTGTGTGTCTCAGTGTGAGTACAGAAGCTGATTTTATGTTGAACATTCAAGGTTCCTGATAAAAAAAGTTCGATATGCAGAGATTTTCAATAAATGGAAGTTAGATGTCCACTTTGTAACATTTATCGAAAATTAATTTTTGAACTTTAATACAGTTTTTTTTTATCTACTAAGAAAATTTTAACTGGTAGATAAGATTTGTCGTTTTCACACAATTAGAAAACAATTACCAAATAATACTTTCAGATACACCTGTTTCTAACATTTTAAAAACTATATAATTATATTTTCAAAGTTAATTATAACATTTTAAGAACTTTTATTGTTCGACAGACTTCAGGCAGCTGATTTGATTATAAAAAATAAATCGCAAGCTTGGCGCAGTTTTCATTTATGAATTCAAGATTCGTAAGATGTCATTTGATTTCATGTTGCATCTCTGTATTTAGCTAACCCACAATGTTAAATGATTTCCTAATTTCAAAATTGAAGGCATGCCATGACCCTAGCTGTTTCCCATGTCGCCAGCATCCGTACCAGCTCATTAACCACCATTCGCACTTCACTTTATTATCGCCTGCCTTCCTTTTCATTTTCTTTCCAACGTCCAGGAATGTGTATATCACATGCTAATAATGCTCACCAGACCATGCAGGCGGAAGAAGGAGAAAGAAAAAGTAGAGAAAGGTATCCCGTTGGTCTCATTGATTAGTTGGACACCCATTGTGAGGCATACAATGACTACCGAAGGACGTCTCTTCCGATGGTTTGAAAAGACGAAAAAAAAAGTTCCAAAACATACTAAAAAGTGGTCACCATGTCGATACTGACACTTGTCACAAAATTGTCTTTATTGCCTCATCCCTCGAACAGTTTTTGGTCGAATGCCAAGTGCCGAGGTCGGACCCCTACTAACGAGGATGGACGGAATGCCTCGTCCGGTGGCCTTTCAATTGTCCGTCCGCCCCTCCCACTGACGTCGTTACCAAACGACTGAGTGGAGCCTAAATTGAAATCCACAGTGCATTGCTATTATTTTTCTCTTCCAAAAGCGATGATGCGAGGCATTTAGGAAAGAGCGATCATTACCATACAGGGAAGCGATTTTTCTGCCTCGTGTATGGCCAGGGCGTGGGTTCAATTGATAAATTGCGATGATTTCGGGTTTCGCACGACAATGGTACCAATTGGAAATGGATGACCAATTGAATATATTTTTCCCCCTTTAAAGTTGCGTGGGCTTCCGTTTCAAAATTGCTACTGGTCAGTGGACCACCGAAATGGAGTGAATAAAGAAATAGCTAATTCTCTATCTGGTTTTCGTGCTTTTCAATGCTAATTGAACTGCAGCGAACTATGCTGTAGTAAGAAGTCAATACCAGTTTTTTTTTAATGCTTGAAAATTCTTTATAATCATTGCTTCCTTATCATTCTAGCATTAAAAAAGTAAATGTAAATTATATATATATTAAACACAATTGATATAGTTTTGATAGGATAGAGCTTTATTTTTTGAGCAAATACAAAAGCTTATTAAAATAGTAAATCAATAAAAATCTAAGTAGTGTAATTTACATTTACTTATAATCAAGGATAAGAATCAATATTACCATTTATGCATTATAATATGTTATCACTAAAAATCTAAGAATTGTAATTAAATCTACTTATAATAAAGGAAAGAATCCAATATTACCACTCATATATTATATTATCACTAAAAATTTAAACAATGTAATTAACATTTTACTTATAAAAAAGAAAACAAATCAACATTACCACTTTTGTATGATATTATGTTATCACTAAAAATCTAGGTAGTGTAGTAAACATTTACTTATAATAAAGGAAACAAATGAATATTACCACTTATGTATTATTATTATGCCAATATTCTTAAAATTCCTTCCTTTAAAAATATCTCATTGTAAAAACATTTAGTCGGCCATAAACAGAATTATTCACTTTTAACATTAACTTCCAAATTATTATTTTAACACAAAATTATTTACTATGCTAGCGTCTGTGTACTTAGGCAATTTGATAAATACAGCTGATTAGAAATTCAAAAATTCTGGTGTTGAGGAATTTCCGTGTGAATCTATCTTTTCGACATTGTTTTACCATTATTATGATAAATTAATTTTACCATCATTTTATAAGCCCAAGTATTCCACAAAAATCTGCACTCTTCCCTTTATCATGGATCCTTGGTTGGATATCTTAAAAAAGTGGAATGAGTTGGCAACAACCTCAGAAAGTTTTATAGCATACCTTGGAAGCGTTTTATAACACCTAACACTCAGAAGTTCAGCGACACATTTTGCAGAACAAAACTGCTGAATATCTTTTTAATTGGAGAGTACATTTCTTAGTTCTATATTTTCATTCAAAAGTGCCAAGCTATAAATTATATCGAAATATTTAAAATTCTTCATAACGTTACAAGTAAGAACTCTTCGATTAAAATGCGTCTGAGATTATGTCTCTTCAAAAAGAATGGCTTGGCCGCAAGTGCGGACCTTAAAAAGCAATGGAAATTGACTCTCCCCCCTCTCCAATCGCAATGGTATCATTAGGCGAATATACATGCCTTCGAAGTGATACGAGTGAAAGCTGATCCGACAAAACAGCTTTGTGTGTTTTTTGTAACCTTACTTATGATCTGTGAGCTTTATCTGACCTTGCTGTCTCATTCGCATCTCTTACGCCTTATCTCCGAGCTTGAATTGCTCTTTTCCGACAAAAATGACGCAGTTACAAGACGAAAGATTTAAAGATAACTTCATTTTCTTGCGATGGAAAATTAACGGAAGAGAGATTGAATTACTACACACTGATGTGGCTATCCAACTTCGTAAAAATGTAGTATCTTTGTCTGATGATGGAAACATAAAATTTTGGTCCTTCTTTGCATTTTTTTTGTGTGGATTAAAATGTTTAAGAAATGACACATTATTAATAATAAGAAAACTAGAAGTGATCTCGTCTCAATTTCTTTATTCACTTCATTTCACTTATTCCTCTAGTAATGAGTGAAAATCGGTGTTAACACTATGCTTTTTCCAACTTTGCCCTTTCAATTGAAACTGATAAGCTTATACTGGTTATAACAATTATACATTATTATAAAAACAATTATACATTATTATAAAAACAATTATACATTTTATAGATTTCTAATTGATTTTTGATTTCCCAATTTTTATTTTGAGGGTTTACTTAGTTTTTATAGTATACAGAAGACTATCTGTATGCCATCAGATACATTCCACGATGTCAATTTGATTGCTATGCTATTTTTTCTGATTTCTGTACTTCTAAAACAATCAATTTCGTTTATAATCAGAATTAACTTATATACAAATCAAAATTGTTTCAATTTTTGATATATGTTTATAACTTTGATGCAAATGCCATATACCATCACTACCATCCATGCAGTTCACCTTTTTTTTTTTTTTTTAATTATCTAGTTCACTTATGCCTGAATAGAAAAACAGATTTTCAAAAGTGATTCTAGAATACATTTTGACAGGGGGTGGTGGGAAGGATGCTTTGGAGAAATCTAAAAACTAAATCTACAAAATCGAACTTTTTAATAAAACAGTATTTAGCATTTACATCAAATATTTTCTCTATACATAACATTACATAGCAGGAAAAAAACATACGACTGATGTTCTTCAGAAAAAAATATGTTCTAAAGTATTTCTATGACGTGTTGTCTAGTAGTTAATTTATAATTTGATACTAAAAGTATAAAACGTAAAATATTTTATCTAGATTTGCTAAGTTTTGATGAATCACCTGATTCTTTTTCCTCTTGAAACGAACAATTAAGAACTAATTTAAGAATCTTTTTTTTTCCCTCGTCACTTCCAGATAAAAGAGACAGTTCGAAACGCATTGTTTCCGAGTGCTACTCCTTTGACTATATTTTTTGGAAAAAAAGAAAAAAAAGTTTCACCTTGGACACATTTTTAGCACATAATACGAAGATATATATATATATATATATATATATTATGTATATATCTTATATATATATATATATATATTCTTAAAATGATATATATCTAAGTGAAGATGATTTAGAAAAGCAGTCGCTCCTTTAGGATGGGAAAAATAATCATCACGACGAAAAGCGTTAGTCGGCATTCTGTATGTAAACAGATGAAAATAATTATATCAAAAGGGACATTCACTGAATATTAACTTACGTCATTTGTATTTCCATGATTTTTTAAAAAATAAATATTGCATTTGTCCAATTATTAACGAATGCAAAATTTTCTCAAATCGAAATATCTCCTTTTTTTATTATTGTAAATAAACATAAGCTTTTTTATTCTGCAACAAATATAAAAACGATTCTGCATTTTAAAATGAGTTAAAATCAACTCATTTATTTAATTCAGTGAATTCAGTTTTAATTTTTTAAGAAATAAATTGAGAATGAACTAATAAAAATTCATGAAAAATGTACCGAAATCATAATTTGAGCTAGAATATATAAACTGTCAGTCTTTCACACTCAAAATCCTGCAATCTTCCTATTCTGAAAGTTTGCTTTTTGGCATAACTTCCAATCATATAAAGAAACAAGTTTTACAATGAATGCGATAATACACATGATCGAAATGTGGGAGCTTCTTAATACTCACAGAGCATCTAATATGACTTTGATAAGCAGAGGTTTTTTTTATTTATTACTAGCTGGTACATAGCGCATTGCTGCCACAATAGAAATAATTTTGGAAATATCGTTAGAAATTTGAAATAGCTATCTTGTTTGATTAAGAATGATATTTTTTTTTTTTTTTTGTCGACAATGAATGCATTCATTAAAATTGAATGATATATAAAGGAGAAGTATAATAGATATTACAACGTTGTCTTTCGATTCATGCCGTATTGTTGATCTTGAGATTCTGAAACACGTGAGTTTTCAATTCGTAAATGATCGGCTTTATTGCTCGCCTCGTTTGTTGAAGCTCGAATTCGCTTATTTCTACAGGCTGCGCTGGTAGATCTACACAGTAACGAACGTTTAGGAGGCATATTTTTTGACGAAGCAATGAACACGACATGCTATTGTATAACCGAAATATCGCCTGTCGATTCACTGAATAAGAGGAAAAATGACTGTTTGCACGGAAAATTTCCATTAAATATAACTTATCTTGATCAGCATCGATAATAATAATTCTATTTTGTATGTGTGAGATAAACTCTGAATAATATGTGCGGTTCGCCGCAGCTAAAATATTATGCACGCTGGATGATAAAATCTTGTTTAGAAGACTATTCATTAAGAAGAAGAAGAAAAATGAGCGCTTGGTCTAAACATTTTTTTATTTGATTTCGCTCACATGGATTGGCATCGATCAAAATAATTTTATTTTGTTTGATATATGTTCGATTCATTCCGAATGACATGTGACGTTTGCCGTTTGCTGTTTGTCTTTTGTCGATTGACAATTTTAAAACAAAATTGAATAATAGAAGTGTATGAAACAATTTGTTTGTAAATTTTATAGCGTTCAAAATAAAGGCTAATGATTGTACTACGCCTATCATCTTCGCGCAAGTGTAAGCAATGAGTTGGCAAAGTTCTATCGCAATCAGATGAACAGTACAACAGAGCATAAAATATGAACAAATAAACCTTCCTTTTTATATATTAGATGATCTGATTTAGCCAGTGGCTTAAAGACGAAAAGTTGTTACCGGAGCGTATTATTATTATTATTTCCACAACCTCAATAGCCGTAAGTAATATATTAAGGATAAATGCCATAGGGAATGGAAAAAAGGTTTTCCTTCCCTTATGATAACTCGTTTTAAAAAATGGCAACTAAGTCTCAATACTTTGCAACTTTGTTTTCTTTTAAAACTGGAGACATCTCCATCATTATATCTCTGGTTTGATTGTAACTATATTTCAAGCTTAAAATTTGAAACGTTCGAAATTTGCATTAAAAAAAATTCCGATAAAAAAAACTTACTGTAAAAGCTGTCTATCCTCGTAGGACATTTACGCATTATCAGATGTGAATTTGGAATAGATGAAATTTCCAAAACGTCTTATGGTTATTTATGGGTATCATTTAAGGTATCCGAACACGTTCGGAGCACTTTTTTTAGAAAAACATGCTGTAGATATATTTAAACCATATTTCTGGTTTAAGACTGTTGCAGATTAGTAATAGAATGTCAGTATTTGAAATAAACATTCATAATTTTTGAAAATTAGTATTTAATAGCATGAATTTAAGCAAATTCTCAAAAAAGTTCAAATTGGCTACACCAAAAACTATTACTCTCATCGGAACAAAACTTATACCAAAATAAACTACATAGTGTTCTCTAAGGAATGAACTACAATCGTATGGTTATAATAATAAATAAAAATTTTACAACCAGTCGAAGATTTATCATGAAATTTTTAGCACATTTTTAACATGTTTTTGGCCTTTTAAATCGGTGCTTCCGGTTACTTAAATATCCACTTCCGGTTTACCGATCATTACGAAAATATTAATATCTTGATTTCTAATAAACGTAGAGACAACAAAAAGTAAACCGGTTTTGGATAGCTCAAAGACTGGTCTATCCAATTAAAGAAATTTTTTTAATTCCATTTTTAGCAAAAATGGACCTTTTCAACGTATTCGGATACCTTAAAAAGAATGTCTAAAGCTGATAAGCTTAAAAAAAAAAAAAAAAAAAAGATATATACCAGTATAATTCAAAAAGGGATTTAAATCTCCTGAGGTAATTTAACCTTTGAGTCATTTTCGTTTTTTTCCCATCCTATGTGCATAATATATGCTTGTTTCATAGAAATATATTAATGTGATAATATTTTCCGTCCATTCACTTCACAGTTACTTTCCCCATGTATGAGGGTGCAGAAGTGATCCAATTTCGTGATCCAGATAGCAAACAGCATACGGGCTTCCTCCATGCGCGGCTCCCGATGCTGCATCAAAAGCATGCCGGTCCGAGGGCTTAAGTGGCTGAAAGATGAACTGCCAAAGGCGGAAACATGACAGTCTCGTTTGCAACATAATCTGCCCGTTGCGGAGATAATGCAAGCTCATTTACTTCGCATGAACATTCATCATTTAGGCACGGCCAGAACTCATAACCTCTCCAGCGGGAGGTCACAATCGAAAGTCGAAAAACACATTTTCCATTTTTGCTGTTCTTTATTATTATTTTTTTTTTTCGGAGGAAAAGAGAACGAGAGGAGTTGTTTAACATTGGGCGTTCGGAAATACTTCCACTGAATGCAATCTAAATTCCTTGCGAAACGCGAAACGCAGCTAGTATTACCATGAATCATGGGTTTTAGGTCACAGGTAGAAACCTGATGAGCTTGCTAGAATGAGGTGAAGCTGTTCAGATATCAATATTTTATTGTTCTAAATTTAAGTTAAAGAATTCTAGCTACTTGGATAGCATTTAAGAGATATTATATAGATTTTTTTATACTAGAACGAAACTAAATTATTTCGGAATCGCAATTAAAAAAGTATTTTGGATTCAAACTAAAAACTAAAATAAGAACTGAAAAAGCAACACTGTATTTATATATATATATATATATATATATATATATATGTAACATTATTCTATGTGAAGCAGGATGCAGTTTTGAAGACAGTGAAGAGACTTTTTATCTTTTTAAATTCTTTTTAATCCATCGGGAAAGCATAATTATTTATAAGCAAAGACGCAGACATTTCGCGTCCTCCACAGCGCGTAACAAAAGCAGAAGTGGGGAAGAAGGAACGAAATAAATTATCCCTCGCCTTATATAACCTGAGATTTTGATAGGGAAAATATTTCTTCACAATGCTAATATATTAATAAGATTCAGATAGGGATTTATGACGCATGTCAATCACATGTAAGGGAAACACAGGGATCTTTTAAGAAAGAATGTGCTTACTGGACATTTTTTTACCCCTTCATATATATATATATATATATATATATATATATATATATATATATATATATATATATATATATAATGTAATGATATTTTAAACTTTTAATTAATATTTAATTAAATTCCAAGATTTTCTCTTAATTTTGCCCATAGTAACTTCATTCTAAAAATATTCTCTTATTTCGTGATCCAATTCCATTTTCTCTACTTAATTAATTCAAGAGAAGCTTTATAAAATTGCTGAATCGGCTAAACGCCAATACTTTCACACGCTCGGCGTGAAGGTGTAAAAAAATGTCCAGTAAGCACATTCTTTCTTAAAAGATCCCTGTGTTTCCCTTACATGTGATTGACATGCGTCATAAATCCCTCTCTGAATCTTATTAATATATTAGCATTGTGAAGAAATAGTTTCCCTATCAAAATCTCAGGTTATATAAGGCGAGGGATAATTTATTTCGCCCTCCTTCTTCCCTACTTCGGCTTTTGCAACGCTTTGTGGGGGATGTGCGATATCCGCGTCTTCTTGTAAATAATCATGCTTGCCTCCCGGCGAGAATAAATCGAACTTTAAAAATTACTAAGTCTCTTCACTGTCTTCAAACTGCATTCTGCATCACATAAAATAATATTACACACACACACACACACACACACACACACACACACACACACACACACACACACACACACACACACACACACACACACACACACACACACACACACACACACACACACACACACACACACACACACACACACACACACACACACACACACACACACACACATATATATATATATATATATATATATACTGATTATTATTTTTATAGTCTTATAATAAATGATAACATGCATAAATCATCATTTAAACCATTTAAGAGTAAAGCTAAGGAAATATATCAATAATTCTGTTTTTCGATGTATTAAATCAAGATAACAAATTTTTAATTTTATTCTTTTACTGTCATAAAGCATTTCCAAACATTCAGAATCTTATTGTATCAATTTAGAAGAGCTTCATTTCAATTTTTTTCTCTCTTGTGTTTATCCATTTATTATTATTATTATTATTTTAAAGATGCATTTCTAAATATTTAGAATTTTATTCTATAAATTTAAGAGAACTGAACTTCAACTTTTGTATGCGTGGGTGGGTGCACTCTTAATTAATACGGGTTAACAAAGACTTCTTATACAACAATAATTAATTGTTTTGGGTCAAAACAAGGTTATATACAGAGACTCATACAGAACGGGATGTTCTAAACGTTTTCTCTTAATAAATAATCGAGTTATGAGTACATGCATTAAGGGAAGAATTCGTGTGTTCAACATGTCTCTAAGTTATAACTGCAAGTTTTGTTGGGGCGAAATATTACTTTTGAACATGTGATTGAGTCAGAGTAACTGCAGCTTTAGCAGTGTCACCGAACAGGCGCAGCATAGCCAAGCATGGCTCTTGCGCCAGAAATCAACACAAACCAAACCAAACCGAACAGGAAAGGATGGTAGGAGGTGTCCACTGTTTGAAAGCTGTTAGTTGTAGAGGAAATTGATGGAAAGTAAAGTCATGCAATAATAGATGCGTCCTGATCGGAACATCACGCGGTAGTATGGTTTTTAATTCTTCGATTGCCATGTACCACTCTTGATTGATTTCTTGTCCCAAAGGAACACTATCAATTCAACACAATACTACAGTACTATGACGAAATTAAGGAAAACAATTAAAAGCAAACGGCCAGACTTTCTCACACAACAAGGATCCTTCTCCATGACACTCGTCATGACTTCGCCCATACGTCTCCCGTGAAACCCAGACGATCTTAAAAAAAAAAAAAAAAAATGCGTTGGGAGTTTGGAACACCCGCCGTACAATCCGTATTTGTCACTCTGTGACATCCACATCTTTGGGTCACTTAGAGAACATTACAGGAGACACGTTTCCATTCGGACGACGAAGTGAAGGAAGCTGTGCAGGATTCTCAAGAATCAACCACCATCTTTCGGTAGCAAAGGCATAGACTTCTACCTAAACGATGTTTTACAACGCCCATAGCAATTTCTTTTGATTTCCAATAAAGGTATTCTTATCATTCAACTTGTCCACTTTTCATTTGGGGAACCCTTACATATGCAGTATGTCACTGCATATTATTGCTTTTCTTTAAAAAGAAATGTTTTAAAAAAGTTAATTTTGCAAGTAATAATACAGAACTTATTTCCGCTAAATGAGGATTGAACCCAATATTTTCCCCGGAATGTATAAATTGTTATTATATAGGAATATAATAACAATTTATACATTCAGCAATTTATACATTTTTAAATTCACTATTTTTTCAAAGGAAAAAAAGATTGTGATCAAAAAGGATACTGAAATTTCGCCGATAGAAAAGAGGTCATTTAAAAATTATTTTAGAATGTAATACTATGATAATTCCACATTTAGATTGCCGTCATTAGATTCTAATAATCGTTAATAACGATTAATAGATTACGATTCACAGTTAGTCCATTCAATTTGCTTAAATAATTATCGAAATTAATAAGAGAATTTGTTGATTTACTTTATTAATATTACTTTTTTTAACGTTTTGTTATATTTCATTGTTATAAAAATGTTACGCTATTTATATGCAGTTTTAAAGTCTTCTGTTATTTTTAAAAATTAAAAGTAATAAATATTAAAAAAAATTATATCATTCATTTATATTTATATCATTATTCTATAAATTTTTTTTAATTAAATTCAAGAATGTTGTTAGTTACCAAAAATAATTTGATAGAAAAATGTGTTTTCTAGATATTAACTTATTTAATATCTAGAAGTCGAACTCTTTTTTCAGAAAGTATTATAAACTGAAAAAAAAGTTATCTTTAAAAAGGAAAACTGGAATAAGATCTTTAAGAAAAGTTTCTATTATGAGATTGGAATAAAAAGCACGGTGAAAATATAACACTAAGTACCGACAGCACACTGAGAGTAAAATGCTTTAGTAGTTTTAGTGATAACATTTCTTTAGTATATAGGTATAGAATTTTATTCATATAGATAAAATGAATTTAAAAAGATTTATTGAATGGAAAAAAAAAATTCTGCATCAAAGTCTTTAAAGAAAAAGTCGTTTGCCATATTATAAAGACATTAAGAAAATATCACAACAGAAACTAAACAGCCGTAATTTAACGTGAGAAAAAGGCTAATTATTATGACACAAATATTTCTATTATGGAGTTATGTGCATTGTGCTTTCTCATTGAGACAACTTGGCTTCAGATACACAATAGAACAGATCAAAGACCTTTCTCAAGTGCGATCGCCCTGCAGCTAACGAAGAGCATAATCCAAAAGTTTTGTTTGTTTTTATAAAACAAGTGCAGGAACAGCCTTGATGAAAATCAGCTGCTTTTTGCATCGTTTATATTCTCTGGCTCTTATGCTAAATGCTCGGGAAACACGTACTGTAGTTTCATGTCACGTTATTGTCTTAATTTAGATCTAGGATAACTATCTGGTTTAAAAAGAAAGGGTATTTCACACGACCGAATAAAGGTTCTATAGAATTATCTGAAACTTCATCTCCTTCCTGTTCAGGTACAACAACCTAGACGTTTTATTTAAATCACGGCTCGTTATATGGTTTTCTTCTTTAGATTGTTATGCCATGTTTTGTAAGTAAATTGTAGAGAAATATGGAGTTTTTTTATTGAATTAAAAACTTTCTTTTTCAAGGCATACTGTTTAAAACCAAACAGTTTTACTCGAATGCATTATTTTTACCTATTATTTTTCTATTTATTTGAAAACATTTGTCAGTTTAAGAACAATTGTAATCTAAATGAAAGCAAGTATATTTTCTGCTTTGTTGTTTATTTTTACCTTGAGGCCTGTTTGAACTTTCCACTTTTAAAACTTGTTATGCAAGACATTCATTTGACTGCAGGTTTGTATAATCTAAAGTTGATAAAAGAAAAAAAAAACTTGTTTGCAAGTTTTTAAAAATTTATCAAAAAAATGTATCTAATTTATAAGTTTCCATTTTATTTTTTTATATCTTTTTATTATCTCAGTTTTCATAAACTGATTTACTGAATTTTAAAAAATATATCTATGAGAAATATCTCTATATAGATAAGAAATAATCTTTCTTGATATTTTCCTTTTAGTAATAGTCAACATATGCATGTAATTTCTAATTAATTTTTTTTTAATATTCCTAATCACTCCAGCTCCAGCTTTGATGTAACTTTAACTCTCGAGCCGGCCGCGGAATCAAAATGATGAATTGTCAAATTCTTTTCTAAAACTATGTAAGCCCCGAATATTTTCTCACCATCTTTCAATCCAATTCGATTCTCCGGATTGCTTTTCCCATGGCTTGGACAGCAAACTTGTCAAAAGCTAAAAATTGGATTATTTTCTTGAAGTTATGAATAATAAAAAACGTTAAAGAGTCATTCCACAACTGCTTCTTCAAATCATGTTTTCCATATATATCATTCATTCGTTTAAAAAAATCGGCAATCTTGCCAAAAAATTAAAATCATTTATTGAAGTTTTGACATTATTTTCAAAAATTATATAAAAGGTTGAAAAAAATATAGTTAGTTAAATTGAAACCTTCAAAACATTCGTTTCCATGGCCACTGCTGAAATCTTGAATGCAAAGTAACGCGTGTTATCTGCACGTGCCCAAAAGTGAGATTTCAGATTTCGGTTACCGGAATACTTGAACTCAAAGGTTTACATCCACAACTTACTGTGTCGGAAGAGAATAACTAACAATTGCAATTACGTAGATTAATAAAAATTCCAGGAAGAAATTTTGGAAACTTAGAAAGAGAAAGCTAAAATGCAGCGGTAGGTATTTATGTATTCAATATAGGGATTCCCCGAAAAAATGCTGATTCATCAATTTTTAACAATCTGCTGACGATGTTGATTGGTATGAAAGATGGCAGTTAAAGTTACGATAACCAGGTTTTGAAAGCCATAGATACAAAAATTACATATATGAATATGCATGTTAATTAAAGCAGATTTGTGTTATTGAAAAAAAGAGAAATGAATTCACCGAAGGTAATTGTAAAATAACGTTTAAAATCCATTACTTTTGACTAAATAAAAAAAAGGATTACATTTTATGAATTAAAATTTCATCCTTTAAAAAAACAAAAAGTTGCATGCAAGTGTTTCATGTTATTTAAAATACAATAATAATCGCAAGAAAGAAAAAATGAACATGAAATATTGCAAAAACGAGATTAAAAATGATTAGGGGAAAAAGGATCAAAATATAAAAAAGTTTAGAAGATCAGAGTTGAAGTTTATTTATTTATTGTCCTGGGCGATCGTGATAAATATTCCATCTGCTATTCAATATGCATTAAGACGCATAAATGAGTCAGTTATGAATGATACTGAAAACAATTTTTCTAATTTTATGATAGGATGAAAACGAATCCCAAATATTAAACGGATTACAATTTTGGCATTAAAGCACTCAAATAATTTTTATATCCCGCGTGTTTGAAATAGATATTGCAAGTAAGATAAACGCATAAAAGTGGAAGAATATGGCATTTACCAATATACGATTGTGAATATTGCGGTATTGAAAGTGACAAATAAGCAATAGCAAGTAATTCGATCACAAATTCTCTATTATTAGAAATATTCTGGAAGCTGTGGTAGGTGCGATATAATCTAATGAACATAATGCTGCTTAATTTTAAAATTATATTCTGATATTTAGAACATATTTACAGATTCTTTATGAAATCCAATTCGTAAGAGTGCGGCTATAAATAAAAGTACGGTTATGATTTATAAAAAGTCGTTAAATAACAAACATAAGTTGAGTATTACAAGAGTGCGATAATTAAAACATAAAAAAAGTTCAAAAACACCAAACGATATTCTCGCGATTCTTTCTGGCGTGATATGAATGAATTAAAAGTAAGGAACCAAACGTTATAAATTAGTAGCGGCATCTGGAGATGACGTCACTTGTTAGAAACGCCGAACAATATTGTAAACCATTTTACTTCATTCTATATTTTTAACTTCTCTTCAACTTTTGAACAAATATTTGAAGTCAAGAAGTTGGAGAAGCCATTTGGATAGCAGACATTTTTTTGAACCAGTTATCTTAATGGAGTTCTTTAAACATAGAGAACCGAGCTGAAAGATAAGAAAGAGTCAAGAAATTCGAGTAGTACCAGTTTTCCGCATCTTGAAATTGCTGTTAAGCAAAACCGAAAAGAAAGAAAAAAACAACGGCAATCGACTGCAGCATTCCTGATTTATGAAAAGTTCTTAAAGACGTCAAGAACCGATAGGATAGAGCTTGTACTTTGCTTAAGAAAGAGTAAGAAAAAAATTTATTTCCAAGAGTTTCGTGAGAATTTGTTTTTTAAAAATCAAAGTGCCGCTTTTCGCCGCTGAAGAAACCTTGAAATGTTAATATTTTTTTTCTGGGGGTTTCGCATTCCACGCTTTTCGTATCGAAATCTTTTGTTTCGTTTCAAACATAACTTCCGGCGTGTGTGATCACGAACTCTCCAGTCTAATAGCTCGATTCTTTCGGCGTGGAAAAAAAAAGAAATTGTCGATTGTATTTTAATGGATCGTTTATCCGTTTAGTAAAGCATCTTGCAAAGTCACGATTTATTCACCATCGCTTAGCAAAATTTGGAGGGAGAAAAGTTTTATTTGCTTCTTATTCATTCGATCTTAGAATTTTCAAGAGAAAGAAATACACAGAAATAAGAAGAAGCAAAAACAAAACAAAAAAAAACACGTATAAACGGATAATTAATTATATCAGGTGTTATACTATTGCACTAATGGAACTATGATCAATAGAAAGGATTTAAAAAAAAAACGAAAGAAAAGAAAGAAAGAAAGTAGCTAATAAATAAGCGTTTTCAATTTCTTAATTTACTTCTCTATTATTTTTCTTTCTGCTTCTTCTTTTACTTCATATTTGTTTTTAGGTTTTACTCCTCATTAAAAAAGAATGTTCGTTTGCTTTTTTTTTTTTTTTTACTGAATTATACTTTCCAATTATATGTTGTAACACTTTTAATTGTTGTTGTTCACCGGAATTCACAATCCACAAACAAAAAATGCTTGGTTTGAAAAAACAAGTACTTCGAAATCCATTCACAGTAAATTCAAAATCTTCACTATGTTCATGAGAATTTACTTATATTCTTGCATTGTAGTTTATTCTTTGGTGAAAACCTTCTTCCGATCGAATTATAATTTTATACGCCCTTTCTTTGAAGAGAAAGTCGACTAAATAACTTAAAATATAAATAATATATCTCTTTAGGAAAACGAAGTTTTTCTCTTTCAAAATGACAATTTTAAGAATACTTAGTTCAGAACCTAAGAATAACTTTTGCAATCTAATGGAAGAAGTAAAATAACTTAATTAAAAAAAGTTGCGCATCATTTAACATCTTCCTTTTTCTCTACCTACCAGTGTGAATCTGCAATTTCATCGATGAATATAATTAAGATAACATATCGTTCCCGTCTCACAGGCGACCACTTAGAAACCAGTGCAAGATTAGCAGTTAGTAATTGTATACCGAGATATTCAAGATTGGCGAACAGTATGCAGACTAAGTCATCTACTAACTATAAGAACTAACTTTAGATGAAAATGATTTGTTGTCTAATGTATTTTGAATTGTTTGATATTAAATGCATCATTTGATATTATTGTATTTGTGATTATTATTATATTTGTATCTTGCTATGATTATTATGTTTTTAGTTATATAAGTTAAGTACTATTCCGCATTTATCATTAAGCTTTAATAAATATTGTTGACCTTTTTTTTTACCTCACCACACCTTCGCCACTAGGTAGACCGCAATACCTTGAAAACATTAGAAATCTGGCCACCCCTGAAAGTATGTATGAAAAGTATGAAACGGAGAAGAGACATTAGATCTCTTTTCTCCGTTTCATACTTTTCTTCTTCATTGCTGATTTGTTTGTTTGTCTTATATCCGAATGAACCGCGAATACATCAGAGTTAAATGAACAATTTTTCCATTTGCATAAATTCACTCTTTCAGCATTCTCCTCCGTCCACCTTTCATTAGTCATCGCCCGCCAGGTGGTGGTCAGCCGCCATCTCATCAGAGCTTATCTATAATGTGCATACATTATTTTTGTCCACACTCGTTTTCATTTCATGAACTAGGACACATAATCCCCCTCCCATCAGCTGACCAAGGAAAAAAATCACAGCACTGAGCACAGTTAGAATACTTTCGCATTCGATCATTTTGCAATCGTTTAATGAAGGTCGCAACAAAATTCTCAGTTCTTTTCCGAAAAATGAGATTTTCTACTGAATCTTACAAATTATAAAATACAGATTATTAATTTGATGAGAATACAATGAAGGGTCGTTAGGTTTGTTGGTTTGTTGTAAACGAAATAGAATAATGTTAAAATGATAATGTTTAAAGGCTGGCATATATTTCTCACTTGCATAATGCGCTTCTAGTCATGTATAACGTAAAAACTATTCATTCCACATACTCAGCAGGGCCCTTTCGTACTTTTTTTCAGAGAAGGTATTACGTATAATCGCTAGAAAAATTCGAACTCTAGATTTTGACGAATCTCCGCGTTTTAAACCTCTTGAGATCGCAAAACACATTTTTGGCATTATGTCTGTTTGTTTGTGACAAAGGTAATTCAAAAACACTTTGAGCTAAACGTATGAAATTTGTATACTAAATTTGTAGATTATTGTCATATTTTAAGCAAACTCCGTTCAAAAAAAGTCTGTCTGTCCGGTTGTAGGAACATTAATTAATTCGATAATTATAAAACGAAAAAACCAAGATGGTTCAAATTCTGTGTATAGATTTAATATCTATAGTGCAGACTTCTTTTAAAGTTTAAGGCAAATCCAGCAAGGGGTTTAAAGTCTATTAGTCTGTACTTTCAGACGCATGTAAAACGGAATGGCTTAAATTGATCACATTTTTGTGTGATTTTGTGACTGCAATTATAGTTCTGTTTCAAATTTTGGTTTTAATATGTTGGGAAACAAGGCATTTAAAACACAAATTCTTTAATAGAGTGTATTCGAGAAAGTTTTGGGGAGACAAGTGCCTCTGGTTTTTATGTTGATAATAAAAAAGACAAAATTTTCAATGGTGTATTGATTTGATACAAAAAAAAAATGTTTTTTAGGAAAGACGTCTGTGTTAAAATCATAAAAGTTCTACTCCTTTAGTTTTAAGATTATCAGTCTATATGAAACCGCCTCATATTAGCAATCACTAAATCCTTGAAGTTTGCTTAAAAAAGTTGAGACATTATTTAATGTTATTGGGTAACTTTTTCCAGTCTTGTCTTGGAATAACACAACCAAAGTGAATTAAGGATTCGCATAATATCCGACGTTTTCAGCATATTAAAAACAGTAAATCAACCCATTATCCACAGAATTTTCACAAATAAAGAAGAGTTGGAGGGGCCTATTTAATAAAATTATTGTAAAATATTATTGAATTCATTGTTACTAGAATTTAAAATTAATTTCTAAGTAAACTGGTAACAATTTGCGCAGGTTAAATGAATAATTTATAATGCGATTCAATTTTTCAGAAGAAACTGCTCAACTCTGAAGATCGCGACTTGAAACGAAACATTTATTTATTACAAGGGCAACACTTCTCTTGATACAGAAATTAAGAAAAAGAATTCATCGATTCTTTCACTTAAGAAGAACCGTTTACATTTTGTAATGATATTATTAGGCTTAAACTTATTCACCTTCAACTGCCGATCATGAAGCTTCTCAGTGGATATTATTTACGGATAATCTCCGTTGTAAATAAAGGATGCTTAAGTAATGTCTTATGGAGAAAAAAAAATGTGTATCCATCAGTTTTAAAAGAATCTTGCGAAAACCTTGATTTTCTTTTCATTAAATTAAAATATCACAATTTTAAATAGCAAATTTGAAGGGATTTTAAAATTTAATCTATGTTTTTAAATCAGCATGATGGCTATACAAAAATGAGCAGGATGGAGATCTAAAAATGAACACTGGATGGGGAAAGAATGGCTTTTAAGGGAAACAAGTTAAGTCAAATGCTAGAAAATATAATTCCTCAGAGTTTTGTGGATCGGAAATATGTTCTCTCACCACCAATGCATATAAAATGAGTCTTGTACATAACTCGATACATGTTTGGAAAGGAGCCATAGAAATGAAACTTTAGTACTATTATGTCATTTCTTTGCACAGCAAATGAATAGAATAGACTGCTGAAAAATTACTATACTTCCGGTTTAATGTTTCCCGTTTTTCCTCACATGCTAATCGGCATTCACACCAGATGTAACCCGTTTCCCTACACATAGTTACGTGCATACGGACCGCCAGATGTGGATCCTTTTTACTAGTAGAGTCATTGTGTATGGTCATTCGCTGCTAATCATTTATGGCAAAACAGATGTGTAACCAGTCGTTTCAAATAGATCCATCATGTCTTCAAGGGAGAGGAAAGTCAAAACATCAAGAAGTCAAGCTTTTTTTCCCTTATGAAGAGACTTCTCAAGTCATCAAGAAACAATCTAGCACCAGCAACCGCTGTCATTAAGTGCCTAACCCAGGAGCACTTCAGCCGGTGTTCGCTGCGGTCGTCCACCAAGATGGATCTTAAACAAACACTCTCTCGATCGAGTGGAGACCATTGAGGAAGTGTTGCTGAGCAGCGTTTGGGTGAAAGGGAACGCAAGTTCACCAACACAAAACTACAGGCGCTTATCTGATGGGGGAAAAAAAACTTTTTTTTTCTTTTTTTTTTTTTTCTGAGAGGCGAAGAGAGAAAGGCTTCGAATTGGAATGCGGAGAGGCGGAGAGACGTCGGTGTCCGGAGAAGTTGTTCCTAATTTTTTTGAGAAGCTCCCAGTGATTCGAATTTTTGTATTGGGGTCCACCCGATAAAGATCGGTGGATTTCTGGAGCGGCTCTGGAGTAGCCGTTTAGAGTTAATAGCCTGTTAGCAGTTATTTTGACACTTATTCTCCGATTTGACCGATGAATTATTTCGTGAATTAACTGTTATTTGATATTTGTAAATAGTATTAATCTAGATGGGAACAAGTTGTTTTTTTTTTTTTTTTTTTTGTACGCTGTAATAATAACGCTGTATAAGGCCGTAAATAAAAGAATTGTTTTGTTACGTTACTCTCTTATTTGATCGGTCTTTATCAAGATATTACACTGGAGACATTTACCTTTGTGAAGACACCGACACGACTGAGATTGAAAAATAATCTTTTAATCACCGGAAGCTTCTTATCATCGCTAAACCACTTTTAACCCTTTCGAACCGATTTTTGCATTTTTAAATTTTTAAATCCCATGGAAAAATGGTTTTTTTTTTCTGCGATATCCAATGTTAAAGTAGTATTTATGAACCCAGTAGAGAATGGTGACTGATCTCCGGGGAGTATTCGCCCATTAGGACCGAAAAGGTTAAGATAATTGAAAATGATGACACGTTTTGAAGAAAAACTGGCAGATCTCTTTTTTAGAAATCAAGCAAAAGAAAATTTTACAGTGCAGCCCAGAATTAGATGGTCACACCAATGTTATACGATTAATAAGACATACGAAACTTTTTTTTTTTTTGTAGTCGATTAAAGAATCTTTTTCAACATGCAATGATATGTACTTTCATGACTAGATAATTATACGCAAAATTTTAAACAATACAAATTTTTTAAAGAAGTGCTTATGTAGTCAAAACAACCCCAAAAAGTAAGCGTTATTTTAGCACTGAGCTGGTTTACAGAAAAATTTTCAAAACAGTTTTATTCTTATGTTCTTTCCTGGTATCAACAAACTCTCACGAGAAAATTTTTTGCCTCAAACTGTTATAAACATTCGTAACGTTTTCAACAGCATCTCTCTAAATGCTAAAAAGCAGAGAGAAATAAATAAAGAGAATTTTGAACTTTCAGTCAGACGAGAGCAAGAAACGCTTCCTTTCACTAAGTTATATCCTCGAGTCAGCTTATTTTCGTCTTAGAAGAGACAATTTTAACTGATAGTTTGTTGTCCAAAATCTTGAAAACTTAGACAGCAAAATATATTCCTAAATTTCTGTTCTTAGTAAGATCAAGGGAGAATCCAACTTGTCTGGAAAATAATACTAACTAAGCAATGCCAAATTTTTAATTATTTCATTAAATTGTTAAGAACAAAATTAATGATTTAAATCATGTTTGTCGCATTTTTTTAATGTTTATTTGGAGTTACAAACTACAACTAAGAAATTTAAAAAAAATGTGAGCGTAGGATATTATATTAATATCCCGATTGCATTATTGTATTAAACTCCCGATTATCTGCTGGTTTCCTTGGAGAATTCAGTGGATAATATGTAACATGTTGAAAAAAAAACACAAAGCAACAGGAAAATGTTTTAGAACAATGTTTATCAGCAGTAAGGAGCTTACACGCATTATATTTTAATATACAACAGATTTCAGAATTTACAAATTAAACAGTTTATATTTTTACAAGCATCTTTTTTTTTTTTTTTTACTTGATAAAACGTCTTTTTTTATATGAGATTTAAAATTAAATTAAGGCTTAAATATGCATTTTTTTTTTTTTTTTTGCTTTTTTTTGTGAAGAAAATTCTCTGTTGCAAATCTAAGCTAAACAAGGTGGACAAGATTAGAAAGAAATATACTATTTAAACAAAATATAATTTTTATTTACATTTCTCACTTTCCTCAGATATATTTAGAAGATGCATATAGCATAATTATTAAATTAAATTTTGAATATTTCTCTTTATAATTTAGTTCTGATGAGAGCAATGGGAAGACTATTTGAAAATGGAGTTCAGTATTTTTAATCGTGTTCAGATGACGAGAACCATATCTGATCCGTCATCCCTCACTCTAAATTTCTACACCATATTAATGAGTGGACATTCGACTCTCGAAGGAAGATTTAATGTCTATCACACCCACATATAGGAAAGATTTCCGGTAGAATCTAATTTCATATTTAAATCCTCCGCATCAAACCTAGAAAGTCATGTTCCCATGATCTTTGTGGGAGTAAGGGTAGTTCCAGACATACATCTTGTTGTGAAAATGCAAAAATTTGTTGTTGCTCCTCTAAAGCTAGAGTAGTCCGACAATTCCAAAAATATATAGATAAATGCTCGGCTATCAAAGGGTCTATTCCACAATCAATAAAGCATCACTAATTTCAAGTGCATACGGTCCATTGTAATTGATGGTTCCCTGTTCGAACTCGATTTTACTAAAGATCTAACGGGGATAGAAATTCCATGTTAATGCTGGCTTAAAACTCCCGCTGGTGCGGCATAGAAGTTTACAGAAGGAGTTGCAGACGGAGATGCCTTCCTCATCATCTATTCACAGTTTGTACAACCGTCTTACAACAGTCGTCGCATATGGCTTCCAGACAAGACATTACTACAACGAAATTAAAGCCATACTAATTATTATTAATCCCGTATTAATAATAATAAGTAAGTAATCCCTTACTAAGCAATTCTTCGATGTACAATAATGCGATATAATAGTGGAATCATTTTAACGTCCCTTTTTAAAGCAACACTGGGGCTATTTTGGGATGGACTTCGTAATTTTGAACCGCGGTCAGACGACGAGGAAAATACCTTAGCTGGCACCCCCTCTCACGCCACACCAGTGGTAAGACGTTTGACGTGCACCCGATCCAATACGCGACAGTTCTTCGGAGGAATCGGATCTCGAACCTGAAACCTTACAGTTCCGCATCCGAAGCCTTGCTACCAGGCCAACGCGACCCCATCTAATGGTGGAAAAATGCTCCTATTTTCATATAAAACGCGCTTTTTTTTCTTTTTTTTTCCTTTTTCTACTATGTATTAAAAGGTGTTACACAAAAAGAAATTCAGCTTCAAAAATGACAGTATTTTTACAAAATAATGTAAAAGAAATGTCACACCTCAACTCATTTAAAATGAAAAGTTGAAGACGCAATTGAAAGCAAAACTTTCAAGTGGGAGTCAGGAATGACTAGTTCCATCTTAAATGAGAATGACCTTTCACCTTGACCTCACCTCTGGGAGGCAAATTTTGCCAAGCAGGTCGGAAAACATCCTTTCGCGTGTCCTCTCTACCTTACCGATTCTTGTGCCATGACATCATCGTCCGGTTTCGGATTGGCACGGCGCGCGAATTGAATTCTAATAGGGAGCAAAAAAATCAACCCCCTTTTTTAAACGAGTTCTGAAGACGGAGAACACTTCCTCATCCGAGAAACTGAAATTATAATTCGATTTTCTCGATATATTCACTCAGGTTTTGGATAAATATTTATTTCAAATATATGCGAATTTAAACAATTGAAGACCAGATTTGTCATTTCAGCTAGAATTTTTCATGCGATTTATTTGTAGTATTAAATATTTAGAGAAAAGTTATTTTAAATTTGGAATGGGCGCTCAATGTAAAAATGATAATAAAGTGTCCACTTTATAATAAATCACATCGTCTGTCTTATCTTCTTTTGGCCAGACGTTTCATTCTGTACGTACCGATTTTTGTTCCACGAAATTTCTAGAAAGAATGGTGGCCTAAAAACATTATCACGTTAAAACGGATTATTTGTTTTATCGTCTGTATTTCTTTAAAAGCTATTTCGGTAACTTTTTAAAATCATGCGTTAATAATATCAAAAAAAAAAAAAAAAAAATAGAATTTGTGTTTTAGACACGTTTTTCTCAACTCATTGAAGCAAAAATTTGACACACAACTGTATTTGTAGCCACAAAACCAAAATGTCAAATTGGATCCATTTAAGTCACTGCGTCTTTGAATAATTGCGTTTACATTCTGAAAATACAGACCGACAGACAGTCAATCCGTTGTTAGATTTGGCTCAAAATTTGACGGGTATCTTATCTACACTACGCATTTTAAATCTGTGTAACGAATTTTATCTGTCTAGCTCTCTTCGTTTTGAAATTATGGTGTTAACTTACATTCGAACAGCCGGATTTCCTCCGAACAGATTTGTCACAAAATTTGATAGAAATCTGCAAACTCGCTGTAAAGAACGCATACCAAATCGTTCCCAACCGTAACCGTAAACCAATATTTTGTGTGTAGACCTTTCACCAAATTTCAACCGTGTCATTCCAAGTGTTTTTGAGTTATCTTTGGATAACAGGCAGAGAGACGGACATTTTCTAAAAATGTGTTTTTCAAACTCAGGGAGGTCTAAAACTTGGAGATTCATCAAAATCCCGAGTTCAAATTTTTTGACGATTTCTATACTTTCTGAAATATTCTGCTTCTGAAGAATTGCCGGTGGACATCAGATTTCAGACAGATGAGTGCATTTTGCTATGAAGGAGAAACGTATGCCATGAAGAACGAATCGAGGAGAAATATGGCATTGTTAGAAACACGATTGAATGAAACGCTTTGCAGTTTCTTCTATTTCCTAATACAGAATTATCTCCAATAGCGTGCCACGAAAAAGCGAAACGCAGCCAGATCTGGCGAACTTTGATTCAAACTTTTTGAAAAGACTCGTCTGATGTCACTCGATTCTTACGTCATACCATCCAGTCGTCAGATCTAGGCTATAGCACCTATAAAATATGTACTAATGTTACATAATCAGAGTGACTGCAGATACAGGTTTTAAAATTTGAATCTAAATCAAACCAAATATTATTATCAATAGAAATTAGAATCAAAATCAATTTTTTCCCCCCATCAAGTATAGAGCCGTATGAAACGACGGATTATAGGATTTCAGGATTATACGCCCTTCAAACTTAGGTAAATTTAAATTCAAATTCAACTTTTACTTTATAAGGATGGATTAACATAACTAATTTTTTTACAATAGGAAAGTATGTACTTTATCTCGGATTTAGATTTATTGTAATAATTTTTAAGATGTTTCAGATAGTCCTGTCAAATATGATAAATATATTAAAAACAGCTAAGATGACTCCTTGAGATTTATTTAATTTAATTCTATTTGATTGCAAAATGCATGACGAAATGTATCAAGGGTCTTTGTATAATTTTTCTACAGATTCAAAACTTATTCTTTTTCTGGTAAAATATTATGTTAGCATAAGTGAATCGTACAGAGTCATACATATGTGAATCATATAACAGTTCACAAACTGAATTTTTATTTTCTTTATTATTTATATCACATTCGGTTAGAATCATTTCGTAGTCATAATTTCTTTTTATTTTCAACCATTATTTTGTTTTAATTTCAGTAAATAAATGTTTAGGAAAGACTCTGGTGGCTCTATAGAATTTTAATAAAATCTTTTTTTAAAACAGATAAACGAAAACTACAACCATTGCTAGAAATATTTTTGCCAAGCAACAGTTTAATGTTGAAACAAATTTGTACAAGCATCTTTCCTGCGCCTCTTTCATGGACTTGAGACTCCGAACACAGCCCTTAATGTCACACATTACAGCGAAGAACATATTTCCCCTTCTCTAAAACTAATTTTTTTCCTTCACGACTGCTCACTGAATTAAATGAAAAAACTCAGCCGCACCGCGTAAAATAAGAAAAAGATGCATGGCGTATTTTTAGAAGTGTTTTGTTAGTGCCAAGAGGGCGAACATTTTTTAGGCGCATAACTTTTGACGAGTAAACACGCGCCAGCATTTCTATGCTTTTCCTCCCTTTTAAAATGCGACTACTTTCGCGAAAACTATGTTAATTAAATAAAGAATAATATACGACCTGCCTGCAATGGGGTAAGTACATTGTACTTAGCCATAAACAGGGTGAAGCCTCTTTTGTGAGATTCAATGAAAATGCCTAATTTACCTTCTTTTTCGAACTTTCTATGCTTATAGTTAGTTATAATCGCAAAGAGGGTACACCCTTTTTTGCTAGAAAAGTGTGAAAAATTGAAAAGGGCAATGAATTATAATTTTTAGCTTTTAGACAGACCTGTTTTTGAAATGTTATTGTTTATTACAATACTTTAATGGTATTCTGAAGCTCTAATTTATTCCTTAGGATTTAGCTGTTACTATGACCCAGAAAAAAATGAGCAAATAAATAATTGCTTGAGTCAAAATATCTTATTTCGATGGAACTATCTCATAAACGCAGAGAAAAAAAATATTGTGAACATCAAAAGAAAAAAAATAATTAAAAAAAACTGATATTTCGAAATTTTTGAAGACATATTCGACCTGTCCACCCCTCATTTCGGAAAAGGCATGGGCCGCGGTGACTAGGCGGTAAAGCCTCGGCTTCAGAACCGGAGGGTTTCACGTTCGATACCGGATTCCATTGAAGAAACATCGTGTAAGAGGGTCTGGTGCACGTAAATCCGTCGGAGCCAAATGCCCCCCCCCGCTGATGTTGTATGGAAGTTTCGAGACGGGAGTGCCAGCTCAGGTGTTGTCCTCGTCATCTGTTTCGGGGTTCAAAATTATTAAGTCCGTGCCAAAATAGCCATAGTCTTGGTTTAAAGCGGGACGTTAATATAAATAAACTAAACTCATAAAATGCATAGCTGTGGACGATAAAACCACGATCGAAGCTTTGCGTATTCGTTAATACGATAACTCGACACGCAACAGGCTAGACATATTAAATTTAAAATGTGATCATTTCCCTAAAAGCACCGTTTCCATGTCACCATGTTAAATTTGGGATGAAACATGTCTAGATGAGGTCGATTTTTCTGTTCGCCGGGTGCATGAGAACACAATAACTGAATATCGCCACAAGAGAGAGATGAATACACTTTTGTATATGAGTTAAATCATCGGAGTTCTGATGATTTTGATTATCAGAATCTGACATCAAATCAGATGAGTTTAAAAGGTACGTTTGTTGCAAAAATGGTTTCTTGTTTTGTGCATAGTTTCTACGGTTGCTTAAATCTCCTATTGTGGTAGAAAAAAAAATCCGCACTTCTCTCTATAATAAGAAAGGGGCGATTAACTTTGATTTTATTTTGTCTTCGTTTTTAAATGAATGTCGATCTTATTTTTCTCTCTGCCCTATATTTTTTCTTTAAAAAAAAGAATCGGGATCAGAGAGGCAAAAGACCCCCTCCCCCTGCTTATCTTAGAAGGTTCAAATTGACTGTTCCAAGGTTTATCTTAGCATGACGTCTGTGAGTTAAAATTTGGGCGGAGCCCCTCAAGTTTAGTTTAGTTTAGTTATATTAACGCCCCGTTTTAAGGCAACACTAGGGCTATTTTGGGGCGGGTCTCGTAACTTTGAATCCCGATCAGATGGCGAGGACGACACCTGAGCTGGCATCCCCTTCTCCATGCTTCCACATCACATCAGCGGGAGGACGTTCGGTCCCGATGGATTTACCATGCACCAGACCCGCTTACACGACGATTCTTGACGGAGTAACTCAAAAATGGCTATTGAGACAAAGGACACTTCAAACAGTTTAAATTTATTTAAATTTCTTTTTTATTTGTGAATATGATATGAAAGGAAATGCTGCTTAATAATATTACTAATCTTTAAAAGTGCTCAAGAATAAATTGAAATTAATCCCTTAGTCTTGGAAATTAATTTCTATTGAAAGAAAATGAATGCATAGATAACCATGGAATTCTTTTTTCTTCTTTGTATAGCTTGAAATTTTGAAAACTTACCACACATCGCCATATCGCATTATTTCTTAATAATTGTTTTCCAAATTAAATACAAAACTAGAAGTGAAGGAAGAATAATTTTAACATTGATCTATAAGAAAATAATAATTGTAATAAACATTGACTGGTCATTTTTTTTCTTAGCATCCATTTTTAATGTAATCATTTTTTTTAAATATCTCAATTCTCAGTCCGAATATTGCTTAATAATATTTCCAATTTTTAAAAGTATTGAAGAGTAAATTTAATTTAACTCCTCAATCTCGAAAATGAATTTCTATCGAAAGAAAATGAATGCAAAGATAACCATGGAATTCTTTTTATACCTTGAAATTTTGAAAATTTATTACACATCGCCATATCGCATTATTTCTTAATAATTGTTTCCGAAATCCATATGTGAATGAAAAATAATCGCAATATTGAACGGGTACCAAATTGTCATAAACATTGACTGATAAATTTTTTCACAACCATGTTTAATGTAGTAAATTCTTTAAACAACTCCAACAATATTTAAGCTGCTCTCCTAACCCGTTCCGATAGTAAAATTTCAACCGAATCCGAATTTTTGGCCGGATACCAAATCTCACTCGACAACGACCGGCACGTGTTATCGGTTAATGACGCTCATTTCCTATTTTCAAACATAACAATCAAAGCTGTATCGGTAAACAAACATTATTATACTTTTAATTTGCTTGTAATCTGTGGCATCAATTATGCAATTAATGTATGCACAAAATTACAATTATAAAACTCTCTGCAATCAGATTCCTCAATATTAGTTAATGGATGCAATTAAGAGATACAATAGAAATAATACAGTCGTCTCAATTTATCGACAGCTACGGCAGAGTGCGGCGGGATTCCACCTCGAGTTGATTTCAAGGGCATCTTTAAGTGATGAACATTTCCGGAAGTTAAACGTCTTCGTTGTAATTCATCTGGCGTAGAATCTGTGATAGCATTTCCGTTCCTCCAGCTCTTTAACAAACCTAAAAAAGATTTATGAATGATAGCTGCAATTGTAGCGGATTTGTTAATGAACTTCGATCTGTCATCTTTCGTTTGTTTGAAAGCAATAACATTGTGTTTCGTCCACAAACAGACGATGTAGGTGAAAAGTGATCGCTATCCTTTCACGATAAATTAGAACGATAAAATCGGGAAAAATCAGCCGTTGTTTTTATTAATTTTTCCCTCTACAAGGCGGTGTGAAGCGATTATGTATGTTTATCTATAGAAGTGTGAGATAAATTTCAAAACAGCTACAGTGTTATTCCAGTGGAATTAAAGTCCGCGTTAGAAACAATGGACAAAAAGTAATTTTTCTCCTGTGAAACAGATGACCTATATCAACCTGGAATCGCATTCCTTCCAAATAAATGTTATCTCCATCATAAATCTTACTCATCTGATTTCGTACTTCTGATTTTTTTTTTTCACCGATTGGAATCTTGCCAAATTCAGCTTAAATGAGAAACAGATTTTTTTTTTTTTTACTAAGAAATTTTCGGCTACATTCAAACCTGAGATACCACTAAAAATTGCATTTTTATTATTGTTATTGTTCGGCGTTTCTATGAAATGACGCCATTTACGTTTCGCTTCTCATTTCCGCTTCGTTTCTTACTTCTTTTAATTAATTAAAACCTTCAGATAGCCTTTCTAAATGATCGTTTGACTTCTTACTTTTAGTTAAATAATTTTTGGCCACAAAGAATTAAGAGAATATCGTTTGGCATTTTCGAATTTTTTTTTATGTTCAATTAACGCACATTTGTAACACACAACTTATGTTTATTCCACAGAGAAGAGATCTCCTTCTCTGTGGTTTATTTTTTAATGACTTTTTGTATACTTTATAATCGTATTAGAACCTTTACTTCGCATACAGTAACTTCCAGAATATTCCTCCAACGATGAATTTGTGATCGAATCACTTGATATTACTTATTTGTTATGTTTCATTTCCTCAACGCAACATAATTGACTGTCATTGTTGTTCTAATCTAAAAAAAGCCTATTCCTTTAAGTTATCAAATGTTATTTTTTTCATAAATACTTTTTAGAAAGAAAGAGTTATTTGAATGAAACTTAATTGTTAAAAATGAAATTATAAGCGATCGAATGAAGCCATTTTCAGTGTTTTTATATCATTTTTCAATATGAATGTAACATTTGGTATATACAAGGTATTACTTGAAATATTTTCATTGTGAATTTCTATATAATCTGCAGTATTCTTCCACATTTTAGATAATATTAATTCATTGTTCAATGCCATTGTAATTGTTGATAATAAATGCATAAGCAGCTTTCATTTTCCTTTTATTTTTCCTCTTCCATCTTGCAAGATAATCTCGGTCAGCTAATAAAGATCCCCATGTGAAATGGCTGAACAAATATTCACAGCAGCCGATGCTTTTTAAATCGTATTACACTGTAAACACTATCTAAAATAAAGAAGAAGAAAAAAACAAAGAAAAAATGTCTATTAATTAAAGTTTTAAAAATATTTAATGCTGAAAATAAAATATAACCTTTAAAACGGCAAAGGAAACAAAAAGTCTTTTTGTCTTCTTAGTGTAAAATTCAAAGGAATATTGTTTTTCTTTATTTTTCTTGGAACCTGATTTTAAAAAAATTACCATTCTGAAACACGGTAACTAAAATTCTTTTTGAAATATTTTCTCGAAACCCGGCATGCTGTTTTATTATCACATTTACGGTGTTCTGTAGAGGGTGAATGAAAACAATGCCGTCACGATGAACCATCGAAAAATTATGCAACTTTTAAGATTGAAAAAAAATCAAAATTCAAGGGGGGGGGAACTGATTTTATTCTAAAACTCAAAAAATTCCGAAGAGATTTAAAATAGCAAAAATATTGGTTCAATTAACATCAGAATATATAATCGACTACTGCCGTCTATAACATTAGGTGGAATATAAAAATATATCGCATTCTGAGAATGAAGGCGTTAGGTCATGATTTATTAAAACAAACCGGTAGCCATTATAGAGTTTCAGAATTTGTTGTTCTAATAAATATAATTAACTATCGCATTTTTAAGTTAACTCAGCAGCTATCAAGCAGTTTTTTGTATCGTAATATTTTAGATTATTACTTAACTTCTTTAACGAATTCGCGCTAATTAGATGACATATCTTTTTGGACACTTAATACAATCTTTATTGGAACGGAAAGGATAACTAGAGATACATAAGCGTACACGAGTGATTTCTGACTTTTAAATTAAATGCTATTTCGCTTCAATCACAGATTTAAAAAAATAAAAAAAAATTTGAATTTTGATACACCGGTTAGATACGCCATCGTATAAGAAGTTATGCACAGAAATAAGTATTTAATCCTTTGATGATCAAAATTTATTTAGTAGGTCTTCAGAGAGCTTTTACACTTATATTGACTGAATGGTTAATTTGCATTGCAACTGAAAATTTCCTGCTAAAATTATTTTTTATTATTTATATATTTTAGAAAAATAATTAATTATCATACGTTAAAAGCATATTTCAAGTATCATTTAGATTGTATTTCTGTGTGTTTGTTTGCACACATTTTACTGCTTACATATATTTTGCATATATAATTTTATTCTTGGTTTTGTATTTTGAATATCTTATTTTGATCATGTTTTCGAAATTTTCGCATTGTATAATCTAAATTACTGAATGTTTTTAATTACATGTGAGCAATTTTTTTTCTGTATATATTCTTGTATATTTTTTTTTTGGGGGGGGGTTACTTTTTAATTACTTATTCTTCTTATTATTTATTAGTTTTATAATCTTGCTTTTTATTTTCCATTTGATTTGTATTTGTGCTTGTATTTTTTTTTCATTTGAAACTTCTTTCTACTATTATTTGACTATTGATTTACGATTACAAGCATTGTGTTAAACTAGTTGGCACGGAAGTAGCTTATACCTAGAGCCAAAATTTTAAAGTGTATAATTCCGTTATTTCATGAAATAACTAAACAAGTCAGTTAAAGTATATAATAGATGAAAAATTTCATACTTTACCTAGTCATTCTATAAAATAACTAATGATAGACCATGAAAGTGAAAAATAAACAATTTCAAAGTTATTTTATAAATTAATTTATCATAAATAGCTAAAATCTCTCGAAAAATACCTTTTATCCCCATTGCGGATGATTAATTGATAAATAATAAGGGAAAGCAGATGATACAATTTATTATTGATCATATTGCCAACATTAGTTAAACAGTTAGTTCATTCTTTTAGTTAACATTAGTTAATTCTACGTCTAAAAGCAACGGACACACACTCACATCATTGCAAAGCAGCTATAAGAGGTTCAGAACTGACTAAAAGCAGCTAGTACCGGCTCAAAGAAATTTCGAGTGCTTATTTCATATTTTAAAGATCAAGCAATCGTTATTCCATAGAATACCTAGTTAAATCGCAGAATTCAATAATTTTTTATACTTTAACTGACTTGTCTAGTTATTTCATGGAATACTTGGTTATTCTATGAAATAACGGATTTCACACTTTAACGGTAACATATATATATTTAAAATAAATAAAGATTGGAATCAGAAAAAGCAGAATCTAGTGTTTATTCGCGAAAAAATGAATGTTTAGCTCCCTATCAGAACATTTTGGCAAGGCAGATAGCGACCAGGGGATCCATTTAGCAGCTTATCTGCGATCTGGCCCACACACCACAAACTCACCTGCCACTTTTACCCAATGATTCAGTGCTACTTCATCCACCCACACTTAAACTTCTGTGCAAGAGAGAAAAACTTTTCCAGCGGAACCACCACACCGCACGAGCACATCTGCCGCTATCTAAACGCTTTTCCAGAGCGCCCATAACAACGATTCTTCAAGAAGCGCGAGGCCTCTCCCCATCTATCAGCGGCTTGAAACAAGAGAGGGCACACCGACTCGCGGGTCAATGATTCATATTCGCCTAAAAATTTTCCACGAAACAGACCCTCTGGAGTAATAACAACATCTAGAAGAAGAAAGCGGTGGCGTACACACACGCACGCACACAGAAAGAGAAGGGTGTTTGGAGCCAGGGCGGTGTGAGGCAGATTCTTGGCGCGTCCTCGAAATAACTCTGCGTTCCTCAACCCTCCTCTGAAGACATTTTTTTCGGCAGATATAAACGCGCCTTTCTATATTTACTCGGTGCTTCATTTTCCCCGTGACCAGAGTGACAATAACCGACTTTAACGCCCGGAAGATTCTCGCACTTTTTTACTCAAGCTGCGGGGCTCAGGACAATGAGAAGGAAATAGATGCTGGAATGGAAGCACTGAGGATACGTCAAAATTGAGAGTTCTCGTTGCCACAGTTGGTAAACAAAATTTAAATATGGAAAAAAGATGTATCCATTTATTGCATAAAATGGATGCGTTGGTTGGTCATATTGATATACAGAAACACTTTCATGAGCATCTCTGAATAAATCATAAACAAATAAGAAAAATTACTTTTATTGATGGTGTTGCTTGTGTATGATTAAGATATCTGGAGAAAGTTTTTCATAAAAAAAAAGAAAATTAAATGTCAGGCAGTTGTCTGTTTGTTTACCAAAAGTTAAGAAAGCATATCTTGTAAATAAATGCTCAATACCCCCACTTCTTCGAAGAAATGATTTATTAATCTCAATAGCGTGCATTAACAACCTGTGGAGGAATACGGATTTACATGTTCCCTTAACTCTTCCCTTTACATGTTCCCTTTAACTCTTTTATATCATAAGCAAAACTTCTTGAACGAAAGAACCTTTACTTTCTAAACATAAATATGACTTAATTTACTCTAGAATGCACGACTTTTTATTTTTTTACAACATATATATATGTGTGTGTGTGTTTTGTATACCTGCATATAATCTAGGAAGATTATTAAAAATGTTTAATAACTTTTTTCCGTGAAATTGAAAAAAATTAAATGTGCCAAATGGTTGAATAATAAATTAAACAATATCCCAGTGACACAAATCACATTATAACAACACCGCAATAAAAATAAAAATTCCTTTTTACCAATATATTTTTTACAATGCAAATAGTATATCGATAACATTTTTAATGGTAGAGCTATTCATACAACAGCGTCGCATTTTCCTAAGTTTTCAGTTTAAACCTAATGGACATATATCGGTCTTTTCTAGAAATGTATATCAGAAGGCATTTTAAAACAAGATTTCTGAATAGTCTGTTGCCCTTTGGAACAGTCACATGAAGCTTATAAATGGAAATAAAAATATGTAGCCAAATGGATGCGCGATGCGCTGTTATAGGGTTAATGTTTTAAAGAAGACTTTATCTAATTTTCATTGCATATAATACTCTTTTTTACAAATGAATTCGGTTTTATCAAGCTTTAGACATTGCCACAGAAAAATGACACTTTAGAATTAGTTGTAAATTTGAATTTTTTATAAGAACTTTTTATGTAGTTCCAAATTTCTCTATGGTATATTCATATTACTTCGATTGTAAATATTAATTTTTTCTCATTCTGTATAAGGAAGATGAAATCTTCTGTAGTTATAACCACTCTGGCAACGAAAGAAAAGTAAAGCACCGAGGTATACATAAACTGAACAAATTTCCAGTTCATGACTTGTTTTAGAACGAAGTCAATTCATGTGGAGTCACAGTCACATTGTGAACATAAATGTCATCTGTCACATACATTGTATGACAAAATGTGTAAACACCTGCTGTGCAGAAATTGTAATTATGTTTACATTTTGTGCAATCTTTTTTCGATAGAAAGAATGCGTTATGCGCTGGATGTTTGTTATTATAGAAACTAAAGAGAAAGACGATATTGAACAAAATATTTTTCTATTTAAAACGAGTTGAGTCATTAAAAACAGCAATTCAAAATATTTCTTTAAAATTTCTTTGAAAATTGTGAAGAAATATTTTAAGCCTGTATCATATTACGTTCTTTTCTTAAAAAAAAAAAAAAAAAAAAAAAAAAAGATTTCCCAGTGCTCTGCAGAGTGTTTTATTAACTAACTTATAAAAAAATATGAAAACAATCAATTAATAAATAAAATTTAGTAAAGATTTTTTTTAACTGGACAGTTGATGGATTGCAATTTATGTTAGATACTTCCAGAAATGAGAAACATATAAATAAGGCTATTTTAAGTAGGAAGTGATATTAAATAAACTACGCAATATTTAAGAAGAAATAAGTAACATCAAAATTAAATATTTAAAATCCTATTGTAAAAACTAGAATTATATCGCCATAGAAATGATAAGCAACAAAAATGCTAGAAATATTGTTTTTAACATTAGGAATAATAAATGGACAAGTGATTCCTCATTTAAACAGGCGGCCTAGTGGTAAGGTCTCGGCTTTGGAACCGGGAGGGGGGGGGTTCAGGTTCGAGACCCGATTCCACCGAAGAACCGTGGTGTAAGCGGATCTGGTGCACGTTAAATCCGTCGGGGCCAAACGTCCACCCGCTGATGTGCTGTGGGAGTTTGGAGAGGGGGAGGGGGGGGGGGGTGATACCAGCTCAAGTATCATCCTCGTCATCTGACCGTGGTTCAAAATTACGAGGGTGGTCCCAAAATAGCCCCAGTGTTGCTTTAAAAACAGGACGTTAATATAACTAAAAACTAAAAATCCTCAGCAATCATCGGGGAGTTGTCCTCGTTACCTGACCGCGGATGAAAATTACGAGGTTGGTCCCAAAATAGCCCTAGTGTTGCTTTAAAAATGGGACGTTAATATAACTAAAAACTACAAATACTCAGCATCATTCACTTCCAGCATATCGCGTGAGCGTAAATTAATTCCATTGTGCTGGTACGTAATTAATAGCCGGCTTTTTCCTCTCGAGCTGTGAACGAAGGAGGAATCCTTTGAAAATTGAAATTTATTTCAGCAAAATATGAATCGAAATATGACTATCGCCGAAGTTATTGCACAATGTGATCACAAAATGTTTGGATGATGTTTTTTGAGGTATGAAAAATAGAAATATTTGTATGCTCAATATTTTAATTCTTTCTGACAACATAAGCTTATCTAGCTCAATGAACCAAAGGTATAAATAATATTTTTTTGAAGAATTTATATTTCTTAGCCATTTATAAATTGGGTGTTTTAAACTTTTCTGTCGCAAATTCAAATGGTGTTTGAAATTATTGATTTGAATGTTTTTTTTTTTTTTATTCATCTTTCTATAAGTCGTGAAATGTTATGAGCGTAGTGTTCTCAATAAATATTTTCGAATCTGTAAGCTTTCTTTCTTTTTTTTTTTTTCTATAACTTTTCCAGAGAGAGGCGCTAAGAGATGGATTTTTGGACACAAGGTATTTAGTAAAAATTTTCAACGATGTAAAATCAAGATTAATCTTTGATTCAGCATTCATTTAGAGTGCATTATGTAGTGTAAATTATATTTATTCTGTAAAAGTAAATATGTGAAATGAATTGAAAGACAAAAAAAAAAAAAAAAAAAAAAAAAAATTGTGGAAGTGTGGTTGCCAATTAGGTTAAATGAAACAACGTTCCGCAGACAATTGCTTCGTCCGCAAGGAGTCGATTTCCTGACGCCAGGCGTTTTGGCAAACTTCATGAGCCTTCATAAAAAAAGAATGTGTGAGAAAAATCATTAGTCTTGCAACACGTTAGAAAAGCAAGTTTGAGCGTTGCCATCCATCTTCCGCTTATCAATCAATATTTACAAGACGCCAGCACTTTCGAGCCAGATTCTTACTGGCAATTATTTTTAACGATTCCAAGGTTTTTTTTTATTTTTTTTTATTACAATTAATCAGTGTATTGGGATTTTAAAGAAATATATGTTTTGAATGAATGAGACGAAGTTAAAATTTAAACGTCTTTAACTGTATTTATAATGTCATTTGAAGGTGGGTTTATACTCAGCCAGCTAAAAACCATGCAGTAACTGTACAGAAACTGTACAGCAGCCAGTATTTGTCCCGTCGAAACAAGAACTTGCTATTGCCCGCTTTTTCAGTACATGCGCAATCTTCTTTCTGCACATGCGTGACTTACGGGAATTTTGTAACTGTCTCAATGTAACCCCCCCCCCCCCTCTTTATTCAAATAATGCAAAAATTGAAACAAAAAGTCGTCTGTTTTCTCAAATTGGCTTATTATGTTAATTTATCGTAATTCTCATACTGTTCTATTATTCAATTCAATGTGAAATCAGTGTGTCAAGTGACTGAACATAACCGCGCATGTCACTTAAAATAAAATGGGTCGTTTTCCTGCGTTTCACAGGAAAGTTAAATCCCTTCTCCCTTCTTTAAATGGAGGATGCATCATGGTTCCAATTTGTTTGATGCTTTTATGTCACGTGATCACAAATATATTCAGAGCTATAGAATTTAAAAAATGAAGCAATAGTGTCATTTTTCATTGCTCAATAAATATAGCTAGATTTTTCTGGCGTGAGTACATATAACTTAGAGTGAATACATACAACTTTCAGAACTACTTTAATGTGTGTATCTTTTTATACGCAATACCCCTTAAATATTTCGTAAAAAATTGTTCATTACTTATTTTACAGTAATTATTGAATTGAAATGGATTATTAATATTGACAATAATATATCTATCATTCATATATATGTAGAAAAAGAAGCATTCTTTGAGTTTTTTATTCTTTAGAATTTCATGGATACAGCGCAATTTTTAAAAGCGAAGAGTCCGAAATATTATGCCCGAGTGATTTCATAGTGTGAGATTCTGCTAGGGATTCTTTGGCACATGTAGACTTAGAAAAGGGAAATATAGGTATATTTTAAAAGAATTTACTTAGCTTGACAGATTTTCATCCCTTCACTTGGAGCATGTGAAAATACTGATTAAAGCATTTTTACTAAGCTCGTGTAGCATTAATTAAATAAAAAAAGGTCAGGAAATAAAAGAAAATTTTAGAATGCAGTTAATATGGTTAAATTAAATTTAGGAAATGAACTAGGATTTTTTATATATATATATATATAAGAATTTGTAATATTAATGGCGATGAAAGTTGGCTGATATAATCTTCTCTTGCAAAGACAGCGACATAAAATTGTATGGCGTTAATATGAAAATGGGTCATTATTATTTACTTTTCCCCCCGATTATTTTTTTTCTAACAGAAGGAGCGCCAAATGACTCTCGCCAAAGGCGCTTAAATCTGTTAAGACGGTCTTGACCTCAAGATTAAGATTTCCTAAACAGCATCAGGAAATGACACAGGAAACAGCCCAATCATCGAACTGAATCATCAGATCATTAGTAAGTTCGCACATTATTTGCCGTGCATCATTTGGACATATTATTAAACAGAAAGAATAAAAACTCCGATATCGAAACCTCACTGCAGGATGAATGAACCGGTGCCGACAAATGAAATCGAATGCGAATGAATCGAAATAATTGGCACTTTATGATCGATATTATTGTTGTGTGCATCATTTGAAAAGGCCACGGATTGTGTGGTCGTTGAATAATGATATTTTCAATAATATGCACAAGGTGAAAAATAAGAATAATGGCGGTTTCATTCAGTTTATAGGGCATCAGATATTAGAAACTGTCATTAGACTTGCTTAACAATATGGTTACCGGAAGAAAAAAAGCCTAGAGCAAATGCATTTTAGAAAATTAAAAATAATTTGATTAAAAGTAATTGGCACTTGCATATGAAACTTCATTTGGCACCATATGTCCTTTTGCCGGTATTTAAAAAAAGTTGAGAACACATCGTCATGAAAACTATACCCAGAAAAAGAAGTATTATTTAATATGAAATATAAATGGAATAGCACTCTTGAAGATTTGAATGTATATGACCTCATTGAATAAAAAAGGGAAAAAATTGAAAACATTTTACAGATCAGGACTATTTTATATTTTAAATGCTGTTCAAATTGAATTATGTGGATTATAAAATAACTTTTTAACTTAAATATTTTTAATTTTACTTAAATGGACAACCCATACATTTTGCATATTGAAGTGTTCGAAGTTTTTCTTCACATTCATAGGAGACAGTGGTGGATTGAAGCATTATGCATTCCTATATAAAGCACCTTGAAAGGCCCTTTAGTTTCACATTTAAGTTCGTTCATTTAATTTCACATTTCAAATTTTTAAAACTTAATCAACATTTCAATAGTTTATTACAGGTTAAATTTTAGTAGCTTTAAGAAAATACATATATTTTTTATTTATTTATTATGGCATTGTTTACTTTTGTGCTTAATATCAAGTAAGCAGAGCTCGTTGTGTATAAATACTTTCATAACTAAGTGAACACAGTAGCACAGACATGAGTTTGGCTAATTGTATTTTAAAAACAGAGAAAGTGGTCTCCTTAACGCGTTTGCTCTGATAAAGCTATTAATCCCCACTCTCACAAAAAACTTGTGGACCATTGGTTAGGTGAAACAACATTTTCCGTGGCATGGGTGTACAATATGGAAGAAATATGAACCTTTGGCGCCATTTTAGCATGTTTACTCAATCTATCCTGTCATCCTTGGCGAGTTTTCAGGCGATCCATCTCTGGTATGAGTTGAATATTATCCGAAAATCAAATTTGTGTTTTAGACATGATTTTTTAATCGATTGAAACCAAAATGTGACTTGTAATGACCGAATCACATATTAAATGTGACATATTTAAGTCAGTGCGTTTCTGAAATATCGCGTTTACATGCTTCTGAAAATACAAACAGTCAACCATTTTGTTGGATTTGTCTCATCATTTGCTGGTTGTCTACACTGTAGGTATTAAAACTGTGTACCGAATTTCATCAATCGGATTCTTTTCCCTTTGTTGTTAATCGTTTAACTTATATTCGAATAGTCGTACAGACAGACTTTATTAGAATACATTTTGCTCAAAATTTGATAGAAATATACAAATTTGATATAAAGACCACATAACAAAATTCATCCGTCCAGCTGAAAGGAGTTGGGAGTTATCTTTGTCACAGACAGACAGACAGACAGATGGAAGGTCAAATAGACAGACTACTTCCGAAAATGTGTTTTTCGAATTCAGAGAAGCATAAACTACCGAGATTCGTAAAAATCTCAAGTTCGAATTTTTTGGTAATTATAATACCTTCTTTATATTTCAAATACGCTGAAGTACAAATGTCATCTTTATATTTTATAATTTACAGAGTTTCTAATTTATTGCATATTTACTCTATTTGTAAATATGCTAATAATATTTTTTAAAGGATCTGTCAACGGCTCTTCCTCAGTCTAAAGAGCCAAGGCAGTTGCTTATTCTGCCTAATCGGAGATCGGCCAGTGATACGAAAGTTACTAAAACTGTCTAAATTCATTTTAAAACATATAATTATTCAATGTTGCATGGGAAGTATTCAACTGCTCTAGATTAACAGAAAGAATCTTATGTAATACACTTTAATTAATTTTCTCGTCACCTTAAATGATATATAATGCTGATTGCTGAAGATAACGTATTTATTTACGTGTCGTTACGTGTATTTTATAAACGTGTATAAAACGTTTAAATGAACGTGTCGAAGTTCTTCATGCAATATTAATATTTACGATATACATTTTTAAAGAGTTGTTACTAATTACATTTTGTATTATCTTCGAGATTCATTCTGCTTAGTTCTCAACGGCAAACATGGTATTTCTATATTCTTTCATTAAGATCTTATTTTTCTAAAAAAATATTGCTACAAATAATTGATTACAATCAATAATTCCTCCTTTTAAACATTGCGTTAAGTTCTGATTTTTTTTTATTAATTGGATGATATTCTTATAAGAAACACATCATATTTCCAATATGCAGAATTCTTTTATTTGAATACCAAATTTACAATTCTTGTGACTTTCTAAAGAATATACTTTTGTATTTAAATCATAGAGGAATTTGCAAACTGAAGCATTATATATATATTAATTAAAATATATTAATTAAAATATTTCAAATAAACAAGAACATTTTAAAATTCGTTCATTTTAATGAATGAACTGTTAATAAAATCCTTATGCGTAAAACTTTTTAACATATGACTAACGTAGAAAAAACACTACTTTATTTTTCTATTATTTAAAAGAGATTACTTAGATAAAAAATGAACTTTCAACTTTGATGACCTTCAAATAATCATTCAATCAACTGCAGAAATCAAAGTACATATAATATTCTTTAATAAGTTTTACTCTTCACTGCAGGCAGCATAAATAATGTAAAAAGTTTTGACCCTGTCTAATAACTATAATTGATTTATCTGAACATTTTGTATGAACCTTGATTTGCTCATATAAGAGATTATGATAAAAAAAAAAAAAAAAAAAAAAAAAAAAAAAACTGTTTAAACTCAAAACTCGAAGCATTTATTTGATAATTCATTTGAAAATTGAATGCCTATTCAAATATTATTGAGTTTCCTGAAATATATTGAGAACGTCTGTTTTTATGAAAATACCAGCTTAGTTAATAAATGTGATTTATTATGGTCAGAAATTGAAAAAAATACTGTAAGTGTAAACTCAAAATTAAAGAATACAGAAATGATAGTTTATACTATTTATTGAGGAAATGATCGTAGAAAGAAGAATCACACACAAGCAAGCGGACATCCGGCCGCTGGTTTAGCACACAATGACAACATTCTTTTTATTTAGTTTGCTGACATTTTATTTCTTCCTTTTCTTCAACACAGTAACAGAGACAAGATTCCATCGACATATCTCAATTTCTCCAACTTGATAGCGTAAGGCTTTTTGAGATGAAGGATTCGGTCACGGCAAATCAGTAGGATTCCCCTTCAGTTAGGCTTAACATGATGGTCTTCGAACAATAAAAGTTTCAGCGGCAGTTGTTACAAATGCAAGAGAAAGAATGAAAAAATATTTCTGCTTTTATAGGCTATACAACAAGCAAGTACATATTCCGACATTTGAGAGATTTGTTTCACTATGTGTAATGCTTTATTTAAGGCTTATAGCTCACTTCAGTCTGAGGCTCATGGGAACGTGATTGCACATGTGATTTGTGAATTCATTTGCGTGAAGCGTATGAATGTAATACGAGGAAGATTGTTACAGCTTAAATATGAAACCAAATGATCGTAGATGCATATAATGAAAAATGAATCATGATTTATGAAATTGCGGGTAATAAAGATCGTGAAGCATATAGTTCGGTTTTTCCTCTTTCTGGTTTGCACACTCAGGAGAGAAAAATTCCAGAAACCACCATGTTTAGCCAAGAAAACCATGCGCTCCAAAATATCACATCTGCACAAGATCGACCCATGCGATTACTATTACCCCACGACAACTATTAAAATAATATATATATATATAAAAGATTTATAAAAGAATTTGCTGATGAACTCTACATTTTGAATTATAATACCAGTTGCGATCCAAAAAGTCCTCACGTTTTTTGATTCCAGATAGGAAAAAAGATTTAGAACTGGTGGAAAATTCTGCTGAACTTGCATAACCGTTCCATTTGCAGTAAGTAGCTTATTTCGTGAATAAACCATTTCCACAATCCGTAAGTGCGTGAAAAGCATAAGCAAGAAAAAAAAATGTCGTTTAACTTAAAAAATAATATTTTTCGAATTCGGGGGTAAAGAAAGAACTGAGTGTGCGTGATTGCTGCACACGTGTGCATGTGTGAGATTAGGAGCTGGCATGTTGAAAATACGTCGGTACTGTTTCGTAGGAGGGGGACTGCGTCCGGGATGAGACGTCCACGCCCTGATGGCTATCCCCCGGTCATCTTCCGCATCAGGGCAGGGCTGGGCCATTGCATGGTTGGCGTTAGAAGATCGTGAGACGAGGGTGTAACTGGTTCCGGGTGCTCCCTTGCAGGCTTCTGAAAGAGAAGAAAGATAGGGTTACCAGAAGTAAAAAAGAATCGCCACAGATTTAGAAACATTATCCTCAGAACAAAAAATAATAATAATAAAGGAAAGGGAATGGCAGAAGAGTTAGATGGCAGATAACCATCCATTGGAACCTTTAGTTCCATGATGATCTCAGGTACAGGTGTGGTTTTCTGAGGGGAGATATGATGTAAGAGGTCGAATAATTCAAGGCCTAGGCTATTATTAGAGCAGATCAATCACGACGTTCCCAATGCGCAATCGATTGATGCCACATCTATCGCCTATTTAAAGGGCTCTGAAGCAACACCCTCCAATTCATAGCTTAAAATGCTATCCAATTTATATTTTAACATTGTTAAGCGTATTTTAGGACAAAATATCTCAAGTAAAAATTTCATATTATTGAAAGGAAAGAGGATTTTTTTTTTTTTCTGATTGAGACAGATTGAATACGTTATCAGGTTTCAAGTTAACCGTTTTTTAAATTTCATAAATATGAAAGTAGATGCTGAAAAATTAAAATGTTATTATGGTTCATTCTTGCATTTCCGTGATTTATATAATAGCATCCAAAAAGAAAATTCAATCATTTTCCAAAAAATCTGCATTTTTAGAGAGGTTTAAAAAGAATAGCTAGGAATAATCAGTTTAGACAATATTATTTTGAAAGCTACGTTCCTTATCACATAATAGTCGTGAAAAAAGTTGCCCGCAATAACCCTTTTACATTACACCTGTTTTGAGTACAATTTTTTGTTCACTAAATGTTATGATGGAAATTTCCATCATGATGCATAGAAGAGTTAAGTTTAAGAGTTTCTGAATGAATGTGAATCTATTATATTGAAGTGCACGAAAGATACTACGGCTATTTTTTTAAACAGAATAGAAAATGAATGAAAATACTAAACTCAAACGTCAAATTATAAATGTTACAGCGGATACTATAACCCAGGAGTTCCAATAAAACACACATTTCCATTCGGAAAGCAATATATAAGTTCATATGTATATATTTTTTAAAGATGATCGGTGACTTTTTCTCATGGCATACAGACGCTTTTCTCTTATTTTCCTTCATCTTCACCCACTGCTCAACGAGGAAATGCATTTCGTATACACATTTTGCGTCACTTTATTGCTTTTGGCAGCTCTCCACGTCATTGTACGGCGTGGAAAATAAGAAGTTTCAATGGCAACATCAATAATGGCGAGGATGACACACATCCCCGTAAATCAATACACCTCGTGTGTCACCGGAATACATTCGAACGCCTTCTATTGTTACTTCGTGGAAATTTGGATTTGGGAAAAGAATAAAATAATTATTGGCAGGAGTTTTAAGTTATGCAGCAGACGTCTGATTTCTGTATAGATGAATTTTTGTCCTTTCTCCAGAATAAAAATAAACAAAAAAAAAATGAAACTGTTCTCTTATTCATATTGTTATAGCGCACGATGTCATTTCATCCATCGATAGTGTGCATCTGATACAGCGTCGCTTGGTTGAGTTTTATGCCCTCGGATATGAAGTGTTTTCGAACTTAGGATGCATTTGCAAAAATCTTGGATTTCATCGCACGACGAAACAAGAACGGATTATTTTACCTACAAATTATTTTTCGAAAAAATGTTACAGTTAAAAATAAATCAACGGGACTGTTCTTTGAATATTTACATAACACGGAGCATTTGTTTAGATTCAACTATAGTGAAAAGATTCAAGTATGCATTTGGACTTCTTTCCCATCGGCTGATAAGGTTCAAAATATGTTAGAGATATTGCCTCCAAAGAGCACACACCTAATATCATTTTTATCTTCCCGTACACGAAGTATTGAGAAAATACCGTAATCGTAAAAAAATTCGAACTAAAGATTTTGTCGAATCTTCATGTTTTAGATCTCTCTTAGGGCGAAAAATACATTTTTTGCATTATACATGTCTGCCTGGTTATCTGTGACAAAGATAACTCAAAACGGCTTTGAGCTAAACGGATGAAATGTGTTATACGGTCTTTATTCAAAATGTGTAGATTTCGATTACAATGTGAGCAAACTCTCAAATTTAAATCGAAAAAAATCATTTTAATCTGAAGTCTGTCTGCACTGCTGTTCGAATAGGAGGTAACACGGTTATGACGAAGGAAGAGAGCTAGATGGATAAATTTCAGAACGACGATTTAAAATCTGTAGAGTAGACAACTGTCAAATTTTGAGATAAAGCCAACAAAGGGTTGATTATCTGTAGGTCTGTGCTTGAGAAGCATGCAAATGCGATAAATCAAAAACGCAATGGATTAAGTATATTAAATTTGGTATGTGATTCTGTAACTGTACAAACTGTGTTTTGCAAACCTTTATTTCAATCGGTTGAGAAAAAAATTCTCCAAAACAAATTCGATTTTCGAATACTATTAACCGCATGTCAAAAATAATTCGCAAAAAAGAAAAAAAAAAAAACCACTCGCAAAGGATTATATGACGAATTTAGTAAAAATGTTAAATATACGCCAAAAGTTAATATTTCTTAACTATTATACTCCGAGGCGTTATCTGCTTTACATAAGGTTCACAATTTTTTGGCGAAGGGGAGGATAGCCCCCCCCTCTCAAACAGAAATTAGTGTGTTTGCGAGAAAGTTTTGTAGGGGCCATTTCCCCTGGTGTTTAATTCATGGTATATTTCTGCAATCACCGTCATCCTATTTGTCTATCTGTACCCTGACTCTCGGTGATAAAATCATATTAAAAATCTCACCTTTATTACTAGTAGCATTTTTAACTATTATGCTCACACGCAAACTAACCTACTGTTACACTAAAACTGAACAATCCATCAAAATATAAAAATAATATTAATAAAACAATAAAAATAAATAAATGGATCTCAGAATCAATAAATAGTGATCTAAGTACAATACTAATAAATATTAATCGTTATTAATATAAAATTAAAAAAAATATGGATCTAAAAATCAATACATTTTCGAATCAAGCTCCGATATTATCACGATAATTCTTTATGGATTGTTAGTTTCACTATTCAGATCCCAATATTCGAAATCTATGTATAAAAAAATCTTATTAGGAATAGAAAACGTAGAACAGCATTCGCATCTAAAATTATTATTTTTACATGGCATCTCATTCTACACGCCAATGAAAACAGTCATCAGCCTTGCAAAGGCCGCCTGAGGAACACCATGTATACACACAGATTGCTGAGAGAAAGGCTGACTGGCATGGTTTTCGTCGAAGGGTGAAGCGTGGGAGACCCCAAAATCAGCATCTCTGCGCTGAAGAGAAGCTTGCATCGTAAATTGCCTCATTAAAATGAGAAGCAAAGGGACGGGACAGCTGGGATTTCGATGGAGATTTTTTCTCTCCGTCCACATAAATGCCATGGCACGGAGCCACTCGCTCGTCTGGAAAGAGAGCTGCGTTCGCTCTTCTTTTACAGTTTTTTACTTTCTCTTGTGCGAAGCATATAAACAGAAAGTACTGAAATGCGGCTTTGTTCGGAATGAAAATACTTTCTTTATTTTTATTAATTAAGTATTAAATATTTGTTTAAATGTTACAAACTAAAATCTTCTTTATGCTTGCACTAACACTCACAACATGCAGTTGTCACACATAAAATAAATCGGATTTGTGGCTGAACATCAGACGTGAGAAAGTAAAAAGTTATTTATTTGCATTCCTAAACGTATATAAATAAACGTTTTTCTAATATATATATAATATTTCTAATGTAAGAAAATTTCCATAAAAAATTTTATAGTGTACAAATTTTTTTTTTATCATTTTTAAAAAATTTTAATTATAATGAGAATACCCGTAGCGTCTGATATAACGTTTGAAAAATTAAAGCAAACTCTGGGAGCTTTTTCCCCCCCAATAATTTAATGATTTTTCATGAATGATTCAAAATTCATTTAACCATTGCGATTGGTAATTCAAAAAGAAATTAATATTGTGAATTCAAACATCTATAACATTTTCAATCAATACCAATGGTGGCATTAGGGATCAGTAAATCTTCTCTATACATGGAAATATAGTTTAAATTAATAAACAATATTCTTTTTAATTAATTGAGAACAAAACTTCACAAAAGTTTTTCTTACACTTCTTAATATTTATAGTTTAGTTTGGTTATATTAACGTCCCGTTTAAAAGTAACACTAGGATTATTTTGGGATGGATCTAGCAATTTTGAACCGCGGCCAGATGACGAGCTAGTGCTCCATCTCCAAATTTCCACGCCATACCAATGGCAGGGCCTTTGTCCCCGACAGTTTCAACGTACACCAGACACGCTTATACGGTGGTTCGTCGATTGAGTCGGGTCTCGAACCTGAAAAACCTTGTCATCGGGCCACCGCGGCCTCGTGGTGTTTAGGAACTAAATTTGAAGGTAATCTTTTGAGCAGTTTGGGTGTCCATAAGAGAGAAAATATTTATGAATTTCATTTTTATTAATATAAATTAAACTGATTTCATTCATTGAAATGTTATAATTTATAAAGCTGTTTTCATTCCGAAAAATGATGCCACATAGATGCTGCAAATTCAAGTCCAAGTGAAGTCTTTTTTCAAGTCAAATCTTCATGAGCGATTCGTCATGTTTTTCTTAAACTGTGCGTTGAAATGCATCGCTAAATTCTCTGTCAGCCTTCTCTCATCCGTCATTGCTGCAAGCGCGGATTGAGAAGTCGGGACACACGTGGGCTCTCTCTGACAAGCGCGAAATAAATGGTATTTTTGCGAGCAACTGCTGTGGCAAATTACTTTCCATTCAGAGCCCCTCATTTCCAGCAATTGCAATACCAGGCCAGTTTCAAAATTGTGCTCCGTTTAGCTTCCTGGTTAACACTTACAGATCATTCGATGGCCATGGGAAACTTACTTACTACCGAATTCAACCATTTTTAAATATTCATAAAAATGTATCTAATTAAAACAAGGCTGCGGTGGCTTGGTGATAAGGTCTCGGATTTGATAGCAGAGGTTATCAAGTTCGAAACCCGATTCTATCATAGAACCATCGTGTAAATGGGTTTAGTGCGCGCTATCTCTACTCTGGCGAAATTTCCTCCAGCTAGTGTGGTGCCGAAGCTGGAGAGGGGGAGGTTGCCAGCCCAAGCGTCGTCCTTGTCATCTGAGAGCGGCTCAAAATTACGAGGTTCGTTAAGGCAAAGTCCGTTGTTACCTTAAAAAGGTACGTTAAATAACTAAATTATATTGATTATAGTTGTTACTCTTAGATAATTCATAATGCTTTGATAAACACCGTGAACCACCATAAAGGCTTAAATTAAAAGATTAATTATCAATAATTTTTATTATTATGTTGAGATAGTAATATGCCAACAAATAGCGCTGAAAATGTTTGCACGAGTTCTTAGTAAGTAAGTTTTTGTTGGTAAAAAAAACTTATATGCTCAAAAAAAAAGAAAAAAGTGCTTTCATAAATTTAAAGTAAAAATGCAAGAAAAAATATAGCATTTTGACGTTTGAAAGTATCGTTCGAAATTTTTATTTAAAAAATTCTTTGTAATGAATGAATTATGCATTATTAAGACGAAAAGCATTTTTCATTTGGATCGAAGCCGGCAGAGAAATTCGTCGTCTCCATTTTTTTTTCTGGTAATAAAGAAAGAAACTGAGTAAGTCCAAAGTAACTAAGTAATTGAGCCTAGTAAATGTGTAAATGAAAAACAAAGGGCAAAACTAGCAACATTTGTGCAAACTTAAATTCATCTTTGTCTATCAATAATCGCTCTTTACGTCTCAATAAAATAAATAAATAAATAAAATATTAATTTTTTGCTTTAAAAAAATTCGAACCTGTAGTTCGAAGCACTGTAACTGATAATGCTTTAGAGTCTTATTTGCATTTAGATTGATTGCATCATTAGTTGCATTTTGAATATACTGATTTTTACATCATAGAAGGAATGCCGCATTAAAAACATTGTTATATATGCATTTTTCATATGCATTTTTAACCTATTACTCCGTCTTCCTTACTAAATCCATGTTAAGAATTCAAAAAATTATATCAAAATAATGCAAAATGCGAAATATTTCTATTAAATGAAGAACGAAAATACGCAAACATATTGAAAATTAGATATAATTGAATAAATTGACCCATTGTTTTAAATCAAAGGTTATATTGTGAAAGTCAACTCCACAATTAAAAGGAATATTGAACATTTCAGTAGTGAATGACTGATAAAAATATAATGCATTAATCGCTTTAAATTAAATATTGAAATTCACAATTTTTTTTTAAATATCAGGGAATAAATTGACATAACTAAAAAGTTAAATTTTTAAATGATGTAAAAATTATTGGTCATTAGATGTAAAAAGTAACGGTAATATGTTTCGAAATTATTGAGAAAAACACTAAAATGGCGATTAACTCATCGACTGCTGAAATACGCGCCCGTGCGTTACACATAATATGTAATTGTACCAAACCAACTGTCTTATTAAATGACCCCTTTTCTCTACTATAGTTAAGAGACAGCAAAGCCCGCTGGTGTGTTGTGTAAGTTTTGAGATTGGAGAGCCAGCTCACGTGTCAACCTCGTCGTCTGACCGCGGTTCAAAATGACGAGGTCCGACCCAAAATAACCCTAGTGTTGCTTTAAAACAGAGCGTTAATATAACTAAACTAAATGAACAAAACTAAGAGTCAGTAAAGAAGGTGTCATCTGACGAGATAGATGACCTGAATATCAGGTGTGAGTCGTGGCAGCGAACGCGTTAATTTTTTAATTAACTTAAATTTTGTGGAAAAAAAAAAAACCTTTCTCAATAAATACTTCTTACTTAAGAATCTCTATGTGCCAAATTGAGTAGTTCTAGACCCAAAGGTTTCTTCTGTACAGAGTTTTTGAGAGATTTTTGCATTATGTAACTTACAGAAAGTATGGCATTCTTAATACATTTTTATATTAAAACTTACAGCGTCATTTTCAAATTCGTCTATTTGGATATATTTTATCTCTGCCACGCGTACGATTTGTCACTGCCTACGAAGTCATCATGAACAAACCAAAAAGCGGCTCCTCGCGATGAAATGCAGCACATCTTCGTGTGTTGGAAGTGTGTGAGGGAGACAGCAAAATGTCAACGAGTCAAAACACTGAGCCTGGAATGAATGGGACTGCTGCTCTTTTTCTTTTCCGAACACACGGTGACAGGTGGACAAGTCGAATAGTTGATTAGCTTCCAACAGATGCAGGAAGAGAGAGACTCTCAAAAAATGGAATGCGATGCCGTGTGTTAATTTTAAAGCAGAAAAAAAAAAAGAGCAATTCAGAAATATGAAGTAAATAGTGTTCATTTTTATTTGACTTTTTTTCAAAACATAGAAATGATATTTAAAAAAAAAAAAAAAAAATGCGCTGTCGCTAAATTATTTGGTATAATATTAAAGAAGACTGAAAAAAGATATGGTGAAGAAAAACTATAATAACGAGAGCCTTCCATTAGTTATAATTTTGTAAATGCATGCACCTTAATCATTAAATTTATGTTCATATTATTTTAATAAAATTATTTAAACAGAATTGTACGAACATTACCACTAAGATATTGTATGATAAAAAAAAATGTTAGTTTAGTTTAATTAACGTCTCATTTTAAAGCAACACTACGGCTATTTTGGGACGGACCTTGTAACTTTGAAACACGATCAGATGACGAGGACGACACCTGAGGCATCCCCCTCTTCAAATTTCCACACCAGAGGGAGAACGTTTGGCCCTGAAAGACTTAACGTGCACCAGAATCGCTTACAAGACGGTTCTTCGGTGGAATCGGGTCTTTACATCCTCCAGTTCCGAAACCGAGAACTTGCTACCAGGCCATCGCGGCCCACATAAAAAAAAATTTAATATTAAAACCAGGCATAACGAATGAGGATTGCTTATAAAACGAAATTTTCAGAGCGTTGGCTAAATTTTAATCTTCTTTCTGTTATTATCAATATTCATTCAATTTGAAATGCATCTTCAGTTTTCACTAACTATCGATTCAATGTTCCTAAAAAGTGACAGAAGTTTTTAAAGAAATGTTTCTGCCTTTCAATTTTTTTTTAATCCTTATTTCAATAAATGACACTAATATTTAACAAAGTTTTTCAAAACAGGGTCCAAGAATAAAATTTATTGAAACTGACAATTTTAAACAAAACTTCCCAAATTCTAAAATTAATAGCTTTATTATAAGACCTATTTTAAGACAAAAATATTAAAACACTGGTTTAAAATGAGGCTTCAGAATCTTTATAAAACAAAAGTGAAAATAATACGAATAAGTGATAGAAATCGTAAACGCAATCATGCATGTGGTATCACTATCGTTTAAAAAAGTTGTTTGCAGTAAAATTTTAACATCATTTCATATTATTCTTAGTAAAAATCGAAAAAAATTTATAATTTTTGTGTCCTTTAAAACAAATATCATATAGATAAAAGAGTTCCGATTCTTTCCTCAAATTCGTTTTCATTAGTATCATTTCTGAGCAAGTGAAACAAAAGTTTTTCATTGATCTTTTATTTACTATTCACTTCATCTGATATGATACGAAAAGTTAAATAAAACACACCTAAAGACAGAGCGCTGGTCACATATCGCTAAGCCGTTTAGTGTTTTATCGTTATCAAAAAAGCTGATAATGTTCTAAACAAGTTATGAATGAGATGTAGTTTATCGACTTTTTTCCCCTCAAAACAATCGAGATTCATTTTTTTACAACTTTTTTTACGGAACATAGATTCACACTTTTTATTGAAGTACAAAATTTATCTAAGATCTGGAAGTAATTTACACTAGCCGCTTTTGGAGACCAGTGGATTCGCCGGGAATATTGACTATATTTAACTTCTATTAAATCTTTTATGGGTAACCTGTTATTCACGGTTCCCTCTATGAAGTAATTTTAAGTATGAAATAGCGATAAACATTGAAGTCGTGTCTGTTTATTACATACAAGATTTGGAGCTTTTAGAGTCGTGACATTTGCATGCTAATGCAGTCGTCCACGTTATTTAAATTATAATTACACGTTGTCTAAAGTGGCAGTTTCATTTCTTTTTCTCGTATAACATGCTTCTGCTAATAAAATGTATCTGCTGCCTTTAAACTTTTAATTGCTTGTGTTATTTGAGGGTGTTTAATAGCAAGTTAGATTGAAACATAATAATAATACAAAAATCAAAAATAGTAAGTATACTCTGTCAGTGTATTAAATAGATTATTTAATATCTTACAGGGTTTTGTTAATGGAATGCACTAAAAATGAATAAAATAAAATAAAAAAGTAGATATTCCTTGCTCTAAAATTCATTACAAAAGAATATAACAAAATAAACAGAATCTTCATTCAGCTTTCAATAATGAATTAATTTAATTCGATAAAATAGTTTTAAAAGTAATGAAAATTGGTTACATTTTCTTAAGCCATAAAACTATTGTTGTAAATATTGTATTAAAATATATTTTTAAAAAAAATGTTAATATCGAGGAAAAACTGCATAACTATGAAATCAAATTATAATTTTTTGAATTTTATGGTGGCTTAAATGTCATATTTGAGCAACAATATTTTCGAAAGTTATCGAAATGAAACGGAGAAACCATACTTAATTCTTCAAAGTGTTGATATATTTAAAAACTCTATTTATAATAATTATCTTAATAAAGGAAATAGAATCACAATTTATAGCAGCTATTATAAATTGTGATTCAATATTTTCGAATATTGAGAGCAAATACTGTTGTTCTCCCCCCGCCTCCCCCCCCCCAAAAAAAAGGTTCACAGAAACAAATGACAACAGTTAAGGCATAGATTGCTGTTTCTTTCATTTACGCATTCAATCGTGTAGTTTTAATGCTGTAATATGTACAAAATTTCCACTTAGGGGGGGAAAAAACTAAATGAGTAGGAAGAATTCATTTTTTATTAAATTTTAATCAAAGAAATAATCAAATATTTCCTTCCTTTCCTTTCGATTAAATACGAAACAATGCCCTTCTCTCGTTAAATATATAATTTTTCGATTCAAGTAAGCATAGTAACAGCGCAATAATAGCTGTTTCATGTAAGTACCAGGATGAAACTTTTGCAGGCTAACCAAAATGAAGGTTTATATGTGTCATAAATATCCATTAGTAGAATTATTTGGAATTTAAAAATAATGCAAATAATATTCGCATTTATTAAAAGGAAAAATACAAATAGAGTACGGCAAAGATTTGTTATATTTTTGTCAGTGTCGTGGAAAATATTTATTTTTTTTAAAAATTAGTTTATGTAAAGGAAGTAAACTGAATATCATATAATTATATAATAATTGTGTATGATATTATAAATGATCATAATATTAATCAATGATTTGTTCATAAGACATAGCAGTTCATTATGAATGCTTTTATGTATTAGATGATGCAATATTGACACGGTTTCTAATGAATATTGTATAATGCGTTGATGTTGTCATAATGGCTAAAGACTGAAAGTGGATGCACACTTTCATGTACTTGTGGCCAATGCAAAACACAACTGGTTTTTCCCTGACCTACTCGAGATAATATAAAAGAAATTTTTGGAAAATTCGCACTAAAAATAACTTTTTCTAATTTAAATTAAAAAGAGACGTGGCGTTAACTATTGTATAGAATGACGTATACGATTTCATGTTCAGAAGTCTTGACCCGAGGTTTTACAATAAGATATGGGAGCAGGCATTGTTAATGTCACATTAACATAGCCATAAGTAAATGTATTAATAAAATGAATATCGTATCGAATAGCACAGAAACTGTAGACCTTTTACCGGCTATTACTAGTATAAACATCCGCCAAAACATAAAAATGTAAATACGTACGAAATTATTTTTTTACTTTTTATATTATAAAAACCTTGAAATCAACTAATATTGTAAAACGTGATTAGGCATTTGGGAGAACGGCGAACTTTAATAATGAGCGATGTGTTTAGTATTTTGTATCCACCCTGCACATTCGTCGGGAGTTCCATATTATTACGTTAAGCCAATAGGCATAGTTTTCTTATTAGTTATTTCTTGCCTAGTGTTCTTTATGTAAGCTCTTACAACGGAAAATTGCGCAAAATTCAACAATGCATACAGAAAGATGCGTGACTAGCTCGCGCTCCATTTCAGGCAGCACACGTGATTGTGACAAGGCATTCGAATTTTGGAGACAATCCCTTTCTCCCGGCCCGTTCCCATGGCAACCGGTGACACCACAACAAGCGAACAACCCACGCTCGAATCCAAGCGGCTTTTAATAGATTTTCGCTTTCTCTTTTTCTTCGTGAAGGGCGACCTTCGGGCGCGCGTGCCACTCTGTTCTCTCCCCCCCCCTCTTCCTCTGTCCCTCCCCTCGTTTCTTGATTTTTACATCTCTCGCTCCTTGGTGCCGGAGGAAATAGAAGAAAGAAAAAAGAAAAGAAAAAGGCATCTTTCCTGGAAAAGAACATCTGCCGGCGGAAGTGGGGAGGTCCAGCCGGCAAAACTCTACGTTTTTCGCTCTATCTCTGAAGTTTGGAAAACATCAATTTAATTGTTTACACTTTTGGATTGGAAAAGTCTGGCTTAACTGGGTAGTTGATAAACAACTGAAATTCCATTAAAGAAATATTTAAGACCAAAAGTATTTTTCTTTTTTTGAGATTCGGTTTAATATAAATTTCCTGATGCAAAAATAATTAAAAACTTTATAACTTCCGTAAATAATGAAGAAAGGACAGTTCTTTAAACCGGAAGAAAGCAGATCGGTTATATTCTTCGTATTTGAACAAACATAGAAAAATAAAAGAACTTTAAAGAGACTAAAAGAAATTTTTAAAGGAACTATAATTATATTTCTATAAAGAGATAGTTAATAGCATTAAACTCCGCAGGAATTCTGATATTTACAATTTCATCAAAATTATAAATGAAGAAAAGATGATTTAACAAATGCTTTTAATACTGTACTAAAAACAGACACTCTTTTTCCCCTATTTTAATTATTTTCATTTCTTAAGTTTCAAATTTATATCTCTTTTTTAATAAATATTACAGAGTCCAAAAATCGAATTTGTGATAACAAGTATTTTAAAATCAAATTTGGTTTATTCTAATCAATCTCCAAGCTTCAAAAATGATCTCTAAAGTCACCTATCAAACACAAAATTTCACATGGTGCTTGGATGTTCGTTTGGAATTAGATCACTGATATTAAAGCAGCACTCAAATGCTGTAATTGAATTTATCTTTCACTATCAAAAAATTCACTACAATCAGGACAATAATATTACTAATTATTTCAGGTTTTCTTGGAATAAGATGTTGAATTAGACTACCCATTCTTTTTTTTTTAAAGCATCATAGTGAAAAAAAATTAATAAAAGCAGTTTTCAATAACAACATTTTATTAATATACTAAAAAGTAAAGTAAACAACATTAAAAAAAATAGCTTCTACATTTTAGTCTTAAATATGTGATTAATTATTGCATTTATCTATTAAGGTTCTATATATGTACTATATATCTCTTAAAGTTTTATATATATATATATATATATATATATATATATATATATATATATATATATATATATATATATATATATATATATATATATATATATATATATATATATATACTATTCAAAGGGAATTCACCACAGTATATAAAGGGAGAAGTCAGACAATTGTTTTTTGCAAAGAACGAATAAATTCTAAATATAAATAAGGTTGAATATTAAATACATTTTTTTAAGAAAATACGACTTTGACTGAACTTTTTTACTTTTAGTCTTAAAATAATTAATTAGTATAATATAATAATAAATATTTATAATAATAAATAATAATTAATAAGCTCTTATAAAGAATTCGTTCTTTATAATACACATTTTTTTATTTCTTAATTAAAATTCATCTATTTCCATTCCACATAACTGATTAGTCTACTCAAATGGATTTAAAATTGGAGCAGTCAATAATTCTTTAAAAAAAGCCGGTATTAAATTTAAAATCGAAATTATTTCTTCGGTTTCGTTTCTCTTCAGAATCTAATCTTGTTACTGTTAGATTGTACAGAAAAAAAGAACTCTGCTGTATCAAAAATGGAAAATAATTAATTATGAGTGAAATCAATCAGATTAATAAACATATACTGTAATAGAAGAAATCTTTCATCTACTTTTCAGAAGAAAATCTAAAAGATAATTACATTATTTAATACGTAACGTCTATCATCTAAATAAAATGTATCAACTAAGCGCATCCACGAATGCCCCAACATTGCTGGTGATTTTTCATTGAATAAAGGAACTATGGGTATTATCATAAAAACGCCAATTTTGTAAATTTATGGACCTTTTTTCCAGAAATAAGATGCCAAAGAAATATGAATTATGCCAGAAATAAATAACGAATGGAAATAAAAATTTCAATACAATAGACTGTCAGTCATTCTGCAGATACTAGATCAAAGGACTACAGGATGAGTAGAAATTCATTTAAAATGGATATTTTAATTGTAAATTCTATTTTACTGAATAAAATGTTACGAAATGTACCAAATTATACAGAAAATTATATTATTTATTACAAATGCTATAAAATGAATTCCAAATTCGATTGCTTATGTTCCAGCAAGGTCATTGAAATCTACAAATAATGTTTTGTTTACCTTTTAAGATGCCCTAGTCGATTTTCTGAAAATGCCGGGCTACTGAAAAGCCCAAATTATTGTATTTCATTCATAGCAATTGACATTCTTCAAGACAAAATAAATATTTATTGCCGCTGAGTTCTTTCCGAGTTTCCCAAATAATTCAAATTATTTGAGAAAAGTGCATAAGAGTGCAGTTTGCATGCAATAAAAAATGACAATGGAATAAGTCTTAATGGGTCATTATCTTTCTAAAGTTATTGAATGAAATATATAAACCTTTAAATATGTACTACCATGTACACTAAAAAAAATGCATATACTCCAGATCGAAAAATATAATCTTAATCATTAAATAATTTTTATCCATGCTCATGAAAATCGTTTTCTTTCTACAACACAGTGGGAAATAATTCTAACACCCGAAAAAATTTTAAAATAGATGGCCAAGAATTACATTCAATTTTTCAGAAATTTATTTGCTGTATATAAAGTTGGAAATTATTTTTTCAAGTATTCATTAATGTTAAAGCCCGAGGTTCCATCCTCCGGCTGAGTAAAGTCGACTGGGTCTTTCATCCTTTCAGCTGGTCGATAAACTGAGAACTAAGCATGCTTGGGAACCAAACACTGGGGGTTCCGCATTAGGCTGACCACCTAACCGGAATATATGCCCTGCACCCCAGGGCCCTCGGTCAAGAGAGCAAATATGGGCACTGTAGGCCCTGGCCCACATGGGCTGTCGTGCCACTGAGTTTAGTTTAGTTTTATTCATTAATGTTAATAATTTCAAGAATGGATCTTGTTTAAGTGGACAGTAACATACAATATTAACTACCTTTAAACTTCTTACTATAAAAAAAATAGTTTTTTCGTTTTGTATAATGTGGCTTTAAAGAGTTGGCGGCCGATCTTCAAAATGAGACTGATGACTACATTTGCTGAAAGGCAGAAAAATATAAAACAAAAAGAAAGGAAATAATTGGGTTGTACTAAATAAGACTGGGTAAGAACTCGGCGCACTTTTTCCTACTTCTCATTATTTATATATCTTCAGTCGCTTGTTATGAAGGAGACAAACGAAACTTGATCTGCCAGATATTGACTCAAGTCGATCCCCAAATTTATTAAATCAGACTCGTTTAGTACAGCGTAATTCTCACGTCACACCCATCAACTTTTCCATTCCCAAAACAGCAAATAAGAGCATTTCATATTTTAATTTCGACAGATAATTTTTGTTCGTGTAAAGCTGAGTCACGGTCAAGTAAGTATTTTTGAAATCAGAATTTCAATTACTATCACTTTTTTCTTGATGTTGTGAAAATTCAGGTTATGATTTCATATTTATTTTTAAAAAATTCTGTTTTAATACAGCACATCCTGTTTATACTAAACAAAAGGACAGACACTAAAATAAAATCGCTCACGCCCTTCTCTTTATAACAATATTCTTTACCTAAGATGAATGCACCATACTGTTCATTAAAATGTAACCTGTATGTAATATTTAACATATTCTATTTAAGAAATTCTTTTCGAAAAATCGCATACGATTAAAAGTATAAATACGAATTAAATACATCAGAAATGATGAATATCTTTTCTCATTTAAATTTTTAAAAGTCATTTATCATTTTGATTTAATCATATTTTAATTATTTATCAGTTTTTTCCCCTTTTTGTTCTTCTCATTGGGCATACGATACAAATCTACGATTTTTTATCCGTATTGAAAATCAGAATTTTTAGATTAAATTATTACAGAAGAATAGAGTTTTTTTTTTCTACCCTTCATATTCTTACGGCGATGATGAATATAGAAACTTTAAGTATTGAAAAATACATGACAACCTTTCTGTTATATTTAATCATAATCTCTACCCATGAATCTAAATATGATTGCTAAGATTTTAAAAATGATTTTCGTTTCTGTTTTTTGTACCTTTACAGGAATGTGATAATAAAATGCCACAAATCAATTATTTGCAGAATTACTTTGCGAATCCTGAAGGAACACAAAGCCTGAACCGTACAGTAATCTGAAAAACGTTCTTTCACATTTGATGTAATTACAGATCAGAGTACCCGCTTGCAATTGCATGTCATGCATGACGAAAACACAGAATTCTAGATTTTCGGTAGATTTCCTGCAAGATCCGTTTAATTGCATGACTAAGCAAATGTGTTTCTAAAGGGAAAGTTGCCCTCCTTTTGTGTTGTTTGCCTGGAATTATTTAAAAACATTTATGAGTGAAATAATTAATTTCCTCATATGCAATTTAAAATAAAAATGCACTGTTAGACATAAATCGACAAAACTCATTTTTAATTTTAGAAATGTTTTTTCCTTTATTTCAAGATATATTAATTAAACTTCCCTGTATTTTTTTATCATTATGTCCTAAATTGTTCGCTACATAAAACGAGAAAGTAAATAAATTTATTTACTTATATGAATGTTTTAAAGAGTAAAATATTAACGGTAAACATACAATAGGTTTTAGTTATGATTAAAGTAATATATGTTTAGAAAACTAATATTTAAAGTTATTTAAAATACATTGAAATTTAAAAATTATATATTTGTTAGCAATCTGAATTATTGCAATAAATAATAAAAGAAAATTAAAATTGTGCGATTCCGACAAAAGTTTAAAATAAAGGCTTTATTTTAGTGAAGGATTTTTTTAAATAGCATATCAACAATCGATAAAAAAAAAGTTAATGATGTTAAGTGTGTGTGTGTGAATGAATGAATGAATGAAACGTTTTTCTTGGGAAAGAAGAAAAGATGTGGTTAACTGAAAATCAAATTTTTATCATTTTTCTTTATGATTATCTGACTATTCTAAAATTTCTTTGTTAGAACCATGACTATCCACTGGCTTAGTCCAAATAGGAACTGGAAGCAGGAAAAATAGCATGTGCGGCAGCTTTCGGAACTTAATAGCTTTAGAAATGGGTTTTGCAGAGGAAATATGTGGATTTCAATGCGTTAAGAGTCAACGTGAGAAAATAAGAGCCAGCGCACTCAAAAGTTAACATGAAACCTAAGCTCGAGTGTTTGGGAAATAATTATTTTTGGGAAGTGGATAAATTGAAATTATTACTATTATGTTAGTGTGTGTGGTGTGAAAAATTGCTAAACGAGCAGGACATGATATTAAATCCCAACTTTCTTGTTCTTTTTTATAATTATACTGAATGTTCGTTTTTTTTTCCAGCCTTTAAAAATTCTATGTCATTGTCAAGGAATTCGAACGCTGCAATCACCACAGCAAGGTAGAAAGACAAAAACGACATCTTCCGCAAATATTCAAAATATGTACCTTCAAAAAGAGAGCAATTATTGATTTTAGCTGCTTAATGTTCGTGATAATGTAGTTTCATGTTGAGCAATTAAAATAAAATTTGAATTCAAGCGATTAAAAAAGAAATTTTAAACGCAATTAAATTGAACTCTTAACACATACATGCCCTGAAGAAAAGCAACAATCTACTTATTTACTTCGCGACCTTTAATCTCTTTACTTGAAATGTTCTGACGAACCAGCCAGTCACCAAAAGTGGCTATCAAGAAAATAAAATCAAATGCTAAATAATCATCTCTTCCAAAATGACCGGGGCAGATTAATAAGAACAACAACTGCGCAACAAAAAGGAACACGCAATATTTTTTTCTTGGTAGGAACATCCTCAGTGGATCCGAGCATGGGCGTGATTCTGAGATTTTGAGAAGATTTGCGAATGCCGACTGTCACCGTAGTCGGAAAGCGGATGCAATTATTTTGCGAACGCGTCTTCAAGATCAGAAATAGGAACTCCCTGAGTCAAGGTCACGGGCAAACTAATTCAATCAGTTTTAATTGAAGAATCGGAACAGATCTTCCACGGAAGAAGCTCAATCGGCGATGCTGTTTCGCAGAAAGATGTTGCGTCGCACAGTTTGTCACCGAGAACAGGCAATTTGCACATCAGTAGGCTAGATTCTACGTATTATACTGCTATTGAGAAGCTTCCTCAGAAAAGCATGGCAATATAAAATAGCAATTTTATTGGATAAGCAGAAAAACTGTTTCAATTCCTTTTATGGCTCTTCATTTTAATAGCATGTAGTACCTAATTAAAAAAAGTTGATTTATTCTTTTTCATGGGATCTCTTAAATTAATATATTAAATTTCGGGTGAAATTTTAAAGAAATGATGATGCGCTTATTAAAAATAAATAAATAATAATAATCATCAGAATCTGAGAAAGTGGAATCTTCTGAAGTGAATGTGAAAGGAAGGTTCCATTAAATTAAAATGTGAATACACACATTAAATGTTTAGTTTATAATGCAAGAAAGAAATTGATATTATCTAAATCACAGAGAAAAAAAATATCTAAATAATAGCACTTAACATATTAAAATTAATATGAAAGTAAAGAGAAATTAATACAACTGTAATCACGTAGCTTTAATTAGAATAATTTTTTTATCGTTGTCGCGTGCCTTGACTCAAGTGGTGACACGTTTCTTGGCAATACGAGTTTATTATATCTTACGGATTTAATGATTGATGACTATTTACATATGGACAACTAAATTTCGATATAAATCTAAACTCATTTCTCGGAGTTCCCACCAGAGCTCTAACAAGTGCAGAGCTTACCGGTGTCAGCCACCAACTCTTCCTCTCTCTTCACTTTATCTCTTTTCAGTCGTAAGTCCTTGGTTTTTTTTTTCCCAATGTAGGGGAAAAAAAACCAAGCTACAAATGAGTTAATTATCTTTTTTGTCAAATATATTGTGTAAGAAAAGATTAATTATATAGCAAACTCTTAATTACCCAACATTTTTAATGCCGAAATGTACCTAACAAAGCTTTAATCACGGACAAAAAAGCAAAAAAAAAAAAAAAAAAAAAAAATTGAGACACACACAAAAAAAATTTACTGATTTTTTGGCAAAAAAGTAAATTGATAAACTTGAAAATACAAAAAATACAAAAATATAAAATGCTTATTAAGTCATAATTTTATGTGTATGTCTTTTATGTGCATGCTTCCATTTGTTAATGAAAATTGTACAAAAGTATTTACAAGTTGATTTTAATCTCCCCCCCCTTTTTTTTTGTTGCTATTTTGCGAATTATCGATGGAATTCGCCTATGCAATTGTCTCGTCACCCGATTCCATGGATGATCGCGAATTTACTGTATTTTGTCTAAACAAGCAAAAAAGTTTGTTAAGAGACAAAAATAAATGGATTTAATGTTATTCAAAGTCGGAGCATTCCAAATGATTAAATATGTACAATACATCATTCTCCACACAGAATTCCATTATAATAATGTAACATTTATTTTTAAAACGGGAAACCATCATTTAATATTGTTTCTTCTTTGTTTAAGCTCTGTATGGTGGCTTGGATTAAAAGGAGATAAATGAACTTAAATTTCTTTCATTTTGTAAGTTTGCAATTTATGCATAGAATGATTAATTGCCTTGTCAAACCAGCAAACGAGACCATAAAGCATTTATCAGGACCATCGATCCTGGGCACTGCCCTTCAATAAAAATGATTCATAAAAAACGAAATAAAAAAAAAAGTAAGTGGTTCAAAAACTTGGTCATTTTTCAAAACTTAACGCTAGCAATTTTCATATAAAAGTATTGAAATTACAGATGGGTTCATTCATCTCTACAGAGTTCCAAACTTAAATAAAATAAATTTTAAAAAATTATTTCTGTAAGAATGATGCACATCTGATAGTACTTTTATTCGCATGGAATTATGTTAATATTCTAATTATGTGTTAACGCTCCAATACATTAAGTTATTTAAATCATGAAAGATGTCCCCCTATTATGGAGATTATTATTCAAATTTGAAAGACTTAAAATGAAAATGTCATTTGAAAGACAGAAAGAATATTTGAAATCTTGTTTCTTCAAGTTGAATATCATTTCAGACGAAAGAGGTCTGTTTAAGGTTTAAACTAGAGCAAGTTCATTTGATATTTCAAACTTCTTTTTAAGTAGTAAAACAATGGCTCTAATATAAAGAACAAATGCTGTTAAAAATTCCGACACATTTAAAGGATTAAGCATATTACAATAAACTAATTTCGTTTGTTGCATATCCGTTCTATTTTATAACTACATCATCACGTCTGCCACGGGTAGCGGATGTCGTAGTTTTGAAACTTTTTGAGGATGTAAAATTTGCAATTAAAATGGCGCCGAACTTTCAGACGGACTCAAATTGGTTACATTCGAACAAGGACGTAACTCACATACAGAGAATAAGGGCAAGATGATAAAAGTGAAAATTAGCAATCATTTAGTTTAAAGTTCACCGTATTAGCAAGAGGTCGCGGAATGATTTAGTCCACCTTCATAACTCTGGACAGTCATTCAATAAAGCAAAATCAACTCGCAGGATATTCTCCTCTCAACTTTCTTGTTTACTAACACAATACGGCAAATACGTATTTTATAATACTTTCCTTCGGTCAGTGTTATCCAAAATGAGACGCAGATCCACGGTTATGCTGTGAAGATTTCAGCAAGATGTGACAAAATTTTAGCAAGCTAGCGCTGCATTTTTACTTTCTCGAAAACAAAGTATGAAGTATTAAAATCGTCAAAAATTTCAAATTCGCGATTTTGATGAATCTGCACTTTTTAGACCTCCCTGAGTTCAAAAAACACATTTTTGGAAAATATCCGTCAGTCTATCTGTGACAAAGTGAACTCAAAAACACTTTGAGCTAGAGGGTTGAAATTTAGTATATACACTAAATTTGTACATTATCAAATTTCGATCAAAATCTATTCAAAGGAAGTCTGTCTCTTCAGCTGTTTGAATTTAAGTTAACACGGTAACTACAAAACAAGAAGAGTTAGATGGATAAAATTCCGCACACAGATTTATCATCTATAGTGTAGACGCCTGTAAAATTTTGAGCCAAATGCAACGAGGAGTTGATCATTTGTCTTTCTGTGAATTCAGAAGCAAGTGGATATAATAATTTAATTATATAAAATTTGGTTTGTGATTTTGTAACTGCAACTTGTAGTTCTGTGTGAAATTTTAAGTTCAAGCGACTGGGAAAAAATGCATTTAAAACAAAAATTCATTTTTACCAGTGAGTATGAGAGAAAATTTTGGGGGGACCCCTCCTTCTGGTTATTGTATTCCCATACACACATATATAAAAATTAATACAAATTTACAATTTTGATGATGAAAATATGAACACAATTTCATCTGACCAGCTCTTAACTTTTTGAGTTACCGTGTTCATATAGTTCAGACAAACGGATTCCGTTTAATAATACTTGATATACATCTACAATTTCAGTATGAAGGTCACATACCGAATTTCATCAGTCTACTTGGTTAAGTTGGTGAGTTTTCACGTTTACGATGTGACAGATTGCCATCATTCTGTCTGTCCGTCGCCGGATGGTCGATGTCCCAAATGGATTTTTCGGACTCAAAGCGATTCATTAGAACATTTTCTCCTTTTATTCTCTCCATGCGAGAGACATATAATAAATAAAAAGACTATAAAAGCTTCAGTTAACGGGCCCTAAAAATGATTCAGCTATCAGATGAGAACCTTACGAAGAATATGCGATGAGGAACAGCTATAAATAAAGTACATAAAAACTATACTGAAGGGCAATATAAAGGACTACATGGACCCCGCATACTGCCTGAACATCTTATAAATGGCTGAAATAATGTTCGATTATTTCTTACTTTCATCATTTTGTAACTGAGCTTAACATTGAAGAGCAATACATAACATAATGTGGTATAGAATAAAATGAAAAAAAAATCTTATCGTAGGATCATCAGGAACAATTAAGAACTAATAACAAAATTAAAAAAAAAGATAAATATGATATAAAAATAAAAACTTTAAAAAATTAGTTTTTAATCGCGTTCTAAAATGCAAATATTTATTTTTTTGTAACTTTTTTTTCTTTTTAGTTCTTAATTTATAAATTTGTTATTATAAATGCTATGGAGCCTTGAATTCCACTTTTTTTTTATCAAATTCATTATCAGGTGGTACCATTTGAACGATTAACCGATGATTAAATTCTAAAGCTGTATATTGTCATCGAGAATTTACAAGTACGCCAAATTCCAAAATTTTTAAGCATCAGAATACTAGTGAAAAATGGATTACAAAATTTCATTTTTACAAGCACGAAAGGAGTCAAGTTATATAAAAGCGTGTAAAAATCTTCCACTTTTTAATGATAATCTAAACATTTTATGAAGCAACAAGTAATATATAAAATAAAATTTTTCAAGTCAATTCCTACTTAGGTCAACAAAATTTTTATTTTTATTTTAGTTACTTTTTATTAAATTACAAAATTGGTGACAAACTTGGCGACCATTTGGCGACATGGCGACGGATTTGGCGACTTTATCGACCCAATAGAAATTAGTGGACAAATTTAATTAATTAATTAATATTTGAAAAAAAAACTGTATTAACATCAAGTGTCATCCACTACAAGTTTTAAAAAATGTAATTGAACTTGAGTGGATGAATAAAAAGTATTTTATCAACGATTGAAAATTTGAACAAGATATATATATATATATATATAGAGAGAGAGAGAGAGAGAGATCTCCACGGTTTATTCAGATCTCCACAGTTTACTTTATGATTCAGAAAAGTGTTGAATAGCCTGATTATTAATGAGAATAAAAAATCATTTGAGTAAGAAAAATCTAACAATGCGCAAACATTCGAGATCTGAGATAAATAATCAAACAGTAATTATTCAAATACAACAATAACAGATTCAAATTCAATACAGTTCGGTTTTGAAAACGTTTCGATTTATCAGCGGAAAAAAAGTAAAAAAGCGAAAAATAAATTTCAGAGAAATGTCAACTACTCTATTTTAAGAATCAGATGATTAAAATTAAATCATCTCGCACTTTATCAAAAAAAAAAAAAAAAAACTTCTGAAATTTACGGATAACAATTCAACAATCGTATAGTTCTTAGTGAAAATGAACCCATTTCTTAAACATAACATTAAAATGTTTTTGAAAAGTCACCTTTCCATCGCTAACATTTTCAGTTCCGCCGCATTGATTCGAACAAGCTAACCCCTGCACTTTCCGAAACTCCCTTAATTCCTGGCACGTGGGAAATCGATCTCCCCGTATCCGGGCCGCTGTACAACGGCGACATTTAGCCGCAGAGGATCGAAAATCAAATACCGAGTTCTAGCAACGGTACACATTTCTCCATTTTGTAGAATTTTGGACATCGATTTCAGAGGACAATAAGGTAACAAATAGCCTTTAAACAAGATGTTTGTTTGTTTTTTATATTAAATAAAAAATACACTTTAGAATCAACAAAAATTCGAATCAAGAAAAATGAGTTCTAAAGATGAATACGATAGGAAAAAATGATAAATCTTAATCTAGAAATGCTAGTAAACATTTTCTTAAATAGTTAACCGTTTTAAATGTATTAAATGATAATAATCATATAATAATCATGTTACAACATTTCTTAAATAAGTTAGTTTCGAATAGAACGATTATACAGTAAAATTTAAAACAACATTAAAATTCACATCATCACATCATATGCTGAAATTTTTTCAGAAAGAGATAACATTTTTCTGCAATTTTGATTTGATATATTGTAACACAAAATATAGCAGATCAACAGAACTCAAGGAACGGATGTATGTAATGAACAAAAAACAATTCAAAAATAAAGAGAACGTAGCTCTGACTTCGAATGAAATAAAATAAATTTGAATTACATATTAATTAATAAAATATTAAGAATAAGCAGCAAAATATTTATGGACAATAAAAACGAATACAGATTAAATAGAAATGAATAAGAGGCATTCTGATGCGGATTTTTTTTTTTTATTAAATGACGGACGTGGAGAAATAATTAAAGCGATTCTTTGGTAGATAAAATTCAATAATTTAAACCATTATAGCTGGCGTAGTAGAAACTAACAAATTAATAGGAAACCAGCGGGAGTATTCTCTTCTTGATTTTCCCTTATACTAACGCAATGCGGCTTAGAGCATCACAACGCAGTGTTGTGAATTTAGTCACGTCAACCTCCTCTCTTCGGTCGATTGGATCCACGTTTTGATACACATCTTCAGTTCTGATAGTAAAAATATTAGTGGTAAGGTCTCTGCTACGGGTCCGAAGAGTTCTAGGTTCGGGTCCCGATACCACCGAAGAACCGCTTGTAAGCGGGTCCGGTGCAAGCTAAATCTGTTGCAGCCAAATACTCTGAGGCTGGAGTGCTGTAGAAAAATGGAAGTGTAGTGGCGTCGTCCTCGTCATCTGTTTGCAGTTCAAAATGACAGTGTACCGCCCCAAAATAGTTCCAGTGTTGCTTTAAAACAGAACGTTAAGGTGGTTAAACTAAACCAATTCATCCATCTACTTGCATTCTTGAGTTACCTTATTCACATTCAAATCAACAAAGCGAATTTTTTTTTATGGATTTTGCCCAAAATTTGATAAGAACTACCACGTGCAGCGTTAAGAACAAATACCGGTTTTCAGCTTTTTAGCTTATTGCGTTTCACAGTCATCGTGTTCACAGAGAGACAGAGAAGGGGGAGGGGCGTAAATGTTTTTTCCCTTTCTTTTTTTTCTTTTTTTTCGGAATGAGGGTGGTCTGAAATTTGCACATTCATCAAACTCTCGAAGCCGAATTTTTTGATTATTAAATTACCTTTTCGCATTTGGACTGAATTTTCTGTAAACTCTCTGAAAAGGACCGGTTCACATATAGCTGAAGACAAAATGAAATATTTTGGAACATAAGAGTTCAGTTTCATAGTGTTTTTTTTATTAGTTGTTGCTAAAATAGCACTTTTTTTTTGTAGTCCAGTGGAAATAACTGCCTTGACAGTTTAAACTGAATCGTGGCTTATTCCTCATTGAAAATCTTGTATACATCAAATCAGTCTTACTAAATTCTGTTTCTTTAACAAAAAAAAAAAAAAAAAAAAAAAAAACTATTAGTACATTTTGTTGGTGAAGAGTAACAGTTAAAACAAGATTTGGCGATTACGTGTGTGCAATGTGAACAATTTAATTTGCAAATCACAAGATAAATGAATGAATTCTGTAGCGCGAAAATCAACTTTGAAATATACTGGACACATGTATAACATTAACTATGTTAATTTATGAATCGTATGTTTAGATAAAATAAGAACGCACAAACACGGAAGATAAGCCGCAGAAAATAGAAATTCATTAACATTGTTAATTTATACTTCGCTCTTAAGAAGATAATGCGTATTGTATCTACCAATCTTGTAATTTTCCTTGAAATGCAAATTTCCCAAAAAAGTGAATAGTATCTGTTTACCGAAAGTTCAATGACTGAAATAAAGAAAACCAAATATGCATGAAGACATACAAAACAAAATATTTATATGGTTCAAGGTATTTCGAAGTTTAACTGACCGAGTCAACGAATATTAATTTCTAGTTTTAATAAATAAAATAAAATTGTAAAGTATGGGGAAAGAATTTCAAATGTTTGATGCATCTTCAAATTTTATGACTGACTTCTAAATAACTGCATATTTTTAGACACTTCTCAGTGCATGAAATGGGAACCACTTTCACGTTTAAACCTAAATTTAGTGGACGATTTTCAGATAAAAAAGTGTTTGAACTATAAAACAGCCCATTTTTAATAATCTAATATTTATAATGATTGAAGATGTGGTGAAACAGAATCTGATAGAGCAAACATACAATCTAACATGGCGGTGAAATGGTTTTTTTATGACTCCAATTTGTTCACATTTTAATTAAAATAAATAAATAAAAGACTTGAAAAGCAGCATGATAAATTAACAATTTATTGGCGATATAATATAATGCTGCATCAAATGGGTCCGACACACTTTCTTAGAGATTATAACGCATTTTTCTGATAAAAATCGAAACGACTGCTCAGTCATGCAAGTATTGACATATTGAACGCATAGCATCTGCAAAAAACTTCCATTCTGTTTTGCTTTTTTCCCTAGTTTTTTTATGACTTTTTTCGTTGTTTTTTCTTTACAAAAGAAAAGGCCATTTTTTTCTTTCTTTCATGCGATGCCACCGCCTTTCTTCAGTAGAGAATGAGTAGTCTCGGGGACGCCACATCGATCCAAGGCAGGGCCCGCCTCCCTTCGATCGCGTGCTGCTCGAGAAAAACATCTCTGAGAATCCACCGACAGAACAGAAAAGTACTCTTAAGTATAGGGTACATTCGTACGTATGAGTGCTTGGAGACGAATCGGGGCCTTGTTTCAGATTCATGCCACATACACGATCCAGGCCATTAATTCAGTGAAAAAATATAGTTTGCTGAACGAAAAGTGAGAAGGCTTTTAGGCAGTAACTTAATGCGTAGTTAAACTCTAATTCCAAGAGTTGGATCTGACTTTATTCTAAACTCAGAACTTTTTATGGTATTCGAATTTCACAACAAAACATATAAAGAAGCCAATATATTAATATTTATTTTCAAATAAAATTAGACCAATAAAACAACAAAGATTTTTTAAATAAAAAATTTATATTTTAAAATAACTTCAATATTAGATAACTCTTTAACACTCTAATTTTAATATTTGTCATTACAACCACTAAATAACTATGGCACTGTATAGTTATAGTTTCAAACCTTAAAGAGTCGGGTTTTTTTTCCTTTAAATCATGATATATTATAAATATATTTTTTAGAAATTGAGGTTGAGTTTTAAAAAGTAATTCTTTTACCGTATTAGACAGAAATCGATTTTTTTTAAATCACTTGATTGATTAACAATTTAATGACCGCTCACATAACATGTATGCGATGCTAAGGCCGAAGGTTATTGGTCGATACTGCACTCTCTGTGTAATGATTGATGAATATAAACAAGTATGGATGTTGTTGTTGGCTTCGTATTTCATCGCTACGGCTTAGATTTTAGAATATTACTGTTTTATTGTCTGTTTTTAAAATGATCACAGAAAAAGAAAAAGATTAAATGGGTGGTTCTTTGTTTATGTGTATGTTTACACATGTTAAATTACTTCATGAATTTAGATAAAACTTTTTAAAATATTGCCAGTTTTTTAAAAAATTGCTTCAAAAATATTACCGGTCCTTGGCGACGTTTGACTGTGTAAACATTCGATAAAACAAAAACTTTTTTGTTTTATCGAATCCAGAAGTTGCGAGAACTCACACCAACTTTCTTTTAAGTTTTAGGGACTGGTACATTACTATCTCGAAATAATAATTAATTTGATTATAAAAACCATATTAAAAATCAATGTCTTTATTAACTCTATGTTATTAAAAAAAAAAAGAAAAAAAAAAAGAAGCTCCAATCAGGGATGGTAAGATAGCTTAATCTAACAGTTTCTACAAATGTAATTTTCCAAAAAAGGGTGAAGATAGCGGCAGTATGATCGACATCGAACTCGAACATTTATTCAGGTACATCATCGGCAGATCGTATCTATAGAAGTTCTGGCGAGATACAGAACAAAGATGCCCATGAAATGAATGTCATCCGACCAAACTGAAACGTTGGACGTGTACCAAACATTCCCCAGAGGTTTCAATGAAACCCCCTTTGTTCCTATCTACCTGGCAAACCGAGGCAGTCAAGGCTGCACGAGGCACACCTGCCCAAGGCACATCATGTTTCACAACCCCTTGTTTTTTTCCCCTTTCCTTCGTTTCCTTTCGCTGTTCTGTGCCATCTCCGGTATCCGCTGGTTGAGGAGACCCGCATCAGACAATGACAAGAAAATGATAGGCGAATTTCTCGATTAAGCGACTTTGTAAATATATATCTCAAATGCAAATTACAGTTTTGTTATCCGTTATTTGAATTAACAACAGAGAAATGAATAAAAGGACAGCTTATAATGAAGATCTTTGCTACTATAGGTTTAGTTAGGAGGAAAAAGAAATTTGTATAGCAAATACTGTAAGATAAATATGGTCTATCTTAAATTCTATTAACCCATTGACAGCGTTCGACGTGTATACATGTCAATCCAAATCATCATTTGGGTGTAAACGACGTTACACGTTGTGTATAATAAAAAATGACTGTTCGATGTAGAAAGTCAACATTTCAGTAAGATATAATACAAATGTCCTTTAGTTAATAGTTTTCTTTATAATATCAGTAAACTTGTTAAAAATTAAAATATAATTAGGTTAAATTCTTTGGGATAGAAATTATTTCCCATATAATGTATACGGCATATATAATACACACAAAATGAGTTGATCATTTTCCTCATGACATCGAATATTCCCCGTACTTTTTAATCAGCATTTCCATATAATTTATTAGCATATCGGGGATTTCCCGCTAATAATTGCAGCAACATAAATAAAATGCACCAACTATGAAGGCCCTTAGTAATATTTGATTCTTAAGAACAACGTGGTATTTATAAGCCTCAAAAACACTTTTCTTCGATTTTTTTAAACTTTTTCAATATTTGCCGACTGAGCACAGTTGCAAAACCTGCACATCTTTTTTGGAAAGCATTTGCCAGATTTCATACCATCTACACTATCAAAGTTTACATTAGCTTCTGAGGCAATTTTTTTTCTCTATAACAATACCTTTTCTCAACAATGAATTGTTAATTTTTTTTTATCTAATAAAAATGAAATATTATTCTCTTTACTGGAATTTTTTGCCCAACTTATTATATACTCATGTGAAGTCGTGTATACACGTCATCGCTTGTTTTTGATTACGCACCTTAGACTTCTAGAAATAAATTCCAAGTTAACTGGTTAAGATGTTGTTAAAAATATATTTAATAAGAACATTCAATAAATGCAATTCTAGCTATTTTCTTAGTATTAGCAGAAGATTGAAATTTCGATGCTACAACAAAGACCGAATTCTCTGACATTACCCTTTAAGTTTTAGTTTTTATAAAGTTAATTACATAGTGGAAAAAAATGATTATTCTCTTTGGAGAAATGGCATATATTTTCCCCAATATGTAAAAAAATCACATAGCTTCATGAGAAGTATAAATAAATTACTTAAGTTGCATGCAATTAATATTCAAATGTTTCAATAAATAATAATGCCATGTAATCGTTGAGCCTATGAAATGTTACACACGTCAAATCAATATATCAAATTCATTTTGGAATCCATACTGCAAAAGGACATTGTATTTGCAGAAAAACATAATACAACGTGCCTTTAGATGTCACATGGTCTGTGTCATCACTTGTTATTGGCTGTGATGTCACGAGAAGTAACTGAAAAACGATACTTAGATATCATCTTCTCGACTTACGACCTACATGACTCACGATGATCCGCAATAAATCACTCCATTAAGTAAAGTTTAAAATTATTTTATGGAGTAAAATAAGAATAATTCGTAATTTCAACTTTAGCTTGCAGTTCATATAAGAGGATATGCATAAAGTATTTTTATGTTATGTGTAATGATTATACGCACATAGAATGAGTTCTGTGATTTATTGTGTTTTGCTTAAGTTTTAATAATTCGTTTGGAATTAAAATAGTTTTGAAAAACGTAAATTGAACTTGTGACCTGTTTGAAGGAAATATGGCTCTAAATCGAGGATACCTTGTAATACTAAAATTTCAAGGAATTATTCGATGACATTTTGTATGCAAAAATATTATATCTGACACACAAGATATTCTAAAATATTTATTTCTCATTTAATAAATGTTTTTTTCTAAATAACATACAAAATGTTCGCCTGAATTAATTAAGAAAGTTGAGTAAAAGCTTAGTATGAAAAAAGGGAATAAATCTTTGATTACAGAATCAATCAGGTTTTTACAGAAATCAATAACTAAATCAAGAAATCAATAACTAAATCAAGAAATCAATAACCAATCAAGAACTAAAATTTAAGGGATATAATTTATTAAAATTATGCTGTATTTATTATATTTTTTAGCTAAGTGTTCCTTTTATAACTTTTTCTTACATTTTAATATTAGTATTTATTATTTTTTACTTTTCAGATATTGCAATATACAATTCATTTTTTCTTTTATTCATTTCATGATTTTCAACGCCTATTTTGAAACTCTACAATGCATATTTTAAATTAGTATTTAATTGTTAATTTTAATAAATTATTCACCGTGTTTTAGCCTATTTCCAACAACAGAATCTGATTACTGTTATTTATCAGAAAGAAAATTTCCTTTCTTATCCTAAGAAAGAACATGCTAATATTTTTTTCCTTGATTTTCATAATATATTAGTCGTATTTTTGAAATAGCGATGAAGATAAGTGGAATTGAAATATGATTTCTTATCTAAATCGTGATTGATTGATAAGGTCTCAGTTAAGAAAAGTTTTTTTTTTTTTCACGGAGATTAACTATTCATGTTGTTGTCTTTCAGAAATTTCTTCGAATTCAGATTGGCATCTGTCTCATACATTTTAAAAAGTCACGGATTTTAAAACAAACTCTGAATTCTCAAAATATTTTAATGCTGAATGAATTGGCAGACTATTTCATCACGAATTGCAATATCTCACGAAAACAAGAATAAAATATCGCAATCTTTCTAAAATATAAAAAGATTTTTATTTACTATATACTAAATGTTTCATCAGTCATTAAAAGAAAGTTTAAATCAATAAAATCAACCAACAGTGTGGTTTCTCTAAAACTTTCTCGCCACACTCTTATAAGAGTGAATTTGTTTTAGTCGGTTGTTAAACGTGTTTTAGACACGTTTCTTTCCCCAAAAGATGGAAACCAAAATTTGACACAGAGCTAGCTACAAGTGCAATCTTAAAATCACATACCAAAAATGACATACCAAATGCACAATGAAAATTTAATTCATTGTGCTTTTGAGTTATTACTTTTACACACTTCTGAAAGTAAAAACGGATAGACTTTGGATTTGGCTCAGAATTTGATAGGTGTCTCACACTATCAAATTCGGTACACAGATTTAACTATAGATGTTAAATCTGTGTACCGAATTTTATCCATCTTTCTCTCTTCACTTTACAATGATCGTGTTAACTTACATTTTTATATTATCGTGTTAAAAACTGAAAAGGCAAATTTCCTCCGAATCGATTTTACTCAACATTTGATAGTATTTTACAAATTTGGTGTATATACCAAATGTCATCCGTTTAGCTCAAAGCTAGGTAACAGATAGACATACTGCTAAAAATATGTAAAATATGTTTTTCGAACTCAGGGAATTCTGAAACTTGGAGAGTCGTCAGAATCTCGCGTTAGAATTTTTTTAACGATTACAATATTTTCTTCATACTTATAATAATACTTCTCAATACTTTCTTTACTTTTCAATAATTTCTTTATACTTTTCAAAACTTTCTTTACGAGAAAGTAAAAAAGATCGATAAAAATTTCATAGAAAATATTTGTGATTCTTAAGAGCTTCAAAGTCACGCATAGTTCTTTTTTCTACACCAGAACGAATATTTTGATCTTGTTACGGATATTTTAAAACATTATAAATGGACATTAAAAACAAAATAGAATAAATTATACGATTTTATTACCTTTTGATGAAATCTGGCACTATCATCCGTCCAAGAGCATATCAACATGATTAATGAAATGGAAGAACAATGAGATAAATAGATGAAATGTAGCATGGCTTTATAATTAGACATTTAGGCATATATCATATTCTGGATGGACTCAATAGCTCGACTATGTTTTGTTTTTTGTCTGTGTATATTTATTTCTATAAATAAAACGATTCATAATTTGTTACACAGTCTGAATAATGGCTTGAAATGCTGTAATGGAATGCAAATTCATCCAACCATTCAATCGCCTGCTTTTAATTCCATCATAGGATTTTCACATCCGTTTTTATTTAGTAATGCACTTTTTAATCTGCGATAAATGAATTGAATTGAATTCATGTCATTTAATCGTACTGAATAACAAGATGAAAATTTTAAAAAAATGTATTCTATATTAATCATTTGATTAAAAATTCAATAAAGAGTCAGTAAAAACAAATGGGTCGTTCAAGGTGACTAGTATGAACATAAGCCGAAAACACAACGAGCTGCCTGAATGTGCATTGACAGTTCTGTAGCTCGTAGGGTCAAATTTTAGATAGGTTATCAGTTTTGTACCTTATTGGCACACTAGAAGCGACTGAAGATACATATTCAGTTCTTTTTACTATAATGCAAAACAGGGGGTGGGGGGGGTGGAGAGATATCGGCTCATATTTGTAAATGCATTAAAGGTCGAGATAGAATGAGTTCATTTACGAATTATTTATAATTCCACTCTTATATTGCTTACTTAAATATGAAATAAGTAATAAAGTGACGTCGATCTAATGACATGACTGCTGGCATGAATTAAATGAACCTCGAAAGAATAAAGTGGATTTAAATATTGTGAAATTATTGAAGAATGTTATTTCATTGTGCGTTAATCCTTTTTAAAAGTACCATGCCGGAACTGATATCCTCCTCGTCATCTGCCCATCATTGAAAATGAAGTATCTTAAAATCCTAAATGGTCCCCGAATTCAATTCAAAACGTGTCATTCATCTGTATAGTAAGCAGAATCAGCAAGGTTGTATTATATTTGAATGAATCAAAAAATTATGTAAGCGATATGGATTTCTAGATTCCGTTCAATGGTCATGGAAGATGTGTCCAGTCAAAGTCAAAATAACCGAGCACGTTGAAATATTCTTGTGGGAGAAGGAGTGCAGGAGGCCTTTTCGCGTCGCAATTGGTAATTGTTTATCTGACCTCCCTGTCGCCTTATTCCACAGTAAGCTAGTTTTGTGAGCAGAAGGGGGGGGGGGAGTTAAATAGGAAATGTATCTATTACAAGCAGGATGAACATCCGCAAAGTGGAGTGAAAACTGTCCCTCTCTCCACGCTCCAGATACACAGAATGGGCTTGCACACTCACTGCGCAATCGGACGGAGAGAGTCGAGGTGAAAAGAGTGCGCTCGGTTGTTCAAAGGAGGAAAGTGAAAGTGATAAACAGGAATGAACGTCCATTGGTGCAGATAGAGGACTTTTTTTCATTTTTCGTATACTAATCATGAAAAAAATTAAAATTCCCGACCTTTGGCACCTCCCTGTGTTTGAAAAACATTTTATTGGCATTATGTCTGTGACAAAAGTAACTCGAAAATGCTTTGAGCTAAATGAATGAACTTTGGTATACAATATTTACACTGAATTTGTAAATTTCTATCAAATGTTGAGCAAAATCTATCCAGAGAAAGTTTGCCTGTCCGGCTGTTCCAATATAAGTTAACACGATAACTACAAAATGAAAGCTAGATGTATAAAATTCGGTACCCAGATTTAACATCTATATTGTGACATCCCTCACATTTCGAGCCAAATGCAACAGGTGGTTGAACGTCTGTCAATATGTGTATTCAGAAACATGTAAATGAGATAACTTAAAACGCAATTGCTTCAATATATCAAATTTAATATGTGATTTTTGTAAGTACAATTGTAATTCTGTATTCATTTTTGTTTCAATCGGTAGGGAAAAATGCATCTAAAACATAAATTCGATTTACGGGTACTATTAACAGCATGCCAGAGATGAATCCTTCAATAACTCGCCAAAGATGAAAGGATAGATTCAGAAAAATGCTTCATTTACTCCAAAGGTTAATATTTCGTAACTATTGTACACCAGTGCTATACAAGGCGTTCTCAAGGATAACACTTTTGTTAGAGAGTAGGCGAGATAGTTTTGGACACACCACTTCCACTGTTTTTATATAATTAAATCGTCATTAACATCATTCAGGAGAGCAAAAAGGGCCCATTTATAACGATAGATTAAGACAAACCAGAATAAAGTGATCTCTATGTGATTCGGAATTCTCCGAAAGACGAGAAGGGAACGTATATGTTTATACCAATGACATTTGCTCGGCGTAAGCAACAAACTCAGATATTATAGTATTTATTATTTAATACTGGGTTCATTACAAAATTATTTCAAAAAAACAATTAAGAATCTAACTTTTTCTTTGATGCTACATATTACTAATAGGGCTCATAAAATTTTATTTCACAACTTTGCGGTTCCAGTGAATATGATATAGGGTGCAATGTAAAGATTGATGAAGATTTAACGAGAAAATTCCACTGAGTCGTCATACCATAGTGATTTTCAGAATCAATAATTAAAATTTTCAGATTCAAATAATGGTTTTAAACGATTAAGCAAAATCTCAGAAAATTTCAATAAATCGAATCCAATCAAAACTGAATGAATGTAGTTTGGATTAAAGAAAGGTTTATGCATTGTCCACGCAAATTGGCAAGAAATGTAAAGGAACGGTAAGTTAAAAAAATTAATTGTGCATTAAATGAAAGACATTAATTAATTAAAACGTTCATGTCATTTCGATTACAGTAGGAAGTGAACAACATGGATGCCAAGAGCAGGACTTTTTATTAAAAAAAAATAACGTAATAAATAAAATGCTTTGAAGTTTCGGCTTTTGTCAAAATGTTTATTTATTATTAAAAAAATCAACTTCAAAAATGAATAAAAAATTGAGAAAATTATATCTGTGGTATGGAATAATTCATTTAAAGTCTCATTCGCATTTTTGTTATAAAACTTTCCTTATTTATTTGCATTATGTTTATCACACTTCCTTTTACATGTATGAAAAATGACAATAACCAATGAATTTTGATTGATTTAAAAATAAATGACACTCTTTTTATTTTTAATATTAATATTAATATAATAATATTATATATATAAGTAAATAACATATAATATATTAGATACATAATATATAATACTATATAATCTAAATTTCATTTTTTATGGTTAATATTATTTTACATCAGCAGATGATGCTAATAATCAATTTTCATCCTTCTTAAAAATATTGTTAATTTCCAACACAAAAAACAAATATATATATATATATACAGTCGCTCCAAGACAAACTCGGATATTAGAGATAAAAAGAAAAAAATCTTGTTTTGCAAAAATACTTTGACTAAAAGGAATTCAAAGAAAGTAAAGATGGTTTTCTAATAGTGAATTTATTGCTCTATTAAAAACAAACCAAATAACGCTAATTCATAAATTATAATGACAAATTTAGAGATAAAAATAAAATTGCGGTAGAAAGAGAGCGCAAGCCAAACTCGGACATCAGACAATAAAGCGCCAAATAATTGCAACCCAGAGTGAAAATTGTGGACAACTTCATGAAAAACATTGTAGTTGTTCAGCGGAATTCTCGATTTGACGTTTTTTCATTTATTGCAGAAAAAAACTTAATTTATTGAAAATGTCAAGGCAAAGGGCCAAACGAGCATAGAGTTAAGGAAATTGATTATTAAGCATACTGAAGATGGAAAGTCTGTGCGAGAAATATCGGAGATTGTCAAAAGAAGTCATTCCACGGTTCATGACATCATAAAACGCTACAAAACCAATAATCAGGTGGAAAATAAGCCTAAAAAAGCCCATAATAAGATTTTCACCGAAGCAGATGAGCGATATTTAGTGAGAAAAGTGAAAGAAAAATCCCTTCCTTAGCGCTCCAAAGCTAGATATTATTGCTGAAAATGAATTAGGGAAAAAAAGCTAGTCCATCAACAGTTAGAAATGTGCTCCATAAGAAAAATATCAATGGAAGAAAATCCAGACAAAAGCCTTTCATAAGTAAGCGAAATCAAAAAGAAAGATGTGAATTCGCAAAAGGAGCATGAAAACAAGGATTTTTCTTACTGGAAACAAGTATTATTCACTGACGAGAGCAAATTCAATATATTTGGATCAGATGGCAAGCCATATGTTTGGAGAAAATCGAATAATTAATTGCTTAGAAAAAACTTGAAACCAACTTTGAAGCATGGTGGCAGATCAGTAATGGTCTGGGGATCATTTTCAGCTGCTGGCCCAGGAACTTTGCATTTCATTGAAGGGAGAATGGATCAGAATGTATACCTTGACATTTTAAAAACAAATTTGCCACTATGTGTGCAAAAACTTTCGCTTGGCAATAATTGGAGATTTTATCAGGATAATGATCCCAAGCATAAAGCTTATAGAGTGCGTTCCTGGCTCCTATATAATTGTCCTCACGTCATGGAAACACCACCCCAAAGGCCAGACATAAATCCCATCGAGAATTTGTGGAATCATCTTAACAAAAAAGTCCGGGAACACGCTGTTTCAAGTAAAACTGAGTTGAAAAGAGTATTATTGCAAGAATGGGACAATATTCAGCCTAATTTTTGTGAAAAATTAGTGCAGTCTAAACGCCTTAAAATGGTTATAAAAAACAAAGGATTACATACAAAATATTAATTCATTTGAAATATTAACTAGTTTAAAAAATCTTCTTAGCCGTCCGAGTTTGGCTTAATTTTTTTTTTTTTTTTTTTTACCATAATTTCTGGTTACAATGTGATAATTTATATGTTTTGTTATCTGTTTTTAATACTGCAATAAATATATTATTGAAAATGTATTTAATTATTTTGCTAATCATTTTTATTAAAATTTTTTTTACTTAATTAGTAGATTTTCTTTGATGTCCGAGTTTGGCTTGGAGCGACTGTATATATATATAGTTTTGTTTTAATAATTTTTGAATAAAAAAGAATGAAATTTTCTGCAACCAAACGAGAAGTTTTCTGTATCTAATAAAAAAAATATTGAATAATGTTTCCTTTTTATCAAATAAAGAAATTTTTATTATGATTAATAGTAACCAGGTTCGTATAATAAAATGAACTGAAGATCGTGAAAAGGATTTAAAAAAACCTTTTATATTTTAAATTTTCAAAAAAGAAAAAAAAAATGTGAACAACTCGTTTATACATATAAAATACATCGGATGAATCGTTTCCGTACTAGTAGAACCAGTTTATTGAAATTCAAAATATATAAAAACTGCAGAGGGTCCATTCATGGTAGGAATACGATATGTCAAGAATTCCAACCGAAAGGTCAAGATCAAAGTAAAACACATAAAGCTCGTAAAAATAGCATGCAACTAAGGCGAAAATGTAGCAAAGGAAAAAAATCCAATTCACTTCCTTATTGTTCCAACCATAATTCTGTTACGTTTTTCCATTCATATTCTTGCCTAGCGGCGCAGTTTTGTATAGTCTATATCTATATCTATATCTATACTTATAATAAAGCTCAATGTGTGTGTGTGTGTGTGTGTGTGTGTGTTGGCGCTCTACAGGCCAGGTCATTTGACATACAGCTATCAAATTTGGTACATTTATACCTTAGAGGTCGGGAATGTGCACCTGGGGTCCCTTTTTTTGAAATTTTAATTAGAATTTTAATTATTAATTAAAAACTAACTTTCCCGCCAAAAGAATCTTCCATTTTCACCACCGCCAACTTTTCCGCCAAAAAAATCTTCCATTATCCCCAGCGCCAAACGAGAAAGGCTTCCGTTGTTTTTTTCTCCCAACAGTAATGAGGCTAGGGTTAAAATTTTTCGGCGGATTATTTCAATCGGTTCTGCTTATTTTCTTAATGTTTGATGCATTTAAAATTAAACATTGTTAATGAATCAATCTTTCAGATTCATTCTGAAGTACTTTTGAATTAAAATAAAACAGAATAAAGGAAATTAAAAATTTCTAATCCGCATAGCGTTACCCCAACTGGCGTAGAAAAAATCACGTATTTGCGTTACGTAACCGGCGAAGAAAATTCACGCATGCGCATTCTGTTCTGATTGTTGCCATGACAACATGTATATGCTTATAGTTTTAAGTACAACGTTTTTTAAGTAGTTTTTTTAAAACCTGTTTTCAACCGTTTATTTTAAACGATTCGTTTTATTTTCTTAGTGTTTGATGCATTTAAATTTAAACATTGTTAATGAATCGATCTGCTCATAATGAATCTAAGAAAATTTTGTTGACCAACTCTTGAGATATTACATAAATTTAAAAAAATATTCTTTAGTGCCCATAAAGTTTAAACGCTGAGTGACTCTATTTTCAGTAATCAGATTATAAAAAAATGCTTTGTTTCAGTAAAAAATATTATTATATTAATTGAAGATAAATTCTTTCCACTTTAATTTAAAGCATAAATTCTACGGGTGCTAACAGAAAATGAGAGAGATACATATTACGTTATGACTGAAGGCCTTTATAATATTATGAATGAATTATATGATAATCAAAATTTGAAGTTTTAAAATATTTTGATGAAGAAGCTATTAAAGTAGAAATTGCATAAAATATTTAATTATTAAAATTTTAACGAACATTAAGATTGGCGAACCGGCTGGTCGCCAAAGGCGGCTAGTAATGAATACAAAGATCCATTGAATGTGAATGAGCGATGAGTTAAGCGGATGAATGCTGAGTATCCTGCTTGTTGCGAAAGACCGGTACAGATTAAAACAAATAAAATGCCGCAAATTGAAAAGCATTCTTTTTCTTGTATATTTTGAAGCACAATGCACAATTTGGTTCCCTGAGTAATGAGGAATAAAATGTATCAGAGAAAATTTTTAATACGCTACATTTCAGAATTATAACAGGGCATTTGCATATTATTACCAGATTAAATGCACTTATCATGCAAATTTTGCTTAGAAAAAATCAGAAAAGAGATGAAAACAATTATTCTTTCTAGATGGCTTAGTAGAAAAATAAAACTACATAAGTGTAGTAAAAAATTATAGGATTTTGATAGTCTTTGGAATTGCTCATTAATTATTCATTTCTATATATATATATATATATATATATATACACCATGGCAAATAAAAATAAATTTCGGCAAAAAATTCTACAAAATTTAAGAATGTCATAGATAAATGAAAATCTTCCTTTTGTTGCGTTTATAGTACACTTACAAGACAGAAATCAACATGATAAATAGTTTTGTTTTTCCCAGTTGAATTTAAAAAAATGACCATGTAAAGATTACGTAAAAAAATTGTACTAACAAAACAGCTAAAGAATTTTTGATAAAAGGATCGCCTGCAATTCAATGAAAGTTTAAAAAAATATTTTTAAAAGAGAAATTTTTTCTACAAAATAAATTTCCTAGTATTAATATCGTCTGATGCTGATTTAAATATTAGAAAAACCATAAATAAATGAAAATGAAAATAATATTTCGATAATCGATTATCCACAATTATTATTCCAAAAAAGTTGCTTAAAAATTTCAATTGCAAATACTTTAACATAAAAAAAAAGACAGAAGGTTTTTTTTTAATTATTTTTTTTGTTTGAAAGTAAATTAACAAACTAAAAGTCTATAGTTTATTAAGTAATAATTGTATGTATGAGTAAAGTAAAGTGGGTCTCTCTAATATAAATAAAAATTGTTTAAAAGGATTTTTAGTGTTGGTCTGTGTCGTTTGAATCGGTTATTATGAAGATTACTCCATTCCGAAAGTTTACTGCAAAAAAATCGGAAATTAACCATTCATGTTAACCATTCGTTATTCTATTGAATGTGTCAGAGTATAAAGAAATTTCAGATACAAGTATTTATATGATTAAATAGAGAAAATTCTAAACGAATGAACAAAATTACTTAATATTCATATTACATAAACTGAAATAAAATAAACTAATAATTATTCGTATTGTTTATTGACTAAAAACTAAAGTGAAATGAATGAGCTAAGGAAATATTGTAAATCTTACTAAGTAGAATTTCTAACAACGACACATAAAATTATTTTAGTTGAGTTTGAACTTAGTTTTACCCATCTAAAATCTTTTGCGTTCTAGCCACGTTCGTTTTTATTGACAACTTTACTGGAAAATATTATCGTGCAACCTTGAGAAGTATTTGAGAAACATTATCTTCAAAAAGATAGATAACTTATTATCTCAGTTATTACATGAAAAAGCTTTCAATTATTTGCTATATCAGCTGTCATAAGAAATGAAAAATAACAATTAAAAACCCAAGAATTTCCAAATAACCGTTTTCACAACTATCCATCTTCCATCATCTCTTAAACAGTAGAGTAATGAATTTCCATCCTCTTAACGTTCACGCAGTTTTACAAGTTTTCCATTTTCGAGTTAATTATGTTATTTAAAGGGAGTTGTTTTAGTACGAAACCGAATCATTGTGTTCATGCATCAAAAATGAATAACAGATAAATTTTAAACAGATTAGGCTATAGTTTAAAAACCTGGAATTTCAACTTTTTAAGATTTGGATTTAAAAATACAATTCATTACTTAAATGAAAAAGGTGAAATATAAAGGTTAGTTGTTTTACTTTGCTTTCAAAAACTGAAGATAAATTTATTTATAAACATTTTGCTTCCAGCTAATTATTAATTAACTAGGGGGCGGGCTCCGCTCCCAGCTAGCTTATGCTAGCCAACCCCCAGGAGCTACTAATGCAATTCCTCATGGATGGCTTCGTGATCGAAGCTCGCCATCTACTAAACCACTTTAGTCTAGCAACATATATATTCATATTCAATTTATTCCAAAATATGATAGAACAATGAAAGAAATAAAAAAAATGTAAAGCAAAAAGTGCACTTACAAATATCACCTGCATCAAAGTTCTTTCTAAACACAAATAACCTTTCATTTAAATAACTATATACATCCACTATATACATGTGGGAACTATACCATAGAAACAGAATTAAAAATTGATACTGTGTTTGATTTTCGTGTATTTGCCACTTGAATTTACTTCTTTTTCCAAGTAACTTGCCTGACTAAGAGAACATAGTCCCACAACTATGCGCCTGTAGTTCGGAAACTTCGCTCCGTACACATAAACGTTTTACTCTGTCTCGTTCATTACGAGTGGATCTTCTTATGAACGATTCTTGAGCATTTTCATTCGACCTGCCTTCTCTTTTTCGAAGATTTCGTATTAAAATCGATACGGCACGACTTAAACTCATCGTAAAAAATTTCGTCCATTTTTAGACTGTAATTTTTTTGTTTAAAAATTTTTCAAACCGATGCAAGAATAGCATTCGCTTGAAATCTTATCAAACCGCGTTTTGATTTTCCCGAGCGAGGTCGAAATGTTGCCAAAAGGCGATTAACAAATTCAACCTGATTTTGCATCCACCTAAGCGCTATATATATATATATATATATTGATTCTGCTTACTTGATTATCCAGTTAAAAAGTTTTAAATCAATTAAGGGAATAGGGCATCAAATTAAATAAAAACTAACACAAGTGTTTAGATAAAATATATCAGCGACATTTTCTTACGTTATTGATTAGTTTAATGTTTTTTAAAACCTTTTTTTATTTCATAACGTATCATAAAAATATTTTCTTATGTGTTTCATTTTATTTTTGTAAGCATCTATTATGAAAAATATGTATTTATTTATTCTGATGGTGCAGAATTCTCGAACATAGATATATGAGTCAAATTCTTTAACAAGCATTTTATTGTACATCTTAAGATTCATCATCGATAATTTTTTGTACTTCAAAAGGAATATTTAAGAACATGTTTTATGATTAATTCCCAAAAGAGGTTTATTCATTTTCTTTTGACTTTCATTTTTTTTCCTCGCTTCATTTCAAATCGTTGGATCAACTGTCCTTTGATAACTGTCAATTGGAAGAAAAAGGCAAAACCAGTTATTTTACTTACTGAAATAATACTAGTTTAATTTTTGCTTCATATTGTCTTTCAGAATATATTTTTAATTCGCATATTAGACAGGTTCAGGCATTAAATTTATATATTAGAAAGCTTTTATTGTGATTTATATTAAATTTTATTATATTTTATCAGTTGTCAAATTTTGTAGCTTATATAATAATGTTTTCTATATACATGAAAATTATTTAGCATTATTAAAGAATCTAATACAAATGATCTTAATTTTTTTTAAAAAAATTATAATATATTCAGTTGATTTTAGTAAATTTACAAAATGGAAAACATTTAATTTTTTATAAATTAGCTATTAAATATTAATATTAGTATATTATTATTTAAATTAGGTATGAAAGGATGATATATCATACTAATACATCACTTCATCTGATCAATGAGAAGTTTTGCAATCCACGATTTTAATTATTTAGAATTAGTAAGAGGACACTTGAAAAATAATTTTCAAAAGACTATTCTTAATCTCTTTCGTACTATAATACCCCAATGCCGAATAATAAAATATTCATTTTTTTATTTACTCAAAAAAAAAAAAAAACCTGAGCAACAAAGCGCATGATGTTAATGATAGACAAATTCGAACTAAATGGTACAAATGTTAAAATGATACTCGCGGATACGATTTCTTGTGACTATGAATCAGAATTGACTCTATTACTGTAAAAAGAAAAATATACTTGCCGCTTTCTTTTCTTTTCTTCTTCTTCTTTTTTTTTTTTTTTTTCTTTTTAACTTGGGCCAAAATTCAATACTTAGGGAACATTTTTGTTTTGAAAATGAGATCGTTCTCTCATGCATAAGCTTGAGGAAACTTAGGAAGGAATTAATAGTTAATTATGACCAAAAAGAAAAGTCGAGAAAATACAGCTGCTTATGACGCACAACAGAGCAGGTTGAAATGGTGTTTTGTTTCAAAGCTACGTTGAACAAGGTCGTTCGCTCGATATTTAATCTCTTCTCACAGGATTTAGGAAGTTTGAATTATTTATTAAAAGAAAAAGATTTCCTATCCCAGACAAGCATTAACTTTTATATAATCATAATGTTGTCAGAAAGGATAAGAAAATATAGTTACTTCTCACAAAACATTGTAATTTAATACATAAATACGGTGGCAAATGGAGGATATTAAAAAGTATAAAATGTAAAGTTAAAAACAAAATAAATTTAAAAAATTGCACTAAATGCGTAACTTTTAAAATTCAAAAGTCAAATAGATTTATTTTGTTAAAAAATATTTCAAAACGAAAATAAGTTTAAAAACGTGGTAGAATGTAATATATTTGTAAACGTAAAAAAAAATACACGAAATGTTAATAAAATTTTAACGGCAATACTAAATAAAATAAACCTGAAGTAAAGTTCAAAAAAATTTTGTAAATTTTTTCTATCATTAGAAGAGTACAAGGTCGAAAAATAAGCTACCTTGAAAAAAATGGGTAGAAAAAGGAATTTTTGAAAATTCAATCTTTTTATTATCATTCCAAAGTATACATAAAATAAATTAAATATACATAGTAATTAAATGCTCAAATTCACTTAAAAAATACCTTTAGAATAATACAGACAATTTCGATTGATGTTATTTTATAAATTTGTAACACAATACAATTATTTTAACTCTATGAGCAGTAATTATTTCTATCCATCATTTTAAATTCTTAGAAATGAGGTTTTGTGTCATAGAAATTCAACTTTTGATATGATATTGTTGATACAAAAGAAATTGTTGAAAGCATGAAAACTAATATACACTTAATCATTACAAATTATACGTTTTCGGTACGCTAAAACTTCCATTTTTTAAAAAAAATTTAGATTCAAAATATTGACATCTTATCAGAAGAAATCCTTACAGGAAAGAATAAAATACATGATTTTTCATTTGTATCGACGATATTTAATCCAACCTCCACATCTGTATTTTTTTCTTCCTTCTGAAATCTTACGAAAATATAAATAAGAATAATCCGCTTTTAAAGTGAATTTGGAAAACAGAAAAGTAGTTTCAGAATGTTAATAATGCGTGCTTCATGGAATTTGTTTTGGCAAACATTAAAAACCATTTTTATCAGCATTGTAAAGCTTAATATACCATCTTATCACTATGAATCTTATTTCTTACAAACTAAAAATCAATCATTTAAAGAAAGAAATGTCCAAATTCTTTCTTTAAGAACTTATAAAATTCTTTTAGCTTTAAAAAGCAAAAAAGAAAATATATTTTAAATTAACAGAGGTTTTCGAAATAAACAAAAAAAGAGAATTAAACTGCTTCATTCATTAATTTCTTAATAATACTAAGAATAATTGATATGCTTTGCATTTAAAATCCCAAATGGTGCCACTACGTGAAAGCAATTTTCCCCAAAATATCTCAAATAACTTTGTTGCCTTTCCCTTGTTGTCAATTTTATCAGCAGCTTTAAATTAACAAAAGTTTTATTTAGCTCAGTTTAAAAACATCTTTAAATTAACAATAGCTTTCAGTTAACAACTAACAATGTATCAACAGCTTTAAGCAGTTTTAATTGAATGCTTTAGGGACAAAAAAGATTCAACGTTTAAAAACAAAAGCACGTGTAGAAGCGATGAAACACGTTAACATGATAAAAGAGAACAAAGAATTCTTAATCAATTCTATTTTAAGTTCATGATTAGATTTCTTCATTGTCCTAAAGAATAAATTGTAGAGCAATTTTAGGTTGATTCCTTGCAGGGAGACTAACACTACGTTGCGATGTTTTATATTACCGCGGGAGCTTATACATTTGTATCAGTTGACGAAAGGTGGATCACGTCTGTTGTATTTGACAAGAAATCGCGCCAAAATAATTACACTTTGACGACTGTGTGTTAACCTTAAGTCCATTATAGCTATGACACAAGTATGGGTGCTTGTATGAACCGCACAACAGCGATTCATCACCAAAGATGTCATATTAAAGATTTAATTAATATTTTGCTATCCAAAGAAAATGCCGGGAAATTATGATTATTATAATGATCAATCTATTTAATAACTGGATAATCAGTTATCTTGCCAAAGTTTACATTAAGATGATTCTCACATTTTAAATTATATTTTAAAATATTTATTATATGAAAAATAATTTTCAATATAATTCTGCATATTTTGTGCAATACAGTTAAATTTTGTTATTTAAATGTATTTTTTTAATGGAACCTCGTTGCTCTGAAGCCTGTGCTAATTTGGCTATCCTTTGTTTTGATGTCTTCCGGATTACTGAGAGTCTATTGTATTAAAAAGAGACAATAGTTATATCTAACATAAATATGGATCATTTTATTAACCCCACGACAGCGATTAATCCTCAAAAATATCATGTTCGTCTATTGACCATGTTCGCTAATTACATTCGATTAAGCCTCAAATTCGTCAATGGCATACAGTTAATGCACAAATACCGAAGTATATTAAAAGAAACTGCTGATAGTTCCCTTTTAATCTAATTTATAGTTATAATTAAAATATTCAAAAGTACAATAGATAAGACCTTAGTTCGAATATTAATTAAGAGAAGCAAACGATTCTCCCTTTCGGATATAATTAAAAAAATCAAACCATAATTTCTTAATTTGTATCATAAAACATTATTCTCTGTATTTAATTAAAAATGAATAAATGAAGACGATTGTTTTTGCCTACTGATAAAATCTTTTGGTATTTGCTTAAAGACTTCAAAGCTTTTAAATAATATATTTTAGACTTAGAAACAAACTTTTTTGTATTTTAATTCTATAATATTATTTATTTCACAATAAATGCTAAACTATGCGATGACACAAAGTCCTTATCTATATTTTTTTTCAGTATGTACTCTTTCATTATTTTTGTCTAAGAATTGAAAGGAATTTGGAAGCAATTTGGATGATAAGGTGATTTGGATGATCGCCTTTCAGCTTGTCGAAAGGAAATTTTGCAATTATTTTTTGAAAAATACTGAAACATATGGAACGTGAATATAAGAAACATAAACTAATGTTTCTGTTTCTTAAATCAAACATTAACTAATATAAATTATAAATTCCATCAGCTTCAAAACAAGTTTCACTTTCAAATTCACTTTTAAGAGAAATCCTCTGCTAAGTCATGATATAATGAGAAAAATAAATATCTTTCATTAAAAAATAATAAACCAGTTCTTAAACAATCTTCTCAACAATGTACATATATAATTACGTTAAAATTCATCATATAATCTGCCATTTCGAGACACAAAACATACAATTTTTGTAATTGCTTACAATTTTTGGAAAACTTATCCGTCATTTTGATATTAGATAAAAATTACTTATTTCTTTTCAAATCAGCTCTTAGAGAATTTCAATGAATATATTGACAAAGTGGAAGCTCTACAATGCGATAAATGAAAAATACATTTTTAATTTCCATCATTTAAGCTTAGTGCTTGTTCACTTCCTTCCAATAGAGAGCCGTTACCAATAAGAGTATCCTTTTCAGAACACTGAAATGATAAATCAGTCTCCAAGACTGATATAAAAATGATATATTTCGTATCGTCCAAAAAACAAAACAAAAAAATCTATCGAAAGTATGTTTAAAAAATAATAATAAGAGCAAAATAATAAAGTGGAAATATCGCAAAATTTTTAAGCATTTACATAAACTATTTTCTTAAACACCATCCCCAAATAAGTAGAATCTTTATGTAATATTTAGAGTAAAGAGCAAAAAAAAAAAAAAAAAAAAAAAAAAAAATGCCAGTTAAAAAGTTTTTTTATAACAGCTTATGTGTGTATATTTTGAAAGCCTTTTTAGTAATAAAAACCTTTAATCATAAACTTTAAACTCATTTTTTGAATTCTGTAGTAGTCTTAATTATATTAAACTGTTAAATTAGTCTTAACTTAAATTATTATTCGTTTCAAGATTTTCAAACTTTAACGGAAGCTATACATGATTTCCTTATTTATGTTATATCTTCAGGACAATATTTTTAAGATAAAATGTTCCAAATTCTTTAAATGTTTCGAAATTATTAACAGGATAATACTAAACAAATTTTGTTGAAACAGTTAAAGTTTTTAATCTGTATCCGCCAGAACAAGAAGAAAAGAGACACGTTTAAGTAACGAACTCTAACATACCCGATACTATAAAGGAATTCCAATCGGTTCAATGTAAAATTGAACCTTCATAATTAATTTGAACAGCATATTTTATTAAATTAGTTTTATCAAAGCGAAAAATTAAATTTCTGAAAACAAATTTTGCTTTTTAAAAATTTGTAAATTTGAATAAATTATTTTAAAAATTTAAAGCCTAAAGGATAATTTTAAAGTTTAGGCTATTTTACTAATTTAAATTTTAGGCTATATTTAGAAATCTGCCAACTTTCTAAAATTACTAAAATCTAAAACTATAAAAGATAGTCAGACACCTTAAAACCATATTTCAATGTTTATTTCAGAATTCGAAATTTAGTCATTCCAATCAGAATGGATGCAAATGGCGATAGTCATAAAAAAAGTGACAATGATTTTTATTTGCAAAAATAATATTTTATTTCGTTTCCATAAATTGAAATTTACAAGAAATGCAATAAATAAGCTTTGAATATTTACATGTTTAATTCTTTGAGTGAAGTCCAGAACAGTTAATCGCTACTGTAATAGTGGGTAGAGATTTGCTGGCTTTCTTGAATTTTCAAGTAGTGTGCCATAGGTATTTGTCTCCTAGAAGACGTGCAGGTAAGCTGCAAAATGCAAAATGTGATTCGAGGCTAAAAGTTGCGTTTGATATTTTATTATCATTATATTTGCAGTCATGTAATATAAAATTTATAACAACACATTTATTCATATAGACGGCAATACCTCAAAATTGCCACAGATATTATAAAAATTTCCCTCCGAATAGAAAATGTCACACTTTCGCATTCGGTAAAGTTATTAGTTAGTTATTATATATAAAATGAATTGGAATGAGCAAATTTTAAAAAGGGTATTTTGTTTTCAAAAGCTTTATAAGGAAATGTTAATTTAACAAAAGCATGTCCCTTAAAAAATAAATTAAAAACACTTGCATCATTTTGAATTGTTTGCCTCATTTCATTCATTCTCTAAAAAATACACCATCATTATCATTAACAAAGTTATTATCCATTTCAATAGATTATTTATTTTTGCATTGAATGCAAACATTTCTTTGAAATAGTGAATATTATTGGAATCGATATTACGTCTGTCCATTTGTACCATCGTCTATTTATTTATCAATTAAATATCATACAAAAATTTTGAAGTAACAAGTACAAAATTTTTTCTCAGTTGTGCGATGGCTGTTGCCATCCAGTTAAACTAAAATTTCTTTTATTTAATTTTATAAAATTGCATGAAAACTATTGCTGCACTTTGAATGACAAGATTTGTTATAACATTTTCTCACATAATCGAAGAGGTTATATAACTAGGTCAATACGGCTCTTTTATTAGTCATATTTTATAAGTTAACATTAAAAAAATAAATATTTAACACATGATAAATGAAAAAAAAATCATAGGATTTCAGAAATTCAATAAAAAATTTGGGTGGGCCTTTCTTGAGTTTGACCAAACTGACACAAGTTTGGGTCAAGCCAGGGAGGTCATTTTTCATACTTAAAGACTGGATCCGGTCGTGAAACAAAATCTTCCCAGGCAACTTATTTTTAGAATATATAGAACACATATAACGACTGCATGCTTTGTAAGTTTTCATCAGGAAAGCAAAGATTAAAATGAATAAATTTTCAAAGTTCTATTTATTTATTATTTTTTAATTTTTGTATTTCAGTACAAAGCATGACTTTCATCGCTAAGTAATCAAATCTTATATATTTTTGCATTTTTCGAAGCTCAAGCACCATTAAAAATACAATTCTATGCAAGAAAGGAATGGTTAAAAAGTTCCACATTACTTCCTGACGTTTCACTTAAATGTGAATGTGAAATCGATCGTTCTGATTCGGTCAAAGCTACGCAAGAAAATAAATCACTATCTTTTCACGATGCAACGGAAATTTACTGTTTAATGTCAGCCCACAGGAACTAATATCTTAAGATTAAATTTTAATGGTTTCGTGGGAAACATAAAATCAAGAGTTTATGGGAATTTTCCATGTACTTTTCGTAGCGAAATATTTGACTTTAAACATGTCCAAACTCGCATTTCATGATAAATGGTCAATTACGCGCGGTGGAAATTTTGCATTTTATTGCCTCGGGAAGCTTTGAGAAACACTAAGCATTCGACATCAGCCATGAAAGTTAAATGGATATTTATCAATGAAATCTTCCGAGACAACATTAGAAATTTAAATGCGGGTGCAGATTCGTGAGTGGCAGTTAATGTTTTCTATTTGCTTAATGTAACAGGGATTTATCTCCAGTGTACTTTTAGAATAAATAAATAAATAATGTTTTCGTTTGCAATAAAAAGAGCACTAAATGATCAGTAAAAGAGCACAGTAAAAGCTGAAATAAATTTTTATCGAATTTTTAACGGGAAGCAAATAAAATTATGAGATAACAGAAATGCTCAACATGCGGTAGAATTTTTATGAATGAAATATAAAATAAGGGCGTTTATCGAAATGTTTCCGTTCAGATAATAAAATGAAAAAAAATAATTAAATAACAAGAAAAAAGTAAATTCTGAAACAAAAAATAATTAAAAATAGACAATAGCAATTCATTTTTTTTGATAAATCACATAATTGATTAATATATCGTTATTTCATGATTCAAATACAGGAATACACAGAAGGAATACATTAGCATTGCAATAAATACAGGAATAAATGCAATAAATATCATATATGTAAATGAACTGGCAAAAATTTTCTTAATAATAGCATTTATTCTCAATTTACACCTTCGAAATCAAATAAATATTTATAATTGAATTTCAAAAAAAAATTTCCAACTTTAATCTCATTTAAATTATTCTACAGTGACGAAATGGCAAAGGATATGAGGGAGTCTAATTATAAAAGTCATTTCTCTAAATTTTTAGAGAATTTATAGACTATAATTGTCAATATATGTTAAGATATAATCCATTAAAATCAAATTTTGAAAAAAATAGAGAATATCCTTTTGCAGATAGAACTTTTATATAAGATACATACACTCTCGAGTATCCGGTTTCCGTACTACCCGGCCTGGTTTTTCAAAAACTATAAACAGTACGTTTTAACTCTTCTCTTCGGGTTACCTTTTCATATCTTTGTATCGTTTATCAGTGAAAAATAAAATAAATGTGAGTCCATTTTTAAGTATTAGGTCTATGATCAACGTTCATGTTTTGTTTATGTTACTAGCATTTAAGGAAGGCATTACAGAATTTATATTAAAATGTGAACAGTTTATATCTTTTAACTTACTTTTTCTCTATAAATTCCTGCAATGTGCCGTGCAGTATATAAACATATATAAAATAACAATACAGTGCCTTCTATTTTAACTCGACTATTTCAACGGCTTCTATGATTCTAGGGCCACGGCCGCTTTGACATTCTACGTGGGTTGAGATAAATGGAAGGTTTAGTACTCAGTAAAAAGCCTGAAAATACATATTATAACAGTGAGTTTTGGCATAAAAACTTTGTCTTCTGGTATAGGCGGACAAAGAAATGAGTTCATAGAACTCCGGCCTATCCGGCTCTTTTGTTACCCAGCCTCCCTTCCGCTACATTAGGCCGGATACTTGAGAGTGTACTGCATTGTTCGTCCCGTATTTGTTCAAACGTATGTAATCACGCCATAACAATCATTTCAACACACTATGACTTTAATACATAGCATTTTTAATGAATGAAACTTGTAAAAAATATCCAAATGGTTGTTTTTGGATAACGATTTGATATATAAATTGAATTTACACGTCTCTCATTTAAATTTTAAATTACGTACGCAGATCAGTAAAAGCAAATCAATGCATCAGATTTGCCAGCTGCTTCCAAACAAAGTCAACCTCGTTCCCAGATTTGCGTCGTCTGTTTGAGCCCCGCAGCCTCAGAGTCTGCGTCTTTTCTAATAAGAGCATCGAGGTCAGCCTCGGTGGTACACATCTAACAAGGGGGAGGAATCACTGACTCGACAAACCATCAGAAGTTCAAGGGGTGCTCTCGCACGTGCTTTTCCGGTTGTCATTCCTGCGGAGAATGTGTCGGGAACAAAGGGTCTGTTCTCTGGAAGAAATTGGCCAGGCACCAGAGACCTTCGTCAGGTATCTAAATTTATATTGGCCATCGTCAGCAAGGTCTGCAGGAGTACAACAATCGTGAACCCAACCAGCCGAAGTGGCGTGGAACCAGATACCCAGTGTGCGTATTTATCATACCTAAACGTCAACTTTGTTTCGTCCCTCTCTCTGCCTTGTTTGCCGCAGCCTCTTGCCCCGATAAGACGAAAGAGAAACGTTGCGTAAGAAGACTGCGTATGCCTCGGCTTATTTTACTTGCATAGAACAAAAGCACTTCATTCTACACTAGAAAGTTTGTAAAATGGCAAAAATCTGGGGATGTTGAATACTATAATTAAAGTTTTTTGCTTAATTGCATTTTAGTGCTTAATATTAAATCGATTAAATGACGTTTTAAACTAGAAGCAGTCAAATAACATTGCTTGCGACATGACGTATATCAGAGAAATCAAAGCCTAGTAACATAAATTAGAGTCTGAAAACCAAATTATAATAAAGAAAGAATAGTAATTTAAAAAAACTATAGTACAGTGATTTAAAAACCACGTTACTCGCTAAGGGAATAATAGTTCAGCAAAGAACTCGTTTCCTGTTGCGATGTTTGAAAAAAGAAGAAAAAAAATTCGGCTCATTAGAAAGACAAATGTCTATAAAATAAGGAAATTCGACCGTCCCTACTTTAAATTAGAGATAAATATTCCATTGCAACAAATTTTAAAAGGTTAACAAAATTAGAACGGTGATTGTAGAGATTTTAGAAGGAATAATTCTTTAAAATGTTTTAGAAAACTGGCTATATTTTAAAAGCATCTAAAAATAGTAAATTCCTCGAGGAGATCAAAATAATTTTTAGATTGATAATCACTTGTTGTATTCAATGGCACATAAAATTTCTTCTTTCTACAAGCATCAGAAAATTTTTTACAGGTAAATACTAGCGAAAACACAACCAAGCAACACAAAATACTAAATAATTCAATACAAATTTTTAACCTTATTATTTTTTTTAATCGATAACTAGCCGAATTTCATGACTGTAAGTGCCATAGAATAGTTTACATTTTATTGCACATAGTTAATTTTGTAAACATAAATTGCATTATCAAATCTTGAATGAAGAAGTGCATCGAATAAATAAATTATCGTTATTACAGATTGTGAAGTTTCCTTAATCAAAATAGGATGATACATATCCGGCTTTCATCTTAAGTTTTTCTTTAAAAAAAAAAACAAAAAAAAAAACGGATGTGGTCACTAGACTGAAAAGTATCGTGTTTTTTGACCTTAACCTTAAGATTATTCATTTGGATGAAAGCACATACTTGATGGAAATCAAAATCAATCTCACGCAAGAGAAAAGATAACAAAAGAATCTATGGAATTCTAGTTCAAAATTCGAATTTATTTCGCATTTAAACTTTAGACTGATCGGCACAGTTAAAACGATGATTAACGAATCGTTAAAGCACACAGTTAAAGATAGTGCAAAAACTGATTAATTACAGAATTAAAGATGATGCCAAAACTTTCTAATTAAAATTAAAATATTGTGCTGGAATGAAGATCATTATGATCCGTGCAGTGGAAGCAACAGTACGTATGTTTTTCGGGAACATTTCATACAAAATAAACACAAACATGAAAGACAAAACATTTACGCGCGCACACCACAGAACAGCATCTCATCTCATTATAATTACAATCGCAATACACTATGGGATGCGTACCTAATTGCATCTATTATCCAAAAGAGAAGACAGAGCAACTGCTACAAATTTCAATTCAATTATAGTGTTCATAATTTTAACAAAAGAAATTAAGTTAACAATAGTAATATATTACCTTGGGACTTGAGTTTCAAATTTTGCTGATAATACTGATTTTATTGATTTCAAAAGCTAAATATCTTTGGGTCAATAGGTATGTGATGTCAGGTTTCTGATCACAGGAAACAGTCTGCAAAAAGCGGATATTTTCCTTTCGATTCATTGAATATCAGATGTCGGATTCAAACCGTATCGTTTGATCATTGGAATTTGGTTTGATTCAAGTAAAAGTCAATGAAAGGAGACGCTATTCAAAGCGGATTGAGGTGTCAATTTTCCAGAGGAAATAGGAGATGTCAGGTATCACTTTGATCCTATTGTAGAACGGAAGCTCGTGGAGGTTTAAATGGAATTTTATTTAGTATTTATGTTACGAGAGAAAAAAATGCTTCATTTTTTAGTTCTTTTTTAGATATTTGTATGGTTTTTTTACCATATGTTTCGCAAAATAATATCCTTCAATGGCCGCACCTTTTGGTGTAAAAGAATGATCCTACAATAATTAAATTCGGTCTACATATTATTTTTATTCATTGGAATAAAAATAATATGTAAACCGAATTTAATTCATATAGCTATTTATTAAACGAATTTCTTAGTCTGTTAGAATTTATCAAAGCTAAAGAAAATTTGTATGTTGAGGAGAAAGACATACAAATTGTTTACTTTTGAATGAGAAGATAAGCAGGCAGTTTCAATGAAGACCGATTTTATCAAAAAACAAAGATGAAAGAATCAGGATAGCAACAAAATCTGGTGTTAGAAATCTATATTTTTTATAATTTTGTTTTAACTTCAATGAAATAATCTTAACTGTTTCTGTTTACTTGTAGGTTCAGTGGTTCGTATATCTCAAGTAGCCTGAAAATAGCCTGAGTACTATATATAACCTGAAAGCTATGGAATAGTCTGAGTACAGAACGTCTGAATTTCAATCGAATATCTGATTTTTTTAAACTTTTGTATGCGCTGGAAAAACATCCCAAAATACCAGTAAAGTAACGAACTAAATTCTGTAGAAGCTCTCTATTAGAAAAGTAAATATAGTTACATTTTTAATATGAATTATTCATCCAAAATAAAACAAGAGTCAATCCGGAACCTTTCATTTTGATACAAGACAAAAGATTTAAAAAAAAAAGCCTTGACCGTTACGGAAAATTTAGGTCGTTTGTTATTGATTGTAGATAGTAAAATAAGGGGATTTAAAATAAACATTGTTTTTTCTAATATAAATTCTTCAAATTCTATATATTTTTTCCAATATAATATTCTTTTTAAAATAAACATTTTTTTAGCATCTAAATATAGTGAATGTTTCTAAATATGAGTTTGATATTCTAAATATGGAACGATCAGATTTAGAAAATAACATAAAAATACAAGGCAATCTGGAATATTTAAATGTGAAAAAACTCCGTGACGCTCTTTTAACCCAGGACAAACAGTCAAAATTCGTAAAATCCAAATATAATTCCCGCCATTTGGTCATAACAGACGACGTCCATCTAGAAAGAATAGCAACAAATTTCCAGTAATCAAAAGGTAAAATATACTTAAATACATTGCAAAATCATTCAACCTCATTTTTCATACGTTTCATTATTTGGAGAATAATAAGTTGCACAAGAATTTTCTAAAGTCTTTCCTAGCATAGCTTTTTTATAATATTACAATAAGAATTTTAAACTCATTTAATTAAATTTTTATGCCTTTCTTTTCTATCTGAACAAATTCAACACGCATGCAAATCATACTGTAAAACATATAGTAAATGTTTTTACTAGTAAAAAAAATATCGAAATTATTTAATACTTCCGACACTATTTTTTGTGCAAATTCTTATCTGTCATCTGATTAAAAATTTAACAACTTCAAAAATATGCTGCAAATATTTTGTTTTTCTATTTCTTCCATAAATTAAACTTTCCGGGCAATACTGGATTCGAAAGAGAGCTATTCCGATGCAATGGAAAAACTTTTATTTGTGTGAGCGACTTCTGTTTTGCCTTTGGACGATTTTACGCATTCCACGATTTTCATGTAAATAATCTCGCCATGAATAATTCATTAGATTAAATCAAAGCAGAGCCTTTGCTTCGCTGTGACAAATGAGAGTTTTTCCTTTTTCTTTTTCATCTCTTTCGCAATCGTATTTGTATACTAGTACTTTGCCGCCATTTAATAAGTGATGTAATGAGAGATGCTGCACACCGCGCATAAAAATATATTTGAATATTAGCAAATCATTGATATATTTTTCATGTAAGTAGCTGAACACAATGAACGATGACCGTCTGGTTGTAAAATAAAATTGAATCCCTGCATATTGTTTGATGAAACAAAAATGATGTAATTATACTTAAATTTACTTATTTTCTCTATTAATAAATATCGATTATAATTCCGTTTTTTGAAACATCAATAATAAATAATTGAATTTCTGCGATTCTTTTTTTTTTTACTTAAGTACATTTTAGGCGGGAAAAATTAGCTCTTAATTGTTCGAACTTAAATAATTTAAATTCAACGTTCAAAAATGCATGTTTTATAATTCAGACTGTTAATTTTCGATTCTGTAAATATTTTATTGGTAAATATATTCTTGAAAATGACTCTTTGTAAAGGAAAACGGTCGTCAAATTCCTGTTTTAGAAGGATCTCTTAATCAGAAAAGATTTATTATTGTTCTATTTATTAAATTAAATTAGTTTATATTTTGGTACAAAGGACTGCAACAGAAGTGTGCAACAATTTAATTATACTAATGAAGGGTTTCTCAGTTACTTCTTAAGCATTTTTTAATGTTTTAATTAAAAAAATATTTTTGTCCTGCGCATTTCGTATATGGCATATACCTGAATCAGTTGCTTCTAGAAAAAATAACACTGTACGTTGACTGATGTAAATTTAACAAGGAACAGAAAGAACCCGCATACATTTCATGCCGACTTGCAGTTTTCATATAATTCGTTATAGTCACTTAAAAAATGTTTATACTTGCCATCTAATGGAACATGTCTGCAGAACTATCTGATTTGTTACATGATATCTTTGATACTAAATACATTTAGATGATGTCGCACATATTTTTTCAGCTGAATACGCACGTACGTGATTTCAAGAGATCCTATGCTGAATCGTAGAAATTAATATTCATTGAAAATAAAATACAAAAAGGGGGTAAAAATTGCAGATTTTTTAAATAATTCGAAAGGATGATGAGAGATAAATTACAATTCAATGTGATAAGAAGAGAAAATGTTTTATCAACATGTACTGCAAAATGGGATTTTCAAGAAAATTATTTTTTCTGAATATTTCCGAAACATAGAACAAACTTAGAAATAAAAAAAGGCTGATCTTTATAAAACAATGAATTGCGCCAAAAAAAAAAATAAACATTGAGAAATAAAATAAGTATGATCAGTTGAATTATAAAATAAAGAAATTTATTCAAAAAGTCATTAAAAATTAAAAATATTGTAAAAATAGTGCTTAAAATATTAAAAATATTGTAGAAATAATGCTTAAAATATTTTAAAAATTGCAGAAATAGCGCTTAAAATGTTAAAAATATTGTAGAAAGTGCTTAAAATATTATAGAAATAGTGCTTAAAATATTAAATTTATTGTTTTATATGTATAAAAATAGCGCAGAAAAGAAAATTAATCAATCTAAAGAATGATGAGATTTGATTAAAGAAGATGAAATTCTCATTTCCGCAGAAATGCGTTATATTTGTATTTCGCATACAAATGCAGCAAACTTTCGATTCATCGCGAATTTTAATCTTAAAATGTTGTTGAAAGCTTCTACCATATACGAGAAAGAGTTGTCTTAACATTTCTAGAAGCACAACACACACACACACACAAAAAAAAAAAAAAAAAAAAAAATGAAAAATTTAAAAAAGGACGGAAAAAAAATAGTTAAGTGCCGAAATTTATTGTTTATTAAGTCCTAATTGTATATGTAGGCCTATAATTGATCCAGAAACAATTCAATGGCATTGTGATTTGCGTCCGTTGCTAATTATTTTAGGAATCAACCGCTGTTGCTGTGTCCAATGCTGTGGTAATCAGGCATTAACTGTACAAAAGTAGTTATGAATGACTTTCATAAAACCTCATGGAATACGAGGAAGTGAATTATTTATTTCTCCCTTAATCGTTTAAGCAATGATGATTTTGCGGGAAAAAATACCAAAGGAAAACTTTTAATTACCATGAAGCATAGGAAAATTTTTAAAAAATTGTGCACTATTTTACTTAATTCCTTTCAGACAACAGCGATTTAATAAGTTCTTAAGAAGCAGTGCATAGACAAGAAATGTTTAACAACTCTAATCCTTTCCAATTCCTGCAAATCTCGAGCACTTCAAGCTCCAATTGCTGAAAATCACCGGAAGCGTTCACTCTTTTCCCCTTTCAAATTCTGATATGCTCCAAGAAACATTTAGAAGCACTTATTTATTTATAACACATTTTCAGTAAAACGTACGATTGTCGATTTCCTCAGTAGTAGAACAATTTTTTAAGAACTTCTTAAAAAAATACTTCTGCCTTTTTTTATTATGATGATTTGAATAATAAAATAATAATAAAAAAATTCTTTTTGCAGCGAAAATATAAACTGAATTTTAAAAAACGTTCTTCGTTTATAAATTATTTTCGTTTAGTTAATGAAGCTTTTTAATTAAATAATTTATCTGACGTATAATTATTGTAATATATTATTGTAATTAAATAATTTTTCATTCAAAAATTCGTCATTACTACAGAAAAAAAAGGGTTCAAAAAATTTTTCATATGAAATGTTGACAGAAAAAAATATGACAATTTAAGATTTAAGCAATTCCTTAAATTTTACATCCATTATGAAAGTTACAATAAAATAATAGAAAGATTCAAGAGCACACAAATAAACCATCGATATTAATAGAAAAAGTAAATCTTAGAGGACTAACAGATTTTTTTTTTTTTTTTTGCCAAAATTTACTATAGGATCGCACACATTTTTATACGCATAGCTTTTCAGTTCAAAAATATTACTTATTGAAACAAAATTAATGTAAGGAAAATGAATGAAAATGCTAACTGAAATATAAATAGAGGATTATAAAAACAATCGTTTGGGTTATTTTTGATCGGTTTATTTGATAATCATTTTTAAAAGTTTTTGCATCGATAAAAATGAATATTTTGTTATTGCTTCCATATTCAATAGCACGTGAAAATAGCAATTAAGAGAAAGTAATTCCAGAAAATATGTTCATAAGTTGCATTCATTGTAATCAATGTAAATATCACAGTTGCGTTACCCTATTCCACTTCCGTCAACAACCATTTTAAGATGAATCAGTGCTAAAAAAATGCAAGGAATTTCACCTACATCAATCGCTATCTCTCCACCCTGTTTTACACAGGTGAAATCGAATGCAACGTTCTTATTCCGAATGTCACGGCATTTAATAACCATTACTCGAAGACCCATGTTTTTGCAAAGGGAAAGGTGTGTAAAGAAATACATGACAACTGCAAGACAAGTGATAGAATTTTTTTTAATTGCTGTTTCGATGATCGTGAAGAATTATTCGTTTTGCTCATTCCTGGTTCCGAAACAGGTGCAATTTGGCTTGGCAAATCAATTTTCCATCGAATCGTGCAGCTCGTGAAACATGTTTTCCCAATTCGCTTTCGCTCCTGTGGTTTTTGCAGAAGCGATCACGCATTTCTGACAGATCGACATATGTTTCACTTTCGAATTTTTCTTATTAAAGTGACATAATAGATTGTAGTTTTAAAAATCGATTATAAATGTCAAGAGTTTATTTTGCATAACTTCTATTTGCATCTATTTAATGTTAGGAAAAAAATATCTTAGAAACATTGATATTAAAGTAATTTATGTAACAAAGAGAAATGCGAGATAATTTTTATTAATGAATACTATAACTGTACTAATTATTTCCGAATTAACATAAAATTCGCATTTTTGAATGTGAAAACTTATTCCATAAACTTCGCATTTTTTTTTCTTTAAAAAAATTTCGTTATCATAAATCTCATTTCTGGTATAGATTTTTAATTAAATAACCAAAATGTGTGAATATTATAATAAATTCATAGAATATACTTAGCTTCAGATTGTCAATAAATATTTTTCAACAAATAATTCCAAATAATCCTGAAATTTTGTTTACTTCAATCTTTTTTTGAAGAGCTTTTCATTTCGTATAAATCAATTTTAAGGAATATTATGACAGTAAAATAAAGTGTGGAAAACAATGACGTCTGATGATTAAAAAAAATATTAACTAATTATAGGAAATCTGATTTATAAACATTAATAGTATTATTAATAAATTTCTAGGAAATGTTGTTCAGTCGATTTTACTCATAATATGCTGATCATATTGAATTTTTGGCATATTCAAAAAGAAGGTATTATGAGAATAATAATTGTTTATACATGGAAACCGCAAAAATGTCGTCTGAAGGGGGAAAAAGAGAGAGAGAGAGAGAAATCTTGCATTTACTTGATTATAAAAATATCCGCAGAAAAAATCTTGTAGTATTCCTCTAACTCGATATATAAATAAAATTAAAAAAAAATCTGTATGTATTCAATAATAGGAGCGGTATTTTAAGTTTCGGAAAGTTTTAACTATCCAAATTCTTTTATTATAACACGACGATAAAACAATTCCTAACATTTACATTTAATTATTACAAATCATAACAGAATTAATCAAATAATAAACAGAACGAAGTTATTTAGAAATTTCCATTCAAAACTTTTTACTACAAACGATAAATAAGCGAAATTCTTCTCCGAAAGAATAGAATACAAAAGAAAGTATTAAAAATATTGAAAATTCTTTATCAAATCAAACAACTAACAACCTTCTTATGTTCTACAAATATTTTATTCTTTATACGCCTGAGTACTTTCACACCTTCTACACATTCCTTTAGACGGTATTATGCAACGCATGAATAGTGGAAAGAGGGGGTGCGGTTGCGAGGGAAGACACGCGTGATTTAACATGACTCTGGAACAAATGAGTTATGAAACGGAAAAACATGAGGCGAGTTACTACCTTCCCCATGAAGGGCAGCTGGAATGCTTGATCAGAAAATGTTGATTTGGAAAGTATGGATGCCCATTTCCTTTTCATTTTTTTGTCCTTTTTTTTGTCAACAAACTATTCGATGCGAAGGAAAAGTCAATTTGCCTATTTCTCTTTTTATTAAAACGTAGTGCGGAAATCTGCGATATTATTATTTGTAAAGGTATGTTCGAGGAAGTTTATTAGCAGGATATTTTTGATGTAAAATTTCAAGAGTTATTAGCCCAGATTTCAGCAACAAGTTCCTAAAAACTGTAACTAACTGGCGATTGAACAAAAGTCCCTCCCCCCTCCTTTTTTTTTATCAACCATAATAAAATGTTCGTATTGTAATTCATGCAAAGGTACAAATATGTATGTTCTTTTATTCCAGATTTTGAAAGAAATTGTTTATATAAAACTGTTGCAAATTCATGACTAAATAATAATATTTAATTATGAAACTAGTAAAAAGTGTAGAAAATTCCTAAAAATTGTTTAGGAAAATTGAACAAAAAAGGAATGCAAGATTACTAAAAGGACTATAAGAAGGAAAAAGAAACAAAAATTATGCACCGTGATCAAGACATATTAATAAATTCGTAATTTGTGCATATATCAATGAAAATCAATTAAAAGAAATATACACTTTGTATTATATTTATTTAAAATTAGAAAATATTTTTATATAATAGAAAGAAATATAATCCCTTCAAAAAACAATTTCAAAAAAAGCGAGTAACAGTTTAAAAAAATTTTAATGATCCTTACCGTACTGAATTAAAATGTAAAAAAGTCTTACTACATTAATTCCGCCGTTGAACAAGTGCAAATAAGAACCAGAAATTCTAAAAAATTCATAATTAACCCCAAATAAATGTTTATTTATAAAATGCAATATTATTTACAAAAGAATATAGTATAATATTTATTATTTACAAAATAATATAGCCCATCCTCCTTAACAAATCCTACAAAATCACTGGATGATAATTACATTTTTTTGTGAGCTCAAATTGATATTTTTGAAAATTAGCAAATTACCGTTTAAAGTTATTTGAATATAGAAGGTGGGAAATTTAACTAGCATGCTAAATATAAATATATAACACAAAGAGCTTCTTTAATATCAATTTTTATAATTTATTTAATTTACCAAAGCTCCAATAAAAATATCTCAAAGAGCAGCATTTTGACGTCAAAGGCAATCATCGTGGTTTTCGAAACAAGAAATATATAAATATTGCAAGCCCATTGTTATTTTACGGTTAAAATAACAAAGCATAGAAAACACCTGATTCCGACTGTTGGCGCAGTCCCAACGTTTGAAGGCAGGGAGAAAAAGTAAGCGCATTATTTCTTAATGATGTGACTATTAAATTTATTTTGATCCCTAACTGCATTCTTCCGCTAGCGAAAAAAAAAAAAAAAAAAAAATAGCGAGACCTAATGTCAATAAATGCAACAGCTTTAAAATAGAAAATATGAACGCCGACTTTCTTAAATAAATAGAAGTGCTATTGACGACAAGGACTTGCTAAGTTAAATTAGGAATAACTAAATTAAAACGTTGCCACATCAAGGAAAATAATGTCATTAAATGGAAGCAAAAGACGTTGTCTTAAAAATAAACAATCTTTGATTGTGTCTTCTAAATAAAAGCGAGTAGAACGGTTTTTTAGGATATATATACTTTTTAATTTGGAAAAATAATTGCTCATAGTGTTTCACAGGTCATTCAGTTTAAAAATCATTACTATGGAAAAATTGTTTATGCAAATAAAAATTTAGAAAAATAATGTAGTAATCAAAATATTTTAAATTTTCGTCAAGATTTATATTAAAATGCATATAAAAGGTAAGATATAACATAAAATGCATAAAATAGTCAAAAAATGAGCTACTCGTGATTATTTTAATTAATGCGCGTTGCTTATACTTACAGTAAACGAGAACGTTTGTTGGTGGGACAAAAACGTTTCTAGAGCTACCATATTCACACAAAAATATTTTGATGGGTTGGAATAAGAACATAGGAAGAATTTTTTTTCTTTCTTTCATTTATTTATTTATTGTTTTTTTTTTGCAATTTTAATTCATTAAAAATTAAGAGAGATTAGGTCTTTTGTCGCGATTATTCCCGAATATATTGCTATACAAAATAGTATTTTTATATGTAAAAAAATTTAAAATGTCATTGGTATGAATATCAGTTTAATTGTCACGGAATTTTTCCTGAATTTTAACATTTTTTTTATTTTTTCAATAATTGATTTGATTGTTGCAATGAAATTCAAATCTTCCCACTGTTTCATCAAATATTTAATCGCATAATTTTAAATGATAAAAAAATGACATTGAGATATCATGAGACTACATTCTATTAGGAGGTTCATGTACGCAATATACAAAAAAGAATAAGGTTATTAAAATAACACGTTTTTATTGTCTCTCATAGTTCGATGCTTTAAAATTCTTTATTGAGGGAATCGGAAACATCAAGTCATGCATAAGAGATTTAATAAAGCGATGCAAACACAACCAATATTCCGGGCGAACAGATGATCGCCAAAGACAATTAATAGCTAAAATAATTTAAATGAAAAATACTGAAATTTCTACATATGTGATCGTATGCAAAAACAAGGTACAACATATTTTTGTCGCACATTTTCATATAGAATTAGTAAGTAGTAAAAACAATAAAGAATATCACACCTAGAAATATGTATTGCATGAGCTCTCACTCATGCACATCTGTATCATTTAATATATATTACAAGGTTACATTACTTTAAAATATTTCTCAAATTCTTCTCCTTTTTAATTATAATATTATTCTTATCTCTCATATTACTAAAATGGGCATTATTGAAACCAGATTAATAAATCATATCTAAAAAAAAAATTGAAATTTTTTTTGTCATTTATATCCATTGAAACATATTTTGGTGATACTAATTTTAATTATTTTTATATAAATATTGTTCAAAAAGTCATCGTAATAAATGATGCAATATTTTCAATAATTACAAGAATATGTTAATTATTTATTCTATTGTTAATATAAAAAATCAATTTTTATTATAAGTAACATTTGTAATTTGTTTGTAATGGAAACATTTTTGTTTTGTTTATTTTTAACATTAATTGAAAAAATTTACACTTGAGTTTTTGATGACAGGTAAATAAAATCAAAGATTATAGTAAGTAACTACAGTATTAAAGATTAATGCATAGTACAAATATGAACAGAAAGCACAAGTAATTAATCACATTTAAATTAAAATAGTAGTAAAGATTTTTTTTAAAAAAAATTTGCAAAATGAGTAAAAGAGAAGAAAATCAGAAACTGAATAATGGTGATAGATATATGTTCTTTTCCCTTTTTGATAGTCATTAAAATAATACATAAGGAAATATAAGTACATTCTAATTTTACAATTCAAAATGAATACAAATATTATTGCTTATTATTAGAAGAATAAGTCGATAAGCACTTTAACACTAAAACACTTACTGGAGAAACATTGTTTAAAAACGCATTTTTTAGAGAACATTAATAACAATACATTTATTCTGAAACTGTAATCATTTAGAAATTTTACTTCCAGTAATAACAAAAAATTGCATAGCTTCATACCACTAGCATTAATGTTTGCAAGTCTAACCTACAAAATTACATAAATCCATAATAAGAATTTTAGAAATATAGAGAGGCGTATTTTAATTTTAAAACAATATCCTTCACTTATCTTGAATAAAATGAAATTTAAAAAATACATAAGAAGTTTTAATCATATATTAATTAGTATTAGAAATAATGATAAAATATATATTATGCATCCCAGTTCAATATTTAATTTACAGATCGCATTATTAAATCTACCATTTCTTATCATTTTTAAAAATTTGATTTAGTAAAATCGTTATTAGTATCATAGCACTTACAGTAGATCAAATAATTTCTAATTATTTCATGAACGATGATTAGTGAAATATATCATATTTTTAGACATAAGGAATGTGGGTGATATATAAGAGAGATTTTACTTCAATATTAAATTTCATTCACACACATCAGAATACAGAAAAAAATATTGATTTTATAAACAGATGCAAACAAAGCAAAATAAATGTTATTGTTTTACTCACCTTGCTACCTTGAAGCCGGTCTCTCCAACTTTTCCTTCTCTTCCGGCAAAACCATAATGGATGTTGTAGTTCTGGATCCCACAAAAGACGATTCTATCCAAATGACCTTCTGGTCAGAAGATGGACTCGGCTCGCGGTCCTCCTTAGGAATTTTCCTTTCTCCTCTGGACTCCTCATCATCCCATTCACTGTGATAGATACTCTGACTATAGGAATATCGCTTAAATTTAGGATCTTTCTTCTTGTCTTCTGTTGTGTCGGTGGATAAATTATCTATGTCGTCCCCCGTGTCCGCCTGCGGAGAGGGTTCATCAACATCTGGTACAATGCTGGCATCGAACATTTCACAAGTCTCCATGGACATATTGTTAATGTCATCGCAAGTATCCTCTCCACCAGGTAGTTTAATAAGTTCTCCAGTATCCATGGAAACAGTGGCAGCATCTGCGCCAGTGTCATCAAGAGATGGAGGTTCTTCATGTTTACCATCTTCAGAGGAAGTTGGTCCAAAGGCATCTTCACCATCAAAAGACACACCGTTAGCTTCGGAGTCCGTTGTAGCGGCACACCAAGAAGGTGGAGAAGTCCTAGGAGAGCTGGAAACACCACTGCTGGTTGAAGTTCGAGCTCTCCAACCAAGGTAAGGTTCGCGGAAAGCTCTTGCAAGGGCAAGCGATAAAGTAGGACCATCGGGAGAAGAGGAACCTCTGGACCAAGGAATGTTCTCGCGTGAAGACCTAAGTGAGTGAACAGGTCTTTTAAGGCCGCAAGAGGCCAAGCTAGACGTGGAAGAAGCTAAAGATTTAGCTGCAGCCCAACCACGCTTTTCTTTTTCACCGGATTTAAGTAAGAATCCAGTTTTTGTCTTGTCGGAACGTTTATACCAATCCGGTAAAGGCAAACTTTGCAAAGATCTTTGTATGCGTAATTCATGCTCCGACTTTGCACGACCAGAATCATCCAAGTCTTCTCGACTCTGCTCAAAGTCAGAGTCACCAACTGGAAGTGGTTGGTCATCACTATCTGGTTCGTCCAAGGCACTCGTACTTCTCCATTTATCATCATCTTCCACGACGGGTATATCTATATCAGTCTCTAAGTAACTTAGACTCTGACTACGTCTGCCTAGATGTTTCCGACATGACTGGACATAGCTCGCCCACGCATCATCAGGGGTACTACCTCTCGAGGAAGGTGTTTCAGCAGGTTTTGATAACTCTTCTTTAGCTGGAATCTGCCTCTGGGAGGCAGATGCCCTCTCTTTGGCCCATTTTTCACTAACTGCCTTTTCGATGGCTCCAAGATCAGGAACACTTGTCACTATTCTGGCACGATCATTCTGTGCCTGTGTCAAAAACTGCTGGAATTTCTTAGCCCCATCAGCTTTTTGTTGAGAAAGGGCGGCTTTACTGTCTAAGTATTGCTTGCGAGCCATTTCTGCTCTATTTTTCGTAATGGGGGAAGTCATTTTTGGGAAAACAGGAGGGGGTAGTGGAGGTTTTGAAAGGGCTGTTTTATATCCAGTGATGCGTTCAATTGCTTCAGGATCGGGCTCAAATTTCTTGCGAGGCAATGATAATCTTTTCGGTGGGGCATTCCAATGATGAACCCCATTAGGCACTGGTTTAGGCTTTTCATTAGTTGTCACGCCATTGGTCAACTTTCCGTTGGTCAATTTAACCTCTTCCTTAAAAGGATTGGCAGAGTCTTTAGTTACGGTTTCCGTTTTCGGCGAAGGTGTTTTAAGTATTCCATTAGGCACAGGTTTATTTTCGGTGACATTATTGTTGTTTATGTTATTTTCTTTGGATACAGATTGGAAATTTTCTCGCCAGTCTACGTTTTCGGTGACCGGTGACAGTTCTTGGCACCATCCTATTCTATTTTCGGAGACAGGCGAACGTCTCTTTGCTTGTGACGGTGATGTTCCGACGTGAGCTCTTTTGCTCTGTCTCTCTTCAGTCAATCGTACTCGAAGGTCGATGCCAACCGGCCTTGCGACCATTTTTTGTCCAGCAGGGACCACACTGGCATGTACAGACACCAACTGCACGGGCTCGTCGTTCAACTCCAGAGAAGAGAAAGCCCGATACTTGGGTTGTTTCTTCCATCGCCCTTCTTTTTCGTCGTCGTCGTAAAAACTGTCATCCGACGGCACGTCGAATATATCCGGATCGAGCTTGAAGCGAAGGTTCTTCACTTTAGTCGGCGTCTCGCCTTTGGGAGTCGGCAGGGTGGCTTCCTCTTCCATGGTTAAGGAAGAGCGGGACTGCTGCCGAGGATGCTGACGATCGTCCTCCGCATCCTCTCGCGAGCTGACGTCATGGCGCCGGCGCTGTGCATCTTCCTTCCCATTCTCCTCCCATCGCTCCAACTCGGAGACGCTAGCCAAGACGTTGCGGAGGATGCGGTCCCACTCACCGTCGATCGATGCGCCCTCCTGTTCCACAATCCTTTGCGCCCTGGCACGCCGCTCTTCGTCCCTACTCAATAGCCCTAGTAAGCGACTCACACGTGGCGGGGATTCTTCCAGCACGAGGGGACGTCCCGCTATTTCATTCAACTCCTTTATAGTATCCTCTAATGTGGTATCACCATGGGGACTCTGCACTGGAATGAACTCCTCAAAAGTGGGGCGATACGCCCCTTCATCTCTATCCACAAAAGTATGATCGGTAGTGATCACAGTCTTTAACGACATGCTATCTAAAATGGTATCTATTTCTTGAGAAGACCATACGCGGTCGGAATCATCGACGGTCACGCTGCTGACCACAGTGGAAACGCCGCCCGGTCGAATGCGCGTCTCGCTGGTGACGCTCGATTCGAACACGCGCGCACCAGTATTCCTCCTCGCACCGGCTGCATCGTCGGCCGATTCCTTCCCCGACCTGCAGTCCATTTGACTCGCAGACGAGCGAGCCTCTCGTTCATCTGGTGTTTGAGAGCGTGCTTCACCCCTCCCTCCATCTGCTATCCCTGTGACGTCACGATCGTTTGTCACGCAGAAAGCGCCGCTCTGTATCTGTTGTTTTTTCCCCTCGTCACCCCCGACGATTGTTCCGTGGATCGGACGTTCCACGCTATTAGGTTCTCCTATCCATATCGTTTGCTTGGTTTCGAGAGCGAAAGATAACTCGTTTTTTCGCGTCGTCATCACTCCTCCACCCTTATCTCCGTCTTCTTGGACGTTTTCCAAGTTCTCCTTCGTCGGTTTCGGCTTCTGGTTGCTCGCTTGAGTGCTATTTATTGACTTTTCCACCTCGTGAAGGGTGTCACACTCTTGCTCGGTGTGCTTGATATCGTGACAGTTACCTAAAGCAGATGGGACCTCTTTGTTGTCTTCCACCGTTAATTGTTCTTCGCTGTTCTCTGAAGATGGAAGACAATCAACATCGAAAGAATCAAAATCTTGTGTTAAAACAGGACTCGAAACACGTTGCTCTACTTCCTTTTCTAGAACATCATATTCCTCGACAATAATAGAATATTTCTCATCACTTTCTTTTATTTTCGTTTCTAATACATTATGATCATGATTAACAGTATTTCCTGAATCACACGTGGTATTTTTTCTTTTCCTTAAATTTGAATTTTCTCTGTCTCTATGCAGAGGACTGAAATCTTCTTCCTTTATAACACTCTTTACTGCACGCGTTATGGGACCTTCAAAAGTATTCCATCCCGTGTGAGGTCTAGATAAGGCAACAGTTTCAGAAAATGGAAGATATATTGGTTTATAATTAATATTTAAATATTCTGGTCTAGAAATATAATGGCGCCCAATAAACGGGCAGCTGCGCCTAGATAATGGCTGAAGATGGGAATAAATACTTCCGAAAAAAGTAACATTTTCCTTGAGAATTAATTCGTGGAAATTTATACCAAATATTGTTCCAAATTTTGGATGGTTACTCTTTCTGCAATCGGGCAAACTGTAAATTTTCGTAAATCTTGGCAAATTTCTTAAATCATTGCTCAATGTCAATGGACGAAGCTCTAAATTCGAAAAATATGGAAGACGAATATTGGAAATTGAATTCCCAGCAAGGTTTTCAACATTCGATTGTCGTAAGAAATTCGATATCAGATCTAATTCCGATTTCTTTTCTTTTGGAGTATTTAGAGAAGGATCGCTACTCGATTTCGTGAGACTAAGGGATTGTTCCGAATCCTTTCCATCTTGCAATTTTGAATCCTTGTGCGTAGATTCAGGAGCTGAATTCCGTCTTCGCTTCAGGTTGAAATGCTGCTTCCACAATGCCACACAAAATGCAGCAACCAGAGCTCCCGCTGCTATAGCGGTAGCAAAAGGGCTGAGTGGCCAGCGGACTCCCAGCCCAGCGTCCATCTCAGTCAGGTGCCATTTTTACCAAAGAAAAAAGTTATTGCGGCAAACACCTAAAATGCACCATTGCTCAAATTCGATCGTGATAATAGAACCACAAGAGATTACTGGAATGACTTTCGACACTGAATTTCTGTCTTATCTGCGGTCCGTTTCCTTCAAAATCCGTAACAGATCAGGTGGGTCACGAAAAATGTCACGTGGGACGAGGAAAGAATGTGAGCAGTTTCCTGAAGAAATTATAAACGCAACGAATCGAAAGGATTAAGAGCGGTTTGTGTGAAGATATTTCTCCACTTCCGTTTTGATAGTGAATATCGCGAAGGCTCTTCCGTTAAAATATGATTTGATCTGTCTTCTTTGACTTTAATGATGAGGAACTATTTCATTTCTTTCAGGTCACCTTCAGAGAAAGCTGAACAAGCAGAGATCTCTGTGCAACAGGATGTATCAAGCTCTGAAAAAGAAAGATAACAAGGATTTCAAAGTCACACATTTTTGCATTACATAGTTATTAAAATACGGTCGAATTCTTATCGATTACTTAAATTCTATATGTATTCGAGACCTTATTCTGAAATTCAAAAATCAAATAGGTAAAAAATCAAAGTTAAAATAATAAAAAAAAATATTTAAATGTTATATAAAAATCTATAACATACTAATTTTTTTAAAAAATTGGATATCCGAATACGATTAATAATCTACAAGTTAAGACAGGTGAATACCGATCATAATAATATGAAACACCTGTAAAAAATTTGCGGGATTTAATGTAATTATCTTCTTTTTCCATAGCTATTAAAATAGGGATGAATTCTTATTCTGTACCTAGATTTTGTATGTATTCGAGCCCTGATTCTGAAATTTAAAAATTAAATAGGCAAAAAAAAAAGTTTATATAATAAAAAAAGAAATTGTTATATAAAATCTGTAAAATTCTAAAATATAGATATATATACATTTCTTTGAAATTGGATATTCGAATACGATTAATAATCTACCAGGTTAAGACAAGTGAATCCTGATCATAATAATATGAAACACCTTAATAGATTTTGGGATTTGAAATTGCGGGATTTGATATAATTATCTTGCTTATCCATAGCTCTTAAAATACGGACGAATTTATTCTGTACTTAGATTTTGTATGCATTAGAGCTCTAATTCTGAAATTTAAAAATTAATTTGGCAAAAAATGAAAGTTTAAGTGATAAAAAAATATTTAAATTTTATATAAAAATCTGTAAAATATTGAAAAATATATATTTCTTTGAAATTGGATATCCGAATACGATTACTAATCTATTAATTAAGACAAGAGAATCCTGATCATGATACGAAACACCTTTAAGAAAATTGCGGGATTCAATGTGTCATCCTTTTTTATACTCATTAATAATATCGATCGCCTGAAAGTTACATAGTTTCACAAGTATCATTAGCAGAACTATGGAGATGAAACGTTTCTTGCTCAGTAGCAGCAATGCAGATGATTTTTTTAAAAAAATATTCAAGGAGATATTGAGCATATATTTTGCAGAAATGAGAACTGTTTATAAATTTCTTTTTTAAAAACAGGCTTCATCTGTAGTAATAACCATTTTAATTCTAGTCGAAGCAATTAAAAAAAGAATTAAAAATCGACAACTGTTTTAATATTCCATTAATAAAATCGTCTGTCACAAAGCTCTAACAATGCTCAACTTGTATTGCAGCATTATCTGAACAATTATATCTCTGATTTCATTTAAAATTAACCGAATAACTTAATTATTAGTTTAGAATTTGAATGCGATAAAATTTTCTTTTAGCTTTTTTTTTCTTTATTTAATTATGGGACATTAAATGTTTCCTTGTTTAAAATGCAAAAGTTTTATCGATGAAATTTTGCATTAAATTCGTGGTAATTTCTCATAGAGGAGAAATTTAAAACTTTTATGACTGATTGCATTTTTAAAACTCCTTCGGGAAACTTCAGCTTATCATATGAGAACTTATTTGAGTCAATTATTGATCAGACATCATCGAAAACTTGTATTTAATATTAATGAGAAACAAAATATTCATATTGTGATATTAAAGATTTAGTTACAGACTTTGATCAACAGTCCAATAGAAAAAGTCCAATCAACAGTCCAATATTTCTACATAACGGTTTCATTGAATCAATTCATATTTTCACAAGTATCAAAAGATGCTATCCATATAAAATATTTTACTATACCCAAAGTATAAAAAAAATCTTTGAAATTTAATTTCTCTCCCATTAAAAGCATATTCATTAGTACAATGTCGAACAGATTTTTATAACAAAACCAAAAATCTTTTAAAGCACTTTTAAATTGGGTTTCAATTCTAGATTTACTGAACTTTCCATTGATAATTACTTCTTGGTACTTTCCATTTTTCATGACTTCCATTTCTTTTCAGTTAACAAATGAAACAGCAAAACTATATTCGCCCGGATTTGAGGTACATTTACACAAAATGACGCGTTTTGGGTATTATTGTAGCAAAGTTATAAATATATGAAATGGATTCTAATTTGACACAGATAGGGGACTATTATGAGGAGAAGATCATATACAAAATTTCATTAATCAAGATCGCTGAATTTTTTTATTGAATGATTACGCTGACATACATACAAATAGACATATGGATAAACAGGGAATCCTTTCACATATTTAGTCCAAAATTTGATACGAATAAACTATTTTGATAACGTAGCGATAAAACCAAATTTCATCCATCTAGCTCATTATATTTGAGTTAAAGTGCTCACAGACAAGTATAATTCAAAAAGTGTAATCGAAAGACAAGTCTTAAACTTAGAAATTCCTCAAAATCTCAAAGTAGCATTCACCATGCTTTTCCCTTTGAAGACTAGCATTTTAAGAATGTATAAAAGTTATTCATTTCTTGCGTCTCAAACTGTAGTCAATTTATTCTCATATAATAAATGTCTAATATGTCCAGGAATTAAAATTTTAAACTCCATCTCGCATCTAAAAAGAGCTTTGTGACAGTGACATTATATTAGGTGCTTACATGTATTTTAATCAGCGACATCTTTTCATAAACATGCGAAGTATCTTATCTATATAAACGACAATGGTTTTGAATTTTACCAATTTTCTATTATTTTATTGTTATCATTTTGAAAGTTTTCCATTTAGTATTATTGAGTTATTCTGTGTATAAAGACCTCAATCATGGAACGCTCCAAATTGCATTTTCGACATTCAGTGCTTTTTTTTTTTTTTTTTTTTGATTTGAAGAAATTTGCTGTTGAAGCCCATCAGACACTTTTAGAAACTAATGCTGATGTTGCTCCGTCATATCTCAATTGTCGATTTTAGTTTCAACGATTTAAAGGTGGTGATTTCGATGTCAATGTCAAAAAACGGTCTGGAGGATCAAAAAAATTCGAAGACAATCAGTTGCAAGACTTTTTGGAAGAAAATGGGAAAAAGCTGTAGAAAATGATGGAAAATATTTTGAATGATTTATATTGTACCCATTTTTCGCAATAAATGCCTTTTTAAAGTGAAAAAAAATGACCAAAATACATGCAAATACCTAATATTAATCTTTGGAAATTTGTTATTAAATGCTTCCTATGAATTTAAAGATTTTTTTTTTGCAGTTTAAAGATCAACTGTAAATTAAAGAGAACGTGATTATTTTGTACAAACATACATTGCGACGAGCTTTTAGGAAAACTATCTTCTTCTGAATTAAGAGTATTTTTAGCCAAGAAAAAATCTTTTCGTGATCCGCTTACATTCTCAACTTGGATAAGAATGAACATCTTAATCCGAAATTCATTGTCGTTCTAAAAACTGCTCTTATTGTTCTAAAATGTTCTCTACTCGAAAGAGAATAAAGATAAAGAGACTCAATGATTTGGTAAGCTTAGAGATATAGTTTAAAAATAATTTCAGAAATGAATGGGTGCTTTGAATCCTTTATAATAATGGACAAAAGTGTCGTTCAATAGGAATTATGATACAAGCAAGAAAATTGCTCACGGAATTTGAAAACCATGCCCTTTCTTTGTATTTATAGAAGTATATGGGTTACCTAAATCTTATATTTGTCGTACAGTGTCTCCACATAACAACAGAAGGCACAATAGAAAGTTTCGTTACCTTAGATTCAATCAATACTGAAAAGCACCAGATGACACTATTTTGTTTCAAATAAAAATTATATTATACCCTGTTTAGATTTTTTTTTGTCAGTTTCTGTTAAATATATTTTGTTTTCTCGGCACGAATAACAAAATAAGGATCAACTGATTTGGCATCTGGTTTCCAAATTAACATTTCTTAGTTCTTGATGGCACGTATCTTTGAAAAGGTGTCCATTTTCTTGTAATTTTTTTTTCATTCGCTTATGCTTCATTTAATAAATTCCACAGTTGTAAAGCTGGAATTCTGTAGTCGATTTTTCACCTCATATATCAGAGTAGCTTTTTACAGTTGTGCGTTTCCCAAGAGTACCAACATTTCAATATGTTGAAAAGTTGATAAAAAAAATTAGCTAGTTATCAACTAGCTTTTATCGGTTTAAGTCAACTACTTTAATCAGGAACAAATAAATTGTTATTTCAAAAACTGAAAGCTGTTCTTATAGAACAAGACGGTGGAAAAAGCATTCATCAAGTATTGAAGAATTCGTCTGTTATTGCTAGATTTTAAGATAAGAAAATAAGAATATGAATAAAAATATTTAATCTTGGGATATGAATAATATTAATACGAATTGTAATATTAAATATTCTAGTAATACAAAAAAAGATGCTGAACATAAATGAATTTGAATATACATTTTTAGAAATTAAGACTGTTATGAAAGAAAATGTTTTATTTCGAAATAAAATTTTAGATAAATACACGCTTTCTATAATAGTTGATTGCCTTCATGTTTATAAATTCCATGCTTGGCATTTTATAATTCGATTTTCCATTTACTTCTTGATGTCCTAAAGTTTTAAAATTTGTTAATGTCTGTGAGCTAAATTACAAATTATTACTCTAAAATTTTAAAAAACTGAATCATTAATTAATCGATTAATTTCCATTTACATTTCAGATAAAAAAAGACATTTAGCAGTGATTTTAAGAAATAAAAATTATTAAAAAACAATTTTTTTATAATAAAGAATTAGAAAATACATTATAATTTAAAAAGCAGAAAATAACTTTATTTTTTATTAAAAATCAAAAGGTGAATTCGAAAAGCACGTGACTTCAGGAACCATATAAGATAAAGAAATTTAAGTCATAAACAATATCGAAAGAAAAACAATCCAAGCCATTCATTAAGAATTCATATTAAAACTGTGATTAAAATTTACATCCCTGCTTTTACGATGTGCTTTGACCTTTATATTTTTGATTAAGAAACGTTTTCTATTTTTTATAGCATTAATAACAGGATGCACTTTAAAAAATTATTTTTACTGAAGTTATCCACCATTTAGTTACTCGACTGTGCCAATATTTCGCGTCTGCAATTATGATTTGACTAAAACACTTATTGTGTAAGATCTAAAGTTGACAATGAACAATAAATAGAGGAAAGCGGGGAAATCCCGGAATGAACTCTTTTCAATTTTAAAAAAACGCTAGAAACAGTATTGGACCATCTACGTACGCGGAATGTGTAAGAAAATATTTAGTGGAAGGTATCTACGCTAGAAGACGCCTTATCACTTCTCAATTTCTTATTTTAAAAGAGCATTATGGAATATTGAAAGAAATCGATTTTCCTTACAATTTCAGACCTCTAGTGTTTAATGTAAAATTCTTTTTCAAAGCAATAAAATCAATTTTCGTCAGCAAATATAAACCATTGTTTTTTAATTTATCCATTTTAATTCGAAATAAAACCTGATGAATGTATAAATTCTAAGTGGGGTAATTCTGCTGATATCTAAAGTAGGCTGTAGTAATCTGCTGGTACTCTAGATATTTGCTTCGGTATCGCAAATTAGATACACAGTTTCTTCCAAGAAGGGCTGTGCATGTGAATATGCATGTTCCTGATGAAAAAGCCCCCTTGTTGGCATAATACAGAAATTTAGAAAATGAGTGACTTCTGTTGTCCTCGCCATTTCAACACGATTCAAAATTACAATCCCCTTCAGTAATTACCATCGAGCAGTTTCAGTAGAGGAAGCTCATTAAATTGAATTTTATAAACTCCATGTTTCATAATGAATTTTCCATCTTAATTTTAAACACTTTAACTTGACCAGTTTCATGTCGATGACATGTTTCATGTCGATTCCTGTAGTTTAAGAGCAGAGGTGCACAATCTTATTTTATATTTTATACTACATAAATAAGAATCAAAACCATATGTACCATCATAAAAGCATTTTCCGATTAAAAATCAATTTACCCGAAATGGAATATTTAGAATCAAAGAATCAGATATTTTGAATGCATATTTTTTTAATTATAATCGTAAATGCATTATTTATATTAAAATAAAGATGTGTGTGTTGGCGTTTTACAGGCCAGGTCGTTTGATCTGGTTCACATATACCTTCGATGGTAAAAATTAACACTTCGGAGCAATTTTTAAAAAAAATTTAATTAATTAAAAATTAAGCGAAATTTTAGCGTTTTTTTTGGTATAAATTCTGAATATATTGCATCACAAAAGATAATTTTATATTATCTTAAAATTCAAAAAATTATCCTTTCGTCGATACTAAGTTTTTGGAGTACAAATATTTCCTAAATTTCAACAATTTTTTCCCTAAATATTTTTTTTTGCCTAATTTTGAACAATCGATTACATTGTTACTCTCAGATTCAAACCGTTTTCATTGTCTCATCAAAAAATGAATCGCGTAATTTTCTTTCACTGTTGAAAGCAAAAGAAAGATGATTTTGTTTTATATTTTTTTATAGTTTACAAAACCAATTAAAAGAGTGAAATGACAATATAGTAAAAATACGACGACAGATGATTAGAAGATAGATTTACAGTTTTAATAGAGCTATGATTCTATGAAATGGTTCTCCATTAAAGAAAATTGCAGAAACAGAACTTATAAATATGCAATAAGCATAACTTATGTAAGACAACTAGAATAGAACGCTTCGATATCTGACAATTATCATGGTGGAATTATGGACATTAAGTTATATCTAAACTATTTATTTTAAGTTAAACATAATCGATATTCCACGCGAACCAACTGGTTGCTAGGGGTGATTTCAACTAATAATGAATATGAAGGTGTGTTTGTGTTTGTATATGTCCGTGTGTTGATGTTCTATAAGCCAGACCGTTTGACCTAGAGCTAACAAACTTGACACATATACACTTTGGTGGGTAGAAATGTGCATTTCGGTGCGGGGATTTTAGTTAATGGAAAATTAATTAAAATTTTAATTTCTGGAATTCGTGATAACTTCCGCAAACCTTATAGTAGAAAATTAATTTTCAAAAAAAAAATCTGTTCAATAATAGCAATTTTTTATCAGATAAACATTTTTTCTACATTTAATCAATTTAAAAATATTTTAAGCATATTTTCCAACAAAAATCGTAAGAATCGTTCTGAGTAAATATTAAACGTATCACGATCGATAAAACAAAAACATAAGAATTCTAGAAGAACACCAAAGTTATTGATAAAAGAGAATATCAATTTCGCAGTATTTTTTTTTTCTTTTTTGTGTTACAATGCGAAATGTTATCTTGATCTTTACACATATTATTACTGGCAATACAGATTTCATGAAAGTAAAGTATTTTAATTGATTCTGCGAAGTATCTGAAAAAAATTATATTTATATTTAAAATATTATTAACACGAAAAGAATGCCAAATATTATACTTTTTAGGTTAGAAAAGTTATATTGTTAAAAAGCTAGAAATAGCAAAGTGTATCCATTTTTGCAAATTTTTTAGAGCTGACAGAAAATAAGAGAAATGCAGAACATAATGAACAAAACAAAAGTTTTCTAAAAGAATATAAATAATGTATCTATCAAAATTTGAAGTTTAAAAAATATTTTGCTGCAAACGCCATTAAGATCAAGTTAAATGAAAAATTTAATTAAAAATTTTAATGACCCTTAATTTTAGAGATCCAACTGGTCGCCAGAGGGGGCTAGTTATTAAAAATGAACATAATAAAATCCCAATGCCTTTATATGTCCTTTAAGTGACTGACGTGAAACAACATAAAAATGGAAAGACGAGTAATTCAAATATTAATAAACAATTTTAATTACAAATTTATTATTATTTATAATTCATTTGAATAATTACTCTGTTACTAGTGTAAATTCATTAAGATATTAATAGTTCATTACTACATAATGCAGAAAACAATAACTAGATTTTAAAATAAAATATTCATCAAAAAGTTTTAAAAAATGTGCCTTTACTGCTAAGTACGCATTTCTTATTTTTACATTTTATGTCATGCAAGAAGATGTTTCATTAAAAATATTTTTAATCGCAGTTTGGCGTGTTTTCTGTCTATTAATATTAGGTATAATATTAATGAATCGAATTAAGTCTATTGAATTTTTTTTCATTAATGTTCTGACTAAAAAAATAAATTTAAAGATTTTCGATGGAATTTTGCTTTGTTTTTAAAGGGAAGTAAAATAATTTCAACATTGCTTCCTATCGTTTCTATCTTGTTTCATCGTTATCAATTTGTTGGGCTTCATTTTCATTAATCTGAAATGTAAGTCAAGATAATTGTGGTTAACGGTTCAATATGACAGGTTAAATTGTCCATAATTCGTTTCCGTTTAGTTTAGTTATATTAACTTTCCGTTTTAAAGCAACACTGGGGATATTTTGGAAGGGGCCTCTTACTTTTGAATTGCTGTCAGATGATGAGGATGACACTTGAGCTGGCACCACCTCTCCAAAATTCCACACTACACCAGCGGGAGGACAATTCGTTTTAGTTTTAACCCTAAAATACATCAAACGGGCAACATTTTTAGCAGCCATCGAAGAACACAAATTTAAAAATTGAATAAATGGTAAAACGGGAAAATACAGGGCGTTCCCAAAGAGGATGAACAAGTTTTTATTTTCCTATATACTGTATCTATACATATACTTCCAGCCATAGAGTTTAATTAATTAAAGTGGGAATTTATTGAAAGCAATTTGGCTTCTATAGAGGTTGACATTAAAAAGTTTACAAAATTAAATTTTTATTCGGCCACTAATTAGTGCAATGTTTCTTTTACATTCATCCACGCACATACAAAGTTTTACATTTCTAACTATAAAATTTGTAGAAATATGCTTATTTTCAAATTTAGAGGGACTAATTAAAAACACATAAAAATGTTTAGTTCAGAAATGCTCATTTATGCAATAAAAAAACCTGTCATATATAAATATTTGTTCAGTAGTACATCATCCGATCATCATGATTTCAAGAAATTTGGCAATCACGCATAATGTTGTTCACCTTGATGGGTCGACAGCTGAAACATTGACTTTATAAAGAAGAGAAGAGAGCATTTGAAGCGACTTGCTTCGTTTGGAGCAAAATTTTTGAAAAATTGAATTTTTCAATAATTTATTAATATTTTTAGATACATTATCAATCATAAACAAAAAACTGGTGAAAATCTTTTTTTATATGTTTGAGAGGCATGGGAGTTCATATTAAATTTCAATGAAATTCGATCAAAACGATAAACACTCTACCTAAAATTTTAATTCCGCAATCGTAATTTCCTTTGCTTATTAATTATAGGGGATGATCAATGAAATAACACAAAATCTAAGAAAAAGTTTGAAATGTTAGAAATTTGGGTAGAAAATACTTGTAAATAGGCATTTTCTCCCTGAAATTATAAGTGAATTTTGATATAAACGACTATAAAACGGAAAAGTATTTCACCAACTGCAAAGCTTTTGCCTCATTTCATTGACCATATTATTTAAAATCTTCATTGCAACTTTCGGGCAGTTATCTTTATTAGATTTGAGTTATCATGTTAACGGATAGAGATTTTTATAAAAACAAAATTTTGAAAAAATTGCAGACAAAGATTTTCTAATTGAAAAACATAGTTCTGATGGTCGCAGGAGTTTAAAAGTTCCCAAACAATAGATTTGATCTTCTCTTTTCTTATTTTAAAAACGATTTTTGAAAAAAAAATTTTGAGGGCAAAAAGTGTTTTTTCCTTTCCTATAACTTTATAATTCTAATTAAACTAAAGCGCAGGTATAAATGATAATAACTGCATTGATTTTAACTCTACAAAATGCTGTCTCAGAATTCTACAACATGCCATTAAAATATTCCTTTGTATTTTACGTTATTCTGTGCAAACACTTACAGAGTAATTGTTGATCGGACAAGTTCTTAAAAACAGGCCTTATTATACGGGAATCTTGTCACCTTAACCTTGTAAGCCTTTGCTAGATGATACTTGACCAAACATCAACCTCTTTCTGGCATTGGTAATGTAACAAAGAAGAATCACTGCAATAATAGCACTTTTCATATCTTATAAGTTGCCTTTGTTTTTATGAATTATAATTCAGTAGTAGTGTCGCAATTATTGATGCAGTGATAGATCAATTTTCTATCCCACTTAGATCTTTTGTACATTTTTTTTTATTTCCGAAAGATAGCTCCAATATTTTGCTGTATATGCTCTGTATTTTCTAATTTCAAAATTCACATCATAAATGTCCGTTATTGTATTAAGTGCAAAAACGCGGAAAAATAGCAAAAATATTACAATTTCTATTTCGGAATATTACTTCCGGTTTGATTTTGTATCAAATGAAGTATGTTATAATCGCTGTAACTTTCTTTTTCTAGTACAGGAAGAAATGGTAAGCGGTTTTGAAAAAAGAAAAGTCTGATCTAAAAAAAAAAAAAAATCCGTCAAAGTATTGGAAATAAGAGCTTTCAACGTAGTCGGCTACCTTTAGATATCTCAGCGAAGTATTGGAATAAAATTAAATTAGAACAGGAAAGGAAATAAAATCCTTTACTTGCAATTGTGTTCTCTTTAAAAGAATAAAATGATTAAATATAAAGAATGTTTGGATATGCTGATAATTTGTGCCATATATAATCTCAAAGTATAAGGATATAAATGTCCCTTTTTGAATTCCGGGTATCCTTCTAGGAAGTGAACGTTTTAGTGATTGCAAATTAGAGGATCCTTACTCTTTTGGAAAGGAATGGGAAAAATGAGACTTTATGCCTGTGATGCAGAAATTGGCATTTTGGCTAATTTTTCAAGTTATCAATTGTGAGAACAGTTATTTAGAAATCAGCATTTAAAAATCGACAGTGTAGAGAATATTTCAATGTAATTATTGGCATCCATATAATATTCCCGAAATTCATGGACTGATACATCAGTTACATTGACAACCACATGATCGAAGTCCAAAACTTTACAATTGGGCCTTTTCTATGAAAAATCAAATGCTTCTTTTCTGAGCAATTCAATTTGGATAGAAGAATGTTGTTTTAATCGAGATTGAAACATTAATCTTCAAAACTACCATTTTTGGAAGAGTAAAAATCGATTCTTCGCACAAGAGTTTCATCATCAGTGGCACTTTTCAATAAATGTGGGGTATAAGCATTTTCAGAAACTCCTTGGATGGTTTCATTTTGTACAATAGTACAGTGAAATAGTGATCGATACATGGAGTTAAGTTTTGATTGACATTATGCTTGAACTAAAGGATGAATTAAATTTGGCAGTAAATGCTATCAATCTTTGCCGACACATTCAAAATGTCTTTAAATTACAAGTGATTAACTCGATCGCATATGCAACTATTGTTAAAAGAATGCAGCCTTGTACGTAGTTGTCGAAAATGTTCATTTTGAACTGGTTTTTATATTGTATTAACTTTGTAACACTTTGATTATTGTATTAACTGGTCATTTTTTCAAATTTGATAAAAATTAAAAAATGTGTTATTTTTTTCTGATTCTACCTATTCAATGATCATTCTCGACCTTTAGATCCCTGATAATTGCAATGAAAATCTTGTTCAAAACCGATCAGTGATATAGAATAAATTTGACCTCAACAAATTTTACACATAAAAACCAAGAAACTTCGTGTTCTTATAGATGAGTATAAGGAAAACATTTTACTCATTGACACTTTTTTGTTATGGAAACCGTACAAAAAGTTTATTTTTTTTTTTTAACTTCTGACTATACCGCACTATAGAAGCCAAAGTATTTTTATACATTTGGATACTTTATTTGATGAAACTTTGGAACTAGAAATATATGTTCAATTGCAAAAGTTAAGGATATCAAAACTTTTATTTGGATAATAAAGAAGTAAAGAAAAAATTTAAAAGGAGGTCGTTTTACTTTTCTTTCTTGAATATTCATTTAAATGTTTTATTCAAAAATTGTACCACCCAAAATAACATGAAGAACCATTAGAGGTACATGCAACATCTTTGGAGAAATATTCTGCTAGAACAAAATTTCACATACTGGCGTGTTTTCGATGACATTATGTTATTTCAATACTCTTAAAATTTCAATTTCAATTTAACTTTTTATTTCAGTAAATTTTGATTCCATACAAGCGGCAGCACTAATAGTTAATTTCAGAAAAATGATTTTATTAATTTATTATGTTTATAATAAATTATAAAATAAGAGTTGAAAATAGAAAGTAATTCAAATAAAAAAATTTCACATTTAATTTATTTAAAAAAAATGGGTTTTTAAAAATTATTTTTAAGTCTTTGCACTCATTTTTAGTCTACTTTATCAATATCCAAATTTATTTATGATTGCAAAATATGATAAAATAGCCATTTTTTAAAATTGTAATTTGATATAAAGAATGCGATATTACGGATTACTGCACAGCATAATTTTTCAGTGATATTTACCTTGCTAAAGAAAGATTCATATCGAAATATTCAACTTCGATATCCGTTGTGATGATGAAGGCGAATTATTATCTCACATTCTAAAATATTATTCTCAATTTCTGATGCAATTTTATTCTAAATTAATTTACATTTTTTTTGTTGTTGATACACGTTTTCAATTTCAAAATTCATATTAAACGTTCATCATCATTTTATTTTTATGCAGCTTCATCTTACTTTCCTGGAATGTTTCGATAAAAAAGAAAACGTTTAAGTGATTTTTCAAACAGTTTTATTAAACTTGAATTTATTTTGAAATGGTATTCCTCCCTTCGGAGACTTTTGTCCTTTAATGCGTTTTCAAAAACATTTATTTTATATTAAATTTAGACCATAGGAATTTCTATTAAATTTTAATACGTCTAAATTTTATCTCAGAAAGGCAGATTTCATTCAGCCATTTCAATTAAATGCTTTTGTAATTCTATAAATTGCAAGCAAAAATTGCGATAATTTTTTTTTACAAAATTCTGAATACATATCAGTTTTGAAATCAAACGTGCATAATCCATATTTCAATTTACTCCTTTAATAAAATTCTTCATAAGAAACGACACATTTCGAGCAAAAAATTTTAGATAATGAAGCTACGCTACGGTGTGAAACAGGTATGAAAACACCTGCTTCAAAGTCACAAATATTTTCTTGTATAGATATGAAAAGAACCTTTTTAAAAGCAAAAAATCTTAATTATTAGAAATTTCTACAGCAATTTAAGAAATAGATTGAAAAAAAAAATAATTGAAATGTTATCTGAAGCACCAAAAATATAGAAAATCATTCAAGATTTGAGATTAATCTCAATACCCATAACAGCTTTTGTAACGGCAATCTGTCTATACTACTAAAATTCTTAACTTTATATGTTCATAATTTAAGGTATTGGGATAACATAACCATTCAATTCTGACTCATTAAGTATAAAGTTTTTATTCAATGATTTTATATATTCATGACTTAAGGTGTTGGGATAACATAACAATTGCATTCTGACTCAGTAAGTATAAAGTTTTTGTTTTATGAACTTAACATATATGAGCTTTGAAAACAAAACTGAATTATATTGTATTATTTATCTGAACAAATGCAAAATCAAATAGCTTTTAAATTACCACTTAAATTTGTTCCTCTTCTTTTTTCATGAGAATATTTAAAAGAATATCAAAATCATATAAATAAAAGTGCGGGCCGAATCCCCTGTCTTTCCTGCTTCTCATTTTTTATGGGAACATAGGATTATTTCGAAAACACTATATAAAGGAAGGATCATATTTTACTATCAGAAATTTAACATTTCTTCTCTGATACCTATCTTCGAGAGATATCTTTTCAGCTGATATTCATTTCAAAATCGATCGAATAATGCTGAATATTTCAGAAACTTTCTACTTCTCTTAAGAAAGTAAAGATCATCAAATAAGTAAAACAAAGAATTGAACAGCAATTTAAGCTTCGCAGTCTTATCATATTGATAATTATGTAATAGATTTCAGTATATGCTCCATCTTAATTACTATCATATATATTTTTTGATGTATCATTCTATAAATAGAGTAAATTTTAAATCTTTCATAAAAAGATTTTTTCATAATAATATTTCAAAACATTTTAATTTTCCAGTTATAAGTAATCCGTTGTGGGCCGCACAGTTACATTAAAACAAGCGCCTTGATTTAATATATTAAATCTTTTGCAATTTTTTCAAAACTCGAACACTTTAATACCTTTTTTACTTGGTAAGACAACACATGCTCACATTTTTGCATTTTTAAAGTCTATGAAATTTTATTCACTCATTTAAATCTTATTTGTATTTTTTTGTACTTTTGTATACTATCCGTTTTTGATTATTTTACTCTGATATGGTTTTAATTCAGATTTGGAGCAACATAGTCAGAACCGCCAGCAAAATCCAAACATATATCAAGAATGCATAAAATAAAGAAAAAAAAATAAGGCAATGAACACAAAGAAAATACAAAACTTAAAAGCTAAAAGATATTTTGATTCCGAATTTCTTCAAAAGAAAAAAAATCTTTAAAGTTTCAATATACTGAAAAGTTTAAAACCTGATTTGTTTTTATTAAAAAAAGATTCTTTTAGTTGATTAACTCGTGATTGTTTTTCCCATGTAACCACTATTAAATTGATACCATTATAAATGTGGAAGATTAAAAATAAAACTGTTCATTTTGTAAATATATTTACGGATGGATTTTTAAATTGTTCTATACTAACAGAAAATCTTTTATTTATTTTATTAAAATGAATTAAATATGAAATGATTCAAAATAACTTTATGAGTTAGATAATATCAGTATTTTTTATCTATTATAATATATGATTAAATTATACGATTAATCGATACTTTCATCAATAGAAGTTATTCTCAATAAGTTTGTTGCCACGACATTGTTTGCCATATTTCAATAAATTCAGAAGAAATCACTATACCTTAGCACTCGGTTGGCGTTGCACAAATAAGAGCATTTTCCCATCATATAAAGAAAATTAATTCTTATTGCATTCTGAATTGATAGATTTAATAAAACAGAATATTAAATAAATGTTTAAAATTAATCCAATAGCTAAACTAAATTCATCCGTGTTCTGAAAACTTTTGTGAATATTGTAAAATTTATTTTTATTTTTAAATTTTTTATCTTATTTCAGATAAAAACATACTTATTTTCACAATATTTTAAAGATAATTTTGTCTCATTTCAATAAAATTAAATATCCTTCTTTGCTTGTCTGGATCCGAGTCATTGGAATTTTCGGAGCCAATTTCAGTGGTCGCTTAATGACGATGAGGTGTAAAATTGAACGATTTAACTTTCTATATAATTAGGGACTTCATATTTTTATTTTATTTGAAAAAGCAATAATGGCAGGTTCACTGTTGACTCATTTCGCTTATTTTATTCATATGCAACAATTCAAAATTCTGCTTTCTTCATGTTAATTTTTAATTTAAAAAAATTAAATAAGTTTTTTATTTATTTATTATTCGAATTACAAAAGTATGAACTTATTTTTAAGAAAAATTTCTCATTTCTCCTTTTTTTAAATAACGGTGTCTATTTCTTTAAATAAATGGTAAATCTGAGCTTTCTTTTATAAGAAATAGATTTCAAAAATCACAAAAAAGTATAATTTTTCTCCAGTTTACAAAATTTAAAGTCCACTCAATCAATATGTTCGATCGAACGTATAACCGAATATCCATGGATGAAATATTTTACGAATGCAAAGTACATAATTTTATAAATAAAGAAATACTGAACTCTTTTTTAAATACAAAATGCAAATATTAATCGATTTAAAAAATTATACCACATTGTTGAGAGACTGTTGTAAAAGGAAAATTTTTGATAGCTCTATAGTTTATTTAATGGATTTGAATACTTTCTGATACGTTATTTCTACGTTCTACTCTCAACAGTCAATATTTAAAATTATTTATAATTCTTAAAATGTTTCTAGTACAAAAGAAGTTAATATTGAAAAAGGATTAACAAATCACAATAAGAATTTAATTGGGAATATCGAAGGCCAATAAAGCTACGAGAGATACTCATCTCAAACTTTTCTTAAAAGAAATTTAAAAAAAAATATATTAAATAATATCCCATGCATAAAGTAATCACATAAATAATCACGTAAATAATATCACAATTAAAAGTTATGTGCATTTGTCCTCATTTATTATCGTAAATAAAAAAAATAATAACAATAACAAAAATAAATACATTTTTCGAACTTTATCATTAAAATTATTTTCGAAAAATCTGTAGAATAAATAGAAAAGCAATAATAAATCAGAAAAGAAATAAGTTAACACTTCAATTCTAATACGAATACAATTATTTCTTCTACAGCATAAAATAAAGCGAATCATTTTTGTAAATGAAATCTATTTCAATTTAAATCTTGTTTATAGTTTCAAAAATAGTCAACATTATTGAATTTAAAGATAGCTTACCGGTTAAATAAATTTATCGGTTTAAGAACTCCTTTAATAATAACTATTTTTTAAATGATAGAATTATTGTTTGTATACCGTTACTGTTGCAGTTATATTTTTTGATATGCAAACAATATAAATTAAAATCTTTTAAGAACGCTGTATTCGTTAGAATGTATTAGGTTAGTAAGAATCATAGATACTTCTTTAGTACATCAATGATTTCGTATCTGATTGCAATTATTAAACAAATTGCACTGAGATTTTAATTTATCTATTTTTAAAATCTTCATTTATTTTTATTTTCAAGCTGTTATTCTCAAATAATGCAATCGTTGAAAAATATATTTTTAGCGACATTTTCTAAATTTTTAATATTTTTTTGATAAATAAATTTTTTTATTTTAAATATATAATTTGAAGGTATTCTTATTTTATAAATATGAACTCCTTCATATAATATTTTATTTATATTTCAAAAATATATCGTTTGTACACATGAATAAAAAAAAAGAAGAAATTAATTAAAAATTAATTAAAAAAATTTACACTACTTGTCATCGCTATTATTTAATTAATAAAGACTGAATCAAAACCGGAATGTAAAAAAACTTTATTTGTAAAACTATTTAAAAAAACTATGCAGCTATGTAAGTGTGTAACTATGTAAAACTATTTATTATATTGTATGATCTGTATTACATACTTGTATATATTATTTATTTGCATTTACCTGATATTCATGTATTTGCATGCTTCATATTTCATTTGCATTTTATTATTTGTATTATATTTGTATTTCACATTTATAATTGCATTGATCTCCGTATGCTATATAAGGTGACGTAAAAAAAAAATGAAATACTATTATGCTATTTCAGACTAGAATCTAGAATCTCTTTTTAACTTTTTGAATTACTGTGTCCACATGCATATAAATTCACAGAAAAACAGACAATGAGCCCTTCGATGCATTATATCGAACATTGAGAGAAAAATTTATCAGTTTTAATAAAGCCATATTCCACTTTTGAATTCTAATTTTTAAATCAAAAAGTAATGTTGCCATATTTGTGCTTAAAGAAATCGGTCGTATTTGGGAAAACAGTTTCATTTATAAAATTAAATAACACATTTTTTATGCCATTATTATTTACTTTAAAGAGCATTTCTAAAACGTTAATCAAATTAATTTGAAGACAAATATACTACAAAACAATTATATAGCTCTTTTTTATTATAATTCTTATTTTTTATTATATATTCAATGTAGAGTGATAATTCTCTATCACTCTACATTGAGAATTATAAAGATCAGGAGTGGGTATTAAGTTGATCGAGATCGACCGGTGGACCACCAAGACTATTTGGGGTGATCGCCTTTACTAAGACCTAAGACACGCATACTAAAAGAAACATATTAATGAAAAACCGATATAATATAAATGAGTTTTCTTCAAGAAATAAAAAGAATATATAAATTTTCTCCTTCAAAATGATATAATTTTAAAAGCACGTAGTTCAGAACCTAAGAATAATTTTTGGAATCTGATGGACGAAGTAAAGTGCCATAATTTAAAAAAGGTTGCATATCTTTTAACATCATTCTTTGGCTCTACTTACCAGTGGGTATCTGCATTTTCAACGATGAATATAATTAAGACGTTCCCATCTCGCAGACGACCGCTTAGAATCCAGTGCAAGATGAGCAGTTAGTAATTGTATACCGAGAGATTGGCGAACAGTATGCAGACTAAGTCTTCTACTAAATATAATTATGAGAACTAACTTCGGATGAAAGTATTTTTTAATGCATTTCGAATTGTTCGAATTTTTAATGTATTTGTGGCTATTATTATATTTGTATCTTGCTATGATTATTATGTTTGTAGTTATATAGGTTAAATACATATTCCGTATTTTTTTAAGCTGTAATAAATATTGTAGACCGGTTTTTTTTTTTTTTTTTTTTTTTTTTAGCTCACCACACTACTGGGTGGATGGCAACACCTTGAAAAAATTGGAAAAGTCTGCCTCTGGTATAGATGGCTCGAATTCAGCAACCTTACCCTGTGCATATAAAGTGTATACGGTACACAGAATTAAAAGCGAAGCATTTGCATAAAGTATTAGCAACTGCTAAGAAGGAAATGCATGACACAAGAAAAAAATCTCTCGGTTCATTAAAAAAAGCACCGAAAAGTTTTACAAAACGAGTTCCGTGTCGCCTGTTGAGATAACGGCGTAATGGAACGAAGGATTATCGAGCGAGGATAGATTAAAATCCCCCTTTGCTAAGTGTTCTACAGGAAGCTCGAACGCATGTGGGCTCATTTATCCCCGAACGCTATCAGTAAAGCTTTCCTGTGAAATAACTTTTGAAAAGTGCAAAAGAAAAAACACATTTACCTTGCTATCAGATGCTTGCAGGAAGGTGAGTGAACGTCCTTTGAAATATCTAAAATATTAAATTGCTTTTTGGTTGAGAAAAGGGTTGCTAAGCAATCAGCCTGTTTTTCTATTTTTCTTTTCTTTTCGCCACAGAATACCTCCGAATTCGGAATATCTAGGATTCCCTGTCATTTGAATATGCACACATGGTTTTTCATTCCATATTTATCAGGCATAACGCGTCTGTGACATTAACGACATAATTCCCTCCGAATTTCACTAATAATTTTACATTACACTACGTTTTGTATTAAATGTCATCGTATAGCAAAGGAGTTTAGTTTAGTTATATTAACGTTCCAATTTTTTAAGCAACACTAGGGCTTTTTTGGGACTGGCATCGTAATTCTCAACCGCTGTCAGATGACAAGGACAACACCTGAGATGGCACCCCCTCTCCAAGCTTGCACACCACACAACATTACACCAGGGGAGGGACGTTTAGCCCCGATGAATTTAACGTGCCCCAGACTCGCTTACAAGACAGTTCTTTAGTGGAATTGGGTCCCGAAAACATCGGGTTCGGAAGCCGAGGCCTTACCGCCACCCATATCGCATAGCAAAGGAAATCAGGTATGCAGTTTGGATTTCTTTTTGTTATGTGATTGGTTACGAAATTTCATACATATCTGCAATGTGGCTTACAAGACCATGTTCCGAATTTTATCTCGTATATCACATTTTCAAGTTTTTTTGCGTTCATATGTAAATGGATAGATAGACCGATAGCACTACGAAGTGGTTTTTGAAAATTTTCATTAGATTTTATATCATTTAAAATTTTTAAAGTTTTTCTCACATAACTTCGGGGCTGACAAAAATCATTTTTTCCCACAACTATAAATTTAAAAAAAAGAAAAAAAAATATTTTCATAGCAACAATTTTATTTTAGTGCATTTTTTTTTCTAATTTTATTTTTTTTAAATACATCTAAAGTACATTTTACAACAATCTATTTTATTGTTTTAGTTACTAGAATTATACACGTTAAATGAAATATTTTTTGTGCAAGCAAGAGCGAATTTCATAATTAAAACAAAGAAAAACCAGTCTGAAGTGCAATTTTTGTATGATACTAATGATGATATCTGATTATAGATTCGACTCCCCTTTAAATTTTTTTTATATGAAAGTGACATTTCGATGTGGACCAAACACAAAATTTCATCTATAGAGCTCAAGGCGGTTTTGAGCTCTCGTATTATTCATATTCCAAGCAGCAAAATATCACTTTTCCTGCTTTTTATTGGGATAACTTGTGTATAATTTTTTGATAATACCATTTTAAATAAATAAGCAAGACAGTTGACTCACACAATTCTGCAAAATAATTCAATTTTAAAACAGAAAAAGATTTCTTCCGACTTTTATAGCAAATTAGCTTTTCCTAGATTTAAATGGCTTTCCTATAAATAGCTTTCCCTAGATTTAAATTTGGAGAAAACTGAACAAAAAGCAATTAAACAATTTTTTTACTTAAATTATCGTTTGTAAATTATTGCATTTAGATTGTTTCCACTAATTAAACAATGTGAGATATTATTCCCTCTAATTTATGTGATTTAACGTTAAATGAAAGAAACGAAATGGAAGTACCCGGCTCTGAAAGAGAAGTGCCCGGCTTGAGTTATGATGACACTTTTGGAAAAAATAAAAGACAGAATCCCCTTAATACCGGCAATTCTGATTCTAGCAGAAAAGAAAAATAGGACTGTAGCAGCAGAGTTCGATAATTAATGTAAATGGTTGTTACTCAAAATTAATGTCGTTCATTTAAACAAAAGACTAATCAATATTCTTTTTATGCTAATAATTTAAAAAATAATACCCACCTTCGGTGGCAGCGGTTCACGCACAATACAAATAGCAAAAATTTAGTTATATAAATTGTATTTTACCTAAAAAAATTAAAAATATTTTAAAGCATTTCTCCACAATAAAGATAAACTGACATAATCGGTGGGCTGCGTTATAGTTTAATTTTTCGATAATTTTCGAAATGGGTGTAGTAGGGGAAGAAAAGCATCATTGATAACTTATCTACCATGACCTTTCATGTGAAATAAATCGAACCAGTAGCTGAAGCTCAGTGACTGGTTAATTTTTTTCCTTATTATTTTAAATAGAGTGTTGATTTAATAATATTGTTTACTTGCCACATTTATAGTTTAGAAACTCCTTGAATACGGCTTTCGAAATTATTTATGATCTGTTTTTTACTATTTCCATCAGTATTTTCCCACCTCAACATTTCATTTAGTTGTTTTTTTTTAATCAGTTATTTCCTTTCATACGTGCATTTTCTTTAAAGAAAAAGTAAAAGGAGAAAATTCTGCGATTCAAACCGAAGGGAAGAGTGAACAGTTAAATTTGTCTTCGGCTCAGCATTATGATATCCGTCGAAATAGATTTTGAGGCCCCTATAGATTTCAAGGCACGAAGCGGCCGCCTATGCGGAAAACCGCCACATTATAGTCCTGTCAAATTGCACTTTTTAATCCATTAAAAATTACTTGACAGCAGCTGTAATGACTTAAATTTTTGAGCTGGCTATCCAAAACTGGCCTGCAAGTTTGCCCCCGGAGATATTGCCATATTAAGGTTGGTGGCAATGTGAAAGTTTTCACTCCAGATTTTCGAGTTTAAATAAAAAGCTGTTAGCCTTACAGCTTTTGTTTAAGTCAAAAGTAAAGTAAAAAGATGTAGATATTGTAATGAATTATAAAATGATTTATAAAATATAATGAAAATCAAGTCAGAAATAAATTTAAATTAAATAAAAATTTCAAAAATTATTTTTCACTTTTTTTAAATTTGAACGAAATTTTTGAAATTCCACTTAAGCCTGTCTTATAAAAAAAGAGAATAAATTTTTAAAAAATTAAGATTAATAGAAGCATTATTGTCTGGAAAATCTGATTTTGTAATAAAAAAACAGGTAATCGAAAAATGCTTATAAGTACTTTTGTTTATTTGTCGGAATTCGAGAAAAAGAATTATCCTGGAAGAACAATCCTGGAAGATTTTCGAAAAAGAAGTAGTGGAACTTAATTTTGATAAAAAAAGAAAAAAAAATGCCTTACATTTTAGAAATTGATTAACGGAAAAAACACGAAAAAGCTGGGTTCGCGAATTTAACAGCCATCGGAATATGAATTCCGATTTGATAATTGTAACAAAATTTAACTTCAACTTTCTTTTTCACCAATTTTTTTTTAAATCGACCATCATAACACCATTTGAAATAGGAAAACAACTCTTTTAAAATAATTTTTTTTTCTTCGGACTTCAATGAAACAAAAATACTTTCAGGCAATTTTGCACCGTTCTGTTCTTTTCCCCGATACAGTCGAATTTTCAAAAAAATAAATGAAGAAGATATCTATCTGAAATTTTTATCAGTTTTTCTCTTCTGCATAACACGAACTTAAATAGAGTTTCAAAAATTATGTTCAAATATTTAAAAAAAATAAAAAAAACCAACTTTTATTTATTTTAAATTTACATATGCTCTAATTATCATTTTACCATTACCAAGTATTACATTTTATAGCTTACATTACAATTCTTCATAATTTGTACACCTTTACTTAACTTTTTATTTAAACGCGAAAAATTGTCATTAAAATTTCCAACGCTTCCTCCAATCTTTATTCGGTAACAACTAAAGGTACAAACTTAGAAGAGTCCAGTTTTGGATAGAAAATTCAACAGCATAAGCCGATAAAATTGCTTTTATATACTCGTTTTTCATGGCAATTCGACTGGACTAATAATTTAAAATCTGAACCGAGGATGACAAATAAATCTCAAAAACGAACTGGAAAATCTATTTCTTTTCTCATTTTTATATATATCAAAGCTTTCTCCACTGGTGAGATGTTTATGAAAGGTAGTAGAGTAATGATTGCTTATTTGAATATTCCGGGATAAACTTCTATAAAGTCAGCTCAAAATGAGGCGAGGAATTTTTTTTTTCTTTCAAATTCTACTATAAGCAAAGATTCTGTTTTCAATTCAATCAACTTTTTCTTAGACTGAAAACTTATTTATCGATATTTATTTATTGAAAGGATATGGAATCCGGTAATCATCTGTTCCACTTTTGAGGAAATATTTTCGGAAACTGCCTTCAGTTTGCTGATGTTTTATTATTTATTTCTTAATTTCTTGAGATATATGTGCAATAGTTTCACAGAAAAATGGTGAAGTGTTTCAAGAAAAAGTTTGTTGTTCTCAATACATAACTTCCAAAATTCTAAACTTTATCGAAAAATGCTATCGGAAACTTGGGATATGAATCTTCCGCTCTGAAGGAATATATCTAACTTCGAAAAGAAATCAGACAAGTATTCGAGACTTTGAAACCATTCACGATCATCCAACTTAAACGAATGTTGGAAAGGATGATTCTCAAAAAACACTCAAACTTCATGTCAAACAAATATGTAAAACTTCACCCTAAGACTAGCATTAAAACTTCCCCATGAGGAAATAGGTTTTGTGAATGCTGCCCATTTCTTGACACAATGATCACAATAGCCTCGAACTCATATGGCGGAATTGGTTGAAATGGACCCGTTTTAGAAAAAACATTCAAAACTTTCCAAATCCGCTTTACTAAGGAAGCAAGTGCTTTTATACACTTATTCGAGGAGACTAGAGTAACCATCTGCCATAGGCTTGTCACCCTCAGTGTACCACCCCAACCACGCTCTGACCCATTTATTCCCTTTTTAGTAATCAATGGCATGAAAAATATCTGCTTCCGCCGTACATTCAGAAAGAAGATGACAAAGCAAAAGTCCCTCATTTCTTTTCAAGTACCTTACAATAATTATTAAACGGTAAATGATGCTACAACAATAATCTCATCAACTTGAATAGAAAAATATTTACGATTCATGACAATAAGATATCATTTGGAATAATTTGGAAAATGCTAACTGCTTGAACAGATTTTAATCTTTAATGACAGGATTTATCAATGTCCATCATTCATCTTTTTCTCATTAACTTCATTTTCTTTACTTTATTATTTATGAAGAATACATAGAAAAATTCGACCTCTAGACATTTCAGAGATCAATAAATACATATATTGGGCCACTTCTGTAAAGCAACTATTTAACTTCAAAAAGATCCAATTTCAAAACTACATCTAAGTAAGTACAACAATTTTGAACATGCTCGTTGTTAGATACAGAAATTAGCCGCTGTATCTAAGCCTTTGATTGCGTCTATATATTCTATATTATATATATATATATATATATATATATATATATATATATATATATATATATATATATATATATATATAACATTTTTTGAATCCTGTCGGCTCTTTAATATGTAACATTATTTTATGTGAAGCTGGATGCAGTTTTGAAGACAGTGAAGAGACTTTTTATCTTTTTAATCCATCGGGAAAGCATAATTATTTACAAGCAAAGACGCGAACATTGCACGTCCGCCACAGCGAGGCACAAAGCAGAAGTGAGGAAGAAGCGAGAAATGAATTATCCCTCGCCTTATATAACCTTAGATTTTGATAGGGAAAATATTTCTCCACAGTGCTAATATATTATTAAGATTCTGATAGGGATTTCTGACGCATGTCAATCACATGTAAGGGAAACACAGGGATCTTTTAAGAAAGAATGTGCTTACTGGACATTTTTTACCCCTTCACGCCGAGCGTGTGAAAGTTTCGGCGTTTAGCCAATTCAGCAGTTTTATAAAGCTTATCTTGAATTAATTAAGTAGAAAAAGTGGAATTGGATCACGAAATAAGAGATTATTTTAGAATGAAGTTACTATGGGCTAAATTAAGATAAAATCTTGGAAATTAATTAAATTAAAATTAAAAGTTTAAAATATCATTATATATATATATATATATATATATATATATATATATATATATATATATATATATATATATATATATATATATATATATATAAGAAGAAACAAAACGGAACACTTATTCTTCTAAGTCGTAGAATTTTTACATTGAATCTATAACTTCAATCCTAATTAAATATTACTTTAAAGAAGCCAGATAAACAATTTCAGCGTTTGACGCTAAAATTGTATAAATAATTGAAGTATATAATATGTAAAAATTTCTTTGAATTCACTTTCTAGAATATGGCTGCTTATCATTGGTCATGGCAAAAACATGGAATTTTAAGGTTCTCCAATGCCTCTACGCTCTCATGCCGAGAAATCAAGATGAATGTATGTTAAAACTCTTTAATAATCGAAGAAGCATTTGCGGATAGCATTTATTAAAAACTATTTTTTGAGAGAAAAATTTCATCATACGATATTTGTTTAGGCAATGTAGGGTTGTAATAAGATGCGATTCCAGTTGTTCGAACATTAAAACATTTAATTCGACGATGAAAAAAAGTGTTGGTTGGCTCACCACACTAGTTATATTAAACTCACAGATCTCTACTGTTTACGGGTTACTGCTTACATGGGGGGGGGGAATCATATTATAAGAAGCTTCAACACGACACCAGCGCCATCTTGCAGAAGGAATCTCGTAACAATATTAATTTGGGATTATGATCATGCTTGTTCCATCAGTTTGTTGCATGAGTTGAATATTTCAAACAATTCAAGAGAATATGGTAAAAATCCATTTCTTGGTAGCAGAAGTGTCAATAAATGCTGCCATTTCCAAATTGAATAGCCCAAGTAAGGTAATAAATTTTTTTGTCATTGCGTCTTCTCTTATATTTATGTCTCTGAGTAAGGAATGAATTGAAGGCATAACCCCTAAAGTTTCTTGATAGTTGCTGTTTTGATAAGTTTGGTACATATTTTGAAGCGATATTTTTTGGTAATATTTGATAATATCTTCAACTGAAATTTTTTCAAAGTAAGGGTTTTGCTCCGTTACTGCTTTTTTTTTGTGTGTGAGAGAATTTACTGTTTTATTTTAAAAATTGTTGAACGTTCTAGAGTTCAAACCAATAGATCATATGGTTTTATTTTTTTTTCTCTGATTAAGTCTCTTTTAGTTATTCTATGAATAACCGTTGGTAATTTAAAAGATATACTTTTCAAAGCTTGAAGGACAAAGTAACTACATATCAAAAACGCTATTTTTTTTGGGGGGGGGGTAGTTTAGTTATATTAATGACCCATTTTAAAGCACCCCTTGGACAATTTTAAGACGGAACAATTGTACGTTTGGACAATTTTAAGTTCGAACCGCTGTCAGATGACGAGGATAACACCTGAGATCCCTTCACCACGTTTCCACACCACACTAGTGGGAGGACGTTTTTCCCCCACGGCTTTTCGTGACGGTTCTTCGATGGAATCGGGGCTAGAACCTGAAGCCCTCCAGTTCCGAAGCCGACCAGTTTCCAACAGACCACTACGACCCTTAATTTTTTCTTTCTTTTTTTTTTTTTTTTCTGGAACTGAGATGTTATCAGTGGTCTGACGGATTACGAAAAATTTCCACCATAAAAATGGAATTAATGGTATGAATCCGATTAAAGAAAGATTGTAACAATATAACATTTAACTGCAACAATTATGCGTTTTAATATCCACTGTTAATAAAATAAAATCTCTGCAATTACAAAATTTATATAACACACAAATGAATTCTCATAGAATAAGATGCAATGTGAGTGTTGGGAATGCCAAAGCGTATATAAATTTGAATAAACATATATTTTGAAAATATTTTAATTTTATTTACCCATTTTTAAATAATAGTTTATTAAATAAACTCAAGCTAAAAACTTAGTACAGAAAACGTTCATGGTATGGTATAACTGGGAGCATTAAAATTTTAAAATTACTAAATTATGGGACAAAATCAGGCAAAATAATTAAAGAAATTGTATCCATTTTAAAAATTAGCTTTTAAAACATATCTAAAAAGGTGATGTAACAAGTTCAACTCAAATTCAAACATATGTTAGATATATAAAAACTTGCTAACACAAGTAAAGGTAAAACGTAATGTTTCAATAGAAAAATAAGTCATTGTTATAAAATGCGTTTAAATCAGTTTTAAAAAATTAATTAAAATCACAGAAAGAAATCAGAAGTTATGGCAGAAAAATGTAAAATCTTCCCGCTTCAATTCCACCCTTGTTAAATCACCATAAAAGTTTTTTTAACAGTGCAGTTAAGCCTTCTAGATACTAAGAGACAGTAGTACTAGATTTAATTCACATCCGTCAGAGTGTGAAATTATATAAGGTTCAAATATGTATACAGATAAAGAAACCGATTTTCAAATTTATATATACAGATTGAATATAAAGATACATTGAGATATTTCTACAGCCACCAGCCTCCGTTCGTAACAAATTCGGCGGTTCTTAAGGTCTTTCATTTTTGGAAGACAAAATATTTTTTGAAGCAAGCTCTCATTCAGTTTTTCTCAAAAAATATTAAGACTGATCCACAGGAAACAGCGAGAGTTAGCTCCCCATAACTTTCTCGTATATTCTGCAACAAAGATATTATCCAAATGAACACCTTGTAAGGCACTTTCGCACAATAGTCACGAGGTATTAATTTTTGGCGTGGATTTAGGATTTGTACTGGATCTACTGTGCCATCCTTCGTGACTGTTTTGGCGATTAATCTCTATCATGCTGTCAAAAGTATCCAAAAATCGAATTTGGATTTCAGACGCGTTCTACCAGGCGAATGAAACAAAAATTTTATATAAAACTACATTTAAAATCTCAAAATCATATACCAAATTTGATACAATTAAGCCATTGCGTATTTGAATTATCGCTTTCTGAAAGTACAGCCGACAGACGGCCAACCCCTGGTTACAATTCGCTCAACATTTGATAGGTGTCCACAATATAGATATTACATTTCTGTACCGAATTTTATCCATCTCGCTCTTTTCGTTTTAACTTAAACTCAAACAGCCGGACACACAGACTTTCTTTGAATAGAGTTTGCACAAAATTGATAGAAATCTACACATTTGGTTTTAAGCCTGTTTACCAACTTTCACCCGTCTAGCTGAAAGTGTCTTTGAATGATCTTCGGTAGACAGACAGACAGATGCTGGGGCATTTTCCAAAAATGTGTTTTTCCCAATCAGGGAAGTGTAAAACAGAGATTCGTCAAAATCTTGAGTTCGAATGTTTTGACGATTACTTTCTCTATACTTCGAACACTTAAAAAAGTAAAAACCCTTTATTAGAAGATTATTACTAATTTATTAATATTATTTTCTGAAATAAAGACTCATTTGTGTTCTCTCGGATATTTCACTTCTTTTCATTTGCTTTTTCCTAAATGGAAAAGTAAGCGGCTAACAGTAGTTATTTAGTTGTAACAGCTGAAAAATATCATGAGCTTTTGAAGAGATTCATCGCAAGCTGAAAATGGCATGAGGTTTTGTTTACTTGCGTCCATCCGCAATTGACTTTCTTGATGATTTCCCGTTATCATATGAAACACCGGTCAAGATTCAGAAAAATATCCTACTACGACGTTTAGAGATCAAAAAGCTTTGTTTATGGAGAATATGGCTTTTTACTTTGTGTTTCGTAAAGACATTCACTTCAATCTCCCTCCCCGCTGGAGGCAGGAATTCCCTTTTCTTTCCATCTGAGGATAGAAATGGATGTTTTCAATTTGATTTCCAGCGAGGTTTGAACGAATACAGTTTTTTTCCCCCCTTTCTCTTAGTATGGAGTTGTGATGGAGCTCCTATCGCTTTGAGAGATTTCAGTATGCTAGTCGCCTTTGACGGTTAGCTTGATCGCACATATTATTGATTTTTTAAACGATTTATTTGGAATACTTACTTCATAGCGATTATGCATTTGGCGACGGTTATTTTGACGCTTATTAAGTTTTTTTCTTGACGCTTATTTCTTTATTTCTTTCACGTCTTGTTTCCGGTAACTTAAAGGAATATCAACCCTCTTCAAATAATACATTAAGTAAGCATTAAATTAAGAGCAGATATAAAAATATTTGCTAAAGCAGTCAAAAACGTTTGTGTAGTGATTTCCTTACATTTCATTGTTGCCAATCAACAATAAGTAATAAAAGCGATTTCTGTGCCACAAATATTAGGATAGATAAATTTTTAACGTCATGCCTACGTGACAGAAAACTCCGCGCTATGTAAAAGTTACCACTAAGAGGAGTGGCCGCTGAAGCAATTACTTTAAATGCTGCTCCCAAGTATCCGGCCAAATGTGGCAGTAGAGCAGGATAACAAAAAAAGCCGGATAGGTCAGAGCTCTATGAATTCATTTCTTTGCCTACCAATACCAGAAGACAAAGTTTTTACACCAAAACTCAATGTTATAATATGTATTTTCTCGCTTCTTATTGAGTACTAAGCCCTCCACTTATCTCAAGCCACGCAGAATGTGAACCTAACCGCGATCCGGTGAAACATAGAAGCAATTGCCGGTAACGCGTCGAGTTAACATAAAAGGTCTTGTACTGGTCGTTTATATAGGTTTATATACTGCACTGCGCATCACAAGAGTTTATTAGAGAAAAAAAGTGTTAAAGGATATAAACTGCTCACATTTTAACATAAATTCTGTAATATCTAACTTAAATGCTGGAAGTAAAAACAAAATATTAACAAGGCCTGAAATCTTGAGAAAATTGATTCAAACATTTTATTTTTCAATGATAAATGTGACACAGATATGAAAAAGTAACCCTAAGATAAGAGTCAAAACTTACAGTTTTTAGTTTTTGAAAAACGGAAGCCGGATAGTCACGAACCGGATACCCGAGAGATGACTATACGTTATTAGTTGCGTATACAATTACAAAAATACCAATTCTATTAAACCACAAAGGCAATGGCAGCAAATTAATTTAAACATTCTTTTCAAAAAATAACTCTTAAAAATATGAGCATTTCTATAGAATTCACTTTGCATTTGACTTGTTTTCGCCTCGATTTCGCGGTATTTATAAATCAATTTACAATTTACTTATTTATTCTTAGTGTAAAGATCCAAATAATATCTTTTGGGAAACAGTATTCAATTTTTTATCTTGTTGCAACTATAAACGATCTATGCAATCATATAGGCCTATGCCATATGATTTTTCATATAGAAATACATGAGAATACAATGAGAATATGATTTCTCATATAGAAATACATTATGTCCTTTCCCCCAATAATTCATTATTTTCATTGATTCAGTTCTCGAAAACACTGCAATAAAATATTTATCAGCCATCAGCTCTTTATCTTCACGGTTATCTGCATTAAAAACGAGATTCGTAAACAGCTCACATACAGGTGAGAAAAGCAAACGTGTTATTTTTTAATTCTTAACACAATTTTGTTTCAGAACAAGAAGAAAATATACAGTACATGAAAACAATAATTAGATTGTAATCTATAGAAATTTTAATTATTGAATAGATTTAATTAGTTATTTTTTGTTGATTAAAAACAATGTACCTACACATAAAAAAGGATTATTTTATCTTTAATGATGAACGTTCGCATCGAATAAAAATATTATCAATAACTTAAAATGTTTTGTTTATTTTTCTTTGAGATGCCGTTTGCAATATTTAATAAAACTTTTATCATTTCTAAAAATTATTAATAAATGACGGAAAAAGCTTTAGGGTATAAAGTAAAATAAAAATTCCACGATTCAAAAACATTCCTCAAATGATATATAAATGATAGATAAAACAATTTCATTTTCATTTTCAATTTCAAAAATTATTCAATGAAATATAAAGAGCAGTCTGCAATTAATATTGATTAATGTTTCATATATGTGAAAAAAGCACTTACTGCATGTGTACATAGATAAAAACAGTTTCATTTCGTATTGTCCTGCCTTTGTTCCGTTAACTTTGTATCATTTTAGTCGAAAAGAAACTTGCATCGTAGGTAAATTATATAGCTAGATCAACCTACATTTACAGTATTTATCTGTATAATATTTCGAAAGCATGTCCAGTGTTTACTACAAACAAAATGAACCCTCAGATGCGTTAGTAGAGCAGAAAATGGCAAGCATTCAACCCTTATATTTTATACGTCATTAAAAATTGTTTTCCCCGTCAGATTTATTTTACTTCCCGAAAACGAAGATAATTTATCCATTTTTATATGGCCTTTAAAGAATCCTTTCATCAAAACTGCTGAAATTTTAGAATTTGGAAAACCGGTGTTAGGAAATATCATTGTTTCATAATAGACAGAAATGAAACGGATGTACAGTAGACAAAAATTTGACAATTATATCTGAGCCTGATATTATGTGCACTTGAAAGTAGAACACCTGGCACAGGTGGGATTAATAATTGGTTTAAATGTTGATTATTTCATATATGTACATAAAAAGAAACTCGTCATTGCATTATTTAAAACAAAATCTGCATTCAAAAAGACAGAATATTTAAAACAAAATCTGCATTCAAAAAGACAGAATATTTAAAACAAAATCTGCATTCAAAAAGACAGAAAGACATTCAGACAGATGATAGTTTGCATATGCAGCTTGAGAATTCAGAAAATCTTATGGAAATAAGTTCTGACAACTTTGATTTAAAACAGCATTGTTTTTTTAATGTATTTCCATTTTTTATCTTTTAAAAAGCTGGTTTATTTTAAAGTAAAATAAGGCTTAAATCACGGCAACAAAGCATTCCAATAACGGTAGACGAATAAAATACTTTTAGCAACTGATTAACAACAACAAATAATTAACAACAACAAATAAAATAATTTTTTAACATGCTTTTTGCTTTCTGAATATGCGACAGCTGTACAGGTGAATCTTTTTACAAGTATTTCTCAGTTAAGATATAAAATAGGGCTATTTACAAAATGGAGAAAGTTTTAATATTCAAAAACAAACAAATTTAAAAAAATCATTAAAATAATGAACAAAAGAAAACAAATAAAAAAATACCTTGTAGAGTTGGTTCATAAAACTGTCCTTCCGGTATTGGATCACGTGACTTCCGGTACTTTATAGACCGCACTATTTTGAAAAAGTCTTTAGCTAGACAGACACCACAAATTTCTCTACCGGAAGTTTTCTGGAGCAAAATCGAACGTAAAGGGTAGAAGTTGAACGCAAATTACAGTTCCGCAGTGTCAGCACATACAGAGGACGTTCTTTTTCACGTGTTCTGCCAAGTGTCGGTGAGGGAGCTCTGGATGGATAACAGCTGTCACAATACGATAACAATTCAGAAAATTCTGATCCAGAATCGCGACATTCTTTTTGCATTCGAGAAAAATTAATCGTTTTCGTTAAAGAAATTCCGGTAGGAAAAAAAAGAATGCATATTCGTCCTTGAAATTCATTTTCGTCGCGGCCATGACGGATAGCGGTGTCCGTCGTCATAGAGACCGCATTGAATCGATCACGGTCTGACGCGCATGCTCGGCCATCACTGACGATACAATGAGTGCGCTTCAGTTGCGGTGACCGACTCATTCGTGAAGATTCTGTTTTTAGAAAATTCAAAAACTTGTTACTGGACCATTCAGGATGAAATGAAAAGGTTTGAAGATTTCGAGCGGAAAAAAAGGAAACTAGGTTAGAAGAATTATCTTTGTCCTTCGGTGAGAATGCTCTCAAAACTAACCCCATTTTTTTATCTGATGAAATTACTGAAAAATTCTTAGTTAAAGAAGAAGCGAGGGAGGTAAAGAATGAAAATATATTCCACCAATTTCAAATAAAAAAAAATTCAAATTTCATTCAAGGATATTCAAGAATCTTAATAAATCTAAATCATCCTTTACCAGATGCGGCATGAATACCAATGATTAGTTACTGAATGACCACGATGAAATGAATCCGAATTAAAATAACCTAATTTCTGACCGCCAGGGAAATGGAAGGCAATTCCGTCAGTATTAATAGTAACAATACTATTAATAGAAAATTGTAACAATACACTATTAATGGGATTTATATGTAAATTTCTATAATATTGAGCATACTGTATATTGAGCTATTTAAGAAAAGGGACTGCATATAAGATAATCTTGCAGTGACGACTACACTGTTAATATGAGGATTCCTTATAATACTTCTTTGGGGAGTAAAACGATATAGCTAAATTTGTAATAAAGAAATTTCACTTAAAACATTGCGTCCGGCTCTGAAAGCTTACCCAGGACCTGCACATTTTTTTAATGTTGTAGAAGCATGCTTGGCAAGCAATGCACATTTTTAATTTTCATTTGGTATTATATTTACATAATTCTTAAATATTACTATATATTTTATACATGTATTTATCATATAAAATATTTTAACTATTATTTATTTCAAAGATTTGAATAATGCTTTAGAGTCTGATATTTGGTAAAGTATATTGCCTTGTGCAATGGTGTTCGGCACGATTTGCAGATTTGCAAAAGTATCTTGTTTTAAGACATTAAGGACCACGTGCTAATTTTCTCGTATTTCGTATCCCACCTGTTACGGACAGCTCGTGTTGCGTGTCCCGTCTCTTATTCCATCATAAATAACAAAGTTATGAAGATTTTAGAATGTACCAGTTTGCCCCAAAACGTGCTATCCCAGACGTATGCCTTACAGATTTTTTTTTGTTGTTGCGGTCCTTAATGTGTTAAATATTTGCCTCTAGTTGGTTATGCATCGATTTAGCCTAAAAAACATGAAAACTAGATATCTCCTGACCCAGCCACAACGTTCGGCCTGCTGAAAACGAGAAACCTCGTGACCCGTACGCAATGTGACCTGCACACAAAATATTCTGAAGCATAAGAGTAAAGTAATTTCAATTCTTATTTAACAGAAAAATTATCCATTGCAATATTTTTAATCATTACAAATTGTCCTTCATTTCTTATTTATTTTCTGAGTCCACAAAGAAAATTCTGTACCGAGAAAATGTTCCAAATCTCTCTTCTAAGGCCGATTATTCACGCTCACTCCACACCACACCACACCAATGGAGTGGTGGCATTCCGCGCCACTACAATTTCTATTTAATACAACCATTCAAAAACATTCTACGTAATGTTATCTCCAACTTTGTCAGTGAACACTTTACTAGAGAACCACGTAAGCCACCTTTTTTAGCCAAACACCCACAGACTTCTTCTTTTCCACCCGCATTCACTGAACGTGCGGCGCCCGCTGGTAAAGTCTCGGCTTCGGCACTGGAGTGTTTCAGGTTCGAGACTCGATTCCACCGAAGAATCGTAGCGTAAGCGGGTCTAATGGACGTTAAATCCGTCGGAGCCAAACGTCCTCCCGCTGGTGTGGTGTTGAAGTCTGGAAGGAGGGGTGCCAGCTCAGGCTCGTCCTCGTCATCTGACGACGGTTCAAAATCACGAGGCCCGTTCCAAAGTAGCTCTAGTGTTTCTTTAAAACGGGACGTCAATATAACTAAACCAAATCAGTGAACGTTCATTTCGAATGCTAGTTTGGAAATAAAATAGTGAAAATTCTGATGGAATGTATATTAATCTCCCACTTCATGGCAAGGGGATATTGTTTTTTTTTTTTTTTTTTTTTGTATTGATGATCGATTTTGGAATTCCACCATTCCACTGGAGAGATCAAGTGTGGCATTATGTAGTGTGTATGCAACGATTCGGATTCAATTTCCTTCAATACTCATTTCACTTTTTTTTTATTTCTCTTATATGAATAGGGTTTGACGGTTTTTTAAAATCGGTTTTAAAAACCAATTTTTTAAGGTAAATTTGTCGCATTTGAAAACTGACTTTCTGGAACGCCTGGATATTCCTCTTCTTCAAAAAAACAAACAAATATTCTGAATTTTATCGGTTGGGACCGATTCGTCTAGCAGTTGAAGGCTTAGAGCGAAGAGATGTCAATTTATTAACAAGTGAAGGTCTATTTGAGTTTCTGTTAAATGAACTAAAAAATTTAAACACTGAAGTTCAGCGAAGAAATCTAGTGTACTTTCTTTAGCTTCAAAAACTGAAATTATGAAGTTATCTGGACAGATATTGTCTAGAATATTTCCAAGTTCTTATGTGGAAACCGATTCAGATGAAGAGCAAAAAATCTACTCATCAGAGTAATTTGGTATGCTTTTTTAAAAGAAGTCATGGAAAAATCAGTTGATAAGTTTCTTGAAGACCCGGAAGAAAAAATTTACAAATCCAAAGACACCGAAAGCCGAATTTTCATTATTTGAGGCAACAAATAAAAGAACAAAAATCTTAGATTTGTTATTTGATGCCTTGAAAACTATAAAACCAAGCTCAGTAAGTAGTGAATGAGTATTTTCAATTTCAGGCAATATTGTGTCCAAAATAAGAACAAGGCGTAGCCGCGGTTCAGTGAATATTTTATGTTTTTTAAAATCCTATTTTCATAGGAGAAATTAAAATAAGTGAAAATAATATAAATATTATTTTAAATTTTTGTTCGAGTTTTCGTTATTTTGTATAAGTAATATGTATATGAAATCCTTAATTTTTTTTTTTTAATATTTTTACTTTAATATTGATTTCGTTTTTTGTTACTGTATATAATTTAAATAAAATACTTTCTCCCAATTCTATTTTTTTTATTGACAAAAATTGGAAAACCGGATAAAACCGATTTTTTGGAAATATTGAATTCAAAAACCGGTTTTTCAAAAAGTCGGTTTTTGTATAAACCCTCTATACGAAGTATGCAGAGAGAAAATACTGTAATCGTCTATAAAAGTTCAATTCGTGATTTTGACGGCTATCCACGTTACAGATCACACTGAAACAAAAAAAACGCCTTTTATGGAATTATGTCTATCTGTGTGTGAACTCTATAATTTAAAAACGCTTTGAACTAGACAGATGAAATTTGGTTAATGGACTTGACACCAAATATGTAGATTTCCATCAAACTTTTCCATCCATTTAGAGGAAGTCTGTTTTGCTCTCCAAATACAAATCAATCCAATTATTATAAAACGAAAAAAGCTAGATAGATAAAATTTGGCACCCACATTTGTCATGTAAAGTGAAGATCCGTATCAAATTTTAAACAATATCCGACAAGGAGTTGGCCGTCTATCCGTCTGTACTTTCGCATACATACGTACGTATTCAAATACGAAATATCTTAAATAAATTCTATTTGGTACGCGTTTTTGTGACTACAATTGCAATTCTCTGTCGAATTTTGGTTTCAATGAGTCGGAAAAAAGGCACCTAGTATACATATTCTGTTTTCCGATATTTATGTATTAACTGCCTAGTAGCGATGAATCGCCGAAGATCGCACGCGAATAAACCCTTCCGTAATAATTGCAAATCAATGGTACACAGTTAATAATATACAAGTACCTTTTTTTAAAAAATATCCTACGAAACACACAACTTTCTGAAAATAAAAATCTGTACATTCCTGGTGTTCGTGGCCTTGTCCAGAAAACACAATATGATGCGGTGTTAGAGAGAGTAATCATTTCTTTATTTGATAGTATGCAAGAAAGCTTCAGGGAGACCATGTCCCTGGTTCTTTTCTTAGTTCGCTGAGAAAGAGCTTTATAATGGTTGTGATGGCGACTACATGTTCCGTTATAAATATAATTTATTTTTGTTTGCCTGATCTTTCCTTAGAGTTTATAATTAAGCTTTTGGCATTGTCTCATTTGAGCAATTTTTTGCTGTACAAATCATATACGCAAACAGAATTTCTATTAAAATTGTGATCAGTAAACTACAATATTTACATGAGGTGATAGCGAACATCATGATGTCTCTGGAAGGAAGAAATAAATAAATGCAGGTTCGCTCTCTCTACTGTGCAGTTCGGAGATTAGATCTTAGCTTTCTTAGGCCCTTGATGTCTCTCAAATCACCAACATGAACATCGAATGAATGTCAGAACTAGCCGATAATGAACCTACTGTGGCTTGCTACATTAATTTGCTATGATGAAAAGGCAATGATTGAAAAATTTTCATCAACTTTATTTAGTCTCATTAATAAAATAGAAGAAGGTTCATAGACTAAAATTTTATATACTATGTAAATTGGAAATTGCGAATTCAGAATTGCAACGAGCAGGGATTTGACAACAGGGACAATATGGCTGGCAAATTTAAGATAGTTAGTGCATGTGTTTTGCAAATTGATAATTTAATAGTATCTGTATATAGTACAACTCATAATTTAAACTTAGCTAGTGAACACTTCATCTATAACTCTAGAAATGATGACCTTTTTGGTACTCGGCAGAAATTCTTTAGTTCTTTTTATTTTTCGCCAGTAACAACATGTTGGAGCATTTTAATGAAATGCTAAAATTGTCAGTTGAAACATTTTCTAATATATTTGGTCATCAAAGTCCAGGGAAATAAAAAATCAGTATTTACAATTACTTGATGCAATGAACAAACTTCAAACGATGGCAAACAATTTTCCTGAATCGGATTTTGTGTCGAATGCAAGAAATTATAGATTTATCTGTATTTCTGTAAAGAATAAAATTCTGCAATATATCGAGCGAACACACAAAGCATTATAACAAAAATATCTGCCAATAAATTGTGAAATAAAATTAATTGCTGGATTATAAATTATTATCTCAACAGCTTCGAGATACATATTTTGAACAAAATCTCCAAGAAATGCAAAAAAATATTGTAAAAAAATGAATTTAGAGAAAGAATTTAGCAAATGAGTTAAAATAAAGGAAATAAATAAAACACCTGGTGAAAGAAGTAACTTGACACCTGAAGAATTATTTAAAATACAAATTTACAGTGCTCTTGATCTTTATTGTCTTAAATAAATTGGCGTTATCAAAAAATGGAAGCATTTGTGATGATTTTTGCTTTCTCTCTTTTTTTTTTAATACGTGAGTTTTGCTGCTTTAAGAAAGTATCAATTCACTTGTGCAATTGAAAGTTTGCAGTTATAACTCTTATATAAGGTATCGAAATTGCATCGTTGCTGAATATTCTATAGTCTTTTCATGGTTTCGGTTTAATTAAGCCTTACCCTAATATCATTGTCGCTTTCTGAACTAGAACTGAAATTATTTTCTTAAGGTATCTGCAAAATTTTAAGCAAATAATATAATAAATTTCTAAATTAGAAGATTTTTGCTTTATTATCCTTTCTTAGCTACAAAACTTTTTTTTTTCCAGTTTTTTAAAAAAACTTTTGTTTTTTTACCGGCATATTTTGGTTATATAGATATTTATTCAATGTTTTTCTAATGTAAATATTCAAAAACATAACTATTTTCGAACATTTTTTAAAAAGCATTATCCCGAACGTATTCACATACCATTTTCCGTTTTTATCTTTGAATAGTCATTATCGTTTTGCATTCTTGCAGAAATCGTTGTATTGTTTTAATTAAATCGTGTACGCGACATTACGACTGGATATTTGTGTTAACTTTAAATGTTATTTCTGAGGCATAAATATATTAAGGAACCAGAATTCTGGTAATTTAATATAATAATAATACAGCGACCTAATTAATAAGACTTCGTTTTCTTGACGATCTTTTGCATACTTTAAAAAGCTAAACAGTTTGAATGCTTGATTTTTTTAATGTAAGAACTGTTGTTATGCGTAACCATCTAAACAATTTCTAATGTACAGTGATAGAGAAATCATGCTCAAATTCCCATCAGCATACAATGCTTGAACCCAAATATGACATTTTGTGTTTCTTTTTTCTTCCTTTGTTCTCTTCACATATGACACGCAACATTAGTTTTTGTTCTATTTCGAACTAACACTTAATGTCCCTTTATTGAGTCTTTTTGCTTTGGCCGGTTCCGCTTCCTGTTTATGAGGTTTAATAGTTTCCATAACTGCCTTCTGGGTTATTCTTTCAGTTCGAAATAATAGTCCTTTTTATTGGACCAGCAGAATTCGAGAACTGTTTTTGGTCCACTCTAAGCATTTTTGAACAATAACAAAAAAAAAAAAAAAAAAAAGCCTGATTTTGTTTTTAAAGTATTTTAAGAAAATGTTATTTTAAATAGTTTCCAAACAAGTTTCTACCCTGAGGACATAACATATTTGCTATTTCTTTTAAAGCAGCATGCGGATTTTTAATCTTTTGTTAAAATATTTAATCGCTTACTTCTAGCTGTAAACTCTTGTTTCCTAATTGCAGCTGGTTATTTATATTTTTCTCTAAAAAAAGGATTTTTCCGTTCCTGTTTACATCGTTCCAGTATAAGTTGCCTATTTTATGGCCTAAATATTCAAAAGAATTAAGGTTACGATTAAGCAACTATCCAAATATGTTAACTATCCCGCCTTGTACCGCACATGCATGAGATGATATACTGAAATACTATGGCAACTGAATCAAAATCAAATAAGATGTCCGATGTTATGATTGAACTAATTTTTTACTGAGTGAAATACGATAATAAAGTTTAGATTTTTAGGATTTTAGAAAATATTTAATGGTTTTTTTTTTTTTTGGAATAGACATTCATCTTCCAAGAATTGGCATTTTTTTAAAATATTAACTTCAGTTCTGTAGTACTTCTTTTGGTCAGGCTGCTATCTGTTTTGATGAAAAATTAAGTTTAATTAAATTTGCCTTACTTCAATGTAATGAAACATTTATTGACTTTCTTCAAGCCAGTTCAAATAACCGACCGATTTCGAAATTTGCATGACAAGAGTCATTTATCCATGTAAATACCATTATTTTATTATTTCCTGAAAAACTTTCGATGAAATATAATTAATGAGTAAACATAACTTTTGAATCACTCTAAAGAATAAATCGACAGAAACTGCGCCCGAGGAATTTTTTATATATATATATTGTTTCACATGCATAAGAAACAATAACTTGCAGAGTGAAAATATAACCAAGAATTTATTTTAGGAGGAAATCAAAAGCTAAATCTTGAAATTGGAATTTAAAAAATTCTGCTTAGTTTCCGTTTCTTTAAATTTTGAAAGTGTTTATCTTAATAAAATTGAAAGGACAATATATTTCCATATAAATAAAACGCTTATATATATATTTTCAAATTTTCTAGGATAATTTATTGCAATTTAAAAAAAGGAACATTGAGCACATTTCAACGGATTTTGTATAAGATCTCTTAGCTTATGCAGTTTAAGTTTCTATAAAATTTAAATTAATTCTTGAGAGATGTGGATGTTCATATTATAAAATTACCATAATGAAAAAATCTCAATCACCTTCGTAGTCTTTTGTTGTGACAAAAAAAAAAAAAAAAAAAAAAAAAAAAAAAACTAAAACCCCCCCGCAGTTTAAACAATTTTTTACGGTAGTTTTACTTATGTACTTCTACCAGCTCATTGATGTCGCTACTATAAGCCTCTAGCCCCAAAAGCTTGGAGAAACTGATACAAACTAATTCAGCACGTGGCGTCATGACATCTTCTTGTTCTTCGAAACATCGCTCGCTAAGGGAGGCACGTTTCGTTTTGGTCGTTATTCGCATCACTCATTACGCGAGGACTGACTACATTTTAAATTATCATTATTAATGAAAGACATGTCCAAGATTTTCAAATACTGATCTGTTCATTCGCCGATATTTTTTATTTCCAATATCTTTTTCAGATTCCGAATACTTGAAATAAGGGTTATTTTTCAAAAAAATGTTTTGTCAGTGTCAGATTTGTCTGAAGAATTGGAAGTAGAAACTGTAGCACCCAGTCGTTTAGCTTACACCCAGCTATTTATAATTATTATTTAATTCAACAGATCTTAATATAATTTTTTATTTGAATTTTCGAATATTTCTATTATATCTAATTTGACTTTATCATTTATAAAGAAACGACTTACAATTTAATTTGCTCCTTTGACATAGTAGAGGGTGGTCATAAAATAACTTTCCTGTTTGGTGGCATCTCCAGTTAAAACGAATGAACGAAATGAAACCACATTTCACATACAGACTGTGGAAAACATGGAAAGATGAATTCCTCAAAATAAAAAATAAATAAATAAATAAAAAAAAATAAATAAAACCAAAAGTTGACGATAGGGGAAATACTGGTGCTGTGGGAGTACAGTTATGAATGAATTCATGAAACTCACAGGAAATAATCTTTTATTCATCAATATTAAGGTGCCCTGGACGCCGTGCAATATTCTGACCTTCCCTGTGTGCAACATATTTCACACGGTGTATGACTTTCTCCACTGCTGCGTGCAAGCTTCAAGCTTATACTGCTTGCAATTTTCAAGACATGCAAGTTTGCTTAAAAGCAGCCACGGTACTACACTGTCTAATGTAGAACAGTATGACCAATAAAGCATTCTGAGGTCAGGTAGAATCCACATTAAGCACACATCAACAGTTAATCACAAACAACAGCCAAGAACACATTAGCAGTCAAGAACGAATTGCTAGCAGGTCATTTGCTCTTCTCTTTTTACGAGGAATAATAAATAGCGCTGCTGTCATGCACGCACTAGGAATTTTACATAATCCATCTAGAAATGCAAATTTCCTTGTTCGTACATGACAGCAGCGCCAATATTTCTCCTATTGGCAATTGTTAGTACTGAATTTTTTCTGCAGAATTTATCTTTCCATGCTCACCACAGTCTGTATATAAAATGTGGTTTCATTCGTTTTAGCTGTAGATGTCTCCAAACAGGGAAAGTTATTTTATGGCCACCCTGTAGATTTGACACATGTTCGCAGTTTTTTCACACTATTTAATAAATGCAATATCTCCCTATATAAAATGCTTACGTATCTGGCACAAAAATCATGCTTATTACTTATTGTTGAATGGCAGCATACAAATGTAGACAAAGCACTTTCAGGCTGATTCATTTGAACGTTTTTATAACTGCATTTAATACAGCATTCAGCTTAGCTAATGAATGAAGTTGCAAAATATTTAAAATATTCTGGAGAGGGTACGCCGCGTCACCAGAAAGTACATTTAGTAAGAGGAAAAAAAGATATAAAAGAAATCAATATGCTTTAAACAGAAAGTTTAATCGAACGCAAAAATAGATTTAATCATGTCAGATGGGTAATCGCCATTATTTACCTATGAAAATTTATGTCCATATCTTCAAAGCAATTTATTTTTTAAAAACATAATTTTTCCATTATCTAAAGATTCAAATTATTACCTTTTTAATGATATCTGTTTTATATCCATGCAATTTTCCCTCAATTTTATTATAATTTTTAATTCAATTTAATACATTATATGTGACAATGTATTTAAATGTTTTGAAGCAATTCAAACTCAACCACTAACTCATCAAAACATTCAATCGCGAGTTTTTACCAGTCACTAACTCCATAGTAGGATTTGCACTTCTGTTTTTATTTCGTAATATGTACGGGCCGCGGTGACATGGTTGTATGGTCAAGGCTTCGGAACCGGAGGGCCTCAGGCTCGAGACACAATTCCACTGAAGAACCATCGTGTAAGCGGGCCTGGAGCAGGCAAAATCCGTAGGGGGCAAACGCCCTTCCGCTGGCGTAGTGTGGAAGTTTGGAGAGAGTGTGTCAGCTAAGGTGTTGTCTCGTCATCTGACCGTGACTCAAAACTACGAAATAGCCCTAGTGTTGTTTTAAAAGGGGATGTTAATATAATTAAGCTAAACTTCGTAATGTGTACACTTTTTAATTTCAGTCGATTGATTCAATTCAAATCACGTTTTTCAGTCATATCAAATAATAAGGAGAAATGTTCTAAATGTTAAATTTAAATGCATTCCATCTTAATTCTTTAACAGTCTAAAAAGTTAATAATCTGAGCAAACAAACTGGTCGTCAAAGGCGGTTAGTAAGTAAACCAATAAAGTACGCATTAAGAGACACTACAAGGACCTTAAAAGTTTTACTATTAATCCGATAAGAATTTAGAATCCCTTCTAGAGCTCAGTATAAATAACTGACTGGTGAAATGTTTGCAACTAAGATGAGTCGAGACTTCTCTCTCAATCTTTTTTTCATTCCCTCCCTTTTCATCACTTTGGTGTTATGTTTGGGATTCTCCGCTGGCAGAGTCTCAGTTATGGGACAGAAGTGGTTTATAATTTATGTAAAAAATAACAATAACTTGATGAAAAATCAACAAAATAAATAAAAAGTAATAACATCTAGAATCTAAAGAAAATAACATTTACAAATTGGCACGAAAACTATTTTTGACTCTCACAATAAAATCAATAGATGGAAACATGCATAACTAAAGGACGATGTTAAAAAACTTTTTGGAAAAGTTCGTAGTTCTGTGGTACAAGCACTGAATCATTTAGAAGTTTTGTTTAATTATATTAACGTCCATTTTAAAGCAACACTAGGTCTGTTTCGGGACGGACCTCGTAATAATTTTGAGCCGCGATCAGATGACGAGGACGGAACCTGAGCTGGCACCCCTTTCTCCAACCTTTTACACCACATCAACGGGAGGATGTTTAACCCCCGACGGATTTAACGTGCACCGAACCCGTTTACACGACGGTTCTTTGGTGGAATCGGGACTCGAAACTGAAACCTTTCAGTTCCGAAGCCGAAACCTTACTACCAGGCCACCAAGGCCTGAATCATTTAGAAAACTTGAAGCAAAATATCTTTTGTCTAATTTCACTGTTCTTTCTTTCAATTCAAATGATTTTACATAAAATAATTAATTGGAAGATGAAATATTAAAGTGGATGAATTATGCTCTTTCTTATTAAACTGAAGTTGACAGACAAAAATGAATAAAATTATTGTCTTTTTTTTGGCTTAACTGAATGAAGTTTCAAAAATGTTAAAACTCTTATTTAAATTATCTTGAATAAATTTCGTATGAATTAACTCATTCACTTTCTGGTACAGCAGGACTTTTTTTATATCTCGTATCTTTCTCATCCTATTATTATAATTTTCTCAATTTAGTTTAATTTGAAATAATAATAATCTGATAAAACAAGTAATAATTTTAAACGAATTAGCCCATTGAAAGCTAAGAGATGCTTGAATTCCATAAATAAAATTTTCTATGGAAATTTTCACTTAAAAAAATTCTGTCTACAATTATTGTTGAGACACATGCAAAAATTAAACAACGAGCAAAATTAGAGGCTCAAATTGTCATTATTATAGTTCAGTCATTAATTCTATTAATTATACTCTTTTTGGACTACTACTTCATCGAAATTTTGTATTTTCTTCTTTATTCCCACCTTTATGGAGTATGAACATATAATAATCATTACTTTGAAACATTTTGAATATAACTTTTTTAAATTTTTAATCTTTATCTTTGTTTCGTCAGCATCTACTATTTGTTTCAAGATTATAAACTCAGCACTTCTGGACGGTTTCATTCCTCAAAAGAGTGATGAGCACATTTCCGGAATCTTTGATTCCTCCACTTCCATCCCACTTTATTTTCTTTCTCCTCAAATTATTTTGCAGAAATAAACATCTCTTGGCGCAATGCGCAAAAGCACTGAGGATTTCCGTAACTGAAAACTGGCAGTATACGCTTGGAACTCTAATGGTATTTTCAGATTGTAGGTAATAAATCTTTCTTTAACTGCAACTTCAAAGTTCTGTAACCCTCAATGTCTTAAATTCATTCACTTATTTCCAGTAAGTTTTAAGAGTCTTCAAAATATTTAATCATTTATTAAATATTTAACCAAAAAATTAATCATTTCTTGCTTACATTTCAAAATAAGCATAGTATACATAAAGTAAGTATATTCCCCATTTGTAAATAATAAAAATTTTGGCATTCTTTTTATTTACGATTTGGCATCCATAAAAAATATGATTATCTATACACCCAATATTTACAAAATGATCATGAGCTCGAGTCAGATAAGTTCTTATTTAAAATGTTAAATCCTTTTTTAAAAAAAAATATAATTCCAAGGGCATGATAAATGCTTTATTAAGGCTTATAGCTTGTCTACACTTTAATACTTAAAGAAATGTCAAGGATTCTTTTTTTAAAAAAAAAAACTTCAAAGAAAACATTTTTGCAAAAATATAATATACATGGATCAGAGTAGATAAATATATTTTGTTGTCCGCGAAGAGAAAACAACTGAATTCATTCAGTTTTACTTACAATAAATGAAATTTATAATTATTTTTTATTAAATATTGAAAATACTTTAGACAGGAAATAATCTCTCTTATTCCCTTAAAACGAGAAAGAGTGAAGAAGCGGAAAGTCATTTCCCATTTTTGAAGTCTTTAAAAGCTACAATTATAAAAAATAATAATTCACACAATCATAATATTTTTAGCTCCTTCCAGTTTTCGTTGAGTTTCCTATACTCACTTTTGATTCGGAAATAAATGTGAGCTGCATGAAGAGCAGGAACATCTAATCAGATAGGTCAATTAGGCGATTGTCCGGGACCTTTACAGTGTTAAGGAATCTGAAAGTCTTTATACCATTTGATTCATTGATAGTTCAAGTAATTACTAATGTTTTCTTTTAGCATTTTTGAAGTTCTGTCGGTGGCTTTTTTCTTTGAGCGGACTACTACTTATTTCATTTTTGTGATTAGTTTTGGTTTCTGTATTCGTAATTTTGTTTTAATTCATGGAATTCCAGGCCGTTATTGTTTGCTTTTTTATTTATATCTAAAATGTGGCGCCAGTTATAATATTTTTTATTTGCCAATTTGTATGAGATTTTTTACATCTTTCGCTAGTTAATCTGCGACAATTAACCCTTTGCACTCTTATGGCTGGCTCCTCTCGGACACCATTCAAGACGGCTCATCCTTTTGACGTTCTATTTATTTATTTAATTTTCATTGTTAAAAATACCTGCAGAGTAGGAAGAAGATACAAATTAATTAAATGGGAGAATTCAACTTAAAACAATTATATACATTTATTTTTCAGAGCAATAAACAAGTCTTTGTGTTAAGTAAATAATTATGCATCGAATTAATTTTCCGAATGCGAAGGGTTAAATATGAGATATTGATAACAGCTGTGTAGACGGACACATCCTCAAGTTTAAAATTTCTTGGCACCAAGAGATGGAGTATTTGCAATGCCCTATTTCATGCCCAGTCATTCACGAATATGTACTACAGTTAAAATGCTCTTTTTAACAAATCGTGATTTTAATCGTGTTTGTACAGAAAGCCTTTTTTCAGGTTTATAAGATATTCTCTATATAAGGCTTTAATCTTACTTGTTCGCTTAGATGCAAGCGACAGATCACTAAAAGACAAAGTCATGGGCGCTCCATCAAGTCCATTCGCAATTCCTTTCTGATATCAATTTACCTATCAAAATATACAATTCAATATTTCCATAAACAGTTTATTCTCTTGATCTGGAACCCTGCGTTTTTTTTCCCCACTGATAAAGTATTACTCAAGGGGCAATGAATCTCAATAATTAGATTAAATTTTACTACAATCTTCCGAATATGTGTTTTGAGAACCACAGAAGGCACTCGCTACCTAATGGCAAAGAATCCACACTTGCATCTTTATATGAAGGATGGCAAAACTGCACAGTGATGTAAAGTCGTTACTTCGAAAGCAACACCAAATAAAGAAATTCTATTAACATTCATTCTTCCACAATAAAATAAGTTCTGAAAATTTTGGAACAAAATAATAAAATTTTGTAAAGATTTCAAAAGTTTTATAAGCGTTCCATTTTTATCCAAAGATAATTATAAATTATCTGTTTATTTTATTTATAGCACAAAAAACAGCAGTATGTTATTTTATTCATATCGAATTTATTTATCGAATAAATGTGCATCGAATTTAGTTTCAAAACAAAGTGGAAATAAATACTATCTATCTGGATTATCAATCGTGAGAGTTCTCTTGTAATTTGTAAAAGTTTAAGTGCAGTTCAATAAACATATTTTCATTGTTTGCAAACTTCATTCGGATCCAGAGTTGATGGAAAAAATAGTAGCAATTAAATATTCGCTTCTCGTACACTTGCTGCTTAAATGAAGCGTTACGCCTGGCCGTAAAGTGAAAAGAACCAAGTATTTTCATTCAGGAAATGGTCTTAATGTTTGATATGGATCCGTAATTTTGGAATCAAACTCATGAGCAAAATTTTATTCTCCTGGCATTCTATTTTTAAATCATACTGTACACACTGACAAACAAGAAAATAATTCATTCGTTGACGAAACTGTTTGAAATTTTGACTTAAAAAGTCCATCTAATTAGAATTCGCCTTTCAAGCTTGTTCTGTTTTTGAGATCGCAATCACACGAATAGGCGGTCAAATCTTTGGCAAATTCCCTTCCCAATTTGATATCCAACTATTGTTCTATACATAAAAACCGTAAACGAAATTTTATCTGTATACTTTATTTCATTTTGACATATTGCACCCCATGAGCAGGAGCGGATAGATTTCATGTAGGCACATTTCATCAAAAAATTTGACTGATCTACAATTTTAAGTAAAGACTGAAACTGTGTATCATCACTAAGACTTGTTACATTTTTTGTTTATTATATTCACAGACAAGCAAAATAATAATGTTAAAATGAAAAGGTTTGTAAAAATACTTTTTATTAATATACTGAGAAATAGAAACTAATTTTTTAATAAAAAAAGTGGAACACAAAATAAAATCATAAAAACATGAGGCGTTGATAGAAATACTTTAATTAAAATGGAGGTTTAATCATGTTTTAATTTTTAAACAGCATTTAGAATTTTTTTATAATATTGCTTTTTACATTTTAATGTCATTTTCAGTTGCTCACACTTTTAAGATTTTCTTTTAAATTTATTATTTTTGATAAAAAAAATTACTTCATGCATTTCAGCACTTAAATAAAAGCAAGATTTAAAAAACTTTTTCAGTTTTTCAATGCACTTTATAAATAATACCATATAACCTTGTATTCAATATTTTTCTCAAATATACTGCCAAAAACTGTTTTTAATACGAAATAAAAATTTAACAATCACTGAAATAATCTATTCTTATAATAAAAAAGAATCTGCTTGTATTTGATAGTACTCTACAGGACTGGCACTTTGATTTAGAATATGGGAACAGAGCGAGCTACCAAATTCGATACAGACATACTTTGGAGGTGGGAATGTAAACACCTCCTCTTCTAAACTATATCTGAGCGATTTTTTAAATTTAAATTTTAACTAATTAGAAATTAAGCGATATTTCGCCATTTTCTTTCAGCAATACGCAAAAAATAGTATGGCACAAAACCAATTTTCATATAAATTTATAATCACTTTTCATTATTTCATATGACTTTTAATCGCAAGATTTTCTTCCATTGTTGAATAAAAAGAAAGATTATGTTTAATGTCTGAGAAATGAGAAAATCAAATTACTGTATCATGGAAATTAGAAGATAGATTAAGCAGATAGTTATGTTTTTAATAGCACTATGATTGCTCGGAACATGAGTCCGTTAGAATCATTCATGCACACAATGAACAGAACATATATAAGGTTATTACAATAACCCGACTTTGATGTCTGTCACAATTCAATCCTAAAAATTATTTGAAGAGTAAGCATCAAATAATTTTTAGGATTGAAATGCATTAGAATTGAAATTATTTTTAGGATTGATTATGCGTAAGGAATTTGAAATTAAACATAACCAATATTTCCAATGAATTAGCTGATCGTTAAAGGCAGTTATAAATAAAATAGAAAGATTGTGTAATGAAATAAAATATAACAAGGAATTATTAATATAAACTTACAATATGTGCTTTTTGCTTGTTTCATAGCAAATTCATTTATAATATCATTACAGTTGATTTTTTTGACTATTTAGGAAACACTAAACGCTAAAGGATGCTAGTCATTTTTGAGAAAAGTTAGATCACAAACAATTTCTTTTATCATTTTCAATCGTGACAAAGGCTTTTCTATAGACGCGACAATATTATGTCACAAATTTAATTTCCAAGGCAATTGAAAAATTTAGATGCATTTAAAATAAATTTTGTAATACTCTAATTCTGAAAGGCAAAAATTTGACAGCAGATTTTAATTCCTTTAAAAGAATCAGTATTGTTTTACTATGTACATATCTTTGTAACTTTTGAGAAGACATATTACAGTTACTTTCGAGTTTGATCTTGATTGAATCAAAGAAAATTATCAATTTTTATAATCAAGTTATGAAGTAAATACTCCAAGCGTTTATTCTCCATTATGAAGAACCTTTCATTATGTTTTGTTTAGTTTATTGCATTTACCAATTCAATGCTGTAGTGCGACATTCATTCAATAAAGAAAGAGGTGTGGAAGAAACTACTTCAACTTGTATATAAAAACATCATGGCAGCATACATGTTGCATGTAAACAATGGACACTTTCCATTTTTTGTATATAATTGAACTTAAAAACGACTTTTAATCATGAAGTTTTCTCAGTACACTTACAGAGTTGCAGTTGTATTTACATTTCTACATTTAGTGTTGATATACTTAGCAACTGTAAGAACTTATTTCTGACACATCATGAATTCATCACATTTTATAATTTGCTGTTGAAATGATGTTTCACTTAATTTTGGTGTCTTGAAATTATCTGCAGTGTTTCATTTTATTTTCAGGCTTCTCATGATGAAGAAATCGGCGACTTTTTTCAAAGTGGTCATACCAATAATTGGGCAGTTTTGGTTTGCACTTCAAGATTCTGGTTTAACTACCGGCATGTTGCAAATGTGTTATCTATTTACCGCAGTGTTAAACGTCTTGGAATACCAGATAGGTATATTATTGAATGAGTCTAATGAAAAGCATAATCTGTGTTAGTAGATGTTGTTTTGTATTGTAAGAAATATTAGTATTAAGTACTTATCTTGTACGTTTGTAAGAAAAAAATCATTAATACTTTTTATATATAAAATGAAATCAAAGAAATTGATTTTTTATCATAATTTATTTCACTCTTCATTGATCAATAACTTAAATAGTTTTTATTGCTTTTTTAATTGCATTATTTTTTAACACAGGAAGTTACATCAATATATTTTTATATATTCATAACTGCAGAAGGCATTTTCAGTCTCTTTTAATTAAAAAAGTATACATTTGATTTTTTAAATCTATCATTTTTATATGTGAAAATAATACATTCATTTTTCCTGATTTAAATATATTTAAATAACAATTTTTTTCCATTTAAGTTTTATTGATTCAAAATTTTTGTCTTCCAATTCCAAACTCAGGTTTATTAAAAATTTCATAAGATACAAATGGAATTTCAATTTGAAAAATATTTAGGAGGTAGGGTTAATGGCCGACTGGATTTGAAAATATTGTTTGTTAGGATACATCAAAACACAACTGGTAACAATTTTATCATTTGATATTCTCTCCCCATCACTCTCAATTCTTCCTTTGTGGATCACAGTATTTGGATTCTGAAGTATTCACAGTATTTGGATTCTGAAGTATTCACAGTATTTGGATTCTTTCTGCTGAAGCATTTCTGACTTCAGCAGAAATATGATGTTGTGAGCTCTGATATGAGCTGTGAAAGGAGAATCATGTGATCATGGTCCTGAATGGGTTAAGATTGCTTTGTATTAAGTTACTATATAGCATTTCTATTATTTTGTATTTATATTATTATTTTGATGATTCATAATCGAATTGAAAATAAAATGTAAAATGTCATTCAGTTTTCAATGTTTCTAAAAGGAACCTCTTACTGATAAGGGTTTACAATTCAAAATATAGAAATATTTCGTATCTAGTCCACTATATATATAAAAATAACTATACTTCCACTTTATAAAAAAACTGAAAAATTCAACCGAACAATGATATATCTTTATATAATATTTACATTTAAGAAAAACGAATGAAAAAATATAAAATTGCAGGAGGATGAAATAATGAATAAAGTAAAAGAAAGAGAATCTGCTATTTATGCATCATTGAAAATGTTTATTGTCAATATTATCAATATGAATATGCTATGAAATCTTGAAAATGGGTTTCAAACTTTAAAATCAAGGTAGGTCTTTTTTTTTTTTTTTTCATAACATATTTATTAATTTTAATATTAGACATATTTTAGGTATAAAAGAGAAAATTAGAAAATTCATTCAAGTCTACATGACGAAATTGTTTACTAATCCATTTGATAAAAGAATAAATGGCTGGCATTTCTCAATATATAATCTTATTTGGTAGTAAATTTGGTAAAATTAAATATCAAACATAATCTCTATTAGCTCATTTCCAGCATGAATATTGACTTGGTAAGGTTAAAAAGATGGTTAAAATGGATTCAAAATTTATTATTTTTGATGTTTGCATCTTAAAACAAAATACAATTTGATTTTTTTTTATTACTGTTTAGATGAAAGAAACTATTTATGAGATTTTTATATTTATTCCATTCTCCAAAATCTCTCTTGCAAAGGAAAAAAGATGGCTTTGAAAATAGAATAAAATGAGTTCAAATTGCATAAGTAAATTAGGAATAAATAATATTATTAAAGATACACAACATATTCTTTAAAATATTACATAAGCTAGATTTTTTGATTTTTAAATATTTGCTTCATCTGATTTATGCTGAAAAATAATGTTTGTATCAAAATTTTCTATTTTTTGCAACACCGAAATGTATACACTACTAATTTTTATCTATATGTATTTGGAAACTTTTTGTGAACTTTCTTTATTATTGTCATCAATTTGTTGCAGAACAACTGTATCTGAAATTTAAGTCAAAATACTGTAGAGTCCCCCCCCCCCTTCTTTCTTTTAGTTATGCTTTGGTATGTAAGTATTTAAGAAAACAAAAACAAAGCAAAAACAGTGACATATTTTTCCTTTGGTTTCCTTTTTGAAAGTTTTTTTTTAAAAAAAAAAAGTAGAAATATGTATGTCCCTTTTTTAATACAAGGACATTTGCCATGCAAGATATTAAAAAAAATGTCCATGAAATTAGATAGAAATGATTTTATTAAATATTGTATCTCCACTTATACCCTAAAATTGAAACTGAACGAAGCAATTATTTCTTCTTTTCTACGCTAATGTATCTGTGTTCAAGTAATAATAACCATAATCATAAATCTAAGAAAAGACAAGAAAATATTAGTTTTCCCTTTTTCATAAGTATGCTTTTTACCATCATATTATATGATTTTTTAAAATAAAAATCTAAGTACTCAGATAGTCCTAACATTTTCTCAGAACTTAAAATAAAGTTATTTGCTATTTTACCTTTTTAATTTGGAAAAGCCATAGTAGGGTAGGAAGTCTACAATTTGCCAGAGCATCTCATCCCCTGATCTTTCTCTTCTACACACACGTCTTGGGAAGAGCTCATTGCTATGAAACACATTGGCAATCAATTTAGTTAACATTTGGTTATAATGCAATGTGTTGTTTCTTGATGAATTCAATTTTATATTTTATAAACATTAAACTATAAACATATTTTTTTTCTGTCCATTTTTTTAAAATTTCATTTAAGTAGTTTTTATACTTTATGACATTTCATTTGTTACCTATATGAAAAGCAAAAATAACTGCTCTTGCCTATTATCTTTTATTGAGCAGTTATATTTTTAATCATTATAATTGTCATCTATTATATTTTTAGAAAAATGTTTTTTTTTTTTTTGTAAAAAGTTTTATGAATTTTATTGTTAATGAATGATTTTATTTACTTTACCATTTGTAAACTTATGTTTTTTTAAAAAAACTCAGTTCTAACTTTAAAAATTGTTTTTTCAGTCATATAATTCTGATGCTTGCTGACGATATGGCATGTAATCCTCGTAATCCTAAAGCAGCAACAGTTTTTAACAATGCTCATCATCACATTAATGTGTATGGTGATGATGTAGAAGTAGATTATAGAGGTTATGATGTAAGTCTTGTGTATCTTTTTTACTGCTTTTGATAATAAAGTATTTGTAATAATTAGAGAAAGAAATTCGTTGTTTTGTTTTGTTTTTGAAAAACATATTTATATGATAAATATTTTCTCTCTCTCTCTCTCTTTTTTTTTTTTTCTGTTCAATTTCCCTGTTTTACAGCATTTTGGCAAAACCAATGTGTATTGTAGTAATTAATTTAATCTAAAAATTTTGTTAACAGTCTCTTTCTTAATACTTGAACAAGCCTCAATTTCTTTTAAATCCCTTTATTGTGAAATGATGAAAAATTTTTTCATCCAAGTCTAAAACTTTTTGATTATTATTTTGGTTTTTCTGAAAAACATGTGGGTCCCTAGTTTATGTCAATTTTCTTGCTGTGAATTATAAACAAATGAATTAACATTGTTCAATGTATAGATACTTCGCAAACTGGGATGGTTATGCATATCATATCATATGCATTTACTTTAAAACTCTTTTAATTTTAATTAAAAAATTTTGATGTATATTTTTTATAATTCTCACTTACTAATTTTTTAAATAAAACATTTATTTCATTAATGAATGTTAAATTGAAGGAATACTTGTGCATGAAAAATTTTCAATTTAAGATAAGTTTTTATATTTAATAATTTTTATTTTGATATATGTACCATTTTGCTTAACAAATTGTATATATTTTGAGACTTCTCTGATGATCCAAGTTATTAAAATTCTGTGCAGACGCAGAGAGGACAAGCTGAATCACTGTAATATTAATTTGCTATTATATCATTCATCATTAGATCTTTTTTATTTGACTGTATTTAACATCATAAACACATTTGTTATGATGTTTTATTTATTGTTATGATAAATATCATCAAGTAAAAATAAATTTCAATAATCAATCTTATTATTTATTTTTGTTAATATCTCTTTTTCTTAACTAATTCAAAGACTTCAGTAATGAATGCTATCTGTAGATAGGATTTTTTAAAAACTTATTTCTAAGTTAAAACACTCAGTTCACACAGATTTTAAAATTATGTAGATCGATTTAACTTTAAAAAAAATTAAAACTTCATAAATATTGTTGTAAGTTGTTAATTAAATGCTACATTTCTGAAACTATATAATATCCTAATATATTCTCATTTGCTCTCTTTATTGCATTCTACCTTCCTTCTTGGTTCTTATTGTGATGAAGGAAAAGTGTTAAGGAATTCATTGACTATTTCTTTAAAGCATATTTTACACACATATATTCATGTTTATAAACTGCCTTTGTTATTTTGTGTAGAAATTTCATTGAATATTTAACTTCAACAATCCAACAAAAGATTAAATCATTAGATTAGGGTAAGGTCTTTTTACTCTGATTTACTAATAACTTTTATATTTGGATACTATTTCATTCTTAAATTAATTAGGTAGATTGAATATGTTGCAATTCAATTAATTAGTGGTAATGAAAGTTAACTTTTATTTGCATTTTTTTTCTTAATTATATAGGAGGAAAAAAAGCTATAGAAATGTATGAATTTATCTATATTAATAAATATTTTACATTTCTATTGCTTTTTTCATCCTTCTCCCTAAAATGGCCTAGTTATGAAGCTCCAACTATCAAATGGAAATGTTGAATATTTGAAAAAAATTCAAATTGTCAGAACTAATTCTTTTTAGCAGTTTCAATAACACAGGACACATTTCGTTGCATGGTTACTCCAGTTTTTCAAAAAGAAAAAGAAAAAAAAAAGTAAATAAATTAAAAAAAATTCTTTTAATGGGATGAAAGATATTCTTATTAATATATTTAATCTTAATTTAAAATTAAAAAATTTTTTTTTTCATAATGATCTGTAAGATTGTATTCTATGATACCAAAATATAAAATTGATTCGTTTGAAAACTGGGTCATTCTTTTGTAATTGCTCTTTATAGAATTGAGTGTTAATATAAATTTACAATATTTTTTCATGTATGTTTCTGGATACTTTTTTATTCTGAAGTCTGATAATATGGATGTAAAAATATTTTACAATATATAATCAACATCAATTAACATCAAATAATAAAAATATAAGAATGCATTTCTAAAATGCACTATTTTATATTTTATTTCTATGATGAGTTGTAGAAAGTTGGTTAGGTTATTGTGTATAAAATAACCTTATAGTCAATTTAGAAAAACTTTTGTTTCAGGTTACTGTTGAAAACTTCATTAGACTCCTGACTGGCCGACTTGCTCCAAGTACACCCAGATCCAAACGTCTTTTGTCTGATGAACATAGTAACATTCTGATCTATATGACTGGTTAGATTATGTTTTTATCCATTGCAGCATTAAGAACTATAATACTTTGTACATAAACTGAATAAAATTGATATGTACATACAAGGGTGTATGAATACATGTGATTTTGAAATGATAAAACAAGAAAAATTCACTAGATTGAATTTTAACAAATTTGGAGAAAAATACTTAAAAAAAACTATTTATTGAACTAAATTTATCATTTAGTAAAATTTAAAGAGGAGATACTAAATGGTCACAATATTATAGCAGAATTGTATTAGTGAATTAGTAAAGTGCAATTTTCTATCACCTCCTCCTACAAATCTGCTTGAAAAAAAAACTACAAAAACTTTGTGCATAGTCAATTAAATGTACTTTTTGCAGCATGAATGCAAAGATATAAATATATAAGAATATTAAAATCTTTATCATTTTTCCATGCTTTGAATTGTTTCTGAATAATTTTTCTTTAAATTTATAAAAATGAATATCATATTTACCATTTATCATATGGCTAAAAGAATAATATATTAGATTTCCTATTTTTGAATAGAGTGGCAAAGATGTATATTAAAAACACTTTCCATTTTTTTTAGAATAGTTATACAAAATAATAATAATAATAATAATGTGGGAGTTGTGTTAGAGCTTTTTAAGAAACTAGGTATGATGATAATTGTCTCTTTTCATTCATTTATGGCTTATCTATAAAACAAATGTGTCATAAAGGAGAAAATCAAAATGTATTTATTTTGGAAAATATTTTTGGCATTAAATGTAATCTCGAAAATATTGACAGTTATTTGTACTTAAAATAAAAATTGCTCTCTCCAATGAAAATAAATAAAAATAGGAAATGGATTAATTATCATGAAATAAAATAAAAGAAGACATCAAAAGATTCTAAAGAATGTTTAATTATTATTTAAAATTTCATTCTCATACATTCTTTGAATTTAAAAGTATAAGTTACAGAATTAAAATTAAAAGGTATATGTAGTGTCACATGAAATTATTTATGTTATATCAATGTATTCAATTAGTTTTACTGTTACTAAGAATTAATATGTTTTATTTAATATTTTGTATAATCTGTTTAAATATTTTTTAAAAGGCTCCTATAAAATGTTGCATTAACAACCTTTATGATGCTGTATCTATAAAACTAAATATGGTAGAAAAGCTGGATAATTTTATGTCATATCTCCGCAGAAGATGCAATGAACTTTTAATATTATCATGAGGAACATGTTAGAGGTAAAATATAAGTATGAATTTGTCACTTTTGCAAGGTAAAAATGATGAGGGAGATGAGAAGTTTTTACCACGTCTGGGCTGGATTTATTCTTGCCATGGTCAGGGGAGAAAAAAAAAAAAAAAAACAATCATTATTCTCCTGGTACTATTTACTTTTACTATACTACACCATCTCTTTTGCAACAAAGTTTTTTTTATTTACTCTTGAGTGTTTTACCTTTAATCTAATTTTAACATTTAACTGATATGCTATTGGATAATTTTAATGTCTTTTCAGATTTATTTTACACTGTTTTCTGTATCCATTTTGCATATCCAAACTAACATCTCTATTTATTTCTTGCACCTGTTTTTTTTTATTTGATTAATTTTAATGAAAGTCAAAGCTTTTGATTAATAAATTCAAGTAATTTATTATAGAGTTATTATGTCGCAATTCTTTATTTCATCTTGTAATAAGCATTTTGAATATTCTTTAATATAATGAAATGATACAAAAACAAAGTTCATAACTATGTTTTTTTTTTCTTTTTCTGAATGGAATTATGCACCTTCAAGTGACCACATCCTGTATTCTTTTTTTAGGGCATGGAGGTGAAGGTTTCTTGAAATTTCAAGACTCAGAAGAAATTACTAATGTAGAATTAGCTGATGCCTTTGAGCAAATGTGGCAAAAGAGGAGGTGAATTTTGTTCTTTGATTCTTTAATATGTTACATTTATATATCACATCATTGAAATTATATAATCATTTTAATTCAATGTATTACTAATCATTTATTACTAATCATAAAATGAATAATTATATTTTTATATCTAATATATTAATTATAAAAATTCCAAATAACAAACTACAATACTGAAAACACATGTGAATTGAAACAAACAAACAAACAAAACCCCCTGTTGTTTGGTTTTATGAAATATTCAATGCTAGATTTAGGCTTGATGAGCTCCTAAGCTATTTGAGATACAGCGCACTTCATTAGTTCATTTTGCATTATGATACTTGTTGGACAATTTTTTAAGACTGCCATTCTGTAAGAATTTTAAGATCAACTATACCTTTATATATGTACTTTATGCATACATCCAATACTAGATATTGTAATAGGATTACAGAAAACATGTACCTGAATAGAAATTCATTCTTTATTTATACTTATTCATTTACACATGTTTATAGGGTTGCCTATTCTTCTTTTTACTATGTATGAGATGCAAAAGAGATAAAGGAGAAGGATCTACAGAGAAATTAAGAAATATCACAAGTTAATTAGGACTTGAGGGAAATGTTAATGAATTAGATGTACAAATGTTTTCATCAGATCATGCATATAAAGGGAGGGAAATGTTGAAATAGCTTCTGTTATTATTTTTTAAAAATCTCATCTGGCTGTATATATAAATAAGTCCATAAGTTCAAGATTTATGATAAAAGAGAAAAGGTAATTGTTAGCTCCTAAAATTAACTGCAACATATAGGAACAGATTGCAAACATTATTTGCATGCTATTGCAGCAGTGAGCAAATCATTGCTAAAATTTGCAGAGGCTGATAATTTTTTTAATGGTCTTAATTAAGAAGACAACCAGAGAACAGAAATCATAATTTTCTACTGCCTCTTCATGTTCTTTTAGCCTTGGCATTACTTAACCCAGTAGGTCATCAATAGGTTATAGCATGTATATCATCAATAAAAAGAAGGTTGCATTTTTATAATCTCAATTATTTTTCTAAGGAAACTTGTATAAAAGACTTCTGGCCAAGGAAATTTGAAAATATTTTCTGGTTCAAACTAGAATACGGATGTCATACCTTTGTCACAAACTATTTGATATAATTTTCATATCATCAGTAGAGTTATAAATCTAATCTATTATCTATCCTCAATCAAATTCACCAAAATCATGATAACTCACCTTGTTAATTTAAGGATCGTGTCTGCTATTAAATATTTACTCATCCTGCTGTTGGAGAAATATTTTATACACATTTCTTTAATCTTCTGCAATCTATATTCTTGTTGCCGTTTTTTTTTACCCACTTCTGTTATGCCTTTTTTTATTGCCATACTAAATCTGCCTTAGTGTGTTCCCATGCCTGCCTCTCAATGGTAACATGGAATAGGGAACTGTTATAACAACAGTGCTACTGAACAGTGTTTGATATTCCTTATAGAAAATTATAGCTATTACCATTAAAAGATATTATCAGAAGCATCTAAAATTTGCATTTGTTGCAAATGTTACAGGATACGAAATTTGTAAGCATCTTGCTTCTGCTCGGTACATATTTTGATTACAGATGCATGATATAAACATGTTTACTTAATATATTGGCAATGCAGGACTATCCTTGAAATCAGGGGGGTGCACTGGCGCCTTACAAAAAAAAGACAGGATAATTTTGATATTTTGCTGGACAGTGGGCATTATGAGACCCTTCTATAATAAGCTGATCAGTTTAGTTTAGTTTCACATATCAAACATAATCAACATATTAATGATTTGTTTTTAATTATTTTTAATTTTGTGTGCAGTTCTTATTTGTGTACTATGATTCATGACTACATTCAAATTTATAAATAAATATATTTAAACAAACAGTATTTATACTTATGTAAAAGCTAATTAAATGTAATCTATACTTTTCAAAGTACTTTGGGTTTACTATACTTAGGTTAACAAAATACTTTAGGTTTATACTTTACAAAGCGTTTATATTGTCTTCATATTTTATTATTCATAGAATTTATAAATTTTCTAGAATTATTTATGTAGCAAATAGGTTATTAACATTTTTTAATTAATCTCTTTATGACTCCCTCCCCCATCCAATTGTAGGTATATGCTTAGTCAGAAATCTGCTATTAGAAATATTTTACAAGAAATACAAGAATTAATGAGAATTATGACAGAAAAAGATATGATTGTAACTTGTTTAATTATTTTATGCTGTAAATCTTAAAAAAACTACAACAACAACATTTTATATCCTTTTTTTTTCCCTTACGCAGTTTTTTATATACTTCAGATAATCTTTCTTTCTTATATTATATTAAGAAAGAAATGTGTATTTCTTATATTATTTTATTCTAATCTTTCTTTTATTATATTAAGTAAAAAAACATTGTAATGTGTTATAAAGATATAATATGTATTTGTTATTTGCTGCTCTTTAAACATATTCAGCACTTCATTACACATCTTTGCAACTGCTAACTGGCTATTTTATCATTATCATTTTTATTTATTTGAAAAAATCTCAATTAATTATTTGCTTCCTTTTTGTAGATTAAAAAAACATTAATTAGAAATATATAACTGATAATAGCAATAAAATTTATTTAAAGTGATAATAATAATAAAACTTCGTAATTATATTTTTTCAACTACATTGTAAATATTTAAAATTATATATATATATATATATATATATATATATTGAATAAATTTTTTTTTCTCTAGATATCGTAATATATTTTTCATGATTGATACTTGCCAAGCAGAATCCATGTTCTTGAAGTTTTATTCACCTAATATATTGGCTGTGGCAAGCAGTAAGATTGGAGAAGACTCTCTTTCTGTAAGTGAATTAATTTATGAATTAAATTGACTGAATATTTATTAATACTGTTTTGTATTGATAGTTTGGTTTGGTATTTTCATATTTCTGTTAAATTACACAGGGGTGTTTGTGCTCCGGGGAAACCCCGGAATTCCGGGGATTTTGAACTTCGATACCCGGAAATTCCGGGGATCGTCGTTCAAAAGGAAGTAAGAATAATAATGAATAATTTATTTTGATCTGGGTAATTTTGTTTGCTTTGAAAGCAGAAAACGCAAGGTCAGTGTGTGTGGTGAAAACTTTTCCTTTCTTTCTCCAAAGGCAGTGATAATGCGTGAAAAGGGGGAAAAAACTTCTTTTTTGTTCTTTCCTTATTGCGAGTTATGACTCATTCCCCCGGTTCTCGGACATTCTCTTCTGGATTCTTTTCGGCAAGTAGGCGCGGCAGAAAAAAAAGGGAGAGACTTCGTTCGACCAGATGTGCGATAACGTGACTCTGGGTTCAAAGGTCTTATCTCTCCTGGCGTGGCGCCAATAAGTAGAGAAGGGGGATTTTTCGCCGTATTAGCTATTTGTCATTGATCGCTTCGCAACTTTTTTTTCTCCGCTGTGTAAAATTTTCGTTTCATTTATTGATGCACGTGTAAATTTTTCGTTTCGCTTATTGAAATATTTTTTTATTTATGTACGCAAGAGAATTTCACTTTGAAATTTCAGCATATGAAACAGAAATTACACCTTAAAAATTCATATCTAATTAGTTTTACAGCATTAGATCCAGAGCTAAGAGGTAAAACCAGTACAATATTAGCTTTTGAAAAATTATCATCTTTTATGTCCCATATTTTTAGTGATAATGAAAAGTCAAAAGTAGAAGCTGAAATAAGGTTATACCAGAGTGATATTGATATCACCAAAGAAATGCTCTACACATCTGATGAAAGTGGAAATCAAGTCAAGTGTACAATTGATAAATATTGGTCTAAAGTTTTTAATTTAAAAGATGATTTCACAAATGATTATAAGTATCCTACATTGGCTAAATTGGTCAAAGCCTGCCTTAGCTGCTTCCATGGCCCATTAGTGGAAAGTGCATTCAACTTAATGGATACACTTGTCACTGACTATAGAACCTCTCTTAAGATTGATTCCCTAGATGCAGTGCAGACTATTAAATATGATTTAATGGCTTCTAAAGAAACCTCATGTGAAAAATATGGCTCAAAAAATCCAATGACTGATCCAATTCACAAAGATCTCTTACTGAATATGAACAGAAGTTGGAAAACATATCAAGAGGACTTAAAAACATGTATTTCAGATGAGTCACCTATAAAAGTCTCTGAAAAACCTTCTACATTAGCAGAAAAGCAAACTGCTTCTACCTCTGCATGTGCTGTTCTCGAGGAAATTTCTTCAACTGTAAATGAGGAAAATAAAAGTCAACCTTCCTGCAATTATGAAGTTCACCACAAAAGAAAGACAAGCCCACAAACATCAGAAAATAAAAAAAAAGCAGCAGAAATTAGATAAATTTTTTTTAAAAGAATTAATTCAGGTAATTTAAAATATTTGCATAAAATGTAGTAATTTATATGTTTGAAAATTTATGGTTATTAATTTTGCAAAAAAAGTAATTCATTGAACTTTTATAATTAGGTCATTCAATACTTCATAATTGTAATTTTTCATTTCTCTCCCCCCCCCCTTCTCGAAACTCCAAAATGCCGGTAGTAAGTCCGTAAAAGTTTCAGGGGATTTTTTGGGGTCCCACAAACACCCCTGATTACATTTTATTATTACAATTCAGAAAATGCTATAAACTTCTCATACTTTGCTAAATTCTGTAAGCACATACATGTTTTCTAACAGCTTTTTTTTTTTTCCTTTTTTTCTTGTGGTTTTAAAATTATATTTTTATTTAAATGAGAATGTTGCAAAATGTATATAAATTTTGTTGTATAAATGTTTTATAAATTTTATCAATTATGAGATTATTTTAATATTTATTTATTCAGGATAATTTCATAAGGTAAAGAATTTTCTGTAATTAAATTTATTTTAAGATGTTATGTCAGCGGTTCTTAACCTATGGGTCGCGACCCAAAATTGGGTCGCAAAGCATATTTCTTGGGTCGTGCTGAGTCGAACCAAAAAAGTTAATAATACACCAAATTTCAGACATTTTAGAAATGGCGACTTGAATAAATATCAACAATCGAAAATGAATGTGATTAACAAGATCAAAAAATATCAGCTGATTAAAAAGCGAGAGCAAAAAAAGTACGTGTGATGATAATAACGGTGAGAACTAAATTGGAGCAAAGCTGGCGAGGGCGTACAAGAGAAGCGCGCCAAATATTTGATCTTGGAGACCGGTTCTACAAAGTGGAATTCATTATGTCAATCTTTTGGTTTTATTCGTTCGCTTTATTTACAAAATATTTAACAGGTAAGCACTTCTAACTTGAGAATAATTTTAAATACATGCTGATAAAAAAAAACGATATCTGTAATTTATGATATAATTTGATAAATTTCAGCACATTTTAGTTGTTTTAAAGTCAAAATGGATGGGGAACTCTTTCCCAGCGCGGAGCATCACATTTTCTTCCTTTTACAATAATGCCAAGTTGGGGTGAACAGAGTATAGGAGGTGTTGGTAATACGCACGCCATTGCTTTGCTTGCGCGCAGACTCAGTAAGCTCTCTGTCAAAAACTCGTTTCTAAATTGTAATTGTAAAGAATTGTAAAAAAATTGTAATCACCCTAATAATGGCAAAACGTGAATACAAGGAAGCATTTTTAGAATTAGGTTTTACTTGCATTTATGATCAAGGAGTGAACAAGCTGCAATGCGTGTTGTGCAGTGAAATATTAAGTAATGAATCGATGAAACCGAACAAACTTAAAAGACATTTTGATGCAAAACATAAAAATTTTTCCTTTGAGGGAAAAGATCGTACTTTTTTCGAAAGAAAAGAAGCCCATTTAAAAAGACAGCGTTTGGATGCACCAAGTAGTAGTGGTTTTATAAATTCTGCCAAACAAGCTACACTTGCTTCTTTTCATGTGGCTTGGCATATTGCAAGACAATTTGGGTCGGGGCTTTAAAAGGTTAAGAACCACTGTGTTATGTTGTCTTGTGAACAAATGTATTTTTTTTATATTTTAAGTAAAACTATTTTTGATTCATTTGTGAAAATTCATTTTTCAGTGTTTTTAAACTAATTACTATCAATATATACTTTTATTATTGTATTTTATTTGAATTGATGAGTATAACATAATAAATTTGCCTTTTTTATTCATCTTATTATACTAATTGTATGCGTCTTTACTATTTTTTTAACTAAAACTAGAAGGGAAGGAGAGTTTCAAAGAAATTTGTTGCAAAATAATATGCTTTTTTAAGTTTATATAATTTATGTTCACATTTTTGTTATTTTTTAATTATATTAATGAGAAAAAACCCATAATAAGATAGCAAAACTGAGTCATATTTGGAAACATTTGAATTATTGCTATCTCTTCAAATCAAAATTATAGTGAAGATGAGATATTTTTTAGTTCTAAGGCTAATAATAATAATGTTTATGGTTTAGATAACAGAAAGATAGTTTTTAACTGGGTATTATAAATATTATAGTCACTTATATTTATTTGAATAGATAAATATAAGTAAAATAAATATACTTTTATTGAAAAAAATTTGTCATTCATTCTGTTTTGCTTAATTTTACTCATTTTTCCAGTTTTATTTATTCATTATTTATAAACCTGAAAGTAGAGTACTTCAAAGAAATTTGTCACCAAATAGTATTTTCTTAAAATTACTCAAATTTTTGTTTTTACTACTTGAAGTTTAAGTTTTCTCCGCTGCATTTAAAGTAATGTATTTAAATGAGTAACATTTATACAATTTTAAAATATCCCCTCAATTTAATAATATAACATGTTTTCAATTCTTAGTATAAAAAAGTATTAACATAGCATAATAACAATACTTAATAATAACATATTAATAATATTTTTATACATTATCTTATTTTTGTGTCTTAGATTATAAAATTATTGCAGCACGAGTAAAAGATACAGTAATATATAATATAATTTGCAATAAAAAAAATGATAAAAAAAAATTGCAATCTATTTAAATAAGAATGCTTACTTGGTTTTTAGTAATGAATCATAAAAATATGGTACACATATTTTAAGGGTAAAAAATAGCTCCTTTAATTCATATGTAAAAATTAATTTTAAAAGCAAACCTGAAAAAAATGTAGGCATTTTTTAAAAAAAATATTTAATGCTTATGTGTTTAAAGAACATTTCTACTTTGAATACTATTTCTCATTATCTTCCACCACAATAATTCTGTATCCTTCCCTAAAGCAATTTTCTAAATATATAGAGAACCAAAATAGTTTTGTTTCTCAATATATTTAAAAAATTTTCTAAACCATTTTTTACTTGAACCATTTTGCTTTGTAATTAAAAAAAAAAAAGTATGTTTAAGCAAATGTGAACTAAATATATAGCTGTAATGGAAAGTTTTTTTCCACTTTCATAAACATGTATTCACTTATTAGTATAAAATAAAAATTGAAATCTTATTATTAGTAATGTTCCTGTTAATATAGCTATTAATATTCAATTTTTTTAAAAAAAACTGGTAAAACTAAGATCATTTAATCGTCCTGAGCATTTTCAAGAATATTTCTAAAATCTGTAAAGCAGTAAAGAAAGTTTTTATTCATTTCAATTTTTAAAAAAGAATCAACATTGAAATATATATTATGAGGCCAAATCACCTCAAGTTTTTCTATGTCTGCTAGTAATAAAAATGAAAATATATGTGTATTGGCACTCTGCTACTTAACCCCTTTGGTCTAGAATTATCAAATTCGACATATATATAATTGGAAAGTTGTAAATGTACACTTTGAAGCATTTTTTAATTAAAATTAAACAAAATTTTGACATCCTTCACAATGACATTCCAAAATTGTTACAGTACAAAAATGATAATTTTATTACTGAAACAAAACTTAAATTACTTTCATTATTGCTACTAATATTTCTTCTTTGCTTTTTTTGCTATAATGACTAAATGAAGATTTAGCTTATTTTCATGTTGAGTAGGTTTCAGTATAAGGAATGCTTTTAATAAAATGTTTAACATTTTGTGGTACTTATCATTAAACTTTAACTCCAGATTGAAATATTTTTAAAGTTCACTTATGTTTAAGCATTATTGCTCTTTCCTGTGAATGTATAAATTATAAGCAGAAAAGTAGGGATATGTATAGTACATTGAGCAGGATTTATAAGACTTCTAATATATTATTTGTTTGATATTGTTTTAAATAAGTTATAAAATATTGTTATTATTAATATTGAAATTTAAAAATATTTTGCTAAGGAAGCCATACAAACCAAATTATGAAAAACTGATAATTAAAAATTTTAATGCCCTTAATCCCAGTCAACCAACTGGCTGCCAAGAAAGGCTAGTGTAATTATGAAATAGAGAACCCAATTTCTTTGGAAGGAATTTAACTGAATTCAACATTTTGATAATTATTCTTAAATTGTGCTGATAGTTTGTAATTTAATACATTTTTAAGGCTCAGAATAGTTTACAAAAATAAAATTTTGAAAGAATATTTTTGTGATCACAAATTTTTTTTGAATTTGTTGGTCACTTTTGCTTACTTACTATTTTGTAAGGTATTTTGGGTTTATGTTTCAGAGTTTCTTCTTGTGTGTGTCTGTCTAAATATTCATTAATATATTTACTATCATTTCAAACTTAAAATGTTATTTTTATTGTTTCAATATTTTTTCATATTAACTTTTTGACTACTATTTTATTATTTTAATTAAAGATGTGCTTTTCTTTATAATAAATATTTGGCTTTTATTTTTTCTAGCATCATGGAGACCCTACCATTGGGGTTTATGTTATAGATAGATACACATATTATGCTTTAGACTTCCTAGAGAAAGTAAACCAAGGTAGCACTAAAACAATGGGCCAGTTTGTAAGTATAAATATTTTTAAAAAGTGTTAAATTAAAGAGTTATGTGAAGAAATTCATCAATGTGTCTGTTCTAAAATCTGGTGTAATGTCTGTCCCAAGTTTCTTGGCAGAGTTAATCCATTATAATGTTGCATTTAAGTGTTCCGTATTCAAGAGAACTATATCCAAAGATTTCAAAAGTTTTGCAAATATATAAATAATATATAATATGAATTTTATAAGCAATTACATAGACCCTTTTTCATTTTTATCAGTCCTTCCTTATCATTCAAAAATATGATTTTAAATTATTAAAATGTATTGTTGGGTTTTACACAATTTCCTATAATTCTATTAAAAGTTTATATATATATATTTATGTGTAATTTTAAATTTATAAACTCCATTAGTTATGTAAATTTCTTTTAGGAAATTAAATATATATGAAAAAAGTTATTTCACTGGGAGCAGCCATTTTATTTTCCATCTATTTTCAGTTTGCCTTTCTTTGCTCTTCAGTGTTATTTCAATATATATTTGAGTTTCTTGGAGTAACCTCAAGCTGTTTGCAACCATGATTTGTGAACTTAGGCTTTAATTCATTCTTGTAAATATGTAAAAAACGGCTACACTGTCCCCAGCTGAAAAATACCAGTCTTCTCTCTTTCATTTATTACATTATTTGCTGAGAAAGGATTTTCTTTCCTTCTTCCCCCCCCCCCTTTCTGAAATGTGATTAAGATAACTGGGTATCCTTTAAAATTTAGACTAAATTTTAACTGTACTTTATGTTTGTTAATACTTTATAGCTACTGCATACAAAAAAAAAAAGTGAAATGTTTTTAAAATTAGTTTTTTCCCCCCTTTCAAAAATTGTTAAGACTTTTTTTTTTTTTTTTAAGTCTGCGTTTTTAGAATCTCATAATATATTATAAAGTTCGCTTTTTGTTTGCTGATAATATTTATTAGTAGTATTTTAGACACACAAAAATTCACAAATGCACTAATTTTGACTTTAAAATTTAAAAAAATAATAATAATAAGGAAGAAAATTGTTACACATCTTGGAACTGATTCCATACATGTTCCATAAAGCAGAACATCCATAAAAGAATTGTACACTTCTACTTCAATTGTTAAAAAGAATGGGGAATATCAATTTAAAATTTTCGACATATAATAGTGTAGTATAAAGTGTATAGCCAGTAAATTTTACCAATTTTAATGATCCTCTTTTAAACTGCTTGCCTCCAGTAAATTTTACCAATTTTAATGATCCTCTTTTAAACTGCTTGCCTAAAAGGAAAATTGCAGGAAGTTGCAGTAATTAAATATATTTCCATAATGAATTTATATATATATATAAAAAAGACAGTTACAAAATTAGTATTTCATAAATCTTACCAATTATTAAAAAAATTAATTTGTTCTACAGAGCTGATTCTATGCAAAATTCTGCTACTAATATAAATCTGCGATATGCACAAAAATATTTACTCTTTCAAATTTTTATTATTTCTAAAGTGTTGAATCATATACTCCCAAAATGCAAACAAAACCCTAATTTAAATCTTTTATTCATTTTGAGAAGATTTCATATGTAAAATATGTCAAAATTTTAAAAAAATTGTATTATAAACTTTTTTTATATAAATGTCTTTAAGAATATCTAATGAATTCAGTAATAATTGTGTCTTGAAATTCAATATTTACCAGACTCTAAAGAACTAATTAGCTGTGAGTCTGAGTGCATGTAGATTTTTTTATTATTTTTTTTTTATTCTCCTGTCTAACATAAAAAAATTGTTAAATAACTTAATAAAATATACAGTATAGCTCTGGAATAGGTATATTTAGAATGATTCAAATTATCATATGAAATAATTAAAAAATAGATTATTTTGATGAATTTTGTGGTGAAATATCATCTTAATCTAAGAAAAATATTTCCGAGTTGGATTATATCTATATTAATTCTTTAAACATTGTTCTCCTGTAGAATTAAATTAAAGCTTGATTTTAAACCTTGATTTTTCCTTACATTTTTTTAAAGACCTTAAACATTAGTTTTATAGTTTTAAAGTCCTACTTTTTCAAACCTTGTTCTTTTATAATTCATGTTATGAACTTAGGACACTAGACTATACTGCACTTAAATGTTTATGCATATCAGTGTTTAAAAAAACTGCTTTTTTCATCTTTTAAATATTGAACTTAAAAGACATGCACCTCAGACATAATTCAACAATAAATGATTTCGATTGGTATTCTTCTGATATAAGACAGTGGTGCTTTAGATGTAGTTTATATGTGGTATGTGTTAAATCTTCTGGAAAAAATTATGCTTGATTAAAGCATAATCATACATTTTTTTCTGTAATTTTTGAGCTTTATTTTCAAATGATACATTTGCTTAGTTAAAAAAAAAAAATTAGTTTAAAATTGTACCTTTCTTTATTTGCTTATGTTAAAATAATATATTTTAAATATGTATAGAATTTTTTTAATTTGTTTAAAATAATGTGAGATTTTTACTGAATTTCATGGTGAATATATTAAACTATAATAACTTATTCAGGTATGTGTAAATTTTGAAACTGGAGGAATTCTTATTTGATATTCTGGTATTATCAATCAATATATATTTTAGCCTTTTGATCTTTCTGATGTATATTAGTATCATTTTCCCTGCTGATTGTTATATTCCTCTCTGCTTTCTGCTGCATTCAATATTGAATTTTTTAAATGAGTTTTCCTTAGATATTTGATATATTTTATATGACCAAATCTGTAAATATGCATAAATGCATTATATGATGGATTAGAAATCTAATAAAAAAATAGAAATGTTATCAGAGATTTGTGAAATTTAATGTTTAGATCCATTTCCTTTTATGATTTAATACAAGGCATGTTTTTAGTAATTTCATGTATAAATATTGCTAAGTAGTAGCTCATGAGGAACATGGAAAAAAAAAAAAATCTCAAGAGAATATAGAAAAAGTAAATTTTTTAAAAATTGCTTGACTGAATATTCCAACATTTTTAATTGTATTTCAGAAAATTATTGATGCATTTTTTTTTCCAATGTGTCACTACTGGCCAAATAAAATGGATAATTTATATTGAATTATAGGCTTTTGAGGCTTTTTCAAGATAAAAGCATAAAATGAAACTCTAAAATAAGTATTGAGAAAAGCTGAAAACAAATTAAAAAAAACAAACAAACAGATTAGAAAGGGGAGGGGGTGGGGTGGCTTCAGCTGGTTCCGCACTAAATGAGAGATATGAAAAGCTAAATCCAAAGGAAGAAGGAGTTACTTTTTTGCCTCCCTACATATGATTTAACTATGATCAGTGAACAAATTTGATGCTTTCCAGAATTTTTGATTTTCTACACATCCTATATCTCTTATTTTTTATTAGTTTTCTATATTATTTTCTTTATTTATTTTATTGATTACCAAGTGAAAATATAAATAATAGAGTGAATAATAAGTAAATAAGATTAAAAATGGAGATACAAGTTCGTTAAAGAATTTCAGAAAATATTGCAGCCTAGATGGACAACTGAGTATTTCTAATTGTAGCAGTATGTTCTTCAAATCTTGCAATACCATAGCACGTAATGTGATTTTTTTCCATCGCTTAGCTTAATTTGAAATGATTATGCTGTTTTTTATAATTAGAAATAGTTAAAAGTAAAGCTGGTGGAAAACAAAACCCCAAATATTTATCATGAGAAATGATTAATTTCATCACGACTAGTGCTTTTGCATTTTTCGATACTTTATTAGGTGACGACACTTTACCATTGATACTAAGCATTCATAGACATAAAATTAAGAAAGCATTCTGTTTTGCATTTTGATATATATAAACTGATAAATTAATTGTGAACTTTTTGAATATGTGTTTTAAATAAAAGTTTGATTATCAAATGTATTCTATTTGTATTTCATTTAAATACTATGTTCTTATAATTTTTTTTGAAATCAACCTTTAATAATTGTATAAATGCAATTCTACCATAGCTTCAAGTGTGTCCAAAACGCGTATGCATATCAACAGTAACCTCTAGGAAGGATCTTTTCCCTGCAAAACCTGAGCAAGTATTGTTGACCGATTTCTTTGGAAGTGTCAGGAATGTTGAATTGACAAGGAACACCATACATCTGCCACCAATTTCAAATGAAACTAGTGTTGATGAGTATGGATTTTTTTTTTCTTAATCTTGAAAACAAAATTATTTAATCAGGCTTAAGATTCTCTTCTTTAAAAATAGAAATATATTTGAGAGATAATTTGTTTACATGATATTTTACTATAAAAATAATAGAAATAACATTTATTGAATGTTAATTCTTTTTTATAGGACTGTTATTTCCATGGTACCTAATTGGATATATGCAGACCAATTTCCTCTTTATTAATATACATGTATATTTTACTTACAATGTTGAACTTATTTATTTGTACTTTTCCCTTCTCCTCTTCTGTATGATATTTTATCCTTGAAAAAGTGTCCTTTTTGAAAATTGTAAGAAAAAAATGTAATCTGTTAAGAATTAAGGAAATAACTATTAATTTATTATATGTTTTAAGTTTGTAATAAGTTATCATTTGTACAAATATGCATTATATCATTAAAGCAGATTATTAAAATTTAATGTTTTAGTTTTCATTTTGTGTTTTTGTAAAAGTTTGAAATATTTTGATATGAGATTTGTGATATAGATATCAAAAATTAAAATAAATTACATATTTGTATCTTTTCTTTTAAATAGAAAATTCCTATCTGAAAAAAATTTTTCTATAAAAAAATTATCTCAGTTTAATTATTTGAAAAATATATTTTAAATTAAAAAGAAGAAATATTGCTGTAATCATGAATGTAAAATATATAAAAAATAATTTCTATACTGTGAATTAAAAGCTTATAGAAAAAAATGTACATGTAAAAAATTTAATAACTGATAAAGAAAAAATCTTAAGCGAGTTGTTTAAATCATATTTGTCAAATAACACAATTATAATTAATTAAGATAGATATTGATAACTGAGTTTAAATATTGTTATTAAGAAACATTTATGATTTTTGCAATGAAATGTACCTTTATTATTAAACTTAAAATCATTAAATAAATATATTGATAAATTTTTATTTAAATATCAAAGGGAGATTACATATATTGCATAACTTTTAGATTGAAATTATCTTAAATTACTGAACCATTATTTTCCCTTCTCCATAAATGTTTTAATTTTTTTTTATTATTTATTAATATTTGATAAAATTAAACATTCCATTGTTATAATACAAATATATAAATCTGGGTGAAATTAGAATTTATTAACTTAATTTATAAGTAAATAATATTTATAACTTCTAAAATTAAATATAGGGTAATTTTTGGTATTTTCTCACCCTCAAACATTTCTGTGCAATTCTCCATTTCATTTTTAAAAAGTTTATACATGCATTATCGCAAATATTAATTTGATAACTTGTAAATTTTTATATAAGATTTAAAAGTTAAGAGTATATAGAGTAATAAAAAGTTATTTTTTATGAATTCTGGTTAATAAACATATATTACAATACCCTCACATCTTCTTTTCAAAATAATAGGAAATTCACAAACTGAAGAGAAATTCTGATATAATAAAGGTATTTAAATTTTCAGTATTATTCTCAAAGAAAAGCTAATTTTGTTCAATTTTTCAACTTCTTACACTTATATAAAAAATGCTACTTATTAAATAATAAAAACACCAAAATTTAATTAAAAATTTTTTTTTTATTAATAAATAACACAAATATTTACAAATTTGAAAATTCATCAACAAGAAGTATACATTGTTTGCAGAATGTTACAAATGAAACAAAAAATATGTACATACAATCAACATATACAGTAAAGTCCATAAGTAGCTGCTAGTGCTGAAAGGCATCTTTGGCACCATTAATAATTTAAAATTGAAAACAAACATTATTTACATTAATAATTTAAAATTGAAAAAACCAAAAATTAGCTTACTTAATTTTAATCTACTTCTTCTATTGTTGGTCCACTGCCAGCACTAGCAGTTGCACCATGTCCCGTGTTTTGTCCTCCTTGGTGCAGTTTGGTCATAATAGGTGATAGTTCTGACTGAATCTCTTTCATCTTGTGTTCAATTTCATCCTTCTCTGCCAACGTGTTGTTATCAAGCCACTGGATAATTCCGTCACACGTCTGCTTGATTTTTTCTTTGTCGGATGAGGACAGACGATCATTGCCAGCAGACTCGGCAGCTTGTTTCACAGAATAGACATAGCTTTCGAGGGAATTTCTTGCTTGCACCCTGTCTCGCTGCTCTGCGTCTTCTCTTTCATATTGCTTGGCTTCATTCAGCATCCTCTCTATTTCTTCCTTAGAGAGGCGTCCTTTGTCATTGGTGATTCGGATGCTGCGGGAGTTGCCCGAGCTCTTGTCCATGGCAGAAACATTCAGGATTCCGTTTGCATCCAGATCAAAAGTGACTTCAATCTGAGGCACTCCTCTGGGAGCTGGAGGTATTCCAGACAGCTGGAACCTACCAAGTAGATGGTTGTCTTTTGTCATTGCCCGCTCTCCTTCGTACACTTGAATGTCGACACCAGGCTGATTATCAGAATATGTTGTGAAAATCTGGGAGGTCTTGCACGGAATGCGAGAATTTCTCTCCACTATCTTGGTCATGACTCCTCCAGCTGTTTCAATACCTAGGGAGAGGGGAGTAACGTCCACTAAAAGAACATCTTTGATCTTTTCATCCGTGCTTCCAGTCAGAACAGCAGCTTGAACTGCAGCACCATAAGCAACTGCCTCATCTGGATTGATGGACAAGCACAGTTCTTTGCCATTGAAAAAATCCTTCAGCAATTTTTGGATCTTTGGAATGCGAGTAGAGCCACCTACGAGAACAACATCATGAATTTTGCTTTTGTCCAATTTGGCATCTGACAAGGCTCGTTCCACAGGCTCTAAAGTAGAACGGAAGAGATCCATGCACAGCTCTTCGAATCTCGCACGGCTGATCTTGGAATAGAAATCAATGCCCTCAAACAGAGCATCTATTTCAATACTTGCTTCTGCACTGCTTGAAAGGGTTCTCTTGGCTCTTTCGCAGGCAGTTCGTAATCTTCTCAGTGCTCTTGGACTGTATCTCAGATCTTTTCGATGCTTGCGTTTGAATTCTTCAACAAAGTGAGCTACCATTCTATTGTCAAAATCTTCACCTCCCAGATGAGTATCTCCCGCAGTCGATCTTACTTCGAATAAAGAGCCTTCGTCGATAGTCAAAATTGAAACATGGAAAGTGCCACCACCTAAATCGAAGATTAAGACATTCTTCTCACCTTGCAGATTCTTGTCAAGTCCATATGCCAGAGCAGCAGCAGTAGGTTCATTGATTATTCTCAAAACATTCAGCCCAGCTATCTTTCCAGCATCTTTCGTTGCTTGCCTCTGAGAATCATTGAAATAAGCAGGAACTGTGATGACTGCATCGGTGACTTTTTGTCCCAGATACATTTCAGCAGTCTCTTTCATTTTCGTTAAAACCATAGCACTGATCTCCTCTGGGTTGAAGAGTTTTCTTTCTCCTTTAAATTCTACAGAAATCTTTGGCTTCCCACCTTGGTCGACGACTTTAAAAGGCCAATGTTTCAAATCTTGCTGTATCTTCGGATCGTCAAATTTTCTTCCGATTAACCTTTTGGCATCAAACACTGTGTTCTCAGGATTCAGGGCCACTTGCGACTTGGCCGCATCACCTATCAGCCGTTCCGTTTCCGTGAAAGCCACGTAACTCGGAGTAGTTCGGTTGCCTTGATCGTTGGCGATTATTTCAACAGTTCCATGCTGGAAAACTCCGACACAGGAATAGGTCGTTCCCAGGTCGATGCCGATAGCAGGTGCTTTTCCAGAAGGCATTTTGTGAAGCAGTCTCTTTCAACAGTAAATAAACTCGTTACTTCGATAGCAGTAGAGAAAAACAGTCTCAAAATAGCGCCACAAGTTCAGAACAAACTGATTTGTAACGTACACACAATCACTCACTCGTAGAGAAAAAACAAGGTAAAGAGCGCACAGTTCAAAGTCAAGTTTCGCTTTTCGCTTGTTTGCTTTGATCAATTCTTAGCGAGAGCGCCGACTGATCTCCTATTTATACCCTCGGTCGATTATGCAGGACTTTACTGGAAAGTTCTTCTCGTTTGAATAGTGCTGCCATCTAGGAAAGAAGTTTCGCGAACAATCTGGAAATTAGAAGAATTTTCTGGTACTGTCTAGCGTAACACGTGCTGCCATCTTTCGAATATAAAGAAAATGTGAAAAAATAAATAAATCCTCTGTAATGAAAGAAAATTAATTACGTTTAGCCTACGCAATAAATACATATTAATTGTTCAGTGCAGTGAAAATGTAGATTGAAGGGATGTAAATACTTTGTACTGAAGAAAGATAATCAAAATGATTATTTTTTACTTTATCTAATAAATAAGGAAATTCAAAAATCTAACTGCAATTCGTAGTTTTCATATTTCGGCGCTGTGCATAAATTTCAATTTTTTCATAAATGGCGTTTCGATTTTTTTTTTGTTAGCTTATGATAAGTCGGAAATAAATTTGAATCATTTATAATTAATTACAAAATAAATTTACTTTCATTTATTTATTTTTCGTAGCCCATCATCAATCTTGTATATTTTTTAATTTACTCTCGAATTCTTCCACACATTTCTTAAAATGGTATTCCGTAAAAGAAGAAATAAATAAAATATAATAAGTATTGATAATAAAAGAAAAGAAAGTCTATAATATGTGTAATTAAATATTGTACAGATGTACAAAAAAATTTACAAAAAAAATTAAATTGTACAAAGAAAAAATTAAAAATTAACTTTCTGCTTTTGTTAGTAGAAATAACTTTCATAAATCATAAAAGAAAATATTTTTATGGATAAAGCGTAATATAATAGTAAGGTAATATGTGGTTTTATTTTAAATATATTAGAGATCAAGATAATTTTACCGATTATTTCAACTAGAAGATGTTACTTCACGGACGCGGATGCTCGCGTCAGCAATAAAAGTAATTTGGAGACGTCGCAGTGTTTTTTCTTCGACTTAAAAACTCGGTTCTACAAAATTTTCAGTTGACTGAACGACATGTTTCGTTCATAAATGTTTAATAGCCTGATTTTATATTTGTACATATATATAATGCGAAAAGGTGCGTTTTTTAATCTGATGCTGCAGTAGGTATGTAATAGGAAAATATAGTACCATGTAAATAAAGTGGGAAAATAAAAGTCATTTCAATATGTAATAAGGAAGAAAAAAAAAAAAATGATTGAGTTCCTAAATTCATAAGGACAAAAGAAATCTGGTGATTCCGTAAAGTTTTTTTTTTTCTTTTTTAAGTTTATGAGAGAAAAGTGTCGTCAAATATAAATTGTCAGCACTTATGAAAAGGTAATCTGTTATAAAGTTATTGATGAACACAGGTTGCAGTATATATATGTGTATATCAGTGAAATCATTTATAGAATAACAACTATATCTAGAGGCGGCCTTTTCTATGAAGGGGCCCGGGTGTAAGAAACCATTTGGAACCCTAAATGTTTTGCAAAGTTTAAAAAAAAAAAAAAAAAAAAAAAAAAAAACAATAAAAAAAATTTCAAATACAAACACATATTACTATTGCATGTTCATTTAATGCATGATTTTGTTTTTTCTATTAATTAATTCCGGAAAATTGCAATTTTTTTTTTTTGATGCGTAATATAGAAAGTGCCTTTAATCATTATGCACACAGGCTTGATTCGAGACAATGAAAAAGCTTTCAACTTTAATTCAATCTCATGAGCGTTCTATTCGCCACTTAATTCATTTATTGCTTGGAATGAATTACTGACACGACTAAATTTACGTTTGATTATCAACAAAACAAATCTGATTAATATAAATAAGGAAACAGGAAGACTTAGATTATTATTTCAAAGAATTATAGACTTGATTCTATTTTTAGCATGTAATAATCTTCCACTTCGAGGAAACCATGAAATAATAGGAACGCCTAATAATGGAAATTTTTTAAAGTTTAATCGAATCACCAAGTAAATACGACTCTGTGCTTATGGATGATATAAAAAAAATTCAAAAGTAGAATTGTGCATGACTTAGCACATACATCAGGAGAAAAAATTATTCCTGCGTTGAAATAAAATTCTTAACAAAATGAAAGACGATGCATAAGCAGCCACGTATTACAGTATCTAAATAGATTCTATTTCTGATATTTCCCATAAAAAAAAAACTTTCAGTCTTTATTAGACGTGAAAAATTTTGAAAAGAAGAGATTTAATATAAACAATATAAACGAGTCATTTATAGGGTTTATTGAAGAAACATGTGATTGGAGAAGGACTAGCAAAAGTTGTGTTAGAAGTATTAAGTGAGCTGGATTTATATGTTATGGATTGCAGCGGAAAGGCATACGACAACGGTAGCAACATAAAAGGGAAATATAAAGGTGTACAATAAGAATTGCTCAAAACCTTCTTACAATTTATGTGCCTTGCCCATCACACTCTTTTAATTTATTAATTTGGGATACCGCTTACAACAGTGAAATATATATATATATATATGATATTGCAACGTTTATATTGCTTATTTTCAGCATCTACAAATAGATAGGAAATTCTACAAAAGCACTTAAACACTCGTTGGAAAACCAAAATATATTCGGTTAAAGCAGTGTATATACAGTTTGAACAGGTAGTGGAACTCATCTGTACGGATATTTCCGCACCGGTCATAAACGTCCAATAAATCATGTATATCTCTTTGAAAAAAGAGCGTATTGGGTGATTAGTTTCGGTTTGCTAAAAACATGCTATCTGTTGGCAAGAGTATTTAGTGAGAAAATGCATTGATATTTTAACTAAATTTTGAAGCTTAAACTTAAGGAAAAAGCTACTCTTTATTTCTGTGTGTATGTGTTGGCTCTGGACAAATCAGACCGTCTGACTTATACCTATCAAATTTAGCAAATATATAATTTGGAGGGTAGAAAGGTGATTTTTTTGAATTTTTAATTAGAATTTTAATGAATCAAAAATTAAGAGAAATAGTGACTTTTTTTTAAATTTTGGAATTTTATTCTAGTAATATTCCTAATTACCATTTACAAATTATTCATTATGTTATTTTATAATTCTAAAAAATTTGGAACTCTTCAGTTTAGAAAAATGTTCCCTCCTTTTACAATATTATTCAGAGAGTGTAAAAGAGAGCTGTCTTTTGTTTTTAATATTTTGCTTAAAGTTAAATTTACATTTTAAATGTGCACTTTTTTTATGTGTCAGATATTGAAATGGACTTTTTAGAAGGGACTTGCGACTGCAGTTTTTCAAAATTTGCTACTTAAAACTGCTGAATAAAAATTAAATTAAAATCGATAAAAAATTTGGAGGGGAAAAGGGCCTTCCAGTTTGCATTACCTCGGGGCCTTTGGGAGCTTTTAAAGAGCCCTGAATTCTTCTGAAATTGGAAATAATTATTGTTTGAAATATGGAGAAAAAAAAAGCATAGTTAATCAGCAAAAATTTACGATAGAAATATAGATGTATATTGTTGAAGAGTATGTGTATTGCAAAACTTCCTTCATCACGATTTGTAATGACTTATTTTACATATAAAAATGATATTTAAAAATATTAAAATTTCTGAAGAATATATACTTTTTATATTAATGTAAAAATCATTTTTTGTTTATTTTTCAGCAGTAGATTTGGGTTACGGTTTAATAATTAGTGCATCTAGAAGAAAATTAAATCTGAATTCATCTAACATCTCTTACAGATTTTTGTAGGTGCAAATGATCAGTTAGCAAAATATTAATATAATTCTGTTTTAGTATGCTGTTTCTTTTTATGCACTGTGTACTTGTAATATTTCATATAAAAAATTCAAAGTTATCTAATGAACAAATAATTTATCTTTATCCGAGAACAGAGTTTTAAAAAAATGCAACACCATTGAAATTAAATCTATGATGATAAATTAAAAAGTTTACATTTTTAATGGCGTTTCTACTCTGGAAACTTGATTTTTTTAAACTGATATAGCATAGAAATTTAACGTCCGTAGTTGGGAGCTTTTTTTACTACTTACGGCATTTCAAGAATTGCTTTTGCGACTTTTCCCTCTTTACAAATCTTTCCAATACCACTAACCTCATTTAATTGTACTTCAAACTTAAGAAACAACTTTTTTTTAAGTGCCTATATTAAAATAACATATATTTCAGTGTTCGAATTTATTGAATTAAACAAACGAATCAATAAGAAATTCAATCAAATTTAATTTTCTTCTAGATGCACTAATTATTAAACCGTAATCCAAATCTACTGCTGAAAAATAAACAAAAAATGATTTTTACATTAATATAAAAAGTATATATTCTTCAGAAATTTTAATATTTTTAAATATCATTTTTATATGTAAAATAAGTCATTACAAATCGTGATGAAGGAAGTTTTGCAATACACATACTCTTCAACAATATACATCTATATTTCTATCGTAAATTTTTGCTGATTAACTATGCTTTTTTTTTCTCCATATTTCAAACAATAATTATTTCCAATTTCAGAAGAATTCAGGGCTCTTTAAAAGCTCCCAAAGGCCCCGAGGTAATGCAAACTGGAAGGCCCTTTTCCCCTCCAAATTTTTTATCGATTTTAATTTAATTTTTATTCAGCAGTTTTAAGTAGCAAATTTTGAAAAACTGCAGTCGCAAGTCCCTTCTAAAAAGTCCATTTCAATATCTGACACATAAAAAAAGTGCACATTTAAAATGTAAATTTAACTTTAAGCAAAATATTAAAAACAAAAGACAGCTCTCTTTTACACTCTCTGAATAATATTGTAAAAGGAGGGAACATTTTTCTAAACTGAAGAGTTCCAAATTTTTTAGAATTATAAAATAACATAATGAATAATTTGTAAATGGTAATTAGGAATATTACTAGAATAAAATTCCAAAATTTAAAAAAAAGTCACTATTTCTCTTAATTTTTGATTCATTAAAATTCTAATTAAAAATTCAAAAAAATCACCTTTCTACCCTCCAAATTATATATTTGCTAAATTTGATAGGTATAAGTCAGACGGTCTGATTTGTCCAGAGCCAACACATACACACAGAAATAAAGAGTAGCTTTTTCCTTAAGTTTAAGCTTCAAAATTTAGTTAAAATATCAATGCATTTTCTCACTAAATACTCTTGCCAACAGATAGCATGTTTTTAGCAAACCGAAACTAATCACCCAATACGCTCTTTTTTCAAAGGGATATACATGATTTATTGGACGTTTATGACCGGTGCGGAAATATCCGTACAGATGAGTTCCACTACCTGTTCAAACTGTATATACACTGCTTTAACCGAATATATTTTGGCTTTCCAACGAGTGTTTAAGTGCTTTTGTAGAATTTCCTATCTATTTGTAGATGCTGAAAATAAGCAATATAAACGTTGCAATATCATATATATATATATATATATATATATATATATATATATATATATATATTTCACTGTTGTAAGCGGTATCACAAATTAATAAATTAAAAGAGTGTGATGGGCAAGGCACATAAATTGTAAGAAGGTTTTGAGCAATTCTTATTGTACACCTTTATATTTCCCTTTTATGTTGCTACCGTTGTCGTATGCCTTTCCGCTGCAATCCATAACATATAAATCCAGCTCACTTAATACTTCTAACACAACTTTTGCTAGTCCTTCTCCAATCACATGTTTCTTCAATAAACCCTATAAATGACTCGTTTATATTAAATCTCTTCTTTTCAAAATTTTTCACGTCTAATAAAGACTGAAAGGGAAATATCAGAAATAGAATCTATTTAGATACTGTAATACGTGGCTGCTTATGCATCGTCTTTCATTTTGTTAAGAATTTTATTTCAACGCAGGAATAATTTTTTCTCCTGATGTATGTGCTAAGTCATGCACAATTCTACTTTTGAATTTTTTTTTTATATCATCCATAAGCACAGAGTCGTATTTACTTGATGATTCGATTAAACTTTAAAAAATTTCCATTATTAGGTGTTCCTATTATTTCATGGTTTCCTCGAAGTGGAAGATTATTACATGCTAAAAATAGAATCAAGTCTACAATTCTTTGAAATAATAATCTAAGTCTTCCTGTTTCCTTATTTATATTAATCAGATTTGTTTTGTTAATAATCAAACGTAAATTTAGTCGTGTCAGTAATTCATTCCAAGCAATAAATGAATTAAGTGGCAAATAGAACGCTCATGAGATTGAATTAAAGTTGACAGCTTTTTCATTGTCTCGAATCAAGCCTGTGTGCATAATGATTAAAGGCACTTTCTATATTACGCATCGAAAAAAAAAATTGAAAAAAATTGCAATTTTCCAGAATTAATTAATAGAAAAAACAAAATCACGCATTAAATGAACATGCAATAGTAATATGTGTTTGTATTTGAAATTTTTTTTATTGTTTTTTTTTTTTTTTTTTTTTTACTTTGCAAAAAATTTAGGGTTCCAAATGGTTTCTTATACACGGGCCCCTACATAGAAAAGGCCGCCTCTAGATATAGTTTTTATTCTATAAATGATTTCACTGATATATACATATATATATTGCAACCTGTGTTCATCAATAACTTTATAACAGATTACCTTTTCATAAGTGATGACTTAATTTATATTTGACGACACTTTTCTCTCATAAACTTAAAAAAGAAAAAAAAAGAAAGCAAAAAAAAAAAAAAAAAAAAAAAACTTTACGGAATCACCAGATTTTTTTGTTCTTATAAATTTAGGAACTCAATCATTTTTTTCTTCTTCCTTATTACATATTGAAAGGACTTTTATTTACCCACTTTATTTACATGGTGCTATATTTTCCTATTACATACCTACTGCAGCATCAGATTAAAAAACGCACCTTTTCGCATTATATATATGTACAAATATAAAATCAGGCTATTAAACATTTATGAACGAAACATGTCGTTCAGTCAACTGAAAATTTTGTAGAACCGAGTTTTTAAGTCGAAGAAAAAACACTGCGACGTCTCCAAATTACTTTTATTGCTGACGCGAGCATCCGCGTCCGTGAAGTAACATCTTCTAGTTGAAATAATCGGTAAAATTATCTTGATCTCTAATATATTTAAAATAAAACCACATATTACCTTACTATTATATTACACTTTATCCATAAAAATATTTTCTTTTATGATTTATGAAAGTTATTTCTACTAACAAAAGCAGAAAGTTATTTTTTAATTTTTTTTTTGTACAATTTAATTTAAAAAAAAATTTTTTTTGTACATTTGTACAATATTTAATTACACATATTATAGACTTTCTTTTCTTTTATTATGAATACTTATTATATTTTATTTATTTCTTCTTTTACGGAATACCATTTTAAGAAATGTGTGGAAGAATTCGAGAGTAAATTAAAAAATATACAAGATTGATGATGGGTTACGAAAAATAAATAAATGAAAGTAAAGTTATTTTGTAATTAATTATAAATGATTCAAATTTATTTCCGACTTATCATAGAAAGCTAACAAAAAAAATCGAAACGCCATTTATGAAAAAATTGAAATTTATGCACAGCGCCGAAATATGAAAACTACGAATTGCAGTTAGATTTTTGAATTTCCTTATTTATTAGATAAAGTAAAAAATAATCATTTTGATTATCTTTCTTCAGTACAAAGTATTTACATCCCTTCAATCTACATTTTCACTGCACTGAACAATTAATATGTATTTATTGCGTAGGCTAAACGTAATTAATTTTCTTTCATTACAGAGGATTTATTTATTTTTTCACATTTTCTTTATATTCGAAAGATGGCAGCACGTGTTACGCTAGACGGTACCAGAAAATTCTTCTAATTTCCAGATTGTTCGCGAAACTTCTTTCCTAGATGGCAGCACTATTCAAACGAGAAGAACTTTCCAGTAAAGTCCTGCATAATCGACCGAGGGTATAAATAGGAGATCAGTCGGCGCTCTCGCTAAGAATTGATCAAAGCAAACAAGCGAAAAGCGAAACTTGACTTTGAACTGTGCGCTCTTTACCTTGTTTTTTCTCTACGAGTGAGTGATTGTGTGTACGTTACAAATCAGTTTGTTCTGAACTTGTGGCGCTATTTTGAGACTGTTTTTCTCTACTGCTATCGAAGTAACGAGTTTATTTACTGTTGAAAGAGACTGCTTCACAAAATGCCTTCTGGAAAAGCACCTGCTATCGGCATCGACCTGGGAACGACCTATTCCTGTGTCGGAGTTTTCCAGCATGGAACTGTTGAAATAATCGCCAACGATCAAGGCAACCGAACTACTCCGAGTTACGTGGCTTTCACGGAAACGGAACGGCTGATAGGTGATGCGGCCAAGTCGCAAGTGGCCCTGAATCCTGAGAACACAGTGTTTGATGCCAAAAGGTTAATCGGAAGAAAATTTGACGATCCGAAGATACAGCAAGATTTGAAACATTGGCCTTTTAAAGTCGTCAACCAAGGTGGGAAGCCAAAGATTTCTGTAGAATTTAAAGGAGAAAGAAAACTCTTCAACCCAGAGGAGATCAGTGCTATGGTTTTAACGAAAATGAAAGAGACTGCTGAAATGTATCTGGGACAAAAAGTCACCGATGCAGTCATCACAGTTCCTGCTTATTTCAATGATTCTCAGAGGCAAGCAACGAAAGATGCTGGAAAGATAGCTGGGCTGAATGTTTTGAGAATAATCAATGAACCTACTGCTGCTGCTCTGGCATATGGACTTGACAAGAATCTGCAAGGTGAGAAGAATGTCTTAATCTTCGATTTAGGTGGTGGCACTTTCGATGTTTCAATTTTGACTATCGACGAAGGCTCTTTATTCGAAGTAAGATCGACTGCGGGAGATACTCATCTGGGAGGTGAAGATTTTGACAATAGAATGGTAGCTCACTTTGTTGAAGAATTCAAACGCAAGCATCGAAAAGATCTGAGATACAGTCCAAGAGCACTGAGAAGATTACGAACTGCCTGCGAAAGAGCCAAGAGAACCCTTTCAAGCAGTGCAGAAGCAAGTATTGAAATAGATGCTCTGTTTGAGGGCATTGATTTCTATTCCAAGATCAGCCGTGCGAGATTCGAAGAGCTGTGCATGGATCTCTTCCGTTCTACTTTAGAGCCTGTGGAACGAGCCTTGTCAGATGCCAAATTGGACAAAAGCAAAATTCATGATGTTGTTCTCGTAGGTGGCTCTACTCGCATTCCAAAGATCCAAAAATTGCTGAAGGATTTTTTCAATGGCAAAGAACTGTGCTTGTCCATCAATCCAGATGAGGCAGTTGCTTATGGTGCTGCAGTTCAAGCTGCTGTTCTGACTGGAAGCACGGATGAAAAGATCAAAGATGTTCTTTTAGTGGACGTTACTCCCCTCTCCCTAGGTATTGAAACAGCTGGAGGAGTCATGACCAAGATAGTGGAGAGAAATTCTCGCATTCCGTGCAAGACCTCCCAGATTTTCACAACATATTCTGATAATCAGCCTGGTGTCGACATTCAAGTGTACGAAGGAGAGCGGGCAATGACAAAAGACAACCATCTACTTGGTAGGTTCCAGCTGTCTGGAATACCTCCAGCTCCCAGAGGAGTGCCTCAGATTGAAGTCACTTTTGATCTGGATGCAAACGGAATCCTGAATGTTTCTGCCATGGACAAGAGTTCGGGCAACTCCCGCAGCATCCGAATCACCAATGACAAAGGACGCCTCTCTAAGGAAGAAATAGAGAGGATGCTGAATGAAGCCAAGCAATATGAAAGAGAAGACGCAGAGCAGCGAGACAGGGTGCAAGCAAGAAATTCCCTCGAAAGTTATGTCTATTCTGTGAAACAAGCTGCCGAGTCTGCTGGCAATGATCGTCTGTCCTCATCCGACAAAGAAAAAATCAAGCAGACGTGTGACGGAATTATCCAGTGGCTTGATAACAACACGTTGGCAGAGAAGGATGAAATTGAACACAAGATGAAAGAGATTCAGTCAGAACTATCACCTATTATGACCAAACTGCACCAAGGAGGACAAAACATGGGACATGGTGCAACTGCTAGTGCTGGCAGTGGACCAACGATAGAAGAAGTAGATTAAAATTAAGTAAGCTAATTTTTGGTTTTTTCAATTTTAAATTATTAATGTAAATAATGTTTGTTTCAATTTTAAGTTATTAATGGTGCCAAAGATGCCTTGCAGCACTAGCAGCTACTTATGGACTTTACTGTATATGTTGATTGTATGTACATATTTTTTGTTTCATTTGTAACATTCTGCAAACAATGTATACTTCTTGTTGGTGAATTTTCAAATTTGTAAATATCTGTGTTATTTATTAATAAAGAATTTTTTAAAATTAAATTTTGGTGTTTTTATTATTTAATAAGTAGCATTTTTTATATAAGTGTAAGAAGTTGAAAAATTGAACAAAATTAGCTTTTCTTTGAGAATAATACTGAAAATTTAAATACCTTTATTTTATAAGAATTTCTCTTCAGTTTGTGAATCTCCTATTATTTTGAAATGAAGATGTGAGGGTTTTGTAATATATGTTTATTAATCAGAATTTGTAAAAAATAACTTTTTATTACTCTATATATTCTTAATTTTTAAATCTTATATAAAAATTTAAAAGTTATTAAATTAATATTTGTGATAATGCATGTATAAACTTTTAAAAATTAATGGGAGAATTGCACAGAAATGTTTAAGGGTGAGAAAATACCACAAATATCATTATATTTAATTTTGGAAGTTATAAATATTATTTACTTATAAATTAAATCAATAAATTCTAATTTCACCCAGATTTATATATTTGTATTATAACAATGGAATGTTTAATTTTATCAAATATTAATAAATAATAAAAAAATATTAAAACATTTATGGAGAAGAGAAAATAATGGTTCAGTAATTTAAGATAATTTCAATCTAAAAGTTATGCAATATATGTAATCTCCCTTTGATATTTAAATAAAAATTTATCAATATATTTATTTAATGATTTTAAGTTTAATAATAAAGGTGCATTTCATTGCAAAAATCATAAATGTTTCTTAATAACAATATTTAAACTCAGCTATCAATATCTATCTTAATTAATTATAATTTTGTTATTTGACAAATATGATTTAAACAACTCGCTTAAGATTTTTTCTTTATCAGTTATTAAATTTTTTACATGTACATTTTTTTTTCTATAAGCTTGTCATTCAGAGTATAGAAATTACTTTTATATATTTTGCATTCATGATAGCAGCACGTATATCCGATGTTCTTATCTTCTTTAATATTTAAAATCAGTTTCTCAAATAATTGAAGTAACTAAAATCATTATAAATACAAAATTTTTTGCAAATAGGAATTTTTATATTAGTTTTTACACTTATTTTTCCATTATAAATATGCGGGGTTTTTTTGTAAGATTCTTAAGAAAAATTTTTTCTTTAACTATTTTTATAGGAATGAAATTCTATTATTGGTGATTTGCTTTCAAAGTTGCTGACTAAGCAAAGCAAATCTAATAAAACAAATTTTGAGACTTGAGGATAAGATAAAACATTCATAAAATAGATGATTTAATTTTTTTGATATACATGACAAACAGGAGTCAAAATTGTATCAGACTTTTTAGTGCCATATGATATACCATATTTAAAAATTGCAAAACTATTTATTTAAAATGTATTTTTAAATTCTTATAATAATACTCCTAAGGAAAGAAAAAAAAACATTTCATTTCAATATTTAAATTCTCAAATTCTTGTAGAGAAGTATTCCTTCTATTGGATTTTTCATTTTGATTAAATTACTTCTGTAGCTGCTCCTACTCTTTACTACATTAGGATTCATACACATATCTTTAAACCTATTTTTTTAATATAAGAATGCTTTCAAATTCACTTTTATTCTAATTTTTTTTTATTTATCTATCAAACTGAAACACTTTGAGTGTGCACTTAACACTGCAAAGTTTTTCTTTGATGTAATTTACAAATATAATATTCAGTGTAGGGATGAAATATCATAAAGCAGAACAAAAATATTTGTTAAAATGTTTTTAATCAAAGAAAAAAAAATGTGTGTTTCTTTTGTTTTAAATTTGTCTTTTGTAAAAAATATCAACAAAAGATCCCACTTGCAGAAATTCAGGATTTCATCCCAAATGTTTGTAACTGAAGTTAAATCCATTATACTTATTGAACTGCATTTAATTTCCATTACAAGTAGATAATTATTATTAAAAATAAAGTGATATAAACTGATTTAATGCAAAAAATAAAAGATATAGGATATTTTGTAGTTACTAATATGCATAATAATTAAACATCATCAAACTGCGCATACAATTTCTAAAGAATTCTTATAATTTAACATGAGAGAAAGAAAAAAGCCTAACTATTCAAAGTTTTTTTTATTTATTTAAAATGTATTAACATCCAAAAATACACAACTCAAGTGATATTCTGTACAAGAGCTAGGGAACAAAATAAAAAACAAAGGGATGAAAAATGAAACCAAATCACAATATGAACAAAAAAAATGGAAAGTGAACTAATCTAAAAAATTGAAACAAATTACAGTTCTTTTGGTATACAGGACAAAACCTGAATTTAAAAACCAAAAACAAACAATAAATAAATAATCTAGTTAGTTGAGGTGGAGGACCAAGTGCTCATATTTTCAGCAGCATATCCAGCTAACTCTAGAAGCCCCAGTCGTGCTTTGGCTTCTACAAGGAAGACGTTTTCTTGAGCTCTAGTGAACTCATCAACCCTGAAAAGCAAATAATTAAGTTTTATAAAGATATATATATATTAAAACATAAAATGTATGTATTTTTCAGGTCAAACATTTTGAATACTGCTGTTATGAAATCAAAAATAAAACATTAAAGTTTTTAGTGAATTCCTATTAAAAAAAATACAACTTGTGGTTAGTCTAGAAGATACATATTTGATGGCCCAAAAGTACAAAATACAAATTTTTATTGTTTGATCCTTCTTTTCCAATGAGTGTTTCCTATTCTGATTCCAAAATAATTAATGAAAATTTCATTTATGCATTTTTTTCAATACTTGCAACAATAATGCGATATTTTCATAAGAAATCTTAAACACCTTCTCCTCAATTTTACAATCTTTTTACATAAATGGTTTCTTAGACTTAGCTCAAATGGGAAGAGTTTTAATTTCTTATATTACTAAAAGTTTAACATATAAAATATATTTACATCCATGAAATTTAATTTTTATAGAAACTAAGATACAAGTGTTATAATTGAAATTGATGGTGACACCATTTCAAAAAAGACATCTACAAGAATGAGGATGATTAAATATTACAAGAAAAATCTTACTGATTTCTCTATAAATGGTTAGATAATAATCTTCTATGCGCTATTGTATACTGTCACAACAAAACTGTCTAGAATTTCCAAACTTTCTTTTTTGATTTGGAAATAGTTTTATAATCAAATTATTAATAAAAAATAATCGTACTTCATTCTTTTTCCAGAGTTGAATATCTAAATATCATAATTGTACTTAATAAAAAAAAAGCATTTAAACATTATCTGAACTTTAATCAAAAGAAAGAACCAAAAAAATGATTTTGAAATAACTGAAATGCTGATATAAACAATAAAATCAAATTTCAAAATAAACATGCACATGCCAGTGATTTCATTAAAATGGAAAAGAATTGCTTTATAAGGATGCACAAGTTCTAAGCAACATGCAACCAAGTTCTGAGGAAGTAAATTTGTGAAAAGCCTAAATCACATGCACCATTTTTCAAAATCGGAAGCAAAATGCAGATTCTCAAAGAGAATCAATGATAAACTAAAATTTATAAGACATAATTCATAAAATTTGTAGAAAAAGATTTGTACAAAATTTTCTTTTAAACGTATAAAATCAATTCTCAAACATACTTAGAATGCAATATTGCATTTTTTTTTGAATGAATGAAATTAATCAGCAATGATAAACAAATAATGTCATGATAATTAGTTACAACAATTAATTTACTGAAATTATCAAGAATAAAATTTTTATATCTTGCATATTTAAACACTATACCAAAAGGATTGCAAAGATTTTAAAATAAGAATTAATTTGCAATAAATATTAATTAAAAAAATCTAGCTTTAAATGATTTCTTACTTTCAAAAAACATAATAGCAGATTGCCAATCAAAGAAAATTTAAAGAATGTGACAAAATTTGAAAGTCAAAGAAAGAGAGATTAAATTATAAAAATTTCAAAGAATAAAAAAAAAATCTTATAAAATTTAAAAGAGTCATTAATTTGACGAATGTACCTTATTTCTTCTGTTGCATACTCAATTACTTTAAACAAATTTCTTGGATGGTAAATGTCAAGCAAAGTCAAAATATTATTATACAGCAAGATAACATGCTTTTATGATCAAATAAAAAGTTATTAATAGATTACTGATGAATATACATTTTCTTAAAAATATTTAATTCTTTAAGAATTAAATATTGTAAAGTTTGTCAGTGATAAAATAATGACTGATAATGACGGAATAATTTAATTAAAAAAAATAAGAATACTTACAATAATAAAAGTATGAAAAAGAGGATAGTTCTAAATATATTTCATTATTTATCAAAAGATAAATGAGTAGATATTTTCCTTTTTTTTTCCCATTTAAAAATGTTTCATTCAATAACTCTAAGGCATTTAAAAATATTTAATCTATTTCAGCTTTATTTTTATTACATTATTTTTATGTCCACTTTTTTAGTACAAATACAAAAGTTATTAACCTTTCTTAAAAAAAAAAAAATTAGCAATAAAGAGCCAAAAATTATTAGTAATTCTTTGAATAGTAATGAAAAGAAGACTTGATTGGAACATATTAAATAATAAATGCGCTAAATATTAGTATTTACATAGAACAAGAAATTTGGGTTTTAATCTATTTAACTACTATTAATTATCTACTATTATACTACTACTAATTATTTACATTATCTACTATTAATCTATTTAACTACTACTATTAATCTATTTAACTATGAATTTTTTTTTTTTAAACTGCAAAAAGTGATATGTATTTATTGATTAACAGATGTCTAATGCATTGAACAGCTGAAATTCATTTTCTATAAGCATAAAGAAACTATAAATTAGTATACATAAAAAAATTCATTTGCCCATCTTAAATTCACATCTAAAATTACTTAAATATAATCACACTCTTTAGTAACTTTTTTCTGAATCTTGAAAACAGGCCCCTGTTAAATTTCCTATTAGTTCAAGAAATGTTTTTTAATCATTAGCAAAGATAAAGGGAATGAAGGCAGTCTCCTGAATATAAGTATATAATATCTAAAAGACAAGTTCAATGAGATAAGAGAATTAGAGACGTGAATAAAGCATTCAAAAAGTGAATTTTAAGTGCTTTTTTTTTAAAAAAAAAAAATGAGATTTGGATGGCAGAATATTCACTGATAAAGAAATGAAAACATGCCAAGAGCATTCTATAACAGAAAAGACTTCTATCTCATGCAAAAAGCTCTCAGCAAGTAGTTTTGTTAATTCAACCTGTTAAGCCAGGAAATTCTGCTCGATGAACTTCATTTATTAATATTTTCCAGTTCATGAACTGTCAGCTTGGAGGAGTAAAGAGTGAAACAAAACTGTAAAAATGTAACCTGGATTATGTTATTTATTCATTGTAAAATGATCAAGTACACATCTGATTTTTTTCCCCCATACCCACCAACCTATCAACAATACAATATAATTATCACAATTTTTATAAATATTGCTATAGTCTTCATTTCCTTTTGTTTGTTAAGGCATTAGAAGAACAATGTTTTAATGGGCAAAAGTGTTTTGAAGGCATAAGATATTAGTAGAAGTTTGTGTTACGATACAGAAATTTTAAATGCTGCTCAGCCCAAATCAATAAATTAAAACAAACATGCGATTAAAAAAAAACTGATATATATTTTTAAGAAATCATGCACTACATTTTACCATAAAACATATAGTTTTTAAGGACTTCGTTATAAGCAGGTAATTAAGTTTAATAAATTTTCAGTTAAAGAATAATCACTTTAAATCTTTTAAATGAATTGGGAGAAGAATCAATTAGTTCTAAAGTAATATTATCAAATTACAAAACTTAATTTCCGAGACTTGTTACATTCTATTTATAAAAGAAAAATGAAGGAAAATGCTGAATAGCAGGGCCAAAAGATTACACTCAAATTAATCAACAAAAGGAAACAAAGAAATTGAAATTAGTAGCAATAAATAAGAACATAATGAGCAGAAAAACATAAAATAAACAAGTAATGTGATTAGCATAAGAAGGTGACTACAAAGATTAGAACTCTAGCTTATATATTTTCTTTAGTATTTCATTAATGGAAATAAAATTTATAGTAGAAAATGTTTCCAAAATTTAATAAAACTCAACTAGAAATTAAAATTTAATTTGAAATATCTCAAAAATTGAACCTACTAAAAGTACCATATTGTTAATTCTGTAAAAGACAATTCATCATTTACTTTATGTTAAATTTGGATATAAAGTCAGTATTAGATTTACAAAAATATATCTATGTTTTTTTAAAATATAAATAATTATTAATTGATCTATAATTACTTTTGATTTTTCACAAACAATTAGCAGTTGTTTATAACTTGATTTTTTTTTCAATAACATTAAGTACACTTACTTATCATATATCACTCCATCTACTCCTTGCTCTTTCAGGGACTTAATAACATCACTGTGATTAATATCATCTCCCCAGCAAAACAACACCAAATTTCTGTCTTTGACAAATGGTATATGTGAAGGATCTCTCATAAGGTCTTCTGCATGAACATCAATACCCTAATGTATAGACAAACACTTTTCTTAAAAAAAATGTACTTTTCACTTTGATTTAAACTTTTACATGCATTAAATACCAATAAGAGAGCCCTGAAGTGTTTCTTACCAAAATTCCAGTATTCAAAGCAAAGTATGTAGCCATGGGTATTGAAGAAGTCCTTGTATCTAGGTAAGGTGGATATTTATCCGTTTCACCTTGTGTTAAAAACAAAAGTGGATACTTGTTCTGTTTCAGCCTCACCCTATAACATTTGATTATATTTATATAGTTATATGCAATAGTGATAAAATTCATGAGTAATAGGAGAAGAATGCAAGTAATCAAATTCAGAATAATATTTATTCTTTATATACAGATTATGAAAGAATAAACAGTCATTAAAAATCCTAAATCACCAATAATAATTTTAGATAGCAAATCCAATATTTTTTCTACAAGACAGGATTATGGCAGTGTTAAAAAAATGCAGTCATTCATTCATTTACACTCCAATTCTATATTTTTATTAAAATGATAATAAAACTATGGAACAATATCTCAATATCACATTGCTTAACCTTTAGAAATTACAGTTTAAAAGATTGAAGTACAACATGGAAATAATAAAAGATTTTTCTATGAAAAGTGATAGTCATAGTATGTAATTTAGTTTTATCAACATATTAATTCCAACAGGTTTTGGAATTTAAAGACTGCTTTTTTTTATGATTATACTGATGCTAAAGCATTTATTTGAATCTCTTGAGGGGTAATAATACATCTATATAAAATTTAAAACAAATAATTAAGTTAAAAATTTTAATGAAAAATAATTGAATGCCATATTTTTAGAAATAGAGCCATTTTTTTTTTTTTAAATAGAAATTATTCTTTAAGTTTAAATAAGCAAAAATTCCGTTAGGAAATATGAGATAAATAACATAAATTAAAATTTGTTAGTTTTCTGGTAAAAGTAGAATTTTATCTCTCAATAACTTAAAAGCTTGAATGCAAAATAAAATTGAAAAATGTTGCTAACATAAAAAATGAGATACCTAAACAGTTAAAAAACAAACATTTTAATCAATTTTTAGAGAAAAGCTATTCTACCACTGACCACTATTTATAAAATAATAAGAGCAAATAAAGCAAAAATATTTTACAACTATTGAAAAAGAAATTAAACAAAAAAGCTCACATAATAAATACAATACAAGTATTTTTCATAACTTATACATAGTTTTTAAAAAATACTTTAGTTTAGTAAAATTAACTACCAAATATTACTCTAGGAAAGGTTTTTGTTAATATTGGAGGGAATAATTATGAACAAAATATAATACCTATAAATTATCAGTTTTTACATATCATAAACTTACATGGTACAGATATCTGGGTGGAAACAGGAGAGAATAATATAACGGTTTCCAGCATTTTCTAAAATGTCCCGTAGTATAACATCTATATATCGGTTCAATTCAAATCTAAGATCTAATTCCCATGTTCCATCCTGTAATTATTTTAACTATTCAATGTGGCATTTCACATAGTTTTGAATAAAAAAAAATTTCCATCAACCAGTACATGTCAAAAGAAAAAGTATAAATTAATGCTTACATGATGCTGCATGGGGCATTTGATTTCTATGTTAAAACCAACTCTGGGATCCACAGCTTCTAAAACATGTTTCAATGTAGGAAATGGTTGGTTGTCTTCACTATCGTCTTCATGGAATTGATATTTATCTTTCTCTATAAATAAAATATATAAATAAATTTGAAAAGGTTGAAATGGTTATTAACTTTAAATATTCATGATCAAACTGCAATTTCATTCATTATAGAAACTTAGCACATTCTTCCAAAAACATATTTTACAAAGATAATTAAAATATAAACACTTCAATTCTTATATAAAACTTAACAATTAGAAAAATAAATACTTTATCTAAACTTACCGGATTCTGCAGGGCTGAGCTGAAAAAAGAAAGAAAAAGAATTTGAGTTATAAATAATAAAATTTATATTTTCATACAATAAAAGTAAAATAGATTTATCATTTGAGGAATGCAAATTAATTATTTAAGATTCTTATAAAATTGAAAACTGATGAAAGGTATCCAGAAATTAATTTGATCAAATACTAGCCATTTATAATATATTTTATTTATAAAACTTTTGGAAAATTCATTTTTTTTTATTATTTGAAATTACAAATTCAGATCTCGCAAATTTCTTTTAAAAAAATGTTATGTCTTTATAGCAGAGATTTAGCAAAAAAGTCGAGAGCATTACTATATATTCAAAGTTGAAATTTAGAAAATCAATTTTTTACAAAGACAAATCACAAATTTTCTTTATAAACACAATTACCATTATATTCAATTGCTTTTTTTAAAACGTTTTTCGGATCACATGAATGTGGACCTTAAATGTAACAGCACTTAGAACATATTAAATAATATACAATTGTATTTTGTTTCAATAAATTAGCTGAAAAAAACATTTTAAATATACGAATAAAGGCCAAAATTGAATTAAAAGTCTCTTGAAACAAACTCATTTAATATTTAGGAATAAAATTTTCTACAGGAAATAATTTCCTAACTTTATTAGCAACTATGCACCTAATCCAAACTCGCCCCAACCAATCTGAGCAAATTTTATTTAACACTTTTTATTACAATGCAAATGTTTTTTTGTAGCAACATTGTTTTTAAAGTTCTTTTTATGACTTTATCGCATGAAGACACTGTTCATTTTAAATTACATATCAATTTTATCTATAATACAGATATGATCAAAATCGGTTTCTTTTCAATAACTAAACCAATTTATATGCATATTAATTCTAGAATAGTAGAAATTAGTTCAAAGATAAGGAATTAAAAAATCTAAACAAAAGGGAAAAATAAAGCAAATAATAAATTTCAAGTACCTTCAACATGCGTAGTTGCTGCGCAGTAAGATCTTTAACAGCTAACTGGAGCAGTTCATGTTCATTTTGAGTTCGCTTCTAAAAATGAAAATGCATTTATAGAAACTGAAATTTCTAAATTATACTGATTAAACTAATAATTATATAAAAAAAATTACCTTTTTCATAGAAATACAAATGTAATAATCATGATAAATAACAGGAACCAGATCTTTTGATAACTGTACATCCAGTTCAACCATATCTGCACCCTGTTTAATAAATTCAATAATCAACAACAAATGACAATAATGTGAAAAAGGGGGGGAAAACACCTTTAATAAAATGTTAGCTTAGAAATGTAGCAAGAATGTACAAACATTTTCTTCATATTTCAACATATTACACAACACAATTTCCAATTTAAATGGTATTCTTAACCCAACCGACTAAGAATATAAAAAGAAATCAAGACAGGTGTTAAAAATTAAAAATCATAGGACAAGTACATACATGTTTGGCAGCATAGTTGAAGGATGCCACTGTATTTTCTAAAACATTTTCTACCCTAAAAAAAATTATTATTATTTAATAGATAAAAGAACAACAACAAAAAAATGGGCATCAAATTAAAATTTTTTTGTCAATAATTTGTTTTAAAGACAAATTTTTATTTCTTTAATTTTGAAATGTTTTAATAATATTTGGATTATAGCACTTAGCATTAATTCAAGTAATGTCAAATATTTTTTTTTTTTTGACATTTAAAAATTAATACTCTTAGATGTTAAATAAGTCAATATACTTATAGCACAGTATTTGTATTAGAATTATAATTATTCATTACTATACATTGTTTATATAAAAAGTTTGCTTATATAAAAATATATTTCTACGTTTATATAAAAAAATAACAATTAAAAAAGAAGCATTGAAATTTTTTAAAATAGTAGTATTACAGTGAATTAAAACATTAAATTTATTGAGAAATTTAATATTAAATAAAGAGATTTGCATAAGAATACTTGGGTTTTATATACAAAAACAGGATCACATGATTAATAAACATTGTAAAGATATAAGATTTTAGAATTAATATTTCATTAAAATAAAAAACAATAATTTAATTCAACTTTAAAATTTTTGTCAGCATATCAAATTACACAAAAATAAATATTTTAAACAGAAAATTTCATACTTGTCATTTCTTCGAGCATTCCCAGCACCCCTATGACCCACATCTAATCCTTTTTTATCCAATGATTTCCAATGTTTAGCATAAGAAACACTTAAGTCACACACAAAGTCTTTCATAGGACGGACAATCAGATAATCAACTGTAATAAAATATTTAATTTAAATTAAAAGGAAATAAGCAAACAAAAAATATAATCATTTAAAATGACAAAGTGAAAGAAACATCACCAAGAAGAAATTTTTAACCCTCCCCCAAATATTTGAAATACAGACAGACAGATTATATACTTATCAAAACTTATTATTAGTATAAATATATTTCATAAATAAAAGAAAGTAAGAAAACCGATTAAAATTTTGCATTTTATGATTTAGAAAGCTGTTTTTCAAAATCAGATGCTGTTATCTAAAATTAAAACAAGGAATTTTGAATGCATGAGATAAGAAAAATACAGAATACAAATTTAATATTTAAAGAAAGTTTATGGAAGGAAACAGCAAAAAATCTGTACAAGATGTGATGGTTTGTGTTCATCACTTCGTTTTATTTGTAAATCAATGTAAATTTCATTATACCTGAGAGTTGTCCTATAGGCTGTTGCCTTTTGCCAGAGATGGGCATGTTACACGTACCAGACGTGTCTCGCATATTGCTTGGCAAAATGTAACAGAAGCCAATGTGTTCTGGAATGTTTGATTCATCTGAATTGTCTGTATCATGGGCATAAAAATCCACCATATATGCCTGCAAAATATAAAGTTTTTAAGGACATAGTAAAAGAATTGAAGTATCATAAATAATATTATTTATAAATGTGCAAATTTATATTATTTAATAATATACAAATGCAATAATTATTCAAATATATTAAAACATTTTTAATGATAAAAAGAAAGAAATGACCTGACACAGGAAATTTTATTAATATTTAAATAAATTGAAAAAGAAGCTTACAACTTTCACTAATTCTTTTGGTCTTGCCCTTTTCAATATCATATATATTAGACATTTGCTTGTAGTAATCATTAAATCTTTGCAAATTAAAAAGTGATTATAACCAATATGGTATATGCAAGATAAACCTAAATTTTCTATAAAAATAATCTTTTGAATTTAATTTAAAGTTTCTTTAATTGAATTTAAAGTGTATATAGCAGAATACTATAAAATATATCCAGCAATAGTTTATTGAAAACAATAATTATTAACTGTTGCCCCCTTCTGAAGTATTTAGTATAAATGCAATCAAGATCTAATTACAACATTGGTAACTAATCCAGTAAGGTCAAAAGAGCTAAGCAGAAAAAATATAAGCTATAATTCAAAAATACTTCAATGCAATTTTAATTATTGAAAAATCCTTCCACTAATAATTATTTAATGCCAATTTTCCAATGATTTAATTAAATTTTCACACTATATGGTACACATTTGGAGCACAGAAAAAAAATATAAAAAAATAGAGAATGCTATATACAAAATACCCTTCATACATTCAAAAAAACGTCAAATAGAATAAATTTAATATCAAAGTACTATTTAGTATTCAATATAAAACGGATTTTAGCCAAATAATGACTGTATACATAGTAAAAATTCGTAAAGGTATTGAGAAATACTGAAATTCAACAAGTGATGCAAATGCCTTGTAATAACCATGAATTTAAAAAACAAACAACAACAACAAAAAAGGAACAGTACTAAAAATAATAACCATAAGAGGTCTGATTTTGGATCAAATATTTCTTTTTAAAGCTAGAAAAAAAATTATTAGAAAAATCTTCACTAATTTTTACAGATTAAAAAGCGTCCAATGACATAAAAAATGTCTAGTTGCTTGCAACAACAGATAAAATTAAGTTAAATCAAAAAGCACATGTTTTTGTATTTTTCAAATTAAATGCCTGTGTGAATATTTATATAATGGCACAATAACTTTTTTGTAATGGCCAACAGAATAAAATGCTGCATATACTTTTTTTTGAAATTGAAATAAGAAATAACCAGGTGCAAATTCAAAGCATAACGGAGAATTTAATAGGTTATGTTTACATTAGAACATTTGTTGGTCATAAAAGCAAAACATGCCAGAGCTTAGTTACTGTTTCACAGACCTCAAAGGTTTGCATCAAGGTAAGTAGACTAGATGCTTGAATCTCAACTGATAATTGCTTTCTGTTATGGCTATCAAACCACAATATGGCCAACAATTGTTCCAATGTAAAAGTAGTTCAATTTTCAGTTTAAAAATAAAACAATCCATTCATTTAAATAATGCCAATGCAATAGAATAGAATAGGATTCAATTTCAACAAATGGAACAGAATTTAAGATAGCAAAATACTAAAAAAAATGTATAAAGATTACTGAATTATTTTTCTTTCAAGTTTCCAAAATTAAATGTTTTTAGGTATCAATTATTGCATGTTAAATGGTCTCTTAAATTATATACAAATTCGGAGATTTTTACTAAAAATTCAAAATATGCATAACAAAATGCACAAGTTTATAAAAGCCCAGAAAAATAAAATTGGTGTTCATAAAACATTTCCTATTACTTTTAAACACTAAGTATATTTATATTTTTTTCTAAATTTAAGATAAACTTTTAACATGCAATGAGTGCAATAAACACTTTATAAAAATAGGGGAGGCTACTTACAACAAACTTTCGAATGAAAATAACTGTTCATATGTGACAAAAACTAATAAATTATGTTTTTCAGTTTTCCTGAAAAGCATTTATCTCTTCCATACACCATTCTCTTCTCATACTAAAATTATTTAAGTCTTTAATTTTTCTTATAGCATTTTTATCACACACCATGCTCGAATTCTTCCACCATCCTTCCTTGGATTCACTGGAAACATTTTTAAAGCACTAAATAGAACACAAGTCCTTCTCTATGACCACTCTCGAACATCCATGGGCTAGGAATAATAATAATAACCTAACACAGGAAGTCTGTCGCTGAAGGAAGAAGACAGGTTAGTTGGAGTGATGATTGTAAGGTGACGATAGATTTTTCTTCATTTGTCTTCCTAGGGTGCAGCAGGACACAGTTACGTCCTATCACACCCCTCGAATAACTTGTCCTGTGAATGATAAATAAATTCGATAGGATTAAGTGATGTTTTAAAGGCAGAAGCCTGCTGTATGGGGGAAAAGTGTTATTATGGAGCTGATTTAAATAATAATGTAAAACAGACCTTTAGATGAATGCTAACAGTTAACCAGTGCAAACTGAAAGGAATGAAGAGGTTTAGGAAAAGTTAAACCAACAAAAACCAACACAAAAAGTCCCATTGAAATTTATAAAACATTCCAAAAAATCCAAAGTGAAATAAGTTAAAAATATAATACAAAGATTACAAAAACCGTTAACATTCATTAAACATTCAAACATGTAATAGCATTATAAAATCAATTTGAACAAAAACACACTATTCTTTAGAACTTACAATGGTATTTGGATGCAACACTTGCACTTGAAATATCACATATTCATTGGGATCATACATGATACCGAATTGATTTTGGGGAGCAAACTGGCAATTGGTATCATTCATTTGCTGCAATAAATAAGGGGAAATGATCAAAGAATTGATTTCATAACAATAAAATTAATGCATGAAAATTAAAATAACTAATTTCACATTATTTTTGTTATATTGACTAACAGATATTACCACATCAAACTGTCTTACAATAATTTTCCCATTCAAAAAACAAAATCATTAATTCCTTAAAAAAAACAATACATTTTACATATTTCAAGGAGATTAATGGCAAAAATAAAAAAGGGCATAGAAAATTAAAAATACTTTCAAGAACCTCACATATCTCGAGGGCAGGGCCTTCATAGTTACCTTATGATGAGCATTGAGAAATTGGCAAGGGTTTAATTGGGAACAGGAAAAAAAAAAAAAAAAATCAATAAGCGATAGTAAAACATCACCTCTTATTAAGGGGGGAGGGACCGATAGCACCTTATAAATTAATGACTTAATAATCAATTTCATTTTAATAACATGCAATTTTGCTATTTTAAAAAAGAAAAGTGAACATTACCGTCAAACAATTCAATGAATCTTTTCTTTGAATTTATAGAAATAAATGTTTGCATAAGATTTTCAAAGCATAGTTACTTCAATAAATAACATTACTGAGTAATCTATGTGCCAACATAAAAAAAATTGAAATTCAGAAGATAATGAATTGTGCCAAACATAAATGCCAAGAAGTATAATAAATATGATTAACTGAAGAATAAAATATTTATAAAATTGTGTTTGTGGTATTAAAAATATTATAAAATTATTGCATAAAAGTAAATGAATAGATCTCAAGAATAATAAAATTCGATTCTGGAAATGCTGCGAGTCCACATTTTTTTGCAGAAATGTATCATGTCTGCCTGCAACTTCATCTGGTTATACTAAGATGATTATATCAAGGGATAATTTGATTTTACTTAAAGTTGCAAAGGAAATAAAAATACTCACTGCAACTTCCACAATAGGCCAACCTCGATTTACAGTAACTTCATTTAAAGTACTATCTTCTTCCATGCCCATAATCTGAAATAATAAATAATTATTTTTGTGAACTTGGAATATATTATAAAATGCTAGAATAATAAATACAACAAATATAAGCACAGAATGCATTAGTTTAAAAGCATAATGTATAATGACCATGTTCTATGTTGTAATAAATGCAAAATTTAAATACACAATATAAAAAAAAATCTTTTCCTAATATTACTCAAAAAATTATATCAAATAATCACACTATCACATATGTCCAATTAAAATGGATTAGAATGAAATTTCTGTCATAACATTATTTCATTAATTTGATAGCAATCAAGCACATGCAACATTATACTATGAAATGTGCAATTTTAACTAACATGTAGAAAAGGTTGTTGTACCAAAGCATATTTTGAAAACTGTTATATTAATGAAAAAGGAATATGTTTAATAACAGCTGATATCAAGCTAATAGAAAAAAATAAGCAAAATTTCAACAATATTTGCATTTTATTTTCTCTTGCAGAAGATGGCATATGTATATATGTATTAGGATAATATGAATTAGGACTATCTTTTTGTTACAACAGTCGTTACATGTTCGAGGAAGACCATTTATAAGTTTTTTTGGAAACTTTCAATAAGAATGATGTATTATTCTAATAAAAGAAAACAGGTAATCTCGATAACTGATATGAAGCATTGCAGTTTAACCAAAATTCAATGTTCAAATTATTATTTTTTTTTTTGGATTAGTCTGCTGGATGTGCATAGTTGTCTCATAGAATGTCTAAGGAATGAGCCTATATACTGAATATGAGGAAGATCATAATGTCTTGCATCAATGACATAGTTTACTTTAAAAAAAATGACTTAATTGTCTGGCAGAAATATTTCAAAACCTAATAAAGAGCCTATCTCAGAGAAATACCAATCACTGCAGCAAATAGCAGTCTCAACTCTCATAACTGTCAACCAAACAAATACATCCAGATGCCTTTAGTTAGAGAATGCATATCAAGTTACAATTCTAATGTTTATAGCATATAACTATTTACCGTTTTACCATTTAAGTATTTACCATTACTTATGATGGCTAATTTTCAGCAAATTAAATCAGTACTTAATACAAATGGAAGGGTATTTGAAGATTACTAATATAATTACTAATTTGTAGAAAGTTCTTTAACATTTAGTTTCTCCCAGAGAGTAATTGAAATTCAGTTTTGTGTCAGCCAACATCTTTCTGAATCTTAATAATATTAAACTGAAATTTTTAAATAAAATGTTTATTTAAAAATTCCAGTTGATCTTGTTCCATTTTTGGAATTATGAGAGAAAAATTAACTATGTTTTACACAAAAGTAGATAAAAATTATTTAATACATATTTATTTATTTTTCTTCAAATATTTATGTTTCTTAAAATTTTTATTTTCGATCTAATGCTTCATAAGCATTTGGTTACATAGTTTGCACAGTTTAATTGCTTATGTATTTCCCTCAGTATGCTCTAAGGAAAATACATAGGAACAAAAATTGGTATAAAAAAACCCTTCATAACTTCACAAATATATTTGCTAGTTTTAAAGAAGTATTACCCACCTAAAAAAAACAACCAGTGATTAAAATTACAAATCACAATCAGTTTTCTGTAAAATAAGTGAACATTTCTTTCTTTCTTTTCTTCAAAAGCTTTCTATTGGTCTTCTAAATGCACTCTTCACCACATCATCTCTATATAAAATGTTTGCTCAGTTATCATTTACATGGTCAAAGCTTAGTTGTAATTCATTCAGATTTTAGGGGATTTTTAATTTTTTTTAAATGCAAATCTGAAAATGTTGGATACTTGATCACAATTCTATTTCAGTATTTTTTATTTTGTTCTGCATCTATAAATTGAAATTGCCGAGGATATTTACTCAATTCATTTTAATGTATTCTATGAGAGAAAATTGCAACTAAATTCCTACTGCAATTAATTTACTTAACGAAATATTTTTTCTCAATTTCTCCCTCTAATATACTCTAAATACTTCAAGTAACTCTATGAAACTCTTATTATGGCAAGTTTTATTTTATGAAAAAAATTCTTTTACAAACTTTTTGAATAATTTCCCAAGAAAAGGTCTTTTCTTTTCAATTTCTAAATGCCAACTATTTTAATACTGACAATAATTTAAATAAAAAAATAATAATAAAAAAGAATTACTTCAGCAACAGAGTCTTTTCTGGTAATATCTATTGTCGAAACATGAATTGAAATAGGTTTCTCCCTGTAACGTCTTTTCCAGATTGTAACAGGACTCTTGAACATTTTTAACTGTACAATAGTTTCAGATGTTAACCATCCTTTAGAAATGCTTTCTGAATCACCTGAAATTAAAATGGATAATTTCATTATAACTTGTATTAAATAAAAGTTTGATCATTTTCTTCATTATTTTTAATGAAAAACATGGAAATAATAATAATTGATTTAAAGACAATTTTATACATGCATTTCTTTATTTTATAAATATTTTTTTATTTCAGATTCAATATTTTGATTTGAATCTTCTAATATGCGAGTAACACAAGCATATGCTATTGATATGCAGTCAGTACTCTATTATTTGACCAAACTTCTGTCACTATCATATATATGTTCTAACTCCTAATGGATTGAGAATTATTCACATACTAAACTAAAGGCAGTGGCATCAAGTAATTGACAGCAGCTATTTAATTTATACAGTGTAGTAGTCCAAGCTAATAGGAATATGCTAGTTCATCCCAAAATTACATTGTGATCACCAGTTGATACCTTACACCAATTTTATCTGCTTTGAGGTAATGTGACTATTAAAATATGACAAGAACGTAGTTTGGTTTGTTTAATACAAAAGTAATTGATTTATCTGTAACATTCATCAATCCAGCATTGGGAAATTCTATATTCTAAAAGATGAATGTTAGTTTTTGCTCCAAGAAATTGCTTATTATACATTGTTTTTATGTATTTAAAAATGGATGCTATTTCAAAATATTTATGCAAAAATAATTGTTATTAATGATCACATTTCTATGAGATTAAGAGATATTATTCCAGAAACTGATAAAACAAGCAAATCAAGTTTAGCAAAAATTCCAAAATTTAAATTAGATACTAGTTAATCATTCACAAAAAGAAAAGATGGATGTCAATAAAAAACTAACCATAACTTCATAAACAGATGAAATTCTAATCAAATATATTAAAATTAATTCAACAAAAATAAGGAAATATTTTCAATGAAATTTATTGGTAAATGATGTTAGCAATTCGATTGTATGTAATAATGTCTGAAACTGGTTAGAAAGCAAGAATACCAAAGAAATTTTTTTTTTCTTCAATAAATAGAAGATAAAATGCTTGACAAGGGCTAAAAAATATATTCATGGACTGCTGATGACTGAAAATAGGAGATATTTAGTGATAAATTCCTTTATTTGCACAGGTAACAAAATAAATTTCATTAGACAAAGGAAGTATAAGTTCCTAAGATTTAAGCATGTCAATGAATTATAAAAGATCCTCTTGAACAGATATTTTAGGAATTGATACTGAAAGCTTATATTCTGTTCAGAGTATATATTTATTCAAGTGCTCAAAATATTATAATATAAGATTGTTCTATTTTTTGGAACTTTTGATAAGACATTTCATAATGATTTGGCCAAATTTTTGATGCTGGAAATAAAAATTAATTTGCTTAATAGGCCTATGAATTCATCATACATTTAAATTCAACAGAAAAACTGTAGTGATGGGAAAGATACTATTGCCTCGCATTGATATATGTTTGCGTCTATGACTCTTATTAGAAAAACGAAAGATGCTACGATACATTGTCAAAATATATAAAAATGTCAAAGAAAGAGACCTCCAACTAATTGTATAGTAATTCTACAGAGGTTGTATGAAGTATATTTAGTATAATAACAGTTCACAAGGAGAATGCTAGTCAATAAAGCACATTTTTTTGGTATTGTATAAAATTTAAAAAAAAAAATTCTTTGTTCAGCTTTTTTTAAATGCTTCCTGATGATTTCATTTCTCCTTTTGACATATCTCACATTATTTTAAATGAAAACTGCCAATTTAAGCCACATTTGTCATAATTTAGATAGTGTTTGTTCTAATGAAAAATCAATAAAAAATATTTATGGAAAAATACAAATAAAATATATTTCACAATTTAATCAGCTGTGAAAAACTTTTGTTTAAAAGTTTAAGGAAGTATTTTAAAAAAACAAAGAAACAAATATTTATATCGTACCTTGATATCCAAAGACATCTATTTCTCCTTTACCATCAATGAAATCCATTGGACGGAGTATACGTGGTCTTAAGTGACTTTCCCAATAACGAACAATATTTTCAGGTTTTCCTTCATTATCAACTATAGTGCAAATCAAATATCTATATTGTACATTCTGATTGGTTGGTATTCTTATCAGTGCTTGCCATAAATTCCTGGAAAAGAATACATAAAACTTTCTTATATAAGTATTACAAATACAACCACCGATTTATAAGTTGCATATTTTATATCATAAAAAGGAATGAAAATGCAATTAATGATAATACTGTAATTAGGGAAGACTAATCTTGTACTGTTAACGATTTCAACCTTCCTACTATCAAAGGCATTTTAAAATTTTCCTCAAACTTGTTTCAAAATAAATTTACAAATTTAGACTATTCATCAATATGCAGGATTCAAATGATTGCAATACATCTCGAGAATATTCAATATATTTTTTGATATGCTCATTAGACTAATCATTTTCTTTATAATCATAAAAATTAAAGAAAAAAGCCTTCATGAGAAAGTGATGAGTATTTTAACAAGAAGTCTCACTGTAAAGCCTTAAATATAGAATAAAACGAATAACCTATTACGATAGGCATATGTAATAGATATTATAATTAATCTCAAATTTAAAAAATGTCAAACTTTTTTTTCTAGAATTTTAATATTAATTATATATATATATATATATATATATATATATATATATATATAGAGAGAGAGAGAGAGAGAGAGAGAGAGAGAGAGAGAAAGAAAAGGTAAGAAAGAAATTATATATATAAACTAATTCCTTTCTAATAAAATAAAAAAAATCAAGGATAAATTTAAATGACTCAAGACATAAGAAAGTGAATTTTAATATAAATATTAAAGCAAAATGGTTAAAAAGTAAAAACGAATTCTAAATATATTGAACTGAATCAGCTACTGTAGCTTAAGAATAATAATAAAAAAATTCTTATTCTAAATAAATAATAAAAATAATAGCTTATACAATGAGAAGAAAAAAGATTGAAAGACTGCTAACAGATTTTTTCCTATTATTGTAATGGGCAATAAGGTTCTGCAGTTTCTCTTGGGACAAAAATATTCTCTTATCTTAGTTATCATTTACATAAACTTAATTAAAATGTAAAGCTTTCGAGATCAGATTTAAACTTCTGAAATAGAAAAAAATTCTAAAGCAAAAAGCAGTCTTTTAACTTGAATTGAGTTTTGATTTCACAAAACGACAGAAGCTTTATATAATCAAGTTATTGTCTTTTTATGAAATAGCTTGGCAATGGGATAAATGAAGAAATATAACTTTGTAACGAGATTAAAAATAATTTTTAATATTAATCACATTAGAAAGCTGAAACTTCAAAAAGAAAGAATTGGAAAATGGTATAAAATTCTTTTTATATTTCAAATAACTACAAAAGGGTCTGCAGAATTTTCACATGTTAAAAAAGCAAAATCTTATGTACTATCACAACCATGCCAATTTTCAACAAAAATTCATGAAACTGGCAACCTCGATTTTGCAAATATCTAAGGTGGTGAATTGGGAATTTTAATATTGAATCTTATTCAATGTTTCCAATATTGGTTACTAGTATGGCTGCGATAGAACATAAGTACCAAATCTTACTTCAGTTTAACTTTTTTGCAAACTAATATAAGCATGATTAAGTAAGTCAAACCAAAATTCTAAGAAGTCTTCCACATATTTTCCCCCTTTTTTAATATAAAAAAAATACATGATATTTGCTGTTAAAGATAGATTTAAGTATTATATATGAAATTTTCTTCTGTATGATTTTCTCTAATTTCATAGAAAACTTTATTATTCCCTCTTTTTAAAACTGTTAGAGATTGTAAAATATTTCTTAAAGTGCCTTTTTATTTCACTCACAGATAAAATGGACAATTTGTCATGGAAAATTTTTTTAAATTATAGAATTTTTTAAAATAAGAACATAAAGCAGAATATCCTAATCAACTTTTCTACTATAGCCAAAGTAACAAGCAGTTTTTCATTGCAATAATGAAAAATATCTTGATAGTTTGCCAATACTTATTGATGATGAACCCTTTAAGAAAGGATCTCTTTCATGTTGTTGGAGAAGCAAATCAAATTAAATCAATTAAAATATTATTAAAAGTGAAGTGCACTTTGTGTTCATCAGTGAGAATCATCACATTGGTTAACATACCCTATTCTAATTATGCATAGTCATCCTGGAAATATTGCAGTGAGCATGGCCTTTATAAGCTCTATATCTATCATTGCTGGGCACTGCTGCACATTTTCCAAGTTAAAGTTGCTAAATCTCAAACCTATTACAGGTAGTCATAATATTACTAGGCTTGCTCTTATTAATGGCACAAATCTCATTTGTAATATATTTTGCACTACTAACCTTTTTAAAACAATGAAGCAACTGCAAATGCTCCCTTTATATACCCATATTGAATAATGTAAAGAAAAGTTTTATAAAAGCCTGTCACCAATGCAATGTGATTTGAAAGAACTCTAGAATTACTGATATCAAAGTCATAAACACTAATGCATAAACTTACAACTTTATTTAAGTACAGCCAGTAAAAATCAGTGCTAGTGGGTATAAAAATAAATTTACGAGACATCTTAATACATATCACATATACATAAATAATCAAAATATGAAAAAGATTAAAAATGCATATAAGTTATAATTTTGAATAATTCGCAAGAATTTCTTTTTATTCACATCAAGAAGTTTAAAAAAACCTGAATTAGACTAATGAATAACACTAATTTTTTGAGAATTATAAAAATAAACAAATTTTTAATTCTTATGTAAGTTAATCAGTAAAAAAGTAAATAGTTTTATGTGCCATTATTTATTCTGATTCAGACATTTTATGTATTCAGTTCAATGCCCAATATAAAAAACCCAGAAAACTAACCTATTTTAAAATACATTTCCATTATTACTTTCATGTTAAAGTATATGCATATTTCTATTTTAAGCCAAAACAAAGAACAATAATACATCTTGATGCAATTATAATTGGCAAAACACTTTCTTATAGAAAAGAAAATTTACAGGATATTCAAAATCAGCATTTCTTTTCCCCAAATAAAATATGTATGAAATATTCTGAGTAAATTATTTTTATATATTATCTACAACTTTTTATAGTTATTAATTATATATAAGCCTGAAATACATATTAAATATTCTGAATAAATTAATTTTTTTAGATATTATTAACAACTTTTTATAATTATTAGTTATATATGTAGGGGAAAAAAAGTCGGAATTAATTTTATGCAACACAAAATTAAATTTTAGATTTCAAATCATTTCTTACTATGTAAAACTCTTTTTCATGCACTCTTTGAAATGATTCAAGCATATTTGTTTCCATTAATTAAACGTCTATTTTTAATCTATTCGTCAAACTGCCTTTTGAATATTTTGTGGGTAGTCAAAATGTTGCTAGAAAGTTGCTACTTGTTTAATAAGGAACTAAATTTTTGGAAAACACAAAACAGATATTTGTACGCAAAATAACAGTTTTTGCTTTTATAAAATTGCCGTCCGTCCTACGGCTATTCTTATAATAGCAGAATTTTCATTATTTCTTACAGATGAAAGCCGTGGAAGTTTTATTTTTTTCTATTTATCTTTTTCAGATGTTATTTCAACCTCATACTTATAAAATTTATCTCTAGAATGATAGTATATTAGTTTATTCTATTTTTATGACCTTCATCCGACATTCCATTCTCACGAGACTGACAGAGTAAGACGGACCGGAATCTTTTACTTCCGTTTGTTGCGAGTAAGGTAAATTTGTCCAGTTCATACAGATAGAATTAAAAGTTTTAAATAAGCTATAAATGCATTAACAAACTTTCCTAAACTATTCATTTTTGCCAAACGTACTGGTATTTTAATCAATTATTCCATCTACCGGCGATTTTATTTCGTAAATTTTTATACCAACATAATAAAAATTCTTTAAGAATACATGGCATAGAAGAATATTCAGTTCAGAAGAATGCATAATATTTACAATCAATTCAAAAAATTACGAATGTTCATACATTGCACTTTTTTGCCAACAGTTTTCATAGTAGAAAGCTATGTCAGTAGTTTCAAAAAACAGAGTTTAAAGTCCGTGCTTTTAAGTATTAATTTCATCATTAAGTATTAATTTCAGTATTCATGTTGTATGCGAATGCTCTTCTAGAATATTATTAGAATGTCGGCGAAATAACAATATATTTTTGATATAAGAAATATACAACACGGGAAGACATTTAAAAATGCCACATAAACAAATTAATGGAAAATATTTTTTATTATATCTTGTAAGGACTTACCCATCCGCCGAAACATTCGACATCTGAATTGCTTGAGAAACTTTCCATTCTCCTAATTCAGGTGTATTTCCAGAAATGAAAACTGATTCACCTACGGCTGTTTCTGCTCGAACTTGGACCACCAATTCTCTAATTACTCCGTTGATAGTACGCATAGCTGGAATAGTTGGGAAAAATACGAAACTTGGTAACTATCTGCGAAAAACGAAATTTAAATACGCGAGCTAAGATTTGACGGTTTTCATTTTTTTTTTCACGTAAAGAACTGTGTTGAGAAGACACTGATGAAAAAGAATGGGTTCACGAGACCTTAATTCAGATATTTGGTACGATACGCGTCAGCTGCGGTTGTCTGAGAGCAGGCGGAGCGCGCGTAGTTATTGACCGAGGAAATCTGTCATCTGATTGGCTGTTGCGTTCTACGAAAAGCGTGGAGTTCGCTTTAGTGGTGTTTACATGTAGAAGACACGGTTTTCGCAATCGCTTACGATGGATTGTGTCAGACAGATAAATCTGGTGGGAAAATATTACATTACACATTTTGAATACTTGGCTATTAAACAAAAATAGAGAGAAAATTTGTGACAGTTCGTGATAGTTATTGCATAGTTTAAATACAAGGCAAATAATTATTAGATTTCTCTAAAAATAATAAAGAATTTTAAAAACGAAAAAGGCGGAGACATCACATTTATATCATTTCTTAAATTAAGAAAAACGAAAAATTCTGATTGACATTTAATAAAAGTTATTATTTTATTAAAGGCAACAAAATCCAAGTGATATGTTAGCTTTATTTTTATTAATTCTGTCTTATTGCTAATATATATATATATATATATATATATATATATATATATATATATATATATATATATATATATATATATATATATATATATATATATATATATATATATATATATATATATATATATATATATATATATAAATTGTTATCTACGTTATACTCTTCTGAATATTTCATTTCATAGTATAAGGAGAAAAGTTGTTTCAGGTATTTAAGAACCGTTATTAATACAAATAAAAAAATGAATTATAATGTTAAAACATATTATTATTATTATTATTTAAATGAATTCGGAAATGTTGTTTGAATTGATCTTGAATTTTTTTACACGCATTGGGATTTCGAACTACATCTTCAAATACTTCTTGCACTAGCAGGTTTTATTCTGGAAGTAAGAGAAAAGAAAGACTTCCTCTTTTTTCAGTTTAAAATTAGCAAACGAAGCTGATTACGTGTTACAAAAATTCCAGGTATATGAAAAATTCTTGGCACTTTTTAGAGAATGTTCAGAATAAGAATCGTGTAAAGTTTCGCCAAAGATATTTAGCAGAAAGAAATCGGAAAGTGAATATCGAAAAATGGGATTTGTTAAAACCTTCCTCACAAGTATCTGCAAAATAAGGAAGCGCAAACTATACAATGCAATAAAAAACAACAGATTTGTTGGATTAATTAAGATGAAAATTATCCTATTTAAATGCAAGAAATTTTATTTGGTGGAGAATGGGATTTTTTTAAAGATAATAATAATAAACATTTTAAAGCTCCGTGTTTCCCCTCCCTCTAACTCTCACAAATAATCTTGTGAAGAAAATTAAACCAATACTTTAACAATGAAATATTTTTGCAGATATAAATTTTATTTTATTCTTGAATTAACTTTTTTTTCATTGTTATTGTTCTTCCAAATTTAAAGTAAATATTCATAATTTAGAAATACGTTATTTTGAAAATTCTGAAGTTTGATTTGAAATCGAGGTATTTCTACTTTTAAATTAATACTGATATATTTTTTTTTCGTAATTACATTTTGTTGTAATGTAGCTTTTATTTCTTTCCTACTTTTTGAAATAAAATTTATGCTAATATCTAAATACCTTATACTAAATTTATTAAAATTATTAGTTTAAAGCGAAGAGATGTCTGTTTGTATAATCTCAAAGAACTTATTTTTGTATTTTATTTCAAAATCAATAAACATAAAGTAATATTATAAAATCACAGAAAATTAATTTTTAAATAAGAAATTATTCAAACTAAAAACAATTCTATTCAGAAACAATAATATGGCATTTTTTCACTTTTTATAAATTTCACCGTTTTCGATGTTTCATATGAAAGAAAAAATATCTTTCATGAATTTCATACTTTAAAGTGAAACTTATGTTGTACTCAGTAGTTTTTTAATGAAATTAATAATTATGTTATTTCAAGTTAATTTAAAAAATAATGAAATTAAAAAACTGAATATAATTTTTAAAAGTAAAAACTATTAGAGATTAGAAAATCTCAGATTAAAATTTTAGATTGTATTACTTCGGCATAAAAATGCTTAACAAAAATCGATCTACAAATAAATATATAAATTTTTTATTTAATAATCACACTAGCATTATTTTACGTGCATTATTAAGTAATAATTTTATTGGCAACTACTTTAAAAAGTATTTTCTTAATTATAAAAAAATAATAGCATTTTTTTCAAAAATATTTTGCACTTCCTTTTTTTTTTTTTTTTTTGCAACAGTTCTTTTTTTTTTTTTTGTCATAGATTTTCACAAAAATGACATTTTTCAAATATTAACAACAGTAATACACAGATTTTATCTTAGTCCAGAAATCATAAGTAAATTTAATTAATCCACAAAATTTTTCTTCACTAAAATTAGCTATACATTTTTTTGAAAAAAAAAATGTATAGCTAATTTTATAATATACTTGTGCTCATAATTAAATTATATTCATAGAAATATGGTAGTTATTTTAGATTATCTGAAATACAGACAAGATTTGAATTTCAAATCTTGTTAGATATAACTTGGCAAATACAACATGGTTGTGTTTATAGGCTGAAAAGCCATGTGAAAATTACATCACGTATGACGCAACATGAATGGAAAAAAAAATCGTTCAAAAAGTTCTTCAAGATTATTGGACCAAGAGCTGCAAACTGGGTTTTATAATTAATAAATTATAAAAGGGTGTTTAAATTATTAATTAAATTTTAATTAATTTTTAAAAAATTAATCAAAATTTAACCTTTTTTTTTTCTAATTTCGAAGTGCATTATTGCACATTGCATAAAAATTAAAAAATTCAACTTTTCACCAATTTTATTTCCAATTCCTTTTCCTTTAAACCAATTTTATTTTAGTACAACTTTTTTTCTCTAATTTTAAGTAGGTTTTGAAAATTTTCATTATTTTTCGTTACTGAATTTATATTCAAGTATACCCGGCATTAAATACATTTTTTTGTTTAACTGTACGGTGTCATTAAAATAAAATGCAAAGCAAATGTTAAAAATAAAATTAAAAGAAAGGTATCATACTTGAAATATTATCATACAATAATATTTTGAAATATAGGTTCGAATTTCCTTAAATTTTTTTTTATTATAATGATTTAAAACTGTGCCATAAATAAAATAAAAGATTTTAGAATAAACAACTTTACATACCAGATTTTAAGAACATTTTAACCACGCAGCTAAATCTTTGCAATTCTTATGATGATGGTTCAACTTCTGTTTTCAAAATACTATTTTTAGTCAATTTTGTCGATGACAGTTTGGCATCCATCGTTTACTGATCAAATAATTATCGAAATATGCATGAAAAATGTTATTTTTGGCATGTTTTCTTTACTTTGAATCATTTCGTTTAAAATTCGAATTGTTTCAACCTAAATAAACTTCTTACAAATAATCATCTGTAGCAGCCAGTAGTAAGGGAAAATATCGCAGTTTCTTTCTAGCATTATTGAACAGAACATACATGGCTTTCAGTTTGACATAGTCTGTGAATACCGTAATAAAGATGTGTAAGCCAGACTTCTTTTGTTTATAAAGACTGTTTACCATGACAACACGTCTTTCATTTTCAGTTACCTGAATCGTTACCATAGCAATATTTTACCCGCCTTTTGCATAAGCTCTAATAATACTTCAGCGCATTTCTGTTTTAATAAAGAAACACCCAAATCAAAGATATTATTACAAAAAGCAAGAAAAACTTGGTTTCTTCATTGTATAGATAGGAGCATTATCCAGCTTTTCTAAGTTGAAATTGAAGGGACGGTCTTTAATTCCTATAATTTGAGATTTCTCTGTCTTTCAACTACGTTAATCTAAATTTATAAAATTGAATGGAAAGAACAGAGGAAAAATATATTTGACTAAATAAGTTTTCGATAAAAATTTGGGAACAAAATTAATTTCTTAAAAACTGTATTTGTTTAATTAACAAATGTTCATTAAATTTTTTTTCATTTGTAACATAAGATATAATAAGTAAATAATTTATTCATTAATTATTCACAATTAATGGGAAAAAAATTGCAAAAATAAAAGTGATGCAGATTTACATTACAGAGCAGTTTAAAGTTACATGTGCTTTAGCAAGAAATAAATACCAAAAATATAATGCAAAAAATAGAACATATTATATATATTGTTACAAACCTGTAATTCTGCTTCCCAGCACGAATAGCGTCATCGTAAGAAAGACCGTTGTACGATCTGTCAGATCGTGGCTACCATTTGGCGACAAAATGGATTATGCTGGAAGTTCGAGAATTTTCACGATCCATCCACTAGGAACCGAGCTACACCCAGATACGCCCTGATTAGTCTAGAAGTTTCTAGCCCCACCTTCCAGGAACTATAAAAGGATGGCACTCTCAAGCTGTCGTGTGAGTAGTCAAGAGTCATCGACGTGTGTGAGTAGTCGGTGTTGCCGACAAGTAGCGAGTCTTCTAGAGAATAGCGAAGCAACGGCGAATTACCAGCGTTGTGTAGAGCGAGTACTGAACTGCTGTGTGCCGAATCCTGTTGACTATTGTGGAGGTAGTCTCATAAATTGTGTGTAGTAGCAAGTTGTGAGAAGTACTGAGGCGGCAGCTAAAGCGAGAAGAGACGGCGAGAAGTTCAGCCGTTGGAGAGACGGTAGAACGAAGTTCCCAGGATCACCTCTCCTGCTGGATTCTGTCTAGCCGCTTCGTGTGCTGTGGACGATTACTACTTGTAGGCTATTGTCTGTTGTAGTGTGCTTTCCTGTGTTCATCTCGGCTGTAAATATTTGTCGTCTGTGTATTCATCGTCTTTGTGTACTTGTGTCTTCGTGTAAATAAACGTCGTCGTTGTTTTCTAATGTCACCTGCTAATTGTGTTTTCACATCACACACCCATTATCAAGCGAACCCTGCACCCTACGAAAATCCGTAACAATATATACAGGGTGAGTCTAAAATCATGGGACAAACTTTGAGAGGTGGTAGAGCTCACTATTACAAACAATTATTGTATATGAATATATGACCGGAAGTGACGCGTTGAGGTACAAACACAAAAAATAACACATGAAATGAGAAACAGTGTTTATTTACAACGTCGTTGCTAAATGATTTTTTTTACAGCAATACTACAAAAATGTTCAATATTGCGACAGTAATGCAAGCTTGGTAGCGTCGGTGGAGTGATTGGCGAACCGTTTCCCATACCCCGGGTATTTCACATACGCATGCAGCCGCATAGGATAGTCGAGCAACGAGTTCTTCAATGGAGTCAACTGGAGTCTCGTAAATGAGGGCTTTAAAATGCCCCCATAGGAAAAAATCGAGACTCGATAAATCTTGCAATCGTGGTGGCCATCGGACTGGCCCACCAAGCCCAATACAGCGCACCCCAAAGAAGCATCCAGGTAATTGCGGACTTTCATACTGAAATGCGCTGGCACATCATGATGGTGAAACCCCATTTGATTGCTAACGCCAGTCGCAAGTTCTTGCAGCAATGCTGGTAAAACTTCTTCCAGAAAAATCCGATAACCGCGGCCATTGATTCGTGTTGATAGGATATATAGGCCTATGAAGGAAATCATTCACAATAACCTCCCAAACGTTCACAGAGAAGCATTGTTGGAATGCACGTGGGCGTGTGGTGTATGGATTTCCTGTTGCCCACACATGAGAATTGTGAGTATTGAAAACGCCTTCGTTTGTAAAACTCGCCTCATCTGTGAATAGTACATGAGCTGAAAAAGTCGGCAGCAACGCACTCTGCTGCAAGAACCATTGGCAGAAAGCCAAGCGCAGAGGATAATCACACGTCTGCAAAGCTTGGACGTCACTTGGCAAAGACTGTACGTGGAATGGGTGTAAACCTTCTGCTTGTAAAATTCTCCAAACGGTTTTTTGACTGACATGTAGACGACATGCTACAGCCCTTGTACTTGTGCCGGGTGTTTCATTCATATGGTCTATGATGGCTTCTTCCATGCGTGGCTGTTATACAGTTCTTGACCTTCTTCAGTTATACAGTTCGACATCTTCCATTAGTACTAGCGTTAAATAAACCATTTTCACAAAGTTGCCGATGTAATCGCTCAAACATTTTGTGGTTCAACATGCGTTTACTTGGAAATCGTTCTTGATACAACCGTAGCGCTACTCTGCCGCTTCCATTAGCAGCACCATACATTAGATGCATATCTGCCTGTTCGCTATTAGTAAGATTTGCGCTTAAGAGTTTGGCACCGTGGCCAAAATCTTAAGCGCAAATGCCGTTTTTTGCTGATGCAGCAGATCACTGGCGCACCGCTTTACTGCCCTCAACTATTGCCACTTATGCCAGCCAATCAAGCCATACAGGTTGCCAAGCATGTGTGACTGCTGTTAGATGCAATTTCCAGTAACTGTTTTAACATTTTCTGTACGGAATCACTGGTTAAGTTTCCTGCTAATGAACATTTTATGATTCCGTTAATGTGTTATTTTTTTTTTCTGTTTGTGTCCCGACGCGTTACTTTCGGTCATATATTCGAATACAATAATTGTTTGTTATAGAGACCTCTACCACCCCTCAAAGTTTGTCCCATGATTTTAGGCTCACCCTGTATAATTTTCGTTTTCTGATACAAACCGTTTAAAATTTAGGACTATTAGATAAGGATTTCATTCTAATTCATTTTCTAAAATTCATAAAGACAAAATTTTGAACAAATTAGAACTTTAATCATTTTCTTTGTCACATTTTAAAATCTTTGATATAATATAAACTGAGGGAAAAAAATCATAGTTAGAAAAGATTTTATCTGATTTCTCATTCTTACCTTTGAATAAACTTTTAGAGATGATTACATTTTCTTTATCTTAAATGAAGACAGAAAAACTGATAACTTTTAAAGATAAATTCTTGTATCGTAAAATGTATTTGCATTTTCAATGATTGAAATAAAATCTTTATCTTTTTCAGTAAAGAATTTGTATTGTTATTTTTTATTTGTATTGTTATCTTTGCGACTGTTTATAGATCCTGAAAAATTATAACGAATTGTTTAATTTGACAAAAAAAAATGGCATTTAATTGAAATTTCCCGCATTCATTTCTTATTTTTTATGGAAAAAAAGAAGAACACAAGATTTCTAAAAAAGAAAAAAAAAGGATCATAAGATATACTATTAGTACAAGTTAATGTGCGATATCTTCATAAAGGTTTAGGCATTCTAAATATCACAAAATGCCGTCTGAATTTGTAACAATATTGTGTAGCATCTTGTGCTATTAAAGAATACTTTGTATGTACGTCAGTAAAATTAATAACTTTTCTTGAAAGGACATGAAAAAATATATGAGCAGCCTATTATGCTAGTAGATGTTTGTTTAGAAGTCAGTTTTTGCCGAAAGAAAAAGAAAAATCTAAGCATATTTATCTCTGCCTTAATAAAGCATCTTAACAGCTATGAAAGTTTTGATTTAAAGGAAGTATACTTTTTAAAAATCTGTTAAATGCCTTACAATTAAAATTGAATGTTTTTGATTCTTTTAATTGTTATTTAATGCAATTAAAACCTTTTAGTCAATATTTATCAGTTCTATATGTTTTCTCGAAAGACTTACTTTTTGCTGCTTATTCATTATTTCTGGAAAATGGGATGCATTCTTTTAAGAAAAGGCAATGAAAATATGAATGACTTTTTTTAATAGTGGAAACAAAATTATATATATATTATTTTGTTTTAAATAACTATGAATCAGGAAAAGGGTGATGAATTTCACCTCTAAGAATTTGCATTAATACGAATACCTTTATTGCAGAATTTACTTTACTTTATTGCTTTACATACTGACATTTGTTTTGCTTCTAAATTCAGTAGTAAAGTTGTTAAATAGTATTTAATAACATATTCGAGCATTTGCAGAATAATTGTTGACGATAAGCTGTGTGGAAAAATTAATTAATTAATTCATTTATTTCTGGTATATCACTTTCCTAATTTATCTCTCTCATACACAGAGAGAGACACATGCACGCACGCGTACGCACTGTTGTTATAGTAAGTAACATTATGAACGAACGCACGATACCAAGAAAAGTTCACTCGTATGCGGCACTTCAGCTTGCAATCAATTATGGTTTCTCATCAGATATTTTTTTTAAAAACTGATTTTAAATTTCTGTTTCCAACTCAAAATTTCCTGACACTTTAATTACTAAACAATTTGAATACCAACATCCTTAATTATGATACACTTTTTGTACAACTGAATGAACAATTAAACAAAACATGGAGCTATGAAAATGGAAAACTACAAACATGATACAATAAAACCCTATGAAAATAGCAAAACTGGCATATAAACTACAGTTAATAAAATAAATTTACAAAATAAAATAATCGTAATACAGCAAGGTATAAGTAACAAATATAATTGCAATAAGTAATCATCATAAAAAAATACGAAATTTGACCAAACTTTTTATTACAATTCAAATCACAGTATAATTTCATTATTGGAGAGGAAATTTACTTTCAACTGATCTACAGTGCAAATAAATTTTACAACTATTGCAAAAAGGGAAATATTTAAACGTTGAATAACATAATTAATCTCAATAATAACATTTTAGAAAATGCAAAATTTTTAATAATTCGCAATATTTATTTTCAAAGTTTATTTTAGTTTATTTATCAAAGTTTATTTATTTTAAACAAGCAACTGCCTACCTGTCTGAAATAGGTAATCCTGTAAAAGTTCTCTTGCAGAAATCCTAGAATTTTTGAAATTAAGTTTTTGGGTTTGATGTCTTTTTTCACAATTCAGTATGATGCTTTCCGCAGTCTCATTACTATTTTTGTTGAACCATATAGAACTTTTACCAAAAAATTTCTTTCCATAGATTTTAAACTCTTCATTGTTTATAATAAGTTGATTTAAATAAAAACAACTTAGAATTTTTTTCGCATAAATTTTTTCATAAATTTTTTTGATTAATATACCTTTGTTTAAATTTTTCCACAGTGTTTGGCAGTTACGTAAGATATTTTTTCTCATTTCTGTTTTACCCTTAATTTCCTTTTATAAAACTAAAATTAAGCTTTTCTCTTTTCAGTGGCTTTCTCGATAAAGTAACTGTTCCTTTCATTCTTTTTCCAACCAATATAGGTTGTAATTCAAAGCAAAATAATGCTATTGTAAGTAGCTTATAACCTGTCTTTAATTTCTATTTTAAATTTCGATTTTTCTTCTTATGAATTTGGGGGTATATGTGAAGTTTAAGATTGTCTCTCCTTTTATATGTTGATGTGTGTGAATCAAAAAATTGTATTTCATTTTGGAATTAAAGATACCGTTAGTAAAATAATTAAATTAAATATAATCTGTTCTTCAAGTTTAAATTTTTATTTTATTTTCTTAGTCAAATCGCTATTGGTTTAATATTATTAATATTTTATTAGCAGTATATAAAAGTGACAAAATTATATTCCATGCTTTCTATTTATATTTTTTTTCTCGAAAAAAACTAAATTTTTATGAAAGATTTTCCTAAAATTTGTTTCCATTACTGTTTTTTTTTTTTTTTTTTAGTTGAGTATATTACATTCGTTTAAAGTATTCACAATTTTGTAAATTACTTTTTTGTTGAAGACTTGCGTAATACCGCTAAGATAATATTCTATTGAAGGAAGACAGAACAAGTTTCCTAAAAATTTGCTTTAAAATATTTAAATTCTCTAGGATCTCCTATATCCTCCAAACAACACCCTTCTACAAAAAACTCGAGTGTTACTTTAAAATGAGATGCTCATCAAACGAATAGATTCATGCCGCCTTAGAAGGCACACATTTCAAACTACAACCCTTTGTTACTCATTCATGTTATTTAAAACGTATGAAATGCTATTTTAAACAAAGGTGTAAGGAGGAAAGCCAACGCTAATTTTGTCCTGAAGCGTGGATGACGTAACATTTGTTTGATTCCTTTTTTTCTGTGGCAATATTCCAAACATATGACAACATTCACTGAATGGTTGCGATTTGCATATTCATCTAATAGATTGAACGAATGATAAAAATTGTTATTCGGGATATTTCCGAAATTTTAAAGACCTAAGTGAATTTATTTATGAAAGTTTATATAAACTGTTGTTTTTCCTTTATATAATTATATTAATATGATAAAAGAAAAATTTTACTCAAAAAATATCGCCTACAAAATTTCGATAATTTGATTGCGTTCATAGCACATAAAATTATCATGTTAGAATGTTTTTTACTTTCTCTATCCTACGTATAGAGAAAGTAAAAATAAAAAACAATGGAAATTTTAAATTTATTGTATTTGTACATATTTTTATCGCAATATAAAACTACTAGCTGACCCGGCAAACGTTGTTCTGCCATATAAATGATCTTTAGTGAATATTTTGGTTGTTAATTAAAAAATAACGAATGTATTGTAAGCGTGTGGGAATGGGAGCTATGACAGAAAGCAGGAATGGAGCGCGTTAGACAATGATCACCGATAAAAATAAAAAATACCAACCATTCATTTCCTCAATACAATATATTTCATTAATATATGGTACCAAGTCGCCTGGCAACGACTGCTGTATCTTGAAGTTTAAATCGTCGACGTCCACATTTTTTGCTGCCAAAATGGCTCTTTCTGCCAGCCACGCATGATTTATGTATTGTGTGCGTACATCGGGAAATATGCGGTCAATGAGAACATTTTGCGAATAGTGCAGAAATGAGTGGGCAATTTTATGCATCCAGTATTTTCATAGACAACAACTTTTCCATCGCCGATATCTAACAATTGGTCCGAGAATGTGTCAGCAGATGAATCTTGCAGCATTTGGACGCGTTTGTTTATTTTTAGCTGGACTTTTTCAACATTACGCCACAGTGGCGATGATTTCAAGCAAGAGTTGATCTCATCAGCGTACGTTGAACGTGGAATGACGGGAAGTGTTTCTATGAAATCACCTGAAAGGAGTAATAGAGTGCCGCCGAATACTTTGTTGTTGTTTTTTATATCTGAGTGTTCTGCCCAACGTCTCGAGAAAATGCTTGTGTCCTATAGTGCATTCACACCAGATGATAATTTTGCAATTTTTTAGTACCATAACCATGGACGATTGTTTTTTTTTTATGTTGCACACTGCATCTGTGTTATTTTGAATATTTAATGGCAGCTTAAATGCTGAATGAGCAGTTCTGCCTCCCTCCAATAAAGCTGCTGCAATGCCAGATGATGCAACAGCCAATGCGATGCCATTATTAGATCGTATTTCGGCGAGAATGAGCGAAATGAGAAATGTTTTGCAAGTTCCACCTGGTGCATAAAAAAAAAAGAAAAAAAAAGAATCCACCTTGTTCTGCCGAAACTGCTAGCATAATGTGTTCGTAAATGAATTTGACACTGCGAGTAACAATCGCTGCCATTTCTGCAGTATCGTACTGCAGTTCACGATTCATTTCGGTATCCATTAAATCAGATGCACTTCGATTTGGCGAACTCATACCGAAATGACTGAGTGGTAAATTGGCAATGACAGCGCAAAGATCCTCGATAGCAATCAATGCTTTATTGTACATAGCGTCGCTGAATGTAATCGTTAGATCGTTGCACCGTGTACGAATTCGATGCAATATATCGTCAGTCATCGAATCTTTGTGCTTATCCCACAACGTGTCTGCTCGTTCCTGGAAACATGCAGTCAACACTGTAGCGAATAGTAAACGATTTTGTGTTGCTGTACAGCCCAATGCTGTTTCAGCAAGCATATCGTCCCAGTGATTGTCATCTTCGAGCAAGCAGAGGGCAAGGCATGCATCTTTATATATTGGATACTGTTGTCCATTCACTTTGCGTATATCTTGGAATGACAATGGACCGGTAACATTTATCAACAACAGTCGCACACCCTAATTACCTAGCGTTATGAAATATACTTTACGACCTATTCTCATACCTACCAAATATACATAAAAAAAAATCATAAAAATCGGTCGAGCCATTTCGGAGGAGTACGAACACAAACACCGTGACACAAGATTTTTATATATTAGATCTATCGCGTTGCTTGCGATTTATTATTTTCTTCGAGTTATACGGGAATTCATGAAGATCTACTGTATTTTCTTCTGAGTTGAACTAGGCGGATGAAATCTAGTTCATAGAATTTAGATCAAACTTGTAGATTTCTATCGAATTTAAAAAAAAAAATGCATTTAAAGGAAATCGGTCCACGTATGAATGAACACGATGTAAAAAAAGTAAAGAGTTAGCTGAATATAATTTGGCATAAAAGTTTATCATTTAAAATGTAAATCCATATCAAATTTTGAACCAATCAATTGTCTGTCGGTTCACATGTACGTAAACGCAATAATTAAAAATTGCAATGATTTAAATAAATGAAATTTGGTATGTGATCTTGTAGTTTTGCGCAAAATTTTGGTTTCTGTCTGTCTGGAAAATAACTTATTCGATTTACTGGTGCTTGTGAATTAAATCCATGCCAGTGATTAATCGCCAAAGATTGCACGCCAGATTCGGTAAAAACATTCATTGCATGCCAAAAATAGATTTTTTTTAATAACTTTTGTTTACCAATTTTCTTTACTATATTAGCACACAACTCTCATGTGTGGTATTCATGTTATGGTCACAATTTCATGAAGGGGTTAACACCTTTATTAAGGAAGTATGCAAGAAAGTGTTGTAAGTTATTGCAGCTAAAAAAAAATTAAAAACGAATGCATGAGAATCAGATCAATGACATGTCGTCTTTCGAACTGCCTCTGTCGCACTTTCCAACAGCTTAATCAACAGTAAAATGATCTTTCAGCTGCTCATGTTTGACAACATTTGCTCCAAAAGGTTAAAAACGTGCATTCAGCTCTTGCATCAGAAATCGTTTGTCCGTCGTTATTTCAGATTGAAAGCGATTATGCTTCGATGCGTAACAAATCATTTTTGACGCAACAACAGATTTCGATTTTATTTCGGAATGATTGCATTTCAAGGAAAAATCGGATATATATTTTTTACGGTAATAAATTATCTTTTAACTTAGTAAATACATAAAACTCGACAGTATCAAATTAGTATTTATTCATGAAACTAAAAACAAAATTCTCTATTTTTATGCTTAGAAAGCATTTGAAATAACATTACTATTTCCGTTTATTGACTATTCGATCCGGTGTTGCGAAATTTCATTTCGACGAGATTTTGTTCTTAACAAATGTATCTATTGTTGATTCAAATAAGGAAAGAAAGTAATATGTAATTTTTGAATGGCAATAATTTACACTTTCCCTTGTTTTGTAGATGAAATTTCCGTTATTTTGATTCAACTTACAAATAGCTTTAAAAATCTTGATACTTTTAAAAGGTGAGTGATAAATTATTGACCGAATGAATAAAAAAACAGTGGTTTAGTTTAGTTATATTAACGTTCCATTACTGAGGCAAGGCTAGGGCGATTCTGGGATGGACCTCGTAATTGTGAACCGCGGTCATGTGACGAGGATGACAGCTGAGCTGGTACCCCCGTCTCCAAACTTCTACACCGCACCCATTGGAGGACGGTTGGGCCTGATGGATTTAGCGTACATTTGACCCGCTTACACGGTGGTTCTTCGGTTGAATTGTGTTTCGAACCTGAAACCCACCGGTCCCGAAGCCGAGACCTTACCAGCCTGCCACCGCAGCGCTCAAAAACAGTGGAAGTATTTACTTAGTTATTTACTGTGCTATAGGTAAATCCAGATAGAAATTATGAGAAAATAAGGAGCAACAAATGTGATGACCTTATTTAAAAAAATGTGTATCTGTATATGTTGGCGCTGTATATAGCAGATGGCTGAATTTAGAGTTATGAAATTTAGCAGAAACATAGTTAAAGAGAAGAAAGGAATTGAATTAAAAAAATTTGATTAAAATTTCAACTACTTATAAAGTAAGCTAAATTTTGGCATTTCTTTAATTATTTCGGAAAACAGTACAGATAAAATTAATTTTTATACCATAAAAAATTTAAAAAAAAAATATCTTTTTTGTGAAAAAAATTAAATTGTCTTGCAATTTTTCTCTTTCATTTTAATAATTTTTAAAAGATATTTTTATGAATATTTTGCAATAATACATTTTACTTTCAGAATGAAATTCAGATAGTTTTCATCATCAAGGTAAATACTTCTTTCTGTATTTTCCGTTTTTGATATCCAATGCATAATAATAATTATTATTTTGCATATTGAGTAGGCTTTTTTAAAAACATGGATTCCATACATTTTTACATTTCTTTTTAAAGCATGAATTTAATATATTTTAGAGAGTTTTAGAGAGTATATATAAAGGATTCGGACGATTTGATAGGAAGTCAAGGCTCTGTTTCCAAAGTAATAAATAATGAAAATTTGTACAATTTGAGCGTTTTTAAAAACTGCTGTTCTCTGCTTCTTTACAACTGACAGCTTAAAAACATATGATTGATATTTAAGTTTGAAAATTTATGATGGGATCGCATAAAAATATTGGCTGCTGAATGATTTCAACTATTACCTTTATGCATTTTGTAAACATCCATTCAGAAGGCTTGTTATTGAGTTACTTGATATGAATTATTTCTCAATTCAAAATAAAATTTTAGATGAGATGACGAAGAGTTGAAGGAGGGGGGGGGGTGAGGGAGGCATAGCTCAATGAGCAGAATAGAAGCGAAGTTTTTAAAATGGAATGAATAACTTGGCTATAAAATTTGAAATTTACAAATACTTCTAAAATACATCCCCCCACCCTTCAAAACTAAGTTTTGCATAAGGGATTTTACAGAAATTTTTTTTTGAATCCTATAATTTTGGTTAACCAGTGGGTCGCCAAAGGAGCTTAACATCAGTTCAGAAGTGGAAATGTACTCACTGATGGGAGTTTTGAGCATATAATAATTTTTTTAACTGAATAAACTAAAAAAAAAAATCTAGCAGTTTATTAAAAAAAGTGTTTGTTAAAACTACTAAGGACAACAACTAAACAAAAAATAACAGATCGTTTATTTATTAAGTTAATTAAAACGAGCAAGTTAATCAAAATTTGAATAAAATTCTCAGCTAGGATTTTGTCCACCCTTCTTTTATACATGCTTCTTATTTCTATTGGTTTAAAGATTTTTCCTAACTAATAGATAATAGTTTAATTTATGACCATGCTATACAATCCAATATTTATTTATAAGTTATATATATACTTGCATTTTCAGTATAAAAAATAAGTAAGTTTTTTAAAAACAAGATTTTTATGCTGCGTATCATACATTTCGAGTATTTTAAAATTTTGGAGCAACTGCTAAATAAAGTGTTTGTGAATGAATAAGTACTAGTTGGGTAATTCCGTGTGAATTTCTACGTCTTACTGAAATATTCTTGATTATAATAGAGGAAAATAAAGGTATTATTCTCCACCTAAATGCATGATAGCAGAAGGGAGAGCAGCTGATGTGCTTCGATCTTTTCTAACCGACACTTTTTGAACCTCTTTTCGATCAGAAAAGTGAGGAAAACTCGCGTTCTCTTTATGTAACTCATTTGCTAATTCCACACCAACGCCTTGGCAATTTAAAATTTCTATTTGTCTCATCCCCAGCCAGAAATCTATCTATTCCGCAACTTGCTGGCTCATCCTGCAGAATACGCAGGGCTTCGCTTATTTCCATGCCAAGGTCATTTGGAAAGATCTCGAGGCAGCTTTGCGTCAGTTCAGAGGTCGCTTCCGTTCTGTCTGCTCCGGCCGTTCAAAACAGTATTACTCACAGGACCTGTTTTTACTCCATTTTATGTTTACTTTTCGAATCTTCGCACTTTCACTGCAATGAACCTTAGCTATTGAAGTTTTGACTTCACATTCGCATCTGCTCGTATTAAAAAAATAACAATTAGTAAATCTAAAATTTTTAGCTGAATTGCTAGGTATTAGTATTTTATAGCATCTTGATGCTTCAGTTGTTAAACTTATTAACACATTGCGTCCGGCACTCCCAGGGCCCACATATTTTTGAATGCTCTAGAAGCATGCTTGGCAAGCAAAAGGATGCGTATATGCACATTTTTAATTTGCATTTGGTATTATATTTACATAAAGAATTCTTAATTATTATCATATATTTTATAAATGTATTTATTATATAAGATTTTTTACATTTTAACTATTATTTATTTCACAAACTTGAATAATGCTTTAGAGTGTGATATTTGGTAAAGCATATTCCCTTGTGCAATAGTGATCGGTACGATTTGCAGCAGTATTTTAAGACATTAAGGACCGCTCCCGAATTTTCTAGTGATGGCGTCCCATCTGTTATGGACGGCTCACGAGTTTTCTCGTGTTGAGTGTCCCGTCTGTTATTGCTTCATAAATAACAAAGTTATAATGATTTTGAAACATACAAGTTTGCCCAAAAAAGTGCTGTCCCAGGCGTATGTCTTATAGATTTCTTTGCGGTCCTTAATGTATTAAATATTAACCTCTGGTTAGTTATGCATCGATGAGTCGAAGAAACATGAAAATGAGATATCTCGTGACCCGTAAGCAATGAGTTAATATTATAGCTTGTATTTAATGGTGACATGAAAAATGATTGTTCAGTTTCAACTGTAGTTTTTCTACTGTTATTCCTGTTTATTTTTGGAGTTAGCTGAATATAATTTAATAATATTCCTTTTAGGACAATGGAAAAGTATTTTTCTGTGCATTTATGTCTGCTATTAATATTGTGAAAATAATACCACAGAAATTTGCTTGGGAGTTTTAGCCCTTGCTCTCTAGGTTCACTAAGCCTCAAGAACTCGGAGGGCCGCAGTGGCCTGGTGGTAAGATCTCGGCTTCGGACCCGTAGGGTTTCAGGTTCGTGACCCGATTACACCGAAGAACTGTCGTGTAAGCGTGTATGCTGCATGTTAAATCTGTCGGGGCCAGACATCCTGGATCCATATAGGATGCATTTTAATAATAATGAGAAGTTATAAATACATTCAGGATTATTAAAAGTAAATTTGTAATTATTTCAAATTGTATAAACTGTGAACATAAAATTTTCATCAGTTACAGAAAACTAAATCATGAACTTCTAAAATTAAAATTTTCTAGTAGCTGGAGATAGGTAAATATTTATTAAAAAGTAAAAATATATCATTTTAAGATGTTTGAAAATCAAAATTTTTACTTTATCGTATATGAAGTACAAAGAAAATATTGCACAAAAGTGGAACCCGAGATTTTGACGAAACTCCACGTTTAAGACCTGTACATTTTTGGACATGTACATTTTTGGAAAATGTCTGTTTTATTTGTGACGAAGATAGCTCCAGAACGCTTTGAGCAAGACGGTTGAAATGTGCTGTACGGTCTTTGCACCGGATTTGTAGACTTCTCCCAAATTTTGAGCAAAATCGATTCAGAAGTCTGTCTATCCGATCGTTCGAATAAAAAGTAACACGATAACAACAAAACGAAGAGAGCTAAGTGGATAAAATTCCATACAAAGATGTAACGTTGTATTTTAGAGGTACCTATTAAATGTTGAGCCAAATCCAACAAGGGAATGAACGTCTGTCTATCTGTACCTTCAGAAACATGACTGATTTTGGTTTCAATCGATTGGCAAAACCGAAAACACAAATTTACTTTTATGAGAGAGTATGCGAGAAAGGAACGGAGAGACCATTCCCTCTGGCTATTTATATTGCATGAAATGTACACACAACTGACTACTTGGGATGGCAATAGGCACTAAAATCCTTTGATTCGAGAGAATAGCGGGTTAATAAATTCTTTAACTCTTTTCTGCATTATTAAATATAATTTCTAAAATATTTTTTTTAAATCATGGCAACGTGTCGTGTATTCTCCCACTTGAATTCTGTCATAGTCCCCTAACTATGTTCCTGTCATTTGAAAACCTGTCTCTGTAAAACTCTATTTCGTTCATTGTGATCAGTCTTATAATAATTATTCAACAAGCTTCATTTGCCCTAACTTCTCGTTTTCGACGATTGCGATTTACAATCGAAATGACTCGACTTAAACCTATTTTTGGGGGCTATTTAGTTCCAAAAAATGAGCATTGTTTCAGTTTTTCTGTCGAAGCAGGGTATGTAAACAATTTGAAAGTGCGAGTTGTTAGTCCAATGACAATGAACAAATTTGTCTGATTTTGAGTTCACATAAGCATTTTCTGTACATAGATGTTTTAAAAAATATTCATCAAATATTTTTGTAAAGCAGTTCAATTACTTTTTAAAGGAAAAAATTAAAATTAAAATTTCCATCATGGAGAAATTGTTTTCATTCTTTTTACCTACACTGTAAACTAGTTAAACATACTACTATTTCAATTCTTAATTATTATTAACATACTATACTACTATTGTTAACATACTACTATTGCAGTTCTTAATTATTATTAAATAGCCGCCTCTGGCAACCATTTGGTTCGCCAGTATTAATACTCGTTAAAATTTTCGATATTTTAAATAACTTGGTCTCTTAATAGCTTTGTCAGCAAAACCCTTTTAAGCTGAAAAGTTTAGTAACCTTATAACTCATACTATTACAGGAACTTTATACCGCTCTCTTCATTATATTATGTATCTTTCTAATTCTCCGCCAGTTCTTGCAAAATTTTGACCTTTGAATTGAAACGATGGTGATTAAACTTCAATTAAAATAAAACATTGTTGCTAAAACTAAACTTTTTTTAAAAATTTGAGTAAGTATATAAAACAATCTTTCAACAGTGATGTCTTATATGCAATATAGGATACTTGGATACTTTTTATAATTTATGCAGTAAAAATTTCTCTGATTTACCATAAAATTCAATTTTACTTTTTAAAGGATTTAAATAACACAAATATAATATTTTATTTTATTTCAATCAATAAAGTTACTTCGAAAAAAATTAGGAAATTTAAATAGTCCTTTAGTTCTAAGGAATCATATTCAGTGAAACAGTAAAATATACTTGACATTCTAACTTTTAATTCCTTTCTAATTCTTAAGAAAGTTTCTATGATTTGCGAAAAAAATCTGACTGAAATTATGAAGTTTTGAATATCACTCATTTAGGACAATCAACATTATTTTAGGCTAATCAGCCTTGGAGAAATTCTGGAAGTTGATTTGCACATCTTCTTTGTCCATATTCAGAAAGTTTCGAAACATTTTATATATATTTCAAATGAAATATAATTATGCATTTTGTTTGAAAAAAGCCAATGTAATCAACGGTTATGTTGTATTCAAATAAGCGAATAACTAGAGGCGTTCAGAACTTCCGCCTTGGGGCGAAGATGCAGGAAATACACACAATCACCGAGGAAGAATAATTTAAAGTCTTTGAACGTTTACGCGATTGAATAACCGATCTTTAGACAGTTTAGTCATAGGTGTTCTATTACGATAACGCTCTGGATCATTATTACAGTTTTTGGATCGCTAAAAAGTTTCAGTGAATCGTGCCTTGCTGTTCTGTTTCTAATCACACTATAAATAGAGCAGCAATAACAAAATAAATACTTCATGAATAATGTATATATTTTGTAATAGTAGACATATTTTGCTATTTTAGTCAAGGAAAATAAGTGCGTTATTTCAAGATAATTGCAAGGAAATGGATCCTATTCATAAAGGATGGATGCCTATTTCGTACCCATTTGCTGCCACGATATCCACTTGAGGATTTTGGAATTTTACATAAACCACTCGGTTCTAAAAATAATGAAACTTTACTGACGTGCCTAACAGTTTAGTTTCATTTTATATATACTATTCAATATTATGTATAGCAGGACTTTCGTATTTTATGCTTCGTTTTTTTTATAACAAGCGAACAAATTTAAAAGTCGAGAGGAACAAAGTAAAAGCTTTCTATTTTTGATTTGGTTCTTATATTATAATGAGATACCGTAGTAAGTATATGTAGTTTAGAGGTTATAGTAAAGATCTGTTGCTCGGTCTTTTTTTTTATTGATCATTTTAAACAATAGTTTTTTTTTTAAATCAAATATTTTCAAAACAAAACATGATTGAACATAATTATAATGTTGCACAGCTTTATGTGCAGATACATAACTTATCCAGTCAATTTTTTTTTTAAATTAGTGATGAATGAATTAATAAATCTTTTTATAAGGTATATTGGGATTAAATGAAAAATGTAAAGTTTTAAATGAGATTCAAAATTTTTTTCATTGGAGGAAACAATACAGATTTGTTGAAGTGAATGATCCTATAGACCTCTTTATACTATAGGAAGCTAGAATGATATTATCATATCTAACTTTCACAGATAGAAGAAAAGACATTGGATACAGCGTTGGAAAATACAGGAATGGAACAGAAATGAACTTCAAAGTAATATCTTGATACATTTTATTCTTTTAACGGAAATATTTCAAGAAAATTTTTGATACTGTATTTTTCAAAATTATTAAATTATTAGTAACCTATTAGGTAATGAATTACTGTTAGCACCATTTTCCAAAGCAAATCGCTCACATTTAGCCAATTTTTCGATGGTTAATGCAAAATTCATTTAATGGTAATTCGTTCCCTATTGCGTCACTTTTTCCATTTAAAGGCAAAATAAACAAAGGCCATTTGAAGGCGTTTACACACAAACACAAAATGGTGCGACTGCGATTAACATCCGTAATTGCTATCATTTACTCATAAATGCAATAATTTAGTGCAGTATTTTCCATTCATAAAAGGAAACTAACTCCGGATAGAAGCGGTTTTTAACCAAATCAGGTTTCCCTACAAACAGGTTTGTGAAAATGTAGTTTCATTATGTAGCATCACGTTTGATAGTCGGAATCCTAGACATTTGCCACGGGGAGGGAGTGCAGAATTCAATCATTGATAAGATGGATTCGGAATTTTGAAGTAGAAAAAGGCTTCAAGAATAAAAGTGAAAGCAGCATTTCAAGTTTGTTGATTACAAGAATTGAATCATTTTGAATTCATTTATTGATAAGAAATTCAAAAAGAATATGCCATATTTCTCTCTTTTGCATCAAAATTGGCGTTAAGTTATATTCATATCCAATTCTTGCTTAACAATTTATAACGTATAATAAAAACGGTTTGTTTTTAGTAGAATAATAATAAATGAGATGAAAGATTTTTAATCTTAATTATCCTTGTTTTTAAATACAAATTCACAGCAGAAATGTGTCGATAAAATTAAACATTCAGCCTTTCAATTTATAAAGAATACCAACAGATATGAAATTCAGATCTTTCTCGGACTTACGGATTTTTTTTAATCTTTTCGTAGTTTAATTTGTCTTTGTCAGTGCATACAAGTTATTTTTTAAATTAATTTTTTTTTCTGATAAATCAAAATTGGTTTCTCTGAGACAATAGAAAACGATTGTTAAATTATTCAGCCGCTTTTATTTTATAAATCACATACATTTTATATTCACATAATATAAAGCAGATATTATCAATTCTTGAAGGCATTTTCTCCGATTTTAAACCTACAATCGTTTTAGACATCAGTTAAACAAGTTGAGTTTGAAAGCGACGACAGCCTGTTTAAAGTCCATCAACTCTTTGTTAATGATTTCATATCTTATCAGTAATTAACCTTATGTAAAGGAATTGAATGAAAATCAAACTCTCTCGTCTGATTGATTTACAAAATGGTAATGGTGAAAGGATTATGTAAAACAACAAGAAAACAGAGATTTAATGATGCTTCTAAATTTCAAAGAAAATTATTAAGAAGTTTATTGCATCATATTTTTTGAAAATATTTTAATTTTAAACATTCTAATTCCCCAAATCGGCTAAAAAATTAATTTTAATTAATTTTACAAAAAGAATGCTATATCAAAAGTAAATCTTCGTTAGAAAAATGCTTTTAATATTAAAAATCTTTCCTTTGACCTAAAAAGATCACACAAGAACCACACATTAAATATTTATCTAAAATATTACAGTAGTGAATGGATGCAGAAAAAGAGAATCGAGCGACATACTTTTTAGTGAAATACAAATTCATCTTTCAGTCGTACTTGACTCACAATTATTCAAAAAAGAAATTTCAAGGAAAGCAGGATTTAACATTTCTTTATAATAAATAAAAGAAGTCAAAACATTAAATTGCATCAGGAGCTCATTAGAACGAGTTCCAACTGGTTGCGGGAAAGTTTGAAATTCCTTCAATGGAGACAACCCTGCAGTTGTGAAACAATCGCATAATGGACAAAGGGATGGCATTTATATAATTATATGCTGCTGAATTCATACTGAGTCAGATTTATGAAGGATAACTGTGCAGTGTGCTTGAAACCAGTTTGAATAAGCTTCTTAAAAATTATTCAAGATAAAAAGAAAGTAATACCTAGACTTTAATAATTCAAAACTTTAAAAAAAAAAAAAAAAAAAAAATTGCAAAGTAGAGACGAGGTGAATACTTTTCTTCTAATAATAAAGACAAATGTTGTGAATGTTTTTGTTGTTAAGTTTGGAATATAAACGTTTGCCTATTAAATAGAAGTAATTCCTTTTGGTGTTTGATCTCCCAAGTAAAACAACTACAATATAATTGTTTAAAAACTGTCGATTTCTTTGATCAGACTTATTTGAAAAATCTATAAAATCTTGTTTGTGATCCTATTTCCTTCAAGATCGTTATACTTATATAAAAAAAACAGTTGAAATTCTCAAAAAATTTTATTGTCCATTTTTCGTAATTATTTTTTTACATTTATTGTAAAAGAATTAAATGTCGGTAAATATTGGCCTGCTTTTGATAACTTCTATGTGTTTCTTTCATTTAATTAAAAATGAGCTTTTAAATAACATTTCATTATTTTTATTTGCCTTTTTTGATGTAATCATTTCTTTTCTAATAGATTTTTTAAATTTGAACTTCTTTCATTAAAATACCATCATAATCTCGAAAAAGCTCAAAATCTCTAAAACGTCTTAGAGTTTAAAAAAATTAGATTTCCTTTTATGTCTTTATTGTAATGACAATTCTTTTCCATATATTTTAATTACAAACAGGGATGCTAATAATCTTTAGGATTAATTTATAATATTAACTAATGGCAATTTTTCTTCCATAGTCATAAAATTTCAGTTTTTTTTCCTTCAAACTTTACATTAAAATTCTTTCAGGCATTATGTTTATATGTTTCTGTCTGAAAAATTTGTTTCTGCAAATTTGCATAATTTTTGAAAAAAAAAAAAAGATATTTGACTTGAAACTGTTTTACATTTTTCTATTATTTCTACCTGAAATACTCAAATTATGCTGTAGGATTAAAAAAATATTTTGCATGATATTATTTAAATAACTTTCTTTACTTAAAAGTTTTTTCTTGTTTAACTGATGCATTCATCAGTTGTGACTTTCGGGTCTATTTTTATGGGTACGAACTGAACAAAAATTAGATTGGAAAACGCCGTATAAAATTAAAGCAGAATCATATTACTAATTTTCCTGGGCTTTTATGTTTATTTAGTAGAAAATACATTTTAAGAAAAATCTATCTTATTTCCAAGAAAAAAAAGGGCAAATTTTTATTTGATGATCATTGTAAAATGAGGCAGAAATCTGTAATGATATTATTATGACTTTTTTAGAAAATAAAAACTTTTCTTGCTGACTTTCGTCTCATTTTCTAATGAGAGTAGAATTTTTAAAGGTATTTGTAAATTTCAAGGGCAAACATTGAATCCAATTCTTTTATTTTATTTTATCTTTACTTTAAGAAAAGAATACTATTTTCTTTCATGGGCAATTTCATATTATAATTTCTCGATGTAGATCAAATTCTAAAAAAAAAAAAAAAAAAAAAAAGCTGAAATGCTATTTTTATTGAAATACTTGCTTCAGAGAAATCATTCATTCAGAATTATATTGAGAAAAAAAATTGGAAAGAAATAATTCTCCCTATTTATCTCTTATTTCCTCGAAAATAATCATCCAAGCATACAAAAGAACCGTAGAAATGAATTGCGTTTTTCTTTGTCCTTGATTGGTTCTTTACAGTTTTCTTTATGTAACACGATTTCGATATCGATTCATCACCACTTGCGTGATCTCAAAGCTGTTCTTCATTTTACTTCACATTTAACTCATGCAGCTCATTCTATGGAAATGGGAAACATACTTATTTCCCATTTTAAAATTCCCATCAAATGTATCTGCGATTAGAGCCAGGCCGCGGTGACCTGGTGGTAAGGTCTCGGCTTAGGAACGAGGGGGGGAGGGGGTTAGGTTCGAGAGCTGATTCCACCGAAGACCCGTTGTGTAAGCGTGTCTGTTGTATGTTAAATGCCTCGGGGCCAAACGCCCTCCCGTTGGTGTGGAAGTCTGGGGAGGGGAGGGAGCGGAGCCAGCTCAGGTGCCGTCCTCGTCATCTGACCGTGGTTCAAAAGTACTGTCCGTCCCAAAATGGCTCTAGCATGGCTTTAAAACGAGACGTTAATATAACTAAGCTAAAATTCATCGCCACTTGAATAAATGAGAGCTTCATTCTTTTGAGCTCATCATTTATTATGTTAAGAAGTAATTTTAAAGCAAAAATTTATCTAAATGGAAAATAATTCAGAAGTTTTTTTTTTAAATAGCAAAATTTGTAATAAAATGAATGTAAGTAATTGGAGCATTAACATAGTAGTTAACTATGATGAAACTCACATTCAACTATATGTCTTACCTTGCCACCCACAATTCTCACCATGCGCATGATAATCAATATGGTGCAAGACCAGGGAAGATTTTGCATTAATGTTAGGTTTGGTACATCATATGTACCGCTTAGTTGGTTGAATGGATTCACATATGGGTGCTATTCAAGTAACTTTTTGAGTATCCGTTCTCATGAAAGTGTTCGAGCAAGATGGAGAGTTAGTTCACTTTAGCAATAGCATTACTTCGACCCCACTTAGAACCTCTAGCAATTGGGCATATTCCTTGACCCCCACTATCACCGGATTTGTCATACTTGGTTTTCTTTTCCCAGAATACAAATTAAGAATAAAACTAAGGAAAATAGCCGGGCTCAGTTAGAAATTTAATGCCCCAACTTCCAGTTGCTTGAAATGTTTTTTAAATGGTTGGGATGTATCACATTGCATAAAATGTCCGAGAACATTGGAATCTAAGCACCACAGTTGTGAACTAGTGATCGCACTTGTGTTAACATGTTGAATTTTTAAAATACTTGCTTACTTCGATTTTTTCTGTTTTTTGCAGGCGTTGTTCACAGATTCTTTGTGTGTCAAAATTTATATTCGAAATTCTTTAAGTGAGAACATTTACACGTGTATCTTCCCATTACAAACTTTGTTTACTTTCCATTAAATTTTTTTTTTTTTTAAAGTACCAGATCAATGGGATGCATATTTGTAACCACATTTTTAAATATACCAATTTCAACACAAACAACTACTTGAATATCTTATTTAAGTCCATTTTAGATTGTTAAAGTTAATTTATGAAATAGTTAAGCAAAAATATTCACCAAATACTTACGATTGTACCAAATACTATAAGATATAATACTAAAATAATATAAGATGTTATATAGTTTTTTTAGCATTTTAATATATGTTTTTACTACGATTTTTAGATGAAATAGTCTTCTGTATTCCATGTCCATTGAGCAGTTATTTATACTTATAAACCGAGGTGTTTGTGTGCGAGTGTACGTCAATGGTTTCCATACAATTCAATCGCAATTACAATCTTGCATGCTTTTAAGAAACATCTCGAAGCTCGAATTTTAAAATTTAGTGTAGAACGTTTTTTTACTTAATGTCTTGTGTTGTTGTGGATGAATTATCTTTCCATCATCCTATTGGGAGCTTTTGAAGACTGTAAACAAGCATCATTCAAAAGAAATTCGTTTGGAATCTCTGACATAATTTGCTGAAAATTGATATTTTTTTAAATTAATCATTTTTCAAAATATTAAAAAAATTGAAATAAAATTTCCGCATCCGACATTCTAATTCTATTAACTTTTTCATTTTTTTTTCATTTGACCAATACCTAGTTAAAAATGATAACGATTAAGATATCTATATTCAGTTATTTTTAATTAATCGTTTTTTCCGTGATAAGCTCAAAGAATTGTTTTGCCTATCCACGGATAAATGCTGGTAAAAATTATGTTTTTTTCTCTTATTTGGCAAGAAGCCTATCCCAAAAAGAATCATAAAAAATATTTTTTAAAAATTTAAATTCTAATAGCGTTTGCCGAACAGTTTCTAATTTTATAACTTCTTGTGCTCTTTTACAACGATTCTTTATTTTCAGTTATTTGTTTCGATTTTTATCGTCTGCAGTTAATTAGGTGTAAACGAAGAAAAATAAAACCTCAAAATCAATATTTTGTTTTTCTTTTCGTTTTAATAGCTTTATTTTTTAGCTTTAATAACTTTATGTTATTGTGATCGTGATTTTGCTACATTCATGACGTGACTTCCAATTATGGACGGGGTCCTTCTGTCCTCTACTAATACTAAAAGAGAATGAGTGTGTTTGCTGGTTGTTTGTCTTTTGGGCGTCACAGGGCAGGCCGTTTGATGTAAAGTTACCGGTTTATGTACGAAATTTTTTTATAGGGTGGGTTGGGTATCTTCAGATGTCTTTACAAATCTTGAAATTTTTCATGAGTTAATTAAGCTTTAGTGTATACTGACGATAACTTCTGGAAACATTATCACATAAAAAATATTTTATACCATCTTAAAATTCCCCAAATTATCCTTTCAGTAATGTGAATTTAGTAATGGTGCATTTGCTCTTTAATTTTAATAAATTTTTAAAAAAATTTTAAATATAATTTTCCAAAACAATTTTCATTGTTGGAATTTAGATTGGACCTATTTCATTGTTTCGTCAATTTTTTAAATAGTTTGTTTTTCTTCTACAGAAAAAAAAATTATATTATATCTTAGCTAACTTTTTTATTCAAGAATTTAGTTTACTGTTAAGATTTGAAAAAGAGTGATTTTATAACTTAGAATAGTAGAATTTTCTCTCTTCTAAATGTTTTAAGCACAAAGCAATTTTTATTTCAGGATTAGCTTTGTCATAAGATATTTATTAAGTACATTAATAACTTCTAAAGCTGTAGATGCTTTTAACTTTGCATTTTATTTGAAAATAGCATTAACAATTTGTTTTTTAAGCTTAAATGATTTGTAACTGTTATTCATTTATGAGATATAACTAGGTTCATTCGGCAACTTTATTTGATATGTAATTTCTAATCACTTAAAAAACGTGATTATTATAATAATAATTAGAATCATGTTCTGATTTTATGGCAAAAAAATCAATATATACGTGGGATAAATTTCCACTACCAAGAATTTAAGCTTTTTAGATATCCATATATAATATTCTATAGCTTATAGATGTTGCAATTTTTTTATTTTGATTGTGTATAAAAACTTATAATAATTTATATTTCAAAATTATATTTGGCAGGGGATACAATTTTTTTTATCTAGATAAATTATTATATGTTTTTTCGATGTTTTTTTCTAAATGTATTTTGTTCGGCATTTCCAGATAGTAGTAATTTTGTATTAGCAAAACACTTTATGCTGTTAGATTGCTATTAAATTGTGATTTATAATTTGGTAAAATTCATAGATTGCTAAATAATATGCAAATATTATAATTTAAATTAAATTTATGCTTGTCCAAAATTATAAATAATCTTATATCTAAAATGATAAAATCTTCAAAAAAGCGTTATTCTTCATAACGCTTTTTTTAACATTCAAATGTAAGATCTAAATTATTAACTGCATGAGCTGCACAACATTTAATACATTTTCATTTTGCTTAAGCTTACAAAATTAAGCCTAAATAGTATAACATTTATGTGGACTGTTTTTTTTTTTTTTTGCACTTTGTGAACTGTATAATTTGGTCACGAAAGTCTTAGAATTTTGAGCTTTTGGTAAGTAGTGTTGGGAATCCATGAATCAGTGCCTTGTCGTGATGGAACACATTTTAATTTGTCATTCCATTGGACCAGAAGCTCTGGATGCCTGTAATCATGAACTCGAATGACCTTTGCGTGCTTGAAACAGAGGAAACCTTCAATGACTTTGTGATCCCATGATATTATTCGGTTGTTCTACTGAAAAAGTATAATTCATTCACATCTGGAAAATATTTGAAAAGTTCTGTAACTTTTTGAACAAAGTAGAGCACATAATTTACATCAAAGAATAGTTTCAACAATGATGTTTCCAGAGTTACTGTAAAATAATAATTTTCTAGAGATTTCCTACTAGTTGTATGTGTTCTTGCTGAATCTAGAATACAAAGGTCCTAAAATACATTTACAATTTAAGCAAAAAAGATTCTTTACATGAGAATCTGTGAACCCAAACTGGTTTATTAACATTATCGCTCTCATCTTATTAAAATACATTCTGTTTAATGCGAGATGATATTCAAATTTGTTATCACCATACATAATAGCACATTTAAGCGTTTCAAAAATAACATTTGACCCGCTTTTGAATATCACTTGATTCAGTTTTCAAGTTAATATGATCCGATACTCAATTCTATTGTTTTCCTTCTGAACTGAAAAGAGAAACCGATTGAAAACCGATCGTCGATAATTAATGAAGGGTGATGCAATATTTTTCGTTATGATACGAGGGCAGCGAGAAAAGGTTTTCCCCCATTTAAATCGATACGTTAAGATCAATTCGTTTACCCAAATTCCAAACTTGGCAAAGAAAATTCTAGAGTTCACGCTCAGTAAACAACTTCATGATTCATTCCAATCATGCCATTTTCATGGTTTTGGTTTAGATTTCTAATTCCCAATTACCACTAAATATAGATAGCTCTGTTTATGAATTTCAGTTTCTTTTAATGTTTCAGATTGATATTTTGTGAAACTTTAATATAAATAACTTTTGTTTTCATGAAATTCGTTGTATTGATTTTAGATAAAATTCATTCATGGCATTCTCCTTGATTTATGACCCTCCAAAATAATGACAACAAAATAAAATATGATTTTATGACATTTTTCTTTACAATATATACAAAAGAGTACATATTATGCATTTTTCACAATTATATATGAATATATTTTTTTTTTGTTTTACTTACAGTTCTTATAACATTCTTAAATGAAAATAATGGTGGAAAATATAGAACTTCGTTAAAATGGAGCTTGGTCGTAAATAGGGCTGTGTCAATTTTCGATTTGTCGAAAAAAAAAATCGATATTTTTGAAAAATCTATTTTTTATGCCAAATTTCATGTACACATTGCTTTGGCACTGATACACTTGATTAAAGGGGTTTTAGCACAATTATTTTCTCACTATTTTTATTCAAAAGAAGACAAATATTTTTATTATATAAATTGAAACTTCCTTTTATTTGAAATCGTTCTGATCAGTCAATATGTTAAGAGATGCTATTTTTAATTTATAAGAGCTATAAATAATTAATGATATCACGATATATCGAACAATATCGATGTGTGTTTGGCTATATATATGGCGATGATGAAGGTCCTTCATCGCCCAGCCCTAGTCGTAAGTTGAGTATTTGATATTCATAACAATAGGTGAGTGAATTACCTTTTTGTTGAAAAATTTTCTACTTCGAGATTGGAGAGTCACAGGTGTGAGAAACTCATCCAAGAAAGGAAGAAAAATTTTAAACACAATGTAGACGATAATTTAACGTTTTTTTTTATGTGTGTGTGTGTGTGTTCGTTATAATTGTCCCTGTGCAATTTTTTTTGTTCATAGACATAATATCTAAGTAAAAATCTTTTTGTTCACTATGCAGTGCATATTTAAGTGTGTTCAGTTTGCTCATTGCTGCAAAAATATTACCCATATCATAATGAAATAATAACATAAAAAGGATATTTCAGAAGATTCAGACAGCAACAGGAGAACGTGCAAGTGGTTTTTAAATGCACATCAATGTCTGCCAATATGCATCACGGTCTCTGGTGTGAAACGGACTTCCACGCATGATTCGGTTGGGCTAAGAGAAATCACAATGGATAATCATTAAATATGGAAACAAAATTTAAGTTTCCATCTGTGTTCAAATTTTTCCTTTCAATTTTTGTTTACAAAAAAGTTATTGCTGTTTGTGAGTGGTGTGATTACTTTGAAAATGAGTCATAATAAATTTTGTGTTGATTTTCCGACTCAGTTGCTCTCTCTCAATCAAAATAGACCAATTTGAAATGTGTATTTGTCATACTTTGTTTGTTTTATTAGGAACATAATTGCTTGGTGCTAGAATTTCTGCTTCCGTATCAAAGATTTCAGGAAGGAGAATTCGTTCAGCCGAAGATCAGTCGTTCTTGTGGACCTGGTGCACTTTAATTCTGTCCTGATAGGTCAAAGGAATTAAAATTCTGAGGCGAAGAAGCTCGTTGAAGCGGGTGTTTGCTTACGTTTCGTTCTTGTCATTTCGACATGGATCAAAATTACGAGAAAAACAATGTAACTTTGAAAGTGGATGTTAATATAATACTATATTATATTAATATCCACTTTCAAAGTTACATTGTACATCAAATAATAGATAATTTCATAATGCACCAAAGTTAGCTCCTCCATAGCGATAGATGTTTTATTTAAAATTTGCTTTTATCAGAAAAATTTATTTATTAATTGCAATACATTTATTAATTAAAAAAGAGGTATGAAAATATCATGTTTTACAGGTTAAGGCTATGTATTAATACTTTTCCCGAATATATATATAAAAAAATGTAAAAACTTTTGGAATTTTAAACTTTAATTTATTCTATCCCGGGAGGCATAATTTGGGCAAAGCAATTAATGATGTGTCAGTCTACATCGCGACACAATAGCAGGAGAGCAAAAGAGACGGAGATTTTTCCCTTCAGTGATTTTACTATGAGATTTTGATAGGGATTTCTTTGATACGTGTAGATTTAGAATAGGGAAATTTAGGTATCTTTAAAAGCATAATTCTTAGGAATTTTTAAAAGCATTTAAAATTCTTAGCATTCTTAAGAACTTAAAGTATTCTAAGCATTATGGGTTTTTATCCTTTCATTAGAAGTGTGAGTAAATGCTGAATTGAGCAGTTTTATAGAGAGGGTGTACAATTAATTAAATGAAAAAAAGGTGAAATTGGATCAGGAAATAAGAAACTATTTTAAAATGAAGTTCATATAGGCTAAATTAAGATAAAAATTTAAAAATTAATTAATATATAAATTAGTTTTTAAAATGCCATTATATATATATATATATATATATATATATATATATATATATATATATATATATATATATATATATATATATATATATATATATATATATATATATATATATATATATATATATATATATATATTTACAATTTCTGTCTCACTCGGTTTTGCCATTTCCATGAAATATCTGTATCTGCCAGCTTTCATTTGTCGAAATGCGTTAATTCTCGAGCATTCCTAATTGCATCTTATCACTTGAGTGGAATTTTACAAAGTCTTTTCCTAGAAGTCTCCTTGGACTTTGTCCTCTCACCCAAATTCTTGGAGTCGCTGAATAATAAATAGACCTTTTGGATCATTTTGTCATATTAATTGATTGGAGAATTTTATCTGTGCAGTCTTAACAAGCGCGAAGAACGCATTCAATTGATTTATCGCCATTCCGAAGAGTGAGAACTTCCCAAATTACGAAAGAAAGCCGTTATCGCCTCTTCCCCTGGCGCAACTTTTTTCTTCTTAGCGGAAATTTGAATATCCGATAGATAATTGCTGAAGAACAAAATTCTCTCTAATTTTGTGATAACTGATAATAGATTTAATATAGATTTAATTGTTTTATTCGTTTTAATATTTCCTAAAATAATTATTTAATTTCTGACTGTTTATTTTATTACTTGCTTATTTTCCCTTCAAAGTAGCAATCTTTTTTTAAAATAAGAAATTCAGAAAAGCATTCACATAATTTCAGAAAATAAATAAGAAATTGATTTTTGCACTTTAATATAGATAAATGTATATACTAGAAATAAAAACGAATGTGTGCGTGTGTGCGAGTTGGCACTCTACGGATTAGACCGTTTGACTTATACCTAACAAATCTGAAAGCATATACACCTCGGAGAAATAATTTTTTTAAAGTTTAATTTATTAAAAATTAAACTGAATTTTGGTGTTTTACGGGATAACTTATAAAAATATTACAGCACAAAAATGGAATTTACGCCGTTTTCAGTAATAAAAAAAATGTCGTTTTAATGATACCAACTTAATAAACGTGGAAAGTTTTACTGAATTTTGGCAATTTTAATAAACCTATTATTTTGTCTTATTTCTAACAATTGTTGCCTAATCATTTGTAATAATGTTGCTATGGAATTCAAATCGTTTACATCGTTTCATCAACTATTTAATCATGTGATTTTCTTCCATTGTAGAAAGGAAGAAGCATTCTGTTTATTACTTGTATAATTTTTAAGAAAGATAAAAAAAATGGCTACGTTATTGCAAAATTTAGGAGAGAGATGAACTTGGATTTTAATAATGTTATGATGTTATGGAACTGGTCTTCATTAAAAAGTTCATTTACACAATAAATAAGATAAACAGAATTTAAGTTAGACAATAAAATAACGCGGTTTTAGTAACTTACAGTTCTGCGCAATCATAGAAATGAAGTTATATCTAAACGATTTATCTGAAATTAAATACAACCAATATTCAGGTCAAATCAGATAGTCGACAGAGGCTGATAGTTATAAATGGAAAGATTTAATATTTGTATGGAAGTCTAGAAAATTTTGCATTATAGGATGTTCATTTAAATTAAAAATGTTCAAGTTAAAATTGGGTTTTATAAATAGTTACCACAATTCCAAATGCAATAGTGTATTATTGAGAGATTGTGCAAACTTTTTAACAGTGTCTTAATTCTTTTTATTTGACAATAAAAACAGTTAACAGTTACTTAGGATAAAAATATATCACGAAAACGTATTAATTTTTTTTAATGTATCACAAAATAATATCGCTTTTCTTTATTTTAAAATCTTATCTTTTATTTTCCTTTTTTTTTCAAGTATTTAAAAGATCATTTGTGAATCACGAGATAGTTATGTAAAACAATAATTAACTAAGGAAATACTTTTAATTGAATCTATTCTTTCTGTAAATCGTAAGTATTAGATATTCAATCTAACGGGAATACTTTTAATCTAATCTATTTTTTTCAGTATTGAATATTCCATCTGTTACTTTCGTTCTATGTTGGACTTTAGTTTGCTCAATATTTCTATTATTTTAAAAAAGTATTAAAAGATAACTGAAGTTTTGGTAAACACAATAAATAAGTTAACATGATTTAGCCTCATTTTTCATAAATGAAATAAATTTTGTTGGCTAAAGTATAATTTTTGAATGAGATTTAATAGAAACAGATACAAAATTGAGCGGATCTCTATGTCCTTCAGATTCAATGTTATTTCGACGTATCAAAGTAAAAAGAATAAATTAAGAACGATGCAGATACAAGGAAGAAATTCTGTACATGAATCTGAACAAAAGTGATTTACCAGATTTGATCTATACAGACTCAAATAAGGCTACCTGTTTAAAATTGTATTTAGGTGTTTGGTGGACGTTGAACCTTATTATTGTATTTCCTTAACAAATATTTACAACTTCTTTTCCGTTTCCGAAAAGGCTTTCTATTTCAAGCCTATGAGGAACACTAACTAAAATTGCTATGATGAAAAAAGTCCGAATGTTTCACGATCGAGTGAAACCTCTTTAGCATGTCGTAGTAGTGAATCATTTTATTTCGATTCCAATTCATTCACGTTTCTGTTAAGTTGAAAAAAAAATATCTTTACAGCTTCGCTTTTTTTAAACTTTCAACTCTTCGAATCTCTTATTTTTGAGTTCAAATAAAACAGTCTTATTTATCTGCGCGAAACGATAGAGTTAATCAAGAGTTATAAGACGTCAGGATCTTCTCATTTTCGCATAAAGTAGTTTAAATATCAGATTAACTTTTAGTGGACTGTCGTGAGAGGAAATGGTGGAATTATTAAATTAATAATAACGGAGATGCATAGTTGACAAATCAGACTGAACGGCTCCTTAAAGGATGTTTTTTAATGAAACTATTCTTCAACAAAAATAAGATGAAAGCAAGAACAATTTTTCCGAAAAGGAATAAGCTAAGAATAATATGCACATAATTATTTATAGAAATGAAAAATATTTCATTTTTCAATTAAAATATTTCTTTTAATATTTTGACAGAGCAGGAAAAGTGAAAATAATATTTTGCAGCATTACACGAAAAACTTCATAATTATTCAAATGCCTGAATCTTTAACTATTTCTTTTGATTTCATTATTTCCATACAATGATAAAACAAGGCCAAAACTTCTACTTGGAGGAAAAAGTCATTTATTTATTTAGGTTATCCGTCCTTCGAATTTATCTGCTTATTTAAAGGATATATTTATTCCTACTTAAGTGAAATAAATTTAAAAAATCGACACTTAGGGAGATTTCCAGAGTAAACTATTAAGTTCAGCGCGTGCATATTATCAATCACTCGATTACTTAAATTTCTGTATCGTATATCATTTAGTTTTGAAATATCAAAATCAATGTCGAAAGTGAAGTGTCGATTTGAGCAATATATTCTATTTTAGACGACAGCGGAAATAAATGAAGTGTATTATTTTCCGAAATTTATTCGAAGCATTATGCGTATATATTCAGAAGTTTCGAGAAAATACATTTTGAAGAGGATTGGCAGTAAAGGTATTTTGAAATTAAACATTTTGAAGTTACATCGTCATACTCGGAAGTCGTACAGAAAATAGAGCTTCACAGCAAGATTGTTTAAGTTTTCAATAGATTGATATCAATAGGGTTATTATAAAATAGAGATTAATGAATTAGGCTTATTATAATATAGAGATTGATGAATTAGGCTTATTATAATATAGAGATTGATGAATTAGGCTTATTATAATATAGAGATTGATGAATTAGCCTTATTATAATATAGAGATTGATGAATTAGGGTTATTATAATATAGAGATTGATGAATTAGGCTTATTATAATATAGAGATTGATAAATTAGGCTTATTATAATATAGAGATTGATGCAATAAGGTTATTTTCAATTTTATCCTCAATATCTCTGTTGGAAACACTTGTATTCTAAAGTCTCACACGCATGAGATTGTCTTTCAGAATAATTGTTTATACTAGCCTAACATCTCTTCAAAACTTCATGTCTGTTAGCAATCCAAGAACATTTCGGTAATGGTTTTTCCTCAATAAAAAAAAAGAATTAAAAAAACCCAGCAAAATATTAGAATGCAATTCTTATAAATAATGAAAAAATCTTTTTGTAATACAAATATTGGTTTTGAAAAAGTTCCTTTTAAGAAATGTTATTAGGTAATAATGAAAAATAAAAATGAACGCACAATATGAAAAAAGAACGTTTGGGATAGTGAAAGTTGAAGTTAACAACCATTTCACTGAAGGAATTGATTTAATCAAAAAATTACCAATTAAATATTTTTATTAATGGAAAACTGCTTCAGGCAATGTAAACGTTCCCTCAGCTGTCGAATTTTGTGACTGACAACACATAGAAAATTTCTAATATCTTTAAAATTATTTGAAAATCATATCTAAAACTTGAAATTAAGTTTTCCGATCGCTTTGGCCATCGAACAATGTCAAAAAGCGATATTTTTGGGATGCTGTGCAGCTTTAACAAATGAGAATGGATTTTTCTAGCCGAGCAGTCTTTTATTTCAAAATTTGTATTCAATAGGCATTTGTGATTTTTTTTTAAACGCACTGCTTGCATTTGATGAATAAATGACATTGAGTGACAAAAATTTCCATTTCATTTTAATCTGCTCAGTTTAATTATTCAAACACGTTCTCAATTTCGCAGAAAAAAAATAGTTGAACCATAGAATCTAAGGTATAAAGTTTTGTATTTCCAACAAAATTCTGAATAAATTAAGAGAAGCTCTTTTCAAATGAGATTTATTCTTCTTTCTTTTATTGGACGAGGCCCAGAAACCTGTTCCCACGATACCCCAACGGATTCGAATTGTGATTTCGCTGGCAGCATCCTCTTCGGTTCAACGTTCTGCGACTGACAAATGGATCTTACCACGTGGTATTTATAGCGTTACAATTACGAGCGGCATTACATCATCACCTTCCTCGTCTGTCCCTCGGTCTACTGCATCCTCTTCCCGAATGTCGGATGTGCGCCTTTCTGAGAGGCGTCCAAATTTGCTACTACTACCCGTTTATCAGCAGATGCCCTATAAATACGATGACGTGGAATTTTTTTGAACTCGGAAAATTCCTCTTTGGCTTCTGAGACAAAACGCAGTGATTTTTTTTATTTTTTTATTTTAACGACCTGTGTTTTATTATCGCCTGTCTGGAAAGAACCGGCTTTCCACCGGAAGGGCAGAAAATGGTGTGTTCCACGCACTTGAAGAATCAAGTTAAAAGGAAATGTCAATGTTAATAGATTAAATTCATCAATTCAACTAAATTCACAAAATAAATCCTTTTAACTTGGATTCAGTTAAAATATAAGATAATTTCTTGAACGAAATCTTCTTTAATTCGCAATTAAAAAAAAGCATCTTAAAATTTAAATAAAATAAATCTGTTTAACTCCGATTGCTTGAATATTAATTTAACGAATGTGAACTCATAATTCAGATTTTAAATTTTTATAGATGTATCTTCCCCGCTCCATTAAGAAATTTTACTTTTTAATTGTTACGAACTTTAATTTCATAAACGGGTGAATACATGTTTAGTTTAAGTAATTTAGTTACGTTTAAAATTCAGTTTAAATATCCAGTGAACATTTTGAAATTCTTCTACAGATTCATATTTAAAACTTTCTGATTACAGTTAATGTTTGTTTTAAAAATTAATAAAGAAGTAAAAATACAAACAGAAATATTTCACTTTTAAATATATTAATTTATTAAAGAAGAAATAATTAATTAATTATCGAATCCATATTAATTAGTTAAAAGCATTCATTAATTTGTATCTAATTTATTCTACCATTCGAATCTCATCAAACCCTCTCAAACCGGAATTAAAAACGAAAATGCATTAAAAAGCAGACTACAAATGGTGACAAATGGAACCAGAGAACTGTAAAAGAGTTAAAAGAAAATACTATAATAACACAATTCAGATTGCTCTATTTTCTGATGCGATTTTACCAAGACTTTAATTCAAATTTTTTTAAAAAAAATTACAGTGCCTTATGGATTTATTTAGAGCGTAGATTAGGATTAGAATAATCATCTAGATACGTGTACAGGATTACTGTCAGCTGAAAGAGTTGTGGATAAGATATTTAGCTGTAGCAATGTGGTAATGATTTAACATCTCAGACTTATTTGATTGGCTGCGAATCTGAAGTGAAAGATTTTATCTTAAATCTTTCGACAGATAAAAAAAAGGAAAACATTAATTGTAAAAACTTACAAATATAGTATAAAAATATCCATCAACATATACCAATAATTGAATCAGAAGCCTTCAAATTATTGCCAAAATTAAGCGTTTTAAATACCTGCTATTATAATTACTGATATGAAAAAAATTAAAAAAAACCCCAATATTTTATGTTTTTAGGCTTTCATAATGTCTTGCTGCTGTACGAATTTCCTTCTAAAATATTAGACCTTTCTCAAATCTCTTATTGTTTTGCTTTCTGACACTGGAATGACGGCGATCACATATCGTTGAATATTTATCTTAAGACTTCTTAATTTTTCGAGGTATGCAGAGGATATTTTTCTTCCTAAGCTAGTTGATACTCTAAGCTCTCGCAATTGACATATTTTTCATTACTTGTCCTAGTTTCTATAATAAAACCTCTATCTTCTAAGTTTCGTCCACCGGCATGATTAGACAGTATTGCTCTCCCCTCCCCCAAAATGTTAAGAATATGATCTTCTTTTTGGTATTAAAGAATAGGGTAGCATTTGTATCTATGAGTTAAATAGTTTCAATAGCTCTGGTAAGAGCTACCTAAAACTGTGTGGCTTCCAGTATTTTGCAAGTCCTTACATTTATAGTTAGGTTCTTCTTAGGTTAGGTTAGATTTGCCACTGAAAGCACAGAATTGTATCGAAATAACGCTTTTTCACAAATGGACGTTTCTACCACAACTCTTGGATTATTTTAGACGTTATCGTTATGGATATTTACTTTGTATATTATCAGAACGGATCAATGAATCTTTCCAAAATTTAGAATCAAAGAAAAATTTTTCATAAACTGATTCAAAGGATCTACATATCATATTTTACTTCTACCATTTAAAATCATAATGAATGGAAATTTATCCACCCTTTCAAATTTCACATCACATTTTAAATTATTTTATAGATTTATTACTTAAATGAACCATTCATTCATTCCAGATGCTCGCTTACTATGCATTATTATATCCGTTACCTTTAGAGAAAAATAATTTCAGTGTTGTGATCATGCTACCTTTTTGCTTATTTTTTAAAATAAGAATTATTTAGTTCCGTTGCGAATTGCTTAAAATAATCTTCCTCCTTTTTAGATCAGCTGAAGCGATTTTCTAGACATTGTTTTGCTTACTCTCTAATGAAAGTGCTATCTTCTCTCCTCATAAAAGATAGTATGGTCAGGAACTTCACGAATAGTAAGATTTTCCCATCAAAGTCATTCATACGAGCGTTTTGTGCTTTACAATAAAGAGTAATAAAGTGTAATAGTAATCACAAACTGGCTACTCCGAGCCGCCGGAAGGCACATGGAAAAACTTGAATGATCGGACCTCCGCAACAGCAACATTGGCGGGAACTGTGGTTGACTGCTTTCACCGACCACTGTACAAGCCTTCCTTAAGGAAGTACATCCCATCATTGATGGGAGGAGCCCCCCCCCCTTTCATGTACCCACAAGGATGGCGAGAACCAACCACCATTTCTGAAGTTTCTCATCCGTAATTACGAGGTTCCCCACCCCCGTAGTGCAAAATATAATTGTAATAAAGAATAATATAACAAGTTTATAGTACTGTGCTGCATTGTGTGTGCTTTTTTTTACCTGTTGATACCAAAATTCGAAACAAAACTACAATACTAAAATTAGGAATACATACAGACCGAGAGTCGGTCAGTTCTTTGACGGATTTAGTTCAGAAATGATACGGATCTATACTTAAGATGCCAAAAACGGTACACACTTCGCCTATCTAGCTTTCTATGTAATCTAATCATGTTCATTTGCATTTGGATAAACAGAAAGGTGAGTTTCCTTTGAACAGATTTCATTGAAAATATGATAGAAATCTATCAGATTTAATGTAAAAACGTCATACCAAATTCCATTAATATTGCTTAAAGTGTTTTTGCGTTATCGAGTTTACAGAGAGACAGAAGTTATTCTATAATTGTGTTTTCCGTCTCCAAAAGGTCTAAATTTTGCCAAATCTGAAAAAAAAAAAAAAAAGTCTTGCCAAAATTTTGGAATTGAAGTTTTTGATGATGACAGTACTTTCACTTGGTATATTTCCTGCACTAGTAAAAATTATTTCTCTAAGATTATTTTTTTAACGAAGATTTATCAACACTATTTATATTTTTAAAGCAACCTGAAATATGTTTTTTTTTTAAAGCAGCCAACTTAAACTGTTCTTAAATTTTATCTGAATCAGCAGATATTTGTCTAATTTTGAACACGAAATGCTAGTAAGATAAAGACAACAAACGTAAACCGCTTCATATTTTATCATACAAGCATCAGATTTTTTAATGAAGGGAAAACGACCACGTACTGTTTTTCTCACGTAATAATTCTAATTAGTTTCATGGTTCAGTGAATTCATCACTGCGAAAATGTGCGATATCTTTTCAAGATTATCAGTACTACAATCCTTACATTGAATTTTTCTAATTCTCAAGAATTATATCTTCTTACTTGCGTCATTTTTTCATGGCCTTGTATCCTTTCAGATGCATAGGCGTGCTTAAGATACTTCTATTACTTCATGGTAAATATGTGCATAGTCAAGAAAGACTTCAATACCCTGTTATCGAGTGAACTTTGATTCGATATTCAAATAATGAAATCAAAACGTAATCTTTCACGACTTGCGAGATTAGATATTGCAGCTTGCGTCATCACAATACACGTCTCAAGTAGTGAGTTGGAGGAGTGCGTTTTCTTAAAAACTGGATTTCTCCGGTCACAAGGGAAAACGCAATTTGCACAGAAATGTGAAACACGAACCAATAAAAGTTTACAAAAGATAAGAAGAATTTTTAAAGAAACTTTAAATTTTGTAGGATTTATCGTGATTACTTTATTATAAGATTGTTTCAAGCTCTTATTTCGAAGTTGTGAGATAAGAGCTTGTGCGAGCTACCAACTCCAAAAAAATTCAATCAATTTTTATTTCTGGCTAGATACTTTATTAACTGGTTACTTAATTAAATTGTGGAAGGGTTAAGTTTTATTAGGTTATCCCTTGTTCTAAAGCTATTCAAAGGCATTTTTAAGGAAGTACCGCATAATTTAGTCATAATCAGATGACAAGGACGGTATTTGAGTCGGTGTTTCCCTTGTCCATGCCACACGAGTGGGTAGACAGTTCATCCTGTAGGATTTAACGTGCACCAAGCTAGTATGAATAGCGGGTTTTTGATAGAATTGAATTTCAAACCCACGACCGTAGCCAAAACTCTGTTACGAAATCAAAGCTGTCTTCAACTTATACAAGAAACAGTGATCTTCGGGAAAAAAATGAAGAATAAAATTGTTTGGAATTGATAACGCAGTTGGTATTAATATCAACCTCAATGAATCGCATTTATGGATTTTATATATATATATATATATGTATAACTTTTTATTTCTTATATTTTTAATAAATCATTAACTTTAATAATTTAACAATTATATTTTTAATAATCTATCGGAAACATTAATATAAATAAATAATTTTAAAATCTAAAAAAAAAAAATCACAAAACACATAATCAATAACTTTTCTTTATTTAAAAAATATATTAAATAACCATTATTGATAAAAACAATAAATAATAACGAAAATAAGGCACTTGATCCCTTAATTTCTTTAAAAAAAACTAAACAGATATACGCGTTTGTTTAATTTCTATAATTCAATAGAAAAATTGCAAAACTTTTCTTCAAATTTACCGAAGTTCAAGGATTTATATTTCATTAATATTTTAGATTAAGTGAATGCTGTATTCATAACATATGTGCTTTATCTATTATTCCAATAATGAAAAGAAAAATAGTTTAACATAGTTCAAAATAAATGAAATAAAATGATTTCAAAATTTCAAATGAGAAATTTTCAACAGAGTATAACTTTATAAAATATAAGTTTTATTTAAGATGCAATTTATTTCAAAAGATATTTACTGTATTATTCATTATAATTTTTTAAGCAATTTTTTCCTTTAAAGAAATTGTTTTGAATAAACGCTATCAGGATGTTTATGAATCGCGATAATGCCCTGATAAATGTCCTTCTACCATTTCTGATAAAGTTTTGATACTTAGAAAGTACTTAGATTATCAAATGTTGACAAACGATAAACTGATACATGCTTTTATCTGTAGAATCTGTATGAAAAAGAGCGGAAATACTTTATTTCAAAACAATCACCAACAAGAAAGTTCTGTATACATGCATGGGAATATTTAAAATGGGTCCAAAAAGTTTTAGGATGTACCTAAATTCAATAACGATTAGCTAAATCGTAATTGAATTTCAAACATGTGTTATATTTCCGAAATGTCCTATGTAGAAATTAACTTTTACTCGAAGAAAAAAAAGTTGTTGATTTTAAAGGGACGGATGAATGCTACATAAAATGTACTTTTGTTCGTCCTGTGTTTGATTATATTTCCTTCAATGATAGATGAATTTCATGCATTAAGCCACTCTAGCAAAACCATGCCTCTATTTTCTTCCCATTCAGAAGACAGTATGATTATCAATCAAACCGATGCATTTTGCTGTATTGTTTTTTTTTACCAAGTGAATCAAAGCTCGATAGTTCTTTAACCACTTGGTGAACAGTACTGTAAAATGTAGAATTTGTTCACGAATTCGTTTTCTGTAGACACTTGGAACCGGGTCTAGTTACTTCTATTCCAGTCAGAACCATTGGAAGGAGTCCATTGCGAACGCCCCTGCCGCCATGGATAGCCTCTGCATGGAATCTGTCGGTATTCCGCATGGAAACCCGGAGCTGAACCCTGATCATCGGTTTCGAAACGTAGTGTAATTTCATTTTCATCTCCAATCGGAAAATCAATTTTCCCTGAAAAAAATTTTTAAACTTGTAAGTTACCCAGATTATATTTCAATTCATCTAAATTTAAATAAACTTTTTGAAAATGTCACAAGATCCTGCATAAATTCAATATTCGATTTCTCTCAGTTGTTTGATTTAAATGAAAAGTGACGAAGTAAAAGACCACAAGGATTTCAGACATGAAAACTGCCCTTAGAAACTAAAAAGAGTTTGCTCATACATTTACATTTTAAAGTGGTTGATTTTGATTCGTTGATTTAATTTAAATTCTCATTTGATGTTTTATTCTTAATTTTAGAGATTTAGGCGTTCATTTTTTTTGTACAAATAACTGAAATAAGCGCACTGATTCAATATGATTGTGGCAGGCTTTGTAAGAAATTTTAGCCCCCCCCCCCCAAAAAAATGTAAATGCTTTCATGATATTCCGTTTTAGCAAGAATTTTATTAAAGTTATTTTTTAATTAAAATGTGAGCTCTTGGGTACGAATCATTATCAATTGCAATATTCTATTCACAATATACAACTTGTATAATATCTAGTTCACTATGCCAAATACAATAATAAGAAATCGATTTCAATAGCTCTGTGAATATGTTTATACAGTATTAAAATAGAAAAATATATAATCTAGTTTTGTATTTGACATAAATCTGATTAGGGGCACAGTTGAAAATTTAACAATAACCAATTTAGGATTGAGAAAGCATTGTAATGGTGACTTTACTACTGCCTTCTAACGACGGTAGGTGTATTTAGATCTTGAGGGAAGATAACAGATAACAATCAACATTCATATGAGGTAATCGAAACAAATGCTAAAAGGGGAAAAAAAGATACTAGTTGTTTAGCCTTGTCTGCAGCGCCATTCTTTCTGTAGTGGCGAAATGAAAAACCTTTCAGTTCTAGTTCAGAGTAACGGATGGACACGGTAGGGAATGATGCTGTTTTGTTAAGCAGAAAAGAAAATTTTTATCATTTACTAAGCGAATATTTAAACAGTATCTGTATATCCGTGTTTTGTATTTAGTGCGTTGTGATGTCACACATTTTTATAAAAAAAAATCAGGTTATTTACATAGTTTTTTATTAATACTTATTAAAAATTGCCAAGATTTTTAAAAATATATTCATGTTGATTTTATAATAAAAGTTTATAAATGAATGTCATTTTAATTATTGAGTTATAGAATTATGCTGAAAATATTATATTGTCTGTGAATCAGTATTCATTTGAGTTGTGGCATGAATTAGTAGGAAAATTTGTTTGAAATTTTCATGAAACTTAGAACAGATACTTTGATGTGGAATTCGCTGGGAATCATTCAGTGAAAAAAAGTGAGATGAAAAAAGGTGAATTAGTTTACCTTTTAGCAGAAATTATTGCCAAGTTGGTTATTACTAATTAAAAAAACCTCATAGCAAAAACCGAGCTATCGCATATTATTCTATAGGTACAATTTTAAAAGAATCATCACTGAGATGCTATGGCCCTTAGCCAGATATTCTCAAGAATAATAATTCTTTTATTTGTTGTCTCCATTTGATTTCAAATGGAGACAAAAGTTTATTTTGCAAAAAGTTTATGAGATCACATGTTGACCATCGCATTACGCGCCTGTGCGTTACAGATGATATGGAATTGTAGCCAACCACCTATCTTATTAGGCGGCCCGTTTTCTACTACAGTGAAGAAGAAGTTCATCTAACCAGATAGATTGCTCGAATATCAGAAGTGAGTCGCGGCAGCCAACGAGTGAATCAAGAAGAGATACGATTACATCTGTTGTATATTAGAAGTAACTTCACTCCTATTAGTTCATGTGGCGCAGCATGGCCAAGCCTGGCCCTTGCGCCATTAAACCCTACAAACCAACCAACCAACCTATTAGTTCATGATTATACTAACATGTAAGATGAATCAGTGGCACACAAATGAATCAGTGGCATATTAAGCAAATATTCGCAATATAAAATTTTGAATAATATAATATCGCAAAATATTGTATAATATTGTGCAACAAGTTGTGCTACTCGGGAAGGGAAATGGAATATGGCATGCATATGTTATAAGTTGCTTACTTATTTTTCCCTTCAGGACACTTCCACACAGCCTCTCTTCCTCCTCTCCTTCCACGATGAGGGCATCCCCAGAACAGGAGGGTGTCTCCTGCAGTTGGAAGTCGTGGAAGAAGATCTCCAGCCCGCAATACGTCTTGGCTCGCTGGAGGTGGTAGGTGCACTTCAGTCCGCTCGGATAGTTCATAGGGTAGTCCGGACTGATGAGGTGGCCACGATTCTCCTTCAGGCAGTGGTCGCACATGCGGGTCGGAGGAGTGACTGGAAGAATGTAATCTAGATTATACAGTGTTTCTCTTTTCTTTATCAATAACGGATCGGCAAAGCCTTTTGAATATAGCTTTTGAACCAAGCAATTGAGCAAGAAGTGCAGAACTGTATGCAAGGATCACTAAGTGCAGCATGTATGATTACGCGATTGTTAAAATTAAACTAATCATGAAAACAGTTTTTAAGAATTAATAATTTAAGAATTGTTACGAAATATTCAGAACTGATTTTTCTCTCAGTCCAATAAAATGACATTCCGACTCAATTTATTAATGCAGTACACTACGGAGTATCCAGCTCGTGACTATTCGGCTCAGTACTATCCGGCCAAGGTTTTTTGTTATCATAATTAAATGAAGAACGCAATGCGTTGCATAGACAACATTGCCAAGGCATTAGAAGCCGGCGTTTGTTACGATCCTCTTACGTGTCCCGGATTATAACTTGCACAGTACGTACAGTATTCGTATATTGTCTTTGAGTATACTTAATGCTTTTTTAAGTGAAACACAACGAAGATTTCGAAATGGGAGATAAAAGGAAAAAGTTGCAATGACTATGGAGGAGAAATTACGTTCTATACAGCGACTAGACAGCCAAAAATATAACTTCGGAGTTAGGAGTACAGAGGGGAGCAGTAACAAAGTACAGAGGGGAACTGATAAAAAATCAGGCAGACATTGAAAAGTGGCGTGTTGCACAGTGGAATACAAGTAAGAAAAACCATTCGCATTGAGATAAATGGAGGGCTTAGTACTCAATGAGAAAATACGTATCATAACAGCATGCTTTGGTATAAAAAGTCTGTCTTCTGGTATAGGTGGACAAAGAAATGAGTTCATAGAAATCTGGCCTCTCCTTTCGCCCCATTAAGCCGGATACTCGAGAGTGTACTGCATATACATACGGCGTGAATTGGTTCATCCTTAAAATAGTTGAACAGACATATATTTTTATAAAGTTAAGAGTAGTTTGATGAAAACATATTTATTAAAAAGAAGATTGTAAATTCTTTATTTCAATATTGTTAATTTTCTACAATATTCAGATTTATTACATATATTACATTTTGAAATTTTTATAAATGTTAATCCTGTAATTTGTTGACATTTCTTATAAATAGCTCTTTAAAAAATCCTATAGAATAAACTATTATTTTTAGATGTTTCCGAAGCTTTCTTTTCTTAAAAATATTAACTATCTATCCATACTTTAGAAAATCATATTTTATTTTATTATTATGCTATTTACTTTTCGATGAGCTGCAATTGTGAAAAAAATGCCCTTTAGGATAACTTTTTTCTTTGACTAGAAATTTACTACGTATTTGTTGTAAGGTCAGACTTCGGGTTAATGCCTGTTTCACTTAAAAAAAAAAGCAAAAAACCATTGACGCATTTTTTTCACGCCTCGTTGCGTCAATAGAAAACACGCCATCTCCTATTTTTTTTACTCCACAAGTGTCTATCTACGTCGCAGCTTAAAAAAAAGCTGCTATTCCACAAATAGAAAAAAAATCCTCCATCTGAAAGGTGAAAGAACAGGTGTATAAATAATGAGCACCGTATTTTTTATGGGTTTGGTGAAGAACGATGTAAAAAGACAATAAATAAATAAAAAACAATGAAAGGTTGACAACAGACGGTGCGATATTTTAAGTGATGCCATTTTCACATAAAAGATTATGTTATTGTAAATATTTTGTCTCTGTTAATCGCGTTTGTCACTTTTGACGTAAAATAGTAATGCCAACAAATTTTTCTACTGATTTCTTAAAAATATTATTGTATTCGTGATAGCGTACGGTATTTGTTGTGCTGCATCTAGATTCATTTTGAAAAGCTGAAAAGAGGGTGAGCTTCAATTTTTTAAGCAGTTACTTAAAAAAGTAAACTTTCAAAACGTGATTAAATTACTGAAGTGGCTTGATAACATATAATGAACAATTAAATTTATTAGGTGCTTGCATGTATTTCAAGCAGCGACATCTATTGGTAAATAAAAGAAGTATATTAACGACAATGGTTTTGGGTAACTTTATTGTTGTCATTTTGTAAGTTTTCTATTAAGTATTATTGAATTATTCAGTGTATAAAGACTTCAATCATGGAACACTGCAAATTACATTTTCGACATTCGTTGTTTTTATTTTTTTGTTTGATTTGAAGAAATCTGCTGCCAAAACCCATCAGATACTTTTAGAAACTTATAGTGATGCTGTTCTGTCATATTCCAAATGGAGGTTTTGGTTTCAAGGATGTAAGAGTGGGGATTTCGATGTCAATGTCAAAGAACACCCTGGGGGGGGATCCAAAAAAATTGAAGACAATCAATTGCAAGACTTATTGGACGAAAATAGGAAAAAGTTGTAGAAAATGAGGGAAAATATTGATATATATTGTACTAGTTTTTCTAAATAAATGCATTTTTAAAGTAAAAAATGATCAAAATACATGCAAGCACCATATACATACATCTAAAAATAAAAATGATAAACTCTATACCTAGCATTAAGTAGGTGCAGAGCAGCTAAATTATCCGAAGACTGATAATTAATCGTTGAACAGGCCACAATGAGAAAATTATAGTAAATTACGGTGATATATAACATTAAACTAGCTGCAAAATATATTTTCAAGGCATACTATAAAAAAAAGATCATTAGTGCAAATAAGAACTCCTATAGAGAAGACTAAGATGCTCAGAAATCAAAGTTTTAAATGTCCAGATCTTCCACGTAATTTTTGAAAGAAAAACGTTAAATGGTATATAGTCTTATATAAAGTCATGTATTCAGGAAACAAAAAGAAGTCCGGATCTATTTAATCGGAATACTATATTCTCCCTACAACCTGGATCTTATCATAGTTTTCTTTGTTTATATATATATATATATATTTATCTGAAATGAGAGAAGATGGTTTAATTCAACAACAATAAAAATATTTGATCCAAAACGAAGGAGAAAAAAAGATTTTTAGTGCTAAAAATTTTAAATCAGAGTATTTTTTGCAATTTAAAACAAATTTAAAGAAGATAGGATTTTTAGTTTGAAATATCATTGTATGATAATGTTTAAGTTAGATTTTATTTAAAAAAAATTATTTTAAATTTTATAGCAGTTATAACTTTCTCATACAAAATGCATTCTATATCACTGTAATATGTGTTAATATGAATCCAGTAATCAAATCAATAAAATATATTTCTTTAAAAAATATTTAAAAAATTATTAAGAATTATTAAACGTATTCAAATAAAATTAGTATTATTGAAATATTTTCTTTTTTCCAATTTTCGAATGATATTAACATTCTATTTGGTCAATAATATTCTCTGAAATTATTAACGAAGAACATTAAAAAATGTAAAATAATTAAGAATAAAATAAATATGTTGAAAAACTCTTCCTAAATAAGCATCCATTATTCTAAAATTACTGTGTGTTAAAGTTGTAGTTCTTGATTCAACGGTTTGCCTATAAAAAGTTTTAAATGATTTTTCATCACGCTCGTAGCAAATAGTATGTCAGTTAAAATAAAACAACTACCATGCTAAAATTTGATGGTGCCTTTGCTTTTTTCTCAGAATGTGTTTTGGCTTTTCTGTAGTTTGCATTCAGAAACAGCTTTATCATAACTTTAGATTATGTTCTCTTACGAATCTGTAATCTTGCTTCCTTGCAATCTGAATGTCATCGCTGAAAAGAGAGATTTACAGATATTCGTAATCGATGCTGAATGAATGCTAGATCCTTGGCCTTGGCGACTGAATTGGTGATTATATGATGACTATATGATGAATTTGGCGACGAAAATATTTTATAAAATGTAGGAATTTTGTATTATTTTTATTAAGAGAGGAGCATGAGATTTTTATAGAAAATTCGATACCTCTAGGAAGACAATACAAGTAGAGCCGCTCACAGGAATATCAGTTTTGTTTTTGGAATGTTGATCGCGGAGCCAGCTCTCTAGCTGCACTCCGAATGCTACTTTGCTGTTGCTATAGTTTTTCTGTTTGTTTGTGCGTTGTTGATTTCTGCAAAAACATTCTTTGTGCATCCTATGTTTTGTTACCTTTTGTTGTTCGTTGTAGAATAAAGCATCAATATCTCTTTTCAAATTTTTTTGATTCTTTGTATCGTATGCCCATCGGATAGATTTCCTTAACAGTGCATTTACTGAAAATATTTTGAATATCTGAAGATGATTGTGGCCCGAATATATCTTTTTATTCATCAATTTGGCTTAAATCTGATTGCGTGAATAATCTTTATGTTTCTTTAAGCCATAAATCAAAATAGTCCTTAGATTTGTGTTCGTTTCAGCGCAGCCATTAGATCTATGGATTACTAAAATAAAAACAAAACAAAAATAGATACTTCTGACATAGAAAGTGTTCTTTCTCTTTACACATACGTTTGAACAAGATTACTTCATAAAAAGTTTCTTCTTTCTAATGAAAGTCTCTTTATTTGAAGTTTCATTTTTAGCTTTTGTTAGTGAAAATTTCTTATTTGTAATTCTATGAATGTAATAAAAAATTACTGGTAGAATTTTGGTAAGGAATTCCATATGCACGTGAATATCGCTTAAAATATTGATTTTTTTAATGATGTATTTTTCACATAAAAAGCCGATTAAGCAAACAGTAGAACCTCGATTATCCGAGCTGATTATAGCCGTAATCACCGCGGATAATCGGAAACTTGTCAATAGACTGATACTAAACAATTTTAAATTATAAACTCTTTTCTTTCATTAATAATCAAATTTCTTACAAGATAATTCGTGAATGTTTTTTGATTTTCAACGTTTCCTTTGCATTTTCCTATTACATCTTTAAGGGTTTCTCAAAAGAATATTTTCTCCTCTAAATAATGTGAGATTTTCCAAAAAATTTACTCTGCCTTTTTTTATAAAGAGGCGTGGAATTTTCTCATAATATTATTGGACTTTTTTTAAAAAAATGGAACAATATTTTTTTTTCTAAATAAATTTTCGACTTAAATAAAGTCGCCTTTTGATAATATTAATTTATATGCTTTTGCCTCCTGAAAATTGGCTCACATGACAATTTTCTTTATCTAAAAAAGTCTTTGACTCTAACAAAAAAAAAAAAAAAAAAAAAAAAAAATCCCTGCTTAATCAACAATACATATCTCAATCATTAGAGACCAAAATAATCGAAATTCTACTGCATTAATAGGATAAACGTGAAGTTCTTAATATATTGGAACCTTAAACGCAGTAATATGTATTTAACATCACTTTATATACATTAAAGGTTAACATATGTGAATAGAAATTGCTATTATTACATGTTATTAAATGGCAACAGTCAAGTATGAGCGGCTATACGAACGTTTAATACTGCTTCATTAAACGTTTTAACAGCTGCAGTTAATGCTTCGCTAATTAATGAAGTTGCAAAATTTTATTAAAAATACTCAGACAGATTACATCAAAAATGATCCACTGAGAAAAAAAAAGTCAGCAAAAAATCAAATAATAGGCTTCAAATAAAGTTTAATTTAACGGGGAAATGGGCTTAACAATTTCCTGACTGGTCATCGCAGTGACTTAACTATAGGAATTTATGACCATATCTTCAAAAGCTATTATCTAAAAAAAGGTTTTCATATTTTCTTAAAAATATTAATCTTATCTTATTATCATTACCTTAAAAATCTTATGTAAAAAATCGCCTTTTTAATGATATTTGTTTCATTTCTGTAAATAATTTTCTTTATTTTCAATAAATTCTTTAAATGTATTACACAGTTTAAAATAATTGGTTTTTAATGTTATGAAATTCAAACTCAGCTGTTAAAGTATTTAATCGTACGCTTCTATTAATGCTAAAATTAAGATATAAAATTACTTTTTATGAACGTTAAATACAAAGTAAGATTTTCACTCTTGCCTTTATTTCACAGTATATACATTTTGCAATTTGCACGCACGCTATTTGTTTGGACTAATTCAATTAAACTCGCGTTTTTCGGTCTCATCAAATACAAAAATGAATTAAAACAATATGCTTTCCACATTAATATTAAACATATAAAAATTCAATAAGGAGATCGAACAGGCTGATCACCAAAGATGGCCAGTAATTTTAAAGAATTCAAATAATGTTTCCTCATTCCTCTTTACAGACACTTTCGCGACAAGTGATCCATCTGTTTTTATTACTATAGTTCATGAAGGAATGTCTGACAGGAAAGAAGTACCTGGCTTCCAGGTGGTTCCACAATCCGAACGTTGCCGAATCTTGATTGCAAACCCACTTCTGGAAGTTCCCTTGTCGGAATGGAAGGTGAATTTCATTTCCAGATTTTCGAAAGGAATCATCCCTGAAACAAACAATGTAAACATTTTGAAAAGAGATTCAATAATATTGTATGTACGAAATGCGTGACTTTTATTTTTCTCTTTGCATATGCTTACACTTAGAAATAAGAATACTTAAAAAGTGTTCGTGATTTTGAACATTGTTCTTATATGTGTTTCAGAGCATAAAGATCTCATCAATATGACTTAGATTACAGTTAAAATGATAATGATTGTTTTGGTTTAGATTACAGTAAATTAAACGCAAATATAAATAACAGTTTTCACTCTAAGTACTCAGAACCAAAAATGGCTATTCCTACCAGTTCAAAGCCGTACGGTAAATTTTATTTTATAGTCTGGGATGAAATTAAATCGTACGCTTGGCGCAGTATGGCCAAAAATGATTCTTTCCCCAATAAATCCAACAACATAGACAAAGGCACACAGACGAAACCGAATGATAGCGATAATATAGGCAGGAACTATGTTTAAGTCCTATGAACCATCACCAGCTAATCTTCACGTAAGAGGGTCCCGTCATTGGTAGGAGGTAGCAGACACCACATCATTTCTGTACTCATCAGGGCGTCGAGAACCAACCACCATACCAGAAGCTTCTGACTCCACATGTCTGAAGTGTCCCCCGGGAATAGGGGATTGGAAGATTCATTAGAAATATTTCAAAAAATAGGCAATTAATTATTAAAAAATAAATATTGAAGATACTTTTTTTTCTATTATAACCGCCTTTATTTTTTCTTCAAATATTATTCTAGCTTTAAAATCTGATAATTTTAGTTTTAACTCAATTCGTTCTATTTTATTGACTTCATTCTTTAATTTTCGTAGGGATCTTCGATGATTTTTTTTTGTTATTATTTAACCAGTTGCTTGAAAAATTCTGTAAACAGCATACAACTGCAAAAACAGCAATATATATATATATATAATTTTATTTGTTATTTGGAATATAGATACATGATGTTTTTATTAACCCAAAACAAGCTGCTAATGTGTTAGTAAAAAAAATTATTTTCGATTGTTTAATACAATAAATTCTGCTCATACGTCAACAGAGTTATTTCAATTTAATTTTGGAACCTAAATATAGCATGTTGTAGGAAGAAAATAAAAGAGACGAACAACAAACAGAAAAACAAGAATTAGTCATCACGTGTTATTCAATATTTAGCTACATATTTTTTCGTGTGATTGTTGGATTACGTGACTGTTTCCGTTGGGAAAAGTAAGTCACGTTGGCATATCGGGCTAATTTTAACAAGAGAAAACAGAGCATTTCTGAATAGATATACAAATTCCCGTCCAAGTGTAAAACTAGCATTTACAAGAGATATGTTTGTTGCCTTTAATTACAGAGAATAATTTTCTAAAATTAAAAAAAATCGATTTAAATTCAGATAGAATAAGTAAGGGTAATTGGAGCACGAATTTTGCAGATGTTGTCCTTTTTTCCGATTTCGGATATTTATATGAGGAGAAAATAAAGTCCATAATTTATGCGAGTAAATAATCATGTCCTGGAATGTCACTAAACAATAGATTTTTAAAAATTAATTCATTAATTAACCAGTCTTAATTACAGCAAAGTCCATAATTAGCTCAGAAAAGACGAGGCAATCAAGAATGCGTATTTTCAAATCACAGTAACGACCTGATTTGAAGGGAAAGTATTTGTAATGTTAAGAAACTACTATTTATGACCTCAGAATTTATTTTACTGCTCGTCCTTCAAATAGCACTTTTTCGATGTTTTTTCAATAAAAATATATTTTATTTAATAGAATGCTGCATATATATTGCCTAATTAATTTATATCTTCAATTTGGTGTAATTTATCATCATTCTGACCCCTATTTTGCTGGGAAAAGTTGGGAGAATAACCTTTATGGAAATAGAAATGGCTGAACATTATGAGACAAGGAAGTGAAATCTATAATATTCAGAAACTTATTTTGAAAGGAATAAGGACTAGTAGTTCAATTCAATAGCAGAAAACAGATCACCCATTTCAAGTAGAATCTCAAATTGAACTAATTTTTCTTCTGACATTTACGTTATCTGAAAAATCTTATCTACTTCTTGATAAGTTCTAATGGTATAACTGTTATCTGATTCCCGGCAATCGTAAACTATCATTAACCATCATCAAATTTTGAAATATTTAGAATGGTACTTTTTTTACCTGTCACATTCAGTTGATTCACCGTCAGCTTCATCAATCCTTCAGATGAACAAATAATGTTCATTCATTCGTGTATTTTAAATATAATCCAGTAAAATGTACATATTTTTTTGAAAATACAACCATGACTAGAGATGTTATTTTCTCCATCACCAACAACCTCTGTTTGTTATTACCCTACGATGAAAACTGTCAGGGCCAATTGAGAATTACTCTTTTACTTAGGAGAACATTTGAAAATGAAAATTAAATCGTACTCTTAACCGTTATATCCTATAGATTCAGGAAACGTATGACTTATTAGCAACTTATCTTGCAAATGACTGGTTTAAGGAATGAATGATCAATGGCACCTTGAGAAATATTTGGTTTTAGCGTTTTTGATTACGGTTGCAATAAAAATAAAAAACGTTAGAAAATTTCACTGAAAAGAATTAGAAAAATGTTCACCATCTTCCTCTAGAGCGCCTTAAAGAAGAAAATATTTCGAACTCGCTAAGAGTTTAACCTATCTGTAATATAATCACGTTTCCAAATACCTTTATTAACTCTAATTTCATCAAAAGTTGTTTTTTACATAAATTCCATGTAAGGGATATTTCAACAAATAATACCCATGAAATGACGACGGGGGCTGCAATTCATCGCGATGAAATGTAAGAAATGAGCCTATAGTTTTTATTTAGATTATCAATTCATTTATCTGAAAGTGGAATGAGCTGCCATTCGAAAAATGAGTATTGATGATTAAAATCGAATGCATGAGCTGCCAGGTCAATCAACACGTCTTTAAATTGCCGTAAATGATTTTATACCAATTTATTTGACTTTCCAGAAACAAAAGAGCCTTGTAAAATCTCAAGAAGGACATTCATGATTTTGAAAAAGTAATTAAAAAGATCATCTCAGATTTGTTAAGGACAGCACTCTGTTCTCAAAGAAAAATGCAACGAATTTTTAACGGTACGTTTCTAGACGGTCAATAAAATAGAAACGATGCCATTTTTAGAAATTCAAATTAAAATTTTAAAAGCGGAAAAATAATAACTTACTGAGACTGAATTTTTAAATTGTTGTTTATTGGCAGTATCTGAATACAACAACTGATTCTACGTCTTATCTACAGTTCTATGAATTAAAATTTTGCGATGCGTTTCTTATTGAATCATTTGCTCGATATTTAGTTTCACTTATTAAGAAATAACTATAAATGTTTGAGTTGCTTAGTTTTTAACACGAAATAAGTACTGATAAATTTTGAAAATAGTATATTCAATTTTCTGGGAAAAGCTGGATCGGGACATTCATTTTTTTTGTTTGTTTCATTTTGTTTGCTTTCAGTTTATATATTTTACTAAATTTAGTAAATAAATTTAGAATAAATGGCATTAAATTCACCAATGTTCATTCTTTTTTCGATTGTTCATTTGATTCCATTTAATTGATTTAATTGTATTGCTTTGCGCTATCAATTCAATAGTATCAAAGGGCAAATTAATTTCGATTTTTCTCTTCTCATTATCAACATAGTGTAAAATAAATGAATGTTGAAAAGTATTTAAATAAATAGTGTACTAACTTCACATTTTAAGTATTGAAACACAGCTCTTTCTTTACAATGAATGCAATAGTTTTAGAAGAACTGAACAAACATTAAATAATTTTTATGATATTGGAATACGTATTACATTTTATTACAAATGTGAAATCTTTATGCCCTGATAGATACTCACGAGTAAATCCAGCAGGCAGTTGTCCGCAAATCGTCTTGTGTCCAATATCCAAATAATCGTAACTACAATCGGGCCCCTTTTCGACATCAAAATGGGCAAATTTCAACTCCAGCCCACAAATGTCTGGGGATATTTTCTTCACCAAGTATTCACATTGTGAATTGTTAGGATAGTCATTTGGAAAGCCGGGACTTTTCAAAGAAAATTCTTCACTGTCATAGACACCACCACACTTTGGAGCTTCTGGTGTTGCCACTGAAATACACATATATGAATATTTAGAAGCTAAGAAAAAAGAATGAAACAAGTGTTATTGAAAATAGAAATTAACTGAATAAAAATGGATGGCTTAAAAACTTGATAACGGGAACCTTATGAATGTAGTTAATATAATAATGGTGAAGGCTAGAAATATTTGAAATTCTACAATAGAGTCACCATACAACAAGTTTTTGATGATGCAGAATTTGCAACTCATCCAAAGAAGTACCAACCCTATTGGTTCTTTGGATGAAGCTATCTATCACTTTAAGGTCTTGTGGAACAGTTCCTTAGAAACAAGTGATCGCTCTTCTTTGCTGGAATGGCAGTTGCTCTATCCTTTTCCTCCTTCCGCTATCTCTAATCTATCCCCTTTGATTATGACTGGATTTCAAGGAAGAAAATACTACTTCTTGCTTTTGCTACTGAACAAAACTGATATTCATTCAGACATCTTTCAGCATCCACATAACTCTAAACAAGTTGTGTGCAACGTCGGTGATTGTGTATACTGCAATTAAATCGTCACTACTGATCACCTGTATTGAGAAGATTCCAATTTATATAATAAAAGTGAGGACTTAATGGTAAATGAAAAGCTGTGAATAAAGGGAATTGAAATTCGGATTTGTACCAAATTCATATCATAAAATTACATGAAGCTTACTTTTCTCAAGCATCACAAAGCAATAAAAACCGAATGATTACGGATTTTTAATAATTTTCTGAGTATTTAATTGTGTATTAAGTATGTAATATGATACCATTTCTTAGAACACGATGACCAATCTTTCTGTATTAATGGTTTTTTCTTAAAATTTAATTTTTAGCAAAAACTCTTCTTGTAAGAGTCAAAGAAAGCTACCATCTATTTTTTCATTTAAAACTACGAAAAAATTAAGAATAATTACACTGTTTCCTTTTTCGTTAAATATTTATTGCAATCGAACTTTACAATGTGAAACTTAATGTCATTTCAGATTAGGAAACGTCAACAGAACTGTAAAATCGTATACATTTTAGTTTTGTAGAATTCTTTGGAGTAGTTTTTTTTCATTGAACTAATTAGAGGGCAATGGATTCAAGAAATTTCAGCTTCAAGGAACTCTTAAAGGAATAAATGTACCAGAAAATTCGTATTACATGCTTCTTGACCATATAAAATTGTTTGAATTTGTTAATGTTATACGGATCACTTTTTCTTCCAAATATATACTAAAGGCACTTTGCAAATTTTTAAAACATTTTTCTTTTTATAATAAAATATACTGAGACAAATAAATATGTATAAAAGCACAGCTTCTTCAAGCAGCAAATATTGCAAAGGGAAATGTTTGAATACCAGCTTTTTTTTAAAAATCAAGCATTTTGCTTTTCCGTCATTACTCCTTTCACAGTCATTGCCTCCCACATCAGAAAATAGTGTATACTTGATTCATATTTAATTCTTCATTGCATTTCCCTCATCAACTTGTTCACTGATTTAACGACTAACGAGCGCATTGATGCCAGTGAGTCATCATTTGTGTGAGTTGCACAGTAATGGATTGGCCATTCCACAAATTAAGTCTTGCAACCATTTGATTGAATATTGTTACGAAAAATTAGCCAAATATCCGTTCGAGGGTTATAAAGTGGAAAGTCCAAAAGGATCTGTAACAAATAACGACTCTTTATTTATACGAACAGAAGCAACAAAATAGAGCCGAAGAGTACGTAAGATCAACAATAGTAGAAAATCGGTAATAAAAAATCGTAGCAGCTCAAAGCAGAGAACTTGAAGACTGAAAAATAGAGCTTGCAGGAGAAAGACTCTGCTGAACTACTCACGTCTCTTCAAACTTCGGCTATTCTCAAATGAAAATTCGCTTGAGCTGAATTCAATTGTCTATTCCCTACGGGTTGACTTGAGCTCAGTCTTTTGGCTTTTTATAGTTTTAGTGACTGCTTAAAGAAGCTTTTAGAAAAATTGCCAAAACGTGAGTCCTAATGTATCTACGTCAAGATTCTTGTAGCTTCTGGAATCTTCGATTTTTGTTTCTAAATTCTTCGCCAATTTGGCACTTAATAACGAGTTTGTTATCAGGGTTAGCTGTCATCGATTCGAAACCCATTCAGCAGCCATCAGACCTATCTGTAAAACTATCTTCCGTACCAGAAGACTTACTGCGTTGGAAAGCAAAATTACAAATTCGTAACGATATCTTAATCAGAGCATATTATCAGAATAAAATAAAATTATATCACAAGCATCCTGAAAAACAGGTTAGGATTTATTTTCCGATTAGACTCTTTATGGGGAAATAGGTATTAAGCATTATTTGTGGGTATATAAAAAAGTAGAAGATTTTATTACCTATTTCTTAAAGCTAGGAGCAAATGATGCAGATCTTTCTAGTAATAGATAAATCGATAGATTTATCCTTTAGCTTTTTATCTTAAATGGTTTTTAAAACTATTTTTCGACACAATGTTTGAAGATCAACGGAGGAAATACTTCGAAATTAAAATTCATTGCTAATTATTTTTTATTTTCTTCCTTTCTTAGGGGAATTAAGTAAATTATTGAATATGATGAAATTATTTAACATTGTCACTGAATTTAAAGATAAAGGTTTAGAGACATATTTCAATTATTAAGAAACCTCTCTTACGATTCTGCTCTTTTCTGAGCTAATGAACCGTTATTAGTTATGTTGAATATACAATAGTTTTTTCTTGTCGCTGAATACAACAATCATCAAACAGCGTTTGATAATTTTTTACCTGGTGTAGTTGAACCACAGTCCATGGCTTGACGAACTTGTATCGAAAATCCTGGTCTTTGGGTTGTGGAATCGGAACGGAATTTTAAAACTATGTCTTTTCCTGTGAAGTACAAGTTCTCTGAAAGAGAAAGAAATTTCTGTGGTTGCAAATCACTTGAGAGTTTTTTTTCATTCATGGAATGATTGCAAAAAAGATTAAATACTCATAAAAATTTCCCAGTCATTTAAATTTAAACATGGTAAAATTTACTGGTTGGATATTATTTAGAAATTGTATCATGCTTCCTACGTTATACAAACATTATTCAAATGTCTCTTTGAGCAATTACAATTTTCATGTCATTAATATTTTGCGTTATAAGTGCTCGCTATTGAAAAGGTTTTCAAAATTTTCTTTAAAATTTAAATTAAATATTAATTAAAAAAATCTTTAAAAATAGTAACAAATCAATCATCGAGTATTTTTTTCACTATTTTAAAATTAAAAACTAGCTTTTCAGGAATATTAATTTTCTAATTTTAGCAAAATCTCAAAAATATTTTACAACTATAATGTGCCTTTTATATAACCATTTACAATAAAACAATAAAATTGTGTGAAATTAATGCAAATAATTTTTATAGCCCTCATGTTAAAAATAAAGTCTGAAATAAAAATTAAATATTAATTTTTTTTTCAGATTACTACTATTTAATGCTTTAACATATTTGAAATTATTGCACATGACAATGCTTTTAGGCTTGCATTCATTCAATAAATTGCATGATGTGAAAACCTTTATGTTTATGCTTTAATGCAATCAAAGCTTGATTGCATTAGCATTGTTTGTATTAAGCTAATGCAAGGTAGGTACATATTTTTATCAAATTAATGCCAAATAAATTTATTTGAAAAGAGATAATTTAAAATAAAACATTTGGATAATATTAATATTTAGCCAAGAACAATTGGTCAGTTTCCTGTTTGTTTCATTATATTCACTTTTTATTGCAATATTTATAAACACGAAACGGTTACTTAAGTAATTTTATGTGCAAAAGTAGATGTCTCTCAATCCATATCGATAATAAATATATAATAAACTTTATATCATCTTGAAGTTAGTAAAATGAAAGATTGATTTAAAATAAATCATATTGATTCAAGTGAAAATATAAAATTATTTTAACTATTTTATTAAAATAAGGGATCATAATGTACACTGCCTTGGGCTGCAAAATGTTTAAATCCTCCAATAGCTTCAGAAATATAGTTAAAACTATAAAAGACATTCCCATATGAAAAAAATTACGAAATATGCCCCTTCAATTAAATCCACATTCGTTGCATTTGATTGTAAGTATGAGGATGGAAAGCTCATTTAACGTAACTTGCTGAGTCACAATCTTTCATTAAAATTGCGTATTAGAATGTAAGTAGCTATAAACAAATTTTCACGAGTCGGATAAAACTGGTTCCAATAGAGTTCCATTAAAATACCCGGAAATAGTAAATAACCAGTTAATTAATTGGATTCTTCCAAATCATATTTTATTTTCATATTTGTCATATTTAGGGAGAGATTCGTCATTTTTAATTATTCCGAGAACGCATTGTTGGCATTCCTTCGTTCTGTAGAATTTTGTGAAGAGTGAAGTTTCTATTGGTAATGACATCATTCAGTAAATAAAGGAGAAAAAAATGAGCAGACGCTGTCTGCGCACATTTATTTTAATTTGTAGAACTTATAAAAAAAATCAGCCACACATTTTTATAAGGCCTTTGAACCTATAATAATAAAGAAATGAAATCCTAAAATTCTTTCATATATTATTGAAATTGTATTACAGCAGATTATAATGGATTAGCTCAGATACTAAGAATTCGTGAAACTTAGAAGGATAAACTGTATTAGTATTAATTTTTTTTTGAAATCAATATTAATATTTTACCATTGAGTTCTATTGCTGGATTTAGGCGTTTTGGGATGGATTTAGGCCTTTTGGCAAGAGCATATTATGAAACTTCTGTTTTAATAAACTAAATAATTCAACTACAGATTTCAAGTTTTATTTTAGTTCAATTTTTATTTTTTCATAAAATAAATGTAGAGAAAATATTTAATAGTCAAAAAATTCGAACTCGAGGTTTTGACGCATCTCCACATTCTAGACTCCATGAGTTCGAAACCACACATTTTTGCCATTATGTCTGTTTGTCTATAAGAAGATAAGTCAAAAATGTTTTGAAACAGATGAATAATATGTGGTCTTTACACCAAATTTGTAGATTCCTGTCAAATGTTGAGCCATACCTATTCAGAGGAAGTTCGTCAGTCCGGTTGTTAGAATCTAAGTGAACACGATAATGGCAAAACGAAAAGAGCAAGAGGGATAAAATTCGATGCACAGATTTAATATTTATATTGTAAACACCCACCAAATTTTGAGCTAAATCCAACAAGGAGTTGGGTGTCTGTCAGTCTGAACTTTCAGAAACATGTAAACGCGACAATTCAAACAATTCAAAAACGTAATGAATTCAAAACGACAATTCAAAAACGTAAAACATTAAAATTTCATATCAAATTTGATATGAAATTTTGTCACTACAAGTGTTATTATCTATCAAATTTTAATTTCAAACTATCGGGAAATAAGTGTCTGAAACCTAAATTTGATTTTCAGACACTATTAACCTTATACCATGGATTAATCTCCAATAGATTGACCAATTCACTAAAATATGCTACATAAATTATGATAAAAAATTCACTACATAAATTCACTAAAAAATGTTACATTCACATTAAAAAAATAATATTTCGTAACTATTGTTCGCCAGTGGCATGCAAGGTATTCTCTGGGATAATTTCTTTATTAGAGTATATGTGAGAAAGTTTTAGGAAGACCACTCCTGCTGGTACCATTCGTGTCCACTTTTTATGTGGATGCATTAAAGTAACTAGAAGAAGACGAACTAAAATGAATGATTGCCTGTTACCTGTGTGATCTTTGGGCAACTGTCCACAAAGCGTGTAACCCGCGGGCAGTTCCAGGCAGTCTGCATCGCATCGTCCGTCCGTCCCTTCTTCCACATCGAAGCTCAGGATTCTGAGTTCGAGCCTGCAGTGGGACGGAGAGTGACGTCGGATCCGGTACTCGCAAGAGGAATCGGCCAGATACTCCTCCGGGAAGCGGGGACTCTGGAGCAGGAAGGTTTCGGCCGAGTATTCATGGGAACAATCACCTGCCGAAGAAGCTGAAAAGAAAACAAGTTCGTTGAAAGAATCAAAATGAATGATCATAATTTTTAAAACAAACGCTCGAATCCTAATATAAGGGAGTTACCAAAAGCGGACAGAAACTCTATTTAAGTTTTACTTTCAAATGTATGTAATTAAAAATTAAGATATTAATTTAGTATGTCAGGCGATAATTAATGCAGAAAATATGCAGTTTAGTGGATATTGTTAAAATTATGTATGATTAGAGAAAAAAATATTTAAATATAATAATTAGTATTTATTGCTTTACTATTTTTTCGTTCATTAACAAAATGCAAGCATTATTTGAAACGTATTAGTGGATTTGTTATGAAAATAATAGGGTACTGTTTTATCACTTATCATTAGGAAGCTATTCCGATGGAGTTTGCACTATATCGTGGGGCAGAAGCTTCAGCAATGTAATTACAAAGTTAGAAAATTCTAGGTACTATTTATAATTTCCTTCAACTCTTCACAACCCAAATTCGAAACAACCCCCTTCCTCTTTTCATTAATTTACGTTTATTTCGAAGCAACCGAATTACAGTTATCTAGTTACAGCACACTCTTCGATGTACAATATAACGTCGTATATATTTTTCTCACTTATACGTTGTTTTATATACACAATGTTTTACTTACATAAACTTATGTTTTATATACGCAATACCGATTCCTTCACATACAGTACACTGATAAAGTATTTTATTCATACGATGCAAATGACGCATCTTCGGTTATACGTCATTTTTTTCAAGTCTAAATTTTTTTTAGACTATTAGTAAATTTTTTTTTTTTTGCCATTTTTAAGGAGATGTGATACTAATACCACGACTTCCGAGTTATTCGCATCTGTTGAATTAATGCAAAACAATTGTTTACAACTAATTTAAACAATGCTGAAGAAGAAAGTGAAAAAATTATTACCCTCTCCTTTGAAGACATTGTGATCTTCATTGAAAAACTTCAATTTTTTTTGTCAAAATACAATTGAGAAAAGGCATGGAGACACTTAATTCGATTTATAATGTTGTATTTAATACTCGCAGACAATTTACATATCACAAAAATTAAAGAATTTTTTTTTACTAAATGCTTACTTTCACTCACAATAATCGTATAAAATATGAAATGCATAATCTGAGCTCAAGTTGGGCAATAAATGCAAGATTTTTCTCATTTTTATGACAAACCATTAGTTTTGAAATCTAATTATTATTTTCAATGCTGTGTTGTAGTAATTAATATACTTGGGGTTTACTAAGAAATTTTGTAATGGCTACTTTCAAATAAATTTTCATTGGCGACATTAAGTTTGTAACATCTTGCTTATTGAACTTTTATTAAACATCTTTTCATTTATAAATCATTTTATATGAATTCTACTCTAAAAACATTAATCTCATGTGCTTATATGAATGTAAGTACATGATGTTCACATAAAAATGATCAAATTTAATTTGAATAACGTTGCAGATACATTTTAAAGATAACAAACAATGAACTGAATTTTTATAAATACTTGTAGTAAAAAAATGAAAACAATAAAATGATCCATATACTTATTCAATAATAATTCAACTAGAAATCGCTTTAATTTTCGATTAACAAAATTATTCTATCATCTTCAATTGTTTTTATAGCACTTTTCTGTTTCCGAAGGTCGTTGGCGACAGTTAAATTATTTTCGCCAAATCGCCAACAACAACAACAAAAAAAAAATCACTAATAGTTTGGTGATTTTTTACGGCTCTCGGAAACGGAAAAGTACAGTTTTTTTCCCTCTTAAATTCTATAAATAGTGTAAATTTGCTAAGATTGTGAGAGAAAAATCATAACATTTCTAAAACAATATTTTCCTATATTTTTGAACATATAATAAAGAATAGCTGTAATAAACCAGTTATTGACTGAAGAGTTAAATTTCTGTTTAATCAACAAGATTGTACCTGATCTTCTTATGTCTTCACAGTCTTCCAACTGCTGCACCAGAATGGAAAATCCGGGCCTTTCATTTTTGACATCAGATTTGAATTTCATGATTACAGTTTCGCCAGCGAAGGGTACGTTTCCTAATTAAAAAAATTAATAAATTGTAAGATTAAACTGTTTTCAAAACAAATCCAATCTTCATTTTATATTGTTGTGTTAATCTATTTCACACACATCTCAGATAATCTGTTTCAAAGCCAGATTATCTGGGAGAATCTATATTTAAGTTTACTCATTGTGTAGAGTAACATTGGTTGATCTCACTAAATAATAACAATAATATCAAAACACATAATGCGCATTCAAAGATTTATTTTACTACCTTTTATTTACTTATGTGCTTGAAAATATACCAAATTTTGGAACATTATTTCAATTAGCTATTATTTCTTAGATTATTTATAATAAGTTATTAATTTGTGTTCGACTATTTCTTTATTTAACTTTGTGGTGGAATGAAGATCATTATGATACGTGCAGTGGAAGCAAGAGGACGTATGTTTTCGGTAATATTTCTTTAATACATTTCACACAAAACAAACACAAACACGAAAGACAAGACATTAACACGAGCACTTTTTACAGAATAGCATTTCCTTTTAATAACAATCGCAATGCACTATGGGATGCGTACCTAATCAGGCATCGTCATCGATTATCCAAAAGAGAAGATAGAGTAATGCAACTGCCACAACTTTTAATAATAATTAAAGATATAATTAAAGATATAATCATTTTTTTAGTTAATTTACACAATTTCAAAACTAATGCAAGTAATGATATCCTTCTCTCATTATCAGAATATTCTGGTAGAGTACTTATTTATTTATTTATTTATTATTATTTTCATTCTGTTTTTCTATAAACTCACAGGCAGTTAATTTTCTTCAAATAACTGAAAAAAAAATGGTGTTACTTTGTCAGGCAGTTCATTTGTTTATTTGGAATGTCTTTTCATAGTGTAACTACTATAGTGATATTAATTGAGCAGGACAATATCCACAAATTCTAGCTGCTCTATTTTTTCTCATGTGTGCTCACAAGACTTATGCCTTTGTGAACAAAAGCAACCAATAAATACAAATTCCTTGCGTAACCCTCCGTTATTTGCAATCATCTTCATCCCTAAATGATCTTTATGCAATAGCGGATATGAAATCTATTCTGTGCTTTGTTTATCCTACTTAATTTCTCCTTCAGAACTATAATAATTATCTTCAATCAGAATGTAAAGGAGAATTCTGAAAAAAACTTTCGAATTGAATTCAATTAAAAGTAGAATAAAAAAAAAGGCTTTCAAATCGATTTGAATTAAAAGTAGAATAAAAAAAAAGACTTTCGAATTGAATTGAATTAAAAATAGGATAAAAGATTTCTAATCGAATTGAATTAAAAGTAGAATAAAAAATGACTTTCGAATTGTATAGAATTAAAAGTAGAATAAAAAATGACTTTCGAATTGTATAGAATTAAAAGTAGAATAAATAAAAAGACCTTCGAATTGAATTGAATTAAAAGTAGAATTAAAAAAAAAGACTTTCGAATTGTATAGAATTAAAAGTAGGATAAAAGATTTCTAAATGAATTGAATTAAAAGTAGAATAAAAAAAAAAGACTTTCGAATTGTATAGAATTAAAAGTAGAATAAAAAAAAAAGACTTTCGAATTGAATTGAATTAAAAATAGAATAAAAAAAGATTTTCGAATCGAATTGAATTAAAAATAGAATAAAAGATTTCTAAATGAATTGAATTAAAAGTAGAATGAAAAAGTAAAGAAAGAAAACGAGCCAATGAATTAAATTAAACTGGCAACGCATGTTTATTAGATATGTGACTAATGAAGTATTAAAATATTGCGTGACGGTCATTTTCGTTTTATATAAAGTGGCCAGATTTTTTAAGGTATACCAAAACGAAAGTTTCCTAAATTTTTGTTTTGGTATTCCTGTTATTATTTTTGTCAGAGTTTTACTATTTTATCCCTATTGTTGATATTAGAATAAACAAATTTTATAAATAATATAAGTTGGTAATCAGTATTTTTCAGAAGATAACTTAAAAAATTAAATCAAGTAAATCTATATTTAATATGAAAATTTACAAGAAAGGAATCAGGATAAATTCAGTTCGTTTCTTGTATTATTAACAGCAAAACGAAAATCGAAACCGATCGGACTATCTCTATCTGGTGTCTTCAGTTCTTGTTTATAAACAAACACGCATGAAAAAGTACGCATTATGAATTATGGAGAAAATCCAAAAGTTGAAACTAAATTAAAAATGAATGCAACATAAAACGCAGTAGAAAAACAACTTAATAAATTTCAGGAATATAAAGAGAACAAAGGCGTTATTTCTACATCGCATGCTATGTCGTGTTTCCAACTTATATGTTTGCTTGTGAAAAAAATGTTTAAATAATAAATTAATTTATTATTAATGTTTATTAGAAATTAATCGTAACTAACTAATTTAAGTACAGGATATTAATTATTGTTCTAAGAAGAGACAAATTCAGATCAAATCAGACATTCCGTCTCATAAAATGAAATGAGATGCTTATCTTCAAACATCCGATAAGAAAAAGAGACACAGAATAAGATGTTTTCGAGTCTGGGAGATTAAGTCTAAAAATACTCCTTATCGACTATCTATAGAAAGCCCTAAATGATATCACGATGTATATTGTAAATATCAAAAAATTTTGTTATCGATAATTTGTCAGCAAACAGTTATCCTGTCAAAAACAAAGTAGGAAACTAAGATTTAAAATTGTTTATCAGGACGTTTGACAGTTTAATCAAAAATCTAAAGCGCCGAACAATCCTTATCATTTTGTTGATATTCTCCTTAAAACGCACGAGAAAGATGTCTTGGACTTCGGATGTAGTCTGATTCAATACGCACGTTAATACACGTGTCACGGAAGCTATAAAGGACAAGCAAGGACAAAAGGACTTTCGAAAGATATCGCCGATGAATTCAGGAATCTTTCGATTAACCTTATCTAACTGAATGCAGACATTAAATCTGAGTTTTGTTTTCCTCCGCGTTTATTAACCCAACTTGTTGACTTTTAAAAATGAAAAATTGAAATCTTTTGCAGTTTTTGTTCGTATGCTGACAAGAAATATTATTTAAAAGAACTTCCGAAAAGATAATGGTTTATTAACCTTTCTTGAAATAGCTGAAACTTCTATTATGCTGCAATTTTTTTCCCAGATGAATGAAAGGATGTATACAATAAAGTAAAAATATATCGTTGCAACCAAGATGCTTCTGTGGCAGATCATAAACAGGATTATAAAATATTTACATTAAAAATCGTACTTGATTTATTGTTATAAACAGTTTATCGTTTTCTAGAAAACAACGCAATGAACTCGTGAACTCTGTGAAGATATCAAACATTGATATAATGACACTAAAATTTTAGATTGAAACGATACAAACCGCGATACAATTTTGCCAAGAAAAGATGAATTAAGTCAAAATTACGCATTAGTATTTAACTTGACAGTTGCACAGTTGCGAAAGGGAATTTTGTAATCGATTGTAATTTATTTTGAAATTTGTACTGTTTTGTGTTCATCTTAATATTTAATAATATTTATAATAATGAATTATAAATTAAAGACTACAAATTAGAATATAATTAAAATATTTTACTTTTTTAACACTATCAAGATATGTTTTAAAAGCCTTTTTTATTCATTTACTTAAAACAAGTTCATAGATTGGAATAAAATAATAAAATGTATTTATTGAAATGTTATAACGGAAAGCAAATTCCTCTTAATAATGTTTTTCTAAACAGAGTCTTAATCTCAGATTTTGTGGTTATTTGGCAAAAGTATGAAAATGAATAGCCAAAACTGTTCGGTGTTTCAATGAAGAGACGCGACCTTCAGATGACGCAATCAAATCTATCGTTCGGTTTCTTGTTTTTAAATAGCTAGGACCTTAAGATAGCGCTACTAATTTATCGCTTGGTGCTTACTTTTAATTAATTAATCTCTATCAGAAGAAATTACAAGAATAATACTTAGTACTTTCGAACTTTTTTATGTTTTAATCATCGCACTCTTGTAATACGCAGCGCCGGCCATCTAGGGGGCGCGGCGTGTGCTATGCACCCGGGCTTGAGACTGAGGGAGGCCCCACCGTGATTAAGAATTTAAATAGTGTTCTGAACAATAATAGCGTTTACACGTACTGAAAGTATACAAGTTTGTTTCTACATGGCTGGCTGAGCTTCAACTGACGCCGTTATAATGATCGCAGTGATACCTATAAAAGGGAGGGGGAGGAAGTTGATAGGAATAAAGAAATCCCCTTCAGATATATTAAGACAGAGCGACGCGACTTCTGGGCGCTAGCGGCGGCCAGAAGTCGAGGCTGAGGCTGGGTTCAATTGGACTTGTAAATCATCAGCTATATAGTTTTTTCTGCATCTAATGTAACATTTTTTATGCGTGCATCTATTATGTTTGTTTATATTAAGTTTCTCAAACAAAAAGTAAAACGGAGGTAAGTTAAACGATCAACTCCTAGCAATGTACATTGCATTACTGCTTCACCGGTCTTGACCGGAATGAAAAGAATTAAGGAAGAAGTTTAAATGGAGCAGTCGGCGTTTTTGGATATATACGAAGTTCATAGTATATATTATAGTCTTGTGCAAAATATTGTTAATATAAGGTAAGTAGATTTACAATCCCTTACTTCACCTACTGGGTAATAGCTTATAGTATAACATGTAATAATCTGTTAATTCATTCTATAAATTCCTTAATACTGTTAGATATAACTATGTCCACGCCAAGGAAATATCCCTCTGGTTGTCAAAAAAGAAAATTATCAGAAAAGAAAAAAAGAAGAAAAGCTAAACTTCAAGGAGTCACAAGTAGATCTGTTTTCTTGGATACGAAATAATTCTGGCAAAGAAATTGAATTTACAATTCAAACTTCAACTGGAGAAGAAAGTTAAGCGCAAAGTACACAGTCTAGCAATAAAAATGTTGAAACGGTGAAATTTGTTGAAGAATAGAGTATTCATACAAATTTATTAATTCGTTTCGTTTATTGCTTGGAAAGAATTATTAAAACGACTAAATTTATGTTCAACTATTGATAAATCAAATTAATATAAATAAGGAAACGGCACGACTCAAATTACCATTTCAAAGAATTGTAGACGTGATCCTATTTTTAGAGTATAATAATTTTCCACTTGGAGGAACCCACGAAATAATAGGTAAGTCTAATAACAGAAATTTTTTGTTTAATCGAATTATTAAGTAAAAACGATCGTATGCTAATGGATCATATAAACAAAATAATAAATTCCAAAAATAGAATTGTGCATCATTTAGCACACAGGTCACAAGAACAAATTATTTCTACGTTAGGAAATGAAGTCCTTAACAAAATTAAACACGATATAAAAGTAGCCATGTACTATAGTATCCAAATGGATTGTACTCCTGATATTTCCCATAAGGAACAAATTTAAATCATTATTACGTATGTAAGATTTGAAGAGAAAAGATTAACTATAAATAAGTCATTTATAGGGTTTATTGAAGTAACTGATGCGACTGGAGAAGGACTAGCAAAAACTCATTTGAAAATATTAAGTGACCTTGATTTAGATATTATGAATTGTAGAGGGCAAGCATACGACAAAGGGAGCAACAAGAAAGGGAAATATAAAGGTGTACAATCTAGAATACTTTCTCTAAACCTGCATGCAATTTATGTGCCTTGCATATCCCACTCCTTTCATTTATCAATTTCTGATGCCGCTTCCAGCAGTATATATTGTAAAAAAAATGTTGGGATATTGCAACGCTTATATTGCTTATTTTCTATATCTACAAAAAAGATGAGAAATTCAACAAAAGCATTTAAACATTATTCTTAAACCATTATGTGACACTCGTTCGGAAGCCAAAATAGATTAAGTGAAAGCAGTGCATACACAGTTTGAAGGAACTTGTAATGCCCTAGAAGAATTTATTGATGTTTAAATGATGTAAGTAACAATAATACAGCGGTATCCGAAGCTAAAAGTTTATTAGGTGCAAGAAATGTCATTTATTTTATGTTTAGTAGTATTGTTTGCAATATTGTCCAAAATTAACACTATCAATAAACTATTTCAAACAAAAACAATTGTTCTTGACTCGGCTTTCAATTTAGTAAATAAAATTAAAACTGAAATCCAAAATTTAAGAAGAAAATTTAACACACTTTTATACGAAGCAAAAGTGCTAGCACATAATTTGAACATTTCAGAACATTTTCCTGAAACACAAATTCGAAAAAGAAAAAGATTATATTCCGAATTAGCAGAAGACGAAGTTATAAAAAACCCTGTAGAGGAATTTAGGTGTTATTTTTTAACACTGTAATTGATACTGTTATTGTACAAATAGAAGATAGATTTAAAAGTATACCAAATATTATTTCTGATTTCAAATTAGTCACCGATATAAAATTTTTAGAAAAAACATGAATTAGAGAAATGTTTTAAAAACTTAGTGAAGTTTTATAACAAAGATGTAGATGAAAACCTAATCCAGGAAATTTGTTTGCTACGGGATTTAATTTTGAATGAAAGGGATATAAATAACACACAAGACATTTTGCAATGCATACTAAATAATAATTATAATGAGTTATTTCTAAATGTTTAACTGTGTTAAAATTATTCTTTACATTGCCAGTTACTACAGCTGAGTAACTGGCAACTAATAAATTCAGTAAATTAAAATGAATAAAGAATTATCTTCGGTCAAACATGTGTTCAGAACGCTTAAATGCATTTGCTGTATTAAGTATCGAAAAAGAAATTGCAAAAAATTGTAATTTCTCTGAAGTAAGTGATGTATTAGCAAAAACAAAATCACACATTAAATAAACATGCATTAATAATATGTGTTCGTGTTTGTATTTTTTTTTACTTCACAAAAAATTAGGGCTCCAAATGGCTTCTTGCACCCGGGCCTCTTCATAGAGGAGGCCGGCTCTGGTAATACGCGACTTAAACTCATTCTTTAACGACACTTAATTATAACACTTATGATAAAGTAATCGCACTCTTACTAATTACAAATGTTTCTCAAAGAATCGGGAATATGTTGTAAGTATTAGAATATAATTTTGAAATCAAGCTGCATTATAATCATCGGATCCAGAATATTCCACACAGTTTCCAGAATATTCTAGTAATACAAAATTTGTGATCGAATTACTTGATACTGCTTATTTTTCATTTTCAACCACCGCAATGCAACATAATCGACACAAATTGAATAGATATTATAAAAAAAACTTGTATGAGAATTTAAAGTGACAAATAAATTTTAGAAACTGATGTAAGGTAAAAGAAAATAGATTTTCAAGATTTAAGTGAGAAGTAAGAGTTCAGATAGGAATGTATGTATGTTATTTGAATAAATTCAATGATTCCACTTATTTCTTTTCAAATAACCACACTCCATACCAATCCCGATAGGTTTAGTGTAGTTTACGTTTTTTGAGAAATGCATTTAAACAGAATGAAAGACAAGTTCAGCTTCTAAAACAATATCAATGAAAAATGAAACACAGAATAGAAAGGACATATAAATTGAGACACAATCTGAAATTGAATTATTTATAGTTCTATTTTTCAGGAGAATAACAGAAAAACAATGATCGTGATTACTCCATAAAACTTTGTATCGAACCATTACTATTATCTGCTGTGTACAATGTAACAAAAAAATATATAATTCCAGGTAAAAAAAAAAATGTTAAAAATCCAAAAAAATTGTAGTTATCATTTAAGGAATAGATATCATTTAAGGAATAATTTTGCTGAAGATTGGATGACTATCAGAATTCTTAATGTTGTGCAATGACAAAAAAAAAAAAAAAAAAAAAAAATAAATAAATAAATAAAGAAAGAAAGTATTTCTTATTAACCCTGAAACATACTCAAATGCAGGGTATTCAAAATAATTGCACTGGTTAAATGGATATAACTTCACTGTAAGCAAATATAAAAAAGGAAAATGGACACAGAACAGAAGATGGCTTAAAGTTTTGTTTGCTTACGAAATAATTATCCTATGTGACAAACAGGTCTGGATGATTCTATATCAACATGATACTTTGTATCAGGTATACAAAAGTATGGTGTGCAAAATAGATTCGGACAAAGAGTTAGCCGACTATTCAAATAGTCGGTATTAGTTTTTGAAATCAAAAGATAATTACTTCAACCTAATTTGCTTTTGATAGGGTGATTCTATCTCATTCTGATAGAAATTATTAGAAATATAGATACTTGTTATAGAAAGTATTAGGGTGAAACTGTCCAGCATATTAATAGCGTCCTCATGCTATATGAAGACACTATTAACATGCTTGATTTATCTCTCTATCTATATAAATTTCATCTCCAACCATTACTGGTTTTTACTGCATACAAACAGTGCAAATACCAATGGCGAATCCCCGCCTTTTCCTGTACTAACTGTATCAACAAAACCTTTCCGTTCCTCTTTTCACCCACCCTGCTAAAACCGAAAGCCATCGGAACATTGCCAAAAATACATCTTTCGAAGAAATGAAATCTTAATTTGGAATCATATTGGTATCAGTATCAATTACCTATCTCGACACAAGCGCACCCACCGAGTACTCGTTTGATTCAGTCATGAAAAGAATTGGCTACCGCTTGTATCAGGTACAAAAGTATCAAATGCAATCAAACATCAGTATCAACCTGTGTCTAATTCAGATGATTCGAGTGCAGTACCTTCTCTTAGTCTCATGGGATTATCCAAGTTCTAGTCCATTTCTTGAAATGTGATGCATTCTTTATGCGTGTCTTCAGATATTAAAATAGTCTTCGGTATATTCAATGAAATGAAGACTAAAAAGTAATTTCATAAGACTTAGATGGTCACAATGGCACGAAGCAAAAGATCCCTGAGAGAATACAGAATATACATATTCGAATACGCTTTAAAGTCTGGCATGATATGAACTGCCACACTGATGTTGTTTTCATTATAGAACTGTAGCTTTCTTCTGCAATGCGTTCAATTTTTTTCCACTGTAAAAGTTTACGAGAAATTTATAGCCATTTGTAATCACTGTGACTGTTTTGAATTATCCTATATTTAGATTTCAAGTTTCTTTAACTCGCAACTGGAGACGGGAGTCAAAATGACTCCGCGTTGTTCATTAGCTCTGATTGTCATGTGATATTTTGTCCATGAATACAATAATCTCCTCAGTACCTTCAAGTTGTCCTTTCAACAGTATAAAATGAAGTATAAATATAAACACGTGTGTATAACTGAGTTATTCTTTTTCAAAATTTTTATTGTTATTTATTGGGTCATTGATTCCATGCCTCTGAAATTACTTTTAATGTGAATAATGGAAAAAAGAATAAAGAAATATTCTTAAAATATTATTGTATTCTTCATTTCTTTTTGTTAAATTCTAACAGTTATTAACATTAGTATGATTAAGTAAATACTCATTAAATGATTGTTTAGGTTTTTCTTATAACATCTTTCCAATATTTAATATTATAACATTTAACATTTTAAATATTTTTACTAACTACATAATTCCCAAAATGCATTGTGTTTTCAAAATAGATTCCAATGTTGTTTACAAGAAACAAAAAAGAAAAACAACAATGCAGTCATTTGTGACTTAATGTGTCTGGCCGCGTGAGGAAATTCATGTCTCCAGTTACGGGTGAAATACTGAAATTGAAATGATTGCTAAACATTTGCAGATCTTTAGAATATACTATTTACAGTTAAATATGTTTAAAAATTTAGTAGCCACTTTTAAAAACATTACAAAATAAAAAAAAAAATAATGATAGTTTTTCAAATCTCAGTAGAAAATTATCTTTCTACTTACACATTTCAATATTTAAAGTAAAAATACGATCTTAAAAAATATTCTTCTAGAAATTCCGAGTCTTACAGACTTGAAACAGTTTCTAAACAGAGTTTTGCAGAGTTTGAAAAACAAAATGCAAAATATAGGCTTAGGATTCCGTGATTATGGGTTAATTACAAATTGAAGTGAATAAAATAGATATAGATTCATTTTCTGCGTTAAATTTATCTTATAAAAGTCACACATCTGAAGAAATTTAATTCGTTTCAAATCAAAGTTTTTTTTGTTAGACAAACCTAGATGTACAAATCACAGTTCTATGAGACGCAAACTAGAAATGAAGTATTTCTTACAGCTTTATTATATTTTTTTTTTCTGTATGAGGAAAAAAAAGTATAATTTTTCGGACTTCACTTTACAGAAAAGCAAAGTTGCCAGGAATAGTAATAAACGGAGAAGATATTTCAAACTTTACAAAAATTATTTTCAAATGGATATTTTATATTGTGAGCACAGATTAAATGAGTCAGCTAAGTGATTGGTTATTTTTCATCCGTCATGCACAATCTCAGAAGATTTTATTGTATACTTTATAAAGTCTTGAACGAAGAGCACTTCAATATCTGAATTATAAAACAGCAATAAAGGATTTATTGGTGATTTTCTAGCACTTGTTAAATAGAAATTCTCTCTAGAAAAGTCTCCTAACATGCTTTTCCACACTAGTGTAATACAAGAAATATGCAAGTGAGGAATTTCTTTCATCAATCGCGCTTATGAAATACAGCCAAAAATACACTCGAGTTCATATTCTTGTCTTCCACTCATTGAATTACTGCATAAAAAATACAATTCAAAAGTCAAGGCCAGGTCAGATTATCATTTATATAATCAAGGTTGTTGGGTGCTTTGAAAAAGTTCTTTCGAACTTGAACTGATGAATGTTTCCACATCTCTCTATCGAATATGTTATTGTTACAGCATGAAATATGTTATACCATCAAATAACTAAGTATTCTATGAAATAACAACTTTTCATCTTTACCTTAAATATTTATAAAAGGAAAATAATTGCCGTTGTCATTTTTATTTCCTCATTTACGAAGTTCAAAGAAAGTATTGTAGACGTCAAAGAATTCAAACTCGAATCTTTGACGAATCTCCACATTTTCTATCTCCATGAGTTTGACAAACACATTTTTGTTATTATGTCTATCCATCTGTTTGTCCCTCCGTGTGGATGTGTCTGTCAGCGACAAAGATAATTAAAAATGCTTTGGGTTATACGGATGAAATTTGGTATATACGTTCTTTATATCAAATATGTAGATTTCTATCAAATTTTGAGCAAAATCTATTTAGGAAAAGTTTGTCTGTCCGGTTATTCGAATGTAAGTTAACAGGATAACTAAAAAACGAAGGCAATTAGACAGAACAAATTCGATATACAAACTTAATATCTATAGCGTATACACCTACTAAATTTTGAGCCATATCTAAAGAGAAGTTGAGCGGCTGTAAGTCTGTACTTTCAGGATCATATAAACGTATGCATAGTTCTGTGTTAAATGTTGGTGTCAATCAATTGAAAAATAAGCACTCCTAAAACATATTTTATTTCCGGAAGTATAAATCGCATGAGATGGATTGATTTCCAAAAAACTCGCCAAAGATAGGTCACACGATAGATTCCTTAAAAATGCTAAATTCTCGCCAAAGGTTAATATTTCATGACTATTGTTTGCCAATGCCATGAAAGATGTTCTCTGAAATAATATCTTTATTAAAGAGTAAGTGAGAAAATTTCGGAGAAATCACTTCTGCTGGTTGATGAGGCTTTCGATGCTCTTTAAAAACTGATGACCGAGTAAGATAGCAATGACATTTTGTAGTAATTTAACTTGAAAGCCTGGACCAAAAAATGTATAGAATATACATAAAGGTAATTAAAAGAACTAAAGTTGACAGCAATGTATGGTGAGCTATGGTCTATTCAATTTAATGATTAAAAAATAAAGTGTTATTCAAAAAAAGGGCACCAAACACATGTTTGGAAGGGGAAAAAATAACAGACACAGTACATATGGTAGCTTAAAATTTTGTTTGTTTTAGTAATAATTCTAATTTGTGATTTTTCTTGGTCCCACAATTAACATGTTTGCTGAAGTTCATTTCACTAACATGCACAGCATTCTTTATGTGCATCTTATGTTTATTCACTGCTGGGGGCAAAAACGATTTTAAGACAGATTAGACTGAGATGAAAACCGAAGAAATAATTTCAGAGGATTTTGGTTGTAGTATTGAGAGCATTCGTCCGGCTATCGAAACGTGCTTAACAGCATCTGGCATTAAGCGACGTTCAAACAAATGTACCAACAGCGGTTACAGAATAATTATCATGAACTTAAATAAAATTTTTATGTTTCTTTAGGAATGTATTTAATTCCCTATTGTTGTTTGTAAGGGCTTTGTATAACTCTTGCATGAAACGAAATTGCAGAATGATACTTTTCAGACAAAAATAATATGATTGTTTGGTGTTTATTGGATGAAACGAGTACTTACTGATGGTTCTGGTGGGTATAGGGCCGCAGAGCTTGTCTCCTTCGATTTGCAGAGAGTCTCTCGAGCAAGAGGCTTCGTTTTCCACATCGAACGCGAGCATTGTGAGCTGAAGACCGCAGATGTAGCGATTCGCTTTCTTGATGGTGAACGTGCAGTCCGTCTCGGGAGGATACGGGTCAGGAAAATTCGGACTTTGAAGGACGAACAAATCCCGATCGTACATTCTGTCACACGAGGAAGGAACTTTAACTGGAAAAAAATCAGACTTCTTCAAAATTTATCACTAAATATAATCGATGTTTAAAATGTACAAAAGTTTCATGTTAGACGCAATGATTCAAAAATAATAATAAAAAGAAATGAAGAGAAAATTTTTCAAGAAACTGGGAAACAAGATTCAATAATATGTCACTTAAAATGAAAGTTTTATTTACGTCCCGTTTTTTTTGAAGCAAAAATATCTAGGGCTATTTTGGGACGGGCCTCGTTATATTGAATCATGGTCAAATGACGAGGGTGACACTTGAGCTGGCATTTCCCTCTCCAAACGTCCACACCGCACCAGCGGGAGGGCGTTTGTGCCCGACGGATTTAAAGTGCACCAGACACGCTTATACGACGGTTCTTCGGTGGAACCTGAAACCCTCCGGTTTTGAAGCCGAGACCTTACCACCAGGCCATCGAAGCTTCTCGTTTTTATTTGGAAGCTAATGGTCAAACTTTGGTTTGAGCGTGCTACGACGTGCCATGTGCTTCTTTCACTCGTTTGAGAATGGTATCAGCTAAAAAGTTGTTGGAAAGTAGGGCGCACGTATCATTTGAAGTATAAAATATTATTCAGATCTATTTCGCCTTCAGAAGTAAATACTGTTAGGTGTGATGAGGATGGATGGATGGATGGTTGAGGTTTAATGGCGCAAGAGCCATGTTTGGCTAAACTGCGCCAATCAAATGGTAAAAATGGAAAGTTTTTAGAAACTCATGAATAAAAGATCAATCATACAAATGACAAAAAATCTAAAATATGGAGAACTATATGCAAATTAAGATAAAAATTCATGAAATTGTTAAAAATATTTAATACAATCAATATACAAATGATAATGTCAAAACTAGGGATAAAAAATCATTACAGCCTTTTGACACGATATTTTTTAATGTACTTGTCATGGACAGTGGTACTAACTGTCTTATGATGAAATGTTTTAAAATTAACCCAATGAAATGGGCTGTTTTTTAATTTTTCTTTGACAGTAAGATTATCAGTTGATGTAGGGGTTTTAAATGTTACTGTTGGTTGTTCTTGCAGATCAATAACAGGGAAAGTTTCCTCAATAGTTTCATTTGGGTCATAGTCTATAGCGTCCTCAGCCACAGACGACCCGATATCATTGTCACTTTTGTAATTACAATTATCGTCTATCGAAATATGCTCAGAAATCGTAGAAGCTGGTGAATAATCAGTTTTATGTACAGCTTTGGAGTGATTTGCCACATGTGTTGATGCAGATTTGTTTACTTCCATAGTAGCAGAAGTCGGGACCTGCATAGGCGAGGTTACCCAAAATTTGGATTTTTCTGGCATTGATTCCTTTTGGTTTTCAACTGCGGTCTTCAGAGTTTTTTTATATTTCTTTTTCTTTGTTACTAACTGAAAATCAGCCAAATCCTGTGAAGCTGACGCAACATCACAGGCCGGAACTGACACGCTTTCATTTTGAGTAATACTTAGTTTAGTTGAATTAGGATTAGTTTGTATGTCGGGAATTGCAGCTGATTTTTCTAAAGAAAAAGAATCATTCAGTATATTAAAAGATTTTGACTGCTTAGCTTTTGTCTGAGCTTTGGAAGCGTAGCTAGTGCCTGTAGGGATTTGAGATTTCACAAGTTTCCAAGCTTCGGTGAAAGATATCTGATTTTTTATTTTTGTACTTATTACTTCTTTTTCAAACAACCAAGTTGGGCAATTCCTAGAATACGAGGTGTGTGCACCTTTACAGTTTACACACTTTTCGACAGAGTTGCACTGCGAACTGTCATGACCGACACCTGCACAACGGGCGCAAGTCAGTGTCCCGCGGCAGGAAGTTTTAGAATGCCCAAAACGTTGGCATTTGAAACAACGCAGTGGACTGGGGATATACGGTCTTACTGGAAGACGCATATAGCCTGCTTTAATGTATTCTGGCAGTTTTGGGAACCCAAATGTCAAAATCAAATGTTTTGTTTTATGGAGTTCGCCATTTCTCCGTATTGATATACGTCTCACATGACTCACCCCCTGGCTTTTCAATTCTTTGAGAATTTCTTCCTCTTCATCATTGAACATTTCTCCGCAGGAGATAACTCCCTTGGAGGAATTTAAAGAAAAATGTGGAGAAACGGTGATTTGGATATCAGCGAATGACTTCAATTTCATTATATGTTGCGATTGTTTCCGCGACAGAACTTCCACTAGCAAGTCTCCGGAACGAAGCTTCTTGGTGCATTTTACTTCTCCGATATTTCCAGTGATGCTATTTTCGACTAAGAAAGGAGATACTGTATGAAAAGTCTCATTCGTTTTGGAAACTCTTTTTATGAGAAAAAATGTTGGAAAGATAGCTGTAATTGATTTGTTTGAAACGATTTGTTGCCCACTGAAGGGAGCAGATTTGCGTTTGCCCATACGACATTGGTACAAATTCAGGCCCGACGGCACCGCCCACCACGGAGCCCAACAAGGGAAGGCAGCCACCGGCTCTGGCTATTCCCAGCCTCGGCGCTTACCTTGATGCTAGCCGGAACCTATACGCTCGGAGTTACCCCCGGGGACAGTGACCACCCTTAACGCCAAGCCCAAGGAGTAACCCCTTTGCTTGATCCCTAGCACACTAGCCACTCAGGTGACTAGGTACCAGCCGATTGATACACCCGGGACCACAGTGCACCACCCGTCTTTCTAATGGGTTGCCACGCACGGCAAACACGTGGGGTTTTGGCTGTCCGTGAGAAGCAAGAAGCAAACAGAGCGGCGACAGCTTCTCATGGAGAGCTCCCTCGCTTGCCGTCGAGGGAAAGAAAAAACAGCAGAAAGCAGAAGGCGTAGGGGAGAGCGAACTGAAAGGGAGTATAGATCCCTGGGTACCTCGGGATTGGGACACCCGTACTCACCTATAGTAGGTGAGCCCCTGAGGGGTAGGTGTGATGAGACTTCCTATTGTGTTATAATCTATATAAGAAAAGTAAAATAGGTTATATGTTAAAATGGGTCTCTCATTACTGTTAGATTGTTCGTTAGTGATTCTTTACTCAAATAATTTTGTCTTTAATAATCTCTACTTCGACATGTCAAATTACTACGCTTCTCACAGCAATGTTTTTGATTGCATGTTTTGAAGTGATGAATTTGTCCACGGGTTAACTTTCAACATCAAATTAGGTTTAAATTGAAAGTATGCCTGCTCTGTTTAAAGACTCATGCATTTTAAACTCTGCATGCAAGTTTCTTTAAAGTTTAACTCCACTTTAGTATTCAATATGTTGTTAAAATACGACGTATCGTATTAAACAATCTTATAATATTTAAAACAATATTTGTAATACCTGTCAGTTGAAAGAAAAATGCTAGAAACTTGCATACAGAGTTGAAAATTTATGAGAAATTTAAAGAGAACAAACATACTTACAATTTAAACCTGATTTGATATTGAATGTTAAGCCACATATAAACTTATATACCAATAATTATGAATCCAGATCTGGTACTGAAATTCTTTAATTAAGTGATAAGACAATTCATTAAAATTGCCCTTGTCACTTTATCCATGCAAATTTATTGCATTTTAATAGACATTTTTAAAGGCAAATTTTAAAGAGAAGCATAAAAATACAAATGGTACGCATTTTTTGAATAAAAATCTACTGTACAATATATTCAAAGAAGAAAGAGTTTTAGAATTCATGTACAATTCTATATCTAAGAAAGGGTTGGAAAGCTTGACATTTATAATAAAATTTCATCTGAAAATGAATGATAAGAATATAAATTTTAATTTTGCATTTAAGGTGGAAACGTTTTAAAAAGAAATTATTTTTATTGTGAAACTGAGATGATGTAAGTTCATGCTCACTCGCTGTAGGCGGCGCTTCCTTCGTTTTGCATTTCAGTTGTTCTCCTCTTATTAAGAATCCTCTGTGAGCGTTTGCCCCGTCTGATCGGAAGTACATGGATATTTCGTCAGAATTGAAGAGATAGGCCCCTGAAAGGAAAAAAGATAGAAAAATTTTCAAAGCAAAAAATATATATATATATTGATTGTAACACATAAATTGCTACTACTGCATCAAGCTGAACCAGAAAGAGGTATTCCAACCCATCATTAAGGCACACCGAAAAATTTGGATGATTGTACTGCCGCATCATCATTGCCGGGAACTAAAATTTAAAACTGAGGCCTTCACTGGCCCGGATAGAACACCTCCCAAAGAAGGCACGTCCGAACATCGGTAAGGGGTAATTAACCCATCAATTTTATACCTACGATGGCGACGATAACCATCATACTGGAAAATTCTACCAATCCCCATGTCAGAGGTGCCTCCCCCCCAGCGGGGTGCATAAAAATAAATAAACTATATTTATTTTATGGATTTAAGTATATATAGCAAAAGTATATAATATTTAATATACTTTCCACTTTTTTATTATATTGTACTACAACAGTATTACATGAACAACGAAGTTTATAATTATTTGGACCTATTATAATAAATGCATTATTATAACATAATATTTGGACTTATTATATATAATTAACATGTTATAATAAAGTATTATAAAATTCCTAACATAATGTTATAAAATTCTTTAGTCTATTGTGGTTTAGTCTATTGTGTCTAGGTAGCTGCCTGGTCAGCTAAAAGGAAATCCAGTACTGAGAAAACAATAATGCAGAAATATATTAAAGAAGCAACTAACATTTGATTAGTGAAAACAGGAAAAAAGTGTATGACTATGAAGTGGAAGATAAGAAGTTGCGTTGAAATTTGTAACTGAGTTCCGCCATTTCATCAGTATCAAAATTATTCCCGAATTGTAACAGAAAATACTTGTTACGCAAAATGATATAGTTTAAGTTTTCTGAGTATACATATTTTTTAAAGGAAATCTGAAACAAAAATATTCCTTAATCTGACCACTATTGTATATAATTCAGATGCAAAGCTATAGTTACAGTAGATTGGAACTGAGGTAAATAGTTTACTTCATAATTTTTTTCAGCCAACGAAATTCTCGAAAACTTACTCAATCCATCGATAATAAAGTGTGTTCACGAAACGTTAGAGTCATAAAAATGCAGTTTGTTTACGCATGATGAGAATTTTCGCAGCGCTTCATTTTCAGGACCATGGCAGCATGAAATTCGTATTCCCTTGAAAACAGATCCATAAATATTCTTAGAGGTGATATTTGATATATTTTTTTCGTCAAGAAATGAATATAGTAAGTTTCATTCTCAGTGTGTTTCTTACATTTTTTTGCAATAGATTATTTTTTAAAATAGCAATTCTCATCATTTCCCCCCATACCACCTAAAAAAGAAACAACTTCTGCAATCGTACGCTTTCCCCCTTTCCCCCATCAATCAACAAACCATCCCTTTTAGCGAAGATATACTTGTTAATCCCGTTAAGGGTTTATAGATTTGGTTAAGAGTCAAATGACTGGAATTAGTTTAACGATATTTGCAAGATCTATTTTCGTTTTTACTTTGTATTCCGTTTTCTTGAAATAGTGTCCACGTCCTCACAACTGGAAACAGAATCGAAATAATTTTGCATTATTTTATGATGAAAGGTAATCAATTGCCTATTATGTTAATCAACGTTTCACATGGAAGACTTCAATAGAAACATTGAACTTATGTGAAGGAGCTGGGTTCCATAAAATAGGTTTAAATGAATACCATTTCTTTACAGCAATATTTGTTATTAATAAAAGTATAGGAAGATTATATTCTTCTAAAAAGTTCTGTCTTCGTGAAATATATTAAATTTATTATTGTTTTAATATAGAATTCTTGGCTTTTTTTTTCTCTAATACCTAAATGGTTTTCAGACTTGCGATACTATCGTTTTTCCGGCGAATTCGGGAAACAAAAATCTGAAAACTATTCTTAATCTTCAATTATTTGTGTTTTTCAACATTATTAACATTAACATTCATTTATTTTTATTCAAATATCACCTCACCCAAGATTATGCACCACACTTTGAAAGGGGGAGGGCATTTTGTCTTTTAGAACTGAATTTGAGGCAATGTTATGGTCCGGATCGAAGGCTCACGAGTTCAGATTGAGTGTTCCGAAGGCAGTTTTGCGAGTGTAAAAAGAGACCAAAATTATAGTTATTACTTATTTTATAACAAGCATTTAACTAATTGCTACAATTTTAAAAAAATCTGTGTCATTTGTAAAACGAAATCCAGATAAAATTCGCAGCACACTGAAAATTTGCTTAAAGGTTATATAAAGTAATTAAATTTAAATAATCATATTTGGTAATTGAAAATGAATTTATAGAAAATATAATTGTTTGATTTAAAAAAATATATAAAATTGTAAGTTTAGATATATAAATGTAAGCGCTTTCCTCTTTTAAAATAATATTTAACCAGATTTGATTTTGTGCAAATACATCAAGAAATTTTGCAGAAATCTTATCTCGCAAGTGAAAACACGCAAGTGAACTAATAGAAAAACACCCTTTGTAATTATTTCTGTCCGTTAAGATGAACCGTTTAGAGTTGAAAAAATTTTACAAACTATTATTTTAGTTCAAGAAATAGCGCTATTGTACGAGACACAGAAATCGCCTTTTATTACTTACAGTGAAATGTAAATAAATCACTATAACAATGTTTCAGTCTGCCTCATCGAACATTTTTACAGCTGAATTTAGTTTAATGCTCCGTTAATTAATGAAGCTCATTAATTAATGAAGTTAATATTATTAGAAATACTCTAGATAGGGCTCACCAAAAATTATATTCATTCATAGAAAATAAAAAAAAAAATAAAAAAAAGAAAAAGAAAAGAAAGAAAGGCGTTAAACAAAATGTAATTGAGCGCGGAAATAGACCTAACCATTGCCAGATGAATAGTCAATGTAACTTAGTAATGGAAATGAATGTCCATACTTCATAAAATCATCTTGCAAAAAGAATTTTGTATAATCTTAAAACTCAAAGATACATTCAATAAATACTTTTTAATAATATCAATTTCATTTCTATACAATGTTTCCTTTGCTTTTATTAAATTTTTGACGATTTATTTTTGATGTTATCAAATTTAAATTCGTGCATCAAAACATTTAATTATGTGCTTTCCCAAATGGTAAATTTAAGTCTAAAAAATATTTTCTCCTGGACGATAATACCGAAGTAGGATTTTCACTTCTGTTGTTACTGTTTAATAAATACATTTTTTTGAGTTGCGTCCATTATAATATATTTTGAATTATTCAATTAATTTCGTATTTTAATTTTTCGATCATATGGAATAATAAGGTGAAATAAAAAAAAAATTCGTATTTCACTTTGATATTTAACAGCTTAAAAAGTCAATAATCAAAAGAAGGAAGAAATTGGTCACTAAACGTGTCTAATAAATATCATATTTCATTATAAAAAAAAGGAGTTAGTTTGGTTTTTGGACAAGTCAGATCTTATTGGATAAAGCAGAAAAGATTTTATTGTGAGAACTGATTTTTCTGAAATTTAATTTGGACTGCTCGCTAAAGGACGGCATAGAGAATATTTCTAAAATTCAAAATATGTGTAAATAAATAAAATCAAACAAAAATTAGGAATAATGAAAGTTAGGTAAAAAAACAAACATAAATAGATAAAAAATTGTGTATGATATGTTTTGATACTATTTTTTTTCTTCAGAACGATATATTTAAATTTACTACATTAACATGGTCATATTCCTTATAGAACAGAATTCAGAAAAAGAAATAATAAAAAAAAATATTGCTTAAAAATTTAATTACTTTTTGCCATGAGTTATTTAATGATATGTGAAAAACGAAACAATCAGGGCATATAATTCATATCTGGGATGTTCATTCAAATCGGAACAAAGAGTTGGAAATTAAGAATATCTCGATTATTCTACGACGTTTCTTTATTTAGTACTAGCCGCCTTTGGCGACCAGCCGGTTCGCCAATCTTAATATTCGTTAAAATTTTAATAATTAAATATTTTTTGGAATTCCTACTTTAATAGCTTCTTCATCAAAATATTTTAAAACTTCAAATTTAGATATAATTCACTCATAATATTATAAACGCCTTCAGTCATAATGTAATATGTATCTCTCTAATTTTCTGTTAGCTCCCGTAGAATTTATACTTTAAATTAAAGTGGAAAGGATTAATCTGCAATTAATATAATAATATTTTTTTTCTGAAACTAAGTACTTTTTGTAATATGATTACTGAAAACAGTCACTGAGCGTTTAAACTTTATGGGTACTAAAGAATATCTTTTTTAATTTATGTAATATTTCAAGAATTTGTCAACAAAATTTTCTCAGATTCATCATGACCAGATCGATTAATTAACAATGTTTAATTTTAAATGCATCAAACACTAAGAAAATAAAATGAATCGTTTAAAATAATCAGTTGAAAACAGGTTAAAAAAAACTACTTAAAAAACGATGGACTTAAAACTATAAGCATATTCAAAAAATATATAACTAACATAAATACACTTTAATTACAAAAGCATGCAACTAATCTAAAAATAATTTAAATCATCCGTTGATAATGGTTGTCATGTCAACAATCAGAACACAATGCGCATGCTTGAATTTTCAACGCCAGTTACGGTAACGCAAATGCGTGAATTTTTCTAAGCCAGTTGGGGTAACAATTTTCTTTATTCTGTTTTATTTTAATTCAAAAGTACTTCAGAATGAATCTGAAAGATCGATTCATTAACAATGTTTAATTTTAAATGCATCAAACATTAAGAAAATAAACAGAATCGTTTGAAATAATCGGCCGAAAAATCTTAAGCCTAACCTCATTACTGTTGGGAAAAAAAACTGAATCCTTACTCATTTGGCGGTGGGGAAAATGAAAAGATTTTTTTGGCGGGAAAGTTAGTTTTTAATTAATAATTTAAATTCTAATTAAAAAATCAAAAAAAGAGACCCCAGGTGCACATTCCCGTCCTCCAAGGTATAAATATATCAAATTTGGTAACTGTAGGTGAAATGGTCTTTTCTGTAGAGCGCCAACACACACACACACACACACACACACACACACACACACACACACACACACACACACACACACACACACACACACACACACACACACACACACCCACATTGAGCTTTATATATAAGTATAGATTATAGCAAAATTTTAAATATTAAAATTGTTTTTTTGTTATCTTTTTGAGCATTAAACCTACTGAATGTTTTTTAAATATATATATTTTTTAATTTATTGCTGAAACATACATTTATGGTAATTCATTACATTTGCATATACTTCTGGGCAATTCCGAACCTTCCTCAGACCGAAGCAAAGCGTCAAAATAAGGAATAGTTCTAATTATTCTCATTGGAGTAGCTAGTTCGTTTTAAGCTTTCTCACAAACCCTATGTTATTTGAACAAATGCTAGAAGCCAAATTCAGAGTATGGAAATAAATATATCTGAATTGTTACATATTTTTAAAGGTCAGAGATAAAAGTGCTCTGATTCCTTTCTTAACATATCGCCGAACGTGATATCGAACTTAAGTTAGCAAACTGAAAACAAGAAGCGTAGAAAATTATTCGAGATCTCATTCCGATGAAAAAGTTTTCGTTTCCCAGAAGCGTAAGAACGCGTCGTAATCTTCATTCGTCCTTTGCTATTTCCCAGAGAATAATAGGTTTCGATTTTATGTGTTTACGTCGCTGGATTCTCATTCTTTTACTGGCAGTTTCGGAAGGATGGCTTGACAAAATGAAGCAGATGGATTTTATGTTCTTTATTGCTCTTTGGACAAAGAGGAGGAAAAAATCATCCTGAGCCTTATGTTACAAACATCGGACTTACGTAACAACATGTTGGGCGGAACGTAGTGAGGTTTTATTGATTAGATATTAGAAATTTTTTGAAATTTTTAATTCAATAATATATTATTTAATACTGGAAATTCTACAAATAATTGCGATAGTTAATAATTGCAAGAACAATAGCGGAAATTCGACATTTCGAAACAAGGTGCTCACAATTTTTAAGGCTTTCAGTTTACCCAGAATAATGCAGAGCAAATATTACTTATAATTCGATTTTCCGAACTATACGGGCAAAAAGACATAAAAAAAATCTGAAAAAAAATAATTGAAGCCGAAATATGAAAATATACATTTTACTGTTAAAAAAAAGTTTTTTTATGCGAAAATTATAAGAAAAAATATTTTGATACATATTTAAAATAAAATAAATTATTCGAAAAAGAAACAGATTCAATAAAAAGAAGGAGAAAGGGAAAAAAATATAAAATATTAGTTTCAAAAACTAAAACTTTAACCCTATAATTCGTCTTAACACGGGCATTGAGTTATAGTTTGTTAAATTTTTAACTAGAAACTAAATTTGAGATGCTATAACTTGATATTAAAATGACACATTGCAGAAACACATCAAGTATAATATGAGTTCTTAATGGAATGTACATATAAGGCAGCGCATTTCCAGAAGGCGTCATCTAATGAGTCGATTAAAAAACTTTTAAGGGATTAAGAGACGCTGTCATTATATAGAATGAGTTTTTTTTTTTATTTAAAGATGAAACAAGAATGTCTGATTTTTAATTTTTTTTTTTGTCTTTTTAGTGTGAGATTGTGGAACTTCTGGTATTATCGGTGATTTTATTAACAAAACTTTATTATTTTCGTGTACTTACTTACACACTCACAAATTCGAAAATGCAAATGGGCATTCGTATTTCGGGCTTTCGAAACAATGTTTCGCTTTTAGCTGTAATGATTTGAAGTGAAAAGTGTTTTTTACTTTCAAGCCTATTTTCCCCAACAATCCGAGGCGAAATAAATTTTTTGTGGCAGTTCTCTTGTCTCTCATATTTTAATCGTTTTAACTTTTGCGAAATGAAATTTATTTCACTGTGCTTTATATTTTAAACAATAAGAAGTATTTTTTCTACTGCGCATTTTCCATCAAAATCTAGAATCTTAGATTTTGATGGAAAAAATCTTAGAAATCTTAGGAAATCTTAGAAATCTTATTTCCTAATAAATATTTAGAGCTTAGGTAACACGGCTAAGTTCTGAATATTTATTACTTTATGTATATATTATTGTAAATATTAATTACTTTATATATATATTTAACATAAGTTAGAGCTACTGACTTTACAAAATTATGTAAAATATTTTTAACTTATAAAAAGTAACTAGCTTTATAGCTTTATTTAAATATTTATATAGTAGCTGAAATTCCAAACAATAATAAATGTTTTTTTAACGGAAATACTTTCCTTGGGATGAAATAAGGCTGACTTTTTTTTTGTTGAGTATTCGATAATGTTTATTTTAATATTTTTTAAATATTCAAATCAATTTCGAACACGAAACATTTATTAAATACATAATACACATAATAGATTTAATTATTGAGGATTTCGTTCAAAAGTTTTTATCGATGCTTCTTAATATATGCCATTCACTTTTAAAAATAGTTAAAAAAATTCCCCTTTTCCCTTCTTGAGGGCGATTGAACCCATAAAAGTTTATTGAAAAAAAAAGAAAAAAAAAAAAAAAAAAAGAAAAGATTCTTCAAAATAAATGCTAACTACCTAGTTGGATTGAAGCCATGCAAGACCGGAAGAAGTTGTAAAAGTGAACAATTCTCAGGGCCAAGATTCCTCAAGCAGTTATTTGAGTGACAAAGGTTGCAGTTGTGAAAAGTTTTCTCTTTGAATGTCTGTTAGCTGCCTAAAAGCGCACATTTGTTGAATGAATCAATGTCAGCTAACAAAAGTAAAACGATTCCCATATATTTCTCCCCTCAATCCTCAGCAAACCAATATTATCTGAAGGGTAAGTTCAGAACATAAAAGGAAAATAAGTCATTGATATCGATATCACGGAGCTTTAATCGTCACAATAATTTGTTTCTTATGTTTTGTAATATTTATTATACATAATAAAATTTGGCATACCTTGTAAATAAACACAGATTTTGCTATTAAAATTCGTTTTTTAACGAACTTTCGCTTATTTTGTATATCTTGCATAACAATCAAAGATTTGATACTATGATGTGTTTTCTTTACCAAAAGTAATCACTCATCTTGTGTAACTTGCGTAATAAATATAGGATATTCTATTTTTTAACCGAACATTCACTAATCCAGAGCTTTTGTTATTCCGGCAGTAATCGATAAGATATTTACCCATTATTTTAAAAATTAAAGTGTTTTTGCTAACTATACCTAAAACCACTAAAACTCACTGAATTATAAGACTTTGAATATCATTATTTTAAAGCATTTCATTAGTCCTTTTGAGGAAGACCTGCCATTGAACGCAAGGTTCTTATTTGAAGCAGAAGTTAATCCAAAGCCTCTCAACTTGCTCAGTTTTAATAATGAAGGAACGGAAATTCTTTTTAAAGTTAAAATTGTGCGCCATATATTATTAAATATATCTATATGATAGAGCGACTGAATAAAATAATCGCAATCTTTTCAACAGAGCTTTTCTTGATTCAAAAGACATAAAATATAATTATTTGCATCATTAAAAGTATTTTTCCATTCTGAACCATATGCTTATTTATAAGTATTAGGAAGTCTGATTGGTCATTATTGTAGTGTTCGACTACAATTTGAGCGGAAATCCTGCACACATATGCCAATTAAGCTAACAAGAGAAACAGAAACTAAGCCAATGTGTTCTTTATTATTTCTATACAATTTTACATCTTTAAATCTTTACTATGTCGTTGAAAATAATCTGAAATGCTTTTAAAACTCATGTTTAATTTTTATTCGAATGATTCTAATAGCATCAAATATTTTACTATTTTGTGTTTACAAGGATACTTTAAGTATTTTGAAGTAGAAATGAAAGCTTTGCACTATAACAGTATAGTACACTTCCGAGTATCCGGTTCACGACTATCCGGCCTAGTTTTCTTTTATTGTAATTAAACGAGGAAGGTAAGGCGTTGCATCAGCAATATTGCCAAGGCATTGGAAACGGACGTCTGCGATGATCATTCTACGTGTCGTGCGCAAAATACAAGTTGTGGCTGGAAAAAAGCAGCTTTAGTGTTACATTTTCAATTGAAAGTTTTGTTTATATTTCCTGCATTTAAGTTAGGCATTACAGAATTTGTGTTAAAATGTGAAAAATTGATATGCTTTAACTTACTTTTTCTCTTATAAATTCTTTAAACGTGAATGCAGTATCTAACATATATAAACTACCAATACAGAGCCTTCTATTTTAACTCGCCAGAACTCAATAAGAAGTGAGAAAATACTTATTATAACAGTGAGTTTTGGTATAAAAACTTTCTCTCCTGATATTGGTAGGCAAAGAAAATGAGTTCACAGAACTCTGGTCTATCCGGCTCTTTTGTTATTTGGCCTGCCCTTCCACCCCATTAGGTCCAATACTCGAGAGTATCTATACTTTTCCCATTCAGGACGGAGTTTTTTCTGATAAGAGGATTGACCATGATTAAACTAATAATAATGTTGCAAAGGGAAAAGATGGTCCACGATTCAACTGCTTTTGATTAATGGTTTTTGAGCAACGCATTAAAAAAAACTAACATCTAAGGCATGTCATATGCTATTTCGATTTCACTAGGCCACGCATTTTAATCGTGAAAAAGCGATGTGATCGGGATCTCATTATAATTTTCAAAGAATAAATATCAATGAAATATTTTTATGTTTATTTTCCTATAAAAGCTATTGACAGAGTTTGTAGAAATATTTATACAAAACCTCTTCTACACGGTATTTCATTTTGCTGTTAAAAATGTTTAGCTCGAAGATTTTGTAATTATTTTAAAACATTGAGTACATTTGATTACTGGGATTATAATCAAACACCTGTTTTCTTTAAATTGCGAATGAGGAATTTAATTCGTCATTCAAACTAGGACAAAATCAATCATGTACATTCTTGTTTACGGCAAGAGTGGTTTCAGTTGTAGGAAGACTTTTCTTTACAATTCTAATTAATATGTATATCTTTTCACTCAAATAAATGAATTGCCACACAAAATCCACTGCCTTATTGTATATACTATTTCTCGCACCAGTAGATTAAATCCGTTCCAAATTCACGAATTTTTCAAGTTAATTACCGTAACGGTTAACGGTTAAATCCTGTTTCCAGTACTTTATAACTTAAGACAGAGAGTATAAGTTATTTTAAAGAACAAACTACTTGATCCAATAACGTCTTGTAGCATTTACTTGGAATTTCATTCCTTAAGTTTGAATCATATTTTCTAGTGATCTTTGATATGTAAATTTACACCGTTAATAAATTACACCGCTGTTAACTTACACAGCCAAAACTTAATTTTTTATAAAATTAAGTTTTGGCGGACTTCAAAAATACAGGAAACTCACTAATTTCATCGTCCTGCAATGTACCACAAATCCGTTTGCCGTTGATGCTCAGGTAGTCGAAGTGACAGTCGTCGCTGGGCTCCAGGTCGAACCTGAGGAAGACCAGCTTCACCCAACAGATGTCCTCTGATGCCTTCTGGACCAGGTATCGGCAGTTGAGGCCGTTGGGGTAAGGAAGGGGAAAGTTCACGCTGCGGATCTCAAATTCTGGTCTCTTAAACGTCCGATCGCAGTTCTGAGTCGCCATCTGAAACAATCCCATAAAGGTAGATTCATTGCAAATGGCTAGAATTCAAAATGATTTAATAAATGAAAATATACTTCTGGCAAATGTGTGCTTTCAAAAAAAGAATACATATATTTATATATAAAGAGAGAAACAAAATAAAATACAAGTAAAGGAAAAAAAGTAAAAATATAACAACAGAAATAACAAATAAAGTGAGACCGTAGTTAAATAGCTTTTAGTGTAGTTATATGAACATTCCGTTTTAAAGCAACACTAGGGATATTTTGGGACGGAACTCGTAATTTTGAACCCCGGTCAGATGACAAGAACGTCACCTGAGCTAGCATCCCCATCTCCAAACTTTCACGCTACACAAGCGGAAGGGCGTTTGGCCCCGACGGATTTAATGTGCACCAGACCCGCTTACACGACGATTTTTCGGTGGAATCTGGCTGAAACCCTCCGGTTCTGAAGCCGAGACCTTACCACCAAGCCATCGCGGCCCTAAGGTAAATAGGAGTAAAGAAGAAAAGTACTTAAAACATGAGAAATGGGGGGGGGGGATGGAAAACATAGGTGAAGCGAATGTGCAGAATGCTACAATTCAAGGGACTCTATAAAAATAAATTGTAAATAACTATTAAATATGGCAACAGAATTTTAAATATGGCAAACAACACATTAATTTGCTCATCAGGGAATGAAATCAATGCGAATCGCAAAAGGAGTTATAGCATTTTCTGCAGATAGTTTCGGATAATTAAATGAAATGATATTGTTTTCACTCCAAATGTTACTGTAGACCAATTCTGTAGAGGTGGAAAAGCGGTGACATATAAAAATGCGATACAAAATAAATAAAAATAATAAAATATTATTGTAAATACGAAGTTCACAGTACAGTAAGGTTGAGCGAAAATAGAAGTAATGAAAAGTAAAAAACAAAGAAAAAAAACTATAATAAATTCTCCGCATGGGTGAAAGGTCGATGCAGTTGAAATGTATCATATATCGGGACATCGGGATTTCGGCGTGCATTTATGAAGATTGCCAGTTGAAGGCTTTTAAACTATTGAGTGTGGTGAAAGTATCAATTAAAAATGCATTGTAAATGAAAAGAAGGAAAACTGTTAAATTAAAAAATGTTTAGAGTGATTATGAAGGATAAATATTAGCTTGATGACTGGAAAAATAATTTTAAATTGGAATAAAAATTATTATTGAAATATTCGGGACCTTTATACTGTGGCCAAAAGAAGCATTTTCGTTGTTTAATTCAAATCTTGTTGGATGATTCTGCTTCGAATTTAAAATAACCACAAATGGGGTCCTTTACTTATATTTAACAACCGTTGATTAAAGGTTTAAATGTATTGGTGGGGATGTTATTGATAGTGAGTAAAATCTATTAGATGTTTGATTTGATTTTTAGCTGACTTTGTTCGTTTCACGTTTTAATAATTCTTATGAATCAATTTAAAATGGTTTCGTTGTAGATTTTGCAGCATATATTGGAGTTCTAAAAATATATCTATTAAAATTAAATTTCAGCTTGATTCTTTTCTCATAAACATCGCTTTCTATAATTTTAGCTGTATAATCAGGTCTAAAAACATTATATGTTGTTGGCGAGTACTGTTTTTGATAAGTTTCTAACTCATCTGGATAAATATTTTGGGTAGGAGAATTGAAATATGAGTAGTTAACTGTAAACAGGTCATCAATGCATCTGAAGACTCAGTTGATTTTTAAAACATGTGTTCTTTCAAATAAGTGAAGAAATATGCAGATTGTTTCATTGGAGAAGAAAAATTTGTTTCCTGCGGGATAGCTTTTACTTGTTGAAAGGTATTTCTCCGTTGCAAAAAAAATTATTGTGTATGCAGTCGGAGGGTAGATTTTACCAATAAGTTATTGGGATGTTGAGTATGTGTTAGAAATAGTTCATTAAAATTTCTTGTAGTTTGTCTAAAAGGACACTCGTAAAAAGATTTTGAAAGCCATAAGTTTCTGTTAAATTAATTCAATTTTTTGGAGGGATTCAATGACTTTATTTTAGTTTTTTATAATCCAAGTGTATTCCTCCTTTCGAGAATGGTGCTCACATACTTTGAGTAAATACTTCCGCGTTTGTTCATATAAGTATTGGTACCGCAAGTTTTAATCTAAAGGTTATTAGTTGTTCATGAATTTTAGGAAAAGCACAATATCTGGTATCTTATAAGGTATCTTAACTCTAAAGGTAATGTTTTATACAATAATACGAGCTAAAGTATAAAGTAAAGAATTCAAAACATATACTAACCGGATCAAATTATACGAAAAAATTTGTAATGTGTGTATATATATATATATATATATATATATATATATATATATATATCTCATGTCACTTTTTATAACGGTCTTTGGCATCATTGCATACAAATTACTGAAACCATGGTTTTAAATGAAAGACTTTCAATTTAGCAGTAAAAATAATAATTAGAAAGGGCAGAAAATGAATGAAATAGGTTTTTTGACCACGTGACTAACTCTTCACATGCAGTTTCTTTAAAGAAACAGTTGATATGATTGAAATAAAGCTGTTCAGATGTTATGTTACGGCATAAAATGAAAGTAAACCATTCTTTGCGATTGTTTGCTTCTTCCAAACAGAACGTATTTTTTCCAGTGAGTCGAACGAAAAACAGAATTTCATACAACACTTATGAATTCTCCCATTGACGTATTTCCAACGCAATTTATGCATTTACTTACACAACTTTATATAATAAAATCACAATGCTTTCATATGTATTCATGTTTTTGACATTGTATTGTCCTTTAGAAACCACCTGCCCTTCATTTCTACAACTATTAAAAATTACATCTACAGTAAGTGCAAAATTTAATAAAAATGGAAGCATCATGGCCATTGCATTCTATTTCCTTTTATGTGTCAGTATTTTTGTGCGAATAATATTTTCTTTTATTTCAAACATAGAAATGGATCATAATGTCATTACAATTCGTCATATCTATGCTCTTAAAATGCAATGTTTCGTATTTTAATCTTATTTTCAAAACATACGGCGTGACTCAGAATTCAAAGAATGAGTTGATTTCAGTTCTGGAACAAGAGGCATTCTTATTTATTTTCTCGTATACTGAGTATAGAGAAAATATTGTAGTCGTCAAAAAATTCAAATTCAAGATTTTAACGTATTTATACCTTTAAAAGGATGAAATTTGGTATATGGTCTTTACAACGTATTTCTAAATTTCTATGAAATTTAGAGGAAAATCTATTCAGAGGAAATCTGTCTGCCCGGCTGTTCGAATATAAAATGACATGATAACTAGGAAACGAAGAGAGCTACTAGATGGATAAAATTTAATACACAGATTTAACATTTGTGATGTAATGACTTATTAAATTTTGAGTCAAATCCAATCAAAAATGGACTGTTTGTTGATTTTTACTTTCAGAAAAATGTAAACGGGATCACTGTAAAACGGAGTGATTTAAATGTTTCAAATTTAATAGGTGATTTTTTGACTACAAGAATAGTTCCATATTACATTTTTGTTTCAATCGGTTGGGTAAATGCGTCTAAAACAAAATTCTAATTTTTGTTTACTATTAACCTTATGCTAGAGATTAAACGCCAAAAAATGCGCCAAGAATCGCATGATGGATTCAGTAAGAATGCTACATTCACGCCAAAGATTAATATTTAGTGATAGAGAATATATCGTAACTATTATACACCAATAGCATGCAAGATGTTTACTGGAATAATAGCTTTATTAGAGAGTATGCCAGAAACTTTTGGCAAGACAATTCCATCTGGTAGAAAACCAGATCAAACCAGCAAGGCCAGAATTTAAAAAGGTAAAGTAGGCAACGGCGTAACCCGTTGTCAACCCTCACGTTTTTTTCCTTCTGTATTCTGAGACTAATTGAATTTTGTGCTTTTATTTAATTTACAGAAGTCAGACACTCAACATTTCAAGTACCTTTTAAATTTTAGTACATTATTCTAACAGCATTCTTAATCATTTACCCTTTTTTTTTGGTCTTATTTTATGTTTTTTGACAATTTAAAAATATAATATAATTAAAAAATATCGGAACTTATAATTAAATAGTATTTAGAATGTATTAGAATCCTTTGTCATTTTTTATTTTAAAATTTAACTTTACATAATAATGTAAATCATTATGCAAATGTGATATTTGAAGTCAACTTTCTTGAAAGTGCTCGTTATGAAACACTTTGCTATTCCAACTTCTTAAAATTTGCTGATCGAAATTTTTTATACAGAATTTAAATTAAAACCAATAACAAAATATTAGTTATATTATAATATTTGAAATCACATCTCTTAAGATTATAATATTTGGGAAAGAGAAAAGAAAGAGGTGGGTGAGACTTGCATCTCCTAAGGAACACTAGAAAACTTAATCCGGCATTATATATCAGACTCATAGTTAATTTTGCATTCGATTAAAGTAAAAAATAAATATTTCTATACTTTATTTTAATAAATAAAAAAAATTCTAAGTAGGCTTATATTCATTTGCGTAACTAGGCAGTCTAAGAACTCTAGCAAATCTTTTGAATGAGATCTTTAAAAAGTTAAACTCATCTCCATAATTGTACTACATTATTTTGAGATATTTAATCCTTTTTTAAAATACTGTTAATTGACGTTAAGAAATTTTATGATAATATTTTTATTTTATATTTGATTTAACTTTACTTTTTTTTAAAACTAACAGCATCTTACATTTAATATAAAAATGTTTGCTTCTTCATTTCAACAAAATTAGTTATGACTTCTTAAAACTCCACCGTTCGTAACAAAAAATGGTTCAAATGTTATTTTTTCTACACTATGCAACCTCTCTTTTGTTCCGTGGAACTCATAAGGCAAGATTTTTTTAAATTTTAATTTTGAAATTGAATTTCCGGCGTTAACCGTAGCTACAAGAATTGTTAAAAACTACTACATCAAAGCACTGCAGGCTAATGATTTTATTAATTTATGCATTTTTTTTGTTCTAGAAAGTATGGCAATCACATTCAATAACATTTTTAAAAGGTTTCCCTTTTACAATGGACTATTTTTTATGTTTGTATTTTCATATTTAGATTCTTTTTCACCCTTGGCCTGGATATTTTGCACCTGCTTATAGACTTGAGTACTTTACATAACTTTTTTCGAAGCATCTTTTTTTTTTTTCTTTTTTAAAACTTTATACCTGTCTCTGCTATCGTATTGCTTTTATGCATGCTTTTGTTCTTTGTTTTGTTGTTGTTTTTATACCACTGTTCTTTAAATCTAATTTTGTATAGCTCATTTAGCTCCAATTTTACTTTTAAGCTTTTTCTATAATTATGATTTATACTTTGATACTGTATTTCTTAAAACATTTTTATTAATTCGTTTCTTTTCCGTTCGGTTCAAATTTTGCAGTCGGTTTTAAACTAACTTCCCAATTAGCTAGAGACTTAAAACTTTAAACATAGTTCAGAACTAGATTACAATGCAATGTTAACTCTTTTTTTTCTTTCTGTCTATTTGCTTGTTTGTCTGTTCGGCACACATTTTGCAATTGATTAAAAACTTTTATTACCGACAGGTGGTATCACACCAATTCGTTAAATCATCTGGAAGTTAGTTGAAAATTGACTGTCATTTCCCATCCACACAAATAAAAAGCTGAAAATAATTATTTAAATTAAAAAAAAAGATGAATACACTATCTTTATAAAACAGATTAAAAAATATAAAATAATTTGTCCTATCCCTATACAGATTTATAACTTCTTATAAATTGTCTGACAATTAGTGAATTTTTAAAATTCCTTAAATAATAATTCTTGTGCAAACTTAGTTGCTCTGACGTTAATTAATTACAACGACGGGCAAATGTTTTGCCTTATGAGCATTCCGCTCTCTAACTGCAGATAAAAACCTCTGATTTATTGATAAGATTATATATTCTTAAGAATCACTTCCAAAATCTTGCTGCAGTTACTAACGAAGCTGGGATTGTGAATTTTGAGAAATTCTTAATCACAAAGTTTCAGAATAACTTATATGACATTAGGACTCTGTATGGAGTTATAAATCTAAACGGGGCTAGAAGAAATTATTTATACATTTAAATACGTTTTATAAACGTGGTGCATTAAAATTAAAAAAAAAAATAACTATTCCTTTTTTTTTTTGAATATGAAGTCATGTCTTTCTGTTATTGTCTTCAGTTTTAGAACTAATACTTTCTGTTTTCTCAAAAACCATACCACAGATATCGATCTATCGTTTATTACTTTATCAAGAAGACACTATTCACTTTTTCATCCCATGTTTGCTCATACTTAACAGCTGGTAATCTTCAAGTGCAGATTTAAGTGCAGGGGTATGCAGTGGTATTAAAGTTAACATAATGGTAGCTTCTCATGTTAAGGTCTCTTGAAATCGGAAGACAGTATTTTATTAGTCCCCACAACCAGTAGTTGCCCCACTAGCAGTATTGCATATCGAGGCCAATCTCAGAAAACTACATGCTAATAATAATAATAATAATAATAATAACAATAATCCAGAAAATCGTGTACAGTTAATTGCCGAAGTTTTCTGCACTATGTGCTACGCGTTTCTTAAGAAAAGCACTTGTATGTTTCCTACCTGTAAATTTCGTTGCAGAGATGATGCTTCGTATATTGGATAATCAACCAGATGCTCATATTCGAAATGTGGTTGTGGATAGATGTAAGGTTCTTCGATAAGGGGAGGTTCTGCGACTGGAGGTTCGAAATGGTGATGAGGCTCGAATTTTGGCGGTTGAACCTTCGGTGGTTTCGGTGGTAGCGGTGGTGGTGTATCTTGGCATTCTTCTTGTTCCACTTTGATGACAAATCCGGACTTTGAATTGGCCGAGTCCGAATGGAAGGTGAAAATTGTCTGATAGTCTTTGAATTCGACCATACCTGGAAATTCAATAAGTATAAGAGAAACTCTATAGTGATATGATATAAAAAATTGAATGTGCTGTAATCATATATTATATCTAATGAGTTTCTGAGACTCTGAATGAGAGTTTCCTCCTGCAAATGAATCTGTATTTCGCTGTTCATTATTATTTAACATGGCAAACTAATGAAATTTTTAACTTATTGTACATAAAATAGTTTAAATGCTTCCTCCAAAGGTATTCCAATTGTTTCTTTCAATTTTCTATTTGAAGTCTATTTCTGGATTTCAATTGCATTTTTCCCCCTATGACTGTATATGTTTTTGGTGATATCGGGATTCATCTCCAGAACATGATGATGTTTTGTTTACATATGGTTGTTGCCATTAGACAGTAAGTAGTAAAGGGGATTTCAGTGCATATACGTTAGCATTTTATGTATAAAGACCTTTTTAATTTTTTTCTACTTTTTTAATTCAGCTTTTTCAGTCGTACACTTTGTTTTTATATCTCAATGGACACGATTAGCTGCATTTACAGATTGTTGCTCTGGTTGAATTTTCACATTCCGAAGGTTCTTGAAATTTACCCCCGGAGATCAGAACAAGAGTGACAAACGTTGTTGTTGTGTTGTGACTTACGGCACTTAAGCTCGCTGTCAGTTATCTGTCAGCGATTTAAGCTGAGGGAGCGCCTCTTATTTTTTCAGTAGCACAAACTAGGAGCAAGAGTACGACTTAGCTACTTCATGCGTCACATTCGCATGCACAACCTCTTTTTACAGGGGGGGGGGAGGGGTGACATTCACACACCTCACAGATAGAATATAGAAGAACAACCATTCTCGAATCGGGACTCGTACCCGGGACACCCAGTCACGGGCAAGACGCGTTACCCCTATGCCAGGACGCCAGCGAGTGACAGATAATGGTTATTAATGATATTTATATTATCTAGCAGTATAAAGAATAAAGCAACATGATTTTCATTTATATAACATTTTTTTCATCAACAGGTTCATTCATCCCGTTCCTATTTTATCAAATGGAATTCATTCATTGAATGTTTTAGGTGACCTAAAATGTAGTTATTTGTTTTTATTTACATTATGCAAATATAAATGCTCATTTTACAAAAAGAAAAAAAAATTCGTATTATATGATGAGGAAACTTTGAAAAATTTTTATTACGCAAGCTAGCAAAGGAGGAGCGAAAAAATTTGAGAGCCACTGGAAATTTGTCGATCCATGTTATTGGATGTTATTCAGTTTTATTCAATTGTTGTTATTGGATGTTATTCAGTTTTATTCAATTGTTGTTATTGGATGTTATTCAATTTTATTCAATTGTTGTTATTGGATGTTATTCAGTTCTATTCAATTGTTGTTATTGGATGTTATTCAGTTCTATTCAATTGTTGTTATTGGATGTTATTCAGTTTTATTCAATTGTTGTTATTGGATGTTATTCAGTTTTATTCAATTGTTGTTATTGGATGTTATTCAGTTCTATTCAATTGTTGTTATTGGATGTTATTCAATTTTATTCAATTGTTGTTATTGGATGTTATTCAGTTTTATTGTTGTTATTGGTTGTTATTTTATTCAATTGTTCAATTGGATGGTATTCAATCCATGTTATTGGATTAATAAATTATCACTATTGACATACGTATCTCGTTGGGAGGCAAGGTTCCGCAGATTTTCGTTCCGTCCACTTCTAGATAATCATATTCGCAACCTTCACTCGATTCGACGTCAAACTGTCGGAAGGAGAGTTTCAGCTTGCAGATTTTGGGCCCCAGTCTCCGGATGGTGTAGCGGCAGTTCACGTCAGCGGGGTAGTTTTCCGGGTGGTCAGGACTCAAAATGCTAAAAGCCAGAGATGCATAGAGACGGTCACAACTACGAGGTTTAGAGTCGGTGCGTTGAGATGGAGATCTTCCTGAAGAAAGGAAATGACTGTAAGACATGATTCAGCATGATTCGATTTGAAAATTTTTATGGACAATATTTAGCAAAGATCAGACTAACAATAAAGATGCTGAATGAGTGGATATTTATCTGAAAAAAATATGACATCAAAATCGATGCTTATTATATAAAACATTCAAAATCATGCAGAAAATTATATTATATATAATAAATATTTCAAAGTGTAAACAGAAACCTATTTTTTACGATGTGCTGACATTAACATGCGCGGACTTATTTTCAGTTTCAAGTTCCCAACTGGATCTTCTGAAAACGCCAAATTACAAATAGTCAAATTAGCAAACTGCCAAATTATAGAAGCATCCTTCTACTTGTAATGAATTTTAACAATGCTGTGTGATTTATTTAACCATATTAGAGAGCACTTTATTCCTTTCTTATAAAAAGTTTCTATGATCCTTCATGTCTACTAATACTAAAAGGGAATGTGTGTGCCTTTGTGTCTGTTGGCGCTCTATAGAAAAAAACGGTGAACTTAAATTTACCAAATTTTAACTTTAAAGGATGGAAATTCACATCTCCAAGCGAAGTTCCTGAAATTTTAAGTAGAATTTTAATTAATTAAAAAATTAATCGGAACTTTAATGATTTCCAATGATGATTTCTCAGGATCTCACACACATATCAAAGTAAAAAACTGTTTTTATGAAATTCAAAAAATATCGTTTTAATGATAATAGTTTCATTGTTGTACAATTGTCTACCTATCAATGAATTTTTAAAAATATTTTAAGTAAATTTTACAGAAATACTTTTCAATACTGTTGTGAAATATAAATGATTTTAATTGTTTATGAAAATATATTATCTGGATGGTTCTCTCACTGTTGATAAACATAAAGGTTTGACCCTTTTTTGCATGTTAAATAGATTGATTTTTTAAAAGTATGATTTTAATAGATTATTTTTATTTCATCTTTAGTTTTGTGATATTTATTGATAAGACTTAACCTCAAAAATCAGCAGTGATGAAAATTTTTGTATTGTTTGGTTATTTCTAAACACTGCTCATTTTTTTAAAGGGCGATAGAATTTGGAATATTTTTATTTTAAAATAAATAAGGCGAAAACTTTATAGTATTTATTAATATTATTATAGTTCTGGTTGTTGACTGCATATGAATTTAATAAATAATCCTGAAAGTTATATTCACTGCATAACTTGCATGGAGTCATTTAATATTTTTTGTTTATGCTCTGAATGTTACATTAGCAATTTATTAGTTCAAAAAATACTACTTTAATTTGAAATACTTTTCTTGTAGATTCGCAGTTATAACGATGACTCAAATGAATAGAACTAGGCAGCTGCCTAGGATCAAGAGAAGTGATATAATTTATTAACTAATTCCACATAAAGGGAATATCTGTAAAAAAAAAGTCGAAGTAGTTTATTGAATTTTGACAAAATTGTTGTTTGTATTTCTACCCATTTTATCACCGTTGAGAGGACATCTCAATCAAAACGAAAAAAGAGCAAGAACACAGTAAGAATATTGAGCAATAAAAATAAATATGTCTTTTGTTTAGTACCGTTTTATTGGTACATAAAAGAAGTGTAGATATTTACAACAATTCCAAATACTAAAGGTATCTGCCAATAGCAATCATTGTAAGATTCGAAGAAAAGTTAGCACCGAGATAAACTTATAAAATGTTTGATATATCATTTAACAAAACTTAATAAAAATCAAGAAAAACAATAATAAATTGAAATATATATTACTGAATCAAAACTATTTTTTATTTTAATTATTTTATTACTTTTCAATTCATAATTAATTATTTTAAATATGATAACATTTTGAAATCAGTAAGAATCATTTTCTTATCCAGGGAAATGTATCGATCAGAATTTTTAAAAAGGGAATGAACTGGAAGTTTTATTATTCAATAGTGTCAATGCTTTTACGTATAATGGTAATAACATAAAATTGCATTTTCCAATTTTTTTTAACTTTAATACTTGGAATTATTAAATAGAGAAGTACAAATATTAATTATTAACGTTACTTCTAAATCACACCCAATGAGATATATGGCATATTGAGGTAATAAATGGAACACTAACGACATATGGCATTTTGTTACAACTTACAATAATCGCATATCGCTTGCAACCATTTGGGAACAGATGCATTAAACCTATACAATTATTTTTCACCAATAAAATGTTTCGGCTGATTGGACCGTGGGCATTTTGATATAAGAGCACCTATATGAGAAAAGGTGATAATAAATTTTCAGGGACTATGACATATCAATTTAACCTACCTGAAGTTACAAGAATCTTAATTTTTAAAAATATTATACGAATGAAATATTCAAAAATGGAAAGAAACGCATCCGTCCTTTTCAAAAATGGGCTGGTTGTAAAGCCGAGAAAAGTGACTTATGAAATAGATGGAGTTGTGAATGAATAGGAAATGGTATGTGGAAGTGATCTCTATAATGCTAATGAGCTGTTCGACTGAGGTAGCGAAGAGCTGACAATCGATTTGCTTATATAGATAATATGAGTGAGCGAATCACTTCTAGAAAAGACAAACTCGGCTCCAAATTCGCTAAAACAGAAAATAATCATTGTTTGTTTTACAAAAATCTAGACTCAACTGAAAAAAATGACATGTTTTAAATTTAATTAAAATTTGAATCTCATGAGGCAAGTATTAATGTTACAAAACAAGAGAATAAAAATAATGTGAGTTTGTTACGAAAAAGTTTATGTGAGGAGAAAAATAAATCCCTGAATCTTTAAACCACTTTATTAGAATTTATCAAATCATCGATAAAGAAATAATACTATTTTACGTTACAATTTTATTTTAACAGATCCTGTTTTGTGTTGATATATATGAAAATTAAATTCTTTATTAGACAATTTTTTTTGTAAACTGCTGTTTTTCTATTACTTGACTCCAATAAAATGAATTCGCATTTATCTGTATTAAAAACGATTTCGACTTATGCCCTTTTTTGATCCAATAAATACAAATCTTATTAACTTTGATCGAAGTATTTTTATAAAATAGTTTAACAAACTAAATTAGTTTAATTTCTGTGTTAAATAAAAATGAACAGAATAGAGCATTAATTATATTTCATACTATTTTTATGGAAAACAAACTCTATCCTTATCATAATTTTGTTGCTGCATAATAATTTTATTAAGTTATCATATAATAATTTTAGATTGAGATCTTATGAAATATTTTATCCTATTTAGTAAAATCTTAAAGAGAAATAATTTTCTGAGAAAATCTTAAGAAGATTTTAAATTAACAATTTTATTTTAAATGCTCTAAAAAATGGCAGTTTATAACTGGCGAAAACTTAAAGGATAGTAATTCATTAATTTGCATTGCATCGAATTTCTTTTTTTTTAACTAAAGAAAATATTCGTGATTTCAGTGCTTTCATACCTGTGAAAGAAAGAGTGTATGAATGTAGATGTGTGTAAGACGATGAATAAATAATTGTGTTGGTGGTGTTTATGAAATTTGCAAACAGATAGATTTTTTTTCAGAGTGTCATTAAAATTTTTAATCGCATCATTCAATAAATAAAATCAATAGCATCACGGTTTAATGCATTTAACTGTAAATTGTGGGATATTGTGATCCATAGAAATCGTGTACTCCTCTAAAATTACTCATTACTGTTGTGTGCGCTTTCATTACTCTTTGTTAAAATTAGATAATACTAAAAATGATTGTATAAATTTTAAGCATATATGTATAAGAAAATTTTAAAATTACTAATATATATATATAAGAATATTCTAGTTCTACATTATGCCAATTATAATTATTACTACCTTTTTCGATGTCACTATTATGAAAAATAATGCATTTTATATACGAGAGAATTTGGCATTTTTAGAAGAATTTCCCCGATATTTATTTTTAAAAATTGTTGTAACAGATATTAATTTCATCACTGTATAATAATTTAAATACCAGTTACTTGTTGCTAGCAAGCATTTATTAATTTTTTGCAAACATAAAAAGAGAAACTTCTATACATACATATATATATATATATATATACAAAAGTATTAGAATCAAGTTAATAGGAAAAACAAAATCAAATAAAAATTAAACCAAAAAAAATTATTAAAAAATATTAAAAAAGAATCCGGCCTGAAGACTTTTTCAAGGGTCACCCTCAGGCAGGGATTCAAATAAAGGGATTTTTTCTGTGAGGACATACAGACATTAAGTCTAATAATGATTCCTCGTGACCCGAAAATCCCCCGAAATTATGCTCAAGAGATATACCATTTTAACAGAAAGGAAATACAAAATAACAAATTAGAAAAAAACCACAAAGTAAAAATACAATGAAAACAATAACAATAAAAACAAAAACAGCATTAAAATCTAATTTTCTCACAAGTTAACAGGATCAAAAGGGTTTGCAATAATAAAAATTCTTATATTGAAGCATCAAATATCCTCCTTAAAAATTTAATTAAAAATGATTTTCCTAGAAATTACTGTAATGTCAATTTTTTAATTAAACAAGGTATGGTTTGGGATTAATCTTTTGGCTTAAATAAAAATAGAAATTTACTTGCATATTGGATCACTCAATAGATGGCGCTGGGTGCCTACCTCTGTTTACATAATTTAACCGTTAACTTTAAAAAACAGGAAATCACAATCGATTGTTTAAAGTTTCATTCACTGTTGGAAGGTATGTTCTGGCCTTTTTGTTTTTAATTTTAATTTTAATGCTGTTTTTGTTTTTATTGTTATTGTTTTCATTGTATTTTTACTTTGTGGTTTTTTTCTAATTTGTTATTTTGTATTTCCTTTCTGTTAAAATGGTATATCTCTTGAGCATAATTTCGGGGGATTTTCGGGTCACGAGGAATCATTATTAGACTTAATGTCTGTATGTCCTCACAGAAAAAATCCCTTTATTTGAATCCCTGCCTGAGGGTGACCCTTGAAAAAGTCTTCAGGCCGGATTCTTTTTTAATATTTTTTAATAATTTTTTTTGGTTTAATTTTTATTTGATTTTGTTTTTCCTATTAACTTGATTCTAATACTTTTGTATAAATTCATCTGTGTTTTAGAAGTAGCTGCAATTGCGCTCTCTAAATACTATGAAGTTCCTTTTTGGTTTTAGTTTAAATAGATAATAAATTTTAGTTGCGATTTCGAAACTGTTTTGTTTCGTTTTCATTTTAGTTTCGTTTTCAAACTTTTTCTTACTTTAGATTGGTTACTATATATATATATATATATATATATATATATATATATATATATATATATATATATATATATATATATATATATATATATATATATATATATATATATATATATATATATATATAATGTTTGATATACATAGAGAACTTTATTATATTGTGTTTAACATATATAGACAATTTTATATATCATAAAAGTGATTTATATGCCAATTTTTTACCTTTAATATTAATAATTCAAAAGGATATCAAGTTTTTGTTCTGTTTTTTGCATAATTTTTCATATTGTTAAAAAAAACATCGCATTGTATTAAGTTCTTGATTAAGTCAAATTATTAAATCAGTGTTATTCAGCGACGAATTTAGGCATTTTGCCGACCTGTGGGTGCACATTAAGGTACCTATAAGATGACCAATTTAGTTTCACATTAACGCATTTTTTACAAGTTAATGCTTTATTTTAGGTTAATAATTTTTTGACTTTAAAAACAACTATATTTTCTTAAAATTAATATTTATCAATTAAGATTCCATATGTCCAGCATATATAAAAATATTATTAAAGAAGAGGTTCGTTATTTATTAATATTTTAATAAAGTAATATACAGAACATAATGAATTATATTGGAACATGAGCATTTATACTTGATTAAGTGTTAACGTAATATTTATATTCTATTATTCACATTTTTATTTTTTTTACACGCTTATTTATATAGCGACAAGAAAAATAAGTTTTTAATCGACTTGGCTTGTGGCCCTTTTTCATCGACTCTAGGCAACTGCTTCATTGAAAATCTGCCACTGGTATTATCCAGGAAGTATCGGGCCTTATTTAAAGCTTTTGAACATTTGATTGAAATATGAAGGACATTCCTGAATTTGCAGATCCAAGTTTACACTAAAGCGTCTAACACACGTCTCGAAATTTAAGGTGACCCGATTGCAGGTGCACAAATTTCCATCTTACCGAGAGCAGGTGAGCACGGCAGCTGCCTGTAGACGGCGTAAAATCCTTTGTCTGACAGCTGATCATCACTTTCGAACGTCACATTCACCTCCCGGGGATAGCCGTAAAATGTAACAGTTCCTGTTGTGTACATAAAACGAATCATTTATTATCATACACGAAATAAAAAAAGAAATGGTGTTTACAATACGTTTTTCAAAATATTGGATGACACAAGTGGAAAGATTACTTTTCTGTCCCAACAGCTGTGGTCCACAGTACTTGATTCCATTGATGCGCAGGAAATCTCTCTCACAGAGGGCATTCTCAGCGTGTAAGGCGAATTCCAGAAATTGGAAAGTGATGCGGCAATGTTCGGGTAGTGCCATGAATCTGTAGACGCACCTACGTGAACTTGGATAAGGCTCTGGGAATCCTGGGCTCTGAATTGTGCCACTGCCATTATTGAATGTGAGATCGCAGCCGCCTAACACATGAAAACGAAATTCTATCAAACACAACTCGCAAATTTTTGAAAAAAAGTACCTCGAATATTACATGTCAGACGTAGTTAGAATGAACGAATTATATTGATTTAAGTAAAAGGATATTATTTGCTCTGAACAAGAAATGATTAGATAACACCCTTTTTTGCTGAAAATCATTGACTGAAATCCATAAAATAGCCGCTTATTATCAAATTAATATATTTTCAAAATGTTACGAATAAAATGTGAAATTTAAAATAAAATAAATACATTTCTCATTAATCTTTTGCTCTCGGATGGCTCTTCTCAGGCACCTTTCAAGACGATCCGATTATCTTGATATTTTACTCATTTACTTTTTAATTTTGATTGTTAAAAATATACAGAGTGAAGAAGATGTAGATTAATTTTATACATTTATTTCGAAGCAATAAATTATCCTTGTATTACACGAATCATTAAGAATCAGACTATTTTTCCGAGTGCAAAAATTTAACTTTTACCTCATCGCGATTCATTGTGGACATTATTATGTTAAGAAACATAATTACTTTCTATATTCATATTCTTTTAACAAAAGCGGGAATTGTGGAGGAATTTTCATTTTGACAATTTTATCTTTCAACAAATGAATATTGACATTTTGGCTTTTATCTAGTAAATTCATATACAGATATATTTGAATCTCTGCTCTAGATTTGAATACTTAGACTTAATCTCAACTAAATTATCGTTTCTATAATTTTGACTTTTTTATTGTATAAGCGAAACATTGAAAATTCAATTTTCTGCATTTTCTTTCTCTTTTAGCCATATTTACTTATACATCTTGAGTTTAATTCCTTTAAAGCCCTTGTAAATGAGGTGAATTAGCATTTTTAATAAAAGTATGGAGATAAAAATAGAAAAAAATTAATTACAACATAATAACGAAGGATTCTTAAATAAGCTTATTGTTTCCTTTCTACAATTATAATTTCATTTGCTGAATTTATGACACTCACCGGCTAGTAAATTCAGAAACGAACACTTCTAGTATAAAGGGCATTTATTAAATATTTAATTCTTTTGCTGAATTCCTGAAAGTCGGTGGTTGATAAGCTAAAAATATATTTAAAAAGAAAAAAGAGCATAAGGAAAAGTACTTTCCTTATAGAATACATTCATTTCAAGGCTAAAAATGAAATTTCATTTTTGGCGCAATAAATAATGGTTAATATAAATTACTTCTAGCCTTATTAAAAGAAAATTAAATGGTAGTCGAAGTGACGATTCTGCGGACGAAAGCATTAGTTTTCCCTTTTTCCCCTTTCCCGTTCTTAAAACTTCACTCATTTAACTCGATAACAACTGTCTAAAAATAAATATCATTTATCTCATATACAAGAGTATTTATGCAAATTCTACCTTTTATTTATCTTTAATAATAATGAATATTCTTTTTTTATATATGTATATTATCTGAGTTTGCATTTTAGAGATTTCCAAATCATTTCTTTTTTCGAAAAATGACCTTGAACAGAAAAAATAATTATTAGTTTCTTTTGAGGCAAAACGAAACCGAAACTAGATATATGCCAATTAGAGGAAGTAAAATAATGATGACCGAGAAAGAGCTAGGGGGAATTAAATGCTGAAGTGCCAATGCAAAGTAAGAATTGTTGAAAATTCAACCAAGGCAAAGTTTAAAAAGAGAAAGCATTGCTTTTCTGCCACTGGTGTTTCATCCAGCTTGCGTAGAAGCGAAATTCTAATGCTTTTAAGAATTATTCGATCACTTAATATTAATATTTGTTGATGCTGTCATCATTAATAATAATAACAATATCATACAACATATTATTATTATAACTAATAATATTAATAATTACTGATGCTTGTTTCTCTGATTTGCTGCATTTAAAAAGAAAGTGTTTTTTACAGAAAGAAAAGTACCTGCAACAGCTGGCAGCGTGACTTGGTCCGTGAGTGGTGCACAGTCCATTTGCTGTCCTCGAATATGAAAACCGGGCCGTGAAGTTGCGCCATCCGAATGGAACTCTAGAGTCACTTCAGAATCTTCAAATGGGATGATTCCTAAATATTGAACAGAAAATGCATTTGTCTCAATGCATTGATAACAAGTGGATGTGGTCGGGCTATTATTCTCTTAGCAATTATCACCGATCCATTAACAAAAATCGTAATAGGAAATCAGATAAACATTTGCAAAGTACTTAAGAAATAAAAAAAAAGACATTATTTGTAATACAATTTAGATGTAAATATATAGTAATATTAAAATTCTCGTTTCCTCATAGTGGGATCTTCTCCACCCAGATAATTTTCACAAAAATTCAAAACAAAACACATCACTAAAATGTAAATAATAAAAATTGCAGACCGCAACTCATTAAACTTTATTATAATTCATCATAAAAGATACCAATAAAATTTGATTCGTACTTAAATTTGTTCTTACACCGATAAAACCAGTTAATTTAAGTATATAAAATCTGTCTCAATGACTAGTCGCCAAAAGGGAAGCTGAGATTCCGATAATGACGCCAGCCAAAAGGAGGGTATTTTTAACTACACCCAACGTTATAAACGTTTATGGACGATTATATGCAAGTACTGATGTTTATTTAAGTGATAAATCTCATTCACGGGAAATTCCTTTTAAATCGAATGATAATACTTTTTCGAAGTAATTTTCTGATAATATAATTGAAATTCACTGTGAATTTTGCTAATATTCTTGTAACAGATATATTTATGAAATTTATAACTATACAGCTACTTTAAACCCTGTTTCCTCAAGAAGATAATAATAAATAACATTATAGATGAATAACTGAATAAAAGAAACTATCAACTTTATTTCAAATTATTTATTATTTTTTAAAAGTAAATTTAAAGTGATTAATGTCTCTTGATATTCTAATGTATAAGGTATATCATGAAGCATAATAGTTTGAGTCACATTAAGGGGGTATTGAGCTGACATTATTTTTAACATGTTTTTCAAAAATATTTTAATAAAATATTTTTTTGTAAAGATTAAAATTTAAACCATTTATTTGAACTAGGAGTATTTCTAAACATAATATGCAAGATGAGTCATAAATTCGTGGAAACTTAAAAAAATTTATAATTACAAAAATTAATACTCGGAAAAAATTTCGGTTTGTGCGAACATAACCAGAGGGATATATAATTTTTTTCTATGTACAAAAATAATTTCAAAAGTAGCCGAAAGATGGCTCTCACATTTCGTATTAAGCAAATCTGGATAACCATAAACACCTGACTGAAAAGGAGATTCGTCACTCGTTTCAGGCAGCCTTCTATCTTTACCAGATTGGGAGCTGATGTTAAATTTTTCTACAAGAATTGTAAAACCACAACATGGCGAGAATTTGGAAGAGAGAAAGTGTCGAAGATGCAAAAAGCCCATTTCATTGAAAAGGATACTGCATTTTGAGGAAACGGAGAAATAGAAGGACCATCCACGAAGTGGTAGACCATCCTTGAGCACGGACTGTGACCATGTTGTAAAAAGCATTTTGGAATAATCTGCAACCGAGACATCAACGAGAAGTAACAGTAGTACTCATGGTTACGGGAGAATAACAGGGATTTTGGAATCGTCGCTTCGATGCATACTGCTTGGAATCATGGATCGGTATCCATATAAGATGCACCCAATACATTCAGATAAAAGACTGAACTTTGTTATATGGGCTTGGTACAAATGGAATGTGATCCACAATAGTTGGTGAAAGTTATACAATCGGAAGAAGCCAACTTTTCACTATATGGTGACATCAATAGACAAAACGGTCGTACCTTGGCGACGTTAAGCTCTCATGGATAATTGATCAAGCCACTACATTTTCCTCATGTGACTATTTGGCTTGGTGTCCCAACCTCTTTCAATTCTGGGCTTTTCTTTTTCTAAAGAACGTTGTCCTGTCGGCGGAAAACTTGTGCATCACTCCAGATCGATGTATTACGCTTTTTCGTGACTACATTGTGCCGACATTGTTGAAAGTCAAGACATTTCAACAGCACACTTTCTCTGAAGACTAAGTGATAAGTAGAAGTTGTAAGTTTAAGTGACCCTCATGATCAACAGACTCTATCCCAACAGATTTTTCGATATAGGATACTTGATGTCTTTTCTGTACAGAGGCTCGCCGGCCCCTTTAATGGAAATGAAAGATTCCGTTCAACGAACCGTCGGAGGCATCGATGCTAAACTGTAATAGGCGCAATGATGGAGCTTTTTCATCTAACATCTTGTGATTATGATCATGCTGAATATCTTTTACTTTAAAATAAACGCACAGTGTAAAGTTAATGCGATCTGTTTCATTGTCCATTTGTGCTTCCTGATTGGCATAAAACGGCTCAGTATGGAGTGAGTATCTTCTTTCATTTAATCCTGAAATTAGTTTTTTTACACATGGAAAAAATAACTCCAATGTCACTCTGAACATATTTGCGTAAATCGAACATTTTTTAGCGAATTATTTCTTTTGTTATAAATTTTGGAAATTTGCACGAATTTATAATGGCATCTGTATGCAGCTGACAATAAAAAATGCATTTATGTTTTCAATGATAATAATAACATTTTTAACTAATTACTTTCACTGGTGTTTTTCATATACTTACATAACGTCAATTTTGAGATTCATTAAAACTATAAAACTTCTTAAAAATTTTTTTATCACGATTAAAAACAAAAAAATATTGAATTTCGAGATTCCATTCTATTTCTATAATTGAAAAATAATTATAAATAGTTAAGCTGTGGAGCGAAAGGCAATGATTAATGAAGAAGGGACTAATTCATAATCTCAAAATTTGCTTTTCACGCAGGAGTATTGATAAATCGAGATTTTTTTACTAAATTAATGTCAAACATTATTATAAGTCAGTCATTTAATTACCATAAAAAATTATTAAAAAAAGCATATACAGTTCTTTTGAAGTCCAAAAAGGGAACAGGGGTATTTATAATATTGCAATACTTTCATTTAAATATAAAACATTGTAGTCTATTTTTAATACATATAATAATAATATTTTTCAGTACTATTGTTGGATCTATCTAATTTAGTATTATTCTCTTCATTTTTTTTCAATTGAAACGTGCCTGTAAAGAAATCAGGAAATACCTACTAGTGCTGTCTTTCTATGAGAATTAAAAAGAAAAAGAACTCCTGGTCCTTTTTTTGAAGCTGCACGATACACGAATTTCAGTTGCCAGCACATGGGTTTTCTTGAAAGAGCAGATAAAACAATGGGGCGCACTCCTCAAAATAATAATAAAACATTTCAAACAACTGTACTGAACATTGAATTAGGGTCTTAAAATCTATTTCTGAGCTCTTGTTCACATATTGGCTGTCCATTCTCCATTGTATTGCCACAGAAAGGAATGTTCTACAAGACGCTGATATCTAGGAATTTAAGCCTAGAGACTGATTCTTAGAATGCAAGCCAGAAGTTTGATTGGAAAAGTTAAAAACAATTTCGATACTCTTTTTGTTGATATTTTCTCTTTTTGATCAGCTTCAAAATTCAGTCAATTTAACATTTAATGACAAGCAAAAGACTGAACATTGCTTCATAATAAAATAAAAAATATCAAGTTTTAAACGGTTAAGGGTTATATTTTTAAGAAATAAGCCTGTTTCAATGTATTTCAATACAGATTTTTAATCTGCCATTCCTTGGTTAAAGTTTTTCATTTCCCAACTTTGAACATTAAAAAGTTTTCATTACAATTAAGAATTAAAATTTTAAACAAATTTTCGATCAAAAGATAAACAATTTTCTAACCTCTATTTCGATACCTCCAAATCTCAAAGAAACTAATAAACCTTATATGATAATAACCCTAATAGATGAACAGCATCCTTTTACATGAATCTTTATTTCCGATTTGTCTTCTAATACTGGAGAAGAGGTTTAAAAAGGTTGGCATTAAAGAGATCCCATTATATTTCAGACAAAGACGTAATTGGCTGAAGAATGCGTTTTGCATAGTAAAAATCATGTTAGACGAGATATGCGTTATCGTAAGAATTTACGTTTCAAACATGTTCTCATTTGTAAATGTGCCTAATGTTAGTGAGATGTTTTAAGTTTCCCACTTTTTATATAAATAATAGGTAAAAGAATATACTTGCTTTTCTAAATAGTTTTTTTTAAATATGAAATTGCTAAATTTATTTTAACATGTAACAACGGGCTGTTATAACATTGTATATGAATAGTTACAACTTCTCTTCTTATGAATTTACATTGTATGAGAACGCGTTCTAAGAGAATTTTTAACATCTCCACACTTGCAAAGCTTAGTTTGAAAACAAACGAATAAAATGAACGAGATAATATCCGTATTAATCAACAGCATCCTTTTGCATGAATCTTTTTTCCCGATTTTAATTCTAATCCTCGACGTGGCGTCAGATCGGTTAGGGTTGTTAGAGGCATCACGTGCAGTCGAGAACACGTGCAATCGACAAGGTTACGAAGGGACTGATTCTGAATGTTGGGTGATTTTTGCCAAAAATTAAGAATGACTATCGATGCAACATATTTATTTCTTAAGTTTTTTTTATTAAGATTTAGCAAGAACAGATTTTTTCGGATTGTCTCTTATACTTACATTTTCAATTTCGACAAAATTCAAGGAACGATTTTACCAACTTATTCTAAGAGTCGAGATTCTTTTAAAGATTGGCAGGAAAAACCAACCATATCTCGCAGTTATTTTTTTAGTTGCGAAGTTTTATTTTATTCCAAATACTTAAAAGAACGATAAAAATTCATTTAATAACCTTACTGCTTCTTGAAAATGATGTTAAAAGTTTAAAATGTCTTCAAGATGCCACTGCTCAAAATTTTTAAGTATTTGTTTTAAAAGTTTAAATGCAGAATCGCCGTTTAAACTTGCTTTAAATGTCGAAGGAAAAGGTGAACAAAGAGAAATAAAACACATGAAAAGTCTGAAAAGTTCGGTGTTTATGACTGAGATAAAAATAGCAACTTTTTGTGAAATTGATTGATTGAAAATTTTGGAATAATATTAAATAAAAGGCCGAAACAACAATTAAAAAATATTTAAGAACTAATCATTTAAGAAATGTATCGTCTGTCATAGTAAGAAAGAATTCTCTGAAACTTAATGAAATAATGCAAAATATTTGTCTGAATATCTCTACATGTACTACTCTACATATCTCTACATGTGTCCCCTCTACATTCTGCTAGAGTCCAAGATTAATTTATTTTCAGTTTTTTTTTCCATCTTTCATAACAATACTTTTTATTTCGGATTTTGTTATGTAACTGACATTCTCCTTTTTTCAATCTTCACATTTTCTCTTCATTTAGATGAGAGTAAGAATAGGAGAATGCTATCTATTTTAATGCATAGTAATATATAAAAAATTAATAAAAATGTAGAATATAAAATGTTTTGTAGTTTATTTGTTTTCAAAATGCTGCGCTTAAAGAAACTGGTTACCTAAATCAGAATACCAGTTTTCTTGAGCACAATTAAAACGAAAGTGCGTTTTGTTATCACATCAACATGTGAAGTATGAATTCAACAACGGTATTTTTTATATTGTACAGTTTTTCTTCCTTACTTCAATTACTATACAAAAACAAGTAACCTTAGCGTTTGTTCTTTTTAAACCAACATTTAATGTCTTTATTTATTATTATAACGTGTACCAATTTATATGCTATTTTATGAGCACTATTAGAGGCTATAATTGCTTCCTTGGAAGGAAGTTCAAAATAATAAGATTATTATAAATAACGTTTGCAACAGACAACTGTTCGTCTAAACTGCAACTTAAGAACTTTTAGACAAAAAGAATCAAAATAAATTCTTTAACCTTATTTATAAATTTAATAAAACCATTCTAGCAAACTGCAGACTAAGAAATTTCTTCTCTCAGGATTTAATAACAGGTTTTGAAACTTAGTTTAAATAATATAAGGGTTATCATTCTTTTGTTAAATTATTTAATGACTGATATCTAAATATAAGCACTTGTTCTTTAAATGCAACCATATAATTCTAGTTCAGAAAATGATTCCATATTCCACATCCACATAAAGACAACATGAATTGCTTATTTTACGACCCAAATATTTGACAGAATCGTGCTTATAATACCTACCAAATTCAGCAATTCTCACCTATTAATGAAAAAAAAACCCCTTTGTTCAGTGATGCTCATCATCGTGTTATATTACTAACTTTGGATGCATTTCTTTTACTTTATCTCATTTGTATCTTATATCAACCCTTTCACTACTAACTTTACCCAACCCGGCCGTGAAAGCTCAATACTAATAAGAGAAACCGACCCCCAAAAGGACTCATTAGTATAGAACTTGCACGGCAGGGTTGGGCCGGATTAGTAGGGAGAGGGTTAGCTTGATTACTTACTCTTGAGGTTAGATGGGTAGATCCCACACAGTTTCTCTTCCTGTACCTTCAGGTAATCGTACTGACATCCATCACTCGCCTCCACATCGAACGTCAAGAAGGTCAGTTCCAGAGCGCACACACCTGGATGCGCCCGTGATACAGTGTACGTACAGCGAAGGTGTGGATCATAATTGTCCGGGTGGTTGTCGCTGCGGACTTCGAATGTCGATGTTGAGAAATGTTGATCACAGGGCTTGGAGGGAGGTAAGGGTGGTTCTGTGGTTGCAACAGAGCAATCGACTTGTTGAACCCTTATCATGAACCCTGGACGAGAAGTGCCGGAGTCGGAGTGGAATGTCAAAGTCTTCTCATAGTCTTGGAACAAATAGGTACCTAGAAGGTAAACACAGTAGATGTTAACGAAACATGACATCTTTTGTTTAACCAGTTAATAGTTTTTGACGAGTATTCTCGTCATGGAAAAAGTACAACATTTTGCATTATGACGAGCTTATTCAACGGCAACTTAACTAGTTAAGCTGATTTCAACGAAATAGTCAAAAACACCAAAACTGCTGATTGATTTCATACTTGAGGTTTTGTATCAAGAAATACACCAGCACTGCTTAGGTCTATGATTGCAATTAAGTAGTAAGTTCTTGAGGTTTTCGTAATATATAATGATGAGTCTTACAGTGTTATAAGTGATATGTGTAAATGCATACATACTCTTTAATAGCTAACTATTAAATAATAAACATACATTTATGAGGAAAATGACAAAAAATGAGCCCTGCTTCAGGTCCTTGAACTTAATTTGGATGGATACAGACATCTATGCTATCTAAAGGCATTTTTGCATGTTTCAATTCTGGATATACAATGATCAGAAGCTTAAACATTCTTTTTTTCTCTCTCTTTCATTGACTCAAATATAATAAAAATACAAACTTTTAAAATAATGGAAAAAATTTCTGAAAGAGGGTTATAAGAATAAAAATTAGAAAAGCATTTAAAATTAATTTTGAATGTTCAGTAGACGCTGCAGTTCCAGTCCAGTGAACTGGGTGGTTGATGCTTTTACCTTGTTAAAACTGAAATTGATTCGAGAAGAATAGATGAAAAGTAAAGCGACGGTGGCTTTGAATATTTGTTGCACATTAAAAAAAAAACTGTTTTTGAAGAATGTTTCAAACGGTAAAAGGAAAATAATTTAAAAACTACTTTAGGTGAGCAATTCAAACGCATTTTAGACGGTTAAAGTAATGTAATGATCAGATTTAATGCTTTTAACATAATCAAGTTTATAGGCTGGTAGTCGGTAATGTATTATTATTTATAATCGGTAATTTATGTGATGCATCCTGCGAAATGCATGATGCATAATTCGCTCAAAACCCTATACAGAGGGTTGATTTAGAGCTATGAAATTTGGTACTAGGTTATTTCTTTAGTGCTCACTAAGGGAAGAAATGACTAAAAATCTAATTAAAATTTTAATTAAAAGTTACTTGAAATATTAACAGTATTCTTTTGTAAATTAAAAAAAATAGCTTTTCAGTGATATCAGTTTTTTTAACTATAATAAATTTTTAAAATATTTTTGAATATGCTTTATGGCAATGCTTTCCATTGCTTTAATTTATTCGTTATACATTATTAAATACATTTTTGTATGCTTATTATCATTGCTATAATTATGAATATACTTTTAGAAATAATATTAAGACAGATGATTAAAGCAAAAAAAAAATGTAATTAAAAATATTTTTGATTATATGCCCGAATTTTTTTAAAAAGATATTTAATATATTCTTGGATTATAATGGAATATTTACGGGTTGTATTTTCGATGAGTCCGCATATCTTCTCGCCATTGATAGACAAGTAGTCATATTCGCAATCGCTGCTGGATTCTACATCGAAGCGCAGAAACTGCATCTCCAATCGGCACACATCTTCGGAACTGCGTCGAATCACATACCTGGAACAAAAAAGTTTCTTTTTAATGATTTAAGCTCACATTCTTTTTTTTTATCAAATTAACTCCAAAGGTTGGATTCCACATGAAATAAATAATATGAGTTAATCTTAGCCATTATATACATGATTAATAGCTTGACTCGTCTATATCATAAAATATCAACATATAATTCATAGATACTTCAGAAGCGATAATCCATGTATGACCCACAAAATAAGGCTAGAATAAGGTTTAAATCTATAAAAAAACGCTGAAAGATCACCTGCAGTCGACACCATTGTCATAATCTCGTGGATGATTGGGACTGACCAGGATAAAATGCTTGCTGTCGAACACTTGATCGCAGGATGCTGCTGGAGCTAAGGTTGTTGTTGTTGTTGTTGGACAATCCCTTTGTTTTAAAGTCACCTCAAAACCCCGGTCATTGACACTTCCGTCAGAATGGAAATGTATCACGATTTGCTCTGTTTTGAATGAAAAGATACCTGCCGGAGAAAAAAACGATTAAAACATTTTTTTTAAAAAAAATTAACGTATAGTGATTGGTTAAAAGAAAGAAAAAAAATTTTTGATATTTGTTAAGCAATTCACAAACTGTTATAAAGATACATGAAATTCCATCCCAATTTCAAACACTCAGAGTTTCTTCAAGACAGTTACATCGGTGTACATTGCAAAGACTTAAAAAAAATGATTGTTAGGTCATTTTAAATGTTTAGATAATTACTAAATAGCATAATTTACATTCATTTAGGAATAATGACAAATAAAATGGATGATGAGTCAAAATACAAAGCAATTCAAGCAGAGTTATTGCGTATCGAATTGAATACAAATAAATAGGAAAACATATCAAAATTAATAAAATAACTAGAAAATAACAGTTTATAATCTACAACAAGGCCTTTAAAAGTTTATATAATTATAGAGAATTTAAATTCCGAAGCAGCGTAAAATAATGAGATTCGAATGGAGTGGAACTAGATCCATAAGCTTGTAATTTAAAATTATAACATTTCTTAGGGCGTTGCTGTAAGTATTTTTCATGCAGCTATTTTACATTCGGAATGATTAATAGCATTTGTTAGGAACGAAGCCTATAGGCATAACAGTTTGAACAATATGCTTCTATTCCAGGTGGTTCGCCAGAAATATTAGTTATTTGTTTTCAGATGAATCGTTTAGATATAACTTCATGTTCATAATTCTGCAAAATTTTTTTGTATTAAGCCGTGTTGTCTTAATGTTTTACTTATCTGTATTATGTGGATGGATTTCTTTTAAAGGAGAACATCATAGCGCTGTCAGAAACATAAATATCAGGTTCATCTAAAATTCGCGGTAATGTAACCACTTTTTTATACATCTTGTAAACTAGATAAATACGAAACAAAATTCTTCTCTTTTAATTTTAAAGAATGGAAAAAAATTGCGTGATCAGATAATTGCAATTATTGTAGGAAATCAGGCAAGAAAATATTTTTATAAAATTGCCAAAATGCAACAAAAAATGGCACAACTTTTAAACTAGTATTATGGAAAAAGGCAATTTTTAAAATTTTGAAAGCGGTATAAAATTTATTTTTGTGTAGTAATATTTTCAGAAGTTATTGCGGAAATCACCAAAAATTAGTTTGATTATTAATGAGGTGAAACTCTAATTATAATTTCAAAAAAATGTGTCGAATTTAGTAGATGTACGTCAATGGGTCTGACCTGTAGAGCGTCAACACACACATGCACACACGAATATATTCATCTTTATTATTAATATTCATTCAGATGTGAATAGATATAGATAGATTCTTTGCCAATTATACTTACGCTTATTTCCAGCTGTAGTGCTTCCACAGAAGCGGTGGCCGTCTACCTCCAAATAGTCAAACTGGCAGCTCTCCCCCACCTGAATGTGCAAATTGTTGATGGTGATCTCCAACTCGCAGTAGCGTGGATCGGCCCTCAGCACCATCCACCTGCAGTCCACGTTGGGCGGGTAAACATCTGGGAAGCCCGGACTCCGAATCGAATCTTCTGAGCCCATGATGGTCCTGTCGCAGTCCCATGCATTCTGAGCTTTGCGCCCCTTCTCGGTTGCATTGAGGGAAAAATTGCACTCCCGCTGGAAACCCGAGATATGAAAGCCTTTGTCCCCCACCGAACCGTCAGTATCGAAGTTCATCAAAATCTCGTCCAGGTCACCGAAGGAATACATTCCTTAAAGAACAAAGAGAGAATATTTCATTTGAGAAAACTATAGAAACGACACAAACAACAATTACAACTCCTCAGAATTCTGTATTTTTGTCAACATGTCATGAGACTTATCAATAACTTTTATACAATGTGTTAAATACATGGTGTTTTAAAGATATGCATTGATGCATCTGGTAATAATAACATTTATACAATTTTCCATCTAATATTTAATTTGATTTTTTTTTCTGACTTTTACTATCTTTGCAAAGTTATTCTCCAAGAAAATGTAAGGACTTTGTCAATCAAATACCAAAAGATTGTCTTGCACTGAGAAATCTTTAATTTTTGGAGGTGGCAAGAGATTCACAGATGCGAGTGTCAAAACGGTCCACTGTAACTCTCAGCGAGGCCACATAAAGTATCCGATACCTTATAGAAATCAGAAAATGATTTATACACTCTAAATGAAGCAATTTTCGACACTAAATTGCTTTCTTATAAACTGTGTTCTGGCAAATAATTTCAGATGATGATTTGTGGACATTATTTTTACATATGTGACTATTGCCTGTTGCACGTCGTTGGCTATTCTGTGACAAAAGCATCTCGATGTACATGGCATGTCTTTTCGCCGAAAGTGGTTAAATATCAATTGCCTTTAGGAATCTAATCCAATTTTATTTGGTCCTGGATTCGCTGTTATCTTTCTCAATGAATGCAACATCAAGTAACATTAATCATTAAATGCTTGCCGCAGTACAGCATGAATAAATGGTGAAAATTTTTATCGATTAAACTGCAAGTTCAAATAATTTTTTATTACGAAATATATTTGACAACTAACACAGCAAATTTGATTTGTGCTAAAACTGATATGATTTCCTGTTTTACTTTTTCAACTGGCTGTCTTCTGAGATAACTTTCTTTCATTTCAACATTGAACTTTCTTTTTAACGCTGGGAACGCGAAACATTTTCGTGTAAAAAGCGGTTATAAAGTGAAAATAAAATCTGAAAATGAAAGATCAGGAAAAGAAATATTCTATACATTAGGAAACAAGAGATTGATTTTATCTCAAGCACTTTATTTGTCAATGAATACAGAAATAAAGAAAACGAGTTCCGTGTGAAAAAAGTTGCCTGTTTATAGCAGACAAGCGTCAAAAACATATAAATTAAAATTCTCCTGACACCTGCCGTAACTGCAAACTTAATATTTATTAAAATTATTGTATAAATATTATGAAAAAGGCAAAATAAGGTTTGAAAATTTGAATTTTAAGATTGCTATAAAATGCTTTGATACATACATTTTCAAAGTTGAAGTACAAAACAAAAAAAGGGAAAAATATCAAGTTTTCGATTAAGATTAATAAACATCTTAGTTTAGTCTTCATTTTTAAGATACTGTAATGACGTATATTCTGAGAGTTTGCGTAAGATTTTTCTTTTGCTGTACTTCGAAGTTTTAATTGATATGGCTTCTGCACCTAAAAACAAAATCTCGTTTCTTTTTTCATTATTGTAAATAAATAAAAATTTTATTTTTATTTATTTTATTCTTAGAACTACAATAATAATGGAGTAGTAAAATAAGTTTAAAATCTTGTTGTTGTGAAACCTACTTTCTCGAAGGAAATAAAAATATAATAGAGAAAATGGCAGAAAAAAAATAGAAGCTACTCTTTAAATTTTTAGAAACCATTTCATTTGTTTTATTAGTGTAGTTTCAAGCGTTACGAGCTTTATTCTTCTTGGAAATTTCTACGAGACTGAAAAATTCTAAGAATAAAGTGTCTCAGACCTTTAACTACAAAGAAAGTTATCAAGCGTTTACGGATTTTCACATGAAATACTATAATCAAAATTAAAGAAAGGTAAACAGGTTTTTTTTAAAAAAAATGAGATTTATTTAAAATTTTATTTTTCATTTTTCTTCCGATTATTTTCTTTAGTTTTAATGCAGAGTTTTTTTTATCAGGCTTCCAAAAATGCTCTCAGTCATAAGCATCACAGAGTGAATAATTGCTATTTCGAAATTATGACTTTCTTTATTATGAAAACATATTCTTAGTTCAATTTTTGTTAGTCTTTTAGTGACTAAAGTGTGTATTAAAGAAATTTAGCATCATTTCCTACAATCCATACTTTTACTCTACTGTTATTAAATAGAAATGCAAAAAATGCAAATTGATGATTTGCACTTGTCATTGATTGGGGGAGTAAGAGAATATATAATGAAAGAGTTATCCATTCGATTCGGTTTCTCTAAAATAGCTATTGTAATAAAAGAAGATGCGAAAAAAATAGTAAAACTATGACGTGTTACATGTATAATTTCATTTTCCTAAATAGAAGTTTATTTAAGTTTTATAGTTAACGATACTTAAATACTATGTGAATATGAGTACCAACAGAATGCATAAAATACATTTGCAAATGGTTTCAGATTTTTAAAAAAATTGTATTTCCGTTTTTAGCCAAAATATTTTCCAGTAAAGAAAATTTTTTTCTTAATTTATTCTGGATCCCAAAATTTTCTTAAAAAACAAACGTAAACTACTTAATATATTAACTTATTATATTTATTATACCCATTTGTATAGCAACAAGTTATCATCTTTCAGTGACTAAAATGGTTTTCATAATAATTTTTTTGAAATATTCAAAGAAAAAATTAATAAATCTTCTTAATTATGTATTTGAAGCAAGAATATTTCATGGTAAATAAATAGCATAAATTTTAATTAATAAGATTTTATATTACTCTATCTGTATGACGCAATGTATGAAAAAAAACGATCAGCGAAACGACTTCATTTGTGAAGAGATGCAGTCATTTTAGCTCGTCCCATGCACTCACCAGGAAATGGAATACTTAAGATGTAAAAAGGAAGTAACCAAAATTAAATATATATTTAAATCATATGTTCATGGGAACTATTTGCAATTTGTAGAACGTAGTCGAATTTCATTGATATTGAAGTCGAATTCAAATGCTAGAAGATAATTGCTGTTATTAGGATGAATACAAAAAGAAACGACTGGAAAGCCATTTTTAAGAATACTTAACCTTGGCAGTGTGGGATGTCATTGTAAGACAGAAATCCGAAACAAACCGGAGTCATTCATAATTTTTAGTAATGAAAATTTATTACGTAGTTTAATCGTTTGTAAAAATGATGAGCTTTCTGCTTTTGTTTTTAAGCGTTAAGTGCGTCATTTAAATGATTGTGACTGTCCGAACTTTACTGTTTGCCAAAAATTTTAATCTGTATGATTTTCACTGTCTACGTTCTAACTTACTGTTGTATCTATAAGAAAACTGTTATAATTTTTAAAGTGCCTTACAGACATGTTTCTAAAGTTGATCAAGAATATTATATCTTAATTTGAACTCTGATTTTAAATCTGATCTGATCTGACTTTAAGTATTTAAAGAAACATTTCCCTATCGATGAGCTTCAGAAGCCTTCTTTTATAACTTATCATTGAGAACTTAAAATATTTGCATTAACTATAAGAGATCATACATTCATCATATAATTATTTAAAAGTCAATAAAAATGTAAATATTTTAAAAATTTAAATTTGAATAAAAAAATGAATAAATTTTTTTCATTCAAGTTGTTAGAAGAATGCAATTCTTTGCATTTTCAATTTATGATCCATGATGTATTTTAGTTTTCAAACCAAATCAAATTCCTAAATTTATTATTTTTTGAATCAAAACAATTATTTATTGAATTCAATTTATTATATTTACAACCAAGTACATAATTTTTTTTTGGTATTGAGATCAATAATATTTTTGGAGGCAAAAACTATAAATCAATGTACACAACTTATTCTGAAAAAAAAATAATATTCATGTTCCTAGCTCATATATTCAGCTATTATTTAAAAATGGATAATGTGTTCAATCATAAAATTTAATAAATTATTAAGTAGTTTTTTTTCTTCCTGATTTCACCACTCATGCATTTAAAATCTTGCTGAACTAGAAAATATACTACCGATTGGACAATCTTCTAAAAGTTTTTAGAATGATCCTAAAAAAATACCACACATTGTAACAAGCAAAACAAGCATGCCAATCTTATATGGCAGAATTGGTTTCTTTAATGGAAGGGTAATCAGTACAGAAATGTGACTAACAGATTATAATAATCGTTTTTTAACCCATCACATTTCTACATATTTCTACAAATTAAAAATATTAGACCTCGATTCTACAGTCATAACCAGAGGGAGTAGTCTCCCTAAAACTTTCTTGCACACTATCTAATAAAACTTGTCATACCAGAGATCGCCTTACATGGCATTGACGTACAATAGTTACGAAATATTAACTTTTGGCGTACAATAGTTACGAAATATTAACTTTTGACGTACAATAGTTGCGAAATATTAACTTTTGGTGTACAATAGTTACGAAATATTAACTTTTGGCGTACAGTATTGCGAAATATTAACTTTTGGTGTACAATAGTTGTGAAATATTAACTTTTGGCAAGAATTTAGCATTTTTATCGAATCTATTGAAGCGAGTATTTTGGCGATTAAATCCTGGCATGCAGTGAATAGTATCCACAGATCGATTTTGTGATTTAGATACGTTTTACTCTCCACTGAACACACAGATTTGGCATGAAACTGCACTTGTAATCACAAAATCCTATAAAGAATTTGATATATTTAAATCTTTGTGTTTTTGAATGATCGTGTTTACATGTTTCTTAAAATACAGACCAACAGACAATCAGCCTGTAGTTGGATTTGGTTCAACATTTCTAAAATGTCGACATTATAGATGGTAGATCTGTGAACCGAATTTTATCTAGGCTCTATTTGTTCTGTAATTATCGTGCTAATTTATATTCGAACAGCTGGACATCTTCAGAACAGATTTTACTCAAAATTGATAGAAATCTGCTAATTTAGTTTAAAGATCGTATACCAAATTCCAACCATCTAATTCAAACCGTAATCTTTGTCGCAGACAGACAGACGGACATTTTCTAAAAATGTGTTTTTCGAACTCAGGGAAGTTTAAAACGTAGAGATTCGTCAAAATGTCGAGTTCTCATTTTTTGACGATTATTATATTTTCTCAGTACTACGTATACGAGAACGGGGGAAAAATAGAAAGAAAAAAGAAACTCTGGACGCGCATTTTGCAAACTATATCATATCTCATACTGATATGACTAGATATTTATCATCTTTTAGTCAAGTATCCTTTTTAGCATACTTTATTGGTTTTCTGTAAGGAAGAGATAATGAATTTAATGCTAATATTGTGATGGAGGGTTAAAGGGACATAAATGCATTGTATATAGGGGAAAGCGCTTTTCGTTAATGGCTAATAATCATAACAGGCGATTGACTAAAAGAGGGTACATATCGCTTAATATCGGTATGAGGCATGTTATAATTTACAAAATGCACGTTCAGAATGGCAGTCACATCACTTGGATTTAGTGAAAAGGAGCTGCTTTTGGTTAAGAAACGAATGGAAGTAATACTGATTTTATATCATGTTCATAGAATCTTCTATGATTACAGCTATTTTACTTTCTCATATCGGAATACAAAGCATTATCATCGTCAAAAAATTCGAACTCGAGATTTTGACGAATTCCCTCGTTTTAGATCACCCACCCTGAGGTTGGAAACTTTTTTGGGGAAATTATATCTATTTGTTTGTGCATCAGACCGTCTGCCTGTCCGTGACAAAAATAATTTTAAAACGCTCTGATCTAGACAGATGAAATTTGATATAGGGTCTTTATATCAAATTTGCAGATTTTTATCAAATTTTGAGCAAAATCCATTCAGATGAAGTCTGTTAGGCTGGCTGTTCGAATATAAGTTTGCACGATGACTTCAAAAAAAAAGAACTTGACAGATATAATTCGTTGTATAAATTTAGCATTTATAGTGCAGACACTTTACAAATCTGGAACCAAGGCTAAGGAGAGATGGACTGTCCGTCGGTCTGTATTTTCAGAAGCATGTCATTGCGATAACTCAAAAATGCAATGATTTAAGTATACCATATTCGATATGTGATTTTGTGACTACCATTGTAGTTCTTTCGGTTTCATTCCGATGGGGAAAACACATCTAAAACAGAAATTCAATTTTCAAGTATCTATTACTTAATGTCAGGAATGAATCGTGAAAAAATGGTTAAGGATCACACGATACATTCAGTAAAACTGCTAAATTCAAGCCAGAGGTTAATATTTCATAACCATACAAGGCGTTGTCTGCCTGCCTTACCGAAGGACCCTAATTTTTAGTGGTGGGGGATACCCTTTATTAGAGAGTTTGGTGAGACCCCTCTCGCTAGTTAAAAGATGATTTTCTCACATAGACCTTCATTCTATTACAATGCATTATAATGCTCAAAGAAAGATTATAATAAAGAAGGACATAAAGTGGGTGAAAAAATTCGATGTTTAATCGAATTTGATATGAAATGAAAAAGTCTACTCACGAGTCATTCCGCTTTCGATCGTGCCACACAACCTCTCTTCGGCAATCTGCAAGTAATCATTCTCGCACACCTCCCCCTCCTGCAGTTTGAAATCCAGAATGGTGATCATCAGCTCGCAGACCAGAGGGGAGGACTTCATCACCCGGTAGCGGCAATTCAGATCGTCTGCGTAGGCGTCTGTCGGGTAGCCCGGACTCTTCAGCTCAAACTCCGCTGTCCTGAAAATCAAAGAAGACATTCCTTTTTGTAACCGATTTTACACTTGCTTCTTGATGGCCAAAACTTTCATATTTTGTAGCAAATCGTGAACTTTTGAGTCATCTTGTTCATATTACTCTGCGTTGTTATACTCAAAATTTAATGATAAGTGTTTAATATAATTAAATTTGCATTTTATAACAGTGGCTCCATCTGATAGCGAACTGGAGAAAGTTGATTTTAAAATTTTGTCGTGTTGATAACAATTAGTTATACATTAAAATTAAAAATTAGAAAATAATTAAAATAAAATGCCTACCTTATATTAAAGGAACGAAAGTGTATTTTTAAAAATTGTTTTCAGTTCATTTGTTTTCTTTCTTTCCTACTTGCACTTGTAAAATATCACATACTAAACATCGAATACGCTAAGCCAATTTAATTTTAGAATCCATTGTGCATTTTACAGTCCGATTTCTATGATCGGAGCTATGATCAAGCTTTTGAAATATTTATTTATTTTGCAAATAGTAAATGACTTGTGATGTGAAGATATAAATATATGAAATGAAGTAAATACCTCATTGAAAATATTACATGAAACCAAAAAAAAAGAAAAAAAAAGGAGGTTTCAGGCTAATGTTGCAGCATTTTCCATTTCAATAGTGCTTACTTAATATTCCATTTACATTTTTAAAATTCTGTTTTTCGTTTAGCTCGAGGTTAGCATACATTATGTCGTGGCTGGTTCGTGAGTGCTTTGAAAAAAATTAGGCAAATAGAAAACTTAACAAATTTATTGCAGATTCGTTCGAGTTACTCTGCTCAGTCACTCCTTCTCCTCCAAGAGCCAACACTCGAATGACATCACTCCTTTTAATTACACTCGCGCTAGTTGCCTAGCGCCATCTATGAACGTTTATTGCCTAACGCTTCAAAATCCAATCACTACACCCCCAACGTAAGAGTAATGTTTATATGAAAACATAAACATACCTCTGAATTAAAATTATGAATTGGATTTTAAAACGTATCTAATAACATCAAATTATCCAAATAAAAATAAACACAAATGCAAAGTTAACTCGAATGAATAACTTATAAACATTTAAGAAAGCAACGAGGTAAAATAAGAAATGCACAATTGAATATAAATACCATCTTGATAATAAGAAACTCAATTATCTGTTAATATACATTAATATGTACTCAATAACTATATAATCACTTATCAACTAATAAACACAAATTTATAATGAATATAATCACTTAGTAAACATTAATACATAATTAAGAAAGGATTTCGCTTGATAACATTACTCAAATGATATTTAAAATATAACCAAAACTGCTGAATGAAAATTTATAACAAACACTAGAAAAAGTTATATTCCTGTAACCAATCCTATTTCAAACAGTTTTGCACATTATACTCTTAAACTTGCGAATACCAATTATTCAACATATTAAGAAAATGATAATAAAAAAAACATTAAAACAAATATACATAATATCAAGCATAAATTATTATTATTTTATAGTCACTAATCCCATATTGATATATAAAACAGAAAAATGATATTAGTACTAAAAAAATGTTTTTCAGTCTATTTTGGTAATAAACGTGACAGGGCATCAGCATGCGGCATTTTAGAACCAGGGCAATGTTTTAATATTATGTTGAATCTTTGCAAGGCAAATACCCACCTTTGTAGTCGAGATGACTGAGGAGCGCACTTGGTCAGATAAGGAATGATCGGTAAAAATGTGGATCTCGGATCCAAACACAAGGGTTTCAAACTTTTTCAAGCTCCAAACTATAGCAAATGCTTCCCGTTCGATTGTCGACCAAGATTGTTGGCTTTTGTTTAATTTTTGACTTGCATAAGCGATAGGGCACATTTTTCCATCAACAATCTGTGATAAACACGAGCCAATCCCAATTGACGAGGCATCACAATGAATCACAAAGGGTTTACTCATATTCGGAGTGTGTAGAGTAGGAGCGTGTAACAATGCTGATTTTAATTTTTCAAAAGCAACACTATGCATTTCACACCACGGTAATACATCAGGGTTTCTTTTCTTTGTTAGTTCCATTAATGGAAAGGCAATCTCGGCGAAATTCGCAATATAATCATGATAATAGTTGAACAGGCCAAGAGCACTACGTAGTTGTTTCTTGGTTTCAGGTACGGGCAAACGAGAGATCGTTTCTAACTTAGCTGGATCAGCTTGATGCTTTCCTGAGCCAATTATATGCCCCAGGTATGAAATTTCAGATTTCGCGAAAGCACACTTTGAAAGATTAACAGTGAATTGCAGCTCTTCCAATCTATCCAGCACCAAATGAAGATGTTTCAAGTGAGAGGAAATATCATTGGAGAATATAGCAATGTCATCAATATAAGCACGGCAAAATTCTCTGTATGGTGACAATGCTTTGTTCATTTCCCTTTGAAAAGTTGCAGCTGCATTTTTCAGCCCAAAAGGCATTACCTTAAAACGATATTGTGCTCTATGGGTCTTAAAAGATGTATAATCCCGCGAATAGTACCCCTTCAAAAGATCTAACACACTAATCACATTTGCCTGTCCGATGGAATATATTAATTCCGTTGTGTCTTCCATGGGGAAATCGTCGGTTTTAGTCACTGCATTCAAAGCTCGATAATCCACGCACATCCTGATAGATCCATCCTTCTTGTTTACACAGACTATAGGATAAGCAATGTCAGCTGAGCTCTCTTCGATTAGATCTCGTTTTAGGAGCTCTTCGATTTGGGAGTCTATTTGAGGTTTCAACGCTTCAGGAATCCTGTACACGTAAGGTTTTTTCCTTTCTTTATCGTCCTCTAATTTTATCTTGTGATGACCAACCTTTGCAACTTTAACTTGTCCGGTAAATATTGAATGATGATTCTGCAATAAGTTCAGGATTTGGCATTTCACTTCCTCAGAAAGATGTCGCAAATCCACTTGATCAAATATCTCTTTCCAGTAACATACATTTTTATAACTGGGGGATGAATAAACTTCTCCAAAGTCTGCATCATCTTCCAAGATCATGCCTACAGCATTAATTCTTGGATAGTATTTCCGAATTTTATTCGCATGACAATGCCGAATTTTTCCATCGCTAAGTTTTATTTTATATGAATGTGGAGGGCAATGCTCGATAACTTCTCCAGGACCAGTCCAACGGGCATATAATTTGTTAGATGAATCAGGTATTAATAAATAAACTTGGTCACCTGGCTTAAATTCCTTAGAAGCGGTTCGGCGGTTAAAATATTCTGCATATGCCTGCTGTTTACCAGAAGCGATGACAGATGCTTCCTCTGCAGCTCTTTCTAAGTTTATTTTTTGCTCCTGTAAATAATCCACAACTGATTTCTCCATGTTTAACGGAATGGCAATATCACCACACCAGCTCGATTTTAGAGCACTGAGAGGTCCTCGTGCTTCACGTCCATACATCAACTTGAATGGCGAAACACCCGTCGTACAGTTAGGAACTTCCCTGTACGCAAAAAGCATATATGGAATGTATTTATCCCAATTACTCGGATCAGTTCTGATAATGTGATGGAGTGAATTTTTGAACACCCTATTATATCTTTCTATAAGGCCATTCCCAGCTGGATGGTTAGGCGTCGTAAATCTGGGAGCACAACCTAATCTTTTCATAAATTCCTGGGTTAACTTAGAAATAAAGTTCGTTCCATTATCACTTGCAATAACATTGGGTATTCCAGTCCGCATGAATATCTCCAATAAAGCATCACACGTAGCTTTAGCCGTTAACGAACGAAGAGGGATAGCCTCAGGCCATCGAGAATGCTGGTCCATTAGACATAATACATACTTATGCCGACGAGCAGAAGGGGGTTCAATGGGTCCTATTAGGTCTATATTTACTATCTCAAATGGCAATTCCGGACGGAGAACAGGAGTAATAGGAATTTTATCAATCATTTTTTCCGGACTCCTCAACTGGCATTCTTTACAGGATTTACAAAAGTTTTTAATATCATCTGTCATATTTGGCCAATAAAAACTGTATTTAATTCTTTCACTAGTCTTTTTTAATCCCATATGGCATCCGAAAATTGATTCATGTGCTAATTTAAGAACTTGCTGTCTCTTATTTTTGGGCAAAACCAACTGATTCACTTTTTCGCCTAATATTTTATCCCGGTGGAATATTAATTCATCATTCATAAAAAAGTTTCCTTTCCCAAGGGATAAATTTTTTCTTACTGACAGCAAAGTATCACGTTTTCTTTGGTCTTCTTTCAACGCATTAATTTTGTTTTTCTTATCCAAAGAATCGCTTTCATTTCCGCTCGGTTGTTCTTCGCTCTGACTAATTCCACAACAAATCATAAATTCATCAAAGCTCTCTTCAATCGGCGCCTCTAATCCAGACGTGTTTTGGCTGCGGCTGTGGTTTATGCTTTCTCCCAATAAGTTTAATACAGAGGGGAGGATGATGAATTGCTCTTGAATTCTATCCGTGACAGCTGCAACTATCTCAATAGGCCTGGAAAATCCTTCGTTGTTTTTATCTTTTAATGATATTTGAAAACTCGAAAGAGTAGCGTTAATCCTTTCTCCAAATGCACTTTTTAAAATGATTTTTCCTTTTTCTTTTTGTTCATTCGACACATATTTAGAATTTAAAACTGGTATCATAGCATCTGAGTCAACTAGGGTTTTCAGTTCTCTATTGTCCACACAAATATCAACGTATTGTAAAGGGTTGATATTTAAGCTTTTTTCACCATTAATTAATTCCGACTGAATTTCCGCGGTTAAAATGTCTTCCCGTTTCTTTTCTGCCGCAGATTCTCTCAACTGCGATTTTTTATGTCTATTTGGGCAGTCTCTAGCAAAATGCGACAATCCACAAACGTAACAGTCTCTTGTTACTTTTCTTGAATTTGTAGTTTCGTTTTTATGAAAGTTTTTGTTTCTGAATTCTCGTTGATGCGGGGGTACATATTTCCGTTCCGAAAAATGTCTCTCTTCTCTTTCGTCGTAGGTTTGATATTTAGAAAAGTTATTCTCTTGATATAGTTCTTTCTTTTTCCTCCTATTGTTTGATCGCACATTTTCATAATCATCTAATTTGCTTGCAGTTTCGTTTAGATTTGTGAATTGTGACCAAACATCAATAAAATGTTCTTTAATATCCGTAGGTACTTTTCGCTTTATCTGTTCTGTTATGATTAAACCCGACAAACTTTCAAAAGTAGTTATTTCCAATCCTTGAATCCATTGCTCCAAATAATTTTTAAGTTCGTAAGTAAAATCGCACCAGGTAGTCTCCGGTCTTTTAAAATGAGTCATAAACTTTTGCCTGAATTTTTCCGGGCTGAGTTTAAATCGTTTCACTAATAAACTCTTGATGTGGTCATAGTCCTTAACTTTCTCGATTGGCTCTCGAGCGATGAGTTGGGTTATATCCGTTGGCAATAATCCTAATAGATGCGACACGTAATCTTCTCGTTTTATTTGAGCCCACTCGGCTTGTCTCTCTAACAACAGCAAATATAAACTGATATCACTGTTCTTTTCATCGAATTTTTGCATCACGTGCCTGAGTTCTATCTTGGGAGTTGGTAATTCGACATCCACGGGTACACTGGAATATTGCAGCTTCAGTTTCTCAAGTTCGAATTCTCGTTCTTCTTGTGCCTTTTTCTCCTGCAATTCCCCCTCTTCTTTAATTTTTCTTTCTTCAAATTCTCGTTCTTCCTTCAAATTCTCGTTCTTCTTTAATTTTTCTTTCTTCCAATTCTCGTTCTTCTTTAATTTTTCTTTCTTCCAATTCTCGTTCTTCTTGCTTTCGTTTTTGATCTTCTCTCTCTTTTCTATCCTCTATGATAACTATCATTTGTTTCTTCACAAACTCTTCCTCGTAATTTTCACTTCCAATAATTAATTTTTTTAAGTCCACAATTTTCATCTCTAATGAAACAGTTTCACCCAGCTCTTCCGCCAACAACTTCAAATCTTCCTTTTTCGCACTGCCTAGGAAGGCCATATCGATACCGAAAGCACAGCTTTATCGAATGAAGTTCGATTTCAAGTTCGTCAAAAATAGCACTCAGTTCTCAATCTTTTCGACTGCGCCAAATCTCGTGGCTGGTTCGTGAGTGCTTTGAAAAAAATTAGGCAAATAGAAAACTTAACAAATTTATTGCAGATTCGTTCGAGTTACTCTGCTCAGTAACTCCTTCTCCTCCAAGAGCCAACACTCGAATGACATCACTCCTTTTAATTACACTCGCGCTAGTTGCCTAGCGCCATCTATGAACGTTTATTTCCTAACGCTTCAAAATCCAATCACTACACATTAATAAACTAAACATCTAATAAACTGATAATAGACGAGAGGATGATCGTGCATTGAGTGCATTCTCTAAGTCAGTTGTAAAGATAACTTATGAAATTGGTAGAATCTACCAAAACTTTTACTTACTTAGAGTATGTTGGATATTTAAATCGTTTTACAGGTTGAATATTTTGATAAGGACTCCATTTTGAAGCTGTTTTTTTATATGAACTGCCTTTTTCATTTTTATTTAGTAAAAGAATGTGTTAGATTGTCATTTTGAAATTATTTGCAGGAAAAGGGAATTGCGCGGAAAATTAATAATTTCTTATCATAATTTTCTTTAAGAATCGTAACTGGGTTAGCTGACAAGCAGCACGAGCCATTAGTTCATATAATTATTAATAATATTAGATTTATGCACAAAATAAAGTTTTATTTTTATTTTCATAGCATATGAATTTCTTGTCAGTGGCTGAACCTGTACTTAACTTCAGTATTAACTGGAAAGAGAATAAAATCGATCTCAATTTTTAGTTGATTTATTGCGAATTTGAAAATGAAGTCTAGAAAGAGAGTTACGTGTCATAGAGGTCTGCATCAGCTCATTTTACAGAAAACAGCGACGACTTGTCCGCGAATAATTCGAGAAATTCACGAAACAGCAGGGTATCAAAGTAAACATCCGTTGTGAATAGAAATTGAATGATGTAAAGATGTTGAAACTGATTCATATTTTTAAAAATGAGAAAAGATCTATGTTAATTTGAAATGGTCATTCATGGTACGATTACGGATATGTAATAAGAGCGAACTTCTTTGGATAGGTATATACGTACGAATTATTAGAAAATATTGAATGTTGTTTGTTAGGTAGCCCAAAGAGCACGATATCATGAACTAGTATAAACAATTAATTTATATAAATTGGAGCTATTTACATTCAAGTACAATTTATATGCATTTTAAAGAACTAACGACTATTTTATAGATAAGAAAAGCGAACCGTCATTCACTCGACATGTCACTGCATGTCTCAGAAAAGAGATGCAGGTTCACCTGTTGGAAGGACGATTCATTATATTCATTTCAAATAAACAAAACAGCTAACTCTGATATTTCGAATGTTAAAAATGGGAAGGTTATTTTTTTCCATATCTTTTTTCGTAGGTCTCTATAACTTCTGAGAATGTTGCTATAAAATTTTGCATTTTAATTGAAGTTATCAGTTTATAAAGTCTTTTCAGCGAAAAATGCAAAGTATCATTATCTTCATGCCCTCGTCTCAGATGACAAAATAGAAGGTTGAAATATTATTTTTGTTCTTTAATGAAAGAGGTTTAACATTATTCTGATTTCGCTTCATTTGCTCTTTGCAGAAGAAAGAAGTTGAGTTATAATAACGGAATGAAAACGACCTTGAAAGATTCCACTGATTGTAAGATGTCTACATGTTTTAGAATGGCAGTCTGCGGTTAATATAAACATCAAGAAAAAAAAGGCCATCAAGTTTTGCCTTCCCTTTCTCCTAAACTATTATTTTTAAGCTTTCTGGCCAATGATGCAATTTGGTTTCCCTGGAATAATCTGCTTTTAATAATCGACCGTTTTTTTTTTTTGCCCTCGAATGGCTCCTTATATGGACGCATATTCTGGAAATAAATGAATAATGCACAGAATATATTTTTATGTATATATATTTATTAAATATTTATTTAATTATTTTTTCATTTTAGTAAATAATAATTAATTATTATTTATGGGTAATTAATATAATTCTTAATAGCAGTTTTAAGAATAATACTTTTAGTAATGAATAATAATTTAGGTTAGAGACTTAAAACTGAATCTTACTTGATTTCCGTGGAGCATTCATCCTGCGGGCTGGCCAAAGATCTCGGATCGCACTCCTCTTGTTGAACGTGCGCAAAAAAACCTGAACCTGAAACGCTGGAATCCGAATAGAAGGAGAGGATCTTTTCGTTTGTTTGGAATGGGAAAGTTTCTAAAACAGAAAAATAATTAACTTTTCAGGAAATAAAGCAATTTTTTTAAGAAACATATTATAAAGATTTTCGTTTTTTTATTATTACATGTTCCATGTTATCAACAAAGTTAATGCAATCATTTTGCTTTTACTTTCTCTGCAGTAATTTCCTATAATGATATTAAAAAGAATAATGTTGTATAGTAATGCATTTTTTTTAGAACAGCACTGTTTAGTCGATTTAATTTCCAATTGTAAATTATGTTGACTGAAAAGGAAAATAAGAACGTCTTTGTAAGAAAAATATATCCTACATTTCAGTTGCTTAATGTGAAGTTTTTTATCAAAAGTGTTTATTGAAATGTCTTTTTATCATAATTTTCAAATCTTAGTAACCAACTATAGAAAGGGTTCTGTTTTAATTTGTCACAAAAACATTTTTTAAAGCTCCTTGGATTTAAAAAAATTTTTTAAAGTAAATAAATACACTTTTAAAATTTCCCCTTGTAAAATGGGTAGGCTCAGATTTTATAAGAAGCTCTTCAAATATGGTGTTATATAAATTTGAACTTAAAAATAGATTGTTTACTCATACTGTAATCTTTAGGTTTTGGGATTACAGATGTATATTTTAGAAAAATGAAAACAAGTTACATATTTTTTGGGCATATTTAATTACATGTTTATTAAGTCAATTTCATTCTTATTTAAACAAATAATTCTCAAAACATTAAATTTAAATTTCAGAATTAAATTTGACACCGTTGGCGTTTTGATACTTTCCCAGTAAATTTATTAACAACAACAATAACTAATAATAATCGAATAAGATTAATACTAGTATGTTCTGGGAGGGTTATTTTAATACAGGATGTAAGTCGATGCATTCATTTTGTAGTTGTTTATAGGGAAATTCCGTTTCTTTCTAAGAAACAACTTTCTTCGTAAATTACTGAATTATCCGGGAAGGGTTCATCCCAGTTAGTTCATGTAACATTGATTTTTAATAAGTAAAACCTCACTTAAGGGAACTGAGAATATTTGTACCTTCAAATATATTAATTTTTAAATTTTAGTCCAATAAAATAGAGGAGGGGGGGGGCGTTTCAGTGATTACAAAAGTGTGTAATCACTGAAAGTTTTTCACTGTGTGTTTTGTATGGGTTTGAAAAGGCTGAAGTTTATAAATTATTTTTTAACAATGAATCTAACCAGAGCTCGTAATGATAGAAACATATATTTTTTCCTCTCGAAATACATCAATACAAAAAAAAACTTTTGGAATGCATTCTATACGTTATAATCAAATGAAATTTTATACAGTAATTTTTACAAACATTATGCATTCTTTAAACATATTTTTATTTTTTTCTGGGCAATAGTTTTGGAGGCTACTTATCATGCAAAAATAACACACACACACACACACACATATATATATATATAAGTAAAAAAAAATCAAGTTAATAGGAAAATCAAATAAAAAAAGAATCAGGCCTGAAGACTTTTTCAAGGATCAGCTTCAGGCAGGAATTCAAAAAATAGGATTTTTTCTGTGAAGGAATGCAGACTAGACAGCCTAATAATGAATCCTCGTGACCCGAAAATCCACTGAAATTAGGCCCAGGAGATATACCATTTTAACAGAAATGAAAATACAAAACATTAGAAGAAAACATCCCCTAATAAACAACAAAAAAAAATAACAAAAATACCATATAATAACACTCAAATCAGTAATCAAACAAAAAGGAAAGAACATACCAGCAGCAGGCAAAGAAATGTTAAGCTATCGATTGTGATTCCCACTTTTTGATACACCCAAGATCGTATTTAAGGTAAAAAACAATTGTAAGTTCCCAGCGCAATCTATTGGGTGATTATACGAGGTATGGTTTGGGTTTCATCCTTTACCAAAAATAAAAATAGAACTTTCCTTGCATAATAGATCACCCAAAAGATGGCGCTGGGAACCTACAATTGTTTTTTACCTTAAATACGTTAGCACATATGTGTTAAAAAGCGGGAATCACAATTGATAGCTTAAAATTTCTTTGCCTGCTGCTGGTATGTGCTTTCCTTTTTGTTTCATTACTGATTTGAGTGTTATTATATGGTATTTTTGTTATTTTTTTTTTGTTTATTAGGGGATGTTTTCTTCTAATGTTTTGTATTTTCATTTCTGTTAAAATGGTATATCTCCTGGGCCTAATTTCAGGGGATTTTCGGGTCACGAGGAATCATTATTAGACTGTCTTGTCTGCATTCCTTCACAGAAAAAATCCCATTTTTTGAATCCCTGCCTGAGGGTGACCCTTGAAAAAGTCTTCAGTCCGGATTCTTTTTTTATTTGGTTTAATTTGATTTTCCTATTAACTTGATTTTTATTACTTTTGTCTCAATTCATCTCTGTTTTAGAAGTAGCTGCATTTGCGCTCCCTAAATACTATGATGTTTTTCCTGTTCCTTTTTTGGCTTTAGTTTGAATAAGAAATAATTTTTAGTTGCGATTCCGAAACTATTTCGTTTCGTTTTCAGAATATTTCTTATTTTAAATTGGTTACTTATATATATATATATATATATATATATATATAAGATTTTGTAATTACACGCATTCGTTATTTTTTTTTTGTTAGTAGAATATTTAAGTTAAAATAAGTTCACTGCAATTATTATATCTATGCTCCAATATCATGCTGATTTGGAGGGATCTTACTAAGAATTATTTTTCAAGGTGTGCCAATTTGTCGCTATGAATATAAAAATTATCGCATCACAAGGCATATTTGATCAATTACTTTTAAAAACAAATATTTGTCTACTGTTTTATAACTAAAATAAATCGTTTATTCGAATATTTGTCAAATTTTCTACTAGATATTAAATTTTACTTGAGAAAAAAATCCTTTTTATTTACAACTGAAATTGCAGCGGTTTTAGGTGTCGGGAACGTCCCAGTTCTTTTAAATGTTCTCCAATTCATGTCACATAACGAGTGATTCGCATAATGAGCAAAACGAAATTTAAAAAAGTGACTCGCTTAAGGAGCGATGTTTCGAAGAACGAGTGGCGAGGAGACACCGTGACGACACATGCTGAATTGGCTTGTAGCAGTCTGTATTGAGCGCTTGTTTGAACAGAACATTCATACTACAGAAGAAGCTTTGGCCGGATGGTAATGTCGAACGTAATGCCAAGGGATTTCAGTAAAAGCCCTGACAGACGAATTTTGTGTCTGGCCAAGATTTTGGCCAAGGTGTGGATAGCAAGGTTGATGATCTGGTGAAAGAATATAATCAGAAATTCAGTAGAGCCTATGGAACTGCATCTATGCCACAGTGAAAAGTTGCGGAGGAGCTTTTGGCCAAGAGAGGAATGAATAATAGATGTAACAGTGCCACATCTTTCTAGTGAAATAAAGTAGATGCTGACAGAAGAGAAATTATTGCATCTTTCATTGAGAACATTATCCTGATAAGGCAGTAGCTATGTACGTTACAAGTTCATTTAACGATAATGTTGCCTCATTTTAGCCATAATTTAAAACGTAGCCAAAAATATATATCTTTGTCTATCAATTTCGTTACAAAAAAGCACGCATTATCTATTATATAAAAATGAATATTTTTTGTTCGTATTTTATGTGTTGCCGTACTATTCATCCGATGGCGATAAAGTTTGCTAACTTATTGATTTAGAACCTAGAAAATCCATGTTTTTCACATGGCCATCTGTATGTTGGATGCTCATGAATCTGACAGGCATGAAATTTATTTGTTTTTTCTGACGACAAAGAAACAAAAAATATTGTCTACCCTAATGTATACTTGAATAATAAAGTAAAAAAATATATATAAGTATTATTTATACTTCTCCTTTATATGTTATTTAATTTCAATAAATCTATTTATTGTCGACGAGAAAATAACTATCATTCTTTCTATCATTCCTAATTAAACAAGACAGCTATTTCAAATTTTAAATGATATTTCTAAAATTATTTCTTCTGCTGCAGCAAAGCGCCGGTTACCAGCTACCAAATTACACTGTTATAAATTTGTTTGAGAATTTTTTCGGAATAGAGCACATTTCCCTATTATACATGCATTCCTACGAAAAAATGTTTCTTTTAACTAGTGTTTTGCTTTATGAGTAAAATTCGGGAGCTAATTATGCTATCTAAGCGAAGTTCCACTGTTTATCGTTCTGGCTATCATCACATTTTTTCTATACTGTATTGATTTCAAAGCTATCTACTATAACAAAAAAAAAAAAAAAAGAACATGAATAACGAGAAAGGACAGGGTTGTGAAGATTCCACAGAACAATATGCATCATTAAAAGAGTTACGAAAACGTCCCATTATATTGCCAAGGAATTATCTTATTGATACGGACAATAAAATTACTTCGAAGTTCATCATTTGTTAAATTGCCTAACAATTTCCAAATGTCTTTATTGCTACGTTTTTTGGCTCTTTAAGACGCAAGTAAAGCCAAATGTAGCGAAAACTTCCTGGTGTCAAAGACCTTTAATTTCATTAGAGTGACAAGAGATGTTTCCAATTACAAACATGTATTGACAGCAATGGTCTACAAAATTGTGCTTGTCAGACGATTCAGCTTATTTCTGATGTTTTTGTCTGTAATCTGTTTCGTAAATTGAAAGTTGCTTTTTTTTCGGCGAGTTTGTTTAGAAACCGACTTGTTTTCTCATCCTCCGCTTCACGCTTCGGTGCACTTCAGCAACGAAAGCTCTTCTTTCATCTTTAATCGTAAAGAGAATTTAAAATAAATTATTTTTGATGACCTTATTTTTTTTTATTCCTTTAGAATCTGCAGTTAAGCGGATAAGTTTTTATTTATCAGGGGAATTAACTAATTAAGAAAAAAAATCGAAAAATAAACAGCAAAATACTGCAAACTCCTGTATCTGGGGGTACATTAGCCGCACATAATCTGCAAAACGATGAAAAAGAAATACAAATCAATTGGAAAGTGCCTTCGAATTTTTTTTTATTTATAGTAATGGTGTGTACACATGCACTTATGAAATTTGATAAAAGCAGATTTCTGCATTAACAAATAATTGCTTTACTTTTGTCAAAAGAAAAAAAGAAGCATTTGCTTTTATTTGATACAATACCTTTTATTAAAATTTCTGATTGAAGTTTTTTTAAAAAAATATTTTGGGAGTAATAAGTGCGGATAGTTCTTAAAGCTGATAATCAGAAATTTACTGCAGTTTATTATTATTCAATAAAAACTATTTTTAACATGTTCAGAGTGTTTTAAAAGACAAAGAAAAGTTTTATTGCTTTGTTGACTGAATACATTGCGAGGCGATACGATTTTCATATAAATTTAGGGAATAAAAAATTATTCACCTTCCATTAGTAAAAAAAGAAGAATCTGGTCCAGGTAACAGTTTTTGGTAATTCTTAGTTTTGATTTGAAGTTAATCAAAAGAAATTCTAATAATAACTAACACAAGGGTTTTTTTTGTATTTTAGAATAAGTAAAACCTTCAAAGTTTGATTCAGATGTCCGCATAGGGAACTGAAGATCTGAATCATCGGAATATTCTGCATTCGTTTTGACAATTCTTCAGCAATGGTTATTCGTGCAAAAAAAGAACGTCAAGAGTTTTTACATAAAGTAGAATTAGGAAACTTTTTGCCATTGTTCCTCGAAAGATCAATATATCTCTACTATTATTAATTATATGTTCTACAACCAATTGCTTGAAGTATTTTACTTCTACAGTTACATTTGAAAACGTATCGCAAACAGTTTCACTAACAAATAAGGCTTCATGATTATATCCTTTACATTATTTGAGAGAAATTAATTACATCCTTTATATTAATTGGGAGGAATTGATTACATCTTCTGCATTATTTAGGAGGAACTGATTACATACTTTACATTATTTGGGAGGAATTGATTACGTCCTTTACTTTATTGAAAAAGTGTACAACCACGTCTCTTAGTAAAATGAGGGAATATAGAAATTTGTAATTATTTTTTAAAAAATGAAATATTACTCCTTTTATAGAAGTTATTATTTTGCTCGTGGGAGAATTCCTTTTTGTCATACGGTGAGTGAGCTGAACCTTCTAAGTGGCCGTATAAGTTTTTCCCGCTTTTAATGTTCATTTAGAAAATGTATAATTCATGCGTATTTGTATATTTTCTTAAAATTCAAGGAGAAAAATACTTTGAAAATTTTCAGAATTTCGATAAAATGCAAAATATTTATATATCTTGTTTATTTTTTGCACCTTAAAAGCTTACTTTTGAAATTTTAAAGCAAATTGATCAAAATAATTTCATGCTTAAAGGCTTAAACTCCAAATTATTTGTAATGACTCTAACGAGAATGTTAATATGATATAGGAAGCTATTTACTGATACAGAAGTCTGACTGACGAATCTATTCCAATACCTTTGAGGACTTGGATGCAGCTGTGTTTATTATAAAGATATTATTTCTCTCCTTTGTATTTTTCTAATATTATTTTTGTTCTGCTTTTTTTCCCCATCTCAATCAATACTCGTTTTTACCGAGGGCGAAGGAGATCCTCGAGCTCGTGAGGGACGGAATGTATAAGGAAAGATTTTAAACTAAGCCGATATTTATCAATCAAAGAACCAACAAATCAATAAATGTTAACACCTTACGGAACAAAGTAATGTAGATTGGATTCATTAAAACAAAAAGAATTGACTCATTTAGTATTTTCATATATATATATATATATATATATATATATATATATATATATATATATATATATATATATATATATATATATATATATATATATATATATATATATATATTTTTTTTTTTAATCTCAAAACGATTCTGGCATATTTATACTTTCAAATTGCCTAGATTTTCCTAAAATATAAAAATTAATTATTTTTGATCACCCTTCATATAAATGTTATTCTTCAAAGTAAAAATATCAGTGGTTAAAGGAAAAAAAAAACATCGTTTCCGTTTTTAAAGAGATTTGTAAAGGACACTGAAACAAGAATTCTTGAAATAAGGTTCACGAAGGTCTTTCATTCAGTGTGAAAAATTTCTTCTTTTGTGCACTCTTAAAGAACAATGGAGATCCGTTTTATCTTTTTCTGGAAAAAAAAAAGTTACAAATGCTTTTTTAAAACTGTTTTCGTGTAATGTTACTTTCTCGTTTTCAAACCTTTGGACTCGATTGCAGTAGGAATTGGCTGTAATGAACGCAATAACCCTGAAATTGTGCATGCCTTTATTGTGACTGAGAATGCTTTTCTTTTTTAACTTGCCTTACAAACAAATATAGAAACAGCATGGAAGACGAAGAAACAAAGTTGTGATGAAGAATTTCGGATATCAGACTTCATGTTCCGAAGTTAATAAATGAAATGCGACATATTTCATTAATAATTTAGATTTAGATCAATGAATATAATATCCATTTCAAATCTTTATTTTGTAGTTTTTATATATTTTATTAATTTATTTGTTTTTATATTTCTCTTATCTTTCCTTGAAAAATATTAGAGGCGTTTTTTGTTTAGCTTTGCCTTATTAGGTGCTTTCATGTATTTTAATCAGCAACATCTATGGGTGAACATGTGAAATATCTTATCTATATAAACGACAATGGTTTTGGGTTTTACCAATTTACTATTACTTTATTGTTATCATTTTGAAAGTTCTCTATTTAGTATTATTGAGTTATTCAGTATATAAAGACCCCAATCATGGAATGCTCCAATTTGAATTTTCGACATTAATTGCCTTTTTTTTGTTTGATTTGGAGAAATCTACTGCCGAAACCCATCAGACACTTTTAGAAACTTATGACGATGCTGCTCCATCATTATCCCAACTGTCGGTTTTGCTTTCAACTATTTAAGAGTGGGTGATTTCGATGTCAATGTCAATAAAGGTCTGGAGAACTAAAAAAAAATTTTAAGACTATCAGTTCCAAAACTTATTGGACGAAAATGGGTAAAAGCTGTAGAAAATGATGAAAAATAGTTTGATTGATATATACTGTATCCATTTTTCTCAATAAATGTCTTTTTAATGTGAAAAAAAGGATAAAAATAGATGGAAGCAGCTAATATATGAAGAGAGTCGAGCATGCATATATGAACAAAATCTCCTTCCGTTGATCTGTGGGAATGATAATTTGATATAGATGCATAATTGTGCAGAATTCAGATCTTAAAATCCATGCATCTTGCTAGTCGAATTTTGTGTTTTTTAAACTAACGTGCATATATGCGCACAGACAGGTACGCAGATTTCCAGTAGATGGGCTTCGTCGGAAATTTAAAAGAAGTTTACAAAAAACATGAGTCTAATTTATTTCTTCTTGCTAATCGTGTTTCATAGTCAATAAAATGAACAAATATGAACCCCAAAACGGATTTTCCAACTTCAAAAAAAAAAAAAAAATGTGAATGTATCAAAATCTGGCAATTGAAATTTTATGCAATCCATTTGTCCTTTTCTGTACATCGGAGATGAGAAAGTGAAAAAAGGAAAAAATTCAACCAACCAGATTATGCATTTCCCTCATAGAAGTGACCCGAAATGTATTATGATATCAATCTTAAATGATGGAAATGCGACGTAGACTAAGAACAAGTGTAAAAGGTGGAAAAACATGGCTCTCTAGAAAGGGAAATGGATGTGTTTTGTATCCGTAGTTGCTAAACGAACCATATGCTGGGAACTATTTATGTTAAGTTGAGCAATAATCCTTCGAATACTGTCTGTTAAAAAGAAACTGTGAAATCCGTTACTGAAATGAAACTTTTGTTAAAGAACCTTGAAACAGTCTCTGGAGAAATAAAACTAATGAGGCTTTCGATAAATGATGCGCAGTTAAATCAATTTAAAGAAATCGAGAAAACGAAGACGAAAATAAATGACTCGAAGCTGCTCTTCTTGTGAAAACAACTCAGCTCTCAAACTTTTTCACTTCCTAGTTTGCAAATAGACGAACATTCATTTTACGTGGGAGTATGAAAAAAAGGTTTTTTATAGTATTGAAATAGGCACTTTTGATTGCAGTTAGTCACACTTGTTAGGGTAATCGCAAACAAATATCCCCATATCCAGAATGAAAAAAGAAAAAACTTTTACAATCAATGATCCGATGAAAAAGACTTTCAACAATCAAAACTGCTTTTAAAAACTTAACATTGTATTTTTCTTTTAACATTACTAGAATAATAGTTTGCCAAGTAATATAACGTAGTATTTTAACAAGAAAAAATAAATTAGAAATTGTGAAACTTCCTGTCCGGGTTAAAATAATTTATGAAAGACCGATACCGCTTTTTAGCCCTTTGAAAAACAAGAAAAAAGGTTCACGAAAAATTCCAGAAAATACTTTTAAATTATTTTTTTCAAATTTAAATCTTTTTAAAATTTAACTTTTGGAACTCAAACATGTGATAGAGATCAAAGAAACGAGGAGAAATGAAACTGCCAACACCCTCTATCAGCCTGGATATTTTGGATCGAAGGAATGAATAAAAGACGTGTGAAAAGCCAATACATAAAAAAAAAATCTGGCACGGTTCCTAGAATGTCCTTTTATTAAATAACTCATTTAAAGTTTTCATTTAATTTCTACAAAGATTCCTTCTTTGTATAACCAAATATGATAAGAACTCAGTGAAATTTAGATTGTAAAGGCAATTTTGCCCAAACAAATCTTATACGAAGCCAAACCTAAATCATTTTCAGAGATGGTAAATAAATTTTTCTAAATTGCAGACAGTGAAATGTAAAAACAGAGAAAACAGTATTGTTTAATAATATTTTTTTTCTATAAAAGGATAATGAATTTTTGAAAAAAAAATATTTTGATGAAAATAGGCAGTATTGTACTTTAATACGAAGTTTCTTTTCTTTCTTTTTAAGAGATTATTCATTTTCTTGAATTTCTCAACAGCGCAATCATTTTTCTTCGCAATTAAAAAGATGAAATTATTTCAAATGATGTTATTAAAATATGTTTTTTGAAGATCGACACGCAATTTAAGTTCGTTAAAATTAAAGTAATTTAAATCAATATTATTATCTTGAAAATTTGCATATTGTATTAATATCTTGTAAAAAACAAAAAATAAAAAATAAAACACTAACATTTAACAGAAAATATTCTGAAACACTGACATTTCTTGAAGAGAGGTTGATATCTTTTTAAAGCAGCATCGAACCTTTACATTTGACATAATGCATTCTTACTGAATTTAATATTTAGAACTACAGTAGGCGTCACACGAGTTTTGAAATTGAAATCTTTATGCATATATTTTAAATCTAAAATATTTACATTCAGTTGATATCTATTTCATACACATGTATTATCTTAAATCGTCATGGTTACATGATTTATGGCATACAGAAAGAAAAACTCTTCTTAACTTTTCAATTGTCAGAAAGAATTTCATGCTCAAATATCTTTCAAATAACAATTTAATAACTGTTTCAAAGTAAAATTTTTATTTTACTACGTCTTAAAAAGATAAGCGTGTATAACGACACGAAAAGATATTTATGGTGATATAAGGCTTTTTTTAAACTTTCATAAGCCATAACTCAGAAAGGGTATACTTGTAACCTCCAATAACCTTACATGTAAGTACATCATTCGGAATTAACTATAACACAACAAGACTATGAAAATAAAATGTGACATATTCTGATATAATGATAAGTAATTCACTTAAAAAACAGATATTAATGGAAAAAAAAGGGTCTCATGACTTTTATTTAATTATGGAATAGAAGCAACATACTGTACGAATCACATTATGAACTTTTTAAGTGAATGAATGATTATGAACCTTTTCAGATGCATTGAATATAATATAAACAAATTTAGTAATTAAGAAATAAAATAAGAGTAAATTATTTTAATGTTGGCATAAATAAATTTTATACTAGTATAGTATATTTACAAATTATAACTTAAGAGTGTATTTTTTTACCTTTCAACAAAATAATTGAACATTTACCGAATTTGGGTATTAAACAGTTAACTGCTTTTGAGAATATACTAGTCGTGGTAAAAGTACAACATTTTGCGATATGACGTCAGGAGTAATAAGTAGTGAAAATTTGCACTTTGAATTATAATTTTAGTAAAAAATCAAACACATTCGTAAATTTCAAGATGTTTAAAATATTTTAATTCCAAGTCAAAATCAAAGGAACAAATAAAAGATTCTTAGTAATTATTAAGAAAAAATCCCTTATGAATTGTTAATATGAATTGTTTCATTATGTGTTGTACCATGCTTTTCTCAATACCATTCTATAACAGCAAATTAAAATAATAAATAAATTTTTATACTTCTTTTCAATTATATGCAAAAAATGTATGTTAGTTTTAGTAAATAATAAATGTGTTTATTAAAATAAAAAAATAAAAGTCATTTCCTTACAATATAATTAAATATTACACATACTCTGTGTTTGAGGAGTATACACGTCATCGCTAAATTTTTGCGATGCAATTTAGATATTCATTTTTCGAAGAGGTCGAAAACAATTAACTGTTTAATGCAAGTGTTTCTAGCAATCGTCGCTTTTACTAAACAATTCTGATGCTCAAAAATATATGCTAAAATTGGAATTCTGAATTATTTTTTCAAAAATAATTTTAAGAGGAGAAAATATTTTGTCATGGGGGAGAAATTCTCTAAAATTGGCATACATATTAAAAAAAAATCATCGTCTCTTTCAATTTTATAAGTGAAAAATTCATCAAACATAAATTCTTTCAATCATTTAAAAATTTCAATTGTGTGATTTTTTATTGACGTTACTTTTTTTTGATGTCATAATAAAATAGAGCAAACTTTCCTAACTTCTGGTACTTGCCTGCTTGGAGGGGGGGGGTGCAACGATCCAATTGAGAGAAGGCAGAAATATTATAAATGATGGCGGAAAATATGAAAATATGAAATATATAAATATGAAAAAATAATAGAATAAAGAATTTCGTTTCCCCTAATTAGTCGGGAAAATGAAATTTATCCAAAACTCTATCGGGAAGAATGAAAGAAAATGATCAAGAATTATATTTTAAAGTTTTAAAATATTTAATGCTTTTGATGATCTCAGAAATAGTAGAAAGAACATACAATCAAAAAGAATATGCTATTTTATTAATACACATACATATATCAATAAAAGAATCTCGTAGTAGATATATGATATAACACGAGATCATTATAAATGCATAAAATGGTTTCATTTGAAATGGATTTTATAAAGCTTAACTTTCTGAAACAAGCTCAATTATTGTAATGAATTTGTTTTTCATAATTGATAACTACGATGGCTAAATATTAGATTTAATGCTAGGTTAATTCAGTTCAATGCTTCTTTCATTTGTTCGAACTTAGACTTATAAAAAGTGGAAATCAAATCAAAATGAAGTCTTCCGATGTTATAAAATTATTTCGAGTCGTTTGACTTTTATGCCAACCTAAGCCTTTAATATTATTAATAAGAACTTAGTTGAAAGTTAAGAATGTCAGAAAAGTGGAAGGGGTTTGAATTGAATAATTTGAATACTTCCTAAGGTTTGATATTACGAAGTATTCAAAAATAAAAAGACTAATTGAAGAATTCAGAAGGAAAAAAATACAGCATTATCTGTTAGAAATAATTGCTATAAATTAAAAAAATATCGTTATTTGGATCAAATAAAACTACTGTCTTGCAAATCATATTTTCATGATTAAATGAACGTTCTATCAAAATTTGACTTGATAAATTCTAATCAAGGTTTATTTGCTAAAACTCATTTACTGCTGTCAGGTAATTTTCTATCTCTGATCTTGAAACTTTTCAAACAGTTACAAGGAACAATTTCGACATGAAGTGGAGGAAACTTACGTGTCGTAGCATCTTCCAAAGATCCACAAAATTTTCTGTCGTCCACACTGAAATAATCATTTTTGCAGTTCACACTCTCTTCCAGATGGAACGTGGCGAAGGTCACTTTAATGGCACACACCCGCTTGCTGTGCCGGAGCACTCTGTATGTGCAGTTGGCATCGTGGCTGTAGTTGCCCGGATAATCGGGGCTCCGGATGAAAAATTCTTTTTGGTCATAGGTACGACTGCAGGAGAACCCTAGGAAATGAAACAAATAGAAATGCAATCTTTACATAACTGAAACACAAAGGTAATTCATTTGTTCTAGTATTTCATTTATAATATGCTTGGCTCATTTTATTGAAATATAATATACAAGAATTTGGTATTTAATTGTAGCAAGCGTATCATTTCAGTTCATATAATACTAATATTTATTTGAAACTCTATAGTCCTGGTCTACCAGCAATGTAAACAATTTTTTTCCAGAAATGGGATGACGCACAGCATTTAAAACAATACCAGTTTTTACTTTCTAGAGCACAAAGTATAGAGAAAGCACTGTTATAATCCTCCTCATTATCAAAATAATAATAATAATAATAATAAATAAATAAAATCGAACTCGATATTTTGACGAATCTTAGCGTTTTAGATCTCCCTGTGCTCGAAAAACAGATTTTTGGTATTATGCTTGTCTATCTATATAGGATAAAGATAACTCAAAAACGTTTTGAGCTAGACTGATGAAATTTTGCATACGTGTTTTACACCGAATTTGTAGATCCCCTTCAAATTTTGAGTACAGGAAATCTTTCAGAAGACTTCAATACGTTCAGAGGAAGTTTGTTTGTCCGGCTGTTTGAATATAAGTCAACACGATAAGTTCAAAATGGAAAGATATAGATGGATAAAATGAGATACACCAATAGTGCAGACATACATTTATCACTTTGTGAGCCAAATCCTACAAGGGGGTTGACTACCTGTCAATCTGTATTTTTAGAAATGTGTGAACGCGATCATTCAAAAGCACAATGATTTAAAGATATCAAATTGGATCGGAGAACGAATGATTACATTTGCAATTTTGTGTCAAATGTTTATTCAATCTGTTAAACCCGTTAAAACAAAATTTTGATTTTCGGTTGCTATTAACCTCATTCCATGGATTTATCGCCAGAAAATACTCGCGAAGAACGAAGCGATAAATTTAGTAAAAATGCTAAATTTACGCCAAAGGTTAATATTTCATAACTATTGTATGCCAATGCCTTGCAAGGCCTTCTCTGAGATAAAATATTTATTAGAGAATACTCGAAAAAGTTTTGGGAAGATTTTCCCTGCTGGTTTGATATTTCGAAAGGAGAGATCTATTGATTTAAATGTTTCCGAAACTATTCGGCTATAATGTGGTGAGTTCTAAGACTCAGTCATAAACTCAAGTGCTTCACACAGAAGAGTACGGAGAATGGTAGACCAACGAAGCCCCTAGCGAGCTAGAAATCGTAAGAATATATCTTTGTTTATTCTTTTGAAAGAATTTCTTGAAGAAGTCAAGATATTTTTCGGACATCCTGTATTTTGATATATCATTATATGAACGTTTGATCTATACATGAATAGCGCCTTTGAACTTGGCTTTAATCGCTCAATTATATTTACGGAAGTCAGGATATGACATCGATTTCAATCAAATATAGTTTTAGTCTTGGTTGCTGATATTTTTCATTTCTTAAATATCAGAGATTTCATATCTTTATTGGAATATTTTTTTTAAGATGGTAAGATATAGATGATTTCACAGGGTGCCAAGAAAAACATTTGAACATTAAAGTACATTTCGGGTCTTGAATTTCGACGTAAATAATATACTTTATGAGAAGATTTTAAATGAATTTTTATACGATTTTTTTTGTTCCACAAATAACTATTTCTTATCATTATTCATTTTAAATATAGAATGGAAGAAATTCCAATGAGTCATTAAGGAGATATATTTTCTTCAAGAATACCTTTTTAACTCATTATGTTTTTATACAATTTCTTTTAACATGACTTTTTTTCATGTTTGATGAAATGTAATTTCGTAATAGAGATTTCATTCCCTTCCTGATGTACTAGATTTTAAAATTTTGCAACCATAAGTATTCTCGATGACAATGCATTATTTTAAAGAGTGAATTGATTCATTCAGTCAAATTTTAATGTCACATGAGAAATGCCAACTTGTAGTGAATTTGAGAAGAAAATGGGTTTTGAAGATTCCATGATATTTGTGAAAATGAATTGAAAATTAAAAAATGAAAAATAATTAAAGTTGACAAATTCTATTTTTAACACATTAATTAAAGTCAGATTTTAATGATTATTTTGATAAAAGTTATTTGAAGTTTTGAATTTAATATTTTTTGAAGTAATAGTAGAAGTTACTTACTAATTTTTATGCCATATGGGATATAATTTTTTAGGATATTTAATATCTCCTTTGATTTATTTTAATATCATTAAATAGGAGAGAAATATAAGAATTTTTATAAAATTAGCAATTATTTAAAATTACATTTTAGAATTCACTAAATATTTCATTTTTACCTTGTTACCTTTAGTTGGATTCTTAACACTAATTGAGAAAGAATGCTGCAGTTAATCGAATAAAGTATGTCTTCAAATTTAAAGAGTGTAATCAAAATTGCTCTTAAATATTAACAATAAAAATAATACCTTACTTAAAATGTCATTGCCATTTAAAGGTCATATTTCTGGAACAGATCTAGGAGTTAAAGATTATTGCCTTTTTCTAGAAAAATAAAACTGTGATCGATATCACGTACAAACATGTTGACGACCTTCAAACATGAAAAAAAAAATTGTCATAATTGGTCCAATGCTGAGTTATTTATGTGATTTATCCTAAAGCATCAAAATTTCATGCCATCTTTCTCGAAGTAATAAATCTCTCCGACCTTTTCATATAATTTTTCAAATTGCAATTGCTCGCTGTTTTCAAACATTAGTGATTATATTTACAGTGAATCTTCTTATATAATAATAATAAATAGAAAAAGGAACCTTTTGCAGGGAATATTTCTATATAAATTAATTCAAAAATACTTTTTAAATTATATCGTCCTCAATTTTAAACATTAACAATAATAAATAAATATTAATAGAAATATAATTTTAATTTTACACTAACTATTTTACTCTAAAATTCTGTAGTAATTAATATACAAATAACTAAACGGTGGAAGATTCCATGTCAACTTTTTACAGAAATTTTCTCTTTACTCTAAAAAAAAATTAAATTTTAAAAATCCAACGTGCCAAGGTAATTATTTTAAGAATGTGAAAAAAGAATTATTTCCACTAATTCATACTTTGCTATTTTATTAATACATTGCAGTCTCACGATATAAGAATTAATATATCTTTCATTTTCAACTGCATTTTAAATTTATTCATAGCAAATGGGACTCACCACGAGTTGAATTATAGCTATATTTATTTCCTAATATATTTTATACTTTTATATATAAATATAATAGTTAATAAATATAATGTTATATAGCTTTATATTTATTTCCATTTAATATAAAATTCACATATTCACAAATAAAACCCATTTATTCTCATTATATAACAAAATTATGCAGATTAATCTCCAGAATCATAATTTTCAAGGAGGAAGCAGCATGTACTTGTCTATTCTCTTGGAAGGGAAATGCTAAAAAGCTTTAATGCAGATAATTATTATTTAATGTTGGGCAATCATTATTTAACGAGTTGGAATCATTTCTGAATGGAGAATCCAAAGTGTCTGGGGGCCGCGGTGGCCTGGTGGTGCGGCTTCGGTTTCGTAACCGGAGGGTTTCAGGTTCGAGACCCAATGCCACCGAAGAACCATCGCGTAATCGGCCCTGGTGCACGTCAAATCCGTCGGAGTCAAACGTCTCTTCCTGCTGGCATGTTATGGAAGCTTGGAGAGGGGTGTCAGCTCAGGTATTGTGCTCGTCATCTGACTGTGGTTCAAAATGACTAGGTCTGTTTCCAAATAACCCTAGTGTTGCTTTAAAACCCGACGTTAATATAACTAAACCAAACTATCCGCAGTATTTGGTTGATCGCAAAGCTGATACTCAAGTATTTGCCTTTACAATGGCAGTCATATTACCAGAGAATTCAAATCACATCAGATGGATGAAATATTTTAGCAATATCAGCTGCCCCTACTAAAATCCCCAGAAAATAAGCCCCAATAGGTCTTTTGAACAAAATAATCTGATACAGTTTCGTTTTAGGAGAAATTCTCTATCAGTTCCAGGCTTCGAATGGCAGCCATTCATTGAGGATTTTTCAATATTGTACATTTTCAGAATTATAGAGATAAGTACTGTTTATTAATCAATTTTGTAATGCAAATGCGTATCCGCACAAATGAACGATGATTCGCCGTAGGGGAATATTATAACTGGCTAGTAACAGAATGAGTGAATGAGGTGTACGATGTCGTTCGTTAGTTTGGTTCACAACTACGTGAGAGTAACTGTTGTATTGTTTGCCAACGGATTCTGAAACTCTCCTTGAGCATGCGTTAAGATGGGTTCAATTCGACAAAATAGGAGTGAGGAGGAGATGTTAACATAGTAAATTATGGAACTGCACACATCCGTCTGCGTCTCACCCCTTAATGAGATGGAATTGTCGACAAGCAGTCGTCTCAGAATATAGAAACGAACAGTAGGAGATTTCTAGGATGTAGAATCCGAATGATAGATTTATAATCTCATTCGGATCCTCAATTTTCAAAAATCATGAAAAACAAACAAACAACAAACATTCATTTACATTTTCCCACCCTCAAAATAACTGATTAGCATTCATTGTATTTTTTCAAAATTTCGATTTTTTTAGGGTTAATGATTTTTGAATTACTTTTCTTCTAATGAACCGTTATTCTTATAATACATATTTTGAGTCATCAGTATTTCAAAAATGTATATCTTGCGACTGTCAGTTGAATCACCTGCCATACATAAAGTGCAACAAGAGTCAATATTGGCTCGTATAACATTATTTTACTCTTCATGCACAACATTCCTTGCATGAAGCGAATTATTGCTCACCTGGCGCGGCATCCGGGCTGCAAGTCGTGATCTGTCGCGCGCGGATATCGAATCCCGATCTCGAGTTTTGATTGTCACTGACGAACCGTAGAGACGTCTCATTCTCTGCAAACATGAAGACACCTGTTTGGGAAGAGACAAAAAAGAAACACGCTCATTTGAATTCAGAGTGAAAAGCTGGATTTCCTGAATGCATTACTCGCTTCGGTAAACTTGCTTATTAATGGGGATTTTGATTCTATTCATATTCGAATACTTTTTCTTTTATGTGGGATATGCAAGCAGATTTCAATATTCACTTTCGAAATTGTTTCATTTTATCTACGTTCTACATTGTAAGAGAAACTGTATGGGTTTGTTGCATATATTAAAACAAGGACGTTAAGTCATTCTGAATTGTTTTTTGTTTATTCTTTTGATGCTTTGACTAGATTGTGTTACGATTTCAGTTTCTTTTAAGGAAGAAATTTTTTTATATGTAGGAAATTTATCGAAAAATAACCAAAATGTTGATAAAAAATATTGCATAACAAAAATTCGGAAATAATACATTGTATAATATTGCTTGCAAAATAAAGAGCCTTTTTCTGTTTAATTGTTTTTCTTTTAAATTTATATCTGTTATTATTAAATCAGTGTTTATACTAGAATCTGAGAATTTCGTGCGTCATTTCATTTGCTTTTAATATATTTTTGCCCTCGAACCAATATTTTCATTAATCGATCTTCCCCATTTTTTAAAAATGTTTTTCGTTAAAAGTTTTATTCTATATTTAATTTAGAATAGTTGTTATAAATCATTCATTCAAATAAAAGTTTTTTCATTAGTTTTAAAATGAGATGGAGAAGTTTTAAATAATGCTTTTTATTACGTGCATAGAACAGCAACATTTTCCCTGAATAACTGCTTATGAACCAAATAACTATAATAATGTTAAAAAAATTACTAAAAATTTAACAAACAAATTTATATAATATATTTAGTAAATTTAGAAACAATTTCTACACTCAGTATAAAACTTAATATATTCAGATGCCCTTCAATTCAAGGGATTATTTTCAAAGAAGTGGTGATCTTCACACTATGACCATTTTAAACTGCTTACCATAATAAATAACTTGAAAGTGTTATAATTTTACTCAATTTGTTTTTAAATAACTTCAAATCCATTAAACATTTTTATAAATCCAACAGGAAGATGGTAACAAATTTTACAAAATGAATTTAATTTACTTAATAAAGTTAGAAGTTAATTTATGCAATAGGTTGATCACAGTAACTACTAAACAAATTATAAACACAAATAAATGCATTAGTGATTAAACATAGAAAAAAAATATTAAAACGGGTCAAGACAAAAAAAGTTAAAGACTAACTATTTTTGCGAAATAGAAACTAACAAGACATACATTTAATGAATAGGTAATCGAAAACTTACGAACGGATCCATCATTTATTTTTCCACAAAGTTTGGTTTGATCCACTTGGAAGTAATCGTAAGTGCAGTTATCGCTGGGTTCTAGATCGAATGTTTGGAACGTGAATTCCAGCCCGCAAACGCTTTCGGATCTCCGGAAAACCCGCCAATCGCATTTCACTTTTGCCGGATATTGGACGGGGAAACCTGGACTCCTCAGAGAAAATTCTGTTTCTGTGTGATTTCCACCACAAGAGGAAGCTGCTGAAAGAAAAAAAAAATAATTTGTTTTTTTGAGCTGTTTGGTACAATGATGGTATTCAGTTTCTAAATTGAAGCAAGTTCAAATGTGGCAGAGTCGTAAGAAAACGTCAATGTATATATTACTAAACAATGGACAGCACGATGTCCATTAGTTATAGAAGGAATGCCACAAATTGCAAGTCGAGCTATAGAAGGAATAATCCTCAAAAATATACAGTAAACTTGGAAATTAAATGGGTGTACATTATGAGAACATGAACTGATTGCAATAAGATCAAAACTTCGATCATTTATCTAAAAACATGGTGCGCTTTTGATATATATCCTTTGCCAACAAGGTTTGGCAGCCTTACAAATAAAATTAAAAATCATATGGGTCCATGTCCGTGTCAGTTTGAAAAGAGTTCAAAGAGTGCCGTTATTCCCAGATGGAGTTTTCTTCTGTATATACTGTTATATAAGTATGGGAAAGACAAGAATCACTTTTTCAAAGATCGTGGAATGACGGGTCATTGGGATAATGGTTATGGAGCTGTTGGTACCTTCGTGCATAAGTTTTCCATTTGTGATATTTTCTATAAATAAGTTTATTATTGCGAGGAGTCTTCATCACATCTTTCAGAGGAAAGATGCAGAGAATGATATAATTTAAGAAAATGCAACCTCTATTGGTTTAAGTCTCTTTATCATGCGTCAGTAAAAAAAAATCTGTTTCTGATTAGACCCGTTATTTGTAAGAAAGAGAGAGGTAGTTATGGATTCTGTTTTTTTCAGGTGAATTCATTAAATTTCGCATTGAAATAAAGCAATGGCCCTCTGTATTTGTTTTGTTTGTAGTTTTTGCCTGTGGCTAATCATTAAATTCTTTTAATATACAAATCCTTTCTTTTAAAAAACTTTTTTAAAGCTCAAAATTAAAAAAAATTTCATTTCCAGAAATATACCATTCGGTTGAATGACGATGGATCCTTTTTATTCTCAATAGCACAAAATCTTATAAAAAAATATAAGCTTAAAAATGTTTCATTAAATATAATAATGCCATTCAGTATATAATATTATTTTATATAATAAAAATTGGGTATGCCAATTAGATTAGCAGAGTATATTTAGAAATACATACGTATTTATTACGTATTTAGACAACCACTTTTATTACATCATAGTATATTATGTACGTACATGTACAAAACAAGTAGGTTCAACACGTAATTGGATAATTTTAATAAAATTCACAATTAATAAACAAAACAGTTGCATTGACAAATAGTCGATATTTAATTTGGAATTCATATTCAACAGTTTACATGAAGGAAAAAAAATTGAATTCTAAAAATAGAGCATCCAGGAATGAAAGATAAAAAATAAACTCCTTTTTCTTGTTTTCTTTCATTACGCATTAAAAAAATTGTTGAATATTGAAAGATCAAGCGATCGATTCTATTAGCATGCAGCGAGAATAACAAAACTGAATTATAAATAAATCCATCGGAATCTTGAAATCACAAATCAATTTGGAAGCAGCGTAATAGGAAATCAGATTCACACATCATCCAACTGACAAGATGAATGGAATAAAGCATTCTAGTGCAAGGCGTTCCAATTTGTCACTACGCAAAAACCATTGTTTTATACAAACGTCTCATTAATTCAGTGAAATAAATAACTTTTTTATTTGTTCTAAAAATACGAAAGTAAAATAGCTCTTTTGTAGCTTATTTATTGTGATGTTAATTAATTCGTGATAAAGTAAAATATTTAAGTCTGAAAGTGTGTCTTCAGTAATGAAGATGGTGATCAATAATTCTTAAATTAAAATTAGAAATTAAAGGTAAAATTCTGAAATAAAAGAGAAAAAGAATGCTCATAGGTTCTAGAAATTCAACTACAAATCCGGACATACGAATTTTGTTAAAAATATAGTAACAAAAATATTAAAAGATGCTTGAACCTCTAGTCCGAAACCTGTAGCGCGATAACGTGTTATTTTGCGCATGATTCATGTGTCATTATATTATTTTTTTAAAATTTACTCTTACTTATATCAATGATAATATTCATCAAAAAAGAAATGTATTTTAATATCGCTGAAACGTATATAAAAGTTGTGATGAAACCATGAAAAGTATTGTTGCAAAATATGCTGAAATATTTTTAAATATTTGTTAAAATTACATAAATATGCTGAAACATTTCTGAAATAAAATTAATACCTCTGAAAAGCTTATAGTTTGAATTTTGAAGTGGTGAAAAATTAGGTTTCGTGCGATGCTATGTTCTTAAGTTGTGGAGGAAACATATTAAAATTTCAATTAATTTTTAACTAAAGATTTAATTAAAATTTTGAAGAATCCCCTCTATTAGTGATCGCCTTCTACCCAAGAAGCAACAACTTGGTAAATTTGGTATCTCTAAATACAAGACCTGCTCTATAGAGCACCATGAAGGATTTTTAATCACACCATTTCATCAGGAATGACGCATGTTAAAGTCATAGATAGTATGTCAGTCTTTATAAATTATCATATTAACATATTGATGTAAATTCGGCAGAGTACAAAATTATATCATCGTTTTTATCACTGAGTTTTCTTTTAAATAAAAACATAATATTACGGATTTGTCTTTTAAACCTCTGCTTGAAGAAAATTAAAAGACAAATCCGCAATATTGTATCCTTAATTCAATAAATTTATAGATACAATACATTTCGAACTAAAAAGATACTTTTTATAGCTTATTGTTGAAACTTAAATATATTCATTTAATGTGTTCACATCTCAATATGGAAATGTTTACATGGCCTAATCCTAATTTTCCAAAGAAAAATTTGGGAAAGAACAAAGCAATATCGAAATGAGAACGTTAACAACAATGTTAAAGCAACACATCACAACTACCTTTATTTTGATTCAGTTTTTTTTCTTTCTTGCATTATATTCATCATCCGACGCCTGTTAAAGCAATCAGAACAGAACTTTCCCGATAGCGGCAATGAATTGATGAATGGCTGTAAAGCGGTTGTTATGTGGACCTTAAGAGCGATCATTCTGGTTGTCCCACAAGTGTAATCACCGCAGCGCGATCTTTCCCAACAAAAATATTACGCAAAACGGGTCCCGGACGTCCAGTGTAAATAAACAGCCCATCTTCAATTATGTGGTAAACAATGGGAGCTGTAGTGACAATGGAGCGATTGCTAACATGCAGACAAAGCATTTGCAAGTTTGGGGAACATTTTATATTTTTAGGAATATTTTAATTTAAAGGAAGGAAATCATTCTTCTTTCTTTCTGGCAAAAACTTCGGATGAAAATAAACCTTTTTCCAATAATAATGTTGTCTCTTCATCCTGGTTTTGTTAAAAATTTATGAGTTTAGTTTTATGAGTTTCTCTTATCTAGATCCTTACTTCACAGAAAAAATAAATTAATATCAAAACTTTTATTACGGGAAGTAATATTTATTCTACTTAGAATTGATGGTTTTGTTAATTAGTAACTTTTAGATCATTGAATGAAACATTCATTCTGTGACTCTATAGAATATGCTATAATATATATATGGAATATAAATAAATTCACCCATATTATTTCATTTTTTTTTATTTTCTTTTATTTATTAGTTTATTAAATATTTTATCAGCACAAATAAACGAACAGGGGGAAAAACTTCTTGTATAGTAAGGAAAAAAAAGTAAATGGTAAAGTTTATGTTTTCTCTTTAATACTTGACACTACTTTTTGTTACCATATTTTTTTACATTGTGAATTATCTGATTCGTAATAACTACTTTTAAAATGGATCAAGCGTGAATATTAGTAATTTTGATCAAAAAAGTTCAAGATTTATTCTCTTCGATTAGAGAAATAACTGATCGCACCGGCAGATATTTCTAAATTCGGAAATATTATATACCTATTTTGAATACTCAGAAATGAGACTAAAAAAACTAATAGTTAAGGATTGGCGGGAGAGATGGAATAATTCCATTAAAGGGAGAGCTACCTACCAACATTTTATAAACGTTTCTGTTAACCGAATGGAGGGTGATTTTTATCTTAACCAAGTATACACTGGACATGTTGTATTTTCTGTACATTAAAGCCGTTTCTTCGACAAAAATTCGATTAGTCAGTGTGACCCCGAAGGCTCTATAAATCACGTGTTCAAAGCCTGTGCACTATAGTGAGAACACAGACTCAAATGACCAAGAAATTGGATGTCTTCGGACGTCATAAAAATTCCAATCATTAAATCTTCTATTACGGACATTTTGTCAAAGCTCTTGTTTTAGTTCTCTCCTAATGTAAAAAGTTAACCTACATTTAATGTACAGGGTGTTCATTAATTATTGTCGGGGTTTCCGTACCTCATAACTTTCGAATAAAAAATATTACGCAAAAACCGATTACGTATTCGTAAATTACAACTCAAAGAATTTTATTAATGATATTAAAGTGTAAATCTTGCACAATTTGCACTTTGTAGGCATTCAGCTGAAGGCGATTATGTATTCGTAAATTCGCTGAACAAATTTTGACTCGAATTGAGGATGATGAAAATTACCTTCGGAAATGGTTCTTCAGTGACGAATCCACTTTTCATGTGTCAGAAAAAGTGAATAAACCTAATTGTAGAATATGGGGCTCGTAGAATTTGCACGATTATCAAAAGTCAAAATTTGTTCAGCGAATTTACGAATACATAATCGCCTTCAGCTGAATGCCTACAAAGTGCAAATTGTGCACGCTTTACACTTTAATATCATTAATAAAATTCTTTGAGTTGTAATTTACGAATACGTAATCGGTTTTTGCGTAATATTTTTTATTCGAAAGTTATGAGGTACGGGAACCCCGACAATAATTAATGAACACCCTATATTTAATACAATTGTCAGTATCATCAAGTGTCGTTTGTTCCTTCGTTGTAGGTGTGGTTACTCTTCGGCAACCCCGTTTAGATTTACGCATGGCCTCTGCCTTGATTGGGGTATTGCTTGCATGCCTATTTTGAGTTTTTTCAAATCTAGCTAGCAAGCATTCCAGTTTCAGCGAATTTTCCCAACAAATCTTCTGAGTAGCATTATATCTCGATTACCTTCTATGGGTTTATGATAAAGCTTTGAGTACATATCTATGGGGAAAATTTAGGAAATACAAAGACAATTTCCTTTCAAGGAATAGAATTTTTTTTAAAAAATCAGTTCTAAGGCTTAACATTTTCCATGACTTTATTTTTAATTTCTGATTTAGCATATTTTATTTGTATTGATTTTAATGTTGTGGTTTATTATTAATAGTTTATCAGTCTGTTTATTTATAGGACTAACATTTCATATCCGTGAAGAAGTCAGACGCATTTCATTATTTCTTTTTCGCATCGTTTAAAAAGTCAATTAGTTTTCCCATACTCGAGAACAATTTTCAGCTAGTATACCATCCAATAATCAAATTTTTAAGTCACTGTCAGTTTGAATTTTTTTTATAAATGAATCACATATTTATTAATGGATATTTTAAAAATATTATCCTATATTTTAAAAAATATTTTTAAAATTTACCTTCAAAAAATATTTTAAAAATGAATTTTCAATATTTTTTTTTCTTTGCAAAACTAATGAAAAGGAAAAAAAGGCAAGGTTTCGAAGGCAAGGTTTTTTCTAGGTGAAAATAATTATAAAGTATGCTAACTAATTTTAGTATTTTCTACAGAGATTGTTTCGTAAATTAACTTTTATACATTCAACTTATTTTTTTAATTGTGTCAAACCGAATGCTAATATTTTATGAATTAATAAATGTTTCATTTTTCCATTAATAAAGCCATATTCCTCTGTGCAATTGTTAATGATCACTATTAGTACATCGTCACATGAATGAACATCGAAACATGAAATTTCTATACAGGATGATTCAAAACTCATGATACAAACTTGAAGGGGAGGTAAAGAATATGGATACGAATGATATTTAAGCAGAGAAATCCAAATTAAGGCTGGGTGATGACCGAACTTCATCGCAATATATCGTCCAACACACATCGATATTTTTCGATATATCATGATATCATTATTTATTTATAGCTATTATAAGTTATAAATAGCATTTCTTAACATTTTGACTCCAAATAAAAGGAACTTTTAATTTATATAATATAAATACTTGCTTTCTTTTGAATAAAAATAGTTAGAAATTATGGTATTAAACCCCTTTAATAAAAAGTGTCAATGCCAAAGCAATGTCTACAAGTTACAATTAATAACATCGTGTTTTCCAATATAATAATTTTTAAGATTTTAATTGATTTATTGTATCGCAATTTATCGTGAGCCACCAGGTGAAAGCGGAAGTTTAACTGAATTTCTTTTTTTTTATGCGAGTAACCTGAGTGTGAAAATGCGAGCTGCGAATAAAATTGTGAATTAATTTGAAAGAATCCTTTTTGCTTTTATTTTTAAAGATGAATATACAGCGATTAAACAAAGGGCAGTCAGCGACCTTCTGATAAGCACTATTATTTTTCCCATAGGGGTATCATTCAATTATGGAGCAGAAAACAGTTCATTCCAAAATGACATGCTTAAAGCAAGTATTAGAACATGGAAGTATTTATAGAAATATTAACGAAAATTCTGTCTGAAGATCAATAAGAATGAAGTGCAACAAAAATAAATACTGACAACTAATCAAAACGAAACCGAAAATTAATTGTGAATATCGATTTAATGTTTAGCGATTATTCGAAAACTGTTATTCATGATCATGATTTCGATGAATAGATATCTTCAAAAACTGGCATCCAAAAATCCATTTCTCAAAAACATCGATTTTTTTCGATCAATCGAAAATCGGCCCAGCCCTACCCTAGATCACAATACATTTTATTAATCATAAATACAAGATGTCTCTATTCAACTGCAACAGGGTGCTTTGTTTTTAACTTTTACACTGGTGAGGATATTTTAACGGAAATTTCAACTGTGGTTCATTTATTTACAACAATCCTATATTATACAAGAATGGAAGGGCGTATAACGCTCATAAGAGACGAAAAGAAAGACAAAGACTTGACATCTCCTGTGTTTGACTCTCACCTAGTCACTTGCTTCCATGCGTTCCTTTTACAATAAATGATTGCTTTTAATAAATTTGTCACTGTGGAAAATGTCTCTAAAATATCATCTCTATTATAGAATACAGCATTTAAACATCTTGTTTTAGTTGAATTGAGATATCTTGTATTGATGACTCAAGAAATGGATTACGATTTGGATTTCCTATGTGAATACTATTTGCATTGTTGTTCTCTGCCTCCCCTCCAAGAATGATCATGAATTTGGAATCACCCTGCATATTATAAATAAATATTAATTTGGAGGAATCATTTTTCGTGTTGTTTATATAATTATTTATGTTTATTCATTCAAATATATAATCAGAAACGTCAAATAAATATTGGTTTCTAGTTAAAATATGCAGCCATTTATTCTGAATAATATATTGTATATTATTTTAATTTTTACACATGCATTCATTTTTTAAGAAGAGTTTACATATCAGTTAAAGGTTATAGCCTACTTGTAAAAGCTTCACTTGCTTGCGAGTCAGATGCGTTCAGAATAAAATTTGAGAAGCTCATTAGCCAAATATTTTCCAATTTTCTATAGACTATCAGTAGATTACATGTTGATTTCTTCAAGAAAACGCAAAATGCTTGAAAATAAACGCCAGTAATGCTGAATAAAAGATTTCAGTATTGTGGAACCACATATGAAAAGTTATTGTTATTATCGAAATTATCAGTTAAAGTTATCATGTTAGTAATTGTTATTAGTTCAAGTTATCATGTGTTAAATAGCTTCAAATTTATTTATATTAGAGAAGGATGATTAATAAGGTTTCCTTATGATGTTATGTCTGCAAAAAAATCAAATACTGTTAATAATATTAAATAACTTTCTTTTGTTATTTATTTATCACATCAATATGTAACAAAAAGATATATCTGCATGCTATAAATATTTTTTTTCACTTTTATGCAGCAGCTCATTTTCACTATTTTCTAATAAGATGAACACAAAATAAAATAAACTCTAACTTAACGAATAAAATTTCTATTTATAGAATTTCGTTTTAAATGCTACTTCATAAGAGAAAAATATACGGTTAAAGACAACAGAAGTTGTGACGTATCTATTCCTTTTTATGCTTTGCTTTTACGTATAATACATGATTTAATTAATTCGTTTGGATTAGCCATTGTATCATTGTATTCTCCATGCTTTTATTTCAGTAGATATGTCGAACATTGTCTTCTTTTCAGACAGCCTTTCCGCTTTTCTTCAAGAATAATGTTCTGTCTAACGCTTCAATGTTGACATGAGATCTGAAACGACAGCCAGACAATCGTCGGGTCGACCGACTTTCTCCTCTGAGAGAACATCCCAGTGATTAATTTCATTCGAAAGCCGTTTTCAATCGCACACGTATGAGCTAGGTCAAGAAAGGTCGACCGTTTTTTTGCGAAATTGTTTTCAATTAGACGCCAACGTTAATTGGTGACCCTCTTTCCAGACAGAAGGTAAGAAAACCCAGAGGTCAACCAGCGTGACGGATTGCTCGTTGACCACTGCTCTCCGGTTCCAGCCGACTACTACGACGCGTATTTCGGTCAGGTAACTTGCCACTTTCTTTTCAAAAGGCCGGTGATCTTGCAAAAGACATGACGGAGCAAAATGGAAACAATTAAGAACGGATTTCCAGCAATATTTGCAGAATTCAGGGAAAAAACGGGATCGGAAATGTGTGTTCATTGTAAATTAGGTTTAAAGTAGGGATGAATTCGTAAGTTCTTTGAAATGTTATAAAGCAGAAATGGGACAAAAACTTATGTAAGAATCCTTCGTGAATAAAGCTATATTAATAATAAAAAATGACGAGTTACCTCCCTTTCTCGCATAGTTGAATCTGTAAATTGCGACGTCCAATACATATTTTGTAGTTCGAATTTTGAAATTGGTATCGTTCCCTTTTTTGTTTTAACTCCCCTCCTCTGTTAATTTACACATGTATAAACTTGCTTTGTGAAATACAGTATAAAAATAATTGAAACAACTGTCAGCAAATCTAAATACTTAAAATGTGTATGTAATATAGTGCGTGCTCTCTTACAGAGCGCCACTCGTACCTATAAAATTTCTTACCTTAAGAAATACTTAAAATTTCTTACCTTACCTTAAGAAATAAAATTTCTTAATTAAAATGACTGGTATAAAATTTTTTATTTAAAATTAGAAAAATGAAAAGTTTTTTTTTTTCCCCTCCAAATTTTTCCGAAAAAGGTTTTTCCAATTCCTTTCCTTTTTCAAACTATTGATTAAATTTGAAATGTGATATTTTTTTTAGAATCGGAAAAAAATTATTTTCAATTTATAAATTGCGGAGAAACGAATCAGGAATATTTTTTTAAAAATACCCTTATCAAATTTTGAAGTATTCGAAATGCATTTATATCATACTTATGGCGATTAAATCATTCTTTATGCTCGCTAGAAAGTCTAAAACTTGAATAATAGAAATCCGAATTATTTTAAAAGTTACATTAACAGAGAAATAACGTAATTCTTAATGAAATGAATTTTATACTGAATAAACAGGCCTGGAAATTCTTGTAAAGATACGGTTAGATTTAAAATAAAAGTAATTAATTTTAAGAAAATCAATCATATGATGTCCAAAGAAGATTTATAAGAATTTCGGACGTGTGCTAATCTTTGAAAAAATACAAGTTGAAATGTAGTGAATAAAACGTTTTTTATATTAATTACAAAAAATAACGAATTTTAAGTGTAAAGGATCAATTTTGTTATCTATTTGTATTCATAGAACTCTTATTTATGAATTTAAACCGTAAATAATCGCATGCTTCTTATATTAAATATAATAAATACATTTTCAGCTTTAAAGACCCATTTTAAATTAACTAGTTGTATTCACAGAGCTATTATTTATGAATTGGTTTCCGAAAATTCCAGAATTTTTTAAAGATTTTGTAATTTTTGTAAGAAAGGTCGGATTCGAGAAAAAAACCGGAAGACCGTAGACTATAAAGATAAGGCTTTCTATAACTTATTTTCGTCTTATGCAATCTTGCATAAAACGTAAACAATGTCCAGAAACGTATTACACAAGCGAAGAGCCGAGTGGCATCGCGTGCGGACAGTCGGGGGGGGGGGAAGTAAAAACCAAGCTATTTCCATTTCCTGTGTTTGTGGCAGAAAATGGAATGAAGGAAGAAAAATGGACGATTACCATTTAAAGACACAATGAGAACGAGCAAGAACACTGCTGCCGTGATAGCACTTCATTAAAAAAATGTATTATTCCGAATGTCTGACATGGTGTTAATCCCATAATTATGGTAGAGACTGTGTCCACATTTAATCCTTAGTTTATGCATGCACGTGGGGACTTTTTTTCTTCTTTCGTCTGCTGCGTTGCCATGATGTCTACAATAATTGAAAAAAAATTAGCGGATTCCACGCAACGGCGCAAACTGAATTTATAGAAATTTTGAATTAAAAAGATAGAATTTTTGCTATGAATTTGAAAAATCAAATTAATTAGATCCGAGAAAACAAATTAACTACCGTATCTAATGGTGTATTTAAATTTGATAAAAAAAAACAACAGTAGAAAAGATCAATATTGAAACAAAGAACAGTCTTCCAGCTCGCTATAATTTAGTCGCAAAGTACTGCTGCATCTAATTTTAAATATTATTTTGTACGCTCACTGTGCTTTCAACACAAATATATGGAAATGTTTCACCGCTGATTTTGGTTAATTCTAATGCTGCTGCATCTAATATTTAAATATTATTAATAATACAAATAAGTGGAAATATTTCGCCACTGATTTTGATTCATTCCATGGTGCAAAAATATCTTGTAACAGGTTGATTAAAAATAACTCAGGATTATTATGAAATCCTTTTGAGTATTTCAGATGAAATGCATAATATATCTTTTGATATCTAAAGGGCAAATAAAAACTGGAAAATCTACTTTTTCTTACAAGATTACGGCTTATAGTGAAAATATTATGATAAAGGAAACTACTTTTTTGCTAGGATGTGGATTTAAAAATGAAATTGGTGGAAAAGTAAATACAGTTTGATTTAGTGTGTAGTATTTAAATGAAATGTTTTTTTAATTCAATAAAGAAGTAGGTTTTTATTATTTGATATATAGTTTCTAGAATAAAACAAATCAAAGGTAAATAAATATCAAAAGAAAAATTCAAATTTTGCTGTAAATGAAAGTCAGAAATTTGCTATTCTTGAATGAAATGAAAAGGATAAGCATCGAAGCCAAAACATTTAACTTTATACATCTCTAAAATCCTTGACAGTAAGAGCTGATGATATTTATTATTTATTAAACTACTTAATTTGTTTCTCACCAAATTCTCCCCTCGACTTTTTTTCTTTCTAAGTTTTCCTTTACCACATTTATTTTTATAATTATTGGAAAGGAATGCTTAAAACAAATTAAGCCTATTCAGTTAAAATGCTGATTTTGCTTCAAAATTACTAAAAAAAATATTGTCGATTTCTTGCATTATAGAATGGCATGTCATATAATTAATTTAACTGTTAAAATAAAATAAAATCCCTCTTTAACTAATATTGACTATTAATCTTTTCTTTAAAAAGGACTGCAATAATTTAACTGTTTTCAAGAATATGACCTAAAGTTTGGTACATAAGATAATTCATTTAAAGAGTTTTTTTTTTAGTCCTCAAAGATGAGGTTCAATTGATTCTTTTTAAATTTCTGGTATGTTTAGAACATTTTTTAACAGACCATTTAAAAGAAATGATTTATGGAATTTTCTTCATAAATGTAAAATATATGAGTTTGAAATGAATAACTAAGCTGTTTCGGATGATCCTTCAAATTTCAAATCAGAAAGAGAATATAAAATAGATACTAGCGTTGGTAGCATTTAAAAAGTTTCGCGAAGTAAGAAGTCTGAAAATATAGAGATTATATGTGGAATTACTTACGAATAATAGCGATAGAGGTTTGTTTAAGTTAGATTTCACTTGCTAGCAACTGAGATAGGTAGATTTGTGGTAGATTTTCAAAAGTGCTTACACGAATTGAGAATCATTCAAATTATTGAAGTGTCATTAGAAAGCAAATTAATATTTGATAAACAAGACATATTGACGCACAATTATTTGTTATTTTGTAATTATTTAAAACGATATGAGTGCTGCATATGTCTTTCTAAATTACAAAATGGTGCAGAATATTTAGTTAATAACGTTTAGCAGAATAATTAAAAATATGTTTAAGAATGAAATTAATTTAATATAACTCAAGAAATGAACATTTTTTCCTTAAAACATTTTCTAGTAATTCAGGAATGTTTTCGTAAAACCAGGGAATTATGAAAAAATGAGTTCTTACATTTTTATCCGTTTGTAAAAATTCTCAAATAAAGTTACGTAAGAAGCAATTAAAACTGAATAGCCTGCTACATAATTGGCATAAATCTGATTTAAAATCGTTCCATCCATTTGAATTTTAAGTCATTTTTTTATGATCATGCCACTTGACAAATTGAAGCAGAAGCAGTTTAGGAAAAATTTCAGGAAAAGAAAAAATGAACATTGTTAGTGACGCATGCGTGACGTCAATCACGATTTAAATACGTTAGAAAGAATAAACACTAATCCTCTTTTAGAACGGCAGATCGGATAGGTCAGCTGTCGAGTTTCACATACGTATCCGAAAGTTTAAATTCAGGCTCACAGAAAAATATTGCAACGTTAAATGTATCCAGAAAAAGATGAAAAATCAAATCATTTTGACATCACGAAAAGGAATTTCATTCTCTTCTGATTATATTTGTTTGGGATCAAATATTCATTAGCTATCTGAATAAGTATTGGATCTTTTTGAATTCAAAATTCCTCAATATTAGCTCTATCACGTTCCAATTTAATACCAAATTTCTTGATCAAATAATATTTTAAATATCTTTTCTATCTCACAAAAATTCAAATAATGGACATTTATTATGTTTTTCATTTTTTTTAATGTTTTCTATGTTTTGCATACATTTTATAATATTTTGATATATACTGTCTGTTTTCAAGGAAGTTAAATGATGACATAAACATATGTCCAATAGAACTGCGCATGTCATTTAATTCCTAACCTTTCGTGCAAATTGTCTTAACCTTTATATCCCAGTATATCCCTTTATATCTCCTACCCTGTATAGTACCTATTAAATCATGTTGACATCTGCATAATAAGACTATTCTCTCTGATGGTATTCAAAAAAAGAATAACTTTCCTTAACTGTGACAGCAAGTAGTAGATATTAGCTGGAGGAGGAAATTAAAAACATTTAATAATTAATTTAATCAATTAAATTATTTTAATTCATTTAATAAGTTTCCCCCCTCTTCTATGGTGTTATTGAGCAACAAAGTTTACCTAATGATACAAAAATAAATTTGGAAGATGGATGGTAAAATAATTCGATTTACATCTATGACTGTGGAGTAGAACGGGCATTTATGAAATTCACATGACAGCGATACTACACAAAAAAATATGGAATTTCTTTATAAGACTGAACATCTTCACAACTCTGCAGCAATTTTGCAATTTTCTGTGCATATTTGGACCAGTTTTCAATTTAATTAAACTTGAAAATGGCGATCCATGATCGTATCAATCAACTGTGGGATCAAATCAATATATTTTCTTTTACATATAGTTTCTCATTTTAATGCAGATTTTTTTTCCATGGCATGTCTTTTTGTTGAATAGATCATAAAGCAATTTCTTCTTCTACTTTCAAGTCAAATATTAATCAAATTTTCAATATTATCAATTTATTAAATATCGATTTCTGAAGATCAAGGCCTCATAATTTTTCAATACCATTTGATGGACTTCACAAGATAACAGTGGTTTAAAAACACATTGATGAGCAAACAGAACCACAGAGAACGACAAAATTAATTTACAGTTAACATAGAAAAAGTCTATAAAAATCCTGTTCCAATTTCTATATTATCAATTAAAAATCCTGTTCCAATTTCTATATTATCAATTAAAAATCCTGTTCCAATTTCTATATTATCAATTAAAAATCCTGTTCCAATTTCTATATTATCAATTAAAAATCCTGTTCCAATTTATATATTTCTACATTAAGTTTTAGATCCTCTAATATTTCTAAAGCATGGTATTTTGTAAGTATCAAGAAATTAAATCTTGAGGAAAACATGGGTACTAAATTTAAAACAGTTCGATCTAAAGCGTTTTATAGTTTTATAAAAGCGAAATGGGCTTCTAAAACCTTTCAAACCGATGCTATAAAAAATTTGATTCAATTCTCTTTCTGAATGCACACTGAACTTTATTCCATAAAAATTATTTCACTGGAGCTTTACTTTGAAATTTTGGAACGTAGCATGTGGACACACAAATGTTAAGCTTGCTTTGTTCAGAATTAATTTCAAACTGTAAAGCTGAGTTAAAATCAAAGGACATATGTACTATATTACTCATTCCTAGTAGTTGCGCAGATTATAAACGGCTGTAACGATCTAACGATGGTTTAAGAAAAATTGAAATCAACACAAAAGGAAACATATATTTTTTTGTTTGCTTATTTAATGAGATGCATATGTGACTTTCCTTAGTTACATGAGCAATAGACAGTGTGAAGCATGTCCTCAATCACTGATACGCGTTCTATATCCACATGCATGTTTTGCATGCGACTGTCTACATTTTTTGAAATTAGTTTTTGTGTCTTTGCTCCATTGGGATATGTTACATACTTTGTCTTAATATCTTCTTCGCCTGCAGCAGTGAACGAACGGATCGTGTGGCGACTTGGGTCAAGGAATCTCTAAAAAGGAAAAATCCAGTGTGCGTCTTCCCTTCCCAAAGGGGAATCCAATCGATTTGGAAAAAATCATAGCCCATTGAATATGGAATCGGTAATAATAATTTAAATGGCTCTGTAATTATTACCTATATTTGTTTGACGTTTTTTAACCCTTTGCACTCGGAAAAGTAAGTGGATGCCTAATTATTTACTTTATATAAGGACTTTTTTATTGTTTCGAAAAATAAATGTATATAGTTATTTTAAGTTGAAAATTCTCGAAAAATTAATCTGCATCTTTTTACCACTCTGTAGGTATTTTTAACAATCAAAATAAAAAATAAATAAAACGTTGAAGTGATGCACTGTCTTGATTGGTGCCTGAGGGAACACATACAAGTGCAAATGGTTAGTATTGAATCCGTGTCGTCCAATATTCATAGCGTTTATGTTGTGATAAATAGTTAAATGGCAAAAAGACTGATTATTTGGAATACGTAAAGACAGAAATATGTATAAGACGCAGAAGGCATGCATAAATAATAATTTGCTTTTAGCAAAGTAAACTGTCGCATGGATGTTGTCCATGTGACCAAGGAAAATCCACATAGATTTACCTTATGTGTTTCTTTCAAATGTTTTCTTTCTGTCGGCGTTTGCAAGAAAGTTGTAGCCGTTTGTAATTGGTACAATTGTTTGGAATGAATCTGTGTTTCGTCTGCTTTAATGCAATGCATTTCTATTTAGTATCAAATAAGTGATACATATTTCCTTGAATTCACTTTATGTTTCAAATAGGTAAGGAGAAGCTAAGGATTAAACAGACATTGTTGCATCTTAAAAGGAAGCATTTTGTTTAATAAACCAAATGACAGGGATGAAAAAAAGTGAATCGATTGGCTCATGGCTTTTATTCGCCAAATGAAGGGAAAAGACAATGCTGGATTACGGGATATTTTCAGATTTTCTCATTGATGGCCTACTGCTTGAAGATATTAGTAAACGCGAAAAGACTTCTTATTTCGCTATTGTGGTTTAAAGAAGCTTCAGAAACTATTATTTTTAGTAATTCATTTCAATATTTTTAGACATTTGTGGTTTTATTAATGCTGTACAGAATGGTTGCAGTGATCGCTATGTTTATGATCATTTAAATAATATAGGAAGCGTATGATGCCTATTTATTTCAAGTGTAAAAGCAAAACAAGACAAGAGAATCGGTTGTAAAATAACCTAGAGAAATGAACCTTCCTTATAAGGCAGTTCAAAATAGTAAGCGGCGAAAAAACGTAACCGAAATGGATACGTATCTTCTTCGTGTCAGTTTCACCGAATAAGTGCACCCGTGCATTCCCCTAAAAACAATAAGTCTTGCATATTTTCTTATATATAACAGTATCCGGTTGCATCATTCAAGACCTGAGAGTAAAACTGTTTCCATCCGAGATTCCGCGCTGGAGGTCAAATCAATCAAACGATTCCACGAAATACTGCATTCCAAGGGCGAGGATCATGCAGGGCTCTGAACCTTTGTGTCGGAACATCCCGAACAGAACTTTTACTTGAAAAGCATGCGGAGAATTCCGGTGAACCTCATATTAAAGGACAACTTACCGATATAAAAAGAAGTCAACTCTGGAATTATCTATTTTAAGCGCTAATAACACAGCGCGAGACTTACGGACCAGGAAAGGTACATTTAACTGTTACAGAACGTTCATTGTGTGTGGAAGAAGCATAAAAAACGGTTGTGGACTTACCGGCTGTTGGCGTTTGGGTTGTCAGGTTGGAACTTTCGTTGCTCTGGAAAAAGAAGAGAAACCGATTAGGCTGACCACTCAGTCGGAGAAAAAAAAAATCAAGTAAACAAATATTACGAAGGAATTCCCATTTTCTATTCACTGTCCGCAACCCGGAAGTTGTTTTTCATTCATGAAAACGCGGAGAAATTTGTCTGATTCACCTCACCAGTTCATGAATGAAGTAGAAGATTTTGGGAATGAAAGTCCATAATAATACGTTTCAAAACATTCACGTTATGCTATGTTCAATAGTTGTTCAGTAAGTAGTGATTTCATATGAATGTGTCCCATACAGATATTGAAGTCACTATGCCTTTCAGATACACACTTCATCGGACTTGTTAATTTATTACAGGCACTATTTTATACTTATTCACGCTGTAATCAATAACGGATTTAGCGGTCTTGGGCAGTGAATATTATGAGACCCCTCTCTTAAAAGGATGGTCAATTTAGTTCCATCTCATGTTTAACATTTCAATAGTTTATTTTATTATTATCGGTTATATTCGAGATTAACTGACAATCAAATTCGCACACAGCATTAGTATTATTGAACCAGATGCTTGATTTTATAAATATTCTAATAACTGAGTGAACGTTATGTAACACATAGAAACCTGACTAATTATACTGGATAAAGTATTAATGTTATCCTAATATTTAATCATTCATAGAATTTGTAAACTATTTAATCGGTAACTTGTAAAATAAAAGTTTTTAATCGATCTGCTTGTAACATTTTTCTGATCTTAGCGACACTAGGCAGCTGTCTAATGACGAATCCGTCTCCTCCTATAATAGATGACCTCACAGAAACGTTAACGTCACTGGTTCACCAACATATTATTCAACAACGCATACGACAACAATACGTACAATATCAACATACAACAACACATAAGGAGTTGTGTTAAAAATGGATATTCTCGTAAAAGGAAAATATTTTCCATCACACACACACACACACACACACACACACACACACACACACACACACACACACACACACACACACACACACACACACACACACACACACACACACACACGTGTGTGTATGCGTACGTATGTGCATATCCCTGATATTTCATGAAGTCTAAATTTTAAAGCAATGCACAAAGCATAGAAATAAATACATAACTATTTCGTTACAGTAATGGGAGTTCCATTAGTTTCAGATTTTCCCATTACAGAATTAATTAGGTTTTCTGATATGTTTAAATTTAAATCTAAACACAGATTTGAAAAAATGTTTGTGATCATAGAAGGAGGGCACCGCAGCACTATTATTAGTTGCCTCGTTGGCTTTCGCAGGAAAGTGATTGTTAAGGACGGAAAAATGATGATCCAGCTAACTCACCTTCTAAAAATAGCAATAAGTGATTAAACAAACAATTCTCAATCATTTATGCTTGACCTGCGATGACATGAATATTCAAAAGGGATCGATCGAGGCTTTTTGTAGACTGCGAAATAAAAGCAATTAAAAAGTGGTGTCATAAAATCGCGCAGTTACTCTGAATTTTACATAAACTTATTATATTTAATATAAATGCAAAAAATAAATAACAATAATGTCATTTTCTTCGATTTCGCATTAGCATTTAATAGTAATTATAATTTCAAAAATCACAATAGAATTGAATTAAATATACAAAAGGAACGAAAAGAAGTTATTTTTGTAAGAAAATTTTGTTTATCAAATGGGTGACCGACACATAATTTTTATTTTAATTCGAATAATGGAAATTAATATTTATTTTATGTTTTTCACGAGTGAAAAGAAGAAAAAATAAACTGCATAATTATCTTTATTATTTAATTGTTAGAAAGTTAAAATGCGATTGTTTTCTTATAAAAGTAAAGATAATAGTAATAATTTTGGAAACGGACGCACTACAGGAATCAGAAGAAAATACAATTAAAAATAAAATATTAATATTTATGATAAATATGTAGTTTTTAACTGACGAAACAGGTAGATATTAATTGAAAATTAAAAAAGAAAAAAAAAATGACTATTTTAAATCCGTTGAATACTGTAGGCAAATGGATTCAATGTAGTTTTTATAATTAGATGAAGAAAAAGTAACTATTTAATGAAATACCTTTTAAATACATCATTAAAGATCGTTTGCATTTTAATGAGCTTACACTTGTAATTTAATTTATAATTTGAAATGTTGGAATATTTATGAATTTACAAGAAGAAAACTAAAACATTTAAAACAATGTTTTATATTATCTATATTTATTCTAGAAAACAGGTAATGAGATCATCAGGATATTTTATGTTAGCTAATTTTAAAACAATAATTTTTAAAGCCTGACAAGAATATAATATGTTATTATTGCATTTTAATGACTTTTTCCTTTACAATATTCCATAATTAGAATATTTTTATGTTAGCTAATTTTAAAACAATCATTTTTAAAGACTGACAAGAATATGTTATTACTTAGTTTTATTTAATGATTTTTTTTTCATTTACAATGTTCAATATCTAATCTATTGGAAATACTGCGAGATAAGGGTTTTTCCTCCACATTAAAATGAAATACCTTCAGAGTTCCTCTTTAACCTCTTAGCAGTGATATTTTTTCTCCTATATTATTAAACAGGAGACTAACTTCTTTAGCCTCTTTGCAGTGATATTTTCTATAATTGATATTTTAAATAAGAGACTATGATAGATTTAACTAAGTTCCATAGAATACTTGAGATGTTTATGAAATTATCCTTCCTTTTGGCATCGGGTTACAACGTTTAGGAATGACTTGATCTGAGCTTATTATCTGGAAATGGAATTATTCAATGCGCGAGTCTCACTTTGTCATTACAATTAAGAGACTTAATTAAAAAAATGTCTTTCAGAATTTGTTTTATATGAAAGTAATTATCTGCAACATTGCAATGGTTTAGATTCTTAAGCAATGGCATGATTTTCAATAGAGCGAACTTAAGGAATGTAACAACACTATACATTTTACTTCATTAAATGATGCAGGATTATAATTCCTGCTATTCGGCTTCGAAAACTATTTGATTCATTAGAATTCGCTTACATTTTATTCATTCATTTTCTGTGTTGTTTGAGAAAGTTTACTCTAATTGTTCAATATGTTTTTGCTGCTCTTGCACTGCTCTAACTCATGATTCCAAAATGATTTTTATTCCACCTTTTTTTTATTTTTTTGGCTGTTGTTAACTTTGTTATTATTTTTTTTTTTTCAAAATCTAATTTTCATCCAAACAATGAATCCCCTTCGTTTTGAATTAAATCCGCCTTGTAAATGATAGTAATAATTTGGATCTACTGTTCGTTTCCGCATCTGAGATGACCACATTTCGACAATTCTATCTCACCAAGGGGTGAGACGCGGACGGATGTGCGCATTTCCGGAATTCAATTTATTATTAACTGTAAATATCTCGTCCTTTCATCTTTCCTCTCACCCCTATTTTGTCGAATTAAACACATCCTAACACATGCACAAACGCACGGAGTGTTTTAGAATCCGTTGGCAAACAATATATAAAAGGCGAAGAATATGGTTTAATCTTTAAAGTTATTACATTTTTGAACTGTCGGGTTGACATGCATAGGACAGATTACATTCAAAATTCGAGATGGGTGTCTGCGTATTAGACTTTATCTATCCGGTGCTTTACTTCTGTGTTCATTCGCACTCGGAATACATTTCATTCAAAATTTGATAGAAAACTGTAGTAGAGACAGCACACCTCATTTCATCCCTCTAGCCCAAAGCGTTTTCGAATTTTCGTCTTCTCTTATAGACAGCCATCATTTCACAAGTGTGTTTTTTGGACTCTAAGAGATATAAAACGTGGAGATGTGTCAGAGTTCTCGAGTTTAAATTTTTTGACAATGACAATAGTTCCTCTTTGTACATTCCTATACGAAAAAAAAAAGATGGTCTTCCTTTTCGAACTTTTCTTGTGACATTTATGGAATTTCAAATTTCTCCAGTCGACCCATTTATTCGTTGAAACCACTTTTTTCAGTTCAATCATTTTTAACGCATCAAACTGTTATTGCAATAAACAAAAAGACGAGAGACTTGAAATCCGTCCCAATGTTGATGAGGGATTTGAAAAAAGTGTTTATTTCTCTTGCTAATCCTTATGAAATAAGCAGAAAAATATTTCCCCATCAGAAAACGAAATTAATTTTTTTTGACAGCAGAACAATCTTGTACAAAACTATGTTGTAAAATTTTTTATTCCATTTACAAAAATAATGAGCCAAATTAAATATTAAAGCAATTGGTAGAATATATCTTTTTTTATTAAAGAAATGACGAATTCGATAAGTTAAAAGAATGCAAACAGCATAACTGTTTATAATTAATGGATATATTCTAATAAATAATGAATATAGTTAAAAAACATCATGGTATGAGGCCAATAAGATCTTTAATAAATAAATGAGCTAAATGAAATGATTGAGAAATAATAATCATGTTGCATGTTCTATAAGAGTGCATGCACGATTTTAGAGATATTACACAAGAATTTGAAAATTGAAAAATAATTTATTGAAGTAAAACAAACATTTTGCAACATTTAAGATGTGTTTTCTGATATTTTTTCTGAAAAAAGCCTCATCATGTTATTGAAACAAAGTTCAAATTTTGATATGAAATAACAAGATTGACAATTTTCAAATCTTTTCATTTTTGTCACTTTTTAAAAACGTTTTGTATAAATATGATGAGTCGAACTGAAGGAAAATTCTGTTCCTTCATGAAAATGAAAGTTTTGTTCATAAAGAAAGAAATAAAGTAATAAAATAAAATTTTGAAAAAAATGTTGATAGAAATTTGCACAATTCAACAAAAATAGAAAAAAAGTTGCTATTTTTTCAAATCTAAAAGGAGACATATACTAATTCTGAAAGTTCAATCATAGTATTATTAGAAATATACGCATTTCTAAGATACTGAATACATTGAAATAAAGAAGATGCAATGAGAACAGAAGCATTTTGATACAGGATATTCTTTAAAAAATACATTTCATGTATCATGTCATCAAAATCTGCGTTTTAAGTTATCACTATTATGCAGTTCTTTAGGGCTATAGAATAAAAATTAAATTTTTCAAACATGCAAATTCAACTTGTTTGATTTTAAGAAGAAAAAAAAATGTATGCATCCGCTTAATCGGTAACTTCTATGGAGAAAAGGCATTTTATGAACTAACAAAACTTTTAGTCACTTCCAAAAAAGAATTAAACCTGTTTTATTTCAAAATAGCAATGTTAAAATAATTTTACCAAAGCACATATCTATAAAATCATTCCTACATTATTTACAAGAAAGGATGTAACAACATAACACACAGTTTTATCCGTAAAGAAAACATTCATTTTCAAGTGAAAGTGGTGGAACCTAACCAAACTTTGAATGAACCAATTCAAACAATGTAATTACCCACAATTCTTGTTATTACTCGGAATGGAAGGTTACTCACCGCCGCCATCTTTATCCGGCAGAGAGCCATCGCCACGAGGGCGAGCATCGTCCGGCACGGGCCCATGTCTGAAGAGATATTGCAGCCTCGCGAGGACTAGCAGTCCAAGAAGCTGGGGTCGACCAGGCGTGAAAGGGATGAGCGTCCAGCCGAGACGATATTCTCGAAGGACGGCCTTTAACGAGCACCCATCGGGAGTTATCATCAGCTGCTTCCCTCCTGAAGAAAAAAGAGGCATCCTCCCCTCCTTTCTTGCTTTTTTTTTCTTCTTCCACGTTTTGCTTTATTTGTTTATTTTTGTTTATTTGATGTTATTTATTAAGGTTTTGTTCGAGGGTTCGATTGCTAGAAACCGGAATTGTAGTTCGTCTTTTCAAAGTGTGGTCATGCCTTCGTAATTCGAATTGTAAAGTGTAGTGGTTTGTATGGAGGGAGAGAGAGAGGCTAAAGATTACAAAAAAAGAGAAGAAAATGTTTTTATGAAGTATAAGTTATTGATTGTCTAAGGGATTTCTTCACATATTTGGAAATTTTTGCGATGTTTCACTCCGGGTGTTGTTTGCTAACCAGCGATACTTATCACTTGCTTTAAAGTTGTTCTATAAAATTAGCCGTCCCTTTTATCCGAAACAATGAAATATTTAATGACATTTTTTCCGATCTCTTTCATCGTTATTTAGTAATTTGTGAAAAGTATTTTAACATCTGATTTAATCTTAAATTCATGATGTAATCTTTCGTTTCATACCATCCAAAAGGGTGTCAAAAGTAAAATTTTTACGAAATTTAATTACTTTTCCATTATGATCTTCTTCTAATAATTTTTTTAGTTAAAAAAATACTGAAAGTAAATTAATAAGTTCATTCACTTCATACAATAATTATATTTTCTCAAAAGGCAAAGAAAGAAATGGACTGCTTCTGGGAAAGATAAACTGCTAAGAGAATCTAAAAAAACTCTGATTGAAATATAACTTTTAATAAAAAGTTTCATTATAAAATAAAAATAATGGTGCCTTCTCTGAATGAACTCTATTTTCATTTGAAAACTAACAACAAAAGTAGACATTTCTTCCTGGATTATTAGTTTAACTATGAGTATTACTTAAACAAATGTTTTTTTAAAGTATTAATAATTGCACATTTTTTCCTTCCTTTTCTCTGGATTAATAAATCCAGTTACTTTAGAACTAAAGATATCACACTTGAATTCTCCTTCAAACTTTAATTAGTATTCCTCTCGGTAATTTTAAACGAAAAAATAATATATCCTAGTATTGTTAATACCAAAGATTCCAGCTAAAAAAAAAATTACTGCAATTATAGAAAATGATGGGTTTTAAAAATGCGTTAAACGTTCCTTACATTGATCAAAGGTACTTGATCCTTAAGTAATGTAAAAATGAATCACAATAAAACAACTTATAGCAATTAAAATAATTTTCTAGAAATATCATCAATCAGTTCATTTTTTACAATTCATTGCATTTTTTAAAAATCTAATTTCATGATTTTTCGTTCTTTTGTTTCTTTTTTTTTTGTTTATATCAGCAAATGAATATCATATTTTCATGCATGTATACGAAAATTCCTTTAGCTAAATGCGAGCTAATTTTGTATTCTTTTAATTAATTCCATTGCCGCTACTATATATATATATATCAATTAAGAGACTATAATAGAATAGGAGATAACATATATGTGTAAAATACCATAAAATAGCCATTTTTTATATAATTTTTTTTCTATTTTCTTAATTTTTTTTCTTTTTGAGTACAACTCCCAATGTGATTAAATAAATAAAGAAAATGCAATGGAGGTGTATTTTTGTTTTGTTAGTCATCAACCAATAATCTCTTTTATGTCATTCATGCCTATGTTTTACACAAGGGAATGCAAGTAACGATGGTTTTATTTTTTGCATTCCTTTCACCCATAGAAATTTTTTTGAAAATCCTCAGCATATGTTTTTGTAATAATCATTTCAGCGCAACTCTTCTCACGGCACTGTACTTAACTTTGAAAATCACTTAGCATGACCCTAATGAAAAGGTCGCGATGAATCTGTTGTTTTCCATCACTTTTGAATCCGAATGTCTTTTTTATATGTGCCGTTTTGAATATCATGGACTGCTGCTTTTGCATGGAGCTCAGAGCACATGATCCAATAAGATGTAGAGAACAAATTCAATCGCAACTAGGGAAATCTTACTTTTCAAAGCTACAGTAACTCAAAAAAAATCTTAAGCAAAGAATAAAGTGAAAGAATACCCATTCATAAACATCATTCACTCTGGTTTGACAGTCTCCATATGCGGGTCTTTTTTTTCCAAGTTCCGATGAACCATAAAAAGAAAAGACAAGTTTAAAGAGCAAAATAAATAAATTACCAAAAGTCAACATAATCACCGTGAAAATAGATTAAAGTGTCTGTTTATATATATATCAGCGTTTTTGAAAATACCTCACAGAATTTTCGAAAGCAGTTGCCATCAGTGGTATGAAATGAGCATTAATAAAGGGTGTCCCAAAATTAGAGCAAGATTTGAATTTATCACCATTTGTGCAGTAAAGTATCGATTTTAAAAGGTCATTTGGTAGCTGATAGTTTAGGGTTGGTAAAAATGGAGCGTTCACGATTGAACAACGTATTAACTCGAGTTAAACAAAAAACACATTTTTTTCTTCATATTGCTGTTTTTTTATTAAATCGTAAAGTACACAGGATTGGGTTACGTGTGGAATAACACATAGGGTAAATGGCCTCCACGGCTTTGCTGTCACATACGCTCTCTTTTGTCGAAATTTTCCATGCCCACTTTGCATAATTGTGGCTGAATTTCGTTGATGAAACGTTACATTTCCTCCTCCAATGTGTGCTTGCTTATGGGCTTATAGGCATAGACGTTTGACTTCAAATAACCCCATAAAAAGAAATCCAGTGGTGTTAAATCACACGATCAAGAGGCCAATTCTCACATTTTCGGATAGTGGCAGACAGACCTTCAGACTAATTTTTGAAATATCGTTCAACAATTAAAACATGTTATTCTATCGTGTAACGCTCCATTCTAATCCTAAACTATAAGTTGTCAAATGTTTTTAATAGGGTTGCCAACACTTTACTGCACGAATGGTAGGAAATTCAAATCTTGCTTAAATTTTGGGACACCCTTTATTACGTTAAAGTTCCTCATTAGTACGGGTTAGTATTTTAACATCTCAGACAATTCTTCAATTCAGGAAAGAGATAAAAATCGTTCGGCTATAAATCACATTCTCCATGAAGAAGGACAAGACCGTTTGACTGTCGAGTCAACAGAAAATCGTGCTTTGCTTGTTGATCAAGTTGTTTGAAAAAATGGGGGATATTAGAATCCAAGACAACGAGCTGGCTGGCAAGCATTCCAAAATCGAGACTTTGAAAGACGAATGTTTAAGTATTTTTATTCTACACCTTTTCTTTAAAAAAATTTCAGAGATTTTTACAGACTAACGAGGGCTTCAGAACTGAGTTAAAGACCATCGATGGCAGTAACTGTTTTGAGTTTAGTTTAGTTATTTTAACGTCGCGTTTTAAAGCAACATTAGGGTTATTTTAGGACGGATTTCGTCATTTTGAACCGCGGTCAGATGACGAGGACGACACCTGAGCGGACACCCCCCCTCTCTAAGCTTCCACATCACACCAGCGGAAGAGCGTTTGGCTCCGACTGATGTAGTGCGCACCTGACCAGATTTGGTACATGAACTTACGGCCAAATTTCAATCTAATTTCGAACAAAATCCATTAAGAGCAAGTCTGTCTGCCTGATTATTCGAGTACAAATGAACTCGATATAACTACAAAATGCAAAGAGTTATGTAGGTGCGATTTTGTTTACAATGTTAGCATCTAAAATATAAATTCTGATCAAATTATGAATGAAATCTATTAAACGGTTCACCGTCTATCGGTCTACACTTTGGCATGCATGTAAACGCATAATTCATAAACGGAATGACTTAAATCCATGAAATTTGGTATGTGATCTTGTAACTCCAAATATGATGTTAAACTTCGGTGTCAATTGGCACAAAATATATATTCTCAAGATAGATTCAGTAAAAAGGTTACACTATATTTCATATATAAACTATATTCATGTGTCAGAGATCTTTATTTCATAACTATCATTCATCAATACCATGTAAGATATTCCCGATATTAGCCGAAGATCACTATTTTATGCAGGGGGGAGGGAATAAAAAAATGATTTGTGGATATAAGAGAAAACTCCAAAGAGATCACCTTACTGGTTAATTAAAAATATAATTACAATTTTGAAAAGCCTTATTAATACAAACTTTTTAGAAATGCCTACATGACAAATTCAGCAGTAGTAGGGTCAATGACCTTCCTTGTAAAGCATTTTTAATAATCTCTTCAAGATGGGAAATGGCATAAATCTATTTACTGATAATATGATAGTCTATAAAGATTATCATGTTAAAGAGCTACTTTTTGAAACATATGTGTCTCTGTAAACATGCAAAGTAAAGTATAAAATGCAAAATAAAGTGTATAAAAATGGACATGCGATATTGTCACCAGAATTATAGATCTGTAAGAAAATGTAGCAACATTCGACCGTCCAAAAACTGTTTGTACATCAGCTTATAAAAGTAACGAACTGCATTCCATTTCTTAACAAATTCATAAATGGGGAAAAAAACTGCTCTCATTACGGGATTTTCAATGTTATTCTCTGAATGGATTCTAACAAGTTATAAATGAAATGTAAGAAAATGAGGAAATGAGTGCTACGTAAATTTATAATCATTTTAGTTTTTGCTGTGATAGGGTGATAGAATCTTTACTTCCTGATGCGAGGAAGTAAAATAGGTAATTCCACGTTTTTGCTAATATCAAACCACATAAAATGCGACACTACAGCTCTAGGATCTTCACATTGACGTTGTGCAGAAATTCGGGGAGGAAACTGATTGTATGAAGTGATGAAGCATCCTCGTATAAATGGCAGTAGTTATAGGATAAAGAGAACATGTCTCCTAACTGTATGTCTTTAACAGCATGTCTGTCATTTCAAACCGTATTGTAATAAGGGTGGGTTTACACTCAGCCAATTATAAGACGGCCAGTAGGAGAGGAATGCGTAAAAAGGCTGAAAAATGCTGTGCAGGGCCAGGGCAAGTCATTGTCCCGACGGGACAACAACATGCAGTGTATTACATTTTTTTTCTTACTGCGCATGCATTTGTAGAAGTCTGTGGTTTTTTTTTGGCTTAAAAAATTGATTACTTATCATAAATTAATTCCTGCATTTTTTACTCTTTGTTATATTTTACAAAATTGTGGCAAATATAAATCAGTCCCTTTCTGCTCACGCATTGTCTTATTAGCCATTATATAATTGGCCGAATTGTATTTGGTTCGAAGCCTCGGTAGCGCAGTAGCATCGCAAAAGTCTCATAATCCTCTCAATCGAGCCATCTGAAAGTCGTGAGTTCGATCCACACCAGGGGCAAAATTATTTTTCGAAAAAGTAGTTTCTTTTTCTGTTAACGTTACGATATTTTTGTATTGCCGTTGGTTCCAAACCGCGGTATCGCAGTAGGCAGCGTTTCAGTCTCATAATCCTCACAATAGGGCTATCTGAAGGTCGTGAGTTCGATTATCACCCGGGGCAGTACTATTTTTAAAAAAAAGTAGTTTCTTGTTCTTTTAACATCACGATATTTTTTTATTGCCGCTTGTTCGAAGCCTCGGTAGCGCAGTGGGCACCGCGTCAGTCTCATGATCCTCTTGATAGAGCTGTCTGAAAGTCATGAGTCCGATTATTATCGAGCCGTTATTATTTTTAAAAAAAGTAGATTCTTGTTCTGTTAACGTTACGATGTTTTTCTATTGCCTATGGTTCGAAGCCTTGGTAGCTCAGTAAGCAGCGCGCCAATTTCATAACCCTCTCAATAGAGCTATCTGAAGGGCGTGAGTTCGGCCCTTACACGGGACATAATTATTTTTTGAAAAAGTATTTTCTTGTTCGTTTAACGTTACGATAATTTTCTATTGGTGTTGTTTCGAAGCATCGGTAGAGCAGTAGGCAGCGCGTCAGTTTCATAATCCTCTAAATAGAGCTTACCCATTGTTGTGAGTTCGATCCTCACCCGAGGCAAAATTATTTTTAGAAAAAGCAGTTTCATTTCTGTTAATGTTACAATCAATTTGTATATCCGTTGGTTCGAAGCCTCAGTAGTGCAGTAGGCAGTGCGTCAGTCTCAAAATCCTCACAGTAGAGGCATCTGAAGTTCGTTAATTCGATCCTCACCGGAGGCAAAATTAATTTTTGAAAAAGTTGTTTCTTGTTTTGTTAATGTTATGACATTTTCGTATTGCAGTTGGTTGGTGGCTTCGGTAGCGCAGCTGCAGCGCGTCTGTGTCTTCATCTCACAAAACAGCTATCCGAAGGTCGTGAATTCGATCCTCACCCGGGGCATAATTTTTTTTAGAAAAAGTAGTTTCTTGTTTTGTTAACGTTATGATAATTTTCTATTGCTGTTGGTTCGAAGCCACGTTAGCGCAGTATTCAGCGCGTCAGTCTCCTAATCCTCTCAATAGAGCTATCTGAAGGTCGTGAGTTCGATCCTCACCCGGGGCATAATTGTTTTTAGAAAAAGCACGTTTGGTTTGGTTTAATTATATTAACGTCCCGTTTGAAGCAACTATTTTGAACCACGGTCAGATGGCGAGGACGACACCTGTGCTGGCACCCCCCTCTCTACACCACACCACAACAGCTGGAGGACGTTTGGTCAGGACGGATTTAACGTGCAACTCACCCCCTACACGACGGTTCTTCGGTGGAATCGGGTCTCGAACCAGGAACCCTCCGGTTCCGTAGCCGAGACCTTACCACCAGGCCACAGCGGCATCTAGAAAAAGTAGGTTCTTGTTCTGTAAACGTTACGATATTTTTGTATTGCAGTTTGCCTGAAGCCTCGGTTGCGCAGTACGCAGCGCGTTAGTCTCATAATTCTCCCAATAGAGCTACCTGAAGGTCTTGCGATATATCCTCGCCCGTGACATAGTTATTTTTAGAAAAATTAGTTTCTTGTTCTGTAAATGTTACGATATTTTTGTATTGTCGTTGGTTTGAAGCCTCGGTAGCGCAGTAGGTAGCACATTAGTCTCATAAATGTCTCAATAGGGCTATTTGAAGGTCATTCGTTTTATCCTTACCCGGGGCATAATTATTTTCAGAAAAAGTAGTTTCTTGTTGTTTAAACGTTACGATATTTTTATACTGCCGTTGGTTCGAATCCTCTGTTGCATATTGAAATCAAGCAGAGGTCGGTCCCAGAGGAGCAACATCATTGGATAATCATTTTGTAACCGGAAGTACGTTGTATTTCCGCATGAACTGTTATTGGATGTTTGTTCTTTTTAATTAAAAAGAACAGACTCCGCCTTGGTGTATATACCTTAGTGGTATACTCTGCAAGATGCAGAATTTTAGTTTTTCATTAAAAGATTTTGATTTTAATCTAAATGCTTGGTTTTTTTATACTCTGTTATTTTTGTTGAGAAAAATTCCAACATGGTTATGGTCCCAGGTGAGCCAAATACATTTGCTGTAAGATCCATGTTTATGAACTGAAAGAATAAGTGCTGATAATTGTTGTGAATTTTTACTAAGCCGAAGAAAGGATGAATTCAGATTTTTCGTCTTTTGTGTTCCCGAAACTCGATGATTCGAACTATTCGTCATGGAAGGGAGACATGAAAGTCTTTTTGATGGATCGCGGCTGTTGGAATTTTGCAATTGGTGAAGAAAAGCTTTATCCAGAAGAGTCTACTGAAAAAGAAAAACTCGAGTATGAATGGAAATGTCGCCATCAATGTCGCATGGGCAAGAAAAAAAAACCCACCACCATTTCGATTTCACAAACTAACAATTTTCCATCTTTCTTTCTAATCCGAAGAGTATCTGATGCAAAAGAGACCTTTCATAATGTGTCCCTATTTCTTGTCGAGAAAGCCATTTCTGGTAATGTAGGTGAGGTTAAATCCATAAAGAAGCTTCGATCTGGCGATTTACTAGTTGAAGTTGGATCCTCCAAACAATCCAAACAAATTGCTATGCTGAAAAATCTGTCTACAATTCCTATTCAAGTTAGTCCCCACCCGACGTTAAACTTCTCTAAGGGAGTTATATCCTGCGGAGAGCTATTCAATGTTTCTGTTGAAGATATAACTAAAGATTTAAAAAATCAGGGAGTGACCCATGTACGGCGTATTTCTATACGAAGGGATGGCCAACTCCTAAAAACAAAACATTTAGTATTGACATTTGATTCTCCTAAATTACCTGAGCACATAAAAGCCGGATATATGCGGCTTTCTGTCCGAGAATATATTCCAAACCCATTGCGTTGTTTCAAGTGCCAACGCTTCGGGCATTGTAAAACTTCTTGCCGCGGGACTCTAACATGCGCCCGTTGTGCAGAATCTGGTCATGACAGTACCAACTGCACTGCCGAAGAGAAGCATGTGAATTGCAAAGACCAGCACACTTCCTTTTCCCGAAACTGTCTTGCTTGGAAACAGGAGAAAGAAATAATTTCAACTAAGATCAAAAATAAAATCTCTTATCAAGAAGCTCGCAAATTCATAAAATCGAAAACGCCTTCAGCTGCGATAAATTACGCTTTTGCAGTTAAAAAAATGTCGGCTACCATATCCACTCAGTGGGATCTGAATGATCTATCTTCTGGTAAGGTTTTAAAACCATTGGAATCTACTCGAAGAGCTCCTATTCCAGTTAACTTGCCAAATCCTTCGCCTGTGTCTGTTGCACCAATCAGTGACAATGCTTCAGCTTCGCCGGATTTAACTGGTTTTCAACTAGTGACACACACTAAAAAGTTTAAAAAGGCCTCACCTGTGGAAACAAAATCTTTAACCAATGCTGAAAAAATTTCAAAATTTTACTCTACCTCACCACACCAAGTTCCCACCACTGTTGCGTCGCAAATTGCGCCAACTGTGAAACCCAAATTGTGTAATAAGCCAATTACGGCTGAAATAAAATTACTTTCTCCTGATACGGCACTACAATCCATAGATAATCTTCTTTTAATAGGAACAAATCTACAACAGTCTAGTCAATATAATGCTGATGCGGAAATGAGCTCTTCCACTGCATCAGATGGGGATATGTTGGAATATCATGTCTGAGGACTTAGAAGACTCGTCTGAAACTATAAGTCCTCCTCCCTCGATTAAATATAAAAAAGAAAAGAAAAAAAACCCTTATTCCAAAGAAATCGTAGTGAACTTGCATCTTACTTTTTTGTCTTTTCGATGCTGTTTTTTGCTTTTAACCTTTGAAGATTCATTATTGAAATTCTATTATATTTGCTTTTGTATATGTGTGTAATATATATGTGTATATATATAAATTCACATATGTGTGTGTATATTGCATTTTATCTACATGTTTGCATCTCTAATGATATTTTAATTTCTTCCAACATTGTTTCTTAAGCATATTTTGTATAGTTTTTTAAATTTACTTTGACAATTTCTCTATTGGAATCAGATATGAAAAAAGTTTTTTAATTTCACTATTTTTCAATTTCGCTGTAATTTCAAAATAATTTTAGAATTTTAACTTTTTATAGTACATTACCATATGTTTTAAACCACGATCCTGTTTATCCACCATAAGTTTGGCGCAGTATGGCCAAATTTGGCTCTTGCGCCAGTAAAACTCACTCACTCAACCAACCAAAAGCTTATAGGAATAAATTGCAACCCAAAGCTAAGATTGGAATATTTATGGGTTATGCAGTAAGTAGAAGAGGATATAGGGTATGGCTACCAAAAGAAGAAAAGATTGAAGAAAGTATTCATGTTAAAATGGATGAAGCAAAAAACGGGGTTCAAACTTTATTTGGTAAAATTAAAAGGTATGATTATGCTTGGTATCAATTGGATCAAATTTTGAAAGACGGAAGTTATACAAAGTTACAGGATGATAACACTTGTTTACCAGAAAATTTGCCCTTGTTAGATATTTCAACTTGGAAAAGACTAGAAAAACCTAGAAAAAAAGGCGAGAGAGTAGATGTATACTATTATCCACCCAGTAAAGAACGACTTAGATCATTAAACGATGCTAAAAGATATTGCGAGAAAAACAATTTAGCCTTTGATCCAGATCAGTTTAATTCTAAACCAACAACAGTAAATACGCGTTTTGATCAAAAATCAGATAGTGAGGAAGAAACTGGTTCGGACTCTCTAGATGAAGCGAACTGTATAGATGATATTTTTCACCATGAGATATACATGTCCGAAATTCCAAAAACGTATGCAGAAACTAAAAATTCTCCAGATAAAAGTAAATGGAATGAAGCTATTTCAGAGGAAATTCAAATGATGCAGAGTAAAAAGATCTGGGATCTAGTCGAGCCAAATTCTAATATGAAAGTTTGAAGTTGTAGGTGGGTATATAATATAAGCATGACGAGAAAAATAACGTGAGGAAATACAAATCGAGACTAGTCGCACAAGGTTTCAAGCAAAGACCTGGAGTTGGTTTTACTGATGTTTTTGCACCACTTGTGAATTTTGATGTAATAAAATTTCTATTTGTTTTGTTAGTATGTATTTTAGGCTGGAACCACGCTCAAATAGATGTTAAAGCAGTAGGCAGCCCGTCAGTCTCATAATCCTCACAATAGAGCTATCTGAAGGTCGTGAGTTCGATCCTCACCTGGGGCAAAATTATTTCTTGAAAAAGTTGTTTTTTGTTTTGTTAACGTTGCGATATTCTTCTATTGCTACTGGTTCGAAGCCACGGTAGAGCAATAGGCACCGCGTAAGTCTCATAATCCTCACAATAGAGCTATCTGGTGGTCGTGAGTTCGATCCCCACCCGGGGCAACTTTGTTTTTGAAAAAGTTGTTTCTTCTTTGTTAACCTTCAGATATTCTTCTATTGCCGTTGGTTCGAAGCCTCGGTTGCGCAGTAGGCAGATCGTCAGTCTCATAATTCTCTCAATAGAGGTGAAGGTCGTGAGTTCGATCCTCACCCGGGGCAGCGTTACTTTCTGAAAAAGTGGTTTCTTGTTTTGTTAACGTAGGATATTCTATTGCCGGTGTATCGAAGCCTCGGTAGCGCCGTAGGCAGCCCGTCAGTCTCATAATCCTCACAATAGCTATCTGAAGGTCAGGAGTTCGATTCTCACTCGTGGCATCGCTGTTTTTTGAAAAAGTTGTGTCTTGTTTTGTTAACCTTGTGAAATTCTTCTATTGCTGTTGGTTCGAAGACTCGGTAGCACAGTAGGCAACGTGTCACTTTCAAAATCCTTTCAATAGAGCTCTCTGAAGGTCGTGAGTTCAATCCTCTCACGAGGCAACGATGTTTTTTTGAAAAAGTTGTTTCTTGTTTTGTTAACGGTGCGATATTCTTATATTGCAATTGGGTTCGGAGCCTCGGTAGCGCAGTATGTAGCGCGTCAGTCTTATAATACTCTCTGTGTAGATATATGAAGGTCGTGAGTTCGAACCTCACTCGGGACAACGTTACTTTTTGAAAAAGTTTCCTGTTTTGTTAACGTTGCGATATTCTTCTATTGCCCTAGGCTCGAAGACTCGGTAGCGCAGTAGGCAGCGCGTCAGTCTCATAATCCTCACAATAGAGCTGTATGATGGTCGTGAGTTCGATACTCACCCGAATCAAAGTTGTTTTTGAAAATATTGTTTGTTAACCTTGTGATATTCTTCTATTGCGTTGTTTCGAAACCACGGTAGCGCAGTAGGCAGCGCGTCAGTCTCATAATCATCTCAATAGTGCTATCTGAAGGTCGTGAGTTCGATCCTCACCCGGGGCAAAGTTACGTTTTGAAAAAGTGGTTTCTTGTTTTGTTAACGTTGCGATATTCTTCTATTGCCCTAGGTTCGAAGCCTCCGTAGCGCAGTAGGCAGCGCGTCAGTGTCATAATCCGCACAATAGAGCTATCTGAAGGTCGTGAGTTCGATCATCATCCGGGGCAACGTTATGTTTTGAAAAAGTTGATTCTTGTTTTGTTAACGTTGCGATATTCTTGTAATGCCAGTAATTCGTAGTCTCGGTACAGCAGTAGGTAGCGCGTCAGTCTCATAATTCTCTCAATATAGATATCTGAAGGTCGTGAGTTCGATTCTCAACCGGCGCATCGTTATTTTTTCAAAAAGTTGTTTCTTGTTTTCTTAACGTTGTGATATTCTTCTATTGCAGCTGGTTCGAAGCATCGGTAGCGCCGTAGGCCGCGCGTCCGTCTCATAATTCTCTAAATAGAGGTGTCTGAAGGTCGTGAGTTCGATCCTCACCCGGGGCAACTTTATTTTTAAAAATTGGTTTCTTGTTTTGTTAACGTTGCGATATTCTTCTATTGCCGTTGGTTCGAAGCCTCGATAGCGCAGTAGGCCGCGCGTCCGTCTCATAATTCTCTAACTAGAGGTGTCTGAAGGTCGTGAGTTCGATCCTCACCCGGGGCAAAATTGTTTTTGAAAAAGTTGTTTCTTGTTTGTTAAACTTGTGATATTCTTCTATTGCCGTTGGTTCGAAGCCTATAGAACTACCTCAACAGCAGCCCTACACATAATTTTGGGAATCCCCACTCTCCACCTCCAACTACAAAGAGAGGCAAAGGGCATCTCGTTATATAGGCTCAAACACCCGACCAACAACTGCGACCTTCAAATTAGCCAACTAGAAATAGACTGTAAGATTTCAGGCTGGACTTCTCATCCCTCGGTACACCTAGAAGATCACCAGATTTCACTTGACGACGGAGGCTTGAGATCAGACCCGAATGGAATTTATACAGATGGATCGAAGACGGACAAGGGAGTAGGAGCAGCGTACTGTGTCTTCAACAATGGAGTAACTACAACAACTTGGGCAACAAAACTGGCCCACCACAATAGAGTATTTCAAGCTGAGATCCTGGCCCTATACAAGGCCGCAGAATTCCTGAAGTCCACATAAGCAACATCTACCATCTACGTCGACAATAGGGCCAGCATCTTAGCAGCAAAAAATCCAAAATCCAATAACAAATGTGCCAGGAAAATCTTTGCAATACTCTCTACAAATGCAAACATAAAGATATCCTGGATTAATGCCCACGCTGGATATGCAGGTAATGAGAAAGCGGATAGACTTGCCAAACAAGCTGCTGATTCAGACAGCCCTATCCAGCCCGAACCATACCCAAATTCATTCATAAAGTCCAGTCTAAGGCGAACCATTTTGGAAAAGTGGCAAACGGAATGGGACAATGGCGAAACTGGAAGACTCATCTACCAGCCTCTTCCGAAAGCCACTCAACAACTTACGCCTTGGAGAAGGGAATAAATTCTCTTCTTCACAGGCCATGGCCCATTTCAAACCTACTTAAAAAGGTTCAATTTAACAGACGAACCTTACTGCACCTGCGGCGAAGTGGGGTCACCAATCCACTACGCAACAGAATGCATTTTAACTACATCTCATCACCTAACGAAACCATCAGCTAACCTTCAACAGGCCTGGTTCTCCAGAATAGCAGATAACTCTCTCTGCAGGGCCAAGATCAAAAAAATGGTTCAATTCCTGCATGAAGAGTCACAGCTGTTCAGATACTGACCACCACTCATATAACATCGGAAAACCCATCTCACCACCTGCACGACAAGTCTTCCACCCAGGCCCGGAAACTCCAACCACCAAAGCAGCGCATCCTCAAGCTCAGACAACTCCATTCAGTCCTGCAAAGCAAATGACTTCCCTGCTCCAACCCAACGTAAACCCAACCATTCCTGCTCTAACCCAGCCAAGTCAGCTCCTCACCAGTCTAACCGAATTCAGCTCGCCTACTCCAATGCAACCCATTGCAGCCTAAAAATCTTTAACCCAGCCAACTACAACTCAGCTAACATCAGCTCCACATCATCAGCCCAATCACCATTACCTCCACATCATTAGCTTAGCCATCTGCAACTCTCACTCTCCATGTCCACCCAACTGTTTAAATAATCGTTAAGATTATAGTCGCAGGTGCGTGGAGAGGTGATAAGGTGTTAGGTACGCAGTGCGTCAGTTTCATAATCCTGTGAATAGAGCTATCTGAAGGTCGTGAGTTCGATTATCACCATCAACGTTACGATTTGAAAAAGTCGTTTCTTGTTTTGTGAACGGTGCGATATTCTTCTATTGCCCTTGGTTCGAAGCCTCGGTAGCGCAGTAGGCAGCGCGTCAGCGTCATAATCTTCTGAATATAGCTATCTGAAGGTTGTGAGTTTGATCCTCACCTGAGGCAACGTTGTTTTTGAAAAAGTTGTTTCTTGTTTGTTACCCTTTTGATATTCTTCTATTGCCGTTGGTTCGAAGCCTCGGTAGCGCAGTAGGCAGAGCGTCAGTCTCATAATCCTCTCAATAGAGCTATCTGAAGGTCGTGAGTTCGAGCATCATCCGGGGCAACGTTATCTTTTGAAAAAGTTGATTCCTGTTTTGTTATCGTTGCGATATTCTTGTATTTCCGGTGATTCTTAGTCTCGGTTGAGCAGTAGGTAGCTTGTCAGTCTCATAATCCTCTCAAAAGAACTATCTAAAGGTCGTGAGTTCGAATCTTACCCGAGAAAAAGTTATTTTTCAAAAAATTTGTTCCTTGTTTTGTTAATGTTGCGATATTCTTCAATTGGCAGTGGGTTCGAAGGCTCGGTAGCGCGTTAGTCTCATAATCCTCTCAATATAGATGTCTGAAGGTCGTGAGTTCGATTCTCATCTGCCGCAACGTTATTTTTTCAAAAAGGTTTTTCTTGTTTTGTTAACTTTGCGATATTCTTCTATTGCCCTAGGCTCGAAGACTCGGTAGCGCAGTAGGCAGCGCGTCAGTCTCATAATCCTCACAATAGAGCTGTATGAAGGTCGTGAGTTCGATACTCACCCGAATCAAAGTTGTTTTTGAAAATATTGTTTGTTAACCTTGTGATATTCTTCTATTGCGTTGTTTCGAAACCTCGGTAGCGCAGTAGGCAGCGCGTCAGTCTCATAATCCTCTCAATAGAGCTGTTTGAAGGTCCAGAGTTCGATCCTCATCCGGGGCAAAATGGTTTTTGAAAAAGTTGTTTCTTGTTTGTTAAACTTGTGATATTCTTCTATTGCCGTTGGTTCAAAGCCTATAGAACTACCTCAACAGCAGCCCTACACATAATTTTGGGAATCCCCACTCTCCACCTCCAACTACAAAGAGAGGCAAAGGGCATCTCTTTATATAGGCTCAAACACCCGACCAACAACTGCGACCTTCAAATTGGCCAACTAGAAATAGACTGTAAGATTTCAGGCTGGACTTCTCATCTCTCGGTACACCTAGAAGATCACCAGATTTCACTTGACGACGGAGGCTTGAGATCGGACCCGAATGGAATTTACACAATAGATCGAAGACGGACAAGGTAGTAGGAGCAGCGTATTGTGTCTTCAGCAATAGAGTAACTACCACAACTTGGGCAACAAAACTGGCCCACCACAATAGAGTATTTCAAGCTGAGATCCTGGCCCTATACAAGGCCGCAGAATTCCTGAAGTCCACATAAGCAACATCTACCCTCTACGTCGACAATAGGGCCAGCATCTTAGCAGCAAAAAATCCGAAATCCAATAACAAATGTGCCAGGAAAATCTTTGCAATACTCTCTACAAATGCAAACATAAAGATATCCTGGATTAAAGCCCACGCTGGTATGCAGGTAATGAGAAAGCGGATAGACTTGCCAAACAAGCTGCTGATTCAGACAGCCCTATCCATCCCGAACCATACCGAATTTCATTCATAAAGTCCAGTCTAAGGCGAACCATGTTGGAAAAGTGGCAAACGGAATGGGACAATGGCGAAACTGGAAGACTCATCTACCAGCCTCTTCCAAAAGCCACTTAACAACTTACGCCCTGGATAAGGGAAGAAATTCTCTTCTTCACAGGCCATGGCCCATTTCCCACCTACTTAAAAAGGTTCAATTTAACAGACGAACCTTACTGAACCTGCGGCGAAGTGGGGTCACCAATCCACTACGCAACAGAATGCATTTTAAATACATCTCATCACCTAACGAAACCATCAGCTAACCTTCAACAGGCCGGGTTCTCCAGAATAGCAGATAACTCTCTCTGCAGGGCCAAGATCAAAACAATGGTTCAATTCCTGCATGAAGAGTCACAGCTGTTCAGATACTGACCACCACTCATATAACATCGGAAAACCCATCTCACCACCTGCACGACAAGTCTTCCACCCAGGCCCGGAAACTCCAACCACCAACGCAGCGCATCCTCAAGCTCAGACAACTCCATTCAGTCCTGCATAGCCCATGACTTCCCTGCTCCAACCCAACCTAAAACCAACCATTCCTGCTCTAACCCAGCCAAGTCATCTCCTCAACAGTCTAACCGAATTCAGCTCGCCTACTCCAATGCAACCCACTGATAAAATCTTTAACCCAGCCAACTACAACTCAGCCAACATCAGCTCCACATCATCAGCCCAATCACCATTACCTCCACTTCATTAGCTTAGCCCTCTGCAACTCTCACTCTCCATGTCCACCCAACTGTTTAAATAATCGTTAAGATTATAGTCGCAGGTGCGTGGAGAGGTGATAAGGTGTTAGGTACGCAGTGCGTCAGTTTCATAATCCTGTGAATAGAGCTATCTGAAGGTCGTGAGTTCGATTATCACCATCAACGTTACGATTTGAAAAAGTCGTTTCTTGTTTTGTGAACGGTGCGATATTCTTCTATTGCCCTTGGTTCGAAGCCTCGGTAGCGCAGTAGGCAGCGCGTCAGCGTCATAATCTTCTGAATATAGCTATCTGAAGGTTGTGAGTTTGATCCTCACCTGAGGCAACGTTTTTTTTGAAAAAGTTGTATCTTGTTTGTTACCCTTGTGATATTCTTCTATTGCCGTTGGTTCGAAGCCTCGGTAGCGCAGTAGGCAGCGCGTCAGCGTCATAATCTTCTGAATATAGCTATCTGAAGGTTGTGAGTTTGATCCTCACCTGAGGCAACGTTGTTTTTGAAAAAGTTGTTTCTTGTTTGTTACCCTTGTGATACTCTTCTATTGCCCTTGGTTCGAAGCCTCGGTAGCGCAGTAGGCAGCGCGTCAGCGTCATAATCTTCTGAATATAGCTATCTGAAGGTTGTGAGTTTGATCCTCACCTGAGGCAACGTTGTTTTTGAAAAAGTTGTTTCTTGTTTGTTACCCTTGTGATATTCTTCTATTGCCGTTGGTTCGAAGCCTCGGTAGCGCAGTAGGCAGAGCGTCAGTCTCATAATCCTCTCAATAGAGCTATCTGAAGGTCGTGAGTTCGAGCATCATCCGGGGCAACGTTATTTTTTGAAAAAGTTGATTCTTGTTTTGTTATCGTTGCGATATTCTTGTAATTCCGGTGATTCGTAGTCTCGGTAGAGCAGTAGGTAGCTTGTCAGTCTCATAATCCTCTCAAAAGAACTATCTAAAGGTCGTGAGTTCGAATCTTACCCGAGAAAAAGTTATTTTTCAAAAAATTTGTTCCTTGTTTTGCTAATGTTGCGATATTCTTCAATTGGCAGTGGGTTCTAAACCTCGGTAGCGCAGTAGGTAGCGCGTTAGTCTCATAATCCTCTCAATATAGATGTCTGAAGGTCGTGAGTTCGATTCTCATTCGGCGCAACGTTATTTTTCAAAAAGTGTTTTCTTGTTTTGTTAACTTTGCGATATTCTTCTATTGCCCTAGGCTCGAAGACTCGGTAGCGCAGTAGGCAGCGCGTCAGTCTCATAATCCTCACAATAGAGCTGTTTGAAGGTCCAGAGTTCGATCCTCATCCGGGGCAAAATTGTTTTTGAAAAAGTTGTTTCTTGTTTGTTAAACTTGTGATATTCTTCTATTGCCGTTGGTTCAAAGCCTATAGAACTACCTCAACAGCAGCCCTACACATAATTTTGGAATTCCCCACTCTCCACCTCCAACTACAAAGAGAGGCAAAGGGAATCTCTTGATATAGGCTCAAACACCCGACCAACAACTGCGACCTTCAAATTGGCCAACTAGAAATAGACTGTAAGATTTCAGGCTGGACTTCTCATCCCTCGGTACACCTAGAAGATCACCAGATTTCACTTGACGACGGAGGCTTGAGATCGGACCCGAATGGAATTTACACAATGGATCGAAGACGGACAAGGTAGTAGGAGCAGCGTATTGTGTCTTCAGCAATAGAGTAACTACCACAACTTGGGCAACAAAACTGGCCCACCACAATAGAGTATTTCAAGCTGAGATCCTGGCCCTATACAAGGCCGCAGAATTCCTGAAGTCCACATAAGCAACATCTACCCTTTACGTCGACAATAGGGCCAGCATCTTAGCAGCAAAAAATCCGAAATCCAATAACAAATGTGCCAGGAAAATCTTTGCAATACTCTCTACAAATGCAAACATAAAGATATCCTGGATTAAAGCCCACGCTGGTATGCAGGTAATGAGAAAGCGGATAGACTTGCCAAACAAGCTGCTGATTCAGACAGCCCTATCCATCCCGAACCATACCGAATTTCATTCATAAAGTCCAGTCTAAGGCGAACCATGTTGGAAAAGTGGCAAACGGAATGGGACAATGGCGAAACTGGAAGACTCATCTACCAGCCTCTTCCGAAAGCCACTTAACAACTTACGCCCTGGATAAGGGAAGAAATTCTCTTCTTCACAGGCCATGGCCCATTTCCCACCTACTTAAAAAGGTTCAATTTAACAGACGAACCTTACTGAACCTGCGGCGAAGTGGGGTCACCAATCCACTACGCAACAGAATGCATTTTAAATACATCTTATCACCTAACGAAACCATCAGCTAACCATCAACAGGCCTGGTTCTCCAGAATAGCAGATAACTCTCTCTGCAGGGCCAAGATCAAAACAATGGTTCAATTCCTGCATGAAGAGTCACAGCTGTTCAGATACTGACCACCACTCATATAACATCGGAAAACCCATCTCACCACCTGCACGACAAGTCTTCCACCCAGGCACTCAAACTCCAACCACCAAAGCAGCGCATCCTCAAGCTCAGACAACTCCATTCAGTCCTGCAAAGCCCATGACTTCCCTGCTCCAACCCAACCTAAAACCAACCATTCCTGCTCTAACCAAGCCAAGTCAGCTCCTCACCAGTCTAACCGAATTCAGCTCGCCTACTCCAATGCAACCCACTGAAGCCTAAAAATCTTTAACCCAGCCAACTACAACTCAGCCAACATCAGCTCCACATCATCAGCCCAATCACCATTACCTCCACATCATTAGCTTAGCCATCTGCAACTCTTACTCTCCATGTACACCCAACTGTTTAAATAATCGTTAGGATTATAGTCGCAGGTGCGTGGAGAGGTGATAAGGTGTTAAGTAGGCAGCGCGTCAGTCTCATAATCCTCTCTATAGAGCTATCTGAAGTCGTGAGTTCGATCCTCACCCGGGGCAACGTTGTTTTTGAAAAAGTTGTTTCTTGTTTGTTAACCTTTTGATATTCTTCTATTGTCGTTGGCTCGAAGCCTCGGTAGCGCTGTAGGCAGCGCGTCAGTCTCATAATCATCTCAATAGAGCTGTCTGAAGGTCGTGAGTTCAATCCTCACCAGGGGCAACGTTACGTTTTGAAAAAAATGTTTCTTGTTTTGTTAACGTTGCGAAATTCTTCTATTGCCCTAGGGTCGAAGCCTCGATATCGCAGTAAGCAACGCGTCAGTCTCATTATCCTCTCAATAGAGCTATCTGAAGATCATGAGTTCGAGCCTTAAACGGGGCAAAGTTTCTTTTCAAAAAATTTGTTCCTTGTTTTGTTAATGTTGCTATATTCCTCTTTTTCCAGTGGGTTCGAAGCCTCGGCAGCGCTTTAGTCTCCTAATCATCTAAATATAGATATCTGAAGGTCGTGAGTTCTATCCTTAAACAGGGACACGTTATTTTTTGAAAAAGTTTTTTCTTGATTTCTTAACGTTGTGATATTTTTCTATTTCTCCTTTCGAAGCCTCGGTAGCGCTGTAGGCAGTGCGTCAGTCTCGTAATCCTACAAAAAAAGCTATCTGAAGGTCGTGAGTTCGGTTGTCACCCGGGGCAACGTTACGGTTTGAAAAAGTTTTTTCTTGTTCTGTTAACGTTGCGATAATCTTCTATTACCGGGGGTTCCAATCCTCGGTAGCGCAGTAGGCAGCGCGTCAGTCTCAAACTCCTCAGAATAGAGCTATTTGAAGGTCGTGAGTTCGATACTCCCCTGGGGAAACGTTACGTTTTGAAAAAATTGTTTCTTGTTTGTTAACCTTATGATATTCTTATATTAAAGTTGGTTCGAAGACTCGGTAGCGCAGTAGGCAGCGCGTCAGTCTCGTAATCCTCACAATAGAACTATGTGAAGGTCGTGTGTTCGATCCTCACTCGGGGCAACGCCGGGTTTTGAAAAATTTGGTTATTTTTTTGTTTAGCTTGTGATATTCTTCTATTGCTGTTGCTTCGAAGCCTCAGTAGCGCAGTACGCAGCGCGTCAGTCTCATATCCCTCTGAATAGAGCTATTTAAAGTTCGTGAGTATGATCATCACCTGGGACAACGTGGTTTTTTGTAAAAAAATGTTTCTTGTTTTGTTAACGTTGCGATATTCTTCTGTTGCTGGCTGTTCGAAGCCTCGGTATCGCAGTAGGCAGCGCGTCAGTCTCATAATCGTCTCAATAGAGCTATCTGAAGGTCTTGAATTCGATCCTCACACGGGGCAATGTTATTTTTTTAAAAATTGTTCCTTTTTTTGTTAACGTTGCGATATTCTTTTATTGCCATTGGTTCGAAGCCTGGGTAGAGCAGTAGGCAGCTCTTCAGTCTCATAATCCTCTCAATAGAGCTATCTGAAGGTCGTGAGTTCGCTGCTCAACTGGGAAAACGTTATTTTTTGAAAGTTTTTACTTGTTTTGTTAACGTTGCGATATTCTTCTATTGCACTGGCTTCGAAGCCTCGGTAGCGCAGTAGGCAGCGCGTCAGTCTCATAATTCCTTAATAGAGCTATCCGAAGGTCGTAAGTTCGAACCCCACCCGGGGAAGAGTTATTTTTTGAAAACGTTGTTACTTGTTTTGTTAACGTTGCTATATTCTTCTTTTGACGCTGGTTCGAAGCCTCTGTGTCGCAGTAGGCAGTGCGTTAGTCTCATAATCCTCTGAATAGAGCTGTCTGAAGGTATTGAGTTCGATCCTCAGCCGGGGCAACGTTATTTATTGAAAAAACTGTTTCTTGTTTTATTAACGTTGCGATATTCTTCTATTGCTGGCTGTTCGAAGCCTCGGTATCGCAGTAGGCAGCGCCTCAGGTTCATAATCCTCTCAATAGAGCTATCTGGTGGTCGTGAGTTTGATCCTCCCAGGGGCAACGTTACTTTTTGAAAAAGTTGTTTCTTGTTTTGTTAACGTTGCGATATTCTTGTATTGCCATTGGTTCGAAGCCTCGGTAGCGCAGTATGCAGACCGTCAGTCTCATAATCCTCACAATAGACCTATCGGAAGGTCGTAAATTCGAACCTCACCCGGGGCAACGTTATTTTTTGAAAACGTTGTTACTTGTTTTGTTAACGTTGCTATATCCTTCTTTTGCCGTTCGTTAGAAGCCTCTTTAGCGCAGTAGGTGGCGCGTCAGTCTCATAATCTTTATTCCAGTTATTTCAGCATTACTAAATAACTGGCCAACTAGCTTTCCAATTAAATATTGTAAAACATATTTCATTACAAAATTTTAATCATGCAGATAAATACTGAAAATCGATATTTTTGAAAGTGAAACATCGCATGAAATTCCCTACTTACACAATTATTTTTTTGAATACTGAAAAAACAAAGTTATAACGTATTGTTGCATATCGCAATTAATGTTTTAAACACGCATTTCAAAATATTAAAATAAATTGACAATGCAATGAAATTTTTTTTAAAAAAGTAAATCACTTGTATGTAATTTTGAGAAATGATTTCACAGTACTACGGAATAAAATAATTTGCGAAACGTATTGCAATGAAAAAAATATTAGCCGAGGACTTTAAATTTATAAAAACTAGTCTAGCATCAAATTAAACATCATAATAACTTATTCCTAACATACATTTTATGTATTGTTTTATAAAATAATCGAAAAACCTCTAAAAAAACAAACTTATTCCTAACATACATTTTATGTATTGTTTTATAAAATAATCGAAAAACCTCTAAAAAAACAATCACATTTTCGTATTTTCAATCGATGTTATTGTCAATCTCTTCCTAAGCACTGAAAGAAAAATGCTCTTAGAAATCGAAAGACTACGATAAGCGACACCTGTCATTCACGCCATGAAATTCGCTAATCATTTCCCACCTGCAGCGCTGAACTGACCGCAAAAGGGGATTCTTTTGACCAAACCGCGACATCTTTAAGGTTGAACCTGTTATTCCGGCGTGCCGATTTCGGTAAGGATAGCAATCTGAAAGCCGCCGCCAGGAGGATTAACATTGCGATATTCTTCTTTTGCCGCTGATTCCAAGCCTCGATAACGCAGAAGGCAGCCCGTCATTCTCCTAATTCTCACAATATAGCTATCTGAAGGTCATGAGTTCTATCCTCACCCGGGGCGACGTTATTTTTTGAAAAAGTTTTTACTTGTTTGTTAACGTTGCGATATTCTTCTATTGCCCTTCGTTCGAAGCCTCGGTAGGGCAGTAGGCAGCGCGTCAGTCTCATAATCCTCTCAATAGAGCTATCTGAAGGTCGTGAGTTCGATCCTCACCCGGGGCAAGGTTATGTTTTGAAAAAATTGTTCCTTTTTTTTTCTTTTTAACGTTGCGATATTCTTCTATTGCCCTGGGTTCAAAGCCTCAGTGGCGCAGTAGGCAGCGCGTCAGTCTGATAATCCTAACAATAGAGCTATCTGGAGGTCGTGAGTTCGATCTTCACACGGGGCAACGTTATTTTTTTAAAAAAATGTTTTTTTTTTTTTTTTTTTTTGTTAAAGTTGCGATATTTTTCTATTGCCATTGGTTCGAAGCCTCGGTAGCGCAGTAGGCAGCGCGTCAGTCTCATAATCCTCTCAATCGAGCTATCTGAAGGTCGTGAATTCGATCCACGGACGGGGCAACGTTATTTTTTGAAAAAGTTGTTATTTGTTTTGTTAACGTTGCGATATTATTCTTCGGCACTGGGTGAAAAGCCTCGGTAGCGCAGTAGAAAGGGAGTCAGTCTCATACTCCTCTCAATAGAGCTATCTGAATGTCGTGAGTTCGATCCTCACCCGGGGCTACGTTATTTTTTTGAAAAAGTTGTTTCTTGTTTTTTTAACGTTGCGAAATTCTTCTATTGCCGTTCGTTCGTAGCCTCGGTAGCTTAGTATGCAGCCCGTAATTATCATAATCCTCACAATAGAGCTGTCTGAAGGTTTTGAGTTAGATCCTCCAACGGGTCAACGTTACTTTTTGAAAAAGTTGTTTCTTGTTTTTGGTAACGTTGCGATATTCTTCTATTACCATTGGTTCCAAGCCTCGGTAGCGCAGTTGGCAGTTCGTCAGTCTCGTAATCCTCTCAACAGAGCTATATGAAGGTCGTAAGTTTGATCCTCGCTCAGGGTTACGTTATGTTTTGAAAAAGTTGTTTCTTGTTTTGATAACGTTGCGATATTCTTCTATTGCCGTTCGTTCGTAGCCTCGGTAGCTTAGTATGCAGCCCGTAATTATCATAATCCTCACAATAGAGCTGTCTGAAGGTTGTGAGTTAGATCCTCCAACGGGTCAACGTTACTTTTTGAAAAAGTTGTTTCTTGTTTTTGGTAACGTTGCGATATTCTTCTATTACCATTGGTTCCAAGCCTCGGTAGCGCAGTTGGCAGTTCGTCAGTCTCGTAATCCTCTCAACAGAGCTATATGAAGGTCGTAAGTTTGATCCTCGCTCAGGGTTACGTTATTTTTTGAAAAAGTGGTTTCTTGATTTGTTAACGTTGCGATATTCTTCTATTGCGATTGGTTCGAAAAGTCGGTAGCGCAGTTGGTAGCACGTCAGTCTCATAATCCCTCAATCGAGATATCTGAAGGTCGTGAGTTCGAACCTCAACGGAGGCAAAATTATTTTCCCAAATAGTTGTTTTTTCTTTGGTAAACGTTGCGATATTCTTCTTTTGCCGCTGATTCCAAGCATTTGTAGCGCAGAAGGCAGCCCGTCATTCTCGTAATCCTCACAATAGAGCTATCTGAAGGTCGTGAGTTCGATAATCACCCGGAGCAACGTTATTTGTTGAAAAAGTTGTTTCTTGTGTTGTTAAAGTTGCGATATACTTCTATTGCCATTGGTTCGAAGCGCCGGTAGCTCAGTTGGCAGAGAGTCAGTCTCATAATCCTCTGAATAGAGCTATCTGTAGGTCATGAGTTTTATCCTCACCAGGGGCAAAGTTTTATTTGAAAAAGTTGTTTCTTGTTTTGTTAACGTTCCGATATTCTTCTATTGCCATTGGTTCGAAGCCTCGGTAGCGCAGTAGGCAGAGCGTCAGTCTCATAATCCTCTCAATAGAGCTATATGAATCGTAATCTTCTCAATAGAGCTATCTGAAGGTCGTGAGTTGGATCCTCACCCGGAGCAATGTTGTATTTTGAATATCCTTTTTCTTTTTTTGCTAAAGTTGCGATATTCATCTATTGCCATTGGTTCGCAGCCTCTGTAGCGCAGTAGGCAGCGCGTCAGAATCATTATCACCTCAATAGAGCTATTTGAAGTTATTGAGTTCGATCCTCACTCTTGGCTACGTTTCTTTTTGAGAAAGTTGTTGCTTATTTTGTTAACGTTGCGATATTCTTCTATTGATAGTGGTTCGAAGCCTCGGTAGCGCAGTAGGCAGCGCGTCCGTCTCATAATCCTCTCAATGGAGCTTTCTGGAGGTCGTGAGTTCGATCCTCACCCGGGGCAACGTTTCTTTTTGAGAAAGGTGTTACTTGTTTTGTTAACGTTGCGATATTCTTCTATTGCCATTGGTTCGAAGCCTCGGTAGCGCAGTAGGCAGAGCGTCAGTCTCATAACCCTCTCAATAGAGCTATATGAAAGTCGTGAGTTCGATCCTCACCCGGGGCGACGTTTCTTTTTGAGAAAGTTGTTACTTGTTTTGTTAACGTTGCGATATTCTTCTATTGCCCTGGGTTCCTAGCCTCGGTAGCGAAGTAGGCAGCGCGTCAGTCTCATAATCCTCTCAATCGAGCTATCTGGAGGTCGTGATTTCGATCCTCACCCGGGGCAACGTTTCTTTTTGAGAACGTTGTTACTTGTTTTGTTAACGTTGCGATATTCTTCTATTGCCATTGGTTCGAAGCCTCGGTAGCACAGTAGGCAGCGCGTCTGTCTCATAATCCTCTCAATAGAGCTATCTGGAGGTAGTGAGTTCGATCCTCACCCGGGGCAACGTTATTTTTTGAAAAAGTTGTTACTTGTTTTGTTAACGTTGCGATATTCTTCTATTGTAATTGGTTCGAAGCCTCGTTAGCGAAGTAGGCAGCGCGTCTGTCTCATAATCCTCTCAATGGAGCTTTCTGGAGGTCGTGAGTTCGATCCTCACCTGGGGCAACGTTTCTTTTTGAGAAAGGTGTTACTTGTTTTGTTAACGTTTAGATATTCTTCTATTGATATTGGTTCGAAGTCTTGGTAGTGCAGTAGGCAGCGCGTTAGTCTCATAATCCTCTCAATAAAGCTATCTGAAGGTCGTGAGTTCGAACCTCAGACGGGGCAACTTTATTTTTGAATTAATTGTTCCTTGTTTTGTTACCGTTGCGATATTCTTCTATTGAAATTGGTTCGAAGCCTCGGTAGCGCAGTAGGTAGCGCGTCAGTCTCATAATACTGTCAATAGAGCTATCTGGAGGACGTGAGTTCGGTCCTCAGCCGGGGCAACGTTATTTTTCGAAAAAGTTGTTACTTGTTTTGTTAACGTTGCGATATTCTTCTATTGATACTGGTTCGAAGCCTCGGTAGCGCAGAAGGCAGCGCGTCAGTCTCGTAATCTTCTCAGTAGAGCTATCTGAAGGTCGTGAGTTCGATCCTCACCCGGAGCAATGTTGTATTTTAAACATCCCTTTTCTTTTTTTGCTAAAGTTGCGACATTCATCTATTGCCATTTTTTCGAACCCACGGTAGCGCAATTGGCAGTTCGTCATCTCATAATCTTCTCAATAGAGCTATATGAAGGTCGTGAATTCGATGCTCTCCCGGGGCACCGCTTTTTTTTTGAAAAAGTTGTTTCTTGTTTTGTTAACGTTGCGATATTCTTCTATTGCCCTGGGTTCATAACCTCGGTAGCGAAGTAGGCAGCGCGTCAGTCTCATAACCTCTCAATGGAGCTTTCTGGAGGTCGTGAGCTCTATAACGCCCGGGGCAACTTTTCTTTTTCAGAAAGTTGTTACTTGTTTTGTTAACGTTGCGATATTCTTCTATTGCCCTGGGTTCATAGCCTCGGTAGCGCAGTAGGCAGCGCGTCAGAATCATTATCATCTCAATAGAGCTATTTTAGTTCGTGAGTTCGATCCTCACTCGTGGCTGCGTTATTTTATGAAAAAAATGTTACTTGTTTTGTTAACGTTGCGATATTCTTCTATTGATATTGGTTAGAAGCCTCGGTAGCGCAGTAGGCAGCGCGTCAGTCTTATAATCCTCTCAATAGAGCTATCTGAAGGTCGTGAGATCGATCCTCAACCGGGGCAACGTTTCTTTTTGAGAAAGTTGTTTCTTGTTTTGTTAACGTTGCGATATTCTTCTATTGCCCTGGGTTCATAGCCTCGGTAGCGCAGTAGGCAGCGCGTCAGAATCATTATCATCTCAATAGAGCTATTTTAGTTCGTGAGTTCGATCCTCACTCGTGGCTGCGTTATTTTATGAAAAAAATGTTACTTGTTTTGTTAACGTTTTGATATTCTTCTATTGATAGTGGTTCGAAGCATCGGTAGCGCAGTAGGCAGCGCGTCAGAATCATTGTCATCTCAATAGAGCTATTTGAAGTTAGTGAGTTCGATCCTCACTCTTGGCTACGTTTCTTTTTGAGAAAGTTGTTACTTGTTTTGTTAACGTTGCGATATTCTTTTATAGCCGTTGGTTCGAAACCTCTTTAGCGCAGTATGCAGCGCGTCAGTCTCATAATCCTCTCAATAGAGGTATCTGAAGGTCGTGAGTTCGATCCTCACCAGGTATAGCGTTGTGTTTTGAAAAAGTTGTTTCTTGTTTTGTTAACCTTGCGATATTCTTCTATTGCTTTGGGTTCGAAGCCTCGGTAGCGCAGTAGGCAGTACGTCAGTATCGTAATCTTCTCAATAGAGCTATCTGAAGGTCGTGAGTTCGATCCTCACCCGGAGCAATGTTGTATTTTAAACATCCCTTTTCTTTTTTTGCTAAAGTTGCGACATTCATCTATTGCCATTGGTTCGAAGCCTCGGTAGCGCAGTAGGCAGAGCGTCAGTCTCATAATCCTCTCAATAGAGCTATATGAAAGTCGTGAGTTCGATCCTCACCCGGGGCGACGTTTCTTTTTGAGAAAGTTGTTACTTGTTTTGTTAACGTTGCGATATTCTTCTATTGCCCTGGGTTCCTAGCCTCGGTAGCGAAGTAGGCAGCGCGTCAGTCTCATAATCCTCTCAATCGAGCTATCTGGAGGTCGTGATTTCGATCCTCACCCGGGGCAACGTTTCTTTTTGAGAACGTTGTTACTTGTTTTGTTAACGTTGCGATATTCTTCTATTGCCATTGGTTCGAAGCCTCGGGAGCACAGTAGGCAGCGCGTCTGTCTCATAATCCTCTCAATAGAGCTATCTGAAGGTCGTGAGTTCGATCCTCACCCGGAGCAATGTTGTATTTTAAACATCCCTTTTCTTTTTTTGCTAAAGTTGCGACATTCATCTATTGCCATTTTTTCGAACCCACGGTAGCGCAATTGGCAGTTCGTCATCTCATAATCTTCTCAATAGAGCTATATGAAGGTCGTGAATTCGATGCTCTCCCGGGGCACCGCTTTTTTTTTGAAAAAGTTGTTTCTTGTTTTGTTAACGTTGCGATATTCTTCTATTGCCCTGGGTTCATAACCTCGGTAGCGAAGTAGGCAGCGCGTCAGTCTCATAACCTCTCAATGGAGCTTTCTGGAGGTCGTGAGCTCTATAACGCCCGGGGCAACTTTTCTTTTTCAGAAAGTTGTTACTTGTTTTGTTAACGTTGCGATATTCTTCTATTGCCCTGGGTTCATAGCCTCGGTAGCGCAGTAGGCAGCGCGTCAGAATCATTATCATCTCAATAGAGCTATTTTAGTTCGTGAGTTCGATCCTCACTCGTGGCTGCGTTATTTTATGAAAAAAATGTTACTTGTTTTGTTAACGTTGCGATATTCTTCTATTGATATTGGTTAGAAGCCTCGGTAGCGCAGTAGGCAGCGCGTCAGTCTTATAATCCTCTCAATAGAGCTATCTGAAGGTCGTGAGATCGATCCTCAACCGGGGCAACGTTTCTTTTTGAGAAAGTTGTTTCTTGTTTTGTTAACGTTGCGATATTCTTCTATTGCCCTGGGTTCATAGCCTCGGTAGCGCAGTAGGCAGCGCGTCAGAATCATTATCATCTCAATAGAGCTATTTTAGTTCGTGAGTTCGATCCTCACTCGTGGCTGCGTTATTTTATGAAAAAAATGTTACTTGTTTTGTTAACGTTTTGATATTCTTCTATTGATAGTGGTTCGAAGCATCGGTAGCGCAGTAGGCAGCGCGTCAGAATCATTGTCATCTCAATAGAGCTATTTGAAGTTAGTGAGTTCGATCCTCACTCTTGGCTACGTTTCTTTTTGAGAAAGTTGTTACTTGTTTTGTTAACGTTGCGATATTCTTTTATAGCCGTTGGTTCGAAACCTCTTTAGCGCAGTATGCAGCGCGTCAGTCTCATAATCCTCTCAATAGAGGTATCTGAAGGTCGTGAGTTCGATCCTCACCAGGTATAGCGTTGTGTTTTGAAAAAGTTGTTTCTTGTTTTGTTAACCTTGCGATATTCTTCTATTGCTTTGGGTTCGAAGCCTCGGTAGCGCAGTAGGCAGTACGTCAGTATCGTAATCTTCTCAATAGAGCTATCTGAAGGTCGTGAGTTCGATCCTCACCCGGAGCAATGTTGTATTTTAAACATCCCTTTTCTTTTTTTGCTAAAGTTGCGACATTCATCTATTGCCATTGGTTCGAAGCCTCGGTAGCGCAGTAGGCAGAGCGTCAGTCTCATAATCCTCTCAATAGAGCTATATGAAAGTCGTGAGTTCGATCCTCACCCGGGGCGACGTTTCTTTTTGAGAAAGTTGTTACTTGTTTTGTTAACGTTGCGATATTCTTCTATTGCCCTGGGTTCCTAGCCTCGGTAGCGAAGTAGGCAGCGCGTCAGTCTCATAATCCTCTCAATCGAGCTATCTGGAGGTCGTGATTTCGATCCTCACCCGGGGCAACGTTTCTTTTTGAGAACGTTGTTACTTGTTTTGTTAACGTTGCGATATTCTTCTATTGCCATTGGTTCGAAGCCTCGGGAGCACAGTAGGCAGCGCGTCTGTCTCATAATCCTCTCAATAGAGCTATCTGGAGGTAGTGAGTTCGATCCTCACCCAGGGCAACGTTATTTTTCGAAAAAGTTGTTACTTGTTTTGTTAACGTTGAGATATTCTTCTATAGAAATTGGTTCGAAGCCTCGGTAGCGCAGTAGGCAGCGCGTCAGTCTCATAATCCTCTCAATAGAGCTATCTGGAGGTCGTTAGTGCGATCCTCACCCGGGGCAACGTTATTTTTCGAAAACGTTGTTACTTGTTTTGTTAACGTTGAGATATTCTTCTATAGAAATTGGTTCGAAGCCTCGGTAGCGCAGTAGGCAGCGCGTCAGTCTCATAATCCTCTCAATAGAGCTATCTGAAGGTCGTGAGTTCGATCCTCACCCGGGGCAACGTTTCCTTTTGAGAAAGTTGTTACTTGTTTTGTTAACGTTGCGATATTCTTCTATTGCCCTGGGTTCAAAGCCTCGGTAGCGCAGTAGGCAGCGCGTCAGTCTCATAATCCTCTCAATGGAGCTATCTGGAGACCGTGAGTTCGATCCTCACCCGGGGCAACGTTTCTTTTTTAGAAAGTTGTTACTTGATTTGTTAACGTTGCGATATTCTTCTATTGCCATTAGTTAATAGCCTCTGTAGCGCAGTAGGCAGCGCGGCAGTCTCATAATTCTAACAGTAGAGCTATCTGGAGGTCGTGAGTTCGATCCTCAACCGGGTTAACGGTATTTTATAAAAAAGCGTTTTCTTTTTTTGTTAAAGTTGCGATATTCATCTATTGCCATTGCTTCGAAGCCTCTGTAGCGCAGTAGGCAGCGCGTCAGAATCATTATCATCTCAATAGAGCTATTTGAAGTTAGGGAGTTCGATCCTCACTCGTGGCTACGTTATTTTTTGAAAAAGTTGTTACTTGTTTTATTAACGTTGCGATATTCTTCTATTGCCATTGGTTCGAAGCCTCGGTAGCGCAGTAGGCAGCGCGTCAGTCTCATAATCCTGTCAATAGAGCTATCTGAAGGTCGTGAGTTCGATCCTCACCCGGGTTAACGTTATTTTATGAAAAATCTTTTTCTTTTTTTGTTAAAATTGCGATATTCATCTATTGACATTGCTTCGAAGCCTCTGTAGCGCAGTAGGCAGCGCGTCAGAATTATTATCATCTCAATAGAGCTATTGGAAGTTAGTGAGTTCGATCCTCACTCGTGGCTACGTTATTTTTTGAAAAATGTTTACTTGTTTTATTAACGTTGCGATATTCTTCTATTGCCATTGGTTCGAAGCCTCGGTAGCGCAGTAGGCAGCGCGTCAGTCTCATAATCCTCTCCATAGAGCTATATGAAGGTCGTGAGTTCGATCCTTACCCGGGGCAACGTTACTTTTTGAGAAAGTTGTTACTTGTTTTGTTAACGTTGCGATATTCTTCTATTGCCATGGTTTCGAAGAATCGGTAGCGCAGTAGGCAGCGCGTCAGTCTGATAATCCTCTCAATAGAGCTATCTGAAGGTCGTGAGTTCGATCCTCACCCGAGTTAACGTTATTTTATGAAAAATCTTTTTCTTTTTTTGTTAAAGTTGCGATATTCATCTATTGCCATTGCTTCGACGCCTCTGTAGCGCAGTAGGCAGCGCGTCAGAATCATTATTATCTCAATAGAGCTATTTGAAGTTTTTGAGTTCGATCCTCAATCGTGGTTACGTTATTTTTTGAAAAAGTTGTTACTTGTTTTGTTAACGTTGCGATATTCTTCTATTGCCATTGGCTCGAAACCTCGGTAGCGCAGTAGGAACGCGTCAGTCTCATAATCCTCTCTATAGAGCTATCTGAAGTTCGTGAGTTCGATCCTCACCCGGGGCAACGTTTTTTTTAGGAAGTTGTTACTTGTTTTGTTAACGTTGCGATATTCTTCTATTGCCATTAGTTAGAAGCCTCGGTAGCGCAGTAGGCAGCGCGTCAGTCTCATAATCCTCTCAATAGAGCTATCTGAAGGTCGTGAGTTCGATCCTTACCCGGGGCAACGATTCCTTTTGAGAAAGTTGTTACTTGTTTTGTTAAAGTTGCGATATTCTTCTATTGCCCTGGGTTCAAAGCCTCGGTAGCGCAGTAGGCAGTACGTCTGTCTCATAATCCTCTCAATAGAGCTATCTGGAGGTCGTTAGTTCGGTCCTCACCCGGGGCAACGTTATTTTTCGAAAAAGTTGTTACTTGTTTTGTTAACGTTGAGATATTCTTCTATAGAAATTGGTTCGAAGCCTCGGTAGCGCAGTAGGCAGCGCGTCAGTCTCATAATCCTCTCAATAGAGCTATCTGAAGGTCGTGAGTTCGATCCTCACCCGGGGCAACGTTTCCTTTTGAGAAAGTTGTTACTTGTTTTGTTAACGTTGCGATATTCTTCTATTTCCCTGGGTTCAAAGCCTCGGTAGCGCAGTAGGCAGCACGTCAGTCTCATAATCCTCTCAATGGAGCTATCTGGATATCCTGAGTTCGATCCTCACCCGGGGCAACGTTTCTTTTTGAGAAAGTTGTTACTTGTTTTGTTAACGTTGCGATATTCTTCTATTGCCATTGCTTCGAAGCCTAGGTAGCGCAGTAGGCAGCGCGTCAGTCTCATAATCCTCTCACTAGAGCTATCGGAAGGTCGTGAGTTCGATCCTCACCCGGGGCAACGTTTCTATTTGAGAAAGGTGTTACTTGTTTTGTTAACGTTGCGATATTCTGCTATTGCCCTGGGTTCATAGCCTCGGTAGCGCAGTAGGCAGCGAGTCATTCTCATAATCCTCTCAATGGAGCTATCTGGATTTCGTGAGTTCGATCCTCACCCGGGGCAACGTTTCTTTTTGAAAAGGTTGTTACTTGTTTTGTTAACGTTGCGATATTCTTCTGTTGCCATTGGTTCGAAAACTGGGTAGCACAGTAGGCAGCGCCTTAGACTCATAATCCTCTCAATAGAGCTATCTGGAGGTCGTTAGTTCGATCCTCACCCGCGGCAACGTTATTTTTCGAAAAAGTTGTTACTTGTTTTGTTAACATTGAGATATTCTTCTATAGAAATTGGTTCGAAGCCTCGATAGCGCAGTAGGCAGCGCGTCAGTCTCATAATCCTCTCAATAGAGCTATCTGAAGGTCGTGAGTTCGATCCTCTCCCGGGGCAATGTTTCCTTTTGAGAAAGTTGTTACTTGTTTTGTTAACGTTGCGATATTCTTCTATTGCCCTGGGTTCAAAGCCTCGGTAGCGCAGTAGGCAGCGCGTCAGTCTCATAATCCTCTCTATAGAGCTAGCTGAAGGTCGTGAGTTCGATCCTCACCCGGGGCAACGTTTCTTTTTGAGAAAGTTGTTACTTGTTTTGTTAACGTTGCGATATTCTTCTATTGCCCTGGGTTCAAAGCCTCGGTAGCGCAGTAGGCAGCGCGTCAGTTTCATAATCCTCTCAATGGAGCTATCTGGAGACCGGGAGTTCGATCCTCACCCGGGGCAACGTTTCTTTTTAAGAAAATTGTTACTTGTTTTGTTAACGTTGCGATATTCTTCTATTGCCATTAGTTAGAAGCCTCGGTAGCGCAGTAGGCAGCGAGTCAGTCTCCTAATCCTCTCTATAGAGCTATCTGAAGGTCGTGAGTTCGATCCTCACCTGGGGCAACATTTCCTTTTGAGAAAGTTGTTACTTGTTTTGTTAACGTTGCGATATTCTTCTATTGCCCTGGGTTCAAAGCTTCGGTAGCGCAGTACGCAGCACGTCAGTCTCATAATCCTCTCTATAGAGCTATTTGAAGGTTGTGAGTTCATTTCTCACCCGTGGCAACGTTTCCTTTTGAGAAAGTTGTTACTTGTTTTGTTCAAGTTGCGATATTCGTCTATTGCTATTGGTTCGAAGCCTCGGTAGCGCAGTAGGCAGCACGTCAGTCTCATAATCCTCCCAATAGAGCTATCTGAAGGTCGTGAGTTCTATCCTCACCCGGGGCAACGTTACCTTTTGAGACAGTTGTTACTGGTTTTGTTAACGTTGCGATATTCTTCTATTGCTCTGGGTTCAAAGTCTCTCTAGCGCAGTAGGCAGCACGTCAGTCACATAATCCTCTCAATAGAGCTATCTGAAGGTCGTGAGTTCGATCCTCACCCGGGGCAACGTTTCCTTTTGAGAAAGTTGTTACTTGTTTTGTTAACGTTGCGATATTCTTCTATTGCATTGGGTTCCAAGCATCGGTAGCACAGTAGGCAGCGCGTCAGTCTCATAATCCTCTCAATAGAGCTATCTGGAGGTCGTGAGTTCGATCCTCACCCGGGGAAACGTTTCTTTTTGAGAAAGTCGTTACTTTTTTTGTTAACGTTGCGATATTCTTCTATTGCCATTGGTTCGAAGCCTCGGTAGCGCAGTAGGCAGCGCGTCAGTCTCATAATCCTTTAATTGGAGCTATCTGGAGACCGTGAGTTCGATCCTCACTTGGGGCAACGTTTCTTTTTGAGAAAGTTGTTACTTGTTTTGTTAACGTTGCGATATTCTGCTATTGCCCTGGTTTCATAGCCTCGGTAGCGCAGTAGGCAGCGCGTCATTCTCATAGTCCTCTCAATGGAGCTATCTGGATTTCGTGAGTTCGATCCTCACCCGGGGCAACGTTTCTTTTTGAGAAAGTTGTTACTTGTTTTGTTAACGTTGCGATATTCTTCTGTTGTCATTGGTTTGAAGCCTGGGTAGCACAGTAGGCAGCGCCTTAGTCTCATAATCCTCTCAATAGAGCTGTTTGGAGGTCGTTAGTTCGATCCTCACCCGGGGCAACGTTATTTTTCGAAAAAGTTGTTACTTGTTTTGTTAACGTTGAGATATTATTCTATAGAAATTGTTTCGAAGCCTCGGTAGCGCAGTAGGCAGCGCGTCAGTCTCATAATCCTCTCAATAGAGCTATCTGAAGGTCGTGAGTTCGATCCTCACCCGGGGCAATGTTTCTTTTTGAGAAAGTTGTTACTTGTTTTGTTAACGTTGCGATATTCTTCTATTGCTCTGGGTTCAAAGCCTCGGTAGCGCAGTACGCAGCACGTCAGTCTCATAATCCTCTCTATAGAGCTATTTGAAGGTTGTGAGTTCATTACTCACCCGGGGCAACGTTTCCTTTTGAGAAAGTTGTTACTTGTTTTGTTCAAGTTGCGATATTCTTCTATTGCTATTGGTTCGAAGCCTCGGTAGCGCAGTAGGCAGCACGTCATTCTCATAATCCTCCCAATAGAGCTATCTGAAGGTCGTGAGTTCTATCCTTACCCGGGGCAACGATTCCTTTTGAGAAAGTTGTTACTTGTTTTGTTAAAGTTGCGATATTCTTCTATTGCCCTGGGTTCATAGCCTCGGTAGCGCAGTAGGCAGCGCGTCATTCTCATAATCCTCTCAATGGAGCTATCTGGATTTCGTGAGTTCGATCCTCACCCGGGGCAACGTTTCTTTTTGAAAAGGTTGTTACTTGTTTTGTTAACGTTGCGATATTCTTCTGTTGCCATTGGTTCGAAAACTGGGTAGCACAGTAGGCAGCGCCTTAGACTCATAATCCTCTCAATAGAGCTATCTGGAGGTCGTTAGTTCGATCCTCACCCGCGGCAACGTTATTTTTCGAAAAAGTTGTTACTTTTTTTGTTAACGTTGAGATATTCTTCTATAGAAATTGGTTCGAAGCCTCGATAGCGCAGTAGGCAGCGCGTCAGTCTCATAATCCTCTCTATAGAGCTAGCTGAAGGTCGTGAGTTCGATCCTCACCCGGGGCAATGTTTCCTTTTGAGAAAGTTGTTACTTGTTTTGTTAACGTTGCGATATTCTTCTATTGCCCTGGGTTCAAAGCCTCGGTAGCGCAGTAGGCAGCGCGTCAGTTTCATAATCCTCTCAATGGAGCTATCTGGAGACCGGGAGTTCGATCCTCACCCGGGGCAACGTTTCTTTTTGAGAAAATTGTTACTTGTTTTGTTAACGTTGCGATATTCTTCTATTGCCATTAGTTAGAAGCCTCGGTAGCGCAGTAGGCAGCGCGTCAGTCTCATAATCCTCTCTATAGAGCTATCTGAAGGTCGTGAGTTCGATCCTCTCCCGGGGCAACATTTCCTTTTGAGAAAGTTGTTACTTGTTTTGTTAACGTTGCGATATTCTTCTATTGCCCTGGGTTCAAAGCCTCGGTAGCGCAGTAGGCAGCGCGTCAGTCTCATAATCCTCTCTATAGAGCTAGCTGAAGGTCGTGAGTTCGATCCTCACCCGGGGCAACGTTTCTTTTTGAGAAAGTTGTTACTTGTTTTGTTAACGTTGCGATATTCTTCTATTGCCCTGGGTTCAAAGCCTCGGTAGCGCAGTAGGCAGCGCGTCAGTTTCATAATCCTCTCAATGGAGCTATCTGGAGACCGGGAGTTCGATCCTCACCCCGGTCAACGTTTCTTTTTAAGAAAATTGTTACTTGTTTTGTTAACGTTGCGATATTCTTCTATTGCCATTAGTTAGAAGCCTCGGTAGCGCAGTAGGCAGCGAGTCAGTCTCATAATCCTCTCTATAGAGCTATCTGAAGGTCGTGAGTTCGATCCTCACCTGGGGCAACATTTCCTTTTGAGAAAGTTGTTACTTGTTTTGTTAACGTTGCGATATTCTTCTATTGCCCTGGGTTCAAAGCTTCGGTAGCGCAGTACGCAGCACGTCAGTCTCATAATCCTCTCTATAGAGCTATTTGAAGGTTGTGAGTTCATTTCTCACCCGTGGCAACGTTTCCTTTTGAGAAAGTTGTTACTTGTTTTGTTCAAGTTGCGATATTCTTCTATTGCTATTGGTTCGAAGCCTCGGTAGCGCAGTAGGCAGCACGTCAGTCTCATAATCCTCCCAATAGAGCTATCTGAAGGTCGTGAGTTCTATCCTCACCCGGGGCAACGTTACCTTTTGAGACAGTTGTTACTGGTTTTGTTAACGTTGCGATATTCTTCTATTGCTCTGGGTTCAAAGTCTCTCTAGCGCAGTAGGCAGCACGTCAGTCACATAATCCTCTCAATAGAGCTATCTGAAGGTCGTGAGTTCGATCCTCACCCGGGGCAACGTTTCCTTTTGAGAAAGTTGTTACTTGTTTTGTTAACGTTGCGATATTCTTCTATTGCATTGGGTTCCAAGCATCGGTAGCACAGTAGGCAGCGCGTCAGTCTCATAATCCTCTCAATAGAGCTATCTGGAGGTCGTGAGTTCGATCCTCACCCGGGGAAACGTTTCTTTTTGAGAAAGTCGTTACTTTTTTTGTTAACGTTGCGATATTCTTCTATTGCCATTGGTTCGAAGCCTCGGTAGCGCAGTAGGCAGCACGTCAGTCTCATAATCCTTTAATTGGAGCTATCTGGAGACCGTGAGTTCGATCCTCACTCGGGGCAACGTTTCTTTTTGAGAAAGTTGTTACTTGTTTTGTTAACGTTGCGATATTCTGCTATTGCCCTGGTTTCATAGCCTCGGTAGCGCAGTAGGCAGCGCGTCATTCTCATAGTCCTCTCAATGGAGCTATCTGGATTTCGTGAGTTCGATCCTCACCCGGGGCAACGTTTCTTTTTGAGAAAGTTGTTACTTGTTTTGTTAACGTTGCGATATTCTTCTGTTGTCATTGGTTCGAAGCCTGGGTAGCACAGTAGGCAGCGCCTTAGTCTCATAATCCTCTCAATAGAGCTGTTTGGAGGTCGTTAGTTCGATCCTCACCCCGGGCAACGTTTCTTTTTAAGAAAATTGTTACTTGTTTTGTTAACGTTGCGATATTCTTCTATTGCCATTAGTTAGAAGCCTCGGTAGCGCAGTAGGCAGCGAGTCAGTCTCATAATCCTCTCTATAGAGCTATCTGAAGGTCGTGAGTTCGATCCTCACCTGGGGCAACATTTCCTTTTGAGAAAGTTGTTACTTGTTTTGTTAACGTTGCGATATTCTTCTATTGCCCTGGGTTCAAAGCTTCGGTAGCGCAGTACGCAGCACGTCAGTCTCATAATCCTCTCTATAGAGCTATTTGAAGGTTGTGAGTTCATTTCTCACCCGTGGCAACGTTTCCTTTTGAGAAAGTTGTTACTTGTTTTGTTCAAGTTGCGATATTCTTCTATTGCTATTGGTTCGAAGCCTCGGTAGCGCAGTAGGCAGCACGTCAGTCTCATAATCCTCCCAATAGAGCTATCTGAAGGTCGTGAGTTCTATCCTCACCCGGGGCAACGTTACCTTTTGAGACAGTTGTTACTGGTTTTGTTAACGTTGCGATATTCTTCTATTGCTCTGGGTTCAAAGTCTCTCTAGCGCAGTAGGCAGCACGTCAGTCACATAATCCTCTCAATAGAGCTATCTGAAGGTCGTGAGTTCGATCCTCACCCGGGGCAACGTTTCCTTTTGAGAAAGTTGTTACTTGTTTGGTTAACGTTGCGATATTCTTCTATTGCATTGGGTTCCAAGCATCGGTAGCACAGTAGGCAGCGCGTCAGTCTCATAATCCTCTCAATAGAGCTATCTGGAGGTCGTGAGTTCGATCCTCACCCGGGGAAACGTTTCTTTTTGAGAAAGTCGTTACTTTTTTTGTTAACGTTGCGATATTCTTCTATTGCCATTGGTTCGAAGCCTCGGTAGCGCAGTAGGCAGCGCGTCAGTCTCATAATCCTTTAATTGGAGCTATCTGGAGACCGTGAGTTCGATCCTCACTCGGGGCAACGTTTCTTTTTGAGAAAGTTGTTACTTGTTTTGTTAACGTTGCGATATTCTGCTATTGCCCTGGTTTCATAGCCTCGGTAGCGCAGTAGGCAGCGCGTCATTCTCATAGTCCTCTCAATGGAGCTATCTGGATTTCGTGAGTTCGATCCTCACCCGGGGCAACGTTTCTTTTTGAGAAAGTTGTTACTTGTTTTGTTAACGTTGCGATATTCTTCTGTTGTCATTGGTTCGAAGCCTGGGTAGCACAGTAGGCAGCGCCTTAGTCTCATAATCCTCTCAATAGAGCTGTTTGGAGGTCGTTAGTTCGATCCTCACCCGGGGCAACGTTATTTTTCGAAAAAGTTGTTACTTGTTTTGTTAACGTTGAGATATTATTCTATAGAAATTGTTTCGAAGCCTCGGTAGCGCAGTAGGCAGCGCGTCAGTCTCATAATCCTCTCAATAGAGCTATCTGAAGGTCGTGAGTTCGATCCTCACCCGGGGCAATGTTTCTTTTTGAGAAAGTTGTTACTTGTTTTGTTAACGTTGCGATATTCTTCTATTGCTCTGGGTTCAAAGCCTCGGTAGCGCAGTACGCAGCACGTCAGTCTCATAATCCTCTCTATAGAGCTATTTGAAGGTTGTGAGTTCATTACTCACCCGGGGCAACGTTTCCTTTTGAGAAAGTTGTTACTTGTTTTGTTCAAGTTGCGATATTCTTCTATTGCTATTGGTTCGAAGCCTCGGTAGCGCAGTAGGCAGCACGTCATTCTCATAATCCTCCCAATAGAGCTATCTGAAGGTCGTGAGTTCTATCCTTACCCGGGGCAACGATTCCTTTTGAGAAAGTTGTTACTTGTTTGTTAAAGTTGCGATATTCTTCTATTGCCCTGGGTTCAAAGCCTCGGTAGCGCAGTAGGCAGCACGTCTGTCTCATAATCCTCTCAATAGAGCTATCTGGAGGTCGTTAGTTCGATCCTCACCCGGGGCAACGTTATTTTTCGAAAAAGTTGTTACTTCTTTTGTTAACGTTGAGATATTCTTCTATAGAAATTGGTTCGAAGCCTCGGTAGCGCAGTAGGCAGCGCGTCAGTCTCATAATCCTCTCAATAGAGCTATCTGAAGGTCGTGAGTTCGATCCTCACCCGGGGCAACGTTTCCTTTTGAGAAAGTTGTTACTTGTTTTGTTAACGTTGCGATATTCTTCTATTTCCCTGGGTTCAAAGCCTCGGTAGCGCAGTAGGCAGCGCGTCAGTCTCATAATCCTCTCAATGGAGCTATCTGGAGACCGTGAGTTCGATCCTCACCCGGGGCAACGTTTCTTTTTTAGAAAGTTGTTACTTGATTTGTTAACGTTGCGATATTATTCTATTGCCATTAGTTAAAAGCCTTGGTAGCGCAGTAGGCAGCGCGTCTGTCTCATAATCCTGTCTATAGAGCTATCTGAAGGTCGTGAGTTCGATCCTCACCCGGGGCAACGTTTCCTTTTGAGAAAGTTGTTACTTGTTTTGTTAACGTTGCGATATTTTTCTATTGCCCTGGGTTCAAAGCCTCGGTAGCGCAGTAGGCAGCACGTCAGTCTCATAATCCTCTCAATGGAGCTATCTGGATATCGTGAGTTCGATCCTCACCCGGGGCAACGTTTCTTTTTGAGAAAGTTGTTACTTGTTTTGTTAACGTTGCGATATTCTTCTATTGCCATTGCTTCGAAGCCTAGGTAGCGCAGTAGGCAGCGCGTCAGTCTCATAATCCTCTCACTAGAGCTATCTGAAGGTCGTGAGTTCGATCCTCACCCGGGGCAACGTTTCTTTTTGAGAAAGGTGTTACTTGTTTTGTTAACGTTGCGATATTCTGCTATTGCCCTGGGTTCATAGCCTCGGTAGCGCAGTAGGCAGCGCGTCATTCTCATAATCCTCTCAATGGAGCTATCTGGATTTCGTGAGTTCGATCCTCACCCGGGGCAACGTTTCTTTTTGAAAAGGTTGTTACTTGTTTTGTTAACGTTGCGATATTCTTCTGTTGCCATTGGTTCGAAAACTGGGTAGCACAGTAGGCAGCGCCTTAGACTCATAATCCTCTCAATAGAGCTATCTGGAGGTCGTTAGTTCGATCCTCACCCGCGGCAACGTTATTTTTCGAAAAAGTTGTTACTTGTTTTGTTAACGTTGAGATATTCTTCTATTGCCATTAGTTAGAAGCCTCGGTAGCGCAGTAGGCAGCGCGTCAGTCTCATAATCCTCTCTATAGAGCTATCTGAAGGTCGTGAGTTCGATCCTCTCCCGGGGCAACATTTCCTTTTGAGAAAGTTGTTACTTGTTTTGTTAACGTTGCGATATTCTTCTATTGCCCTGGGTTCAAAGCCTCGGTAGCGCAGTAGGCAGCGCGTCAGTCTCATAATCCTCTCTATAGAGCTAGCTGAAGGTCGTGAGTTCGATCCTCACCCGGGGCAACGTTTCTTTTTGAGAAAGTTGTTACTTGTTTTGTTAACGTTGCGATATTCTTCTATTGCCCTGGGTTCAAAGCCTCGGTAGCGCAGTAGGCAGCGCGTCAGTTTCATAATCCTCTCAATGGAGCTATCTGGAGACCGGGAGTTCGATCCTCACCCGGGGCAACGTTTCTTTTTAAGAAAATTGTTACTTGTTTTGTTAACGTTGCGATATTCTTCTATTGCCATTAGTTAGAAGCCTCGGTAGCGCAGTAGGCAGCGAGTCAGTCTCATAATCCTCTCTATAGAGCTATCTGAAGGTCGTGAGTTCGATCCTCACCTGGGGCAACATTTCCTTTTGAGAAAGTTGTTACTTGTTTTGTTAACGTTGCGATATTCTTCTATTGCCCTGGGTTCAAAGCTTCGGTAGCGCAGTACGCAGCACGTCAGTCTCATAATCCTCTCTATAGAGCTATTTGAAGGTTGTGAGTTCATTTCTCACCCGTGGCAACGTTTCCTTTTGAGAAAGTTGTTACTTGTTTTGTTCAAGTTGCGATATTCTTCTATTGCTATTGGTTCGAAGCCTCGGTAGCGCAGTAGGCAGCACGTCAGTCTCATAATCCTCCCAATAGAGCTATCTGAAGGTCGTGAGTTCTATCCTCACCCGGGGCAACGTTACCTTTTGAGACAGTTGTTACTGGTTTTGTTAACGTTGCGATATTCTTCTATTGCTCTGGGTTCAAAGTCTCTCTAGCGCAGTAGGCAGCACGTCAGTCACATAATCCTCTCAATAGAGCTATCTGAAGGTCGTGAGTTCGATCCTCACCCGGGGCAACGTTTCCTTTTGAGAAAGTTGTTACTTGTTTTGTTAACGTTGCGATATTCTTCTATTGCATTGGGTTCCAAGCATCGGTAGCACAGTAGGCAGCGCGTCAGTCTCATAATCCTCTCAATAGAGCTATCTGGAGGTCGTGAGTTCGATCCTCACCCGGGGAAACGTTTCTTTTTGAGAAAGTCGTTACTTTTTTTGTTAACGTTGCGATATTCTTCTATTGCCATTTGTTCGAAGCCTCGGTAGCGCAGTAGGCAGCGCGTCAGTCTCATAATCCTTTAATTGGAGCTATCTGGAGACCGTGAGTTTGATCCTCACTCGGGGCAACGTTTCTTTTTGAGAAAGTTGTTACTTGTTTTGTTAACGTTGCGATATTCTGCTATTGCCCTGGTTTCATAGCCTCGGTAGCGCAGTAGGCAGCGCGTCATTCTCATAGTCCTCTCAATGGAGCTATCTGGATTTCGTGAGTTCGATCCTCACCCGGGGCAACGTTTCTTTTTGAGAAAGTTGTTACTTGTTTTGTTAACGTTGCGATATTCTTCTGTTGTCATTGGTTCGAAGCCTGGGTAGCACAGTAGGCAGCGCCTTAGTCTCATAATCCTCTCAATAGAGCTGTTTGGAGGTCGTTAGTTCGATCCTCACCCGGGGCAACGTTATTTTTCGAAAAAGTTGTTACTTGTTTTGTTAACGTTGAGATATTATTCAATAGAAATTGTTTCGAAGCCTCGGTAGCGCAGTAGGCAGCGCGTCAGTCTCATAATCCTCTCAATAGAGCTATCTGAAGGTCGTGAGTTCGATCCTCACCCGGGGCAATGTTTCTTTTTGAGAAAGTTGTTACTTGTTTTGTTAACGTTGCGATATTCTTCTATTGCTCTGGGTTCAAAGCCTCGGTAGCGCAGTACGCAGCACGTCAGTCTCATAATCCTCTCTATAGAGCTATTTGAAGGTTGTGAGTTCATTACTCACCCGGGGCAACGTTTCCTTTTGAGAAAGTTGTTACTTGTTTTGTTCAAGTTGCGATATTCTTCTATTGCTATTGGTTCGAAGCCTCGGTAGCGCAGTAGGCAGCACGTCATTCTCATAATCCTCCCAATAGAGCTATCTGAAGGTCGTGAGTTCTATCCTTACCCGGGGCAACGATTCCTTTTGAGAAAGTTGTTACTTGTTTTGTTAAAGTTGCGATATTCTTCTATTGCCCTGGGTTCAAAGCCTCGGTAGCGCAGTAGGCAGCACGTCTGTCTCATAATCCTCTCAATAGAGCTATCTGGAGGTCGTTAGTTCGATCCTCACCCGGGGCAACGTTATTTTTCGAAAAAGTTGTTACTTGTTTTGTTAACGTTGTGATATTCTTCTATAGAAATTGGTTCGAAGCCTCGGTAGCGCAGTAGGCAGCGCGTCAGTCTCATAATCCTCTCAATAGAGCTATCTGAAGGTCGTGAGTTCGATCCTCACCCGGGGCAACGTTTCCTTTTGAGAAAGTTGTTACTTGTTTTGTTAACGTTGCGATATTCTTCTATTTCCCTGGGTTCAAAGCCTCGGTAGCGCAGTAGGCAGCGCGTCAGTCTCATAATCCTCTCAATGGAGCTATCTGGAGACCGTGAGTTCGATCCTCACCCGGGGCAACGTTTCTTTTTTAGAAAGTTGTTACTTGATTTGTTAACGTTGCGATATTATTCTATTGCCATTAGTTAAAAGCCTTGGTAGCGCAGTAGGCAGCGCGTCTGTCTCATAATCCTGTCTATAGAGCTATCTGAAGGTCGTGAGTTCGATCCTCACCCGGGGCAACGTTTCCTTTTGAGAAAGTTGTTACTTGTTTTGTTAACGTTGCGATATTTTTCTATTGCCCTGGGTTCAAAGCCTCGGTAGCGCAGTAGGCAGCACGTCAGTCTCATAATCCTCTCAATGGAGCTATCTGGATATCGTGAGTTCGATCCTCACCCGGGGCAACGTTTCTTTTTGAGAAAGTTGTTACTTGTTTTGTTAACGTTGCGATATTCTTCTATTGCCATTGCTTCGAAGCCTAGGTAGCGCAGTAGGCAGCGCGTCAGTCTCATAATCCTCTCACTAGAGCTATCTGAAGGTCGAGAGTTCGATCCTCACCCGGGGCAACGTTTCTTTTTGAGAAAGGTGTTACTTGTTTTGTTAACGTTGCGATATTCTGCTATTGCCCTGGGTTCATAGCCTCGGTAGCGCAGTAGGCAGCGCGTCATTCTCATAATCCTCTCAATGGAGCTATCTGGATTTCGTGAGTTCGATCCTCACCCGGGGCAACGTTTCTTTTTGAAAAGGTTGTTACTTGTTTTGTTAACGTTGCGATATTCTTCTGTTGCCATTGGTTCGAAAACTGGGTAGCACAGTAGGCAGCGCCTTAGACTCATAATCCTCTCAATAGAGCTATCTGGAGGTCGTTAGTTCGATCCTCACCCGCGGCAACGTTATTTTTCGAAAAAGTTGTTACTTGTTTTGTTAACGTTGAGATATTCTTCTATAGAAATTGGTTCGAAGCCTCGATAGCGAAGTAGGCAGCGCGTCAGTCTCATAATCCTCTCTATAGAGCTAGCTGAAGGTCGTGAGTTCGATCCTCACCCGGGGCAATGTTTCCTTTTGAGAAAGTTGTTACTTGTTTTGTTAACGTTGCGATATTCTTCTATTGCCCTGGGTTCAAAGCCTCGGTAGCGCAGTAGGCAGCGCGTCAGTTTCATAATCCTCTCAATGGAGCTATCTGGAGACCGGGAGTTCGATCCTCACCCGGGGCAACGTTTCTTTTTGAGAAAATTGTTACTTGTTTTGTTAACGTTGCGATATTCTTCTATTGCCATTAGTTAGAAGCCTCGGTTGCGCAGTAGGCAGCGCGTCAGTCTCATAATCCTCTCTATAGAGCTAGCTGAAGGTCGTGAGTTCGATCCTCACCCGGGGCAACGTTTCTTTTTGAGAAAGTTGTTACTTGTTTTGTTAACGTTGCGATATTCTTCTATTGCTCTGGGTTCAAAGCCTCGGTAGCGCAGTACGCAGCACGTCAGTCTCATAATCCTCTCTATAGAGCTATTTGAAGGTTGTGAGTTCATTCCTCACCCGGGGCAACGTTTCCTTTTGAGAAAGTTGTTACTTGTTTTGTTCAAGTTGCGATATTCTTCTATTGCTATTGGTTCGAAGCCTCGGTAGCGCAGTAGGCAGCACGTCAGTCTCATAATCCTCCCAATAGAGCTATCTGAAGGTCGTGAGTTCTATCCTCACCCGGGGCAACGTTACCTTTTGAGACAGTTGTTACTGGTTTTGTTAACGTTGCGATATTCTTCTATTGCTCTGGGTTCAAAGTCTCTCTAGCGCAGTAGGCAGCACGTCAGTCACATAATCCTCTCAATAGAGCTATCTGAAGGTCGTGAGTTCGATCCTCACCCGGGGCAACGTTTCCTTTTGAGAAAGTTGTTACTTGTTTTGTTAACGTTTCGATATTCTTCTATTTAATTGGGTTCCAAGCATCGGTAGCACAGTAGGCAGCGCGTCAGTCTCATAATCCTCTCAATAGAGCTATCTGGAGGTCGTGAGTTCGATCCTCACCCGGGGAAACGTTTCTTTTTGAGAAAGTCGTTACTTGTTTTGTTAACGTTGCGATATTCTTCTATTGCCATTGGTTCGAAGCCTCGGTAGCGCAGTAGGCAGCGCGTCAGTCTCATAATCCTTTAATTGGAGCTATCTGGAGACCGTGAGTTCGATCCTCACTCGGGGCAACGTTTCTTTTTTAGAAAGTTGTTACTTGTTTTTTTAACGTTGCGATATTCTTCTATTGCCATTAGTTAAAAGCCTCGGTAGCGCAGTAGGCAGCGCGTCAGTCTCATAATCCTCTCTATAGAGCTATCTGAAGGTCGTGAGTTCATTCCTCACCCGGGGCAACGTTTCCTTTTGAGAAAGTTGTTACTTGTTTTGTTCAAGTTGCGATATTCTTCTATTGCTATTGGTTCGAAGCCTCGGTAGCGCAGTAGGCAGCACGTCAGTCTCATAATCCTCCCAATAGAGCTATCTGAAGGTCGTGAGTTCTATCCTCACCCGGGGCAACGTTACCTTTTGAGACAGTTGTTACTGGTTTTGTTAACGTTGCGATATTCTTCTATTGCTCTGGGTTCAAAGTCTCTCTAGCGCAGTAGGCAGCACGTCAGTCACATAATCCTCTCAATAGAGCTATCTGAAGGTCGTGAGTTCGATCCTCACCCGGGGCAACGTTTCCTTTTGAGAAAGTTGTTACTTGTTTTGTTAACGTTGCGATATTCTTCTATTGCATTGGGTTCCAAGCATCGGTAGCACAGTAGGCAGCGCGTCAGTCTCATAATCCTCTCAATAGAGCTATCTGGAGGTCGTGAGTTCGATCCTCACCCGGGGAAACGTTTCTTTTTGAGAAAGTCGTTACTTGTTTTGTTAACGTTGCGATATTCTTCTATTGCCATTGGTTCGAAGCCTCGGTAGCGCAGTAGGCAGCGCGTCAGTCTCATAATCCTTTAATTGGAGCTATCTGGAGACCGTGAGTTCGATCCTCACTCGGGGCAACGTTTCTTTTTTAGAAAGTTGTTACTTGTTTTTTTAACGTTGCGATATTCTTCTATTGCCATTAGTTAAAAGCCTCGGTAGCGCAGTAGGCAGCGCGTCAGTCTCATAATCCTCTCTATAGAGCTATCTGAAGGTCGTGAGTTCGATCCTCACCCAGGGCAACGTTTCCTTTTCAGAAAGTTGTTACTTGTTTTGTTAACGTTGCGATATTCTTCTATTGCCATTGGTTCGAAGCCTCGGTAGCGCAGTAGGCAGCGCGTCAGTCTCATAATCCTCTCAATAGAGCTATCTGAAGGTCGTGAGTTCGATCATCACCCGGGGCAACGTTTCTTTTTGAGAAAGTTGTTACTTGTTTTGTTAACGTTGCGATATTCTGCTATTGCCCTGGTTTCATAGCCTCGGTAGCGCAGTAGGCAGCGCGTCAGTCTCATAGTCCTTTCAATGGAGCTATCTGGATTTCGTGAGTTCGATCCTCACCCGGGGCAACGTTTCTTTTTGAGAAAGTTGTTACTTGTTTTGTTAACGTTGCGATATTCTTCTGTTGTCATTGGTTCGAAGCCTGGGTAGCACAGTAGGCAGCGCCTTAGTCTCATAATCCTCTCAATAGAGCTGTTTGGAGGTCGTTAGTTCGATCCTCACCCGGGGTAACGTTATTTTTCGAAAAAGTTGTTACTTGTTTCGTTAACGTTGAGATATTCTTCTATAGAAATTGTTTCGAAGCCTCGGTAGCGCAGTAGGCAGCGCGTCAGTCTCATAATCCTCTCAATAGAGCTATCTGAAGGTCGTGAGTTCGATCCTCACCCGGGGCAATGTTTCTTTTTGAGAAAGTTGTTACTTGTTTTGTTAACGTTGCGATATTCTTCTATTGCTCTGGGTTCAAAGCCTCGGTAGCGCAGTACGCAGCACGTCAGTCTCATAATCCTCTCTATAGAGCTATTTGAAGGTTGTGAGTTCATTCCTCACCCGGGGCAACGTTTCCTTTTGAGAAAGTTGTTACTTGTTTTGTTCAAGTTGCGATATTCTTCTATTGCTATTGGTTCGAAGCCTCGGTAGCGCAGTAGGCAGCACGTCAGTCTCATAATCCTCCCAATAGAGCTATCTGAAGGTCGTGAGTTCTATCCTCACCCGGGGCAACGTTACCTTTTGAGACAGTTGTTACTGGTTTTGTTAACGTTGCGATATTCTTCTATTGCTCTGGGTTCAAAGTCTCTCTAGCGCAGTAGGCAGCACGTCAGTCACATAATTCTCTCAATAGAGCTATCTGAAGGTCGTGAGTTCGATCCTCACCCGGGGCAACGTTTCCTTTTGAGAAAGTTGTTACTTGTTTTGTTAACGTTGCGATATTCTTCTATTGCATTGGGTTCCAAGCATCGGTAGCACAGTAGGCAGCGCGTCAGTCTCATAATCCTCTCTATAGAGCTATCTGAAGGTCGTGAGTTCGATCCTCACCCAGGGCAACGTTTCCTTTTCAGAAAGTTGTTACTTGTTTTGTGAACGTTGCGATATTCTTCTATTGCCATTGGTTCGAAGCCTCGGTAGCGCAGTAGGCAGCGCGTCAGTCTCATAATCTTCTCAATAGAGCTATCTGAAGGTCGTGAGTTCGATCCTCACCCGGGGCAATGTTTCTTTTTGAGAAAGTTGTTACTTGTTTTGTTAACGTTGCGATATTCTTCTATTGCCATTGGTTCGAAGCCTCGGTAGCGCAGTAGGCAGCGCGTCAGTCTCATAATACTCTCAATAGAGCTATCTGAAGGTCGTGAGTTCGATCCTCACCCGGGGCAACGTTTCTTTTTGAGAAAATTGTTACTTGTTTTGTTAACGTTGCGATATTCTGCTATTGCCCTGGGTTCATAGCCTCGGTAGCGCAGTAGGCAGTGCGTCATTCTCATAATCCTCTCAATGGAGCTATCTGGATTTCGTGAGTTCGATCCTCACTCGGGGCAACGTTTCTTTTTAAGAAAGTTGTTACTTGTTTTGTTAACGTTGCGATTTTCTTCTGTTGTCATTGGTTCGAAGCCTGGGTAGCACATTAGGCAGCGCGTTAGTCTCATAATGCTCTCAATGGAGCTATCTGGAGACCGTGAGTTCGATCCTCACCCGGGGCAACGTTTCTTTTTGAGAAAGTTGTTACTTGTTTTGTTAACGTTGCGATATTCTTATATTGCCATTGGTTCGAAGCCTAGGTAGCGCAGTAGGCAGCGCGTTATTCTCATAATCCTCTCAATGGAGTTATCTGAAGGTCGTGAGTTCGAACCTCAGACGGGGCAACTTTATTTTTTGAAACAATTGTTCCTTGTTTTGTTACCGTTGCGATATTCTTCTATTGATATCGGTTCGAAACCTCGATAGCGCAGTAGGCAGTGCCTCAGTCTCGTAATCTTCTCAATAGTGCTATCTGAAGGTCGTGAGTTCGATCCTCACCCGGAGCAATGTTGTATTTTGAACATCCTTTTTCTTTTTTTGCTAAAGTTGCGATATTCATCTATTGCCATTGGTTCGGAGCCTCTGTAGCGCAGTAGGCAGCGCGGCAGTCGCATAATCCTAACAATAGAGCTATCTGGAGGTCGTGAGTTCGATCCTCAACCGGGTTAACGGTATTTTATGAAAAAGCGTTTTCTTTTTTTGTTAAAGTTGCGATATTCATCTATTGCCATTGCTTCGAAGCCTCTGTAGCGCAGTAGGCAGCGCGTCGAATCATTATCATCTCAATAGAGCTATTTGAAGTTAGTGAGTTCGATCCTCACTCGTGGCTACGTTATTTTTTGAAAAAGTTGTTACTTGTTTTGTTAACGTTGCGATATTCTTCTGTTGCCATTGGTTCGAAGCCTGGTTAGCACAGTAGGCAGCGCGTTAGTCTCATAATGCTCTCAATGGAGCTATCTGGAGACCGTGAGTTCGATCCTCACCCGGGGCAACGTTTCTTTTTGAGAAAATTGTTACTGGTTTTGTTAAAGTTGCGATATTCTTCTATTGCTATTAATTCGAAGCCTCGGTAGCGCAGTAGGCAGCACGTCAGTCTCATAATCCTCCCAATAGAGCTATCTGAAGGTCGTGAGTTCGATCCTCACCCGGGGCAACGTTTCCTTTTGAGACAGTTGTTACTTGTTTTGTTAACGTTGCGATATTCTTCTATTGCTCTGGGTTCAAAGTCTCTCTAGCGCAGAAGGCAGCACGTCAGTCACATATTACTCTCAATAGAGCTATCTGAAGGTCGTGAGTTCGATCCTCACCCGAGGCAACGTTTCCTTTTGAGAAAGTTGTTACTTGTTTTGTTAACGTTGCGATATTCTTCTATTGCCATTGGTTCGAAGCCTCGGTAGCGCAGTAGGCAGCGCGTCAGTCTCATAATCCTCTCAATGGAGCTATCTGGAGACCGTGAGTTCGATCCTCACTCGGGGCAACGTTTCTTTTTTAGAAAGTTGTTACTTGTTTTGTTAACGTTGCGATATTCTTCTATTGCCATTAGTTAAAAGCCTCGGTAGCGCAGTAGGCAGCGCGTCAGTCTCATAATCCTCTCTATAGAGCTATCTGAAGGTCGTGAGTTCGATCCTCACCCGGGGCAACGTTTCCTTTTGAGAAAGTTGTTACTTGTTTTGTTAACGTTGCGATATTCTTCTATTGCCATTGGTTCGAAGCCTCGGTAGCGCAGTAGGCAGCGCGTCAGTCTCATAATCCTCTCAATAGAGCTATCTGAAGGTCGTGAGTTAGATCCTCACCCAGGGCAACGTTTCTTTTTGAGAAAGTTGTTACTTGTTTTGTTAACGTTGCGATATTCTGCTATTGCCCTGGTTTCATAGCCTCGGTAGCGCAGTAGGCAGCGCGTCATTCTCATAGTCCTCTCAATGGAGCTATCTGGATTTCGTGAGTTCGATCCTCACCCGGGGCAACGTTTCTTTTTGAGAAAGTTGTTACTTTTTTTGTTAACGTTGCGATATTCTTCTGTTGTCATTGGTTCGAAGCCTGGGTAGCGCAGTAGGCAGCGCGTCAGTCTCATAATCCTCTCAATAGAGCTATCTGAAGGTCGTGAGTTCGATCCTCACCCGGGGCAACGTTTCCTTTTGAGAAAGTTGTTACTTGTTTTGTTAACGTTGCGATATTCTTCTATTGCCCTTGGTTCATAGCCTCGGTAGCGCAGTAGCCAGCGCGTCAGTCTCATAATCCTCTCAATGGAGCTATCTGGAGACCGTGAGTTCGATCCTCACCCGGGGCAACGTTTCTTTTTGAGAAAGTTGTTACTTGTTTTGTTAAAGTTGCGATATTCTTCTATTGCCATTAGTTAGAAGCCTCGGTAGCGCAGTAGGCAGCGCGTCAGTCTCATAATCCGCTCTATAGAGCTATCTGAAGGTCGTGAGTTCGGTCCTCACCCGGGGCAACGTTTCCTTTTGAGAAAGTCGTTACTTGTTTTGTTAACGTTGCGATATTCTTCTATTGCCCTGGGTTCAAAGCCTCGGTAGCGCAGTAGGCAGCGCGTCAGTCTCATAATCCTCTCTATAGAGCTAGCTGAAGGTCGTGAGTTCGATCCTCACCCGGGGCAACGTTACTTTTTGAGAAAGTTGTTACTTGTTTTGTTAACGTTGCGATATTCTTCTATTGCTCTGGGTTCAAAGCCTCGGTAGCGCAGTAGGCAGCACGTCAGTCTCATAATCCTCTCTATAGAGCTATCTGAAGGTCGTGAGTTCGATCCTCACCCGGGGCAACGTTTCCTTTTGAGAAAGTTGTTACTTGTTTTGTTAACGTTGCGATATTCTTCTATTGCCCTGGGTTCCAAGCCTCGGTCGCGCAGTAGGCAGCGCGTCAGTCTCATAATCCTCTCAATGGAGCTCTCTGGAGGTCGTGAGTTCGATCCTCACCCGGGGAAACGTTTCTTTTTGAGAAAGTTGTTACTTGTTTTGTTAACGTTGCGATATTCTTCTATTGCCATTGGTTCGAAGCCTCGGTAGCGCAGTAGGCAGCGCGTCAGTCTCATGATCCTCCCAATAGAGCTATCTGAAGGTCGTGAGTTCTATCCTCACCCGGGGCAACGTTTCTTTTTGAGAAAGTTGTTACTTGTTTTGTTAACGTTGCGATATTCTGCTATTGCCCTGGGTTCATAGCCTCGGTAGCGCAGTAGGCAGCGCGTCATTCTCATAATCCTCTCAATGGAGCTATCTGGATTTCGTGAGTTCGATCCTCACTCGGGGCAACGTTTCTTTTTAAGAAAGTTGTTACTTGTTTTGTTAACGTTGCGATATTCTTCTGTTGCCATTGGTTCGAAGCCTGGGTAGCACAGTAGGCAGCGCGTTAGTCTCATAATGCTCTCAATGGAGCTATCTGGAGACCGTGAGTTCGATCCTCACCCGGGGCAACGTTTCTTTTTGAGAAAGTTGTTACTTGTTTTGTTAACGTTGCGATATTCTTCTATTGCCATTGGTTCGAAGCCTCGGTAGCGCAGTAGGCAGCGCGTCATTCTCATACTCCTCTCAATGGAGCTATCTGAAGGTCGTGAGTTCGAACCTCAGACGGGGCAACTTTATTTTTTGAAACAATTGTTCCTTGTTTTGTTACCGTTGCGATATTCTTCTATTGATATCGGTTCGAAACCTCGATAGCGCAGTAGGCAGCGCCTTAGTCTCGTAATCTTCTCAATAGTGCTATCTGAAGGTCGTGAGTTCGATCCTCACCCGGAGCAATGTTGTATTTTGAACATCCTTTTTCTTTTTTTGCTAAAGTTGCGATATTCATCTATTGCCATTGGTTCGGAGCCTCTGTAGCGCAGTAGGCAGCGCGGCAGTCGCATAATCCTAACAATAGAGCTATCTGGAGGTCGTGAGTTCGATCCTCAACCGGGTTAACGGTATTTTATGAAAAAGCGTTTTCTTTTTTTGTTAAAGTTGCGATATTCATCTATTGCCATTGCTTCGAAGCCTCTGTAGCGCAGTAGGCAGCGCGTCGAATCATTATCATCTCAATAGAGCTATTTGAAGTTAGTGAGTTCGATCCTCACTCGTGGCTGCGTTATTTTTTGAAAAAATTGTTACTTGTTTTATTAACGTTACGATATTCTTCTATTGCCATTGGTTCGAAGCCTCTGTAGCGCAGTAGGCAGCGCGTCAGTCTCATAATCCTGTCAAAAGAGCTATCTGAAGGTCGTAAGTTTGATCCTCACCCGGGTTAACGGTAATTTATGAAAAAGCGTTTTCTTTTTTTGTTAAAGTTGCGATATTCATCTATTGCCATTGCTTCGAAGCCTCTGTAGCGCAGTAGGCAGCGCGTCAGAATCATTATCATCTCAATAGAACTATTTGAAGTTAGTGAGTTCGATCCTCACTCGTGACTATGTTATTTTTTGAAAAAGTTGTTACTTGTTTTATTAACGTTGCGATATTCTTCTATTGCCAGTGGCTCGAAGCCTCGGTAGCGCAGTAGGTAGCGCGTCAGTCTCATAATCCTCTCTATAGAGCTATCTGAAGGTCGTGAGTTCGATCCTCACCCGGGGCAACGTTTCTTTTTGAGGAAGTTGTTACTTGTTTTGTTAACGTTGCGATATTCTTCTATTGCCATGGTTTCGAAGCCTCGGTAGCGCAGTAGGCAGCGCGTCAGTCTCATATTCCTCTCAATAGAGCTATCTGAAGGTCGTGAGTTCGATCCTCATCCGGAGCAATGTTGTATTTTGAGAAAGTTGTTACTTGTTTTGTTAATGTTGCGATATTCTTCTATTGCCCTGGGTTCCAAGCCTCGGTCGCGCAGTAGGCAGCGCGTCAGTCTCATAATCCTCTCAATGGAGCTATCTGGAGGTCGTGAGTTCGATCCTCACCCGGGGAAACGTTTCTTTTTGAGAAAGTTGTTACTTGTTTTGTTAACGTTGCGATATTCTGCTATTGCCCTGGGTTCATAGCCTCGGTAGCGCAGTAGGCAGCGCGTCATTCTCATAATCCTCTCAATGGAGCTATCTGGATTTCGTGAGTTCGATCCTCACTCGGGGCAACGTTTCTTTTTAAGAAAGTTGTTACTTGTTTTGTTAACGTTGCGATATTCTTCTGTTGCCATTGGTTCGAAGCCTCGGTAGCGCAGTAGGCAGCGCGTCAGTCTCATAATCCTGTCAAAAGAGCTATCTGGAGGTCGTGAGTTCGATCCTCAACCGGGTTAACGGTATTTTATGAAAAAGCGTTTTCTTTTTTTGTTAAAGTTGCGATATTCATCTATTGCCATTGCTTCGAAGCCTCTGTAACGCAGTAGGCAGCGCGTCAGAATCATTATCATCTCAATAGAGCTATTTGAAGTTAGTGAGTTCGATCCTCACTCGTGACTATGTTATTTTTTGAAAAAGTTGTTACTTGTTTTATTAACGTTGCGATATTCTTCTATTGCCAGTGGCTCGAAGCCTCGGTAGCGCAGTAGGTAGCGCGTCAGTCTCATAATCCTCTCTATAGAGCTATCTGAAGGTCGTGAGTTCGATCCTCACCCGGGGCAACGTTTCTTTTTGAGGAAGTTGTTACTTGTTTTGTTAACGTTGCGATATTCTTCTATTGCCATGGTTTCGAAGCCTCGGTAGCGCAGTAGGCAGCGCGTCAGTCTCATATTCCTCTCAATAGAGCTATCTGAAGGTCGTGAGTTCGATCCTCACCCGGAGCAATGTTGTATTTTGAACATCCTTTTTCTTTTTTTGCTAAAGTTGCGATATTCATCTTTTGCCATTGGTTCGAAGCCTCGGTAGCGCAGTAGGCAGCGCGTCAGTCTCATAATCCTCTCAATGGAGCTATCTAGGGGTCATGCGTTCGATCCTCACCCAGGGCAACGTTTCTTTTTGAGAAAGTTGGTACTTGTTTTGTTAACGTTGCGATATTCTTCTATTGCCTTTAGTTAGAAGCCTCGGTAGCGCAGTAGGCAGCGCGTCAGTCTCATAATCCTCTCTATAGAGCTATCTGAAGGTCGTGAGTTCTATCCTCACCCGGGGCAACGTTTCCTTTTGAGAAAGTTGTTACTTGTTTTGTTAATGTTGCGATATTCTTCTATTGCCTGGGTTCCAAGCCTCGGTCGCGCAGTAGGCAGCGCGTCAGTCTCATAATCCTCTCAATGGAGCTATCTGGAGGTCGTGAGTTCGATCCTCACCCGGGGAAACGTTTCTTTTTGAGAAAGTTGTTACTTGTTTTGTTAACGTTGCGATATTCTTCTATTGCCATTGGTTCGAAGCCTCGGTAGCGCAGTAGGCAGCGCGTCAGTCTCATAATCCTCCCAATAGAGCTATCTGGATATCGTGAGTTCGATCCTCACCCGGAGCAACGTTTCTTTTTGAGAAAGTTGTTACTTGTTTTGTTAACGTTGCGATATTCTTCTATTACCATTGGTTCGAAGCCTCGGAAGCGCAGTAGGCAGCGCGTCAGTCTCATAATCCTCTCAATAGAGCTATTTGAAGGTCGTGAGTTCGATCCTCACCCGGGGCAACGTTTCTTTTTGAGAAAGTTGTTACTTGTTTTGTTAACGTTGCGATATTCTGCTATTGCCCTGGGTTCATAGCCTCGGTAGCGCAGTAATCAGCGCGTCATTCTCATAATCCTCTCAATGGAGCTAGCTGGATTTCGTGAGTTCGATCCTCACTCGGGGCAACGTTTCTTTTTAAGAAAGTTGTTACTTGTTTTGTTAACGTTGCGATATTCTTCTGTTGCCATTGGTTCGAAGCCTGGGTAGCACAGTAGGCAGCGCGTTAGTCTCATAATGCTCTCAATGGAGCTATCTGGAGACCGTGAGTTTGATCCTCACCCGGGGCAACGTTTCTTTTTGAGAAAATTGTTACTTGTTTTGTTAACGTTGCGATATTCTTATATTGCCATTGGTTCGAAGCCTCGGTAGCGCAGTAGGCAGCGCGTCATTCTCATAATCCTCTCAATGGAGCTATCTGAAGGTCGTGAGTTCGAACCTCAGACGGGGCAACTTAATTTTTTGAAACAATTGTTCCTTGTTTTGTTACCGTTGCGATATTCTTCTATTGATATCGGTTCGAAACCTCGATAGCGCAGTAGGCAGCGCCTCAGTCTCGTAATCTTCTCAATAGTGCTATCTGAAGGTCGTGAGTTCGATCCTCACCCGGAGCAATGTTGTATTTTGAACATCCTTTTTCTTTTTTTGCTAAAGTTGCGATATTCATCTTTTGCCATTGGTTCGAAGCCTCGGTACCGCAGTAGGCAGCGCGTCAGTCTCATAATCCTCTCAATGGAGCTATCTAGGGGTCATGCGTTCGATCCTCACCCAGGGCAACGTTTCTTTTTGAGAAAGTTGGTACTTGTTTTGTTAACGTTGCGATATTCTTCTATTGCCATTAGTTAGAAGCCTCGGTAGCGCAGTAGGCAGCGCGTCAGTCTCATAATCCTCTCTATAGAGCTATCTGAAGGTCGTGAGTTCGATCCTCACCCGGGGCAACGTTTCATTTTGAGAAAGTTGTTACTTGTTTTATTAACGTTGCGATATTCTTCTATTGCATTGGGTTCCAAGCCTCGGTCGCGCAGTAGGCAGCGCGTCAGTCTCATAATCCTCTCAATGGAGCTATCTGGAGGTCGTGAGTTCGATCCTCACACGGGGAAACGTTTCTTTTTGAGAAAGTTGTTACTTGTTTTGTTAACGTTGCGATATTCTTCTATTGCCATTGGTTCGAAGCCTCGGTAGCACAGTAGGCAGCGCGTCAGTCTCATAATCCTCCCAATAGAGCTATCTGGATATCGTGAGTTCGATCCTCACCCGGAGCAACGTTTCTTTTTGAGAAAGTTGTTACTTGTTTTGTTAACGTTGCGATATTCTTCTATTACCATTGGTTCGAAGCCTCGGTAGCGCAGTAGGCAGCGAGTCAGTCTCATAATCCTCTCAATAGAGCTATCTGAAGTTCGTGAGTTCGATCGTCACCCGGGGCAACGTTTCTTTTTGAGAAAGTTGTTACTTGTTTTGTTAACGTTGCGATATTCTGCTATTGCCCTGGGTTCATAGCCTCGGTAGCGCAGTAGGCAGCGCGTCATTCTCATAATCCTCTCAATGTAGCTATCTGGATTTCGTGAGTTCGATCCTCACTCGGGGCAACGTTTCTTTTTAAGTAAGTTGTTACTTGTTTTGTTAACGTTGCGATATTCTTCTGTTGCCATTGGTTTGAAGCCTGGGTAGCACAGTAGGCAGCGCGTTAGTCTCATAATGCTCTCAATGGAGCTATCTGGAGACCGTGAGTTCGATCCTCACCCGGGGCAACGTTTCTTTTTGAGAAAGTTGTTACTTGTTTTGTTAACGTTGCGATATTCTTATATTGCCATTGGTTCGAAGCCTCGGTAGCGCAGTAGGCAGCGCGTCATTCTCATAATCCTCTCAATGGAGCTATCTGAAGGTCGTGAGTTCGAACCTCAGACGGGGCAACTTAATTTTTTGAAACAATTGTTCCTTGTTTTGTTACCGTTGCGATATTCTTCTATTGATATCGGTTCGAAACCTCGATAGCGCAGTAGGCAGCGCCTCAGTCTCGTAATCTTCTCAATAGTGCTATCTGAAGGTCGTGAGTTCGATCCTCACCCGGAGCAATGTTGTATTTTGAACATCCTTTTTCTTTTTTTGCTAAAGTTGCGATATTCATCTATTGCCATTGGTTCGGAGCCTCTGTAGCGCAGTAGGCAGCGCGGTAGTCGCATAATCCTAACAATAGAGCTATCTGGAGGTCGTGAGTTCGATCCTCAACCGGGTTAACGGTATTTTATGAAAAAGCGTTTTCTTTTTTTGTTAAAGTTGCGATATTCATCTATTGCCATTGCTTCGAAGCCTCTGTAGCGCAGTAGGCAGCGCGTCGAATCATTATCATCTCAATAGATCTATTTGAAGTTAGTGAGTTCGATCCTCACTCGTGGCTACGTTATTTTTTGAAAACGTTGTTACTTGTTTTATTAACGTTGCGATATTCTTCTATTGCCGTTGGTTCGAAGCCTCGGTAGCGCAGTAGGCAGCGCGTCAGTCTCATAATCCTGTCAATAGAGCTATCTGAAGGTCGTGAGTTTGATCCTCACCCGGGTTAACGGTATTTTATGAAAAAGCGTTTTCTTTTTTTGTTAAAGTTGCGATATTCATCTATTGCCATTGCTACGAAGCCTCTGTAGCGCAGTAGGCAGTGCGTCAGAATCATTATCATCTCAATAGAGCTATTTGAAGTTAGTGAGTTCGATCCTCACTCGTGGCTACGTTTTTTTTTGAAAAAGTTGTTACTTGTTTTATTAACGTTGCGATATTCTTCTATTGCCATTGGCTCGAAGCCTCGGTAGCGCAGTAGGTAGCGCGTCAGTCTCATAATCCTCTCTATAGAGCTATCTGAAGGGCGTGAGTTCGATCCTCACCCGGGGCAACGTTTCTTTTTGAGGAAGTTGTTACTTGTTTTGTTAACGTTGCGATATTCTTCTATTGCCATGGTTTCGAAGCCTCGGTAGCGCAGTAGGCAGCGCGTCAGTCTCATACTCTTCTCAATAGAGCTATCTGAAGGTCGTGAGTTCGATCCTAACCCGGAGCAATGTTGTATTTTGAACATCCGTTTTCTTTTTTTGCTAAAGTTGCGATATTCATCTTTTGCCATTGGTTCGAAGCCTCGGTAGCGCAGTAGGCAGCGCGTCAGTCTCATAATCCTCTCAATGGAGCTATCTAGGGGTCGTGCGTTCGATCCTCACCCGGGGCAACGATTCCTTTTGAGAAAGTTGTTACTTGTTTTGTTAACGTTGCGATATTCTTCTATTGCCCTGGGTTCAAAGCCTCGGTAGCGCAGTAGGCAGCACGTCAGTCTCATAATCCTCTCAATGGAGCTATCTGAAGGTCATGAGTTCGATCCTCACCCGGGGCAACGTTTCTTTTTGAGAAAGTTGTTACTTGTTTTATTAACGTTGCGATATTCTTCTATTGCCATTGGCTCGAAGCCTCGGTAGCGCAGTAGGTAGCGCGTCAGTCTCATAATCCTCTCTATAGAGCTATCTGAAGGGCGTGAGTTCGATCCTCACCCGGGGCAACGTTTCTTTTTGAGGAAGTTGTTACTTGTTTTGTTAACGTTGCGATATTCTTCTATTGCCATGGTTTCGAAGCCTCGGTAGCGCAGTAGGCAGCGCGTCAGTCTCATACTCCTCTCAATAGAGCTATCTGAAGGTCGTGAGTTCGATCCTACCCCGGAGCAATGTTGTATTTTGAACATCCGTTTTCTTTTTTTGCTAAAGTTGCGATATTCATCTTTTGCCATTGGTTCGAAGCCTCGGTAGCGCAGTAGGCAGCGCGTCAGTCTCATAATCCTCTCAATGGAGCTATCTAGGGGTCGTGCGTTCGATCCTCCCCAGGGCAACGTTTCTTTTTGAGAAAGTTGTTACTTGTTTTGTTAACGTTGCGATATTCTTATATTGCCATTGGTTGGAAGCCTCGGTAGCGCAGTAGGCAGCGCGTCAGTCTCATAATTCTCCCAATAGAGTTATCTGAAGGTCGTGAGTTCAATCCTCACGCGGGGCAACGATTCCTTTTGAGAAAGTTGTTACTTGTTTTGTTAACGTTGCGATATTCTTCTATTGCCCTGGGTTCAAAGCCTCGGTAGCACAGTAGGCAGCACGTCAGTCTCATAATCCTCTCAATGGAGCTATCTGAAGGTCATGAGTTCGATCCTCACCCGGGGCAACGTTTCTTTTTGAGAAAGTTGTTACTTGTTTTGTTAACGTTGCGATATTCTTCTATTGCCATTGGTTCGTAGCCTCGGTAGCGCAGTAGGCAGAGCGTCAGTCTCATAATCCTCCCAATAGAGCTATCTGAAGGTCGTGAGTTCGATCCTCACCCGGGGCAACGATTCCTTTTGAGAAAAATGTTACTTGTTTTGTTAACGTTGCGATATTCTTCTATTGCCCTGGGTTCAAAGCCTTGGTAGCGCAGTAGGCAGCACGTCAGTCTCATAATCCTCTCAATGGAGCTATCTGGATATCGTGAGTTCGATCCTCACCCGGGGCAACGTTTCTTTTTGAGAAAGTTGTTACTTGTTTTGTTAACGTTGCGATATTCTTCTATTGCCATTAATTCGAAGCCTCGGTAGCGCAGTAGGCAGCGCGTCAGTTTCATAATCCTCTCAATAGAGCTATCTCAAGGTCGTGAGTTCGATCCTCACCCGGAGCAATGTTGTATTTTGAACATCCTTTTTCTTTTTTGCTAAAGTTGCGATATTCATCTTTTGCCATTGGTTCGAAGCCTCGGTAGCATAGTAGGCAGCGCGTCAGTCTCATAATCCTCTCAATGGAGCTATCTAGGGGTCGTGAGTTCGATCCTCACCCAGGGCAACGTTTCTTTTTGAGAAAGTTGTTACTTGTTTTGTTAACGTTGCGATATTCTTATATTGCCATTCGTTCGAAGCCTCGGTAGCGCAGTAGGCAGCGCGTCATTCTCATAATCCTCTCAATGGAGCTATCTGAAGGTCGTAAGTTCGAACCTCTGACGGGGCAACTTTATTTTTTGAAACAATTGTTCCTTGTTTTGTTACCGTTGCGATATTCTTCTATTGATATCGGTTCGAAACCTCGATAGCGCAGTAGGCAGCGCCTCAGTCTCGTAATCTTCTCAATAGTGCTATCTGAAGGTCGTGAGTTCGATCCTCACCCGGAGCAATGTTGTATTTTGAACATCCTTTTTCTTTTTTTGCTAAAGTTGCGATATTCATCTATTGCCATTGGTTCGGAGCCTCTGTAGCGCAGTAGGCAGCGCGGCAGTCACATAATCCTAACAATAGAGCTATCTGGAGGTCGTGAGTTCGATCCTCAACCGGGTTAACGGTATTTTATGAAAAAGCTTTTTCTTTTTTTGTTAAAGTTGCGATATTCATCTATTGCCATTGCTTCGAAGCCTCTGTAGCGCAGTAGGCAGTGCGTCAGAATCATTATCATCTCAATAGAACTATTTGAAGTTAGTGAGTTCGATCCTCACTCGTGGCTACGTTATTTTTTGAAAAAGTTGTTACTTGTTTTATTAACGTTGCGATATTCTTCTATTGCCATTGGCTCGAAGCCTCGGTAGCGCAGTAGGTAGCGCGTCAGTCTCATAAACCTCTCTATAGAGCTATCTGAAGGTCGTGAGTTCGATCCTCACCCGGGGCAACGTTTCTTTTTGAGGAAGTTGTTACTTGTTTTGTTAACGTTGCGATATTCTTCTATTGCCATGGTTTCGAAGCCTCGGTAGCGCAGTAGGCAGCGCGTCAGTCTCATAATCCTTTCAATAGAGCTATCTGAAGGTCGTGAGTTCGATCCTCGACCGGAGCAAGGTTGTTTTGGAACATCCGTTTTCTTTTTTTGCTAAAGTTGCGATATTCATCTTTTGCCATTGGTTCGAAGCCTCGGTAGCGCAGTATTCAGCGCGTCAGTCTTATAATCCTCTCAATGGAGCTATCTAGGGGTCGTGCGTTCGATCCTCACCCAGGGCAACGTTTCTTTTTGAGAAAGTTGTTACTTGTTTTGTTAACGTTGCGATATTCTTCGGTTGCTATTGGTTCGAAGCCTGGGTAGCACAGTAGGCAGCGCGTTAGTCTCATAATCCTCTCAATAGAGCTATCTGGAGGTCGTTAGTTCGATCCTCACCCGGGGCAACGTTATTTTTCGAAAAAGTTGTTACTTGTTTTGTTAACGTTGAGATATTCTTCTATAGAAATTGGTTCGAAGCCTCGGTAGCGCAGTAGGCAGCGCGTCAGTCTCATAATCCTCTCAATAGAGCTATCTGAAGGTCGTGAGTTCGATCCTCACCCGGGGCAACGTTTCTTTTTGAGAAAGTTGTTACTTTTTTTGTTAACATTGCGATATTCTTCTATTGCCATTACTTCGAAGCCTCGGTAGCGCAGTAGGCAGCGCGTCAGTCTCATAATCCTCTCAATAGAGCTATCTGAAGGTCGTGAGTTCGATCCTCACCCGGAGCAATGTTGTATTTTAAACATCCTTTTTCTTTTTTGCTAAAGTTGCGATATTCATCTTTTGCCATTGGTTCGAAGCCTCGGTAGCACAGTAGGCAGCGCGTCAGTCTCATAATCCTCTCAATGGAGCTATCTCGGGGTCGTGAGTTCGATCGTCACCCAGGGCAACGTTTCTTTTTGAGAAAGTTGTTACTTGTTTTGTTAACGTTGCGATATTCTTATATTGCCATTGGTTCGAAGCCTCGGTAGCGCAGTAGGCAGCGCGTCAGTCTCATAATTCTCCCAATAGAGCTATCTGAAGGTCGTGAGTTCGATCCTCACCCGGGGCAACGATACCTTTTGAGAATGTTGTTACTTGTTTTGTTAACGTTGCGATATTCTTCTGTTGCCCTGGGTTCAAAGCCTCGGTAGCGCAGTAGGCAGCACGTCAGTCTCATAATCCTCTCAATGGAGCTATCTGAAGGTCATGAGTTCGATCCTTACCCGGGGCAACGTTTCTTTTTGAGAAAGTTGTTACTTGTTTTGTTAACTTGCGATATTCTTCTATTGCCATTGGTTCGAAGCCTCGGTAGCGCAGTAGGCAGCGCGTTAGTCTCGTAATCCTCTCAATGGAGCTATCAAAGGGTCGTGAGTTCGATCCTCCCCCGGGGCAACGTTTCTTTTATAGAAAGTTGTTACTTGTTTTGTTAACGTTGCGATATTCTTCTATTGCCATTGGTTCGAAACCTCGGTAGCGCAGTAGGCAGCGCGTCAGTCTCATAATCCTCCCAATAGAGCTATCTGAAGGTCGTGAGTTCGATCCTCACCCGGGGCAACGATTCCTTTTGAGAAAGTTGTTACTTGTTTTGTTAACGTTGCGATATTCTTCTATTGCCCTGGGTTCAAAGCCTTGGTAGCGCAGTAGGCAGCACGTCAGTCTCATAATCCTCTCAATGGAGCTATCTGGATATCGTGAGTTCGATCCTCACCCGGGGCAACGTTTCTTTTTGAGAAAGTTGTTACTTGTTTTGTTAACGTTGCGATATTCTTCTATTGTCATTGGTTCGAAGCCTCGGTAGCGCAGTAGGCAGCGCGTCAGTCTCATAATCCTCTCAATAGAGCTATCTGAAGGTCGTGAGTTCCATCCTCACCCGGAGCAATGTTGTATTTTGAACATCCTTTTTCTTTTTTGCTAAAGTTGCGATATTCGTCTTTTGCCATTGGTTCGAAGCCTCGGTAGCACAGTAGGCAACGCGTCAGTCTCATAATCCTCTCAATGGAGCTATCTAGGGGTCGTGAGTTCGATCCTCACCCAGGGCAACGTTTCTTTTTGAGAAAGTTGTTACTTGTTTTGTTAACGTTGCGATATTCTTATATTGCCATTGGTTCGAAGCCTCGGTAGCGCAGTAGGCAGCGCGTTAGTCTCATAATCCTCTCAATAGAGCTATCTGGAGGTCGTTAGTTCGATCCTCACCCAGGGCAACTTTATTTTTCGAAAAAGTTGTTACTTGTTTTGTTAACGTTGAGATATTCTTCTATAGAAATTGGTTCGAAGCCTCGGTAGCGCAGTAGGCAGCGCGTCAGTCTCATAATCCTCTCAATAGAGCTATCTGAAGGTCGTGAGTTCGATCCTCACCCGGGGCAATGTTTCCTTTTGAGAAAGTTGTTATTTGTTTTGTTAACGTTGCGATATTCTTCTATTGCCCTGTGTTCAAAGCCTCGGTAGCGCAGTAGGCAGCACGTCAGACACATAATCCTCTCAATGGAGCTATCTGGAGATCGTGAGTTCGATCCTCACCCGGGGCAACGTTTCTTTTTGAGAAAGTTGTTTTTTTTTTTTTTGTTAACGTTGCGATATTCTTCTATTGCCATTAGTTCGAAGCCTCGGTAGCGCAGTAGGCAGCGCGTCAGTCTCATAATCCTCTCAATAGAGCTATCTGAAGGTCGTGAGTTCGATCCTCACCCGGAGCAATGTTGTATTTTGAACATCCTTTTTCTTTTTTGCTAAAGTTGCGATATTCATCTTTTGCCATTGGTTCGAAGCCTCGGTAGCACAGTAGGCAGCGCGTCAGTCTCATAATCCTCTCAATGGAGCTATCTAGGGGTCGTGAGTTCGATCCTCACCCAGGGCAACGTTTCTTTTTGAGAAAGTTGTTACTTGTTTTGTTAACGTTGCGATATTTTTCTATTGCCATTGGTTCGAAGCCTCGGTAGCGCAGTAGGCAGCGCGTCAGTCTCATAATCCTCCCAATAGAGCTATCTGAAGGTCGTGTGTTCGATCCTCACCCGGGGCAACGTTTCTTTTTTAGAAAGTTGTTACTTTTTTTGTTAACGTGGCGATATTCTTCTATTGCCATTAGTTCGAAGCCTCGGTAGCGCAGTAGGCAGCGCGTCAGCCTCATAATCCTCTCAATAGAGCTATCTGAAGGTCGTGAGTTCTTTCCTCACCCGGAGCAATGTTGTATTTTGAACATCCTTTTTCTTTTTTACTAAAGTTGCGATATTCATCTTTTGCCATTGGTTTGAAGCCTCGGTAGCACAGTAGGCAGCGCGTCAGTCTCATAATCCTCTCAATGGAGCTATCTAGGGGTCGTGAGTTCGATCCTCACCCAGGGCAACGTTTCTTTTTGAGAAAGTTGTTACTTGTTTTGTTAACGTTGCGATATTCTTCTATTGCCATTGGTTCGAAGCCTCGGTAGCGCAGTAGGCAGCGCGTCAGTCTCATAATCCTCTCAATAGAGCTATCTGAGGGTCGTGAGTTCGATCCTCACCCGGGGCAACGTTTCTTTTTGAGAAAGTTGTTACTTGTTTTGTTAACGTTGCGATATTCTGCTATTGCCCTGGGTTCATAGCCTCGGTAGCGCAGTAGGCAGCGCGTCATTCTCATAATCCTCTCAATGGAGCTGTCTGGATTTCGTGAGTTCGATCCTCACCCGGGGCAACGTTTCTTTTTGAGAAAGTTGTTACTTGTTTTGTTAACGTTGCGATATTCTTCTGTTGCCATTGATTCGAAGCCTGGGTAGCACAGTAGGCAGCGCGTTAGTCTCATAATCCTCTCAATAGAGCTATCTGGAGGTCGTTAGTTCGATCCTCACCCGGGGCAACGTTATTTTTCGAAAAAGTTGTTACTTGTTTTGTTAACGTTGAGATATTCTTCTATAGAAATTGGTTCGAAGTCTCGGTAGCGCAGTAGGCAGCGCGTCAGTCTCGTAATCTTCTCAATAGAGCTATCTGAAGGTCGTGAGTTCGATCCTCACCCGAAGCAATGTTGTATTTTGAACATCCTTTTTCTTTTTTTGCTAAAGTTGCGATATTTATCTATTGCCATTGGTTCGGAGCCTCTGTTGCGCAGTAGGCAGCGCGGCAGTCGCATAATCCTAACAATAGAGCTATCTGAATGTCGTGAGTTCGATCCTCACCCGAAGCAATGTTGTATTTTGAACATCCTTTTTCTTTTTTTGCTAAAGTTGCGATATTCATCTATTGCCATTGCTTCGAAGCTTCTGTAGCGCAGTAGAGAGCGCGTCGAATCATTATCATCTCAATAGAGCTATTTGAAGTTAGTGAGTTCGATCCTCACTCGTGGCTACGTTATTTTTTGAAAAAGTTGTTACTTGTTTTATTAACGTTGCGATATTCTTCTATTGCCATTGGTTCGAAGCCTCGGTAGCGCAGTAGGCAGCGCGTCAGTCTCATAATCCTGTCAATCGAGCTATCTGAAGGTCGTGAGTTCGATCCTCACACGGGTTAACGGTATTTTATGAAAAAGCGTTTTCTTTTTATGTTAAAGTTGGATATTCATCTATTGCCATTGCTTCGAAGCCTCTGTAGCGCAGTAGGCAGCGCGTCAGAATCATTATCATCTCAATAGAGCTATTTGAAGTTAGTGAGTTCGATCCTCACTCGTGGCTACGTTATTTTTTGAAAAAGTTGTTACTTGTTTTGTTAACGTTGCGATATTCTTCTATTGCCATTGGCTCGAATGCTCGGTAGCGCAGTAGGTAGCGCGTCAGTCTCATAATCCTCTCTATAGAGCTATCTGAAGGTCGTGAGTTCGATCCTCACCCGGGGCAACGTTTCTTTTTGAGGAAGTTGTTACTTGTTTTGTTAACGTTGCGATATTCTTTTATTGCCATGGTTTCGAAGCCTCTTTAGCGCAGTAGGCAGCACGTCAGTCTCATAATCCTCTCAATAGAGCTATCTGAAGGTCGTGAGTTCGATCCTCACCCGGAGCAATGTTGTATTTTGAACATCCTTTTTCTTTTTTTGCTAAAGTTGCGATATTCATCATTTGCCATTGGTTCGAAGCTTCGGTAGCACAGTAGGCAGCACGTCAGTCTCATAATCCTCTCAATGGAGCTATCTAGGGGTCGTGAGTTCGATCCTCACCCAGGGCAACGTTTCTTTTTGAGAAAGTTGTTATTTGTTTTGTTAACGTTGCGATATTCTTCTATTGCCATTGGTTCGAAGCCTCGGTAGCGCAGTAGGCAGCGCGTCAGTCTCATAATCCTCCCAATAGAGCTATCTGAAGGTCGTGAGTTCGATCCTCACCCGGGGCAACGATTCCTTTTCAGAAAGTTGTTTTTTGATTTATTAACGTTGCGATATTCGTCTATTGCCCTGGGTTCAAAGCCTCGGTAGCGCAGTAGGCAGCACGTCAGTCTCATAATCCTCTCAATGGAGCTATCTGAAGGTCATGAGTTCGATCCTCCCCCGGGGTAACATTTCTTTTTGAGAAAGTTGTTACTTGTTTTGTTAACTTGCGATATTCTTCTATTACCATTGGTTCGAAGCCTCGGTAGCGCAGTAGGCAGCGCGTCAGTCTCGTGATCCTCTCAATGGAGCTATTTAGGGGTCGTGAGTTCGATCCTCACCCGGGGCAACGTTTCCTTTTAAGAAAAATGTTACTTGTTTTGTTAACGTTGCGATATTCTTCTATTGCCATTGGTTCGAAGCCTCGGTAGCGCAGTAGGCCGCGCGTCAGTCTCATAATCCTCTCAATAGAGCTATCTGAAGGTCGTGAGTTCGATCCTCACCCGGGGCAACGTTTCTTTTTGAGAAAGTTGTTACTTGTTTTGTTAACGTGTCGATATTCTGCTATTGCCCTGGGTTCATAGCCTCGGTAGCGCAGTAGGCAGCGTGTCATTCTCATAATCCTCTCAATGGAGCTGTCTGGATTTCGTGAGTTCGATCCTCACCCGGGGCAACGTTTCTTTTTGAGAAAGTTGTTACTTGTTTTGTTACCGTTGCGATATTCTTCTGTTGCCATTGATTCGAAGCCTGGGTAGCACAGTAGGCAGCGCGTTAGTCTCATAATCCTCTCAATAGAGCTATCTGAAGGTCGTGAGTTCGATCCTCACACGGGATAACGGTATTTTATGAAAAAGCGTTTTCTTTTTATGTTAAAGTTGCGATATTCATCTATTGCCATTGCTTTGAAGCCTCTGTAGCGCAGTAGGCAGCGCGTCAGAATCATTATCATCTCAATAGAGCTATTTGAAGTTAGTGAGTTCGATCCTCACTCGTGGCTACGTTATTTTTTGAAAGAGTTGTTAGTTGTTTTATTAACGTTGCGATATTCTTCTATTGCCATTGGTTCGAAGCCTCGGTAGCGCAGTAGGCAGCGCGTCAGTCTCATAATCCTCTCAATAGAGCTATATGAAGGTCGTGAGTTCGATCATCACCCGGGGCAACGTTTCTTTTTGAGAAAGTTGTTACTTGTTTGGTTAACGTTGCGATATTCTTCTATTGCCATGGTTTCGAAGCCTCGGTAGCGCAGTAGGCAGCGCATTAGTCTCATAATCCTCTCAATAGAGCTATCTGAAGGTCGTGAGTTCGATCCTCACCCGGGTTAACGTTATTTTATGAAAAATCTTTTTCTTTTTTTGTTAAAGTTGCGATATTCATCTATTGTCATTGCTTCGACGAATCTGTAGCGCAGTAGGCAGCGCGTCAGAATCATTATTATCTCAATAGAGCTATTTGAAGTTAGTGAGTTCGATCCTCACTCTTGGCTACGTTATTTTTTGAAAAAGTTGTTACTTGTTTTGTTAACGTTGCGATATTCTTCTATTGCCATTGGCTCGAATGCTCGGTAGCGCAGTAGGTAGCGCGTCAGTCTCATAATCTTCTCTATAGAGCTATCTGAAGGTCGTGAGTTCGATCCTCACCTGGGGCAACGTTTCTTTTTGAGGAAGTTGTTACTTGTTTTGTTAACGTTGCGATATTCTTCTATTGCCATGGTTTCGAAGCCTCTTTAGCGCAGTAGGCAGCACGTCAGTCTCATAATCCTCTCAATAGAGCTATCTGAAGGTCGTGAGTTCGATCCTCACCCGGAGCAATGTTGTATTTTGAACATCCTTTTTCTTTTTTTGCTAAAGTTGCGATATTCATCTTTTGCCATTGGTTCGAAGCTTCGGTAGCACAGTAGGCAGCACGTCAGTCTCCTAATCCTCTCAATGGAGCTATCTAGGGGTCGTGAGTTCGATCCTCACCCAGGGCAACGTTTCTTTTTGAGAAAGTTGTTACTTGTTTTGTTAAAGTTGCGATATTCTTCTATTGCCATTGGTTCGAAGCCTCGGTAGCGCAGTAGGCAGCGCGTCAGTCTCATAATCCTCCCAATAGAGCTATCTGAAGGTCGTGAGTTCGATCCTCACCCGGGGCAACGATTCCTTTTGAGAAAGTTGTTACTTGTTTTGTTAACGTTGCGATATTCTTCTATTGCCATTGGTTCGAAGCCTCGGTAGCGCAGTAGGCCGCGCGTCAGTCTCATAATCCTCTCAATAGAGCTATCTGAAGGTCGTGAGTTCGATGCTTTCCCGGGGCAACGTTTCTTTTTGAGAAAGTTGTTACTTGTTTTGTTAACGTTGCGATATTCTGCTATTGCCCTGGGTTCATAGCCTCGGTAGCGCAGTAGGCAGCGCGTCATTCTCATAATCCTCTCAATGGAGCTGTCTGGATTTCGTGAGTTCGATCCTCACCCGGGGCAACGTTTCTTTTTGAGAAAGTTGTTACTTGTTTTGTTAACGTTGCGATATTCTTCTGTTGCCATGGATTCGAAGCCTTTGTAGCACAGTAGGCAGCGCGTTAGTCTCATAATCCTCTCAATAGAGCTATCTGGAGGTTGTTAGTTCGATCCTCACCCGGTCCAACGTTATTTTTCGAAAAAGTTGTTACTTGTTTTGTTAACGTTGAGATATTCTTCTATAGAAATAGGTTCGAAGCCTCGGTAGCGCAGTAGGCAGTGCGACAGTCTCATAATCCTCTCAATAGAGCTATCTGAAGGTCGTGAGTTCGATCCTCACCCGGGGCAACATTTCTTTTTGAGAAAGTTGTTACTTGTTTTGTTAACGTTGCGATATTCTTCTGTTGCCATTGATTCGAAGCCTGGGTAGCACAGTAGGCAGCGCGTTAGTCTCATAATCCTCTCAATAGAGCTATCTGGAGGTCGTTAGTTCGATCCTCACACGGTCCAACGTTATTTTTCGAAAAAGTTGTTACTTGTTTTGTTAACGTTGAGATATTCTTCTATAGAAATTGGTTCGAAGCCTCGGTAGCGCAGTAGGCAGCGCGTCAGTCTCATAATCCTCTCAATAGAGCTATCTGAAGGTCGTGAGTTCGATCCTCACCCGGGGCAATGTTTGCTTTTGAGAAAGTTGTTACTTGTTTTGTTAACGTTGCGATATTCTTCTATTGCCATTAGTTACCCAAGCAGCAAAAGATCGTTGGCCAACCATTGGCCAAGTATCGCCCCACGGAACGAGCGAGATTGGGGCGAGATCGGAGGCGATCTCGCCCCGACATTGGTCATGTCCCCCGGCGGTACGCCGCGCGATGGTCGCCCCGACTTGTTTTCGACGAATTTGCCGATCCTTTGGCGACTTGTTATTATCACGGGCGACGTTATACCAAGCATTTCGCGACCTGTTTTATCAATGGGCGACCCAATACCAATCATTTCCCCATGTGTTTTAACAATCGGCGACCCAATACCAATCATTTCCCCATGTGTTTTAGCAATGGGCGACCCAAGACCAATCATTTCCCCATGTGTTTTAACAATCGGCGACCCAATACCAATCATTTCCCCATGTGTTTTAGCAATGGGCGACCCAATACGAATCATTTCCCCATGTATTTTAGCAATGGGCAACCAAATGCCAATCAATAGGCAATTTATTTCTGAACACTTGCTGGTGTCAAATTGAAATATTAGTTTAATGGTTATTCAATTTTCTCAAACTCTAGAAACTAGTGTCATAATATTTAAAACTATCATACTTAAAAAATTTTGTCAAAAGACTGAAAATACGAGATATTTTGAATAGTTTACTTTTCTTTTTTACCTATTAATAGTAGTGTTTGTTATTTATTTTGATAAATTTAAAATTCCATAAAATACTTGTTTTCGATAAAAATTCATGGAAAATGTCATTCTAACAATTCTTCCAACTTTTTTTAACTATTATTATAGCATAGATTTTACCACAATCTTACCCTATAAAATGTTTAAATGACATTTTTTTACTGCTCTTTAAAAAAAATAAACAAATGTTAAAATTATCTGAAATAATTTTAAATTTGATCACCTCAACATCTATCTACATATAAGATTTATTTCCTTCATTGATATTTCCTATTTATTTTCATTGTTTAATGCATGGGAAGAAATGTTAACATAATCATAGTTTCAATTATATAATTAATCAGTATGATTTTACCTGATATTAGAAATTTAAAAGTAGATGTATTATATATATTGCCTATATCATCTGTTTTTAAAAGCTATTTTATAAAAATTCGAAACAGAAAAATATATAATTCTTATTAATTTTTTTTTTTTTTTTTTTTTACTATACACACTTTTATATTGCTTAATGTGAGCAATAAACAAATAATTCCTAAAGAATAATGAATAAAACACAAATTCCTATTTTAACACCCTAAAATTTAATGCATTGGTTAAAAATAGTTTAAAACACTAAATTATATAATTCCTATTATATGTTTCTTCAATAGAAAATATTTTACAAGCACAAATTAATAAGTTACTTCAAATTTCTAATATTTTCATAATTTATGTTTAGTGAGGATTAGATTCGTAGCAAAATAACAAAATTTGATCAATGTTAAACCCCGAATATTTCACAAATATGTTTCATAAAAATTCCATATACAAAAATGTAACGCTTCTTTCAATTTTACTGATTCTATTTACTATTGATTTTACAAAATTACTTCATGAAAAAATTTTATACCTCATTATAAATTTTAGTGTTAGCTAATGTCCAATAGATAACATTTTACAAGCACAAAATAATAATTTACTTCAAATTTCTAATATTTTTTTATTATCTATGATTAGTTTGGTTTTATGGCACAAGAATTAAATTTGATGTTTGATTAACACTGAATATTTCTCAAAAATTCCATACACAAAAATGCAGCACTTCTTCCAACTCTACAAAATTCCTTATATTTACTATTAACATGCAAAGTTTCTTCAAGTTGTAGAAATTTTACACATTATAAATGTTAGTGTCGGTTGATGTCCAACATACAACATTTTACAAGCACAAATTAATAATTTACTTCAAATTTCTAATATTTTCTTGATCTATATTTAGTTGTTTGGTTTTGTAGCACAAGAACCAAATTTAATTAAGGATTAACACTGAATATTTCACAAAAATTCCATACCCAAACATAGAACACTTCTTCCCATTATAGGAAATTTTATTTACTATTAATTTACAGAGTTACTTCATATTGCATTAATTTTAAACCTCATTATAAATGTTAGTGTTAGCTAATATTCAATAAACAACAATTTACAAGCACAAACTTACTTCTTATTTAATAACTTACTTCAAATTTCTAATATTTTCATAATTTATGTTTAGTGAGGTTTAGATTTGTGGCAAAATAACCAAATTTGATCTATGATTAACTCTGAATATTTGAAAAATATGTTTCACAAAAATTCCATGCACAAAAACACAACACTTCTTTCACTTATGCGAAATCTTATTTACTATTAACTTACAAAGTTACTTTATGGTGTAGAAATTTTATACCTCATTACAAATGTTAGTGTTAGCTAATGTCCAATTGATAACATTTTAAAAGCACAAATTAACAATTTACTTCAAATTTCTAATTTTTTCAAAAATCTATGATTAGTTTGGTTTTGTTTAATGGCACAAGAACCAAATTTGATCTATGATTAACTCTGAATATTTCACAAAAACTCCATACCTAAAAATGTAAACACTACTTTCAATTATACAAAATTTCTTTAGACAAATATTTTTTTAATTATTATTTTCCCCTCTTTATTTTTAGGAGAAAAGAAAAACAACTATGCAAAACAATTTATTTACAAAGACCTTCATTAAATAATATTTTAGAAATACAAAGTAAAATAATAATTTACTTGAAATTTTTTACTGAATTTTCTGTAATGACTTATACACCCAAGCAAAATCCTGAAACTATGACTTATAATTTAGAAGAATAAATAATATTGACACAAAGTAATTTATAAAAAATTTATTTAAACTTTATTTATTATGTAATACTTGAAGAGTTTGAAATTTCTAAAAATCCACACACATTTATATAAATATTATATATATGTATAACTGAATCTTCAGCTACATATAAAAAATTATACATTTATTTATACATTTCATTTTTCCTTTTTGCTGAACCTAGAAAACAATTATAATAGTAATTGAGATTTCGCTTCATTTAAAAGTACAAATAAAACATTTGTTGACAATTGGAGATGAGTAATTAACAAGCAAAAGAGCTTCTTTTTGCAGATTTGATGAACCTAAAAAACATATTCCTTAATTAGAATAATGATTGAGCTTTCACTTCTTTTAAAAGTACAAATAAAATATTTGTTGACAATTGGAGATATGTAATTAAGGAGTAAAATAGATATATAGAACTTCATAAGCTTGATAAGGTTTTCAATCTGATAATGAACTATATAGGCAAATATTATAATAATGTTTAGGACAATAGAGAAAAATAATATAAACTAATGGGTGTAAAATTTATGTTACTATTTTATGAAAGGTGAAATAATTATAAACTATTCACATAAGAGTATTCAAATATAACTACATAATTGCAAGTTTTAAAGATTTTTTTTTTTTTTTGAAATTTACAATAAATATATTCTGCTAATCTATTTTTTTAGCCTTATGTCGAAATAAAAATAATAACACAAATGTGATTGCAAAATCAAAACATAAGAACGCAATTTAATATTTTTTAAAAAACTTTTTTCAATAGAAATTGTTGTTAACAAAAGGAAAGGCATTGTAAATGAAATGGAAAAATATCTGCAATAATTTAAGAACAGACACACACAAAAAAAAGATAGGAAATAAAATCACTTGAAAAGAATACAAACAAGAAAAGAAATGATAATGGTCGCTTACGCCTAACGCTAATAATATCACGTGCAACTCCATGTTTCAGGTAAGCAACGAATTCGAACGGCTTCAACAAAAATAATCTTTTTTATTCACTATTTAGAATAAACAATATATTATTTACAAATATATAATAATAAAAACTTTACACTTACCAAGTTTCTTGAAATGACAGTATGCGTTGCTGGTTGAATTTCAAAATCCAATACACGCCAGGTGATTCATGGGAAATTTCTAAAATATGTTCGCCTAGCGCCACCTAGGAAAAGCAACTTTCCCGACATCGAGGCGACTATGGGCCGATTGCTTTGAGCCGGTCTTTTTCACTAAGTCGCCGTAGGAGTTCGCCCCGATAAAAAAGCGATCTTCAGAGGCGACAGAAAAAAATATGGTCAAAATCCGATGTCGCGCCAATGCAAAGGTGACATTGGCAAAATACGGGCGGCGTATATCAGATGGCTGCGATGCTTGGCCAATCGTTTAGCGACTTCTCTTGCTGCTTGGGTAGAAGCCTCGGTAGCGCAGTAGGCAGCGCGTTAGTCTCATAATCCTCTCTATAGAGCTATCTGAAGGTCGTGAGTTCGATCCTCACCCGGGGCAACGTTTCCTTTTGAGAAAGTTGTTACTTGTTTTGTTAACGTTGCGATATTCTTCTATTGCCTTGGCTTCAAAGCCTCGGTAGCGCAGTAGGCAGCACGTCAGTCTCATAATCCTCTCAATGGAGCTATCTGGATATCGTGAGTTCGATCCTCACCCGGGGCAACGTTTCTTTTTGAGAAAGGTGTTACTTGTTTTGTTAACGTTGCGATATTCTTCTGTTGCCATTGGTTCGAAGCCTGGGTAGCACAGTAGGCAGCGCGTTAGTCTCATAATCCTCTCAATAGAGCTATCTGGAGGTCGTTAGTTCGATCCTCACCCGGGGCAACGTTATTTTTCGAAAAGGTTGTTACTTGTTTTGTTAACGTTGAGATATTCTTCTATAGAAGTTGGTTCGAAGCCTCGGTAGCGCAGTAGGCAGCGCGTCAGTCTCATAATCCTCTCAATAGAGCTATCTGAAGGTCGTGAGTTCGATCCTCACCCGGGGCAATGTTTCCTTTTGAGAAAGTTGTTACTTGTTTTGTTAACGTTGCGATATTCTTCTATTGCCATTGGTTCGAAGCCTCGGTAGCACAGTAGGCAGCGCGTCAGTCTCATAATCCTCTCAATGGAGCTATCTAGGGGTCGTGAGTTCGATCCTCACCCAGGGCAACGTTTCTTTTTGAGAAAGTTGTTACTTGTTTTGTTAACGTTGCGATATTCTTCTTTTGCCATTGGTTCGAAGCCTCGGTAGCGCAGTAGGCAGCGCGTCAGTCTCATAATCCTCCCAATAGAGCTATCTGAAGGTCGTGAGTTCGATACTCACCCGGGGCAACGATTCCTTTTGAGAAAGTTGTTACTTGTTTTGTTAACTTGCGATATTCTTCTATTACCATTGGTTCGAAGCCTCGGTAGCGCAGTAGGCAGCGCGTCAGTGTCGTAATCCTCTCAATGGAGCTATCTAGGGGTCGTGAGTTCTATCCTCACCCGGGGCAACGTTTCTTTTTGAGAAAGTTGTTACTTGTTTTGTTAACGTTGCGATATTCTTCTATTGCCATTGGTTCGAAGCCTCGGTAGCGCAGTAGGCAGCACGTCAGTCTCATAATCCTCTCAATAGAGCTATCTGAAGGTCGTGAGTTCGATCCTCACCCGGGGCAACATTTCTTTTTGAGAAAGTTGTTACTTGTTTTGTTAACGTTGCGATATTCTTCTTTTGCCATTGATTCGAAGCCTGGGTAGCACAGTAGGCAGCGCGTTAGTCTCATAATCCTCTCAATAGAGCTATCTGGAGGTCGTTAGTTCGATCCTCACACGGTCCAACGTTATTTTTCGAAAAAGTTGTTACTTGTTTTGTTAACGTTGAGATATTCTTCTATAGAAATTGGTTCGAAGCCTCGGTAGCGCAGTAGGCAGCGCGTCAGTCTCATAATCCTCTCAATAGAGCTATCTGAAGGTCGTGAGTTCGATCCTCACCCGGGGCAATGTTTGCTTTTGAGAAAGTTGTTACTTGTTTTGTTAACGTTGCGATATTCTTCTATTGCCCTGGGTTCAAAGCCTCGGTAGCGCAGTAGGCAGCACGTTAGACACATAATCCTCTCAATGGAGCTATCTGGAGATCGTGCGTTCGATCCTCACCCGGGGCAACGTTTCTTTTTGCGAAAGTTGTTACTTGTTTTGTTAACGTTGCGATATTCTTCTATTGCCATTGGTTCGAAGCCTCGGTAGCGCAGTAGGCAGCGCGTCAGTCTCATAATCCTCTCTATAGAGCTATCTGAAGGTCGTGAGTTCGATCCTCACACGGGGCAACGTTTCCTTTTGAGAAAGTTGTTACTTGTTTTGTTAACGTTGCGATATTCTGCTATTGCCCTGGGTTCATAGCCTCGGTAGCGCAGTAGGCAGCGCGTCATTCTCATAATCCTCTCAATGGAGCTATCTGGATTTCGTGAGTTCGATCCTCACCTGGGGCAACGTTTCTTTTTGAGAAAGGTGTTACTTGTTTTGTTAACGTTGCGATATTCTTCTGTTGCCATTGGTTCGAAGCCTGGGTAGCACAGTAGGCAGCGCGTTAGTCTCATAATCCTCTCAATAGAGCTATCTGGAGGACGTTAGTTCGATCCTCACCCGGGGCAACGTTATTTTTCGAAAAAGTTGTTACTTGTTTTGTTAACGTTGAGATATTCTTCTATAGAATTTGGTTCGAAGCCTCGGTAGCGCAGTAGGCAGCGCGTCAGTCTCATAATCCTCTCAATAGAGCTATCTGAAGGTCGTGAGTTCGATCCTCACCCGTGGCAATGTTTCCTTTTGAGAAAGTTGTTACTTGTTTTGTTAACGTTGCGATATTCTTCTATTGCCATTGTTTCGAAGCCTCGGTAGCACAGTAGGCAGCGCGTCAGTCTCATAATCCTCTCAATGGTGCTATCTAGGGGTCGTGAGTTCGATCCTCACCCAGGGCAACGTTTCTTTTTGAGAAAGTTGTTACTTGTTTTGTTAACGTTGCGATATTCTTCTTTTGCCATTGGTTCGAAGCCTCGGTAGCGCAGTAGGCAGCGCGTCAGTCTCATAATCCTCCCAATAGAGCTATCTGAAGGTCGTGAGTTCGATCCTCACCCGGGGCAACGATTCCTTTTGAGAAAGTTGTTACTTGTTTTGTTAACTTGCGATATTCTTCTATTACCATTGGTTCGAAGCCTCGGTAGCGCAGTAGGCAGCGCGTCAGTCTCATAATCCTCTCAATAGAGCTATCGGAAGGTCGTGAGTTCGATCCTCACCCGGGGCAACGTTTCTTTTTGAGAAAGTTGTTACTTGTTTTGTTAACGTTGCGATATTCTTCTGTTGCCATTGATTCGAAGCCTGGGTAGCACAGTAGGCAGCGCGTTAGTCTCAAAATCCTCTCAATAGAGCTATCTGGAGGTCGTTAGTTCGATCCTCACCCGGGGAAACGTTATTTTTCGAAAAAGTTGTTACTTGTTTTGTAAACGTTGAGATATTCTTCTATAGCAATTGGTTCGAAGCCTCGGTAGCGCAGTAGGCAGCGCGTCAGTCTCATAATCCTCTCAATAGAGCTATCTGAATGTCGTGAGTTCGATCCTCACCCGGGGCAATGTTTCCTTTTGAGAAAGTTGTTACTTGTTTAGTTAACGTTGCGATATTCTTCTATTGCCCTGGGTTCAAAGCCTCGGTAGCGCAGTAGGCAGCGCGTCAGACACATAATCCCCTCAATGGAGCTATCTGGAGATCGTGAGTTCGATCCTCACCCGGGGCAACGTTTCTTTTTGAGAAAGTTGTTACTTGTTTTGTTAACGTTGCGATATTCTTCTATTGCCATTGGTTCGAAGCCTCGGTAGCGCAGTAGGCAGCGCGTCAGTCTCATAACCCTCTCAATAGAGCTATCTGAAGGTCGTGAGTTCGATCCTCACCCGGGGCAACGTTTCCTTTTGAGAACGTTGTTACTTGTTTTGTTAACGTTGCGATATTCTTCTATTTCCCTGGCTTCAAAGCCTCGGTAGCGGAGTAGGCAGCACGTCAGTCTCATAATCCTCTCAATGGAGCTATCTGAAGGTCGTGAGTTCGATCCTCAACCGGGGCAACGTTTCTTTTTGAGAAAGTTGTTACTTGTTTTGTTAACGTTGCGATATTCTTCTGTTGCCATTGGTTCGAAGCCTGGGTAGCACAGTAGGCAGCGCGTTAGTCTCAAAATCCTCTCAATAGAGCTATCTGGAGGTCGTTAGTTCGATCCTCACCCGGGGCATAGTTATTTTTCGAAAAAGTTGTTACTTGTTTTGTAAACGTTGAGATATTCTTCTATAGAAATTGGTTCGAAGCCTCGGTAGCGCAGTAGGCAGCGCGTCAGTCTCATAATCCTCTCAATAGAGCTATCTGAAGGTCGTGAGTTCGATCCTCACCCGGGGCAATGTTTCCTTTTGAGAAAGTTGTTACTTGTTTAGTTAACGTTGCGATATTCTTCTATTGCCCTGGGTTCAAAGCCTCGGTAGCGCAGTAGGCAGCGCGTCAGACACATAATCCCCTCAATGGAGCTATCTGGAGATCGTGAGTTCGATCCTCACCCAGGGCAACGTTTCTTTTTGAGAAAGTTGTTACTTGTTTTGTTAACGTTGCGATATTCTTCTATTGCCATTGGTTCGAAGCCTCGGTAGCGCAGTAGGCAGCGCGTCAGTCTCATAACCCTCTCAATAGAGCTATCTGAAGGTCGTGAGTTCGATCCTCACCCGGGGCAACGTTTCCTTTTGAGAAAGTTGTTACTTGTTTGGTTAACGTTGCGATATTCTTCTATTTCCCTGGGTTCAAAGCCTCGGTAGCGCAGTAGGCAGCGCGTCAGTCTCATAAACCTCTCAATGTAGCTATCTAGAGACCGTGAGTTCGATCCTCACCCGGGGCAGCGTTTCTTTTTGAGAAAGTTGTTACTTGTTTTGTTAACGTTGCGATATTCTTCTATTGCCATTAGTTAGAAGCCTCGGTAGCGCAGTAGGCAGCGCGTCAGTCTCATAATCCTCTCTATAGAGCTATCTGAAGGTCGTGAGTTCGATCCTCACCCGGGGCAACGTTTCCTTTTGAGAAAGGTGTTACTTGTTTTGTTAACGTTGCGATATTCTTCTATTGCCCTGGCTTCAAAGCCTCGGTAGCGGAGTAGGCAGCACGTCAGTCTCATAATCCTCTCAATGGAGCTATCTGAAGGTCGTGAGTTCGATCCTCAACCGGGGCAACGTTTCTTTTTGAGAAAGTTGTTACTTGTTTTGTTAACGTTGCGATATTCTTCTGTTGCCATTGGTTCGAAGCCTGGGTAGCACAGTAGGCAGCGCGTTAGTCTCATAATCCTCTCAATAGAGCTATCTGGAGGTCGTTAGTTAGATCCTCACCCGGGCCAATGTTTCCTTTTGAGAAAGTTGTTACTTGTTTTGTTAACGTTGCGATATTCTTCTATTGCCATTGGTTCGAAGCCTCGGTAGCGCAGTAGGCAGCGCGTCAGTCTCATAATCCTCTCAATAGAGCTATCTGAAGATCGTGAGTTCGATCATCACCCGGGGCAACGTTTCCTTTTGAGAAAGTTGTTACTTGTTTTCTTAACGTTGCGATATTCTTCTATTGCCATTGGTTCGAAGCCTCGGTAGCGCAGTAGGCAGCGCGTCAGTCTCATAATCCTCTCAATAGAGCTATCTGGAGGTCGTTAGTTAGATCCTCACCCGGGGCAAAGTTTCCTTTTGAGAAAGTTGTTACTTGTTTTGTTAACGTTGCGATATTCTTCTATTGCCATTGGTTCGAAGCCTCGGTAGCGCAGTAGGCAGCGCGTCAGTCTCATAATTCTCTCAATAGAGCTATCTGAAGATCGTGAGTTCGATTCTCACCCGGGGCAACGTTTCCTTTTGAGAAAGTTGTTACTTGTTTTCTTAACGTTGTGATATTCTTCTATTGCCATTGGTTCGAAGCCTCGGTAGCGCAGTAGGCAGCGCGTCAGTCTCATAATCCTCTCAATAGAGCTATCTGAAGGTCGTGAGTTTGATCCTCACCCGGGGCAACGTTTCTTTTTGAGAAAGTTTTACTTGTTTTGTTAACGTTGCGATATTCTTCTATTGCCATTAATTAGAAGCCTCGGTAGCGCAGTAGGCAGCGCGTTAGTCTCATAATCCTCTCTATAGAGCTATCTGAAGGTCGTGAGTTCGATCCTCACCCGGGGCAACGTTTCCTTTTGAGAAAGTTGTTACTTGTTTTGTTAACGTTGCGATATTCTTCTATTGCCTTGGCTTCAAAGCCTCGGTAGCGCAGTAGGCAGCACGTCAGTCTCATAATCCTCTCAATGGAGCTATCTGGATATCGTGAGTTCGATCCTCACCCGGGGCAACGTTTCTTTTTGAGAAAGTTGTTACTTGTTTTGATAACGTTGCGATATTCTGCTATTGCCCTGGGTTCATAGCCTCGGTAGCGCAGTAGGCAGCGCGACATTCTCATAATCCTCTCAATGGAGCTATCTGGATTTCGTGAGTTCGATCCTCACCTGGGGCAACGTTTCTTTTTGAGAAAGGTGTTACTTGTTTTGTTAACGTTGCGATATTCTTCTGTTGCCATTGGTTCGAAGCCTGGGTAGCACAGTAGGCAGCGCGTTAGTCTCATAATCCTCTCAATAGAGCTATCTGGAGGTCGTAAGTTCGATCCTCACCCGGGGCAACGTTATTTTTCGAAAAAGTTGTTACTTGTTTTGTTAACGTTGAGATATTCTTCTATAGAAGTTGGTTCGAAGCCTCGGTAGCGCAGTAGGCAGCGCGTCAGTCTCATAATCCTCTCAATAGAGCTATCTGAAGGTCGTGAGTTCGATCCTCACCCAGGGCAACGTTTCTTTTTGAGAAAGTTGTTACTTGTTTTGTTAACGTTGCGATATTCTTCTTTTGCCATTGGTTCGAAGCCTCGGTAGCGCAGTAGGCAGCGCGTCAGTCTCATAATCCTCCCAATAGAGCTATCTGAAGGTCGTGAGTTCGATCCTCAACCGGGGCAACGATTCCTTTTGAGAAAGTTGTTACTTGTTTTGTTAACTTGCGATATTCTTCTATTACCATTGGTTCAAAGCCTCGGTAGCGCAGTAGGCAGCGCGTCAGTGTCGTAATCCTCTCAATGGAGCTATCTAGGGGTCGTGAGTTCGATCATCACCCGGGGCAACGTTTCTTTTTGAGAAAGTTGTTACTTGTTTTGTTAACGTTGCGATATTCTTCTATTGCCATTGGTTCGAAGCCTCGGTAGCGCAGTAGGCAGCGCGTCAGTCTCATAATCCTCTCAATAGAGCTATCTGAAGGTCGTGAGTTCGATCCTCACCCGGGGCAATGTTTCCTTTTGAGAAAGTTGTTACTTGTTTTGTTAACGTTGCGATATTCTTCTATTGCCATTGGTTCGAAGCCTCGGTAGCACAGTATGCAGCGCGTCAGTCTCATAATCCTCTCAATGGAGCTATCTAGGGATCGTGAGTTCGATCCTCACCCAGGGCAACGTTTCTTTTTGAGAAAGTTGTTACTTGTTTTGTTAACGTTGCGATATTCTTCTTTTGCCATTGGTTCGAAGCCTCGGTAGCGCAGTAGGCAGCGCGTCAGTCTCATAATCCTCCCAATAGAGCTATCTGAAGGTCGTGAGTTCGATCCTCACCCGGGGCAACGATTCCTTTTGAGAAAGTTGTTACTTGTTTTGTTAACTTGCGATATTCTTCTATTACCATTGGTTCGAAGCCTCGGTAGCGCAGTAGGCAGCGCGTCAGTGTCGTAATCCTCTCAATGGAGCTATCTAGGGGTCGTGAGTTCGATCCTCACCCGGGGCAACGTTTCTTTTTGAGAAAGTTGTTACTTGTTTTGTTAACGTTGCGATATTCTTCTATTGCCATTGGTTCGAAGCCTCGGTAGCGCAGTAGGCAGCACGTCAGTCTCAGAATCCTCTCAATAGAGCTATCTGAAGGTCGTGAGTTCGATCCTCACCCGGGGCAACATTTCTTTTTGAGAAAGTTGTTACTTGTTTTGTTAACGTTGCGATATTCTTCTGTTGCCATTGATTCGAAGCCTGGGTAGCACAGTAGGCAGCGCGTTAGTCTCATAATCCTCTCAATAGAGCTATCTGGAGGTCGTTAGTTCGATCCTCACCCGGTCCAACGTTATTTTTCGAAAAAGTTGTTACTTGTTTTGTTAACGTTGAGATATTCTTCTATAGAAATTGGTTCGAAGCCTCGGTAGCGCAGTAGGCAGCGCGTCAGTCTCATAATCCTCTCAATAGAGCTATCTGAAGGTCGTGAGTTCGATCCTCACCCGGGGCAATGTTTGCTTTTGAGAAAGTTGTTACTTGTTTTGTTAACGTTGCGATATTCTTCTATTGCCCTGGGTTCAAATCCTCGGTAGCGCAGTAGGCAGCACGTCAGACACATAATCCTCTCAATGGAGCTATCTGGAGATCGTGCGTTCGATCCTCACCCGGGGCAACGTTTCTTTTTGCGAAAGTTGTTACTTGTTTTGTTAACGTTGCGATATTCTTCTATTGCCATTGGTTCGAAGCCTCGGTAGCGCAGTAGGCAGCGCGTCAGTCTCATAATCCTCTCAATAGAGCTATCTGAAGGTCGTGAGTTTGATCCTCACCCGGGGCAACGTTTCTTTTTGAGAAAGTTGTTACTTGTTTTGTTAACGTTGCAAAATTCTTCTATTGCCCTGGGTTCAAAGCCTCGGTAGCGCAGTAGGCAGCGCGTCAGTCTCATAATCCTCTCAATGGAGCTATCTGGAGACCGTGAGTTCGATCCTCACCCGGGGCAGCGTTTCTTTTTGAGAAAGTTGTTACTTGTTTTGTTAACGTTGCGATATTCTTCTATTGCCATTAGTTAGAAGCCTAGGTAGCGCAGTAGGCAGCGCGTTAGTCTCATAATCCTCTCTATAGAGCTATCTGAAGGTCGTGAGTTCGATCCTCACACGGGGCAACGTTTCCTTTTGAGAAAGTTGTTACTTGTTTTGTTAACGTTGCGATATTCTTCTATTGCCTTGGCTTCAAAGCCTCGGTAGCGCAGTAGGCAGAACGTCAGTCTCATAATCCTCTCAATGGAGCTATCTGGATATCGTGAGTTCGATCCTCACCCGGGGCAACCTTTCTTTTTGAGAAAATTGTTACTTGTTTTGTTAACGTTGCGATATTCTTCTATTGCCATTGGTTCGAAGCCTCGGTAGCGCAGTAGGCAACGCGTCAGTCTCATAATCCTCTCAATAGAGCTATCTGAAGGTCGTGAGTTCGATCCTCACCTGGGGCAACGTTACTTTTTGAGAAAGTAGTTACTTGTTTTGTTAACGTTGCGATATTCTGCTATTGCCCTGGGTTCATAGCCTCGGTAGCGCAGTAGGCAGCGCGTCATTCTCATAATCCTCTCAATGGAGCTATCTGGATTTCGTGAGTTCGATCCTCACCTGGGGCAACGTTTCTTTTTGAGAAAGGTGTTACTTGTTTTGTTAACGTTGCGATATTCTTCTGTTGCCATTGGTTCGAAGCCTGGGTAGCACAGTAGGCAGCGCGTTAGTCTCATAATCCTCTCAATAGAGCTATCTGGAGGTCGTTAGTTCGATCCTCACCCGGGGCAACGTTATTTTTCGAAAAAGTTGTTACTTGTTTTGTTAACGTTGAGATATTCTTCTATAGAAGTTGGTTCGAAGCCTCGGTAGCGCAGTAGGCAGCGCGTCAGTCTCATAATCCTCTCAATAGAGCTATCTGAAGGTCGTGAGTTCGATCCTCACCCGGGGCAATGTTTCCTTTTGAGAAAGTTGTTACTTGTTTTGTTAACGTTGCGATATTCTTCTATTGCCATTGGTTCGTAGCCTCGGTAGCACAGTAGGCAGCGCGTCAGTCTCATAATCCTCTCAATAGAGCTATCTAGGGGTCGTGAGTTCGATCCTCACCCAGGGCAACGTTTCTTTTTGAGAAAGTTGTTACTTGTTTTGTTAACGTTGCTATATTCTTCTTTTGCCATTGGTTCGAAGACTCGGTAGCGCAGTAGGCAGCGCGTCAGTCTCATAATCCTCCCAATAGAGCTATCTGAAGGTCGTGAGTTCGATCCTCACCCGGGGCAACGAATCCTTTTGAGAAAGTTGTTACTTGTTTTGTTAACTTGCGATATTCTTCTATTACCATTGGTTCGAAGCCTCGGTAGCGCAGTAGGCAGCGCGTCAGTCTCATAATCCTCTCAATAGAGCTATCTGAAGGTCGTGAGTTCGATCCTCACCCGGGGCAACGTTTCTTTTTGAGAAAGTTGTTACTTGTTTTGTTAACGTTGCGATATTCTTCTGTTGCCATTGATTCGAAGCCTGGGTAGCTCAGTAGGCAGCGCGTTAGTCTCATAATCCTCTCAATAGAGCTATCTAGAGGTCGTTAGTTCGATCCTCACCCGGGGCAACGTTATTTTTCGAAAAAGTTGTTACTTGTTTTGTTAACGTTGAGATATTCTTCTATAGAAATTGGTTCGAAGCCTCGGTAGCGCAGTAGGCAGCGCGTCAGTCTCATAATCCTCTCAATAGAGCTATCTGAAGGTCGTGAGTTCGATCCTCACCCGGGGCAATGTTTCCTTTTGAGAAAGTTGTTACTTGTTTAGTTAACGTTGCGATATTCTTCTATTGCCCTGGGTTCAAAGCCTCGGTAGCGCAGTAGGCAGCGCGTCAGACACATAATCCCCTCAATGGAGCTATCTGGAGATCGTGAGTTCGATCCTCACCCGGGGCAACGTTTCTTTTTGAGAAAGTTGTTACTTGTTTTGTTAACGTTGCGATATTCTTCTATTGCCATTGGTTCGAAGCCTCGGTAGCGCAGTAGGCAGCGCGTCAGTCTCATAACCCTCTCAATAGAGCTATCTGAAGGTCATGAGTTCGATCCTCACCCGGGGCAACGTTTCCTTTTGAGAAAGTTGTTACTTGTTTTGTTAACGTTGCGATATTTTTCTATTTCCCTGGGTTCAATGCCTCGGTAGCGCAGTAGGCAGCGCGTCAGTCTCATAAACCTCTCAATGGAGCTATCTAGAGACCGTGATTTCGATCCTCACCCGGGGCAGCGTTTCTTTTTGAGAAAGTTGTTACTTGTTTTGTTAACGTTGCGATATTCTTCTATTGCCATTAGGTAGAAGCCTCGGTAGCGCAGTAGGCACCGCGTCAGTCTCATAATCCTCTCTATAGAGCTATCTGAAGGTCGTGAGTTCGATTCTCACCCGGGGCAATGTTTCCTTTTGAGAAAGTTGTTACTTGTTTTGTTAACGTTGCGATATTCTTCTATTGCCATTGGTTCGAAGCCTCGGTAGCGCAGTAGGCAGCGCGTCAGTCTCATAATCCTCTCAATAGAGCTATCTGAAGGTCGTGAGTTCGATCCTCACCCGGGGCAACGTTTCCTTTTGAGAAAGTTGTTACTTGTTTTGTTAACGTTGCGATATTCTTCTATTGCCATTGGTTCGAAGCCTCGGTAGCGCAGTAGGCAGCGCGTCAGTCTCATAATCCTCTCAATAGAGCTATCTGAAGGTCGTGAGTTTGATCCTCACCCGGGGCAACGTTTCTTTTTGAGAAAGTTGTTACTTGTTTTGTTAACGTTGCGATATTCTTCTATTGCCCTGGGTTCAAAGCCTCGGTAGCGCAGTAGGCAGCGCGTCAGTCTCATAATCCTCTCAATGGAGCTATCTGGAGACCGTGTGTTCGATCCTCACCCGGGGCAGCGTTTCTTTTTGAGAAAGTTGTTACTTGTTTTGTTAACGTTGCGATATTCTTCTATTGCCATTAGTTAGAAGCCTCGGTAGCGCAGTAGGCAGCGCGTTAGTCTCATAATCCTCTCTATAGAGCTATCTGAAGGTCGTGAGTTCGATCCTCACCCGGGGCAACGTTTCCTTTTGAGAAAGTTGTTACTTGTTTTGTTAACGTTGCGATTTTCTTCTATTGCCGTGGCTTCAAAGCCTCGGTAGCGCAGTAGGTAGCACGTCAGTCTCATAATCCTCTCAATGGAGCTATCTGGATATCGTGAGTTCGATCCTCACCCGGGGCAACGTTTCTTTTTGAGAAAGTTGTTACTTGTTTTGTTAACGTTGCGATATTCTTCTATTGCCATTTGTTCGAAGCCTCGGTAGCGCAGTAGGCAACGCGTCAGTCTCATAATCCTCTCAATAGAGCTATTTGAAGGTCGTGAGTTCGATCCTCACCCGCGCCAACGTTTCTTTTTGAGAAAGTTGTTACTTGTTTTTTAACGTTGCGATATTCTGCTATTGCCCTGGGTTCATAGCCTCGGTAGCGCAGTAGGCAGCGCGTCATTCTCATAATCCTCTCAATGGAGCTATCTGGATTTCGTGAGTTCGATCCTCACCTGGGGCAACGTTTCTTTTTGAGAAAGGTGTTACTTGTTTTGTTAACGTTGCGATATTCTTCTATTGCCATTGGTTTGAAGCCTCGGTAGCACAGTAGGCAGCGCGTCAGTCTCATAATCCTCTCAATGGAGCTATCTAGGAGTCGTGAGTTCGATCCTCACACGGGGCAACGATTCCTTTTGAGAAAGTTGTTACTTGTTTTGTTAACTTGCGATATTCTTCTATTACCATTGGTGCGAAGCCTCGGTAGCGCAGTACGCAGCGCGTCAGTCTCATAATCCTCTCAATAGAGCTATCTGAAGGTCGTGAGTTCGATCCTCACCCGGGGCAACGTTTCTTTTTGAGAAAGTTGTTACTTGTTTTGTTAACGTTGCGATATTCTTCTGTTGCCATTGATTCGAAGCCTGGGTAGCACAGTAGGCAGCGCGTTAGTCTCATAATCCTCTCAATAGAGCTATCTGGAGGTCGTTAGTTCGATCCTCACCCGGGGCAACGTTATTTTTCGAAAAAGTTGTTACTTGTTTTGTTAACGTTGAGATATTCTTCTATAGTAATTGGTTCGAAGCCTCGGTAGCGCAGTAGGCAGCGCGTCAGTCTCATAATCCTCTCAATAGAGCTATCTGAAGGTCGTGAGTTCGATCCTCACCCGGGGCAATGTTTCCTTTTGAGAAAGTTGTTACTTGTTTAGTTAACGTTGCGATATTCTTCTATTGCCCTGGGTACAAAGCCTCGGTAGCGCAGTAGGCAGCGCGTCAGACACATAATCCCCTCAATGGAGCTATCTGGAGATCGTGAGTTCGATCCTCACCCGGGGCAACGTTTCTTTTTGAGAAAGTTGTTACTTGTTTTGTTAACGTTGCGATATTCTTCTATTGCCATTGGTTCGAAGCCTCGGTAGCGCAGTAGGCAGCGCGTCAGTCTCATAACCCTCTCAATAGAGCTATCTGAAGGTCGTGAGTTCGATCCTCACCCGGGGCAACGTTTCCTTTTGAGAAAGTTGTTACTTGTTTTGTTAACGTTGCGATATTCTTCTATTTCCCTGGGTTCAAAGCCTCGGTAGCGCAGTAGGCAGCGCGTCAGTCTCATAAACCTCTCAATGGAGCTATCTAAAGACCGTGAGTTCGATCCTCACCCGGGGCAGCGTTTCTTTTTGAGAAAGTTGTTACTTGTTTTGTTAACGTTGCGATATTCTTCTATTGCCATTAGTTAGAAGCCTCGGTAGCGCAGTAGGCAGCGCGTCAGTCTCATAATCCTCTCTATAGAGCTATCTGAAGGTCGTGAGTTCGATCCTCACCCGGGGCAATGTTTCCTTTTGAGAAAGTTGTTACTTGTTTAGATAACGTTGCGATATTCTTCTATTGCCCTGGGTACAAAGCCTCGGTAGCGCAGTAGGCAGCGCGTCAGACACATAATCCCCTCAATGGAGCTATCTGGAGATCGTAACTTCGATCCTCACCCGGGGCAACGTTTCTTTTTGAGAAAGTTGTTACTTGTTTTGTTAACGTTGCGATATTCTTCTGTTGCCATTGGTTCGAAGCCTGGGTAGCGCAGTAGGCAGCGCGTTAGTCTCATAATCCTCTCAATAGAGCTATCTGGAGGTCGTTAGTTAGATCCTCACCCGGGGCAATGTTTCCTTTTGAGAAAGTTGTTACTTGTTTTGTTAACGTTGCGATATTCTTCTATTGCCCTGGCTTCAAAGATTCGGTAGCGCAGTAGGCAGCACGTCAGTCTCATAATCCTCTCAATGGAGCTATCTGGATATCTTGAGTTCGATCCTCACCCGGGGCAACGTTTCTTTTTGAGAAAGTTGTTACTTGTTTTGTTAACGTTGCGATATTCTTCTGTTGCCATTGGTTCGAAGCCTGGGTAGCACAGTAGGCAGCGCGTTAGTCTCATAATCCTCTCATTAGAGCTATCTGGAGGTCGTTAGTTAGATCCTCACCCGGGGCAATGTTTCCTTTTGAGAAAGTTGTTACTTGTTTTGTTAACGTTGCGATATTCTTCTATTGCCATTGGTTCGAAGCCTCGGTAGCGCAGTAGGCAGCGCGTCAGTCTCATAATCCTCTCAATAGAGCTATCTGAAGGTCGTGAGTTCGATCCTCACCCGGGGCAACGTTTCCTTTTGAGAAGGTTGTTACTTGTTTTGTTAACGTTGCGATATTCTTCTATTGCCATTGGTTCGAAGCCTCGGTAGCGCAGTAGGCAGCGCGTCAGTCTCATAATCCTCTCAATAGAGCTATCTGAAGGTCGTGAGTTTGATCCTCACCCGGGGCAACGTTTCTTTTTGAGAAAGTTGTTACTTGTTTTGTTAACGTTGCGATATTCTTCTATTGCCCTGGGTTCAAAGCCTCGGTAGCGCAGTAGGCAGCGCGTCAGTCTCATAACCCTCTTAATGGAGCTATCTGGAGACCGTGAGTTCGATCCTCACCCGGGGCAGCGTTTCTTTTTGAGAAAGTTGTTACTTGTTTTGTTAACGTTGCGATATTCTTCTGTTGCCATTGGTTCGAAGCCTGGGTAGCACAGTAGGCAGCGCGTTAGTCTCATAATCCTCTCAATAGAGCTATCTGGAGGTCGTTAGTTAGATCCTCACCCGGGGCAATGTTTCCTTTTGAGAAAATTGTTACTTGTTTTGTTAACGTTGCGATATTCTTCTATTGCCATTGTTTCGAAGCCTCGGTAGCGCAGTAGGCAGCGCGTCAGTCTCATAATCCTCTCAATAGAGCTATCTGAAAGTCGTGAGTTTGATCCTCACCCGGGGCAACGTTTCTTTTTGAGAAAGTTGTTACTTGTTTTGTTAACGTTGCGATATTCTTCTATTGCCCTTGGTTCAAAGCCTCGGTAGCGCAGTAGGCAGCGCGTCAGTCTCATAATCCTCTCAATGGAGCTATCTGGAGACCGTGAGTTCGATCCTCACCCGGGGCAGCGTTTCTTTTTGAGAAAGTTGTTACTTGTTTTGTTAACGTTGCGATATTCTTCTATTGCCATTAGTTAGAAGCCTCGGTAGCGCAGTAGGCAGCGCGTTAGTCTCATAATCCTCTCTATAGAGCTATCTGAAGGTCGTGAGTTCGATCCTCACCCGGGGCAACGTTTCCTTTTGAGAAAGTTGTTACTTGTTTTGTTAACGTTGCGATATTCTTCTATTGCCTTGGCTTCAAAGCCTCGGTAGCGCAGTAGGCAGCACGTCAGTCTCATAACCCTCTCAATGGAGCTATCTGGATATCGTGAGTTCGATCCTCACCCGGGGCAACGTTTCTTTTTGAGAAAGTTGTTACTTGTTTTGTTAACGTTGCGATATTCTTCTATTGCCATTGGTTCGAAGCCTCGGTAGCGCAGTAGGCAACGCGTCAGTCTCATAATCCTCTCAATAGAGCTATCTGAAGGTCGTGAGTTCGATCCTCACCTGGGGCAACGTTTCTTTTTGAGAAAGTTGTTACTTGTTTTGTTAACGTTGCGATATTCTGCTATTGCCCTGGGTTCATAGCCTCGGTAGCGCAGTAGGCAGCGCGTCATTCTCATAATCCTCTCAATGGAGCTATCTGGATTTCGTGAGTTCGATCCTCACCTGGGGCAACGTTTCTTTTTGAGAAAGGTGTTACTTGTTTTGTTAACGTTGCGATATTCTTCTGTTGCCATTGGTTCGAAGCCTAGGTAGCACAGTAGGCAGCGCGTTAGTCTCATAATCCTCTCAATAGAGCTATCTGGAGGTCGTTAGTTCGATCCTCACCCGGTGCAACGTTATTTTTCGAAAAAGTTGTTACTTGTTTTGTTAACGTTGAGATATTCTTCTATAGAAGTTGGTTCGAAGCCTAGGTAGCGCAGTAGACAGCGCGTCAGTCTCATAATCCTCTCAATAGAGCTATCTGAAGGTCGTGAGTTCGATCCTCACCCGGGGCAATGTTTCCTTTTGAGAAAGTTGTTACTTGTTTTGTTAACGTTGCGATATTCTTCTATTGCCATTGCTTCGAAGCCTCGGTAGCACAGTAGGCAGCGCGTCAGTCTCATAATCCTCTCAATGGAGCTATCTAGGGGTCGTGAGTTCGATCCTCACCCAGGGCAACGTTTCTTTTTGAGAAAGTTTTTACTTGTTTTGTTAGCGTTGCGATATTCTTCTTTTGCCATTGGTTCGAAGCCTCGGTAGCGCAGTAGGCAGCGCGTCAGTCTCATAATCCTCCCAATAGAGCTATTTGAAGGTCGGGACTTCGATCCTCACCCGGGGCAACGATTCTATTTGAGAAAGTTGTGACTTGTTTTGTTAACTTGCGATATTCTTCTATTACCATTGGTTCGAAGCCTCGGTAGCGCAGTAGGCAGCGCGTCAGTGTCGTAATTCTCTCAATAGAGCTATCTGGAGGTCGTTAGTTCGATCCTCACCCGGGGCAACGTTATTTTTCGAAAAAGTTGTTACTTGTTTTGTTAACGTTGAGATATTCTTCTATAGAAATTGGTTCGAAGCCTCGGTAGCGCAGTAGGCAGCGCGTCAGTCTCATAATCCTCTCAATAATGCTATCTGAAGGTCGGGAGTTCGATCCTCACCCGGGGCAACGTTATTTTTCGAAAAAGTTGTTACTTGTTTTGTTAACGTTGAGATATTCTTCTATAGAAATTGGTTCGAAGCCTCGGTAGCGCAGTAGGCAGCGCGTCAGTCTCATAATCCTCTCAATAGAGCTATCTGAAGGTCGTGAGTTCGATCCTCACCCGGGGCAATGTTTCCTTTTGAGAAAGTTGTTACTTGTTTAGTTAACGTTGCGATATTCTTCTATTGCCCTGGGTTCAAAGCCTCGGTAGCGCAGTAGGCAGCGCGTCAGACACATAATCCCCTCAATGGAGCTATCTGGAGATCGTGAGTTCGATCCTCACCCGGGGCAACGTTTCTTTTTGAGAAAGTTGTTACTTGTTTTGTTAACGTTGCGATATTCTTCTATTGCCATTGGTTCGAAGCCTCGGTAGCGCAGTAGGCAGCGCGTCAGTCTCATAACCCTCTCAATAGAGCTATCTGAAGGTCATGAGTTCGATCCTCACCCGGGGCAACGTTTCCTTTTGAGAAAGTTGTTACTTGTTTTGTTAACGTTGCGATATTTTTCTATTTCCCTGGGTTCAATGCCTCGGTAGCGCAGTAGGCAGCGCGTCAGTCTCATAAACCTCTCAATGGAGCTATCTAGAGACCGTGAGTTCGATCCTCACCCGGGGCAGCGTTTCTTTTTGAGAAAGTTGTTACTTGTTTTGTTAACGTTGCGATATTCTTCTATTGCCATTAGGTAGAAGCCTCGGTAGCGCAGTAGGCACCGCGTCAGTCTCATAATCCTCTCTATAGAGCTATCTGAAGGTCGTGAGTTCGATTCTCACCCGGGGCAATGTTTCCTTTTGAGAAAGTTGTTACTTGTTTTGTTAACGTTGCGATATTCTTCTATTGCCATTGGTTCGAAGCCTCGGTAGCGCAGTAGGCAGCGCGTCAGTCTCATAATCCTCTCAATAGAGCTATCTGAAGGTCGTGAGTTCGATCCTCACCCGGGGCAACGTTTCCTTTTGAGAAAGTTGTTACTTGTTTTGTTAACGTTGCGATATTCTTCTATTGCCATTGGTTCGAAGCCTCGGTAGCGCAGTAGGCAGCGCGTCAGTCTCATAATCCTCTCAATAGAGCTATCTGAAGGTCGTGAGTTTGATCCTCACCCGGGGCAACGTTTCTTTTTGAGAAAGTTGTTACTTGTTTTGTTAACGTTGCGATATTCTTCTATTGCCCTGGGTTCAAAGCCTCGGTAGCGCAGTAGGCAGCGCGTCAGTCTCATAATCCTCTCAATGGAGCTATCTGGAGACCGTGTGTTCGATCCTCACCCGGGGCAGCGTTTCTTTTTGAGAAAGTTGTTACTTGTTTTGTTAACGTTGCGATATTCTTCTATTGCCATTAGTTAGAAGCCTCGGTAGCGCAGTAGGCAGCGCGTTAGTCTCATAATCCTCTCTATAGAGCTATCTGAAGGTCGTGAGTTCGATCCTCACCCGGGGCAACGTTTCCTTTTGAGAAAGTTGTTACTTGTTTTGTTAACGTTGCGATTTTCTTCTATTGCCGTGGCTTCAAAGCCTCGGTAGCGCAGTAGGTAGCACGTCAGTCTCATAATCCTCTCAATGGAGCTATCTGGATATCGTGAGTTCGATCCTCACCCGGGGCAACGTTTCTTTTTGAGAAAGTTGTTACTTGTTTTGTTAACGTTGCGATATTCTTCTATTGCCATTTGTTCGAAGCCTCGGTAGCGCAGTAGGCAACGCGTCAGTCTCATAATCCTCTCAATAGAGCTATTTGAAGGTCGTGAGTTCGATCCTCACCCGCGCCAACGTTTCTTTTTGAGAAAGTTGTTACTTGTTTTTTAACGTTGCGATATTCTGCTATTGCCCTGGGTTCATAGCCTCGGTAGCGCAGTAGGCAGCGCGTCATTCTCATAATCCTCTCAATGGAGCTATCTGGATTTCGTGAGTTCGATCCTCACCTGGGGCAACGTTTCTTTTTGAGAAAGGTGTTACTTGTTTTGTTAACGTTGCGATATTCTTCTATTGCCATTGGTTCGAAGCCTCGGTAGCACAGTAGGCAGCGCGTCAGTCTCATAATCCTCTCAATGGAGCTATCTAGGAGTCGTGAGTTCGATCCTCACACGGGGCAACGATTCCTTTTGAGAAAGTTGTTACTTGTTTTGTTAACTTGCGATATTCTTCTATTACCATTGGTGCGAAGCCTCGGTAGCGCAGTACGCAGCGCGTCAGTCTCATAATCCTCTCAATAGAGCTATCTGAAGGTCGTGAGTTCGATCCTCACCCGGGGCAACGTTTCTTTTTGAGAAAGTTGTTACTTGTTTTGTTAACGTTGCGATATTCTTCTGTTGCCATTGATTCGAAGCCTGGGTAGCACAGTAGGCAGCGCGTTAGTCTCATAATCCTCTCAATAGAGCTATCTGGAGGTCGTTAGTTCGATCCTCACCCGGGGCAACGTTATTTTTCGAAAAAGTTGTTACTTGTTTTGTTAACGTTGAGATATTCTTCTATAGTAATTGGTTCGAAGCCTCGGTAGCGCAGTAGGCAGCGCGTCAGTCTCATAATCCTCTCAATAGAGCTATCTGAAGGTCGTGAGTTCGATCCTCACCCGGGGCAATGTTTCCTTTTGAGAAAGTTGTTACTTGTTTAGTTAACGTTGCGATATTCTTCTATTGCCCTGGGTACAAAGCCTCGGTAGCGCAGTAGGCAGCGCGTCAGACACATAATCCCCTCAATGGAGCTATCTGGAGATCGTGAGTTCGATCCTCACCCGGGGCAACGTTTCTTTTTGAGAAAGTTGTTACTTGTTTTGTTAACGTTGCGATATTCTTCTATTGCCATTGGTTCGAAGCCTCGGTAGCGCAGTAGGCAGCGCGTCAGTCTCATAACCCTCTCAATAGAGCTATCTGAAGGTCGTGAGTTCGATCCTCACCCGGGGCAACGTTTCCTTTTGAGAAAGTTGTTACTTGTTTTGTTAACGTTGCGATATTCTTCTATTTCCCTGGGTTCAAAGCCTCGGTAGCGCAGTAGGCAGCGCGTCAGTCTCATAAACCTCTCAATGGAGCTATCTAAAGACCGTGAGTTCGATCCTCACCCGGGGCAGCGTTTCTTTTTGAGAAAGTTGTTACTTGTTTTGTTAACGTTGCGATATTCTTCTATTGCCATTAGTTAGAAGCCTCGGTAGCGCAGTAGGCAGCGCGTCAGTCTCATAATCCTCTCTATAGAGCTATCTGAAGGTCGTGAGTTCGATCCTCACCCGGGGCAATGTTTCCTTTTGAGAAAGTTGTTACTTGTTTAGTTAACGTTGCGATATTCTTCTATTGCCCTGGGTACAAAGCCTCGGTAGCGCAGTAGGCAGCGCGTCAGACACATAATCCCCTCAATGGAGCTATCTGGAGATCGTAACTTCGATCCTCACCCGGGGCAACGTTTCTTTTTGAGAAAGTTGTTACTTGTTTTGTTAACGTTGCGATATTCTTCTGTTGCCATTGGTTCGAAGCCTGGGTAGCGCAGTAGGCAGCGCGTTAGTCTCATAATCCTTTCAATAGAGCTATCTGGAGGTCGTTAGTTAGATCCTCACCCGGGGCAATGTTTCCTTTTGAGAAAGTTGTTACTTGTTTTGTTAACGTTGCGATATTCTTCTATTGCCCTGGCTTCAAAGATTCGGTAGCGCAGTAGGCAGCACGTCAGTCTCATAATCCTCTCAATGGAGCTATCTGGATATCTTGAGTTCGATCCTCACCCGGGGCAACGTTTCTTTTTGAGAAAGTTGTTACTTGTTTTGTTAACGTTGCGATATTCTTCTGTTGCCATTGGTTCGAAGCCTGGGTAGCACAGTAGGCAGCGCGTTAGTCTCATAATCCTCTCAATAGAGCTATCTGGAGGTCGTTAGTTAGATCCTCACCCGGGGCAATGTTTCCTTTTGAGAAAGTTGTTACTTGTTTTGTTAACGTTGCGATATTCTTCTATTGCCATTGGTTCGAAGCCTCGGTAGCGCAGTAGGCAGCGCGTCAGTCTCATAATCCTCTCAATAGAGCTATCTGAAGGTCGTGAGTTCGATCCTCACCCGGGGCAACGTTTCCTTTTGAGAAGGTTGTTACTTGTTTTGTTAACGTTGCGATATTCTTCTATTGCCATTGGTTCGAAGCCTCGGTAGCGCAGTAGGCAGCGCGTCAGTCTCATAATCCTCTCAATAGAGCTATCTGAAGGTCGTGAGTTTGATCCTCACCCGGGGCAACGTTTCTTTTTGAGAAAGTTGTTACTTGTTTTGTTAACGTTGCGATATTCTTCTATTGCCCTGGGTTCAAAGCCTCGGTAGCGCAGTAGGCAGCGCGTCAGTCTCATAACCCTCTTAATGGAGCTATCTGGAGACCGTGAGTTCGATCCTCACCCGGGGCAGCGTTTCTTTTTGAGAAAGTTGTTACTTGTTTTGTTAACGTTGCGATATTCTTCTGTTGCCATTGGTTCGAAGCCTGGGTAGCACAGTAGGCAGCGCGTTAGTCTCATAATCCTCTCAATAGAGCTATCTGGAGGTCGTTAGTTAGATCCTCACCCGGGGCAATGTTTCCTTTTGAGAAAATTGTTACTTGTTTTGTTAACGTTGCGATATTCTTCTATTGCCATTGTTTCGAAGCCTCGGTAGCGCAGTAGGCAGCGCGTCAGTCTCATAATCCTCTCAATAGAGCTATCTGAAAGTCGTGAGTTTGATCCTCACCCGGGGCAACGTTTCTTTTTGAGAAAGTTGTTACTTGTTTTGTTAACGTTGCGATATTCTTCTATTGCCCTTGGTTCAAAGCCTCGGTAGCGCAGTAGGCAGCGCGTCAGTCTCATAATCCTCTCAATGGAGCTATCTGGAGACCGTGAGTTCGATCCTCACCCGGGGCAGCGTTTCTTTTTGAGAAAGTTGTTACTTGTTTTGTTAACGTTGCGATATTCTTCTATTGCCATTAGTTAGAAGCCTCGGTAGCGCAGTAGGCAGCGCGTTAGTCTCATAATCCTCTCTATAGAGCTATCTGAAGGTCGTGAGTTCGATCCTCACCCGGGGCAACGTTTCCTTTTGAGAAAGTTGTTACTTGTTTTGTTAACGTTGCGATATTCTTCTATTGCCTTGGCTTCAAAGCCTCGGTAGCGCAGTAGGCAGCACGTCAGTCTCATAACCCTCTCAATGGAGCTATCTGGATATCGTGAGTTCGATCCTCACCCGGGGCAACGTTTCTTTTTGAGAAAGTTGTTACTTGTTTTGTTAACGTTGCGATATTCTGCTATTGCCCTGGGTTCATAGCCTCGGTAGCGCAGTAGGCAGCGCGTCATTCTCATAATCCTCTCAATGGAGCTATCTGGATTTCGTGAGTTCGATCCTCACCTGGGGCAACGTTTCTTTTTGAGAAAGGTGTTACTTGTTTTGTTAACGTTGCGATATTCTTCTGTTGCCATTGGTTCGAAGCCTAGGTAGCACAGTAGGCAGCGCGTTAGTCTCATAATCCTCTCAATAGAGCTATCTGGAGGTCGTTAGTTCGATCCTCACCCGGTGCAACGTTATTTTTCGAAAAAGTTGTTACTTGTTTTGTTAACGTTGAGATATTCTTCTATAGAAGTTGGTTCGAAGCCTAGGTAGCGCAGTAGGCAGCGCGTCAGTCTCATAATCCTCTCAATAGAGCTATCTGAAGGTCGTGAGTTCGATCCTCACCCGGGGCAATGTTTCCTTTTGAGAAAGTTGTTACTTGTTTTGTTAACGTTGCGATATTCTTCTATTGCCATTGCTTCGAAGCCTCGGTAGCACAGTAGGCAGCGCGTCAGTCTCATAATCCTCTCAATGGAGCTATCTAGGGGTCGTGAGTTCGATCCTCACCCAGGGCAACGTTTCTTTTTGAGAAAGTTTTTACTTGTTTTGTTAGCGTTGCGATATTCTTCTTTTGCCATTGGTTCGAAGCCTCGGTAGCGCAGTAGGCAGCGCGTCAGTCTCATAATCCTCCCAATAGAGCTATTTGAAGGTCGGGACTTCGATCCTCACCCGGGGCAACGATTCTATTTGAGAAAGTTGTGACTTGTTTTGTTAACTTGCGATATTCTTCTATTACCATTGGTTCGAAGCCTCGGTAGCGCAGTAGGCAGCGCGTCAGTGTCGTAATCCTCTCAATAGAGCTATCTGGAGGTCGTTAGTTCGATCCTCACCCGGGGCAACGTTATTTTTCGAAAAAGTTGTTACTTGTTTTGTTAACGTTGAGATATTCTTCTATAGAAATTGGTTCGAAGCCTCGGTAGCGCAGTAGGCAGCGCGTCAGTCTCATAATCCTCTCAATAATGCTATCTGAAGGTCGGGAGTTCGATCCTCACCCGGGGCAATGTTTCCTTTTGAGAAAGTTTTACTTGTTTAGTTAACGTTGCGATATTCTTCTATTTCCCTGGGTTCAAAGCCTCGGTAGCGCAGTAGGCAGCGCGTCAGTCTCATAAACCTCTCAATGGAGCTATCTAAAGACCGTGAGTTCGATCCTCACCCGGGGCAGCGTTTCTTTTTGAGAAAGTTGTTACTTGTTTTGTTAACGTTGCGATATTCTTCTATTGCCATTAGTTAGAAGCCTCGGTAGCGCAGTAGGCAGCGCGTCAGTCTCATAATCCTCTCTATAGAGCTATCTGAAGGTCGTGAGTTCGATCCTCACCCGGGGCAATGTTTCCTTTTGAGAAAGTTGTTACTTGTTTAGTTAACGTTGCGATATTCTTCTATTGCCCTGGGTACAAAGCCTCGGTAGCGCAGTAGGCAGCGCGTCAGACACATAATCCCCTCAATGGAGCTATCTGGAGATCGTAACTTCGATCCTCACCCGGGGCAACGTTTCTTTTTGAGAAAGTTGTTACTTGTTTTGTTAACGTTGCGATATTCTTCTGTTGCCATTGGTTCGAAGACTGGGTAGCGCAGTAGGCAGCGCGTTAGTCTCATAATCCTCTCAATAGAGCTATCTGGAGGTCGTTAGTTAGATCCTCACCCGGGGCAATGTTTCCTTTTGAGAAAGTTGTTACTTGTTTTGTTAACGTTGCGATATTCTTCTATTGCCCTGGCTTCAAAGATTCGGTAGCGCAGTAGGCAGCACGTCAGTCTCATAATCCTCTCAATGGAGCTATCTGGATATCTTGAGTTCGATCCTCACCCGGGGCAACGTTTCTTTTTGAGAAAGTTGTTACTTGTTTTGTTAACGTTGCGATATTCTTCTGTTGCCATTGGTTCGAAGCCTGGGTAGCACAGTAGGCAGCGCGTTAGTCTCATAATCCTCTCAATAGAGCTATCTGGAGGTCGTTAGTTAGATCCTCACCCGGGGCAATGTTTCCTTTTGAGAAAGTTGTTACTTGTTTTGTTAACGTTGCGATATTCTTCTATTGCCATTGGTTCGAAGCCTCGGTAGCGCAGTAGGCAGCGCGTCAGTCTCATAATCCTCTCAATAGAGCTATCTGAAGGTCGTGAGTTCGATCCTCACCCGGGGCAACGTTTCCTTTTGAGAAGGTTGTTACTTGTTTTGTTAACGTTGCGATATTCTTCTATTGCCATTGGTTCGAAGCCTCGGTAGCGCAGTAGGCAGCGCGTCAGTCTCATAATCCTCTCAATAGAGCTATCTGAAGGTCGTGAGTTTGATCCTCACCCGGGGCAACGTTTCTTTTTGAGAAAGTTGTTACTTGTTTTGTTAACGTTGCGATATTCTTCTATTGCCCTGGGTTCAAAGCCTCGGTAGCGCAGTAGGCAGCGCGTCAGTCTCATAACCCTCTTAATGGAGCTATCTGGAGACCGTGAGTTCGATCCTCACCCGGGGCAGCGTTTCTTTTTGAGAAAGTTGTTACTTGTTTTGTTAACGTTGCGATATTCTTCTGTTGCCATTGGTTCGAAGCCTGGGTAGCACAGTAGGCAGCGCGTTAGTCTCATAATCCTCTCAATAGAGCTATCTGGAGGTCGTTAGTTAGATCCTCACCCGGGGCAATGTTTCCTTTTGAGAAAATTGTTACTTGTTTTGTTAACGTTGCGATATTCTTCTATTGCCATTGTTTCGAAGCCTCGGTAGCGCAGTAGGCAGCGCGTCAGTCTCATAATCCTCTCAATAGAGCTATCTGAAAGTCGTGAGTTTGATCCTCACCCGGGGCAACGTTTCTTTTTGAGAAAGTTGTTACTTGTTTTGTTAACGTTGCGATATTCTTCTATTGCCCTTGGTTCAAAGCCTCGGTAGCGCAGTAGGCAGCGCGTCAGTCTCATAATCCTCTCAATGGAGCTATCTGGAGACCGTGAGTTCGATCCTCACCCGGGGCAGCGTTTCTTTTTGAGAAAGTTGTTACTTGTTTTGTTAACGTTGCGATATTCTTCTATTGCCATTAGTTAGAAGCCTCGGTAGCGCAGTAGGCAGCGCGTTAGTCTCATAATCCTCTCTATAGAGCTATCTGAAGGTCGTGAGTTCGATCCTCACCCGGGGCAACGTTTCCTTTTGAGAAAGTTGTTACTTGTTTTGTTAACGTTGCGATATTCTTCTATTGCCTTGGCCTCAAAGCCTCGGTAGCGCAGTAGGCAGCACGTCAGTCTCATAACCCTCTCAATGGAGCTATCTGGATATCGTGAGTTCGATCCTCACCCGGGGCAACGTTTCTTTTTGAGAAAGTTGTTACTTGTTTTGTTAACGTTGCGATATTCTTCTATTGCCATTGGTTCGAAGCCTCGGTAGCGCAGTAGGCAACGCGTCAGTCTCATAATCCTCTCAATAGAGCTATCTGAAGGTCGTGAGTTCGATCCTCACCTGGGGCAACGTTTCTTTTTGAGAAAGTTGTTACTTGTTTTGTTAACGTTGCGATATTCTGCTATTGCCCTGGGTTCATAGCCTCGGTAGCGCAGTAGGCAGCGCGTCATTCTCATAATCCTCTCAATGGAGCTATCTGGATTTCGTGAGTTCGATCCTCACCTGGGGCAACGTTTCTTTTTGAGAAAGGTGTTACTTGTTTTGTTAACGTTGCGATATTCTTCTGTTGCCATTGGTTCGAAGCCTAGGTAGCACAGTAGGCAGCGCGTTAGTCTCATAATCCTCTCAATAGAGCTATCTGGAGGTCGTTAGTTCGATCCTCACCCGGTGCAACGTTATTTTTCGAAAAAGTTGTTACTTGTTTTGTTAACGTTGAGATATTCTTCTATAGAAGTTGGTTCGAAGCCTAGGTAGCGCAGTAGGCAGCGCGTCAGTCTCATAATCCTCTCAATAGAGCTATCTGAAGGTCGTGAGTTCGATCCTCACCCGGGGCAATGTTTCCTTTTGAGAAAGTTGTTACTTGTTTTGTTAACGTTGCGATATTCTTCTATTGCCATTGCTTCGAAGCCTCGGTAGCACAGTAGGCAGCGCGTCAGTCTCATAATCCTCTCAATGGAGCTATCTAGGGGTCGTGAGTTCGATCCTCACCCAGGGCAACGTTTCTTTTTGAGAAAGTTTTTACTTGTTTTGTTAGCGTTGCGATATTCTTCTTTTGCCATTGGTTCGAAGCCTCGGTAGCGCAGTAGGCAGCGCGTCAGTCTCATAATCCTCCCAATAGAGCTATTTGAAGGTCGGGACTTCGATCCTCACCCGGGGCAACGATTCTATTTGAGAAAGTTGTGACTTGTTTTGTTTACTTGCGATATTCTTCTATTACCATTGGTTCGAAGCCTCGGTAGCGCAGTAGGCAGCGCGTCAGTGTCGTAATCCTCTCAATAGAGCTATCTGGAGGTCGTTAGTTCGATCCTCACCCGGGGCAACGTTATTTTTCGAAAAAGTTGTTACTTGTTTTGTTAACGTTGAGATATTCTTCTATAGAAATTGGTTCGAAGCCTCGGTAGCGCAGTAGGCAGCGCGTCAGTCTCATAATCCTCTCAATAATGCTATCTGAAGGTCGGGAGTTCGATCCTCACCCGGGGCAATGTTTCCTTTTGAGAAAGTTTTACTTGTTTAGTTAACGTTGCGATATTCTTCTATTGCCCTGGGTTCAAAGCCTCGGTAGGCAGCGCGTCAGACACATAATCCCCTCAATGGAGCTATCTGGAGATCGTGAGTTCGATCCTCACCCGGGACAACGTTTCTTTTTGAGAAAGTTGTTACTTGTTTTGTTAACGTTGCGATATTCTTCTATTGCCATTGGTTCGAAGCCTCGGTAGCGCAGTAGGCAGCGCGTCAGTCTCATAACCCTCTCAATAGAGCTATCTGAAGGTCGTGAGTTCGATCCTCACCCGGGGCAACGTTTCCTTTTGAGAAAGTTGTTACTTGTTTTGTTAACGTTGCGATATTCTTCTATTTCCCTGGGTTCAAAGCCTCGGTAGCGCAGTAGGCAGCGCGTCAGTCTCATAAACCTCTCAATGGAGCTATCTGGATATCTTGAGTTCAATCCTCACCCGGGGCAAAATTTCTTTTTGAGAAATTTGTTACTTGTTTTGTTAACGTTTCGATATTCTTCTGTTGCCATTGGTTCGAAGCCTGGGTAGCACAGTAGGCAGCGCGTTAGTCTCATAATCCTCTCAATAGAGCTATCTGGAGGTCGTTAGTTAGATCCTCACCCGGGGAAACTTTATTTTTCGAAAAAGTTGTTACTTGTTTTGTTAACGTTGAGATATTCTTCTATAGAAATTGGTACGAAGCCTCGGTAGCGCAGTAGGCAGCGCGTCAGTCTCATAATCCTCTCAATAGAGCTATCTGAAGGTCGTGAGTTCGATCCTCACCCGGGGCAATGTTTCCTTTTGAGAAAGTTGTTACTTGTTTTGTTAACGTTGCGATATTCTTCTATTGCCCTGGGTTCAAAGCCTCGGTAGCGCAGTAGGCAGCACGTCAGACACATAATCCTCTCAATGGAGCTATCTGGAGATCGTGAGTTCGATACTCACCCGGGGCAACGTTTCTTTTTGAGAAAGTTGTTACTTGTTTTGTTAACGTTGCGATATTCTTCTATTGCCATTGGTTCGAAGCCTCGGTAGCGCAGTAGGCAGCGCGTCAGTCTCATAATCCTCTCAATAGAGCTATTTGAAGGTCGTGAGTTCGATCCTCACCCGGGGCAACGTTTCCTTTTGAGAAAGTTGTTACTTGTTTATTAACGTTGCGATATTCTTCTATTGACCTGGGTTCAAAGCCTCGGTAGCGCAGTAGGCAGCGCATCAGTCTCATAATCCTCTCAAATGGAGCTATCTGGAGACCGTGAGTTCGATCCTCACCAGGGGCAACGGTTCTCTTTGAGAAAGTTGTTACTTGTTTTGTTAACGTTGCGATATTCTTCTATTGCCATTAGTTAGAAGCCTCGGTAGCGCAGTAGGCAGCGCGTCAGTCTCATAATCCTCTCTATAGAGCTATCTGAAGGTCGTGAGTTCGATCCTCACCCGGGGCAACGTTTCCTTTTGAGAAAGTTGTTACTTGTTTTGTTAACGTTGCGATATTCTTCTATTGCACTGGGTTCAAAGCCTCGGTAGCGCAGTAGGCAGCGCGTCAGTCTCATAATCCTCTCTATAGAGCTATATGAAGGTCGTGAGTTCGATCCTCACCCGGGGCAACGTTTCTTTTTGAGAAAAATGTTACTTGTTTTGTTAACGTTGCGATATTCTTCTATTGCCATGGTTTCGACGCCTCGGTAGCGCAGTAGGCAGCGCATCAGTCTCATAATCCTCTCAATAGAGCTATCTGAAGGTCGTGAGTTCGATCCTCACCCGGGTTAACGTTATTTTATGAAAAATCTTTTTCTTTTTTTTGTTAAAGTTGCGATATTCATCTATTGCCATTGCTTCGACGCCTCTGTAGCGCAGTAGGCAGCGCGTCAGAATCATTATTATCTCAATAGAGCTATTTGAAATTAGTGAGTTCGATCCTCACTCGTGGCTACGTTATTTTTTGAAAAAGTTGTTACTTGTTTTGTTAACGTTGCGATATTCTTCTATTGCCATTGGCTCGAAGCCTCGGTAGCGCGGTAGGTAGCGCGTCAGTCTCATAATCTTCTCTATAGAGCTATCTGAAGGTCGTGAGTTCGATCCTCACCCGGGGCAACGTTTCTTTTTGAGGAAGTTGTTACTTGTTTTGTTAGCGTTGCGATATTCTTCTATTGCCATGGTTTCGAAGCCTCGGCAGCGCAGTAGGCAGCGCGTCAGTCTCATAATCCTCTCAATAGAGCTATCTGAAGGTCGTGAGTTCGATCGTCACCCGGAGCAATGTTGTATTTTGAACATCCTTTTTCTTTTTTTGCTAAAGTTGCGATATTCATCTTTTGCCATTGATTCGAAGCATGGGTAGCACAGTAGGCAGCGCGTCAGTCTCATAAATCTCTCAATAGAGCTATCTGAAGGTCGTGAGTTCGATCCTCACCCGGGGCAATGTTTCCGTTTGAGAAAGTTGTTACTGGTTTTGTTAACGTTGCGATATTCTTCTATTTCCCTGGGTTCAAAGCCTCGGTAGCGCAGTAGGCAGCGCGTCAGTCTCATAAACCTCTCAATGGAGCTATCTAGAGACCGTGAGTTCGATCCTCACCCGGGGCAGCGTTTCTTTTTGAGAAAGTAGTTACTTGTTTTGTTAACGTTGCGATATTCTTCTATTGCCATTAGTTAGAAGCCTCGGTAGCGCAGTAGGCAGCGCGTCAGTCTCATAATCCTCTCTATAGAGCTATCTGAAGGTCGTGAGTTCGATCCTATCCCGGGGCAACGTTTCCTTTTGAGAAAGTTGTTACTTGTTTTGTTAACGTTGCGATATTCTTCTATTGCCCTGGCTACAAAGCCTCGGTAGCGCAGTAGGCAGCACGTCAGTCTCATAATCCTCTCAATGGAGCTATCTGGATATCTTGAGTTCGATCCTCACCCGGGGCAAAATTTCTTTTTGAGAAAGTTGTTACTTGTTTTGTTAACGTTTCGATATTCTTCTGTTGCCATTGGTTCGAAGCCTGGGTAGCACAGTAGGCAGCGCGTTAGTCTCATAATCCTCTCAATAGAGCTATCTGGAGGTCGTTAGTTAGATCCTCACCCGGGGCAACTTTATTTTTCGAAAAAGTTGTTACTTGTTTTGTTAACGTTGAGATATTCTTCTATAGAAATTGGTACGAAGCCTCGGTAGCGCAGTAGGCAGCGCGTCAGTCTCATAATCCTCTCAATAGAGCTATCTGAAGGTCGTGAGTTCGATCCTCACCCGGGGCAATGTTTCCTTTTGAGAAAGTTGTTACTTGTTTTGTTAACGTTGCGATATTCTTCTATTGCCCTGGGTTCAAAGCCTCGGTAGCGCAGTAGGCAGCACGTCAGACACATAATCCTCTCAATGGAGCTATCTGGAGATCGTGAGTTCGATACTCACCCGGGGCAACGTTACTTTTTGAGAAAGTTGTTACTTGTTTTGTTAACGTTGCGATATTCTTCTATTGCCATTGGTTCGAAGCCTCGGTAGCGCAGTAGGCAGCGCGTCAGTCTCATAATTCTCTCAATAGAGCTATCTGAAGGTCGTGAGTTCGATCCTCACCCGGGGCAACGTTTCCTTTTGAGAAAGTTGTTACTTGTTTATTAACGTTGCGATATTCTTCTATTGACCTGGGTTCAAAGCCTCGGTAGCGCAGTAGGCAGCGCATCAGTCTCATAATCCTCTCAATGGAGCTATCTGGAGACCGTGAGTTCGATCCTCACCAGGTTCAACGGTTCTCTTTGAGAAAGTTGTTACTTGTTTTGTTAACGTTGCGATATTCTTCTATTGCCATTAGTTAGAAGCCTCGGTAGCGCAGTAGGCAGCGCGTCAGTCTCATAATCCTCTCTATAGAGCTATCTGAAGGTCGTGAGTTCGATCCTCACCCGGGGCAACGTTTCCTTTTGAGAAAGTTGTTACTTGTTTTGGTAACGTTGCGATATTCTTCTATTGCCCTGGGTTCAAAGCCTCGGTAGCGCAGTAGGCAGCGCGTCAGTCTCATAATCCTCTCTATAGAGCTATATGAAGGTCGTGAGTTCGATCCTCACCCGGGGCAACGTTTCTTTTTGAGAAAAATGTTATTTGTTTTGTTAACGTTGCGATATTTTTCTATTGCCATGGTTTCGACGCCTCGGTAGCGCAGTAGGCAGCGCATCAGTCTCATAATCCTCTCAATAGAGCTATCTGAAGGTCGTGAGTTCGATCCTCACCCGGGTTAACGTTATTTTATGAAAAATCTTTTTCTTTTTTTTGTTAAAGTTGCGATATTCATCTATTGCCATTGCTTCGACGCCTCTGTAGCGCAGTAGGCAGCGCGTCAGAATCATTATTATCTCAATAGAGCTATTTGAAATTAGTGAGTTCGATCCTCACTCGTGGCTACGTTATTTTTTGAAAAAGTTGTTACTTGTTTTGTTAACGTTGCGATATTCTTCTATTGCCATTGGCTCGAAGCCTCGGTAGCGCAGTAGGTAGCGCGTCAGTCTCATAATCTTCTCTATAGAGCTATCTGAAGGTCGTGAGTTCGATCCTCACCCGGGGCAACGTTTCTTTTTGAGGAAGTTGTTACTTGTTTTGTTAGCGTTGCGATATTCTTCTATTGCCATGGTTTCGAAGCCTCGGCAGCGCAGTAGGCAGCGCGTCAGTCTCATAATCCTCTCAATAGAGCTATCTGAAGGTCGTGAGTTCGATCGTCACCCGGAGAAATGTTGTATTTTGAACATCCTTTTTCTTTTTTTGCTAAAGTTGCGATATTCATCTTTTGCCATTGATTCGAAGCATGGGTAGCACAGTAGGCAGCGCGTTGGTCTCATAATCCTCTCAATAGAGCTATCTGGAGGTCGTTAGTTCGATCCTCACCCGGGGCAACGTTATTTTTCGAAAAAGTTGTTACTTGTTTTGTTAACGTTGAGATATTCTTCTATAGAAATTGGTTCGAAGCCTCGGTAGCGCAGTAGGCAGCGCGTCAGTCTCATAAATCTCTCAATAGAGCTATCTGAAGGTCGTGAGTTCGATCCTCACCCGGGGCAATGTTTCCTTTTGAGAAAGTTGTTACTTGTTTTCTTAACGTTGCGATATTCTTCTATTGCCCTGGGTTCAAAGCCTCGGTAGCGCAGTAGGCAGCGCGTCAGACACATAATCCCCTCAATGGAGCTATCTGGAGATCGTGAGTTCGATCCTCACCCGGGGCAACGTTTCTTTTTGAGAAAGTTGTTACTTGTTTTGTTAACGTTGCGATATTCTTCTATTGCCATTGGTTCGAAGCCTCGGTAGCGCAGTAGGCAGCGCGTCAGTCTCATAATCCTCTCAATAGAGCTATCTGAAGGTCGTGAGTTCGATCCTCACCCGGGGCAACGTTTCCTTTTGAGAAAGTTGTTACTTGTTTTGTTAACGTTGCGATATTCTTCTATTGCCCTGGGTTCAAAGCCTCGGTAGCGCAGTAGGCAGCGCGTCAGTCTCATAATCCTCTCAATGGAGCTATCTGGAGACCGTAAGTTCGATCCTCACCCGGGGCAACGTTTCTTTTTGAGAAAGTTGTTAATTGTTTTGTTAACGTTGCGATATTCTTCTGTTGCCATTGGTTCGAAGCCTGGGTAGCACAGTAGGCAGCGCGTTAGTCTCATAATCCTCTCAATAGAGCTATCTGGAGGTCGTTAGTTCGATCCTCACCCGGGGCAACGTTATTTTTCGAAAAAGTTGTTACTTGTTTTGTTAAAGTTGAGATATTCTTCTATAGAAGTTGGTTCGAAGCCTCGGTAGCGCAGTAGGCAGCGCGTCAGTCTCATAATCCTCTCAATAGAGCTATCTGAAGGTCGTGAGTTCGATCCTCACCCGGGGCAATGTTTACTTTTGAGAAAGTTGTTACTTGTTTTGTTAACGTTGCGATATTCTTCTATTGCCATTGGTTCGAAGCCTCGGTAGCACAGTAGGCAGCGCGTCAGTCTCATAATCCTTTCAATGGAGCTATCTAGGGGTCGTGAGTTCAATCCTCACCCAGGGCAACGTTTCTTTTTGAGAAAGTTGTTACTTGTTTTGTTAACGTTGCGATATTCTTCTTTTGCCATTGGTTCGAAGCCTCGGTAGCGCAGTAGGCAGCGCGTCAGTCTCATAATCCTCCCAATAGAGCTATCTGAAGGTCGTGAGTTCGATCCTCACCCGGGGCAACGATTCCTTTTGAGAAAGTTGTTACTTGTTTTGTTAACTTGCGATATTCTTCTATTACCATTGGTTCGAAGCCTCGGTAGCGCAGTAGGTAGCGCGTCAGTGTCGTAATCCTCTCAATGGAGCTATCTAGGGGTCGTGAGTTCGATCCTCACCCGGGGCAACGTTTCTTTTTGAGAAAGTTGTTACTTGTTTTGTTAACGTTGCGATATTCTTCTATTGCCATTGGATCGAAGCCTCGGTAGCGCAGTAGGCAGCACGTCAGTCTCATTATCCTCTCAATGGAGCTATCTAGATATCGTGAGTTCGATCCTCACCCGGGGCAACGTTTCTTTTTGAGAAAGTTGTTACTTGTTTTGTTAACGTTGCGATATTCTTCTGTTGCCATTGGTTCGAAGCCTGGGTAGCACAGTAGGCAGCGCGTTAGTCTCATAATCCTCTCAATAGATCTATCTGGAGGTCGTTAGTTCGATCCTCACCCGGGGCAACGTTATTTTTCGAAAAAGTTGTTACTGGTTTTGTTAACGTTGAGATATTCTTCTATAGAAGTTGATTCGAAGCCTCGGTAGCGCAGTAGGCAGCGCGTCAGTCTCATAATCCTCTCAATAGAGCTATCTGAAGGTCGTGAGTTCGATCCTCACCCGGGGCAATGTTTCCTTTTGAGAAAGTTGTTACTTGTTTTGTTAACGTTGCGATATTCTTCTATTGCCATTGGTTCGAAGCCTCGGTAGCACATTAGGCAGCGCGTCAGTCTCATAATCCTCTCAATGGAGCTATCTAGGGGTCGTGAGTTCGATCCTCACCCAGGGCAACGTTTCTTTTTAAGAAGGGTGTTACTTGTTTTGTTAACGTTGCGATATTCTTCTTTTGCCATTGGTTCGAAGCCTCGGTAGCGCAGTAGGCAGCGCGTCAGTCTCATAATCCTCTCATTAGAGCTATCTGAAGGTCGTGAGTTCGATCCTCACCCGGGGCAACGTTTCTTTTTGAGAAAGTTGTTACTTGTTTTGTTAACGTTGCGATATTCTTCTGTTGCCATTGATTCGAAGCCTGGGTAGCACAGTAGGCAGCGCGTTAGTCTCATAATCCTCTCAATAGAGCTCTCTGGAGGTCGTTAGTTCGATCCTCACCCGGGGCAACGTTATTTTTCGAAAAAGTTGTTACTTGTTTTGTTAACGTTGAGATATTCTTCTATAGAAATTGGTTCGAAGCCTCGGTAGCGCAGTAGGCAGCGCGTCAGTCTCATAATCCTCTCAATAGAGCTATCTGAAGGTCGTGAGTTCGATCCTCACCCGGGGCAATGTTTCCTTTTGAGAAAGTTGTTACTTGTTTAGTTAACGTTGCGATATTCTTCTATTACCCTGGGTTCAAAGCCTCGGTAGCGCAGTAGGCAGCGCGTCAGTCTCATAAACCTCTCAATGGAGCTATCTAGAGACTGTGAGTTCGATCCTCACCCGGGGCAGCGTTTCTTTTTGAGAAAGTTGTTACTTGTTTTGTTAACGTTGCGATATTCTTCTATTGCCATTAGTTAGAAGCCTCGGTAGCGCAGTAGGCAGCGCGTCAGTCTCATAAACTTCTCTATAGAGCTATCTGAAGGTCGTGAGTTCGATCCTCACTCGGGGCAACGTTTCCTTTTGAGAAAGTTGTTACTCGTTTTGTTAACGTTGCGATATTCTTCTATTGCCCTGGCTTCAAAGCCTCGGTAGCGCAGTAGGCAGCACGTCAGTCTCATAATCCTCTCAATGGAGCTATGTGGATATCTTGAGTTCGATCCTCACCCGGGGCAACGTTTCTTTTTGAGAAAGTTGTTACTTGTTTTGTTAACGTTGCGATATTCTTCTATTGCCATTGGTTCGAAGCCTGGGTAGCGCAGTAGGCAGCGCGTCAGTCTCATAATCCTCTCAATAGAGCTATCTGAAGGTCGTGAATTCGATCCTCACCCGGGGCAATGTTTCCTTTTGAGAAAGTTGTAACTTGTTTTGTTAACGTTGCGATATTCTTCTATTGCCCTGGGTTCAAAGCCTCGGTAGCGCAGTAGGCAGCACATAAGACACATAATCCTCTCAATGGAGCTATCTGGAGATCGTGAGTTCGATACTCACCCGGGGCAACGTTTCTTTTTGAGAAAAATGTTAATTGTTTTGTTAACGTTGCGATATTCTTCTATTGCCATTGGTTCGAAGCCTCGGTAGCGCAGTAGGCAGCGCGTCAGTCTCATAATCCTCTCAATAGAGCTATCTGAAGGTCGTGAGTTTGATCCTCACCCGGGGCAACGTTTCGTTTTGAGAAAGTTGTTACTTGTTTATTAACGTTGCGATATTCTTCTATTGACCTGGGTTCAAAGCCTCGGTAGCGCAGTAGGCAGCGCGTCAGTCTCATAATCCTCTCAATGGAGCTATCTGGAGACCGTGAGTTCGATCCTCACCAGGGGCAACGGTTCTTTTTAAGAAGGGTGTTAGTTGTTTTGTTAACGTTGCGATATTCTTCTTTTGCCATTGGTTCGAAGCCTCGGTAGCGCAGTAGGCAGCGCGTCAGTCTCATAATCCTCTCATTAGAGCTATCTGAAGGTCGTGAGTTCGATCCTCACCCGGGGCAACGTTTCTTTTTGAGAAAGTTGTTACTTGTTTTGTTAACGTTGCGATATTCTTCTGTTGCCATTGATTCGAAGCCTGGGTAGCACAGTAGGCAGCGCGTTAGTCTCATAATCCTCTCAATAGAGCTCTCTGGAGGTCGTTAGTTCGATCCTCACCCGGGGCAACGTTATTTTTCGAAAAAGTTGTTACTTGTTTTGTTAACGTTGAGATATTCTTCTATAGAAATTGGTTCGAAGCCTCGGTAGCGCAGTAGGCAGCGCGTCAGTCTCATAATCCTCTCAATAGAGCTATCTGAAGGTCGTGAGTTCGATCCTCACCCGGGGCAATGTTTCCTTTTGAGAAAGTTGTTACTTGTTTAGTTAACGTTGCGATATTCTTCTATTACCCTGGGTTCAAAGCCTCGGTAGCGCAGTAGGCAGCGTGTCAGTCTCATAAACCTCTCAATGGAGCTATCTAGAGACTGTGAGTTCGATCCTCACCCGGGGCAGCGTTTCTTTTTGAGAAAGTTGTTACTCGTTTTGTTAACGTTGCGATATTCTTCTATTGCCCTGGCTTCAAAGCCTCAGTAGCGCAGTAGGCAGCACGTCAGTCTCATAATCCTCTCAATGGAGCTATGTGGATATCTTGAGTTCGATCCTCACCCGGGGCAACGTTTCTTTTTGAGAAAGTTGTTACTTGTTTTGTTAACGTTGCGATATTCTTCTATTGCCATTGGTTCGAAGCCTGGGTAGCGCAGTAGGCAGCGCGTCAGTCTCATAATCCTCTCAATAGAGCTATCTGAAGGTCGTGAATTCGATCCTCACCCGGGGCAATGTTTCCTTTTGAGAAAGTTGTAACTTGTTTTGTTAACGTTGCGATATTCTTCTATTGCCCTGGGTTCAAAGCCTCGGTAGCGCAGTAGGCAGCACATAAGACACATAATCCTCTCAATGGAGCTATCTGGAGATCGTGAGTTCGATACTCACCCGGGGCAACGTTTCTTTTTGAGAAAAATGTTAATTGTTTTGTTAACGTTGCGATATTCTTCTATTGCCATTGGTTCGAAGCCTCGGTAGCGCAGTAGGCAGCGCGTCAGTCTCATAATCCTCTCAATAGAGCTATCTGAAGGTCGTGAGTTTGATCCTCACCCGGGGCAACGTTTCGTTTTGAGAAAGTTGTTACTTGTTTATTAACGTTGCGATATTCTTCTATTGACCTGGGTTCAAAGCCTCGGTAGCGCAGTAGGCAGCGCGTCAGTCTCATAATCCTCTCTATAGAGCTATCTGAAGGTCGTGAGTTCGATCGTCACCCGGAGCAATGTTGTATTTTGAACATCCTTTTTCTTTTTTTGCTAAAGTTGCGATATTCATCTTTTGCCATTGATTCGAAGCATGGGTAGCACAGTAGGCAGCGCGTTGGTCTCATAATCCTCTCAATAGAGCTATCTGGAGGTCGTTAGTTCGATCCTCACCCGGGGCAACGTTATTTTTCAAAAAAGTTGTTACTTGTTTTGTTAACGTTGAGATATTCTTCTATAGAAGTTGGTTCGAAGCCTCGGTAGCGCAGTAGGCAGCGCGTCAGTCTCATAAATCTCTCAATAGAGCTATCTGAAGGTCGTGAGTTCGATCCTCACCCGGGGCAACGTTTCCTTTTGAGAAAGTTGTTACTTGTTTATTAACGTTGCGATATTCTTCTATTGACCTGGGTTCAAAGCCTCGGTAGCGCAGTAGGCAGCGCGTCAGTCTCATAATCCTCTCAATGGAGCTATCTGGAGACCGTGAGTTCGATCCTCACCAGGGGCAACGGTTCTCTTTGAGAAAGTTGTTACTTGTTTTGTTAACGTTGCGATATTCTTCTATTGCCATTGGTTCGAAGCCTCGGTAGCGCAGTAGGCAGCGCGTCAGTCTCATAATCCTCTCAATAGAGCTATCTGAAGGTCGTGAGTTTGATCCTCACCCGGGGCAACGTTTCGTTTTGAGAAAGTTGTTACTTGTTTATTAACGTTGCGATATTCTTCTATTGACCTGGGTTCAAAGCCTCGGTAGCGCAGTAGGCAGCGCGTCAGTCTCATAATCCTCTCAATGGAGCTATCTGGAGACCGTGAGTTCGATCCTCACCAGGGGCAACGGTTCTCTTTGAGAAAGTTGTTACTTGTTTTGTTAACGTTGCGATATTCTTCTATTGCCATTAGTTAGAAGCCTCGGTAGAGCAGTAGGCAGCGCGTCAGTCTCATAATCCTCTCTATAGAGCTATCTGAAGGTCGTGAGTTCGATCCTCACCCGGGGCAACGTTTCCTTTTGAGAAAGTTGTTACTTGTTTTGTTAACGTTGCGATATTCTTCTATTGCCCTGGGTTCAAAGCCTCGGTAGCGCAGTAGGCAGCGCGTCAGTCTCATAATCCTCTCTATAGAGCTATCTGAAGGTCGTGAGTTCGATCGTCACCCGGAGCAATGTTGTATTTTGAACATCCTTTTTCTTTTTTTGCTAAAGTTGCGATATTCATCTTTTGCCATTGATTCGAAGCATGGGTAGCACAGTAGGCAGCGCGTTGGTCTCATAATCCTCTCAATAGAGCTATCTGGAGGTCGTTAGTTCGATCCTCACCCGGGGCAACGTTATTTTTCAAAAAAGTTGTTACTTGTTTTGTTAACGTTGAGATATTCTTCTATAGAAATTGGTTCGAAGCCTCGGTAGCGCAGTAGGCAGCGCGTCAGTCTCATAAATCTCTCAATAGAGCTATCTGAAGGTCGTGAGTTCGATCCTCACCCGGGGCAACGTTTCCTTTTGAGAAAGTTGTTACTTGTTTATTAACGTTGCGATATTCTTCTATTGACCTGGGTTCAAAGCCTCGGTAGCGCAGTAGGCAGCGCGTCAGTCTCATAATCCTCTTAATGGAGCTATCTGGAGACCGTGAGTTCGATCCTCACCAGGGGCAACGGTTCTCTTTGAGAAAGTTGTTACTTGTTTTGTTAACGTTGCGATATTCTTCTATTGCCATTAGTTAAAAGCCTCGGTAGCGCAGTAGGCAGCGCGTCAGTCTCATAATCCTCTCTATAGAGCTATATGAAGGTCGTGAGTTCGATCCTCACCCGGGGCAACGTTTCTTTTTGAGAAAAATGTTACTTGTTTTGTTAACGTTGCGATATTCTTCTATTGCCATGGTGTCGACTTCTCGGTAGCGCAGTAGGCAGCGCATCAGTCTCATAATCCTCTCAATAGAGCTATCTGAAGGTCGTGAGTTCGATCCTCACCCGGGTTAAAGTTATTTTATGAAAAATCTTTTTCTTTTTTTTGTTAAAGTTGCGATATTCATCTATTGCCATTGCTTCGACGCCTCTGTAGCGCAGTAGGTAGCGCGTCAGAATCATTATTATCTCAATAGAGCTATTTGAAGTTAGTGAGTTCGATCCTCACTCGTGGCTACGTTATTTTTTGAAAAAGTTGTTACTTGTTTTGTTAACGTTGCGATATTCTTCTATTGCCATTGGCTCGAAGCCTCGGTAGCGCAGTAGGTAGCGCGTCAGTCTCATAATCTTCTCTATAGAGCTATCTGAAGGTCGTGAGTTCGATCCTCACCCGGGGCAACGTTTCTTTTTGAGGAAGTTGTTACTTGTTTTGTTAGCGTTGCGATATTCTTCTATTGCCCTGGGTTCAAAGCCTCGGTAGCGCAGTAGGCAGCGCGTCAGTCTCATAATCCTCTCTATAGAGCTATCTGAAGGTCGTGAGTTCGATCGTCACCCGGAGCAATGTTGTATTTTGAACATCCTTTTTCTTTTTTTGCTAAAGTTGCGATATTCATCTTTTGCCATTGATTCGAAGCATGGGTAGCACAGTAGGCAGCGCGTTGGTCTCATAATCCTCTCAATAGAGCTATCTGGAGGTCGTTAGTTCGATCCTCACCCGGGGCAACGTTATTTTTCAAAAAAGTTGTTACTTGTTTTGTTAACGTTGAGATATTCTTCTATAGAAATTGGTTCGAAGCCTCGGTAGCGCAGTAGGCAGCGCGTCAGTCTCATAAATCTCTCAATAGAGCTATCTGAAGGTCGTGAGTTCGATCCTCACCCGGGGCAACGTTTCCTTTTGAGAAAGTTGTTACTTGTTTATTAACGTTGCGATATTCTTCTATTGACCTGGGTTCAAAGCCTCGGTAGCGCAGTAGGCAGCGCGTCAGTCTCATAATCCTCTTAATGGAGCTATCTGGAGACCGTGAGTTCGATCCTCACCAGGGGCAACGGTTCTCTTTGAGAAAGTTGTTACTTGTTTTGTTAACGTTGCGATATTCTTCTATTGCCATTAGTTAAAAGCCTCGGTAGCGCAGTAGGCAGCGCGTCAGTCTCATAATCCTCTCTATAGAGCTATATGAAGGTCGTGAGTTCGATCCTCACCCGGGGCAACGTTTCTTTTTGAGAAAAATGTTACTTGTTTTGTTAACGTTGCGATATTCTTCTATTGCCATGGTGTCGACTTCTCGGTAGCGCAGTAGGCAGCGCATCAGTCTCATAATCCTCTCAATAGAGCTATCTGAAGGTCGTGAGTTCGATCCTCACCCGGGTTAAAGTTATTTTATGAAAAATCTTTTTCTTTTTTTTGTTAAAGTTGCGATATTCATCTATTGCCATTGCTTCGACGCCTCTGTAGCGCAGTAGGTAGCGCGTCAGAATCATTATTATCTCAATAGAGCTATTTGAAGTTAGTGAGTTCGATCCTCACTCGTGGCTACGTTATTTTTTGAAAAAGTTGTTACTTGTTTTGTTAACGTTGCGATATTCTTCTATTGCCATTGGCTCGAAGCCTCGGTAGCGCAGTAGGTAGCGCGTCAGTCTCATAATCTTCTCTATAGAGCTATCTGAAGGTCGTGAGTTCGATCCTCACCCGGGGCAACGTTTCTTTTTGAGGAAGTTGTTACTTGTTTTGTTAGCGTTGCGATATTCTTCTATTGCCATGGTTTCGAAGCCTCGGTAGCGCAGTAGGCAGCGCGTCAGTCTCATAATCCTCTCAATAGAGCTATCTGAAGGTCGTGAGTTCGATCGTCACCCGGAGCAATGTTGTATTTTGAACATCCTTTTTCTTTTTTTGCTAAAGTTGCGATATTCATCTTTTGCCATTGATTCGAAGCATGGGTAGCACAGTAGGCAGCGCGGTGGTCTCATAATCCTCTCAATAGAGCTATCTGGAGGTCGTTAGTTCGATCCTCACCCGGGGCAGCGTTTCTTTTTGAGAAAGTTGTTACTTGTTTTGTTAACGTTGCGATATTCTTCTATTGCCATTAGTTAAAAGCCTCGGTAGCGCAGTAGGCAGCGCGTCAGTCTCATAATCCTCTCTATAGAGCTATATGAAGGTCGTGAGTTCGATCCTCACCCGGGGCAACGTTTCTTTTTGAGAAAAATGTTACTTGTTTTGTTAACGTTGCGATATTCTTCTATTGCCATGGTGTCGACTTCTCGGTAGCGCAGTAGGCAGCGCATCAGTCTCATAATCCTCTCAATAGAGCTATCTGAAGGTCGTGAGTTCGATCCTCACCCGGGTTAAAGTTATTTTATGAAAAATCTTTTTCTTTTTTTTGTTAAAGTTGCGATATTCATCTATTGCCATTGCTTCGACGCCTCTGTAGCGCAGTAGGTAGCGCGTCAGAATCATTATTATCTCAATAGAGCTATTTGAAGTTAGTGAGTTCGATCCTCACTCGTGGCTACGTTATTTTTTGAAAAAGTTGTTACTTGTTTTGTTAACGTTGCGATATTCTTCTATTGCCATTGGCTCGAAGCCTCGGTAGCGCAGTAGGTAGCGCGTCAGTCTCATAATCTTCTCTATAGAGCTATCTGAAGGTCGTGAGTTCGATCCTTACCCGGGGCAACGTTTCTTTTTGAGGAAGTTGTTACTTGTTTTGTTAGCGTTGCGATATTCTTCTATTGCCATGGTTTCGAAGCCTCGGTAGCGCAGTAGGCAGCGCGTCAGTCTCATAATCCTCTCAATAGAGCTATCTGAAGGTCGTGAGTTCGATCGTCACCCGGAGCAATGTTGTATTTTGAACATCCTTTTTCTTTTTTTGCTAAAGTTGCGATATTCATCTTTTGCCATTGATTCGAAGCATGGGTAGCACAGTAGGCAGCGCGGTGGTCTCATAATCCTCTCAATAGAGCTATCTGGAGGTCGTTAGTTCGATCCTCACCCGGGGCAACGTTATTTTTCGAAAAAGTTGTTACTTGTTTTGTTAACGTTGAGATATTCTTCTATAGAAATTGGTTCGAAGCCTCGGTAGCGCAGTAGGCAGCGCGTCAGTCTCATAAATCTCTCAATAGAGCTATCTGAAGGTCGTGAGTTCGATCCTCACCCGGGGCAATGTTTCCTTTTGAGAAAGTTGTTACTTGTTTTGTTAACGTTGCGATATTCTTCTATTGACCTGGGTTCAAAGCCTCGGTAGCGCAGTAGGCAGCGCGTCAGTCTCATAATCCTCTCAATGGAGCTATCTGGAGACCGTGAGTTCGATCCTCACCAAGGGCAACGGTTCTCTTTGAGAAAGTTGTTACTTGTTTTGTTAACGTTGCGATATTCTTCTATTGCCATTAGTTAGAAGCCTCGGTAGAGCAGTAGGCAGCGCGTCAGTCTCATAATCCTCTCTATAGAGCTATCTGAAGGTCGTGAGTTCGATCCTCACCCGGGGCAACGTTTCCTTTTGAGAAAGTTGTTACTTGTTTTGTTAACGTTGCGATATTCTTCTATTGCCCTGGGTTCAAAGCCTCGGTAGCGCAGTAGGCAGCGCGTCAGTCTCATAATCCTCTCTATAGAGCTATCTGAAGGTCGTGAGTTCGATCGTCACCCGGAGCAATGTTGTATTTTGAACATCCTTTTTCTTTTTTTGCTAAAGTTGCGATATTCATCTTTTGCCATTGATTCGAAGCATGGGTAGCACAGTAGGCAGCGCGTTGGTCTCATAATCCTCTCAATAGAGCTATCTGGAGGTCGTTAGTTCGATCCTCACCCGGGGCAACGTTATTTTTCGAAAAAGTTGTTACTTGTTTTGTTAACGTTGAGATATTCTTCTATAGAAATTGGTTCGAAGCCTCGGTAGCGCAGTAGGCAGCGCGTCAGTCTCATAAATCTCTCAATAGAGCTATCTGAAGGTCGTGAGTTCGATCCTCACCCGGGGCAACGTTTCCTTTTGAGAAAGTTGTTACTTGTTTATTAACGTTGCGATATTCTTCTATTGACCTGGGTTCAAAGCCTCGGTAGCGCAGTAGGCAGCGCGTCAGTCTCATAATCCTCTCAATGGAGCTATCTGGAGACCGTGAGTTCGATCCTCACCAGGGGCAACGGTTCTCTTTGAGAAAGTTGTTACTTGTTTTGTTAACGTTGCGATATTCTTCTATTGCCATTAGTTAGAAGCCTCGGTAGCGCAGTAGGCAGCGCGTCAGTCTCATAATCCTCTCTATAGAGCTATATGAAGGTCGTGAGTTCGATCCTCACCCGGGGCAACGTTTCTTTTTGAGAAAAATGTTACTTGTTTTGTTAACGTTGCGATATTCTTCTATTGCCATGGTGTCGACTTCTCGGTAGCGCAGTAGGCAGCGCATCAGTCTCATAATCCTCTCAATAGAGCTATCTGAAGGTCGTAAATTCGATCCTCACCCGGGTTAACGTTATTTTATGAAAAATCTTTTTCTTTTTTTTGTTAAAGTTGCGATATTCATCTATTGCCATTGCTTCGACGCCTCTGTAGCGCAGTAGGTAGCGCGTCAGAATCATTATTATCTCAATAGAGCTATTTGAAGTTAGTGAGTTCGATCCTCACTCGTGGCTACGTTATTTTTTGAAAAAGTTGTTACTTGTTTTGTTAACGTTGCGATATTCTTCTATTGCCATTGGCTCGAAGCCTCGGTAGCGCAGTAGGTAGCGCGTCAGTCTCATAATCTTCTCTATAGAGCTATCTGAAGGTCGTGAGTTCGATCCTCACCCGGGGCAACGTTTCTTTTTGAGGAAGTTGTTACTTGTTTTGTTAGCGTTGCGATATTCTTCTATTGCCATGGTTTCGAAGCCTCGGTAGCGCAGTAGGCAGCGCGTCAGTCTCATAATCCTCTCAATAGAGCTATCTGAAGGTCGTGAGTTCGATCGTCACCCGGAGCAATGTTGTATTTTGAACATCCTTTTTCTTTTTTTGCTAAAGTTGCGATATTCATCTTTTGCCATTGATTCGAAGCATGGGTAGCACAGTAGGCAGCGCGGTGGTCTCATAATCCTCTCAATAGAGCTATCTGGAGGTCGTTAGTTCGATCCTCACCCGGGGCAACGTTATTTTTCGAAAAAGTTGTTACTTGTTTTGTTAACGTTGAGATATTCTTCTATAGAAATTGGTTCGAAGCCTCGGTAGCGCAGTAGGCAGCGCGTCAGTCTCATAAATCTCTCAATAGAGCTATCTGAAGGTCGTGAGTTCGATCCTCACCCGGGGCAATGTTTCCTTTTGAGAAAGTTGTTACTTGTTTTGTTAACGTTGCGATATTCTTCTATTGCCCTGGGTTCAAAGCCTCGGTAGCGCAGTAGGCAGCGCGTCAGACACATAATCCCCTCAATGGAGCTATCTGGAGACCGTGAGTTCGATCCTCACCCGGGGCAACGTTTCTTTTTGAGAAAGTTGTTACTTGTTTTGTTAACGTTGCGATATTCTTCTATTGCCATTGGTTCGAAGCCTCGGTAGCGCAGTAGGCAGCGCGTCAGTCTCATAATCCTCTCAATAGAGCTACCTGAAGGTCGTGAGTTCGATCCTCACCCGGGGCAACGTTTCCTTTTGAGAAAGTTGTTACTTGTTTTGTAAACGTTGCGATATTCTTCTATTGCCCCGGGTTCAAAGCCTCGGTAGCGCAGTAGGCAGCGCGTCAGTCTCATAATCCTCTCAATGGAGCTATCTGGAGACCGTGAGTTCGATCCTCACCCGGGGCAGCGTTTCTTTTTGAGAAAGATTTTACTTGTTTTGTTAACGTTGCGATATTCTTCTATTGCCATTAGTTAGAATCCTCGGTAGCGCAGTAGGCAGCGCGTCAGTCTCATAATCCTCTCTATAGAGCTATCTGAAGGTCGTGAGTTCGATCCTCACCCGGGGCAATGTTTCCTTTTGAGAAAGTTGTTACTTGTTTTGTTAACGTTGCGATATTCTTCTATTACCCTGGCTTCAAAGCCTCGGTAGCGCAGTAGGCAGCACGTCAGTCTCATAATCCTCTAATGGAGCTATCTGGATATCGTGAGTTCGATCCTCACCCGGGGCAACGTTTCTTTTTGAGAAAGTTGTTACTTGTTTTGTTAACGTTGCGATATTCTTCTGTTGCCATTGGTTCGAAGCCTGGGTAGCACAGTAGGCAGCGCGTTAGTCTCATAATCCTCTCAATAGAGCTATCTGGAGGTCGTTAGTTCGATCCTCACCCGGGGCAACGTTATTTTTCGAAAAAGTTGTTACTTGTTTTGTTACCGTTGAGATATTCTTCTATAGAAGTTGTTTCGAAGCCTCGGTAGCGCAGTAGGCAGCGCGTCAGTCTCATAATCCTCTCAATAGAGCTATCTGAAGGTCGTGAGTTCGATCCTCACCCGGGGCAATGTTTCCTTTTGAGAAAGTTGTTACTTGTTTTGTTAACGTTGCGATATTCTTCTATTGCCATTGGTTCGATGCCTCGGTAGCACAGTAGGCAGCGCGTCAGTCTCATAATCCTCTCAATGGAGCTATCTAGGGGTCGTGAGTTCGATCCTCACCCAGGGCAACGTTTCTTTTTGAGAAAGTTGTTACTTGTTTTGTTAACGTTGCGATATTCTTCTTTTGCCATTGGTTCGAAGCCTCGGTAGCGCAGTAGGCAGCGCGTCAGTCTCATAATCCTCCCAATAGAGCTATCTGAAGGTCGTGAGTTCGATCCTCACCCGGGGCAACGATTCCTTTTGAGAAAGTTGTTACTTGTTTTGTTAACTTGCGATATTCTTCTATTACCATTGGTTCGAAGCCTCGGTAGCGCAGTAGGCAGCGCGTCAGTGTCGTAATCCTCTCAATGGAGCTATCTAGGGGTCGTGAGTTCGATCCTCACCCGGGGCAACGTTATTTTTCGAAAAAGTTGTTACTTGTTTTGTTAACGTTGAGATATTCTTCTATAGAAATTGGTTCGAAGCCTCGGTAGCGCAGTAGGCAGCGCGTCAGTCTCAAAATCCTCTCAATAGAGCTATCTGAAGGTCGTGAGTTCGATCCTCACCCGGGGCAATGTTTCCTTTTGAGAAAGTTGTTACTTGTTTAGTTAACGTTGCAATATTCTTCTAATGCCCTGGGTTCAAAGCCTCGGTAGCGCAGTAGGCAGCGCGTCAGTCTCATAAACATCTCAATGGAGCTATCTAGAGACCGTGAGTTCGATCCTCACCCGGGGCAGCGTTTCTTTTTGAGAAAGTTGTTACTTTTTTTGTTAACGTTGCGATATTCTTCTATTGCCATTATTTAGAAGCCTCGGTAGCGCAGTAGGCAGCGCCTCAGTCTCATAATCCTTTCTATAGAGCTATCTGAAGGTCGTGAGTTCGATCCTCACCCGGGGCAACGTTTCCTTTTGAGAAAGTTGTTACTTGTTTTGTTAACGTTGCGATATTCTTCTATTGCCCTGGCTTCAAAGCCTCGGTAGCGCAGTAGGCAGCGCGTCAGTCTCATAATCCTCTCAATAGAGCTATCTGAAGGTCGTGAGTTCGATCCTCACCCGGGGCAACGTTTCCTTTTGAGAAAGTTGTTACTTGTTTTGTTAAAGTTGCGATATTCTTCTATTGCCCTGGGTTCAAAGCCTCGGTAGCGCAGTAGGCAGCGCGTCAGTCTCATAATCCTCTCAATGGAGCTATCTGGAGACCGTGAGTTCGATCCTCACCCGGGGCAGCGTTTCTTTTTGAGAAAGATTTTACTTGTTTTGTTAACGTTGCGATATTCTTCTATTGCCATTAGTTAGAAGCCTCGGTAGCGCAGTAGGCAGCGCGTCAGTCTCATAATCCTCTCTATAGAGCTATCTGAAGGTCGTTAGTTCGATCCTCACCCGGGGCAATGTTTCCTTTTGAGAAAGTTGTTACTTGTTTTGTTAACGTTGCGATATTCTTCTATTGCCCTGGGTTCAAAGCCTCGGTAGCGCAGTAGGCAGCGCGTCAGTCTCATAATCCTCTCAATGGAGCTATCTGGAGACCGTGAGTTCGATCCTCACCCGGGGCAGCGTTTCTTTTTGAGAAAGTTGTTACTTGTTTTGTTAACGTTGCGATATTCTTCTGTTGCCATTGGTTTGAAGCCTGGGTAGCACAGTAGGCAGCGCGTTAGTCTCATAATCCTCTCAATAGAGCTATCTGGAGGTCGTTAGTTCGATCCTCTCCCGGGGCAACGTTATTTTTCGAAAAAGTTGTTACTTGTTTTGTTAACGTTGAGATATTCTTCTATAGAAGTTGGTTCGAAGCCTCGGTAGCGCAGTAGGCAGCGCGTCAGTCTCATAATCCTCTCAATAGAGCTATTTGAAGGTCGTGAGTTCGATCCTCACCCGGGGCAATGTTTCCTTTTGAGAAAGTTGTTACTTGTTTTGTTAACGTTTCGATATTCTTCTATTGCCATTGGTTCGAAGCCTCGGTAGCACAGTAGGCAGCGCGTCAGTCTCATAATCCTCTCAATAGAGGTATCTGGAGGTCGTTAGTTCGATCCTCACCCGGGGCAACGTTATTTTTCGAAAAAGTTGTTACTTGTTTTGTTAACGTTGAGATATTCTTCTATAGAAGTTGGTTCGAAGCCTCGGTAGCGCAGTAGGCAGCGCGTCAGTCTCATAATCCTCTCAATACAGCTATCTGAAGGTCGTGAGTTCGATCCTCACCCGGGGCAATGTTTCCTTTTGAGAAAGTTGTTACTTGTTTTGTTAACGTTGCGATATTCTTCTATTGCCATTGGTTCGAAGCCTCGGTAGCACAGTAGGCAGCGCGTCAGTCTCATAATCCTCTCAATGGAGCTATCTAGGGGTCGTGAGTTCGATCCTCACCCAGGGCAACCTTTCTTTTTGAGAAAGTTGTTACTTGTTTTGTTAACTTGCGATATTCTTCTATTACCATTGGTTCGAAGCCTCGGTAGCGCAGTAGGCAGCGCGTCAGTGTCGTAATCCTCTCAATGGAGCTATCTAGGGGTCGTGAGTTCGATCCTCACCCGGGGCAACGTTTCTTTTTGAGAAAGTTGTTACTTGTTTTGTTAACGTTGCGATATTCTTCTATTGCCATTGGTTCGAAGCCTCGGTAGCGCAGTAGGCAGCGCGTCAGTCTCATAATCCTCTCATTAGAGCTATCTGAAGGTCGTGAGTTCGATCCTCACCCGGGGCAACGTTTCTTTTTGAGAAAGTTGTTACTTGTTTTGTTAACGTTGCGATATTCTTCTATTGCCCTGGGTTCAAAGCCTCGGTAGCGCTGTAGGCAGCGCGTCAGTCTCATAAACCTCTCAATGGAGCTATCTAGAGACCGTGAGTTCGATCCTCACCCGGGGCAGCGTTTCTTTTTGAGAAAGTTGTTACTTGTTTTGTTAACGTTGCGATATTCTTCTATTGCCATTAGTTAGAAGCCTCAGTAGCGCAGTAGGCAGCGCGTCAGTCTCATAATCCTCTCTATAGAGCTATCTGGATATCTTGAGTTCGATCCTCACCCGGGGCAACGTTTCTTTTTGAGAAAGTTGTTACTTGTTTTGTTAACGTTGCGATATTCTTCTGTTGCCATTGGTTCGAAGCCTGGGTAGCACAGTAGGCAGCGCGTCAGTCTCATAATCCTCTCAATGGAGCTATCTAGGGGTCGTGAGTTCGATCCTCACCCAGGGCAACGTTTCTTTTTGAGAAAGTTGTTACTTGTTTTGTTAACGTTGCGATATTCTTCTTTTGCGATTGGTTCGAAGCCTCGGTAGCGCAGTAGGCAGCGCGTCAGTCTCATAATCCTCCCAATAGAGCTATCTGAAGGTCGTGAGTTCGATCCTCACCCGGGGCAACGATTCCTTTTGAGAAAGTTGTTACTTGTTTTGTTAACTTGCGATATTCTTCTATTACCATTGGTTCGAAGCGTCGGTAGCGCAGTAGGCAGCGCGTCAGTGTCGTAATCCTCTCAATGGAGCTATCTAGGGGTCGTGAGTTCGATCCTCACCCGGGGCAACGTTTCTTTTTGAGAAAGTTGTTACTTGTTTTGTTAACGTTGCGATATTCTTCTATTGCCATTGGTTCGAAGCCTCGGTAGCGCAGTAGGCAGCGCGTCAGTCTCATAATCCTCTCATTAAAGCTATCTGATGGTCGTGAATTCGATCCTCACCCGGGGCAACGTTTCTTTTTGAGAAAGTTGTTACTTGTTTTGTTAACGTTGCGATATTCTTCTGTTGCCATTGATTCGAAGCCTGGGTAGCACAGTAGGCAGCGCGTTAGTCTCATAATCCTCTCAATAGAGCTATCTGGAGGTCGTTAGTTCGATCCTCACCCGGGGCAACGTTATTTTTCGAAAAAGTTGTTACTTGTTTTGTTAACGTTGAGATATTCTTCAATAGAAATTGGTTCGAAGCCTCGGTAGCGCAGTAGGCAGCGCGTCAGTCTCAAAATCCTCTCAATAGAGCTATCTGAAGGTCGTGAGTTCGATCCTCACCCGGGGCAATGTTTCCTTTTGAGAAAGTTGTTACTTGTTTAGTTAACGTTGCGATATTCTTCTAATGCCCTGGGTTCAAAGCCTCGGTAGCGCAGTAGGCAGCGCGTCAGTCTCATAAACCTCTCAATGGAGCTATCTAGAGACCGTGAGTTCGATCCTCACCCGGGGCAGCGTTTCTTTTTGAGAAAGTTGTTACTTGTTTTGTTAACGTTGCGATATTCTTCTATTGCCATTATTTAGAAGCCTCGGTAGCGCAGTAGGCAGCGCCTCAGTCTCATAATCCTTTCTATAGAGCTATCTGAAGGTCGTGAGTTCGATCCTCACCCGGGGCAACGTTTCCTTTTGAGAAAGTTGTTACTTGTTTTGTTAACGTTGCGATATTCTTCTATTGCCCTGGCTTCAAAGCCTCGGTAGCGCAGTAGGCAGCGCGTCAGTCTCATAATCCTCTCAATAGAGCTATCTGAAGGTCGTGAGTTCGATCCTCACCCGGGTTAACGTTATTTTATGAAAAATCTTTTTCTTTTTTTTGTTAAAGTTGCGATATTCATCTATTGCCATTGCTTCGACGCCTCTGTAGCGCAGTAGGCAGCGCGTCAGAATCATTATTATCTCAATGGAGCTATCTGGAGACCGTGAGTTCGATCCTCACCCGGGGCAGCGTTTCTTTTTGAGAAAGATTTTACTTGTTTTGTTAACGTTGCGATATTCTTCTATTGCCATTAGTTAGAAGCCTCGGTAGCGCAGTAGGCAGCGCGTCAGTCTCATAATCCTCTCTATAGAGCTATCTGAAGGTCGTTAGTTCGATCCTCACCCGGGGCAATGTTTCCTTTTGAGAAAGTTGTTACTTGTTTTGTTAACGTTGCGATATTCTTCTATTGCCCTGGGTTCAAAGCCTCGGTAGCGCAGTAGGCAGCGCGTCAGTCTCATAATCCTCTCAATGGAGCTATCTGGAGACCGTGAGTTCGATCCTCACCCGGGGCAGCGTTTCTTTTTGAGAAAGTTGTTACTTGTTTTGTTAACGTTGCGATATTCTTCTGTTGCCATTGGTTTGAAGCCTGGGTAGCACAGTAGGCAGCGCGTTAGTCTCATAATCCTCTCAATAGAGCTATCTGGAGGTCGTTAGTTCGATCCTCACCCGGGGCAACGTTATTTTTCGAAAAAGTTGTTACTTGTTTTGTTAACGTTGAGATATTCTTCTATAGAAGTTGGTTCGAAGCCTCGGTAGCGCAGTAGGCAGCGCGTCAGTCTCATAATCCTCTCAATAGAGCTATCTGAAGGTCGTGAGTTCGATCCTCACCCGGGGCAATGTTTCCTTTTGAGAAAGTTGTTACTTGTTTTGTTAACGTTTCGATATTCTTCTATTGCCATTGGTTCGAAGCCTCGGTAGCACAGTAGGCAGCGCGTCAGTCTCATAATCCTCTCAATAGAGGTATCTGGAGGTCGTTAGTTCGATCCTCACCCGGGGCAACGTTATTTTTCGAAAAAGTTGTTACTTGTTTTGTTAACGTTGAGATATTCTTCTATAGAAGTTGGTTCGAAGCCTCGGTAGCGCAGTAGGCAGCGCGTCAGTCTCATAATCCTCTCAATACAGCTATCTGAAGGTCGTGAGTTCGATCCTCACCCGGGGCAATGTTTCCTTTTGAGAAAGTTGTTACTTGTTTTGTTAACGTTGCGATATTCTTCTATTGCCATTGGTTCGAAGCCTCGGTAGCACAGTAGGCAGCGCGTCAGTCTCATAATCCTCTCAATGGAGCTATCTAGGGGTCGTGAGTTCGATCCTCACCCAGGGCAACCTTTATTTTTGAGAAAGTTGTTACTTGTTTTGTTAACGTTGCGATATTCTTCTTTTGCCATTGGTTCGAAGCCTCGGTAGCGCAGTAGGCAGCGTGTCAGTCTCATAATCCTCCCAATAGAGCTATCTGAAGGTCGTGAGTTCGATCCTCACCCGGGGCAACGATTCCTTTTGAGAAAGTTGTTACTTGTTTTGTTAACTTGCGATATTCTTCTATTACCGTTGGTTCGAAGCCTCGGTAGCGCAGTAGGCAGCGCGTCAGTGTCGTAATCCTCTCAATGGAGCTATCTAGGGGTCGTGAGTTCGATCCTCACCCGGGGCAACGTTTCTTTTTGAGAAAGCTGTTACTTGTTTTGTTAACGTTGCGATATTCTTCTATTGCCATTGGTTCGAAGCCTCGGTAGCGCAGTAGGCAGCGCGTCAGTCTCATAATCCTCTCATTAGAGCTATCTGAAGGTCGTGAGTTCGATCCTCACCCGGGGCAACGTTTCTTTTTGAGAAAGTATTACTTGTTTTGTTAACGTTGCGATATTCTTCTATTGCCCTGGGTTCAAAGCCTCGGTAGCGCTGTAGGCAGCGCGTCAGTCTCATAAACCTCTCAATGGAGCTATCTAGAGACCGTGAGTTCGATCCTCACCCGGGGCAGCGTTTCTTTTTGAGAAAGTTGTTACTTGTTTTGTTAACGTTGCGATATTCTTCTATTGCCATTAGTTAGAAGCCTCGGTAGCGCAGTAGGCAGCGCGTCAGTCTCATAATCCTCTCTATAGAGCTATCTGGATATCTTGAGTTCGATCCTCACCCGGGGCAACGTTTCTTTTTGAGAAAGTTGTTACTTGTTTTGTTAACGTTGCGATATTCTTCTGTTGCCATTGGTTCGAAGCCTGGGTAGCACAGTAGGCAGCGCGTTAGTCTCATAATCCTCTCAATAGAGCTATCTGGAGGTCGTTAGTTAGATCCTCACCCGGGGCAACTCTATTTTTCTAAAAAGTTGTTACTTGTTTTGTTAACGTTGAGATATTCTTCTATAGAAATTGGTACGAAGCCTCGGTAGCGCAGTAGGCAGCGCGTCAGTCTCACAATCCTCTCAATAGAGCTATCTGAAGGTCGTGAGTTCGATCCTCACCCGGGGCAATGTTTCCTTTTGAGAAAGTTGTTACTTGTTTTGTTAACGTTGCGATATTCTTCTATTGCCCTGGGTTCAAAGCCTCGGTAGCGCAGTAGGCAGCGCGTCAGTCTCATAATCCTCTCAATAGAGCTATCTGAAGGTCGTGAGTTCAATCCTCACCCGGGGCAACGTTTCCTTTTGAGAAAGTTGTTACTTGTTTATTAACGTTGCGATATTCTTCTATTGACCTGGGTTCAAAGCCTCGGTAGCGCAGTAGGCAGCGCGTCAGTCTCATAATCCTCTTAAAGGAGCTATCTGGAGACCGTGAGTTCGATCCTCACCAGGGGCAACGGTTCTCTTTGAGAAAGTTGTTACTTGTTTTGTTAACGTTGCGATATTCTTCTATTGCCATTAGTTAGAAGCCTCGGTAGCGCAGTAGGCAGCGCGTCAGTCTCATAATCCTCTCTATAGAGCTATCTGAAGGTCGTGAGTTCGATCCTCACCCGGGGCAACGTTTCTTTTTGAGAAAGTTGTTACTTGTTTTGTTAACGTTGCGATATTCTTCTATTGCCCTGGGTTCAAAGCCTCGGTAGCGCAGTAGGCAGCGCGTCAGTCTCATAATCCTCTCTATAGAGCTATTTGAAGGTCGTGAGTTCGATCCTCACCCGGGGCAACGTTTCTTTTTGAGAAAAATGCTACTTGTTTTGTTAACGTGGCGATATTCTTCTATTGCCATGGTTTCGACGCCTCGGTAGCGCAGTAGGCAGCGCATCAGTCTCATAATCCTCTCAATAGAGCTATCTGAAGGTCGTGAGTTCGATCCTCACCCGGGGCAATGTTTCCTTTTGAGAAAGTTGTTACTTGTTTTGTTAACGTTGCGATATTCTTCTATTGCCCTGGGTTCAAAGCCTCGGTAGCGCAGTAGGCAGCACGTCAGACACATAATCCTCTCAATGGAGCTATCTGGAGATCGTGAGTTCGATACTCACCCGGGGCAACGTTTCTTTTTGAGAAAGCTGTTACTTGTTTTGTTAACGTTGCGATATTCTTCTATTGCCATTGGTTCGAAGCCTCGGTAGCGCAGTAGGCAGCGCGTCAGTCTCATAATCCTCTCAATAGAGCTATCTGAAGGTCGTGAGTTCGATCCTCACCCGGGGCAACGTTTCCTTTTGAGAAAGTTGTTACTTGTTTATTAACGTTGCGATATTCTTCTATTGACCTGGGTTCAAAGCCTCGGTAGCGCAGTAGGCAGCGCGTCAGTCTCATAATCCTCTCAATGGAGCTATCTGGATATCTTGAGTTCGATCCTCACCCGGGGCAACGTTTCTTTTTGAGAAAGTTGTTACTTGTTTTGTTAACGTTGCGATATTCTTCTGTTGCCATTGGTTCGAAGCCTGGGTAGCACTGTAGGCAGCGCGTTAGTCTCATAATCCTCTCAATTGAGCTATCTGGAGGTCGTTAGTTAGATCCTCACCTGGGGCAACTTTATTTTTCGAAAAAGTTGTTACTTGTTTTGTTAACGTTGAGATATTCTTCTATAGAAATTGGTACGAAGCCTCGGTAGCGCAGTAGGCAGCGCGTCAGTCTCATAATCCTCTCAATAGAGCTATCTGAAGGTCGTGAGTTGGATCCTCACCCGGGGCAATGTTTCCTTTTGAGAAATAGGTTACTTGTTTTGTTAACGTTGCGATATTCTTCTATTGCCCTGGGTTCAAAGCCTCGGTAGCGCAGTAGGCAGCACGTCAGACACATAATCCTCTCAATGTAGCTATCTGGAGATCGTGAGTTCGATACTCACCCGGGGCAACGTTTCTTTTTGAGAAAGTTGTTACTTGTTTTGTTAACGTTGCGATATTCTTCTATTGCCATTGGTTCGAAGCCTCGGTAGCGCAGTAGGCAGCGCGTCAGTCTCATAATCCTCTCAATAGAGCTATCTGAAGGTCGTGAGTTCGATCCTCACCCGGGGCAACGTTTCCTTTTGAGAAAGTTGTTACTTGTTTATTAACGTTGCGATATTCTTCTATTGACCTGGGTTCAAAGCCTCGGTAGCGCAGTAGGCAGCGCGTCAGTCTCATAATCCTCTCAATGGAGCTATCTGGAGATCGTGAGTTCGATCCTCACCCGGGTTAACGTTATTTTATGAAAAATCTTTTTCTTTTTTTTGTTAAAGTTGCGATATTCATCTATTGCCATTGCTTCGACGCCTCTGTAGCGCAGTAGGCAGCGCGGCAGAATCATTATTATCTCAATAGAGCTATTTGAAGTTAGTGAGTTCGATCCTCACTCGTGGCTACGTTATTTTTTGAAAAAGTTGTTACTTGTTTTGTTAACGTTGCGATATTCTTCTATTGCCATTGGCTCGAAGCCTCGGTAGCAAAGTTGGTAGCTCGTCAGTCTCATAATCCTCTCAATAGAGCTATCTGAAGGTCGTGAGTTCGATCGTCAACCGGAGCAATGTTGTATTTTGAACATCCTTTTTCTTTTTTTGCTAAAGTTGCGATATTCATCTTTTGCCATTGATTCGAAGCATGGGTAGCACAGTAGGCAGCGCGTTGGTCTCATAATCCTCTCAATAGAGCTATCTGGAGGTCGTTAGTTCGATCCTCACCCGGGGCAACGTTATTTTTCGAAAAAGTTGTTACTTGTTTTGTTAACGTTGAGATATTCTTCTATAGAAAATGGTTCGAAGCCTCGGTAGCGCAGTAGGCAGCGCGTCAGTCTCATAATCCTCTCAATAGAGCTATCTGAAGGTCGTGAGTTCGATCCTCACCCGGGGCAATGTTTCCTTTTGAGAAAGTTGTTACTTGTTTTGTTAACGTTGCGATATTCTTCTATTGCCTTGGGTTCAAAGCCTCGGTACCGCAGTAGGCAGCGCGTCAGACACATAATCCCCTCAATGGAGCTATCTGGAGATCGTGAGTTCGATCCTCACCCGGGGCAACGTTTCTTTTTGAGAAAGTTCTTACTTGTTTTGTAAACGTTGCGATATTCTTCTATTGCCATTGGTTCGAAGCCTCGGTAGCGCAGTAGGCAGCGCGTCAGTCTCATAATCCTCTCAATAGAGCTATCTGAAGGTCGTGAGTTCGATCCTCACCCGGAGCAAGGTTTCCTTTTGAGAAAGTTGTTACTTGTTTTGTTAACGTTGCGATATTCTTCTATTGCCCTGGGTTCAAAGCCTCGGTAGCGCAGTAGGCAGCGCGTCAGTCTCATACTCCTCTCAATGGAGCTATCTGGAGACCGTGAGTTCGATCCTCAACCGGGGCAGCGTTTCGTTTTGAGAAAGTTGTTACTTGTTTTGTTAACGTTGCGATATTCTTCTATTGCCATTAGTTAGAAGCCTCGGTAGCGCAGTAGGCAGCGCGTCAGTCTCATAATCCTCTTTATAGAGCTATCTGAAGGTCGTGAGTTCGATCCTCACCCGGGGCAACGTTTCCTTTTGAGAAAAATGTTACTTGTTTTGTTAACGTTGCGATATTCTTCTATTGCCCTGGCTTCAAAGCCTCGGTAGCGCAGTAGGCAGCACGTCAGTCTCATAATCCTCTCAAAGGAGCTATCTGGATATCGTGAGTTCGATCCTAACCCGGGGCAACGTTTCTTTTTGAGAAAGTTGTTACTTGTTTTGTTAACGTTGCGATATTCTTCGGTTACCATTGGTTCGAAGCCTGGGTAGCACAGTAGGCAGCGCGTTAGTCTCATAATCCTCTCAATAGAGCTATCTGGAGGTCGTTAGTTAGATCCTCACCCGGGGCAACTTTATTTTTCGAAAAAGTTGTTACTTGTTTAGTTAACGTTGAGATATTCTTCTATAGTAATTGGTACGAAGCCTCGGTAGCGCAGTAGGCAGCGCGTCAGTCTCATAATCCTCTCAATAGAGCTATCTGAAGGTCGTGAGTTCGATCCTCACCCGGGGCAATGTTTCCTTTTGAGAAAGTTGTTACTTGTTTTGTTAACGTTGCGATATTCTTCTATTGCCCTGGGTTCAAAGCCTCGGTAGCGCAGTAGGCAGCACGTCAGACACATAATCCTCTCAATGGAGCTATCTGGAGATCGTGAGTTCGATACTCACCCGGGGCAACGTTTCTTTTTGAGAAAGTTGTTACTTGTTTTGTTAACGTTGCGATATTCTTCTATTGCCCTGGGTTCAAAGCCTCGGTAGCGCAGTAGGCAGCACGTCAGACACATAATCCTCTCAATGGAGCTATCTGGAGACCGTGAGTTCGATCCTCACCAGGGGCAACGGTTCTTTTTGAGAAAGTTGTTACTTGTTTTGTTAACGTTGCGATATTCTTCAATTGCCATTAGTTAGAAGCCTCGGTAGCGCAGTAGGCAGCGCGTCAGTCTCATAATCCTCTCTATAGAGCTATCTGAAGGTCGTGAGTTCGATCCTCACCCGGGGCAACGTTTCCTTTTGAGAAAGTTGTTACTTGTTTTGTTAACGTTGCGATATTCTTCTATTGCCCTGGGTTCAAAGCCTCGGTAGAGCAGTAGGCAGCGCGTCAGTCTCATAATCCTCTCTATAGAGCTATATGAAGGTCGTGAGTTCGATCCTCACCCGGAGCAACGTTTCTTTTTGAGAAAAATGTTACTTGTTTTGTTAACGTTGCGATATTCTTCTATTGCCATGGTTTCGACGCCTCGGTAGCGCAGTAGGCAGCGCATCAGTCTCATAATCCTCTCAATAGAGCTATCTGAAGGTCGTGAGTTCGATCCTCACCCGGGTTAACGTTATTTTATGAAAAATCTTTTTCTTTTTTTTGTTAAAGTTGCGTATTCATCTATTGCCATTGCTTCGACGCCTCTGTAGCGCAGTAGGCAGCGCGTCAGAATCATTATTATCTCAATAGAGCTATTTGAAGTTAGTGAGTTCGATCCTCACTCGTGGCTACGTTATTTTTTGAAAAAGTTGTTACTTGTTTTGTTAACGTTGCGATTTTCTTCTATTGCCATTGGCTCGAAGCCTCGGTAGCGCAGTAGGCAGCGCGTCAGTCTCATAATCCTCTCAATAGAGCTATCTGAAGGTCGTGAGTTCGATCGTCACCCGGAGCAATGTTGTATTTTGAACATCCTTTTTCTTTTTTTGCTAAAGTTGCGATATTCATCTTTTGCCATTGATTCGAAGCATGGGTAGCACAGTAGGCAGCGCGTTGGTCTCATAATCCTCTCAATAGAGCTATCTGGAGGTCGTTAGTTCGATCCTCACCCGGGGCAACGTTATTTTTCGAAAAAGTTGTTACTTGTTTTGTTAACGTTGAGATATTCTTCTATAGAAATTGGTTCGAAGCCTCGGTAGCGCAGTAGGCAGCGCGTCAGTCTCATAAATCTCTCAATAGAGCTATCTGAAGGTCGTGGGTTCGATCCTCACCCGGGACAATGTTTCCTTTTGAGAAAGTTGTTACTTGTTTTGTTAACGTTGCGATATTTATCTATTGCCCTGGGTTCAAAGCCTCGGTAGCGCAGTAGGCAGCGCGTCAGTCTCATAATCCTCTCAATGGAGCTATCTGGAGACCGTGAGTTCGATCCTCACCCGGGGCAGCGTTTCTTCTTGAGAAAGTTGTTACTTGTTTTGTTAACGTTGCGATATTCTTCTATTGCCATTAGTTAGAAGCTTCGGTCGCGCAGTAGGCAGCGCGTCAGTCTCATAATCCTCTCTATAGAGCTATCTGAAGGTCGTGAGTTCGATCCTCACCCGGGGCAACGTTTCCTTTTGAGAAAGTTGTTACTTGTTTTGTTAACGTTGCGATATTCTTCTATTGCCCTGGCTTCAAAGCATCGGTAGCGCAGTAGGCAGCACGTCAGTCTCATAATCCTCTCAATGGAGCTATCTGGATATCGTGAGTTCGATCCTCACCCGGGGCAACGTTTCTTTTTGAGAAAGTTGTTACTTGTTTTGTTAACGTTGCGATATTCTTCTGTTGCTATTGGTTCGAAGCCTGGGTAGCACAGTAGGCAGCGCGTTAGTCTCATAATCCTCTCAATAGAGCTATCTGGAGGGCGTTAGTTCGATCCTCACCCGGGGCAACGTTATTTTTCGAAAAAGTTGTTACTTGTTTTGTTAACGTTGAGATATTCTTCTATAGAAATTGGTTCGAAGCCTCGGTAGCGCAGTAGGCAGCGCGTCAGTCTCATTATCCTCTCAATAGAGCTATCTGAAGGTCGTGAGTTCGATCCTCACCCGGGGCAATGTTTCCTTTTGAGAAAGTTGTTACTTGTTTTGTTAACGTTGCGATATTCTTCTATTGCCTTGGGTTCAAAGCCTCGGTAGCGCAGTAGGCAGCGCGTCAGACACATAATCCCATCAAGGGAGCTATCTGGAGATCGTGAGTTCGATCCTCACCCGGGGCAACGTTTCTTTTTGAGAAAAATCTTACTTGTTTTGTAAACGTTGAGATATTCTTCTATAGAAATTGGTTCGAAGCCTCGGTAGCGCAGTAGGCAGCGCGTCAGTCTCATAATTCTCTCAATAGAGCTATCTGAAGGTCGTGAGTTCGATCCTCACCCGGGGCAATGTTTCCACTTGAGAAAGTTGTTACTTGTTTTGTTAACGTTGCGATATTCTTCTATTGCCCTGGGTTCAAAACCTCGGTAGCGCAGTAGGCAGCACGTCAGACACATAATCCTCTCAATGGAGCTATCTGGAGATCGTGAGTTCGATCCTCACCCGGGGCAACGTTTCTTTTTGAGAAAGTTGTTACTTGTTTTGTTAACGTTGCGATATTCTTCTATTGCCATTGGTTCGAAGCCTCGGTAGCGCAGTAGGCAGCGCGTCAGTCTCATAATCCTCTCAATAGAGCTATCTGAAGGTCGTGAGTTCGATCCTCACCCGGGGCAACGTTTCCTTTTGAGAAAGTTGTTACTTGTTTATTAACGTTGCGATATTCTTCTATTGACCTGGGTTCAAAGCCTCGGTAGCGCAGTAGGCAGCGCGTCAGTCTCATAATCCTCTCAATGGAGCTATCTGGAGACCGTGAGTTTGATCCTCACCCGGGGCAGCGTTTCTTCTTGAGAAAGTTGTTACTTGTTTTGTTAAGTTGCGATATTCTTCTATTGCCATTAGTTAGAAGCCTCGGTAGCGCAGTAGGCAGCGCGTCAGTCTCATAATCCTCTCTATAGAGCTATCTGAAGGTCGTGAGTTCGATCCTCACCCAGGGCAACGTTTCCTTTTGAGAAAGTTGTTACTTGTTTTGTTAACGTTGCGATATTCTTCTATTGCCCTGGCTTCAAAGCATCGGTAGCGCAGTAGGCAGCACGTCAGTCTCATAATCCTCTCAATGGAGCTATCTGGATATCGTGAGTTCGATCCTCACCCGGGGCAACGTTTCTTTTTGAGAAGGTTGTTACTTGTTTTGTTAAGGTTGCGATATTCTTCTGTTGCCATTGGTTCGAAGCCTGGGTAGCACAGTAGGCAGCGCGTTAGTCTCGTAATCCTCTCAATAGAGCTATCTGGAGGTCGTTAGTTCGATCCTCACCCGGGGCAACGTTATTTTTCGAAAAAGTTGTTACTTGTTTTGTTAACGTTGAGATATTCTTCTATAGAAATTGGTTCGAAGCCTCGGTAGCGCAGTAGGCAGCGCGTCAGTCTCATAATCCTCTCAATAGAGCTATCTGAAGGTCGTGAGTTCGATCCGCACCCTGGGCAATGTTTCCTTTTGAGAAAGTTGTTACTTGTTTTGTTAACGTTGCGATATTCTTCTATTGCCCTGGGTTCAAAACCTCGGTAGCGCAGTAGGCAGCGCGTCAGTCTCATAATCCTCTCAATGGAGCTGTCTGGTGACCGTGAGTTCGATCCTCACCCGGGGCAGCGTTTCTTTTTGAGAAAGTTGTTACTTGTTTTGTTAACGTTGCGATATTCTTCTATTGCCATTAGTTAGAAGCCTCGGTAGCGCAGTAGTCAGCGCTTCAGTCTCAAATTCCTCTCTATAGAGCTATCTGAAGGTCGTGAGTTCGATCCTCACCCGGGGCAACGTTTCTTTTTGAGAAAGTTGTTACTTGTTTTGTTAACGTTGCGATATTCTTCTGTTGCCATTGGTTCGAAGCCTGGGTAGCACAGTAGGCAGCGCGTTAGTCTCATAATCCTCTCAATAGAGCTATCTGGAGGTCGTTAGTTCGATCCTCACCCGGGGCAACGTTATTTTTCGAAAAAGTTGTTACTTGTTTTGTTAACGTTGAGATATTCTTCTATAGAAATTGGTTCGAAGCCTCGGTAGCGCAGTAGGCAGCGCGTCAGTCTCATAATCCTCTCAATAGAGCTATCTGAAGGTCGTGAGTTCGATCCTCACCCGGGGCAATGTTTCCTTTTGAGAAAGTTGTTACTTGTTTTGTTAACGTTGCGATATTCTTCTATTGCCCTGGCTTCAAAGCATCGGTAGCGCAGTAGGCAGCACGTCAGTCTCATAATCCTCTCAATGGAGCTATCTGGATATCGTGAGTTCGATCCTCACCCGGGGCAACGTTTCTTTTTGAGAAAGTTGTTACTTGTTTTGTTAAGGTTGCGATATTCTTCTGTTGCCATTGGTTCGAAGCCTGGGTAGCACAGTAGGCAGCGCGTTAGTCTCATAATCCTCTCAATAGAGCTATCTGGAAGTCGTTAGTTCGATCCTCACCCGGGGCAACGTTATTTTTCGAAAAAGTTGTTACTTGTTTTGTTAACGTTGAGATATTCTTCTATAGAAATTGGTTCGAAGCCTCGGTAGCGCAGTAGGCAGCGCGTCAGTCTCATAATCCTCTCAATAGAGCTATCTGAAGGTCGTGAGTTCGATCCGCACCCTGGGCAATGTTTCCTTTTGAGAAAGTTGTTACTTGTTTTGTTAACGTTGCGATATTCTTCTATTGCCCTGGGTTCAAAACCTCGGTAGCGCAGTAGGCAGCGCGTCAGTCTCATAATCCTCTCAATGGAGCTATCTGGTGACCGTGAGTTCGATCCTCACCCGGGGCAGCGTTTCTTTTTGAGAAAGTTGTTACTTGTTTTGTTAACGTTGCGATATTCTTCTATTGCCATTAGTTAGAAGCCTCGGTAGCGCAGTAGGCAGCGCTTCAGTCTCAAATTCCTCTCTATAGAGCTATCTGAAGGTCGTGAGTTCGATCCTCACCCGGGGCAACGTTTCTTTTTGAGAAAGTTGTTACTTGTTTTGTTAACGTTGCGATATTCTTCTGTTGCCATTGGTTCGAAGCCTGGGTAGCACAGTAGGCAGCGCGTTAGTCTCATAATCCTCTCAATAGAGCTATCTGGAGGTCGTTAGTTCGATCCTCACCCGGGGCAACGTTATTTTTCGAAAAAGTTGTTACTTGTTTTGTTAACGTTGAGATATTCTTCTATAGAAATTGGTTCGAAGCCTCGGTAGCGCAGTAGGCAGCGCGTCAGTCTCATAATCCTCTCAATAGAGCTATCTGAAGGTCGTGAGTTCGATCCTCACCCGGGGCAACGTTTCCTTTTGAGAAAGTTGTTACTTGTTTTGTTAACGTTGCGATATTCTTCTATTGCCCTGGGTTCAAAGCCTCGGTAGCGCAGTAGGCAGCGCGTCAGTCTCATAATCCTCTCAATGGAGCTATCTGGAGACCGTGAGTTCGATCCTCACCCGGGGCAGCGTTTCTTTTTGAGAAAGTTGTTACTTGTTTTGTTAACGTTGCGATATTCTTCTATTGCCATTAGTTAGAAGCCTCGGTAGCGCAGTAGGCAGCGCGTCAGTCTCATAATCCTCTCTATAGAGCTATCTGGAGGTCGTTAGTTCGATCCTCACCCGCGGCAACGTTATTTTTCGAAAAAGTTGTTACTTGTTTTGTTAACGTTGAGATATTCTTCTATAGAAATTGGTTCGAAGCCTCGGTAGCGCAGTAGGCAGCGCGTCAGTCTCATAATCCTCTCAATAGAGCTATCTGAAGGTCGTGAGTTCGATTCTCACCCGGGGCAATGTTTCCTCTTGAGAAAGTTGTTACTTGTTTTGTTAACGTTGCGATATTCTTCTATTGCCCTGGGTTCAAAGCCTCGGTAGCGCAGTAGGCAGCACGTCAGACACATAATCCTCTCAATGGAGCTATTTGGAGATCGTGAGTTCGATCCTCACCCGGGGCAACGTTTCTTTTTGAGAAATTTCTTACTTGTTTTGTTAACGTTGCGATATTCTTCTATTGCCATTGGTTCGAAGCCTCGGTAGCGCAGTAGGCAGCGCGTCAGTCTCATAATCCTCTCAATAGAGCAATCCGAAGGTCGTGAGTTCGATCCTCACCCGGGGCAACGTTTCCTTTTGAGAAAGTTGTTACTTGTTTATTAACGTTGCGATATTCTTCTATTGACCTGGGTTCAAAGCCTCGGTAGCGCAGTAGGCAGCGCGTCAGTCTCATAATCCTCTCAATGGAGCTATCTGGAGACCGTGAGTTCGATCCTCACCCGGGGCAGCGTTTCTTCTTGAGAAAGTTGTTACTTGTTTTGTTAACGTTGCGATATTCTTCTATTGCCATTAGTTAGAAGCTTCGGTCGCGCAGTAGGCAGCGCGTCAGTCTCATAATCCTCTCTATAGAGCTATCTGAAGGTCGTGAGTTCGATCCTCACCCGGGGCAACGTTTCCTTTTGAGAAAGTTGTTACTTGTTTTGTTAACGTTGCGATATTCTTCTATTGCCCTGGCTTCAAAGCATCGGTAGCGCAGTAGGCAGCACGTCAGTCTCATAATCCTCTCAATGGAGCTATCTGGATATCGTGAGTTCGATCCTCACCCGGGGCAACGTTTCTTTTTGAGAAAGTTGTTACTTGTTTTGTTAACGTTGCGATATTCTTCTGTTGCTATTGGTTCGAAGCCTGGGTAGCACAGTAGGCAGCGCGTTAGTCTCATAATCCTCTCAATAGAGCTATCTGGAGGGCGTTAGTTCGATCCTCACCCGGGGCAACGTTATTTTTCGAAAAAGTTGTTACTTGTTTTGTTAACGTTGAGATATTCTTCTATAGAAATTGGTTCGAAGCCTCGGTAGCGCAGTAGGCAGCGCGTCAGTCTCATAATCCTCTCAATAGAGCTATCTGAAGGTCGTGAGTTTGATCCGCACCCGGGGCGATGTTTCTTTTTGAGAAAGTTGTTACTTGTTTTGTTAACGTTGCGATATTCTTCTGTTGCCATTGGTTCGAAGCCTGGGTAGCACAGTAGGCAGCGCGTTAGTCTCATAATCCTCTCAATAGAGCTATCTGGAGGTCGTTAGTTCGATCCTCACCCGGGGCAACGTTATTTTTCGAAAAAGTTGTTACTTGTTTTGTTAACGTTGAGATATTCTTCTATAGAAATTGGTTCGAAGCCTCGGTAGCGCAGTAGGCAGCGCGTCAGTCTCATAATCCTTTCAATAGAGCTATCTGAAGGTCGTGAGTTTGATCCGCACCCGGGGCGATGTTTCCTTTTGAGAAAGTTGTTACTTGTTTTGTTAACGTTGCGATATTCTTCTATTGCCCTGGGTTCAAATCCTCGGTAGCGCAGTAGGCAGCGCGTCAGACACATAATCCCCTCAATGGAGCTAACTGGAGATCGTGAGTTCGATCCTCACCCGGGGCAACGTTTCTTTTTGAGAAAGTTGTTACTTGTTTTGTTAACGTTGCGATATTCTTCTATTGCCATTGGTTCGAAGCCTCGGTAGCGCAGTAGGCAGCGCGTCAGTCTCATAATCCTCTCAATAGAGCTATCTGAAGGTCGTGAGTTCGATCCTCACCCGAGGCAACGTTTCCTTTTGAGAAAGTTGTTACTTGTTTTGTTAACGTTGCGATATTCTTCTATTGCCCTGGGTTCAAAACCTCGGTAGCGCAGTAGGCAGCGCGTCAGTCTCATAATCCTCTCAATGGAGCTATCTGGTGACCGTGAGTTCGATCCTCACCCGGGGCAACGTTTCTTTTTGAGAAAGTTGTTACTTGTTTTGTTAACGTTGCGATATTCTTCTGTTGCCATTGGTTCGAAGCCTGGGTAGCACAGTAGGCAGCGCGTTAGTCTCATAATCCTCTCAATAGAGCTATCTGGAGGTCGTTAGTTCGATCCTCACCCGGGGCAACGTTATTTTTCGAAAAAGTTGTTACTTGTTTTGTTAACGTTGAGATATTCTTCTATAGAAATTGGTTCGAAGCCTCGGTAGCGCAGTAGGCAGCGCGTCAGTCTCATAATCCTCTCAATAGAGCTATCTGAAGGTCGTGAGTTCGATCCTCACCCGGGGCAATGTTTCCTTTTGAGAAAGTTGTTTGTTGTTTTGTTAACGTTGCGATATTCCTCTATTGCCCTGGGTTCAAAGCCTCGGTAGCGCAGTAGGCAGCACGTCAGACACATAATCCTCTCAATGGAGCTATCTGGAGATCGTGAGTTCGATCCTCACCCGGGGCAACGTTTCTTTTTGAGAAAGTTGTTACTTGTTTTGTTAACGTTGCGATATTCTTCTATTGCCATTGGTTCGAAGCCTCGGTAGCGCAGTAGGCAGCGCGTCAGTCTCATAATCCTCTCAATAGAGCTATCTGAAGGTCGTGAGTTCGATCCTCACCCGGGGCAACGTTTCCTTTTGAGAAAGTTGTTACTTGTTTATTAACATTGCGATATTCTTCTATTGACCTGGGTTCAAAGCCTCGGTAGCGCAGTAGGCAGCGCGTCAGTCTCATAATCCTCTCAATGGAGCTATCTGGAGACCGTGAGTTTGATCCTCACCCGGGGCAGCGTTTCTTCTTGAGAAAGTTGTTACTTGTTTTGTTAAGTTGCGATATTCTTCTATTGCCATTAGTTAGAAGCCTCGGTAGCGCAGTAGGCAGCGCGTCAGTCTCATAATCCTCTCTATAGAGCTATCTGAAGGTCGTGAGTTCGATCCTCACCCGGGGCAACGTTTCCTTTTGAGAAAGTTGTTACTTGTTTTGTTAACGTTGCGATATTCTTCTATTGTCCTGGCTTCAAAGCATCGGTAGCGCAGTAGGCAGCACGTCAGTCTCATAATCCTCTCAATGGAGCTATCTGGATATCGTGAGTTCGATCCTCACACGGGGCAACGTTTCTTTTTGAGAAAGTTGTTACTTGTTTTGTTAACGTTGCGATATTCTTCTGTTGCCATTGGTTCGAAGCCTGGGTAGCACAGTAGGCAGCGCGTTAGTCTCATAATCCTCTCAATAGAGCTATCTGGAGGCCGTTAGTTCGATCCTCACCCGGGGCAACGTTATTTTTCGAAAAAGTTGTTACTTGTTTTGTTAACGTTGAGATATTCTTCTATAGAAATTGGTTCGAAGCCTCGGTAGCGCAGTAGGCAGCGCGTCAGTCTCATAATCCTCTCAATAGAGCTATCTGAAGGTCGTGAGTTCGATCCTCACCCGGGGCAATGTTTCCTTTTGAGAAAGTTGTTACTTGTTTTGTTAACGTTGCGATATTCTTCTATTGCCTTGGGTTCAAAGCCTCGGTAGCGCAGTAGGCAGCGCGTCAGACACGTAATCCCCTCAATGGAGCTATCTGGAGATCGTGAGTGCGATCCTCACCCGGGGCAACGTTTCTTTTTGAGAAAGTTCTTACTTGTTTTGTAAACGTTGCGATATTCTTCTATTGCCATCGGTTCGAAGCCTCGGTAGCGCAGTAGGCAGCGCGTCAGTCTCATAATCCTCTCAATAGAGCTATCTGAAGGTCGTGAGTTCGATCCTCACCCGGGGCAACGTTTCCTTTTGAGAAAGTTGTTACTTGTTTTGTTAACGTTGCGATATTCTTCTATTGCCCTGGGTTCAAAGCCTCGGTAGCGCAGTAGGCAGCGCGTCAGTCTCATAATCCTCTCAATGGAGCTATCTGGAGACCGTGAGTTCGATCCTCACCCGGGGAAGCGTTTCTTTTTGAGAAAGTTGTTACTTGTTTTGTTAACGTTGCGATATTCTTCTATTGCCATTGGTTCGAAGCCTCGGTAGCGCAGTAGGCAGCGCGTCAGTCTCATAATCCTCTCAATAGAGCTATCTGAAGGTCGTGAGTTCGATCCTCACCCGGGGCAACGTTTCCTTTTGAGAAAGTTGTTACTTGTTTATTAACGTTGCGATATTCTTCTATTGACCTGGGTTCAAAGCCTCGGTAGCGCAGTAGGCAGCGCGTCAGTCTCATAATCCTCTCAATGGAGCTATCTGGAGACAGTGAGTTCGATCCTCACCCGGGGCAGCGTTTCTTCTTGAGAAAGTTGTTACTTGTTTTGTTAACGTTGCGATATTCTTCTATTGCCATTAGTTAGAAGCTTCGGTAGCGCAGTAGGCAGCGCGTCAGTCTCATAATCCTCTCTATAGAGCTATCTGAAGGTCGTGAGTTCGATCCTCACCCGGGGCAACGTTTCCTTTTGAGAAAGTTGTTACTTGTTTTGTTAACGTTGCGATATTCTTCTATTGCCCTGGCTTCAAAGCATCGGTAGCGCAGTAGGCAGCACGTCAGTCTCATAATCCTCTCAATGGAGCTTTCTGGATATCGTGAGTTCGATCCTCACCCGGGGCAACGTTTCTTTTTGAGAAAGTTGTTACTTGTTTTGTTAACGTTGCGATATTCTTCTGTTGCCATTGGTTCGAAGCCTGGGTAGCACAGTAGGCAGCGCGTTAGTCTCATAATCCTCTCAATAGAGCTATCTGGAGGTCGTTAGTTCGATCCTCACCCGGGGCAACGTTATTTTTCGAAAAAGTTGTTACTTGTTTTGTTAACGTTGAGATATTCTTCTATAGAAATTGGTTCGAAGCCTCGGTAGCGCCGTAGGCAGCGCGTCAGTCTCATAATCCTCTCAATAGAGCTATCTGAAGGTCGTGAGTTTGATCCGCACCCGGGGCGATGTTTCCTTTTGAGAAAGTTGTTACTTGTTTTGTTAACGTTGCGATATTCTTCTATTGCCCTGGGTTCAAATCCTCGGTAGCGCAGTAGGCAGCGCGTCAGACACATAATCCCCTCAATGGAGCTATCTGGAGATCGTGAGTTCGATCCTCACCCGGGGCAACGTTTCTTTTTGAGAAAGTTGTTACTTGTTTTGTTAACGTTGCGATATTCATCTATTGCCATTGCTTCGACGCCTCTGTAGCGCAGTAGGCAGCGCGTCAGAATCATTATTATCTCAATAGAACTATTTGAAGTTAGTGAGTTCGATCCTCATACGTGGCTACGTTATTTTTTGAAAAAGTTGTTACTTGTTTTGTTAACGTTACGATATTCTTCTATTGCCATTGGCTCGAAGCCTCGGTAGCGCAGTAGGTAGCGCGTCAGTCTCATAATGTTCTCTATAGAGCTATCTGAAGGTCGTGAGTTCGATCCTCACCCGGGGCAACGTTTCTTTTTGAGGAAGTTGTTACTTGTTTTGTTAACGTTGCGATATTCTTCTATTGCCATCGTTTCGAAGCATCGGTAGCGCAGTAGGCAGCGCGTCAGTCTCATAATCTTCTCTATAGAGCTATCTGAAGGTCGTGAGTTCGATCCTCACCCGGGGCAACGTTTCTTTTTGAGGAAGTTGTTACTTGTTTTGTTAACGTTGCGATGTTCTTCTATTGCCATGGTTTCGAAGCCTCGGTAGCGCAGTAGCAGCGCGTCAGTCTCATAATCCTCTCAATGGAGCTATCTGGAGACCGTGAGTTCGATCCTCACCCGGGGCAACGTTTCAGTTTGAGAAAGTTGTTACTTGTTTTGTTAACGTTGCGATATTCTTCTATTGCCATTAGTTAGCAGCCTCGGTAGCGCAGTAGGCAGCGCGTCAGTCTCATAATCCTCTCTATAGAGCTATCTGGAGGTCGTTATTTCGATCCTCACCCGGGGCAACGTTATTTTTCGAAAAAGTTGTTACTTGTTTTGTTAACGTTGAGATATTCTTCTATAGAAATTGGTTCGAAGCCTCGGTAGCGCAGTTGCAGCGCGTCAGTCTCATAATCCTCTCAATAGAGCTATCTGAAGGTCGTGAGTTCGATCCTCACCCGGGGCAATGTTTCCTTTTGAGAAAGTTGTTACTTGTTTTGTTAACGTTGCGATATTCTTCTATTGCCTTGGGTTCAAAGCCTCGGTAGCGCAGTAGGCAGCGCGTCAGACACATAATCCCCTCAATGGAGCTATCTGGAGATCGTGAGTTCGATCCTCACCCGGGGCAACGTTTCTTTTTGAGAAAGTTCTTACTTGTTTTGTAAACGTTGCGATATTCTTCTATTGCCATTGGTTCGAAGCCTCGGTAGCGCAGTAGGCAGCGCGTCAGTCTCATAATCCTCTCAATAGAGCTATCTGAAGGTCGGGAGTTCGATCCTCACCCAGAGCAACGTTTCCTTTTGAGAAAGTTGTTACTTGTGTTGTTAACGTTGCGATATTCTTCTATTGCCCTGGGTTCAAAGCCTCGTTAGCGCAGTAGGCAGAGCGTCAGTCTCATAATCCTCTCAATGGAGCTATCTGGAGACCGTGAGTTCGATCCTCACACGGGGCAGCGTTTCTTTTTGAGAAAGTTGTTACTTGTTTTGTAAACGTTGCGATATTCTTCTATTGCCATCGGTTCGAAGCCTCGGTAGCTCAGTAGGCAGCGCGTTAGTCTCATAATCCTCTCAATAGAGCTATCTGAAGGTCGTGAGTTCGATCCTCACCCGGGGCGACGTTTCCTTTTGAGAAAGTTGTTACTTGTTTTGTTAACGTTGCGATATTCTTCTATTGCCCTGGGTTCAAAGCCTCGATAGCGCAGTAGGCAGCGCGTCAGTCTCATAATTCTCTCAATGGAGCTATCTGGAGACCGTGAGTTCGATCCTCACCCGGGGCAGCGTTTCTTTTTGAGAAAGTTGTTACTTGTTTTGTTAACGTTGCGATATTCTTCTATTGCCATTAGTTCGAAGCCTGGGTAGCACAGTAGGCAGCGCGTTAGTCTCATAATCCTCTCAATAGAGCTATCTGGAGGTCGTTAGTTCGATCCTCACCCGCGGCAACGTTATTTCTCGAAAAAGTTGTTACTTGTTTTGTTAACGTTGAGATATTCTTCTATAGAAATTGATTCGAAGCCTCGGTAGCGCAGTAGGCAGCGCGTCAGTCTCATAATCCTCTCAATAGAGCTATCTGAAGGTCGTGAGTTCGATCCTCACCCGGGGCAATGTTTCCTCTTGAGAAAGTTGTTACTTGTTTTGTTAACGTTGCGATATTCTTCTATTGCCGTTAGTTAGAAGCCTCGGTAGCGCAGTAGGCAGCGCGTCAGTCTCATAATCCTCTCTATAGAGCTATCTGAAGGTCGTGAGTTCGATCCTCACCCGGGGCAACGTTTCCTTTTGAGAAAGTTGTTACTTGTTTTGTTAACGTTGCGATATTCTTCTATTGCCATTGGTTCGAAGCCTCGGTAGCGCAGTAGGCAGCGCGTCAGTCTCATAATCCTCTCAATAGAGCTATCTAAAGGTCGTGAGTTCGATCCTCACCCGGGGCAACGTTTCTTTTTGAGAAAGTTGTTACTTGTTTTGTTAACGTTGCGATATTCTTCTATTGCCATTGGTTCGAAGCCTCGGTAGCGCAGTAGGCAGCGCGTCAGTCTCATAATCCTCTCAATAGAGCTATCTGAAGGTCGTGAGTTCGATCCTCACCCGAGGCAACATTTCCTTTTGAGAAAGTTGTTACTTGTTTTGTTAACGTTGCGATATTCTTCTATTGCCCTGGGTTCAAAGCCTCGGTAGCGCAGTAGGCAGCACGTCAGTCTCATAATCCTCTCAATGGAGCTATCTGGATATCGTGAGTTCGATCCTCACCCGGGGCAACGTTTCTTTTTGAGAAAGTTGTTACTTGTTTTGTTAACGTTGCGATATTCTTCTGTTGCCATTGGTTCGAAGCCTGGGTAGCACAGTAGGCAGCGCGTTAGTCTCATAATCCTCTCAATAGAGCTATCTGGAGGTCGTTAGTTCGATCCTCACCCGGGGCAACGTTATTTTTCGAAAAAGTTGTTACTTGTTTTGTTAACGTTGAGATATTCTTCTATAGAAATTGGTTCGAAGCCTCGGTAGCGCAGTAGGCAGCGCGTTAGTCTCATAATCCTCTCAATAGAGCTATCTGAAGGTCGTGAGTTCGATCCTCACCCGGGGCAATGTTTCCTTTTGAGAAAGTTGTTTGTTGTTTTGTTAACGTTGCGATATTCCTCTATTGCCCTGGGTTCAAAGCCTCGGTAGCGCAGTAGGCAGCACGTCAGACACATAATCCTCTTAATGGAGCTCTCTGGAGATCGTGAGTTCGATCCTCACCCGGGGCAACGTTTCTTTTTGAGAAAGTTGTTACTTGTTTTGTTAACGTTGCGATATTCTTCTATTGCCATTGGTTCGAAGCCTCGGTAGCGCAGTAGGCAGCGCGTCAGTCTCATAATCCTCTCAATAGAGCTATCTGAAGGTCGTGAGTTCGATCCTCACCCGGGGCAACGTTTCCTTTTGAGAAAGTTGTTACTTGTTTATTAACGTTGCGATATTCTTCTATTGACCTGGGTTCAAAGCCTCGGTAGCGCAGTAGGCAGCGCGTCAGTCTCATAATCCTCTCAATGGAGCTATCTGGAGACCGTGAGTTCGATCCTCACCCGGGGCAACGGTTCTTTTTGAGAAAGTTGTTACTTGTTTTGTTAACGTTGCGATATTCTTCTATTGCCATTAGTTAGAAGCCTCGGTAGCGCAGTAGGCAGCACGTCAGTCTCATAATCCTCTCTATAGAGCTATCTGAAGGTCGTGAGTTCGATCCTCACCCGGGGCAACGTTTCCTTTTGAGAAAGTTGTTACTTGTTTTGTTAACCTTGCGATATTCTTCTATTGCCCTGGGTTCAAAGCCTCGGTAGCGCAGTAGGCAGCGCGTCAGTCTCATAATCCTCTCTATAGAGCTATATGAAGGTCGTGAGTTCGATCCTCACCCGGGGCAACGTTTCTTTTTGAGAAAGTTGTTACTTGTTTTGTTAATTTTGCAATATTCTTCTATTGCCATGGTTTCGACGCCTCGGTAGCGCAGTATTCAGCGCATCAGTCTCATAATCCTCTCAATAGAGCTATCTGAAGGTCGTGAGTTCGATCCTCACCCGGGTTAAAGTTATTTTATGAAAAGTCTTTTTCTTTTTTTTGTTAAAGTTGCGATATTCATCTATTGCCATTGCTTCGACGCCTCTGTAGCGCAGTAGGCAGCGCGTCAGACACATAATCCCCTCAATGGAGCTATCTGGAGACCGTGAGTTCGATCCTCACCCGGGGCAACGTTTCTTTTTGAGAAAGCTGTTACTTGTTTTGTTAACGTTGCGATATTCTTCTATTGCCATTACTTAGCAGCCTCGGTAGCGCAGTAGGCAGCGCGTCAGTCTCATAATCCTCTCTATAGAGCAATCTGAAGGTCGTGAGTTCGATCCTCACCCGGGGCAACGTTTCAGTTTGAGAAAGTTGTTACTTGTTTTGTTAACGTTGCGATATTCTTCTGTTGCCATTGGTTCGAAGCCTGGGTAGCACAGTAGGCAGCGCGTTAGTCTCATAATCCTCTCAATAGAGCTATCTGGAGGTCGTTATTTCGATCCTCACCCGGGGCAACGTTATTTTTCGAAAAAGTTGTTACTTGTTTTGTTAACGTTGAGATATTCTTCTATAGAAATTGGTTCGAAGCCTCGGTAGCGCAGTTGCAGCGCGTCAGTCTCATAATCCTCTCAATAGAGCTATCTGAAGGTCGTGAGTTCGATCCTCACCCGGGGCAATGTTTCCTTTTGAGAAAGTTGTTACTTGTTTTGTTAACGTTGCGATATTCTTCTATTGCCTTGGGTTCAAAGCCTCGGTAGCGCAGTAGGCAGCGCGTCAGACACATAATCCCCTCAATGGAGCTATCTGGAGATCGTGAGTTCGATCCTCACCCGGGGCAACGTTTCTTTTTGAGAAAGTTCTTACTTGTTTTGTAAACGTTGCGATATTCTTCTATTGCCATTGGTTCGAAGCCTCGGTAGCGCAGTAGGCAGCGCGTCAGTCTCATAATCCTCTCAATAGAGCTATCTGAAGGTCGGGAGTTCGATCCTCACCCGGAGCAACGTTTCCTTTTGAGAAAGTTGTTACTTGTGTTGTTAACGTTGCGATATTCTTCTATTGCCCTGGGTTCAAAGCCTCGTTAGCGCAGTAGGCAGAGCGTCAGTCTCATAATCCTCTCAATGGAGCTATCTGGAGACCGTGAGTTCGATCCTCACACGGGGCAGCGTTTCCTTTTGAGAAAGTTGTTACTTGTGTTGTTAACGTTGCGATATTCTTCTATTGCCCTGGGTTCAAAGCCTCGTTAGCGCAGTAGGCAGAGCGTCAGTCTCATAATCCTCTCAATGGAGCTATCTGGAGACCGTGAGTTCGATCCTCACACGGGGCAGCGTTTCTTTTTGAGAAAGTTGTTACTTGTTTTGTAAACGTTGCGATATTCTTCTATTGCCATTGGTTCGAAGCCTCGGTAGCGCAGTAGGCAGCGCGTCAGTCTCATAATCCTCTCAATAGAGCTATCTGAAGGTCGTGAGTTCGATCCTCACCCGGGGCAACGTTTCTTTTTGAGAAAGTTGTTACTTGTTTTGTTAACGTTGCGATATTCTTCTATTGCCCTGGGTTCAAAGCCTCGGTAGCGCAGTAGGCAGCGCGTCAGTCTCATAATTCTCTCAATGGAGCTATCTGGAGACCGTGAGTTCGATCCTCACCCGGGGCCGCGTTTCTTTTTGAGAAAGTTGTTACTTGTTTTGTTAACGTTGCGATATTCTTCTATTGCCATTAGTTCGAAGCCTGGGTAGCACAGTAGGCAGCGCGTTAGTCTCATAATCCTCTCAATAGAGCTATCTGGAGGTCGTTAGTTCGATCCTCACCCGCGGCAACGTTATTTTTCGAAAAAGTTGTTACTTGTTTTGTTAACGTTTAGATATTCTTCTATAGAAATTGGTTCGAAACCTCGGTAGCGCAGTAGGCAGCGCGTCAGTCTCATAATCCTCTCAATAGAGCTATCTGAAGGTCGTGAGTTCGATCCTCGCCCGGGGCAATGTTTCCTCTTGAGAAAGTTGTTACTTGTTTTGTTAACGTTGCGATATTCTTCTATTGCCCTGGGTTCAAAGCTTCGGTAGCGCAGTAGGCAGCACGTCAGACACATAATCCTCTCAATGGAGCTATCTGGAGATCGTGAGTTCGATCCTCACCCGGGGCAACGTTTCTTTTTGAGAAAGTTGTTACTTGTTTTGTTAACGTTGCGATATTCTTCTATTGCCATTAGTTCGAAGCCTGGGTAGCACAGTAGGCAGCGCGTTAGTCTCATAATCCTCTCAATAGAGCTATCTGGAGGTCGTTAGTTCGATCCTCACCCGCGGCAACGTTATTTTTCGAAAAAGTTGTTACTTGTTTTGTTAACGTTTAGATATTCTTCTATAGAAATTGGTTCGAAACCTCGGTAGCGCAGTAGGCAGCGCGTCAGTCTCATAATCCTCTCAATAGAGCTATCTGAAGGTCGTGAGTTCGATCCTCGCCCGGGGCAATGTTTCCTCTTGAGAAAGTTGTTACTTGTTTTGTTAACGTTGCGATATTCTTCTATTGCCCTGGGTTCAAAGCTTCGGTAGCGCAGTAGGCAGCACGTCAGACACATAATCCTCTCAATGGAGCTATCTGGAGATCGTGAGTTCGATCCTCACCCGGGGCAACGTTTCTTTTTGAGAAAGTTGTTACTTGTTTTGTTAACGTTGCGATATTCTTCTATTGCCATTGGTTCGAAGCCTCGGTAGCGCAGTAGGCAGCGCGTCAGTCTCATAATCCTCTCAATAGAGCTATCTGAAGGTCGTGAGTTCGATCCTCACCCGGGGCAACGTTTCTTTTTGAGAAAGTTGTTACTTGTTTAGTTAACGTTGCGATATTCTTCTGTTGCCATTGGTTCGAAGCCTGGGTAGCGCAGTAGGCAGCGCGTTAGTCTCATAATCCTCTCAATAGAGTTATCTGGAGATCGTGAGTTCGATCCTCACCCGGGGCAACGTTTCTTTTTGAGAAAGTTGTTACTTGTTTTGTTAACGTTGCGATATTCTGCTATTGCCCTGGGTTCCTAGCCTCGGTAGCGCAGTAGGCAGCGCGTCATTCTCATAATCCTCTCAATGGAGCTATCTGGATTTCGTGAGTTCGATCCTCACCCGGGGCAACGTTTCTTTTTGAGAAAGTTGTTACTTGTTTAGTTAACGTTGCGATATTCTTCTGTTGCCATTGGTTCGAAGCCTGGGTAGCACAGTAGGCAGCGCGTTAGTCTCATAATCCTCTCAATAGAGTTATCTGGAGATCGTGAGTTCGATCCTCACCCGGGGCAACGTTTCTTTTTGAGAAAGTTCTTACTTGTTTTGTAAACGTTGCGATATTCTTCTATTGCCATTGGTTCGAAGCCTCGGTAGCGCAGTAGGCAGCGCGTCAGTCTCATAATCCTCTCAATAGAGCTATCTGAAGGTCGGGAGTTCGATCCTCACCCGGAGCAACGTTTCCTTTTGAGAAAGTTGTTACTTGTGTTGTTAACGTTGCGATATTCTTCTATTGCCCTGGGTTCAAAGCCTCGTTAGCGCAGTAGGCAGAGCGTCAGTCTCATAATCCTCTCAATGGAGCTATCTGGAGACCGTGAGTTCGATCCTCACACGGGGCAGCGTTTCCTTTTGAGAAAGTTGTTACTTGTGTTGTTAACGTTGCGATATTCTTCTATTGCCCTGGGTTCAAAGCCTCGTTAGCGCAGTAGGCAGAGCGTCAGTCTCATAATCCTCTCAATGGAGCTATCTGGAGACCGTGAGTTCGATCCTCACACGGGGCAGCGTTTCTTTTTGAGAAAGTTGTTACTTGTTTTGTAAACGTTGCGATATTCTTCTATTGCCATTGGTTCGAAGCCTCGGTAGCGCAGTAGGCAGCGCGTCAGTCTCATAATCCTCTCAATAGAGCTATCTGAAGGTCGTGAGTTCGATCCTCACCCGGGGCAACGTTTCTTTTTGAGAAAGTTGTTACTTGTTTTGTTAACGTTGCGATATTCTTCTATTGCCCTGGGTTCAAAGCCTCGGTAGCGCAGTAGGCAGCGCGTCAGTCTCATAATTCTCTCAATGGAGCTATCTGGAGACCGTGAGTTCGATCCTCACCCGGGGCCGCGTTTCTTTTTGAGAAAGTTGTTACTTGTTTTGTTAACGTTGCGATATTCTTCTATTGCCATTAGTTCGAAGCCTGGGTAGCACAGTAGGCAGCGCGTTAGTCTCATAATCCTCTCAATAGAGCTATCTGGAGGTCGTTAGTTCGATCCTCACCCGCGGCAACGTTATTTTTCGAAAAAGTTGTTACTTGTTTTGTTAACGTTTAGATATTCTTCTATAGAAATTGGTTCGAAACCTCGGTAGCGCAGTAGGCAGCGCGTCAGTCTCATAATCCTCTCAATAGAGCTATCTGAAGGTCGTGAGTTCGATCCTCGCCCGGGGCAATGTTTCCTCTTGAGAAAGTTGTTACTTGTTTTGTTAACGTTGCGATATTCTTCTATTGCCCTGGGTTCAAAGCTTCGGTAGCGCAGTAGGCAGCACGTCAGACACATAATCCTCTCAATGGAGCTATCTGGAGATCGTGAGTTCGATCCTCACCCGGGGCAACGTTTCTTTTTGAGAAAGTTGTTACTTGTTTTGTTAACGTTGCGATATTCTTCTATTGCCATTAGTTCGAAGCCTGGGTAGCACAGTAGGCAGCGCGTTAGTCTCATAATCCTCTCAATAGAGCTATCTGGAGGTCGTTAGTTCGATCCTCACCCGCGGCAACGTTATTTTTCGAAAAAGTTGTTACTTGTTTTGTTAACGTTTAGATATTCTTCTATAGAAATTGGTTCGAAACCTCGGTAGCGCAGTAGGCAGCGCGTCAGTCTCATAATCCTCTCAATAGAGCTATCTGAAGGTCGTGAGTTCGATCCTCGCCCGGGGCAATGTTTCCTCTTGAGAAAGTTGTTACTTGTTTTGTTAACGTTGCGATATTCTTCTATTGCCCTGGGTTCAAAGCTTCGGTAGCGCAGTAGGCAGCACGTCAGACACATAATCCTCTCAATGGAGCTATCTGGAGATCGTGAGTTCGATCCTCACCCGGGGCAACGTTTCTTTTTGAGAAAGTTGTTACTTGTTTTGTTAACGTTGCGATATTCTTCTATTGCCATTGGTTCGAAGCCTCGGTAGCGCAGTAGGCAGCGCGTCAGTCTCATAATCCTCTCAATAGAGCTATCTGAAGGTCGTGAGTTCGATCCTCACCCGGGGCAACGTTTCCTTTTGAGAAAGTTGTTACTTGTTTATTAACGTTGCGATATTCTTCTATTGACCTGGGTTCAAAGCCTCGGTAGCGCAGTGGGCAGCGCGTCAGTCTCATAATCCTCTCAATGGAGCTATCTGGAGACCGTGAGTTCGATCCTCACCCGGGGCAGCGTTTATTTTTGAGAAAGTTGTTACTTGTTTTGTTAACGTTGCGATATTCTTCTATTGCCGTTAGTTAGAAGCCTCGGTAGCGCAGTAGGCAGCGCGTCAGTCTCATAATCCTCTCTATAGAGCTATCTGAAGGTCGTGAGTTCGATCCTCACCCGGGGCAACGTTTCCTTTTGAGAAAGTTATTACTTGTTTTGTTAACGTTGCGATATTCTTCTATTGCCCTGGCTTCAAAGCATCGGTAGCGCAGTAGGCAGCACGTCAGTCTCATAATTCTCTTAATGGAGCTATCTGGATATCGTGAGTTCGATCCTCACCCGGGGCATCGTTTCTTTTTGAGAAAGTTGTTACTTGTTTTGTTAACGTTGCGATATTCTTCTGTTGCAATTGGTTCAAAGCCTGGGTAGCACAGTAGGCAGCGCGTTAGTCACATAATCCTCTCAATAGAGCTATCTGGAGGTCGTTAGTTCGATCCTCACCCGGGGCAACGTTATTTTTCGAAAAAGTTGTTACTTGTTTTGTTAACGTTGAGATATTCTTCTATAGAAATTGGTTCGAAGCCTCGGTAGCGCAGTAGGCAGCGCGTCAGTCTCATAATCCTCTCAATAGAGCTATCTGAAGGTCGTGAGTTCGATCCTCACCCGGGGCAATGTTTCCTTTTGAGAAAGTTGTTACTTGTTTTGTTAACGTTGCGATATTCTTCTATTGCCCTGGGCTCAAAGCCTCGGTAGCGCAGTAGGCAGCGCGTCAGACACATAATCCCCTCAATGGAGCTATCTGGAGATCGTGAGTTCGATCCTCACCCGGGGCAACGTTTCTTTTTGAGAAAGTTGTTGTTTGTTTTGTTAACGTTGCGATATTCTTCTATTGCCATTGGTTCGAAGCCTCGGTAGCGCAGTAGAGAGCGCTAGTCTCATAATCCTCTCAATAGAGCTATCTGAAGGTCGTGAGTTCGATCCTCACCCGGGGGAACGTTTCCTTTTGAGAAAGTTGTTACTTGTTTTGTTAACGTTGCGATATTCTTCTATTGCCCTGGGTTCAAAGCCTTGGTAGCGCAGTAGGCAGCGCGTCAGTCTCATAATCCTCTCAATGGAGCTATCTGGTGACCGTGAGTTCGATCCTCACCCGGGGCAGCGTTTCTTTTTGAGAAAGTTGTTACTTGTTTTGTTAACGTTGCGATATTCTTCTATTGCCATTAGTTAGAAGCCTCGGAAGCGCAGTAGGCAGCGCGTCAGTCTCATAATCCTCTCTATAGAGCTATCTGAAGGTTGTGAGTTCGATCCTCACCCGGGGCAACGTTTCCTTTTGAGAAAACTGTTACTTGTTTTGTTAACGTTGCGATATTCTTCTATTGCCCTGGCTTCAAAGCCTCGGTAGCGCAGTAGGCAGCACGTCAGTCTCATAATCCTCTCAATGGAGCTATCTGGATATCGTGAGTTCGATCCTCACCCGGGGCAACGTTTCTTTTTGAGAAAGTTGTTACTTGTTTTGTTAACGTTGCGATATTCTTCTGTTGCCATTGGTTCGAAGCCTGGGTAGCACAGTAGGCAGCGCGTCAGTCTCATAATCCTCTCAATGGAGCTATCTGGAGACCGTGAGTTCGATCCTCACCCGGGGCAACGTTTCTTTTTGAGAAAGCTGTTACTTGTTTTGTTAACGTTGCGATATTCTTCTATTGCCATTAGTTAGAAGCCTCGGTAGCGCAGTAGGCAGCGCGTCAGTCTCATAATCCTCTCTATAGAGCTATCTGGAGGTCGTTAGTTCGATCCTCACCCGCGGCAACGTTATTTTTCGAAAAAGTTGTTACTTGTTTTGTTAACGTTGAGATATTCTTCTATAGAAATTGGTTCGAAGCCTCGGTAGCGCAGTAGGCAGCGCGTCAGTCTCATAATCCTCTCAATAGAGCTATCTGAAGGTCATGAGTTCGATCCTCACCCGGGGCAATGTTTCCTCTTGAGAAAATTGTTACTTGTTTTGTTAACGTTGCGATATTCTTCTATTGCCCTGGGTTCAAAGCCTCGGTAGCGCAGTAGGCAGCACGTCAGACACATAATCCTCTCAATGGAGCTATCTGGAGATCGTGAGTTCGATCCTCACCCGGGGCAACATTTCTTTTTGAGAAAGTTGTTACTTGTTTTGTTAACGTTGCGATATTCTTCTATTGCCATTGGTTCGAAGCCTCGGTAGCGCAGTAGGCAGCGCGTCAGTCTCATAATCCTCTCAATAGAGCTATCTGAAGGTCGTGAGTTCGATCCTCACCCGGGGCAACGTTTCCTTTTGAGAAAGTTGTTACTTGTTTATTAACGTTGCGATATTCTTCTATTGACCTGGGTTCAAAGCCTCGGTAGCGCAGTGGGCAGCGCGTCAGTCTCATAATCCTCTCAATGGAGCTATCTGGAGACCGTGAGTTCAATCCTCACCCGGGGCAGCGTTTATTTTTGAGAAAGTTGTTACTTGTTTTGTTAACGTTGCGATATTCTTCTATTGCCGTTAGTTAGAAGCCTCGGTAGCGCAGTAGGCAGCGCGTCAGTCTCATAATCCTCTCTATAGAGCTATCTGAAGGTCGTGAGTTCGATCCTCACCCGGGGCAACGTTTCCTTTTGAGAAAGTTGTTACTTGTTTTGTTAACGTTGCGATATTCTTCTATTGCCCTGGCTTCAAAGCATCGGTAGCGCAGTAGGCAGCGCGTTAGTCTCATAATCCTCTCAATGGAGCTATCTGGAGACCGTGAGTTCGATCCTCACCCGGGGCAGCGTTTATTTTTGAGAAAGTTGTTACTTGTTTTGTTAACGTTGCGATATTCTGCTATTGCCCTGGGTTCCTAGCCTCGGTAGCGCAGTAGGCAGCGCGTCATTCTCATAATCCTCTCAATGGAGCTATCTGGATTTCGTGAGTTCGATCCTCACCCGGGGCAACGTTTCTTTTTGAGAAAGTTGTTACTTGTTTTGTTAACGTTGCGATATTCTTCTGTTGCCATTGGTTCGAAGCCTGGGTAGCACAGTAGGCAGCGCGTTAGTCTCATAATCCTCTCAATAGAGTTATCTGGAGGTCGTTAGTTCGATCCTCACACGGGGCAACGTTATTTTTCGAAAACGTTGTTACTTGTTTTGTTAACGTTGAGATATTCTTCTATAGAAATTGGTTCGAAGCCTCGGTAGCGCAGTAGGCAGTGCGTCAGTCTCATAATCCTCTCGATAGAGCTATCTGAAGGTCGTGAGTTCGATCCTCACCCGGGGCAATGTTTCCTTTTGAGAAAGTTGTTATTTGTTTTGTTAACGTTGCGATATTCTTCTATGGCCCTGGGTTCAAAGCCTCGGCAGCGCAGTAGGCAGCGCGTCAGTCTCATAATCCTCTCTATAGAGCTATCTGAAGGTCATGAGTTCGACCCTCACCCGGGGCAACGTTTCCTTTTGAGAAAGTTGTTACTTGTTTTGTTAACGTTGCGATATTCTTCTATTGCCCTGGCTTCAAAGCATCGGTAGCGCAGTAGGCAGCACGTCAGTCTCATAATCCTCTTAATGGAGCTATCTGGATATCGTGAGTTCGATCCTCACCCGGGGCATCGTTTCTCTTTGAGAAAGTTGTTACTTGTTTTGTTAACGTTGCGATATTCTTCTGTTGCCATTGGTTCGAAGCCTGGGTAGCACAGTAGGCAGCGCGTTAGTCTCATAATCCTCTCAATAGAGCTATCTGGAGGTCGTTAGTTCGATCCTCACCGGGGGCAACGTTATTTTTCGAAAAAGTTGTTACTTGTTTTGTTAACGTTGAGATATTCTTCTATAGAATGTGGTTCGAAGCATCGGTAGCGCAGTAGGCAGCGCGTCAGTCTCATAATCCTCTCAATAGAGCTATCTGAAGGTCGTGAGTTCGATCCTCACCCGGGGCAATGTTTCCTTTTGAGAAAGTTGTCACTTGTTTTGTTAACGTTGCGATATTCTTCTATTGCCCTGGGTTCAAAGCCTCGGTAGCGCAGTAGGCAGCGCGTCAGACACATAATCCCCTCAATGGAGCTATCTGGAGATCGCCAGCTCGATCCTCACCCGGGGCAACGTTTCTTTTTGAGAAAGTTGTTACTTGTTTGGTTAACGTTGCGATATTCTTCTATTGCCATTGGTTCGAAGCCTCGGTAGCGCAGTAGGCAGCGCGTCAGTCTCATAATCTTCTCTATAGAGCTATCTGAAGGTCGTGAGTTCGATCCTCACCCGCGGCAACGTTTCTTTTTGAGAAAGTTGTTACTTGTTTTGTTAACGTTGCGATATTCTTCTATTGCCATTGGTTCGAAGCCTCGGTAGCGCAGTAGGCAGCGCGTCAGTCTCATAATCCTCTCAATAGAGCTATCTGAAGGTCGTGAGTTCGATCCTCACCCGGGGCAACGTTTCCTTTTGAGAAAGTTGTTACTTGTTTTGTTAACGTTGCGATATTCTTCTATATCCCTGGGTTCAAAGCCTCGGTAGCGCAGTAGGCAGCGCGTCAGTCTCATAATCCTCTCAATGGAGCTATCTGGAGACCGTGAGTTCGATCCTCACCCGGCGCAGCGTTTCTTTTTGAGAAAGTTGTTACTTGTTTTGTTAACGTTGCGATATCCTTCTATTGCCATTAGTTAGAAGCCTCGGTAGCGCAGTAGGCAGTGCGTCAGTCTCATAATCCTCTTGATAGAGCTATCTGAAGGTCGTGAGTTCGATCCTCACCCGGGGCAATGTTTCCTTTTGAGAAAGTTGTTACTTGTTTTGTTAACGTTGCGATATTCTTCTATTGCCCTAGGTTCAAAGCCTCGGTAGCGCAGTTGGCAGCGCGTCAGTCTCATAATCCTCTCAATGGATCTATCTGGAGACCGTGAGTTCGATCCTCACCCGGCGCAGCGTTTCTTTTTGAGAAAGTTGTTACTTGTTTTGTTAACGTTGCGATATCCTTCTATTGCCATTAGTTAGAAGCCTCGGTAGCGCAGTAGGCAGTGCGTCAGTCTCATAATCCTCTCAATAGAGCTATCTGAAGGTCGTGAGTTCGATCCTCACCCGGGGCAACGTTTCCTTTTGAGAAAGTTGTTACTTGTTTTGTTAACGTTGCGATATTCTTCTATTGCCCTGGGTTCAAAGCCTCGGTAGCGCAGTAGGCAGCGCGTCAGTCTCATAATCCTCTCAATGGAGCTATCTGGAGACCGTGAGTTCGATCCTCACCCGGCGCAGCGTTTCTTTTTGAGAAAGTTGTTACTTGTTTTGTTAACGTTGCGATATCCTTCTATTGCCATTAGTTAGAAGCCTCGGTAGCGCAGTAGGCAGTGCGTCAGTCTCATAATCCTCTCAATAGAGCTATCTGAAGGTCGTGAGTTCGATCCTCACCCGGGGCAACGTTTCCTTTTGAGAAAGTTGTTACTTGTTTTGTTAACGTTGCGATATTCTTCTATTGCCCTGGGTTCAAAGCCTCGGTAGCGCAGTAGGCAGCGCGTCAGTCTCATAATCCTCTCAATGGAGCTATCTGGAGACCGTGAGTTCGATCCTCACCCGGCGCAGCGTTTCTTTTTGAGAAAGTTGTTACTTGTTTTGTTAACGTTGCTATATCCTTCTATTGCCATTAGTTAGAAGCCTCGGTAGCGCAGTAGGCAGTGCGTCAGTCTCATAATCCTCTCGATAGAGCTATCTGAAGGTCGTGAGTTCGATCCTCACCCGGGGCAATGTTTCCTTTTGAGAAAGTTGTTACTTGTTTTGTTAACGTTGCGATATTCTTCTATTGCCCTGGGTTCAAAGCCTCGGTAGCGCAGTAGGCAGCGCGTCAGTCTCATAATCCTCTCAATGGAGCTATCTGGAGACCGTGTTCGATCCTCACCCGGCGCAGCGTTTCTTTTTGAGAAAGTTGTTACTTGTTTTGTTAACGTTGCGATATCCTTCTATTGCCATTAGTTAGAAGCCTCGGTAGCGCAGTAGGCAGTGCGTCAGTCTCATAATCCTCTCGATAGAGCTATCTGAAGGTCGTGAGTTCGATCCTCACCCGGCGCAATGTTTCCTTTTGAGAAAGTTGTTACTTGTTTTGTTAACGTTGCGATATTCTTCTATTGCCCTGGGTTCAAAGCCTCGGCAGCGCAGTAGGCAGCGCGTCAGTCTCATAATCCTCTCTATAGAGCTATCTGAAGGTCATGAGTTCGATCCTCACCCGGGGCAACGTTTCCTTTTGAGAAAGTTGTTACTTGTTTTGTTAACGTTGCGATATTCTTCTATTGCCCTGGCTTCAAAGCATCGGTAGCGCAGTAGGCAGCACGTCAGTCTCATAATCCTCTTAATGGAGCTATCTGGATATCGTGAGTTCGATCCTCACCCGGGGCATCGTTTCTGTTTGAGAAAGTTGTTACTTGTTTTGTTAACGTTGCGATATTCTTCTGTTGCCATTGGTTCGAAGCCTGGGTAGCACAGTAGGCAGCGCGTTAGTCTCATAATCCTCTCAATAGAGCTATCTGGAGGTCGTTAGTTCGATCCTCACCCGGGGCAACGTTATTTTTCGAAAAAGTTGTTACTTGTTTTGTTAACGTTGAGATATTCTTCTATAGAATATGGTTCGAAGCATCGGTAGCGCAGTAGGCAGCGCGTCAGTCTCATAATCCTCTCAATAGAGCTATCTGAAGGTCGTGAGTTCGATCCTCACCCGGGGCAATGTTTCCTTTTGAGAAAGTTGATACTTGTTTTGTTAACGTTGCGATATTCTTCTATTGCCCTGGGTTCAAAGCCTCGGTAGCGCAGTAGGCAGCGCGTCAGACACATAATCCCCTCAATGGAGCTATCTGGAGATCGTGAGTTCGATCCTCACCCGGGGCAACGTTTCTTTTTGAGAAAGTTGTTACTTGTTTTGTTAACGTTGCGATATTCTTCTATTGCCATTGCTTCGACGCCTCTGTCGCGCAGTAGGCAGCGCGTCAGAATCATTTTTATCTCAATAGAACTATTTGAAGTTAGTGAGATCGATCCTCAATCGTGGCTACGTTATTTTTTGAAAAAGGTGTTACTTGTTTTGTTAACGTTGCGATATTCTTCTATTGCCATTGGTTCGAAGCCTCGGTAGCGCAGTAGGCAGCGCGTCAGTCTCATAATCTTCTCTATAGAGCTATCTGAAGGTCGTGAGTTCGATCATCACCCGGGGCAACGTTTCTTTTTGAGAAAGTTGTTACTTGTTTTGTTAACGTTGCGATATTCTTCTATTGCCATTGGTTCGAAGCCTCGGTAGCGCAGTAGGCAGCGCGTCAGTCTCATAATCCTCTCAATAGAGCTATCTGAAGGTCGTGAGTTCGATCCTCACCCGGGGCAACGTTTCCTTTTGAGAAAGTTGTTACTTGTTTTGTTAACGTTGCGATATTCTTCTATTGCCCTGGGTTCAAAGCGTCGGTAGCGCAGTAGGCAGCGCGTCAGTCTCATAATCCTCTCAATGGAGCTATCTGGAGACTGTGAGTTCGATCCTCACCCGGCGCAGCGTTTCTTTTTGAGAAAGTTGTTACTTGTTTTGTTAACGTTGCGATATTCTTCTATTGCCATTGGTTCGAAGCATCGGTAGCGCAGTAGGCAGCGCGTCAGTCTCATAATCCTCTCAATAGAGCTATCTGAAGGTCGTGAGTTCGATCCTCACCCGGGGCAACGTTTCTTTTTGAGAAAGTTGTTACTTGTTTTGTTAACGTTGCGATATTCTTCTATTGCCCTGGGTTCAAAGCCTCGGTAGCGCAGTAGGCAGCGTGTCAGTCTCATAATCCTCTCAATAGAGCTATCTGAAGGTCGTGAGTTCGATCCTCACCCGGGGCAACGTTATTTTTCGAAAAAGTTGTTACTTGTTTTGTTAACGTTGAGATATTCTTCTATTGAAATTGGTTCGAAGCCTCGGTAGCGCAGTAGGCAGCGCGTCAGTCTCATAATCCTCTCAATAGAGCTATCTGAAGGTCGTGAGTTCGATCCTCACCCGGGGCAATGTTTCCTTTTGAGAAAGTTGTTACTTGTTTTGTTAACGTTGCGATATTCTTCTATTGCCCTGGGCTCAAAGCCTCGGTAGCGCAGTAGGCAGCGCGTCAGACACATAATCCCCTCAATGGAGCTATCTGGAGATCGTGAGTTCGATCCTCACCCGGGGCAACGTTTCTTTTTGAGAAAGTTGTTGTTTGTTTTGTTAACGTTGCGATATTCTTCTATTGCCATTGGTTCGAAGCCTCGGTAGCGCAGTAGAGAGCGCTAGTCTCATAATCCTCTCAATAGAGCTATCTGAAGGTCGTGAGTTCGATCCTCACCCGGGGGAACGTTTCCTTTTGAGAAAGTTGTTACTTGTTTTGTTAACGTTGCGATATTCTTCTATTGCCCTGGGTTCAAAGCCTTGGTAGCGCAGTAGGCAGCGCGTCAGTCTCATAATCCTCTCAATGGAGCTATCTGGTGACCGTGAGTTCGATCCTCACCCGGGGCAGCGTTTCTTTTTGAGAAAGTTGTTACTTGTTTTGTTAACGTTGCGATATTCTTCTATTGCCATTAGTTAGAAGCCTCGGAAGCGCAGTAGGCAGCGCGTCAGTCTCATAATCCTCTCTATAGAGCTATCTGAAGGTTGTGAGTTCGATCCTCACCCGGGGCAACGTTTCCTTTTGAGAAAACTGTTACTTGTTTTGTTAACGTTGCGATATTCTTCTATTGCCCTGGCTTCAAAGCCTCGGTAGCGCAGTAGGCAGCACGTCAGTCTCATAATCCTCTCAATGGAGCTATCTGGATATCGTGAGTTCGATCCTCACCCGGGGCAACGTTTCTTTTTGAGAAAGTTGTTACTTGTTTTGTTAACGTTGCGATATTCTTCTGTTGCCATTGGTTCGAAGCCTGGGTAGCACAGTAGGCAGCGCGTCAGTCTCATAATCCTCTCAATGGAGCTATCTGGAGACCGTGAGTTCGATCCTCACCCGGGGCAACGTTTCTTTTTGAGAAAGCTGTTACTTGTTTTGTTAACGTTGCGATATTCTTCTATTGCCATTAGTTAGAAGCCTCGGTAGCGCAGTAGGCAGCGCGTCAGTCTCATAATCCTCTCTATAGAGCTATCTGGAGGTCGTTAGTTCGATCCTCACCCGCGGCAACGTTATTTTTCGAAAAAGTTGTTACTTGTTTTGTTAACGTTGAGATATTCTTCTATAGAAATTGGTTCGAAGCCTCGGTAGCGCAGTAGGCAGCGCGTCAGTCTCATAATCCTCTCAATAGAGCTATCTGAAGGTCATGAGTTCGATCCTCACCCGGGGCAATGTTTCCTCTTGAGAAAATTGTTACTTGTTTTGTTAACGTTGCGATATTCTTCTATTGCCCTGGGTTCAAAGCCTCGGTAGCGCAGTAGGCAGCACGTCAGACACATAATCCTCTCAATGGAGCTATCTGGAGATCGTGAGTTCGATCCTCACCCGGGGCAACATTTCTTTTTGAGAAAGTTGTTACTTGTTTTGTTAACGTTGCGATATTCTTCTATTGCCATTGGTTCGAAGCCTCGGTAGCGCAGTAGGCAGCGCGTCAGTCTCATAATCCTCTCAATAGAGCTATCTGAAGGTCGTGAGTTCGATCCTCACCCGGGGCAACGTTTCCTTTTGAGAAAGTTGTTACTTGTTTATTAACGTTGCGATATTCTTCTATTGACCTGGGTTCAAAGCCTCGGTAGCGCAGTGGGCAGCGCGTCAGTCTCATAATCCTCTCAATGGAGCTATCTGGAGACCGTGAGTTCAATCCTCACCCGGGGCAGCGTTTATTTTTGAGAAAGTTGTTACTTGTTTTGTTAACGTTGCGATATTCTTCTATTGCCGTTAGTTAGAAGCCTCGGTAGCGCAGTAGGCAGCGCGTCAGTCTCATAATCCTCTCTATAGAGCTATCTGAAGGTCGTGAGTTCGATCCTCACCCGGGGCAACGTTTCCTTTTGAGAAAGTTGTTACTTGTTTTGTTAACGTTGCGATATTCTTCTATTGCCCTGGCTTCAAAGCATCGGTAGCGCAGTAGGCAGCACGTCAGTCTCATAATTCTCTTAATGGAGCTATCTGGATATCGTGAGTTCGATCCTCACCCGGGGCATCGTTTCTTTTTGAGAAAGTTGTTACTTGTTTTGTTAACGTTGCGATATTCTTCTGTTGCCATTGGTTCGAAGCCTGGGTAGCACAGTAGGCAGCGCGTTAGTCTCATAATCCTCTCAATGGAGCTATCTGGAGACCGTGAGTTCGATCCTCACCCGGGGCAGCGTTTATTTTTGAGAAAGTTGTTACTTGTTTTGTTAACGTTGCGATATTCTGCTATTGCCCTGGGTTCCTAGCCTCGGTAGCGCAGTAGGCAGCGCGTCATTCTCATAATCCTCTCAATGGAGCTATCTGGATTTCGTGAGTTCGATCCTCACCCGGGGCAACGTTTCTTTTTGAGAAAGTTGTTACTTGTTTTGTTAACGTTGCGATATTCTTCTGTTGCCATTGGTTCGAAGCCTGGGTAGCACAGTAGGCAGCGCGTTAGTCTCATAATCCTCTCAATAGAGTTATCTGGAGGTCGTTAGTTCGATCCTCACACGGGGCAACGTTATTTTTCGAAAACGTTGTTACTTGTTTTGTTAACGTTGAGATATTCTTCTATAGAAATTGGTTCGAAGCCTCGGTAGCGCAGTAGGCAGTGCGTCAGTCTCATAATCCTCTCGATAGAGCTATCTGAAGGTCGTGAGTTCGATCCTCACCCGGGGCAATGTTTCCTTTTGAGAAAGTTGTTATTTGTTTTGTTAACGTTGCGATATTCTTCTATGGCCCTGGGTTCAAAGCCTCGGCAGCGCAGTAGGCAGCGCGTCAGTCTCATAATCCTCTCTATAGAGCTATCTGAAGGTCATGAGTTCGACCCTCACCCGGGGCAACGTTTCCTTTTGAGAAAGTTGTTACTTGTTTTGTTAACGTTGCGATATTCTTCTATTGCCCTGGCTTCAAAGCATCGGTAGCGCAGTAGGCAGCACGTCAGTCTCATAATCCTCTTAATGGAGCTATCTGGATATCGTGAGTTCGATCCTCACCCGGGGCATCGTTTCTCTTTGAGAAAGTTGTTACTTGTTTTGTTAACGTTGCGATATTCTTCTGTTGCCATTGGTTCGAAGCCTGGGTAGCACAGTAGGCAGCGCGTTAGTCTCATAATCCTCTCAATAGAGCTATCTGGAGGTCGTTAGTTCGATCCTCACCGGGGGCAACGTTATTTTTCGAAAAAGTTGTTACTTGTTTTGTTAACGTTGAGATATTCTTCTATAGAATGTGGTTCGAAGCATCGGTAGCGCAGTAGGCAGCGCGTCAGTCTCATAATCCTCTCAATAGAGCTATCTGAAGGTCGTGAGTTCGATCCTCACCCGGGGCAATGTTTCCTTTTGAGAAAGTTGTCACTTGTTTTGTTAACGTTGCGATATTCTTCTATTGCCCTGGGTTCAAAGCCTCGGTAGCGCAGTAGGCAGCGCGTCAGACACATAATCCCCTCAATGGAGCTATCTGGAGATCGCCAGCTCGATCCTCACCCGGGGCAACGTTTCTTTTTGAGAAAGTTGTTACTTGTTTGGTTAACGTTGCGATATTCTTCTATTGCCATTGGTTCGAAGCCTCGGTAGCGCAGTAGGCAGCGCGTCAGTCTCATAATCTTCTCTATAGAGCTATCTGAAGGTCGTGAGTTCGATCCTCACCCGCGGCAACGTTTCTTTTTGAGAAAGTTGTTACTTGTTTTGTTAACGTTGCGATATTCTTCTATTGCCATTGGTTCGAAGCCTCGGTAGCGCAGTAGGCAGCGCGTCAGTCTCATAATCCTCTCAATAGAGCTATCTGAAGGTCGTGAGTTCGATCCTCACCCGGGGCAACGTTTACTTTTGAGAAAGTTGTTACTTGTTTTGTTAACGTTGCGATATTCTTCTATATCCCTGGGTTCAAAGCCTCGGTAGCGCAGTAGGCAGCGCGTCAGTCTCATAATCCTCTCAATGGAGCTATCTGGAGACCGTGAGTTCGATCCTCACCCGGCGCAGCGTTTCTTTTTGAGAAAGTTGTTACTTGTTTTGTTAACGTTGCGATATCCTTCTATTGCCATTAGTTAGAAGCCTCGGTAGCGCAGTAGGCAGTGCGTCAGTCTCATAATCCTCTTGATAGAGCTATCTGAAGGTCGTGAGTTCGATCCTCACCCGGGGCAATGTTTCCTTTTGAGAAAGTTGTTACTTGTTTTGTTAACGTTGCGATATTCTTCTATTGCCCTGGGTTCAAAGCCTCGGTAGCGCAGTTGGCAGCGCGTCAGTCTCATAATCCTCTCAATGGATCTATCTGGAGACCGTGAGTTCGATCCTCACCCGGCGCAGCGTTTCTTTTTGAGAAAGTTGTTACTTGTTTTGTTAACGTTGCGATATCCTTCTATTGCCATTAGTTAGAAGCCTCGGTAGCGCAGTAGGCAGTGCGTCAGTCTCATAATCCTCTCAATAGAGCTATCTGAAGGTCGTGAGTTCGATCCTCACCCGGGGCAACGTTTCCTTTTGAGAAAGTTGTTACTTGTTTTGTTAACGTTGCGATATTCTTCTATTGCCCTGGGTTCAAAGCCTCGGTAGCGCAGTAGGCAGCGCGTCAGTCTCATAATCCTCTCAATGGAGCTATCTGGAGACCGTGAGTTCGATCCTCACCCGGCGCAGCGTTTCTTTTTGAGAAAGTTGTTACTTGTTTTGTTAACGTTGCGATATCCTTCTATTGCCATTAGTTAGAAGCCTCGGTAGCGCAGTAGGCAGTGCGTCAGTCTCATAATCCTCTCAATAGAGCTATCTGAAGGTCGTGAGTTCGATCCTCACCCGGGGCAACGTTTCCTTTTGAGAAAGTTGTTACTTGTTTTGTTAACGTTGCGATATTCTTCTATTGCCCTGGGTTCAAAGCCTCGGTAGCGCAGTAGGCAGCGCGTCAGTCTCATAATCCTCTCAATGGAGCTATCTGGAGACCGTGAGTTCGATCCTCACCCGGCGCAGCGTTTCTTTTTGAGAAAGTTGTTACTTGTTTTGTTAACGTTGCTATATCCTTCTATTGCCATTAGTTAGAAGCCTCGGTAGCGCAGTAGGCAGTGCGTCAGTCTCATAATCCTCTCGATAGAGCTATCTGAAGGTCGTGAGTTCGATCCTCACCCGGGGCAATGTTTCCTTTTGAGAAAGTTGTTACTTGTTTTGTTAACGTTGCGATATTCTTCTATTGCCCTGGGTTCAAAGCCTCGGTAGCGCAGTAGGCAGCGCGTCAGTCTCATAATCCTCTCAATGGAGCTATCTGGAGACCGTGTTCGATCCTCACCCGGCGCAGCGTTTCTTTTTGAGAAAGTTGTTACTTGTTTTGTTAACGTTGCGATATCCTTCTATTGCCATTAGTTAGAAGCCTCGGTAGCGCAGTAGGCAGTGCGTCAGTCTCATAATCCTCTCGATAGAGCTATCTGAAGGTCGTGAGTTCGATCCTCACCCGGCGCAATGTTTCCTTTTGAGAAAGTTGTTACTTGTTTTGTTAACGTTGCGATATTCTTCTATTGCCCTGGGTTCAAAGCCTCGGCAGCGCAGTAGGCAGCGCGTCAGTCTCATAATCCTCTCTATAGAGCTATCTGAAGGTCATGAGTTCGATCCTCACCCGGGGCAACGTTTCCTTTTGAGAAAGTTGTTACTTGTTTTGTTAACGTTGCGATATTCTTCTATTGCCCTGGCTTCAAAGCATCGGTAGCGCAGTAGGCAGCACGTCAGTCTCATAATCCTCTTAATGGAGCTATCTGGATATCGTGAGTTCGATCCTCACCCGGGGCATCGTTTCTGTTTGAGAAAGTTGTTACTTGTTTTGTTAACGTTGCGATATTCTTCTGTTGCCATTGGTTCGAAGCCTGGGTAGCACAGTAGGCAGCGCGTTAGTCTCATAATCCTCTCAATAGAGCTATCTGGAGGTCGTTAGTTCGATCCTCACCCGGGGCAACGTTATTTTTCGAAAAAGTTGTTACTTGTTTTGTTAACGTTGAGATATTCTTCTATAGAATATGGTTCGAAGCATCGGTAGCGCAGTAGGCAGCGCGTCAGTCTCATAATCCTCTCAATAGAGCTATCTGAAGGTCGTGAGTTCGATCCTCACCCGGGGCAATGTTTCCTTTTGAGAAAGTTGATACTTGTTTTGTTAACGTTGCGATATTCTTCTATTGCCCTGGGTTCAAAGCCTCGGTAGCGCAGTAGGCAGCGCGTCAGACACATAATCCCCTCAATGGAGCTATCTGGAGATCGTGAGTTCGATCCTCACCCGGGGCAACGTTTCTTTTTGAGAAAGTTGTTACTTGTTTTGTTAACGTTGCGATATTCTTCTATTGCCATTGCTTCGACGCCTCTGTCGCGCAGTAGGCAGCGCGTCAGAATCATTTTTATCTCAATAGAACTATTTGAAGTTAGTGAGATCGATCCTCAATCGTGGCTACGTTATTTTTTGAAAAAGGTGTTACTTGTTTTGTTAACGTTGCGATATTCTTCTATTGCCATTGGTTCGAAGCCTCGGTAGCGCAGTAGGCAGCGCGTCAGTCTCATAATCTTCTCTATAGAGCTATCTGAAGGTCGTGAGTTCGATCCTCACCCGGGGCAACGTTTCTTTTTGAGAAAGTTGTTACTTGTTTTGTTAACGTTGCGATATTCTTCTATTGCCATTGGTTCGAAGCCTCGGTAGCGCAGTAGGCAGCGCGTCAGTCTCATAATCCTCTCAATAGAGCTATCTGAAGGTCGTGAGTTCGATCCTCACCCGGGGCAACGTTTCCTTTTGAGAAAGTTGTTACTTGTTTTGTTAACGTTGCGATATTCTTCTATTGCCCTGGGTTCAAAGCCTCGGTAGCGCAGTAGGCAGCGCGTCAGTCTCATAATCCTCTCAATGGAGCTATCTGGAGACCGTGTTCGATCCTCACCCGGCGCAGCGTTTCTTTTTGAGAAAGTTGTTACTTGTTTTGTTAACGTTGCGATATCCTTCTATTGCCATTAGTTAGAAGCCTCGGTAGCGCAGTAGGCAGTGCGTCAGTCTCATAATCCTCTCGATAGAGCTATCTGAAGGTCGTGAGTTCGATCCTCACCCGGCGCAATGTTTCCTTTTGAGAAAGTTGTTACTTGTTTTGTTAACGTTGCGATATTCTTCTATTGCCCTGGGTTCAAAGCCTCGGCAGCGCAGTAGGCAGCGCGTCAGTCTCATAATCCTCTCTATAGAGCTATCTGAAGGTCATGAGTTCGATCCTCACCCGGGGCAACGTTTCCTTTTGAGAAAGTTGTTACTTGTTTTGTTAACGTTGCGATATTCTTCTATTGCCCTGGCTTCAAAGCATCGGTAGCGCAGTAGGCAGCACGTCAGTCTCATAATCCTCTTAATGGAGCTATCTGGATATCGTGAGTTCGATCCTCACCCGGGGCATCGTTTCTGTTTGAGAAAGTTGTTACTTGTTTTGTTAACGTTGCGATATTCTTCTGTTGCCATTGGTTCGAAGCCTGGGTAGCACAGTAGGCAGCGCGTTAGTCTCATAATCCTCTCAATAGAGCTATCTGGAGGTCGTTAGTTCGATCCTCACCCGGGGCAACGTTATTTTTCGAAAAAGTTGTTACTTGTTTTGTTAACGTTGAGATATTCTTCTATAGAATATGGTTCGAAGCATCGGTAGCGCAGTAGGCAGCGCGTCAGTCTCATAATCCTCTCAATAGAGCTATCTGAAGGTCGTGAGTTCGATCCTCACCCGGGGCAATGTTTCCTTTTGAGAAAGTTGATACTTGTTTTGTTAACGTTGCGATATTCTTCTATTGCCCTGGGTTCAAAGCCTCGGTAGCGCAGTAGGCAGCGCGTCAGACACATAATCCCCTCAATGGAGCTATCTGGAGATCGTGAGTTCGATCCTCACCCGGGGCAACGTTTCTTTTTGAGAAAGTTGTTACTTGTTTTGTTAACGTTGCGATATTCTTCTATTGCCATTGCTTCGACGCCTCTGTCGCGCAGTAGGCAGCGCGTCAGAATCATTTTTATCTCAATAGAACTATTTGAAGTTAGTGAGATCGATCCTCAATCGTGGCTACGTTATTTTTTGAAAAAGGTGTTACTTGTTTTGTTAACGTTGCGATATTCTTCTATTGCCATTGGTTCGAAGCCTCGGTAGCGCAGTAGGCAGCGCGTCAGTCTCATAATCTTCTCTATAGAGCTATCTGAAGGTCGTGAGTTCGATCCTCACCCGGGGCAACGTTTCTTTTTGAGAAAGTTGTTACTTGTTTTGTTAACGTTGCGATATTCTTCTATTGCCATTGGTTCGAAGCCTCGGTAGCGCAGTAGGCAGCGCGTCAGTCTCATAATCCTCTCAATAGAGCTATCTGAAGGTCGTGAGTTCGATCCTCACCCGGGGCAACGTTTCCTTTTGAGAAAGTTGTTACTTGTTTTGTTAACGTTGCGATATTCTTCTATTGCCCTGGGTTCAAAGCGTCGGTAGCGCAGTAGGCAGCGCGTCAGTCTCATAATCCTCTCAATGGAGCTATCTGGAGACTGTGAGTTCGATCCTCACCCGGCGCAGCGTTTCTTTTTGAGAAAGTTGTTACTTGTTTTGTTAACGTTGCGATATTCTTCTATTGCCATTGGTTCGAAGCATCGGTAGCGCAGTAGGCAGCGCGTCAGTCTCATAATCCTCTCAATAGAGCTATCTGAAGGTCGTGAGTTCGATCCTCACCCGGGGCAACGTTTCTTTTTGAGAAAGTTGTTACTTGTTTTGTTAACGTTGCGATATTCTTCTATTGCCCTGGGTTCAAAGCCTCGGTAGCGCAGTAGGCAGCGTGTCAGTCTCACAATCCTCTCTATAGAGCTATCTGGAGATCGTGAGTTCGATCCTCACCCGGGGCAACGTTTCTTTTTGAGAAAGTTGTTACTTGTTTTGTTAACGTTGCGATATTCTTCTATTGCCCTGGCTTCAAAGCATCGGTAGCGCAGTAGGCAGCACGTCAGTCTCATAATTCTCTTAATGGAGCTATCTGGATATCGTGAGTTCGATCCTCACCCGGGGCATCGTTTCTTTTTGAGAAAGTTGTTACTTGTTTTGTTAACGTTGCGATATTCTTCTGTTGCCATTGGTTCGAAGCCTGGGTAGCACAGTAGGCAGCGCGTTAGTCTCATAATCCTCTCAATGGAGCTATCTGGAGACCGTGAGTTCGATCCTCACCCGGGGCAGCGTTTATTTTTGAGAAAGTTGTTACTTGTTTTGTTAACGTTGCGATATTCTGCTATTGCCCTGGGTTCCTAGCCTCGGTAGCGCAGTAGGCAGCGCGTCATTCTCATAATCCTCTCAATGGAGCTATCTGGATTTCGTGAGTTCGATCCTCACCCGGGGCAACGTTTCTTTTTGAGAAAGTTGTTACTTGTTTAGTTAACGTTGCGATATTCTTCTGTTGCCATTGGTTCGAAGCCTGGGTAGCACAGTAGGCAGCGCGTTAGTCTCATAATCCTCTCAATAGAGTTATCTGGAGGTCGTTAGTTCGATCCTCACACGGGGCAACGTTATTTTTCGAAAACGTTTTTACTTGTTTTGTTAACGTTGAGATATTCTTCTATAGAAATTGGTTCGAAGCCTCGGTAGCGCAGTAGGCAGTGCGTCAGTCTCATAATCCTCTCGATAGAGCTATCTGAAGGTCGTGAGTTCGATCCTCACCCGGGGCAATGTTTCCTTTTGAGAAAGTTGTTATTTGTTTTGTTAACGTTGCGATATTCTTCTATGGCCCTGGGTTCAAAGCCTCGGCAGCGCAGTAGGCAGCGCGTCAGTCTCATAATCCTCTCTATAGAGCTATCTGAAGGTCATGAGTTCGACCCTCACCCGGGGCAACGTTTCCTTTTGAGAAAGTTGTTACTTGTTTTGTTAACGTTGCGATATTCTTCTATTGCCCTGGCTTCAAAGCATCGGTAGCGCAGTAGGCAGCACGTCAGTCTCATAATCCTCTTAATGGAGCTATCTGGATATCGTGAGTTCGATCCTCACCCGGGGCATCGTTTCTCTTTGAGAAAGTTGTTACTTGTTTTGTTAACGTTGCGATATTCTTCTGTTGCCATTGGTTCGAAGCCTGGGTAGCACAGTAGGCAGCGCGTTAGTCTCATAATCCTCTCAATAGAGCTATCTGGAGGTCGTTAGTTCGATCCTCACCGGGGGCAACGTTATTTTTCGAAAAAGTTGTTACTTGTTTTGTTAACGTTGAGATATTCTTCTATAGAATGTGGTTCGAAGCATCGGTAGCGCAGTAGGCAGCGCGTCAGTCTCATAATCCTCTCAATAGAGCTATCTGAAGGTCGTGAGTTCGATCCTCACCCGGGGCAATGTTTCCTTTTGAGAAAGTTGTCACTTGTTTTGTTAACGTTGCGATATTCTTCTATTGCCCTGGGTTCAAAGCCTCGGTAGCGCAGTAGGCAGCGCGTCAGACACATAATCCCCTCAATGGAGCTATCTGGAGATCGTCAGCTCGATCCTCACCCGGGGCAACGTTTCTTTTTGAGAAAGTTGTTACTTGTTTGGTTAACGTTGCGATATTCTTCTATTGCCATTGCTTCGACGTCTCTGTAGCGCAGTAGGCAGCGCGTCAGAATCATTTTTATCTCAATAGAACTATTTGAAGTTAGTGAGATCGATCCTCACTCGTGGCTACGTTATTTTTTGAAAAAGGTGTTACTTGTTTTGTTAACGTTGCGATATTCTTCTATTGCCATTGGTTCGAAGCCTCGGTAGCGCAGTAGGCAGCGCGTCAGTCTCATAATCTTCTCTATAGAGCTATCTGAAGGTCGTGAGTTCGATCCTCACCCGCGGCAACGTTTCTTTTTGAGAAAGTTGTTACTTGTTTTGTTAACGTTGCGATATTCTTCTATTGCCATTGGTTCGAAGCCTCGGTAGCGCAGTAGGCAGCGCGTCAGTCTCATAATCCTCTCAATAGAGCTATCTGAAGGTCGTGAGTTCGATCCTCACCCGGGGTAACGTTTCCTTTTGAGAAAGTTGTTACTTGTTTTGTTAACGTTGCGATATTCTTCTATATCCCTGGGTTCAAAGCCTCGGTAGCGCAGTAGGCAGCGCGTCAGTCTCATAATCCTCTCAATGGAGCTATCTGGAGACCGTGAGTTCGATCCTCACCCGGCGCAGCGTTTCTTTTTGAGAAAGTTGTTACTTGTTTTGTTAACGTTGCGATATCCTTCTATTGCCATTAGTTAGAAGCCTCGGTAGCGCAGTAGGCAGTGCGTCAGTCTCATAATCCTCTCGATAGAGCTATCTGAAGGTCGTGAGTTCGATCCTCACCCGGGGCAATGTTTCCTTTTGAGAAAGTTGTTACTTGTTTTGTTAACGTTGCGATATTCTTCTATTGCCCTGGGTTCAAAGCCTCGGTAGCGCAGTTGGCAGCGCGTCAGTCTCATAATCCTCTCAATGGAGCTATCTGGAGACCGTGAGTTCGATCCTCACCCGGCGCAGCGTTTCTTTTTGAGAAAGTTGTTACTTGTTTTGTTAACGTTGCGATATCCTTCTATATCCCTGGGTTCAAAGCCTCGGTAGCGCAGTAGGCAGCGCGTCAGTCTCATTATCCTCTCAATAGAGCTATCTGAAGGTCGTGAGTTCGATCCTCACCCGGGGCAATGTTTCCTTTTGAGAAAGTTGTTACTTGTTTTGTTAACGTTGCGATATTCTTCTATTGCCTTGGGTTCAAAGCCTCGGTAGCGCAGTAGGCAGCACGTCAGTCTCATAATCCTCTCAATGGAGCTATCTGGATATCGTGAGTTCGATCCTCACCCGGGGCAACGTTTCTTTTTGAGAAAGTTTTTACTTGTTTTATTAACGTTGCGATATTCTTCTGTTGCCATTGATTCGAAGCCTGGGTAGCACAGTAGGCAGCGCGTTAGTCTCATAATCCTCTCAACAGAGCTATCTGGAGGTCGTTAGTTCGATCCTCACCCGGGGCAACGTTATTTTTCGAAAAAGTTGTTACTTATTTTGTTAACGTTGAGATATTCTTCTATAGAAATTGGTTCGAAGCCTCGGTAGCGCAGTAGGCAGCGCGTCAGTCTTATAATCCTCTCAATAGAGCTATCTGAAGGTCGTGAGTTCGATCCTCACCCGGGGCAACGTTTCTTTTTGAGAAAGTTGTTACTTGTTTTGTTAACGTTGCGATATTCTTCTATTGCCCTGGGTTCAAAGCCTCGGTAGCGCAGTAGGCAGCGTGTCAGTCTCATAATCCTCTCTATAGAGCTATCTGGAGATCGTGAGTTCGATCCTCACCCGGGGCAACGTTTCTTTTTGAGAAAGTTGTTACTTGTTTTGTTAACGTTGCGATATTCTTCTATTGCCATTGCTTCGACGCCTCTGTAGCGCAGTAGGCAGCGCGTCAGAATCATTTTTATCTCAATAGAACTATTTGAAGTTAGTGAGATCGATCCTCACTCGTGGCTACGTTATTTTTTGAAAAAGGTGTTACTTGTTTTGTTAACGTTGCGATATTCTTCTATTGCCATTGGTTAAAGCCTCGGTAGCGCAGTAGGCAGCGCGTCAGTCTCATAATCTTCTCTATAGAGCTATCTGAAGGTCGTGAGTTCGATCCTCACCCGGGGCAACGTTTCTTTTTGAGAAAGTTGTTACTTGTTTTGTTAACGTTGCGATATTCTTCTATTGCCATTGGTTCGAAGCCTCGGTAGCGCAGTAGGCAGCGCGTCAGTCTCATTATCCTCTCAATAGAGCTATCTGAAGGTCGTGAGTTCGATCCTCACCCGGGGCAATGTTTCCTTTTGAGAAAGTTGTTACTTGTTTTGTTAACTTTGCGATATTCTTCTATTGCCTTGGGTTCAAAGCCTCGGTAGCGCAGTAGGCAGCACGTCAGTCTCATAATCCTCTCAATGGAGCTATCTGGATATCGTGAGTTCGATCCTCACCCGGGGCAACGTTTCTTTTTGAGAAAGTTTTTACTTGTTTTGTTAACGTTGCGATATTCTTCTGTTGCCATTGATTCGAAGCCTTGCTAGCACAGTAGGCAGCGCGTTAGTCTCATAATCCTCTCAACAGAGCTATCTGGAGGTCGTTAGTTCGATCCTCACCCGGGGCAACGTTATTTTTCGAAAAAGTTGTTACTTATTTTGTTAACGTTGAGATATTCTTCTATAGAAATTGGTTCGAAGCCTCGGTAGCGCAGTAGGCAGCGCGTCAGTCTCATAATCCTCTCAATAGAGCTATCTGAAGGTCGTGAGTTCGATCCTCACCCGGGGCAATGTTTCCTTTTGAGAAAGTTGTTACTTGTTTATTAACGTTGCGATATTCTTCTATTGACCTGGGTTCAAAGCCTCGGTAGCGCAGTAGGCAGCGCGTCAGTCTCATAATCCTCTCAATGGGGCTATCTGGAGACCGTGAGTTCGATCCTTAACCGGGGCAACGGTTCTCTTTGCGAAAGTTGTTACTTGTTTTGTTAACGTTGCGATATTCTTCTATTGCCATTAGTTAGAAGCCTCGGTAGCGCAGTAGGCAGCACGTCAGTCTCATAATCCTCTCTATAGAGCTATCTGAAGGTCGTGAGTTCGATCCTCACCCGGGGCAACGTTTCCTTTTGAGAAAGTTGTTACTTGTTTTGTTAACGTTGCAATATTCTTCTATTGCCCTGGGTTCAAAGCCTCGGTAGCGCAGTAGGCAGCGCGTCAGTCTCATAATCCTCTCTATAGAGCTATATGAAGGTCGTGAGTTCGATCCTCACCCGGGGCAACGTTTCTTTTTGAGAAAGTTGTTACTTGTTTTGTTAACGTTGCGATATTCTTCTATTGCCATGGTTTCGACGCCTCGGTAGCGCAGTAGGCAGCGCATCAGTCTCATAATCCTCTCAATAGAGCTATCTGAAGGTCGTGAGTTCGATCCTCACCCGGGTTAACGTTATTTTATGAAAAATCTTTTTCTTTTATTTGTTAAAGTTGCGATATTCATCTATTGCCATTGCTTCGACGCCTCTGTAGCGCAGTAGGCAGCGCGTCAGAATCATTATTATCTCAATAGAACTATTTGAAGTTAGTGAGTTCGATCCTCACTCGTGGCTACGTTATTTTTTGAAAAAGTTGTTACTTGTTTTGTTAACGTTGCGATATTCTTCTATTGCCATTGGCTCGAAGCCTCGGTAGCGCAGTAGGTAGCGCGTCAGTCTCATAATCTTCTCTATAGAGCTATCTGAAGGTCGTGAGTTCGATCCTCACCCGGGGCAACGTTTCTTTTTGAGAAAGTTGTTACTTGTTTTGTTAACGTTGCGATATTCTTCTATTGCCATTGGTTCGAAGCCTCGGTAGCGCAGTAGGCAGCGCGTCAGTCTCATAATCCTCTCAATAGAGCTATCTGAAGGTCGTGAGTTCGATCCTCTAACGGGGCAACGTTTCCTTTTGAGAAAGTTGTTACTTGTTTTGTTAACGTTGCGATATTCTTCTATTGCCCTGGGTTCAAAGCCTCGGTAGCGCAGTAGGCAGCGCGTCAGTCTCATAATCCTCTCAATGGAGCTATCTGGAGACCGTGAGTTCGATCCTCACCCGGGGCAGCGTTTCTTTTTGAGAAAGTTGTTACTTGTTTTGTTAACGTTGCGATATCCTTCTATTATCATTAGTTAGAAGCCTCGGTAGCGCAGTAGGCAGCGTGTCAGTCTCATAATCCTCTCTATAGAGCTATCTGAAGGTCGTGAGTTCGATCCTCACCCGGGGCCTCGGTAGCGCAGTAGGCAGCGCGTCAGTCTCATAATCCTCTCAATAGAGCTATCTGAAGGTCGTGAGTTCGATCCTCACCCGGGGCAATGTTTCCTTTTGAGAAAGTTGTTACTTGTTTATTAACGTTGCGATATTCTTCTATTGACCTGGGTTAAAGCCTCGGTAGCGCAGTAGGCAGCGCGTCAGTCTCATAATCCTCTCAATGGAGCTATCTGGAGACCGTGAGTTCGATCCTTACCCGGGGCAACGGTTCTTTTTGAGAAAGTTGTTACTTGTTTTGTTAACGTTGCGATATTCTTCTATTGCCATTAGTTAGAAGCCTCGGTAGCGCAGTAGGCAGCACGTCAGTCTCATAATCCTCTCTATAGAGTTATCTGAAGGTCGTGAGTTCGATCCTCACCCGGGGCAACGTTTCCTTTTGAGAAAGTTGTTACTTGTTTTGTTAACGTTGCGATATTCTTCTATTGCCCTGGGTTCAAAGCCTCGGTAGCGCAGTAGGCAGCCCATCAGTCTCATAATCCTCTCAATAGAGCTATCTGAAGGTCGTGAATTCGATCCTCACCCGGGTTAACGTTATTTTATGAAAAATCTTTTTCTTTTATTTGTTAAAGTTGCGATATTCATCTATTGCCATTGCTTCGACGCCTCTGTAGCGCAGTAGGCAGCGCGTCAGAATCATTATTATCTCAATAGAACTATTTGAAGTTAGTGAGTTCGATCCTCACTCGTGGCTACGTTATTTTTTGAAAAAGTTGTTACTTGTTTTGTTAACGTTGCGATATTCTTCTATTGCCATTGGCTCGAAGCCTCGGTAGCGCAGTAGGTAGCGCGTCAGTCTCATAATCTTCTCTATAGAGCTATCTGAAGGTCGTGAGTTCGATCCTCACCCGGGGCAACGTTTCTTTTTGAGAAAGTTGTTACTTGTTTTGTTAACGTTGCGATATTCTTCTATTGCCATTGGTTCGAAGCCTCGGTAGCGCAGTAGGCAGCGCGTCAGTCTCATAATCCTCTCAATAGAGCTATCTGAAGGTCGTGAGTTCGATCCTCACCCGGGGCAACGTTTCCATTTGAGAAAGTTGTTACTTGTTTTGTTAACGTTGCGATATTCTTCTATTGCCCTGGGTTCAAAGCCTCGGTAGGGCAGTAGGCAGCGCGTCAGTCTCATAATCCTCTCAATGGAGCTATCTGGAGACCGTGAGTTCGATCCTCACCCGGGGCAGCGTTTCTTTTTGAGAAAGTTGTTACTTGTTTTGTTAACGTTGCGATATCCTTCTATTATCATTAGTTAGAAGCCTCGGTAGCGCAGTAGGCAGCGTGTCAGTTTCATAATCCTCTCTATAGAGCTATCTAAAGGTCGTGAGTTCGATCCTCACCCGGGGCAACGTTTCCTTTTGAGAAAGTTGTTACTTGTTTTGTTAACGTTGCGATATTCTTCTATTGCCCTGGCTTCAAAGCCTCGGTAGCGCAATAGGCAGCACGTCAGTCTCATAATCCTCTCAATGGAGCTATCTGGATATCGTGAGTTCGATCCTCACCCGGGGCAACGTTTCTTTTTGAGAAAGTTGTTACTTGTTTTGTTAACGTTGCGATATTCTTCTGTTGCTATTGATTCGAAGCCTGGGTAGCACAGTAGGCAGCGCGTTAGTCTCATAATCCTCTCAACAGAGCTATCTGGAGGTCGTTAGTTCGATCCTCACCCGGGGCAACGTTATTTTTCGAAAAAGTTGTTACTTGTTTTGTTAACGTTGAGATATTCTTCTATAGTATTTGGTTCGAAGCCTCGGTAGCGCAGTAGGCAGAGCGTCAGTCTCATAATCCTCTCAATAGAGCTATCTGAAGGTCGTGAGTTCGATCCTCACCCGGGGCAATGTTTCCTTTTGAGAAAGTTGTTACTTCTTTTGTTAACGTTGCGATATTCTTCTATTGCCCTTTGTTCAAAGCCTCGGTAGCGCAGTAGGCAGCACGTCAGACACATAATCCTCTCAATGGAGCTATCTGGAGATCGTGAGTTCGATCCTCACCCGTGGCAACGTTTCTTTTTGAGAAAGTAGTTACTTGTTTTGTTAACGTTGCGATATTCTTCTATTGCCATTGGTTCAAAGCCTCGGTAGCGCAGTAGGCAGCGCGTCAATCTCATAATCCTCTCTATAGAGCTATATGATGGTCGTGAGTTCGATCCTCACCCGGGGCAACGTTTCTTTTTGAGAAAGTTGTTACTTGTTTTGTTAACGTTGCGATATTCTTCTATTGCCATGGTTTCGACGCCTCGGTAGCGCAGTAGGCAGCGCGTCAGTCTCATAATCCTCTCTATAGAGCTATCTGAAGGTCGTGAGTTCGATCCTCACCCGGGGCAACGTTTCTTTTTGAGGAAGTTGTTACTTGTTTTGTTAACGTTGCGATATTCTTCTATTGCCATGGTTTCGAAGCCTCGGTAGCGCAGTAGGCAGCGCGCCAGTCTCATAATCCTCTCAATAGAGCTATCTGAAGGTCGTGAGTTCGATCGTCACCCGGAGCACTGTTGTATTTTGAACATCCTTTTTCTTTTTTTGCTAAAGTTGCGATATTCATCTTTTGCCATTGATTCGAAGAATGGGTAGCACAGTAGGCAGCGCGTTAGTCTCATAATCCTCTCAATAGAGCTATCTGGAGGTCGTTAGTTCGATCCTCACCCGGGGCAACGTTTTTTTTCGAAAAAGTTGTTACTTGTTTTGTTAACGTTGAGATATTCTTCTATAGAAATTGGTTCGAAGCCTCGGTAGCGCAGTAGGCAGCGCGTCAGTCTCATAATCTTCTCAATGGAGCTATCTGAAGGTCGTGAGTTCGATCCTCACCCGGGGCAATGTTTCCTTTTGAGAAAGTTGTTTTTTGTTTTGTTAACGTTGCGATATTCTTCTATTGCCCTAGGGTCAAAGCCTCGGTAGCGCAGTAGGCAGCACGTCAGACACATAATCCTCTCAATGGAGCTAACTGGAGATCGTGAGTTCGATCCTCACCCGGGGCAACATTTCTTTTTGAGAAAGTTGTTACTTGTTTTGTTAACGTTGCGATATTCTTCTATTGCCATTGGTTCGAAGCCTAGGTAGCGCAGTAGGCAGCGCATCAGTCTCACAATCATCTCAATAGAGCTATCTGGAGACCGTGAGTTCGATCCTCACCCGGGGCAACGTTTCTTTTTGAGAAAGTTTACTTGTTTTGTTAACGTTGCGATATTCTTCTATTGCCATTAGTTAGAAACCTCGGTAGCGCAGTAGGCAGCGCGTCAGTCTCATAATCCTCTCTATAGAGCTATCTGAAGGTCGTGAGTTCGATCCTCACCCGGGGCACCGTTTCCTTTTGAGAAAGTTGTTACTTGTTTTGTTAACGTTGCGATATCCTTCTATTATCATTAGTTAGAAGCCTCGGTAGCGCAGTAGGCAGCGTGTCAGTTTCATAATCCTCTCTATAGAGCTATCTAAAGGTCGTGAGTTCGATCCTCACCCGGGGCAACGTTTCCTTTTGAGAAAGTTGTTACTTGTTTTGTTAACGTTGCGATATTCTTCTATTGCCCTGGCTTCAAAGCCTCGGTAGCGCAGTAGGCAGCACGTCAGTCTCATAATCCTCTCAATGGTGCTATCTGGATATCGTGAGTTCGATCCTCACCCGGGGCAACGTTTCTTTTTGAGAAAGTTGTTACTTGTTTTGTTAACGTTGCGATATTCTTCTGTTGCCATTGATTCGAAGCCTGGGTAGCACAGTAGGCAGCGCGTTAGTCTCATAATCCTCTCAACAGAGCTATCTGGAGGTCGTTAGTTCGATCCTCACCCGGGGCAACGTTATTTTTCGAAAAAGTTGTTACTTGTTTTGTTAACGTTGAGATATTCTTCTATAGTATTTGGTTCGAAGCCTCGGTAGCGCAGTAGGCAGAGCGTCAGTCTCATAATCCTCTCAATAGAGCTATCTGAAGGTCGTGAGTTCGATCCTCACCCGGGGCAATGTTTCCTTTTGAGAAAGTTGTTACTTCTTTTGTTAACGTTGCGATATTCTTCTATTGCCCTGGGTTCAAAGCCTCGGTAGCGCAGTAGGCAGCACGTCAGACACATAATCCTCTCAATGGAGCTATCTGGAGATCGTGAGTTCGATCCTCACCCGTGGCAACGTTTCTATTTGAGAAAGTAGTTACTTGTTTTGTTAACGTTGCGATATTCTTCTATTGCCATTGGTTCAAAGCCTCGGTAGCGCAGTAGGCAGCGCGTCAGTCTCATAATCCTCTCTATAGAGCTATCTGAAGGTCGTGAGTTCGATCCTCACCCGAGGCAACGTTTCCTTTTGAGAAAGGTTTTACTTGTTTTGTTAACGTTGCGATATTCTTCTATTGCCCTGGGTTCAAAGCCTCGGTAGCGCAGTAGGCAGCGCGTCAGTCTCATAATCATCTCTATAGAGCTATATGATGGTCGTGAGTTCGATCCTCACCCGGGGCAACGTTTCTTTTTGAGAAAGTTGTTACTTGTTTTGTTAACGTTGCGATATTCTTCTATTGCCATGGTTTCGACGCCTCGGTAGCGCAGTAGGCAGCGCATCAGTTTCATAATCCTCTCAATAGAGCTATCTGAAGGTCGTGAGTTCGATCCTCACCCGGGGTAACATTATTTTATGAAAAATCATTTTCTTTTTTTTGTTAAAGTTGCGATATTCATCTATTGCCATTGCTTCGACGCCTCTGTAGCGCAGTAGGCAGCGCGTCAGAATCATTATTATCTCAATAGAGCTATTTGAAAATAGTGAGTTTGATCCTTACTCGTGGCTACGTTATTTTTTGAAAAAGTTGTTACTTGTTTTGTTAACGTTGCGATATTCTTCTATTGCCATTGGCTCGACTTCTCTGTAGCGCAGTAGGTAGAGCGTCAGTCTCATAATCTTCTCTATAGAGCTATCTGAAGGTCGTGAGTTCGATCCTCACCCGGGGCAACGTTTCTTTTTGAGGAAGTTGTTACTTGTTTTGTTAACGTTGCGATATTCTTCTATTGCCATGGTTTCGAAGCCTCGGTAGCGCAGTAGGCAGCGCGCCAGTCTCATAATCCTCTCAATAGAGCTATCTGAAGGTCGTGAGTTCGATCGTCACCCGGAGCACTGTTGTATTTTGAACATCCTTTTTCTTTTTTTGCTAAAGTTGCGATATTCATCTTTTGCCATTGATTCGAAGAATGGGTAGCACAGTAGGCAGCGCGTTAGTCTCATAATCCTCTCAATAGAGCTATCTGGAGGTCGTTAGTTCGATCCTCACCCGGGGCAACGTTTTTTTTCGAAAAAGTTGTTACTTGTTTTGTTAACGTTGAGATATTCTTCTATAGAAATTGGTTCGAAGCCTCGGTAGCGCAGTAGGCAGCGCGTCAGTCTCATAATCTTCTCAATGGAGCTATCTGAAGGTCGTGAGTTCGATCCTCACCCGGGGCAATGTTTCCTTTTGAGAAAGTTGTTTTTTGTTTTGTTAACGTTGCGATATTCTTCTATTGCCCTAGGGTCAAAGCCTCGGTAGCGCAGTAGGCAGCACGTCAGACACATAATCCTCTCAATGGAGCTAACTGGAGATCGTGAGTTCGATCCTCACCCGGGGCAACATTTCTTTTTGAGAAAGTTGTTACTTGTTTTGTTAACGTTGCGATATTCTTCTATTGCCATTGGTTCGAAGCCTAGGTAGCGCAGTAGGCAGCGCATCAGTCTCACAATCCTCTCAATAGAGCTATCTGGAGACCGTGAGTTCGATCCTCACCCGGGGCAACGTTTCTTTTTGAGAAAGTTTACTTGTTTTGTTAACGTTGCGATATTCTTCTATTGCCATTAGTTAGAAACCTCGGTAGCGCAGTAGGCAGCGCGTCAGTCTCATAATCCTCTCTATAGAGCTATCTGAAGGTCGTGAGTTCGATCCTCACCCGGGGCACCGTTTCCTTTTGAGAAAAATGTTACTTGTTTTGTTAACGTTGCGATATTCTTCTATTGCCCTGGGTTCAAAGCCTCGGTAAAGCAGTAGGCAGCACGTCAGTCTCATAATCCTCTCAATGGAGCTATCTGGATATCGTGAGTTCAATCCTCACCCAGGGCAACGTTTCTTTTTGAGAAAGTTGTTACTTGTTTTGTTAACGTTGCGATATTCGTCTGTTGCCATTGGTTCGAAGCCTGGGTAGCACAGTAGGCAGCGCGTTAGTCTCATAATACTCTCAATAGAGCTATCTGGAGGGCGTTAGTTCGATCCTCACCCGGGGCAACGTTATTTTTCGAAAAAGTTGTTACTTGTTTTGTTAACGTTGAGATATTCTTCTATAGAAATTGGTTCGAAGCCTCGGTAGCGCAGTAGGCAGCGCGTCAGTCTCATAATCCTCTCAATAGAGCTATCTGAAGGTCGTGAGTTCGATCCTCACCCGGGGCAATGTTTCCTTTTGAGAAAGTTGTTACTTGTTTTGTTAACGTTGCGATATTCTTCTATTGCCCTGGGTTCAAAGACTCGGTAGCGAAGTAGGCAGCGCGTCAGACACATAATCCCCTCAATGGAGCTATCTGGAGATCGTGAGTTCGATCCTCACCCGGGGCAACGTTTCTTTTTGAGAAAGTTGTTACTTGTTTTGTTAACGTTGCGATATTCTTCTATTGCCATTGGTTCGAAGCCTCGGTAGCGCAGTAGGCAGCGCGTCAGTCTCATAATCCTCTCAATAGAGCTATCTGTAGGTCTTGAGTTCGATCCTCACCCGGGGCAACGTTTCCTTTTGAGAAAGTTGTTACTTGTTTTGTTAACGTTGCGATATTCTTCTATTGCCCTGGGTTCAAAGCTTCGGTAGCGCAGTAGGCAGCGCGTCAGTCTCATAATCCTCTCAATGGAGCTATCTGGAGACCGTGAGTTCGATCCTCATCCGGGGCAGCGTTTCTTTTTGAGAAAGTTGTTACTTGTTTTGTTAACGTTGCGATATTGTTCTGTTGCCATTGGTTCGAAGCCTGGGTAGCACAGTAGGCAGCGCGTTAGTCTCATAATCCTCTCAATAGAGCTATCTGGAGGTCGTTAGTTCGATCCTCACCCGGGGCAACGTTATTTTTCGAAAAAGTTGTTACTTGTGTTGTTAACGTTGAGATATTCTTCTATAGAAATTGGTTCGAAGCCTCGGTAGCGCAGTAGGCAGCGCGTCAGTCTCATAATCCTCTCAATAGAGCTATCTGAAGGTCGTGAGTTCGATCCTCACCCGGGGCAATGTTTCCGTTTGAGAAAGTTGTGACTTGTTTTGTTAAAGTTGCGATATTCATCTATTGCTTTTGCTTCGACGCCTCTGTAGCGCAGTAGGCAGCGCGTCAGAATCATTATTATTTCAATAGAGCTATTTGAAGTTAGTGAGTTCGATCCTCACTCGTGGCTACGTTATTTTTTGAAAACGTTGTTACTTCTTTTGTTAACGTTGCGATATTCTTCTATTGCCATTGGCTCGAAGCCTCGGTAGCGCAGTAGGTAGCGCTTCAGTTCATAATCTTCTCTATAGAGCTATCTGAAGGTCGTGAGTTCGATCCTCATCCGGGGCAGCGTTTCTTTTTGAGAAAGTTGTTACTTGTTTTGTTAACGTTGCGATATTCTTCTATTGCCATTAGTTAGAAGCCTCGGTAGCGCAGTAGGCAGCGCGTCAGTCTCATAATCCTCTCTATAGAGCTATCTGAAGGTCGTGAGTTCGATCCTCACCCGGGGCAACGTTTCCTTTTGAGAAAGTTGTTACTTGATTTGTTAACGTTGCGATATTCTTCTATTGCCCCGGGTTCAAAGCCTCGGTAGCGCAGTAGGCATCGCGTCAGTCTCATAATCCTCTCAATGGAGCTATCTGGAGATCGTGAGTTCGATCCTCACCCGGGGCAACGTTTCTTTTTGAGAAAGTTGTTACTTGTTTTGTTTACGTTGCGATATTGTTCTGTTGCCATTGGTTCGAAGCCTGGGTAGCACAGTAGGCAGCGCGTTAGTCTCATAATCCTCTCAATAGAGCTATCTGGAGGTCGTTAGTTCGATCCTCACCCGGGGCAACGTTATTTTTCGAAAAAGTTGTTACTTGTGTTGTTAACGTTGAGATATTCTTCTATAGAAATTGGTTCGAAGCCTCGGTAGCGCAGTAGGCAGCGCGTCAGTCTCATAATCCTCTCAATAGAGCTATCTGAAGGTCGTGAGTTCGATCCTCACCCGGGGCAATGTTTCCGTTTGAGAAAGTTGTGACTTGTTTTGTTAAAGTTGCGATATTCATCTATTGCTTTTGCTTCGACGCCTCTGTAGCGCAGTAGGCAGCGCGTCAGAATCATTATTATTTCAATAGAGCTATTTGAAGTTAGTGAGTTCGATCCTCAATCGTGGCTACGTTATTTTTTGAAAACGTTGTTACTTCTTTTGTTAACATTGCGATATTCTTCTATTGCCATTGGCTCGAAGCCTCGGTAGCGCAGTAGGTAGCGCTTCAGTTCATAATCTTCTCTATAGAGCTATCTGAAGGTCGTGAGTTCGATCCTCACCCGGGGCAACGTTCCTTTTTGAGAAAGTTGTTACTTGTTTTGTTAACGTTGCGATATTCTTCTATTGCCATTGGTTCGAAGCCTCGGTAGCGCAGTAGGCAGCGCGTCAGTCTCATAATCCTCTCAATAGAGCTATCTGAAGGTCGTGAGTTCGATCCTCACCCGGGGCAACGTTTCCTTTTGAGAAAGTTGTTACTTGTTTTGTTAACGTTGCGATATTCTTCTATTGCCCTGGGTTCAAAGCCTCGGTAGCGCAGTAGGCATCGCGTCAGTCTCATAATCCTCTCAATGGAGCTATCTGGAGACCGTGAGTTCGATCCTCACCCGGGGCAGCGTTTCTTTTTGAGAAAGTTGTTACTTGTTTTGTTAACGTTGCGATATCCTTCTATTATCATTAGTTAGAAGCCTCGGTAGCGCAGTAGGAAGCGTGTCAGTCTCATAATCCTCTCTATAGAGCTATCTGAAGGGCGTGAGTTCGATCCTCACCCGGGGCTTCGGTAGCGCAGTAGGCAGCGCGTCAGTCTCATAATCCTCTCAATAGAGCTATCTGAAGGTCGTGAGTTCGATCCTCACCCGGGGCAATGTTTCCTTTTGAGAAAGTTGTTACTTGTATATTAACGTTGCGATATTCTTCTATTGACCTGGGTTCAAAGCCTCGGTAGCGCAGTAGGCAGCGCGTCAGTCTCATAATCCTCTCAATGGAGCTATCTGGAGACCGTGAGTTCGATCCTCACCCGGGGCAACGGTTCTTTTTGAGAAAGTTGTTACTTGTTTTGTTAACGTTGCGATATTCTTCTATTGCCATTAGTTAGAAGCCTCGGTAGCGCAGTAGGCAGCACGTCACTCTCATAATCCTCTCTATAGAGCTATCTGAAGGTCGTGAGTTCGATCCTCACCCGGGGCAACGTTTCCTTTTGAGAAAGTTGTTACTTGTTTTGTTAACGTTGCGATATTCTTCTATTGCCCTGGGTTCAAAGCCTCGGTAGCGCAGTAGGCAGCGCGTCAGTCTCATAATCCTCTCTATAGAGCTATATGAAGGTCGTGAGTTCGATCCTCACCCGGGGCAACGTTTCTTTTTGAGAAAGTTGTTACTTGTTTTGTTAACGTTGCGATATTCTTCTATTGCCATGGTTTCGACGCCTCGGTAGCGCAGTAGGCAGCGCATCAGTCTCATAATCCTCTCAATAGAGCTATCTGAAGGTCGTGAGTTCGATCCTCACCCGGGTTAACGTTATTTTATGAAAAATCTTTTTCTTTTATTTGTTAAAGTTGCGATATTCATCTATTGCCATTGCTTCGACGCCTCTGTAGCGCAGTAGGCAGCGCGTCAGAATCATTATTATCTCAATAGAACTATTTGAAGTTAGTGAGTTCGATCCTCACTCGTGGCTACGTTATTTTTTGAAAAAGTTGTTACTTGTTTTGTTAACGTTGCGATATTCTTCTATTGCCATTGGCTCGAAGCCTCGGTAGCGCAGTAGGTAGCGCGTCAGTCTCATAATCTTCTCTATAGAGCTATCTGAAGGTCGTGAGTTCGATCCTCACCCGGGGCAACGTTTCTTTTTGAGAAAGTTGTTACTTGTTTTGTTAACGTTGCGATATTCTTCTATTGCCATTGGTTCGAAGCCTCGGTAGCGCCGTAGGCAGCGCGTCAGTCTCATAATCCTCTCAATAGAGCTATCTGAAGGTCGTGAGTTCGATCCTCACCCGGGGCAACGTTTCCTTTTGAGAAAGTTGTTACTTGTTTTGTTAACGTTGCGATATTCTTCTATTGCCCTGGGTTCAAAGCCTCGGTAGCGCAGTAGGCAGCGCGTCAGTCTCATAATCCTCTCTATAGAGCTATATGAAGGTCGTGAGTTCGATCCTCACCCGGGGCAACGTTTCTTTTTGAGAAAGTTGTTACTTGTTTTGTTAACGTTGCGATATTCTTCTATTGCCATGGTTTCGACGCCTCGGTAGCGCAGTAGGCAGCGCATCAGTCTCATAATCCTCTCAATAGAGCTATCTGAAGGTCGTGAGTTCGATCCTCACCCGGGTTAACGTTATTTTATGAAAAATCTTTTTCTTTTATTTGTTAAAGTTGCGATATTCATCTATTGCCATTGCTTCGACGCCTCTGTAGCGCAGTAGGCAGCGCGTCAGAATCATTATTATCTCAATAGAACTATTTGAAGTTAGTGAGTTCGATCCTCACTCGTGGCTACGTTATTTTTTGAAAAAGTTGTTACTTGTTTTGTTAACGTTGCGATATTCTTCTATTGCCATTGGCTCGAAGCCTCGGTAGCGCAGTAGGTAGCGCGTCAGTCTCATAATCTTCTCTATAGAGCTATCTGAAGGTCGTGAGTTCGATCCTCACCCGGGGCAACGTTTCTTTTTGAGAAAGTTGTTACTTGTTTTGTTAACGTTGCGATATTCTTCTATTGCCATTGGTTCGAAGCCTCGGTAGCGCCGTAGGCAGCGCGTCAGTCTCATAATCCTCTCAATAGAGCTATCTGAAGGTCGTGAGTTCGATCCTCACCCGGGGCAGCGTTTCTTTATGAGAAAGTTGTTACTTGTTTTGTTAACGTTGCGATATCCTTCTATTATCATTAGTTAGAAGCCTCGGTAGCGCAGTAGGCAGCGTGTCAGTCTCATAATCCTCTCTATAGAGCTATCTGAAGGTCGTGAGTTCGATCCTCACCCGGGGCAACGTTTCTTTTTGAGAAAGTTGTTACTTGTTTTGTTAACGTTGCGATATTCTTCTATTGCCATGGTTTCGACGCCTCGGTAGCGCAGTAGGCAGCGCATCAGTCTCATAATCCTCTCAATAGAGCTATCTGAAGGTCGTGAGTTCGATCCTCACCCGGGTTAACGTTATTTTATGAAAAATCTTTTTCTTTTATTTGTTAAAGTTGCGATATTCATCTATTGCCATTGCTTCGATGCCTCTGTAGCGCAGTAGGCAGCGCGTCAGAATCATTATTATCTCAATAGAACTATTTGAAGTTAGTGAGTTCGATCCTCACTCGTGGCTACGTTATTTTTTGAAAAAGTTGTTACTTGTTTTGTTAACGTTGCGATATTCTTCTATTGCCATTGGCTCGAAGCCTCGGTAGCGCAGTAGGTAGCGCGTCAGTCTCATAATCTTCTCTATAGAGCTATCTGAAGGTCGTGAGTTCGATCCTCACCCGGGGCAACGTTTCTTTTTGAGAAAGTTGTTACTTGTTTTGTTAACGTTGCGATATTCTTCTATTGCCATTGGTTCGAAGCCTCGGTAGCGCCGTAGGCAGCGCGTCAGTCTCATAATCCTCTCAATAGAGCTATCTGAAGGTCGTGAGTTCGATCCTCACCCGGGGCAACGTTTCCTTTTGAGAAAGTTGTTACTTGTTTTGTTAACGTTGCGATATTCTTCTATTGCCCTGGGTTCAAAGCCTCGGTAGCGCAGTAGGCAGCGCGTCAGTCTCATAATCCTCTCAATGGAGCTATCTGGAGACCGTGAGTTCGATCCTCACCCGGGGCAGCGTTTCTTTATGAGAAAGTTGTTACTTGTTTTGTTAACGTTGCGATATCCTTCTATTATCATTAGTTAGAAGCCTCGGTAGCGCAGTAGGCAGCGTGTCAGTCTCATAATCCTCTCTATAGAGCTATCTGAAGGTCGTGAGTTCGATCCTCACCCGGGGCAACGTTTTCTTTTGAGAAAGTTGTTACTTGTTTTGTTAACGTTGCGATATTCTTCTATTGCCCAGGCTTCAAAGCCTCGGTAGCGCAGTAGGCAGCACGTCAGTCTCATAATCCTCTCAATGGAGCTATCTGGATATCGTGAGTTCGATCCTCACCCGGGGCAACGTTTCTTTTTGAGAAAGTTGTTACTTGTTTTGTTAACGTTGAGATATTCTTCTATAGCAATTGGTTCGAAGCTCGGGAGCGCAGTAGGCAGCGCGTCAGTCTCATAATCTTCTCAATAGAGCTATCTGAAGGTCGTGAGTTCGATCCTCACCCGGGGAAATGTTTCCTTTTGAGAAAGTTGTTTTTTGTTTTGTTAACGTTGCGATATTCTTCTATTGCCCAAGGGTCAAAGCCTCGGTAGCGCAGTAGGCAGCACGTCAGACACATAATCCTCTCAATGGAGCTAACTGGAGATCGTGAGTTCGATCCTCACCCGGGGCAACGTTTCTTTTTGAGAAAGTTGTTACTTGTTTTGTTAACGTTGCGATATTCTTCTATTGCCATTGGTTCGAAGCCTAGGTAGCGCAGTAGGCAGCGCATCAGTCTCACAATCCTCTCAATAGAGCTATCTGGAGACCGTGAGTTCGATCCTCACCCGGGGCAACGTTTCTTTTTGAGAAAGTTTACTTGTTTTGTTAACGTTGCGATATTCTTCTATTGCCATTAGTTAGAAACCTCGGTAGCGCAGTAGGCAGCGCGTCAGTCTCATAATCCTCTCTATAGAGCTATCTGAAGGTCGTGAGTTCGATCCTCACCCGGGGCACCGTTTCCTTTTGAGAAAAATGTTACTTGTTTTGTTAACGTTGCGATATTCTTCTATTGCCCTGGGTTCAAAGCCTCGGTAGCGCAGTAGGCAGCACGTCAGTCTCATAATCCTCTCAATGGAGCTATCTGGATATCGTGAGTTCGATCCTCACCCAGGGCAACGTTTCTTTTTGAGAAAGTTGTTACTTGTTTTGTTAACGTTGCGATATTCGTCTGTTGCCATTGGTTCGAAGCCTGGGTAGCACAGTAGGCAGCGCGTTAGTCTCATAATCCTCTCAATAGAGCTATCTGGAGGGCGTTAGTTCGATCCTCACCCGGGGCAACGTTATTTTTCGAAAAAGTTGTTACTTGTTTTGTTAACGTTGAGATATTCTTCTATAGAAATTGGTTCGAAGCCTCGGTAGCGCAGTAGGCAGCGCGTCAGTCTCATAATCCTCTCAATATAGCTATCTGAAGGTCGTGAGTTCGATCCTCACCCGGGGCAATGTTTCCTTTTGAGAAAGTTGTTACTTGTTTTGTTAACGTTGCGATATTCTTCTATTGCCCTGGGTTCAAAGACTCGGTAGCGCAGTAGGCAGCGCGTCAGACACATAATCCCCTCAATGGAGCTATCTGGAGATCGTGAGTTCGATCCTCACCCGGGGCAACGTTTCTTTTTGAGAAAGTGTTTACTTGTTTTGTTAACGTTGCGATATTCTTCTATTGCCATCGGTTCGAAGCCTCGGTAGCGCAGTAGGCAGCGCGTCAGTCTCATAATCCTCTCAATAGAGCTATCTGTAGGTCTTGAGTTCGATCCTCACCCGGGGCAACGTTTCCTTTTGAGAAAGTTGTTACTTGTTTTGTTAACGTTGCGATATTCTTCTATTGCCCTGGGTTCAAAGCTTCGGTAGTGCAGTAGGCAGCGCGTCAGTCTCATAATCCTCTCAATGGAGCTATCTGGAGACCGTGAGTTCGATCCTCACCCGGAGCAGCGTTTCTTTTTGAGAAAGTTGTTACTTGTTTTGTTAACGTTGCGATATCCTTCTATTATCATTAGTTAGAAGCCTCGGTAGCGCAGTAGGCAGCGTGTCAGTCTCATAATCCTCTCTATAGAGCTATCTGAAGGTCGTGAGTTCGATCCTCACCCGCGGCCTCGGTAGCGCAGTAGGCAGCGCTTCAGTCTCATAATCCTCTCAATAGAGCTATCTGAAGGTCGTGAGTTCGATCCTCACCCGGGGCAATGTTTCCTTTTGAGAAAGTTGTTACTTGTTTTGTTAACGTTGCGATATTCTTCTATAGAAATTGGTTCGAAGCCTCGGTAGCGCAGTAGGCAGCGCGTCAGTCTCATAATCCTCTCAATAGAGCTATCTGAAGGTCGTGAGTTCGATCCTCACCCGGGGCAATGTTTCCTTTCGAGAAAGTTGTTACTTGTTTATTAACGTTGCGATATTCTTCTATTGACCTGGGTTCAAAGCCTCGGTAGCGCAGTAGGCAGCGCGTCAGTCTCATAATCCTCTCAATGGAGCTATCTGGAGACCGTGAGTTCGATCCTCACCCGGGGCAACGGTTCTTTTTGAGAAAATTGTTACTTGTTTTGTTAACGTTGCGATATTCTTCTATTGCCATTAGTTAGAAGCCTCGGTAGCGCAGTAGGCAGCACGTCAGTCTCATAATCCTCTCTATAGAGCTATCTGAAGGTCGTGAGTTCGATCCTCACCCGGGGCAACGTTTCTTTTTGAGAAAGTTGTTACTTGTTTTGTTAACGTTGCGATATTCTTCTATTGCCATGGTTTCGACGCCTCGGTAGCGCAGTAGGCAGCGCATCAGTCTCATAATCCTCTCAATAGAGCTATCTGAAGGTCGTGAGTTCGATCCTCACCCGGGTTAACGTTATTTTATGAAAAATCTTTTTCTTTTATTTGTTAAAGTTGCGATATTCATCTATTGCCATTGCTTCGACGCCTCTGTAGCGCAGTAGGCAGCGCGTCAGAATCATTATTATCTCAATAGAACTATTTGAAGTTAGTGAGTTCGATCCTCACTCGTGGCTAAGTTATTTTTTGAAAAAGTTGTTACTTGTTTTGTTAACGTTGCGATATTCTTCTATTGCCATTGGCTCGAAGCCTCCGTAGCGCAGTAGGTAGCGCGTCAGTCTCATAATCTTCTCTATAGAGCTATCTGAAGGTCGTGAGTTCGATCCTCACCCGGGGCAACGTTTCTTTTTGAGAAAGTTGTTACTTGTTTTGTTAACGTTGCGATATTCTTCTATTGCCATTGGTTCGAAGCCTCGGTAGCGCAGTAGGCAGCGCGTCAGTCTCATAATCCTCTCAATAGAGCTATCTGAAGGTCGTGAGTTCGATCCTCACCCGGGGCAACGTTTCCTTTTGAGAAAGTTGTTACTTGTTTTGTTAACGTTGCGATATTCTTCTATTGCCCTGGGTTCAAAGCCTCGGTAGCGCAGTAGGCAGCGCGTCAGTCTCATAATCCTCTCAATGGAGCTATCTGGAGACCGTGAGTTCGATCCTCACCCGGGGCAGCGTTTCTTTTTGAGAAAGTTGTTACTTGTTTTGTTAACGTTGCGATATCCTTCTATTATCATTAGTTAGAAGCCTCGGTAGCGCAGTAGGCAGCGTGTCAGTCTCATAATCCACTCTATAGAGCTATCTGAAGGTCGTGAGTTCGATCCTCACCCGGGGCAACGTTTCCTTTTGAGAAAGTTGTTACTTGTTTTGTTAACGTTGCGATATTCTTCTATTGCCCTGGCTTCAAAGCCTCGGTAGCGCAGTAGGCAGCACGTCAGTCTCATAATCCTCTCAATGGAGCTATCTGGGTATCGTGAGTTCGATCCTCACCCGGGGCAACGTTTCTTTTTGAGAAAGTTGTTACTTGTTTTGTTAACGTTGCGATATTCTTCTGTTGCTATTGATTCGAAGCCTGGGTAGCACAGTAGGCAGCGCGTTAGTCTCATAATCCTCTCAATAGAGCTATCTGGAGGGCGTTAGTTCGATAGTCACACGGGGCAACGTTATTTTTCGAAAAAGGTGTTACTTGTTTTGTTAACGTTGAGATATTCTTCTATAGAAATTGGTTCGAAGCCTCGGTAGCGCAGTAGGCAGCGCGTCAGTCTCATAATCCTCTCAATATAGCTATCTGAAGGTCGTGAGTTCGATCCTCACCCGGGGCAATGTTTCCTTTTGAGAAAGTTGTTACTTGTTTTGTTAACGTTGCGATATTCTTCTATTGCCCTGGGTTCAAAGACTCGGTAGCGCAGTAGGCAGCGCGTCAGACACATAATCCCCTCAATGGAGCTATCTGGAGATCGTGAGTTCGATCCTCACCCGGGGCAACGTTTCTTTTTGAGAAAGTTGTTACTTGTTTTGTTAACGTTGCGATATTCTTCTATTGCCATCGGTTCGAAGCCTCGGTAGCGCAGTAGGCAGCGCGTCAGTCTCATAATCCTCTCAATAGAGCTATCTGTAGGTCTTGAGTTCGATCCTCACCCGGGGCAACGTTTCCTTTTGAGAAAGTTGTTACTTGTTTTGTTAACGTTGCGATATTCTTCTATTGCCCTGGGTTCAAAGCTTCGGTAGCGCAGTAGGCAGCGCGTCAGTCTCATAATCCTCTCAATGGAGCTATCTGGAGACCGTGAGTTCGATACTCATCCGGGGCAGCGTTTCTTTTTGAGAAAGTTGTTATTTGTTTTGTTAACGTTGCGATATTCTTCTATTGCCATTAGTTAGAAGCCTCGGTAGCGCAGTAGGCAGCGCGTCAGTCTCATAATCGTCTCTATAGAGCTATCTGAAGGTCGTGAGTTCGATCCTCACTCGGGGCAACGTTTTCTTTTGAGAAAGTTGTTACTTGTTTTGTTAACGTTGCGATATTCTTCTATTGCCATTGGTTCGAAGCCTCGGTAGCGCAGTAGGCAGCGCGTCTGTCTCATAATCCTCTCAATAGAGCTATCTGAAGGTCGTGAGTTCGATCCTCACCCGGGGCAACGTTTCCTTTTGAGAAAGTTGTTACTTGTTTTGTTAACGTTGCGATATTCTTCTATTGCCCTGAGTTCAAAGCCTCGGTAGCGCAGTAGGCAGCGCGTCAGTCTCATAATCCTCTCAATGGAGCTATCTGGAGATCGTGAGTTCGATCCTCACCCGGGGCAGCGTTTCTTTTTGAGAAAGTTGTTACTTGTTTTGTTAACGTTGCGATATCCTTCTATTATCATTAGTTAGAAGCCTCGGTAGCGCAGTAGGCAGCGTGTCAGTCTCATAATCCTCTCTATAGAGCTATCTGAAGGTCGTGAGTTCGATCCTCACCCGGGGCCTCGGTAGCGCAGTAGGCAGCGCGTCAGTCTCATAATCCTCTCAATAGAGCTATCTGAAGGTCGTGAGTTCGATCCTCACCCGGGGCAATGTTTCCTTTTGAGAAAGTTGTTACTTGTTTTGTTAACGTTGCGATATTCTTCTATAGAAATTGGTTCGAAGCCTCGGTAGCGCAGTAGGCAGCGCGTCAGTCTCATAATCCTCTCAATAGAGCTATCTGAAGGTCGTGAGTTCGATCCTCACCCGGGGCAATGTTTCCTTTTGAGAAAGTTGTTACTTGTTTATTAACGTTGCGATATTCTTCTATTGACCTGGGTTCAAAGCCTCAGTAGCGCAGTAGGCAGCGCGTCAGTCTCATAATCCTCTCAATGGAGCTATCTGAAGGTCGTGAGTTCGATCCTCACCCGGGGCAACGGTTCCTTTTGAGAAAGTTGTTACTTGTTTTGTTAACGTTGCGATATTCTTCTATTGCCATTAGTTAGAAGCCTCGGTAGCGCAGTAGGCAGCACGTCAGTCTCATAATCCTCTCTATAGAGCTATCTGAAGGTCGTGAGTTCGATCCTCACCCGGGGCAACGTTTCTTTTTGAGAAAGTTGTTACTTGTTTTGTTAACGTTGCGATATTCTTCTATTGCAATGGTTTCGACGCCTCGGTAGCGCAGTAGGCAGCGCATCAGTCTCATAATCCTCTCAATAGAGCTATCTGAAGGTCGTGAGTTCGATCCTCACCCGGGTTAACGTTATTTTATGAAAAATCTTTTTCTTTTATTTGTTAAAGTTGCGATATTCATCTTTTGCCATTGCTTCGACGCCTCTGTAGCGCAGTAGGCAGCGCGCCAGAATCATTATTATCTCAATAGAACTATTTGAAGTTAGTGAGTTCGATCCTCACTCGTGGCTACGTTATTTTTTGAAAAAGTTGTTACTTGTTTTGTTAACGTTGCGATATTCTTCTATTGCCATTGGCTCGAAGCCTCCGTAGCGCAGTAGGTAGCGCGTCAGTCTCATAATCTTCTCTATAGAGCTATCTGAAGGTCGTGAGTTCGATCCTCACCCGGGGCAACGTTTCTTTTTGAGAAAGTTGTTACTTGTTTTGTTAACGTTGCGATATTCTTCTATTGCCATTGGTTCGAAGCCTCGGTAGCGCAGTAGGCAGCGCGTCAGTCTCATAATCCTCTCAATAGAGCTATCTGAAGGTCGTGAGTTCGATCCTCACCCGGGGCAACGTTTCCTTTTGAGAAAGGTGTTACTTGTTTTGTTAACGTTGCGATATTCTTCTATTGCCCTGGGTTCAAAGCCTCGGTAGCGCAGTAGGCAGCGCGTCAGTCTCATAATCCTCTCAATGGAGCTATCTGGGTATCGTGAGTTCGATCCTCACCCGGGGCAACGTTTCTTTTTGAGAAAGTTGTTACTTGTTTTGTTAACGTTGCGATATTCTTCTGTTGCTATTGATTCGAAGCCTGGGTAGCACAGTAGGCAGCGCGTTAGTCTCATAATCCTCTCAACAGAGCTATCTGGAGACCGTGAGTTCGATCCTCACCCGGGGCAACGGTTCGGTTTGAGAAAGTTGTTACTTGTTTTGTTAACGTTGCGATATTCTTCTATTGCCATTAGTTAGAAGCCTCGGTAGCGCAGTAGGCAGCGCGTCAGTCTCATAATCCTCTCTATAGAGCTATCTGAAGGTCGTGAGTTCGATCCTCACCCGAGGCAACGTTTCCTTTTGAGAAAGGTTTTACTTGTTTTGTTAACGTTGCGATATTCTTCTATTGCCCTGGGTTCAAAGCCTCGGTAGCGCAGTAAGCAGCGCGTCAGTCTCATAATCCTCTCTATAGAGCTATATGATGGTCTTGAAATCGATCCTCACCCGGGGCAACGTTTCTTTTTGAGAAAGTTGTTACTTGTTTTGTTAACGTTGCGATATTCTTCTATTGCCATGGTTTCGACGCCTCGGTAGCGCAGTAGGCAGCGCATCAGTCTCATAATCCTCTCAATAGAGCTATCTGAAGGTCGTGAGTTCGATCCTCACCCGGGGTAACGTTATTTTATGAAAAATCATTTTCTTTTTTTTGTTAAAGTTGCGATATTCATCTATTGCCATTGCTTCGATGCCTCTGTAGCGCAGTAGGCAGCGCGTCAGAATCATTATTATCTCAATAGAGCTATTTGAAGTTAGTGAGTTCGATCCTCACTCGTGGCTACGTTATTTTTTGAAAAAGTTGTTACTTGTTTTGTTAACGTTGCGATATTCTTCTATTGCCATTGGCTCGACTTCTCTGTAGCGCAGTAGGTAGCGCGTCAGTCTCATAATCTTCTCTATAGAGGTATCTGAAGGTCGTGAGTTCGATCCTCACCCGGGGCAACGTTTCTTTTTGAGGAAGTTGTTACTTGTTTTGTTAACGTTGCGATATTCTTCTATTGCCATGGTTTCGAAGCCTCGGTAGCGCAGTAGGCAGCGCGCCAGTCTCATAATCCTCTCAATAGAGCTATCTGAAGGTCGTGAGTTCGATCGTCACCCGGAGCAATGTTGTATTTTGAACATCCTTTTTCTTTTTTTGCTAAAGTTGCGATATTCATCTTTTGCCATTGATTCGAAGAATGGGTAGCACAGTAGGCAGCGCGTTAGTCTCATAATCCTCTCAATAGAGCTATCTGGAGGTCGTTAGTTCGATTCTCACCCGGGGCAACGTTATTTTTCGAAAAAGTTGTTACTTGTTTTGTTAACGTTGAGATATTCTTCTATAGAAATGGGTTCGAAGCCTCGGTAGCGCAGTAGGCAGCGCGTCAGTCTCATAATCCTCTCAATGGAGCTATCTGAAGGTCGTGAGTTCGATCCTCACCCGGGGCAATGTTTCCTTTTGAGAAAGTTGTTTTTTGTTTTGTTAACGTTGCGATATTCTTCTATTGCCCTAGGATCAAAGCCTCGGTAGCGCAGTAGGCAGCACGTCAGACACATAATCCTCTTAATGGAGCTAACTGGAGATCGTGAGTTCGATCCTCACCCGGGGCAACGTTTCTTTTTGAGAAAGTTGTTACTTGTTTTGTTAACGTAGCGATATTCTTCTATTGCCATTGGTTCGAAGCCTAGGTAGCGCAGTAGGCAGCGCATCAGTCTCACAATCCTCTCAATAGAGCTATCTGGAGACCGGGAGTTCGATCCTCACCCGGGGCACCGTTTCCTTTTGAGAAAAATGTTACTTGTTTTGTTAACGTTGCGATATTCTTCTATTGCCATTAGTTAGAAACCTCGGTAGCGCAGTAGGCAGCGCGTCAGTCTCATAATCCTCTCAATGGAGCTATCTGGATATCGTGAGTTCGATCCTCACCCAGGGCAACGTTTCTTTTGAGAAAGTTGTTACTTGTTTTGTTAACGTTGCGATATTCGTCTGTTGCCATTGGTTCGAAGCCTGGGTAGCACAGTAGGCAGCGCGTCAGTCTCATAATCCTCTCAATGGAGCTATCTGAAGGTCGTGAGTTCGATCCTCACCCGGGGCAATGTTTCCTTTTGAGAAAGTTGTTTTTTGTTTTGTTAACGTTGCGATATTCTTCTATTGCCCTAGGGTCAAAGCCTCGGTAGCGCAGTAGGCAGCACGTCAGACACATAATCCTCTCAATGGAGCTAACTGGAGATCGTGAGTTCGATCCTCACCCGGGGCAACGTTTCTTTTTGAGAAAGTTGTTACTTGTTTTGTTAACGTAGCGATATTCTTCTATTGCCATTGGTTCGGAGCCTAGGTAGCGCAGTAGGCAGCGCGTCAGTCTCATAATCCTCTCTATAGAGCTATCTGAAGGTCGTGAGTTCGATCCTCACCCGGGGCACCGTTTCCTTTTGAGAAAAATGTTACTTGTTTTGTTAACGTTGCGATATTCTTCTATTGCCCTGGGTTCAAAGCCTCGGTAGCGCAGTAGGCAGCACGTCAGTCTCATAATCCTCTCAATGGAGCTATCTGGATATCGTGAGTTCGATCCTCTCCCAGGGCAACGTTTCTTTTTGAGAAAGTTGTTACTTGTTTTGTTAACGTTGCGATATTCGTCTGTTGCCATTGGTTCGAAGCCTGGGTAGCACAGTAGGCAGCGCGTTAGTCTCATAATCCTCTCAATAGAGCTATCTGGAGCGCGTTAGTTCGATCCTCACCCGGGGCAACGTTATTTTTCGAAAAAGTTGTTACTTGTTTTGTTAACGTTGAGATATTCTTCTATAGAAATTGGTTCGAAGCCTCGGTAGCGCAGTAGGCAGCGCGTCAGTCTCATAATCCTCACAATAGAGCTATCTGAAGGTCGTGAGTCGATCCTCACCCGGGGCAATGTTTCCTTTTGAGAAAGTTGTTACTTGTTTTGTTAACGTTGCGATATTTTTCTATTGCCCTGGGTTCAAAGCTTCGGTAGCGCAGTAGGCAGCGCGTCAGTCTCATAATCCTCTCAATGGAGCTATCTGGAGACCGTGAGTTCGATCCTCATCCGGGGCAGCGTTTCTTTTTGAGAAAGTTGTTACTTGTTTTGTTAACGTTGCGATATTCTTCTATTGCCATTAGTTAGAAGCCTCGGTAGCGCAGTAGGCAGCGCGTCAGTCTCATAATCCTCTCTATAGAGCTATCTGAAGGTCGTGAGTTCGATCCTCACCCGGGGCAACGTTTCCTTTTGAGAAAGTTGTTACTTGTTTTGTTAACGTTGCGATATTCTTCTATTGCCCAGGGTTCAAAGCCTCGGTAGCGCAGTAGGCATCGCGTCAGTCTCATAATCCTCTCAAGGGAGCTATCTGGAGACCGTGAGTTCGATCCTCACCCGGGGCAACGTTTCTTTTTGAGAAAGTTGTTACTTGTTTTGTTAACGTTGCGATATTGTTCTGTTGCCATTGGTTCGAAGCCTGGGTAGCACAGTAGGCAGCGCGTTAGTCTCATAATCCTCTCAATAGAGCTATCTGGAGGGCGTTAGTTCGATCCTCACCCGGGGCAACGTTATTTTTCGAAAAAGTTGTTACTTGTTTTGTTAACGTTGAGATATTCTTCTATAGAAATTGGTTCGAAGCCTCGGTAGCGCAGTAGGCAGCGCGTCAGTCTCATAATCCTCTCAATAGAGCTATCTGAAGGTCGTGAGTTCGATCCTCACCCGGGGCAACGTTTCTTTTTGAGAAAGTTGTTACTTGTTTTGTTAACGTTGCGATATTCGTCTGTTGCCATTGGTTCGAAGCCTGGGTAGCACAGTAGGCAGCGCGTTAGTCTCATAATCCTCTCAATAGAGCTATCTGGAGGGCGTTAGTTCGATCCTCACCCGGGGCAACGTTATTTTTCGAAAAAGTTGTTACTTGTTTTGTTAACGTTGAGATATTCTTCTATAGAAATTGGTTCGAAGCCTCGGTAGCGCAGTAGGCAGCGCGTCAGTCTCATAATCCTCACAATAGAGCTATCTGAAGGTCGTGAGTCGATCCTCACCCGGGGCAATGTTTCCTTTTGAGAAAGTTGTTACTTGTTTTGTTAACGTTGCGATATTCTTCTATTGCCCTGGGTTCAAAGACTCGGTAGCGCAGTAGGCAGCGCGTCAGACACATAATCCCCTCAATGGAGCTATCTGGAGATCGGGAGTTCGATCCTCACCCGGGGCAACGTTTCTTTTTGAGAAAGTTGTTACTTGTTTTGTTAACGTTGCGATATTCTTCTATTGCCATTGGTTCGAAGCCTCGGTAGCGCAGTAGGCAGCGCGTCAGTCTCATAATCCTCTCAATAGAGCTATCTGTAGGTCTTGAGTTCGATCCTCACCCGGGGCAACGTTTCCTTTTGAGAAAGTTGTTACTTGTTTTGTTAACGTTGCGATATTCTTCTATTGCCCTGGGTTCAAAGCTTCGGTAGCGCAGTAGGCAGCGCGTCAGTCTCATAATCCTCTCAATGGAGCTATCTGGAGACCGTGAGTTCGATCCTCATCCGGGGCAGCGTTTCTTTTTGAGAAAGTTGTTACTTGTTTTGTTAACGTTGCGATATTCTTCTATTGCCATTGGTTCGAAGCCTCGGTAGCGCAGTAGGCAGCGCGTCAGTCTCATAATCCTCTCAATAGAGCTATCTGTAGGTCTTGAGTTCGATCCTCACCCGGGGCAACGTTTCCTTTTGAGAAAGTTGTTACTTGTTTTGTTAACGTTGCGATATTCTTCTATTGCCCTGGGTTCAAAGCTTCGGTAGCGCAGTAGGCAGCGCGTCAGTCTCATAATCCTCTCAATGGAGCTATCTGGAGACCGTGAGTTCGATCCTCATCCGGGGCAGCGTTTCTTTTTGAGAAAGTTGTTACTTGTTTTGTTAACGTTGCGATATTCTTCTATTGCCATTAGTTAGAAGCCTCGGTAGCGCAGTAGGCAGCGCGTCAGTCTCATAATCCTCTCTATAGAGCTATCTGAAGGTCGTGAGTTCGATCCTCACCCGGGGCAACGTTTCCTTTTGAGAAAGTTGTTACTTGTTTTGTTAACGTTGCGATATTCTTCTATTGCCCTGGGTTCAAAGCCTCGGTAGCGCAGTAGGCATCGCGTCAGTCTCATAATCCTCTCAATGGAGCTATCTGGAGACCGTGAGTTCGATCCTCACCCGGGGCAACGTTTCTTTTTGAGAAAGTTGTTACTTGTTTTGTTAACGTTGCGATATTGTTCTGTTGCCATTGGTTCGAAGCCTGGGTAGCACAGTAGGCAGCGCGTTAGTCTCATAATCCTCTCAATAGAGCTATCTGGAGGTCGTTAGTTCGATCCTCACCCGGGGCAACGTTATTTTTCGAAAAAGTTGTTACTTGTGTTGTTAACGTTGAGATATTCTTCTATAGAAATTGGTTCGAAGCCTCGGTAGCGCAGTAGGCAGCGCGTCAGTCTCATAATCCTCTCAATAGAGCTATCTGAAGGTCGTGAGTTCGATCCTCACCCGGGGCAATGTTTCCGTTTGAGAAAGTTGTGACTTGTTTTGTTAAAGTTGCGATATTCATCTATTGCTTTTGCTTCGACGCCTCTGTAGCGCAGTAGGCAGCGCGTCAGAATCATTATTATTTCAATAGAGCTATTTGAAGTTAGTGAGTTCGATCCTCACTCGTGGCTACGTTATTTTTTGAAAACGTTGTTACTTCTTTTGTTAACGTTGCGATATTCTTCTATTGCCATTGGCTCGAAGCCTCGGTAGCGCAGTAGGTAGCGCTTCAGTTCATAATCTTCTCTATAGAGCTATCTGAAGGTCGTGAGTTCGATCCTCACCCAGGGCAACGTTTCTTTTTGAGGAAGTTGTTACTTGTTTTGTTAACGTTGCGATATTCTTCTATTGCCATGGTTTCGAAGCCTCGGTAGAGCAGTAGGCAGCGCGTCAGTCTCATAATCCACTCAATAGAGCTATCTGAAGGTCGTGAGTTCGATCCTCACCCGCGGCCTCGGTAGCGCAGTAGGCAGCGCGTCAGTCTCATAATCCTCTCAATAGAGCTATCTGAAGGTCGTGAGTTCGATCCTCACCCGGGGCAGTGTTTCCTTTTGAGAAAGTTGTTACTTGTTTTGTTAACGTTGCGATATTCTTCTATAGAAATTGGTTCGAAGCCTCGGTAGCGCAGTAGGCAGCGCGTCAGTCTCATAATCCTCTCAATAGAGCTATCTGAAGGTCGTGAGTTCGATCCTCACCCGGGGCAATGTTTCCTTTCGAGAAAGTTGTTACTTGTTTATTAACGTTGCGATATTCTTCTATTGACCTGGGTTCAAAGCCTCGGTAGCGCAGTAGGCAGCGCGTCAGTCTCATAATCCTCTCAATGGAGCTATCTGGAGACCGTGAGTTCGATCCTCACCCGGGGCAACGGTTCTTTTTGAGAAAATTGTTACTTGTTTTGTTAACGTTGCGATATTCTTCTATTGCCATTAGTTAGAAGCCTCGGTAGCGCAGTAGGCAGCACGTCAGTCTCATAATCCTCTCTATAGAGCTATTTGAAGGTCGTGAGTTCGATCCTCACCCGGGGCAACGTTTCTTTTTGAGAAAGTTGTTACTTGTTTTGTTAACGTTGCGATATTCTTCTATTGCCATGGTTTCGACGCCTCGGTAGCGCAGTAGGCAGCGCATCAGTCTCATAATCCTCTCAATAGAGCTATCTGAAGGTCGTGAGTTCGATCCTCACCCGGGTTAACGTTATTTTATGAAAAATCTTTTTCTTTTATTTGTTAAAGTTGCGATATTCATCTATTGCCATTGCTTCGACGCCTCTGTAGCGCAGTAGGCAGCGCGTCAGAATCATTATTATCTCAATAGAACTATTTGAAGTTAGTGAGTTCGATCCTCACTCGTGGCTAAGTTATTTTTTGAAAAAGTTGTTACTTGTTTTGTTAACGTTGCGATATTCTTCTATTGCCATTGGCTCGAAGCCTCCGTAGCGCAGTAGGTAGCGCGTCAGTCTCATAATCTTCTCTATAGAGCTATCTGAAGGTCGTGAGTTCGATCCTCACCCGGGGCAACGTTTCTTTTTGAGAAAGTTGTTACTTGTTTTGTTAACGTTGCGATATTCTTCTATTGCCATTGGTTCGAAGCCTCGGTAGCGCAGTAGGCAGCGCGTCAGTCTCATAATCCTCTCAATAGAGCTATCTGAAGGTCGTGAGTTCGATCCTCACCCGGGGCAACGTTTCCTTTTGAGAAAGTTGTTACTTGTTTTGTTAACGTTGCGATATTCTTCTATTGCCCTGGGTTCAAAGCCTCGGTAGCGCAGTAGGCAGCGCGTCAGTCTCATAATCCTCTCAATGGAGCTATCTGGAGACCGTGAGTTCGATCCTCACCCGGGGCAGCGTTTCTTTTTGAGAAAGTTGTTACTTGTTTTGTTAACGTTGCGATATCCTTCTATTATCATTAGTTAGAAGCCTCGGTAGCGCAGTAGGCAGCGTGTCAGTCTCATAATCCACTCTATAGAGCTATCTGAAGGTCGTGAGTTCGATCCTCACCCGGGGCAACGTTTCCTTTTGAGAAAGTTGTTACTTGTTTTGTTAACGTTGCGATATTTTTCTATTGCCCTGGCTTCAAAGCCTCGGTAGCGCAGTAGGCAGCACGTCAGTCTCATAATCCTCTCAATGGAGCTATCTGGGTATCGTGAGTTCGATCCTCACCCGGGGCAACGTTTCTTTTTGAGAAAGTTGTTACTTGTTTTGTTAACGTTGCGATATTCTTCTGTTGCTATTGATTCGAAGCCTGGGTAGCACAGTAGGCAGCGCGTTAGTCTCATAATCCTCTCAATAGAGCTATCTGGAGGGCGTTAGTTCGATAGTCACACGGGGCAACGTTATTTTTCGAAAAAGGTGTTACTTGTTTTGTTAACGTTGAGATATTCTTCTATAGAAATTGGTTCGAAGCCTCGGTAGCGCAGTAGGCAGCGCGTCAGTCTCATATTCCTCTCAATATAGCTATCTGAAGGTCGTGAGTTCGATCCTCACCCGGGGCAATGTTTCCTTTTGAGAAAGTTGTTACTTGTTTTGTTAACGTTGCGATATTCTTCTATTGCCCTGGGTTCAAAGACTCGGTAGCGCAGTAGGCAGCGCGTCAGACACATAATCCCCTCAATGGAGCTATCTGGAGATCGTGAGTTCGATCCTCACCCGGGGCAACGTTTCTTTTTGAGAAAGTTGTTACTTGTTTTGTTAACGTTGCGATATTCTTCTATTGCCATCGGTTCGAAGCCTCGGTAGCGCAGTAGGCAGCGCGTCAGTCTCATAATCCTCTCAATAGAGCTATCTGTAGGTCTTGAGTTCGATCCTCACCCGGGGCAACGTTTCCTTTTGAGAAAGTTGTTACTTGTTTTGTTAACGTTGCGATATTCTTCTATTGCCCTGGGTTCAAAGCTTCGGTAGCGCAGTAGGCAGCGCGTCAGTCTCATAATCCTCTCAATGGAGCTATCTGGAGACCGTGAGTTCGATACTCATCCGGGGCAGCGTTTCTTTTTGAGAAAGTTGTTATTTGTTTTGTTAACGTTGCGATATTCTTCTATTGCCATTAGTTAGAAGCCTCGGTAGCGCAGTAGGCAGCGCGTCAGTCTCATAATCGTCTCTATAGAGCTATCTGAAGGTCGTGAGTTCGATCCTCACTCGGGGCAACGTTTTCTTTTGAGAAAGTTGTTACTTGTTTTGTTAACGTTGCGATATTCTTCTATTGCCATTGGTTCGAAGCCTCGGTAGCGCAGTAGGCAGCGCGTCTGTCTCATAATCCTCTCAATAGAGCTATCTGAAGGTCGTGAGTTCGATCCTCACCCGGGGCAACGTTTCCTTTTGAGAAAGTTGTTACTTGTTTTGTTAACGTTGCGATATTCTTCTATTGCCCTGAGTTCAAAGCCTCGGTAGCGCAGTAGGCAGCGCGTCAGTCTCATAATCCTCTCAATGGAGCTATCTGGAGACCGTGAGTTCGATCCTCACCCGGGGCAGCGTTTCTTTTTGAGAAAGTTGTTACTTGTTTTGTTAACGTTGCGATATCCTTCTATTATCATTAGTTAGAAGCCTCGGTAGCGCAGTAGGCAGCGCGTCAGTCTCATAATCCTCTCAATAGAGCTATCTGAAGGTCGTGAGTTCGATCCTCACCCGGGGCAATGTTTCCTTTTGAGAAAGTTGTTACTTGTTTTGTTAACGTTGCGATATTCTTCTATAGAAATTGGTTCGAAGCCTCGGTAGCGCAGTAGGCAGCGCGTCAGTCTCATAATCCTCTCAATAGAGCTATCTGAAGGTCGTGAGTTCGATCCTCACCCGGGGCAATGTTTCCTTTTGAGAAAGTTGTTACTTGTTTATTAACGTTGCGATATTCTTCTATTGACCTGGGTTCAAAGCCTCAGTAGCGCAGTAGGCAGCGCGTCAGTCTCATAATCCTCTCAATGGAGCTATCTGAAGGTCGTGAGTTCGATCCTCACCCGGGGCAACGGTTCCTTTTGAGAAAGTTGTTACTTGTTTTGTTAACGTTGCGATATTCTTCTATTGCCATTAGTTAGAAGCCTCGGTAGCGCAGTAGGCAGCACGTCAGTCTCATAATCCTCTCTATAGAGCTATCTGAAGGTCGTGAGTTCGATCCTCACCCGGGGCAACGTTTCTTTTTGAGAAAGTTGTTACTTGTTTTGTTAACGTTGCGATATTCTTCTATTGCCATGGTTTCGACGCCTCGGTAGCGCAGTAGGCAGCGCATCAGTCTCATAATCCTCTCAATAGAGCTATCTGAAGGTCGTGAGTTCGATCCTCACCCGGGTTAACGTTATTTTATGAAAAATCTTTTTCTTTTATTTGTTAAAGTTGCGATATTCATCTATTGCCATTGCTTCGACGCCTCTGTAGCGCAGTAGGCAGCGCGCCAGAATCATTATTATCTCAATAGAACTATTTGAAGTTAGTGAGTTCGATCCTCACTCGTGGCTACGTTATTTTTTGAAAAAGTTGTTACTTGTTTTGTTAACGTTGCGATATTCTTCTATTGCCATTGGCTCGAAGCCTCCGTAGCGCAGTAGGTAGCGCGTCAGTCTCATAATCTTCTCTATAGAGCTATCTGAAGGTCGTGAGTTCGATCCTCACCCGGGGCAACGTTTCTTTTTGAGAAAGTTGTTACTTGTTTTGTTAACGTTGCGATATTCTTCTATTGCCATTGGTTCGAAGCCTCGGTAGCGCAGTAGGCAGCGCGTCAGTCTCATAATCCTCTCAATAGAGCTATCTGAAGGTCGTGAGTTCGATCCTCACCCGGGGCAACGTTTCCTTTTGAGAAAGGTGTTACTTGTTTTGTTAACGTTGCGATATTCTTCTATTGCCCTGGGTTCAAAGCCTCGGTAGCGCAGTAGGCAGCGCGTCAGTCTCATAATCCTCTCAATGGAGCTATCTGGGTATCGTGAGTTCGATCCTCACCCGGGGCAACGTTTCTTTTTGAGAAAGTTGTTACTTGTTTTGTTAACGTTGCGATATTCTTCTGTTGCTATTGATTCGAAGCCTGGGTAGCACAGTAGGCAGCGCGTTAGTCTCATAATCCTCTCAACAGAGCTATCTGGAGACCGTGAGTTCGTCCTCACCCGGGGCAACGGTTCGGTTTGAGAAAGTTGTTACTTGTTTTGTTAACGTTGCGATATTCTTCTATTGCCATTAGTTAGAAGCCTCGGTAGCGCAGTAGGCAGCGCGTCAGTCTCATAATCCTCTCTATAGAGCTATCTGAAGGTCGTGAGTTCGATCCTCACCCGAGGCAACGTTTCCTTTTGAGAAAGGTTTTACTTGTTTTGTTAACGTTGCGATATTCTTCTATTGCCCTGGGTTCAAAGCCTCGGTAGCGCAGTAAGCAGCGCGTCAGTCTCATAATCCTCTCTATAGAGCTATATGATGGTCTTGAAATCGATCCTCACCCGGGGCAACGTTTCTTTTTGAGAAAGTTGTTACTTGTTTTGTTAACGTTGCGATATTCTTCTATTGCCATGGTTTCGACGCCTCGGTAGCGCAGTAGGCAGCGCATCAGTCTCATAATCCTCTCAATAGAGCTATCTGAAGGTCGTGAGTTCGATCCTCACCCGGGGTAACGTTATTTTATGAAAAATCATTTTCTTTTTTTTGTTAAAGTTGCGATATTCATCTATTGCCATTGCTTCGATGCCTCTGTAGCGCAGTAGGCAGCGCGTCAGAATCATTATTATCTCAATAGAGCTATTTGAAGTTAGTGAGTTCGATCCTCACTCGTGGCTACGTTATTTTTTGAAAAAGTTGTTACTTGTTTTGTTAACGTTGCGATATTCTTCTATTGCCATTGGCTCGACTTCTCTGTAGCGCAGTAGGTAGCGCGTCAGTCTCATAATCTTCTCTATAGAGGTATCTGAAGGTCGTGAGTTCGATCCTCACCCGGGGCAACGTTTCTTTTTGAGGAAGTTGTTACTTGTTTTGTTAACGTTGCGATATTCTTCTATTGCCATGGTTTCGAAGCCTCGGTAGCGCAGTAGGCAGCGCGCCAGTCTCATAATCCTCTCAATAGAGCTATCTGAAGGTCGTGAGTTCGATCGTCACCCGGAGCAATGTTGTATTTTGAACATCCTTTTTCTTTTTTTGCTAAAGTTGCGATATTCATCTTTTGCCATTGATTCGAAGAATGGGTAGCACAGTAGGCAGCGCGTTAGTCTCATAATCCTCTCAATAGAGCTATCTGGAGGTCGTTAGTTCGATTCTCACCCGGGGCAACGTTATTTTTCGAAAAAGTTGTTACTTGTTTTGTTAACGTTGAGATATTCTTCTATAGAAATGGGTTCGAAGCCTCGGTAGCGCAGTAGGCAGCGCGTCAGTCTCATAATCCTCTCAATGGAGCTATCTGAAGGTCGTGAGTTCGATCCTCACCCGGGGCAATGTTTCCTTTTGAGAAAGTTGTTTTTTGTTTTGTTAACGTTGCGATATTCTTCTATTGCCCTAGGATCAAAGCCTCGGTAGCGCAGTAGGCAGCACGTCAGACACATAATCCTCTTAATGGAGCTAACTGGAGATCGTGAGTTCGATCCTCACCCGGGGCAACGTTTCTTTTTGAGAAAGTTGTTACTTGTTTTGTTAACGTAGCGATATTCTTCTATTGCCATTGGTTCGAAGCCTAGGTAGCGCAGTAGGCAGCGCATCAGTCTCACAATCCTCTCAATAGAGCTATCTGGAGACCGGGAGTTCGATCCTCACCCGGGGCACCGTTTCCTTTTGAGAAAAATGTTACTTGTTTTGTTAACGTTGCGATATTCTTCTATTGCCATTAGTTAGAAACCTCGGTAGCGCAGTAGGCAGCGCGTCAGTCTCATAATCCTCTCAATGGAGCTATCTGGATATCGTGAGTTCGATCCTCACCCAGGGCAACGTTTCTTTTGAGAAAGTTGTTACTTGTTTTGTTAACGTTGCGATATTCGTCTGTTGCCATTGGTTCGAAGCCTGGGTAGCACAGTAGGCAGCGCGTCAGTCTCATAATCCTCTCAATGGAGCTATCTGAAGGTCGTGAGTTCGATCCTCACCCGGGGCAATGTTTCCTTTTGAGAAAGTTGTTTTTTGTTTTGTTAACGTTGCGATATTCTTCTATTGCCCTAGGGTCAAAGCCTCGGTAGCGCAGTAGGCAGCACGTCAGACACATAATCCTCTCAATGGAGCTAACTGGAGATCGTGAGTTCGATCCTCACCCGGGGCAACGTTTCTTTTTGAGAAAGTTGTTACTTGTTTTGTTAACGTAGCGATATTCTTCTATTGCCATTGGTTCGGAGCCTAGGTAGCGCAGTAGGCAGCGCGTCAGTCTCATAATCCTCTCTATAGAGCTATCTGAAGGTCGTGAGTTCGATCCTCACCCGGGGCACCGTTTCCTTTTGAGAAAAATGTTACTTGTTTTGTTAACGTTGCGATATTCTTCTATTGCCCTGGGTTCAAAGCCTCGGTAGCGCAGTAGGCAGCACGTCAGTCTCATAATCCTCTCAATGGAGCTATCTGGATATCGTGAGTTCGATCCTCTCCCAGGGCAACGTTTCTTTTTGAGAAAGTTGTCACTTGTTTTGTTAACGTTGCGATATTCGTCTGTTGCCATTGGTTCGAAGCCTGGGTAGCACAGTAGGCAGCGCGTTAGTCTCATAATCCTCTCAATAGAGCTATCTGGAGCGCGTTAGTTCGATCCTCACCCGGGGCAACGTTATTTTTCGAAAAAGTTGTTACTTGTTTTGTTAACGTTGAGATATTCTTCTATAGAAATTGGTTCGAAGCCTCGGTAGCGCAGTAGGCAGCGCGTCAGTCTCATAATCCTCACAATAGAGCTATCTGAAGGTCGTGAGTCGATCCTCACCCGGGGCAATGTTTCCTTTTGAGAAAGTTGTTACTTGTTTTGTTAACGTTGCGATATTTTTCTATTGCCCTGGGTTCAAAGCTTCGGTAGCGCAGTAGGCAGCGCGTCAGTCTCATAATCCTCTCAATGGAGCTATCTGGAGACCGTGAGTTCGATCCTCATCCGGGGCAGCGTTTCTTTTTGAGAAAGTTGTTACTTGTTTTGTTAACGTTGCGATATTCTTCTATTGCCATTAGTTAGAAGCCTCGGTAGCGCAGTAGGCAGCGCGTCAGTCTCATAATCCTCTCTATAGAGCTATCTGAAGGTCGTGAGTTCGATCCTCACCCGGGGCAACGTTTCCTTTTGAGAAAGTTGTTACTTGTTTTGTTAACGTTGCGATATTCTTCTATTGCCCAGGGTTCAAAGCCTCGGTAGCGCAGTAGGCATCGCGTCAGTCTCATAATCCTCTCAAGGGAGCTATCTGGAGACCGTGAGTTCGATCCTCACCCGGGGCAACGTTTCTTTTTGAGAAAGTTGTTACTTGTTTTGTTAACGTTGCGATATTGTTCTGTTGCCATTGGTTCGAAGCCTGGGTAGCACAGTAGGCAGCGCGTTAGTCTCATAATCCTCTCAATAGAGCTATCTGGAGGGCGTTAATTCGATCCTCACCCGGGACAACGTTATTTTTCGAAAAAGTTGTTACTTGTTTTGTTAACGTTGAGATATTCTTCTATAGAAATTGGTTCGAAGCCTCGGTAGCGCAGTAGGCAGCGCGTCAGTCTCATAATCCTCTCAATAGAGCTATCTGAAGGTCGTGAGTTCGATCCTCACCCGGGGCAACGTTTCTTTTTGAGAAAGTTGTTACTTGTTTTGTTAACGTTGCGATATTCGTCTGTTGCCATTGGTTCGAAGCCTGGGTAGCACAGTAGGCAGCGCGTTAGTCTCATAATCCTCTCAATAGAGCTATCTGGAGGGCGTTAGTTCGATCCTCACCCGGGGCAACGTTATTTTTCGAAAAAGTTGTTACTTGTTTTGTTAACGTTGAGATATTCTTCTATAGAAATTGGTTCGAAGCCTCGGTAGCGCAGTAGGCAGCGCGTCAGTCTCATAATCCTCACAATAGAGCTATCTGAAGGTCGTGAGTCGATCCTCACCCGGGGCAATGTTTCCTTTTGAGAAAGTTGTTACTTGTTTTGTTAACGTTGCGATATTCTTCTATTGCCCTGGGTTCAAAGACTCGGTAGCGCAGTAGGCAGCGCGTCAGACACATAATCCCCTCAATGGAGCTATCTGGAGATCGGGAGTTCGATCCTCACCCGGGGCAACGTTTCTTTTTGAGAAAGTTGTTACTTGTTTTGTTAACGTTGCGATATTCTTCTATTGCCATTGGTTCGAAGCCTCGGTAGCGCAGTAGGCAGCGCGTCAGTCTCATAATCCTCTCAATAGAGCTATCTGTAGGTCTTGAGTTCGATCCTCACCCGGGGCAACGTTTCCTTTTGAGAAAGTTGTTACTTGTTTTGTTAACGTTGCGATATTCTTCTATTGCCCTGGGTTCAAAGCTTCGGTAGCGCAGTAGGCAGCGCGTCAGTCTCATAATCCTCTCAATGGAGCTATCTGGAGAACGTGAGTTCGATCCTCATCCGGGGCAGCGTTTCTTTTTGAGAAAGTTGTTACTTGTTTTGTTAACGTTGCGATATTCTTCTATTGCCATTGGTTCGAAGCCTCGGTAGCGCAGTAGGCAGCGCGTCAGTCTCATAATCCTCTCAATAGAGCTATCTGTAGGTCTTGAGTTCGATCCTCACCCGGGGCAACGTTTCCTTTTGAGAAAGTTGTTACTTGTTTTGTTAACGTTGCGATATTCTTCTATTGCCCTGGGTTCAAAGCTTCGGTAGCGCAGTAGGCAGCGCGTCAGTCTCATAATCCTCTCAATGGAGCTATCTGGAGACCGTGAGTTCGATCCTCATCCGGGGCAGCGTTTCTTTTTGAGAAAGTTGTTACTTGTTTTGTTAACGTTGCGATATTCTTCTATTGCCATTAGTTAGAAGCCTCGGTAGCGCAGTAGGCAGCGCGTCAGTCTCATAATCCTCTCTATAGAGCTATCTGAAGGTCGTGAGTTCGATCCTCACCCGGGGCAACGTTTCCTTTTGAGAAAGTTGTTACTTGTTTTGTTAACGTTGCGATATTCTTCTATTGCCCTGGGTTCAAAGCTTCGGTAGCGCAGTAGGCAGCGCGTCAGTCTCATAATCCTCTCAATGGAGCTATCTGGAGACCGTGAGTTCGATCCTCATCCGGGGCAGCGTTTCTTTTTGAGAAAGTTGTTACTTGTTTTGTTAACGTTGCGATATTCTTCTATTGCCATTAGTTAGAAGCCTCGGTAGCGCAGTAGGCAGCGCGTCAGTCTCATAATCCTCTCTATAGAGCTATCTGAAGGTCGTGAGTTCGATCCTCACCCGGGGCAACGTTTCCTTTTGAGAAAGTTGTTACTTGTTTTGTTAACGTTGCGATATTCTTCTATTGCCCTGGGTTCAAAGCCTCGGTAGCGCAGTAGGCATCGCGTCAGTCTCATAATCCTCTCAATGGAGCTATCTGGAGACCGTGAGTTCGATCCTCACCCGGGGCAACGTTTCTTTTTGAGAAAGTTGTTACTTGTTTTGTTAACGTTGCGATATTGTTCTGTTGCCATTGGTTCGAAGCCTGGGTAGCACAGTAGGCAGCGCGTTAGTCTCATAATCCTCTCAATAGAGCTATCTGGAGGTCGTTAGTTCGATCCTCACCCGGGGCAACGTTATTTTTCGAAAAAGTTGTTACTTGTGTTGTTAACGTTGAGATATTCTTCTATAGAAATTGGTTCGAAGCCTCGGTAGCGCAGTAGGCAGCGCGTCAGTCTCATAATCCTCTCAATAGAGCTATCTGAAGGTCGTGAGTTCGATCCTCACCCGGGGCAATGTTTCCTTTTGAGAAAGTTGTGACTTGTTTTGTTAAAGTTGCGATATTCATCTATTGCTTTTGCTTCGACGCCTCTGTAGCGCAGTAGGCAGCGCGTCAGAATCATTATTATTTCAATAGAGCTATTTGAAGTTAGTGAGTTCGATCCTCACTCGTGGCTACGTTATTTTTTGAAAACGTTGTTACTTCTTTTGTTAACGTTGCGATATTCTTTTATTGCCATTGGCTCGAAGCCTCGGTAGCGCAGTAGGTAGCGCTTCAGTCTCATAATCTTCTCTATAGAGCTATCTGAAGGTCGTGAGTTCGATCCTCACCCGGGGCAACGTTTCTTTTTGAGGAAGTTGTTACTTGTTTTGTTAACGTTGCGATATTCTTCTATTGCCATGGTTTCGAAGCCTCGGTAGCGCAGTAGGCAGCGCGTCAGTCTCATAATCTTCTCAATGGAGCTATCTGAAGGTCGTGAGTTCGATCCTCACCCGGGGCAATGTTTCCTTTTGAGAAAGTTGTTTTTTGTTTTGTTAACGTTGCGATATTCTTCTATTGCCCTAGGGTCAAAGCCTCGGTAGCGCAGTAGGCAGCACGTCAGACACATAATCCTCTCAATGGAGCTAACTGGAGATCGTGAGTTCGATCCTCACCCGGGGCAACATTTCTTTTTGAGAAAGTTGTTACTTGTTTTGTTAACGTTGCGATATTCTTCTATTGCCATTGGTTCGAAGCCTAGGTAGCGCAGTAGGCAGCGCATCAGTCTCACAATCATCTCAATAGAGCTATCTGGAGACCGTGAGTTCGATCCTCACCCGGGGCAACGTTTCTTTTTGAGAAAGTTTACTTGTTTTGTTAACGTTGCGATATTCTTCTATTGCCATTAGTTAGAAACCTCGGTAGCGCAGTAGGCAGCGCGTCAGTCTCATAATCCTCTCTATAGAGCTATCTGAAGGTCGTGAGTTCGATCCTCACCCGGGGCACCGTTTCCTTTTGAGAAAGTTGTTACTTGTTTTGTTAACGTTGCGATATCCTTCTATTATCATTAGTTAGAAGCCTCGGTAGCGCAGTAGGCAGCGTGTCAGTTTCATAATCCTCTCTATAGAGCTATCTAAAGGTCGTGAGTTCGATCCTCACCCGGGGCAACGTTTCCTTTTGAGAAAGTTGTTACTTGTTTTGTTAACGTTGCGATATTCTTCTATTGCCCTGGCTTCAAAGCCTCGGTAGCGCAGTAGGCAGCACGTCAGTCTCATAATCCTCTCAATGGAGCTATCTGGATATCTTGAGTTCGATCCTCACCCGGGGCAACGTTTCTTTTTGAGAAAGTTGTTACTTGTTTTGTTAACGTTGCGATATTCTTCTGTTGCCATTGATTCGAAGCCTGGGTAGCACAGTAGGCAGCGCGTTAGTCTCATAATCCTCTCAACAGAGCTATCTGGAGGTCGTTAGTTCGATCCTCACCCGGGGCAACGTTATTTTTCGAAAAAGTTGTTACTTGTTTTGTTAACGTTGAGATATTCTTCTATAGTATTTGGTTCGAAGCCTCGGTAGCGCAGTAGGCAGAGCGTCAGTCTCATAATCCTCTCAATAGAGCTATCTGAAGGTCGTGAGTTCGATCCTCACCCGGGGCAATGTTTCCTTTTGAGAAAGTTGTTACTTCTTTTGTTAACGTTGCGATATTCTTCTATTGCCCTGGGTTCAAAGCCTCGGTAGCGCAGTAGGCAGCACGTCAGACACATAATCCTCTCAATGGAGCTATCTGGAGATCGTGAGTTCGATCCTCACCCGTGGCAACGTTTCTATTTGAGAAAGTAGTTACTTGTTTTGTTAACGTTGCGATATTCTTCTATTGCCATTGGTTCAAAGCCTCGGTAGCGCAGTAGGCAGCGCGTCAGTCTCATAATCCTCTCTATAGAGCTATATGATGGTCGTGAGTTCGATCCTCACCCGGGGCAACGTTTCTTTTTGAGAAAGTTGTTACTTGTTTTGTTAACGTTGCGATATTCTTCTATTGCCATGTTTTCGACGCCTCGGTAGCGCAGTAGGCAGCGCGTCAGTCTCATAATCCTCTCAATAGAGCTATCTGGAGACCGTGAGTTCGATCCTCACCCGGGGCAACGGTTCGTTTTGAGAAAGTTGTTACTTGTTTTGTTAACGTTGCGATATTCTTCTATTGCCATTAGTTAGAAGCCTCGGTAGCGCAGTAGGCAGCGCGTCAGTCTCATAATCCTCTCTATAGAGCTATCTGAAGGTCGTGAGTTCGATCCTCACCCGAGGCAACGTTTCCTTTTGAGAAAGGTTTTACTTGTTTTGTTAACGTTGCGATATTCTTCTATTGCCCTGGGTTCAAAGCCTCGGTAGCGCAGTAGGCAGCGCGTCAGTCTCATAATCATCTCTATAGAGCTATATGATGGTCGTGAGTTCGATCCTCACCCGGGGCAACGTTTCTTTTTGAGAAAGTTGTTACTTGTTTTGTTAACGTTGCGATATTCTTCTATTGCCATGGTTTCGACGCCTCGGTAGCGCAGTAGGCAGCGCATCAGTTTCATAATCCTCTCAATAGAGCTATCTGAAGGTCGTGAGTTCGATCCTCACCCGGGGTAACATTATTTTATGAAAAATCATTTTCTTTTTTTTGTTAAAGTTGCGATATTCATCTATTGCCATTGCTTCGACGCCTCTGTAGCGCAGTAGGCAGCGCGTCAGAATCATTATTATCTCAATAGAGCTATTTGAAAATAGTGAGTTTGATCCTCACTCGTGGCTACGTTATTTTTTGAAAAAGTTGTTACTTGTTTTGTTAACGTTGCGATATTCTTCTATTGCCATTGGCTCGACTTCTCTGTAGCGCAGTAGGTAGAGCGTCAGTCTCATAATCTTCTCTATAGAGCTATCTGAAGGTCGTGAGTTCGATCCTCACCCGGGGCAACGTTTCTTTTTGAGGAAGTTGTTACTTGTTTTGTTAACGTTGCGATATTCTTCTATTGCCATGGTTTCGAAGCCTCGGTAGCGCAGTAGGCAGCGCGCCAGTCTCATAATCCTCTCAATAGAGCTATCTGAAGGTCGTGAGTTCGACCGTCACCCGGAGCACTGTTGTATTTTGAACATCCTTTTTCTTTTTTTGCTAAAGTTGCGATATTCATCTTTTGCCATTGATTCGAAGAATGGGTAGCACAGTAGGCAGCGCGTTAGTCTCATAATCCTCTCAATAGAGCTATCTGGAGGTCGTTAGTTCGATCCTCACCCGGGGCAACGTTTTTTTTCGAAAAAGTTGTTACTTGTTTTGTTAACGTTGAGATATTCTTCTATAGAAATTGGTTCGAAGCCTCGGTAGCGCAGTAGGCAGCGCGTCAGTCTCATAATCTTCTCAATGGAGCTATCTGAAGGTCGTGAGTTCGATCCTCACCCGGGGCAATGTTTCCTTTTGAGAAAGTTGTTTTTTGTTTTGTTAACGTTGCGATATTCTTCTATTGCCCTAGGGTCAAAGCCTCGGTAGCGGAGTAGGCAGCACGTCAGACACATAATCCTCTCAATGGAGCTAACTGGAGATCGTGAGTTCGATCCTCACCCGGGGCAACATTTCTTTTTGAGAAAGTTGTTACTTGTTTTGTTAACGTTGCGATATTCTTCTATTGCCATTGGTTCGAAGCCTAGGTAGCGCAGTAGGCAGCGCATCAGTCTCACAATCCTCTCAATAGAGCTATCTGGAGACCGTGAGTTCGATCCTCACCCGGGGCAACGTTTCTTTTTGAGAAAGTTTACTTGTTTTGTTAACGTTGCGATATTCTTCTATTGCCATTAGTTAGAAACCTCGGTAGCGCAATAGGCAGCGCGTCAGTCTCATAATCCTCTCTATAGAGCTATCTGAAGGTCGTGAGTTCGATCCTCACCCGGGGCACCGTTTCCTTTTGAGAAAAATGTTACTTGTTTTGTTAACGTTGCGATATTCTTCTATTGCCCTGGGTTCAAAGCCTCGGTAGCGCAGTAGGCAGCACGTCAGTCTCATAATCCTCTCAATGGAGCTATCTGGATATCGTGAGTTCAATCCTCACCCAGGGCAACGTTTCTTTTTGAGAAAGTTGTTACTTGTTTTGTTAACGTTGCGATATTCGTCTGTTGCCATTGGTTCGAAGCCTGGGTAGCACAGTAGGCAGCGCGTTAGTCTCATAATACTCTCAATAGAGCTATCTGGAGGGCGTTAGTTCGATCCTCACCCGGGGCAACGTTATTTTTCGAAAAAGTTGTTACTTGTTTTGTTAACGTTGAGATATTCTTCTATAGAAATTGGTTCGAAGCCTCGGTAGCGCAGTAGGCAGCGCGTCAGTCTCATAATCCTCTCAATAGAGCTATCTGAAGGTCGTGAGTTCGATCCTCACCCGGGGCAATGTTTCCTTTTGAGAAAGTTGTTACTTGTTTTGTTAACGTTGCGATATTCTTCTATTGCCCTGGGTTCAAAGACTCGGTAGCGAAGTAGGCAGCGCGTCAGACACATAATCCCCTCAATGGAGCTATCTGGAGATCGTGAGTTCGATCCTCACCCGGGGCAACGTTTCTTTTTGAGAAAGTTGTTACTTGTTTTGTTAACGTTGCGATATTCTTCTATTGCCATTGGTTCGAAGCCTCGGTAGCGCAGTAGGCAGCGCGTCAGTCTCATAATCCTCTCAATAGAGCTATCTGTAGGTCTTGAGTTCGATCCTCACCCGGGGCAACGTTTCCTTTTGAGAAAGTTGTTACTTGTTTTGTTAACGTTGCGATATTCTTCTATTGCCCTGGGTTCAAAGCTTCGGTAGCGCAGTAGGCAGCGCGTCAGTCTCATAATCCTCTCAATGGAGCTATCTGGAGACCGTGAGTTCGATCCTCATCCGGGGCAGCGTTTCTTTTTGAGAAAGTTGTTACTTGTTTTGTTAACGTTGCGATATTGTTCTGTTGCCATTGGTTCGAAGCCTGGGTAGCACAGTAGGCAGCGCGTTAGTCTCATAATCCTCTCAATAGAGCTATCTGGAGGTCGTTAGTTCGATCCTCACCCGGGGCAACGTTATTTTTCGAAAAAGTTGTTAATTGTGTTGTTAACGTTGAGATATTCTTCTATAGAAATTGGTTCGAAGCCTCGGTAGCGCAGTAGGCAGCGCGTCAGTCTCATAATCCTCTCAATAGAGCTATCTGAAGGTCGTGAGTTCGATCCTCACCCGGGGCAATGTTTCCGTTTGAGAAAGTTGTGACTTGTTTTGTTAAAGTTGCGATATTCATCTATTGCTTTTGCTTCGACGCCTCTGTAGCGCAGTAGGCAGCGCGTCAGAATCATTATTATTTCAATAGAGCTATTTGAAGTTAGTGAGTTCGATCCTCACTCGTGGCTACGTTAGTTTTTGAAAACGTTGTTACTTCTTTTGTTAACGTTGCGATATTCTTCTATTGCCATTAGTTAGAAGCCTCGGTAGCGCAGTAGGCAGCGCGTCAGTCTCATAATCCTCTCTATAGAGCTATCTGAAGGTCGTGAGTTCGATCCTCACCCGGGGCAACGTTTCCTTTTGAGAAAGTTGTTACTTGATTTGTTAACGTTGCGATATTCTTCTATTGCCCTGGGTTCAAAGCCTCGGTAGCGCAGTAGGCATCGCGTCAGTCTCATAATCCTCTCAATGGAGCTATCTGGAGATCGTGAGTTCGATCCTCACCCGGGGCAACGTTTCTTTTTGAGAAAGTTGTTACTTGTTTTGTTTACGTTGCGATATTGTTCTGTTGCCATTGGTTCGAAGCCTGGGTAGCACAGTAGGCAGCGCGTTAGTCTCATAATCCTCTCAATAGAGCTATCTGGAGGTCGTTAGTTCGATCCTCACCCGGGGCAACGTTATTTTTCGAAAAAGTTGTTACTTGTGTTGTTAACGTTGAGATATTCTTCTATAGAAATTGGTTCGAAGCCTCGGTAGCGCAGTAGGCAGCGCGTCAGTCTCATAATCCTCTCAATAGAGCTATCTGAAGGTCGTGAGTTCGATCCTCACCCGGGGCAATGTTTCCGTTTGAGAAAGTTGTGACTTGTTTTGTTAAAGTTGCGATATTCATCTATTGCTTTTGCTTCGACGCCTCTGTAGCGCAGTAGGCAGCGCGTCAGAATCATTATTATTTCAATAGAGCTATTTGAAGTTAGTGAGTTCGATCCTCAATCGTGGCTACGTTATTTTTTGAAAACGTTGTTACTTCTTTTGTTAACATTGCGATATTCTTCTATTGCCATTGGCTCGAAGCCTCGGTAGCGCAGTAGGTAGCGCTTCAGTTCATAATCTTCTCTATAGAGCTATCTGAAGGTCGTGAGTTCGATCCTCACCCGGGGCAACGTTTCTTTTTGAGAAAGTTGTTACTTGTTTTGTTAACGTTGCGATATTCTTCTATTGCCATTGGTTCGAAGCCTCGGTAGCGCAGTAGGCAGCGCGTCAGTCTCATAATCCTCTCAATAGAGCTATCTGAAGGTCGTGAGTTCGATCCTCACCCGGGGCAACGTTTCCTTTTGAGAAAGTTGTTACTTGTTTTGTTAACGTTGCGATATTCTTCTATTGCCCTGGGTTCAAAGCCTCGGTAGCGCAGTAGGCAGCGCCTCAGTCTCATAATCCTCTCAATGGAGCTATCTGGAGACCGTGAGTTCGATCCTCACCCGGGGCAGCGTTTCTTTTTGAGAAAGTTGTTACTTGTTTTGTTAACGTTGCGATATCCTTCTATTATCATTAGTTAGAAGCCTCGGTAGCGCAGTAGGAAGCGTGTCAGTCTCATAATCCTCTCTATAGAGCTATCTGAAGGTCGTGAGTTCGATCCTCACCCGGGGCCTCGGTAGCGCAGTAGGCAGCGCGTCAGTCTCATAATCCTCTCAATAGAGCTATCTGAAGGTCGTGAGTTCGATCCTCACCCGGGGCAATGTTTCCTTTTGAGAAAGTTGTTACTTGTATATTAACGTTGCGATATTCTTCTATTGACCTGGGTTCAAAGCCTCGGTAGCGCAGTAGGCAGCGCGTCAGTCTCATAATCCTCTCAATGGAGCTATCTGGAGACCGTGAGTTCGATCCTCACCCGGGGCAACGGTTCTTTTTGAGAAAGTTGTTACTTGTTTTGTTAACGTTGCGATATTCTTCTATTGCCATTAGTTAGAAGCCTCGGTAGCGCAGTAGGCAGCACGTCACTCTCATAATCCTCTCTATAGAGCTATCTGAAGGTCGTGAGTTCGATCCTCACGCGGGGCAACGTTTCCTTTTGAGAAAGTTGTTACTTGTTTTGTTAACGTTGCGATATTCTTCTATTGCCCTGGGTTCAAAGCCTCGGTAGCGCAGTAGGCAGCGCGTCAGTCTCATAATCCTCTCTATAGAGCTATATGAAGGTCGTGAGTTCGATCCTCACCCGGGGCAACGTTTCTTTTTGAGAAAGTTGTTACTTGTTTTGTTAACGTTGCGATATTCTTCTATTGCCATGGTTTCGACGCCTCGGTAGCGCAGTAGGCAGCGCATCAGTCTCATAATCCTCTCAATAGAGCTATCTGAAGGTCGTGAGTTCGATCCTCACCCGGGTTAACGTTATTTTATGAAAAATCTTTTTCTTTTATTTGTTAAAGTTGCGATATTCATCTATTGCCATTGCTTCGACGCCTCTGTAGCGCAGTAGGCAGCGCGTCAGAATCATTATTATCTCAATAGAACTATTTGAAGTTAGTGAGTTCGATCCTCACTCGTGGCTACGTTATTTTTTGAAAAAGTTGTTACTTGTTTTGTTAACGTTGCGATATTCTTCTATTGCCATTGGCTCGAAGCCTCGGTAGCGCAGTAGGTAGCGCGTCAGTCTCATAATCTTCTCTATAGAGCTATCTGAAGGTCGTGAGTTCGATCCTCACCCGGGGCAACGTTTCTTTTTGAGAAAGTTGTTACTTGTTTTGTTAACGTTGCGATATTCTTCTATTGCCATTGGTTCGAAGCCTCGGTAGCGCCGTAGGCAGCGCGTCAGTCTCATAATCCTCTCAATAGAGCTATCTGAAGGTCGTGAGTTCGATCCTCACCCGGGGCAACGTTTCCTTTTGAGAAAGTTGTTACTTGTTTTGTTAACGTTGCGATATTCTTCTATTGCCCTGGGTTCAAAGCCTCGGTAGCGCAGTAGGCAGCGCGTCAGTCTCATAATCCTCTCAATGGAGCTATCTGGAGACCGTGAGTTCGATCCTCACCCGGGGCAGCGTTTCTTTATGAGAAAGTTGTTACTTGTTTTGTTAACGTTGCGATATCCTTCTATTATCATTAGTTAGAAGCCTCGGTAGCGCAGTAGGCAGCGTGTCAGTCTCATAATCCTCTCTATAGAGCTATCTGAAGGTCGTGAGTTCGATCCTCACCCGGGGCAACGTTTTCTTTTGAGAAAGTTGTTACTTGTTTTGTTAACGTTGCGATATTCTTCTATTGCCCTGGCTTCAAAGCCTCGGTAGCGCAGTAGGCAGCAGGTCAGTCTCATAATCCTCTCAATGGAGCTATCTGGATATCGTGAGTTCGATCCTCACCCGGGGCAACGTTTCTTTTTGAGAAAGTTGTTACTTGTTTTGTTAACGTTGAGATATTCTTCTATAGCAATTGGTTCGAAGCTCGGGAGCGCAGTAGGCAGCGCGTCAGTCTCATAATCCTCTCAATAGAGCTATCTGAAGGTCGTGAGTTCGATCCTCACCCGGGGCAATGTTTCCTTTTGAGAAAGTTGTTTTTTGTTTTGTTAACGTTGCGATATTCTTCTATTGCCCAAGGGTCAAAGCCTCGGTAGCGCAGTAGGCAGCACGTCAGATACATAATCCTCTCAATGGAGCTAACTGGAGATCGTGAGTTCGATCCTCACCCGGGGCAACGTTTCTTTTTGAGAAAGTTGTTACTTGTTTTGTTAACGTTGCGATATTCTTCTATTGCCATTGGTTCGAAGCCTAGGTAGCGCAGTAGGCAGCGCATCAGTCTCACAATCCTCTCAATAGAGCTATCTGGAGACCGTGAGTTCGATCCTCACCCGGGGCAACGTTTCCTTTTGAGAAAAATGTTACTTGTTTTGTTAACGTTGCGATATTCTTCTATTGCCCTGGGTTCAAAGCCTCGGTAGCGCAGTAGGCAGCACGTCAGTCTCATAATCCTCTCAATGGAGCTATCTGGATATCGTGAGTTCGATCCTCACCCAGGGCAACGTTTCTTTTTGAGAAAGTTGTTACTTGTTTTGTTAACGTTGCGATATTCGTCTGTTGCCATTGGTTCGAAGCCTGGGTAGCACAGTAGGCAGCGCGTTAGTCTCATAATCCTCTCAATAGAGCTATCTGGAGGGCGTTAGTTCGATCCTCACCCGGGGCAACGTTATTTTTCGAAAAAGTTGTTACTTGTTTTGTTAACGTTGAGATATTCTTCTATAGAAATTGGTTCGAAGCCTCGGTAGCGCAGTAGGCAGCGCGTCAGTCTCATAATCCTCTCAATATAGCTATCTGAAGGTCGTGAGTTCGATCCTCACCCGGGGCAATGTTTCCTTTTGAGAAAGTTGTTACTTGTTTTGTTAACGTTGCGATATTCTTCTATTGCCCTGGGTTCAAAGACTCGGTAGCGCAGTAGGCAGCGCGTCAGACACATAATCCCCTCAATGGAGCTATCTGGAGATCGTGAGTTCGATCCTCACCCGGGGCAACGTTTCTTTTTGAGAAAGTGTTTACTTGTTTTGTTAACGTTGCGATATTCTTCTATTGCCATCGGTTCGAAGCCTCGGTAGCGCAGTAGGCAGCGCGTCAGTCTCATAATCCTCTCAATAGAGCTATCTGTAGGTCTTGAGTTCGATCCTCACCCGGGGCAACGTTTCCTTTTGAGAAAGTTGTTACTTGTTTTGTTAACGTTGCGATATTCTTCTATTGCCCTGGGTTCAAAGCTTCGGTAGTGCAGTAGGCAGCGCGTCAGTCTCATAATCCTCTCAATGGAGCTATCTGGAGACCGTGAGTTCGATACTCATCCGGGGCAGCGTTTCTTTTTGAGAAAGTTGTTACTTGTTCTGTTAACGTTGCGATATTCTTCTATTGCCATTAGTTAGAAGCCTCGGTAGCGCAGTAGGCAGCGCGTCAGTCTCATAATCCTCTCTATAGAGCTATCTGAAGGTCGTGAGTTCGATCCTCACTCGGGGCAACGTTTTCTTTTGAGAAAGTTGTTACTTGTTTTGTTAACGTTGCGATATTCTTCTATTGCCATTGGTTCGAAGCCTCGGTAGCGCAGTAGGCAGCGCGTCAGTCTCATAATCCTCTCAATAGAGCTATCTGAAGGTCGTGAGTTCGATCCTCACCCGGGGCAACGTTTCCTTTTGAGAAAGTTGTTACTTGTTTTGTTAACGTTGCGATATTCTTTTATTGCCCTGGGTTCAAAGCCTCGGTAGCGCAGTAGGCAGCGCGTCAGTCTCATAATCCTCTCAATGGAGCTATCTGGAGACCGTGAGTTCGATCCTCACCCGGAGCAGCGTTTCTTTTTGAGAAAGTTGTTACTTGTTTTGTTAACGTTGCGATATCCTTCTATTATCATTAGTTAGAAGCCTCGGTAGCGCAGTAGGCAGCGTGTCAGTCTCATAATCCTCTCTATAGAGCTATCTGAAGGTCGTGAGTTCGATCCTCACCCGCGGCCTCGGTAGCGCAGTAGGCAGCGCGTCAGTCTCATAATCCTCTCAATAGAGCTATCTGAAGGTCGTGAGTTCGATCCTCACCCGGGGCAATGTTTCCTTTTGAGAAAGTTGTTACTTGTTTTGTTAACGTTGCGATATTCTTCTATAGAAATTGGTTCGAAGCCTCGGTAGCACAGTAGGCAGCGCGTCAGTCTCATAATCCTCTCAATAGAGCTATCTGAAGGTCGTGAGTTCGATCCTCACCCGGGGCAATGTTTCCTTTCGAGAAAGTTGTTACTTGTTTATTAACGTTGCGATATTCTTCTATTGACCTGGGTTCAAAGCCTCGGTAGCGCAGTAGGCAGCGCGTCAGTCTCATACTCCTCTCAATGGAGCTATCTGGAGACCGTGAGTTCGATCCTCACCCGGGGCAACGGTTCTTTTTGAGAAAATTGTTACTTGTTTTGTTAACGTTGCGATATTCTTCTATTGCCATTAGTTAGAAGCCTCGGTAGCGCAGTAGGCAGCACGTCAGTCTCATAATCCTCTCTATAGAGCTATCAGAAGGTCGTGAGTTCGATCCTCACCCGGGGCAACGTTTCTTTTTGAGAAAGTTGTTACTTTTTTTGTTAACGTTGCGATATTCTTCTATTGCCATGGTTTCGACGCCTCGGTAGCGCAGTAGGCAGCGCATCAGTCTCATAATCCTCTCAATAGAGCTATCTGAAGGTCGTGAGTTCGATCCTCACCCGGGTTAACGTTATTTTATGAAAAATCTTTTTCTTTTATTTGTTAAAGTTGCGATATTCATCTATTGCCATTGCTTCGACGCCTCTGTAGCGCAGTAGGCAGCGCGTCAGAATCATTATTATCTCAATAGAACTATTTGAAGTTAGTGAGTTCGATCCTCACTCGTGGCTACGTTATTTTTTGAAAAAGTTGTTACTTGTTTTGTTAACGTTGCGATATTCTTCTATTGCCATTGGCTCGAAGCCTCCGTAGCGCTGTAGGTAGCGCGTCAGTCTCATAATCTTCTCTATAGAGCTATCTGAAGGTCGTGAGTTCGATCCTCACCCGGGGCAACGTTTCTTTTTGAGAAAGTTGTTACTTGTTTTCTTAACGTTGCGATATTCTTCTATTGCCATTGGTTCGAAGCCTCGGTAGCGCAGTAGGCAGCGCGTCAGTCTCATAATCCTCTCAATAGAGCTATCTGAAGGTCGTGAGTTCGATCCTCACCCGGGGCAACGTTTCCTTTTGAGAAAGTTGTTACTTGTTTTGTTAACGTTGCGATATTCTTCTATTGCCCTGGGTTCAAAGCCTCGGTAGCGCAGTAGGCAGCGCGTCAGTCTCATAATCCTCTCAATGCAGCTATCTGGAGACAGTGAGTTCGATCCTCACCCGGGGCAGCGTTTCTTTTTGAGAAAGTTGTTACTTGTTTTGTTAACGTTGCGATATCCTTCTATTATCATTAGTTAGAAGCCTCGGTAGCGCAGTAGGCAGCGTGTCAGTCTCATAATCCACTCTATAGAGCTATCTGAAGGTCGTGAGTTCGATCCTCACCCGGGGCAACGTTTCCTTTTGAGAAAGTTGTTACTTGTTTTGTTAACGTTGCGATATTCTTCTATTGCCCTGGCTTCAAAGCCTCGGTAGCGCAGTAGGCAGCACGTCAGTCTCATAATCCTCTCAATGGAGCTATCTGGGTATCGTGAGTTCGATCCTCACCCGGGGCAACGTTTCTTTTTGAGAAAGTTGTTACTTGTTTTGTTAACGTTGCGATATTCTTCTGTTGCTATTGATTCGAAGCCTGGGTAGCACAGTAGGCAGCGCGTTAGTCTCATAATCCTCTCAATAGAGCTATCTGGAGGGCGTTAGTTCGATCCTCACACGGGGCAACGTTATTTTTCAAAAAAGGTGTTACTTGTTTTGTTAACGTTGAGATATTCTTCTATAGAAATTGGCTCGAAGCCTCGGTAGCGCAGTAGGCAGCGCGTCAGTCTCATAATCCTCTCAATATAGCTATCTGAAGGTCGTGAGTTCGATCCTCACCCGGGGCAATGTTTCCTTTTGAGAAAGTTGTTACTTGTTTTGTTAACGTTGCGATATTCTTCTATTGCCCTGGGTTCAAAGACTCGGTAGCGCAGTAGGCAGCGCATCAGACACATAATCCCCTCAATGGAGCTATCTGGAGATCGTGAGTTCGATCCTCACCCGGGGCAACGTTTCTTTTTGAGAAAGTTGTTACTTGTTTTGTTAACGTTGCGATATTCTTCTATTGCCATCGGTTCGAAGCCTCGGTAGCGCAGTAGGCAGCGCGTCAGTCTCATAATCCTCTCAATAGAGCTATCTGTAGGTCTTGAGTTCGATCCTCACCCGGGGCAACGTTTCCTTTTGAGAAAGTTGTTACTTGTTTTGTTAACGTTGCGATATTCTTCTATTGCCCTGGGTTCAAAGCTTCGGTAGCGCAGTAGGCAGCGCGTCAGTCTCATAATCCTCTCAATGGAGCTATCTGGAGACCGTGAGTTCGATACTCATCCGGGGCAGCGTTTCTTTTTGAGAAAGTTGTTATTTGTTTTGTTAACGTTGCGATATTCTTCTATTGCCATTAGTTAGAAGCCTCGGTAGCGCAGTAGGCAGCGCGTCAGTCTCATAATCGTCTCTATAGAGCTATCTGAAGGTCGTGAGTTCGATCCTCACTCGGGGCAACGTTTTCCTTTGAGAAAGTTGTTACTTGTTTTGTTAACGTTGCGATATTCTTCTATTGCCATTGGTTCGAAGCCTCGGTAGCGCAGTAGGCAGCGCGTCAGTCTCATAATCCTCTCAATGGAGCTATCTGGAGACCGTGAGTTCGATCCTCACCCGGGGCAGCGTTTCTTTTTGAGAAAGTTGTTACTTGTTTTGTTAACGTTGCGATATCCTTCTATTATCATTAGTTAGAAGCCTCGGTAGCGCAGTAGGCAGCGTGTCAGTCTCATAATCCTCTCTATAGAGCTATCTGAAGGTCGTGAGTTCGATCCTCACCCGGGGCCTCGGTAGCGCAGTAGGCAGCGCGTCAGTCTCATAATCCTCTCAATAGAGCTATCTGAAGGTCGTGAGTTCGATCCTCACCCGGGGCAATGTTTCCTTTTGAGAAAGTTGTTACTTGTTTTGTTAACGTTGCGATATTCTTCTATAGAAATTGGTTCGAAGCCTCGGTAGCGCAGTAGGCAGCGCGTCAGTCTCATAATCCTCTCAATAGAGCTATCTGAAGGTCGTGAGTTCGATCCTCACCCGGGGCAATGTTTCCTTTTGAGAAAGTTGTTACTTGTTTATTAACGTTGCGATATTCTTCTATTGACCTGGGTTCAAAGCCTCAGTAGCGCAGTAGGCAGCGCGTCAGTCTCATAATCCTCTCAATGGAGCTATCTGGAGACCGTGAGTTCGATCCTCACCCGGGGCAACGGTTCCTTTTGAGAAAGTTGTTACTTGTTTTGTTAACGTTGCGATATTCTTCTATTGCCATTAGTTAGAAGCCTCGGTAGCGCAGTAGGCAGCACGTCAGTCTCATAATCCTCTCTATAGAGCTATCTGAAGGTCGTGAGTTCGATCCTCACCCGGGGCAACGTTTCTTTTTGAGAAAGTTGTTACTTGTTTTGTTAACGTTGCGATATTCTTCTATTGCCATGGTTTCGACGCCTCGGTAGCGCAGTAGGCAGCGCATCAGTCTCATAATCCTCTCAATAGAGCTATCTGAAGGTCGTGAGTTCGATCCTCACCCGGGTTAACGTTATTTTATGAAAAATCTTTTTCTTTTATTTGTTAAAGTTGCGATATTCATCTATTGCCATTGCTTCGACGCCTCTGTAGCGCAGTAGGCAGCGCGCCAGAATCATTATTATCTCAATAGAACTATTTGAAGTTAGTGAGTTCGATCCTCACTCGTGGCTACGTTATTTTTTGAAAAAGTTGTTACTTGTTTTGTTAACGTTGCGATATTCTTCTATTGCCATTGGCTCGAAGCCTCCGTAGCGCAGTAGGTAGCGCGTCAGTCTCATAATCTTCTCTATAGAGCTATCTGAAGGTCGTGAGTTCGATCCTCACCCGGGGCAACGTTTCTTTTTGAGAAAGTTGTTACTTGTTTTGTTAACGTTGCGATATTCTTCTATTGCCATTGGTTCGAAGCCTCGGTAGCGCAGTAGGCAGCGCGTCAGTCTCATAATCCTCTCAATAGAGCTATCTGAAGGTCGTGAGTTCGATCCTCACCCGGGGCAACGTTTCCTTTTGAGAAAGGTGTTACTTGTTTTGTTAACGTTGCGATATTCTTCTATTGCCCTGGGTTCAAAGCCTCGGTAGCGCAGTAGGCAGCGCGTCAGTCTCATAATCCTCTCAATGGAGCTATCTGGGTATCGTGAGTTCGATCCTCACCCGGGGCAACGTTTCTTTTTGAGAAAGTTGTTACTTGTTTTGTTAACGTTGCGATATTCTTCTGTTGCTATTGATTCGAAGCCTGGGTAGCACAGTAGGCAGCGCGTTAGTCTCATAATCCTCTCAACAGAGCTATCTGGAGGTCGTTAGTTCGATCCTCACCCGGGGCAACGTTATTTTTCGAAAAAGTTGTTACTTGTTTTGTTAACGTTGAGATATTCTTCTATAGAAATTGGTTCGAAGCCTCGGTAGCGCAGTAGGCAGCGCGTCAGTCTCATAATCCTCTCAATAGAGCTATCTGAAGGTCGTGAGTTCGATCCTCACCCGAGGCAACGTTTCCTTTTGAGAAAGGTTTTACTTGTTTTGTTAACGTTGCGATATTCTTCTATTGCCCTGGGTTCAAAGCCTCGGTAGCGCAGTAAGCAGCGCGTCAGTCTCATAATCCTCTCTATAGAGCTATATGATGGTCTTGAAATCGATCCTCACCCGGGGCAACGTTTCTTTTTGAGAAAGTTGTTACTTGTTTTGTTAACGTTGCGATATTCTTCTATTGCCATGGTTTCGACGCCTCGGTAGCGCAGTAGGCAGCGCATCAGTCTCATAATCCTCTCAATAGAGCTATCTGAAGGTCGTGAGTTCGATCCTCACCCGGGGTAACGTTATTTTATGAAAAATCATTTTCTTTTTTTTGTTAAAGTTGCGATATTCATCTATTGCCATTGCTTCGACGCCTCTGTAGCGCAGTAGGCAGCGCGTCAGAATCATTATTATCTCAATAGAGCTATTTGAAGTTAGTGAGTTCGATCCTCACTCGTGGCTACGTTATTTTTTGAAAAAGTTGTTACTTGTTTTGTTAACGTTGCGATATTCTTCTATTGCCATTGGCTCGACTTCTCTGTAGCGCAGTAGGTAGCGCGTCAGTCTCATAATCTTCTCTATAGAGGTATCTGAAGGTCGTGAGTTCGATCCTCACCCGGGGCAACGTTTCTTTTTGAGGAAGTTGTTACTTGTTTTGTTAACGTTGCGATATTCTTCTATTGCCATGGTTTCGAAGCCTCGGTAGCGCAGTAGGCAGCGCGCCAGTCTCATAATCCTCTCAATAGAGCTATCTGAAGGTCGTGAGTTCGATCGTCACCCGGAGCAATGTTGTATTTTGAACATCCTTTTTCTTTTTTTGCTAAAGTTGCGATATTCATCTTTTGCCATTGATTCGAAGAATGGGTAGCACAGTAGGCAGCGCGTTAGTCTCATAATCCTCTCAATAGAGCTATCTGGAGGTCGTTAGTTCGATTCTCACCCGGGGCAACGTTATTTTTCGAAAAAGTTGTTACTTGTTTTGTTAACGTTGAGATATTCTTCTATAGAAATTGGTTCGAAGCCTCGGTAGCGCAGTAGGCAGCGCGTCAGTCTCATAATCCTCTCAATGGAGCTATCTGAAGGTCGTGAGTTCGATCCTCACCCGGGGCAATGTTTCCTTTTGAGAAAGTTGTTTTTTGTTTTGTTAACGTTGCGATATTCTTCTATTGCCCTAGGATCAAAGCCTCGGTAGCGCAGTAGGCAGCACGTCAGACACATAATCCTCTTAATGGAGCTAACTGGAGATCGTGAGTTCGATCCTCACCCGGGGCAACGTTTCTTTTTGAGAAAGTTGTTACTTGTTTTGTTAACGTAGCGATATTCTTCTATTGCCATTGGTTCGAAGCCTAGGTAGCGCAGTAGGCAGCGCATCAGTCTCACAATCCTCTCAATAGAGCTATCTGGAGACCGGGAGTTCGATCCTCACCCGGGGCAACGTTTCTTTTTGAGAAAGTTTACTTGTTTTGTTAACGTTGCGATATTCTTCTATTGCCATTAGTTAGAAACCTCGGTAGCGCAGTAGGCAGCGCGTCAGTCTCATAATCCTCTCTATAGAGCTATCTGAAGGTCGTGAGTTCGATCCTCACCCGGGGCACCGTTTCCTTTTGAGAAAAATGTTACTTGTTTTGTTAACGTTGCGATATTCTTCTATTGCCCTGGGTTCAAAGCCTCGGTAGCGCAGTAGGCAGAACGTCAGTCTCATAATCCTCTCAATGGAGCTATCTGGATATCGTGAGTTCGATCCTCACCCAGGGCAACGTTTCTTTTTGAGAAAGTTGTTACTTGTTTTGTTAACGTTGCGATATTCGTCTGTTGCCATTGGTTCGAAGCCTGGGTAGCACAGTAGGCAGCGCGTCAGTCTCATAATCCTCTCAATGGAGCTATCTGAAGGTCGTGAGTTCGATCCTCACCCGGGGCAATGTTTCCTTTTGAGAAAGTTGTTTTTTGTTTTGTTAACGTTGCGATATTCTTCTATTGCCCTAGGGTCAAAGCCTCGGTAGCGCAGTAGGCAGCACGTCAGACACATAATCCTCTCAATGGAGCTAACTGGAGATCGTGAGTTCGATCCTCACCCGGGGCAACGTTTCTTTTTGAGAAAGTTGTTACTTGTTTTGTTAACGTAGCGATATTCTTCTATTGCCATTGGTTCGAAGCCTAGGTAGCGCAGTAGGCAGCGCGTCAGTCTCATAATCCTCTCTATAGAGCTATCTGAAGGTCGTGAGTTCGATCCTCACCCGGGGCACCGTTTCCTTTTGAGAAAAATGTTACTTGTTTTGTTAACGTTGCGATATTCTTCTATTGCCCTGGGTTCAAAGCCTCGGTAGCGCAGTAGGCAGCACGTCAGTCTCATAATCCTCTCAATGGAGCTATCTGGATATCGTGAGTTCGATCCTCTCCCAGGGCAACGTTTCTTTTTGAGAAAGTTGTTACTTGTTTTGTTAACGTTGCGATATTCGTCTGTTGCCATTGGTTCGAAGCCTGGGTAGCACAGTAGGCAGCGCGTTAGTCTCATAATCCTCTCAATAGAGCTATCTGGAGCGCGTTAGTTCGATCCTCACCCGGGGCAACGTTATTTTTCGAAAAAGTTGTTACTTGTTTTGTTAACGTTGAGATATTCTTCTATAGAAATTGGTTCGAAGCCTCGGTAGCGCAGTAGGCAGCGCGTCAGTCTCATAATCCTCACAATAGAGCTATCTGAAGGTCGTGAGTCGATCCTCACCCGGGGCAATGTTTCCTTTTGAGAAAGTTGTTACTTGTTTTGTTAACGTTGCGATATTTTTCTATTGCCCTGGGTTCAAAGCTTCGGTAGCGCAGTAGGCAGCGCGTCAGTCTCATAATCCTCTCAATGGAGCTATCTGGAGACCGTGAGTTCGATCCTCATCCGGGGCAGCGTTTCTTTTTGAGAAAGTTGTTACTTGTTTTGTTAACGTTGCGATATTCTTCTATTGCCATTAGTTAGAAGCCTCGGTAGCGCAGTAGGCAGCGCGTCAGTCTCATAATCCTCTCTATAGAGCTATCTGAAGGTCGTGAGTTCGATCCTCACCCGGGGCAACGTTTCCTTTTGAGAAAGGTGTTACTTGTTTTGTTAACGTTGCGATATTCTTCTATTGCCCAGGGTTCAAAGCCTCGGTAGCGCAGTAGGCATCGCGTCAGTCTCATAATCCTCTCAATGGAGCTATCTGGAGACCGTGAGTTCGATCCTCACCCGGGGCAACGTTTCTTTTTGAGAAAGTTGTTACTTGTTTTGTTAACGTTGCGATATTGTTCTGTTGCCATTGGTTCGAAGCCTGGGTAGCACAGTAGGCAGCGCGTTAGTCTCATAATCCTCTCAATAGAGCTATCTGGAGGGCGTTAGTTCGATCCTCACCCGGGGCAACGTTATTTTTCGAAAAAGTTGTTACTTGTTTTGTTAACGTTGAGATATTCTTCTATAGAAATTGGTTCGAAGCCTCGGTAGCGCAGTAGGCAGCGCGTCAGTCTCATAATCCTCTCAATAGAGCTATCTGAAGGTCGTGAGTTCGATCCTCACCCGGGGCAACGTTTCTTTTTGAGAAAGTTGTTACTTGTTTTGTTAACGTTGCGATATTCGTCTGTTGCCATTGGTTCGAAGCCTGGGTAGCACAGTAGGCAGCGCGTTAGTCTCATAATCCTCTCAATAGAGCTATCTGGAGGGCGTTAGTACGATCCTCACCCGGGGCAACGTTATTTTTCGAAAAAGTTGTTACTTGTTTTGTTAACGTTGAGATATTCTTCTATAGAAATTGGTTCGAAGCCTCGGTAGCGCAGTAGGCAGCGCGTCAGTCTCATAATCCTCTCAATAGAGCTATCTGTAGGTCTTGAGTTCGATCCTCACCCGGGGCAACGTTTCCTTTTGAGAAAGTTGTTACTTGTTTTGTTAACGTTGCGATATTCTTCTATTGCCCTGGGTTCAAAGCTTCGGTAGCGCAGTAGGCAGCGCGTCAGTCTCATAATCCTCTCAATGGAGCTATCTGGAGACCGTGAGTTCGATCCTCATCCGGGGCAGCGTTTCTTTTTGAGAAAGTTGTTACTTGTTTTGTTAACGTTGCGATATTCTTCTATTGCCATTGGTTCGAAGCCTCGGTAGCGCAGTAGGCAGCGCGTCAGTCTCATAATCCTCTCAATAGAGCTATCTGTAGGTCTTGAGTTCGATCCTCACCCGGGGCAACGTTTCCTTTTGAGAAAGTTGTTACTTGTTTTGTTAACGTTGCGATATTCTTCTATTGCCCTGGGTTCAAAGCTTCGGTAGCGCAGTAGGCAGCGCGTCAGTCTCATAATCCTCTCAATGGAGCTATCTGGAGACCGTGAGTTCGATCCTCATCCGGGGCAGCGTTTCTTTTTGAGAAAGTTGTTACTTGTTTTGTTAACGTTGCGATATTCTTCTATTGCCATTAGTTAGAAGCCTCGGTAGCGCAGTAGGCAGCGCGTCAGTCTCATAATCCTCTCTATAGAGCTATCTGAAGGTCGTGAGTTCGATCCTCACCCGGGGCAACGTTTCCTTTTGAGAAAGTTGTTACTTGTTTTGTTAACGTTGCGATATTCTTCTATTGCCCTGGGTTCAAAGCCTCGGTAGCGATATAGGCATCGCGTCAGTCTCATAATCCTCTCAATGGAGCTATCTGGAGACCGTGAGTTCGATCCTCACCCGGGGCAACGTTTCTTTTTGAGAAAGTTGTTACTTGTTTTGTTAACGTTGCGATATTGTTCTGTTGCCATTGGTTCGAAGCCTGGGTAGCACAGTAGGCAGCGCGTTAGTCTCATAATCCTCTCAATAGAGCTATCTGGAGGGCGTTAGTTCGATCCTCACCCGGGGCAACGTTATTTTTCGAAAAAGTTGTTACTTGTTTTGTTAACGTTGAGATATTCTTCTATAGAAATTGGTTCGAAGCCTCGGTAGCGCAGTAGGCAGCGCGTCAGTCTCATAATCCTCTCAATAGAGCTATCTGAAGGTCGTGAGTTCGATCCTCATCCGGGGCAGCGTTTCTTTTTGAGAAAGTTGTTACTTGTTTTGTTAACGTTGCGATATTCTTCTATTGCCATTAGTTAGAAGCCTCGGTAGCGCAGTAGGCAGCGCGTCAGTCTCATAATCCTCTCTATAGAGCTATCTGAAGGTCGTGAGTTCGATCCTCACCCGGGGCAACGTTTCCTTTTGAGAAAGTTGTTACTTGTTTTGTTAACGTTGCGATATTCTTCTATTGCCCTGGGTTCAAAGCCTCGGTAGCGCAGTAGGCATCGCGTCAGTCTCATAATCCTCTCAATGGAGCTATCTGGAGACCATGAGTTCGATCCTCACCCGGGGCAACGTTTCTTTTTGAGAAAGTTGTTACTTGTTTTGTTAACGTTGCGATATTGTTCTGTTGCCATTGGTTCGAAGCCTGGGTAGCACAGTAGGCAGCGCGTTAGTCTCATAATCCTCTCAATAGAGCTATCTGGAGGTCGTTAGTTCGATCCTCACCCGGGGCAACGTTATTTTTCGAAAAAGTTGTTACTTGTGTTGTTAACGTTGAGATATTCTTCTATAGAAATTGGTTCGAAGCCTCGGTAGCGCAGTAGGCAGCGCGTCAGTCTCATAATCCTCTCAATAGAGCTATCTGAAGGTCGTGAGTTCGATCCTCACCCGGGGCAATGTTTCCGTTTGAGAAAGTTAAGACTTGTTTTGTTAAAGTTGCGATATTCATCTATTGCTTTTGCTTCGACGCCTCTGTAGCGCAGTAGGCAGCGCGTCAGAATCATTATTATTTCAATAGAGCTATTTGAAGTTAGTGAGTTCGATCCTCACTCGTGGCTACGTTATTTTTTGAAAACGTTGTTACTTCTTTTGTTAACGTTGCGATATTCTTCTATTGCCATTGGCTCGAAGCCTCGGTAGCGCAGTAGGTAGCGCTTCAGTTCATAATCTTCTCTATAGAGCTATCTGAAGGTCGTGAGTTCGATCCTCACCCAGGGCAACGTTTCTTTTTGAGGAAGTTGTTACTTGTTTTGTTAACGTTGCGATATTCTTCTATTGCCATGGTTTCGAAGCCTCGGTAGAGCAGTAGGCAGCGCGTCAGTCTCATAATCCACTCAATAGAGCTATCTGAAGGTCGTGAGTTCGATCGTCACCCGGAGCAATGTTGTATTTTGAACATCCTTTTTCTTTTTTTGCTAAAGTTGCGATATTCATCTTTTGCCATTGGTTCGAAGCCTGGGTAGCACAGTAGGCAGCGCGTCAGTCTCATAATCCTCTCAATAGAGCTATCTGGAGGTCGTTAGTTCGATCCTCACCCGGGGCAACGTTATTTTTCGAAAAAGTTGTTACTTGTGTTGTTAACGTTGAGATATTCTTCTATAGAAATTGGTTCGAAGCCTCGGTATCGCAGTAGGCAGCGCGTCAGTCTCATAATCCTCTCAATAGAGCTATCTGAAGGTCGTGAGTTCGATCCTCACCCGGGGCAATGTTTCCTTTTAAGAAAGTTGTGACTTGTTTTGTTAAAGTTGCGATATTCATCTATTGCTTTTGCTTCGACGCCTCTGTAGCGCAGTAGGCAGCGCGTCAGAATCATTATTATTTCAATAGAGCTATTTGAAGTTAGTGAGTTCGATCCTCACTCGTGGCTACGTTATTTTTTGAAAACGTTGTTACTTCTTTTGTTAACGTTGCGATATTCTTCTATTGCCATTGGCTCGAAGCCTCGGTAGCGCAGTAGGTAGCGCTTCAGTCTCATAATCTTCTCTATAGAGCTATCTGAAGGTCGTGAGTTCGATCCTCACCCGGGGCAACGTTTCTTTTTGAGGAAGTTGTTACTTGTTTTGTTAACGTTGCGATATTCTTCTATTGCCGTGGTTTCGAAGCCTCGGTAGCGCAGTAGGCAGCGCGTCAGTCTCATAATCCACTCAATAGAGCTATCTGAAGGTCGAGAGTTCGATCGTCACCCGGAGCAATGTTGTATTTTGAACATCCTTTTTCTTTTTTTGCTAAAGTTGCGATATTCATCTTTTGCCATTGATTCGAAGCCTGGGTAGCACAGTAGGCAGCGCGTTAGTCTCATAATCCTCTCAATAGAGCTATCTGGAGGTCGTTAGTTCGATCCGCACCCGGGGCAACGTTATTTTTCGAAAAAGTTGTTACTTGTTTTGTTACCGTTGAGATATTCTTCTATAGAAATTGGTTCGAAGCCTCGGTAGCGCAGTAGGCAGCACGTCAGACACATAATCCTCTCAATGGAGCTATCTGGAGATCGTGAGTTTGATCCTCACCCGGGGCAACGTTTCTTTTTGAGAAAGTTGTTACTTGTTTTGTTAACGTTGCGATATTCTTCTATTGCCATTGGTTCGAAGCCTCGGTAGCGCAGTAGGCAGCGCGTCAGTCTCATAATCCTCTCAATAGAGCTATTTGAAGGTCGTGAGTTCGATCCACACCCGGGGCAACGTTTCCTTTTGAGAAAGTTGTTACTTGTTTTGTTAACGTTGCGATATTCTTCTATTGCCCTGTCTTCAAAGCCTCGGTAGCGCAGTAGGCAGCGCGTCAGTCTCATAATCCTCTCAATGGAGCTATCTGGAGACCGTGAGTTCGATCCTAACACGGGGCAACGTTTCTTTTTGAGAAAGTTGTTACTCGTTTTGTAACGTTGCGATATTCTTCTATTGCCATTAGTTAGAAGCCTCGGTAGCGCAGTAGGCAGTGCGTCAGTCTCATAATCCTCTCTATAGAGCTATCTGAAGGTCGTGAGTTCGATCCTCACCCGGGGCAACGTTTCCTTTTGAGAAAGTTGTTACTTGTTTTGTTAACGTTGCGATATTCTTCTATTGCCCTGGGTTCAAAGCCTCGGTAGCGCAGTAGGCAGCGCGTTAGTCTCATAATCCTCTCAATAGAGCTATCTGGAGGTCGTTAGTTCGTTCCTCACCCGGGGCAACGTTATTTTTCGAAAAAGTTGTTACTTGTTTTGTTAGCGTTGAGATATTCTTCTATAGAAATTGATTCGAAGCCTCGGTAGCGCAGTAGGCAGCGCGTCAGTCTTATAATCCTCTCAATAGAGCTATCTGGAGGTCGTTAGTTCGATCCTCACCCGGGGCAACTTTATTTTTCGAAAAAGTTGTTACTTGTTTTGTTAACGTTGAGATATTCTTCTATAGAAATCGGTTCGAAGCCTCGGTAGCGCAGTAGGAAGCACGTCAGATCATAATCCTCTCAATGGAGCTATCTGGAGATCGTGAGTTCGATCCTCACCCGGGGCAACGTTTCTTTTTGAGAAAGTTGTTACTTGTTTTGTTAACGTTGTGATATTCTTCTATTGCCATTGATTCAAAGCCTCGGTAGCGCAGTAGGCAGCGCGTCAATCTCATAATCCTCTCAATAGAGCTATCTGAAGGTCGTGAGTTCGATCCTCACCCGGGGCAACGTTTCCTTTTGAGAAAGTTGTTACTTGTTTTGTTAACGTTGCGATATTCTTCTATTGCCCTGTGTTCAAAGCCTCGGTAGCGCGGTAGGCAGCGCGTCAGTCTCATAATCCTCTCAATGGAGCTATCTGGAGACAGTGAGTTCGATCCTCACCCGAGGCAACGTTTCTTTTTGAGAAAGTTGTTACTTGTTTTGTTAACGTTTCGATATTCTTCTATTGCCATTAGTTAGAAGCCTCGGTAGCGCAGTAGGCAGTGCGTCAGTCTCATAATCCTCTCTATAGAGCTATCTGAAGGTCGTGAGTTCGATCCTCACCCGGGGCAACGTTTCCTTTTGAGAAAGTTGTTACTTGTTTTGTTAACGTTGCGATATTCTTCTATTGCCCTGGGTTCAAAGCCTCGGTAGCGCAGTAGGCAGCACGTCAATCTCATAATCCTCTCAATGGAGCTATCTGGATATCGTGAGTTCGATCCTCACCCGGGGCAACGTTTCTTTTTGAGAAAGTTGTTACTTGTTTTGTTAACGTTGCGATATTCTTCTGTTGCCATTGGTTCGAAGCCTGGGTAGCACAGTAGGTAGCGCGTTAGTCTCATAATCCTCTCAATAGAGCTATCTGGAGGTCGTTAGTTCGTTCCTCACCCGGGGCAACGTTATTTTTCAAAAAAGTTGTTACTTGTTTTGTTAACGTTGAGATATTCTTCTATTGCCATTGGTTCGAAGCCTCGGTAGCGCAGTAGGCAGCGCGTCAGTCTCATAATCCTCTCAATAGAGCTATTTGAAGGTCGTGAGTTCGATCCTCACCCGGGGCAACGTTTCCTTTTGAGAAAGTTGTTACTTGTTTTGTTAACGTTGCGATATTCTTCTATTGCCCTGTGTTCAAAGCCTCGGTAGCGCAGTAGGCAGCGCGTCAGTCTCATAATCCTCTCAATGGAGCTATCTGGAGACCGTGAGTTCGATCCTAACACGGGGCAACGTTTCTTTTTGAGAAAGTTGTTACTCGTTTTGTTAACGTTGCGATATTCTTCTATTGCCATTAGTTAGTAGCCTCGGTAGCGCAGTAGGCAGTGCGTCAGTCTCATAATCCTCTCTATAGAGCTATCTGAAGGTCGTGAGTTCGATCCTCACCCGGGGCAACGTTTCCTTTTGAGAAAGTTGTTACTTGTTTTGTTAACGTTGCGATATTCTTCTATTGCCCTGGGTTCAAAGCCTCGGTAGCGCAGTAGGCAGCACGTCAGTCTCATAATCCTCTCAATGGAGCTATCTGGATATCGTGAGTTCGATCCTCAACCGGGGCAACGTTTCTTTTTGAGAAAGTTGTTACTTGTTTTGTTAACGTTGCGATATTCTTCTTTTGCCATTGGTTCGAAGCCTGGGTAGCACAGTAGGTAGCGCGTTAGTCTCATAATCCTCTCAATAGAGCTATCTGGAGGTCGTTAGTTCGTTCCTCACCCGGGGCAACGTTATTTTTCGAAAAAGTTGTTACTTGTTTTGTTAGCGTTGAGATATTCTTCTATAGAAATTGATTCGAAGCCTCGGTAGCGCAGTAGGCAGCGCGACAGTCTTATAATCCTCTCAATAGAGCTATCTGGAGGTCGTTAGTTCGATCCTCACCCGGGGCAACTTTATTTTTCGAAAAAGTTGTTACTTGTTTTGTTAACGTTGAGATATTCTTCTATAGAAATCGGTTCGAAGCCTCGGTAGCGCAGTAGGAAGCACGTCAGATCATAATCCTCTCAATGGAGCTATCTGGAGATCGTGAGTTCGATCCTCACCCGGGGCAACGTTTCTTTTTGAGAAAGTTGTTACTTGTTTTGTTAACGTTGCGATATTCTTCTATTGCCATTGGTTCGAAGCCTCGGTAGAGCAGTAGGCAGCGCGTCAGTCTCATAATCCTCTCAATAGAGCTATCTGGAGGGCGTTAGTTCGATCCTCACCCGGGGCAACGTTATTTTTCGAAAAAGTTGTTACTTGTTTTGTTAACGTTGAGATATTCTTCTATAGAAATTGGTTCGAAGCCTCGGTAGCGCAGTAGGCAGCGCGTCAGTCTCATAATCCTCACAATAGAGCTATCTGAAGGTCGTGAGTCGATCCTCACCCGGGGCAATGTTTCCTTTTGAGAAAGTTGTTACTTGTTTTGTTAACGTTGCGATATTCTTCTATTGCCCTGGGTTCAAAGACTCGGTAGCGCAGTAGGCAGCGCGTCAGACACATAATCCCCTCAATGGAGCTATCTGGAGATCGGGAGTTCGATCCTCACCCGGGGCAACGTTTCTTTTTGAGAAAGTTGTTACTTGTTTTGTTAACGTTGCGATATTCTTCTATTGCCATTGGTTCGAAGCCTCGGTAGCGCAGTAGGCAGCGCGTCAGTCTCATAATCCTCTCAATAGAGCTATCTGTAGGTCTTGAGTTCGATCCTCACCCGGGGCAACGTTTCCTTTTGAGAAAGTTGTTACTTGTTTTGTTAACGTTGCGATATTCTTCTATTGCCCTGGGTTCAAAGCTTCGGTAGCGCCGTAGGCAGCGCGTCAGTCTCATAATCCTCTCAATGGAGCTATCTGGAGACCGTGAGTTCGATCCTCATCCGGGGCAGCGTTTCTTTTTGAGAAAGTTGTTACTTGTTTTGTTAACGTTGCGATATTCTTCTATTGCCATTGGTTCGAAGCCTCGGTAGCGCAGTAGGCAGCGCGTCAGTCTCATAATCCTCTCAATAGAGCTATCTGTAGGTCTTGAGTTCGATCCTCACCCGGGGCAACGTTTCCTTTTGAGAAAGTTGTTACTTGTTTTGTTAACGTTGCGATATTCTTCTATTGCCCTGGGTTCAAAGCTTCGGTAGCGCAGTAGGCAGCGCGTCAGTCTCATAATCCTCTCAATGGAGCTATCTGGAGACCGTGAGTTCGATCCTCATCCGGGGCAGCGTTTCTTTTTGAGAAAGTTGTTACTTGTTTTGTTAACGTTGCGATATTCTTCTATTGCCATTAGTTAGAAGCCTCGGTAGCGCAGTAGGCAGCGCGTCAGTCTCATAATCCTCTCTATAGAGCTATCTGAAGGTCGTGAGTTCGATCCTCACCCGGGGCAACGTTTCCTTTTGAGAAAGTTGTTACTTGTTTTGTTAACGTTGCGATATTCTTCTATTGCCCTGGGTTCAAAGCCTCGGTAGCGATATAGGCATCGCGTCAGTCTCATAATCCTCTCAATGGAGCTATCTGGAGACCGTGAGTTCGATCCTCACCCGGGGCAACGTTTCTTTTTGAGAAAGTTGTTACTTGTTTTGTTAACGTTGCGATATTGTTCTGTTGCCATTGGTTCGAAGCCTGGGTAGCACAGTAGGCAGCGCGTTAGTCTCATAATCCTCTCAATAGAGCTATCTGGAGGGCGTTAGTTCGATCCACACCCGGGGCAACGTTATTTTTCGAAAAAGTTGTTACTTGTTTTGTTAACGTTGAGATATTCTTCTATAGAAATTGGTTCGAAGCCTCGGTAGCGCAGTAGGCAGCGCGTCAGTCTCATAATCCTCTCAATAGAGCTATCTGAAGGTCGTGAGTTCGATCCTCACCCGGGGCAATGTTTCCTTTTGAGAAAGTTGTTACTTGTTTTGTTAACGTTGCGATATTCTTCTATTGCCCTGGGTTCAAAGACTCGGTAGCGCAGTAGGCAGCGCGTCAGACACATAATCCCCTCAATGGAGCTATCTGGAGATCGGGAGTTCGATCCTCACCCGGGGCAACGTTTCTTTTTCAGAAAGTTGTTACTTGTTTTGTTAACGTTGCGATATTCTTCTATTGCCATTGGTTCGAAGCCTCGGTAGCGCAGTAGGCAGCGCGTCAGTCTCATAATCCTCTCAATAGAGCTATCTGTAGGTCTTGAGTTCGATCCTCACCCGGGGCAACGTTTCCTTTTGAGAAAGTTGTTACTTGTTTTGTTAACGTTGCGATATTCTTCTATTGCCCTGGGTTCAAAGCTTCGGTAGCGCAGTAGGCAGCGCGTCAGTCTCATAATCCTCTCAATGGAGCTATCTGGAGACCGTGAGTTCGATCCTCATCCGGGGCAGCGTTTCTTTTTGAGAAAGTTGTTACTTGTTTTGTTAACGTTGCGATATTCTTCTATTGCCATTAGTTAGAAGCCTCGGTAGCGCAGTAGGCAGCGCGTCAGTCTCATAATCCTCTCTATAGAGCTATCTGAAGGTCGTGAGTTCGATCCTCACCCGGGGCAACGTTTCCTTTTGAGAAAGTTGTTACTTGTTTTGTTAACGTTGCGATATTCTTCTATTGCCCTGGGTTCAAAGCCTCGGTAGCGCAGTAGGCATCGCGTCAGTCTCATAATCCTCTCAATGGAGCTGTCTGGAGACCGTGAGTTCGATCCTCACCCGGGGCAACGTTTCTTTTTGAGAAAGTTGTTACTTGTTTTGTTAACGTTGCGATATTGTTCTGTTGCCATTGGTTCGAAGCCTGGGTAGCACAGTAGGCAGCGCGTTAGTCTCATAATACTCTCAATAGAGCTATCTGGAGGTCGTTAGTTCGATCCTCACCCGGGGCAACGTTATTTTTCGAAAAAGTTGTTACTTGTGTTGTTAACGTTGAGATATTCTTCTATAGAAATTGGTTCGAAGCCTCGGTAGCGCAGTAGGCAGCGCGTCAGTCTCATAATCCTCTCAATAGAGCTATCTGAAGGTCGTGAGTTCGATCCTCACCCGGGGCAATGTTTCCGTTTGAGAAAGTTGTGACTTGTTTTGTTAAAGTTGCGATATTCATCTATTGCTTTTGCTTCGACGCCTCTGTAGCGCAGTAGGCAGCGCGTCAGAATCATTATTATTTCAATAGAGCTATTTGAAGTTAGTGAGTTCGATCCTCACTCGTGGCTACGTTATTTTTTGAAAACGTTGTTACTTCTTTTGTTAACGTTGCGATATTCTTCTATTGCCATTGGCTCGAAGCCTCGGTAGCGCAGTAGGTAGCGCTTCAGTTCATAATCTTCTCTATAGAGCTATCTGAAGGTCGTGAGTTCGATCCTCACCCAGGGCAACGTTTCTTTTTGAGGAAGTTGTTACTTGTTTTGTTAACGTTGCGATATTCTTCTATTGCCATGGTTTCGAAGCCTCGGTAGAGCAGTAGGCAGCGCGTCAGTCTCATAATCCACTCAATAGAGCTATCTGAAGGTCGTGAGTTCGATCGTCACCCGGAGCAATGTTGTATTTTGAACATCCTTTTTCTTTTTTTGCTAAAGTTGCGATATTCATCTTTTGCCATTGGTTCGAAGCCTGGGTAGCACAGTAGGCAGCGCGTCAGTCTCATAATCCTCTCAATAAGAGCTATCTGGAGGTCGTTAGTTCGATCCTCACCCGGGGCAACGTTATTTTTCGAAAAAGTTGTTACTTGTGTTGTTAACGTTGAGATATTCTTCTATAGAAATTGGTTCGAAGCCTCGGTAGCGCAGTAGGCAGCGCGTCAGTCTCATAATCCTCTCAATAGAGCTATCTGAAGGTCGTGAGTTCGATCCTCACCCGGGGCAATGTTTCCTTTTGAGAAAGTTGTGACTTGTTTTGTTAAAGTTGCGATATTCATCTATTGCTTTTGCTTCGACGCCTCTGTAGCGCAGTAGGCAGCGCGTCAGAATCATTATTATTTCAATAGAGCTATTTGAAGTTAGTGAGTTCGATCCTCACTCGTGGCTACGTTATTTTTTGAAAACGTTGTTACTTCTTTTGTTAACGTTGCGATATTCTTCTATTGCCATTGGCTCGAAGCCTCGGTAGCGCAGTAGGTAGCGCTTCAGTCTCATAATCTTCTCTATAGAGCTATCTGAAGGTCGTGAGTTCGATCCTCACCCGGGGCAACGTTTCTTTTTGAGGAAGTTGTTACTTGTTTTGTTAACGTTGCGATATTCTTCTATTGCCATGGTTTCGAAGCCTCGGTAGCGCAGTAGGCAGCGCGTCAGTCTCATAATCCACTCAATAGAGCTATCTGAAGGTCGAGAGTTCGATCGTCACCCGGAGCAATGTTGTATTTTGAACATCCTTTTTCTTTTTTTGCTAAAGTTGCGATATTCATCTTTTGCCATTGATTCGAAGCCTGGGTAGCACAGTAGGCAGCGCGTTAGTCTCATAATCCTCTCAATAGAGCTATCTGGAGGTCGTTAGTTCGATCCGCACCCGGGGCAACGTTATTTTTCGAAAAAGTTGTTACTTGTTTTGTTACCGTTGAGATATTCTTCTATAGAAATTGGTTCGAAGCCTCGGTAGCGCAGTAGGCAGCACGTCAGACACATAATCCTCTCAATGGAGCTATCTGGAGATCGTGAGTTTGATCCTCACCCGGGGCAACGTTTCTTTTTGAGAAAGTTGTTACTTGTTTTGTTAACGTTGCGATATTCTTCTATTACCATTGGTTCGAAGCCTCGGTAGCGCAGTAGGCAGCGCGTCAGTCTCATAATCCTCTCAATAGAGCTATTTGAAGGTCGTGAGTTCGATCCTCACCCGGGGCAACGTTTCCTTTTGAGAAAGTTGTTACTTGTTTTGTTAACGTTGCGATATTCTTCTATTGCCCTGTGTTCAAAGCCTCGGTAGCGCAGTAGGCAGCGCGTCAGTCTCATAATCCTCTCAATGGAGCTATCTGGAGACCGTGAGTTCGATCCTAACACGGGGCAACGTTTCTTTTTGAGAAAGTTGTTACTCGTTTTGTAACGTTGCGATATTCTTCTATTGCCATTAGTTAGAAGCCTCGGTAGCGCAGTAGGCAGTGCGTCAGTCTCATTATCCTCTCTATAGAGCTATCTGAAGGTCGTGAGTTCGATCCTCACCCGAGGCAACGTTTCCTTTTGAGAAAGTTGTTACTTGTTTTGTTAACGTTGCGATATTCTTCTATTGCCCTGGGTTCAAAGCCTCGGTAGCGCAGTAGGCAGCGCGTTAGTCTCATAATCCTCTCAATAGAGCTATCTGGAGGTCGTTAGTTCGTTCCTCACCCGGGGCAACGTTATTTTTCGAAAAAGTTGTTACTTGTTTTGTTAGCGTTGAGATATTCTTCTATAGAAATTGATTCGAAGCCTCGGTAGCGCAGTAGGCAGCGCGTCAGTCTTATAATCCTCTCAATAGAGCTATCTGGAGGTCGTTAGTTCGATCCTCACCCGGGGCAACTTTATTTTTCGAAAAAGTTGTTACTTGTTTTGTTAACGTTGAGATATTCTTCTATAGAAATCGATTCGAAGCCTCGGTAGCGCAGTACGAAGCACGTCAGATCATAATCCTCTCAATGGAGCTATCTGGAGATCGTGAGTTCGATCCTCACCCGGGGCAACGTTTCTTTTTGAGAAAGTTGTTACTTGTTTTGTTAACGTTGCGATATTCTTCTATTGCCATTGGTTCGAAGCCTCGGTAGCGCAGTAGGCAGCGCGTCAATCTCATAATCCTCTCAATAGAGCTATCTGAAGGTCGTGAGTTCGATCCTCACCCGGGGCAACGTTTCCTTTTGAGAAAGTTGTTACTTGTTTTGTTAACGTTGCGATATTCTTCTATTGCCCTGTGTTCAAAGCCTCGGTAGCGCAGTAGGCAGCGCGTCAGTCTCATAATCCTCTCAATGGAGCTATCTGGAGACAGTGAGTTCGATCCTCACCCGAGGCAACGTTTCTTTTTGAGAAAGTTGTTACTTGTTTTGTTAACGTTTCGATATTCTTCTATTGCCATTAGTTAGAAGCCTCGGTAGCGCAGTAGGCAGTGCGTCAGTCTCATAATCCTCTCTATAGAGCTATCTGAAGGTCGTGAGTTCGATCCTCACCCGGGGCAACGTTTCCTTTTGAGAAAGTTGTTACTTGTTTTGTTAACGTTGCGATATTCTTCTATTGCCCTGGGTTCAAAGCCTCGGTAGCGCAGTAGGCAGCACGTCAATCTCATAATCCTCTCAATGGAGCTATCTGGATATCGTGAGTTCGATCCTCACCCGGGGCAACGTTTCTTTTTGAGAAAGTTGTTACTTGTTTTGTTAACGTTGCGATATTCTTCTGTTGCCATTGGTTCGAAGCCTGGGTAGCACAGTAGGTAGCGCGTTAGTCTCATAATCCTCTCAATAGAGCTATCTGGAGGTCGTTAGTTCGTTCCTCACCCGGGGCAACGTTATTTTTCAAAAAAGTTGTTACTTGTTTTGTTAACGTTGAGATATTCTTCTATTGCCATTGGTTCGAAGCCTCGGTAGCGCAGTAGGCAGCGCGTCAGTCTCATAATCCTCTCAATAGAGCTATTTGAAGATCGTGAGTTCGATCCTCACCCGGGGCAACGTTTCCTTTTGAGAAAGTTGTTACTTGTTTTGTTAACGTTGCGATATTCTTCTATTGCCCTGTGTTCAAAGCCTCGGTAGCACAGTAGGCAGCGCGTCAGTCTCATAATCCTCTCAATGGAGCTATCTGGAGACCGTGAGTTCGATCCTAACACGGGGCAACGTTTCTTTTTGAGAAAGTTGTTACTCGTTTTGTTAACGTTGCGATATTCTTCTATTGCCATTAGTTAGAAGCCTCGGTAGCGCAGTAGGCAGTGCGTCAGTCTCATAATCCTCTCTATAGAGCTATCTGAAGGTCGTGAGTTCGATCCTCACCCGGGGCAACGTTTCCTTTTGAGAAAGTTGTTACTTGTTTTGTTAACGTTGCGATATTCTTCTATTGCCCTGGGTTCAAAGCCTCGGTAGCGCAGTAGGCAGCACGTCAGTCTCATAATCCTCTCAATGGAGCTATCTGGATATCGTGAGTTCGATCCTCAACCGGGGCAACGTTTCTTTTTGAGAAAGTTGTTACTTGTTTTGTTAACGTTGCGATATTCTTCTGTTGCCATTGGTTCGAAGCCTGGGTAGCACAGTAGGTAGCGCGTTAGTCTCATAATCCTCTCAATAGAGCTATCTGGAGGTCGATAGTTCGTTCCTCACCCGGGGCAACGTTATTTTTCGAAAAAGTTGTTACTTGTTTTGTTAGCGTTGAGATATTCTTCTATAGAAATTGATTCGAAGCCTCGGTAGCGCAGTAGGCAGCGCGTCAGTCTTATAATCCTCTCAATAGAGCTATCTGGAGGTCGTTAGTTCGATCCTCACCCGGGGCAACTTTATTTTTCGAAAAAGTTGTTACTTGTTTTGTTAACGTTGAGATATTCTTCTATAGAAATCGGTTCGAAGCCTCGGTAGCGCAGTAGGAAGCACGTCAGATCATAATCCTCTCAATGGAGCTATCTGGAGATCGTGAGTTCGATCCTCACCCGGGGCAACGTTTCTTTTTGAGAAAGTTGTTACTTGTTTTGTTAACGTTGCGATATTCTTCTATTGCCATTGGTTCGAAGCCTCGGTAGCGCAGTAGGCAGCGCGTCAATCTCATAATCCTCTCAATAGAGCTATCTGAAGGTCGTGAGTTCGATCCTCACCCGGGGCAACGTTTCCTTTTGAGAAAGTTGTTACTTGTTTTGTTAACGTTGCGATATTCTTCTATAGCCCTGTGTTCAAAGCCTCGGTAGCGCAGTAGGCAGCGCGTCAGTCTCATAATCCTCTCAATGGAGCTATCTGGAGACAGTGAGTTCGATCCTCACCCGAGGCAACGTTTCTTTTTGAGAAAGTTGTTACTTGTTTTGTTAACGTTTCGATATTCTTCTATTGCCATTAGTTAGAAGCCTCGGTAGCGCAGTAGGCAGTGCGTCAGTCTCATAATCCTCTCTATAGAGCTATCTGAAGGTCGTGAGTTCGATCCTCGCCCGGGGCAACGTTTCCTTTTGAGAAAGTTGTTACTTGTTTTGTTAACGTTGCGATATTCTTCTATTGCCCTGGGTTCAAAGCCTCGGTAGCGCAGTAGGCAGCACGTCAATCTCATAATCCTCTCAATGGAGCTATCTGGATATCGTGAGTTCGATCCTCACCCGGGGCAACGTTTCTTTTTGAGAAAGTTGTTACTTGTTTTGTTAACGTTGCGATATTCTTCTGTTTCCATTGGTTCGAAGCCTGGGTAGCACAGTAGGTAGCGCGTTAGTCTCATAATCCTCTCAATAGAGCTATCTGGAGGTCGTTAGTTCGTTCCTCACCCGGGGCAACGTTATTTTTCAAAAAAGTTGTTACTTGTTTTGTTAACGTTGAGATATTCTTCTATAGAAATTGGTTTGAAGCCTCGGTAGCGCAGTAGGCAGCGCGTCTGTCTCATAATCATCTCAATAGAGCTATCTGAAGGTTGTGAGTTCGATCCTCACCCGGGGCAATGTTTCCTTTTGAGAAAGTTGTTACTTGTTTTGTTAACGTTGCGATATTCTTCTATTGCCCTGGGTTCAAAGCCTCGGTAGCGCAGTAGGCAGCACGTCAGACACATAATCCTCTCAATGGAGCTATCTTAAGATCGTGAGTTCGATCCTCACCCGGGGCAACGTTTCGTTTTGGGAAAGTTGTTACTTGTTTTGTTAACGTTGAGATATTCTTCTATAGAAATTGGTTCGAAGCCTCGGTAGCGCAGTAGGCAGCGCGTCAGTCTCATAACCCTCTCAATAGAGCTATCTGAAGGTCGTGAGTTCGATCCTCACCCGGGGCAATGTTTCCTTTTGAGAAAGTTGTTACTTGTTTTGTTAACGTTGCGATATTCTTCTATTGCCCTGGGTTCAAAGCCTCGGTAGCGCAGTAGGCAGCACGTCAGACACATAATCCTCTCAATGGAGCTATCCGGAGATCGTGAGTTCGATCCTCACCCGGGGCAACGTTTCTTTTTGAGAAAGTTGTTACTTGTTTTGTTAACGTTGCGATATTCTTCTATTGCCCTGGGTTCAAAGCCTCGGTAGCGCAGTAGGCAGCACGTCAGTCTCATAATCCTCTCAATGGAGCTATCTGGATATCGTGAGTTCGATCCTCAACCGGGGCAACGTTTCTTTTTGAGAAAGTTGTTACTTGTTTTGTTAACGTTGCGATATTCTTCTGTTGCCATTGGTTCGAAGCCTGGGTAGCACAGTAGGTAGCGCGTTAGTCTCATAATCCTCTCAATAGAGCTATCTGGAGGTCGTTAGTTCGTTCCTCACCCGGGGCAACGTTATTTTTCGAAAAAGTTGTTACTTGTTTTGTTAGCGTTGAGATATTCTTCTATAGAAATTGATTCGAAGCCTCGGTAGCGCAGTAGGCAGCGCGTCAGTCTTATAATCCTCTCAATAGAGCTATCTGGAGGTCGTTAGTTCGATCCTCACCCGGGGCAACTTTATTTTTCGAAAAAGTTGTTACTTGTTTTGTTAACGTTGAGATATTCTTCTATAGAAATCGGTTCGAAGCCTCGGTAGCGCAGTAGGAAGCACGTCAGATCATAATCCTCTCAATGGAGCTATCTGGAGATCGTGAGTTCGATCCTCACCCGGGGCAACGTTTCTTTTTGAGAAAGTTGTTACTTGTTTTGTTAACGTTGCGATATTCTTCTATTGCCATTGGTTCAAAGCCTCGGTAGCGCAGTAGGCAGCGCGTCAATCTCATAATCCTCTCAATAGAGCTATCTGAAGGTCGTGAGTTCGATCCTCACCCGGGGCAACGTTTCCTTTTGAGAAAGTTGTTACTTGTTTTGTTAACGTTGCGATATTCTTCTATAGCCCTGTGTTCAAAGCCTCGGTAGCGCAGTAGGCAGCGCGTCAGTCTCATAATCCTCTCAATGGAGCTATCTGGAGACAGTGAGTTCGATCCTCACCCGAGGCAACGTTTCTTTTTGAGAAAGTTGTTACTTGTTTTGTTAACGTTTCGATATTCTTCTATTGCCATTAATTAGAAGCCTCGGTAGCGCAGTAGGCAGTGCGTCAGTCTCATAATCCTCTCTATAGAGCTATCTGAAGGTCGTGAGTTCGATCCTCACCCGGGGCAACGTTTCCTTTTGAGAAAGTTGTTACTTGTTTTGTTAACGTTGCGATATTCTTCTATTGCCCTGGGTTCAAAGCCTCGGTAGCGCAGTAGGCAGCACGTCAATCTCATAATCCTCTCAATGGAGCTATCTGGATATCGTGAGTTCGATCCTCACCCGGGGCAACGTTTCTTTTTGAGAAAGTTGTTACTTGTTTTGTTAACGTTGCGATATTCTTCTGTTGCCATTGGTTCGAAGCCTGGGTAGCACAGTAGGTAGCGCGTTAGTCTCATAATCCTCTCAATAGAGCTATCTGGAGGTCGTTAGTTCGTTCCTCACCCGGGGCAACGTTATTTTTCAAAAAAGTTGTTACTTGTTTTGTTAACGTTGAGATATTCTTCTATAGAAATTGGTTTGAAGCCTCGGTAGCGCAGTAGGCAGCGCGTCTGTCTCATACTCATCTCAATAGAGCTATCTGAAGGTTGTGAGTTCGATCCTCACCCGGGGCAATGTTTCCTTTTGAGAAAGTTGTTACTTGTTTTGTTAACGTTGCGATATTCTTCTATTGCCCTGGGTTCAAAGCCTCGGTAGCGCAGTAGGCAGCACGTCAGACACATAATCCTCTCAATGGAGCTATCTTAAGATCGTGAGTTCGATCCTCACCCGGGGCAACGTTTCGTTTTGGGAAAGTTGTTACTTGTTTTGTTAACGTTGAGATATTCTTCTATAGAAATTGGTTCGAAGCCTCGGTAGCGCAGTAGGCAGCGCGTCAGTCTCATAATCCTCTCAATAGAGCTATCTGAAGGTCGTGAGTTCGATCCTCACCCGGGGCAATGTTTCCTTTTGAGAAAGTTGTTACTTGTTTTGTTAACGTTGCGATATTCTTCTATTGCCCTGGGTTCAAAGCCTCGGTAGCGCAGTAGGCAGCACGTCAGACACATAATCCTCTCAATGGAGCTATCCGGAGATCGTGAGTTCGATCCTCACCCGGGGCAACGTTTCTTTTTGAGAAAGTTGTTACTTGTTTTGTTAACGTTGCGATATTCTTCTATTGCCATTGGTTCGAAGCCTCGGTAGCGCAGTAGGCAGCGCGTCAGTCTCATAATCCTCTCAATAGAGCTATCTGAAAGTCGTGAGTTCGATCCTCACCCGGGGCAACGTTTCCTTTTGAGAAAGTTGTTACTTGTTTTGTTAACGTTGCGATATACTTCTATTGCCCTGGCTTCAAAGCCTCGGTAGCGCAGTAGGCAGCACGTCAGTCTCATAATCCTCTCAATGGAGCTATCTGGAGACCGTGAGTTCGATCCTAACACGGGGCAACGTTTCTTTTTGAGAAAGTTGTTACTCGTTTTGTTAACGTTGCGATATTCTTCTATTGCCATTAGTTAGAAGCCTCGGTAGCGCAGTAGGCAGTGCGTCAGTCTCATAATCCTCTCTATAGAGCTATCTGAAGGTCGTGAGTTCGATCCTCACCCGGGGCAACGTTTCCTTTTGAGAAAGTTGTTACTTGTTTTGTTAACGTTGCGATATTCTTCTATTGCCCTGGGTTCAAAGCCTCGGTAGCGCAGTAGGCAGCACGTCAGTCTCATAATCCTCTCAATGGAGCTATCTGGATATCGTGAGTTCGATCCTCAACCGGGGCAACGTTTCTTTTTGAGAAAGTTGTTACTTGTTTTGTTAACGTTGCGATATTCTTCTGTTGCCATTGGTTCGAAGCCTGGGTAGCACAGTAGGTAGCGCGTTAGTCTCATAATCCTCTCAATAGAGCTATCTGGAGGTCGATAGTTCGTTCCTCACCCGGGGCAACGTTATTTTTCGAAAAAGTTGTTGCTTGTTTTGTTAGCGTTGAGATATTCTTCTATAGAAATTGATTCGAAGCCTCGGTAGCGCAGTAGGCAGCGCGTCAGTCTTATAATCCTCTCAATAGAGCTATCTGGAGGTCGTTAGTTCGATCCTCACCCGGGGCAACTTTATTTTTCGAAAAAGTTGTTACTTGTTTTGTTAACGTTGAGATATTCTTCTATAGAAATCGGTTCGAAGCCTCGGTAGCGCAGTAGGAAGCACGTCAGATCATAATCCTCTCAATGGAGCTATCTGGAGATCGTGAGTTCGATCCTCACCCGGGGCAACGTTTCTTTTTGAGAAAGTTGTTACTTGTTTTGTTAACGTTGCGATATTCTTCTATTGCCATTGGTTCGAAGCCTCGGTAGCGCAGTAGGCAGCGCGTCAATCTCATAATCCTCTCAATAGAGCTATCTGAAGGTCGTGAGTTCGATCCTCACCCGGGGCAACGTTTCCTTTTGAGAAAGTTGTTACTTGTTTTGTTAACGTTGCGATATTCTTCTATAGCCCTGTGTTCAAAGCCTCGGTAGCGCAGTAGGCAGCGCGTCAGTCTCATAATCCTCTCAATGGAGCTATCTGGAGACAGTGAGTTCGATCCTCACCCGAGGCAACGTTTCTTTTTGAGAAAGTTGTTACTTGTTTTGTTAACGTTTCGATATTCTTCTATTGCCATTAGTTAGAAGCCTCGGTAGCGCAGTAGGCAGTGCGTCAGTCTCATAATCCTCTCTATAGAGCTATCTGAAGGTCGTGAGTTCGATCCTCGCCCGGGGCAACGTTTCCTTTTGAGAAAGTTGTTACTTGTTTTGTTAACGTTGCGATATTCTTCTATTGCCCTGGGTTCAAAGCCTCGGTAGCGCAGTAGGCAGCACGTCAATCTCATAATCCTCTCAATGGAGCTATCTGGATATCGTGAGTTCGATCCTCACCCGGGGCAACGTTTCTTTTTGAGAAAGTTGTTACTTGTTTTGTCAACGTTGCGATATTCTTCTGTTTCCATTGGTTCGAAGCCTGGGTAGCACAGTAGGTAGCGCGTTAGTCTCATAATCCTCTCAATAGAGCTATCTGGAGGTCGTTAGTTCGTTCCTCACCCGGGGCAACGTTATTTTTCAAAAAAGTTGTTACTTGTTTTGTTAACGTTGAGATATTCTTCTATAGAAATTGGTTTGAAGCCTCGGTAGCGCAGTAGGCAGCGCGTCTGTCTCATAATCATCTCAATAGAGCTATCTGAAGGTTGTGAGTTCGATCCTCACCCGGGGCAATGTTTCCTTTTGAGAAAGTTGTTACTTGTTTTGTTAACGTTGCGATATTCTTCTATTGCCCTGGGTTCAAAGCCTCGGTAGCGCAGTAGGCAGCACGTCAGACACATAATCCTCTCAATGGAGCTATCTTAAGATCGTGAGTTCGATCCTCACCCGGGGCAACGTTTCGTTTTGGGAAAGTTGTTACTTGTTTTGTTAACGTTGAGATATTCTTCTATAGAAATTGGTTCGAAGCCTCGGTAGCGCAGTAGGCAGCGCGTCAGTCTCATAATCCTCTCAATAGAGCTATCTGAAGGTCGTGAGTTCGATCCTCACCCGGGGCAATGTTTCCTTTTGAGAAAGTTGTTACTTGTTTTGTTAACGTTGCGATATTCTTCTATTGCCCTGGGTTCAAAGCCTCGGTAGCGCAGTAGGCAGCACGTCAGACACATAATCCTCTCAATGGAGCTATCCGGAGATCGTGAGTTCGATCCTCACCCGGGGCAACGTTTCTTTTTGAGAAAGTTGTTACTTGTTTTGTTAACGTTGCGATATTCTTCTATTGCCCTGGGTTCAAAGCCTCGGTAGCGCAGTAGGCAGCACGTCAGTCTCATAATCCTCTCAATGGAGCTATCTGGATATCGTGAGTTCGATCCTCAACCGGGGCAACGTTTCTTTTTGAGAAAGTTGTTACTTGTTTTGTTAACGTTGCGATATTCTTCTGTTGCCATTGGTTCGAAGCCTGGGTAGCACAGTAGGTAGCGCGTTAGTCTCATAATCCTCTCAATAGAGCTATCTGGAGGTCGTTAGTTCGTTCCTCACCCGGGGCAACGTTATTTTTCGAAAAAGTTGTTACTTGTTTTGTTAGCGTTGAGATATTCTTCTATAGAAATTGATTCGAAGCCTCGGTAGCGCAGTAGGCAGCGCGTCAGTCTTATAATCCTCTCAATAGAGCTATCTGGAGGTCGTTAGTTCGATCCTCACCCGGGGCAACTTTATTTTTCGAAAAAGTTGTTACTTGTTTTGTTAACGTTGAGATATTCTTCTATAGAAATCGGTTCGAAGCCTCGGTAGCGCAGTAGGAAGCACGTCAGATCATAATCCTCTCAATGGAGCTATCTGGAGATCGTGAGTTCGATCCTCACCCGGGGCAACGTTTCTTTTTGAGAAAGTTGTTACTTGTTTTGTTAACGTTGCGATATTCTTCTATTGCCATTGGTTCGAAGCCTCGGTAGCGCAGTAGGCAGCGCGTCAATCTCATAATCCTCTCAATAGAGCTATCTGAAGGTCGTGAGTTCGATCCTCACCCGGGGCAACGTTTCCTTTTGAGAAAGTTGTTACTTGTTTTGTTAACGTTGCGATATTCTTCTATAGCCCTGTGTTCAAAGCCTCGGTAGCGCAGTAGGCAGCGCGTCAGTCTCATAATCCTCTCAATGGAGCTATCTGGAGACAGTGAGTTCGATCCTCACCCGAGGCAACGTTTCTTTTTGAGAAAGTTGTTACTTGTTTTGTTAACGTTTCGATATTCTTCTATTGCCATTAATTAGAAGCCTCGGTAGCGCAGTAGGCAGTGCGTCAGTCTCATAATCCTCTCTATAGAGCTATCTGAAGGTCGTGAGTTCGATCCTCACCCGGGGCAACGTTTCCTTTTGAGAAAGTTGTTACTTGTTTTGTTAACGTTGCGATATTCTTCTATTGCCCTGGGTTCAAAGCCTCGGTAGCGCAGTAGGCAGCACGTCAATCTCATAATCCTCTCAATGGAGCTATCTGGATATCGTGAGTTCGATCCTCACCCGGGGCAACGTTTCTTTTTGAGAAAGTTGTTACTTGTTTTGTTAACGTTGCGATATTCTTCTGTTGCCATTGGTTCGAAGCCTGGGTAGCACAGTAGGTAGCGCGTTAGTCTCATAATCCTCTCAATAGAGCTATCTGGAGGTCGTTAGTTCGTTCCTCACCCGGGGCAACGTTATTTTTCAAAAAAGTTGTTACTTGTTTTGTTAACGTTGAGATATTCTTCTATAGAAATTGGTTTGAAGCCTCGGTAGCGCAGTAGGCAGCGCGTCTGTCTCATACTCATCTCAATAGAGCTATCTGAAGGTTGTGAGTTCGATCCTCACCCGGGGCAATGTTTCCTTTTGAGAAAGTTGTTACTTGTTTTGTTAACGTTGCGATATTCTTCTATTGCCCTGGGTTCAAAGCCTCGGTAGCGCAGTAGGCAGCACGTCAGACACATAATCCTCTCAATGGAGCTATCTTAAGATCGTGAGTTCGATCCTCACCCGGGGCAACGTTTCGTTTTGGGAAAGTTGTTACTTGTTTTGTTAACGTTGAGATATTCTTCTATAGAAATTGGTTCGAAGCCTCGGTAGCGCAGTAGGCAGCGCGTCAGTCTCATAATCCTCTCAATAGAGCTATCTGAAGGTCGTGAGTTCGATCCTCACCCGGGGCAATGTTTCCTTTTGAGAAAGTTGTTACTTGTTTTGTTAACGTTGCGATATTCTTCTATTGCCCTGGGTTCAAAGCCTCGGTAGCGCAGTAGGCAGCACGTCAGACACATAATCCTCTCAATGGAGCTATCCGGAGATCGTGAGTTCGATCCTCACCCGGGGCAACGTTTCTTTTTGAGAAAGTTGTTACTTGTTTTGTTAACGTTGCGATATTCTTCTATTGCCATTGGTTCGAAGCCTCGGTAGCGCAGTAGGCAGCGCGTCAGTCTCATAATCCTCTCAATAGAGCTATCTGAAAGTCGTGAGTTCGATCCTCACCCGGGGCAACGTTTCCTTTTGAGAAAGTTGTTACTTGTTTTGTTAACGTTGCGATATACTTCTATTGCCCTGGCTTCAAAGCCTCGGTAGCGCAGTAGGCAGCACGTCAGTCTCATAATCCTCTCAATGGAGCTATCTGGAGACCGTGAGTTCGATCCTAACACGGGGCAACGTTTCTTTTTGAGAAAGTTGTTACTCGTTTTGTTAACGTTGCGATATTCTTCTATTGCCATTAGTTAGAAGCCTCGGTAGCGCAGTAGGCAGTGCGTCAGTCTCAGAATCCTCTCTATAGAGCTATCTGAAGGTCGTGAGTTCGATCCTCACCCGGGGCAACGTTTCCTTTTGAGAAAGTTGTTACTTGTTTTGTTAACGTTGCGATATTCTTCTATTGCCCTGGGTTCAAAGCCTCGGTAGCGCAGTAGGCAGCACGTCAGTCTCATAATCCTCTCAATGGAGCTATCTGGATATCGTGAGTTCGATCCTCAACCGGGGCAACGTTTCTTTTTGAGAAAGTTGTTACTTGTTTTGTTAACGTTGCGATATTCTTCTGTTGCCATTGGTTCGAAGCCTGGGTAGCACAGTAGGTAGCGCGTTAGTCTCATAATCCTCTCAATAGAGCTATCTGGAGGTCGTTAGTTCGTTCCTCACCCGGGGCAACGTTATTTTTCGAAAAAGTTGTTACTTGTTTTGTTAGCGTTGAGATATTCTTCTATAGAAATTGATTCGAAGCCTCGGTAGCGCAGTAGGCAGCGCGTCAGTCTTATAATCCTCTCAATAGAGCTATCTGGAGGTCGTTAGTTCGATCCTCACCCGGGGCAACTTTATTTTTCGAAAAAGTTGTTACTTGTTTTGTTAACGTTGAGATATTCTTCTATAGAAGTCGGTTCGAAGCCTCGGTAGCGCAGTAGGAAGCACGTCAGATCATAATCCTCTCAATGGAGCTATCTGGAGATCGTGAGTTCGATCCTCACCCGGGGCAACGTTTCTTTTTGAGAAAGTTGTTACTTGTTTTGTTAATGTTGCGATATTCTTCTATTGCCATTGGTTCGAAGCCTCGGTAGCGCAGTAGGCAGCGCGTCAATCTCATAATCCTCTCAATAGAGCTATCTGAAGGTCGTGAGTTCGATCCTCACCCGGGGCAACGTTTCCTTTTGAGAAAGTTGTTACTTGTTTTGTTAACGTTGCGATATTCTTCTATAGCCCTGTGTTCAAAGCCTCGGTAGCGCAGTAGGCAGCGCGTCAGTCTCATAATCCTCTCAATGGAGCTATCTGGAGACAGTGAGTTCGATCCTCACCCGAGGCAACGTTTCTTTTTGAGAAAGTTGTTACTTGTTTTGTTAACGTTTCGATATTCTTCTATTGCCATTAGTTAGAAGCCTCGGTAGCGCAGTAGGCAGTGCGTCAGTCTCATAATCCTCTCTATAGAGCTATCTGAAGGTCGTGAGTTCGATCCTCACCCGGGGCAACGTTTCCTTTTGAGAAAGTTGTTACTTGTTTTGTTAACGTTGCGATATTCTTCTATTGCCCTGGGTTCAAAGCCTCGGTAGCGCAGTAGGCAGCACGTCTATCTCATAATCCTCTCAATGGAGCTATCTGGATATCGTGAGTTCGATCCTCACCCGGGGCAACGTTTCTTTTTGAGAAAGTTGTTACTTGTTTTGTTAACGTTGCGATATTCTTCTGTTGCCATTGGTTCGAAGCCTGGGTAGCACAGTAGGTAGCGCGTTAGTCTCATAATCCTCTCAATAGAGCTATCTGGAGGTCGTTAGTTCGTTCCTCACCCGGGGCAACGTTATTTTTCAAAAAAGTTGTTACTTGTTTTGTTAACGTTGAGATATTCTTCTATAGAAATTGGTTTGAAGCCTCGGTAGCGCAGTAGGCAGCGCGTCTGTCTCATAATCATCTCAATAGAGCTATCTGAAGGTTGTGAGTTCGATCCTCACCCGGGGCAATGTTTCCTTTTGAGAAAGTTGTTACTTGTTTTGTTAACGTTGCGATATTCTTCTATTGCCCTGGGTTCAAAGCCTCGGTAGCGCAGTAGGCAGCACGTCAGACACATAATCCTCTCAATGGAGCTATCTTAAGATCGTGAGTTCGATCCTCACCCGGGGCAACGTTTCGTTTTGGGAAAGTTGTTACTTGTTTTGTTAACGTTGAGATATTCTTCTATAGAAATTGGTTCGAAGCCTCGGTAGCGCAGTAGGCAGCGCGTCAGTCTCATAATCCTCTCAATAGAGCTATCTGAAGGTCGTGAGTTCGATCCTCACCCGGGGCAATGTTTCCTTTTGAGAAAGTTGTTACTTGTTTTGTTAACGTTGCGATATTCTTCTATTGCCCTGGGTTCAAAGCCTCGGTAGCGCAGTAGGCAGCACGTCAGACACATAAGCCTCTCAATGGAGCTATCCGGAGATCGTGAGTTCGATCCTCACCCGGGGCAACGTTTCTTTTTGAGAAAGTTGTTACTTGTTTTGTTAACGTTGCGATATTCTTCTATTGCCATTGGTTCGAAGCCTCGGTAGCGCAGTAGGCAGCGCGTCAGTCTCATAATCCTCTCAATAGAGCTATCTGAAAGTCGTGAGTTCGATCCTCACCCGGGGCAACGTTTCCTTTTGAGAAAGTTGTTACTTGTTTTGTTAACGTTGCGATATACTTCTATTGCCCTGGCTTCAAAGCCTCGGTAGCGCAGTAGGCAGCACGTCAGTCTCATAATCCTCTCAATGGAGCTATCTGGATATCGTGAGTTCGATCCTCATCCGGGGCAACGTTTCTTTTTGAGAAAGTTGTTTTCTTAACGTTGCGATATTCTTCTATTGCCGTTGGTTCGAAGCCTCGGTAGCGCAGTAGGCAGCGCGTCAGTCTCATAATCCTCTCAATAGAGCTATCTGAAGGTCGTGAGTTCGATCCTCACCCGGGGCAACGTTTCTTTTTGAGAAAGTTGTTACTTGTTTTGTTAACGTTGCGATATTCTGCTATTGCCCTGGGTTCATAGCCTCGGTAGCGCAGTAGGCAGCGCGTTATTCTCATAATCCTCTCAATGGAGCTATCTGGATTTCGTGAGCTCGATCCTCACCCGGGGCAACGTTTCTTTTTGAGAAAGTTGTTACTTGTTTTGTTAACGTTGCGATATTCTTCTGTTGAAATTGGTTCGAAGCCTGGGTAGCGCAGTAGGCAGCGCGTCAGTATCATAATCCTCTCAATAGAGCTATATGAAGGTCGTGAGTTCGATCCTCACCCGGGGCAACGTTTCTTTTGAGAAAGTTGTTACTTGTTTTGTTAACGTTGCGATATTCTTCTATTGATATGGTTTCGAAGCCTCGGTAGCGCATTAGGCAGCGCGTCAGTCTCATAATCCTCTCAATAGAGCTATCTGAAGGTCGTGAGGTCGATCCTCACCCGGAGCAATGTTGTATTTTGAACATCCTTTTTCTATTTTTGCTAAAGTTGCGATATTCATCTTTTGCCATTGATTCGGAGCCTGGGTAGCACAGTAGGCAGCGCGTCAGTCTCATAATCCTCTCAATAGAGCTATCTGAAGGTCGTGAGTTCGATCCTCACCCGGGGCAACGTTTCTTTTTGAGAAAGTTGTTACTTGTTTTGTTAACGTTGCGATATTCTTCTGTTGCCATTGGTTCGAAGCCTGGGTAGCACAGTAGGCAGCGCGTTAGTCTCATAATCCTCTCAATAGAGCTATCTGGAGGTCGTTAGTTCGATCCTCACCCGGGACAACGTTTTTTTTCGAAAAAAATGTTACTGGTTTTGTTAACGTTGAGATATTCTTCTATAGAAATTGGTTCGAAGCCTCGGTAGCGTAGTAGGCAGCGCGTCAGTCTCATAATCATCTCAATAGAGCTATCTGAAGGTCGTGAGTTCGATCCTCACCCGGGGCAATGTTTCCTTTTGAGAAAGTTGTTACTTGTTTTGTTAACGTTGCGATATTTTTCTATTGGCCTGGGTTCAAAGCCTCGGTAGCGCAGTAGGCAGCACGTCAGTCTCATAATCCTCTCAATGGAGCTATCTGGATATCGTGAGTTCGATCCTCATCCGGGGCAACGTTTCTTTTTGAGAAAGTTGTTTTCTTAACGTTGCGATATTCTTCTATTGCCGTTGGTTCGAAGCCTCGGTAGCGCAGTAGGCAGCGCGTCAGTCTCATAATCCTCTCAATAGAGCTATCTGAAGGTCGTGAGTTCGATCCTCACCCGGGGCAACGTTTCTTTTTGAGAAAGTTGTTACTTGTTTTGTTAACGTTGCGATATTCTGCTATTGCCCTGGGTTCATAGCCTCGGTAGCGCAGTAGGCAGCGCGTTATTCTCATAATCCTCTCAATGGAGCTATCTGGATTTCGTGAGCTCGATCCTCACCCGGGGCAACGTTTCTTTTTGAGAAAGTTGTTACTTGTTTTGTTAACGTTGCGATATTCTTCTGTTGAAATTGGTTCGAAGCCTGGGTAGCGCAGTAGGCAGCGCGTCAGTATCATAATCCTCTCAATAGAGCTATATGAAGGTCGTGAGTTCGATCCTCACCCGGGGCAACGTTTCTTTTGAGAAAGTTGTTACTTGTTTTGTTAACGTTGCGATATTCTTCTATTGATATGGTTTCGAAGCCTCGGTAGCGCATTAGGCAGCGCGTCAGTCTCATAATCCTCTCAATAGAGCTATCTGAAGGTCGTGAGTTCGATCCTCACCCGGAGCAATGTTGTATTTTGAACATCCTTTTTCTATTTTTGCTAAAGTTGCGATATTCATCTTTTGCCATTGATTCGGAGCCTGGGTAGCACAGTAGGCAGCGCGTCAGTCTCATAATCCTCTCAATAGAGCTATCTGAAGGTCGTGAGTTCGATCCTCACCCGGGGCAACGTTTCTTTTTGAGAAAGTTGTTACTTGTTTTGTTAACGTTGCGATATTCTTCTGTTGCCATTGGTTCGAAGCCTGGGTAGCACAGTAGGCAGCGCGTTAGTCTCATAATCCTCTCAATAGAGCTATCTGGAGGTCGTTAGTTCGATCCTCACCCGGGACAACGTTTTTTTTCGAAAAAGTTGTTACTGGTTTTGTTAACGTTGAGATATTCTTCTATAGAAATTGGTTCGAAGCCTCGGTAGCGTAGTAGGCAGCGCGTCAGTCTCATAATCATCTCAATAGAGCTATCTGAAGGTCGTGAGTTCGATCCTCACCCGGGGCAATGTTTCCTTTTGAGAAAGTTGTTACTTGTTTTGTTAACGTTGCGATATTTTTCTATTGGCCTGGGTTCAAAGCCTCGGTAGCGCAGTAGGCAGCACGTCAGACACATAATCCTCTCAATGGAGCTATCTGGAGACCGTGAGTTCGATCCTCACCCGGGGCAACGTTTCTTTTTGAGAAAGTTGTTACTTGTTTTGTTAACGTTGCGATATTCTTCTATTGCCATTAGTTCGAAGCCTCGGTAGCGCAGTAGGCAGCGCGTCAGTCTCATAATCCGCTCTATAGAGCTATCTGAAGGTCGTGAGTTCGATCCTTACCCGGGGCAACGTCTCCTTTTGAGAAAGTTGTTTTTTGTTTTGTTAACGTTGCGATATTCTACTATTGCCCTGGGTTCAAAGCCTCGGTAGCGCAGTAGGCAGCGCGTCAGTCTCATAATCCTCTCTATAGAGCTAGCTGAAGGTCGTGAGTTCGATCCTCACCCGAGGCAACGTTTCTTTTTGAGAAAGTTATTACTTGTTTTGTTAACGTTGCGATATTCTTGTATTGCAATTAGTTCGAAGCCTCAGTAGCGCAGTAGGCTGCGCGTCAGTCTGATAATCCTCTCTATAGAGCTATCTGAAGGTCGTCAGTTCGATCCTCACACGGGGCAACGTTATTTTTCGAAAAAGTTGTTACTTGTTTTGTTAACGTTGAGATATTCTTCTACAGAAATTGGTTCGAAGCCTCGGTAGCGCAGTAGGCAGCGTGTCAGTCTCATAATCCTCTCAATGGAGCTATCTGGAGACCGTGAGTTCGATCCTCACCCGGGGACACGTTTCTTTTTGAGAAAGTTGTTACTTGTTTTGTTAACGTTGCGATATTCTTCTATTGCCATTAGTTCGATGCCTCAGTAGCGCAGTAGGCAGCACGTCAGTCTCATAATCCTCTCAATGGAGCTATCTGGATATCGTGAGTTCGATCCTCACCCGGGGCAACGTTTCTTTTTGAGAAAGTTGTTACTTGTTTTGTTAACGTTGCAATATTCTTCTGTTGCCATTGGTTCGAAGCCTGGGTAGCACAGTAGGCAGCGCGTTAGTCTCATAATCCTCTCAATAGAGCTATCTGGAGGTCGTTAGTTCGATCCTCACCCGGGGCAACGTTATTTTTCGAAAAAGTTGTTACTTGTTTTGTTAACGTTGAGATATTCTTCTATAGAAATTGGTTCGAAGCCTCGGTAGCGCAGTAGGCAGCGCGTCAGTCTCATAATCCTCTCAATAGAGCTATCTGAAGGTCGTGAGTTCGATCGTCACCCGGAGCAATGTTGTATTTTGAACATCCTTTTTCTTTTTTTGCTAAAGTTGCGATATTCATCTTTTGCCATTGATTCAAAGCCTGGGTAGCACAGTAGGCAGCGCGTCAGTCTCATAATCCTCTCAATAGAGCTATCTGGAGGTCGTTAGTTCGATCCTCACCCGGGGCAACGTTATTTTTCGAAAAAGTTGTTACTTGTTTTGTTAACGTTGAGATATTCTTCTATAGAAATTGGTTCGAAGCCTCGGTAGCGCAGTAGGCAGCGCGTCAGTCTCATAATCCTCTCTATAGAGCTATCTGAAAGTCGTGAGTTCGATCCTCACCCGGGGCAACGTTTCCTTTTGAGAAAGTTGTTACTTGTTTTGTTAACGTTGAGATATACTTCTATTGCCCTGGCTTCAAAGCCTCGGTAGCGCAGTAGGCAGCACGTCAGTCTCATAATCCTCTCAATGGAGCTATCTGGATATCGTGAGTTCGATCCTCACCCGGGGCAACGTTTCTTTTTGAGAAAGTTTTTACTTGTTTTGTTAACGTTGCGATATTCTTCTATTGCCATTGGCTCGAAGCCTCGGTAGCGCAGTAGGCAGCGCGTCAGTCTCATAATCCTCTCAATAGAGCTATCTGAAGGTCGTGAGTTCGATCGTCACCCGGAGCAATGTTGTATTTTGAACATCCTTTTTCTTTTTTTGCTAAAGTTGCGATATTCATCTTTTGCCATTGATTCAAAGCCTGGGTAGCACAGTAGGCAGCGCGTCAGTCTCATAATCCTCTCAATAGAGCTATCTGGAGGTCGTTAGTTCGATCCTCACCCGGGGCAACGTTATTTTTCGAAAAAGTTGTTACTTGTTTTGTTAACGTTGAGATATTCTTCTATAGAAATTGGTTCGAAGCCTCGGTAGCGCAGTAGGCAGCGCGTCAGTCTCATAATCCTCTCAATAGAGCTATCTGAAAGTCGTGAGTTCGATCCTCACCCGGGGCAACGTTTCCTTTTGAGAAAGTTGTTACTTGTTTTGTTAACGTTGCGATATACTTCTATTGCCCTGGCTTCAAAGCCTCGGTAGCGCAGTAGGCAGCACGTCAGTCTCATAATCCTCTCAATGGAGCTATCTGGATATCGTGAGTTCGATCCTCACCCGGGGCAACGTTTCTTTTTGAGAAAGTTTTTACTTGTTTTGTTAACGTTGCGATATTCTTCTATTGCCATTGGCTCGAAGCCTCGGTAGCGCAGTAGGCAGCGCGTCAGTCTCATAATCCTCTCAATAGAGCTATCTGAAGGTCGTGAGTTCGATCCTCACCCGGGGCAACGTTTCTTTTTGAGAAAGTTGTTACTTGTTTTGTTAACGTTGAGATATTCTTCTATAGAAATTGGTTCGAAGCCTCGGTAGCGCAGTAGGCAGCGCGTCAGTCTCATAATCCTCTCAATAGAGCTATCTGAAGGTCGTGATTTCGATCCTCACCCGGGGCAACGTTTTCTTTTGAGAAAGTTGTTACTTGTTTATTTAACGTTGCGATATTCTTCTATTGCCCTGGGTTCAAAGCCTCGGTAGCGCAGTAGGCAGCGCGTCAGTCTCATAATCCTCTCTATAGAGCTATATGAAGGTCGTGAGTTCGATCCTCACCCGGGGCAACGTTTCTTTTTGAGACAGTTGTTACTTGTTTTGTTAACGTTGCGATATTCTTCTATTGCCATGGTTTCGAAGCCTCGGTAGCGCAGTAGGCAGCGCATCAGTCTCAAAATTCTCTCAATAGAGCTATCTGAAGTTGATGAGTTCGATCCTCACCCGGGTTAACGTTATTTTATGAAAAATCTTTTTCTTTTTTTTGTTAAAGTTGCGATATTCTTCTATTGCCATTGCTTCGACGCCTCTGTAGCGCAGTAGGCAGCGCGTCAGAATCATTATTATCTCAATAGAGCTATTTGAAGTTAGTGAGTTCGATCCTCACTCGTGGCTACGTTATTTTTTGAAAAAGTTGTTACTTGTTTTGTTACCGTTGCGATATTCTTCTATTGCCATTGGCTCGAAGCATCGGTAGCGCAGTAGGTAGCGCGTCAGTCTCAAAATCTTCTCTATACAGCTATCTGAAGGTCGTGAGTTCGATCCTCACCCGGGGCAACGTTTCTTTTCGAGGAAGTTGTTAATTGGTTTGTAAACGTTGCGATATTCTTCTATTGATATGGTTTCGAAGCCTCGGTAGCGCATTAGGCAGCGCGTCAGTCTCATAATCCTCTCAATAGAGCTATCTGAAGGTCGTGAGTTCGATCCTCACCCGGAGCAATGTTGTATTTTGAACATCCTTTTTCTTTTTTTACTAAAGTTGCGATATTCATCTTTTGCCATTGATTCGAAGCCTGGGTAGCACAGTAGGCAGCGCGTCAGTCTCATAATCCTCTCAATAGAGCTATCTGAAGGTCGTGAGTTCGATCCTCACCCGGGGCAACGTTTCTTTTTGAGAAAGTTTTTACTTGTTTTGTTAACGTTGCAATATTCTTCTATTGCCATTGGTTCGAAGCCTTGGTAGCGCAGTAGGCAGCGCGTCAGTCTCATAATCCTCTCAATAGAGCTATCTGAAGGTCGTGAGTTCGATCCTCACCCGGGGCAACGTTTCTTTTTGAGAAAGTTGTTACTTGTTTTGTTAACGTTGCGATATTCTGCTATTGCCCTAGGTTCATAGCCTCGGTAGCGCAGTAGGCAGCGCGTCATTCTCATAATCCTCTCAATGGAGCTATCTGGATTTCGAGAGTTCGATCCTCACCCGGGGCAACGTTTCTTTTTGAGAAAGTTGTTATTTGTTTTGTTAACGTTGCGATATTGTTCTGTTGCCATTGGTTCGAAGCCTGGGTAGCACAGTAGGCAGCGCGTTAGTCTCATAATCCTCTCAATAGAGCTATCTGGAAATCGTTAGTTCGATCCTCACCCGGGGCAACGTTATTTTTCGAAAAAGTTGTTACTGGTTTTGTTAACGTTGAGATATTCTTCTATAGAAATTGGTTCGAAGCCTCGGTAGCGCAGTAGGCAGCGCGTCAGTCTCATAATCATCTCAATAGAGCTATCTGAAGGTCGTGAGTTCGATCCTCACCCGGGGCAATGTTTTCTTTTGAGAAAGTTGTTACTTGTTTTGTTAACGTTGCGATATTTTTCTATTGGACAGGCTTCAAAGCCTCGGTATCGCAGTAGGCAGCACGTCAGACACATAATCCTCTCAATGGAGCTATCTGGAGACCGTGAGTTCGATCCTCACCCGGGGAAACGTTTCTTTTTGAGAAAGTTGTTACTTGTTTTGTTAACGTTGCGATATTCTTCTATTGCCATTAGTTCGAAGCCTCGGTAGCGCAGTAGGCAGCGCGTCAGTCTCATAATCCGCTCTATAGAGCTATCTGAAGGTCGTGAGTTCGATCCTCACCCGGGGCAACGTTTCCTTTTGAGAAAGTTGTTTTTTGTTTTGTTAACGTTGCGATATTCTTCTATTGCCCTGGGTTCAAACCCTCGGTAGCGCAGTAGGCAGCGCGTCAGTCTCATAATCCTCTCTATAGAGCTAGCTGAAGGTCGTGAGTTCGATCCTCACCCGAGGCAACGTTTCTTTTTGAGAAAGTTATTACTTGTTTTGTTAACGTTGCGATATTCTTCTATTGCCATTAGTTCGAAGCCTCAGTAGCGCAGTAGGCTGCGCGTCAGTCTCATAATCCTCTCTATAGAGCTATCTGAAGGTCGTGAGTTCGATCGTCACCCGGAGCAATGTTGTATTTTGAACATCCTTTTTCTTTTTTTGCTAAAGTTGCGATATTCATCTTTTGCCATTGATTCAAAGCCTGGGTAGCACAGTAGGCAGCGCGTCAGTCTCATAATCCTCTCAATAGAGCTATCTGGAGGTCGTTAGTTCGATCCACACCCGGGGCAACGTTATTTTTCGAAAAAGTTGTTACTTGTTTTGTTAACGTTGAGATATTCTTCTATAGAAATTGGTTCGAAGCCTCGGTAGCGCAGTAGGCAGCGCGGCAGTCTCATAATCCTCTCAATAGAGCTATCTGAAAGTCGTGAGTTCGATCCTCACCCGGGGCAACGTTTCCTTTTGAGAAAATTGTTACTAGTTTTGTTAACGTTGCGATATACTTCTATTGCCCTGGCTTCAAAGCCTCGGTAGCGCAGTAGGCAGCACGTCAGTCTCATAATCCTCTCAATGGAGCTATCTGGATATCGTGAGTTCGATCCTCACCCGGGGCAACGTTTCTTTTTGAGAAGGTTTTTACTTGTTTTGTTAACGTTGCAATATTCTTCTATTGCCATTGGTTCGAAGCCTTGGTAGCGCAGTAGGCAGCGCGTCAGTCTCATAATCCTCTCAATAGAGCTATCTGAAGGTCGTGAGTTCGATCCTCACCCGGGGCAACGTTTCTTTTTGAGAAAGTTGTTACTTGTTTTGTTAACGTTGCGATATTCTGCTATTGCCCTAGGTTCATAGCCTCGGTAGCGCAGTAGGCAGCGCGTCATTCTCATAATCCTCTCAATGGAGCTATCTGGATTTCGAGAGTTCGATCCTCACCCGGGGCAACGTTTCTTTTTGAGAAAGTTGTTATTTGTTTTGTTAACGTTGCGATATTCTTCTGTTGAAATTGGTTCGAAGCCTGGGTAGCACAGTAGGCAGCGCGTTAGTCTCATAATCCTCTCAATAGAACCATCTGGAGGTCGTTAGTTCAATCCTCACACGGGGCAATGTTATTTTTCGAAAAAGTTGTTACTTGTTTTGTTAACGTTGAGATATTCTTCTATAGAAATTGGTTCGAAGCCTCGGTAAGACAGTAGGCAGCGCGTCAGTCTCATAATCCTCTCAATAGAGCTATCTGAAGCTCGTGAGTTCGATCCTCACCCGGGGCAACGTTTCTTTTTGAGAAAGTTGTTACTTGTTTTGTTAACGTTGCGATATTCTTCTATTGCCATGGTTTCGAAGCCTCGGTAGCGCAGTAGGCAGCGCATCAGTCTCATAATTCTCTCAATAGAGCTATCTGAAGTTCATGAGTTCGATCCTCACCCGGGTTAACGTTATTTTATGAAAAATCTTTTTCTTTTTTTTGTTAAAGTTGCGATATTCATCTATTGCCATTGCTTCGACGCCTCTGTAGCGCAGTAGGCAGCGCGTCAGAATCATTATTATCTCAATAGAGCTATTTGAAGTTAGTGAGTTCGATCCTCACTCGTGGCTACGTTATTTTTTGAAAAAGTTGTTACTTGTTTTGTTAACGTTGCGATATTCTTCTATTGCCATTGGCTCGAAGCCTCGGTAGCGCAGTAGGCAGCGCGTCATTCTCATAATCCTCTCAATAGAGCTATCTGAAGGTCGTGAGTTCGATCCTCACCCGGAGCAATGTTGTATTTTGAACATTCTTTTTCTTTTTTTGCTAAAGTTGCGATATTTATCTTTTGCCCTTGATTCGAAGCCTGGGTAGCACAGTAGGCAGCGCGTCAGTCTCATAATCCTCTCAATAGAGCTATCTGAAGGTCGTGAGTTCGATCCTCACCCGGGGCAACGTTTCCTTTTGAGAAAGTTGTTACTTGTTTTGTTAACGTTGCGATATTCTTCTGTTGCCACGGGTTCGAAGCCTGGGTAGCACAGTAGGCAGCGCGTTAGTCTCATAATCCTCTCAATAGAGCTATCTGGAAATCGTTAGTTCGATCCTCACCCGGGGCAACGTTATTTTTCGAAAAAGTTGTTACTGGTTTTGTTAACGTTGAGATATTCTTCTATAGAAATTGGTTCGAAGCCTCGGTAGCGCAGTAGGCAGCGCGTCAGTCTCATAATCATCTCAATAGAGCTATCTGAAGGTCGTGAGTTCGATCCTCACCCGGGGCAATGTTTTCTTTTGAGAAAGTTGTTACTTGTTTTGTTAACGGTGCGATATTTTTCTATTGGCCTGGCTTCAAAGCCTCGGTAGCGCAGTAGGCAGCACGTCAGACACATAATCCTCTCAATGGAGCTATCTGGAGACCGTGAGTTCGATCCTCACCCGGGGAAACGTTTCTTTTTGAGAAAGTTGTTACTTGTTTTGTTAACGTTGCGATATGCTTCTATTGCCCTGGGTTCAAAGCCTCGGTAGCGCAGTAGGCAGCGCGTCAGTCTCATAATCCTCTCTATAGAGCTAGCTGAAGGTCGTGAGTTCGATCCTCACCCGGGGCAACGTTTCTTTTTGAGAAAGTTATTACTTGTTTTGTTAACGTTGCGATATTCTTCTATTGCCATTAGTTCGAAACCTCAGTAGCGCAGTAGGCAGCGTGTCAGTCTCATAATCCTCTCTATAGAGCTATATGAAGGTCGTGAGTTCGATCCTCACCCGGGGCAACGTTTCCTTTTGAGACATTTGTTACTTGTTTTGTTAACGTTGCAATATTCTTCTATTGTCCTGGGTTCAAAGCCTCGGTAGCGCAGTAGGCAGCACGTCAGTCTCATAATCCTCTCAATGGAGCTATCTGGATATCGTGAGTTCGATCCTCACCCGGGGCAACGTTTCTTTTCGAGAAAGTTGTTACTTGTTTTGTGAACGTTGCGATATTCTTCTGTTGCCATTGGTTCGAAGCCTGGGTAGCACAGTAGGCAGCGCGTTAGTCTCATAATCCTCTCAATAGAGCTATCTGGAGGTCGTTAGTTCGATCCTCACCCGGGGCAACGTTATTTTTCGAAAAAGTTGTTACTTGTTTTGTTAACGTTGAGATATTCTTCTATAGAAATTGGTTCGAAGCCTCGGTAGCGCAGTAGGCAGCGCGGCAGTCTCATAATCCTCTCAATAGAGCTATCTGAAGGTCGTGAGTTCGATCCTCACCCGGGGCAATGTTTCCTTTTGAGAAAGTTGTTACTTGTTTTGTTAAAGTTGCGATATTCATCTATTGCCATTGCTTCGACGCCTCTGTAGCGCAGTAGGCAGCGCGTCAGAATCATTATTATCTCAATAGAGCTATTTGAAGTTAGTGAGTTCGATCCTTACCCGTGGCTACGTTATTTTTTGAAAACGTTGTTACTTGTTTTGTTAACGTTGCGATATTCTTCTATTGCCATTGGCTCGAAGCCTCGGTAGCGCAGTAGGTAGCACGTCAGTCTCATAATCTTCTCTATAGAGCTATCTGAAGGTCGTGAGTTCGATCCTCACCCGGGGCAACGTTTCTTTTTGAGGAAGTTGTTACTTGTTTTGTTAACGTTGCGATATTCTTCTATTGCCATTGGCTCGAAGCCTCGGTAGCGCAGTAGGTAGCGCGTCAGTCTCATAATCCTCTCAATGGAGCTATCTGGAGACCGTGAGTTCGATCCTCACCCGGGGCAACGTTTCTTTTTGAGAAAGTTGTTACTTGTTTTGTTAACGTTGCGATATTCTTCTATTGCCATTAGTTAGAAGCCTCGGTAGCGCAGTAGGCAGCGCGTCAGTCTCATAATCCTCTCTATAGAGCTATCTGAAGGTCGTAAGTTCGATCCTCACCCGGGGCAACGTTTCCTTTTGAGACAGTTGTTACTTGTTTTGTTAACGTTGCGATATTCTTCTATTGCCCTGGGTTCAAAGCCTCGGTAGCGCAGTAGGCAGCACGTCAGTCTCATAATCCTCTCAATGGAGCTATCTGGATATCGTGAGTTCGATCCTCACCCGGGGCAACGTTTCTTTTTGAGAAAGTTGTTACTTGTTTTGTTAACGTTGCGATATTCTTCTATTGGCCTGGGTTCAAAGCCTCGGTAGCGCAGTAGGCAGCACGTCAGACACATTATCCTCTCAATGGAGCTATCTGGAGATCGTGAGTTCGATCCTCACCCGGGGCAACGTTTCTTTTTGGGAAAGTTGTTACTTTTTTTGTTAACGTTGAGATATTCTTCTATAGAAATTGGTTCGAAGCCTCGGTAGCGCAGTAGGCAGCGCGTCAGTCTCATAATCCTCTCAATAGAGCTATCTGAAGGTCGTGAGTTCGATCCTCACCCGGGGCAATGTTTCCTTTTGAGAAAGTTGTTACTTGTATTGTTAACGTTGCGATATTCTTCTATTGCCCTGGGTTCAAAGCCTCGGTAGCGCAGTAGGCAGCCCGTCAGACACATAATCCTCTCAATGGAGCTATCTGCAGATCGTGAGTTCGATCCTCACCCGGTGCAACGTTTCTTTTTGAGAAAGTTGTTACTTGTTTTGTTAACGTTGCGATATTCTTCTATTGCCCTGGCTTCAAAGCCTCGGTAGCGCAGTAGGCAGCACGTCAGTCTAATAATCCTCTCAATGGAGCTATCTGGATATCGTGAGTTCGATCCTCACCCGGGGCAACGTTTCTTTTTGAGAAAGTTGTTACTTGTTTTGTTAACGTTGCGATATTCTGCTATTGCCCTGGGTTCATAGCCTCGGTAGCGCAGTAGGCAGCGCGTCATTCTCATAATCCTCTCAATGGAGCTATCTGGATTTCGTGAGTTCGATCCTCACCCGGGGCAACGTTTCTTTTTGAGAAAGTTGTTACTTGTTTTGTTAACGTTGCGATATTCTTCTGTTGCCATTGGTTCGAAGCCTGGGTAGCACAGTAGGCAGCGCGTTAGTCTCATAATCCTCTCAATAAAGCTATCTGGAGGTCGTTAGTTCGATCCTCACACGGGGCAACGTTATTTTTCGAAAAAGTTGTTACTTGTTTTGTTAACGTTGAGATATTCTTCTATAGAAATTGGTTCGAAGCCTCGGTAGCGCAGTAGGCAGCGCGTCAGTCTCATAATCTTCTCTATAGAGCTATCTGAAGGTCGTGAGTTCGATCCTCACCCGGGGCAACGTTTCTTTTTGGGAAAGTTGTTACTTGTTTTGTTAACGTTGCGATATTCTTCTATTGCCTTTGGTTCGAAGCCTCGGTAGCGCAGCAGGCAGCACGTCAGTCTCATAATCCTCTCAATGGAGCTATCTGGATATCGTGAGTTCGATCCTCACCCGGGGCAACGTTTCTTTTTGAGAAAGTTGTTACTTGTTTTGTTAACGTTGCGATATTCTTCTATAGAAATTGGTTCGAAGCCTCGGTAGCGCAGTAGGCAGCGCGTCAGTCTCATAGTCATCTCAATAGAGCTATCTGAAGGTCGTGAGTTCGATCCTCACCCGGGGCAATGTTTCCTTTTGAGAAAGTTGTTACTTGTTTTGTTAACGTTGCGATATTCTTCTATTGGCCTGGGTTCAAAGCCTCGGTAGCGCAGTAGGCAGCACGTCAGACACATAATCCTCTCAATGGAGCTATCTGGAGATCGTGAGTTCGATCCTCACCCGGGGCAACGTTTCTTTTTGGGAAAGTTGTTACTTGTTTTGTTAACGTTGAGATTTTCTTCTATAGAAATTGGTTCGAAGCCTCGGTAGCGCAGTAGGCAGCGCGTCAGTCTCATAATCATCTCAATAGAGCTATCTGAAGGTCGTGAGTTCGATCCTCACCCGGGGCAATGTTTCCTTTTGAGAAAAATGTTACTTGTTTTGTTAACGTTGCGATATTCTTCTATTGCCCTGGCTTCGAAGCCTCGGTAGCGCAGTAGGCAGCGCGTCAGTCTCATAATCCTCTCAATAGAGCTATCTGAAAGTCGTGAGTTCGATCCTAACCCGGGGCAACGTTTCCTTTTGAGAAAGTTGTTACTTGTTTTGTTAACGTTGCGATATTCTGCTATTGCCCTGGGTTCCTAGCCTCGGTAGCGCAGTAGGCAGCGCGTAATTCTCATAATCCTCTCAATGGAGCTATCTGGATTTCGTGAGTTCGATCCTCACCCGGGGCAACGTTTCTTTTTGAGAAAGTTGTTACTTGTTTTGTTAACGTTGCGATATTCTTCTGTTGCCATTGGTTCGAAGCCTGGGTAGCACAGTAGGCAGCGCGTTAGTCTCATTATCCTCTCAATAGAGTTATCTGGAGGTCGTTAGTTCGATCCTCACACGGGGCAACGTTATTTTTCGAAAACGTTGTTACTTGTTTTGTTAACGTTGCGATATGCTTCTATTGCCTTGGGTTCAAAGCCTCGGTAGCGCAGTAGGCAGCGCGTCAGTCTCATAATCCTCTCTATAGAGCTATATGAAGGTCGTGTGTTCGATCCTCACCCGGGGCAACGTTTCTTATTGAGAAAGTTGTTACTTGTTTTGTTAACGTTGCGATATTCTTCTATTGCCCTGGCTTCGAAGCCTCTGTAGCGCAGTAGGCAGCGCGTCAGAATCATTATTACCTCAATAGAGCTATTTGAAGTTAGCGAGTTCGATCCTCACTCGTGGCTACGTTATTTTTTGAAAAAGTTGTTACTTGTTTTGTTAACGTTGCGATATTCTTCTATTGCCATTGGCTCGAAGCCTCAGTAGCGCAGTAGGTAGCGCGTCAGTCTCATAATCTTCTCTATAGAGCTATCTGAAGGTCGTGAATTCGATCCTCACCCGGAGCAACGTTTCTTTTCGAGGAAGTTGTTAATTGTTTTGTAAACGTTGCGATATTCTTCTATTGCCATGGTTTCGAAGCCTCGGTAGCGCATTAGGCAGCGCGTCAGTCTCATAATCCTCTCAATGGAGCTATCTGGATTTCGTGAGTTCGATCCTCACCCGGGACAACGTTTCTTTTTGAGAAAGTTGTTACTTGTTTTGTTAACGTTGCGATATTCTTCTATTGCTATTGGTTCGAAGTATCGGTAGCGCAGTAGGCAGCGCGTCAGTCTCATAATCCTCTCAATAGAGCTATCTGAAGGTCGTGAGTTCGATCCTCACCCGGGGCAACGCTTCCTTTTGAGAAAGTTTTTACTTGTTTTGTTAACGTCTCGATATTCTTCTATTGCCCTGGGTTCAAAGCCTCGGTAGCGCAGTAGGCAGCGCGTCCGTCTCATAATCCTCTCAATGGAGGTATCTGGAGGTCGTGAGTTCGACCCTCAACCGGGGCAACCTTACTTTTTGAGAAAGTTGTTACTTGTTTTGTTAACGTTGCGATATTCTTCTATTGCTATTGGTTCGAAGTATCGGTAGCGCAGTAAGCAGCGCGTCAGTCTCATAATCCTCTCAATGGAGCTATCTGGAGACCGTGAGCTCGATCCTCACCCGGGGCAACGTTTCTTTTTGAGAAAGTTGTTACTTGTTTTGTTAACGTTGCGATATCATTCTATTGCCATTGGTTCGAAGCCTCAGTAACGCAGTAGGCAGCGCGTCAGTCTCATAATCCTCTCAATAGAGCTATCTGAAGGTCGTGAGTTCGATCCTCACCCGGGGCAACGTTTCTTTTTGAGAAAGTTGTTAGTTGTTTTGTTAACGTTGCGATATTCTTCTATTGCCATTAGTTCGAAGCCTCGGTAGCGCAGTAGTCAGCGCGTCATTCTCATAATCCTCTCAATAGAGCTATCTGAAGGACATGAGTTCGATTCTCTCCCGGGGCAACGATTCCTTTTGAGAAAGTTGTTACTTGTTTTGTTAACGTTGCGATAGTCTTCTATTGCCCTGGGTTCAAAGCCTCGGTAGCGCAGTAGGCAGCACGTCAGTCTCATAATCCTCTCAATGGAGCTATCTGGATATCGTGAGTTCGATCCTCACCCGGGGCAACGTTTCCTTTTGAGAAAGTTGTTACTTGTTTTGTTAACGTTGCGATATTCTTCTATTGCCCTGGGTTCAAAGCCTCGGTAGCGCAGTAGGCAGCGCGTCAGTCTCATAATCCTCTCTATAGAGCTATATGAAGGTCGTGAGTTCGATCCGCACCCGGGGCAACGTTTCTTTTTGAGAAAGTTGTTACTTGTTTTGTTAACGTTGCGATATTCTGCTATTGCCCTGGGTTCATAGCCTCGGTAGCGCAGTAGGCAGCGCGTCATTCTCATAATCCTCTCAATGGAGCTATCTGGATTTCGTGAGTTCGATCCTCACCCGGGGCAACGTTTCTTTTTGAGAAAGTTGTTACTTGTTTTGTTAACGTTGCGATATTCTTCTGTTGCCATTGGTTCGAAGCCTGGGTAGCACAGTAGGCAGCGCGTTAGTCTCATAATCCTCTCAATAAAGCTATCTGGAGGTCGTTAGTTCGATCCTCACCAGGGGCAATGTTTCCTTTTGAGAAAGTTGTTACTTGTTTTGTTAACGTTGCGATATTCTTCTATTGCCCTGGGTTCAAAGCCTCTTTAGCGCAGTAGGCAGCACGTCAGACACATAATCCTCTCAATGGAGCTATCTGGAGATCGTGAGTTCGATCCTCACCCGGGGCAACGTTTCCTTTTGAGAAATTTGTTACTTGTTTTGTTAACGTTGCGATATTCTTCTATTGCCCTGGGTTCAAAGCCTCGGTAGCGCAGTAGGCAGCGCGTCAGTCTCATAATCCTCTCTATAAAGCTATATGAAGGTCGTGAGTTCGATCCTCACCCGGGGCAACGTTTCTTTTTGAGAAAGTTGTTACTTGTTTTGTTAACGTTGCGATATTCTTCTATTGCCATGGATTCGAAGCCTCGGTAGCGCAGTAGGCAGCGCATCAGTCTCATAATCCTCTCAATAAAGCTATCTGAAGGTCATGAGTTCGATCCTCACCCGGGTTAACGTTATTTTATGAAAAATCTTTTTCTTTTTTTTGTTAAAGTTGCGATATTCATCTATTGCCATTGCTTCGACGGCTCTGTAGCGCAGTAGGCAGCGCGTCAGAATCATTATTGTCTCAATAGAGCTATTTGAAGTTAGCGAGTTCGATCCTCACTCGTGGCTACGTTATTTTTTGAAAAAGTTGTTACTTGTTTTGTTAACGTTGCGATATTCTTCTATTGCCATTGGCTCGAAGCCTCGGTAGCGCAGTAGGTAGCGCGTCAGTCTCATAATCTTCTCTATAGAGCTATCTGAAGGTCGTGAGTTCGATCCTCACCCGGGGCAACGTTTCTTTTTGGGAAAGTTGTTACTTGTTTTGTTAACGTTGAGATATTCTTCTATAGAAATTGGTTCGAAGCCTCGGTAGCGCAGCAGGCAGCACGTCAGTCTCATAATCCTCTCAATGGAGCTATCTGGATATCGTGAGTTCGATCCTTACCCGGGGCACCGTTTCTTTTTGAGAAAAATGTTACTTGTTTTGTTAACGTTGCGATATTCTTCTATAGAAATTGGTTCGAAGCCTCGGTAGCGCAGTAGGCAGCGCGTCAGTCTCATAGTCATCTCAATAGAGCTATCTGAAGGTCGTGAGTTCGATCCTCACCCGGGGCAATGTTTCCTTTTGAGAAAGTTGTTACTTGTTTTGTTAACGTTGCGATATTCTTCTATTGCCTTTGGTTCGAAGCCTCGGTAGCGCAGCAGGCAGCACGTCAGTCTCGTAATCCTCTCAATAGAGCTGTCTGAAGGTCGTGAGTTCGATCCTCACCCGGGGCAATGTTTCCTTTTGAGAAAGGTGTTACTTGTTTTGTTAACGTTGCGATATTCTTCTATTGGCCTGGGTTCAAAACCTCGGTAGCGCAGTAGGCAGCGCGTCAGTCTCATAATCCTCTCAATAGAGCTGTCTGAAAGTCGTGAGTTCGATCCTCACCCGGGGCAACGTTTCCTTTTGAGAAAGTTGTTACTTGTTTTGTTAACGTTGCGATATTCTGCTATTGCCCTGGGTTCCTAGCCTCGGTAGCGCAGTAGGCAGCGCGTCATTCTCATAATCCTCTCAATGGAGCTATCTGGATTTCGTGAGTTCGATCCTCACCCGGGGCAACGTTTCTTTTTGAGAAAGTTGTTACTTGTTTTGTTAACGTTGCGATATTCTTCTGTTGCCATTGGTTCGAAGCCTGGGTAGCACAGTAGGCAGCGCGTTAGTCTCATAATCCTCTCAATAGAGTTATCTGGAGGTCGTTAGTTCGATCCTCACACGGGACAACGTTATTTTTCGAAAACGTTGTTACTTGTTTTGTTAACGTTGAGATATTCTTCTATAGAAATTGGTTCGAAGCCTCGGTAGCGCAGTAGGCAGCGCGTCAGTCTCATAGTCATCTCAATAGAGCTATCTGAAGGTCGTGAGTTCGATCCTCACCCGGGGCAATGTTTCCTTTTGAGAAAGTTGTTACTTGTTTTGTTAACGTTGCGATATTCTTCTATTGCCTTTGGTTCGAAGCCTCGGTAGCGCAGCAGGCAGCACGTCAGTCTCGTAATCCTCTCAATGGAGCTATCTGGATATCGTGAGTTCGATCCTCACCCGGGGCAACGTTTCTTCTTGAGAAAGTTGTTACTTGTTTTGTTAACGTTGCGATATTCTTCTATAGAAATTGGTTCGAAGCCTCGGTAGCGCAGTAGGCAGCGCGTCAGTCTCATAGTCATCTCAATAGAGCTGTCTGAAGGTCGTGAGTTCGATCCTCACCCGGGGCAATGTTTCCTTTTGAGAAAGGTGTTACTTGTTTTGTTAACGTTGCGATATTCTTCTATTGGCCTGGGTTCAAAACCTCGGTAGCGCAGTAGGCAGCACGTCAGACACATAATCCTCTCAATGGAGCTATCTGGAGATCGTGAGTTCGATCCTCACCCGGGGCAACGTTTCTTTTTGGGAAAGTTGTTACTTGTTTTGTTAACGTTGAGATTTTCTTCTATAGAAATTGGTTCGAAGCCTCGGTAGCGCAGTAGGCAGCGCGTCAGTCTCATAATCATCTCAATAGAGCTATCTGAAGGTCGTGAGTTCGATCCTCACCCGGGGCAATGTTTCCTTTTGAGAAAGTTGTTACTTGTTTTGTTAACGTTGCGATATTCTTCTATTGCCCTGGCTTCAAAGCCTCGGTAGCGCAGTAGGCAGCGCGTCAGTCTCATAATCCTCTCAATAGAGCTATCTGAAAGTCGTGAGTTCGATCCTCACCCGGGGCAACGTTTCCTTTTGAGAAAGTTGTTACTTGTTTTGTTAACGTTGCGATATTCTGCTATTGCCCTGGGTTCCTAGCCTCGGTAGCGCAGTAGGCAGCGCGTCATTCTCATAATCCTCTCAATGGAGCTATCTGGATTTCGTGAGTTCGATCCTCACCCGGGGCAACGTTTCTTTTTGAGAAAGTTGTTACTTGTTTTGTTAACGTTGCGATATTCTTCTGTTGCCATTGGTTCGAAGCCTGGGTAGCACAGTAGGCAGCGCGTTAGTCTCATAATCCTCTCAATAGAGTTATCTGGAGGTCGTTAGTTCGATCCTCACACGGGGCAACGTTATTTTTCGAAAACGTTGTTACTTGTTTTGTTAACGTTGAGATATTCTTCTATAGAAATTGGTTCGAAGCCTCGGTAGCGCAGTAGGCAGTGCGTCAGTCTCATAATCCTCTCGATAGAGCTCTCTGAAGGTCGTGAGTTCGATCCTCACCCGGGGCAATGTTTCCTTTTGAGAAAGTTGTTACTTGTTTTGTTAACGTTGCGATATTCTTCTATTGCCCTGGGTTCAAAGCCTCGGTAGCGCAGTAGGCAGCACGTCAGACACATAATCCTCTCTATGGAGCTATCTGGAGATCGTGAGTTCGATCCTCACCCGGGGCAACGTTTCCTTTTGAGAAAGTTGTGACTTGTTTTGTTAACGTTGCGATATTCTTCTATTGCCTTGGGTTCAAAGCCTCGGTAGCGCAGTAGGCAGCGTGTCAGTCTTATAATCCTCTCTATAGAGCTATATGAAGGTCGTGAGTTCGATCCTCACCCGGGGCAACGTTTCTTTTTGAGAAAGTTGTTACTTGTTTTGTTAACGTTGCGATATTCTTCTATTGCCTTTGGTTCGAAGCCTCGGTAGCGCAGCAGGTAGCACGTCAGTCTCATAATCCTCTCAATGGAGCTATCTGGATATCGTGAGTTCGATCCTCACCCGGGGCAACGTTTCTTTTTGAGAAAGTTGTTACTTGTTTTGTTAACGTTGCGATATTCTTCTATAGAAATTGGTTCGAAGCCTCGGTAGCGCAGTAGGCAGCGCGTCAGTCTCATAGTCATCTCAATAGAGCTATCTGAAGGTCGTGAGTTCGATCCTCACCCGGGGCAATGTTTCCTTTTGAGAAAGTTGTTACTTGTTTTGTTAACGTTGCGATATTCTTCTATTGGCCTGGGTTCAAAGCCTCGGTAGCGCAGTAGGCAGCACGTCAGACACATAATCCTCTCAATGGAGCTATCTGGAGATCGTGAGTTCGATCCTCACCCGGGGCAACGTTTCTTTTTGGGAAAGTTGTTACTTGTTTTGTTAACGTTGAGATTTTCTTCTATAGAAATTGGTTCGAAGCCTCGGTAGCGCAGTAGGCAGCGCGTCAGTCTCATAATCATCTCAATAGAGCTATCTGAAGGTCGTGAGTTCGATCCTCACCCGGGGCAATGTTTCCTTTTGAGAAAGTTGTTACTTGTTTTGTTAACGTTGCGATATTCTTCTATTGCCCTGGCATCAAAGCCTCGGTAGCGCAGTAGGCAGCGCGTCACTCTCATAATCCTCTCAATAGAGCTATCTGAAAGTCGTGAGTTCGATCCTCACCCGGGGCAACGTTTCCTTTTGAGAAAGTTGTTACTTGTTTTGTTAACGTTGCGATATTCTGCTATTGCCCTGGGTTCCTAGCCTCAGTAGCGCAGTAGGCAGCGCGTCATTCTCATAATCCTCTCAATGGAGCTATCTGGATTTCGTGAGTTCGATCCTCACCCGGGGCAACGTTTCTTTTTGAGAAAGTTGTTACTTGTTTTGTTAACGTTGCGATATTCTTCTGTTGCCATTGGTTCGAAGCCTGGGTAGCACAGTAGGCAGCGCGTTAGTCTCATAATCCTCTCAATAGAGTTATCTGGAGGTCGTTAGTTCGATCCTCACACGGGGCAACGTTATTTTTCGAAAACGTTGTTACTTGTTTTGTTAACGTTGAGATATTCTTCTATAGAAAGTTGGTTCGAAGCCTCGGTAGCGCAGTAGGCAGTGCGTCAGTCTCATAATCCTCTCGATAGAGCTATCTGAAGGTCGTGAGTTCGATCCTCACCCGGGGCAATGTTTCCTTTTGAGAAAGTTGTTACTTGTTTTGTTAACGTTGCGATATTCTTCTATTGCCCTGGGTTCAAAGCCTCGGTAGCGCAGTAGGCAGCACGTCAAACACATAATCCTCTCTATAGAGCTATATGAAGGTCGTGAGTTCGATCCTCACCCGGGGCAACGTTTTTTTTTTGAGAAAGTTGTTACTTGTTTTGTTAACGTTGCGATATTCTTCTATAGAAATTGGTTCGAAGCCTCGGTAGCGCAGTAGGCAGCGCGTCAGTCTCATAGTCATCTCAATAGAGCTATCTGAAGGTCGTGAGTTCGATCCTCACCCGGGGCAATGTTTCCTTTTGAGAAAGTTGTTACTTGTTTTGTTAACGTTGCGATATTCTTCTATTGGCCTGGGTTCAAAGCCTCGGTAGCGCAGTAGGCAGCACGTCAGACACATAATCCTCTCAATGGAGCTATCTGGAGGTCGTGAGTTCGATCCTCACCCGGGGCAACGTTTCTTTTTGGGAAAGTTGTTACTTGTTTTGTTAACGTTGAGATTTTCTTCTATAGAAATTGGTTCGAAGCCTCGGTAGCGCAGTAGGCAGCGCGTCAGTCTCATAATCATCTCAATAGAGCTATCTGAAGGTCGTGAGTTCGATCCTCACCCGGGGCAATGTTTCCTTTTGAGAAAGTTGTTACTTGTTTTGTTAACGTTGCGATATTCTTCTATTGCCCTGGCTTCAAAGCCTCGGTAGCGCAGTAGGCAGCGCGTCACTCTCATAATCCTCTCAATAGAGCTATCTGAAAGTCGTGAGTTCGATCCTCACCCGGGGCAACGTTTCCTTTTGAGAAAGTTGTTACTTGTTTTGTTAACGTTGCGATATTCTGCTATTGCCCTGGGTTCCTAGCCTCGGTAGCGCAGTAGGCAGCGCGTCATTCTCATAATCCTCTCAATGGAGCTATCTGGATTTCGTGAGTTCGATCCTCACCCGGGGCAACGTTTCTTTTTGAGAAAGTTGTTACTTGTTTTGTTAACGTTGCGATATTCTTCTGTTGCCATTGGTTCGAAGCCTGGGTAGCACAGTAGGCAGCGCGTCAGTCTCATAATCCTCTCGATAGAGCTATCTGAAGGTCGTGAGTTCGATCCTCACCCGGGACAATGTTTTCTTTTGAGAAAGTTGTTACTTGTTTTGTTAACGTTGCGATATTCTTCTATTGCCCTGGGTTCAAAGCCTCGGTAGCGCACTAGGCAGCACGTCAAACACATAATCCTCTCTATAGAGCTATATGAAGGTCGTGAGTTCGATCCTCACCCGGGGCAACGTTTCTTTTTGAGAAAGTTGTTACTTGTTTTGTTAACGTTGCGATATTCTTCTATTGCCATGGGTTCGAAGCCTCGGTAGCGCAGTAGGCAGCGCATCAGTCTCATAATCCTCTCAATAAAGCTATCTGAAGGTCATGAGTTCGATCCTCACCCGGGTTAACGTTATTTTATGAAAAATCTTTTTCTTTTTTTTGTTAAAGTTGCGATATTCATCTATTGCCATTGCTTCGACGCCTCTGTAGCGCAGTAGGCAGCGCGTCAGAATCATTATTATCTCAATAGAGCTATTTGAAGTTAGCGAGTTCGATCCTCACTCGTGGCTACGTTATTTTTTGAAAAAGTTGTTACTTGTTTTGTTAACGTTGCGATATTCTTCTATTGCCATTGGCTCGAAGCCTCGGTAGCGCAGTAGGTAGCGCGTCAGTCTCATAATCTTCTCTATAGAGCTATCTGAAGGTCGTGAATTCGATCCTCACCCGGGGCAACGTTTCTTTTCGAGGAAGTTGTTAATTGTTTTGTAAACGTTGCGATATTCTTCTATTGCCATGGTTTCGAAACCTCGGTAGCGCATTAGGCAGCGCGTCAGTCTCATAATCCTCTCAATGGAGCTATCTGGATTTCGTGAGTTCGATCCTCACCCGGGACAACGTTTCTTTTTGAGAAAATTGTTACTTGTTTTGTTAACGTTGCGATATTCTTCTATTGCTATTGGTTCGAAGTATCGGTAGCGCAGTAGGCAGCGCGTCAGTCTCATAATCCTCTCAATAGAGCTATCTGAAGGTCGTGAGTTCGATCCTCACCCGGGGCAACGCTTCCTTTTGAGAAAGTTTTTACTTGTTTTGTTAACGTCTCGATATTCTTCTATTGCCCTGGGTTCAAAGCCTCGGTAGCGCAGTAGGCAGCGCGTCAGTCTCATAATCCTCTCAATGGAGCTATCTGGAGGTCGTGAGTTCGACCCTCAACCGGGGCAACCTTACTTTTTGAGAAAGTTGTTACTTGTTTTGTTAACGTTGCGATATTCTTCTATTGCTATTGGTTCGAAGTATCGGTAGCGCAGTAAGCAGCGCGTCAGTCTCGTAATCCTCTCAATGGAGCTATCTGGAGACCGTGAGCTCGATCCTCGACCGGGGCAACGTTTCTTTTTGAGAAAGTTGTTACTTGTTTTGTTAACGTTGCGATATCCTTCTATTGCCATTGGTTCGAAGCCTCAGTAACGCAGTAGGCAGCGCGTCAGTCTCATAATCCTCTCAATAGAGCTATCTGAAGGTCGTGAGTTCGATCCTCACCCGGGGCAACGTTTCTTTTTGAGAAAGTTGTTAGTTGTTTTGTTAACGTTGCGATATTCTTCTATTGCCATTAGTTCGAAGCCTCGGTAGCGCAGTAGTCAGCGCGTCAGTCTCATAATCCTCTCAATAGAGCTATCTGAAGGTCATGAGTTCGATCCTCACCCGGGGCAACGATTCCTTTTGAGAAAGTTGTTACTTGTTTTGTTAACGTTGCGATAGTCTTCTATTGCCCTGGGTTCAAAGCCTCGGTAGCGCAGTAGGCAACACGTCAGTCTCATAATCCTCTCAATGGAGCTATCTGGAGATCGTGAGTTCGATCCTCACCCGGGGCAACGTTTCTTTTTGGGAAAGTTGTTACTTGTTTTGTTAACGTTGAGATTTTCTTCTATAGAAATTGGTTCGAAGCCTCGGTAGCGCAGTAGGCAGCGCGTCAGTCTCATAATCATCTCAATAGAGCTATCTGAAGGTCGTGAGTTCGATCCTCACCCGGGGCAATGTTTCCTTTTGAGAAAGTTGTTACTTGTTTTGTTAACGTTGCGATATTCTTCTATTGCCCTGGCATCAAAGCCTCGGTAGCGCAGTAGGCAGCGCGTCACTCTCATAATCCTCTCAATAGAGCTATCTGAAAGTCGTGAGTTCGATCCTCACCCGGGGCAACGTTTCCTTTTGAGAAAGTTGTTACTTGTTTTGTTAACGTTGCGATATTCTGCTATTGCCCTGGGTTCCTAGCCTCGGTAGCGCAGTAGGCAGCGCGTCATTCTCATAATCCTCTCAATGGAGCTATCTGGATTTCGTGAGTTCGATCCTCACCCGGGGCAACGTTTCTTTTTGAGAAAGTTGTTACTTGTTTTGTTAACGTTGCGATATTCTTCTGTTGCCATTGGTTCGAAGCCTGGGTAGCACAGTAGGCAGCGCGTTAGTCTCATAATCCTCTCAATAGAGTTATCTGGAGGTCGTTAGTTCGATCCTCACACGGGGCAACGTTATTTTTCGAAAACGTTGTTACTTGTTTTGTTAACGTTGAGATATTCTTCTATAGAAATTGGTTCGAAGCCTCGGTAGCGCAGTAGGCAGTGCGTCAGTCTCATAATCCTCTCGATAGAGCTATCTGAAGGTCGTGAGTTCGATCCTCACCCGGGGCAATGTTTCCTTTTGAGAAAGTTGTTACTTGTTTTGTTAACGTTGCGATATTCTTCTATTGCCCTGGGTTCAAAGCCTCGGTAGCGCAGTAGGCAGCACGTCAAACACATAATCCTCTCTATAGAGCTATATGAAGGTCGTGAGTTCGATCCTCACCCGGGGCAACGTTTTTTTTTGAGAAAGTTGTTACTTGTTTTGTTAACGTTGCGATATTCTTCTATAGAAATTGGTTCGAAGCCTCGGTAGCGCAGTAGGCAGCGCGTCAGACTCATAGTCATCTCAAAAGAGCTATCTGAAGGTCGTGAGTTCGATCCTCACCCGGGGCAATGTTTCCGTTTGAGAAAGTTGTTACTTGTTTTGTTAACGTTGCGATATTCTTCTATTGGCCTGGGTTCAAAGCCTCGGTAGCGCAGTAGGCAGCACGTCAGACACATAATCCTCTCAATGGAGCTATCTGGAGGTCGTGAGTTCGATCCTCACCCGGGGCAATGTTTCCTTTTGGGAAAGTTGTTACTTGTTTTGTTAACGTTGCGATATTCTTCTATTGCCCTGGCTTCAAAGCCTCGGTAGCGCAGTAGGCAGCGCGTCACTCTCATAATCCTCTCAATAGAGCTATCTGAAAGTCGTGAGTTCGATCCTCACCCGGGGCAACGTTTCCTTTTGAGAAAGTTGTTACTTGTTTTGTTAACGTTGCGATATTCTGCTATTGCCCTGGGTTCCTAGCCTCGGTAGCGCAGTAGGCAGCGCGTCATTCTCATAATCCTCTCAATGGAGCTATCTGGATTTCGTGAGTTCGATCCTCACCCGGGGCAACGTTTCTTTTTGAGAAAGTTGTTACTTGTTTTGTTAACGTTGCGATATTCTTCTGTTGCCATTGGTTCGAAGCCTGGGTAGCACAGTAGGCAGCGCGTCAGTCTCATAATCCTCTCGATAGAGCTATCTGAAGGTCGTGAGTTCGATCCTCACCCGGGACAATGTTTCCTTTTGAGAAAGTTGTTACTTGTTTTGTTAACGTTGCGATATTCTTCTATTGCCCTGGGTTCAAAGCCTCGGTAGCGCAGTAGGCAGCACGTCAAACACATAATCCTCTCTATAGAGCTATATGAAGGTCGTGAGTTCGATCCTCACCCGGGGCAACGTTTCTTTTTGAGAAAGTTGTTACTTGTTTTGTTAACGTTGCGATATTCTTCTATTGCCATGGGTTCGAAGCCTCGGTAGCGCAGTAGGCAGCGCATCAGTCTCATAATCCTCTCAATAAAGCTATCTGAAGGTCATGAGTTCGATCCTCACCCGGGTTAACGTTATTTTATGAAAAATCTTTTTCTTTTTTTTGTTAAAGTTGCGATATTCATCTATTGCCATTGCTTCGACGCCTCTGTAGCGCAGTAGGCAGCGCGTCAGAATCATTATTATCTCAATAGAGCTATTTGAAGTTAGCGAGTTCGATCCTCACTCGTGGCTACGTTATTTTTTGAAAAAGTTGTTACTTGTTTTGTTAACGTTGCGATATTCTTCTATTGCCATTGGCTCGAAGCCTCGGTAGCGCAGTAGGTAGCGCGTCAGTCTCATAATCTTCTCTATAGAGCTATCTGAAGGTCGTGAATTCGATCCTCACCCGGGGCAACGTTTCCTTTCGAGGAAGTTGTTAATTGTTTTGTAAACGTTGCGATATTCTTCTATTGCCATGGTTTCGAAACCTCGGTAGCGCATTAGGCAGCGCGTCAGTCTCATAATCCTCTCAATGGAGCTATCTGGATTTCGTGAGTTCGATCCTCACCCGGGACAACGTTTCTTTTTGAGAAAATTGTTACTTGTTTTGTTAACGTTGCGATATTCTTCTATTGCTATTGGTTCGAAGTATCGGTAGCGCAGTAGGCAGCGCGTCAGTCTCATAATCCTCTCAATAGAGCTATCTGAAGGTCGTGAGTTCGATCCTCACCCGGGGCAACGCTTCCGTTTGAGAAAGTTTTTACTTGTTTTGTTAACGTCTCGATATTCTTCTATTGCCCTGGGTTCAAAGCCTCGGTAGCGCAGTAGGCAGCGCGTCAGTCTCATAATCCTCTCAATGGAGCTATCTGGAGGTCGTGAGTTCGACCCTCAACCGGGGCAACCTTACTTTTTGAGAAAGTTGTTACTTGTTTTGTTAACGTTGCGATATTCTTCTATTGCTATTGGTTCGAAGTATCGGTAGCGCAGTAAGCAGCGCGTCAGTCTCGTAATCCTCTCAATGGAGCTATCTGGAGACCGTGAGCTCGATCCTCGACCGGGGCAACGTTTCTTTTTGAGAAAGTTGTTACTTGTTTTGTTAACGTTGCGATATCCTTCTATTGCCATTGGTTCGAAGCCTCAGTAACGCAGTAGGCAGCGCGTCAGTCTCATAATCCTCTCAATAGAGCTATCTGAAGGTCGTGAGTTCGATCCTCACCCGGGGCAACGTTTCTTTTTGAGAAAGTTGTTAGTTGTTTTGTTAACGTTGCGATATTCTTCTATTGCCATTAGTTCGAAGCCTCGGTAGCGCAGTAGTCAGCGCGTCAGTCTCATAATCCTCTCAATAGAGCTATCTGAAGGTCATGAGTTCGATCCTCACCCGGGACAACGATTCCTTTTGAGAAAGTTGTTACTTGTTTTGTTAACGTTGCGATAGTCTTCTATTGCCCTGGGTTCAAAGCCTCGGTAGCGCAGTAGGCAACACGTCAGTCTCATAATCCTCTCAATGGAGCTATCTGGATATCGTGAGTTCGATCCTCACCCGGGGCAACGTTTCTTTTTGAGAAAGTTGTTACTTGTTTTGTTAACGTTGCGATATTCTTCTATTGCCATTGGTTCGAAGCCTCGGTAGCGCAGTAGGCAGCGCGTCAGTCTCATAATCCTCTCAATAGAGCTATCTGAAGGTCGTGAGTTCGATCCTCACACGGGGCAACGTTTCTTTTTGAGAAAGTTGTTACTTGTTTTGTTAACGTTGCGATATCCTTCTATTGCCATTGGTTCGAAGCCTCAGTAACGCAGTAGGCAGCGCGTCCGTCTCATAATCTTCTCAATAGAGCTATCGGAAGGTCGTGAGTTCGATCCTCACCCGGGGCAACGTTTCTTTTTGAGAAAGTTGTTAGTTGTTTTGTTAACGTTGCGATATTCTTCTATTGCCATTAGTTCGAAGCCTCGGTAGCGCAGTAGGCAGCGCGTCAGTCTCATAATCCTCCAAATAGAGCTATCTGAAGGTCGTGAGTTCGATCCTCACCCGGGGCAACGATTCCTTTTGAGAAAGTTGTTACTTGTTTTGTTAACGTTGCGATATTCTTCTATTGCCCTGGGTTCAAAGCCTCGGTAGCGCAGTAGGCAGCACGTCAGTCTCATAATCCTCTCAATGGAGCTATCTGGATATCGTGAGTTCGATCCTCACCCGGGGCAACGTTTCTTTTTGAGAACGTTGTTACTTGTTTTGTTAACGTTGCGATATTCTTCTATTGCCATTGGTTCGAAGCCTCGGTAGCGCAGTAGGCAACGCGTGAGTCTCATAATCCTCTCAATAGAGCTATCTGAAAGTCGTGAGTTCGATCCTCACCCGGGGCAACGTTTCTTTTTGAGAAAGTTGTTACTTGTTTTGTTAACGTTGCGATATTCTGCTATTACCCTGGGTTCATAGACTCGGTAGCGCAGTAGGTAGCGCGTCATTCTCATAATCCTCTCAATGGAGCTATTTGGATTTCGTGAGTTCGATCCTCACTCGGGGAAACGTTTCTTTTTGAGAAAGTTGTTACTTGTTTGGTTAACGTTGCGATATTCTTCTGTTTCCATTGGTTCGAAGCCTGGGTAGCACAGTAGGAAGCGCGTTAGTCTCAAAATCCTCTCAATAGAGCTATCTGGAGGTTGTTAGTTCGATCCTCACCCGGGGCAACGTTATTTTTCGAAAAATTTGTTACTTGTTTTGTTAACGTTGAGATATTCTTCTATAGAAATTGGTTCGAAGCCTCGGTAGCGCAGTAGGCAGCGCGTCAGTCTCATAATCCTCTCAATAGAGCTATCTGAAGGTCGTGAGTTCGATCCTCACCCGGGGCAACGTTTCCTTTTGAGAAAGTTGTTACTTGTTTTGTTAACGTTGCGATATTCTTATATTGCCATTAGTTCGAAACCTCGGTAGCGCAGTAGTCAGCGCGTCAGTCTCATAATCCTCTCAATGGAGCTATCTAGGGAACGTGAGTTCGTTCCTCACCCGGTCAACGTTTCTTTTTGAGAAAGTTGTTACTTGTTTTGTTAACGTTGCGATATTCTACTATTGCCATTGGTTCGAAGCCTCGGTAGCGCAGTAGGCAGCGCGTCCGTCACATAATCCTCTCAATAGAGCTATCTGAAGGTCGTGAGTTCGATCCTCACCCGGGGCAACGTTTCTTTTTGAGAAAGTTGTTACTTGTTTTGTTAACGTTGCGATATTCTACTATTGCCATTGGTTCGAAGCCTCAGTAACGCAAAAGGCAGCGCGTCAGTCTCATAATCCTCTCAATAGAGCTATCTTAAGGTCGTGAGTTCGATCCTCACCCGGAGCAACGTTTCGTTTTGAGAAAGTTGTTAGTTGTTTTGTTAACGTTGCGATATTCTTATATTGCCATTAGTTCGAAGCCTCGGTAGCGCAGTAGTCAGCGCGTCAGTCTCATAATCCTCTCAATGGAGCTATCTAGGGGTCGTGAGTTCGTTCCTCACCCGGGGCAACGTTTCTTTTTGAGAAAGTTGTTACTTGTTTTGTTAACGTTGCGATATTCTACTATTGCCATTGGTTCGAAGCCTCGGTAGCGCAGTAGGCAGCGCGTCAGTCACATAATCCTCTCAATAGAGCTATCTGAAGGTCGTGAGTTCGATCCTCACACGGGGCAACGTTCCTTTTTGAGAAAGTTGTAACTTGTTTTGTTAACGTTGCTATATCCTTCTATTGCCATTGGTTCGAAGCCTCAGTAACGCAGTAGGCAGCGCGTCAGTCTCATAATCTTCTCAATGGAGCTATCTAGGGGTCGTGAGTTCGATCCTCACCCGGGGCAACGTTTCTTTTTGAGAAAGTTGTTACTTGTTTTGTTAACGTTGCGATATTCTACTATTGCCATTGGTTCGAAGCCTCGGTAGCGCAGTAGTCAGCGCGTCAGTCACATAATCCTCTCAATAGAGCTATCTGAAGGTCGTGAGTTCGATCCTCGCACGGGGCAACGTTTCTTTTTGAGAAAGTTGTTACTTGTTTTGTTAACGTTGCGATATCCTTCTATTGCCATTGGTTCGAAGCCTCAGTAACGCAGTAGGCAGCGCGTCAGTCTCATAATCCTCTCAATGGAGCTATCTAGGGGTCGTGAGTTCGATCCTCACCCGGGGCAACGTTTCTTTTTGAGAAAGTTGTTACTTGTTTTGTTAACGTTGCGATATTCTACTATTGCCATTGGTTCGAAGCCTCGGTAGCGCAGTAGGCAGCGCGTCAGTCACATACTCCTCTCAATAAAGCTATCTGAAGGTCGTGAGTTCGATCCTCACACGGGGCAACGTTTCTTTTTGAGAAAGTTGTTACTTGTTTTGTTAACGTTGCGATATCCTTCTATTGCCATTGGTTCGAAGCCTCAGTAAAGCAGTAGGCAGCGCGTCAGTCTCATAATCCTCTCAATGGAGCTATCTAGGGGTCGTGAGTTCGATCCTCACACGGGGCAACGTTTCTTTTTGAGAAAGTTGTTACTTGTTTTGTTAACGTTGCGATATTCTACTATTGCCATTGGTTCGAAGCCTCGGTAGCGCAGTAGGCAGCACATCAGTCTCATAATCCTCTCAATGGAGCTATCTGGATATCGGGAGTTCGATCCTCACCCGGGGCAACGTTTCTTTTTGAGAAAGTTGTTACTTGTTTTGTTAACGTTGCGATATTCTACTATTGCCATTGGTTCAAAGCCTCGGTAGCGCAGTAGGCAGCGCGGCAGTCTCATAATCCTCTCAATAGAGCTATCTGAAGGTCGTTAGTTCGATTCTCACACGGGGCAACGTTTCTTTTTGAGAAAGTTGTTACTTGTTTTGTTAACGTTGCGATATTCTTCTATTGCCATTGGTTCGAAGCCTCGGTAGCGCAGTAGGCAGCGCGTCAGTCTCATAATCCTCTCAATGGAGCTATCTAGGGGTCATGAGTTTGATCCTCACCCGGGGCAACGTTTCTTTTTTAGAAAGTTGTTACTTGTTTTGTTAACGTTGCGATATTCTGCTATTACTTTGGGTTCATAGCCTCGGTAGCGCAGTAGGTAGCGCGTCATTCTTATAGTCCTCTCAATGGAGCTATGTGGATTTCGTGAGTTCGATCCTCACTCGGAGCAACGTTTCTTTTTGAGAAAGTTGTTACTTGTTTCGTTAACGTTGCGATATTCTTCTGTTGCCATTGGTTCGAAGCCTGGGTAGCACAGTAGGCAGCGCGTTAGTCTCATAATCCTCTCAATAGAGCTATCTGGAGGTCGTTAGTTCGATCCTCACCCGGGACAACGTAATTTTTCCAAAAAAGTTGTTACTTGTTTTGTTAACGTTGAGATATTCTTCTATAGAAATTGGTTCGAAGCCTCGGTAGCACAGTAGGCAGCGCGTCAGTCTCATAATCCTCTCAATAGAGCTATCTGAAGGTCGTGAGTTCGATCCTCACCCGGGGCAACGTTTCCTTTTGAGAAAGTTGTTACTTGTTTTGTTAACGTTGCGATATTTTTCTATTGCCCTGGGTTCAAAGCCTCGGTAGCGCAGTAGGCAGCGCGTCAGTCTCATAATCCTCTCTATAGAGCTAGCTGAAGGTCGTGAGTTCGATCCTCACCCGGGGCAACGTTTCTTTTTGAGAAAGTTGCTACTTGTTTTGTTAACATTGCGATATTCTTCTATTGCCATTAGTTCGAAGCCTCGGTAGCGCAGTAAGCAGCGCGTCAGTCTCATAATCCTCTCTATAGAGCTATCTGAAGGTCGTGAGTTCGATCCTCACCCGGGGCAACGTTTCTTTTTGAGAAAGTTGTTACTTGTTTTGTTAACGTTGCGATATTCTTCTATTGCCATTGGTTCGAAGCCTCGGTAGCGCAAGTAGGCAGCGCGTCAGTGTCATAATCCTCTCAATATAGCTATCTGAAGGTCGTGAGTTCGATCCTCACCCGGGGCAACGTTTCTTTTTGAGAAAGTTATTACTTGTTTTGTTAACGTTGCGATATTCTTCTATTGCCCTGGGTTCAAAGCCTCGGTAGCGCAGTAGGCAGCACGTCAGTCTCATAATCCTCTCAATGGAGCTATCTGGATATCGTGAGTTCGATCCTCACTCGGGGCAACGTTTCTTTTTGAGAAAGTTGTTACTTGTTTTGTTAACGTTGCGATATTCTTCTATTGCCATTGGTTCGAAGCCTCGGTAGCGCATTAGGCAGCGCGTCAGTCTCATAATCCTCTCAATAGAAATATCGGAAGGTCGTGAGTTCGATACTCACCCGGGGCAACGTTTCTGTTTGAGAAAGTTGTTAGTTGTTTTGTTAACGTTGCGATATTCTTCTATTGCCATTAGTTCGAAGCCTCGGTAGCGCAGTAGTCAGCGCGTCAGTCTCATAATCCTCTCAATGGAGCTATCTAGGGGTCGTGAGTTCGATCCTCACACGGGGCAACGTTTCTTTTTGAGAAAGTTGTTACTTGTTTTGTTAACGTTGCGATATTCTACTATTGCCATTGGTTCGAAGCCTCGGTAGCGCAGTAGGCAGCGCGTCAGTCACATAATCCTCTCAATAGAGCTATCGGAAGGTCGTGAGTTCGATCCTCACCCGGGGCAACGTTTCTTTTTGAGAAAATTGTTAGTTGTTTTGTTAACGTTGCGATATTCTTCTATTGCGGTTAGTTCGAAGCCTCGGTAGCGCAGTAGTCAGCACGTCAGTCTCATAATCCTCTCAATGGAGCTATCTAGGGGTCGTGAGTTCGATCCTCACCCGGGGCAACGTTTCTTTTTGAGAAAGTTGTTACTTGTTTTGTTAACGTTGCGATATTCCTCTATTGCCATTAGTTCGAAGCCTCGGTAGCGCAGTAGGCAGCACGTCAGTCTCATAATCCTCTCAATGGAGCTATCTGGATATCGGGAGTTCGATCCTCACCCGGGGCAACGTTTCTTTTTGAGAAAAATGTTACTTGTTTTGTTAACGTTGCGATATTCTACTATTGCCATTGGTTCAAAGCCTCGGTAGCGCAGTAGGCAGCGCGGCAGTCTCATAATCCTCTCAATAGAGCTATCTGAAAGTCTTTAGTTCGATTCTCACACGGGGCAACGTTTCTTTTTGAGAAAGTTGTTACTTGTTTTGTTAACGTTGCGATATACTTCTATTGCCATTGGTTCGAAGCCTCGGTAGCGCAGTAGGCAGCGCGTCAGTCTCATAATCCTCTCAATGGAGCTATCTAGGGGTCGTGAGTTCGATCCTCACCCGGGGCAACGTTTCTTTTTTAGAAAGTTGTTACTTGTTTTGTTAACGTTGCGATATTCTTCTATTGCCATAAGTTCGAAGCCTCGGTAGCGCAGTAGGCAGCGCGTCAGTCTCATAATCCTCTCAATAGAGCTATCTGAAGGTCGTGAGTTCGATCCTCACCCGGGGCAACGATTCCTTTTGAGAAAGTTGTTACTTGTTTTGTTAACGTTGCGATATTCTTCTATTGCCCTGGGTTCAAAGCCTCGGTAGCGCCGTAGGCAGCACGTCAGTCTCATAATCCTCTCAATGGAGCTATCTAGGTATCGTGAGTTCGATCCTCACCCGGGGCAACGTTTCTTTTTGAGAAAGTTGTTACTTGTTTTGTTAACGTTGCGATATTCTTCTATTGCCATTGGTTCGAAGCCTCGGTAGCGAAGTAGGCAGCGCGTCAGTCTCATAATCCTCTCATTGGAGCTATCTAGGGGTCGTGAGTTCGATCCTCACCCGGGGCAACGTTTCTTTTTGAGAAAGTTGTTACTTGTTTTGTTAACGTTGCGATATCCTTCTATTGCCATTGGTTCGAAGCCTCGGTAGCGCAGTAGGCAGCGCGTCAGTCTCATAATCCTCTCAATGGAGCTATCTAGGGGTCGTGAGTTCGATCCTCACCCGGGGCAACGTTTCTTTTTGAGAAAGTTGTTACTTGTTTTGTTAACGTTGCGATATCCTTCTATTGCCATTGGTTCGAAGCCTCGGTAGCGCCGTAGGCAGCACGTCAGTCTCATAATCCTCTCAATGGAGCTATCTAGGTATCGTGAGTTCGATCCTCACCCGGGGCAACGTTTCTTTTTGAGAAAGTTGTTACTTGTTTTGTTAACGTTGCGATATTCTTCTATTGCCATTGGTTCGAAGCCTCGGTAGCGCAGTAGGCAGCGCGTCAGTCTCATAATCCTCTCAATGGAGCTATCTAGGGGTCGCGAGTTCAATCCTCACCCGGGGCAACGTTTCTTTTTGAGAAAGTTGTTACTTGTTTTGTTAACGTTGCGATATCCTTCTATTGCCATTGCTTCGAAGCCTCGGTAGCGCAGTAGGCAGCACGTCAGTCTCATAATCCTCTCAATGGAGCTATCTAGGTATCGTGAGTTCCATCCTCACCCGGGGCAACGTTTCTTTTTGAGAAAGTTGTTACTTGTTTTGTTAACGTTGCGATATTCTTCTATTGCCATTGGTTCGAAGCCTCGGTAGCGCAGTAGGCAGCGCGTCAGTCTCATAATCCTCTCAATTGAGCTATCTAGGGGTCGTGAGTTTTATCCTCACCCGGGGCAACGTTTCTTTTTGAGAAAGTTGTTACTCGTTTTGTTAACGTTGCGATATTCTTCTATTGCCATTGGTTCGAAGCTTCGGTAGCGCAGTAGGCAGCACGTCAGTCTCATAATCCTCTCAATGGAGCTATCTAGGTATCGTGAGTTCGATCCTCACCCGGGGCAACGTTTCTTTTTGAGAAAGTTGTTACTTGTTTTGTTAACGTTGCGATATCCTTCTATTGCCATTGGTTCGAACCCTCGGTAGCGCAGTAGGCAGCGCGTCAGTCTCATAATCCTCTCAATGGAGCTATCTAGGGGTCGTGAGTTCGATCCTCACCCGGGGCAACGTTTCTTTTTGAGAAAGTTGTTACTTGTTTTGTTAACGTTGCGATATTCTTCTATTGCCCTGGGTTCAAAGCCTCGGTAGCGCAGTAGGCAGCGCGTCAGTCTCATAATCCTCTCAATAGAGCTATCTGAAGGTCGTGAGTTCGATCCTCACCCGGGGCAACGTTTCTTTTTGAGAAAGTTGTTACTTGTTTTGTTAACGTTGCGATATTCTGCTATTACTTTGGGTTCATAGCCTCGGTAGCGCAGTAGGTAGCGCGTCATTCTTATAGTCCTCTCAATGGAGCTATGTGGATTTCGTGAGTTCGATCCTCACTCGGGGCAACGTTTCTTTTTGAGAAAGTTGTTACTTGTTTCGTTAACGTTGCGATATTCTTCTGTTGCCATTGGTTCGAAGCCTGGGTAGCACAGTAGGCAGCGCGTTAGTCTCATAATCCTCTCAATAGAGCTATCTGAAGGTCGTGAGTTCGATCCTCACCCGGGGCAACGTTTCCTTTTGAGAAAGTTGTTACTTGTTTTGTTAACGTTGCGATATTTTTCTATTGCCCTGGGTTCAAAGCCTCGGTAGCGCAGTAGGCAGCGCGTCAGTCTCATAATCCTCTCTATAGAGCTAGCTGAAGGTCGTGAGTTCGATCCTCACCCGGGGCAACGTTTCTTTTTGAGAAAGTTGCTACTCTTTTTCTTAACATTGCGATATTCTTCTATTGCCATTAGTTCGAAGCCTCGGTAGCGCAGTAGGCAGCGCGTCAGTCTCATAATCCTCTCTATAGAGCTATCTGAAGGTCGTGAGTTCGATCCTCACCCGGGGCAACGGTTTCTTTTTGAGAAAGTTATTACTTGTTTTGTTGACGTTGCGATATTCTTCTATTGCCATTTGTTCGAAGCCTCGGTAGCGCAGTAGGCAGCGCGTCAGTCTCATAATCCTCTCTATAGAGCTATCTGGATATCGTGAGTTCGATCCTCACCCGGGGCAACGTTTCTTTTTGAGAAAGTTGTTACTTGTTTTGTTAACGTTGCGATATTCTTCTATTGCCATTGGTTCGAAGCCTCGGTAGCGCAAGTAGGCAGCGCGTCAGTCTCATAATCCTCTCAATAGAGCTATCTGAAGGTCGTGAGTTCGATCCTCACCCGGGGCAACGTTTCTTTTTGAGAAAGTTATTACTTGTTTTGTTAACGTTGCGATATTCTTCTATTGCCCTGGGTTCAAAGCCTCGGTAGCGCAGTAGGCAGCACGTCAGTCTCATAATCCTCTCAATGGAGCTATCTGGATATCGTGAGTTCGATCCTCACTCGGGGCAACGTTTATTTTTGAGAAAGTTGTTACTTGTTTTGTTAACGTTGCGATATTTTTCTATTGCCATTGGTTCGAAGCCTCGGTAGCGCAGTAGGCAGCGCGACAGTCTCAGAATCCTCTCAATGCAGCTATCTGGAGGTCGTGAGTTCGATCCTCACTCGGGGCAACGTTTCTTTTTGAGAAAGTTGTTACTTGTTTTGTTAACGTTGCGATATTCTTCTATTGCCATTGGTTTGAAGCCTCGGTAGCGCATTAGGCAGCGCGTCAGTCTCATAATCCTCTCAATGGAGCTATCTAGGGGTCGTGAGTTCGATCCTCACCCGGGGCAACGTTATTTTTCGAAAAAGTTGTTACTTGTTTTGTTAACGTTGAGATATTCTTCTATAGTAATTGGTTCGAAGCCTCGGTAGCGCAGTAGGCAGTGCGTCAGTCTCATAATCATCTCAATAGAGCTATCTGAAGGTCGTGAGTTCGATCCTCACCCGGGGCAACGTTTCCTTTTGAGAAAGTTGTTACTTGTTTTGTTAACGTTGCGATATTCTTCTATTGCCCTAGGCTCAAAGCCTCGGTAGCGCAGTAGGCAGCGCGTCAGTGTCATAATCCTCTCTATAGAGCTAGCTGAAGGTCGTGAGTTCGATCCTCACCCGGGGCAACGTTTCTTTTTGAAAAAGTTATTACTTGTTTTGTTAACGTTGCGATATTCTTCTATTGCCATTAGTTCTAAGCCTCAGTAGCGCAGTAGGCAGCGCGTCAGTCTCATAATCCTCTCTATAGAGCTATCTGAAGGTCGTGAGTTCGATCCTCACCCGGGGCAACGTTTCCTTTTGAGAAAGTTGTTACTTGTTTTGTTAACGTTGCGATATTCTTCTATTGCCCTGGGTTCAAAGCCTCGGTAGCGCAGTAGGCAGCGCGTCAGTCTCATAATCCTCTCAATAGAGCTATCTGAAGGTCGGGAGTTCGATCCTCACCCGGGGCAACGTTTCCTTTTGAGAAAGTTGTTACTTGTTTTGTTAACGTCTCGATATTCTTCTATTGCCCTGGGTTCAAAGCCTCGGTAGCGCAGTAAGCAGCGCGTCAGTCTCATAATCCTCTCAGTGGAGCTATCTGGAGACCGTGAGCTCGATCCTCACCCGGGGCAACGTTTCTTTTTGAGAAAAATGTTACTTGTTTTGTTAACGTTGCGATATTCTTCTATTGCCATTGGTTCGAAGCCTCGGTAGCGCAGTAGGCAGCGCGTCAGTCTCACTATCCTCTCAATAGAGCTATCTGAAGGTCGTGAGTTCGATCCTCACCCGGGGAGACGTTTCTTTTTGAGAAAGTTGTTACTTGTTTTGTTAACGTTGCGATATTCTTCTACTGCCATTAGTTCGAAGCCTCGGTAGCGCAGTAGGCAGTGCGTCAGTCTCATAATCTTCCCAATAGAGTTATCTGAAGGTCATGAGTTCGATCCTCACCCGGGGCAACGATTCCTTTTGAGAAAGTTGTTACTTTTTTTGTTAACGTTGCGATAGTCTTCTATTGTCCTGGGTTCAAGGCCTCGGTAGCGCAGTAGGCAGAACGTCAGTCTCATAATCCTTTCAATGGAGCTATCTGGATATCGTGAGTTCGATCCTCACCCGGGGCAACGTTTCTTTTTGAGAAAGTTGTTACTTGTTTTGTTAACGTTGCGATATTCTTCTATTGCCATTGGTTCGAAGCCTCGGTAGCGCAGTAGGCAGCGCGTCAGTCTCATAATCCTCTCAATAGAGCTATCTGAAGGTCGTGAGTTCGATCCTCACACGGGGCAATGTTTCTTTTTGAGAAAGTTGTTACTTGTTTTGTTAACGTTGCGATATCCTTCTATTGCCATTGGTTCGAAGCCTCAGTAACGCAGTAGGCAGCGCGTCAGTCTCATAATCTTCTCAATAGAGCTATCGGAAGGTCGTGAGTTCGATCCTCACCCGGGGCAACGTTTCGTTTTGAGAAAGTTGTTAGTTGTTTTGTTAACGTTGCGATATTCTTCTATTGCCATTAGTTCGAAGCCTCGGTAGCGCAGTAGGCAGCGCGTCAGTCTCATAATCCTCCCAATAGAGCTATCTGAAGGTCGTGAGTTCGATCCTCACCCGGGGCAACGATTCCTTTTGAGAAAGTTGTTACTTGTTTTGTTAACGTTGCGATATTCTTCTATTGCCCTGGGTTCAAAGCCTCGGTAGCGCAGTAGGCAGCACGTCAGTCTCATAATCCTCTCAATGGAGCTATCTGGATATCGTGAGTTCTATCCTCACCCGGGGCAACGTTTCTTTTTGAGAAAGTTGTTACTTGTTTTGTTAACGTTGCGATATTCTTCTATTGCCATTGGTTCGAAGCCTCGGAAGCGCAGTAGGCAGCGCGTCAGTCTCATAATCCTCTCAATAGAGCTATCTGAAGGTCGTGAGTTCGATCCTCACCCGGTGCAACGTTTCGTTTTGAGAAAGTTGTTAGTTGTTTTGTGAACGTTGCGATATTCTTATATTGCCATTAGTTCGAAGCCTCGATAGCGCAGTAGTCAGCGCGTCAGTCTCATAATCCTCTCAATGGAGCTGTCTAGGGGTCGTGAGTTCGATCCTCACCCGGGGCAACGTTTCTTTTTGAGAAAGTTGTTACTTGTTTTGTTAACGTTGCGATATTCTACTATTGCCATTGGTTCGAAGCCTCGGTAGCGCAGTAGGCAGCGCGTCAGTCTCATAATCCTCTGAATAGAGCTATCGGAAGGTCGTGAGTTCGATCCTCACCCGGGGCAACGTTTCTTTTTGAGAAAGTTGTTAGTTGTTTTGTTAACGTTGCGATATTCTTCTATTGCGGTTAGTTCGAAGCCTCGGTAGCGCAGTATTCAGCGCGTCAGTCTCATAATCCTCTCAATGGAGCTATCTAGGGGTCGTGAGTTCGATCCTCACCCGGGGCAACGTTTCTTTTTGAGAAAGTTTTTACTTGTTTTGTTAACGTTGCGATATTCTTCTATTGCCATTAGTTCGAAGCCTCGGTAGCGCAGTAGGCAGCACGTCAGTCTCATAATCCTCTCAATGGAGCTATCTGGATATCGTGAGTTCGATCCTCACCCGGGGCAACGTTTCTTTTTGAGAAAGTTGTTACTTGTTTTGTTAACGTTGCGATATTCTACTATTGCCATTGGTTCGAAGCCTCGGTAGCGCAGTAGGCAGCGCGGCAGTCTCATAATCCTCTCAATAGAGCTATCTGAAGGTCGTGAGTTCGATCCTCACACGGGGCAACGTTTCTTTTTGAGAAAGTTGTTACTTGTTTTGTTAACGTTGCGATATCCTTCTATTGCCATTGGTTCGAAGCCTCAGTAACGCAGTAGGCAGCGCGTCAGTCTCATAATCCTCTCAATGGAGCTATCTGGATATCGTGAGTTCGATCCTCACCCGGGGCATCGTTTCGTTTTGAGAAAGTTGTTACTTGTTTTGTTAACGTTGCGATATTCTTCTATTGCCATTGGTTCGAAGCCTCGGTAGCGCAGTAGGCAGCGCGTCAGTCTCATAATCCTCTCAATAGAGCTATCTGAAGGTCGTGAGTTCGATCCTCACCCGGGGCAACGTTTCTTTTTGAGAAAGTTGTTACTTGTTTTGTTAACGTTGCAATATTCTGCTATTACCCTGGGTTCATAGCCTCGGTAGCGCAGTAGGTAGCGCGTCATTCTCATAGTCCTCTCAATGGAGCTATCTGGATTTCGTGAGCTCGATCCTCACTCGGGGCAACGTTTCTTTTTGAGAAAAATGTTACTTGTTTGGTTAACGTTGCGATATTCTTCTGTTGCCATTGGTTCGAAGCCTGGGTAGCACAGTAGGCAGCGCGTCAGTCTCATAATCTTCTCAATAGAGCTATCGGAAGGTCGTGAGTTCGATCCTCACCCGGGGCAACGTTTCTTTTTGAGAAAGTTGTTAGTTGTTTTGTTAACGTTGCGATATTCTTCTATTGCCATTAGTTCGAAGCCTCGGTAGCGCAGTAGGCAGCGCGTCAGTCTCATAATCCTCCCAATAGAGCTATCTGAAGGTCGTGAGTTCGATCCTCACCCGGGGCAACGATTCCTTTTGAGAAAGTTGTTACTTGTTTTGTTAACGTTGCGATATTCTTCTATTGCCCTGGGTTCAAAGCCTCGGTAGCGCAGTAGGCAGCACGTCAGTCTCATAATCCTCTCAATGGAGCTATCTGGATATCGTGAGTTCTATCCTCACCCGGGGCAACGTTTCTTTTTGAGAAAGTTGTTACTTGTTTTGTTAACGTTGCGATATTCTTCTATTGCCATTGGTTCGAAGCCTCGGAAGCGCAGTAGGCAGCGCGTCAGTCTCATAATCCTCTCAATAGAGCTATCTGAAGGTCGTGAGTTCGATCCTCACCCGGGGCAACGTTTCGTTTTGAGAAAGTTGTTAGTTGTTTTGTTAACGTTGCGATATTCTTATATTGCCATTAGTTCGAAGCCTCGGTAGCGCAGTAGTCAGCGCGTCAGTCTCATAATCCTCTCAATGGAGCTGTCTAGGGGTCGTGAGTTCGATCCTCACCCGGGGCAACGTTTCTTTTTGAGAAAGTTGTTACTTGTTTTGTTAACGTTGCGATATTCTACTATTGCCATTGGTTCGAAGCCTCGGTAGCGCAGTAGGCAGCGCGTCAGTCTCATAATCCTCTCAATAGAGCTATCGGAAGGTCGTGAGTTCGATCCTCACCCGGGGCAACGTTTCTTTTTGAGAAAGTTGTTAGTTGTTTTGTTAACGTTGCGATATTCTTCTATTGCGGTTAGTTCGAAGCCTCGGTAGCGCACTATTCAGCGCGTCAGTCTTATAATCCTCTCAATGGAGCTATCTAGGGGTCGTGAGTTCGATCCTCACCCGGGGCAACGTTTCTTTTTGAGAAAGTTTTTACTTGTTTTGTTAACGTTGCGATATTCTTCTATTGCCATTAGTTCGAAGCCTCGGTAGCGCAGTAGGCAGCACGTCAGTCTCATAATCCTCTCAATGGAGCTATCTGGATATCGTGAGTTCGATCCTCACCCAGGGCAACGTTTCTTTTTGAGAAAGTTGTTACTTGTTTTGTTAACGTTGCGATATTCTACTATTGCCATTGGTTCGAAGCCTCGGTAGCGCAGTAGGCAGCGCGGCAGTCTCATAATCCTCTCAATAGAGCTATCTGAAGGTCGTGAGTTCGATCCTCACACGGGGCAACGTTTCTTTTTGAGAAAGTTGTTACTTGTTTTGTTAACGTTGCGATATCCTTCTATTGCCATTGGTTCGAAGCCACAGTAACGCAGTAGGCAGCGCGTCAGTCTCATAATCCTCTCAATGGAGCTATCTGGATATCGTGAGTTCGATCCTCACCCGGGGCAACGTTTCTTTTTGAGAAAGTTGTTACTTGTTTTGTTAACGTTGCGATATTCTTCTATTGCCATTGGTTCGAAGCCTCGGTAGCGCAGTAGGCAGCGCGTCAGTCTCATAATCCTCTCAATAGAGCTATCTGAAGGTCGTGAGTTCGATCCTCACCCGGGGCAACGTTTCTTTTTGAGAAAGTTGTTACTTGTTTTGTTAACGTTGCGATATTCTGCTATTACCCTGGGTTCATAGCCTCGGTAGCGCAGTAGGTAGCGCGTCATTCTCATAGTCCTCTCAATGGAGCTATCTGGATTTCGTGAGCTCGATCCTCACTCGGGGCAACGTTTCTTTTTGAAAAAAATGTTACTTGTTTGGTTAACGTTGCGATATTCTTCTGTTGCCATTGGTTCGAAGCCTGGGTAGCACAGTAGGCAGCGCGTCAGTCTCATAATCCTCTCAATAGAGCTATCTGAAGGTCGTGAGTTCGATCCTCACCCGGGGCAACGATTCCTTTTGAGAAAGTTGTTACTTGTTTTGTTAACGTTGCGATATTCTTCTATTGCCATTGGTTCGAAGCCTCGGTAGCACAGTAGGCAGCGCGTCAGTCTCATAATCCTCTCAATAGAGCTATCTGAAGGTCGTGAGTTCGATCCTCACCCGGGGCAACGTTTCCTTTTGAGAAAGTTGTTACTTGTTTTGTTAACGTTGCGATATTCTTCTATTGCCCTGTGTTCAAAGCCTCGGTAGCGCAGTAGGCAGCGCGTCAGTCTCATAATCCTCTCAATGGAGCTATCTGGAGGTCGTGAGTTCGACCCTCAACCGGGGCAACCTTACTTTTTCAGAAAGTTGTTACTTGTTTTGTTAACGTTGCGATATTCTTCTATTGCTATTGGTTCGAAGTATCGGTAGCGCAGTATTCAGCGCGTCAGTCTCATAATCCTCTCAATGGAGCTATCTGAAGGTCGTGAGTTCGATCCTCACCCGGGGCAACGTTTCCTTTTGAGAAAGTTGTTACTTGTTTTGTTAACGTTGCGATATTCTTCTATTGCCCTGTGTTCAAAGCCTCGGTAGCGCAGTAGGCAGCGCGTCAGTCTCATAATCCTCTCAATAGAGCTATCGGAAGGTCGTGAGTTCGATCCTCACCCGGGGCAACGTTTCTTTTTGAGAAAGTTGTTAGTTGTTTTGTTAACGTTGCGATATTCTTCTATTGCGGTTAGTTCGAAGCCTCGGTAGCGCAGTATTCAGCGCGTCAGTCTCATAATCCTCTCAATGGAGCTATCTAGGGGTCGTGAGTTCGATCCTCACCCGGGGCAACGTTTCTTTTTGAGAAAGTTTTTACTTGTTTTGTTAACGTTGCGATATTCTTCTATTGCCATTAGTTCGAAGCCTCGGTAGCGCAGTAGGCAGCACGTCAGTCTCATAATCCTCTCAATGGAGCTATCTGGATATCGTGAGTTCGATCCTCACCCGGGGCAACGTTTCTTTTTGAGAAAGTTGTTACTTGTTTTGTTAACGTTGCGATATTCTACTATTGCCATTGGTTCGAAGCCTCGGTAGCGCAGTAGGCAGCGCGGCAGTCTCATAATCCTCTCAATAGAGCTATCTGAAGGTCGTGAGTTCGATCCTCACACGGGGCAACGTTTCTTTTTGAGAAAGTTGTTACTTGTTTTGTTAACGTTGCGATATCCTTCTATTGCCATTGGTTCGAAGCCTCAGTAACGCAGTAGGCAGCGCGTCAGTCTCATAATCCTCTCAATGGAGCTATCTGGATATCGTGAGTTCGATCCTCACCCGGGGCAACGTTTCTTTTTGAGAAAGTTGTTACTTGTTTTGTTAACGTTGCGATATTCTACTATTGCCATTGGTTCGAAGCCTCGGTAGCGCAGTAGGCAGCTAGGCAGTCTCATAATCCTCTCAATAGAGCTATCTGAAGGTCGTGAGTTCGATCCTCACACGGGGCAACGTTTCTTTTTGAGAAAGTTGTTACTTGTTTTGTTAACGTTGCGATATCCTTCTATTGCCATTGGTTCGAAGCCTCAGTAACGCAGTAGGCAGCGCGTCAGTCTCATAATCCTCTCAATGGAGCTATCTGGATATCGTGAGTTCGATCCTCACCCGGGGCATCGTTTCGTTTTGAGAAAGTTGTTACTTGTTTTGTTAACGTTGCGATATTCTTCTATTGCCATTGGTTCGAAGCCTCGGTAGCGCAGTAGGCAGCGCGTCAGTCTCATAATCCTCTCAATAGAGCTATCTGAAGGTCGTGAGTTCGATCCTCACCCGGGGCAACGTTTCTTTTTGAGAAAGTTGTTACTTGTTTTGTTAACGTTGCAATATTCTGCTATTACCCTGGGTTCATAGCCTCGGTAGCGCAGTAGGTAGCGCGTCATTCTCATAGTCCTCTCAATGGAGCTATCTGGATTTCGTGAGCTCGATCCTCACTCGGGGCAACGTTTCTTTTTGAGAAAAATGTTACTTGTTTGGTTAACGTTGCGATATTCTTCTGTTGCCATTGGTTCGAAGCCTGGGTAGCACAGTAGGCAGCGCGTTAGTCTCATAATCCTCTCAATAGAGCTATCTGGAGGTCGTTAGTTCGATCCTCATCCGGGGCAACGTAATTTTTCGAAAAAAATGTTACTTGTTTTGTTAACGTTGCGATATTCTTCTATTGCCATTGGTTCGAAGCCTCGGTAGCGCAGTAGGCAGCGCGTCAGTCTCATAATCCTCTCAATAGAGCTATCTGAAGGTCGTGAGTTCGATCCTCACACGGGGCAATGTTTCTTTTTGAGAAAGTTGTTACTTGTTTTGTTAACGTTGCGATATCCTTCTATTGCCATTGGTTCGAAGCCTCAGTAACGCAGTAGGCAGCGCGTCAGTCTCATAATCTTCTCAATAGAGCTATCGGAAGGTCGTGAGTTCGATCCTCACCCGGGGCAACGATTCCTTTTGAGAAAGTTGTTACTTGTTTTGTTAACGTTGCGATATTCTTCTATTGCCCTGGGTTCAAAGCCTCGGTAGCGCAGTAGGCAGCACGTCAGTCTCATAATCCTCTCAATGGAGCTATCTGGATATCGTGAGTTCTATCCTCACCCGGGGCAACGTTTCTTTTTGAGAAAGTTGTTACTTGTTTTGTTAACGTTGCGATATTCTTCTATTGCCATTGGTTCGAAGCCTCAGAAGCGCAGTAGGCAGCGCGTCAGTCTCATAATCCTCTCAATAGAGCTATCTGAAGGTCGTGAGTTCGATCCTCACCCGGGGCAACGTTTCGTTTTGAGAAAGTTGTTAGTTGTTTTGTTAACGTTGCGATATTCTTATATTGCCATTAGTTCGAAGCCTCGGTAGCGCAGTAGTCAGCGCGTCAGTCTCATAATCCTCTCAATGGAGCTGTCTAGGGGTCGTGAGTTCGATCCTCACCCGGGGCAACGTTTCTTTTTGAGAAAGTTGTTACTTGTTTTGTTAACGTTGCGATATTCTACTATTGCCATTGGTTCGAAGCCTCGGTAGCGCAGTAGGCAGCGCGTCAGTCTCATAATCCTCTCAATAGAGCTATCGGAAGGTCGTGAGTTCGATCCTCACCCGGGGCAACGTTTCTTTTTGAGAAAGTTGTTAGTTGTTTTGTTAACGTTGCGATATTCTTCTATTGCGGTTAGTTCGAAGCCTCGGTAGCGCAGTATTCAGCGCGTCAGTCTTATAATCCTCTCAATGGAGCTATCTAGGGGTCGTGAGTTCGATCCTCACCCGGGGCAACGTTTCTTTTTGAGAAAGTTTTTACTTGTTTTGTTAACGTTGCGATATTCTTCTATTGCCCTGTGTTCAAAGCCTCGGTAGCGCAGTAGGCAGCGCGTCAGTCTCATAATCCTCTCAATGGAGCTATCTGGAGGTCGTGAGTTCGACCCTCAACCGGGGCAACCTTACTTTTTGAGAAAGTTGTTACTTGTTTTGTTAACATTGCGATATTCTTCTATTGCTATTGGTTCGAAGTATCGGTAGCGCAGTAAGCAGCGCGTCAGTCTCATAATCCTCTCAGTGGAGCTATCTGGAGACCGTGAGTTCGATCCTCACCCGGGGCAACGTTTCTTTTTGAGAAAGTTTTTACTTGTTTTGTTAACGTTGCGATATTCTTCTATTGCCATTAGTTCGAAGCCTCGGTAGCGCAGTAGGCAGCACGTCAGTCTCATAATCCTCTCAATGGAGCTATCTGGATATCGTGAGTTCGATCCTCACCCAGGGCAACGTTTCTTTTTGAGAAAGTTGTTACTTGTTTTGTTAACGTTGCGATATTCTTCTGTTGCCATTGGTTCGAAGCCTGGGTAGCACAGTAGGCAGCGCGTCAGTCTCATAATCCTCTCAATAGAGCTATCTGAAGGTCGTGAGTTCGATCCTCACCCGGGGCAACGATTCCTTTTGAGAAAGTTGTTACTTGTTTTGTTAACGTTGCGATATTCTTCTATTGCCATTGGTTCGAAGCCTCGGTAGCACAGTAGGCAGCGCGTCAGTCTCATAATCCTCTCAATAGAGCTATCTGAAGGTCGTGAGTTCGATCCTCACCCGGGGCAACGTTTCCTTTTGAGAAAGTTGTTACTTGTTTTGTTAACGTTGCGATATTCTTCTATTGCCCTGTGTTCAAAGCCTCGGTAGCGCAGTAGGCAGCGCGTCAGTCTCATAATCCTCTCAATGGAGCTATCTGGAGGTCGTGAGTTCGACCCTCAACCGGGGCAACCTTACTTTTTCAGAAAGTTGTTACTTGTTTTGTTAACGTTGCGATATTCTTCTATTGCTATTGGTTCGAAGTATCGGTAGCGCAGTAGGCAGCGCGTCAGTCTCATAATCCACTCAATAGAGCTATCTGAAGGTCGTGAGTTCGATCCTCACCCGGGGCAACGTTTCTTTTTGAGAAAGTTGTTACTTGTTTTGTTAACGTCTCGATATTCTTCTATTGCCCTGGGTTCAAAGCCTCGGTAGCGCAGTAGGCAGCGCGTCAGTCTCATAATCCTCTCAATGGAGCTATCTGGAGGTCGTGAGTTCGACCCTCAACCGGGGCAACCTTACTTTTTGAGAAAGTTGTTACTTGTTTTGTTAACATTGCGATATTCTTCTATTGCTATTGGTTCGAAGTATCGGTAGCGCAGTAAGCAGCGCGTCAGTCTCATAATCCTCTCAGTGGAGCTATCTGGAGACCGTGAGTTCGATCCTCACCCGGGGCAACGTTTCTTTTTGAGAAAGTTTTTACTTGTTTTGTTAACGTTGCGATATTCTTCTATTGCCATTAGTTCGAAGCCTCGGTAGCGCAGTAGGCAGCACGTCAGTCTCATAATCCTCTCAATGGAGCTATCTGGATATCGTGAGTTCGATCCTCACCCAGGGCAACGTTTCTTTTTGAGAAAGTTGTTACTTGTTTTGTTAACGTTGCGATATTCTACTATTGCCATTGGTTCGAAGCCTCGGTAGCGCAGTAGGCAGCGCGGCAGTCTCATAATCCTCTCAATAGAGCTATCTGAAGGTCGTGAGTTCGATCCTCACACGGGGCAACGTTTCTTTTTGAGAAAGTTGTTACTTGTTTGGTTAACGTTGCGATATTCTTCTGTTGCCATTGGTTCGAAGCCTCAGTAACGCAGTAGGCAGCGCGTTAGTCTCATAATCCTCTCAATAGAGCTATCTGGAGGTCGTTAGTTCGATCCTCATCCGGGGCAACGTAATTTTTCGAAAAAGTTGTTACTTGTTTTGTTAACGTTGCGATATTCTTCTATTGCCATTGGTTCGAAGCCTCGGTAGCACAGTAGGCAGCGCGTCAGTCTCATAATCCTCTCAATAGAGCTATCTGAAGGTCGTGAGTTCGATCCTCACCCGGGGCAACGTTTCCTTTTGAGAAAGTTGTTACTTGTTTTGTTAACGTTGCGATATTCTTCTATTGCCCTGGGTTCAAAGCCTCGGTAGCGCAGTAGGCAGCGCGGCAGTCTCATAATCCTCTCAATGGAGCTATCTGGAGGTCGTGAGTTCGACCCTCAACCGGGGCAACCTTACTTTTTCAGAAAGTTGTTACTTGTTTTGTTAACGTTGCGATATTCTTCTATTGCTATTGGTTCGAAGTATCGGTAGCGCAGTAGGCAGCGCGTCAGTCTCATAATCCTCTCAATAGAGCTATCTGGAGGTCGTGAGTTCGATCCTCACCCGGGGCAACGTTTCTTTTTGAGAAAGTTGTTACTTGTTTTGTTAACGTCTCGATATTCTTCTATTGCCCTGGGTTCAAAGCCTCGGTAGCGCAGTAGGCAGCGCGTCAGTCTCATAATCCTCTCAATGGAGCTATCTGGAGGTCGTGAGTTCGTCCCTCAACCGGGGCAACCTTACTTTTTGAGAAAGTTGTTACTTGTTTTGTTAACATTGCGATATTCTTCTATTGCTATTGGTTCGAAGTATCGGTAGCGCAGTAAGCAGCGCGTCAGTCTCATAATCCTCTCAGTGGAGCTATCTGGAGACCGTGAGTTCGATCCTCACCCGGGGCAACGTTTCTTTTTGAGAAAGTTTTTACTTGTTTTGTTAACGTTGCGATATTCTTCTATTGCCATTAGTTCGAAGCCTCGGTAGCGCAGTAGGCAGCACGTCAGTCTCATAATCCTCTCAATGGAGCTATCTGGATATCGTGAGTTCGATCCTCACCCGGGGCAACGTTTCTTTTTGAGAAAGTTGTTACTTGTTTTGTTAACGTTGCGATATTCTACTATTGCCATTGGTTCGAAGCCTCGGTAGCGCAGTAGGCAGCGCGTCAGTCTCATAATCCTCTCAATAGAGCTATCTGAAGGTCGTGAGTTCGATCCTCACACGGGGCAACGTTTCTTTTTGAGAAAGTTGTTACTTGTTTTGTTAACGTTGCGATATCCTTCTATTGCCATTGGTTCGAAGCCTCGGTAACGCAGTAGGCAGCGCGTCAGTCTCATAATCCTCTCAATGGAGCTATCTGGATATCGTGAGTTCGATCCTCACCCGGGGCAACGTTTCTTTTTGAGAAAGTTGTTACTTGTTTTGTTAACGTTGCGATATTCTTCTATTGCCAATGGTTCGAAGCCTCGGTAGCGCAGTAGGCAGCGCGTCAGTCTCATAATCCTCTCAATAGAGCTATCTGAAGGTCGTAAGTTCGATCCTCACCCGGGGCAACGTTTCGTTTTGAGAAAGTTGTTAGTTGTTTTGTTAACGTTGCGATATTCTTATATTGCCATTAGTTCGAAGCCTCGGTAGCGCAGTAGTCAGCGCGTCAGTCTCATAATCCTCTCAATGGAGCTATCTAGGGGTCGTGAGTTCAATCCTCACCCGGGGCAACGTTTCTTTTTGAGAAAGTTGTTACTTGTTTTGTTAACGTTGCGATATTCTACTATTGCCATTGGTTCGAAGCCTCAGTAGCGCAGTAGGCAGCGCGTCAGTCTCATAATCCTCTCAATGGAGCTATCTAGGGGTCGTGAGTTCAATCCTCACCCGGGGCAACGTTTCTTTTTGAGAAAGTTGTTACTTGTTTTGTTAACGTTGCGATATTCTACTATTGCCATTGGTTCGAAGCCTCGGTAGCGCAGTAGGCAGCGCGTCAGTCACATAATCCTCTCAATAGAGCTATCTGAAGGTCGTGAGTTCGATCCTCACCCGGGGCAACGTTTCTTTTTGAGAAAGTTGTTACTTGTTTTGTTAACGTTGCGATATCCTTCTATTGCCATTGGTTCGAAGCCTCGGTAACGCAGTAGGCAGCGCGTCAGTCTCATAATCCTCTCAATGGAGCTATCTGGATATCGTGAGTTCGATCCTCACCCGGGGCAACGTTTCTTTTTGAGAAAGTTGTTACTTGTTTTGTTAACGTTGCGATATCCTTCTATTGCCATTGGTTCGAAGCCTCGGTAACGCAGTAGGCAGCGCGTCAGTCACATAATCCTCTCAATAGAGCTATCTGAAGGTCGTGAGTTCGATCCTCACACGGGGAAACGTTTCTTTTTGAGAAAGTTGTTGCTTGTTTTGTTAACGTTGCGATATCCTTCTATTGCCATTGGTTCGAAGCCTCAGTAACGCAGTAAGCAGCGCGTCAGTCTCATAATCCTCTCAATAGAGCTATCTGAAGGTCGTGAGTTCGATCCTCACCCGGGGCAACGTTTCGTTTTGAGAAAGTTGTTAGTTGTTTTGTTAACGTTGCGATATTCTACTATTGCCATTGGTTCGAAGCCTCGGTAGCGCAGTAGGCAGCGCGTCAGTCACATAATCCTCTCAATAGAGCTATCTGAAGGTCGTGAGTTCGATCCTCACACGGGGCAACGTTTCTTTTTGAGAAAGTTGTTACTTGTTTTGTTAACGTTGCGATATCCTTCTATTGCCATTGGTTCGAAGCCTCAGTAACGCAGTAAGCAGCGCGTCAGTCTCATAATCCTCTCAATAGAGCTATCTGAAGGTCGTGAGTTCGATCCTCACCCGGGGCAACGTTTCGTTTTGAGAAAGTTGTTAGTTGTTTTGTTGACGTTGCGATATTCTTATATTGCCATTAGTTCGAAGCCTCGGTAGCGCAGTAGTCAGCGCGTCAGTCTCATAATCCTCTCAATGGAGCTATCTAGGGGTCGTGAGTTCAATCCTCACCCGGGGCAACGTTTCTTTTTGAGAAAGTTGTTACTTGTTTTGTTAACGTTGCGATATTCTACTATTGCCATTGGTACGAAGCCTCGGTAGCGCAGTAGGCAGCGCGTCAGTCACATAATCCTCTCAATAGAGCTATCTGAAGGTCGTGAGTTCGATCCTCACACGGGGCAACGTTTCTTTTTGAGAAAAATGTTACTTGTTTTGTTAACATTGCGATATCCTTCTATTGCCCTGGGTTCAAAGCCTCGGTAGCGCAGTAGGCAGCGCGTCAGTCTCATAATCCTCTCAATGGAACTATCTGGAGGTCGTGAGTTCGACCCTCAACCGGGGCAACCTTACTTTTTGAGAAAGTTGTTACTTGTTTTGTTAACGTTGCGATATTCTTCTATTGCTATTGGTTCGAAGTATCGGTAGCGCAGTAGGCAGCGCGTCAGTCTCATAATCCTCTCAATGGAGCTATCTGGATATCGTGAGTTCGATCCTCACCCGGGCCAACGTTTCTTTTTGAGAAAGTTGTTACTTGTTTTGTTAACGTTGCGATATTCTTCTATTGCCATTGGTTCGAAGCCTCGGTAGCTCAGTAGGCAGCGCGTCAGTCTCATAATCCTCCCAATAGAGCTATCTGATGGTCGTGAGTTCGATCCTCACCCGGGGCAACGATTCCTTTTGAGAAAGTTGTTACTTGTTTTGTTAACGTTGCGATATTCTTCTATTGCCCTGGGTTCAAAGCCTCGGTAGCGCAGTAAGCAGCACGTCAGTCTCATAATCCTCTCAATGGAGCTATCTGGATATCGTGAGTTCGATCCTGACCCGGGGCAACGTTTCGTTTTGAGAAAGTTGTTAGTTGTTTTGTTAACGTTGCGATATTCTTATATTGCCATTAGCTCGAAGCCTCGGTAGCGCAGTAGTCAGCGCGTCAGTCTCATAATCCTCTCAATGGAGCTATGTAGGGGTCGTGAGTTCGATCCTTACCCGGGGCAACGTTTCTTTTTGAGAAAGTTGTTACTTGTTTTGTTAATGTTGCGATATTCTACTATTGCAATTGGTTCGAAGCCTCGGTAGCGCAGTAGACAGCGCGTCAGTCACATAATCCTCTCAATAGAGCTATCTGAAGGTCGTGAGTTCGATCCTCACCCGGGGCAACGTTTCTTTTTGAGAACGTTGTTAGTTGTTTTGTTAACGTTGCGATATTCTTCTATTGCGGTTAGTTCGAAGCCTCGGTAGCGCAGTAGTCAGCGCTTCAGTCTCATAATCCTCTCAATGGAGCTATCTAGGGGTCGTGAGTTCGATCCTCACCCGGGGCAACGTTTCTTTTTGAGAAAGTTGTTACTTGTTTTGTTAACGTTGCGATATTCTTCTATTGCCATTAGTTCGAAGCCTCGGTAGCGCAGTAGGCAGCGCGTCAGTCTCATAATCCTCTCAATGGAGCTATCTGGATATCGTGAGTTCGATCCTCACCCGGGGCAACGTTTCTTTTTGAGAAAGTTGTTACTTGTTTTGTTAACGTTGCGATATTCTACTATTGCCATTGGTTCGAAGCCTCAGTAACGCAGTAGGCAGCGCGTCAGTCTCATAATCTTCTCAATAGAGCTATCTAGGGGTAGTGAGTTCGATCCTCACCCGGGGCAACGTTTCTATTTGAGAAAATTGTTACTTGTATTGTTAACGTTGCGATATTCTTCTATTGCCATTAGTTCGAAGCCTCGGTAGCGCAGTAGGCAGCGCGTCAGTCGCATAATCCTCTCAATAGCGCTATCTGAAGGTCGTGAGATCGGTCCTCACCCGGGGCAACGTTTCGTTTTGAGAAAGTTGTTACTTGTTTTGTTAACGTTGCGATATTCTTCTATTGCCCTGGGTTCAAAGCCTCGGTAGCGCAGTAGGCAGCACGTCAGTCTCATAATCCTCTCAATGGAGCTATCTGGATATCGTGAGTTCGATCCTCACCCGGGGCAACGTAATTTTTCGAAAAAGTTGTTACTTGTTTTGTTAACGTTGAGATATTCTTCTATAGAAATTGGTTCGAAGCCTCGGTAGCACAGTAGGCAGCGCGTCAGTCTCATAATCCTCTCAATAGAGCTATCTGAAGGTCGTGAGTTCGATCCTCACCCGGGGCAACGTTTCCTTTTGAGAAAGTTGTTACTTGTTTTGTTAACGTTGCGATATTCTTCTATTGCCCTGGGTTCAAAGCCTCGGTAGCGCAGTAGGCAGTGCGTCAGTCTCATAATCCTCTCTATAGAGCTAGCTGAAGGTCGTGAGTTCGATCCTCACCCGGGGCAACGTTTCTTTTTGAGAAAGTTGTTACTTGTTTTGTTAACGTTGCGATATTCTTCTATTGCCATTTGTTCGAAGCCTCGGTAGCGCAGTAGGCAGCGCGTCGGTCTCATAATCCTCTCAATGTAGCTCTCTGGAGGACGTGAGTTCGATCCTCACCCAGGGCAACGTTTCTTTTTGAGAAAGTTGTTACTTGTTTTGTTAACGTTGCGATATTGTTCAATTGCCATTGGTTCAAAGCCTCGGTAGCGCAGTAGGCAGCGCGTCAGTCTCATAATTCTAACAATAGAGCTATCTGGAGGTCGTGAGTTCGATCCTCACCCGGGTTAACGTTATTTTATGAAAAAGCTTTTTCTTTTTTTGTTAAAGTTGCGATATTCATCTATTGCCATTGTTTCGAAGCCTCGGTAGCACAGTAGGCAGCGCGTAAGTCTCATAATCCTCTCTATAGAGCTATCTGAAGGTCGTGAGTTCGATCCTCACCCGGGGCAACGGTTTCTTTTTGAGAAAGTTATTACTTGTTTTGTTAACGTTGCGATATTCTTCTATTGCCATTTGTTCGAAGCCTCGGTAGCGCAGTAGGCAGCGCGTCAGTCTCATGATCCTCTCTATAGAGCTATCTGGATATCGTGAGTTCGATATTTACCAGGGGCAACGTTTCTTTTTGAGAAAGTTGTTACTTGTTTTGTTAACGTTGCGATATTCTTCTATTGCCATTGGTTCGAAGCCTCGGTAGCGCAGTAGGCAGCGCGTAAGTCGTATAATCCTCTCAATAGCGCTAACTGAAGGTCGTGAGATCGGTCCTCACCCGGGGCAACGTTTCTTTTTGAGAAAGTTGTTACTTGTTTTGTTAACGTTGCGATATTCTTCTATTGCCCTGGGTTCAAAGCCTCGGTAGCGCAGTAGGCAGCTCGACAGTCTCATAATCCTCTCAATGCAGCTATCTGGAGGACGTGAGTTCGATCCTCACCCGGGGCAACGTTTCTTTTTGAGAAAGTTGTTACTTGTTTTGTTAACGTTGGGATATTCTTCTATTGCCATTGGTTCGAAGCCTCGGTAGCGCAGTAGGCAGCGCGTCAGTCTCATAATCCTCTCATTAGAGCTATCTGAAGGTCGTGAGTTTGATCCTCACATAGGGCAACGTTTCTTTTTGAGAAAGTTGTTACTTGTTTTGTTAACGTTGCGATATTGTTCAATTGCCATTGGTTCAAAGCCTCGTTAGCGCAGTAGGCAGCGCGTCAGTCTCATAATTCTAACAATAGAGCTATCTGGAGGTTTAGAGTTCGATCCTCACCCGGGTTAACGTTATTTTATGAAAAAGCTTTTTCTTTTTTAGTTAAAGTTGCGATATTCATCTATTGCCATTGTTTCGAAGCCTCGGTAGCACAGTAGGCAGCGCGACAGTCTCAGAATCCTCTCAATGCAGCTATCTGGAGGTCGTGAGTTCGATCCTCTACCGGGGCAACGTGTCTTTTTGAGAAAGTTGTTACTTGTTTTGTTAACGTTGCCATATTCTTCTATTGCCATTGGTTCGAAGCCTCGGTAGCGCAGTAGGCAGCGCGTCAGTCTCATAATCTTCTCAATAGAGCTATCGGAAGGTCGTGAGTTCGATCCTCACCCGGGGCAACGTCTCTTTTTGAGAAAGTTGTTACTTGTTTTGTTAACGTTGCGATATTCTTCTATTGCCATTAGTTCGAAGCCTCGGTAGCGCAGTAGGCAGCGCGTCAGTCTCATAATCCTCCAAATAGAGCTATCTGAAGGTCGTGAGTTCGATCCTCACCCGGGGCAACGATTCCTTTTGAGAAAGTTGTTACTTGTTTTGTTAACGTTGCGATATTCTTCTATTGCCCTGGGTTCAAAGCCTCGGTAGCGCAGTAGGCAGCACGTCAGTCTCATAATCCTCTCAATGGAGCTATCTGGATATCGTGAGTTCGATCCTCACCTGGGGCAACGTTTCTTTTTGAGAAAGTTGTTACTTGTTTTGTTAACGTTGCGATATTCTTCTATTGACCTGGGTTCAAAGCCTCGGTAGCGCAGTAGGCAGCGCGACAGTCTCAGAATCCTCTCAATGGAGCTATCTAGAGGTCGTGAGATCGATACTCACCCGGGGCAACTGTTTCTTTTTCAGAAAGTTGTTACTTGTTTTGTTAACGTTGCGATATTCTTCTATTGACCAGGGTTCAAAGCCTCGGTAGCGCAGTAGGCAGCGCGACAGTCTCAGAATCCTCTCAATGCAGCTATCTGGAGGTCGTGAGTTCGATCCTCACCCGGGGCAACGTTCCGTTTTGAGAAAGTTGTTACTTGTTTTGTTAACGTTGCCATATTCTTCTATTGCCATTGGTTCGAAGCTTCGGTAGCGCAGTAGGCAGCGCGTCAGTCTCATAATCCTCTCAATAGAGCTATCTGAAGGGCGTGAGTTTGATCCTCACATAGGGCAACGTTTCTTTTTGAGAAAGTTGTTACTTGTTTTGTTAACGTTGCGATATTGTTCAATTGCCATTGGTTCAAAGCCTCGTTAGCGCAGTAGGCAGCGCGTCAGTCTCATAATTCTAACAATAGAGCTATCTGGAGGTTTAGAGTTCGATCCTCACCCGGGTTAACGTTATTTTATGAAAAAGCTTTTTCTTTTTTAGTTAAAGTTGCGATATTCATCTATTGCCATTGTTTCGAAGCCTCGGTAGCACAGTAGGCAGCGCGACAGTCTCAGAATCCTCTCAATGCAGCTATCTGGAGGTCGTGAGTTCGATCCTCACCCGGGGCAACGTCTCTTTTTGAGAAAGTTGTTACTTGTTTTGTTAACGTTGCGATATTCTTCTATTAACCTGGGCTCAAAGCCTCGGCAGCGCAGTAGGTAGCGCGACAGTCTCATAATCCTCTCAATGGAGCTATCTAGAGGTCGTGAGATCGATACTCACCTGGGGCAACCTTTTTTTTTTGAGTAAGTTGTTACTTGTTTTGTTAACGTTGCGATATTCTTCTATTGCCATTGGTTCGAAGCCTCGGTAGCGCAGTAGGCAGCGCGTCCCTCTCATAATCCTCTCAATAGAGCTATCTGAAAGTCGTGAGTTCGATCCTCACCCGTTGCAACGTTTATTTTTTAGAAAGTAGTTACTTGTTTTGTTAACGTTGAGATATTCTTCTATTGCCATGGGTTCAAAGACTCGGTAGCGCAGTAGGCAGCGCGTCAGTCTCATAATTCTAACAATAGAGCTATCTGAAATTCGTGAGTTCGATCCTTCCCGGGTTAACGTTATTTTATGAAAAAGCCTTTTCTTTTTTTGTTAAAGTTGCGATATTCATCTATTGACATTAATTCGAAGCCTCGGTAGTGCAGTAGGCAGCGCGTCAGTCGCATAATCCTCTCAATAGCGCTATCTGAAGGTCGTGAGATCGGTCCTCACCCGGGGCAACGTTTCGTTTTGAGAAAGTTGTTACTTGTTTTGTTAATGTTGCGATATTCTTCTATTGACCTGGGTTCAAAGCCTCGGTATCGCAGTAGGCAGCGCGACAGTCTCATAATCCTCTCAATGCAGCTATCTGGAGGTCGTGAGTTCGATCCTCACCCGGGGCAACGTTCCTTTTTGAGAAAGTTGTTACTTGTTTGGTTAACGGTGCCATATTCTTCTATTGCCATTGGTTCGAAGCCTCGGTAGCGCAGTAGGCAGGGCGTCAGTCTCATAATCCTCTCAATAGAGCTATCTGAAGGGCGTGAGTTCAATCCTCACCCAGGGCAACGTTTTTTTTTTGAGAAAGTTGTTACTTGTTTTGTTAACGTTGCGATATTCTTCTATTGACCTGGGTTCAAAGCCTCGGTAGCGCAGTAGCCATCGCGTCAGTCTTATAATTCTAACAATAGAGCTATCTGGAGGTCGTGAGTTCGATCCTCACCCGGGTTAACTTTATTTTATAAAAAAACCTTTTTCTTTTTTTGTTAAAGTTGCGATATTCATCTATTGCCATTGTTTCAAAGCCTCTGTAGCACAGTAGGCAGCGCGTCAATCTCATACTCCTCTCTATAGAGCTATCTGAAGGTCGTGAGTTCGATCCTCACCCGGGGCAACGGTTTCTTTTTCAGAAAGTTGTTACTTGTTTTGTTAACGTTGCGATATTCTTCTATTGCATTTGGTTCGAAGCCTCGGTAGCGCAGTAGGCAGCGCGTCAGTCTCAAAACTCTCTCAAAGGAGCTATCTGGAGGTCGTGATTTCGATCCTCACCCGGGGCAACGTTTCTTTTTGAAAAAGTTGTTACTTGTTTTGTTAACGTTGCGATATTCTTCTATTGCCATTGGTTCGAAGCCTCGGTAGCGCAGTAGGTAGCGCGTCAGTCGCGTAATCCTTTCAATAGAGCTATCTGAAGGTCGTGAGATCGATCCTCACACGGGGCATCGTTATTTTTTGAGAAAGTTGTTACTTGTTTTGTTAACGTTGCGATATTCTTCTATTGACCTGGGCTCAAAGCCTCGGTAGCGCGACAGTCTCATAATCCTCTCAATGGAGCTATCTAGAGGTCGTGAGATCGATACTCACCCGGGGCAACGTTTCTTTTTGAGAAAGTTGTTACTTGTTTTGTTAACGTTGCGATATTCTTCTATTGCCATTGGTTCGAAGCCTCGGTAGCGCAGTAGGCAGCGCGTCCCTCTCATAATCCTCTCAATAGAGCTATCTGAAAGTCGTGAGTTCGATCCTCACCCGTTGCAACGTTTATTTTTGAGAAAGTAGTTACTTGTTTTGTTAACGTTGAGATATTCTTCTATTGCCATGGGTTCAAAGACTCGGTAGCGCAGTAGGCAGCGCGTCAGTCTCATAATTCTAACAATAGAGCTATCTGAAATTCGTGAGTTCGATCCTCACCCGGGATAACGTTATTTTATGAAAAAGCCTTTTCTTTTTTTGTTAAAGTTGCGATATTCATCTATTGACATTGGTTCGAAGCCTCGGTAGCGCAGTAGGCAGCGCGTCAGTCGCATAATCCACTCAAAAGCGCTATCTGAAGGTCGTGAGATCGGTGCTCACCCGGGGCAACGTTTCGTTTTGAGAAAGTTGTTACTTGTTTTGTTAACGTTGCGATATTCTTCTATTGACCTGGGCTCAAAGCCTCGGTAGCGCAGTAGGCAGCGCGTCAGTCTCAAAACCCTCTCAAAGGAGCTATCTGGAGGTGGTGAGTTCGATCCTCACCCGGGGCAACGTTCCTTTTTGAGAAAGTTGTTACTTGTTTTGTTAACGTTGCCATATATTTCTATTGCCATTGGTTCGAAGCCTCGGTAGCGCAGTAGGCAGCGCTTCAGTCTCATAATCCTCTCAATAGAGCTATCTGAAGGGCGTGAGTTCAATCCTCACCCAGGGCAACGTTTCTTTTTGAGAAAGTTGTTACTTGTTTTGTTAACGTTGCGATATTCTTCTATTGACCTGGGCTCAAAGCCTCGGTAGCGCAGTAGGTAGCGCGACAGTCTCATAATCCTCTCATTGGAGCTATCTAGAGGTCGTGAGATCGGTCCTCACCCGGGGCAACGTTTTTTTTTGAGAAAGTTGTTACTTGTTTTGTTAACGTTGCGATATTCTTCTATTGACCTGGGTTCAAAGCCTCGGTAGCGCAGTCGCCATCGCGTCAGTCTTATAATTCTAACAATAGAGCTATCTGGAGGTCGTGAGTTCGATCCTCACCCGGGTTAACGTTATTTTATAAAAAAACCTTTTTCTTTTTTTGTTAAAGTTGCGATATTCATCTATTGCCATTGTTTCAAAGCCTCTGTAGCGCAGTAGGCAGCGCGTCGGAATCATTATCATCTCAATAGAGCTATTTGAAGTTCGTGAGTTCGATCCTCACTCGTGGCTACGTCATTTTTTAAAAAGTTGTTACTCGTTTTGTTAATGTTGCGATATTCTTCTATTGCCATTTGTTCGAAGCCTCGGTAGCGCAGTAGGCAGCGCGTAAGTCGCATAATCCTCACAATAACGCTATCTGAAGGTCGTGAGATCGGTCCTCACCCAGGGCAACGTTTCTTTTTGAGAAATTTGTTACTTGTTTTGTTAACGTTGCGATATTCTTCTATTGACCTGGGTTCAAAGCCTCGGTAGCGCAGTAGGCAGCTCGACAGTCTCATAATCCTCTCAATGCAGCTATCTGGAGGACGTGAGTTCGATCCACACCCGGGGCATCGTTTCTTTTTGAGAAAGTTGTTACTTGTTTTGTTAACGTTGGGATATTCTTCTATTGCCATTGGTTCGAAGCCTCGGTAGCGCAGTAGGCAGCGCGTCAGTCTCATAATCCTCTCAATAGAGCTATCTTAAGGTCGTGAGTTTGATCCTCACCCAGGGCAACGTTTCGTTTTGAGAAAGTTGTTACTTGTTTTGTTAACGTTGCGATATTGTTCAATTGCCATTGGTTCAAAGCCTCGGTAGCGCAGTAGGCAGCGCGTCAATCTCATAATTCTAACAATAGAGCTATCTGGAGGTCGTGAGTTCGATCCTCACCCGGGTTAACATTATTTTATGAAAAAGCTTTTTCTTTTTTTGTTAAAGTTGCGATATTCATCTATTGCCATTGTTTCGAAGCCTCGGTAGCACAGTAGGCAGCGCGTCAATCTCATACTTCTCTCTATAGAGCTATCTGAAGGTCGTGAGTTCGATCCTCACCCGGGGCAACGGTTTCTTTTTCAGAAAGTTGTTACTTGTTTTGTTTACGTTGCGATATTCTTCTATTGCATTTGGTTCGAAGCCTCGGTAGCGCAGTAGGCAGCGCGTCAGTCTCAAAACCCTCTCAAAGGAGCTATCTGGAGGTCGTGAGTTCGATCCTCACCCGGGCCAACGTTTCTTTTTGAAAAAGTTGTTACTTGTTTTGTTAACGTTGCGATATTCTTCTATTGCCATTGGTTCGAAGCCTCGGTAGCGCAGTAGGTAGCGCGTCAGTCGCGTAATCCTTTCAATAGAGCTATTTGAAGGTCGTGAGATCGATCCTCACCTGGTGCAACGTCTCTTTTTGAGAAAGTTGTTACTTGTTTTGTTAACGTTGCGATATTCTTCTATTGACCTGGGCTCAAAGCCTCGGTAGCGCAGTAGGTAGCGCGGCCCTCTCATAATCTTCTCAATAGAGCTACCTGAAAGTCGTGAGTTCGATCCTCACCCGTTGCAACGTTTATTTTTGAGAAAGTAGTTACTTGTTTTGTTAACGTTGAGATATTCTTCTATTGCCATGGGTTCAAAGACTCGGTAGCGCAGTAGGCAGCGTGTCAGTCTCAAAATTCTAACAATAGAGCTATCTGAAATTCGTGAGTTCGATCCTCACCCGGGTTAACATTATTTTATGAAAAAGCCTTTTATTTTTTTGTTAAAGTTGCGATATTCATCTATTGACATTGGTTCGAAGCCTCGGTAGCGCAGTAGGCAGCGCGTCAGTCGCATAATCCTCTCAATAGCGCTATCTGAAGGTCGTGAGATCGGTCCTCACCCGGGGCAACGTTTCGTTTTGAGAAAGTTGTTACTTGTTTTGTTAACGTTGCGATATTCTTCTATTGACCTGGGTTCAAAGCCTCGGTAGCGCAGTTGCAGCGCGACAGTCTCATAATCCTCTCAATGCAGCTATCTGGAGGTCGTGAGTTCGATCCTCACCCGGGGCAACGTTCCTTTTTGAGAAAGTTGTTACTTGTTTTGTTAACGTTACCATATTCTTCTATTGCCATTGGTTCGAAGCCTCGGTAGCGCAGTAGGCAGCGCGTCAGTCTCATAATCCTCTCAATAGAGCTATCTGAAGGTCGTGAGTTCAATCCTCACCCAGGGCAACGTTTCTTTTTGAGAAAGTTGTTACTTGTTTTGTTAACGTTGCGATATTCTTCAATTGCCATTGGTTCAAGGCCTCGGTAGCGCAGCAGGCATCGCGTCAGTCTCATAATTCTAACAATAGAGCTATCTGGAGGTCGTGAGTTCGATCCTCACCCGGGTTAACGTTATTTTATGAAAGAGCTTTTTCTTTTTTTGTTAAAGTTGCGATATTCATCTATTGCCATTGTTTCGAAGCCTCTGTAGCGCAGTAGGCAGCGCGTCGGAATCATTATCATCTCAATAGAGCTATTTGAAGTTCGTGAGTTCGATCCTCACTCGTGGCTACGTTATTTTTTTAAACAGTTGTTACTCGTTTTGTTAACGTTGCGATATTCTTCTATTGCCATTGGTTCGAAGCCTCGGTAGCGCAGTAGGTAGCGCGTCAGTCGCGTAATCCTTTCAATAGAGCTATCTGAAGGTCGTGAGATCTATCCTCACCCGGTGCAACGTCTCTTTTTGAGAAAGTTGTTACTTGTTTTGTTAACGTTGCGATATTCTTCTATTGACCTGGGTTCAAAGCCTCGGTAGCGCAGTAGGCAGCGCGTCAGTCTCAAAACCCTCTCAAAGGAGCTATCTGGAGGTGGTGAGTTCGATCCTCACCCGGGTTAACGTTATTTTATGAAAAAGCTTTTTCTTTTTTTGTTAAAGTTGCGATATTCATCTTTTGCCATTGTTTCGAAGCCTCTGTAGCGCAGTAGGCAGCGCGTCGGAATCATTATCATCTCAATAGAGCTATTTGAAGTTCGTGAGTTCGATCCTCACTCGTGGCTACGTTATTTTTTAAAAAGTTGTTACTCGTTTTGTTAACGTTGCGATATTCTTCTATTGCCATTTGTTCGAAGCCTCGGTAGCGCAGTAGGCAGCGCGTAAGTCGCATAATCCTCTCAATAGAGCTATCTGAAGAGCGTGAGTTCAATCCTCACCCAGGGCAACGCTTCTTTTTGAGAAATTTGTTACTTGTTTTGTTAACGTTGCGATATGCTTCTATTGACCTGGGTTCAAAGCCTCGGTAGCGCAGTAGGAAGCTCGACAGTCTCATAATCCTCTCAATGCAGCTATCTGGAGGACAAGAGTTCGATCCTCACCCGGGGCAACGTTTCTTTTTGAGAAAGTTGTTACTTGTTTTGTTAACGTTGCGATATTTTTCAATTGCCATTGTTTCGAAGCCTCGGTAGCACAGTAGGCAGCGCGTCAATCTCATACTTCTCTCTATAGAGCTATCTGAAGGTCGTGAGTTCGATCCTCACCCGGGGCAACGGTTTCTTTTTGAGAAAGTTGTTACTTGTTTTGTTAACGTTGCCATATTCTTCTATTGCCATTGGTTCGAAGCCTCGGTAGCGCAGTATGCAGCGCGTCAGTCTCATAATCCTCTCAATAGAGCTATCTGAAGGTCGTGAGTTCAATCCTCACCCAGGGCAACGTTTGTTATTGAGAAAAATGTTACTTGTTTTGTTAACGTTGCGATATTCTTCAATTGCCATTGGTTCAAAGCCTCGGTAGCGCAGCACTCATCGCGTCAGTCTCATAATTCTAACAATAGAGCTATCTGGAGGTCGTGAGTTCGATCCTCACCCGGGTTAACGTTATTTTATGAAAAAGCTTTTTCTTTTTTTGTTAAAGTTGCGATATTCATCTATTGCCATTGTTTCGAAGCCTTTGTAGCGCAGTATGCAGCGCGTCGGAATCATTATCATCTCAATAGAGCTATTTGAAGTTCGTGAGTTCGATCCTCACTCGTGGCTACGTTATTTTTTTAAACAGTTGTTACTCGTTTTGTTAACGTTGCGATATTCTTCTATTGCCATCTGTTCGAAGCCTCGGTAGCGCAGTAGGCAGCGCGTAAGTCGCATAATCCTCTCAATAGCGCTATCTGAAGGTCGTGAGATCGGTCCTCACTCGTGGCTACGTTATTTTTTTAAAAAGTTGTTACTTGTTTTGTTAACGTTGCGATATTCTTCTATTGCCATTGGTTCGAAGCCTCGGTAGCGCAGTAGGCAGCGCGTCAGTCTCAAAACCCTCTCAAAGGAGCTATCTGGAGGTCGTGAGTTCGATCCTCACCCGGGGCAACGTTTCTTTTTGAAAAAGTTGTTACTTGTTTTGTTAACGTTGCGATATTCTTCTATTGCCATTGGTTCGAAGCCTCGGTAGCGCAGTAGGTAGCGCGTCAGTCGCGTAATCCTTTCAATAGAGCTATCTGAAGGTCGTGAGATCTATCCTCACCCGGTGCAACGTCTCTTTTTGAGAAAGTTGTTACTTGTTTTGTTAACGTTGCGATATTCTTCTATTGACCTGGGCTCAAAGCCTCGGTAGCGCAGTAGGTAGCGCGACAGTCTCATAATTCTAACAATAGAGCTATCTGAAATTCGTGAGTTCGATCCTCACCCGGGTTAACGTTATTTTATGAAAAAGCCTTTTCTTTTTTTGTTAAAGTTGCGATATTCATCTATTGACATTGGTTCGAAGCCTCGGTAGCGCAGTAGGCAGCACGTCAGTCGCATAATCCTCTCAATAGCGCTATCTGAAGGTCGTGAGATCGGTCCTCACCCGGGGCAACGTTTCGTTTTGAGAAAGTTGTTACTTGTTTTGTTAACGTTGCGATATTCTTCTATTGCCATTGGTTCGAAGCCTCGGTAGCGCAGTAGGCAACGCGTCAGTCTCATAATCCTCTCAATAGAGCTTCCTGAAGGTCGTGAGTTCGATCCTCACCCAGGGCAACGTTTCTTTTTGAGAAAGTTGTTACTTGTTTTGTTAACGTTGCCATATCCTTCTATTGCCATTGGTTCGAAGCCTCGGTAGCGCAGTAGGCAACGCGTCAGTCTCATAATCCTCTCAATAGAGCTACCTGAAGGTCGTGACTTCGATCCTCACCCAGGGCAACGTTTCTTTTTGAGAAAGTTGTTACTTGTTTTGTTAACGTTGCGATATTCTTCTATTGCCACTTTTTCGAAACCTCGGTAGCGCAGTAGGCAGTGCGTCCCTCTCATAATCCTCTCAATAGAGCTATCTGAAAGTCGTGAGTTCGATCCTCACCCGTTGCAACGTTTATTTTTGAGAAAGTAGTTACTTGTTTTGTTAACGTTGAGATATTCTTCTATTGACCTGGGCTCAAAGCCTCGGTAGCGCAGTAGGTAGCGCGACAGTCTCATAATCCTCTCAATGGAGCTATCTAGAGGTCGTGAGATCGATACTCACCCGGGGCAACGTTTATTTTTGAGAAAGTAGTTACTTGTTTTGTTAACGTTGAGATATTCTTCTATTGCCATGGGTTCAAAGACTCGGTAGCGCAGTAGGCAGCGCGTCAGTCTCATAATTCTAACAATAGAGCTATCTGAAATTCGTGAGTTCGATCCTCACCCGGGATAACGTTATTTTATGAAAAAGCCTTTTCTTTTTTTGTTAAAGTTGCGATATTCATCTATTGACATTGGTTCGAAGCCTCGGTAGCGCAATAGGCAGCGCGTCAGTCGCATAATCCTCTCAATAGCGCTATCTGAAGGTCGTGAGATCGGTCCTCACCCGGGGCAACGTTTCGTTTTGAGAAAGTTGTTACTTGTTTTGTTAACGTTGCGATATTCTTCTATTGACCTGGGCTCAAAGCCTCGGTAGCGCAGTAGGCAGCGCAAACCGTCTCATAATCCTCTCAATGCAGCTATCTGGAGGTCGTGAGTTCGATCCTCACCCGGGGCAACGTTCCTTTTTGAGAAAGTTGTTACTTGTTTTGTTAACGTTGCCATATATTTCTATTGCCATTGGTTCGAAGCCTCGGTAGCGCAGTAGGCAGCGCTTCAGTCTCATAATCCTCTCAATAGAGCTATCTGAAGGGCGTGAGTTCAATCCTCACCCAGGGCAACGTTTCTTTTTGAGAAAGTGGTTACTTGTTTTGTTAACGTTGCGATATTCTTCTATTGACCTGGGCTCAAAGCCTCGGTAGCGCAGTAGGTAGGGCGACAGTCTCATAATCCTCTCATTGGAGCTATCTAGAGGTCGTGAGATCAATACTCACCCGGGGCAACGTTTCTTTTTCAGTAAGTTGTTACTTGTTTTGTTAACGTTGCGATATTCTTCTATTGCCATTGGTTCGAAGCCTCGGTAGCGCAGTAGGCAGCGCGTCCCTCTCATAATCCTCTCAGTAGAGCTATCTGAAAGTCGTGAGTTCGATCCTCACCCGTTGCAACGTTTATTTTTTAGAAAGTAGTTACTTGTTTTGTTAACGTTGAGATATTCTTCTATTGCCATGGTTTCAAAGACTCGGTAGCGCAGTAGGCAGCGCGTCAGTCTCATAATTCTAACAATAGAGCTATCTGAAATTCGTGAGTTCGATCCTTCCCGGGTTAACGTTATTTTATGAAAAAGCCTTTTCTTTTTTTGTTAAAGTTGCGATATTCATCTATTGACATTGGTTCGAAGCCTCGGTAGCGCAGTAGGCAGCGCGTCAGTCGCATAATCCTCTCAATAGCGCTATCTGAAGGTCGTGAGATCGGTCCTCACCCGGGGCAACATTTTTTTTTGAGAAAGTTGTTACTTGTTTTGTTAACGTTGCGATATTCTTCTATTGACCTGGGTTCAAAGCCTCGGTAGCGCAGTCGCCATCGCGTCAGTCTTATAATTCTAACAATAGAGCTATCTGGAGGTCGTGAGTTCGATCCTCACCCGGGTTAACGTTATTTTATAAAAAAACCTTTTTCTTTTTTTGTTAAAGTTGCGATATTCATCTATTGCCATTGTTTCAAAGCCTCTGTAGCGCAGTAGGCAGCGCGTCGGAATCATTATCATCTCAATAGAGCTATTTGAAGTTCGTGAGTTCGATCCTCACTCGTGGCTACGTTATTTTTTAAAAAGTTGTTACTCGTTTTGTTAATGTTGCGATATTCTTCTATTGCCATTTGTTCGAAGCCTCGGTAGCGCAGTAGGCAGCGCGTAAGTCGCATAATCCTCACAATAACGCTATCTGAAGGTCGTGAGATCGGTCCTCACCCAGGGCAACGTTTCTTTTTGAGAAATTTGTTACTTGTTTTGTTAACGTTGCGATATTCTTCTATTGACCTGGGTTCAAAGCCTCGGTAGCGCAGTAGGCAGCGCGTCAGTCTCATAATCCTCACAATAGAGCTATCTGAAGGTCGTGAGTTTGATCCTCACCCAGGGCAACGTTTCGTTTTGAGAAAGTTGTTACTTGTTTTGTTAACGTTGCGATATTGTTCAATTGCCATTGGTTCAAAGCCTCGGTAGCGCAGTAGGCAGCGCGTCAATCTCATAATTCTAACAATAGAGCTATCTGGAGGTCGTGAGTTCGATCCTCACCCGGGTTAACGTTATTTTATGAAAAAGCTTTTTCTTTTTTTTGTTAAAGTTGCGATATTCATCTATTGCCCTTGTTTCGAAGCCTCGGTAGCACAGTAGGCAGCGCGTCAATCTCATACTTCTCTCTATAGAGCTATCTGAAGGTCGTGAGTTCGATCCTCACCCGGGGCAACGGTTTCTTTTTCAGAAAGTTGTTACTTGTTTTGTTAACGTTGCGATATTCTTCTATTGCATTTGGTTCGAAGCCTCGGTAGCGCAGTAGGCAGCGCGTCAGTCGCGTAATCCTTTCAATAGAGCTATTTGAAGGTCGTGAGATCGATCCTCACCTGGTGCAACGTCTCTTTTTGAGAAAGTTGTTACTTGTTTTGTTAACGTTGCGATATTCTTCTATTGACCTGGGCTCAAAGCCTCGGTAGCGCAGTAGGTAGCGCGGCCCTCTCATAATCCTCTCAATAGAGCTACCTGAAAGTCGTGAGTTCGATCCTCACCCGTTGCAACGTTTATTTTTGAGAAAGTAGTTACTTGTTTTGTTAACGTTGAGATATTCTTCTATTGCCATGGGTTCAAAGACTCGGTAGCGCAGTAGGCAGCGTGTCAGTCTCATAATTCTAACAATAGAGCTATCTGAAATTCGTGAGTTCGATCCTCACCCGGGTTAACGTTATTTTATGAAAAAGCCTTTTATTTTTTTGTTAAAGTTGCGATATTCATCTATTGAAATTGGTTCGAAGCCTCGGTAGCGCAGTAGGCAGCGCGTCAGTCGCATAATCCTCTCAATAGCGCTATCTGAAGGTCGTGAGATCGGTCCTCACCCGGGACAACGTTTCGTTTTGAGAAAGTTGTTACTTGTTTTGTTAACGTTGCGATATTCTTCTATTGACCTGGGTTCAAAGCCTCGGTAGCGCAGTTGCAGCGCGACAGTCTCATAATCCTCTCAATGCAGCTATCTGGAGGTCGTGAGTTCGATCCTCACCCGGGGCAACGTTCCTTTTTGAGAAAGTTGTTACTTGTTTTGTTAACGTTGCCATATTCTTCTATTGCCATTGGTTCGAAGCCTCGGTAGCGCAGTAGGCAGCGCGTCAGTCTCATAATCCTTTCAATAGAACTATCTGAAGGTCGTGAGTTCAATCCTCACCCAGGGCAACGTTTCTTTTTGAGAAAGTTGTTACTTGTTTTGTTAACGTTGCGATATTCTTCAATTGCCATTGGTTCAAGGCCTCGGTAGCGCAGCAGGCATCGCGTCAGTCTCATAATTCTAACAATAGAGCTATCTGGAGGTCGTGAGTTCGATCCTCACCCGGGTTAACGTTATTTTATGAAAAAGCTTTTTCTTTTTTTGTTAAAGTTGCGATATTCATCTATTGCCATTGTTTCGAAGCCTCTGTAGCGCAGTAGGCAGCGCGTCGGAATCATTATCATCCCAATAGAGCTATTTGAAGTTCGTGAGTTCGATCCTCACTCGTGGCTACGTTATTTTTTTAAACAGTTGTTACTCGTTTTGTTAACGTTGCGATATTCTTCTATTGCCATTGGTTCGAAGCCTCGGTAGCGCAGTAGGTAGCGCGTCAGTCGCGTAATCCTTTCAATAGAGCTATCTGAAGGTCGTGAGATCTATCCTCACCCGGTGCAACGTCTCTTTTTGAGAAAGTTGTTACTTGTTTTGTTAACGTTGCGATATTCTTCTATTGACCTGGGTTCAAAGCCTCGGTAGCGCAGTAGGCAGCGCGTCAGTCTCAAAACCCTCTCAAAGGAGCTATCTGGAGGTGGTGAGTTCGATCCTCACCCGGGTCAACGTTATTTTATGAAAAAGCTTTTTCTTTTTTTGTTAAAGTTGCGATATTCATCTATTGCCATTGTTTCGAAGCCTCTGTAGCGCAGTAGGCAGCGCGTCGGAATCATTATCATCTCAATAGAGCTATTTGAAGTTCGTGAGTTCGATCCTCACTCGTGGCTACGTTATTTTTTAAAAAGTTGTTACTCGTTTTGTTAACGTTGCGATATTCTTCTATTGCCATTTGTTCGAAGCCTCGGTAGCGCAGTAGGCAGCGCGTAAGTCGCATAATCCTCTCAATAGAGCTATCTGAAGAGCGTGAGTTCAATCCTCACCCAGGGCAACGCTTCTTTTTGAGAAATTTGTTACTTGTTTTGTTAACGTTGCGATATGCTTCTATTGACCTGGGTTCAAAGCCTCGGTAGCGCAGTAGGCAGCTCGACAGTCTCATAATCCTCGCAATGCAGCTATCTGGAGGACAAGAGTTCGATCCTCATCCGGGGCAACGTTTCTTTTTGAGAAAGTTGTTACTTGTTTTGTTAACGTTGCGATATTGTTCAATTGCCATTGTTTCGAAGCCTCGGTAGCACAGTAGGCAGCGCGTCAATCTCATACTTCTCTCTATAGAGCTATCTGAAGGTCGTGAGTTCGATCCTCACCCGGGGCAACGGTTTCTTTTTGAGAAAGTTGTTACTTGTTTTGTTAACGTTGCCATATTCTTCTATTGCCATTGGTTCGAAGCCTCGGTAGCGCAGTATGCAGCGCGTCAGTCTCATAATCCTCTCAATAGAGCTATCTGAAGGTCGTGAGTTCAATCCTCACCCAGGGCAACGTTTCTTATTGAGAAAGTTGTTACTTGTTTTGTTAACGTTGCGATATTCTTCAATTGCCATTGGTTCAAAGCCTCGGTAGCGCAGCAGGCATCGCGTCAGTCTCATAATTCTAACAATAGAGCTATCTGGAGGTCGTGAGTTCGATCCTCACCCGGGTTAACGTTATTTTATGAAAAAGCTTTTTCTTTTTTTGTTAAAGTTGCGATATTCATCTATTGCCATTGTTTCGAAGCCTTTGTAGCGCAGTATGCAGCGCGTCGGAATCATTATCATCTCAATAGAGCTATTTGAAGTTCGTGAGTTCGATCCTCACTCGTGGCTACGTTATTTTTTTAAACAGTTGTTACTCGTTTTGTTAACGTTGCGATATTCTTCTATTGCCATCTGTTCGAAGCCTCGGTAGCGCAGTAGGCAGCGCGTAAGTCGCATAATCCTCTCAATAGCGCTATCTGAAGGTCGTGAGATCGGTCCTCACTCGTGGCTACGTTATTTTTTTAAAAAGTTGTTACTTGTTTTGTTAACGTTGCGATATTCTTCTATTGCCATAGGTTCGAAGCCTCGGTAGCGCAGTAGGCAGCGCGTCAGTCTCAAAACCCTCTCAAAGGAGTTATCTGGAGGTCGTGAGTTCGATCCTCACCCGGGGCAACGTTTCTTTTTGAAAAAGTTGTTACTTGTTTTGTTAACGTTGCGATATTCTTCTATTGCCGTTGGTTCGAAGCCTCGGTAGCGCAGTAGGTAGCGCGTCAGTCGCGTAATCCTTTCAATAGAGCTATCTGAAGGTCGTGAGATCTATCCTCACCCGGTGCAACGTCTCTTTTTGAGAAAGTTGTTACTTGTTTTGTTAACGTTGCGATATTCTTCTATTGACCTGGGCTCAAAGCCTCGGTAGCGCAGTAGGTAGCGCGACAGTCTCATAATTCTAACAATAGAGCTATCTGAAATTCGTGAGTTCGATCCTCACAAGGGTTAACGTTATTTTATGAAAAAGCCTTTTCTTTTTTTGTTAAAGTTGCGATATTCATCTATTGACATTGGTTCGAAGCCTCGGTAGCGCAGTAGGCAGCACGTCAGTCGCATAATCCTCTCAATAGCGCTATCTGAAGGTCGTGAGATCGGTCCTCACCCGGGGCAACGTTTCGTTTTGAGAAAGTTGTTACTTGTTTTGTTAACGTTGCGATATTCTTCTATTGACCTGGGTTCAAAGCCTCGGTAGCGCAGTAGGCCGCGCGACAGTCTCATAATCCTCTCAATGCAGCTATCTGGAGGTCGTGAGTTCGATCCTTACCCGGGGCAACGTTCCTTTTTGAGAAAGTTGTTACTTGTTTTGTTAACGTTGCCATATCCTTCTATTGCCATTGGTTCGAAGCCTCGGTAGCGCAGTAGGCAACGCGTCAGTCTCATAATCCTCTCAATAGAGCTACCTGAAGGTCGTGAGTTCAATCCTCACCCAGGGCAACGTTTCTTTTTGAGAAAGTTGTTACTTGTTTTGTTAATGTTGCGATATTCTTCAATTGCCATTGGTTCAAGGCCTCGGTAGCGCAGCAGGCATCGCGTCAGTCTCATAATTCTAACAATAGAGCTATCTGGAGGTCGTGAGTTCGATCCTCACCCGGGTTAACGTTATTTTATGAAAAAGCTTTTTCTTTTTTTGTTAAAGTTGCGATATTCATCTATTGCCATTGTTTCGACGCCTCTGTAGCGCAGTAGGCAGAGCGTCGGAATCATTATCATCCCAATAGAGCTATTTGAAGTTCGTGAGTTCGATCCTCACTCGTGGCTACGTTATTTTTTTAAACAGTTGTTACTCGTTTTTTTAACGTTGCGATATTCTTCTATTGCCATTGGTTCGAAGCCTCGGTAGCGCAGTAGGTAGCGCGTCAGTCGCGTAATCCTTTCAATAGAGCTATCTGAAGGTCGTGAGATCTATCCTCACCCGGTGCAACGTCTCTTTTTGAGAAAGTTGTTACTTGTTTTGTTAACGTTGCGATATTCTTCTATTGACCTGGGTTCAAAGCCTCGGTAGCGCAGTAGGCAGCGCGTCAGTCTCAAAACCCTCTCAAAGGAGCTATCTGGAGGTGGTGAGTTCGATCCTCACCCGGGTCAACGTTATTTTATGAAAACGCTTTTTCTTTTTTTGTTAAAGTTGCGATATTCATCTATTGCCATTGTTTCGAAGCCTCTGTAGCGCAGTAGGCAGCGCGTCGGAATCATTATCATCTCAATAGAGCTATTTGAAGTTCGTGAGTTCGATCCTCACTCGTGGCTACGTTATTTTTTAAAAAGTTGTTACTCGTTTTGTTAACGTTGCGATATTCTTCTATTGCCATTTGTTCGAAGCCTCGGTAGCGCAGTAGGCAGCGCGTAAGTCGCATAATCCTCTCAATAGAGCTATCTGAAGAGCGTGAGTTCAATCCTCACCCAGGGCAACGCATCTTTTTGAGAAATTTGTTACTTGTTTTGTTAACGTTGCGATATGCTTCTATTGACCTGGGTTCAAAGCCTCGGTAGCGCAGTAGGCAGCTCGACAGTCTCATAATCCTCTCAATGCAGCTATCTGGAGGACAAGAGTTCGATCCTCACCCGGGGCAACGTTTCTTTTTAAGAAAGTTGTTACTTGTTTTGTTAACGTTGCGATATTGTTCAATTGCCATTGTTTCGAAGCCTCGGTAGCACAGTAGGCAGCGCGTCAATCTCATACTTCTATCTATAGAGCTATCTGAAGGTCGTGAGTTCGATCCTCACCCGGGGCAACGGTTTCTTTTTGAGAAAGTTGTTACTTGTTTTGTTAACGTTGCCATATTCTTCTATTGCCATTGGTTCGAAGCCTCGGTAGCGCAGTATGCAGCGCGTCAGTCTCATAATCCTCTCAATAGAGCTATCGGAAGGTCGTGAGTTCAATCCTCACCCAGGGCAACGTTTCTTATTGAGAAAGTTGTTACTTGTTTTGTTAACGTTGCGATATTCTTCAATTGCCATTTGTTCAAAGCCTCGGTAGCGCAGCAGGCATCGCGTCAGTCTCATAATTCTAACAATAGAGCTATCTGGAGGTCGTGAGTTCGATCCTCACCCGGGTTAACGTTATTTTATGAAAAAGCTTTTTCTTTTTTTGTTAAAGTTGCGATATTCATCTATTGCCATTGTTTCGAAGCCTTTGTAGCGCAGTATGCAGCGCGTCGGAATCATTATCATCTCAATAGAGCTAATTGAAGTTCGTGAGTTCGATCCTCACTCGTGGCTACGTTATTTTTTTAAACAGTTGTTACTCGTTTTGTTAACGTTGCGATATTCTTCTATTGCCATCTGTTCGAAGCCTCGGTAGCGCAGTAGGCAGCGCGTAAGTCGCATAATCCTCTCAATAGCGCTATCTGAAGGTCGTGAGATCGGTCCTCACTCGTGGCTACGTTATTTTTTTAAAAAGTTGTTACTTGTTTTGTTAACGTTGCGATATTCTTCTATTGCCATTGGTTCGAAGCCTCGGTAGCGCAGTAGGCAGCGCGTCAGTCTCAAAACCCTCTCAAAGGAGCTATCTGGAGGTCGTGAGTTCGATCCTCACCCGGGGCAACGTTTCTTTTTGAAAAAGTTGTTACTTGTTTTGTTAACGTTGCGATATTCTTCTATTGCCATTGGTTCGAAGCCTCGGTAGCGCAGTAGGTAGCGCGTCAGTCGCGTAATCCTTTCAATAGAGCTATCTGAAGGTCGTGAGATCTATCCTCACCCGGTGCAACGTCTCTTTTTGAGAAAGTTGTTACTTGTTTTGTTAACGTTGCGATATTCTTCTATTGACCTGGGCTCAAAGCCTCGGTAGCGTAGTAGGTAGCGCGACAGTCTCATAATTCTAACAATAGAGCTATCTGAAATTCGTGAGTTCGATCCTCACAAGGGTTAACGTTTTTATGAAAAAGCCTTTTCTTTTTTTGTTAAAGTTGCGATATTCATCTATTGACATTGGTTCGAAGCCTCGGTAGCGCAGTAGGCAGCACGTCAGTCGCATAAATTCTCTCAATAGCGCTATCTGAAGGTCGTGAGATCGGTCCTCACCCGGGGCAACGTTTCGTTTTGAGAAAGTTGTTACTTGTTTTGTTAACGTTGCGATATTCTTCTATTGACCTGGGTTCAAAGCCTCGGTAGCGCAGTAGGCCGCGCGACAGTCTCATAATCCTCTCAATGCAGCTATCTGGAGGTCGTGAGTTCGATCCTCACCCGGGGCAACGTTCCTTTTTGAGAAAGTTGTTACTTGTTTTGTTAACGTTGCCATATTCTTCTATTGCCATTGGTTCGAAGCCTCGGTAGCGCAGTAGGCAACGCGTCAGTCTCATAATCCTCTCAATAGAGCTACCTGAAGGTCGTGAGTTCAATCCTCACCCAGGGCAACGTTTCTTTTTGAGAAAGTTGTTACTTGTTTTGTTAACGTTGCCATATCCTTCTATTGCCTTGGTTCGAAGCCTCGGTAGCGCAGTAGGCAACGCGTCAGTCTCATAATCCTCTCAATAGAGCTACCTGAAGGTCGTGAGTTCGATCCTCACCCAGGGCAACGTTTCTTTTTGAGAAAGTTGTTACTTGTTTTGTTAACGTTGCCATATCCTTCTATTGCCATTGGTTCGAAGCCTCGGTAGCGCAGTAGGCAACGCTTCAGTCTCATAATCCTCTCAATAGAGCTACCTGAAGGTCGTGAGTTCAATCCTCACCCAGGGCAACGTTTCTTTTTGAGAAAGTTGTTACTTGTTTTGTTAACGTTGCCATATCCTTCTATTGCCATTGGTTCGAAGCCTCTGTAGCGCAGTAGGCAACGCGTCAGTCTCATAATCCTCTCAATAGAGCTACCTGAAGGTCGTGAGTTCGATCCTCACCCAGGGCAACGTTTCTTTTTGAGAAAGTTGTTATTTGTTTTGTTAACGTTGCGATATTCTTCTATTGCCATTTTTTCGAAACCTCGGTAGCGCAGTAGGCAGCGCGTCCCTCTCATAATCCTCTCAATAGAGCTATCTGAAAGTCGTGAGTTCGATCCTCACCCGTTGCAACGTTTATTTTTGAGAAAGTAGTTACTTGTTTTTTTAACGTTGAGATATTCTTCTATTGCCATGGGTTCAAAGACTCGGTAGCGCAGTAGGCAGCGCGTCAGTCTCATAATTCTAACAATAGAGCTATCTCAATTTCGTGAGTTCGATCCTCACCCGGGTTAACGTTATTTTATGAAAAAGCCTTTTCTTTTTTTGTTAATGTTGCGATATTCATCTATTGACATTGGTTCGAAGCCTCGGTAGCGCAGTAGGCAGCACGTCAGTCGCATAATCCTCTCAATAGCGCTATCTGAAGGTCGTGAGATCGGTCCTCACCCGGGGCAACGTTTCGTTTTGAGAAAGTTGTTACTTGTTTTGTTAACGTTGCGATATTCTTCTATTGACCTGGGTTCAAAGCCTCGGTAGCGCAGTAGGCCGCGCGACAGTCTCATAATCCTCTCAATGCAGCTATCTGGAGGTCGTGAGTTCGATCCTCACCCGGGGCTACGTTCCTTTTTGAGAAAGTTGTTACTTGTTTTGTTAACGTTGCCATATTCTTCTATTGCCATTGGTTCGAAGCCTCGGTAGCGCAGTAGGCAGCGCGTCAGTCTCATAATCCTCTCAATAGAGCTACCTGAAGGTCGTGAGTTCAATCCTCACCCAGGGCAACGTTTCTTTTTGAGAAAGTTGTTACTTGTTTTGTTAACGTTGCGATATTCTTCTATTGCCATTTTTTCGAAACCTCGGTAGCGCAGTAGGCAGCGCGTCCCTCTCATAATCCTCTCAATAGAGCTATCTGAAAGTCGTGAGTTCGATCCTCACCCGTTGCAACGTTTATTTTTGGGAAAGTAGTTACTTGTTTTGTTAACGTTGAGATATTCTTCTATTGCCATGGGTTCAAAGACTCGGTAGCGCAGTAGGCAGCGCGTCAGTCTCATAATTCTAACAATAGAGCTATCTGAAATTCGTGAGTTCGATCCTCACCCGGGTTAACGTTATTTTATGAAAAAGCCTTTTCTTTTTTTGTTAATGTTGCGATATTCATCTATTGACATTGGTTCGAAGCCTCGGTAGCGCAGTAGGCAGCACGTCAGTCACATAATCCTCTCAATAGCGCTATCTGAAGGTCGTGAGATCGGTACTCACCCGGGGCAACGTTTCGTTTTGAGAAAGTTGTTACTTGTTTTGTTAACGTTGCGATATTCTTCTATTGACCTGGGTTCAAAGCCTCGGTAGCGCAGTAGGCAGCGCGACAGTCTCATAACCCTCTCAATGCAGCTATCTGGAGGTCGTGAGTTCGATCCTCACCCGGGGCAACGTTCCTTTTTGAGAATGTTGTTACTTGTTTTGTTAACGTTGCCATATTCTTCTATTGCCATTGGTTCGAAGCCTCGGTAGCGAAGCAGGCATCGCGTCAGTCTCATAATTCTAACAATAGAGCTATCTGGAGGTCGTGAGTTCGATCCTCACCCGGATTAACGTTATTTTATGAAAAAGCTTTTTCTTTTTTTGTTAAAGTTGCGATATTCTTCTATTGCCATTGGTTCGAAGCCTCGGTAGCGCAGTAGGCAGTGCGTCGGAATCATTATCATCTCAATAGAGCTATTTGAAGTTCGTTAGTTCGATCCTCACCCGGGGAAACGTTTCTTTTTAAGAAAGTTGTTACTTGTTTTGTTAACGTTGCGATATTCTTCTATTGCCATTGGTTCGAAGCCTCGGTAGAGCAGTAGGCAGCGCGTCAGTCTCATAATCCTCTCTATAGAGCTATCTGACGGTCGTGAGTTCGCTCCTCACCCGGGGCAACATTCCTTTTTGAGAAAGTTGTTACTTGTTTTGTTAACGTTGCGATATTCTTCTATTGCCATTGGTTCGAAGCCTCGGTAGCGCAGTAGGCAGCGCGTCAGTCTCATACTCCTCTCTATAGAGCTATTTGAAGGTCGTGAGTTCGATCCTCACCCGGGGCAACGGTTTCTTTTTGAGAAAGTTGTTACTTGTTTTGTTAACGTTGCGATATTCTTCTATTGCATTTGGTTCGAAGCCTCGGTAGCGCAGTAGGCAGCGCGTCAGTCTCAAAATCCTCTCTAAGGAGCTATCTGGAGGTCGTGAGTTCGATCCTCACCCGGGGCAACGTTTCTTTTTGAAAATGTTGTTACTTGTTTTGTTAACGTTGCGATATTCTTCTATTGCCATTGGTTCGAAGCCTCGGTAGCGCAGTAGGTAGCGCGTCAGTCGCGTAATCCTTTCAATAGAGCTATCTGAAAGTCGTGAGATCGATCCTCACCCGGGGCAACGTTTCTTTTTGAGAAAGTTGTTACTTGTTTTGTTAACGTTGCGATATTCTTCTATTGCCATTGGTTCGAAGCCTCGGTAGCGCAGTAGGTAGCGCGTCAGTCGCGTAATCCTTTCAATAGAGCTATCTGAAGGTCGTGAGTTCGAACCTCACCCGGGGCAACGTTCCTTTGTGAGAAAGTTGTTACTTGTTTTGTTAACGTTGCCATATTCTTCTATTGCCATTGGGTCGAAGCCTCGGTAGCGCAGTAGGCAGCGCGTCAGTCTCATAATCCTCTCAATAGAGCTATCTGAAGGTCTTGAGTTCAATCCTCACCCAGGGAAACGTTTCTTTTTGAGAAAGTTGTTACTTGTTTTGTTAACGTTGCGATATTCTTCAATTGCCATTGGTTCAAAGCCTCGGTAGCGCAGCAGGCATCGCGTCAGTCTCATAATTCTAACAATAGAGCTATCTGGAGGTCGTGAGTTCGATCCTCACCCGGATTAACGTTATTTTATGAAAAAGCTTTTTCTTTTTTTGTTAAAGTTGCGATATTCATCTATTGCCATTGTTTCGAAGCCTTTGTAGCGCAGTATGCAGCGCGTCGGAATCATTATCATCTCAATAGAGCTAATTGAAGTTCGTGAGTTCGATCCTCACTCGTGGCTACGTTATTTTTTTAAACAGTTGTTACTCGTTTTGTTAACGTTGCGATATTCTTCTATTGCCATCTGTTCGAAGCCTCGGTAGCGCAGTAGGCAGCGCGTAAGTCGCATAATCCTCTCAATAGCGCTATCTGAAGGTCGTGAGATCGGTCCTCACTCGTGGCTACGTTATTTTTTTAAAAAGTTGTTACTTGTTTTGTTAACGTTGCGATATTCTTCTATTGCCATTGGTTCGAAGCCTCGGTAGCGCAGTAGGCAGCGCGTCAGTCTCAAAACCCTCTCAAAGGAGCTATCTGGAGGTCGTGAGTTCGATCCTCACCCGGGGCAACGTTTCTTTTTGAAAAAGTTGTTACTTGTTTTGTTAACGTTGCGATATTCTTCTATTGCCATTGGTTCGAAGCCTCGGTAGCGCAGTAGGTAGCGCGTCAGTCGCGTAATCCTTTCAATAGAGCTATCTGAAGGTCGTGAGATCTATCCTCACCCGGTGCAACGTCTCTTTTTGAGAAAGTTGTTACTTGTTTTGTTAACGTTGCGATATTCTTCTATTGACCTGGGCTCAAAGCCTCGGTAGCGCAGTAGGTAGCGCGACAGTCTCATAATTCTAACAATAGAGCTATCTGAAATTCGTGAGTTCGATCCTCACAAGGGTTAACGTTTTTATGAAAACGCCTTTTCTTTTTTTGTTAAAGTTGCGATATTCATCTATTGACATTGGTTCGAAGCCTCGGTAGCGCAGTAGGCAGCACGTCAGTCGCATAATCCTCTCAATAGCGCTATCTGAAGGTCGTGAGATCGGTCCTCACCCGGGGCAACGTTTCGTTTTGAGAAAGTTGTTACTTGTTTTGTTAACGTTGCGATATTCTTCTATTGACCTGGGTTCAAAGCCTCGGTAGCGCAGTAGGCCGCGCGACAGTCTCATAATCCTCTCAATGCAGCTATCTGGAGGTCGTGAGTTCGATCCTCACCCGGGGCAACGTTCCTTTTTGAGAAAGTTGTTACTTGTTTTGTTAACGTTGCCATATCCTTCTATTGCCATTGGTTCGAAGCCTCAGTAGCGCAGTAGGCAACGCGTCAGTCTCATAATCCTCTCAATAGAGCTACCTGAAGGTCGTGAGTTCAATCCTCACCCAGGGCAACGTTTCTTTTTGAGAAAGTTGTTACTTGTTTTGTTAACGTTGCCATATCCTTCTATTGCCATTGGTTCGAAGCCTCGGTAGCGCAGTAGGCAACGCGTCAGTCTCATAATCCTCTCAATAGAGCTACCTGAAGGTCGTGAGTTCGATCCTCACCCAGGGCAACGTTTCTTTTTGAGAAAGTTGTTACTTGTTTTGTTAACGTTGCCATATCCTTCTATTGCCATTGGTTCGAAGCCTCGGTAGCGCAGTAGGCAACGCTTCAGTCTCATAATCCTCTCAATAGAGCTACCTGAAGGTCGTGAGTTCAATCCTCACCCAGGGCAACGTTTCTTTTTGAGAAAGTTGTTACTTGTTTTGTTAACGTTGCCATATCCTTCTATTGCCATTGGTTCGAAGCCTCTGTAGCGCAGTAGGCAACGCGTCAGTCTCATAATCCTCTCAATAGAGCTACCTGAAGGTCGTGAGTTCGATCATCACCCAGGGCAACGTTTCTTTTTGAGAAAGTTGTTACTTGTTTTGTTAACGTTGCGATATTCTTCTATTGCCATTTTTTCGAAACCTCGGTAGCGCAGTAGGCAGCGCGTCCCTCTCATAATCCTCTCAATAGAGCTATCTGAAAGTCGTGAGTTCGATCCTCACCCGTTGCAACGTTTATTTTTGAGAAAGTAGTTACTTGTTTTTTTAACGTTGAGATATTCTTCTATTGCCATGGGTTCAAAGACTCGGTAGCGCAGTAGGCAGCGCGTCAGTCTCATAATTCTAACAATAGAGCTATCTCAATTTCGTGAGTTCGATCCTCACCCGGGTTAACGTTATTTTATGAAAAAGCCTTTTCTTTTTTTGTTAATGTTGCGATATTCATCTATTGACATTGGTTCGAAGCCTCGGTAGCGCAGTAGGCAGCACGTCAGTCGCATAATCCTCTCAATAGCGCTATCTGAAGGTCGTGAGATCGGTCCTCACCCGGGGCAACGTTTCGTTTTGAGAAAGTTGTTACTTGTTTTGTTAACGTTGCGATATTCTTCTATTGACCTGGGTTCAAAGCCTCGGTAGCGCAGTAGGCCGCGCGACAGTCTCATAATCCTCTCAATGCAGCTATCTGGAGGTCGTGAGTTCGATCCTCACCCGGGGCAACGTTCCTTTTTGAGAAAATTGTTACTTGTTTTGTTAACGTTGCCATATTCTTCTATTGCCATTGGTTCGAAGCCTCGGTAGCGCAGTAGGCAGCGCGTAAGTCTCATAATCCTCTCAATAGAGCTACCTGAAGGTCGTGAGTTCAATCCTCACCCAGGGCAACGTTTCTTTTTGAGAAAGTTGTTACTTGTTTTGTTAACGTTGCGATATTCTTCTATTGCCATTTTTTCGAAACCTCGGTAGCGCAGTAGGCAGCGCGTCCCTCTCATAATCCTCTCAATAGAGCTATCTGAAAGTCGTGAGTTCGATCCTCACCCGTTGCAACGTTTATTTTTGGGAAAGTAGTTACTTGTTTTGTTAACGTTGAGATATTCTTCTATTGCCATGGGTTCAAAGACTCGGTAGCGCAGTAGGCAGCGCGTCAGTCTCATAATTCTAACAATAGAGCTATCTGAAATTCGTGAGTTCGATCCTCACCCGGGTTAACGTTATTTTATGAAAAAGCCTTTTCTTTTTTTGTTAATGTTGCGATATTCATCTATTGACATTGGTTCGAAGCCTCGGTAGCGCAGTAGGCAGCACGTCAGTCACATAATCCTCTCAATAGCGCTATCTGAAGGTCGTGAGATCGGTACTCACCCGGGGCAACGTTTCGTTTTGAGAAAGTTGTTACTTGTTTTGTTAACGTTGCGATATTCTTCTATTGACCTGGGTTCAAAGCCTCGGTAGCGCAGTAGGCAGCGCGACAGTCTCATAATCCTCTCAATGCAGCTATCTGGAGGTCGTGAGTTCGATCCTCACCCGGGGCAACGTTCCTTTTTGAGAATGTTGTTACTTGTTTTGTTAACGTTGCCATATTCTTCTATTGCCATTGGTTCGAAGCCTCGGTAGCGAAGCAGGCATCGCGTCAGTCTCATAATTCTAACAATAGAGCTATCTGGAGGTCGTGAGTTCGATCCTCACCCGGATTAACGTTATTTTATGAAAAAGCTTTTTCTTTTTTTGTTAAAGTTGCGATATTCTTCTATTGCCATTGGTTCGAAGTCTCGGTAGCGCAGTAGGCAGTGCGTCGGAATCATTATCATCTCAATAGAGCTATTTGAAGTTCGTTAGTTCGATCCTCACTCGTGGCTACGTTATTTTTTTAAAAAGTTGTTACTTGTTTTGTTAACGTTGCGATATTCTTCTATTGCCATTGGTTCGAAGCCTCGGTAGCGCAGTAGGCAGCGCGTCAGTCTCATAATCTTCTCAATAGTGCTATCTGAAAGTCGTGAGTTCGATCCTCACCCGGGGAAACGTTTCTTTTTGAGAAAGTTGTTACTTGTTTTGTTAACGTTGCGATATTCTTCTATTGCCATTGGTTCGAAGCCTCGGTAGAGCAGTAGGCAGCGCGTCAGTCTCATAATCCTCTCTATAGAGCTATCTGACGGTCGTGAGTTCGCTCCTCACCCGGGGCAACATTCCTTTTTGAGAAAGTTGTTACTTGTTTTGTTAACGTTGCGATATTCTTCTATTGCCATTGGTTCGAAGCCTCGGTAGCGCAGTAGGCAGCGCGTCAGTCTCATACTCCTCTCTATAGAGCTATTTGAAGGTCGTGAGTTCGATCCTCACCCGGGGCAACGGTTTCTTTTTGAGAAAGTTGTTACTTGTTTTGTTAACGTTGCGATATTCTTCTATTGCATTTGGTTCGAAGCCTCGGTAGCGCAGTAGGCAGCGCGTCAGTCTCAAAATCCTCTCTAAGGAGCTATCTGGAGGTCGTGAGTTCGATCCTCACCCGGGGCAACGTTTCTTTTTGAAAATGTTGTTACTTGTTTTGTTAACGTTGCGATATTCTTCTATTGCCATTGGTTCGAAGCCTCGGTAGCGCAGTAGGTAGCGCGTCAGTCGCGTAATCCTTTCAATAGAGCTATCTGAAAGTCGTGAGATCGATCCTCACCCGGGGCAACGTTTCTTTTTGAGAAAGTTGTTACTTGTTTTGTTAACGTTGCGATATTCTTCTATTGCCATTGGTTCGAAGCCTCGGTAGCGCAGTAGGTAGCGCGTCAGTCGCGTAATCCTTTCAATAGAGCTATCTGAAGGTCGTGAGTTCGAACCTCACCCGGGGCAACGTTCCTTTTTGAGAAAGTTGTTACTTGTTTTGTTAACGTTGCCATATTCTTCTATTGCCATTGGGTCGAAGCCTCGGTAGCGCAGTAGGCAGCGCGTCAGTCTCATAATCCTCTCAATAGAGCTATCTGAAGGTCTTGAGTTCAATCCTCACCCAGGGCAACGTTTCTTTTTGAGAAAGTTGTTACTTGTTTTGTTAACGTTGCGATATTCTTCAATTGCCATTGGTTCAAAGCCTCGGTAGCGCAGCAGGCATCGCGTCAGTCTCATAATTCTAACAATAGAGCTATCTGGAGGTCGTGAGTTCGATCCTCACTCGTGGCTACGTTATTTTTTTAAAAAGTTGTTACTTGTTTTGTTAACGTTGCGATATTCTTCTATTGCCATTGGTTCGAAGCCTCGGTAGCGCAGTAGGCAGCGCGTCAGTCTCATAATCTTCTCAAGAGAGCTATCTGAAAGTCGTGAGTTCGATCCTCACCCGGGGAAACGTTTCTTTTTGAGAAAGTTGTTACTTGTTTTATTAACGTTGCGATATTCTTCTATTGCCATTGGTTCGAAGCCTCGGTAGAGCAGTAGGCAGCGCGTCAGTCTCATAATCCTCTCTATAGAGCTATCTGACGGTCGTGAGTTCGCTCCTCACCCGGGGCAACATTTCTTTTTGAGAAAGTTGTTACTTGTTTTGTTAACGTTGCGATATTCTTCTATTGCCATTGGTTCGAAGCCTCGGTAGCGCAGTAGGCAGCGCGTCAGTCTCATACTCCTCTCTATAGAGCTATTTGAAGGTCGTGAGTTCGATCCTCACCCGGGGCAACGGTTTCTTTTTGAGAAAGTTGTTACTTGTTTTGTTAACGTTGCGATATTCTTCTATTGCATTTGGTTCGAAGCCTCGGTAGCGCAGTAGGCAGCGCGTCAGTCTCAAAATCCTCTCTAAGGAGCTATCTGGAGGTCGTGAGTTCGATCCTCACCCGGGGCAACATTTCTTTTTGAAAAAGTTGTTACTTGTTTTGTTACGTTGCGATATTCTTCTATTGCCATTGGTTCGAAGCCTCGGTAGCGCAGTAGGTAGCGCGTCAGTCTCATAATCCTCTCTATAGAGCTATCTGACGGTCGTGAGTTCGCTCCTCACCCGGGGCAGCATTTCTTTTTGAGAAAGTTGTTACTTGTTTTGTTAACGTTGCGATATTCTTCTATTGCCATTGGTTCGAAGCCTCGGTAGCGCAGTAGGCAGCGCGTCAGTCTCATAATCTTCTCAAGAGAGCTATCTGAAAGTCGTGAGTTCGATCCTCACCCGGGGAAACGTTTGTTTTTGAGAAAGTTGTTACTTGTTTTATTAACGTTGCGATATTCTTCTATTGCCATTGGTTCGAAGCCTCGGTAGAGCAGTAGGCAGCGCGTCAGTCTCATAATCCTCTCTATAGAGCTATCTGACGGTCGTGAGTTCGCTCCTCACCCGGGGCAACATTTCTTTTTGAGAAAGTTGTTACTTGTTTTGTTAACGTTGCGATATTCTTCTATTGCCATTGGTTCGAAGCCTCGGTAGCGCAGTAGGCAGCGCGTCAGTCTCATACTCCTCTCTATAGAGCTATTTGAAGGTCGTGAGTTCGATCCTCACCCGGGGCAACGGTTTCTTTTTGAGAAAGTTGTTACTTGTTTTGTTAACGTTGCGATATTCTTCTATTGCATTTGGTTCGAAGCCTCGGTAGCGCAGTAGGCAGCGCGTCAGTCTCAAAATCCTCTCTAAGGAGCTATCTGGAGGTCGTGAGTTCGATCCTCACCCGGGGCAACATTTCTTTTTGAAAAAGTTGTTACTTGTTTTGTTAACGTTGCGATATTCTTCTATTGCATTTGGTTCGAAGCCTCGGTAGCGCAGTAGGCAGCGCGTCAGTCTCAAAATCCTCTCTAAGGAGCTATCTGGAGGTCGTGAGTTCGATCCTCACCCGGGGCAACATTTCTTTTTGAAAAAGTTGTTACTTGTTTTGTTACGTTGCGATATTCTTCTATTGCCATTGGTTCGAAGCCTCGGTAGCGCAGTAGGTAGCGCGTCAGTCTCATAATCCTCTCTATAGAGCTATCTGACGGTCGTGAGTTCGCTCCTCACCCGGGGCAGCATTTCTTTTTGAGAAAGTTGTTACTTGTTTTGTTAACGTTGCGATATTCTTCTATTGCCATTGGTTCGAAGCCTCGGTAGCGCAGTAGGCAGCGCGTCAGTCTCATAATCTTCTCAAGAGAGCTATCTGAAAGTCGTGAGTTCGATCCTCACCCGGGGAAACGTTTCTTTTTGAGAAAGTTGTTACTTGTTTTATTAACGTTGCGATATTCTTCTATTGCCATTGGTTCGAAGCCTCGGTAGAGCAGTAGGCAGCGCGTCAGTCTCATAATCCTCTCTATAGAGCTATCTGACGGTCGTGAGTTCGCTCCTCACCCGGGGCAACATTTCTTTTTGAGAAAGTTGTTACTTGTTTTGTTAACGTTGCGATATTCTTCTATTGCCATTGGTTCGAAGCCTCGGTAGCGCAGTAGGCAGCGCGTCAGTCTCATACTCCTCTCTATAGAGCTATTTGAAGGTCGTGAGTTCGATCCTCACCCGGGGCAACGGTTTCTTTTTGAGAAAGTTGTTACTTGTTTTGTTAACGTTGCGATATTCTTCTATTGCATTTGGTTCGAAGCCTCGGTAGCGCAGTAGGCAGCGCGTCAGTCTCAAAATCCTCTCTAAGGAGCTATCTGGAGGTCGTGAGTTCGATCCTCACCCGGGGCAACATTTCTTTTTGAAAAAGTTGTTACTTGTTTTGTTACGTTGCGATATTCTTCTATTGCCATTGGTTCGAAGCCTCGGTAGCGCAGTAGGTAGCGCGTCAGTCTCATAATCCTCTCTATAGAGCTATCTGACGGTCGTGAGTTCGCTCCTCACCCGGGGCAACATTTCTTTTTGAGAAAGTTGTTACTTGTTTTGTTAACGTTGCGATATTCTTCTATTGCCATTGGTTCGAAGCCTCGGTAGCGCAGTAGGCAGCGCGTCAGTCTCATAATCTTCTCAAGAGAGCTATCTGAAAGTCGTGAGTTCGATCCTCACCCGGGGAAACGTTTCTTTTTGAGAAAGTTGTTACTTGTTTTATTAACGTTGCGATATTCTTCTATTGCCATTGGTTCGAAGCCTCGGTAGAGCAGTAGGCAGCGCGTCAGTCTCATAATCCTCTCTATAGAGCTATCTGACGGTCGTGAGTTCGCTCCTCACCCGGGGCAACATTTCTTTTTGAGAAAGTTGTTACTTGTTTTGTTAACGTTGCGATATTCTTCTATTGCCATTGGTTCGAAGCCTCGGTAGCGCAGTAGGCAGCGCGTCAGTCTCATACTCCTCTCTATAGAGCTATTTGAAGGTCGTGAGTTCGATCCTCACCCGGGGCAACGGTTTCTTTTTGAGAAAGTTGTTACTTGTTTTGTTAACGTTGCGATATTCTTCTATTGCATTTGGTTCGAAGCCTCGGTAGCGCAGTAGGCAGCGCGTCAGTCTCAAAATCCTCTCTAAGGAGCTATCTGGAGGTCGTGAGTTCGATCCTCACCCGGGGCAACATTTCTTTTTGAAAAAGTTGTTACTTGTTTTGTTACGTTGCGATATTCTTCTATTGCCATTGGTTCGAAGCCTCGGTAGCGCAGTAGGTAGCGCGTCAGTCTCATAATCCTCTCTATAGAGCTATCTGACGGTCGTGAGTTCGCTCCTCACCCGGGGCAGCATTTCTTTTTGAGAAAGTTGTTACTTGTTTTGTTAACGTTGCGATATTCTTCTATTGCCATTGGTTCGAAGCCTCGGTAGCGCAGTAGGCAGCGCGTCAGTCTCATAATCTTCTCAAGAGAGCTATCTGAAAGTCGTGAGTTCGATCCTCACCCGGGGAAACGTTTCTTTTTGAGAAAGTTGTTACTTGTTTTATTAACGTTGCGATATTCTTCTATTGCCATTGGTTCGAAGCCTCGGTAGAGCAGTAGGCAGCGCGTCAGTCTCATAATCCTCTCTATAGAGCTATCTGACGGTCGTGAGTTCGCTCCTCACCCGGGGCAACATTTCTTTTTGAGAAAGTTGTTACTTGTTTTGTTAACGTTGCGATATTCTTCTATTGCCATTGGTTCGAAGCCTCGGTAGCGCAGTAGGCAGCGCGTCAGTCTCATACTCCTCTCTATAGAGCTATTTGAAGGTCGTGAGTTCGATCCTCACCCGGGGCAACGGTTTCTTTTTGAGAAAGTTGTTACTTGTTTTGTTAACGTTGCGATATTCTTCTATTGCATTTGGTTCGAAGCCTCGGTAGCGCAGTAGGCAGCGCGTCAGTCTCAAAATCCTCTCTAAGGAGCTATCTGGAGGTCGTGAGTTCGATCCTCACCCGGGGCAACATTTCTTTTTGAAAAAGTTGTTACTTGTTTTGTTACGTTGCGATATTCTTCTATTGCCATTGGTTCGAAGCCTCGGTAGCGCAGTAGGTAGCGCGTCAGTCTCATAATCCTCTCTATAGAGCTATCTGACGGTCGTGAGTTCGCTCCTCACCCGGGGCAACATTTCTTTTTGAGAAAGTTGTTACTTGTTTTGTTAACGTTGCGATATTCTTCTATTGCCATTGGTTCGAAGCCTCGGTAGCGCAGTAGGCAGCGCGTCAGTCTCATAATCTTCTCAAGAGAGCTATCTGAAAGTCGTGAGTTCGATCCTCACCCGGGGAAACGTTTCTTTTTGAGAAAGTTGTTACTTGTTTTATTAACGTTGCGATATTCTTCTATTGCCATTGGTTCGAAGCCTCGGTAGAGCAGTAGGCAGCGCGTCAGTCTCATAATCCTCTCTATAGAGCTATCTGACGGTCGTGAGTTCGCTCCTCACCCGGGGCAACATTTCTTTTTGAGAAAGTTGTTACTTGTTTTGTTAACGTTGCGATATTCTTCTATTGCCATTGGTTCGAAGCCTCGGTAGCGCAGTAGGCAGCGCGTCAGTCTCATATTCCTCTCTATAGAGCTATTTGAAGGTCGTGAGTTCGATCCTCACCCGGGGCAACGGTTTCTTTTTGAGAAAGTTGTTACTTGTTTTGTTAACGTTGCGATATTCTTCTATTGCATTTGGTTCGAAGCCTCGGTAGCGCAGTAGGCAGCGCGTCAGTCTCAAAATCCTCTCTAAGGAGCTATCTGGAGGTCGTGAGTTCGATCCTCACCCGGGGCAACATTTCTTTTTGAAAAAGTTGTTACTTGTTTTGTTACGTTGCGATATTCTTCTATTGCCATTGGTTCGAAGCCTCGGTAGCGCAGTAGGTAGCGCGTCAGTCGCGTAATCCTTTCAATAGAGCTATCTGAAGGTCGTGAGATCGATCCTCACCCGGGGCAACGTTTCTTTTTGAGAAAGTTGTTACTTGTTTTGTTAACGTTGCGATATTCTTCTATTGACCTGGGCTCAAAGCCTCGGTAGCGCAGTAGGTATCGCGACAGTCTCATAATCCTCTCATTGGAGCTATCTAGAGGTCGTGAGATCGATACTCACCCGGGGCAACGTTTCATTTTGAGAAATGTGTTACTTGTTTTGTTAACGTTGCGATATTCTTCTATTGCCATTGGTTCGAAGCCACAGTAGCGCAGTAGGCAGCGCGTCACTCTCATAATCCTCTCAATAGAGCTATCTGAAAGTCGTGAGTTCGATCCTCACACGTTGCAACGTTTCTTTTTGAGAAAGTAGTTGCTTGTTTTGTTAACGTTGCGATATTCTTCTATTGCCCTGGGTTCAAAGCCTCGGTAGAGCAGTAGGCAGCGCGTCAGTCTCATAATCCTCTTAATAGAGCTATCTGAAGGTCGTGAGTTCGATCCTCACCGGGGCAACGTTTCCTTTTGAGAAAGATGTTACTTGTTTTGTTAACGTTGCGATATTCTTCTATTGCCATTGGTTCGAAGCCTCGGTAGCGCAGTATGCAGCGCGTCAGTCTCATAATTCTCTCAATAGAGCTATCTGAAGGTCGTGAGTTCGATCTTCACCCGGGGCAACGTTAATTTTTGAAAAAGTTGTTTCTTGTTTTGTTAACGTCTCGATATTCTTCTATTGCTTTGGGTTCGATGCCTCTGTAGCGCAGTAGGCAGCCCGTCAGTCTCCTAATCCTCGCAATAGAGCTCTTTGAAGGTTGTGAGTTCGATCCTCACCCGGGGCAACGGTATTTTTTTAAAAAGTAGTTTCTTGTTTTGTTAACGTTGTGATATTCTTCTATTGCCGTTCTTTCGAAACCCCGGAAGCGCAGAAATCAGCCCGTCATTCTCCTTGTCGGGAACCAGGCCTTAACTGTAACCAGTTTTAACTGTAAAAAACTTTCCCTTCTCACCACCAGGGTTTTGTTGACTTCCTCTCGTTTTGGCGGCAACCAACGAACGCGTTTTATACTCTTCTAACTTGTCAATATATTCTTAATCATGTAACATTTAATCAAGTAAGAATTAAATAATATTCTTAAAGAGAAATTCCCCGTGTTAATGAGTCATAGTCACTGAGCCTGCCACTAATTAGAAATTTGAGAGTTTCAGCTGCAGATGGAGACAACACCACCAGTATGTTATCAAAAGAGATTCCTTCCAACAAAACAAAGGTAAGCGCTTTTACTTGCCTTTAATTTAGAGATTGTTCGTGTTATAATATTATTTGGCATCCCTGCCGGGATAATTGGTCTGGTTTATTCCAATTTAGAGCTGAAAAATATATATTAGAATTTTGAACTGATTTATTATTATTATTGAATTTATATATTATTGAATCTTACTGAATATAAATTTCGAACTGTTCAATTCTAAAAATGGATGATAAAAGTGGCAGGTTAAGAAAGAAACGGGGAGTATTGAGAACATCTGTTACTAAAATTTGTAAAACTATTGGAACAGAATTAACGAAAACAGATGTAAATGTCGATATGTTAGAAGAAATGTTAGAGCAGCTTGCTGTTGTGTCAAGTGAATTAAAGAATCTAGATTCACAAATTGAAGAATTCGTTTCCGAGGACAAATTAGAAAAAGAAGTAGCGGAATACACCCAAAAAATTATAACTTGGAAATTTAGAGCGACCAAAAAAATACGCGAACGAACAAAAAATGTTGATTGTTTGAATGTTCCAAGTTCCTGTTATAAAGAATCATCGAACATTAAATTGCCAAAACTTGCGATATCTAAATTCTACGGGCAATCAAGTTTATGGCTTTCATTTTGGAACTCCTTTGAATCAGCCATACATGAAAATGATTCATTAAGTGAAGTCAATAAATTTAATTACTTAAAAGCACACCTAGGCGGTTCTGCCCTTAGTACCATAGAAGGATTTGCGTTAACACCAGAAAATTACGAAATCGCCATAAAATTACTTAAAGAACGCTTCGGAAGATCCGATGTTCTCATTAATACCCATTTGAATAATTTACTGCGTATCTGCCCATTAAAGAACTCAGATGATATTGTATCATTCAGAAAAATGTTTGATAATATACAGACGGAAATCCGATCTCTCGAATCTCTTAATGTTTTGAAAGAAACCTATGAAAACTTACTTTGCCCAATCCTGTTAAAATGCCTTCCCCCCGATCTCGTTTTAGAATATAATAAAAACATGAAATAGGATAAATATGAAATAGATGAATTGCTCGACTTCCTGTCTCTTCAGCTGAAAGCAAAAGAACGAACGTTAATGTATGCTTCTCCCATGAGTTCGAAAAAAGAAAAGTATTCATTTCCCCCGTTGCGTTATGACTCATCGAGCGGAAAAATAAATAATCCTAGATGTTCCACTGCAAAGAGATTTAGCAGTTCAGAATTGATTAGTTCTGAAGTAAAAATAAAAACACCGGAATGCTTATTCTGCAATAAATTTCATGATGTTGTTGATTGTGAATACGTACGTACTTAAAGTTTGGAAGAACGGAAACGTATACTGTCTAAAAAAGCTGCGTGTTTTATTTGTGCAAAGCAATTTCATGTTGCTAAATTTTGTAGGTCAAAAATAGTTTGTACTCTCTGCGGTAAAAAACATTTATCCATATTATGCAATCAAGATAATTCTGTTCCGAAAAATAATACTCATTTGAATGAAAGTAAGGATGAGAATAATCTTTTAAATGAAAATTTCGCGTTGGCGAATAATTTATGTTCCAGGGAGGTTTATCTGCAGACTTTAATTGTTAGCGTCGAAAATAATGATTTAAAACACTATGTTAGATCAATCATTGACCTCGGGAGCCAGAGGTCGTATGTCAGTAAATACGTAGTGGATGTAATGAAATTGAAGTGTCTTGGGGAACAAACGGTGACTCATGGACTTTTCGGAGGACTGAAAAGGCGGGAAAACCACAAGATGTATTCCATTAAATTGCGTAATACAGAAAATAATTTCTGTTGTAATGTAGAAGTAATGGATCAGTATAAATTTTGCCCTTCTCTTCCCAAATTAGATTCTAAAAATATCGAAGAAGTAAAACAATTGGGTATATTTGTTAGTGATATTTGCTTAGATGAAAATCTTTGTTTGTATGAAAACGATCCCAAGGAGATTCGCATATTATTAGGGGCAGATACGGCAGCCAGATTATTTACAGGAGAAATTAAAAAACTTTCACCTGATCTAATTGCGATGAACACCAAGTTAGGGTGGACAGTTATTGGAAGATCAGGAATTAATAAAAATGATAGTTCCAGCACGCTAATGTCGCTACTTGTCAACGACGTAAATATATCCGATCTTTGGAGGCTTGATACATTGAATATCAATGACCCTGCGGAAACTCAAAGTTAGAAAAGAACTAGAAGAAGCGGCTAAGGGACATTTTGAACGCAATGTAACACGAGATAACGAGGGGCGCTATGTTGTCAGTCTACCGTGGATACATGATCATCCTCCTCTTCCTGATGGCAGAAAGATAGCTGAACGAAGACTTAACAGTTGTATTAAAGCCTTAGAACGTGCCGAAAAGCTGGCCGATTATGATGATGTTTTTCAGGATTGGCAGAGTGAGGGTATTATTGAAGAAGTTGATCCTATGCAAGAAATCAAGGAAGGACAGCATTTCTTACCTCACCATCCTGTCTTCAAGGAGAATTCGACGACCAAAGTTCGACCTGTTTTTGATGGTTCAGCTAAAGAAAAGAATACACCTTCTATTAATGACTGCCTCGAAAAGGGACCAAATCTTGTAGAACTCATTCCATCTCTTATATATCGCTTTCGTGTTGGAAAATATGGAGTGATATCTGGCATCAAGAAGGCCTTTCTGCAAATTGGATTACAAGAACGAGATAGACCATATCTCAGATTTTTATGGAAGGATAGAAGAAAAGACGGAAATATCAAGATCCTGCAGCACAAAAGAGTTGTGTTCGGAATCTCCTCCAGTCCTTTCCTTCTAGGAGCTACATTAGAACTTCATTTAAAAAACGCCCCAGATCATCTCAAGGAAACAGCCCAGCAACTTATGAGGTCCTTCTACGTTGATAATTGTGTTTTCAGCATCAACAGAAAAGAAGAACTTGCTAGATTTATTTCGGAATCACAAGCACTATTATCTACTGCCAAGTTTGAACTTCGAGGGTGGGAGCATTCTCCTACTGAAGACAAAACTGAAGAAAGGCAAGAAGACCGAAAGGTTCCAGTTCTTGGGCTTCTGTGGAATTTACCAAAGGGCACTATATCTCTAGATTTGAAAAGTTTGATGAAAGAAGATAAAGGACCTATTACAAAAAGAAAAATCCTGTCAACCGTTCATCGAATCTTTGATCCGATAGGATTTTCTTGTCCAGTGACTCTAGAGCCCAAATCTTTGTTGCAGGAATGCTGGAAATTGGGGCTGTCCTGGGATGCTGAACTTCCTCTGCTGATAACTGAAAGATTCGAACGCTGGAAGATGAAGTTACCGAAATTGAATGATCTTGAAATACCAAGATGTGTACGTGAGGACTTTGCAGAAGATTCCAGATTTTCCATCCATGTTTTTTGTGACGCAAGTCAGAGTGCCTACGCTACATGTATATTCTTGAGAGCTGAATCTGCTGATAGCACGTCGTGCCAGTTAATACAAGCTAGAAATAGAGTTGCTCCTTTGAAAAAGATCTCTATTCCACGCCTAGAACTTTTGTCCTGCACTATTGGAGCTAGATTGGCAAAAGCAACCATATCCGAACTTGGACTTGAGAACATACCAATCTTCTACTGGTCTGACTCTATGAATGCTTTGTATTGGATCAAAAGAAATGAGAATTGGGCCACGTTCGTTTACAACAGGGTACTGGAAATCCGTAAACTCACCAATCCTGAAGACTGGAGGCACATAAGTGGAACATTAAACCCAGCTGACCTTCCATCACGAGGTTCCAATGCAGAGGAACTTGTGAAATCTCTTTGGTGGAAGGGTCCAAATTGGCTGAAAATGCCTATAGAAGATTGGCCTGTTTCGGAAACTATGCCAGATTTCGACGTTGTAAACTCCGAAAAAAGAAAATCTATTGTGTCTGTCACTAACACCACGACAGAACAATTAGAGTACTTTTCTAAGGTATCTTCTTTCCGAAAAATGACCAGAATCACGGCTTGGATTTTTCGTTTTTATAAAAATGCTAAAACCCAGAAAAAAGAAAGAAAATTCGGTACCGTAGATTTTGAAGAAGTAGAGAGAGTAGAAGTAGAGAGTGCAGAAAAGTACATTTTAAAACAAGTTCAAAGTCAATGTTTTTTGGGGAAAGAAAAACTGAACTTACAGACATTCCTGGATTCAGATGGTTTATTAAGAGTAAAGACCAAAATTTCTCAAAGAAGTGATCTACCGACATTTAGATTTCCAATTTTGCTGCCTTCAAAGCATGATGTTATTGGAAAACTTATTTTTGAAAAGCATGTTGAACTTAGTCATGCTGGGATACAGATTTTGATGTCGAGTTTAAGAGAGAATTATTGGATCTTAAAAAGCAGAAAGACAATACGTCAAGTAATAAGGACTTGTGTAATATGCCAACGTTTTTCATCTCGGCCATTAGAAGTAGCAAGTGCTCCACTACCCGAAGATCGCGTCAGAGATGCTTATGTTTTTGAAGTAGTAGGAGTTGACTTGTGCGGACCACTATATTTGAAAAACAAAAGCAAATGTTGGGCTGTACTTTTTACATGCGCAGTTTATCGCGCAGTCCACATCGAGCTGGTAACTAGTTTATCAACAGATAGTTTTATTCTAGCTTTACGAAGGTTTATTTCTAGAAGAGGAAGACCAGCTACAATTTATTCAGATAATGGAACCAACTTAGTGGGTACTTCTAATGAGCTGAAATCTGTTGATTGGGTGAAAATACAAGAATATGCCTCAGTAAAGAAAATCCTATGGAAATTCAACCCCCCATCAGCCCCATGGTGGGGCGGATTTTGGGAAAGGCTTATAGGTATGTTGAAATCTATCTTAAGAAAAATTCTTAGAAAGGCCTCCTTACAATTTGAAGAATTGTACACTGTACTATGTGATGCTGAGGGCATTATAAATTCAAGACCTTTGACATACTTAAGTGAAGACAATGAGGACCTTATAGCATTAACACCTGCTATGTTTTTGCAAGATGTAAAAAAAATAGGAGTTCCAGATATAGATCAAATAGATGCTAAGAGAATGAATAAAAGATTCTTCTACAGGCAAAAATTATGTCAAGATCTCAGAAAGCGTTTCAGAATCGAATATCTTGCACGTCTTAGAGAATTTTCAAAGATTCGTAATGAATCTAAAATTAAAGAAGGAGACATTGTTCTCATCGGTGATAGTAACGTCAAGAGAATAAATTGGCCTTTGGGAAGAGTCATCAAATAATATCTTGGAAAAGACAAGAAAGTTCGTCTCGTGGAAGTCCAGACCAAATCTGGGTCTTTCCTACGTCCAATCCAGAGACTTTTTCCTCTTGAGATCAGCCAAAGTGAAAAATCTGCTATCCCATCTCTCCCAAAGAGTGATTTTCCGTCCACAACGATGATTCCTGATGGTACACCTAACTCTAGTGACTCTCATGCTGTTCCAGATGTGAGACAACCAACAAGATTCCGTTATGGCCGGCTTTTAAAGCCCAATGTTCTCCTGGACTCATTTGTTTGAGTTTCTAAAGTCCTTTACGAAACTCAAAGGTGGGAGAGTGCCGGAAACCAGGCCTTAACTGCAACCAGTTTTAACTGTAAAGAACTTTCCCTTCTCACCACCAGGGGTTTGTTGACTTCCTCTCGTTTTGGCGGCAACCAACGAACGCGTTTTATACTCTTCTAACTTGTAAATATATTCTTAATCATGTAACATATAATCAAGTAACAATTAAATAATATTCTTAAAGAGAAGTTTCCCGTGTTAATGAGTCATAGTCACTGAACCTGCCACTAATTAGAAATTTGAGATTTTCAGCTGCAGATGGAGACAACACCACCAGTATGTTATCAAAAGAGATTCCTTCCAACAAAACAAAGGTAAGCGCTTTTACTTGCCTTTAATTTGGAGATTGTTCGTGTTGGAATACTCCTTATCCTCACAATAAAGCTATCTGAAAGTCGTGAGTTCGCTATTCACCCGGGGCGACGTTATTTTTTAAAAAGTTGTTACTTGTTTTGTTAACGTTGCGATATTCTTCTATTGCCCTGCGTTCGAAGCCTCGGTAACGCAGTAGGCAGCGCGTCAGCCTCATAATCCTATCAATAGACCTATCTGCAGGTCGTGAGTTCGATAATCACCCGCGGCAACGTTTTTTTTTGAAAAAAATGTTTTTTGTTTTGTTAACGTTGCGATATTCTTCTATTGCCATCGGTTCGAAGCCTCTGTAGCGCTGTAGGCAGCGCGTCAGTCTCATAATCCTTTCAATAGAGCTATCTGAAGTTCGTGAGTTCGATTCTCACTCGGGACAACGCCGTTATGAAAAAGTTGTTTCTTCTTTTGTTAACGTTGCGATATTCTTCTTTTGCCGCTGGTTCGAAGCCTAGGTAGCGCAGTAGGCAGCGCGTCAGTCTCATAATCCTCTCCATAGCGCTATCTGAATGTCGTGAGTTCGAACCTCACCCGGGGTACAGTTATTTTTCAAAAAAGTTGTTTCTTTTTTTGTTAACATTGCGATATTCTTCTTTTGCCGCTGGTTCGAAGCCTAGTTAGCGCAGTAGGCAGCGCGTCAGTCTCATAATCCTCTCAATAGAGATATCTGAAGGTCGTGAGTTCGATCCTCGCTCGGGGCGTCGCTGTTTTTGAAAAAGTTGTTTCCTTGTTTTGTTAACGTTGCGATATTCTTCTATTGCCATCGGTTCGAAGCCTCATTAGCGCAGTAGGCAGAGCGACAGTCTCATAATCATCTCAATAGAGCTGTCTGGAGGTCGTGAGTTCGATCCTCACCCGGGGCAACGTTATTTTATGAAAAAGTTGTTTCTTCTTTTGTTAACGTTGCGATATTCTTCTATTGCCCTAGGTTAGAAGCTTTGGTAGCTGTTGGTAATCAGTCGTGGGATCATTATGAAAAGTGCCGTAAGGTAGCAGACGAATTCAGATGCCATTGAGCTCACGATATAAGTCTATTTATATAGACGAAAAGACGATGGAAATCGGGTGGACGGAGATGGCTATAGATGAGATGTACCAAACATGCCCGGATGTTCATTTTTAAGTTTTCTTTTTATTTTTTATTCAAGACGAATAAACAAAGTTGTTTCGAAAACCTGTTCTCTGTAATTTCTCCAACAAGATAGGTTAAGGGCCCCAGCACGGTATTAAGCAACTGTGGATTGTGAAACCACCGAAAAAAGTTAGTAATTATTTTTCAAGTTTTTGGACTTGCATACAACATGATAAAAGAAAACGAAATGACCGTCGTGTCCTTGCCAAAGCTTGGTGACTTCAACTATAACAGCTGGAAAAGGGACTTGAAAGTTCTACTTATGGAAAAAGGTTTCTGGGAATTTATTATTGGAACAGCAAAGCCATGTCCAGATGATGTGTCTGATAGAGATAAACATGTATACGAGCTAAGGAAACAAAGGGCGTATACTACTATCTACATGGGTGTCGAAAGAAAGTATCAAACCCTAATCTCTGACACTGAAGATGGAAAAATAGCATGGGAAACATTAAAAGAAAATTTTGAACCCATCTCCAGAGCCCGTCTAGCAAGCCTAATAGATGGATTTTTCAGCAGCAGATTCGATCCTACCCAAGAAACAATAGGCATGTACTGTAAGAAGACAATGGAAAGAAATCGGAAGATACAAGAAGCAGGTTTCAGGATGCCCGATATTTTGGTATGTTTCCAATTAATTCGGTTTCTACCTCCTGAATACGACAACTTAGTGCAGATACTCTACAGGTTGAAAGATGCAGAATTCACTATTGCCGAAGTTACGAAACAACTAATTACAGAATCTGGAAGGATCGAACTGAAGATGAAAGATGAAAACGACTACCAATCTTCTGCTAATGCATACGCTTCAAGGGTTAAGAAGTCTGAAAATAATCAACAGAAGTGCAAGAATACGGAGACAATGCAGAGATCCTACAGCAGTGGAAACATGATGGACCCTGGCATACGAAGAAAGGTCGGAAGCTGAAGTTATCAGCGTTCCTTGTTTTGTAAGAATTGTAATAGAAAAGGTCACTCCGAAGACAGATGTTTTAAGAAAAAGGATGCACCGCATGACAAGTCATTCTACTGTAACTCCAATGGTCTAGCCAAAGATGGATTCGAATCTTCAACGACTACCAGAGAGAAACCGGCCGAGTTCCTCGTGGATACTGCAGCTACTAGTCACATATGTAATAAAATGGACTGGTTTGTAAATTTCAAGCATATTAGTCCAACCGAAGTCCTCGTTGGGGAAAATAACTGTACTGCAAAAGCTGTTGGGATTGGAGACATCTACTTCACTATATTGGACGTTAAGGGTAAAGTAGAAATTAAATTGAAAAATGTATTGTATGTACCTAATATGAGAAAAAATTTAATATGTGGAGCCCAAATTGAAATGGCTGGTAATTTTATAGAATGGGGCCGTGGTAAAATGATTGTATATGATTCACGTAATGAATATTTTTTTACGGTAAATAGAATAGACAAATTGTATATGGTTATCCAACTAAATGTAAAGTATTTAATAAGAATATTGCTTTAGCTACAAACCTAAAGTTAAAGGATATCCATCGAAGATTTTGTCATGTTAATATTCCTTTCATTCAAAGTATGCATAGAAATAATTCTGTCAAAGGTATTGAAATTTTGAATAATTCTAAAGTTGATAATTGTAGTAGCTGTAAAATAGCTAAATCAACTAGATCTTCTTTAAAGAAAAATTATAAATATTTTCGAACTACTAAAAAGTGTTTAGATAGAGTTCATTGTGATTTATGGGGTCCCGCCCCAGTGACTTCGTTGGGAGGAAATAAATATTTTTCTATCTTTCATAGATGATTATTCACGAAAAGTAGATGTGTATATTATAGGAAGTAAAGTTGAAGTTTTTGAATGCTTTAAGAAATATCTAGCAAAGGTAGAAAGGGAATTAAATTCTAAACTTAAATGTGTAAGAACCGACAATGGTCTTGAATTTTGTCATAAAGAGTTCGAGGATTTCTTAAGTAAATTGGGGATTAAAATGGAAAGAACCAGTATTTTTTACACGCCAGAGCAAAACGGGATTGCTGAAAAATTTAATCGAACAGCAATGGATGGTGTTAGAGCAATGCTGCATGATAGTGGTTTAGGGCCGAAATTTTGGGCTGAAGCTCTTTTGGCATTCGTACATATTCGAAATAGATGTGAAAATAAGTTAACAATTCATCAAACTCCAATTGAAATATGGTCTGGTTTCAAACCGTCAGTAAAGCATTTCAGAATTTTCGGATCCTTGGGCTACGTGCATGTTCCCAAAATAAAAAGGAACAAACTCCAAGCGAGAGCTAAACTTGGCATTTTAGTTGGTTATGCATTGCGGACTAGAGGTTACCGGATATTTTTACCTAAAGAAAAGAAAGTTATTGAAACGATTCGTGTATTTTTTGATGAAAGTAAAAACGGTGTAGAATCTTTATTTGGAAAAAATAAATCGTATGAGTATGTGAGATATAACTTGAATTCTGTAAATGAGGTAGATGATAATTCAGTTGAGATTAAAAAGTCACATAAATTAAGTACTCTTAATATAGAAGACTGGGAAAGAAAGGAATGTCCTAGATCTAGAAATATGCGTACAGATGTGTATTATTACCCTCCTTCTAGTAAAATAAGACTTCGTTCCTTAAATGATGTTAGAAAATATTGTAAGAAATTTAATATAGCATTTGAACCCGAAAAATTTTCATTTAAAGCAATGACTAAACATCCTGTTATTAATCAAAGTTCAAATAGTGGTTCGAGAAGTGAGGAAAGTTCAAACTCGGACGAGATCGAAGAACTTTTAGATTTTGAATGTTATCACTTGGATTTACCTAAAGCTTTTAACGATACTCTAAACAGTAAGGATAAAGAAAAATGGGATTTGGCAATGAAGGAAGAAATTGAAATGATAGAAAAACGAAATGTCTGGGAATTAGCAGATTCACCTCGTGATAAGACGATAATAGGGAGTAAATGGGTTTATAATATTAAACATGACGAGAATAACAAACCCAAGAAATATAAAGCTAGACTCGCAGCATTAGGTTTTAAACAAAAAGCTGGAATCGATTATAATGAAACCTTTTCTCCGGTTGTAAATTTTTCAATTGTGAAATTATTGTTTATCTTATTGGTATGTTTGTTGAAATGGTATCATGTACAAGTTGATGTAAAGTCTGCATTTTTGTATGGAAAATTAAATGAATTAGTTTATAGTGAAAGGACAAGAAGACAAAGTTTACTTGCTACATAAGTCTCTATATGGCTTGCATCAAAGTAGCAGATATTGTAATGATGAACTAAACGGTATTCTTCATGACTTAAATTTAAAAAAATTATCGTGGTCAAATTGTGTGTATCAGAATAACGATATCATTTTAATTGTATATGTAGATGATATTATTGTATTTGGAAAATGTATAAATAAGATTAACGAAGCTATAGCCCTAATTAAAAATAAATTAGATTTAACTGAACTAGGTCCAATGAAGTTTTTATTGGGAGTTAATTTTGAAATGAATAATAATTCATTATTTATACATCAAAAAACATACATACAGAAGTTAATGTCAAACTTTACAGATTTTCCAAAATCTTGCGTTAATTTGCCTATAAAACTGGGTATTAAACTTCCGGATAAAACTGAAGAAAATGAATTAATGAAAAAGTTTCCTTACAGGTCTTTAATTGGTTGTTTATCTTTTTTGGCTGATAGGACAAGATCTGATATTAGTTTTTCAGTAAATTTGATGTCACAAATCTCCAACGGTTATACTTTCGAACATTGGAGAATAGTAGCTGATATAATGAATTATGTATTTAGAACAAAAGATTATAAAATTAATCTTTCAAATGTTAAAAATACAAGTTTAACTTGTTATACGGATGCTAATTGGGGCTGCAGCTTGACAAATCGTTATTCCACTAGTGGATACTTAATGCAATTTGCAGATGTAATATATAGTTGGCGTTCAAGTAAGCAAAAGTGCATTGATTGCACTAAGCTCAATGGAATCTGAGTTCATCGCCTTATGTGAAAGTGCTAAAGAAATAGTTCGGTTTTCTCGAGTAATTAATGAACTTCAAGTTTTACCTAATAAAATTGTGCCTAGAATATATTGTGAATAACCAGGCAACAATTTATTTTTCCAAAAATAATTGTGAAAATTTTAAAACTAAGCATATAGATATACGATACAAATTCATTAGAAGTTTCATTGAGGAAAATTTAATTCATTTACGTTATGTTGAATCGAAACGAAATCTTTCAGATTCACTCGAGGCAACGTTATTTTTTGAAAAGGTGTTTCTTGTTTTTTTAACATTGCGATATTCTTCTATTGCCGCTTGTTCGAAGCTCCGGTAGCGCAGTTGGCAGCGTGTCAGTCTCATAATCCTCCCAATAGAGTTGTCTGAAGGTCATGAGTTCGATCCTCACCCGGGCAACGTTATTTTTTGAATAAGTTGTTACTCGTTTTGTTAACGTTGCGATATTCTTCTATTGCCCTGATTTCATAGCCTCGGTAGCGCAGTAGGCTGAGCGTAAGTCTCATAATGCTCCCCATAGATCTGTCTGAAGGTCGTGCGTTCTATCCTCACCTGTGGCCTAATTATTTTTAGAAAAAGTAGTTTATTGTTCTATTTTTGTACTGCCTTTGGTTCGAAGCCTCGGTAGCGCAGTAGGTAGCGCGTCATTCTCATAATCCTCGCAATAGAGCTATCTGAAAGTCGTGAGTTCGATCCTCACACGGGTCAAAATTAATTTCAGATAAAGTAGTCTTTTGTTGTGTAGTTTTTAAAATTCTAAAAAGTTCCGTCATCATTGTTGAACCTCTTAAATGATCAGAATTATAATCTTAGATGCAGAAGTTTTCTGGAGAGTAATATAAATCACCAGATCGTCGAATAATAGTTCGTTTGGGACTAATTGCACTGTTATATGGTATTTTCAAACTCTAGTTAATTAATATTTTAGAACATAAAGGTAAATATTAGTTGAAATCATTTTTGAAAAATAAGTTTTAAATGAATAGAAGATTTTTTTGCTATTTCTGAAATTATGCTTAAAGTATTGGTTAGCGAATACAAATTAGTAAATAAAGTATAAAATGTCGAAACATTTTTTGAATTAAAACAACAAACACACAAACAAAACAACGCCATTTGTGGTTTTTCAATACGCTGATCAATTTGCGCAAGAAAAAAAGTGGGTGTTGCCGTTCGAAAATTTCAAAATTCTCTCACTGTAACCGTAACCGTGAGCTCTGCGTTGTTTAGAATCATCACAATCTCCAGCGCATACCTTCAAACAACCATGTCTGGAATTTTGGTTGGATTGGTTGAGCGGATAGGCCGCTAGGGTTTCATATATAGGGGAAAGTTTTTTTTGACCACCCTGTGTATATATCTCTCTATCTGCATTCTTTCTGTGCCTGTAATTGATGTATTCTTCTAAAAAATCATTTCGTAGTCGGTGCTTTCGATTCATAATGGACTAAAAACGTTTCATGCGGTAATTTTCATTTTTTTTCTCTTCTCGCAGTGAAAATACAAAAGGTGATGCATTTTTCTATGCTGAAAGATTGTAAACCAATTATCAGATGTAAATAACAGACACGGCCGCTTTGAACGATGCTCATGCGTGTTTTGATGATCGGTGCATTGGTGATGCCCATGTGAATGTGATATCATTTGAATTAATGTAATTTATTCCTTCTATATTAGCTAACAAAGAATTAGACGAAATCTAATCAAAGTGAAAGCTATCAGGATCAAAATGAAAGGTTTCAGCAGCTATGAATCCCTTGATGAAGTAATTAAATTTAAGGATAAAAAAGAATTGAAATAAAGAGTAATAAAATAGTACAGGTAAAGAAAGAAATATGAAGATTATTGGTACTATTATCGTGTGTTAATATGCTTATCCTTTATTTCTCTCTAATTTACATAATAAATTGCTTTTAATTATTTAAATCATTGAATTACAGCACAATAATGGGAAAGTATATTTTTTCCCTATCTCTATTTTAATACTTATTAAAACAAGTTTGTTCATAGAACAATAGATTTTGAAATTCAATAAATAATACTCTTGTTTTTTCTTAAACATAACAAACGGAGTATGACCAACTCAAAACTCTCTTTTCCATTCTTCCTTATAAATATGTATACTACCCCAGCTTAAAATTGTGAGCATTAGAGAAAATTGATAATGTTAGGAGCTGTCGAATATAGGGGACATTTCCCTAACGAAATATTTGTGCACTGTTCGTAAGCACATACTCTTGCTCCTGTTTGCAAAAAATAGAAAATTCTACACAAGAAAAATCAGGAAAACGTTTTCTTGACTAGTTATCCATTTTTATTCACACCCAGCCACTCCTTATTTTTATACAATTTTAGATAAGCAATTTTTATAGCGGTTGCGAATATTTCTTCAAGACAATAAACATTATTTTCTACATAAACCATTCATTTCACAAGAAACTTCCTGCGTTTCCGCGTAATCGTTAAAATAAATTTGCTCCGCTTTTCCTTGAGAGCAACTGATCGTTCACACTCATGTGAACGTCTGCTATGTATAACTTTCAAGACAACGGGAATGCGCTGCCATCTGGTGTTAGGAAGGGTAAGTAAACCTGCGAAGAATACTCTGATTTTTATTTTCAGTATCCCATTAAAGAAACCTGTAAGAAAACCGAAATTCTGTATTTGCACTGCACAGGAGGACAATACTTACAAAACTGCGTTCTTTGAGGTAAATCTAATGTTGTTTTAGTGAATCTAGCGAGCAATCTTTGATAATAAATATCTGGCATGAGATTGATTCACAAACAGCAGAAATCCAAAATGCTCTTATGTCTCCCTTCTTCCGAGTGATTTAAAGCAAACTTTGACGTAGAATTGTTATTGTAATCAGAAAATCAAGCAAAAAATTTCATTTATTTAAGTCATTGCATTTTTGAGTTGTGTTTTGATTTCTTTCTCTCATCTTTTGTATACATACAGAAGTACAGACAGACTGACGGGAAATCTTTTGACGCATTTGGTTTAAAATTTGATAAGAATCTACTATTTACACTCTCACGCTTTGAATCAAAATTTTATTTACTTTCGTTTTTAAGTTTTGAATGATCGAGTTTACATGCATGTAAAATTAAGGTCCGACAAACGGTCCTCAAGCAGCAAAAGATCGTCGGCCCATCATTGGCCAAACATCGCCCCACAGAGCGAGCGAGGTCGGGGCGGGATCGCCTGCGATGTCGTCTTCATTTTGGTCATGTCGTCCAGCAGAACGCTGGTCACCGCAGCTTATTTCCGACGAATTTTCCGATCATTTTCCGATGTGTATTATGACGGGCGACTTTATGCCAAACATTTCGCAATGTGTTTTATCAATGGGTGACCCAATACCAACGCTCTTCTCATGTATTTTAGCAATGGAAGACCAAATAACAACCATTAGGCGATTGATTTCTGAACACTTGCTGACCTCATACTGAAATATTAGTTTCGTGTTTATTCAATTTTCTCAAACTCTAGAAATTAGTGTCATAATATTTCAAATTATTGTGTTTCAAAATTTTGTCAAACCGACTGAAAATACAAAATATTTTGCTTAGTTTACTTTTCTTTTTTTTACTTATGAAATGTTTTGTTTTTAATAGAATTTAAAATCCATAAAACATTTGCTTTTGATAGAATGACTTTTCCCATGATTTTCATTTTAACTTTTCTTCAACTTTTTTTAATTATTATTATAGCACATATTTTACCACATTCTTACCCAATAAAATTTTTAAATGATATTTTTTTTACTGCTCTTTCAGAAAAATAAACTAATATTAAAATTATCTGAAATAATTATAAATTTGATCACCTTCACATCTATCTATATATAAGATTTATTTCCTTCATTTATATTTTCTATTTATTTTTAATGTTTAGTGCATAGGAAAAATGTTAACATAATCATAGTTTCAATTTTATAATTTATCTGCATAATTTTACTGATATATATATAATAAATCTACTTTCTTACATTATATAATACATACTAATTTCTAATATTGCCTACATCATCTGTTCATTTTAAGAGTTATTTCATAAAAATTCAAAACAGAAAAATACATAATTATTAATTATTATTACTAAAAATATTTCCTATACTATATAATTTTATATTGCTTAATGTGAGCAATAAACAAAGAATTACTAAAAAATAATGAATAAAATACAAATTCCTATTTTAACATGTTTTGAATTCCCGTCCCTTTTTTTTTAATGCATTGGTTAAAAATTTGGTGCAACACTAAATTATATAATTCCTATTATATGTTTCTTCAATAGACAACGTTTACAAGCACAAATCAACCTTCAAGGGACTGATCAGCCGGTCTTGGTTCCAAATTCGATACAGATCTACATTTTAGATGTTTAATTTGTGCATCAAATTTCATTTATCTACTACTTATATTTTATAGTTATCCTGTTCGCTCGTACTAGAACAACCCGACAGACAGACTTCCCTCCTTTGAAGGGACTTCATTTAAAAATTTGATAGAAATTCACAAATTTGGTTCGAAGTCTGTTTATTAAGTACATCGGTCTAGTTCAAAGCAGTTTTGCGTTATCTTGTTCACATACAGACAAACAAACATAATTCTAAAAATGCCTTTTTCAGACGCAGGTATGAAGCTGGAGATATCGAGTTGGAATTCTTATGCACGAGTGTTTACTTCGTATACGAGAAAGGAAAGTGCTGATTCCTTGTGAATGGGAACTCAAGAAAGGCGCCTTCTTCGGCGCCTGAAAAACAAAACAAGTAAGTAATGAGTGAATAAAATTAATTGAATCTATTGATGATAAAAAAAATAGAGAAACATTTGTGAATAGGTTACCGAACTTCGTTATTATTGCGAATTCGAGATAAAATATTTTCAAATTTTTAACCCGTCCAAGGACGATAAACACTTGTTACTTTTTGAGATTTGCTGTAATTGCAGTTTGATAATCGAATATTTAGTTATAAAGTAAAACAAGTGTGCTTCGTTACCATAACTGGCAATATGAACTATTTTTTATTTTATGACAGATGGCCAGTCACAAATCAGCAACTTCAAAAATGAGCCGATCTGCAAAAATATTTATCAAGATATGCACTTAAAAAAAACCATTTTATCTCAAATCGCCGTCTGATAATCGAATATTTAATAATAATTTAAAAAATAATCTGTCGTTACTATAATTGGCCACAGGCAAGTATACACCTTCTTTATGATGGATGACCAAGGACAGTTTTTCACCTAAAAACATCAGCCATACGAGAAAATTTTTTTATCAAGAAATTGCAATTTAAGAAATAGATCTCTTTAGCCATAAGTTTCAGAATTTTTTTATTTCAAGGCCACCCATGAAGAGTGTTTATTTTATTTTAAATAATCAATATTTGAAACACCATGATATTATAAGATATTTACTACGATTCTCGTTAAGATATTTGATACAATATGATAATTTTTTAAATAAAAGACATGTGATACATACCTTGTCGTTAAAAAATATATGAATGTCGAACATTATTCAAACAGATAAAAGCACCAGGCACCCTTCTTCGACACCTTCATCCTTAACATTTCGTCCAGCTTGTCCAGCAATGAATATAAATAAGATGTGTGATAAATGATCGGCAATGTTTATCATTTTTTACGTGTCATCTCTCATAACAATTTTCATTTGAATAATGTTCAGAAAATTATCTCCATATCGTTTCTTGATGTGTCATTTCTGATGGAAGGAAAGGAAGATTATGAAGTATCGGAACCAAATTTTATAAACTTCTAATCAAACTTTGAGAAAACAAGGATTGTAAGGGAGAGGGAAAAAATTATTAAATATCAGCTTAACATAATCGTTGATTTTTTTTTTCGTTTGTTTGTTTCGTAAAACTAATCGCTGAACAATTCAAATTCAGTAACGAACAGTGATATCAATTTTAAAAACTCCAAGAAGAAGAATTTATTGAACACTTTTTCTTTTCACTGAAGCTGTAGTTATTGAAAGTAAAAAGTAAGTGAAGTACGCGTGTTTTTGCTCACTCATTTTTGAGGGATTAGAATTGTATTATTATAAGTTAGAATCTTGATTTTGAATATTAAAAATTATAGATATTGAAGCATCCATTTTCTATAATCTTCTTTACCTGATATTTGAATTTTTTGCTCAAATTATCATTAAGGTGGGATTACACTTGGCCAGTAGGCAGCGCATGCATAGAAAGGCTGAGAAATGCTGTTCGGTCCATGGCAAGTACTTGTCTCGACGGGACAACAACATTCCTGTGTATTGTGTATTTGTTTTCCCCATACTCCGTTTGTAGAATTTGGCGGGTTTCTTGGCGTGAAAAAATACACAATACATACATAGATTCATTCCGATTTTGATTTTATCTTTGTTCTTTCTGATGCAATGTTGTGGTGTTTTTTTTTTTTTTTTTCAATTTTTTTTCTATAGTTTTCCAAATTTACGTATGTTGTTCTTAACATGCATGTATTATTAAACATGTTTCTTTGTGTAAATATCCATTACTTTTATATGATATGCAGTGAAAAAGGAAAATTCAGAGACACTTAAACGGCAATTTATAGCTAAGCATGGAATACCTGAATCTATTTTATGAAATTGTGGCAAACATAAATCTGTCCATTTCTGCGCATGCGCTGGCTTACTGGCCGAGTGTAAACCCACCATTAGTATTATACCACAGAATTTTAAAATATTCTGTAGAGCCTAGATTCCTCAGCTGACTATTTACTTTGTCTGCAAAATAAAAATTTTTTTTTTTCAGTGTGAGGTTTAGAAAAATAGTTACCATATATAATCAATAGATTGATAGTTTGCTTTTATAGCTTTAAAGTAATATATAAGTACTGAAATATTTAGAAATTTTATCTTTTATAAAATATTAGAGAGTTCAGGATAAAAAAAAATATTAATACTTTCAAAAAATATGCTTTCTTAGAATGCAAAAGTAATTGCTGTATTTTCTATCTGTTGATTTACTATTGAATAAATATTTATATTTCTTTGCAGAATATTCTACTCGTTCTTCATTTTTCTAATTGCTGAATGAATAGAAGTCAACAACTTTTCTACTGAAAGGTTTCGCAAAGTTCAAGTGTACCTCGATTATCAAATTCATCATGAATAAACAATATTTATCGATTTTAATCAGCTCTTGCTATCCTTCTAATTTTCTTGAGAAAGATATTTTTTTATCTGCTTTTTTACTCTAGGTTATCTAAAAAGCAAAATATTACGCGTGACGCTCACGTGAATTCTGTTAACATGCGTTTTGAATGAGGAGTGATAGCAGCGAGAAGGTCGTGTTAGATAAGGCTCTCATAATTTTAACAATATTATGCTATATTTATCTTATATGTGTGACAAAATAACTATGATTTATCTTAATATAAAGCATACTTAATAATATACATATATTTAACAAATTATATATATTTTATTATATGCGTTCGAAAATGAGGTTATGAATGGCATATTCAAATACTCCAACTGTTCAAAACAGACATAAAAATAATTCGAAAAGCATGAATAATATAAATCAGAGAAATTGCTTTTCACACTCATTAACATCCATTAAATTTCGGCTAGAAGATAATTATTCCCATAATCCTTAATATTTATAAACGTATATTCGCCATAATAACGGATATTTCTAAAAAAAGTTCTAAAAACAATGAATTGTAATATTCACGATGCATATTATTAACGAGAGCTTGATGCTATCATGATTGTGGTTTTGGGGAACTATGGATTTTATCGGACAATCGCAGTGCACTTCACCATCTTAGTGGCTGGTACTCTGCAAACGATGAAACTATCTAAAATTGGGGAAGATCTTTCAGAAACACGACGTCCACACTCCACTGGACCCCATAACACGTAAACATGAGTGGTAATGAGGACACTGATAGATTAGCCGTAGTGAGAATGTAATGACCACTGGCTTTTCGCTCACTTATGAAGAACTATATTCAAATGAAAGATCTAAACTCAATTTAATATGGTGCATTCCACGTGCGCACCAATGGTACACGGTGACATCCCCTGGCTCATTATTAGAAATCAAATGTGACCGTGGCTCCTAGACTGCTCTAGCTAGACTAAAAAGTGGCCACCTAAAGTGCCTTTCCTTTGAAAGTGGTAGAAAAATCCATCTCACTTGTAAAAAATGCTGTGATCATCCAGCTTCATCGGATCACATTCTGGGTTACATCGGACTTTCTAAGGAAGACTTAACATCCGATACCCGTATTCATGTAGATTATTTTTGGGGGCCGACAACCTACTGTAGCAGATAATATAAATGTAACTTTTCGCATTCCCTTTCTTAGAGGCAAGAGGCTATTTTTAGAAACTTATATAGTCTATAATACATACAGGATGATCCCAAATTCAGGCTAATTTGAACAGGAGACAGAAAACTAGGATACGAATAATATTCACATAGGAACGCAGGTCGCAAATCTACTTTTTTATTCATAAATGCAGGGTGTCTCAATTCAATGGAAACAAGATGCTTTGTTTCTAACTTCTACATTGGTGATTCGAAGTGAGCAGTGGACTGTACTTTTTACTATATTTACATTACACTACTTTATTTACACTATATACACTCCTTTTGCGGTGAGTAGTTCCTATAATACATGGCTGATTGCGGTATTGCATTGCGGAGGGCTTTGTTAAGCCTTACAAACTGAAGTTGTTTACAGCTTCTGCGGGGGCTAGGGAGCCTCCGTAATTTTAAGATTGCCAAGTTTGGCGTTAAGCGACATTCGCGTGAACATACATTAATGAAGATATTTTAATGAAATTTTCAACAACGGTACATTTATTTGAAACAATAATTTAATCTACATTAACGTATGAGCGCAAGTAACGCAAATAAAGGATAAAAGGAAATACATAGCATTTGATGAAAGCGTCATTGAAAAGTGTAATGTTTATAACAATTTTTCAAAGCTGCGTCCACCAACAGCGATACATACTTGACAGAGTCAGCGTAGCGATTAACGAGCACTGCAAAAGATGCCAGGTGTTTCAAGCACGGGGGCAGCAGTTGCTGATATTCGAGCAACGGGACCTTCAGCTGACTCAATAGAAGTATCAAAAACAAGACTCTTCAAATGTCTCTGGAAAAACGAATAGACAGGGAGATCGGGTTGGCCAAGTAACTCGCTCACTACACTCAATCCATCGCGCCTCAAAACTTTCCATTCTTTGACATTTCCATTCACTCCATTTCAATTTCCTTTCATGAAATTTCCTGTGTTTTCACCCATATATTCTATCATAATAAATGATTAGTTTAAATAAATGCTTCAGTGCTGAAAATGTTATTAAAATTAGCCGCCTTAGGCGACCAGCTTGTTCGCTAAAATTATTGAACTTGTAGGCTGTTAAATATTAAAAAATTTCACCTTATTCTTTGATAAGACAAAAAAAACATGAATAAGTCGAAACATATCAAAAAGTGTTTACACTGCGTAATAAAAGCGGTAATGAAAATCCTACTTTGGAATTCATATCTACACAAAGTATTTGATTTCCCTTAAAGCATCTTAATAATTTTAACCTTGGCATAAGCACAAGACTAATGGATGAGTTTGAATTCCATAGCATTAAAAATTAATTTTCACAAATTATATATTTCGTGAAAATAAATATTGATATAATTTTAAAAAAAACTATTATGAGTTTTAAGAAAATGCAAAAACAATTTTTGACGAGATATAATTTTGGAAGACATGATCATCAATTTTCATGGGTAATTTACAGAAAACTCCCATCTGCCCACAACTAAAACTTTTTCCGTGTTCGATTAAAGTTTGTTTGATTTCTGTTTCTTGAATTCTTTTACATCTTCTTTTTTCTGAGTGAATAAAATTTTTGGTGAATCTGATCCAAAGAATTTCTAATTATATTTTGCAGTTTCATTAATGAATGAAGCATTCATTTATGTTGTAAAAATGTCCATACAGTATACAAAAATGTCCCTAAAAAGTTAGTGGTTTACATTTGAGAGTAGCAATTCGGAAATAAATAATAAAAACGAATTCTGCGCCACCTAAATCAGCAGCGTTTTATATATAATGATATCTTCACTAGTCTAGAAGTTAAAAATTAAGCGTCTCATTTCATGTATGTTCATTTATGTGATTTTATATTATTTATAACATTCTATTACTTATTTCCAAACTTTATTTTATAAACAAAAACTGAGTTTTTTCTCCCCATGTCTGACTCTTTCTCTTATTTAATGTCTGAGCTTTTCCTAATTATCTGAATTTCCACTTATCCGAATCGTCTCAACCCCATTAAATTCGTAAAATTAGAATCTTTCTGTAGCCTATATATGTATTATGCCTTAATTTTTGAAAATAAATTAAACTTTCATTTTACATTTCCTTTATGATATTTAAATTTTTCCTTCTAGAAGAAAAATTTGTAAAATTCTTGAAAACAAAGAAACACTGCAAATTTCAGCCAGTCTCAAAAAGATTGAATCGAGTTTACACTCGAGTAGTCATAAGACGACCAGTGACAGCACATGCGTAGAAAAACTAAAAAATGCTGTTCAGTCAATGGCAAGTAATTGTTCCGGAGACAACATGTCGCTGTAATGTATTTTTTTTCTCACTGTACATGCGTTTGTAGAATTTGGCGGGGTTTTTTTTTTTGGCATAAAAAATTGATTATTTATCATAGATTAATTCCGACACTTTTTTCTCTTTGTTCTTTCTGATGCGAGGTTGTGTGTGTGTGTGTGTGTGTTTGTGTGTGTGTGTTTGTGTGTGTGTGTGTGTGTGTGTGTGTGTGTGTGTGTGTGTGTGTGTGTGTGTGTGTGTGTGTGTGTGTGTGTGTGTGTGTGTGTGTGTGTGTGTGTGTGTGTGTGTGTGTGTTTTGCTATTTTTTTCATAGTTTTCCAAATTTAGGTATGACCAACATTTTTTTTTTTATTTCACCATGTTTCTTTGTGCAAATACCCAGCATTTTAATACAATACGCAGTGAAAAAGAAAAATTCAGCGAAGCAAAAATGGCAATTTATAGACATGCATGAAATGCCTGAATCTTTCTAATGAAATTTTGGCAAACAAATCAGTCCCTTTCTGCAGATACGCTGTCTACGGGTCGTCTTATAACTGGCCGAGAGTAAACCCGGCATGAGTAATAATCATAATTAATGTTGTTGTTCTAGATTATTCATTCAGTCAGTTCCCTTGCCCTTATTTGTTTATTAAATAACCATTTTTTTCATTATTTACATAAAAGGTCCTATAAAAATTCATCTTTATCCCCCTTTAATTCACCTGATAATCCAAAAATTATTTAATTTACGCTGCTTGCAGAAAGTAAACAACATTTTGGAAAATAACGCGTTGTAACCACACTTTTCGCGTTTGAAATTCCGTGTTCTATAGAAAAGCTATCTTTTTTGTATGTCTGACTAACCTTAGACATTTGTAAATGATATTTCCGGATATATATTTTGTCTGTACATACAGTACATTCCTAAGTGTCCGGTTCGCGACTATCCGGCTTACTTACTATCCAGGTAAGTTTTCTTTTATCATATTTAAATGACGAAGGCAAGGCCTTGCATTGACAACATTGCCAAGGCATTGGAAGCGGGTGTCTGCTTTTATCCTTCTACTTGTCATGTGCAAAATATAAGTTGTGACAAGAAAAGAGCAGAGTTCTGCTCGTTGTTCATTGTTTTGTCAGTGTGTGTAACGGACCTCAATTGTCGCTGCTGTCTCTGATAATAATTGCACAGTACTTACAGTATTCGTAAATTGTTCTTTGGGTGTGCTTAATGTTTTTTTAATTGTACCATAGTGAAGATTTCGAAGTGTGTGATAAACGAAAAAAGGTTGCAGTGACTATGGAGGAGAAATTACGCTCTATACAGCGACTAGACTCTGGTGTAACAACAAAAAATATAACTTGGAAGTTGGGAAAAAAATAGGGTTGATATTGAAAAGTGGCGTGTTGCACAAGCTAGTGGAAATGGGATGAAAGTAAGAAAAAACATTCACATTTCACGTGGCTTGAGATAAATGAGGGCTTAGTACTCAATAAGAAGTGAGAAAATACGTATCATAACAGCATGTTTTAATATATAAACTTTGTCTTCTGGTATAGGCAGACAAAGAAATGAGTTCATAGAAATCCGGCCCATACGGTTGTTTTGTTATTCGGCCTACCCTCCGCCTCAGTAGGCCGGATACTCTTGAGTGTATTGCATTTTGAACCAAAAGCAGCAGTTTATGTCAATCTATCCTTGTTTTACATTTGTTTTTTTTTAATCTAGAATAGCATAATTTGTTACAATATTCTTGCAGTTTTGCATATTTTCTTTTCACATTTCACGCATATTCACGTTTTGCATATTTTCTTAGGAGTTATTTTTCCCCCGAATGGTGATGAACGATCAGGCATAAAGCATACATACGCTATGCAGAAACCTATTTACAAAGATAATTTATTTATGATTAATGACAGAATATTTTCTTGTTCGCGCTTGTCCCAATGCTCTTTCTACTGATGTTATCTGATTTTATAAAATTCATACATTCATGCCTTGATATGTAAATGGAGCTGCATTTCTATTGCTTGTGATGAGAATGAGCACGGAACTCATACAATGCGGCCACGTAAATGCCGATTTTTTTTTTAATGAAAACGAATAAATGCTCATATCAATATCAACGGTAGTGTTTGGTCTTCCAAATCAGACCCATTCCGATTAATTTTTTCTTTTCTAAACTTTTAAGATTTTAAATTCCCCTTTATATACCTATATTTGATAAACTCTGCACTTTTTATTTCAATAATTCATATACTTTAGTTAAAATTCATATATTTTGCATTTAGTTCTGCATTTAAAATAATATTTTAAATGACTTTACAGATATTATTTCATTGTATCTCACTTTTTTAATAGAAAATTGTCAAGTTAAATAAAATATTGAAAACATAGAAGTTTCCAGAAAATTACTTAAATATACTTAATATACATTTACATTTAAAACACACTTCATAAAATATACTTAAAAATATGCATACTTATTTTTAAGTTTACATACTTTACATGATTATTAAAATGTACTTAATACTTAATGCATTCATCCATTTATTACTGATGTTCACTTCATATTAACTTAAAATAAAGCCTAAAAAATTATGTAATAGCAACTATTTAGTTCGACATGGTGTTATTTGACAAACTATTATTGTATGAATTCAACGTTCATTTATAACTTTGGCGCTTTCTTGAAACATTATCATTCTAAATATCAGAATCTAAAATGACCTTAGAATATAATTGAAGTCAAGTTCAGTGCCAAAGATTCAGAGTGCTTGCCAAAATTCATCGCCAACTGTTGCTCGAATAATTAATTGCCTTTATTGTGAAAAGTTCGATTGACAGAGATTTTAGACAAGTGTTGCGTTGCACTCTAATTACAGACAATATTTATACCAGTAAATCTTTTAAAGAAACTGAAGCATTTTGTACCAAAGAAGAATCGCCTATTTTAACCTCATAAAACAGCAGACATTTCATTAAATCCGAAATTGCATACTATGAAAAGGTTTGAAAAAAAAACGAAAGTTCATAAATTAATTTAAAAAATAATCGACAGCACTACGCATAATAAAATTATGCAGGTTTTTTTTTGTATTTTTTTTATTATTATTTTTAAGTAGTCACATTTAGAATTCTTTTAACAGAACAGATGAGCGTTTCTCAACCTGTGGTGCGTATATCTCTAGAGATACGCGAAATGTTTTCTGTGAATGTGCCAAAAAGAGGACGTAACGGCAGACTTTGATAAATAGATTGAACTTTAGAGAAAAGATTATTTTTGATGCATCGTAAATGATGAAAAACTACTGAAGTTAAAATTTGAAAAGAAATATTTCATCTCATTCTGTGTTGAACTGAACGAAGAATACTCAGAGCTAGTCAGCAAGGAAATTATTATGTTCTGCTGTTAACAAATCAACATTTTAGTGCAGAGAGCTTCCTTATCCTGTACTTCTATTAAAAAATTATAGAAACAGATTTTGCAGTTTAATGTTCAGACATCTGACTGTATTTGTAATCTTATCATTCGGATTTTTAATTAGCGAACGTTGCTAAACAACATCAAGGTTCCCATTATATATATATATATATATATATATCGATACTTCTTTCTTGTATATGAAATATACAAAAAAAAAGGTATTGTAATCGTCAAAAAATTCGGATTCTAATTTTTGAAGAATCTCCATATTTTTGATTTCTTTGAGCTTGAAATTGAATGAAATTATATCTTATCTCCGCCTTTAAACTCATAATTCAGAAACACTTTGAGGAGGATGGGTGAAAATTGGTTCATGATATTTACAGTACACTTAATACAGATTTTTGTTATATTTTGAACGAAATACGCCAGCTTTACACCACAGATCAATCTTTTGAAACTACTTACCTTGCTTTTCAAACTCATTTAAAACATGGATGTTACTTTTGTTTGTTTGTTTGTTTTTTCCAAATGGTGGAGTATTTCGTTGACCTGGTGGCAAGGTCTTGGTTCGGAAGCGGAGGGTTTCCACCAAGGAACCACCGTGCAAATGGGTCTGGTGCACGTTAAATCCATTGCGGCCGAAACGTCTTTCCGTTGGTGTGGTGTTGAAGCTTGGCGTGGGGGCATCAGCTCAGGTGTCGTCCTCGTCATCTGATTGCGGCTCAAAATGACGAGGTTCGTCCCAAAATAGCCCTAGCATTGCTTTAAAATGGGACGTTAATATAACTCAGCTGAACTTCAAATCGTAGAAGCAATCAAATAAAGCTAAAACATTTGGCAACATCCATTTTTGAAAAAAAAAAAAAAAAATGAATTGGGACATTTTTTTGGCTATACGATAAAATTTCGACTATTTTTTAAAAATACTTGGTGAGATTTAAAACATGAAAATGCATCAAAATATTAAAATCAAACTTTTTAGAAGAAAAAAAAAGTAGAAAGTTATTCAGTATATTTATTTTGTAGATTAGAAAGTAAAATGTGCTCTTTCTCTGCTGAATGTTTTCATTTGTGGACAACGCAAATGTGATTAAGTAACCTACATTTACAATAATTATAATAAAAGCAATAATGGCTATGAAATTATGCATGTTTCCCATCTCCACATTTTATTTTTCATCATCAGTTCAAACAATTAGAGCGAATTCAATTAAACTTTACATATCATTTAAGACGAGAGAGAAATACTGTCATCTTTGCAAAGAAAATAAAGTTATGTAAATATTTATTAGAAATTAAATATTAATTAGAAATTAACAAAAATGTTTGCTTTGCTTTGTAACTTCAGAGAAAATTATCCCACAAGATATTTATATTATTTTAAATTTCAAAATTTTATCTTTTCAGTGATTCAAATTTTCTTTTCCCGGCAATTTTTTTCCATTTTTATCGATTCTCATAATTTTATAAATAAACAATCTACAAAGGCGATTTTGAAGTAAGAAAATTTCATAGTTACTCTGTTGCAACGCAACGATCAGATTTAGAATTGTTTTACATTTATCCTTTGATTTTTGTATTTTATTTAAAATATTTATTGGCTAAAAATATTTTGTTTGTTTGTTTTAAATATTTTTTGTTTAAATATATTTTTGTACCATTTTTAATGACCTTTCTATAATACAAATTTCATTTCCATACAAGTTGCTTCTTCCAACTTAATAAATTTTTCAAAATTAATTTCATACACAATTTGTAACAATATTTTTTATTGTTGAAGCACAAAAGTACACCCGAAGAACTATTGCCAGAACACAACAGCTGATTTCTAGAAAAATACTGAAAGAAACATTTAAACCGATTTTTAACAATTTACATCAGGTGCAGCTATTGATTTGATTTCTTAATAGGTTTTTATGACAAAAAATTAACTTCTTCATTAATTGTCTCAAAACATTCATAAAATCTTTCTTAGAAATACAAAAAAAAATTTGTACATATTAAATAGTCATTGATAACTATAAGAGAAAATTAACTATCGGTGGTTTTCAAAAATGCTTCGTTCAATAGATATTTTAATTTTAAAAAATTCAGGCAATAAAATCATTTTGAATATCATGAAATTTTTTAGAAAAGTAATTTTTATTTTAAAAGATAAAATAATTTACAAATCAAACATGGTGGGTATATCAGTTTTTTTTATTTGTTTATATATATATATATATATATATATATATATATATATATATATATATATATATATATATATATATAATATATAATTTCTAAGTAAAAAACACTCGCAGTTCCGATTAATAATGCTGCTATGTATGAAAATAGAAATAAACGTAGTTATAATTCGCGGCCAGTGAGAGTATCACGGATTGTTTATTCTAAGTATTGGCAAATCATGAAAATAACCACCTTTGCACGATTCTGTTATCATCTCCATGAAACGCAGACAGATGTGAAATGGCCGCCAAACCAACGCTACAGTTACTATTGCGTAAATCTCAATTAATTTCTTTTCTATCAAAATCACCTTCTTTATCAAAATCTATATCTATACTTATAATAAAGCTTAATGTGTGTGTGTGTGTGTGTGTTGGCGCTCTACAGGCCAGGTCATTTGACATAAAGCTACCAAATTTGGTACATGTATACCTTAGAGGTCGGGAATGTGCACCTGGGGTCCCTTTTTTTGAAATTTTAATTAGAATTTTAATTATTAATTAAAAACTAACTTTCCCGCCAAAAAAATCTTCCACTTTCCCCACCGCCAACTTTTCCGCCAAAAAACTCTTCCATTTTCTCCACCGCCAAATGAGTAAGGCTTTATTTTTTTTTTTCTCCCAACAGTAATAAGGCTAGGGTTAACGTTTTACGGCGGATTATTTCAAACGATTCTGTTTATTTTCTTAATGTTTTATGCATTTAAAATTAAACATTGTTAATTAATCCATGTTTCAGATTCATTCTGAAGTACTTTTGAATTAAAATAACACAGAATAAAGGAAATTAAAAATGTATAATCAGCATAGCGTTACCCCAACTGGCGTAGAAAAATTCACGCATTTGCGTTACCGTAAAAGGCGAAGAAAATTCACGCATGCGCACTGTGTTCTGATTGTTGGCATGGCAACCATTATCAAAGGACGATTTAAATTACTTTTAGGTTAGTTGTATGCTTTTGTAAGTAAATTGTATTTATGTTAGTTATATATTTTTTGTATATGCTTATAGTTTTAAGTACATCGTTTTTTAAGTAGTTTTTATTAACCTGTTTTCGACAGATTATTTTAAACGATTCATTTTATTTTCTTAGTGTTTGATGCATTTAAAATGAAACATTGTTAATGAATCGATCCGTTCATGATGAATCTGAGAAAATATTGTTGACAAATTCTTGAGATATTACATAAATTAAGAAAGATATTCTTTAGTGCCCATAAAGTTTAAGCGCTCAGTGACTCTATTATCAGTAATCATATTATTAAAAAAAATGCTTTGTTTCAGTAAAAAAATATTATTATATTAAATGCAGATTAATCCTTTACACTTTAATTTAAAGCATAAATTCTACGAGGGGTAACAGAAAATGAGAGAGATACATATCACGTTATGACTAAAGGCCTTTATAATATTATGAGTGAATTATATGACTATCAAAATTTGAAGTTTTAAAATATTTTGCTGAAGAATCTATTAAAGTTGGAATTGCATAAAATATTTAATTATTAAAATTTTAACGAACATTAAGATTGGCGAACCGGCTGGTCGCCAAAGGCGGCTAGTAATATATAAAATGTAAAGAGAATTTAGTAAAAAGCAATATGGCATTGGCTTAGTTTTTGAAATTTTTCTGATAAATCGAATTTTATATTTAATCATTACAGTATATGCCTTTCATAGAATTCTTAGTTATCTCATCGAACATCTATTTCATGAAATAACAGAATAATTTCACTGGTTATTATTCCAGGGCATAATGGATTTTATATTATATATATAACATATATATGAGCTAAACTCTCTCTGAATAGAATCTAAATCTACGTCAAAAATTTAAGTAACTTTGCAGCAGTTGCAATACTCTATCTTCTCTTTTGGATAATAGATGGCGTTATCTGATTAGGTACGCACCTCATAGTACATTGTGATTGGCATTATTATGAGATGAGATGCTTTTCTGTTAGATGTATGTGCGCGTTAATACCTCGTCTTGTCTTCATCTTTGTTTTGTTTTGTGCAAAATGTGATCATTAAAGAAATATTCCTGAAAACGTACGTCCTCTTGTTTCCACTGCAAGGATCATAATTATTTCCATTCACCACAACTTTAATTACGATTTCAGTAATTTTACTTTAAATTATAAGCAAAATATTTACTCTTTGAATCGTCTTCAAATCTAAATTACAAAAAAATTTAGTATATTTGGAAGAGTACAATAGGTAGTTTTAATTATTTAATACCGAGTGACAATCCTATGAATTTTAAAAATGAGCTTTAAGAAATTAACTATTGTTCTAGTTTAAATGATTCTAATCACGACGACGGATTGTCATATATTACAGACATATATAAAATTCGAGGTTTGTTGAATATTTCTGACTGCCTAAATTGACAAATTACATTGAGAGACCAGGACTAGTTACAATAATTTTGGGGAAAATGTTCCTATTTTTTATATATATATATTTGTGATTATTATTTATATTCCTAGATTGTAACAATTTTTATAGCTTAATTATTTATTTAGAAAATGCATAAAAACAATAAACTGCTTTATAAATTTTAGAACTAGAAATATTTTTTCAAAATTTGTTAGCTGTTACAACTTGCAACTTGCCCCATGTCCGACACAAGTTGTAACAATAAAAACCAGAACATTTAACATAATTTTTTTGTTACTATTCTTTTATTAATTAAAGTACAAAACACATTTGGTAATTATTGTCATTTGATATAATGGTAATGAATGATATTAATCGGTTTACAATAAAATAAATATAAAATTACTTACTGAATCAAAGTAAAAGTCAGTCTGCATCAAAACTGCAGTTAAATGCAAGCAAGTGTTAAATTGCTTTTTATAGCTCACATTTTGTATCCGAATTTTACAAATTAAGCTTTTAACCATTTCAAGACACGCGTATAGTGGCTTACATTAGTGCTATATCGAAAAAGTATAGAAATTGGTCACCACCTTCTAATTTTAAAAAGAACCATTAAAGAAGTTATAGAATTAGTTTGGTATTGGTATGATTCGTTTGTAAATAAAAATATCAAGATTGGACCTTCTATGTTTGATTAAAATTTTAGATCAATCAAAAATGTTTTGGAAAATATTACAAGTAATATTTCATACATTGCAATGATGCATTTAATTTATCGCATACATGTCTCTTTTCAATACAGTTCATTAAAGTACTATTTTTTAAATTGTGCAACACTTTTATTGAACCAGCTTATAAAATTAAAAAATTTGCTAAATACGTGTAAAATAAAATTGCAGGAAGATTTCCAGTGAAACGCAAAGAGAGGAAAAAAGTCACAGGAATGAAGCGCCTAGCCAGATCAGTGACGTGTCATATTCATTACCACCTACGAACGTCTCCCACCCATGCGTCGCTGGAAATCGCACTCATGTAACGGTGATGCATGCATGCATTTTAGCTGGAACTATTTTTAAAGACCGCTAGATGGCTCCCTATGTCCATTACTTTTGATAGGAGCATAGTTTTAGTACCCTGACCTTCAGTTAGTTCATATTTGGTATTTTATTCATCATGTGTTGAGGGGAGGGGAATAACCGTAATGTAAATAAACAGAGCTTGGCTCTTTAACTTTCAACGTGATAGAAGCATTCTCGCGTTTTCGTTCCTTATTTTTTTTTTTTTTTAATTTTTGCTAGCATGGAGGGTTTGTTTGGATTTTACCATCAATTCTGTTGCATTTATCGTAGCATGCAGATGAGTTAAGCGTACTTCCTTTTTTTATTTTATTTCGGAATGCGTTGAATTCGATTTATTATGGTAAGAAAATGTTTTTATCGGAGAAAGAGACGTTATTTTATCAGTCTGTATCAGTTATGAATAAGGCAATTAATGGCATAGATACATGGTTAAATGAATTAGAAATCAAGGTTTTGAGTGATTCTGATATTGATGTTTTGTCAGAATTTCAGCTCACTGCGTGCCTGTCTTCTACTTGTATTGTATTTTTGAATTTTTTTTAATATCCATTTTAAAGTTTATTAACGTATTTTGTGCATTAGAACTTCAGAATAATATGAATAGGACTTCTGAAAATTATTTCACAACATAAAGGAGTTTTAAAAAATGTCATTCAATTCAAGTTAAAAGAAAAAAATTACTAAATGCTCATTTTAACGTATATGACAGTTGAACCAGTAATTTAAATAAATATAAAAAAATAACGACGTTAGGACTTAAACTTTATTTGTTGTGATTTTTTTTTCTAAATTAGGTTGGCGACGCAAAGTCCCGGTCCTCAGAGATAATACTTTTCGCGTACCGCTACGTCCCGAGCAAACGTCTAGAATAGAGGCATCCCATCCCGAAAGGGTTAACTTTTATCATTTTCGGGGACCATGACGGCTTGCCTGTCCTGTATTAGCTACGGGGACGAAATATTTCCCGCTTCGAATCTTGATTGCGCCGAAAAGCCTTGTATAAGTGGGTTTGGCATGCTCTTAATACATCAGGGCTGACTATACATTTCAGACTGACACAGTTAGGGTTTGACGGTTTTTCAAACCCGGTTTTAAAAAAAAATGGTTTTTTAAAATAAATTTGTGACATTTGAAAACCGGGTTTTAAATTAAGAAAACTTGTCTTGGGACTGAAAAACGTCTTGGAATCAATATGTCTAGCAACTGAAGGCTTAGGGCGATGAGATGCCAATTTATTAACAAGTGAATGTATATTTGAATTTCTGTTAAATGAACTAAACAATTTAAACACTGAAATAAGTTTGAAATTATTATATGCTTTAGAAGAACGAATTCAAGAAAGAAGACAAGTAGAATTAGCAACTCTTTTGCTGCATTTGCAAAATCCATAAAACATTTCTAGTTCAACGAAAAAATCTAGTGCACTTTCTTTAGCTTCAAAAACCGAAATTATTAAGTTATCTGGAAAGATATTGCCTAGAATATTTCCGAGTTCTTAAGTGGAAACCGATTCTGATGAAGAGCAAATCGAATAAACTACTCATCATAGTAATGCTTTTTTAAAAAGAATCCATGGAAAAATCATAAGTTTCTTGAAGACTTATGATTATGGTAAGACACTGAAAGCTGAATTTTCATTATTTGAGTCAACGAATAAAAAAACAAAAAAACTTAGATCTGTTATTTGATGCCGTGAAAACTATAACACCAAGCTCAGTAGCTAGTGAACGAGTATTTTCAATTTCAGGCAATATTGTGTCCAAAATAAGAACAAGACTTTGCCACCTTTCAGTGGATATTTTATGTTTTTTAAAATCCTATTTTCTTAGGAGAAATTAAAATGAGTGAAAATAATATAAACATTATTTGAAATTTTTGTTTGAATTTTCGTTATTTTGTGTAAGTAATACGTATATGTAATTCTTAATTTTTTTTTATATTTTGATTTTGGCATTGATTTCGTTTTTTGTTATCTTATATAAATTAAATAAAATATTTTCCCTGTTCTATTTATTTTTTTACCAAAATTCGAAAACCGCCTAGCTTTTGAACCTACCGAAAACCTTTTTGGTAAAGGGTCGTCTCCTCATCTGATCCTGCTCAAAATTAAGTGACCTGCCTCAAAGTGATCTTCAGGTTGTTTCAGAGCGGGATGTTTGTGTAATATGCAATGATATATCGTCAGAGTTTGCTTTTTTTCCAAGATCTAAATGGTAGTTTAAAATCTTTTTATTCGCCTATTTTCCTTTTGTTTTCTATTTTGTATCCCGTCCACCAAATCTTCTTCCCCTTTTCCTAAACCTTTTTTCATTTTTTATTAATTTTAACGTCATATTATTTTTCCATTTTTTCTTTATAAGGCAAATAAGTTAGAAATAAAAAAAATATTCAAATTTATTTTTTTATCAAGTAAACCACTGTTAGACTTTTAGATATCTAATTATTAAAGGTGCATGTTAATATTCAAAATAGGAAGTCTAACTACATGAATGACGCACAAATCCACTTAAATCTCGCAAGCTGCAATATTTTGCAACATGTACCATCACACAATTTCGGAAATTTTTGAAACTTTCAATTATTTTTTTTAATAATAAAAATTAAAAACTTTTAAAAATTTATAAAACATATTGCAAATAATAACAATAATAAAAAAAAATTAAAGCAGCTTTTTCAAATTTAACACCTTGACAATAATTTATCCTGAATGAAGTTTTACAAAATTTTTTTTATCTATTTATTTACTAAAAAGGAGCACTTGCTTCTCACTATCCGTTTCGGCTGGGTACTGACTGTGCTGATGTGAAAGGGTAATCTAATATATAAAAATAAATTTTTGTTCGTACCTTATGCGTGGTTCAACCGATTCAACCGTTTGCGATGAAACTTCATCCACTTATTGCATAAACCTGAGCGATGGTTATAGGCATAGTGCACTTATCTAATATTTAAAATTTTTTTTGGATCCATTAACTGCATCTATTAACCAAGGATTAATCACCAAATAACTCGCCAAGGAAACACAACAGATTGAGTAGAAACGGTACATTCAAATCAGAGGTTAGTATTTCGTAGCTACTGTACGCAAATTTCATGCAAGTCGTTCTCTGAGGCAACAACTTTATCACAGAATAGGCGAGGAAGTTTTGGTGAGATCAATCTTGCAAATTTGAAATTTTAATAAAAAATTTAATAAAATTTTAGTGTTTTTCGCAGTAACTTCCGAAAATATTATAGTACAAATAATTTTGCACCATCTTAATTTACAAAAAATTATCTTTTCAACTATATCAACGATTGTAGGCTATGTATTTTCTATGTTTAATAAATTTTAAAAGAAAATATTTTAATATTAATTATAATTTAATATTAAATATAATTAATATTAATAATAATAATAATAATTTAATATTAATTATAATATTTTAATATTAATTATAATTAAAATATTTTAACATTTAATAATAAAAGAAAATTTACATATATCGATATTTTAATCGCTTTTTCTAACATTAAACTTGAGAATTCTGAACGAATATTAAACGAATCACGAAAGATACAAAAATAGTTTCTTCCATTACCATTTTGAAAGAACAGCAAGCATTCCAAAAGAATGCACGGATATTGTAATTCTAAAAGGATACACAAATAACAATTCTAAAATAATACACAAAAATTTCAATCCTAAAAGAATACACAAAAAGTACAATTCTAAAAGAATACACAAAAATTACAATTCTAAAAGAATACACAAAACGTACAATTGTTAATTACAAAATTAATTAATTACAAAAATTACAATTTTAAATCAATACACAAATCTAACATATAAAAATGAATATTTGTTTGTTCGTATTTTATGCACTGTCGTACCGTTCATCCCATTTCGATAAAGCATTGCCAAATTATTGATTGCACTTGCGCGAAGGTTATTGGCATAGGGCATAGTACAATTATCGCATTCAGAGTATATCTCACACATTCGAAAAAGAATTATTATTATTGATTCCGAATAAGCTATATATAATGGAAATTTCCCAGTGCGAACAGTAATTTTTCTTCAATGAATCGCGAAACGATATTTTGGTTATACAAGCATATATCGTGTTAGTTGCTTCGTCAAAAAATATTCCTTCAAAACGTTCCGTCACTTAAAAGATCTATCAGTACAGAGCGTAGAAATAATCCAATTCGAGCTTCTCAAACAAATGAGGAACGACAAACGAGCAATGAAGCAATGACAGAATTGCATATTCGCCTGCTTCAGAATCTCAAGACCAATATGCGGCAAGAACCGACTATGCTTTTGTGCTAACCGATCGCGCATAGAAGAATCAGAGGACCAACATGCGGCAAGAATAAAAAGAGAATGTTTATGAGCTACTCGATCTCAACGAATAGTACATGTTGATTTGAATTTTGCTGCATTTGATATATGATGATGTTAACTACGATTACAGTTTGCATCCCACAGTAAATGTTGGCAAAAGGGATAAGGCCTGTGGTCATTGCAATTCACTTAATTTCAACAATGAAATACCAGGAATGTTCTGCCCGAATGGCAAATTTAAATTTCCGATATTGCATCCACCACCTGATTCATTGTTGTCATTGTTTTCAGGCGACTCGATTCGAAGTACTTTCTTCAGAAAATTCGCAAATATAATTCAGCGTTCTAAACGACATCTTTCGAAGTTGACGAAGTGTTTCAAGATCAGTACATGCCAACTTTCAAAATTCATGGACAAATATATCACCGTGTTGGTTCATTTCTACCCGTTTCGGTCGCTGTAAATAATTTTTTACGAATATATTTTATGAGTGACGATGATTCATAAGTTGTTCAACGCTGCGATGCAGTTCCATGCACCAAACGCCACACTATATTTTATTTACAAATATTTTGCTACCAATGCAATTCATTGATAAAATTATTTAAAACTTCAACTGGATTATTACGCATTTCAAATACGAGCCGACAAAGCACCACTTTCACAGCATCGCCGACGCTACAACGCACTTACTATCAATGAAGTTGAGATTGTCATAGTTGGCGAAGAACGTTATAGACATTCTACAGCGACAGAATAATATAATTCAAATATGTTTCTGAATCACATTGATCATACGATGCGATGCAGTAGAAGGGCAAGATGGATATCACTTTAATATTATGGAAACTAATCCAATTACATGTAACTGGATATGCTTATTTCATTTTTTAAATGAAAATATTATTTTCTTTTAACTTTTTTCATATCTTTTATTTTCTTTATTCTTACACTTGAATAACTCAAGAAAAAAGTATCAGTTATGAATTATTATTCATACCGCAAAATGAAACTCAGAGTAGAGCAAATCATATTCTGCAATGCCGTCAACTATTCCATCAATATGTGGAAGACTTTTGTGCCAAAATTGAATCCGAATATTTTCTATTCATTCGCTTAAATCAAAAATCGTTGCATTCAGAAGAATGCATCCATTCACTTGATGCAATTGCAAACGGTGGAAATGTTTCAGACATTCGCAAAATGGCCATACTTCCAGCAACGTTCAAGGGCATCCCACGACATATGCATGAATATGCAGAGGATGCCATGACATATGTGCGTTCAAATGGCCGTCCCGACTTTTACATAACATTTACGTGAATTACATTTTTACATTACAATTATGTTGTATCATTATCCTTTTGCAGAACTTTAATCCACCCCAATTCTGTAACGGAACAAGACTCGCTGTAAAGAAACTGATGCCAAATGTCATCGAGACAACTATTCTTAACGGGAACTTGAATGGAGAAGATGTGATCATTCCACGCATTCCCATTATTCTCACCGACGTGCCTTTGGATTTCAAACGACTTGCATTCTACATGACCATAGCAAGGTGCAAAGGCAGTCACTTCAAGTGTGCGTATTGACCTAGAAAATCCATTTTTTTCACACGGCGAGTTTAATATTGAATGTTCACGAGTCGGACAGCCAAAAAATTTATTTGTTTTTGCTGAAGACGGAAAAACAAATAAATATTGTCTACCCTAAAGCACCTTGAATAAGAAATTAAAAAAAATAGAATAAATATCATTTATACTTCTTTATATATCATTCCTAATTAAACAAGATAACTATATCAAATTCCAAACAATATTTCCAAAATTATTTCTTCTGCGGTAGCAACGCGCCGGATGCCAGCTAGTCATGTCATAAAAATCATGTTTATCGAAGTTCTGATTAAAATTTTTGTAAATTGCTGAGTAATGTTTCTGTTACAATTACTATTGATTCACCCTGCTGATTTTATAGCAAAGCAAACATTACAAGGTTTAATTGTTCATGATACAATTATGATTAAAATGGGGAAACGGTAATATTTTTTATTTAAAAAAACTGAAAAAGAGTGAATGTAAATATTTCTGCTCTATTCTTCGCCAACATAATCTATTCAAAATGTGTTATTTTTTTTTAAATTAATGCAAGACGTGATGTCTTATAAAAAAACAGCATGTAAAACAATTATTTTAAATATAGATAGTTTAAGATTTCGAATTGAAAATTTAAAAAAAATTATAATTGTAAAAATGTTTGTATTGATTTTCAATGTTTCTCTAATATTTTTTTTCACTAATATAATATTCAATATAATATTTATTTTTCAACAATATCATTTAATATTGTAATGAAATTTAAATCGTTTTTCATCGTTTCTATAAATATTTTTCCCCTCTCTTTTTTCTCTTATTAATAGTCAAGGTTTGAATATTTAATTAATTTGCATGTTGAGTCAATTTCTTTTCAAAGCACGACTTTAATAAAATATGACCAGATTTCCACAGCGATCGCGATAAACCGCCAAATCATGTAAAAAAATAATAATAATAATAACGAGCCAAAAGTAGCCAGTTGCGGAGATATGGAAGCCACTAAGTACGAGTAATTCTTGCTTGGCGTTATTCTTGGCGTCGTTTTAATAGCGGTCATCGTGGAAAGCAAGATGTACCAAAATTATATTATGCTTCTTTATGCAAGAATTGTTTTCTTTAATACTGTGCGCTAAAGTTTTAACAACCCATTTCAGACTAAGAATAAATTTTTGGTGAGATAAATACTTGGTAGATTCATGGTGCAATAAACAGAACAGGTATAAAGTTTTTAAAAAAGTATTTGTATATAAACAGTGAGGGATAATCCTGTTAGTAAAGTACATTTTTATCAAAATTAAAAGCACTTTTCCGTGGATACGCATAAAAGATTTATTGAACATTTTTTCATCCAGTAAATAATCCTGGTGAACCAAAAGTCGAAACCGCCAAATGGCTAGCTTTAAATAGCACAAATACCATTTTTTTTCCCTCGAAATTTTTACTATCAAGAATTAATATACAACATGCCATAAATTATTTTTATTGAGTTTATGAAAGACGTACAAAAATAAAAGCGCACTTTAACGACTGATTAAGTATACATGAGACATGGTATAATCCTGCTCGATTAGCGAAATCTTTTAAAACATAAATATATTTTGACGTTTCTTTTTTTTTTTTTGATATTTTAGATTTATTTTTTATTTTTTCGAGATATATCCGAATTGCACTTTATTTTATGGCAGCCTCTAACAGAATTCGGAATTTATGCATGACTCATTTCTTTTTGTTATTTTTTAAGGATTGCCTCTCAGTTCTTAGAATTTTTTTCCTATTGCAAATTATTTATTATTTGAAGACTTTAGTTATTCCGGTATTGCAGCTGTTGTTAAGGTTTAAAATCTATTCGTTGAAAGTTCATCGATGGTACGAACTGAGTTTAATGAGATTAAATGCGAAGGATAAGAAAGGAGGTATACGTTGATATATTCTAAATAAGAATTAATTAAATTTCGTTTGAATAAAAAATTATTCTGTTGAGGGAATTAATGTAGTTCCGATTGCAATTGGAATTTTCAAATTCTATATTTCCACGTGAAAGATCTAGAAAGAACGAGTAATATTTTATTTAACGAGACAAGATGATATATTCGCCGAAGTAAGTAATGCACCTTTCAGTATTTCGTAATTTTACCATTTATTTTAAGAATTTTGAGCTCTGCACTCACTTTTTTTTATTTTGCCACTTTATTTAATGTGCGCGGTTTAAAAGTGTTTAAAATGTTTTTTAAAGTTATACTTTTTATGCACCTTGCATTTCTGTATAAACAAGGCATTCCAGCGATTAAGATAACAGCTTTCAATATTTTTTCTCGTGGAAAGTCATCAGTTTTAATACATAATGTTAATATATACAATACATTTCTCTATTTGAAAGAAACTTCCAAGCTTATATAAATATTGTACAATCAATCAGAGAACACAAAACAATATTGAATAAGTAAACAAATCAATATATTATAATATATTTATATTTACTACATGATATTTATATTTACTACTGAAGGAAGTGTTAACAGTCTTATAAGATTTTGAACCAATGTGCATTTATATAATAGTAATTTTATTTCTAATCCTTTTCGGAATCATGTTGTATTTAATTTTTATTGGAGATGTACAGTGGATAATAAGTTTCCATCAGGGAATTTAAATTATAAATAATATCACTTAAATTCTGATCTTGGATTCTTGCTTTTATAAACTATTGAAATATGCTTAATAAGTGTTTTTAAAATGAGTTTATCATAAGCATTTGTTTTCACAAGATGCAGCAAGTGTTTTAATAGAAATATTTAACAGATACTGCGAAATGTCATGCAAAAAAAGTTTCCGTATGCAATATTGAAATGAATATTGTCTAAAACTGATCAGGAGGAAAATTGTCGAAACAGAACGGGTGCATATAAGCATCTGGAAAGTGATTCTAGTTTGTAGCTTATCTTACCATTGAAGTTTTTAGGTATATTTGTGAATTGGTGATTATTTAAGGAAATGTTGGATTATCTATATAAAATAATAGATAATTAATTAGATTATCTATAAAAATATTAGATCAATAATATTTAATAATTTAAGATCTACAGCACATTATACTATTGAAAAATACAATGATCTTCAAATTTTCGAGGACAGAGATGATTCAGAAAAAACAGCGAAGTTGAGCCGATTGCATAAAAGAAATAAATATCATACGTGGGGAAGGGGATGGGACAATCATTATATAATATACGATAAAGTTTTGAGGAAGCCACTCCCCCTTCTTTTCTTTAGTTTTTATTTTCAATTTTGAGAGAGACTCATTTGCAAATGCAATAGCAGTTATTATACTGATACGGTTGTCAGAATATTACTATAATTTAGATACAAATCGAACAAATTGTTTTTTCAATATATATATTGTAATGTTTTTTATTATTATGACACTGGAAGGTAAACTTGACAACAAATTTTAACTTTATTAAATAAATCAATGAAATAAATATCTTTTTGTGTAACATTTGAGAATATTGTCATAAAAAATCTGTATGGAAGTTCTCATATTCGTGATAAATTCCAAATTAAAAAAAAATAATAATTGCACTTGAATTGTTTCTTGAAGTATGTATGTTATCGTGGCTAGACAGACCCGAAATATCTTCAAATTGTGGGACAACGTCCAAATGCAAATATATTAGGATTTAAAAAGCAAGATTGAAAACATGCTTTTTTGATATAGCAAGAGATCGTTTCTGTGTTTCCTTTTACAAAACAGATCTGCAGATCGAGGCAGTGCTGCTGCAATTATTGTCGTTTCCCAAATAATTTAAATCTGAATATCTGTAGAACCGACTTCTGTGTTATTATTTTTTATGAAATCTTGCTATTGACTACTATAAAGTGAAAGTGGTAGTATACTTTTTTATATGTTCAAATGAGGTAAAGTGATAGAGAATTTGTAAAAGCGCTTTCAAAATAGTTTTTATTTAAAAGCAGCCGTTTCCATATATTAGGAATCTAATGAAAGTTTAGCCTCAGTAGTTCGATAATTAATATTTCAAGACTGATTTTTACTATTACAGGGACAGTTTTTTTTTGTTGTTGGGGTTTTTGTGAGGATATGAGAATGAATAATTCATAATAAAATGCTGTTTTATATTAAAATTTAATAAAAAGGTTAGTTCAATCTTTAAATTTTATCAAATTTAAATGAGAAAAAATGAGTTAATTGCATATTTGATGCAGTCAAAAAAATCAAAGATCAATTTCCCAGCCATCATTATGGTTTCATCAATTTTTATTTCATATAAAATTTCTCTCAACCTTTACATACGTCATGAATGGTTGTCCCTCTCATTTTTCAGAGATATCTCAAAAATGCTATGACACAGCATTCTGTAAAAGAAAAAAAAAAGCTTTTTATCAGTCCTAACCACTGTACCAATTTCATTTATTTTTATTGCTCCGAAAGCTCCTGTGGCTCATGGTATTTAGATTTGACATCAATCGTTACTCGCCTCTTCCGCCATTCATTTTTTTATAGAGATATTTAAAAATATTTCACCGACATAGCTCCTAATTTCATCAGCTGAACTGATTTCACTAATTAATTCCGTCACTTGGTGTACGTAGCTAACGAATCAAAATGCTCTTTAATTATTGTGCAAGTGTAATTTAAAATACTAATTTCATTTAGTCTGGTGAGATCTAGTCTATAAAGGTTGGCTGTCAATTAAAATTGTTAATATCTTAGTACAACGCAGCTGGTTTATTATGAGTTAGGAATCCCTTTTATTTTTTTATTAATCAAATAAAAAAATTTACATTTAGTAATCCATTAGTGTACGTTATTTTTTTGTAAATTATAATTAATTTAAAGTAACAGTTCTACAAGTAAAATTTATTGATCTTTTCATTTCAGTGCTTTGTTTCTTGAAGTTTATTATTACTTTTTTATTGTTCTTATTTTGTCATTTTATAAGTGAATAGTTGAATATCTTCACTAGTTCATGCAATAATTTATAGAGGTTTTTAAAACACATTTTATATTATTTGTTTCTTATTAGAGTTATCATACCTATGCAATTATATTAATAATTGATTTTATGGAATAATTTTTTATGAATGATAATTTATTTTAAAAAAAGGTGCTTCTGTATGTTTATCTAAGCACGATCTTTTTTTAGTCCATATTTTTCATTAAATTTATTATTATTTTGACTATCTGATATGGCAACCCTGTTAACTCTTTATTGTTATTACTAATGGAATGAAACAAAATTTTCAAAATAAAATAAGCATATTTTGAAATATTTTATATATCAGTGTATTAAATTATTTTAAAGGCAGGATCATTTAATTTTTTTTATTTATTAATTCATTGTCAACATCTAGTTAAGAAAAAATTAGCTCATTAGTACAACTGTCAGTCAATGATTTAAATTTCGAAATTCAAGATATGCGTTAAATGTTAACGTTGATAACTCAAGACTTAAAATTCCATTTAACAATAGCAAAAATTATACGTTTTTCTGACATTTTTAAATGTTTATAAAACGTTAAATAATACTATTAATTAAGTAAACATGTTTCGTCTGTAACGAAATAGACTTTTAAAGATTTTTGATTACATTTATTTTTTGGAATTATTTTATCGTTTTATTTATCGTTTGCTGGAGATTTATTTCTATGTATATTGGATATTTGCATCGTTCTTGTATGTACATATATTTACTGAAATATGAGTAATTTAGAAATTAGTAAAAGACAGTAAGCTTTTATTATCTATTCTCATTTTATTTTATCTAAGAATTTTTTTAGAATATAAGGTGTGTTCAATTTTCATTTCAAATGGAAAAATGGTTTATACTTTTGCATTTAATATTCTGTTGAAAGATTTTATTCAACTTAAAAAAAGAACTAAAACTGAAATAACATTTGTATTTGAATCGTATACGATGTGTGTGAATAAGGATAACTTGATTGTCAAAATTCTGTCTAAAAAACTACCGCAGATAGAGAAAGATAAATAACGGTGTGTGATTAGGTCTGACAAAAAAAATATTTATAAGACTTATAATTGACTTTACATAATCCATATAAAAATGATTTGCATTTAGAATTTTAAAAATGCATTTTATAAAATATATTCTTTTGATCAATATCTGATTTTACTTTTGGTTGCATAGTTGAACGTAAAACCGTATAACAGGTTATCTAATCTTGTTAGATAGCAATTATTTATTATTCTAAAACAAATTTACTCATTCACCTGAAGTTGGTAGTATAAATGGTAATGAATATTATCAAATTGTTTAAATTCTTGTCATTATTGATGTTTATTTCTTTAGTGATTTTCTATTTACTTTCGTTTTAAATCGTATTTATTATTGATTGAATGTAAGAATTTTTTTTAAAAAATGTAAAAATTTTAAAATTATTATTACAAATTATTTACAATTGATGTCATGTAAATAAAAGGCCAAAACGACATCGAAAATGTTTTAGACATAAAGGAGATTCAAAATATTTAAAAATAATTTAGGATTTAAAAATTAATATAAGCTTATACTATTTACAACAGACTTTCTGAGATTTCTTTTAGTAATTTTAAATAGTTACATTTTGAATGTAAAATAGTTTGCGATTGACTATAGATCCTGATAGAATTAATTTTGGTATAAGTTATAAAATTTAATTGCAACGTGGCAAATTTAAAAAAAAATTATGGTGAAATCGCTATTATTCCAATTGTAAAATCAATTTTGTAAATACCTGAACCACTAGAAATTTTTGGAATAATTAGTCATTTTTAGAAAAAAAAATAAAAATTAATTCTGTTCTTATAAAAGAAATGTATGTTTTATGTTTTTAATAATTTTTTTTGAATAATACATACTTTCAAATCTATGAAATAGTCATACCCCCCTTTCCTTTAATAAATAATTGATTGGACATACTGTTTGTAACAGGAAAGTATCTGTGCAATGTTGATTTGACAAATTGGCGAGTAACTGTCGAATTCAAAAGACGAATGCATTTGCTGAGAGGGAGATAAATGAAACGGAGAGCAGACCCTGGAAAAATAACAGGGTTGTAATAAATATTTTGATCTTTGTGTGTTTTTCTTTGAATGTTTATTAATGACATAATCTTTACACAGCTAAAAGTGACCAAATAAAAAAAGTGAATATAATTATGTTACTTTAGAGTCATCTTTATAATACGTATAAATAATACATATCGATATTATCATGAATCTTGTCATAGTGAATATGTAGCATTTTTATTAACAACGTGTAATAATTTGTCCATCATTACAAGTTCATCTCTTCTTTAGCTACAAATTTATTGAAATAATTTTTGGTAATATTTCTTACTACCCTAACATAATGGATCCTTTTTTTCTTTTTTAGTTCATTTACTGTATATCCGAAGACCACGAGACTGGATATAAAACTTGATAAATTTGATGATTCTTCCTACAATGATGTAAATTATATTAAATTATTAAATTTAGAGCTTGGAAAAGAAATTACAAATTCGGATTTTGTTGGATTAACGATAGATGATACATTTGATCGTTTTAAAGATTATGAAGAAGAATCTTATATCGACAATACAGAAGTTTATAGAGATACATTCCCAGCTGGAAAAGAACCCGAGTTGGGTGGTTTTTACATCAATACCGGGAAACTGAAATTGAAATCTACTTTTCCTGTATTAAATTCAGCTGATAAGAATAAAAAGGAGAGAAAGAAGCAGATTTCTATGAAAACAAAAATTATACGAAACAAAGAAAGTACTCTATCGCAATTTAAAAATCATAAACATAAAAATACTGAAGTTAAGACACATCCTAAAATGCACTCTAACATTAGACTCGACACTCTTCTGAAGACAGTAAGAAAACAAAAGAAAAACGATATTGTGAAAAATATTAAAATGCCGAATACTTCGAAGCACTGTTTGATGACCAGTGCATCTAAGAAAAAGAAGGAAATTCATAAAATTATTTCAAATAAAAATATTAATTCTACTAAGAAATGTTCTGTAAATGCATCCTCACCCACTAATGTGGACATGAATTCAAAAAAGGTTTCTATTGCAAAAGAAGGTTTTCTTTCTTCTAAAACATGTTCCAACGACGCATACAGTTTGGCATCAGATCTAGACGAAGCAGAAGTTTCAAAGGAAATAGAAGCGATGGAAATTTGTAAAATTAAAGTCACTCCAAAGAAAAAGATACATTTTATGAAGAAATCTTCTGCAGAAATTTCATCAACTTCTAAAACCGTTTTGAATTCGACTAAAATTACTATTCCAAGAGAAGAGTTTCTTTCTTCTGAAACAAATTCTTATGAAGCACTTAGTTCGATATCAGATTTAGATGAAACAGAAATTTCGAAGAAAATAGAGGCGAAGAAAATTTGTAAAATTGAAATCACTCCGAAGGAAAAGATACATTCTACCAAGCAATCTCCTGCAGAAACTTCATCAACTTCTAAAAGGGTTTTGAATTCGACAAAAGTTACTATTCCAAGAGGAGATTTTCTTTCATCTGAAACAGATTCTTGTGATGCTTTTAGTTTGACATCAGATATAGACGAAGTAGAAGTCTTGAAGAAAAAAGAAGAGGAAGAAATTTGTAAAATTACTCCCAAGGACAATATCCATACTGCTAAATATTTTTCTGCAGAACCTTCATCAACTACTAAAGTGGTTTTGAACTCAACAGAAGTTACTATTCCAAGAGAAGATTTTCTCTCTTCTAAAACAAGTTCTTGTGATGCACCCAGTTCGACATCAGATCCTGTCGAAGTAAAAAATTTCAAGGAAATAATTCATTCAAAGTATAAAAATAAGAATGAACATATTTTTTTCAGCAATAATCTAACACAAAAATCATCAGACTGTATTCAAGTTACTGTTTCGAACGAAGGATTTTCCCCGTCTGATAAAATTGCTACTGAATCCTTTACCGCCAAGAGCGGCTTACTAGCCAAGACGAAAATTCCCTTAAAATTTTGGGAAACAAAATTTTCAAACGAAATAATTTCAAAAAATAGTCTAACTTCAGATAAGATAAAGCCATTAGATTTTCCATTAGCAGCCATTCCTTTGGCATTATCTCATTTGTCCCATAATTCAGCTTGTGTCAAGTCCAGTCCAACAGTAGACACAAAAAGATCGTCATCGATTTCCTATCCAACGATTGTTCCTAAAAGTGTATTTCAGCCATCCTCTCAAGTTAGTATCGAATCTGATTTTATTACTATCACCCCTGTTTTCAAGACAGCGAAATCATCAAGTTCGCCTAAAACTGTTTATGCGAACAAAATGAATAATTCAAATCGTGAAGTCGCAACTGATTCTTATTCTACTGCTAATAACCCAATATTAAATACGACAAAATGCTCTAATTCTTTTAAAGCAACTATTACGGAGGTAGGCTCAGATTTTCCTAAATCAGTTATTTTTAAGGAATTACTTCATTCATCTCGCAAAACTGGCTCAGATTCTGCTTCCAACGCCAATAGCGCAGCGTTAAATGCTGCGGTAAACTCAAGCTCTTCTAAAACTGCTATGTCTAAAGAAGTTTTTCATTCGTCTTCTAAATTTACCGGAGAATCTACTGTCTTCCCAGATATTTCGTTAACAGTGTTAACGACATCTACTGAAAGCATTCCTGCTAATAACAAATTGTCATCCGTTACAAGTAATTGGGATAATTTAACAATGAATATAATGAGTCCAAAGGAGATTTCAAAGTACATGTTAAATATAATTCATGACAAGAATGTTTACAGCTCCCTGTCTAGTAACACTTCCGTGATTGGATCTAATACAACAAGTGATTGCAATTACTATGAGAGCAAAAATTCATTACGCAGGTATTCGAAAGCTCCAACAACACAGATGCAACATCTATCATCTAACAAGAGCTGTTTTCAACCAATAATGAAGACTAATGCTGTAACCACTAGTACAGTTGCAGTTTCGCAAACTAAACAAGCCACCTTAGTGAATTCTACGCATTCAATTTGTAATGCTACTTCAATAAATTTGCATAAAATCAATATTTCGCCAATAGTAAAACACAGAAAACCAGATGGTAAACTTTAAGATCCCAGTTCTTTTCGTAATGCAAAACATTAAAGGAAAATGTGTGTGTTTTTTTTCAGTCATATAACATTGTTGAAAAGAAACTACATTGGAATCTGTAAAAAGATCTTTTTAAATCTGTTGTTTTTCTTCTTGAATTTTTTATTCAATACTTTAAAAATAGTTAAATGTTCAATTTTGTTGAAGCTATAGTTTTATTATTTCTATTTTCTTTGAGCGAACATTTCAATATAAATGCAAAATAATTAAATATTGCGAAATTTAACATTATTGTAGTTTGTAATGGTAATTAATTAAAACAAAGTATATGCCTTAACGGTCATTGAAGTTCACACAGTTTTGTGGAACGTAAAGTAAAGCTTTGGAAATTCTGAATATCAAAAATTAAAATTTAATGTTTACTCAAATATTTTTAACATTTCACTCACTCACTGTTGCGTTTCTTTTCGAAATAAAATATTTTTATTAGATTCTGTTTCAAAATAGTTCATTTCTTTTACCTTCATTATTCATAAAATTATAAGTAATATTGTATAACACCAAAATTTTTGAAAAATATTTCAGATTAATAATTCCGCTTAAAAATATTGATAACAGATATCTGAATCAGCGTGATAATAGTCTTTGATTTGAAGTTACATGCCTCCATTTGTATCTATACAATATTAAAGAATTCAGCCGTTGAAAGAATCTCAAGGTTTATATGGAAATTATATTTTTCCTTTCATGTTGATCATCATCATAAATTGACATCGCGTTAATCAGAAGTTAATAAGGAATGAAATTCTTTATTTTGGCTTAGAACTAACGCTATTGTAAAAAAGTCGAAAGATTAAAGAATCTCACAAATATTACTGAGTTAATTCCAGTCGTTAAACTTTTAAGCTAACGTTAATATATGAGGAAAAGGTACTCAATAAAAAATACTCAAACATAATCCACTGATTCAACCCAATGCTTAAATTCTTCGTTCTTGATTTCAGTGGAGATTTTAGACTTTATTTTCATTGAATTTTGAAATTGATTATCTGTTTTATGCTAAAAGAAAAAAAAATTCAAAAGTTTTATGTTTCGCTAAATAAATGCAAGCACTTCATATATTTAAAACCTTTTAGTTTTATTTTCTTTTAAATCTTAGCCGAGTATTGTTCAACAAATTTTAAAGGAACAGTAATCATTTTTCTTTCTTTTATGAAGTGAATTAATTTATGCTTGCTGGACACAAGAACAATTATCTATTTAGTGTTTAAAGAATAAATATCTTGTTTAATAATCAATAAGCATAAAATTCCATTAAAGTAGAAGTAGGTCAAATAAAAAGTTTAAAAGAACATAAGTGTTGCTCAAAATTCTGTTCCTCAAATGAGAAATTGTGAAATTTGCGTGCTTGCTTTCAAACTATATTTTCAGATCAGGATTCTGTTCATATCGAAAGCAACCAAAATCACATTCTTCTTAACATGTTAATGAAGTCATTTAACTCCCTGAAAATAATTTCAAGAAATAAATTTGGCAAATTAAAATAATGGATGATATCTCACTTAACCTTTGATGATTAATGATGCTTCTTTATTTCTGATAGCTTTAAAAAGTATCTTGATCTGATATAGTTATTATTGGCAGTCTGTAGATACCTGGGAAGACTTGTGAATTTTGTGAAAAATTAGTATTCTAATACTGTTAAATTATGTAGAAAACACATCACAAGTTCATTGAAATTTGGAAAAGAAAAACATACTAATATCTTTTTTGAATAAGCAGAAAACACATCACAAGTTCATTGAAATTTGGAAAAGAAAAACATACTAATAACTTTTTTGAATAAGCACTTTTTTTCTTCAAACATTTTGATTAGAATTTCTGAGTTTGAAAACAAAAATGCTTTAGGTACAGTTTCTTAGAGCAAAATTTATTTCTTTTCAGTTACATTTTCCTCGTGTGTGATTTTGAAAAAAAAATGAAAAATAAAATTGTGCAGATAAATTTTATAGAATCTTGTTTATCGTTTTATGTTTCTGATTTTTTCTTTTTTAGTTTTGCTCTCTTAAAACGAATTTTTCGAATTTTAAATAATTGAATGGTTATTTATTTAGCTCTTTAAATTCGAACATTATAGGTAGGTAGAACTATTGTGTGAAGGACCTTTGTTAGTTTCGAATACTATTGTTGCAAAACATTTTGAAACAATAAATGCATTTAATTCTTTTCACTCAAAAATAGATTTCTGCTTAAGAAATTCTCTGAGTAATTGGCATCAATATGGGAAATATTTTGGTAGGAAATTAGTTTAGAGATAAGGTATATGAATTTGAGTTCATTTTATCATTTGAACCAGCAGCATTTTGCCATTTTACTCATAACTGAGTGTGAGACGTAATGCAGGTTACCTCTGACGCCTTGTAGCGTTATGACTCAGTTCAGGACAGGCGTTGGCATGTACTATTTGCTATGATCCATGCTCTTATATTTATATCTCAAAATTATTCTAAAATTTTGTATGTAATTTGTCTGTGTGTACCGTAATCTGTAAATAAATAACAGTTGCACTCATTCGGACTTCATACTGTACCCCTTAAGCACCACAAAGTTATACGTTCGCCTAATATCTTCTGCTATGCTTCATATGTCTGCTATGTTTCATAAAGCTATGCTTTTCAGACTCATTATATCAGACAAGAAAAAAAAAGAAAACACCAATGTTTTCTCTTTATCTGACGAAATACTATTCTGTAAATTAAGCTGTCGTGTTTCAGATTATTATGTGTAACTCCATTTCAACTAACTCTATAAATTAAATCAAGATGAAAAAAAGTAAAAAAGATATTTTTCTGTTACCGAATATTATTTAGTGATAGAACAGGGTATTAAATAAAAGGTAATATCAAATATAGATGAATTCAATGAAATTTTCTGATTTATTTTGTAATCTTCAAAACAAGTTATTTGATTTAGAGAATTTTTTCTAAAAATGAGTGTAAATATTTCAATTTAAACTGTTGAATTCCAGTTAAATAATATTTTAAGAATCAACATTTGAGATAAAATATTTCCTGGAACCTCAAAATAAAAAAATTTTGAAATATTATCTACAGGACTTTTGTCCTATAAATATTATCTGAAGTAATTCCTAAATATTGAATGTCTCTTAAATTCCTGAATATTGAATGTCTCTTCTCTCTATTGAATGTCTCCAGATTTGTTTATTATTAATTCTGTAAAAAAAAAACCTTGAAATAGAGTTAAAAAAAAAAGCAAAATGAAAAAAATCTTCGACAAATATTTTGTTTCATGATTTTTTTTCCTTGCACATCAAGGCTTTCCATTTGCCTTCAGTGTTCCCTCAAGTTATTCCTATTAATATTCAGGCTATCCGAAATGACTGTCTTCATAAAATTTCTAGTTGATGTTTAAAAGTAGTTGTTATCAGTTTTTTTCCCCCGTATCTTGAAAGAATTTTTTAAAACATTTTCTCGGTGCCATATATTTTAGGATCTGTTTATTGAAGAAACTTTAGGAAGTAACGCCAAAAATAACTCTCTATAATTAAAAATCAAATTAAATTGAAAATAACTAAGAAATGAAGGTATTTGAAGTAACGATGGTCCATTTATTATTCTCTAGTGAAAACCAATCCAGATAGCTGAGTAAAATTTCCATCCAATTCATAGTAAACGAACTATTATATCTGGTTTTGCTTAGATTAAAAAGTCTTCAAATGTCAGAGCTTGTTGCACTTTAAAGTCTCTTTTGTGACATTGTAGAGGGGTCTCTTGTGAAAGATGAATACAATGAAGATTTAATTGTAAGATGGAATCCCAGTGACAAGCACTTCGTCTCTACATCAGCAAAGATTTCAGTATACTGTACATAGAAAAGAAGTTACTGCTTTCTATTATTTATTCACAAAGTCTTTCTTTTTCATTATAATAATAAATGTGAAAGCTATAAATTTTATTTAAAAATTACAATTTTAGAATAAACGAGCCTGAATATAATATTTAATTTGGTGTTAAAAAGATTTAAGTTACACAAGAAATGTTCAGCATTTTATCAAGCATCTGGATATTAGTAATTAATGTAAATAATTAATGTTTAAATATTTTTTTTAATAATTATAGATAAATAGTTTATAGCATTAAAATTTTTTAAGATCTTCTAAACACTTAGTAAATATTCTTTCTCCTAATTATAAACAAAAAGTAACAGAATAACTTTTACGTAAAATTTCATAAAATCGTTAGATTGAAATATTATTTGACGCGACTGCTTTTGGTAAAATTACAGGCATACAAAAAAAAAAAAAAAAAAAAAAATCAATGAATATTCTTTGAAGAAGGGTATTTCGTGGCGCCATCTATTGGAAGCTCTAAAAGTCTCTGAATACGATAGTATCTATGCTCTCTTTTTGGAGATTCTGAGTTATTTATTTCAATTTTGTATCAACGACAGAACAGCATTTGAAATGAATAAAACTGTAAATAAAGCATAAAAAATATTAAGTAAGATAAAATAAAGAAAAGTGTTTGTAATATAGACAAATGTTATTTTTTATTTAATTAAAGTCATATAAACAAAATTTTAATGTATTATTTATAACATTTTCTAGAGCTGAAATTTGTAAAAATTATTATATTGCTTTAAATTCAAATTTTGTATCTTTATTACAAGCATACATAAAGATTCTTTTTTCTGATTTAATTCCATTCAAAGGTACAAATTAATTTTTATGTCTAATATAATTTTTCATGCTAGCTGGATATATTAAGATAATGTTCTGGAATTCATTATAAGCCTTGCAAGATTTTTTATTGGTAGAAGTGCTACCTTTTCTTGCATTTTATAAGATTTTCCAATGTCCTGAGAATATTACATTTTGAGCGACATAATATCTCTAACATATGGGCATTGTCACCACTAAAACGAATTGTAGTTTTAGAATGCTTCTTCGTTTGATACAATATTATTCTCAATATTATTTTCGTTTTGACACAATATTACATTTATATCCTTAAATTTTATGGGAAGAAGACACAGAGATAAATAAATATTCTAATCTTAGTAAAGATAAATATTTCTTCCAAAATGACAAAAACAATTTTATTTTTTTCAATTAAATAATGTAGGGCAAATATTTTTATCCTTAAACATTTTAATCATGAAACTCTTCCAAATTCAGACAAAATTAAAGTGTTAATATTACCCGAGATACATATCTTGTTGCTTTTAAAATGAGATGCCGAAGGTTTTCTTTTTCATATCAATGCTATTTATGTTTTGGGAGAATTTTAGAAAATAAGTAATTAGACGGGATAAGTATAAGTCAAGTATGGAAACATTTACATTTAATCATTATCTTGGTGAGACAAGATTTAAAAAAAAAAAACACCTTTGTTTTTATTACTTTCTAGATGTCTAATGATTTTGTAGCACATCATTTACAGAAAACTTGACAGTCAAAGAAACATTATCTCGTGAATAAGAATAAAACTGAAAATTCTACTTTGTAATTGTTGTCCAAAGAAAGATTTTTTAATCGCAAAAACAATTTTATTACCATTAAGGGATTGGCAAATGTACGTGAGTAAAAGATTTGATCAAACAATAGTATCAGTTTTGAATTCAAAACATTTCTAAAACTTGTTGCAGCAAATTGAGTTTAAAATTAATTTTTAAAAATCAAAGGAAAACTCAACAAAATAAAATGAATTTCATTGCATTATTATTATTATTATTTTAATTTTAAAGTAGTGCAAAACAAGTTTTGAGTGATAATATACTTCCAGTTCTCTTAAGGAAAAATGACAAAAAGTTAAACTTCCCTTTTATTTTTATTACTTAAATAATAAAATTTTGCAAAGTACTTTCTTAGTGAGAGGATATTGACTCAAATTATGAAAATTTGGTAGCTTTAAGTCCAACAGAACACTGAATTGTACGTGTTAGGATCTCTGTATCACTCTGTTTTCAGACAATATGTCAATCTGAAAGCATCACGCTAAGACATTTTTCTTTACTATAGAATTCACAAACTGTTTAAATCATGAAATTTATCTTAAAAACAAGGACTCAATCAAATTTTTCTTTCCTTTTTTAAAGAATTAAGAATATGCTCACAAAACTGTTAGATCTGCATTTCTCAATTGAAGATTCATTCAAAATTAATGTAGCAAACAAATGCCAATTTTTCTAACGGGCTACGACTGGAAGATATGGGGTTGAGACATCCAAAGCTCAAATTTTAAGGAGCATCATGCATTTAATCCATTTTTTATTGGTAGAAAAATACGATTTTTATGCGAAAAATAATATGGTTCAGGTGCCAACCTCGTTACACCACTTCACCGACTAAAAATAAACAAATAAAATCGGATGTTTGAGTGACGTCTGCCTGTGAACATGATATATTGAAATTATAATGAATTAGAATTATGAAATTTAGCTCATTGAAATGAAATCAAATGCTGATTGAATTTAGCTGAAATAACCGATTGTATCATTCCATTGGTAAATTTTTATTAAACTTGGAACCATCATCCATCAGTCAGTTTACTCTGTATATTTGCATCATATCCAAGCGATTATTTGGAAGCGTGATTATTTAGAGAAGTGAAATTTATTAAGGAGGTGGTGCCGGCGTCCTTGCACGGGGGTAGCGCGTGATCTGGGCGTCCTGGGTTCGAGTGCCGGTTTGGCATTTGTTCCATCTGTGAGATGTGTGAATGTGCCCTCCTGTAAAAAGGGGTTGTGCAAGCGAATGAGTGATGCGTGAGAAACAAAGTCGTACTCTTGGACCTAGTTGGCGCTACTGCAAAAAATACAAAAAACAACAAAACAAGAGACGCTCTCCCGCCGGCTTAAAAATCGCTGTCTTCGTAACAGCTGGCTTGTCCATGGCAAGTGCTATAAGAAACAACAACAAACATTAAGGAGGGGGTATTGATTGAATAGAAAATTAATTCCAAAGCTTGAGTTTTTCTTTAAATTATATTTTCAAACAAATTAAGGTAATGGAAAACACCCGAAATACATACTCCATTTTCTTCATTATGCAGGGTAAATATATATATATAAAAAGCAATTATATGAAATGACATAACTTAAAAAATATTAATCACACTCTTCAATACTAATCAGGAGAAGAAGGTGTTATTAAAATTTCTTTTTCACACTTCAGCTGAGGTCATACCGAGATCATTTCCATTCTCTGGCATGATTACCAGAATAACTACCAAAGCTGTGCATCCCCACCCATGCCCTTCATTCCCGTGATATTTTCATCTTTTCCATGATCCCCCCCCCCCCCCCTTCTTCAAAAAAATCCTTCACCCCTCCCTGCATTTTTTTTTCTGCACGGATTTAGCAAATTTTATAATTTATAAGCAGGTTCAATGAAAGTGTTGCAATTTTGAGAAATAGAACATTAACGAACTGTATTGAAAAAAGATATGCATATAATAGATTAAAAGCATTACTGAAAAATATGAAATATTAATTATAATATTTTCTAAAACATTTATGATTGGTCTAAAATTTTAATCAGACATAGAAGGCCTAACCTTGATATTTTTATTTACAAACGAATCATGCCAATACCAAACTAATTCTATAACTTTTTTAATGGTTCTTTTTAAAATTAGATGATGGTGTCTCATTTCTTCACTCTTTCGATATAGCACTAATGTAAGCCAATATATGGAACACAAACGCATTTTAGGTTTAAGCAGTAAAACGCATTTTAGGTTTAAGCAGTAAAACAAAAGTGGAATTTAGAATCCTGAGTCGCATAGCTCAAAATTTGGACTCATTGGCAAGAATTTACTCATTGTTTCCCCTAGCAGGATTTTTTTAAATGCGAAATCTTCATTGTTATTTTCAATACAGTAAACATTTCCGAAAAAAGTTCTGAACGAATAAACTAGTCCTTTAGAGCAGTCTGTATTGTTTTCATTGTAGTTTTTTCTTTAAAAGAAAGAGGGTTAGAAGATCTGAGGACCATAAAAAGTAGTGAAAAGGCTGGAAACGTTACAGATGATAATGTAAAAGAGGGCCATGTGCTTTGGTTTCATTTGTGTTTTAAACTGATTTTTATTCCATGGAGTATTAAAAAAAATTGATTTTAGCTTATATTTTAAACAGGAATTGACAGTGAAATCATTTTTCAAACTATACCACGTTTTTGCTTAAGTTACTTCTTGCTCTGAAATAAAATTTATTTAAATAAGTATGATAATTGTAAATCCATTTTTTCAATTTTTCTCAGATTGTTGCAAGTTAATCCGGCAAAATGAATTACAAAATAATTTTAATACATCGGAATTGCGATGATCTTAACAATCATAACATTTTATCAAAAAAAAAGATTAAAACTTTTATTGAGTATAATCTAAATATTTTAGTGTTAATTACTTGTATAAATTTTTTTCACTTTCATCAAAAATAAAAAAAAAATTCTGAAAAAAAAAATCATTATTTTAATACACTTTTTTGCACTGAATTCCGAAATAATGTGGGGGTGATTTTTTTCAAAATATTTATTAGATTTATATTTTTTTACTAGTTTCTATTGCTAATTAAATGGTGACTAATATATAATAATTTCTATATTGTTTATTATTAATCTTAGTGATTAAAATTTCTAATTAAAAGCACCATTTAAAACCAAAATTAAACTTTTTTCTTCTGCGATGATTCTTGGAAGTGTTTAAAATGCTTTTCATATGCTAATCAAGAAAATTGTTAGATAAACATGAAAATCGGATCTGTTATTTTAATTATTCGATATTTCTCCGCTGATAAATGTTTTGCAAACAATAACCAATTTCCTGTCACAGAAGTTCGTTTGCTTTTGAAAGACTTAAACACATTGATTAGATTGAATTATGAATAGAATAGCATATATGTTTGAATGAAGCAAATTTCTAGCATGTTTCATTATTATTACTCTGTCAGTGTCAATATTTGTGTGAAACTGATTGAATTGACTTATTACCATTTATTTTCGCCTTTTATATAGGCAAAACAACAAGCAGAAAAATTGTACCATTGTCAATGAAGCAATAACCAGCGAAAATGTAACATTTTCATTTAATGAAATAATAGGCCTAGTATGGTATTTGCTTTTCAAAACAAAGTGTTCTTTTATTGAAGCATATAATATGTGATTCTTTTGCGTTCCATTCTTTTGACAAGGAATGAATGGGCAATTTATAGCATTTTGCAAGTTTTATATTCCTTAAAAAGATTTATTTTTCAATTTAGGTTTTTTAAAACAGTTTTGTTTCTTTAATATAGTGAATACAATTAGATATTAATGTAAGCTTCACTGCCCGATTAAAAGCGATGAAAATAGTCCCCTCCCCCGTTCAATTTATTACCTGCAGCTTTAACATTCGACGCAGACAAAAGATGCATTTTATTTTTTGTCTATTGAACAAAATTCTGTCGAGTCATGAATCCTTGGATGTGGAGGGGAGGGATATTACATTTCATTTTTCTGAAAATGTTTTCGTTGCAATTGGATGACAATAACCCAAGTTTTTTAAAGCAAGAAAACAAGATGATATATAAAAAGTAAATGTCAAGTTGTTAGTATATTTGAAGACCAAAGAATTTAGTTTTATCTGCGACAAAAATGGATGCTTTGTATGCAGGTTTGCGCTTTCCTATGACGATTATATTCTTTCGGATTATTGGAAAGTGATACCATTAGGAAAATATAAGCCATAAAAGACTCTCCTTAGATTTTAGATTTATAATCCGAAACCTAATCTGATGATGTTTTAGACTTTGTTCTGTTTTGTCTGCATCAGCCGTTGCATTTCGTCCAAAACAGTTTTTGCATCGCGCAATTATCATAATGTATGCTAATCTAAAACCATTATCGTTTTAAATCAAAGCCTTTTTGTCTCTGAATTGTTTCTTTGGATAAATATTGTAATAGAAAAGATTGCCCAGATTTGTCGACAGTACAAGAATGTTAGGAAATTTCAGTTCGCAAAAACAGATATATAGAAAATACATTAAAATTGTAAATATTTGAGTAAAATGTATTGGAAATATAATTTTGACATTTTTAAGATAGCTTACCTGTAATAATTTTTGTCTGTAATTTAATTTTTTTGAGATTAAAATATATATAAATATATTAACATGTAAATTCTAAAACTCGAATACATATATTCTGAAACTCGAAATAAGGCTAAACCCAGGACTAGAATTCTAAAATTTATATTTTCTAATTTCATTAAAAATCTTTACAAAACTGCCAAATTGTTCTTACAAATGGTAGTTGGAAATAGTCAATTGAATAGCGGTTGTCGTTCAACTAATTCCTTTGATTACTCTTGTCCATGGAAACTTTATTACAATTAGGGATTGCAATATCGGACCAAAAGTTCGATACCGGAATTCGGTATTTTCTAGATCTTAATACCGGGATACTGGTTTTTAATACCGGTAGTAGAAATTTTAGAAAAAGTTTTTTTTTTTAAATTTTATTTGCCAGTTTTATTAGCGAGTGTAAATATCACAAAAAAAAATAATTTGTAACTTATAAATTATAACAGTATATAAAGAATCACAAAAAAGTAAAGAAACATCTTATTTATTTAAATCGTAAAAAAGTGTAAATATCACTATTCAGTCTGTGCTACTGTTACAAATTTTTGAAATATGATTTTAAAAAACATAATGCATCAATTGTACTGTCATTAAGCCTGGAACGTAATTTTGTGCAAAAATGACCAGCTGTCGAAAACGCTCTTTCGGTATCTACGCTAGTTGCTGGTAGTGTTAGCAATGCGCGATATACTTTTTCCCAGTATTTACCTCTAAATCCCTCATCTTCAAATAAATCGATTTCTCGTCGGATGGTTTTGGATATAGATGATTTCTGTATTGTATTTTGGTTTCTTGATTTTTTTTTTATTTATCACTAATTCTAATGTTTGTTCAAAAGACAATTCCTTTTCACTATCGACATTAGTGTCATTATAATCTTCGATAACTGTACAGAATTCTTCTGAATGTGGATAGGTTTCTGGGTAAAAAATTTTAAGAAAATTTACCACAAGCTTGATCAGATATGAATTGGTTTGTCTCTTTTCTTATTTTTCATTTTCATTTTTAAAATCATTATAATTATGTAAATACCATAAGACATTTTCTATTTTGGTATGCCTTTTTTCTGTGCGATTTCTCAATGTAATATACAATTCTTCATATAGTGATGTGTACTGTACTTTCAGTGATTGTAACATGAAATTTATTGTTGCATTAGCTATTAATAAATTAGAAACCCTCCGACATAATGCCTCAACAGCCAGTTTTATTAGAAGTAGAGCTGATACTATTCTGGATATTAAGTCAAATTCACTGAAATCTGAAAAATTAATTTGCAGGTTTAAGTCGATTATTACATTTTGAATTGGATTTCTCAGTTTCAAAAATCGTCCCATCATTAGGAGTAAACTGTTCCAATGTGTTTCAGAATCTAATATTAACATATATTCTGTTTTATTTTGAGTTAGTATATATTTTTGTAATATGGCATTTTTTGTAGGGTAACGTTTAAATATCTTAACAATTTTCTGAATTTTATAAATTATAGGAAACAATTCTTGATGGGTTAATATTTCATCCTCATTAGCAATATCTTCTTCAAAAATTACATTGTCATTATCTTCACTGTCAATATCACTCTCACTATCTTCAAAGTCGGAATCCGAAGTTTCTATATTTTTGTTGGTATAATACATCTATTACTCCTAATTGAACTCCATGAGCATAGCACAATTGCTGATTTGTATCAATCAACTTTCCAACTTTTTTTCATAACTCTTGCTCCATCAGTCGTTATGGATACATAACATAACAATAAGATATAAAAAAAGAAACATTTTAATACAAAAAAGATCATTATTATTTTGCAAAAAAGTAATTACCAAATTTTAGGAACATAAATTTTTCATTTATTCTTCATAATTTAATGTTTATGTCTCTTATATTAAATAAAAATTGCTCTGAAATATTTTACTGTGCATTAGCACGTTTTTCCTTCTGTATTACCAATTATCTGTAATGTTTACGTCTTGCAAAATCGAGAGTCTTCATTGTTGAATGTAAACCTCTCTTCCTTTCATCTTTCCTCTCACCCCTATATTGGCGAATTAAACCCATCCTAATGCATGTGCAAAAGCGTGGAGGGTTTTACAATCCGTTGTCAAACACTATTTTATCACTTGTCTTGATTGCACGATGCAACTTTGTATTCACAGTCTAATTCATTTCGCCCGTTAGGGAGATATAAAAACAAATACGTATACTATTTTGCTATGTTAACGATCCCTGAACATAGACAATTAAAAAAATTCTAGTAAATACCGAAAATACCGGTATTTAAACTTGCGAATACCGGTATTACAAAACTATACAAATGGTTCAAAGTACCGGTATTTGGTATCCCGGTACTGCAATCCCTAATTAGAATGAATGAAATAAGAACTGATACCTCGTTTCTCATATCAGGAAACACAACTGTGAAAGATGTTTTTTTTTTCCTTTTTTTTCATATCAGCATTCCATCGGCATTAATTCCAAAAATGGCAAAATCTTTTGAGAAGAGTCGCCAACACTGGAATGATTTAATTCGGTATCTGACGAATCTTTAATCTCGAATTCTTTCGAGCAATTCGTCAAATCTGCGTCTATTTGCGAGGCAATATTTTCTTATATCGGTTTCTAAAGTTGGCTATTCAAAATGCTCTAACACATTTCCTGCTACTTGTACGTTTTTAACTAGCTTATTTTTTTTGTTATTTTTCGCTTTATGCAATTTTTCCAGCCTTCGTTTTTCTGGAGTGGCAGCATAATTTATCTACATTTCTCCCTCCCTTCTTCCCAGAATTCAGATTTTACGGGAAATGCCTTATACGTGAGGCGTGATGCTAAATACTCACGAGGGGTTGCAAGCAGTGTGACTGCATCAAATTCTATGCTATTGACTGATTTTCCGAAAGGAAAATACTTTTGTATTTATTTTACTCAGAATATATATATAAATTGGATCATTATTCCGTTGCAATAGTCTGCAGTGCTTGAAAAGAAGTTGCATATGTAATATTTTAAAAATAAATTGAAAAATTTTAATTCTTGGAAGATAATCCACCATAATGTTAAATTGAATTTCGATAATTTTGAAACAGAAAACTTTGTATTAATCTGGAATATTGAATTAAAACGAGTTTAATTTATACATTTAGTTATAGAAATGTATCAACAATTAAGTTTACTTGTTCCTTAAGAATATCTAAAAAATTTCAGAGATTTAAAAAACATAGAACGAAACAAAGAGTGCATTCTTTTTTTTTCATCATCATCATTATTTTGGATATTAACAAATGGAATGACTACTTAAGATCTTAACATTTAATTGACGATATTGGAAAAGCAATGTTTTATCTTCTGTTGGTACGTTAAAAACCATAATTTTGTCTCTGAAACATACAAGACATTTCTTTCTGTGCATATTTTGATGCATTTTTCCTGCTGAAACTAAACTATCATTTATCTAATCTATAATAACAATACTCAAAGTTCCCTAAATCAACAGGAAGAAACGAATCATGAGTACGAGGATTCCCTTTTTATGCACTGAAGGAATTCTAACAGCATAAGAAGGGAATAATCCTAAACGAAATATATGAAAAGAGTTTTAATGCTTTTCTTGATTCAGATACTTGCTATAGCTACTGGATGGACATGGATTCCAGAATCTATGCCGGCATTATCTTTTGAATTTTGTTCCAAGAGAGGTTTCCAGTGAATAAAAAGGCGAATAAATTAAATAAAATCGTTAATACAATAAATGAACATATATAGAAGTTATTCTTATATAAATTGTAATGCGTTTAAATTCGGCTAAATTTCAATATCTTATTACAATTTCTAATGACGGTGCGGAGAAGGTACTTTTACTTTTCTTTTGATTAACGATGAAATAATTTGTGAACTACTTCCAGTCACTCCTTGTTAATCCATTCAAATATAATATTTTAAATTGTTCACGATTTATAATGGACTTTACGGATTTATTTCTTTCTTAATAATCTAAAGCTAAATGTTTGTATTATATTATAATACTAGAAGATGTGCCGATTTAGATGGACTAACAATATATCAAATTTGATTTTAATATCCTCTTAGCTTTTTCTCCGGCACTTCCTAACTTTTATTTCTTTTCAATGGGATCTTCTATACAAACAGAGTTCACGAACACTCAAATAATAAATGTTCACTAAAGTCGAATTGAAAGATATAACGATCCACAAAGAGAAGAAATACGATGCGAAATATAGAAATTTTAAAAAAATGCCGACATAAAACGTCGGTAAGAATTTTTAACTAAATTGTGAAATGAGAATATAATGAATCAGCATAAATATGAATAATAGAAATGACAGAACTTAGATTATTGACCTTTATTACAACCCAACATAGAAAATGTAAATGAAATTAGAAGTTTATGATCTCAACTTTGATTTCATGAATAAAAATGAGCTGCGAGAACATCGATAAATGAATAATCCATCTTATCATCTATATTTATAAAACGTTAATATGCATGGTACAAAAAGTCGCTTTTAGGACATTTTGCCGAAAGGCAACTGTTAAAGGAATAAAATCGAATGACGAGCATTTCGATTTGCTTCATTGAATTCTTTCATAGTTGCGCTCTATTCAAAATTTCGCTTAGAAAATGAACGGTACTGCTAAATATAATGAGAAGCCAGTTGAGCGCCTGCAAAACAGATTGCAACTAAGTGATACAGATTGTCGAATTCTAGCTCTTCATCAAACATCAAACTCTCGGTTGTTATAAAATTCATAAGATTTCATAACGTCAGTGTAAAATGAAAAATTTCTGTTTTAAAGTATTTTAATAGCTTATATATGTACTTGAAATTTGTTTTTATGCATATAGTTTTAAACATAATAGATTTATTTTAAGATTTGATTTGTAATGTTTGGAATGCAATGCATATGATGTGTACATGGGAGATAATGATGGTTTTTATAACTAATTATATTAATAAATGATCTCCAAATATTTGAGCTGCTTGACGCCAAACCATAAGCTGTGATTTGCACATCCGTTGAAAGCGCAGATCAAGGGGGCGGGGATGTTATTAACTACGTCTTGCGCAACAGATTTCGTTAAGCTTTTGTTTTATAAATAGCTCGCCCGCCATTCTTAATGAGCCTCAATATATCTCACGGATATAAAATTCTTCCTATAAAACTATTTGCTCGATAAAACAGTGAAAGAAGGTTTAAAATGTCGCAGTCATAGTGAAATTACTTTTTTGTAAAGACACTTTCCTGATTTAATTTATGATAACAATTTCCTTCATTGTAGGATTCCCCTTTATCTAATTGCTACAAAAAGCAAATTCACCATGGGGAATTTTATCCCTGTAATGGATGAATACTATATATAGCCAGGGGAGTCGATGCAACTCCATTCTCAGAGAATATTTTGATAACGTTTCGAGAAATTGAGAAAATGGCATTACACTCGGTCCGTGGGCTGTATCCTAGAGTAAACTTACTGTGTTTTCATAAAAAAGATATTAACATTTACCACATATTTTCTGTATTTATTTATATTATACCCTTATACGCAAAAATATCTTCAAATACAATGGATAGTGCAGTATTAAGTAATAAGTAGAAAGAGTGAAAAATAAATATAATAATGTTATACAATCATATATAATTCATTGATATAATAAAAAAAATACTTCCATACAAGGCTATGAAAGCTACACTAACATACTTAAACTTTTAACTAAAAATGATGTAACCAAATAAAAAAAAACGAATGATGAACATTTTTACTAACGGTTATGACGAATACTTGAATAAAAAAAGGCAAGACTAAAGTATTTTTCAAACCAGCTTACAAAGATGATCAACAGCATAGAATTAAGAAACAAAAGGGATTCAATTATTATTTACCGAATAGGCTAAGGCATACTTAAGAAAACAAATCCGAAGAGGAAAGTTTGGTTTATCCCTAAGGCTAAGAAATGGATTTGGTTTTTCTTTGTTTTAACTCTTTATCTTTACGCAAAAACTGTCATATATTGTATACATTAGTATTTGTTAAAGAGTGAGTAAGATAAGTAAAGATATCTAAAGTAAATAATGGAAAGATAAACAAAAGTAGGGATAAATAATAATGTAAACATATTTTAAAAAAAGTGCCATCCGTTTTAAAACTTGTTTTTTGAAAAAAGGATTGCTTATTAAATTCTTTTATATATATCTAAACATTAAAATATTAATTCAAAACAAATAAAAGATATTAACAAAAAGAATATTTTTGAAAAGTTTTTTTGAAAAAATATATTCGACGAGGAATATATTTTTAGAAATGCTTCTTTCTTTTTCCTTCTGAAATGTTGGTATAGGGCAAGAAAGATTTATTTCATTATCATTAAATATGGATTTTAATCGATCCTTTAATAATTACAAATATGTGTTTTACATCGATTTTCCAAATAAGCAAAAAAGAATTTCAGAAACATTGCTTCTTTGATTAGGGAGTTTATATATTTGAACAGTGACAGTATGTAAAGGAAAATGAATAAAAAGTCACTAAATGGATGTATTTTTATTTATTAATTCGTCCCAATTGAGTAGTTCTATAACAGAGGATTGCCAGATTAAAGGTGTCTTATTAGTCAAGGCCAATTTAAGTAAGAAAACCTGTGTAAATATTCAAAATGACTGCGAGGATTATGCTAAATACAACAACGTAGCAGAAATCTTATAGCATTTCACATGATATGATGATTTCCAGCGAAAACAAAATCCCAATAAAAAATAAATAAAGGTATCGAAACGATGTAAAAAATTATTGAATTTTGTCTATCTGCTTATTTGTCTTTGTTTGCGCAGACAATAAAAATCAAACCAGGAAACTGAAAATTTATTGAACCAAAAAAAAAAAAAAAAAAAAAGACGGTTTTATAAGATAAGTTTCATGATTACTGGATTCCTAATTTGGCACCTTATTAAAATGAGGGAAGTAAGAACTAACCTTGAACTTATCCAGACAATCATTAATTAAAAATCATTCAATCGATTGTTCAATCAATAATTTAATCATTGTTGTTTTACATTAAATTCGAATAAGGACCTAAATACATGATACATTCAAACTAAATAAGTTTCAATTTTTAAATTTTTCGTGGAAAATGACTAATGTTAAAAAAAAAAAAAATCCTCAGTATTCATTAAATTGCGTTAGAAGTTTAAAGCAAATGTGTTTAGAGTGACGTTTGCTGGCACTAATACATCCGTGCGCTATTTATTTATTTATTTCAAATTTGCAATCACTAGAAATAAAACTACAGAAAAATTACAGATACTGCGAAAAATTATCCAAAACGAGACAAAACATTAAATAAAGATTTTATTTTCATTAAATTTTAAAACTTGTGCTCCAAAGTGCAATAAGTCACCCCAGCGACAACCTGTGTGCTAAATGTTATGGCTATAAGTGAGTTGTTATATTTGCCTGACATAGACAACTATTCTTTATATAATTATAGATATCGCAATATCTGATTGTAGCTTGATATTTACAACGTTGTGATTTGTTTTTGTTTCTTTAACGTTTCGTTAATGCTTTTCAGAGAATAACAGATTATGGAAATACTACTGTATTAAGTTCTTGAATCCCAAAATATTCTAATAATGTAATTACTATAATGAAATTTCTAGAATTCATATGATGACAAAGATTCTTATTTTAGCATATTTTACGTAACTACTACATATCTACAGGGAAAGAAACATTATTATTAAATTGTTATATTGCATGTATCCGTGATTCAAAAATTAAATTAGGAACGAAATATTAATTTCGTACATAAGCCTTCTAAATAAGCACGGATTAGTTCGCTTAGTTGATCTTTATAGCAATCTCTTAATTGGATTTGAATAAGCTTTTGATTCAATTGCTCTTCATTGAATATTATTTAGAATTAGCGGCCTCAAGCGAAATGAAATTATTTCGTAAATTTAAAATTTGGAGAGAAAAGTGTCCAGAAAACTGAAATAGTCTCGAATTTAATCTCTTTGGCGATTTATTTCTTCTGAATGGATGCCAACGATCAGAATTTAAAATTACAAACAATGCTAATACTGTATCTTTTCTTGATGCCGTTGAAAAGAGAGATATCAAATAGAAATCAGCATGTTGATAGGCAAAAATTAATTCTGTATTTATACTCATATGAGGAAATGAATCTACAACTCTTATAGCCATGAAATTCTGTATGCAGTTAGTGGTAATTATTGTTCAATACATAGTTTAACCTTAAAAAAGATAAATTAAAAATTTTTAATTCTGCATTCGGTGTTATTATTCTGGGTAATTTTTCGAATGTATTTGCCCGCTTTTTCATTTGATACTAGTAAAAAAAAAAAAAAAAAAAAAACTCTTTCGGATGAAACAACCAATTGCTGTTTTAAAGAAATTTGATTTGAATGCGGAACATAATTTACTGAATTTCAAGAAATTTTTATAAGATAGGCAGTTTTCTCTAGAAATTTTAAAAATCAAAACTAGAATTGCTACAAGTGGTTTTTAACTTCGTACCTTTTCAAAATCTTTTGGAGTAATAACGGCAAAATTTCTCCTTAATTTTAAAGGAAAAAAAAAAGGTTAAAAAATTTTTTGATTGATATTTTTAAATTAATTTTTTGATAACCAACTCGAGGATTTTAGTCAATGATTGGCTCTTAAAAAAATAAGGGAAAATACTTTTTCCTTCGTTAAACTATTATTGGAATGGTCTAGATACTTTTCCAGTTTTGACTTGAGAAAGAATTAAACGTTAATGATAGCTTTAAGTATTCATGTTTCATAGCACGGATATCACTGTGTAGGCATTACTTACAAATTTTATAACCAAAGATGTGATTATCGTCAAATATAAATTCTTATTTCTCTTTGAATGAATTGCGTTTGGAATGCGACTATAAGCGTATACAGTATTTTGTAGAATTTTTAAATATTTTGTTTATTTTGTTGTTATTTTCATTCGTGCTTAAATTATTATTTTAAATTAGTTGATATTGAAAACACACAAATCCAATTCATTCGGAATGCATTGCGTAATTTAATTGCATAAATTAAGTCGATTAATAATTTGAAGTGAAAATTCAAGAATTTATTTTAATCTTTTCATATCTTTCGAAAGAAAGAACAACACGAAAATCCACCGCAGGATAATCACACATTCAATATTCGACTCTTCCTGAGACACACGGATAAATCTGAATGACCGACCTCCGCGACATCATTTGTGGGAATTAAGATTGAGTTCGAAGAGCTACCGACCACGGTAGAACGCTTCCCGTAGGTGGCACGTTCCATGATCAGTAAAGGAGTAGTTGGCACCACATCATTTTTCTACCCACGTTGGTGGCAAGAACTAACTGTCATGTCAGAAACTTCTCATACTCATATCTGAGATACCGCCAGGAGAATTCCACTGTATTGTAAAAAGTGCAATTAGATGTTGTATTACAAGCACAATCATGAGGCTGGAAGGTGACGTGAATTGCCATAACAAATAACAGAATTCTTGCAAAAATATTTTTCTTTGAGAAGACATCTTTGGCAGAATAAGAAGAACGATGAGACGTTATGTTCCTGATTGCATTTTTCATAAATTGATGATTTAACGAACATTTTTATTACATTTTTTCACTTGGAACAATTTTTTTGAAAACGTTTGACGATTTATTTTATTTTATATTAGTTATCTGGATACTAAACTTTAATCAAATTTTAAAATTTATCTAATTTTCAAATTTAATGGGACAAAAAGAACTTTTATATTACCTCACTGTATTATTTTCTTAAAGGAAACTAACTGACCACAAAGACGTAAACAAAGTTTAAGGTGTTCACGATAAGAACAAAATCTTTGTCAGATATGGTTTATTAAATTTCTTTTTGCTATAATGATTTATTGAAGGCAATCAGCGTTTTGATTGACAACTTATGATGATGATAAGCAAATGATTGGCAAGTTCTATTCGGATCTTCATATTGCATCGTAAATAAGAGTAGAAGTAGGTTCCTAATTCATTATTCAACTATCAACAGGCATTTGTAAAAGCTAGGATTTTTTTAAAGAAGTTCTACATTTTGATTCCACATTCATTGGAGGAAATTCAATAAATATTGCATATCAAATCAGTGGTTTACCTCTCAAACATTTTGAAAAAATATCCAGTTTTAAAGCGAATGATAAATAGTCATTAAAAATGATCTTTTCTGCCATAACATCAATTGAAAGCAAACATACGCAAGCTAGATGAATACATCATTATTGAAGGAGAACTGCAAAAGAATTGAACATTTTGAATAATTCCAAACCCAGCAAACGAATGTGCATTGGAAAAAAATACTTAAATTAGATGGTGCCAGTAGGGAAAAACATAATTTATTGGGAATTCGTTCAGCAATCGTATTTTTCTATTCAGAAGAAAAGTCATGCACATGCTTTAGCGACTCATAAAAAAAATAAACCATTGAAGTTTTTTAGGAAATGTTATTACAACCATAAAGAAGCTTGGATTCAGTGTCATCAAATTATCATTTATCTATGTTTTTTTTAAAAAAATTATTTGAATGGAAAAAGCCATGACGGATTTAGATGAAGTGAAATTAGCAGTTAAAATTGAAGCGAAATGATTTCGCACTTGACTCAGTTCTTTTTTTAATAAGTACCAGAATTTTCATGACTGCGAAATGAAGAAATAAAAAAAATGGTGGCAAACTGTTATTGAATAAAATAGAATGCATATCCCTAAAAAATGATTTAAAGTTAATTCTTTATTTCGTATTAAAAAGAAACTTATCTATTTTTGAACTAATTAATATTTCAATCTTATACTGAATTATAATCTCATTTTTATAATATAGGAGTAAAATGATTAAAAGACTGAATAATTTACGCCTGAAAAGATTAATTGTTAATACTAGTTAATCAAACCTCTCCAATAGAAAGTATTAATTGGAAATAAAAAATAAAAAATATATATTTATAAAGAGATTATAATTAAAGTTACACTTTCACAAAGGTATAACCAGCTATTTCATTTGAAATTGTGTAAAACAGTGGGAATTTGTTTTGCGAAACATAAATTCGAAAGTTGACCGCTAGATGGCGCCTGGAACCGTCATAAGATTATCATCTTGCTTGAAAATGATTGCTTTAAGAGATATGCTAATTTTAAGATGCTAATTAAAGGACTTGACATGCTCATCACATATTACACTTGTATTAAAAGGCGAGGAACATACAATCCGGTTATTCTGAATATAAAAAGGTAATCATGATTTTATCATCGAAAGATCGCATTCTGCTTGTGAAACTTTTTCAAAAGAGCAGTGACTGTTCGGAATAGCACTGAAGAAATTCCTGACAGTAAAAGGGATTTTAAGAAGTGCCTTTGGTTATGATGACTGCATTCGGTCTAAAGAAAATGATTGATAAATTCGAAGAGATGGTTTCATTTGATGTGAAGTGTAGCAGAGGGAAGAAAGCAATTACTTCTATGTTAATGAAGGGTGCGTCTGAAGAATTACAAGAAGCGTCAAGCAGTGCTTTGAAAACATCCACTGCAATGCAAATTTATAGAACTTTAAACATGTCTTTCAGACTGTTCGTAAAATTTTACGAAACATTTTGCAATGCTATCCGTTTAAAATGGTGCATATTCAGGTGTTGCTTCCTGCTGATCTACAAAAACTCGAAACTTCCTCCCTGCAATTTCTTGCTCGAAGTGAACAATACATGGTTATTGAATATTTTGTGGACAGATGAAACCCATTTCCATCCCCAAGTTTCTGTTCAATGCTCAAAACTGCAAAATGTAAACAAGAAAAAATCCATTCCAAATGCAACTAACACCTTTTCATTCTCAAAAAGTTCACTCCCTAATAGTATGCAAATACTGTACAATACTGTATGAAATTGATCAATATTCATAATATTGTATAATGAAATATTGATTAATGTCATATAATATCGCACAGTGTTATATAATACTGCGCAACGGGCTGTTCTATCTGAGTATTCGTGTAGGTTTAGGGAAGCATTTTTTTCGCCCTTTCCTTTTTGGTGCTTCGGGTCCTGAAGTCTGTATAGTCAACGGAACATGTTATGAATCTCTTTAGGACAACCTGCTCATTTCAGCACTACAATTGCGTTTATGTATGGATAGCAGAATTTTTATGCAAGATGGCGCTCTTCTGCATATTGCGACAAAATGAAACAGCTGTTGAGTTTGTATTTTGGAAATGACAAATTATCAGTCACCCTTTCCCAACAGCATTGCCGCTACCATCCCCTAAGCTGAAGTTCCACCTGGGGCACCTTGTAATTAAGGATGAGAAGCTTTCGGCATGGTGGTTGGTTCTCGCCACCCCTGTGGGTACACGAAAAGGTGGGGATCTGGCTTCTCTTATCGATGACTTCTTTAGGAAAGAGTTGTACTGTGGCCGGTAATGGCCCTTGGCACTCAACTACAGTTCCCGCCAGTTGTTGAGGCGGTTGCTGTTGAGGCAGTCCAGTCAATTCAAGTTTTTCTGTGTGCCTTCCGGCGGGTCGGAGTGGCTAGTATGTGGTTTGTGGTCACCTAACTTGAATCTTTGCGACTTCTAGCTCTAAAATTACCCAAAAGATGCAATGTATGGAGATCCAATTGCGAATTCAAGGTGAACTGGGAACATGTGTCGTACAACACATTCACAATATCGACACTGAATGGCTTTGATCTTTTGTGGAACTTGCTCTTCTGCGCTTTTAGCCTATAAGATGAAATAATGGACAGCATGTTCAACATTTCTTAAACTAAGTGTCGTCAATTCCGTTCTTGATGATTTTATTAGTTTTTGCTTTTTTTATAGTTTTTGGCCTAGGAAAAAAAACGATCGTTTCCTATGCGCTGTGGCACCATCTTATTGTGGTGGATGGGCTTTGAACAAAGCCTGCCACAAGAGCATGTCACGTCTTTTAGTTACCTTCTTATGAAGAATCCAGTGTCATGCATCGGTCAGCTTTTGAACTATTTTTTCTTTCTCAAAACAAAGTACTCAGATGAAAATCATTCTGACCAATGGTTCTTTTTTTTTACAGGCTTTTGAAAGTGAATCATAATCACTCTGTACTTTATGTCGAAAATTCTTTACATTCAGATTAATAAATCTCTATCATTCTTTCAGGATTTATATGCATCCGGATCATGCTACCTTCAAGAAACATACAAGTGCAGTGCAGTGCAGTGGTTAATGATATCTTTTGATCGTATTAAAATTAGATTACTTCGATGACGTCGAATGACATCACAGGATCAAAAAGTGTTAAATCTCTCAAATACGACATTAAGAGCAGTTACTGTCAACAGGATTTTGGGTAATGCCATATATGGACAAAGAATTAATGGGAATCATTTAATTTTGGACTTCGAAGAATTTAGTGATAGTGCATTCTCGGAATAATAACACAACCTGTCAAGAACTCAGAAAAAATAATTTTTTTTTTTTAAAATCAGGAAAAAAATATCTCTTTTGTTTTAATTTTAGTGTAAATTTTCATCTTATTTTTGTAAATACAGGATGAAATGTAATTAATCATTAGTAACGAATTAAAAGTAAATGCCAGTCAAAAAAGTCAAAATACTCAAAAATAATTAAAAATTATTACATTAAAAGAGTATCGAGTTTGGTTTGAATTCTTAGTATCGAAATAAATTTTAGTTTATAATGACATTAATAATATTAGTTTATCTAAGTGTTTTTCTATTGAATGTTCTACGATAAATTCGTTTTTTATAAAAGTGGTTGGAAAAATGCGTAATTAGTAATTGGAATCGATTTTAATATATAAATTAAATTTTTAAATAAAATTAATTGCAAATCTAATTTTGTTAATTATAATGAATGCAAGATAATCATATCTGATTTCGAATTCCTTCTCATAGAAAAATCAAGCAATAAAGCGTTTCCAATCTTTCTTTAATAAATCTAATATCTTTCAAATTATTAAGTTAATATTAAGTTAAATATCTTTCAAATTATTAAGTTCATCAAAAAGTTAAAAACTTAATTTCAGCGTATTAAATATGGCTTTTGTTCATTCGTCCTGTTTCAGATTTCTAATATGTTTTTTTAGCATTAAATGATTGGAAAATATTAGGAAAATTGTAATTTACCACATCCGTTTTAACTGAAAGTTCTTTAACATTTTTACTGGAAATAAAGGATTTGTCATTATAAATATTTAATGAGTTTAAACTTTCGAGTAAACATGTCATGATCATTTGCCTTTTGGAAATAAATATTACCAATTTTACTGCAGCTGAACACCAGAGGGAATGCATTTCTAAATTATGTTCAGATATAAAATGTCTCACATTTAAAATTCTGCTCATTTACTAGAAAATTTTTAAATGATCGGGATGAAAATATTTTCCTCTCTGGGCCATGATTACTTGTGGAACTTATTCCCACATATTAAAAGGCTTAACAGTACGAAAAGTTTCAAGTTTAATTTATAGTTTGTTCATTCTCATTCAAAAGCTTAATGACGCTAGAATTCTAGTTTAGTTTAGTTAAATAAATGGCGCGCTTCGGAGGCCTTTTCATGACACATTTCGTAACTTTGAACGGTGAATAGGTGACGACGAAGACACCGAGCACATGCCCTGTAAGTTCTCAGATCGGCTGAAAGAAGAAGCAAGCGGATTGAATCCGCCGTTTGGATTATAAGCGGTGATTAATCCCGATACGTGGTTGAAAAGGCTTCCATCCCAATGGAAACGAGCAGGAGATGTCCCCTCGAAATTGTCTGGTATTGTATACTCTTTATCAATGGTATTAGCTGCCTTCCCTCACATAAAATTCTGAATTCTGTGCAAAACCGCGAATCTCCAATGCTCAGAATTTTAGATTCCTGCTTATAAGAATTGTAAGTTTTGTAGTGAAAAAAGAAGGTACCTTTGTGTTCAATGCATGCCACTGGCAAACAATAAGTTACGTAAAGACCTTTTCATAAGCGATTTTTGGTAATTAATTTCTAGCATGCGGTCAATACACAAGTATCCGAAAACTGAATATGTATTTTGGTTGCCTTTTTTTTTACTGATTAAAACTAAAATACGGCACAAATCAATTACTGTAATCCCCATGTCACAAATCCAATTTCATTTGTTTAAGTCAGGGGGGGGGGCATTAAATCTGTCGCGATCAATCCGAAATGGTCATCCAAGACATTTTCGGATGACCACCCTTACTAAGACCTAAGACGAGCTAAATCTTACATCCATGTATTACTCTTTTGGCAGTTTTGATGTAGAAGAAATAACTGAAAATATGAATTATATATTTTCTTTATCTCATGTGGAAAATGGAATTTTTCTCCTTCAGAATGACATAATTTTAAAATCACCTGGTTCAGAACCTAAGAATAACTTTTGAAATCTAATAGGCTAAATAAAGTATACTAATTTTTTTTTTAAGTTGAATATTATTTCTTTGGCTCTAACTACCTGTGTAAATCTGCATTCTCAACGATGAATATAATTAATACGATATATCGTTCCCGTCCCACAGACGACCGCAGACGTAATTATATACCGAGATATTCAAGATTTGTAGGAAGTATACAGATTAGGTCTTTTACTGACTATAACAACGAAAACTAACGTTAGATGAAAATGATTTGTTTTCTAATGTATTTTGAATTATTTGATATTAAATGCGTCTTTGATATTATTATATTTGTGGCAATTATTATTATGTTTGTATCTTGCTATTATTATTATGTTTGTAGTTATGCAGGAATATGTATGTTCCATATTTATAATTAAGTTATAATAAATTTGCAGACCTTTTTTTTTTTAGCTCATTACGCTTACACCACTTTGTGAACCACAACACCTTGAAAAAACTAGAAGTAGCCCGTACCCAGGAAAAGTCTGCCCACCTCTGGTATAAATCATTAAAATTTTTGTTTCCGCGTTTACATGCTTGCGAAAGTATAGGCTGTCAGACAGACGGCGTTGACAGTCAATCCTTTTGGCAGATTTATCAAATCTGTGAACTAAATTTTAGCTCTCTGTTTAAGAAATTCTATTCGCTAGCATTCGGCTTGTTTGTGTTTATAATTCAATTGAAATCCATAAATTTGGTGTAAAGACTGATATTATTTTTTATTTCTTGTTGCTCAAAGCCTTTTATCGGGTTTTCACTCCCACCGGGGGGGGACACCTCAGATATGAGGACGAGAAGCTACCGGCATGGGGATTGATTCTTGTTACTCGGATGAGTACAGCAGTTGGGGAGTTAGCTGCCTCCTAAGATGACTAAACATGTTTCCCACGGGAAAGGTTGTAACGTGGCTGGTGATGTCCCTTAGGACTCAACCGCAGCTACTGCTAACGCTGTCGCTGCGATCCGGTCATTCAAATTTAATCTGTATGCCTTACTATTAGTCGGAGCGGAGTGACATAGCTGCGGCTCTCAGACAGACAGGCATATATAATTCTAAAAATGTATTTCTCTGACTCAGAAAAGTTCAAAACGTGGAGATCCGTCAAAATTTTGTGTCTGATCTTTTTGACGATTACTGTTCTTTCTCTTTATATACATCGTATGCGAAAAATTAAAAGAAAGTCTTTTATTACAAAAGAAAAAAAAAGTATTTACCTTTGATAAAAAGTAAACAATCTTTGGTATAGAAATCTGTTGTTTATTAAATTGTTATGTGTGTATATTTCCTCGCAATAATTTAAAGAAAATCGAAAAACATATTCGCGTTTTTTGTGCCTTTTTTTTTAGTCCTTTTTACATTATTCGAAGAATTCAATTTGCACCATTCTGTGAATATTCGGGACTTTACTGTATTTGAAATGTAGCGAACTTGAGAGTCCCTCGGTGAAAGCGAAAATAAACTGGAAAAGACAATCTACAGTTTATTTTGTTCCCAATCCATATTCAATTTGCGATTTGAAAGCTTCAGCGAGAACTATTGAGATGTCAGATTGAAAAAGCTATCCACTATGATCTGGCATATGTTTGCTTATGCAGGCATGTTATCTTAAAGTCCAGCCTTGAAATAATAAAATCAAAGAAAATATACAATATATATAAAATCTTTTTTGTTTGTTTGTATTTTATGCGCTGCCATCCCGTTCATCCGATTGCGAAACTTGCGCGAAAGTTATAGGCATAATACAATTATTATCTTATTTACTATACAAAAATGAATTTTTGTTTGTTCGTATTCTATGCGCTGCCGTCCCGTTCATCCGATTGCGAAACTTGCGCGAAAGTTATAGGCATAATACAATTATTATCTTATTTACTATACAAAAATGAATTTTTGTTTGTTCGTATTCTATGCGCTGCCGTCCCGTTCATCCGATTGCGATAACACTTTGCCAACTTATTGATTGATTGAACCTTAAATACTAGAAAATCTACTCGATAAATGCCTTTCACATGGACAGCTGTATGTTGGAGATTCACAAGTCGTACAGCCAGGTATTCAAATTTCAAACGATATTTCCAAAATAATTTCTTCTGCGGTAACTACCCGCCGAGTACCAGCTAGTACAGAATAAAAAAAAGTTTTTAAAAATATATAAGAGACATTGAATATTTGTTGTTTTTCTTTGCAAACGTAGCTTTAAATATCTATCTTTTAAGTGATTTTTGTCTATTAAAATGGCAACTTCGAAGATTATTAATTCATAGCACTTTCTCCTGACGGCTGTTGATTGTCTAAAACATTAAAATTCAAAACCGTAACCTGGTCTGAATTTGATCACAGAAAAGAGTGGAATTTTAGTGTGTCCAGAATATTTTATTAAAAATAATTAATATAACATGGAGACTACATAAAATTTGAATTTTATAATTATTTCAGCAGTACATTTATTGACTCCGATTATACAAAATTCATTTCTTTACATCATTTAGGGCATTATTTTTTCCAACTGTGTGTATATTTTCAGGGATTTCGAAATCGGCCACCAGATTACGATTAGAGTGGACATATTGCATACTATACAGTAATTATAAACAAAAACATATGAAAGTAGTAGTGCACGTTTAGCTTTTCTTTTCAAATTGGCAGATTCTCGATCGGTCTTTCTTCGCAGGTTTTCTTCGTCTAATATCGTTGGACGCCCCATTATTATTTAGAAAACAATTCAGGGTCAACACGTGTATTGTTTAGATATTCAGAAGATTGTCAGCCGAAAGATGAAAAATTTCCGTCAGTCGCAAAAAATAAACAAACCAGAACGCTATTCATTACTATTGCCACAAATGGTGTGTCATAAAGCAGAATTAACAAATAATATGGTTTAAATTCATTTGCTGTTCATTTTGTGTCAACTAAAGTTTTAATTTCCTTTTTTTTGTAACCGTTTCACTGACAAGGAAATATAAATACTTATTGGGGTTTAATAAACTATGTAAAAATACAGGGGACTCGTTATTTACCAATCAAAAAGCGGATAAAACGCAATGATTGCATAAAAGTTTTTATATAATGCCGGGTTTACACTCAGGCATTTGTAAGAAGACCGCAGGGCATGCGTAGAAAGGAACTGATTTATGTTTGCCACAATTTCATAAGAAATTTAAGCTTGGCTATAAATTGCCGTTTTGACGTTCCTGAATTTTTCTTTTTCACTGCATATCATATAAAAATGACGGATATTTATACAAAGAAACATGGTAAAATAAAAAAAAAGGCAACATACCTGAATTTGAAAAACTATAGGAAAGAAATGGCAAATAAAATGAAAAAAAAAAATACCCCACCTCGTATCAGAAAGAACAAAGAGCAAAAAATGTCGGAATTAATCTATGATAAGTGATCAATTTTTACACGTAAAAAAAAAAAAAAAAAAAAAACCACCCGCCCAAATCTATAAACGCATAAGTAATAAGCGGGGGGGGGGGGGAATACAACACAGTGGCAAGTTGTTGCCCCGTCGGGGCATTTACTTGCCATCGACCGAACAGCATTTTTCAGCCTTTCTACGCATGCGCTGCCTACTGGCCGTCTTATAACTGTCCGAGTGTAAGCCCGGCATAATAAACAGGAAAAGAAACGGGTTTAAATGATTATCGCTATTTTCAAACCAAGTTATATGACATACTGTCTGCTTTAATCCGTTCTTGCAGATTCAACTTTCATTTTTAATCTGGCGGAAATTAATGACAGTTTTCTTGTTATATTAATCCCTTTACGTTGGTGGAAATACAATGAAAATAAAAGTAAGTGAAATCTTTTATTTACACTAAAAATGAAATTTTGGGTTCTGAAATATAATCGAAATTTATATTTATTGGAGATTGCTTCATGTTTTTCTTTTCAACTTATGAATTAAGAAATAAGCTTCCAAATGCTGAGAATAAGAAACATATAACCCAGGTCATAAAAGATTTATTTACAAAAATTGTAATGAAAATTTAACCGTCAGAATTTACTTAGCATTAGAAATTATCAAAATAGTATTATCAAAAGTAGTTTAACATTCGGATCCCTAATGAAATCTGAAAATATTTAGCAAACTTGCTTTTAGAGTATAAACTATCTGTAATACGAAATAAGATTTGATTCTGTTTATAACATTACATCTTTTTATATTTTATTGCAACTCATCTTATCCAAAATTTACTGTAATTATGTCTGTTTCAAAATAGAATAGTTCTGCCTGTTTCTATAAAAAAACATAATTAAAATAAATCAATCCGCCGTTTCAAAAATAATCATAGCGAGAAAAGAAAATTCCACTAGAAAATAGTTAATACAAAAAAGAAACCAGCTGAAATGAAATAAAAAGTAAAATGTTTTAAAAGCCATAGACTGTGAGCATACCAGAAAGTTTTAATAATTAATCAAATGCAGCTGATTCTATTTAGGTCAATGAAGTTTACCTCGAGGTGATACTTCTTTCGGTTTCGATAGGGGGGGAAAAAAAAGAGCACTCTCCAGGAGAAAGCAATCGATACCAAAAATATGACTGGCTTATGAAGATTAGGAGAGTGAAGTAACTGAATGAAATGATGAAAAATGTGTCTCGCTTCTTAACACGAGCTGAATCAGGAAGAAAACCGAAGAGAACCAATAGGGAGCGGAAGTGGGAAGATGGAAGGCATGTCACCATCCGGGCATCAGGAGTTGTCATCAGTGCTTAGAGTACTTTTTCCGGAACTGTTCATCATGTTAGTAGCATCAACCATCAAAAATGAAAATGTTCGTCTTGAGAGGTTAACACGAGGAAAGATGCATTTATTCATAAAGTGTAATATACGTCGTGTTTACTAGAAAATATTGGCGATATATAGAGAGACTTTAATAAAGAAGCGCTTGTTTGCTCTAGTTTGTGTGCCTGTTTCGGATCAAAAAATTTTGAACGGATATATGAGATTCAGTATGAAGAGTATTAAAAAAAGTGTGTTGATACTGTTTTTAACAAAAGAAAAATGAACATACGGAGTGGAATGGACATTTTTAATTAGAAGAATAAACTAAAATCTGTAGTGAACTGTAGCACTTTTATTTATAAATGAGGCAAATCAGTTCTGTTCCAGCTTCCATGGGTAATTTGGATGACTTTCATGATTTCCATTATATTGCAACTGAGAATGATCTTTTTCCCTCTTCAGATCTTTCAAATTTTAACCTTATTTTCGTCAGATATTAAGCCGGTGAATTAAAAATAAATAAACTTTATGTTCTAATGCATAAGAACAAAAATGGTCAATATTCATTGTTTGGGACTACAGAAACGCTTTTTCTTCCCTTTCATGCTTATTCTACACGTTTGTGCATCATCGTTAATATTATGTTTTAAGCATCCATTAGAAGTCCGCCATCATAGTAATATCCCATGATTTTTTTATGACGTTTTTCGGTAACTTCCACATATTAGTGGAATTTCTCTCTTAACTTTTTCCTCTAAAGTTTCTGAACTTTTGAGAAAATATCCTAAACGAGAATGTAGAAAATATTTATGATTCTTTGTATTCTTACTTCTTGAATAGTGCCAATATTCTTATATTATATTTTTCCAATTTAAAACTTTGATATTTTCGAATTCATGTGCTTTTATACTGAGGTGATAAAAACCATGGGATAGCAATATGCAAAATAAAGATAGCAATAGTATCGCTTAAAAAATATATTAATAGTAGGGCTTTCATTTGTATTTAAGTGATTTGTGTGAAAAAAAATTTGTGACGTGATTATGGCCGCACGACGGAAATTAAGAGACTTTTAACACAGAGCGGCAGTCGAAGTTAAATGCACGGGACATTCCAATTCGAAAAACGTTAAAGAATTCTACATTCCGAGATCCACAGTGTTAAGAGAGTGCCAAAAATACCAAATATCAAGCATAACCTCCCACCATGGACAGCGCAGTGGCCGACCGTCTGCACTTTATGATTGATGTCAGCGACTTGTGCATAGATTCGTCAGTGTTAACAAACAAGCAACTCTTCGTGAAATAATCGTATGAATCAATGTGGGACGTACGGAAAACATTTTCTTTGGGGCAATGGGGGATGTTTGGCTTTAATGAGCTACCTTACTTGAAATATTGGGAATTGAAAGGAGTTGGATATCTAACCTTCCGTTCCAAAACAGACCAGAACTAATCCATTTCGACATTTTCGCCTAGTCATGGGGGAGAGGTTGGATTTGTGTGGCCTGTAGTGCTCGTGAATGATCACAGTTAGGAATGGATGTGTATAGGATTTATTTACAGAGAACAACACCATCATTTTTATCTGTCGTGTCCCGTCGTTTAGGTTTTAACGTCTGAATCAATCGACGGTTTCTTTCTGCATTTGCCTTTTTCAGCATTTGCAAGAATTATGTAAAAAAATGATGAAAGAGAAGATGCTAATCAGAATGCATAATTTTACAAAAATCTGAGAGCATTCGTAAACATATTTTTGTAAATCTAAGTATATTATGATATTGTTGAGTTATCTCATTAGCTTTAGACCTTATCACACCCTTGGTATGATATTATGTATAAAATAATAATATTATTTTCAAGGCTTTCCGAATTTAGAGATCAGCTAAGAGAGATAAATGCAATTTTAAAGACTGTGTTGTACCAGAATCAGAATATCAGAAATCTACTGCTTCGTTCCTATATATACATTCTTTTAAACGTTTGCATTTAAAAAAAAGCAAATTAAAATAATTTTAATGAAAAATCTGGGATTTGGTGCAAAATATTGTTTTTCATTCTCTGAAGAATTTGAGCACATTTTAGAGTATGAACTGGGTAATAAGTAACGTTAATAACTGCCAAACAATTAAGTTAATTGGAACAATTTCTTTGGAAATTGCTCCATTTTTAAATACCTATTAACGGAAATTATTTTCTTTTCTGCGAAGGAAATTAATTATGGTAAATGCAAGCTTTAGAAGCTACCAAAAATAGCTGAGATTGTTTTTCTCATCCTTTTAAGGAAATATAAGATCAGTTAGGGTAAATGGGAATGAATGTCGTAGAAACTGTCATTTTCTTTCGTTTAAAATGTTTGTATAAAAAGAAAAATACATTTATAATTTATGGGAATGTGCATAGTTAAATTTTGAAGTGCTCATTAAATAGTATATCTCTCCTGAAGTCATTTATTAACTAAACAGTTTCATCACAACAACATTCATTATTATCCTGTTATGTTTCCAATTATTTCGGAAATCAATCAGTAACTGGAAATACGCAATTTGCCTTTTGATCACAGTAATTGATTTTAAAAGAATATATTTGTAGTGATAAGAATTAGTTGACCCTGTCGTATTCTCAGACTTAATATCACTTTTTCTTAAATAATAAATTATTCGACATTTTTGAAAAATATATGTGTTCTTTTAACAATAAAAGATATTATAATGATGTTAAAATTCCATTAAGATTTATTTTTCAATTTTGGCTGTTTGATTCTGAAATCTGCTGATGCAGCTTTGAAAATTCTTCTTAAGTATGAAAATATAATTTTTATCTTTCTGTCAAATTAATATTTTCCAATGTAAGGATTACTTATTCATTTCCAAGGTTCTTCTTGAGATTAATGGCCATAAGGCGTTTCTATTGCGCAGGAAGTTTGAAAGAAATTCCTGCTCGTGAAGCAATCAGATTAATTCTATATCTATTTCCAACTATTGTAATCCAATTTGTTATTAATTTCCTATGGAATAGTTTATAATTAGATATCCGACTGTAGTAAATAGCCATTTTTGATAAAAGCAATGCGGGCTTTAAAATGTCCTTTTGTTAAGAATAACAAGCAAAAGAATAAAGAAGGGAAAGAAACACAGAAAAATCAGATCTTTGCATTATGTCGAAAACAGGTAGGGTGGAAACACTAGTTGGTTACAGAAGATGCTTTTAAGGACTTTTGTTGAATCGGTGTCCTCTGAAGCTTTGAAGGTACAATAATAGCCAGACAAACGACCCATACTTTGCTATTGAGTATATTTATATTCTCTACTTTGAAAGTTTTTTGAAATTAGTAATATATACTTGTCAGTGGTTAATGTGACATTAATAAATAATTATTACATCCATTGTCCAAACCTAAAAGACTCCCTATCATCATAAAAATATTATTATCGTACACACATTCCGATTACTTTCCATCCGATGAACTTGACAATGTACAGATTTCGAGATGATAGAATTTTAAAACAGAAGATTTATTTCAGTTATTTATCTCAGATAATTATTATTATTTTGCAGATAATTATGAAATAACTAATTTTCCGATATATTTTCGATTTATATATAAGAATAATTATTGTACAATTAATTGTAGTGTAAACGTTAATATTTCAGTGATTTGAAAATTATTAAATGGTTTTCGAAACTAATGAAATTTTACGTACAAAAATTTAAATTTTATTTTTTTTATTAATATGCTACCTTTTATTCTCTTCTTTTTCGATACACTTATTTAAGAGCTGCAAAAAAATATTTTCTTTTCGATTAATTTTACAAATATAATTCATTTTCGAAATTCGAAACCTCCAGCGGATGATGATGAAATATAAGAGAAAGATAAAATAATTATACAAATCAAAGGTTCTACTTTTTTATTTATAAATTTCGGATTAAATTTTGTTTTTTTGTTTCGTTAATTAATTTTTTATTATTTTGTACATTTATTTTCTCTAAGTTTTATTTGTCCTTAAGAATTTTTAATGATAATAATGCATAAAATTACATAATGATAAAAATGTTTACTAGAAAATTAATTTTCTGATATAAAGCGACGTACTTCGAATCATAATGCAAAAAAAAGTAATTAAATAAAATTTTATTTATGATTTGTTGCATAACAAAATCCAAAAGATTAGTAATTTTTTATTTAATTAAGAAATAAATTTTAATTTAAATAAGAAATTTCTTAATTTTATTTAATTAAGAAAAAGATTAGTAATTTTTTATTTATCGTTTCATATAATTAAAAAATAAACGTTCAGAAAGTAGTCTTTTCACATAACCTTTTTGTAAAATAATCATTTCTTAAGATTTCAACACATATTATGTAAAGAATTTAAAGTGTAATTTAGAGAACATAAGCATCCAGTTTTGAAACATGCTTACAAAGAATTGCATGTATAGTATTACATCTTTTTTCCTGTATCTTGCTCTAAATATTGACCAGTATAATTAATTATTCCTGGTATAAAAAGAGAATTCATGTGAAAATTTTAATTAGTTGCTCCTTATAATGTAACAAAAGAAAAATTATTCTATCAAAGAATTTCAGTATGGAATATTAATCAGGTAGTTCTATTTTTTTTTAAATTTATAATATTCTTTTAAAAGATTTTACCATCTAGTAGGAAAAAGTTTTGAAAGAAAGTGGATTAGATTAACATCATTTCCTTTTTTTTCATTAGATCTTGAAAAACTGCATTTCATACATAGAAATTTACTTAAATATTATTAAATAAAAAGTAAAGGCTTAAAATAAAATGATATTTGCTAATTTCTGGCTGATTCTCAAGCATTTGAAGCAGAATTCGGCAACTAGATTTACACTAGTTATCTACAAAACAACAATTGCAATTTAGAGCATTGTAATGGTGTAACGATTTCTGTTTGTTTATTGTAGCTGTAAAAATTTCTAATTTCGAAACTAAAAATAGCAACGTTGTTGTTGAATGGAAAATTTTAATTCATCGTCCAAATGGCTTTGTCCCAAGCATTTGAAAGCCGAGGTGGCCTGGTGGTAAGGTCTCGGCTTCGGAACCAGAGAGTGTCAGGTTCGAGACCCAATTCCACTGAAGAACCGTCGTGTAAGTGGGTCTGGTGCATATCAAATCCGTCGAAACCCATTGCCCTCTTTCTGGTGTGGTATGGAAGTCTAGAGAGGCAGCTACCGATTGAGGTGTCATCCTCGTTATCTGACCACGGTTCAAAATGACGGGGTCCGTTCTAAGACATCCCTAGCGTTACTTTAAAACGGGACTTTTAATATAACTGAACAGAACATTTGAAGGGCACTGACATCGAAGTGAGAAAACAACTCGAGTTGCTTAGATAAAATTCGATGCTGACAATAATTGCACAGCTCTGAAAATTGTATTATTCAAATAAATATGGATTTTGGCATTTGCAAAGAATCGACTCTTAAGTGGATGTTTGTTAATTTAATCCGCTATTTAACCATTTGAAAATTAGAAAATGACCATGGAACAAAGTTTTCCAAATAAAAGTGAGTTTTATTTCTTCATAACAAGCGATGGATGATATATCAATAATGAGAGGTAAGGAAAAAAAGAACGCTCTAAGTTCAATGTAATTGCTTTTGTTAAAACTTCGTCATTTCTCCGTGACTCGCTCTATGTGTCAAATGTTATCTCTCTCTTAACAAATGTACCCGTTTATCTTGGAGCCGTTAGTCACCATCTCGACAAATCTATCCAGACTATTCCCTTTATCTATAAAAAATTATATATATATTGATAAAGATAACCGCTTAGTGCTCAAACATTTTCATTAGCTGGCTTTAAAATAAAATAACTTTGAAAATGAATCAAATCGAATTTTTTTAAAAAAATTAATGAATATTTTAGCGGTAAAATTTCTAGAAAATATATCGACATATAACTATAATTTATTTCTTCTTTATCCACACATGTATTAGAAAAATGGAAAAGCTGAGTTAACCGCTTAGAGTGAAAATGCATATGCACAGAAAAAGTAAATCGAATGTAGGTATGAGAAAGGCTTGGAAAAATAAAGAAAAGAAAAACAGCTATTTCAAATTTGTTTTTATTGCATCATCGAGATGTGAACCATGCTTTTTGTAATGATTTGGAAATATGAGTTTTCTTTTCTATTTTCCCTAGAAATAATAATCGACGGCCTTTCGCTAAAATTACAAACAAAAAAGGCATGTTTTAGTATTTATAGAATTGTTAAAGAATGCACGAGTAACTGAAATAGAAAAGAGCTTCGAATCAACTGAAGTTTCTTCTTTCCCATTCTCCAAGTGCTTAAATCCCGACTTTTTGAAGAAGCAACTGAGATACGATTCTTCCCGAAGCAGAAAAAAAAATAATAATAAATGCATTTTATAGTTTATTTGAATCTTTTATTTTTCCGGTAATCTGTAATTTTTTTTCGCTTCGGAATTCTATTATAATATATTTTTTGAAATATGATCATTTGCGCAATGTTTCATGAAAACTAGATGCGAATCTCTATTATCGAACTTAAAAGTTTTTTGGAAAAAATTTCGATATATAGAAAATTTGATACACAAAGATATATATTACATATTTTTTATCATTTTGTCAGAGAAAAAAATGAGTTACAGTTAATATTTATAATTAAAGAAGACAAAAAAATATTTTATCAAAGAAATATTTTTTAAAAAATGGGAAAATACGTATATTATTTGTAAATTTTCTGGAAATATATTAAAAGTGTCGTTCGTGTACCAAAGGTCAAGTCAAATTTTTATTTATTTTTGAACAAAGGAATCTGCGATGTCTTTATGAATATAATCATTCACCGAAGTCTTTTCAAAATATTGTTCAATCTTATTCAGTGTTGTAAAAATTTGAATATTCCACTTTCTGTGCCTTTTATTAAGCTGAATCTTTTTCACATACTAAAATACGTCCTATTCGAGGCTTTTAGAACTCAACGAAATGGAACATTTCCTTCAAGTGTCATTCAGTTCTTTTCATTTTCATTCAAGTTTAGAAAGGAGTTCGTGGAACAGAAGGCAATAACATATGTTTCATCCACAAGTGTGTATTGCTTTTTCATAAACCATCTTCCTGTCTTCTGAGAATATCTGTTGAAATAAGAGTTGGTGAAAAAAAAATTCTATTTTATTTAATTTATAATTCTTTTTATGAATAAAATCCATGGAGCTTTAGGACTGTCATTGTTGAGCATCATTTTTTATTCAAAAACTTTTATTCGATATTTAGAAATTTTATTGAATATGTAGAAATGGTTTCTCTAAAGGAAATTCAAGGTTCTAGAAAAAGGTTCGACATTTCAGGTTTTCTTTATACGAAGATCGACTGCACTTACCAATTTACAAAAGCGAGAAATATATAAAAAAAATTGAATGAATCTCGGAGGAATGCATGGGTGAAGAAAATTCATTTGTAAATTATTTAGCAAGAATTTTTTTTAAATGAAAAATATATTTCATATGCCCTTTTTAAATACCGAAACTGAATTGAGCAGTTATGAATTCCAGTTTAGTGAGTTTGGAATTCTGTTATTAAAATTTTTTCTGACCCTATTCTGTAGCGGATTTTGATATTTTGCAGTCCTAAGCAGCGAACGATTAAAGGTCTTTCGTTTTTTTTAAGACGGTCCATTCAGTTTCTCATTTTCACACATTTTTAACAAGTTAATGATTTACTTTAAGTTCATATATTTTCTTTCACCTTATTAACTGCATGAACGTGCATTTATTTTTATTTATCTATTATGATCCCAGATTGTCCAGTATGTGTACAAAACATTTTTGTAGCAGATATTCGTTATTTATATATATTTTAATAATCTTTTTACGGTATTTAAATCATTCACCGAAGTACATTTGCTTCTTTAAATGAAGCAACTTATTCAACTTCTCATTTTTTTTCTTCATCAGCACCTTAAAATACCGTTAGATCACTTTTTATCATGATTTCTTTATTTGTGAATAATCCTGATCTTCATTCACATATTCTTCGAAAGTGATTCCGAAACAAGCGGGAAAAAGACATATAACCGGTCATTTGCATATTTTGTATAAAACGAAATATTTTATCCTCATAAGAATGATGAATGATTCGGAGATGTGGGGAAACAGTATGTAAGTGTAAAAGGTATTAAAGTGCTGCACTATGATTATAAAATATGTCATTGTATATGTGATCTGCTTGTGAAGATGCCTTTAAAAATATAAGAACGAAAGAAACGCAATGGATCAACATTTCTCGGCATCATGGTATAATTTTTGTAAAAAAAATTTCCTTCTCGAGAAAAGTGTTTTAAATTCTACAATGATTGATTTGATAACTGTTTGGAGAATCATGCATTGTTTAAATATATCTTCCCTTTTTATATTCCCATTGAAAAGGCTCTTCCTTAAATGATTTCATTATTTTTCAATTCAAATGTTCATTCAAATCTTTATTTTATTGATATCATTCATTGTAAAATATTATCTTGTTTATTTGTATTTTGATCAATAAGTTAAATTTATTTTTTATAGACATCATACATTTTATTAGAGAAATACAAATCATTCTAAGGCCTTAATATTTTAAGAATTAATTAATATTTTCAGAGTCTAAATGAATATTCAACAAGACGGCATGGAATGGAATTCTGAGTCATGCCAGTCCCCACTCGGAAAGAAATCGGAATAAGAAATGTATGTTCATTAGAAAATCAAATAATCCCTTCTGTTAATGACTGTTAAACGAATTTTACATTCTTTGAAATTTTTATTTGTTTATTTTCTGAAGAATAATGAAGAACAAAAAACGTTTTTCTTTAGAAAATACAGCAATGACTTTTAAAAACTCTTTTTATTTGATAAAGCCTATTAGTCAAGCAAAAAATGAATTAATAATATGGCAATCATCGAAAAATATTTCAGTTGTATTAAGTGATAAGACTCTTTCAGCCTTTATTTAGATTCAAAATAAAGTCTCTATTTAGATTTTTTATAGGTTTCAAAAAGACGTAAAAAAGGTAGGTAGAAAATCGCCATTCTTTTCACTGCTAATTATATTAGTTTAACTGTTCACGGTCCAGAAAACCTTATTCAAAAAAAGATTATTTAGTTATTATTTCGCAAAGGAGTGGGAAGAGATATCAACAAAAGCGTCTTTTTTCCTTGATTCTTGTTAGTCAAGACTGAAAAAAGTTCATTTCTTGCCAATTACTAGAGCTTTAAGCCGATTGAAATAATCCCGTCTTGTTTTGATTTAATATTTTTTTTAATTATTTTTTTACTTATTATTTTTTTCTTCTTTCGAAACTCCAAAAACAAAAGAAGAGTGGCTGACTTAGTGATACAACTACGAGTATTAGTTTAGATTTTTTTTCCTTAGGATAATACGTTAAATGTTGTATTAGGAAAATTCAAAAATCCAGATGTCCATTTTCTTAACACATTTTTATTTAACTTTATCCTTTTTGAGTTTGTAAAAATGGATTTTGTTAATCACTCTTCCTAATTTGTTAGATTTTTGAAATTTTATATATTTATATTTATATATTCTTGATATTTATATTTATAAATTCTTTTTTTATATTATATATACTTGTAATGAGAATACATATTTTTAAAACTTTTAGAGTTGAATTATCAGTTAGAAATGAATTGAGTTACATTTTGATTTCATACTGTTGGCGCCATCTGATGGTGTATTGACAAAAGTGAATCGATTACGCAATATTACTTGCCATATTCCTTGATATTTATAATAATGAATTATAGAACTAAGGATTAAAATTCTGAAGGTAATTTTTTAAAAAATCTTTTTGGTTTGCTAATGAAAGTTTTTAAAATCATTTTTGAATGTTTTAAAGGTTAAGTTTAAGTTTCCTTTAGAAGCCACACAGACTTATTTCGAAACGGACTTCATAAGTTTGAGCAGTCATTAGATGACGATGATGACACTTGAGCTGAAACCCTCTCTTCAAGCTTCCTTACCAAGCAGCAGAAGAACGTTGGAACCTCAACATCAGAATTCATGTTGCGATTATTTAAAAAATTCAGGTTTCGAGGAAGGAGCCTTCCAGTTCTATCGGAGTCCCATTGATTCTTGAATAAACATAATAAACTAAGAACCTTTTCTTGCACAGGCGTAAATGCAGACATTAAAATTATTATAAAAGCATTTCAGCAAACTATTGAAGTTTTATTTTATCCATTCGGTAAACAAATATTAAATACACGCAAGAATAAGGAATTATGTCAAATAGTATCGAACAAATCAAACTGTCATTATTACACAAGGGAAAACTATTTGATGTCGAACACAATATTAATATGAATAGATTTACGGAACATGAGCATAATTTGCATAAACTGTTCATGATCGGATTCTAAAGTTATCTGCGCTTTTGCGCATGCGTCACAAAACGTTTATTTTATCTAAAAAGGGATGAAAGAAAAGATAAAAAGAAGAGATGTTTATATTTAGCAATAGGGTGAACTCTGATTAGTTGAAGAATGAGGATATGTAATAACAGCAGCATCTTTCTGCGTACCACCTCTCAGTGAAGCATGGAAAAGTGCTCATCTCGGGATCCTGAAACGAACAATAAATGTTCACTTATTTCATTTTGAGAAGTTGTAAATTATATGTAAATTGATCTTACAGTTGATCTTATTGAATACCGAATAATGACTTTTAACACAATTTGACAAACAAATTGTTTGCTCTAATCATGTTCTATTAATGAAGATTTTAATTTTTAATATTCATTTGCAGATTTTAATGGCTAAAAGAGATTTTCTAAAAATAAAATGTACAGATGTTGACTTTTGTTAGATTTTCAAATGTGATGCCTAACATTTTTTCCCCCTTCAAATTCAAGCGGACACTACATTTTCTTTTTTCCCATTCCATCATAACAAATAATGCTCATTCAAGTGTTTTAATGCACTTAAGTGCAAAGTTAAAAGTTAAGTTAAAAGTTTTAATGCAAAGTAATTTTTGCCAATTGTTGTTAGAATCCTATTTGCCATTTTGTTTACTATAACTTTCATCTTATATGAGCTTGTGAAACAAATTTATATTTGTAAAACTGGTTAAAAGAGCAAACCAGTTAATTTTAAGTAATACATTTTTGATAAATTGTTGAGAAAGATAAACTGATAATTAGTGAATGATAAAAGAGATAGAATATTTTCTTGAAAAAGGAGCATTTATCAGACTTGTATTTCTACTCATTTTTACCAGTAAAATACTTTTTTACCAATATCTTAAGTTTTATAAACATCGAAATTCTAAAAGTTTTTATCATCTGCTTCAAGATTATCTAAGAAAAAGGACAATTTGTTCGAAATATGAAATTATAATTTCTTAATTTTATGAAAAAATTCCTAAAAGGTGATTTTATTTTGTATTTCATCTGAAAATCTTATTGAACATTTTAGAATTCTATTTAAATGTAATAAGCTTTCATTACTCGAATGATATCACGTAATTCGTTTTGGTTTGTGAGTATAAAATAACTATTATGAATACCTATATAAGAAACGTGTTTTCCAAGTTTCAAGTGTGAATTTCTTGTGAAATATTTATAATTAACACATATAAATGTTTTTATTTCAACAGTTGTTATTATTAAAAACGTTCTAAGATGAAATGGAGTAAAAACAAATGTAGTTCATTTCGTATATACATTAATTTTTAAAAATTAAATTGAAAATTTTTTATTTCTTTTTTCGAACTTGCCTTTAATATACACCTATAACGATTTTCGATCACTTAAAATGCCTAATAAAAAGTTGTAATGATTTGAAAATGTTATTTTGAGGCAAAATTTAATTAGTTAATTTATTTACGGGACATAACTAAATGAAATTCGAAAATAAATAAACAATTATTCAAAATATTTGCAAGAAATAATACCAAAAAATCAAAATCTTTCAAACCAATTAAAATACAAAGCCGAATTTTACATCAAAGGTATTTTCCTTTTTAAAAAACTTTAAGGTAACTCAATTTTTAAAGGTCTGCGATATCAGAAAAAGGTTATAACGATTTAAATGAACGGCAGACATTCAGTTTCAAAAATGTTTCAATATATTTCAAATTATAAACACAGTTTTTAAATAATTTTACTTTGCACATTCTATGTGTATAGAATGAAATGTTTTAAGGGATTTGTCATCGATTTCAGAATGTTCTAGAGTTTTGAATCATTTTATAATTTTTTGGCTACCTATTTTATATTTTCAATAGTTTAATCGACTGGCTAAAAATTAAAAAGAAATAATTAAAATCTAATCTAGAAATATTTAGACGTTGAACTGATAAATTCGCCAACATAAAGCCTCCTTTGAGAATTTTATTATTATATTAATAAGCATATTAATCATTTAACTAAAATAAAATCACCAAACGAAATTTGTCATTCAAATACTTATATATCGCCTTGTATGATAAAAAGTATTGGATAGATCATCTGCATCGTTTAGAAATCAAAGATTCCTACATTCATTAAAAGGATACCAAAAATAGGTATTGCAAATTGAGACCTGAGTTAGAACATGAAAGCTTTATTCAATAGTGGCTGAAAGGATAAGATGACATGGAGAGAGCTGCAACGTCGATCTACTCTTTACATCAAGACAATCTAAAACAGCAATATCAGTTCAAATGAGTTTCTTATTATACATCACCAACGCATGCAACATTACTCCAACTCAGCACTTCAGATCATTGCTGGCATTCTCCCATTTCCAGTTAAAATAGAGTTAGAAGCTCAATAAACCAGAGCAGTATCTGATAACAGAGATTTCTCTGAATTTTGAGAAGGGCATTTTTTTCTGCAGCAGAGTACGAAAATAAAACCAATCTGATTTTGATTCAGCGATATTCGACATAAAGAAAAAAATTCTTTTTCAAATCAACAAAAATATGAAGATTCTTGCTGAGAGATTCAGAATAGACAATCAAAAAGAGGAGTTCATCTTGTCAATGGAATAAAATTCAATCACATATCACAGTACGTAAAAATTGGATTCTCAGAATTTCATATATTAAGCGAAACTGACTTTGCTTTTACCAAAGGTACTTGCGTACTAGCAAGTAATAATAGTCTTCCAACTTTAATTTAAACGGATGGTGAATCTTGATATCTTTCTATATTTTATGTTAAAATAAAAAAATATCCAATAACTCAGGGTATTCAAGATATTTTGCTATCTTCGATTTTTTTTTATAATTATTACTGATAAAAGTTCATATGAAAGAAAGAAGTTCCAAGAAATGAAATTTTTACCACCCTTTTGTAATCCGGTTAGTAAGGTTGAAGCAAGTCTTTTCTTATGAATAACGAAATGGCTCATCTAAATCTAAATTATCTGTCCTATCATGACACTAAGTAACCAAGAAATGAAATTTTTTACCAACCTTTTGTAATCCGGTTATATCCCATAATCAATTTTATGAAATCTCTAAAGTCATTATTTCTATAATCGATTGAAGCAAAAAGTTTTAAATTCTTTTGAAATCATCGTTTTCGTCACCCAAAATTTGTTTTCGATTCTTGTCTATGAATTGAACATATCCAGTCTTTGTTGCATGTCAATAATCACATACTCTTAGCATGTCTCAAGACTCCTTTGGAAGTTCAGTGCGCAGACCAACTGACAAAACAAGCAATAATGTCACGTGTTTCTTCCTCTCACGCTATTTGAAATCTAAGATTAGGAAAGTTGCTTTAAACATCTAGAAAGTGAAACGGAGCAACGGTGAAACCGGTGGAAGCAGCACATATAAAATAAATAAATGAGTCAAATCATTTCAGGGCGCGATCTCTTCTCTTCATATTTTCTTCATTTTAATCTTCGAATAAACGATAAACGATGTGGTAAAAAAAGTGATACAATGTTATATACAACAAAATATACGAAGTGATCCAATGTACTTTGCTATAAAATGTGCTCTAACAGTCACCTGGTAGATTCAAACTCTTACAACAGAAAATAAATTACAATGATTTAAAAACATTATCAAATGTAATTTATCTAGAACCAGGCTTCGTCTCCTAATGTGGCTTCTTTTAGAGGAATACCAATGAGTATGATTCTTTACAATGGAGGTCTCACATCCAGCAACTTAAAACTTCCCCATTTTCCCTTATTTATTTTTTACTATATTTGACATATTTTTACTTGTTTGCTGCTTTGTTTGTTTCGCCTTTTGGGTTTTTTATATGTCCTTAATCGCCGGCGTCCTGGCATAGGGGTAGTGCATTTTCCACGTGATATGGTCGTCCCGGGTTCGAATCTCGGTTCGGGCATGGTTGTTCTTCGTCTGTGTTCTATCTGTGAGGTGTGTGAATGTGCCCTCCTGTAAAAAGGGGAATGTGTGTGTGTCATCTTCATATGAGCTCGAAGTCAGACTTCTGCCCTCGGGTGTTCAGGGGTCTTTACCCTCTGAAGCTACTGCAACCCTTTTCCGTGATAACGCGGACACGACATCATCATCATATGCCCTAATTTATTTATTTTTGTGCGGCTATCTTACATTTTGAATATTTTTTCATTGAAAAAAAAAATTTACATCCATTTATTGAAACTGCAAGGGAGCCTTAGGAATCAGAAACGGCGATGCAGGTGGCATGATGTAAAGAGATATTGCTTTTCTGAAACGCCTGTCTCGTGTTGAATATTCGTTACCCAAGAATCCGTTAAAAAAATTTATAGCAAAAACTGTAACAGGAACAAAATGAAATAATTAATTTGTTACAATCTTTCAAATCATTTCTTTCTTTTTTGTTTAAATCTTTTATGGAATTACTAGCGATATTTAAGTAAGATAAAAAGAAATTTAAATAAGTGATAGAATATAACAATAGACACGATCATGACATGAATTATAATAATGAATGAAAGAAAGAAATTTAACTGCATCTATGTTGGGAGACAAGAATATGTCAGTCGTCTTTAAGGCTTTTATCTATCCATAAACATAAAAGGATGCAATGCACTACTGTGCTTCCTAAGAAAAATATAATGATTATTACATATAATATTCATTGCGTCGTTTCAAATAATACATTTTGCAATCGAAATGAGCTGCATTTAATGTATTCAAAACTGACAATTTTCACTTTCTCGTATACGAAGTATAGAGGAATTATTATTTTAGTAAAAAATTCAAACTCAAGATTTTGTCGAATCTCCAGATTTTAGACCACCTTGTAACATTTCTAGATTTCTATTAAACTTTGAACAAAGTCCGTTCGGAGAAAATCTGTCTGTCCTCCTGTTCGAATGTAACACGGTAACTACTAAAAGAAGAGAGCTAGATTCATAAAATTCGGTACATAGAGTAAGAATCCATAGTGCAGACACCTGTCAAATTTTGAGCCAAATCCAACGAAGGATTGATCATCTGTCTGTCTGTAAGCGTAGCATATTTAAAGACTGATGCTTTCGTTCTATGACACGAAAATGCAATAACTTAAAGTACGTCAAATTTGGTTTGGGATTTTGTAATTGCAATTGTAAGTTCTGTTTCAAATTTTGGTTACAATCGGCTGGACAAACACCGTTTAAAAAAATGCTCCTTTATCAAAGAATATGCGAGAAAGTTTTGGAGAGATGACACCCGCTGATATTTACGAACTTCATCGTCGATGAAATAAGTGTAGAGAGAAGATATAACAATTCCTGCTGATAAAGTAGCGCACTGTTCTTTTTTTCCCCCATAGTCCCTCGGCTTTCTCGCAATATACAGAGCTTATCATTATGAATGGTAGGCGCTGATATTTTTCTCCCAGCCCTCTCCCAATAATTATGCTTTGTCAGTATTTCCATTTGCTGAAGTTCTTCGTCTCACCGCTGTAGATCATCATTGTCATTTCATCAATGATGGACATAATTGGATGAGTTAGTCTGAAGCTATGGACAAAGACATTAATAAAACCAATGCAGAGATTTCCGCTTTTTTTTTTTTTTTTCTTTTAGGATTGAATTTTTTTCTAAGTTGGTATTGATACTTACATACAGTTTATTTCTATTAATGCATATAAGTAATAGTATTTTATTTTGATTTACATTGTTCCATTCATTCTTTTACGTTTTATTGCATCTTTAAGAGGATGTGATCATTTGTTTCTAAGGAATTGCTTCTAAGATTATCTGGTATATATTTTAATATTTCCTTTTTCTTTTTGAAATTTAGACAACTCAAAATAGGAATCTAATGATATAATCATTATAACATCCTCGTTTTCTTTTAAAATTTTAAAATTTCAACCGTGCAATTCTGCAGACGTTTAAGTTATATAGTATTAAATGAAAATATGGTTCTCGTTTATATAAATTCATAGAAATGAAAAATCAACCGTTCCCAGCGACATAAATATTCAATTCTGAAAATATTTATACGATAAACGAATTTGCAGGAAAATTCAAAATAGGGAAATCATTCTTTTCTATTAATAGGTTTGTATTTCAGAAATTAATTTTCCTTATTCAATTTCCATCTTTGCTTTTTTGTACAAAAAAAAAAAAAAAAAAAATGCTGAAAATTGCATGCAATGTTTCAGAACGAAACATAAGCATATGTATTTGTCTATTTATGAATTGTTAATGAATTCACAAAAGAACAAAATAAAAGATAAAATATGTTTGGAATGAAAAAGAACTTATTTTTCCTGGAATTTAAAATAAAAATGAGCTCTTCAGCCTTAATGATTCAAGAAAATGTAGTCGAAATAAAATTCGTCGCGGAAATATATCTATCTATCTATCTATATATATATATATATATATATATATATATATATATATATATATATATATATATATATATATATATATATATATATATATATATTGTACAGGAAAGAATTCTTGGAAATTGTGTTTCCTAGTTTTTAATGGCAGAATCTTCATATTTCGCCACTCTTTTTTTACATTTTTTATATATTTTATTTTTTTCAGTAATAATATAAAACTCTATGGCATTGTAATGAATTTTTTTTTTTTTAAATCATTTCTTTTTTGAAGAAAGATTAAAAATATATAATGCATAGTAATAGAATATATTCTATTCTTTTGAAAAGTGACAACAAAAACTTATTTGATAGAAACATTTCAATTTATGTTAAATTTGCCAAGAAAAATTGTATTTCTCGCTAAAATATTTCTAATAATTCTAATAATTTTGAATCTTAGAACTAGTAAGTTTGAAGTTACTGTAGTTATGTTTTTCTTTGAATAATTTTTGTTCCCTACAATTATATTTTGTAGATATGATAATTTTGTAAAATATATATATATATATATATATATATATATGTGTGTTTTGTAAAAAAAAATCAATTTTTAAATTAATATTTCTTTGACACTTTATTCAAAGTTTTTATTCGTTAGCCTTTTTTTTAAATATTTTTTCTTCTTTTTTCGATAATTTACTTTAAAAATAAGATCGTCACTGCTTGATAAACGCAGTTATACTTCAGTAATTAAAATAATGCATCCATCTACAATTATATTAAATAAGTAGATTTCCTAAGTCATTCACTCTTATCAATAGGTTAAGGTTTTTTTTTTTTTTTTTTTTTTTTTTTTTTGCAAACATTTTTTGCTAAAATTAACTTTTATATTTATTTTATTTGAATGCGTGCATCATGTTTTTCTTTGACAAATTGACATTTTTAGTTATTTATTATGTTTAAGTTAATGAATGAATGAAAACAAAGAAGTGACCTAAAAACGCCAGTGACGGAGAGAAATTTGTGGTACAGTTAAATTGCTCGGCAAGCTTTCAAAGGAATTATAAACCTCTGAACTGGATGTGCAACTTATGAATAATTGGGTAATAGTCATTTAAAAGAGCGGATTTTATGAACATCGGTATCTGACCATATGTTAAAATTACGAGATCCGTCCCAAAAGAGTCCTAATGTTGGTCCAAAGTAGGAAGTGAAATAAACTAACTAAATGAAAATTGGATATAATATCAGTAATAATTATACATTAGAAACAGCCACATATTTTATATCAATGGATGCATGAAAGTTTTCAGTTACTCGTCAGTGTACTTTCAAACGAGACTCATTCATTGATATCATTATTTTCCTATGTTTATTCTTCCATTAGCTTACATTTATTATTGCACATTTCGGCAAATTTTAGTAACGGTAATATCTTCTTATACTTCATCTAGCAAAAGTCATTGCGGGATGGATGAACCACTTCACTATAGGTGGATATAATATCAGTAATGAAAAAATATTAAGTTCAATTATCATGATTCCTAAAGAAAAATGGAATATTGTTTTGGATTATAGAAAACTTCGGTTTCTCTCATGCCTTTAACGCTATAAAATTTGAAATAATATCCGCTAATTCTATTATAGTCAGACAAAGAAAAATTTATAAGTCTATGTTTTTCACTTACCGATAAGGTAAATATTAATATTAAATGCTTAACAGATCCCTAATTTGATTTCATCTAAAATTTTTGTCGATAGCCTTTTCGTAGATTAGAACTTTCAATTCTTTTTATTAATACTACTTACGGCATTTTCGGTTGTCACCAAGAATATATGTATTATTTTTTTCCTTACATTTCATGTTTCTGATGAAATGACATAATTATTATGAAAATTAATTTTGTAGTTTTCAGCATTTATCATTTTGAACACTAAAAAGGAAGAAAGTTATTGCTTAAATAAGAAAGAAAGAAAAAAAAATGGAAGAAAATGATAAAAAAAAGAAAATAATTTAAAGAAAATGAAAGAAAGAAAATAAAAAAATAAGAAAAGAAAGAAGATAATAAGAAAAAGAAAATAGTTTAAAGAAAATAAAAGAAAGAAAAATTAAAAAAAAAGAAAATAATAAGAAAAAGAAAATAATTTAAAGAAAATAAAAGAAAGAAAATAATTGCTTTTATAAGTAAAAGCATCACTGTTTCAAACATAAGTTAAAAACTTTACTATTATTTACAATAATACAGGACATCAAATAAAACTATTAGAAGTTCTGACGGAGATGTTACAAAATTTTCAGTCTTTACTGCATAAAAGGTTTTACGCAGAAAACTAGCATTTGAGATCATGCATTTAACAAAACTTTGTGTCTTTGTAGAGAAGAAAACCCTTTAATTCTGGTAGAAACGGGCATAAATCTCAACAGTCGGAGACGCAATATTTGAAAAAGGGTTTTAATTTTTTTTATCGCTTTTCATCTGTCTGGAAGCAAATATTTCCTTTAGTTAATGTTGACTTGTGTGAATGAATGGCAAAACAGATCGCTCCACCGGAAATACAAGCAGTGATATATTCAATCTAGATAACGACACTTTGTTAACCACATTTGAACTTTTCCCTTTTGTTGACTTTCGCGCTGATTTGCCATGCAGTTTAGAAAGCGAGATACGTTGCTGAGTTGTCAAATAGTTGATTTAATGAAGTTTAGTTTTGACATTTAAACATTTATGCCGATACGATAAATCAGCCTCTGTTTGTTAAATAACCAATGATTCGATGTTTAAACAATGACGTTAATGAAATCTGTGTTTAATGTGTAAATAAAATATTAACTGATTTCCTTATGCAATTAAACCGCTTTATTTTGGGTAGTTTTATCAATTTATTTTATTTTAAGATATGCAGTCTGTTGATAAACTACAAACCTCCTGTATATAAAAAAGGATTTTGTGAAAATATAAATCATATTTTCGTGACGTGTACGACGTGTGACGTGCACTTAATCATATTGTCGCGTAGAAGTAGTTAACGTCAATAAACCGTGTGCTAACTAAAGTCAAAGATAACACTCCCTAATCGCAACTCGAGATTTCATTCAACTAACTAAAATTTACATCTCTTTTTATCCACAGCACGAAATGACTCGAATCTTACAGATTTAGAAAGATATAGAAATTATAAGACCATTCCAGAACTAACGTCAAACAACAGAAAGCAAATCTGTAACAGAATAATTTTCTGAAAACTTACCTGCAGTAAGATACGAACTTGCGAACTGTTGCTTTCAGTTCATAGCATTTCACCACTAAGCCATTCACCTCACGCTAAGTTCGAAATTTCCTCTCATTTTCTGATGCAGATCATACATTTTTATTTAATTATTTCTAACACACATTCTAACTCTAGAAAGCTGATGACAATACAGCTCTCATGTTATAAGAACAGAGATAAAAAAATTCCCCAACGCTCATGGCATTCCTTTCAAAGATAATTAAGATTCCATTTCCTGAAATGTGTGAAAGAAATCCCTACAATAATCTTCCAACAAAAGTTCTGAGGGAAAACTGTTAAGTTTGTCTCGCGCTGTGAATGGACGCATTCCACCGGTAGTCCCTCAGTAAAAATATGTCCTTCCGTGAAAAAGTAAATTGAAGTTGATTCCAAATTTTCCGTTCTGTCACCTTACACAAAATATAAATTATACAGGTAATACATTCACAAAAATATTTTATCTATATAAAAACATTATTTCTACATTTTTGAAATAAATACTGTTAAGTAATTAATAAATTTTTGCTATTCAAAATTTAATAAATTTATTTCTGTCAAAAATAGAAGGAATAACTACGGTTTGAAGGTATCCAAAGCATTACTTATTTTTAGAATTTACTAAAGAGAGTTGACAAATTTTCCACTCTTTGTGTCTGTTTTAAACATACTACTCTAAGTTATCCTAAGTTTTAAAACTAAACTTTTATATTTTTGTTATAATTTTAAATTTTGAAATAAAATATAATTTTACTGTCATTGAAACGAATGATTATTTTTAATGCAATTATATCTTTAGGGTTTTTTTTTTCGAAAAATAGTGAAACTGTTGCTGTACATATTTCCGTTTGTGTGTAACGCTACTTGAAAGAGAAGGGAAAAGAGAACAGATGAGATGAGAGAACAGAAAGATTCCAAAATATCTTTAAGGCGGGAAGAAGAACCAAGTGCTCTACGAGAAGCAAAAACCAAGAAAAATATTTTATTATTTTCCAAGAAATTGCAATTCATCTCTTGATCACTCGCAGTAATGAAGCGCTTGGAAGTTTTGCATTTGAATTCCGTTTCCCTTCCTCGAACTGTTATTTGCACTCGTGGATTTCATTTATGATCCGTATCGCCTAAAATAACATTCCCAATAATAAGCGACCAAATTCCATTAAAATTTTCAAATAATTCAATGAATTTTAACTTTTTTCCACAATAACTTCGAAAACTATTTTTGCATAAAAATGCATTTTACACCGTTTAAAATTTTTAGAAATTGTTTTCTCATTAATACCGATTTAATAATTACAGAAAGTTTTCAAGAATTTTACCAATTTTTTAAACATATTTTTTAAACCTAATTTGCAACAATGCATTCTTTATGTCATTACCTTGAAATTCAAACCTTTTCATTGTTTCGTCAAATATTTAATCTCGTGATTTTCTTTTACCATTGTTGAAAACGGGAAAAGAAGGATTACGTTTAATATCTGTGTCGCTTCAAAGGGAGTATAAAAATGAAGTTATTGTACCGCGTCAGCTTGAAGATAGATAAATTGGCTATGTACATTTCTTAACAGCATTATGATGTTACGGAACTGTCTCCATTGAAATGGTTTAGATACGCAATAAACAGAACTTAAGAGAGACAATTAAAACAACACGGTTTTAATTTCACACATTTTGGTAAAATCACGGACACTAAGTTATAGCTGTGTGCAATTTGGAGACGGATGTGCCTGCTCAGGCGTCGTACACGCCCTCTTACCACGGTTTAGAAGTACGAGGTCCATACAAAAATAGCTCTAATATTGCTTTAAGAAACTGGATGTGAATATAAGTAAACTTAAAAAATACTAAAATGAAATGAGCAAAAGCAATATTCCCAGCGAACAGCTGGTCACCGAGGTGAAGAGTATATAACACTTATAAGCTGATAAACTCACTGCAAAGTTCGCCACGCGAGAAATATGTTAGAAAAATAATTCGAAGCAAATAAAAATTTCTAAAAATTTGGATTAAAAAGTAGTGGAAATTGGAAGGAAAGCTGAAATTTCTTTTAAATAGCTAACTCAGTACTTATTACAGTTAAAGAAGAATTTTTGATATAAAAGTAGTTCAGGTAAATTAGCCTGGTTTCGATTATATTTCCATTTATCGCAACAGAATTATAAGAAAGTAAAAAATATAAACTCTGCCTCCATCAACCATTTCCCCACGCTTTGAGTTTTCCATCTAAAAAGTCTGAAATTTTCATCTTCCATTATTAAACCATCATGAAACAAAAGGAAGCTAATGTCAAATGGCCTCTTTTAGTTGCTAGATTTAGATGGTCCTCTTTTAGAAAAGATAACATGCAAGTTTGAAAAACTATAAAGGAATAACCTTACTCCAGTTTTATAGTTGTATTGTTTATATTGTTTCACCATCTCCAAATCAACCTACCTGTAATAAGATAATGAAAAATATTCTTTCAAATTTTCTAAAAATATTAGAACTCAAAAAGCATCATTATTGAAGTGGATATGATGAAATTTTATAGTGCCAAAGCATTTGAAAAATATCACAGAATTCCATTTGAAAAATCAGGCAAATACATAACGAAAGTGGAACCCCACAGATAAATAAAATAAAAATAAAAACTGTGGTCTTCGAGTCTGTAAAGCATATAAACGCCTTAATTCTGCATTAAAAATATTGATATTCCCTTACAGTTTCTCATTTCCATGTAGTTTTGTACTACATACTTCCTTCCTAAGTTCCACGAAGTAAAACCCATTTGAAGATGATATTTTTAGGTTTAATATTCTTATTATTTTCACAGCTATGAAATTTTTGCCTTAAATATAAAATTCGTAAAATATTTTGATCTTATTAATACATACATTAAATTAAATTATTTGCATACCTTAAAGTAAACCTTCAAATCTGAACCTCTTTTCAATCTGTTTTAGAGGAGGAGATGTTGGCTATCAACAATCAAATGAACATTTAAGTTACATAACATATGATTCTGAATTGGTATTGTGTTATTTTATTGAAAAAATTATCAAACATTACTCAATTCAGTTCGGTGATCTCATTCTGGGTTCGATATCCTTCCAGATTAGGCAGATAATTATGACCGAAAGCACAGTCTTCATGGAAGCATCCATTACCCAAGGAGCCTTACTTGTTAACATCAACTAATGGTGTCTTTGAAATCGTCTCCAGAATTATGCTAATACTGCCACAAATAGAACTATAGAACTTCGAAATGTTCTGTTGCACGGAAGGATGTTTGCCACTCGATCATTCGTATTATATCTCGACTTCCGCACTAAGTATCTAAAGGTAATAATTCTCATCAAATTGTATGAGCATTTGTGTGGACAAGCAACTCTCATAAGGCGGATCAATAGAGAGGTTATTAGGATAATGCTAAGGAAAGATTCAGTAAGTTTTCCTCCGCTGGAATTATAATTTGATAGATAATTTGAAAATTCCACACTTATTCTTTAAAATATTTAAAATATTTTAAATCTTTATAAATATTTTGATTTTACATATATTCATTTTAGGTCCAAAATAGTTCTTCTTCCTGTCACAGTAGTTAATATAATATAATAATATTCTTATTACAATAGTTCTCAAGACAAAACTTTGAAAATGCCTCTGCATATTTTCTTCGCTATATAACATTAATATAATATAATATAATATAATATAATATAATATAATATAATATAATATAATATAATATAATATAATATAATATAATATAATATAATATAATATAATATAATATAATATAATATATAATGTATGTCTTAGTCTCCCGGTCACAAAAGTTCCTCCTGTGATGACTTAAGAAGTGATGATTTAAAATTTGCTCATGACATTCTAGAATACAATACCAGTCAACTGCCACAATTTCAATTTCAAAATCAATTTTTTCTTATTTAATAAAATAGCGGAAATTAAGATACTCTTCTCTGCTTTTCACGAAAAAATAGTTTTTACGCCATTTTAAAGTGCAATGGATTATTCTTTTGATGATTTTAATTTCCTTGTGGTATAATTTTCTCTGATTTTACCAACCATTCAGAATTTATTAAAAGTTGAATTTGTAGCAATTAAATTCAGGCCAGTTTATTGTTTAACAAATTGTTTTGCCGATTCAAATAATTCGATGAAACAGATCAGTCATTGTTTTATCAATTGTTTAGTTTGCTTTTGCTGATTTTAAAGTTTGACAAAAAAATATTATATTATTTAAGTATTAACTTCAAGGCAGAATTCATATCAATTCCAAATGAAGAAATTAAATAAAGAAATTATATATATATATATATATATATATATATGTAAGAAAATCAAAAATATATGCATTATGAAATTTCAATTTATTTCTGAAAACAAACTAAAAAAAATTAAAGATTATATCTCAATAAAACTAAAAAAGGTACAATACTATTAAAACACATAACGTAACATAACGCCATCCTGTGCCCCCGGTGCCTATAACACTAAGTTATCTAACCAGTTGGATGAGCACAAGATGGAAGGGGAAAAAAAAAGAAAGAAAGAAGATAAAAAGAATGAGACGACAGACCATCCAGGGTTCTCCAGAGAGAATCACATTGGTGTCAAATCCTACATGACTATATTCAATATTTTGGTGATGTAATAACTGGATAGAGGGGAAAAGAATACTTAAACAAATGGTGACTTTGAGTTGAACTTACAGGGAAATGAGATTACTAACTGAAAAATTGATAATTTACATTGAGAATATCTGTATGACATATATTAGCATATAAGTAATCACTAAAGAGTCAGAAATCTGTGGCGTCCGTCTGAATCCTGTGGTTTTGATTTCCTTCTCGAGAACTGCACTTTTGAGGGACTTTTGAAGTTATAATTTCGGCTGATTTTGACATGTGGCATTTTGGTCTCAGCTAATGTGTAGTCTTGAATAGGTCTTGGTATTTGTGAATATGGTTTACTATGGAGTGGATCTTGCCACGTGATAGGGTATTCGATGCAACTCTCCTGTACCATTCTTCTTCGAGACTTGTTTCTGGCTTTCTCATGTGCCATGACAGAGTCAGTAGGCATTCGGTGGCATAGTGAATTGGGGATCCTATCTCCCCACAGCTACAGTAAGGAGAGTTGGCCAGATGGAATCTGTGTAGGTATGTCGGGAATGGACCGTGTCCAGTGAAGAAAAGGACATCCGTTCTGTTCCAGTTGGCAGCGTATAGAGAAACTTTCGGTATTATATTGAATGTGGAGCGGCCTGTTTCGCCTTCTTCCCATTCCTTTTGCCATATTGTCATCATATCGGTTTGGAGGATGTTCTTCAGATGACATCTTGGGAGCTTCATTATATTCCGATCTTGATTAGCATTAGCCGCTGTTTTGGCTAGTTTGTCAGCCGCTTCATTCCCTTCATAGCCTACATGTGCCTTGATCCATGAGATTTTAATGTGAGGGTTTGCAAGAAGAAGGGTAAATGTATCTCTTGCTAATTGGCTATTGGATTTTGGAGAACTTGAGGCTTGTATACTTGCTTTATTGTCGACGTAAATAGTAACTGGATCTGATGTAGGAAGAGAGGTTGCGTATTTGACTGCTCTGTTGAGTGCTAGTAATTCAGCTTGGAAGACCGTGTTTTCTTTCAATAGGCTGGTTGACCATTGGTGTATAGTCACTGCATCCTGCATGACACAAAATGCAGCCCCAACTCCTGCTGAGGATTTTGATCCATCTGTATAGATCCCGAGTACTACATTCTGAGACCCACCGTCTTCCAACGAAATTTGATGTGCTTGGAGATGTTTGGAAGGATGTGACGTCCAGCCCGTAGCTCTGTATTCATACTCGTGTGGGCTGATATGTGGCATATCATGTACGATTCCACGGAGTCTGTACAGTTCAGTCATTCTTGCCATCATTTGAAGCTTCAGATGTAGTGGTGGCAAGCCAAGGATAACCTGAAGTGCTGCAGTAGGCGTGGTCTTGTATGCTCCCGTAATTGCTAACAGAAAGCTTCTTTGGATGGAAGAGAGCTTTCTTGCTAATCTAACCGTTGGGTGAAGGCACCAAACTCCAGCTCCGTGTGCAAGCATCCTTTCAATGACTGTCCTGTACAAAATTTTTCTGTGTCGAAGTGTTATCCCCCAAGATTTGCCAGCTATTTTGAGAAAATTGAATTGTTGTTGTTGCGCTTTCAATGCTAAATGCTTGAGGTGGGTATTCCAATTCAATTTATCATCAATATGGACACCTAGGTATTTAATGGCATGCGTCTGCTTTATTCTTTCTCCCTGCCAATAGATTCTGGGTCCTGCTACCCATTTACTAAACAGAATAAAGTTGGATTTCCCCGTGGACACTTCTAGATTGTTTATGTCAGCCCAGGATATAAATTGTGCTATTGATTCTTGGGTATTTTGTCTTAGATTTTCTTTTGTTTTGGCTTTAATGACCAGAACAAAATCATCGGCGAATGCTTGGATAGTTGTATGGGCAGGCCAGATTTTATTAAGCAGATCGTTCGCCACCAAGTTCCACAGAGCTGGACCACTGCACGATCCTTGGGGGCAGCCTTGCTTCTGTTCTCTTATGGCCCAGCCTTCTTGTGTGTTGAGGATTATTTTTCTGGCATGTAGCAAGTTTTCAAAGATGTTTCTTAAATTTTGGGGACATTGGAGTTTATCTAGATATTTAACTATTGAATGGTGTTGGATATTATCAAATGCCCCTTTGATGTCCACTGAAAGAACCAGAATATTGTCTTTTTCCCTTTTTCCATCATAAATTTTTTCTACAAGCTTTTTAAGAGCAGCATCTATGGATTTTCCTTCACGGAATCCAAACTGGTTATTGTTGATGAGTTTATTTGATTCTAGAAAATAAATAAGACGCTGTGTGAGTAATTTTTCTAGAACTTTTCCTATAGTAGGCAAGAGAGCTATTGGTCTGTATGACGTGGCTAGTTTAGGGTCTCTTCCAGTTTTTTGAAATAGGATGATATTGCTTATTTTAAATGGATCCGGGAATTTTTCTAGTGAAAGACATTTATTAAAATATTCTTTGAAGAGGATCGGGAAATTTTTGTTTATTGTTTTTATAATTAGATTATCAATGCCGTCATATCCTGGTGCTTTTCCATGAGGGAGATTATCAATGACCTGTGCTATTTCTTTTTTAGTGAAAGGGCAATCATTAGGAGTGGTAGTGATTTCATGTGTTAAAGATGGGGTTGAATTGGGGAATGGAAAAATTTGTTCTAATATATCCTGAGCTATTTTTTGGTGTCCTCCTTCTGGATTGATATTGTTCAAGACTGTTAGTTGAGATGGATGAATTGTTTTCCTAAAGGCAGCTTTGAAATGTTTCCCATATGGATTTGCAGCTTCCGTGCAAAGATCTTTCCAACCAACGCTTTTGGCTCTCTTGACTTTCTTCATATATTTTTTGGCTTCTGTCTTCCACTGCAAATATTTTTCTGGTCTTTCCTCCGAACTTGATCTTTGGGCCCTTCGTCTCAATGCCTTAATTCTTTTCTTTTCTATTTCTAATTTATCTGTCCACCAAGTTGGGTTTTCAGTCAATGGCTGTTTTTTTATTTTAAATGCTTTGTTGCAGGTTTGAATTATTTTTGCTTGGAGAAGGGAGGTAAATTCATTTAGTTCTTGTTGGGTATTGCAGTTCTTGATTATGCTAATTAGTTCTTCGACATGAAACTTAAATTGTTTGTGGAATTTGTTATGGTTTCCATGGAGGGTTTTAAACCTATTGAAGATGTGGCTAGTAATTATTGTTCTTACTGTTATCTGAATAAAGTGGTGATCGCTAAACGATGGTTCTTCGAGAACTTCCCAAGAGGCTACCTTTGTGATCATTTCCTGTGAACAGAATGTCAAATCGGGCCAACCCACATCTGTATTTCTTGTGAAGGTAGGTGGGGCATCTGACGAATTGTTGATATAAAGGTTGTTAGCCAGTAGGAAATCCATTATTGCAACACCCCTGGTGTTTGTGCGATGATATCCCCAAAGAGGATTGTGGCCATTCAGATCGGCTCCAACAAGGAAGTTTTCGTTTGGTATCATTCTTATAATATCCTGGATCTCTTGTAAAGTTTGATTGATATCCGCTATTGGGGATGAATAAGCCGAAATGAGTGTTATAGGTTTGTTGTCAGTGTGAAGTTTAACTGCTATTGTATTTTCCAATTTAGCTACTGTAATTACTTTATGGATGGTTTGGGGAATAAAAATTGCAGCTTTATTTGATGTGGATGTGAAGATGTTCCAAGACATCGGCAAACCTTGTATTTTGTTGTTGTACACATATGGCTCTTGTACCAAGAGAATATCCGTTTTATGAACTTAGCCAAATTGGTAAAAATACCAAATCAATATTAGTAAAAAGAATAAATATAGAATCAGAAAGGAAGAAATTAAGAATCCGGCTGTAGACTTTCTCAAGGATCACCCTCAGACAGGTATTCAAACAAGGGATTTTTTACTGCATAAAAACGCCTCGTCATTCAAAGCAATAAACAATTCGAGGGACTCAGCGCCATCTATTGAGTTAGTTCACATGTAACCGAAAATCTGATTTTAGCCGTGCCAAACGATTAGAAAGATGTCAATTCTTCTTTTATTAAAACTTCTATATTGCAGTAGTTTCTTGGAAATTCAATAGTAGTTTTTAATGAGATTATTTGTAGCTTCAATATAAGAAATTTTATCATTACAAACTGTTTTAATCCTAGTAAATTGTGAGAAAATTAAATATTTGAAAATTTTAGAGTTTAGATTAGAATGGTAATTACTAAACTTAATTATTTTAAAATTGAATTCATCTCTTTTATCGTAGATACCAACTAATGTTTTACCATTTGAAATTTCGATTTTTAAATCGTAATAGGTAGCTTCAAGTTTATTTTTGTTTGTTTCAGTTAACACTAAATCTTTTGGATAACAATTAGTAACAATATTAGCATTATCTAAGTTCAACAAAATAAAGCGATCAATATACCTCCAACCGTTTTTTAAATTGTGTTTAATTATTTTTTCTCATAGTAATGTATGAAAATATTAACTAATGCACTTGAGAAAGCTGTTCCCATTGGAATGCCTTTTACTTGTTTATAAAATTTAATTCAATTAAAAACGTAATTTTCTGTAACATTAAATTTACATAATTCTAGCCAGTTATTTTTTGTAATAATATCTTCATTTAAATATTCGCCATATATAAAAGTACATACATTTATTAATTTTTCATGAAGCAGAGTGGTGTATAATTTTCCGAAATCGAAAGTATTAAGTTTATTAATATTGTTAACTTTTATAAAATCCAAAACTTCGTTACTATTAATTATAACGTTATCTTTATCTTTAATTTTATTCAGGGTAATTATCAAGTATTTAAACTAAGCAAGTAAGTAATCAAATATTTCCTGTATAGTAATTATAACTGCTAGTATACAAGTCACAAATCTAAATTTTAAAGATTTTTTTATGTAATTTTATTATTGGGAACAAATAAGTATAATTTAAAAAGCAATTTTAGTTTTTTTCACGAAAGCTAGCATTCTTTCATATAATTCCTTTTTTCCGTTAATCTTTAAAATATAAGTTGCATTAGAGTTATATTCATTAATTAATAGGTCTCTATAATAATATTTACACAATAAACATAAATTATTTGCTGATTTATTTATTATTGTAATCAAATTTCTCTTTTAAATGTTTTATTTCTTTTTTTAAATGTTTTGCTAAAGTAAATCCCTCTTTCTTTAGCTCTGACAGTATCTATATTCATTTTTGTCTTAATTTCCTCTAAAATTCTCACTTTCCATTCTCCAAAACCTTCGGGAGGCCAAATGTGTTTTATATTCAGGTTCAAATCCAAAAAGGCATATAAAAACACTTGAGTAACTTCACAGATGTGTCTTTAACAAGTTGTGGCAGTAAATGAAATTACCACCTATTACAAATGATTTTGAGAAAAATTATCTTGCCATGAAAATGACACATGAATGTTTCTCGCTTGGATAACCACATGTGGGAATGCCAAAAGCAACTGATCTGTTGACATTATTCGTAATCTATGATGAGCAACAGGAGACAAAAATATTGTGTGCAACAATTTCTGAAATAAATTTGGTAATAAAAGAGTTAAATAAAATAAATAAAACTGGAATATAATATAACTAATAACTAACTAATAATAAAAAGTTATATAACTAACTAACTTATCATTATAGACCGTAGAGAATTAGTTTGAATATCCCTTGAACTGCACGATACCGGGGAAAACTAGTAATATATATACCTATATCAAGACTTAACAGTAAGGGAGAGATAAAAATAGTACAGAAGAACGCAAAGAACATAAAAGAATCAACAGGGATTGCTGCTTGAAACGTCACATTGGCTTCAATTGGCGACTTTTTAAAGTAAAATGTCGAAAATTGAACGAATTTTTTTAATTCGAAAAAAATGATCGTGGTTGTCATCTATCAAGTCATATTTTGGTGATGGTTTGTTTCCCCCCCCCCCACACACACATACACGTCCAGCTTTTTTTTTTTTCCACAGGCGAAAGTGTAACAACGCGTACTTGGCCAGCTGCTAAGGTCTTCGTTCATTCCGCTGTATATCATATTAATTTGATTTTTTTGACATTACTACAGTTGTAACTTCTAAAGAAAAGAGAACGTGCTTGCATTACAGCGACTTTCCACTCCCATATCTGAAAGGGTCTTCTGAAGGAAAATAGAAAAAGCTGATTGAAAATGATTTAACGGTGTTTTCGGTAAACAAGAATTTTTTTTTCTGATTCTAATCATGTGATTTCATGATTAGCGATACTTGTTGACCAAGCAAATGGAATTGGATATATTAAAACCTTGCTTAGTATTTTAATCCATTATTTGAGAATATCCGAATAGATATTATTGTATTAAAAATAAAGTGTCCTTAAGAAGCGAGTTTTTAATACCGAATGTAATAAAGAATACGATAATCTGGAATAAATTTACGAAAATCCATAGGTTTTGAAAGTCGTTGAATACGAACTTGAAGAGGGCGGCTACAGAATTCAACTCTCCCGCTATTCGTGTTAAACAACGGCATTAAACGGCATCATTGCATGCAATAACGCTGTATTCATACATAAATGGAAATGATAGCCAACATGATTAAAAATGAAACGTAATTAATTAAAAAGTAATCAATGAGCGCCTAAGATTATATGCAAAAGTACACATTCTCAGCTGCTCATTCTTGATAATAAACAACCTCATATCGAGTGTAGACAACAGCTATTAATTAAGGACATTAAACAAAAACTAGCAACTTCCAGAAGAGTATCAAAAATAAAACATTCAGGGTAAAAAAAAATTATTTGCAATGTAACGAATGCTTCAACAAATCTCCGTGGGTATTTTGTTTCCGCGATAAAAAAAAAATATTAATAAAAACTAATTATCTCTGTTGAAACTAAAAATTCGATGCTTTTTAAATTAAAGAGAAGTTTGATTATAAACATGAGGATTTTCGGAATTTTAATAATAGGTAAAATGAAATAAAAAATACTTAAATCATCATTAAAATCTAAAAAAAATGTAAAAACTTTAATTAAAACGTCATGGAAAGAGTCATTAAAACGATATCAATATCTTAACATATTTTGGAGAATGAGAAATAATTCCATTGATAATGGAACATATAATTAAGATAACAAATTGAAATAGAGATATTTTAATTTTACGAAAATTATTAATGATGATGTTAGAATAAATGCGTGATAATATTCTCACTGGAAAGTTTTTATCTTAACTCTTCCTCCTTTAACTGCTTGAATACTTCTTCAGATATGAAAATTTCCGCCTGTAATATTTTTATAGGAATTAAAATCAAATTAAGCAATGTTTTGCCTAAAATAAATTTTCTGACTTCTTTTTTCAGTCGTAGCAATTTTTTTGGTCTGAATTTATCACTGTATATTGTTTTTAGATTTATTTACATTTCATGCTTTTATAATATTTTAAAAGAACAATTCATTTAGTTGTTTGATTAAATATTGGCTTATTTTTGATTATTTAGTTAAAAATGCGAATACACTTTCTGGAAGAGGTAGACGTAATGGTATTTCGTAAAGCACCACTTCATGTGCAATAATTGGAATTCTGAACTATGAGAGAACATAATCTTAACTAGAATTCTTCAATGAAGGAACACATTTTGCTTGACTCTTAAAGTAAAACGGAGCGCATTGGAATTACAAGAAAACTACCTTCAAAAATCAGGAGTTGCATTTAATTGTTGAATACATTATGCTTACTATGCCTTTTAATAAAATTAAATTGAACTAAATTGTTACATAAGTCACTTATACAAAACGAGTTCGCATGAGTTAATTGCTCGATACAACAACAACAAAAAAAACTTATATACGATTGAATAACTTTATTATGACCACCTATCTAACAGCGGAAAATAGACTCTTCTTGCAGCTAAAACAACAGTTAAGTGTTGGGGAATGGACTAAATATATGTTTCGAAGGTAGCAACAACATCTGTGATCATGAGAACAGCAGAGCGTTACGCAGTTTGTAAAAATGATTTAACACCATTGGATTTCTTTTTATGAGTTATTTGAAGTCAAAGATCTATGCCAACAAGCGCACGCGAATAGATGGACTGAAGGAGAGAATTCAAAGCTGCATCAACGAAATTCAGCCACATTTATTCAAAATGGTCATGGTTTTCAAAAGAGAACATATGTGCCAGCAAAACCATGGAGGCCATTTGCTCTATGTGTTATTCCATACATAACCCTATCCTGCGTACTTTACAATTCAATAAAAATATAACAATTTAAGGAAAAAACTGTGTTATTTATTTAATTCGAATCTTGCGTTAACACTGTGTTATATAGTATAACGCTCCATTGTTAATAACACTAAACTATCAGCTTAAAATGGTTTTTTTTAATAGGGTTGCCAACATTTTACTGCATGGATGGTGGCAAATTCAAATCTGGCATTAATTTTTTTTTTATCTTTTGGAAGTATTGAAAATGTTTCTACAATTACATCTTGCATTTTTATTGCTACTCCTTTTACTGCTACTCTATAATATTTATTAATACACATTTTAATCAAATATTGATATTTTCCACTAAAATAAAGATTCTGACTATTTAATATTTTTTTTATTTCTTTGGAAAGGCAGATTTTTGTATTTTAGTGCTCCATTTCTAAAATACTTGATAATAGGAATCAGAATTTGTGTTCTCTGGAACGGACATATCGAATTCTTAAACATTTGAAGTACTGCACGTTTAAAAGAAAATTGCAGTACGATCTTCCAAAGTGCAGCATACTTTCTTGCCAAATATTCCTCAGTTTCCATACGTTTCGGAAGCATTTCGAAACTTAAATGGATGTGATATACTATTTGTTCGAGTTTCTTTTTCTTCGTTTTCTTTGAAAGCACTATCTAATGCATCAGCGATTTCCTAAACTCTTCATTCTGGCAAAAGATGTTTCGAAGAATAAATTACAAGCAGCGCTGTCTGACAGAAGGACGTTTTCGTCCATACCCTGTAACATTGTGAGGAAAATGTTTCGACAAATTCTTTCTTTCATAGAAAAAGTTTAGAGCTGAAATCGTCGTGCATTGCTAAGGTAAAAAGTTTTGGGAATAAGAATTTGGTTCTTCTTTTGCTTTAGATTTCTCATCTGTATAAAATTTGAAACACTTAATAAAATGGAATTTTTATTGAAACATTTCTACAAGTATTATGTTTTATACACTAAATTATACGAAGAATACGTATTTTTATATATACGAAGTTTGTTATTTTTAAGACGATATGCATTGATTTCTTGAAGAAATAATGAAATTATTTTGAAAATGGTATAAAGTATGGAGAAAAACTATTTGATGTGAATTTTGTTGAAATTCCGAACTTCTAATAACGCATTTACGCTTTATAATCCTTTACACATACTTTCAAAATGCGTTTCTAAAAGGTACTTTGCATTTTTGCGAAAAACAAATACAGATAAATAAATGTAATTAAAGCATTAAAAATGAAACATTTCAAAGGGGAATATTTTAGCTCGAACCTAAATTTGCAACAGAGTTCTATTGATAAGTCAATGAGTTGCAAATGTTTAGTAAAATGCGGTGACGACATTCAAATAGATTCCTTGTTTACGCAACTGAAATGTTGTTGACATACTATAAGCAAATAATAAAATAAAAAGCAGTTTGAAAAGCTATTGCCTTTGCTGAATAATTTGTGTAGAGATCACAATTGCTATAAATATTTTTCTTAAATGATTTTTTGTATTAAATAGACGATTTATAAGTATAAGTGTTTAGAAAATATTTATACTGTTACTGAAATCTAGTAAAATGTATTATCATCTTTCATTTCTCTACAATATTTACTTATTTATCAACATTTCTATTAATTAATTTCTTAGTTATAATATTTCACTAAACAGATTGGGGAAAAAATCTTTATCAAGTGCAAAACTGGTGGCTTTTATATAATTAGGAAAGAAAAACATATTATGTTTAAATTAATAAAACTCATAAATTACGTGCATTTTTTAAAAATCTAAAAATACATTTTTATTAGTATAAATTTTTTATATTAATTGTTTTTTTTATTGTTATGTCTTTAATATTTATTTTTGTAAAAGTTAATGAAATCTTAAATAATTTTCTCACTCAAATTCATCAGCAGGAGTTGCCACTTCATGGAATTAATTTTAATTAAATTCATTGAAGAACTGTCAAGAAGGCATTGAAAATTTAAAAATAATATATTATATTCTAGAATACACCAGTATTCAAAATTTGAAAATTCAAGAACATAAGGATGGGTGTGAAAAACCGATTACAAAATTCTTTTACGAATACGAAAGTGAATTAAAATCGGAGGAAGAAGCTTACAAACACAATTTTTATTACATTAAAAAAAATTTCATCAGTAAAAAAAAACAAAAACAAAAAAAACAATTTATTACTAAGGAAATAGTTGCGCAGTGTTTTATCAATTGAAAGTAAAAACGTGTTCAGAAGTATAGAACTTTTTATGATTGATGAAACAAAGAAAATTACGGAATCAAATATTTCTAAGTATGGTATCCAATTTGACAAAGTAAAATATATCAACAGATTAAAGTTAAAATGGAAGTTCTTTGGTAATTGTCTCTGAAGTAAATACAAATGTATCTTTGGAATTATGAAACTCAAATATTTGGAAAATAAAATAAAATAAAAATTTACATGCCAAGTCGAAAGGCATAAGCTTTCAAATATTAAATTCTTGGTCAAAATAAAAACTTTCTTATTCAGTACTGTTTAATTTACTGTTTTCGATTTTTCTTTTCAATCTTAATTTTAATATCCCGACCATTTCTCTCCTTAAATATTTGAAACGAAATTCTGTACAGATATATTTATTGTTACAAATCTGTAATATTGCTTTCCTTGCCAGTTATCCTCAAAGTAATTAAAAGCGTTTTACCGATATATTAATGAATACTAAATCGATAATCTCTAGTCTTGCCAATAAATTTAGTAACAGAAATTACAGTTCTCGAAAATACAGGAATTAAGACTATTAGGTCAAGATATTCGGAGGTTGTTCTTTGCTTTGCCTCAGGACTTATATAAAGCAATAGGTGAAAACAAGTGGAATGAGTTGAGTGAATTTTCTTTTTTGGAGTGTTAATTGCAGAGGAAGTTCTTCAGCTGTTCAACGTTGAGCGCTCTGAGTCGTTCTGCTATTTAATTAGCAGTTTTCTGCTTCCATATGTCTTATTAATTTCTGCAAGTTTTTTTTTTCTTTGTGTACGAATCGAATACGTTTCTTGTGTCACGTCGAGAAAAAATATTTATCCGCAATCGAACTTGTTTGATTTCCCACCGTACACTCATTGGGTGGATTTTCCTTAATATTATAAGTAAAATATAGGAGAAAAGTTTTTAAATTATACGCGTAAAATTTCAAAATTCTCTCTATATGAATTAGAACTCATAGACTGAGTGTTTAACATCAGTAATTCTCTGATTATTTTATTTTAATTATTGTAGAAAATCGTACATTATAATGTCAACACAATTTTAATGTTACTATTATAGCCTTTTTGCTACAACTTTTCGCTACAAACATGAATCCCTTTTGAATCCTTTTAGTTGAATTGAATTTTCCAAATCCTGACTGTAATAAGATCTTTCAAAAGATTCACATGACTTTAGAAGCTATAGTAAGTGAGCTTTTATGTCATTGCAACATATGCGAAATAACTTTCTGAGATGAACAAGTTCTCGGCAGCAATCTTATATTAATAACCGGAATTATAGTTATAAGATTGGACAAGATTATTATGAGCTGAAAGAAGTATGTGGGATATCTTGAAGTCACATCTTAATGCTTGCACATATCCTCCTGCCAACTAGTCGCTCACCTCTCCTTTTTGTGAAAGAGCTGAGTTAGTTTTCTCGAGATCTGATTGATCTCAGTTTTCAAAACAATTTGGAAATTTCATTGCTGCAACGATATATTCCTCATTAACACATCTCTTCTAAAGATATGTCACGAGAAGCCCAAATTCTTTGTATTTTTGATGTTTGAAATAAACATGCATCTTTTCCTGAAACAGCCTCTTTCAATACTTTCTTTTTCTACTTTTTTCTCATAAGCCCTTTATTATTTTATAACATTTCGTTTCTATCTGTTTGCTAAATTTGAAACGAAACTGTACCTGCGATTCTCTGAAACAGAGCAATTTCTTCAGCAACTCTAGGTTTTGTCTACCGTTATAAGCAAAACCTAAGACATTGTAGACACACTATGGCGAGAACACATAATCAGATGGCCAAGAAATTGGATGTCTCTCGAAGTCGAAAAACTCATAAAGTTCCCAGTCATTAAATCTTCTATTAGGGGCATTCTCTCCTAATGTAAAAAAGTTAATGTGCGTTTAATGTATTTTATACATTTTTAATATTTCACAATTTAATATGTAATGTAAAATGTAATGTTTTTTTTTTCCTATTCTTTTTCTGTGCCAATATGCGTTTTCTCTATAGGGTTCTTTGTTGTTTGCAAGTGTACAATGTCATCAACTGTCATTTGTTCCTTCGGGCTAGTTAGGGTTGCTCTTCGGCGGCTCAATCAAGTTTCCCTAGTGGGCTCTGGCTAAGTCGGAGTATTACTTACATTCTATCATGGTAGACATTTTATTATTTGAGTAGCATAGTTTTATGTATTTGTTATAGATAATTTTTAAGTAAATGAAGTGGAAGGATTGTAAAAAAGGATTTCTTTTTATTTACATTTTCTATATTTTATAGAATACCAAAGTTACAAATGTTGAAAATGGTAAAAATTAAAATGTCCACTATTATTCGCTCCATTTGTTATAGGTTTTTTTATATAAAAAATAATTGCGCCATTTTAGATAATCAAAATGAATGATGCATCAAATTTTCTTTTTTTTTATTTAAAGAATTTTAAATATGGACTCTGCCAAATATTTAGTGTAAAATTGCTCAACTTTTTAATAGCCTATTTTTGCATTTTTGTATATTTTTTCATTCCAAACAAGAATGTACCGAAATTTTAAAGTAATAGTATTTCAAAGGTATTTCTAAAATACGTAGAGATTTTAATTCCTATTTCATTATTTTATTCTTCAGAAAAATTTGCCATTGCATTTCCATCGATTGATGTTTTTAACTTATACATTAGACAACAAAAAATTAATAGTAAAACATATCTTTTTTTTTTATCTAAATGAATCGTGCCAAATATGTCTTTCTCATTTATAAAGTTTTTAATAACCATGTTCAAAATAGGAACGCAAGATATATTCTTCTTTTATTTTAGGGAGTTTGTCTCATTTTCCTAACTCATTAAGGCTTTGAGTTCATTGATACGTAAAGGAACTCAGAAACATTCCTAAAACTGTTTTTGTGGGCTAACAGCGGCTTGGAATTGCAAAATTATTAAATTTTAGGAAACAGATTGTTGACGAGTTCATTTTTTTGCATGCAAAGTTGACATGTACATGTACAAATACTGAATATTTTCCCTGGAATTTGTTTCCCCTAAATTATCCTAAACGAAGAATTCATAGAATTATTTTTTCATGATGCTTTGTGTATCTTAAAAATAACTTTTGTTTTCGAAGTAAATTTATTTCTTTTCATTTTTAATATTAATAAAATTCTGTAAGATAAAAGAAATGTTCTTTTTGCAACATTCTTGTAGCATTTGTTGATTGAGGAATGTTGAGCATTCTTGACTTATTTTTATTTTCTCTGTTTTCTTATTTTGACAAAATGAAATCTTTCCACGAATTTTTCCGCCTCAAGGGATTTACTTAAACCTTACTTCAATAATAACAATAAAAAGATGCAAATGCCTTAGATTCGATGGTGGTTGTTCCAAGAAATTGAACTTTAAGGGAATATTTTCATCTTGTATGGCATGTTTAGAATTTTTTTCCTTCAGAAATTAATTAAAACGAAAAGAATGGAATCATGAATAGATATGAGAGCCTTGCTTTCAAAGAATTTTCTTATTAGAGAATTCCTTCTTTTTACAATGAAAACTTGTTTAATGATTGTGAACTAATCAACTGAATTTGTTATTGCTATTTAATATTTATATATACTTTGATGAGGTGCTGTAGTATTTATAATCTAAGGATAAACCGTGTTAAGAACAGTGTAGCTTATTTAAGTGAAACTTTGCGCCATTAAAGTGTAGAAACATAAATTTACTATTGATCATTTTGTTAATTAACTGTTTTTTGCGCAAAAGCGAGATTTTCGCCATACCGTAGCACACATATAATTAATAAATAAACTCGATAAAAACATTCAGTTAAACACTAAACAGAATCATCGTAAAATCAGTTTATGATAAGATGTATCTTACATGTATGTATATATTTTAACAAAAAGAGGCTGCTTTTCCTTTTTATGAGATGGATTACAAAATTAAACAATAATAAATAGAAAAAGATAGAAAAGGTAACGCTATAATACAGTTCATTATTCATCGTTTAATTTTTTAGAGAAGTTTCGAGGAATAAATAAGCATTTTACTTTGCTCTAGGACAGCATAGCAATTGTAAAGTGAATTATTTACATTTTTCTTATTGTTATTATCTACAATAAAATTTTCTTCATCAAATCACATCTGTAATTGTTCGAAATTCTACTCAATGGTTGATTCCAGGTAGAAGAAATACTTACGATTCTTCTTCAGAAACAGAATAAAAAATCACTTTCTGAGAGGTGACTCTGATTTTCTCTAGGCTATGATATGATATCTCACCCAAAGATTACAGATAACTCGTTGCAAAGATAGAAGATATTTCTAACATTCAGAAAATTTTTCTTTAATTAGATAGATGGATCCAAAGATATTTAAATTCTTTTCGTCCTTTTCTAAAAAGATAGGAACGCTAAAAATAACTTTTTTCTTTAGTCATCTGAGTCCTTAAAATAAATATTTGCTGAATTTATAGTATAAAACGTAAGATTTTGCATATTGAAACCAGTTTAAGATGTGAATTCAATTCCAAAATTCTAGACATTTGCGCTGGTTATTAAGCAAGTAGTGTTAAAAAAGCATAAACAAGAATCATAAGCATGAATCATGAATCATTAATCATGAATCATTTTAAGTTCTTATGAATATTTAAAAAAGCATTTTCGTACAAAGTTGTTGCAATTTTAATATTTTTACATCTTCAAAAGCGATGAAAGTTAAGAATTAAATTGTTCAGTTATTAAATGAAAATTTCAAAACGTATCTTAAATTTTCTCCTTTATTTCCGACCTTTAGCAAAAGAATAGAAATCCTTATGAAAAAAGATAAGAATCTATTAATTTACTTACAAAAAAATATTGCTAATGGAATTAAATGACACGAAACTGCATTACTCCCCTTCCAGTTAATAAGTAAGGGAAGTCAGCCATCTAACTCTCCGACCCGCCACGAAGGCACACGAATTTAAACCATAAAAACTGAATGACCGGACCGCCGCAACAGCAACATTGGCGGGAACTGTGGTTGAGTCCTAAGGGCCGTCACCTGCCGCGGTACAACCCTCCCCGAAGGAAGTACGACCCGTCATCGATGGGAGGAGTCAGATACCCCACCTATTAGTGTATCCTCCAGGGTGGCGAGAACCAACCACCATGCCGGAAGCATCTCATCCTCATTTCGATGTGCCCCCCCTCGGTGGTTCAATAATAATAAGTAAGGGGAAGTCAACCATCTAACTCTCCGACCCGCCCTAAGGCACACGGATTTAAACCATAAAACTGAATGACCGGACCGCCGAAACAGCAATTGGCGGGAACTGTGGTTGAGTCCTAAGGGCCGTCACCTGCCGCGGTACAACCCTCCCCGAAGGAAGTACGTCCCGTCATCGATGGGAGGAGTCAGATCCCCCACCTATTAGTGTACCCTCCAGGGTGGCGAGATCCAACCACCATGCCGGAAGCATTTCATCCTCAGTTCGAGGTGCACCCCCCGGTGGTTCAACAATAATAAGTAAGGGAAAGAAAGCATCGAGCATAAATGAATGCTTTACGAATAATAATTACAATTATATATGATGAAACTGTGACAGGCACAAAGAATGATTACAATATATTTCCGAATGAAAGATTTAATGTTTAATGTTGAAGTATCACATTACAACTGATTTCAAAATAATAGCTAACGGGTTAAGAATCTTAAAAAGGTATTATTTTTTTCAATTCTTCCTTTTTCTTATTATCGTCTTGATATGTCAGAATTATATCAACTTTTTCTATTCTTGATAAATCATTAATAACGCTGTTGATAGTTCCACGAATGTGGCAAATAATAGTGGAAAAACCGAGATATATACTGAAGATCTATCTTATAAGGCTAAATCTCAAGTGAATCCCCGTGAAGCAGAAATTATTTTTAACTAACACAACTTAACATCTATGTATATAAAACGTTTATGGGGACACAAAATCAGACCGAATTTGTTAATCGCCCGGAAACATCAACACGCGATTTGATAAGATTTCAAGTGAATGCTATTCTTGCATCGGTTTGAAAATTTTTTTAAACAAAAAAAATTAACGGTCTAGAAACGGACGAAATTTGTTTAAAGAAAAAGAGAAGGCAGGTCGAATGAAAATGCTCAAGAATCGTTCATAAGAAGATCCAGTCGTAATGAACGAGATAGGGCTAAACGTTTATGTGTGCGGAGCGAAGTTCCCGAACTACAGGAGCATAGTTGTGGGGCTATGTCAGGACTAATATTTCCTGTAGAATTTCTTAATTCTTTAACATCTACAGGAATGCCACCCTATAAATTGTATTTAAAGCCAGGACGTATTATTATGTTATTGCGAAATTTAGCTCTTAACCAAAGGTTTGTTAAGTGGAATTCGCTTAATGGTAACCAAAATGCAACGCAATATTATAGAGGCAAAATGCATTAGTTCTGCAAATGATGTAACGTATATCACGGATATCTCTTATACCTTCTGACAGCAATATGCCATTTAAATTTATACGAAAGCAATTTCCAATTCGTTTGGCTTATAGTATGACAATTAATAAAGCACAAGGACAAATCTTTGAAAAATATTGTTTGTTGCTAAATAATCCTGTTTTTAGTTAGGGACAGTTATATGTGGGCTTCTCACGTATTAAATCCTTTGATTCTGTGACTGTTGTAGCACCAAATAGGATTGTAAATTGTGTATACCAATAAGTTTTAAACAAATGATTTCTGACTCTGTAAAAAATTTTAATTTCTAAATGCTATGGGCAGCATTTCATTCAAGACAGACTACATATAATATATAAATATAACATATTTATTGGTAAAAAAAGTTTTGAATATTTTGCACAAGGTTATCAATTTTAAAAAGTCAGAAATGTATCATGATTCCAGGTTTCAATTTCTAATTACCAGCATATTTCAGGGCATATACCCTTCCCAAACATGTCTTTTTCAGTTTTCTGCCGTTGATTGTTCACGGTTCAAGCCACTCTTTCCCTAAATTTTTCCATAAATAGCGTTTTTTTTTAAAATTCTGTTTCTATGGTATAATTCCCAAATTTGAAAATTTGTGAGAAAAGAACAATTTTTAAAAAAAATCTGTTTCTGTGATGGATGTATATAGTTCCTAAATGAGAAGTTATTTTTGCTTACGAAGAACTTTTCTGAGGTTCAATTTTCGAGTATACTTTCTGCTTTAAATTTTTTATTTCTTTCATTCTTTTATCTTATTTTGGAATGGACTGAATTTGAATATAGCTGCTTTCAGGCAATTTATTTTTTTGTAAATATCAAATTCTTATTCCATTTCTGTAGTGTAGCTTCCAATTGAACAATTGTGAGAAAAGCACAATTTTTTTAAATTTGTTTTTTTGTAAACATCAATTTTTTATTCTGCTTCTATGGCATAGTTCCTAAATTTGAAAAATTGTGAGAAAAGCACAATTTTTGTTTTAAATTTGTTTCTTTGGTGGATGTATATAATTATTTAAATGAATGATTATTTGTGTTTACAAAGAACTTTGATGCAGGTGATTTTTGCGGGCGTACTTTTTGTTTTACATTTTTTATTTCGTTCATATTTTTATCACATTTTGAATTGAATCTGATTATATCTCTTGCAAGATTAAGTGGTTTAGAAGATGGCGAGAGAGTGAAGCGTTTCGAGAGGAGCTGCATTAGCAGTTCCTGGAGGTTGGTCAGCATAAGCGAGCAGAGCCCCTAGTTAATCTATAATTCCTCAATAAAATATAGTTTATAATGTTGACATAATTTTAAAAGTTTTGAATTCAGTTGAGTTTAAATTTGTCTAAGAGGAAATTCTTATTAAATATTAACAAATGATAAACATAACTTAAAAATTGATACTATATTTTTCATACAGCCAAAAACAAATTAATTAGCATTATTAGCAAAACTATCTTTATAGTTAAAATTTCGTAATTTAGTGACCACGAAAATTTTTCCTTACTTGCATTTTTAGTTGATTTAGTCTCTCTACTCGACTAGTCTCTCTGTCTTAATCTCATCTCAACAACTTCGTTTTCTGTATTTACTGTGACAAGACATCGAATTTTCTAGAACAAACGTTCGAGCTCAAAAGCGTAGAAATTTTTTTAACACATACCATTTCTCACATGTAATGTACGAATGCAAATACGCGTTGTTGGAACTGGGAAGTCAGCCATCTAACTCGCCAACCCGCCACAAAGGCACACAATTTAAACCATAAAACCGAATGACCGGACCGCCGCAACAGCAACATTGGCAGGAACTGTGGTTGAGTCCTAAGGGCCGTCACCGGCCACGGTACAACCCTCCCCGAAGGAAGTACGTCCCGTCATCGATGGGAGGAGTCACATTCCCCACCTATTAGTGTACTCCTCCAGGGTGGCGAGATCCAACCACCATGCCGGAAGCATCTCATCCTCGTTTCGAAGTGCCCCCCGGGGGGATTGTTGGAACATGAAATGAAAATTTCCTTCTGTCTCACGATCTTGACAGCAATGGAAATTGTCTGTATTTTATAGCGATGAATTCTGGGCGTATATTTCGAGCAAAATCTTGCTTGTCTTGTTGTGTTCTATCGTTTCCCAATATAACATTCGCGAGTTTATAAACACCCTCTATATAACAAAGCAAAATAACTATACCTGTATAATAATTTTAAAAAATGAACTGCTCCTTTTTTCGTTCCTCTTTTTTTCTATACATGAAAAAGCATATTTAAATACGTAATTTTTATCTCCCATTTCAATATCCAAATTTTTATCCTTCTGGTTATCATCAAAATAACAATAAACTATACTATGGAAATAATATGGAGATCTCAGCTACTTTCTGAAGATTTCTGGGTTCGAAAACCGATCCACTAATGATCCATCACGTAAAAGAATCTGTTACAGAGTCATTATTCTACCGTTGAAAAAATGCACAGAAAGAGCCCTATTTCTTTCTGACTAAGTGAAATTTAATGTTTGAAACTGTTTTAATTAAAATACCACATAATAGCCATAGCAGAATATTTACGAAAGTTAATTAAATGATATTTCCTTTATTAAGTGATTTTTTTCACTGGAAATCTAATTTAAATGATTTAAATTTCGCGATAATAATTCAAAGAATCTTTCCGAATTTAGGAAAAAGGCTAATTAATATATTTTATAATTAAGAATATTAGGCAGTTTAGACGGTACAGAGAAACAAACTTTTGTAAATACAAATTAAATGATTATTAAGTCCAACTAAAAGTTCAAAGTATGTTTTATGGGGTCAGATTTCACGGACTGTTAAATCAACGACGCAATGATCGGTTTATTCGATTTAACATGAATTTGAATAAATCTAATTTATTTTAAATTAATATCATCTTTAAAAGCTGCTCATCATGTAGAAGATATCGCTAATTGCTTTAAAGGACCATTTTTATATCTCCTATTTGGGAAGAAATCAATGAAATTGCATGTAAATTAGTAAAATATATGAATTTCATTAAAAATATTTCTTTTATTCAAATATCTATCTCTTTTGAATTCAATAAACACATTAAACATATGCGAAATATAATTCATGTAAATGATTTCCATAATATATTACGCTAAATACAATTTACATTTAACAAAACTGGACAATTTAATGCTCATTTATTATTACAAAAATTCATGAGTAACGATGTGTAAAGTATTATTTTCCCTAGAGTTCGCTCGGATAAAGATTATTTTTTTATTCATTCAGAGAAATCTAGAAATTGTTTTATTTTCTTAGGCAAGAGAGAGAGAGAGAGAGAGAGAGAGAGAGAAATACTACACAATCTGCTCGTGATTTTTTTATTTTAAAGCAGAATTCAATCAGGAAAGTAAAAATTTAAATTCTTTCAGTCCCATGGTTAAATTAAAATGCAGACATGATTTTCTTACCCTTTTCTGTTAAAAGCAATAATAATAGCTTTTTTTCCTTCTCTATTTTTTATGAATCAATTCCTTTCTTTATTCCTTCAACAAATTCTTCGTTCTAAATGTTTATATTCCTCTAAATTTTAAAATATTTATCTGCATTCTCTTCAGATCTTTTCATCATTCAACTGAAAGTCTCAGTTCAGAGTCACTCACTTAAAGCTAGTATGTTTACTTATGCTTAAAATGCCTGCTTATGGATATGACATGAAAGTATAGAGTCTTACAATGAGATGTTAATTTAATTCTGGCTAACTTTTGTTCCATGAACAGTTTTGGACAGCATAACTTCCAAGGTAAGCTCGAAATAAATGTAAATATTTCGTTTTCTCATTATTTCAATGTCCCATGCCATTTATAAAAAATTGTTTACTGTATTATAAATTCCTTTTTCCTTTTAATTTGTTATCTATACAGCGCATTAATTTTTTTTAGATCCTTACATACAAAGTACACATCATGAATATTGATAGTTAGTGATAGTAAGTTACTTAATTTTTAAAACTTTTAAAATTGAAAAGGATATCTTTTAATTTTAACTATATTAAATTTATTTAATTGATTAATTCAAATTACATTTAGGTACCATTTTTTCCAAAAGATAACAACATCATGGATAGAAAGAATCAGAAATAAAATATATACGAAAGAGTTTTTTAGAAATAAATTTCTATTTACACTCAATAGATGGCACTAAATACAGATTGAAAGAATATATCTCTGGGTGTCTCGAAGCGATGGGATAATAATGCAATGCTTCCATAGATTATAATCCATAATGACAATCACGTAACGCTACAATAAAGAGTATATATGTCTGCGCAGGCCAAGCTGCTTTTAACGACACAATGTCTCAGACATTATTGCTTTATCTAGTTTTTCTTCAGCACGATGCAGGATGGATTCAGACTTTGAGTTATTTGTTTTGTACAAGGTTTGTAATGGCTACATACTCATTTTCAGTCTTTCGAAACTCAAAATACTAATAAAGATTCTTTTTAAAAAATGCTTAAATATAAAAATAGTTTTAAAAAAATTATTCCCACAAAAAAGAAAACTTATTCAGTGAATAAAGATGTTGGGAAAATTTTGAGGTAAAAATTGTGAAAAGATTAAGATAATTAAAATGAAGTTATTATCCCTATAAGCCCTGCCAGTCCGATATCATTCCGTTCGACAGGGGCCTGACTCAGACGCTTTGGGGCGGTTAAATGAGTTAAAATGAGTGTTCGTCGAGAAATGTATTTCACCCCTTAACCTCATTTAACAGCTCCAAAGCGCCTGAGTCAGCGGGGCGATATCTGGCGGTCAGGGCTCATAGACTTAAATGTAATTAACAATCAAATATAAATAACGATTGATGTCAAACATATAAAAACGGAGATTTGAATCTATAAAACAGATGATGCGAATTAAAATTCCTTGATGAAATATTTGAAATAGCGAGTCTGACTTGAATATTTGCTTAGAAATCAAATTTTAAGTAATCTAATATTTTTTTTAAATGTCACTTTTCGCATAGTTTATTTGAACTTGTTTCAGATTTGTTTATGAATAATAAAATGAATATACTATTTATATAAGTTCTCGATATCAGTTTCATATTTTATTTCACTGGCAGAAGTGAACAGTGCTCGTTTTCCCCCTGTTGAATTATAATAAGGATTAATCGACTTACTTTCCAACAACTTTTTGTGCGTCCGTGCCTAACCGGAAAAAATCCTCAAAGGGAAAACATTCTGAAAAAAAAAGTAAATGTTTTATTAAATATTTAGCAGCACTTCAGCTAAATATTTAATAAATCATTTAGCTAAAATGCAGGCTAAATGAAAGAATATAAAAAAAATCAAAAAACATGTTAGGAAGTTTTTATTTATTTATGTATCAAACGATAGAAGCCACTTTTATATTTCATATAACCATAAGTTACAAAATGTTAAAAAAGAATAATGGGGAGATAAAAAACTGAAAACCGTTGTGCTGTTTAAAATTTTTGTTGATAGATTCGACCAATGATATCAATGTTTCATGAATTAGAATTCAAATATTTTTCTAAGTCAAACTTCAGATATAGACTTTTAACACTCGTTATTTAAAGATGAATATTAGCTTACAGTTTCGAATGAATGATGCTGATCAAAAACAAACTTCAGTTACTTATAAATTATATATTTTTTATATTTTCTTAGAAATTTGAAAAATGATACAATAATTCAATGCCCGGTAGAAAAAATCCAGTTGATAATTTCTAATGAGACTATGATTTTCTTAAAATTAGGATCAAATGACAATTACAGTTTACATATTATTTTCTATTTTTTTCATTTTTTATTAATATTTTGAGAACAAAATTGGTAAAACACGCATTAGTAAAAGGTATGCCATCACAGAATAAAGAAGCAATTAAACGGATTACAGAAATATTAAGCCTTCAGCTTCCGTCACGTAGATTTCACTGGTGCCAAAAAGAATTTGCTTGGAAATTCTTCCCTAGAAATACTTTAATAAAGTTGGAAAATAAACCAGGAGATACATCGCATCTTCATATTTTTATATATAGTTTATAAAATGAATTAAAGGTAGTTGTATTCTTTCTTAATTATTATTTCTTCCTGAAAAGTCATTTTGTTTAATATAGCGTTAATTTAATTATATAAAATATTGTTTTTTAGGCTTTAGTGTCTCTATTTTGCTCATATTCATCAAATAATATGCTAAATTTGTTAAAAGAACAATTTAACACCACAGAAATTCATTTATGGGCAATTCTTGTTTTCAATGAAACGTTTCAAATCAAAATAAATATTCTGAACACATATTCAAAGAAATGCTTATTTGAAATGCATTTGTTATTTATTAACTTCACCAAGAATTCAGCATGATGTCTAAAATCGAATGGTAAGATGGCAATAAGAAGTGAAAAGATACCTCTATTTTCAAATAAATATCGTTTGTCATTTTTGGTATGCTCAGAAATATTTAATTGACGAGGATTCGATTCTATATTCTTTTAAGAAATAACACGATTTAAAAAAAAAACTAGATCGAAATATATTTCTTAAATAATTTAATACATTCATTTAAAATACTTTCGTTACAAAATTCGATGTGATAGGAAAAAAAATTTCAAACTGCTTAGCATTATTGTTTTAAAAATCACCAAGTATGGTGACTCTTCAAAATTCTACACTATTACGGAAAGCATTCTTTTCTTTTCCATTTATAAATTGTTTCTATTATAACAGATCTTGTGCATGCAACACTCTGGAACATTCCTGTGTGGCATTGCCATTTTCAGTGTTAATTCCTTAGAAGTACAAAATAAACAAAATGTTGAAAAGTTGCATTAAATATTCTCTCATTGAAACATAAATAATACAAAAATACTAAATGGAAAGTTGTATTTATTGCACAGAATTTTTTCATAATATTGCGTACTATTGCACAATATTGTATATTATTAGAAGTGTTGAATAATATATATAAAATTAGAAATTTAAAATTTAACAAATAGTTTGTGAAAACAACAATCATTATATATTTCGTAAAGCATCTATTAATTATTCTTTCTATTGCACTTATTATTTCTCTTGGTTTCACCATTTGCAACTTTTCTTGAATTTCAAAACTGAGACCTTTCGTTTGGCTTCTCGGCGTCTTATTCATTGTGCGAGTGAGATTATGAGAAGGGAGGGACGCGTCACTTAAGAAGATTGACTTGCTATGAAGCATTTACTACATCTAATTTTGAAGAAACATTTTAATGAAATTCATTTTTTTCACAGTTTATAGTTTATAGTCGTGATCGATTATAAACCCAGAATTTTGTAAAATCGTTTCTATTGCATTGCGTAGTATGGCAAAATATTCAAAATCACGAAGAACAATTGTCCCAGGACCAGTGGATTTATTTAAATATTAATTCAAAGTGATAGATATTCTGAATTAAAACTAACATTTTTCTGTTAAACTTTATCATATTTTTGAAAATTTAGATTGTCAGAAATATTGTTCTATATTAAACAATATTTTGATACACTATTCTATATTTCTTAGCATTTATAACACTACATAATATTATGAAATTATTATATAATCTTCCAGTGTTACTGAACGAAAATTTATTTTATTTATTTATTACAATTTTTTATCGGAATTTTCATATCACTCTGAGAATATCAGGGAGAAAGATAATTATTGAACGGCGCTATTTATTAGTTTTAGCATCCGCGTCATTTTTTGAAGCAATTAAGTAAATAAAAAACGACAATAGCTGGCGAGTGATATGAACAGAGGTCCGAAGATGCATAGCGAGTAGAAACTGTCATGAAAATTAAAAAAAAATTGTTGTAAGAAAAATGTGAACAAAAAAAATCGAAAAACTATGAGTGGAATAAAATTAAATGTATATGGAGAAAAATAGAGAAAACTTTTTAAAAGAAAATATTGATATGATAAATGCTGCCTAATTAAGAAAATATCTTTTCAATCTGTATTATTTCCCAAATGCACATTTGAAATATCATTTAAAGAAGTCTGAAGCAGTAACAAGAATCTGAAAAACCTTGTTCTAAACTTTGGTCTTTTTTTTCTTGTTGATTCATTCAAATTCTGAAAAGAAATTTGTATTCCTAATGACTATTGCTCTATTTTTTTAAAAAAAATTTAATTCCTTCTTTAGTATGTTACTTCGATTTTGAATCGTGAAGACACGCGAGAGAAATTTTAATACAAACACACTTCAGAAATCACCGTTTGTCAAATGGGCAATCAGTAGTATCCAGCTGCGTAGAAAGTAAATATCAACGTATTTAGATATGTAATCTAAAGCTGTATTTCCGATAACGCGATGCTGCTTCCAGGAGGTTCGGTGGTCTAGGGGTATGATTCTCGCTTAGGGTGCGAGAGGTCCCGGGTTCAAATCCCGGCCGAACCCCATGTGTCTTTTTGTTTATTTTTTTAACCTTCTAATTTCGCAATGTGTAAATTACATGCTGAGGAAATCTACAAATAAAAAAAAGTGTCTGTAAAAATATAGTTCTATAAAAAGCTACATAAGGCTGACAGACGGAAAAGAGAGGGACATTTTTTTAATTACGAAATTTTAAAATCAATTAACAAATTGCAACGATTGAATTACCAAATGAATATAAGACAAACGAGTCATCCTTCAATATCAATCTGTGGTGTTTCAGATTGAAAGTTCCAAATGGTTTTTGTATATATTTCTTTTATTTTTATTATCATTATCACATTTTCTTCAAACCTTTTAAAATTGATCTAAATAATTTTTAGGAAAAATATTTTTTTGGGGAGAAGGGAAGTTATTTGACCATTGTGTCCAGACTGTTTTGTGTCCAGGCTGTCATCGTTTGGAAAAAATTTCTAATAAATGTGTTTTGTTCAAAACTAATTCTCTTCAATTATATATAAAAAAATGACTAAAAAATTGCAGCCAAAGGATTAAAAAAACTTAGTATCTATTGGTAATCAGGTCTCTGATTTTGATTCATGGTTGGATGACTAAATCAGCACCTATAAAGTTACCTGGCTGGCAATTCCACACCACAAAAATGTGAAATTGCTTTATTCCCCAAAGCAAATTTAACATGTAATTAGGCACATATGCATGACCAGTCTTTGGTGGGATAAGTTTTCAAATCCGTGATTCTTCAGTCCTGACTTCTAAATCCTGCATCTCCACAGACACTTTAGTTAAGTTAATAGTTGTATTATCACTCACATATTTACCAGCTTTTTTGATGACATTACATATATTTGTTGAACTCATGAAAATGAGATGCATGCCATCTAAATAAAATCAATGCAAGTTTTATGGAATCCTGAATATCATTATTATACCGATTTTGAGTTTTGATTCAATAAGCATTTATTATTAAAAGGACTTGATTTTTTTATGTTTATGTAGTTATTCTTTTCTTTTCTGACCAGTCCTTGTGTTTTGCTTTACGCAATGTAATTTTTAAATGCCATCACACGTTGTCAGTGGTTTATGTCATGGAATTCCTAATATAAATACATTTTTTTATTTAAAAAAAAAAATATAAACGAATTCTAAGAGTGTCGTATGTTATTTATACTCATTTCTGAAATATAAATAAGCATAATTTGTGTTTTTAAGGATTATTTAATTTGTTTTGCATTTTACAAATATAGAACTTAAATATTTTTTTTGTTTTGTTTTGTGCATTTTATGACATTTTTGAATGTTCAATTAACATAGATTTTTCTTTAAAACATTGTTTTGGAATAGTATAATAAAAAAGTAGTTTTTGTGCTGAAAGCCTGAAAATTTTTTTAAAAAAGTATTTAGCAACTGGAATTTAAAAAGAAATACTGAAATTTGATTTATTTTTATTATATGCTGAAGTATTAGCATTAATATTGAATTTTTCCCATTCTTTAATCCGTGGATTTATACGTTCGCTAGAGTTTATCATAATCATCATATCTGATAAGACATTTCTACTATCATTAGATAGCACACGATGCTCATCTGACAGTCATGACTGAGTTACGAATAATCAGCTTCTTATCTAATATTTTGACAGAGAGCTTTCTAAAAAGAAAATGCTAATTAATGAAATATTTTCCCTTGTAACCATAATACACAGAACAATAGTTTGCTAGCTTTGAAGAAAAGAATAATCATACCTAATTGTTTTGACATAAATAATATATGAAACTGTGTTTTTTTCTCCTTGTATTTCTAAATTTAAATAAAATCTGAAAATTCAGAAAATATCTTAAAAATTATATTAATAATTAATTATTTTACCATTGTTTTAATAAGCAGTAATTAAATCATGATTATAACAAATGCATTTATTTTAAATTAAGGAAATTTTTGTAATTTTTCGCTTGTTTAAACAGCCGTTATAGAGAGCTTAGTGAACATTTTCCTAGGGATATTAATAATGTTGCAGTCATGATAGAACAGAATCAGAAATAATTATCCAACCCATATTCTCAGTTGGAATATAAAATGATTCTAACAAGGAGTTTTCTTTTCCCTTTGCTCTAATGGTCTAATATGGAATTTCGTTTTTGGTAGTTCCGTGCCAGGAATTTTAAATAAAATTCAGATCTTGAGACATAATTGTGTGATTCATTTAATGCATATATTGCTTTCTAAGGCATCACTGCTGAGGAGAACTCTATATGGGCAAACTAATAGTCCAATAAATTGAACCGATAGTGAATAATGACTTAGATAATTTGATCACAGGGTTGCAAGATTTCATGTTTATACCTCAGAGTGATTAAGATAATGAATATTGTGGCTACGTTTATTTATTTGTGGTAAACCAAGAATTTACTTTCTTTTTTAATGGATAATATATTGACGCTACTTATTTACTTCGTAGAGGTAAAACCTTATTAAATAATTTATTTGACAAGCTTCAAGTTTTTAAATCACGGTCAAATTAACTGCATGAATTATTCTACTGCGAAACTATTTGCCTTCTTACGCAAAGATACATTTTTTTTCTTGTAGCATATTTGTTTTTCGACTGTTGGGAATCCGAAAACAAATCGACAATTTTTTTTTTTACTTTACTTCTGAAAAGAAACACATCCTTTAGCATTTATTCAATTATTGAAAAATCATGGAGTTCTCAAATCTATGCTCAAACATACTCAAAGCTCAATCTCAAAAAAAAACAAACATCAAACAACTTTTTTTACGATTTGATATATCTTTAAGTTTTATGTATTATTAATGATACAGACAAAGGTTTAAGAGTGGCAAAGGGGAAAAACTTTGTTACAACAAAACGTCGAATAAAAAAAGATAATTCTCTTTATGCCTGGTTAGCTACAAAATGCTGTTGTTTTTGATTCGAAAAGTCTCTGTTCCTCTAGAAATATTTGGCTGTTACCAAACCCATCAAAGAATTGATAACAAACGAACAAAGGAAAGTACCTGTATTATGCGGTTTCATATTCATAATGTGATCTCGACATAGTTTAATTTGTGGCCTTGGTTGAAAAGAATAGATGAGTCGACGAATTTTGATGTGGTTGGCGTTTGATTCGATTTAAAATGATGCGAAACAGAAAGACTGATTTGATTATAACTGAAGCATATAAACTGGTCACGTTTAACAGAAACTGTTATGATCTATAGAAAAGTTGTAAATATTTTCAAGTCATATTTTCTAGGAAGTGTATTAAACAAAACAAAAAAAATCATACAATAGATGCATCGCGCTTAATCCACAGAATACAATGCTATGAAAAGTGGACATTAAGTATAATGCTACCGATTTAGTACAATATCACTAGTATTTAAAAAAAATTTCTAAGAAAGAGGTTTTATTAAACTGTAATTAGATTTTTAATTAATTGCAATCTAAATGAAATTTTAACATTTATTTCAAAAATTTCGATATTTATTCAACCTCAGAAATCATTCCTTCACTTTAAATTTAAATCAAATTAACTTTTCACAAACACTAATATTATTTGCAAGCCACCTTTTTTTCCTTAATTTTAATAAATTGTTTAATAATTAGAAGCCATTTGCAACTATACTTTGTATTACTATAATGAAACCCAAGCCTATTTCAAAGTTTTTATTAAAAACTTCCTTTGAATATTCCTGATAATATTAATGTTATAATAAATAAAAAGGAATTACTTGCTTTGAACATTAATTCCAAAGCAAATGTTTTCTCGTTCTCTTTTATTAAAATGATAGTGTTTACATACTGGCCTGTTTTTTCTGTAAATTGCATGTTGTAAATATCGTTAGACTCAGAGGCTGATTCAATCAAACTAATGATAGTGGTGCACAGTCTTGCTACTTAGTTTCGAATAAGCAATTCGATCATGTTTGTTAAGTTATAGCAGGTCTAATCAGAAGTGATTTAAGTATCTTTATAGTGAAAAAGTGTTATAAAAATGACATTAATATTTTATGTCATAACATTTTATTATTAATTGCATCAAATAGTAAATTATCTGTTTTACAAGAAAATATAAAGATATTTAGCTAACTTGACAAATGCAAACAAGCCTGTGCCAAACGAATTTCCTTTGGAAAAGAGAAATATTCAATATTTTCCCCCATTATAAATTAAAAATTTTTTTTTCGCAATCATTTTGTTTTCAAACCCTGGCATTGAACAATTAATTTCAACTCCAAAATTCCCAATAGAAACAGGAAAAGAATAGCTACTGCTATTACCAAAACGGTAGAATTTTGGGAAATTTTTGAATAATATGTTTAAATTCGGATATCAATTTAAATTTTAAATAATTTAATAACATAAGACTAATAGCAAAACAATATACAAACAATTTAAATTTTTATTTAAAAAAAACAATAACAATTTTCAGCTTCATATATGTTTTTAATATGTAATGAATTGAAATTCTTTTAGATGGCCATGAAAGGATTTGTAAATGAAACTAATTTACCAGAAATTAGTTTTTTTCTAATTTTTCCCTGAAATTAAAATTTTTAGTCTTTGTAGGTACTCCCAAAACTTGTCTTAAAATATGAAAATATTCAGTAACTTTCTTTTAAAAGTAGATCAAAATAAATAGTTCCTTGTTGAAAATTGGCAAAATTTCTTTATATTTTCCTCTTAGGGAAATCTGTTTAGTTACTGCAATCGAAAGTCGAAAGCCTTTTAGTTACTGCAATGAAATTTATTCCTTTCACCTCTCTGAAAATGGTTTTTTTAATAACAGGAATGAAAGTTTAACATTTTTTGAGGACAAACAAACATGCTCATAGAATTTTTTCTTCAACGAAATAATTTTAAAACGATTTAGAATGAATAAAAGTCCTGTCAAAAGACCGATGCTTTAATATAGTGCAAAATTAATTGCAGGCGAAAATATACAAAATCATAAAATTATTAACCATTAGCTCAATATATATTGGAAAAATACTGATGATATTATTATTCGCTCCTTTACTTACTACAAATAGATAAAGAATTTCCCTTTTCAATTAAAAATGTGAAAATTAAAAAAAAAGCTATCTTCGAAAAATTGAAAAATACAAGCAAACAAAAACTGCATGATAATTTCAAAAACATTTAGAAATCTTCTATTAAATTACTTTGTCTCAAGATAAGTTTTAAAATTCCCGAAAAAGGCTTGTTCTAATAATTGTTTTGTATTCTAGGCATAAAAATGTTTCAGAAGGTTGACTGAGTTTCCTAGCAAGAAGGGTGACCGTTAATACGACTTTTTACCATGCATAAATTAAGAAACTGGTTTATTTTATAAATCTAATATATAAAAATCTCATGTCACGGTCTTTGTGTTCGAACTCACGGTCTTTGTGTTCGAACTCCTCCGAAACGGCTCGACCGATTTTTATGAAATTTTTTACGTGTATTTGGTAGATATGAGAATAGGTCGTAAAGCATATATGATAACGCTAGGTAATTAGGGTGCCCCTATCACGTAATTCCACGTTCAACGTACTCTGATGGGATCAACGTTTGCTTGACATTATCGCCACTGTGGCATAATGTTGAACAAGTCCAGCTAAAAATAAACACGCGTTCCAAATGCTATAAGATCCATCTGCTGAGACATTCTCGGACTAATTTTTAGATATTGGAGATGGAAAAGTCGCTGTCTATGAAAATACTGGATGCATAAAATTGCCCACTCATTTCTGCACTATCGTTCATTTGCAAAATTCTCTCATTGACCGTATATTTCCCGATGTACGCACACAATACATAAATCATGCGTAGCTGACAGAAAGAGCCCTTTGGCAGCAAAAAATGTGGACGTCGACTATTTAAACTCCAAGATACTGCAATCGTTGCTTGGCGACTTGGTATCATACAAATTGATTGATACAGTTTGCGATGCTAACGAAACTGTAAATTATCTGACAGAGTTTTTAAACTCACTGAATTTGCCAAGCATGTCACCACACCTTCTACGACTAAAAGTTGGATCTACGGTTATTTTATTTAGAAATTTGAAACCACCACGGCTGTGCAATGGCACGCGATTGGTCATTAAAAAATTGATGAAAAACGTTATTGAAGCCACCCTTTTGAATGGCAAATTCCAAGCCAAAAATGTTTTGCTTCCAATGACTGCGAATTCCTATGACTCTCACAGACGTGCCAATCGAATTCAAAAGCGTTCGATTTTCTATTAGATTGGCATTCGCAATGACAATCAATAAATAGCTAGGTCAAACGATGTTTGTTTGCGGCTTCGATTTGGGCTCACCATGTTTTTCACACGGACAATTATACGTGACATGTTCTAGCGTGGGCAAACTATCAAGCTTATTTGTGTTGGCTAAAGACGGACTGAGAAAAAATATTGTACACTCAATTGCTATTCGAAATGAATATTGATTTTATTTATTTCATTTTTATACTTTAGGACAAAAAAAAATATATTACTTTTTTCACTTGACGTTTAACTTTTAAGAGATCAAACAATGTATATGTTCGTTACGTTAATGAAATACATTGTACTGAGAAAATGAATGGTTGGTGTTTTTTAGTTTTTATCGGCGATCATCGTCTACAGTGCTCCATTCCTCTTTCTGTCATAGATCCCATCCCTACACACTTGCAATACATTTATTAACAACCAAAATATTCAATAGAAATAATTTATAAGACAGAACAACGTTTGCCGGGTCAGCTAGTTTAATATAAATGTTTGTATAATTTATAGAAACCAATATCTTTGAAAGTTGGATTATATGCTGGACAAGGTATTCATTTGTTTAAAGGTATTTCATTTGAGTGTATCAAATTAAAATTATCATAAAATGTTTTGTGCTAAAACATTGATATTATTCTAAGAATCATTAAAAACATATACAGGGTGTTGCCGAATTCGACCGACAAATCCGAGGGGTGAGTGTAGGCATCAAGAGGATAAAGAATCACCATACAACATGGGCTCCCAAACGACGTTTAGGGGCTGAAAATCGCAAAAATATAGGGAATCGGAAAACTGTTGAAAACTGAAAAAAATTAATAAAAAAATTACAAATGGTGCTTTAACTATGAATCTTTTTTAATGAAAGCACTTTCTTAAAGGCTATTTTTTATTGAAGTAAAATGCCAATTTGATAAACCAGGAGGTCATAAATTATTAAAAACGAAAAATTAGTTTAGAACCCTTATCTGCAAAAATATTAAAACTTTAATTAAAATAAAAGCCTGAAAATATAAGGAATTTTATACTCTTTAATTTGATATAAGTCTGTACTGTGAAAACTGAGGAGGTTTTAAGATATTCAAGAAAAACTAAAATGTTTGCCTGGAAACATAGCTGCAACATCGGCACCGATGTTTACAGAAGGTATTTCAAAATTCTACCGAAAGATTCTGAGGAGTTATAGTAGGCATTAAGGCGATAAGCATTTCCAAAGAAATATAAAGTCGCAAAAGATTGGTGAAAATTTATTTGGTGGAATACAGATATAGCATACATTTACAACACAAACATTTTAACATAAGAAAGTAGACATTGAGAAACTTTTATAAAAATTGCTCAATGTAGCGGCAGCGGAAGTCATTACACAACCGACACCGACGTTAAAAGGACCGCCGGATACGCTCAAACATACCAGGTGTGCTTGCGATTTCTCTAGCAGCGACGACGATCCGTGCTAAGAGATCATCCATTGTATCCAAAGATGTCTGATAAACAAGAAATTTCATGAGGCCTCAGAAGAAGAAATCCAAGGGATAGCGGTCCGGGGAACGTGGAGGTCAATCAACAGGTCCTCCGCGTCCACCCCACCTCCTAGGATATGTGTTATCTAGGTAGTTACGCACAGATTTCGAAAAATGCGCTGGTGCACCATCATGCATCAACTACATGTTCTGGCGTGCAATGATCGGTATTCCCTGCAGTAAATCCGGAAGTACGTGCTGCGCGAAAACAAGGTACTTTGCTCCACTGAGGCGTTCGGGTATAAGTGACGGTGCCAACAGATGATGTCTGAGAATTCCTGCCCAGATGTTAATACTAAATTTGTGTCTTGGATATTGCTCTTGGCATATTCTTTGTGCTAGGCATCCATTACCATCCGGTCGGCCGTAAATTAAGTGCATATCCGCATATTCGTCATTCGTGAAATCTGACATGTTGTTTGCGAATGAAACTTATCGACTATCAATTCCGCACTGCTCTTTAATGAATACAAGCTGCTTTTATACTCCTCGAACCATCAATTCTGCAATGCACACTGCTTTTATATTCCTCGAACGCATGGAAAATTTACATACGAGAAAGCTTCTTCTTCTTGACTACTTTGTTCTAAATCCTCGCATTCTTGGGGCCATTCTCTTCGCCAGGCTAATTGTCTCTTCGATGTCTGTTTTTGCGATTTTCACACAATAAACGTCTCCTGCGACCCTATGTTTTATAATAATTTTTCATCTCCTTAATACCTATTATCACTTCTCTAAATTTACCTTTCGAATTTTTCAATGCCTTCTGCAAACATCGGTGCCAATGTTGCAGCGATGTTTCCCGGCAAAAATGTTAGTTTTTCTTGAATACCTTAAAACCTCCTCAGTTTTCAATGTACAGACTTATATGAAATTAAAGATTATAAATTTCCTTATATTTTCAAGCTTTTATTTTTCTTAAAGTTTTAATATTTTTGCAGATAAAGGTTCTAAACTACTTTTTCGTTTTGAATAATTTACGAACCCCCCGGTTCATCAAATCGGCATGTCACTTGCATGAAAAATAGCTTTTAAGAATGTGCTTTCACTTAAAAAAAATTAATAATTAAAACACCATTTGTTATTTTTTTAATTAATTTTTTATAGTTTCCAACAGTTCGATTCCCTATATTTTAGCGCTTTTCACCTCCTAAACGTCGTTTAGGACCTCATGTTGTATGGTGATTCTTTATTCTCTTGATGTCTACTCTCACCCCTCTGAGTTTGTCGGTCAAATTCGGCAACACCCTGTAGAACCACATAAAATGTAAATTATTTTTAGGATAACAAATGAACAGGCCTGTATACGAAATTTTCAAGAATACGAACTATCATATATAGGAAAAAATTCTAAAATTCCATATTAAATAATATATATTTTTGGAATTGCTCTTATAATAAAATTTCATTTTAATTTAAGATAATTTTTTACCTTATACAAATTTTATGTAAATAGAAATCACACTCTTTTCAATAACAACCTTGAATCGCCCAGTGATTTGAGTTCACTCCACGAAATTATAAGAAAGGATCACCCACATGAAATCAACTGAAATGAAAGCACGTTTTGTACGTCGTCGGTGTACAACAATAAGAGACAAAACAAAAGAAAGTAATTTAAGGTGTCCGAGTTATGTAAAAATATTATCCCTAGAACAGGGAAATTGCGCATAGAAATAGATGTGCATTATATATTGAATACTGATGATATCCCATTGTTTCTCCCATTATTTCGTGTCACTGTGTAGGTGTTGTGAGAAATCTAATTGTTCGAAAACATAACATTTTATGTCTTTTTGCGTGAAATATTTTACTCAATACCCAACATCCCATTCATACTGCGAAGAGCGCAATAAGAGCAGATTGATTGTTCACATTCCTCACAATTGCGTTCTGCTGTCTGTCATTTATTTGTTGAGGAATTAATTTAGATGAAGATTTAATAACAATTGCGGTTATTCAGGCATTTTTCATCGAAAGTGAGTTGAATGTGAGTTGATGTCAAGAGTGAAATATTACAAAGCATTCAGCAACTGATAACAATGAAATGTCATGAAGTTGTATTTAATTTAAATAAAGTAGGCGATACTGGTGTGTACTAACGCTTTCAAATCAGAAATTTGTGTTGATAAAAGGCCTTTTGAAATAGGAAGAAAATATTCACCACTATATATTTTCTAACATGTTAAAGGATATGATGAAATTATTAATCCACATTTCTGAATTAAGCCAAATTCAGAATTAAATTAATTCCAGAAATCAAGTCATATAAAATAATATTAATAACTTATCTATGTTAAGCGACAGTGTTAAATTAATGATGTAAATTATTAATTTATCTAAAATTTGTAAAAATAATTCGGATTTTTTTTCCAAACAACGTTAAAGAAATCAAATTTAAGAAATGTCATTTCGGTGCATTATTTCGTTGCTCTAGTCTTTCTTTTAAAAAGATGAGTTTGGAAGAAATTAATAAAAAAGAAAAATAAGAAAAACCGAAGAGAAGATAGGAAGAAAAGTATGAATGAAGGAAGAAAACAATAGAACCTATTATAATTAATGAGAACTTTTTTCTAATTTTAAATTTCATTAAAAAAAATCTAGACAAACATTCCATAATCTGCAGAGGTAACATAAAAATTTCTCTTGTTTTATGAATGAAAAAATGGCTCCGATATCCGGTTTGCTTTAATACATGTTTTAAACAATTTTGGCATTTTCTGTTCCTTCAGCCATGCCCGTTTATAGACGGCTATGTTTCAGCTACCACGAGAAAGCGTAATAACAGCTGAAAAAGAAGAAAGCGAAACTCTCTGCCAAAAACATTATAACAGGGTTGGACAAACACTTCCAGAGTACGGGCTCCTTTTAATTTTTTCAAGGTGTTGCGGTTCACCCAGTGCAATAGATGTGGTGAGCTAAAAAAAGGTATATACTTTTTTATTATAATTTAATTAGAAATACGGTATATATACTTAACTACAAACATAATAATAATAGTCACAAATGTAGTACTGTCAAATGATGCATTTAATATCAAAGAACTCGAAATACATTAAAAATATTTTCATCCAAAGTTAGTTCTTATAGTTTGTAGAACACTTAGTCTGCATACTGTCCGCCAATCTTGAATATATCTTTATACAATTATTAATTGCTAACCTTGCACTGGATTCTAAGTGGTCGTCTGTGAGATGGAAACGATATGTTGTCTTAATTATATTCATCATAGAAATTGCAGATTCACGCAGGTAGGTAGAGCGAAAGAACAATGTTAAATGATGCGCAGTTTTTTAAAAAAATTAGGTTATTTTACTTCGTCTATTAGATTCCAAAAGTTATTCTTAGGTTCTGAACTAAGTACTCTTAAAATTGTCATTTTGAAGGAGAAAACCGACATTTTTCTTATGAAATAAAGAGATATAGGATTTATAATTTTACTTATTTCTTCCACATCAACATTGACTAATGGGTAATAGATGAATGTAACAATTACTTTTTTTTAGTATGCATGTCTTAAGTCTTAGAAAAAGCGGTTACTTCAAAATGCCTTGATCGCAATCGACCTAATGCCCATTGCTGTTTTAAACGATTGTGAATTATGCCGTGCCTTCAGTCATCATGAGAAAGTACACTAACACCTGAAAAAGATACGCGAAACTCGTAACCCAAAATATTATAAAATAATACGGTTTCATTCGTCCATTTGATTATCGTTAGCTTGATTGCATCAGTTAGATGAAACCAAGACAAATGTTGTGCATCAGCCGTTGCATTCTACGCGGAAAGAATTTTTCAAAACACAATTTACAGAAATAATATTAACTTTAGAGGAATCGTCAATATAATCATTAAATAAAACCTTATGCCATTAAAAAAATCATTTATTTTTTCAGTTACATTTTTATAATAATATTTCTAAATCAAGTTTACAAATTCATTAAATTGTCTTAGAACAAAAGATATTGCGTTAAATTTGAAACAAAAGAAAAAAGGTCGTGGGGAATAAAATATATCTGAAATGAAATTTTTCATTTTTTCATGTTCGAATTAAATGCTATATTTTAGAAACAACTGACTTCACAACTAAACAATCCATAAAGTATTTCAACAGTGAAAGAACGACAAAAATATATTACAAATGTTTTAATATGATAAACAAATATTAAAATTTAGGGGAAAGAATAAAATAGGTATCAATTGTAAAACTAAATTTCATTTTAAATTTTAAACTGACAAAAAAAGATTCCTGTCAGATATTATGCATCAAACCTATTGAGGAAAAATGTTGAAATTTTGATAAATTTTTTTTCTAATTAAAAACTAAATTAAAATTTTGAAAAAAAGTTTCTTTGGGAGCATATGATGTACAACAATATGCCAGATTTGTATATTCTAAGTCCAACATTCTGCTCTGTTGAGAGTTTTGCACGATATTTCTATATGTATTTTTACAAAAATTATTTCTAATTTAAAAAAAATAACATTTTAAAACAGCACTACTTAGCAGTTGGATATATGCATCTCAAAATTCAGATAAGAATTCAATACTACGTTATTCAAATCATTAAAGTAATTTTGAAATCTAGATTTTTTAAAATCTTTAATCGCTTTGTATTTGTGTTATAAGTTGGGAGCCATTCAAATAGAAGACATTCGAACTATCAAATCTTTAATTTTCTTCATTAAAAATTACTAATTAATAAGAAATTATGTAAAATTATTTGTCTATTAAGAAATAATATTCTTCCATATCTAAATTAAGTGACTGATATATGATATGACACCAGACCGAAGAGTGCATCATTGTTTTTTAGTGTCACACAATTTCACATTGTTTTTCTATATAGGCAATGTTCATTCTTGGATTCTGAGACCTTCCTCGCTTTTGTGCATGCGTCAAGAAGAGTTTATTTTGTCGAAAGAGGGGTGAGAAGAAAGCTGACAAAAAAGGATCTTTACATTTAGCATTAGGGTGAATTCAAATGAATCATGGAATTAGGAGGGGCAATAACTGCCCATCTTACTGCTCACCAACCTTTAGCGAAGTGTAAGCTTCAAAGTGCTAATCTCGGGATCCTGAAACTAACATTAGAACTACAATAAACCCAACTGGAACTTATATACTTGCTATGACGTAAAATACACCACAGAGAAATGATGTAAAAATGTGGAATACTTTACTTTTTCCAACATGAATCGCACTGATTCCTATGTAATCATAATGTATTACAAAAATTTATGTATGGATTTCGAAAGATCACAGTCTGATTTTGGTTTCTTTAGAAAATCAGTTAAATTGGCTGTTTCATTTAGATAAATCAATATTATTTAAAGTTGAGTTTAATTCTTCACTTCACTTATATTTACTTTGCTTTCATTGGTATATATACTTAGATAATAAACTCTGTTTTCTTCCCTTATATTTACAAATTCAGATGGTGGATGCATTCAATCAAATTTGCATGAAGATATGCTGCTCGAATATACAATTGTGTGCGGCTTCAACAAAGTATACTTACAAATAGATTGAAGTGAATCAAATAACAGAAAAATTAATTAGAGATGCAACTGCTTCCGAGTCATCAAACGAGCTACTTTATTAACCCACTGAACAACTCATCTCATTGTGAATGTTTTGAATCCATCTCTTTGATTTCTTTTCGCTGTATAAGCCTATCTAAACTCTAAGATTTTTGAATTATCCAAAGTCCAAACATGACTTTCAATTTAGATTTCATTACTTCTTCCCATACATTTCTTTCATGCCTTTTCTGAGAAGCTTCGAATAATAATTCTGTTATAAAATTCTTCTCGAAAAATGTTTCGTCGCTAGATAATGATTCTCTGCAACTACTTCGTTTAACGAACATAATTCCTTCCCGAATCTTACTCATAATGTGACACATTCATTAAACGAAACAGTATTTTCCATAGGAATCCATGTAAAATCCGTTCAATTTCTAAGATACTCGAACAAATTTATAATAATGTAATTTAGCATTTATTATGCATGCGTTTTTTACAATAACATATTCTAAAGACGTTTGTCTTCGGCTACATTTCGAAATGTGGCTAAAATGTTACGCAACATTCTCATTAAATTCATTTTATGACTTTCATAGCTACAGCCTAATGAAGGAAATTCTTCTCAACATAAGATGCAGTAATTTCCAATGTTTTCAGTATCTCCCTTATTTTACTGGATAGTTGTTTCTCTGTTGCGTCTGTTCCTTCTTTTTATCTTCTACTTAACGTTTTTACAGTGACTCAGAATTGAGTCACTATCCGTAAGCTTTTCGGTTGTTCTTCTTTGATTCTTCCACTAGCTCTTCGATGTCATTGTTTTCCATCTTTAACCCCAAAATCATAGTCGGAGATACAATCTTGTCGATTAAGTTTCCATAGATATTTGCTGAAAATTGTCTGAGTCGCACTCACCAATGGTATTCGGCCAAACCGGTCCAGTATGTGGTGGTCATGGTATTTCCTAGTCATTCGTTCTGCGATACATTGCTCGTTAAGTGAGTCTCCTTTTTACTCTTTGTTTTTGCTCCTTATGCGAGGTTTAACGACTCATTCGAATTTTCTTCAGAATAATAATTTTCTGTCTCATCTAGTCGGGTTCAAATTTAAGATTTTTGCAGAATTTCTAGAAATCGTTTAATAATACCAACTTAGATTTTTGTGGTGGGGTCATAAATCAACTCGTGAACTTTTAGATCCTGGTCTTTCTACGCTTTCCATGATGAAATATTTATGAAAGAACAAGCGATTTGATTTATCAAATTTTTGAATAGTTTCTGAAATTGTATCCAATACATTTTCAGAGCTATTTAAACACCTACTGACTCGTCACTGAAAGGAGCTACAATGACATTTTACGCCAGTTTTTGTGTTTATTAATAGCTGAGAATCATTGAATTGTCTCAATAATTTTCCTCTGATTAGGTACCCATACTCGATAACACTTGATTTTTACACCACATCCTATCATTATTCCTCCAGCTGCTTTCAGTTGCAATTTGATATGTCTTAACATGAGCTAAAGAGTCGAAAATGCAAAAATGCTTGTACGATAGTTAATACGAACGATAGCCAGTTCAGATTTCAGTAGGAGTATTATTTCCTGTAAATATATAAACATACCTTTTTCAACATGTACGAATACAAGCGAAGCGAAATCTGTCGCCTCAAAGCCACATAATGTCTAAACGTATTGGCTATAAAGAGAGAGAAATTTTTAAATCCTTACGTCTAAATCCCGGGATTACTGTTACTAAAATTGCAATTGGATTAGAAATTTTAAAAAAATTCTAGATGCAAATGCCATGAGGAATATTTTGAAAAAGGGTAGATTATCACGGCCATGTGACTCATAAAAAGCCACACATGTAACTTGCCAATAAATAAAAACTATTAAATTTTGCACACGAGAATCCTAATAAGTCTCCGCAGTTCCAGGAAAAAAATTTTCTTTGATGAGAGCAAGTTCTGTATCGTTGGCACCGAAAGTAAGGCTTTTTGAGAGGTTTTGATCCTTAAGCACAATAATGATTTTGTGGTGCATGGTAATCGCTGAAGTAGGTCGCTTCATCTTTATGGATTGAACATTAAGTCATATTGTTACATAAACATCTCAAAAGAAAACTTGAGTCATAGCTTTAGATCTTGGAAAGGAATTTTTCATTGATGCAGGACAATGATTCAAAACATACAGCTCACAATCTGAAGCTCTAATGACTGTACAATATCAAAAATGTGTCGAATTCCCCTTCACAATGGCTGGTCTTATACCTCATCGAATATTTAAGATACTTATTGCAACGGGGGAATCCCCAGTATGACAGAATTTCAAAATATACATGGTGAAAAGAGTCATTTTCATGAAATGAAATAACATTTCGACTCAAGAAACATCCAAACGGATCCAATTTATACCCAAACGATTCACATAGGTTTGGAGATGTAACGGCAATCTAATGAACTAATTTAACTAAAAGTTTTATTTGCAGTACATCGTCATTTATTTTTGCAATTCTCTTTTATATGTACGTAAACTTTTCTGGGTCTTTTAATTTAATAAATTTTTTGAAAAACAATGGATGTTATATTTCCAAAATTATTATTAAAAGCTAATAGTAATAAGCTATAGTAAATAAAAAAAAAATCAAATCATCATTAAAATATGCTTTTTTATTCTTAAATAGTTGCTATGCGTTTATTATCAAGCCCTTTCTATTAAATTTAAATATTTTTAAACATTTTAATACTTCAGATTTTCTTTCAATTAATATACATTCTTTGTTAGCTTTTCAACTTTTCAGAAGACAGAATTGTAATAACAGAATCATTTAATAATGATGTTATGTAATGAAAAACAAATATTTAGATACATTCATGTTATGTTCATTCAATTTGTTGCAATACAAAGCTTTTGTGAGTATTTCCTAGATTTATCAAATGAAATGCTGAAAAAATAGTATTGAAAGAACCTACAGTCAAGAAGGAAACGTTTGAGCTCGAAACGGAACCTGAAAATTCTTTAATCTAAACATCATTGGCTTCTTTAAGATTCTTAAGTGATCTAAACTTCAAATCTGTTGTGGATTATATTTAGTGAGTAATAATAAGCTTAAAAGTTAATTTTATTCATGCGCATCTGGAATGATATTCCGAAAATTTAAAAACAATCAATGAAAAAAGAAAATTTTAAGGAAACCTGTAGAAAATAGAAAATCGATATAAGAAAAATTGAATATCAATATGACTGCCAACTAAAGAAAAAGCGAAAAAAATTGAGAAAAGAGAAATCATTTATTGTATGTAATTGTAACCTTTTTCATAAAGTCATTTTTCCTTCAAATTATGGCACTATAGAATATAAATGCGATGCATATATTTAGGAGGTGAGGTAAAATGGAAGTTAAAACTTCGACATTTTTTACTTTAATTATATGCCACAAAATGCGAAATTATTTTGCGAAAAACACAATTCATTTTTGGAATCTGACTAAAAATTAAATAAAAATTAGTTACCAAATTTCAAGAAGTATTTTGCAGATCTGTATTATTAAATACAAAATAATGATCTGTTTACAATTAACTATATCTTAAAAACTGATCATAATAAATAAATTGAAAATACACATTTTTCCTAATAGCTACCTACAGTAATGTTTAATACAGCAGATTTTCTTGTAGGCCACACATCCGTGGAAATGTTTCCAGAGACGTTGGGAAATGTTAAAGGTAAAGAATGTAAAGTGAAGAGGTTTTATTTTTCGGCGTTAATTGGCACTGCAAGATCATACAGGCGATTGATTTTGGAGCAATCAATTCGTCATTTCATGATTCTTAAGGATTATTCGAAATTTTTTCTGATGCGACTTAATTTTTTTATGAAGTTGATATAGTTTTGATCAAAATATTTATTTCCTACTTTTTACAATATCAATAAAAACATGCCTAAAAACCTTATGTTATTTCCTATTTTTCAATCTTTAATATATCTGATAATTCATAATTATTAATAGTATGGAATCTAAAAATGGATATTTCCGAAAAGTGAGTGGAAGATAACGCCCCCTTTGCGAAAGTTATTTTATTGTTAAATTAATCTAGGAATGTTTAATAAAGAGCCCTGAAACTAGTGAAAGAAATATTAAGTAAATAATAAAGTAATTAAATAAATAAAAAGAACTTAATTATAAAAATAACTTCTGATGTTAAGCTATTACGTACGATTATTACGTTAATTTTTCTCAATTACATATAAATATAGAATAAATATAAATGTATTTTTATAAGGATATCGAATAATTTATTTTCAGTTATAAATAAAAAAAATGGCATTTCCTTAAAGAAATTTCGCTAAGTAATCAAAAAGAACTCATAACGAGTGGCTCTTAAAGTTTCTTCAATTCCTTTTTGACTTTCGAATATTTGAAAATTGGTTCAGATTTCTGGTGAAGAGAAAATGCTTTTCATCATCTACAAGAATAGTTATTATTGACATAGAGTCAAACTAATTTGCAATTTCGAAAAGAGCCCATTCATTGATTCTGTATCTTGTCGATTTAAAACTGTATAGAAAGAAATTAATTTCAACCATAGGATTCTATTTTTCAAGTATTTGCTTATCAAAGCAATAGCGATTCGTAGTTTACTCAGTAGTTTCCACTGAAGCGTGTGATTAATCGAAATATACGAAAGCTTAAATGGTAATATTCGTGAAATCTACTTTTAGCCCAAGAAAATGTATTCTACATATAGAATTTTGAAATAAAGAACAAATCATTAAGAAAAAATCTTTGGTGACAGTAGAAAAATATTTATAAGCTTAGTGCTTTTAATTATTAATTAATAAATTAACTAATGATTTCACAAAGTGGATGCCTTAAATTTTAGATGACATTAATTTGAGAGACATTAATTCTTAAATTATACAATAATTCGATGCACGAATTATGATATATATTAGAGACTAGAAAGTGAATTTCAAACACGTTTTATTAATATAATAAAAATAGGAAATAAAACTTTTTTATCAATAATCTGGCAATATTATAAAGAAATCAAGACATATCAAAATATCTGGAAGAAATTTTCAAAGTCTTTTAAATGTTAAAATAATCATAAATGTGATTGACATTTCATTTTATTTAGTTAAGTTATTTCTATCAGAACCGCAAGATTTTATAATTTTATTTTGGCATCAATATTTTTAATGAAAATAAAGGATTAAGAATATTATAAAAATAAAATATTTATATTTATATTAAAAAAGATCACTAATGCATGCTAGAATGTTTAATATTCCAATAGAATAAAATATATAAAATATGTACAAATTAGAACATTTATCCTTATAAATCTAAAATGTTAATAGAAGTGATGACATTTTTTAGTGATGACATTTTATTTGACTATTTAGAATATTTATTTAAATTTTTAAAAGAAGCCGGCACATTTAGTATAGAGATTTGCATAAGGAGCAGTTCCGGTTTGTCCATTAGTACTGCAAGACTGCAGTATATCCTGAACTTACTTTTAAAGGTCAAATTTTCTTTTTCTGTTGATTATTTTTTACTTTCCTAATTTGTCTTCGATTCTTTTGGCTCACCTTGCCATTCTGAGTGTCCGATGGCCAACTTTAATGGAAAGGAGTAATAAAAACATATAAAAAAGAAAAAGAAAATGTATCAACATGTAAGTAAGAAAAACGTAGATCGGGCCATTCATCGTGTAGCTCATGAAGTCTCAGCGCGCACGTAACTGATTGCTTGATTTGAAAAGCAAGCTTTTTCCTCCCTTTGAATTTACAGGCGTTAGAGCTGCAATCATATCAGAATGGGCTTAGGAGGGCCGATTATTTATTTGCGTTGCAACGACTCTGTTCTCTCTGGGTTTTTTTTCCCTTCTATCTCTCTCAGTGGATGTTTATGAGTTTTCGTTTCGATTCTTGTTGTCCTGACAGAAACGCATATGCTCTGTTGAAACTATTTTGCTGTTTCTAAATGTGCATTAATATATTTTAGAATTGATTGCTTTCAGCATTTGTCTTGAAAATTTTCTAATAAAAACTGTAAAATATACATACACAAAATACATTTTATGAGAGTGCAGTGCATGCGTATATAAACTCAGTTAATGACTTAAATAAAATTAATGTTGTCAAATAAATTTAAAAATACCTTAAAATATTTACAATAATTAGAAAAGTCAGTTTTTAAAATTTTAGGCAATTGCAAAGAATTTCGAAATGAATTCATTAACAGAAGTCTTCAAAGATTAGCTACCACTTGCGAATAAATGTTCCATTTATACAAACAGCGACAATGTTAAATTTTATTTTATAACCCTGCTAAATAACAAAAAACAATTCACGTAAGTATGTGGTTAATATTTTGTATAAAGTATTATTAACGATAGCTTAATAAATTAATGAAAGCTCGAGAAAGTTGTTACATAAAACCAGCTAGAATCATGCCTCCAAAACCTTCTCGCAAACTAACTAATAAAGGTGTTTAGTGCCTTTCCGCTGCAAAAAGTTATGGATCAGGGGTAAGGTCACTTGGCATTGGCGAACAATAATTACGAAATGTTCATCAGTGGAACATTCTAAATTCTTCAATCTAATTTCTAGAAATTTTACTGAACTATCTTGGGACTTTTGGGGATTAATCTCTGGCATGAGGTTATAGCACTCAAAAAACGATCATTTGTTTTAGACTCTTTTTTTTCTAACAGATTAAAAGCAAACTTTGACATCGCACTGTCATTGAAGTCACAGCATCACATACAAAATTTCATCTACTTAAGTAATATTTTTTTGAGTTCTTTTGTTTACAATAAACCGACAGTCATATATATAGAGTATCGGCCGACAGCTGGTCATTTTTTTTGACAGATTTGGTATAAAATTAAAAAAAAAAAAAACTGTGCCAATTCCGCATTTTAGATGCTAAATCCATGTTCCAAATTAGATTGAACTAATTATCTACATTTTATAATTATAGTGCTAAATTGTACTCAAAAAACAAACTTTTTGAACTTGTTGCAAAATGGATTTCGTTCAAATTTGATGAAAATCGTCGAACGAACCATTTTAAGTTTATTTTAAAGCGTTGTTGACGTTCAGACACTTAATTCCAAAAAATGTGCTTTTCGGGTTTTGGAATTTCTGAAATGTGGAAATTTGTAATTCAAATTTTTTGAAGATTATCTTACTTTATTTTTGTATTTCCTATACGAATAAGTAAAAAATTCTTATTGCAATATCTTAAATAGCAACTTTATGTTTTGTAACTACTCACTTGTTTAAACAATGTTGTACATTGTTTAAATATTGTATCGACATGGAGTGAAATTTTCTACCGAGTAGACGTATATTTTGCAGTAAAATGATATTTTATTTTATCGAAAAATAAATGCAGCAAAAGCTGACTCAGAAAATTCTCTGCTTATGCTGTCATGAAAGCTGATCTTGTTCGAATCAAAGCTATAAAATGATGACACAACGAAAAGATGATGCTGGCATGTGTTTGGTTTATACGGATATTTCCCGGCTTTTCTGTTTGTGCACTTCTTTTACACTTTTCTGAGAATAGTAAGCACTGTTACTACAGCGACTCTATCTGAATGAAATCAGAATTTTTTTACGAGAAAAGTATATCGTAATAGATTGCATGCAGACTGAAATAACATCTGCGAGTTTGTTTGCTTCGGTAAATTTTATTTCTGGATATAAGGTTCGTGTAAATAGAGATAAAATCTTTAGTTCTTTTTATTATTGAAGAACTTATATTTCAACGACCTTCAGGACTTACACTAGCGACTCTTTCGAATATTTGTTTTTTTCGTTTTCATTTTTGTTAAAATATGGAACGAAAAGAAAAGCAATGAAAAAAAAATAACCGATTTAAGTACTGTAAACAGCAGGGGTGGGCAGACTTTCCAAGGTACGGGACATTTCTAATTTTTCCAAGGTGTTACGGGCCACCAACTGGCGTAGATGTGGTGAGCTAAAAAAAAAGGGTCTACAATATTTATTATAACTTAATAATAAATATGGAATATGTACTTACTTGCATACTTACAAACATAATAAAAATAGCAAGATACAAACATAATAATAATATCAAGATATAAATATAATAATAACAGTTATAAATATAGTAATATAAAATGATGCATTTAATATGAAACGATTCAAAATGCATTAGAAAATAAATCCTTTTCATCTAAAGTTGTTCTCGTACTTATAGTTAGTAGTAGATTTAGTCCAGATACTGTCCACCCATTTTGTATATCTCGGTATGTAATTACTAACTGCTGCTAATCATGCACTGGATTCTAAGTGGTCGTCTGTGAGATGTGAATGATACGTTGTCTTAATTATATTCATCGTTGAAAATGCTGATTCATATAGATAGTTAGAGCTAAAGGCCTATGTTAAATCATGTTCAACTTTTTTAAAACTAGGATATTTTACTTCATCCATTAGATTTCAAAAATTATTCTTAGACATTTTAATTAATTGGCCAATTTATTAAGCTGTTTATCAATTTATTAAGCCATTACTATTAGCCAAAAAGTGCCATTTTTAAGGAGAAAAACTTTTTTTTCCTTAAGAGATAAAGAGAATATATAATTTATATTTTCAGTTAATTCTTCCACATCAACATTGCCAAATGGTAACATATGAATGTAACAATTGGTTTTTTTTAGTGTGCGCGTCTTAGGTCTTAGTAAAGGACGGACATCGGAAAATGTCTTGTTGGTTCACCGGTCGATCTCGATCGACTTAATGCTCACCCCTGGTATACAGTAACAAATTCTATTTTAAAAATTCATTCAGCAGTAAAAGTTTTGGTCAGATGACTTTGAACACAGACCACCTGCTTAAAATTTGCTGAATGCTAAGATATGGAAATTTTAAAGGAATAAATTTGCTTCTAGAATCTTTGCGCTTCCAGTATTTTTTCGTATGATTCATCTGCAGATCGAGATTCACAATCTAATAATCCATAGACTACTGGTTAATTTCGCTCTCTCAATAATTTGAACTTTTTATTATTAGTAAAATTCAATGAATGCTTGCTTTTTTTTCTGTATTTGTTATTAAGCAATTTCTAATACAGACTGTGCTTCCCTCAGACTCTTAGTTTGTTTTTAAAATATATGAAACTTTTAAACGGAATCTAATACTAAATAATTAATTTTAATTTTTTATTTCAAATTCCAATTTTGACTTTAAAACCTAGGAATGATTTTACAATTTAAAGTATACCGGTATCTAACCGATTTGTAATTTCTGTAAAAAAAATCAAATTCTGTTTGATTTAATGAAATATAATAAATGCTAGTTAATTATAAAAAAAGATTTAGATGGCGCTAGGGTTAAGTCACATAAGCTCTTTGACAAAGATGAAAGAATACTTTTTGAAAATTAAATAAAAGTATCTGCATATAATAATAATGAAAGAAATATTTTGACACAAGTCAGATTTCAGTTTGATTTGCTAGCTAACGTCTCGATCTGAAGTTTATGGAATTTTATTTTTGAACCCCCTTCCTCTAAAAAAAAAAACATTTGTTTCAGATATATCGCCTATTCACCGACATCGACATCGCTTGCATTCTGTATCTTCAATGAACTCAGGTTTACATTTGCAGCCAATTAACTTTGTCAATATTTCATTAAAAAGATAAAGAAAAATAGAAAATAAATATTTTTTGGCAATGAATTAAGGTTTCAAACATAATATTTAATAAAAATGGAAATTATTTCGGTAAAAATACCTGCAATCAAATAAAACGGCAAATTATTTTTCATATGAAATCGCCGTGAGAACTAAAACGAGTCACACTCCAAAACAGTCTACCCTTCATTGTTTCCCTGCAAAAAATAAAATTATAAAAAATCATTCATTGAATTTTTTTTCTTATCTTGGGAAAAAAAGTATTTCTCTTAAAAAAATTAATTGTATCCTATTTTAATCACAAGTAAGTTTCACTTTTTGAATTACTGGAGTAAAATTCTGAAAGATGAAAGATTAAAAAGAAAAAGAATTAAGATATTCTAGATACGCGTAAGGATTGAGTAAATATTTAACAAATAGAAAAGAGATGCAAAATGTAGATTTAATTTGGTTTCAGATGAAAAAAAAAAAATAATAAATAGATTTTTTTAAAAGCCTTTTTCTTCATCCGCTAATCATTGGAGATCAATTGCTGAAAGAGTGTAACAATTATTCTTAATTCTTTTAAATTATTTTCGTCATCTTGTTGTTATTATTTTATTTTTTTGAGATTTCAACATTATTACTGACAACTGACTAAACCTTATTATCGGCAGCAAAAGATAATAATTTTCTTAAAAATTATTATCTTTTGGATATAATTTGATTATTTACCTAGTCTTGATTGAAAGACAAGATAAATGGTTTTCTCATTGACTTCTATTTTTTTTTCAAGCTAAACAGACATTTTATTGACTGGATATTTGCCAAAATCGCTCCGTATCATTTTTGATGGATATCTTCTTGTTAATATAACAATAACTAACTGAGTAAATATGATTTTATCACTCGTTTGATAATAAAAAAAATATTAATTGTTTTCAAAATATTTTGTGCATGATTTGGTTGAAAAAGAATTTTTTTTCTTCATGTGTCTACTGAAGTTGCACAATTTCTGTTTAAACCTTTCAAACTGTGCCAGTTTTTCAAAATATGACTCTAAAAATAATGATATCGTTCAATATTAGTGAATGTCACAGCCTATTTTTATGCAATATATTGGGTGCCCATTCTTAACGTGAAAAGCATGATTTGTTGAAAAAATTCTTTTTTCCACCAAATCATGCACAAAATATTTTGAAAACGATAAGTAATTCTTCTTATCAAACAAGTAAAATATCGGCCAAATATCGTTTCTAAACTTTTAGAGATAAATACATAGTTCCAGTTTAAAAATGTTTTAAATGATGGTTAGGATTATATTTTAGATAGTTTGAGTCAACTAATGAGTTTTCGAAAAAAATATGAATTACCCCGGTGACGATTCCGGGACCGAGAGTTTAACAAGGATAATAAAATGGATGACAACGTTTGGATATAATTAAACCAAATAGACGATAACATTTTCTTTTAGTATCTGTTGAGATAAAACATTGTTATTTTTTTTTCAAAAGAGAACTATATTGAAATTTAAATGTTTAATTCATTCCTTGGTTCCGAAAGTGCTCGATATTGCCATAAAGAACTGTAAACTGTTTCTTTCTTTAAATTTCAGATGGAAATTTTTTTAACGATATTTGAATTATATTAGAAAATTGGTACAAGAGATAAAAATTTACAGATAATAAATAAATGCACAGAAATAATAAAAATCTAAGCATCACATTTGAAAATTTTACTGATTATCAAAATCTAGATTATTTCAGAGTAAATACTGAAATAAAAAGAATAAGATTTAAAAAAAAATTCCGTTTGAGCTGAAAACATACATTCTAAAACAGTGATCTGAGCATCCTATCAACTTATAATTCACTATTCGTGTTTTCCAGTTTGCTGTAAACTGGGATTTACTATCAACAGAAAAAGTTTTTGAATAACAATGGAAAAAAATTATATTTTTAAACATATTTCAAGGGCATAGTTTAAGAAATTTTTTAGTAATCCTTAAATTATTTAAATTTCTTCTGACAATCAGCTCACTTTTAAGGCTGTTCTTGTCATAAGTACTTACAAAGTTTGTATTTCCAGCAAATCCAAAAGGCATATTATAATTCTAAAGATATTCTAAAAATTCTGCAAAAGTGAGAATAATTTTTTTCAAACTTCAAATGATTTTTTTTGCGTTTATATTTGATTAAAAATTATTTCCAATTGTATTGATGAGCATATAAATTAATCTGAAAGTTATATTGTCATTTTTTTATTCGATATTTTTTGTTATAAGAAAATTCTTTTCATATTTAAAATAAAACCTAATAATTTTTTCGTAGTTAAAAAAATATTTATTTTGTGTAAATATATTTAAAAAGCGTTTTGATAATTGTCAAATTATCTCCTTTCAAAACGGTTTTACACAATAAAAATATTTTAAACAGAAATTATTTAAAAAAATTGAAATCTATATCGTTACCTTAAAGCTAGATGTTTGAAGTTTCAAAAGTGTAGTTAACATCTTAGAGTTGCTACGCCAAATCCTTTTATATTGAAGTCTTTTTCAAAGGGCATTCCAAATTTTGAACCAAAAGTTGTTTTGAAATTAATTTCCTGAAGATAAATTTTGTTTGAATGTGAAACTATTAAATCAAGTTCTTCTTAAATTAATTCAAGAACTGTAAATCTTCTCGACAAGTACCATTCATTCACTTTGAATCTATGAATGAATTTGCTTTTTATTACTTTCGCTTTCATACTTCTATTACGATGGAATTTAATTAAATGCCAGCATAACGAAAAATTGTAGTAAATAACTAAATCTGGTTAACTTTTGACTCCTTTAGATTATGAAATATTTCAGAAGGCTTTCGATTTCTTATATATATATATATATATATATATATATGTGTGTGTGTGTGTGTGTGTGTGTGTGTGTGTGTGTGTGTGTGTGATTTATTCCCTGTTTTTATTTTAAATTAGCCCATGTTACTTTATACTAATTTTTTTTTCTCATTTCCTGATTCAAATCTCACTTCTTTTATTTATTTAAAACAGGTGATACAAAAAAAACAATAAATCCAGATTCTTTTATTTTCACGTTACAAGCGAATTCATAAAAATCTCATAAAGCCCATGGCATATCATTCAAAGATACTTAAGATTCCTTTTTCTAAATTGATTCCAGACTCTTGTGTAAAAAAAAAAATCTTTAAGAATCTCTTAATAAAAGTACTAAGAAGAACATTTCGCACACTTTCGTTCCCCGCCGCTGTAGTGTTGAAATTAGAAAAGAGGGGTTGCCAGTCATGGTGTCGTCCTCATCATCTGATCACAGTTCGAAATTATGAGGTCTATCCCAAAATAGCCTTAGTGTTGCTTTAAAGCGGGACATTAATATAAATAAACCGAACTAAACATATTTTTGCTCTTGTGTTTTATGCTGAAACACGTATTTCATCTTTGTCTCTACGTAGTAGTCCTTCCCTCCCGTCAAAAAATAAATAAATTGTAGTTTAATTCACAATTCGTTTTCTTTTACACACACACGCGCGCGCGCGCGCGCGCACGCACGCACATATCTGCATCGGATTTGACGTGTTCATACAAGATAAATTTATTTAAATAAGAGTATCATTATATAAACAAACATTATCAGGAATATAAACAGCTTTCCATCAAATACAGCCATATACCCAACCCACTCGGTGCATTAAGTTTTGTACATGGATAGCAGTGTTTCAAACTATGGTGAAAACTATTTAGTCCTTAAGAAAATCTTGAACGACTCGAAATAGCTTTGAATATTTTATCACTCTTAAGTAAGCAACTTAACATAACTAGTTTAAGTGCATTTATATATGTATTACCTGCATTCATTTCCCATTCCTTTAATCTTGCTGGTTCCATGCATTCATTTGATAAATAAATCTTGTGCATTGCCGTTAGCTTAAAGAGAGATCTTTCTGGGTTCGTTTGAATATTGCGAAACATTTAGCCATCAAAACTGCTATTTAATCCATAAGCAAGCTTTGAAGCGGACAGAAACAGACGTAAATTAATATATGTATTCGTGTACTGATTCATTGTTCACCAAATGAAACACATTTGTAGAATTTTTGGTAAAGTGTTTTTAAAAATTATTTACGTACATGGCTTAGAATTTCCCAATGAGCTTCTCTAAAACTCGTGTATTTTAATATATAGTGTAACTTAATTTCTCTTTAGAAAATGCCTTTCTTGACATTATAATTTTTTATTTTGTGTTTCAAAAAACAAAATTAATTTATTTTGCTATCCATTTTGAACTGTTTGTTTGGTCCATTTTTTTTACAAGAGTTCAACTATAAGCTATAAATGGTCGAAAAGATAAAAATTCTTCTGCAGCTAATTTATTAAAACATTTAATCAAGTGAATGTTATTTTTTTAAAAATACGAGCTATTTGCTTATTAGTAAGAAGCCTGACAGATCAAGACATTTAATTGAAATATAGAATAATTTTTCGATCTGTTACAAATCATCGAAATTCGGAATTGTTCCATTTGATAATTTTAAACGAGTAAGCTTCATTTGTTTTAGCCTACTAGCACTGTTAGTTATTCATCTGCTTTCTGGTGTAGAAGAAAATTGGAAAATGTTCTGTACTGAATTAGGAAAAAATGTATCCTGGATTCATTACTTTTTTCTTATGCAAACTTATAATTTAATATTCTAACAAATCATGTCATTTAAGAATTCTTAACGTGTGTGATTTCTGATATTATAAATTTCATTTTGCTTTTTAGAATATTGAATGTTGGCATACAGAAATATTTCAGATTAAGAATGGAATCATTTTTGTTTCTTATTGTGTAAATTTGGGTAAGAAAATCCTATAACCTCAAAGGGATTACGATTTTAAAAAGTCCTTTAATTAGTATATCTATTGTTTGAATAACGAAAAAATTAAATGTGAAATCAAAAGTAACTTTTTTAGTTGGGTCATTAATATTATCTCGCCAATACAGGATCGTACTTATTATATAATAAATGTTTGCTTTTAATGAAAGGAAATAAGGAAACGAATTGTTAGATGAACCTGAAGATGATGATTTTTGAAACATTTCACCAACGAGGATGATGAGATAGAGGAAGAGGAAGTATCTTATCTGGAATTATCATTAGGTAATGTTTCAATCTTTTCACCAATTTGAATATCATTTCTGAGCTGGAAATGTTTTCATTTCGTATTTCATAGCATTTAGTTGTTTCAGTATTTATAAAGATTTCTTTCCCAGCTTTTCTCTATAAAATTTGAGATTACAAATTACTGAAAATTGAAAGTCCTATATTGTTATGATAATGTATGAATAATATTCTCGTGAGATATTTTTGCTTAAGGTGTACGTACACACTAGAAGATTTTTTTTTAAAATTTTAACTTTAAAAATCCAGTTTTTTCACAGTATGCCATTAATATATGTTTAAATTCATTTCAGTGAGAAAAAAACATATTACACTACTTATTAATTAATTAAATAATATTTAATGAGCTAATTAGCATATTTTTTGAAACGTGATATCTTAAATTCTAATTTGTACAGTCACACCATTCTAGTTGGAAATTATGCCTAATATTAGTCTTCATGTTGTCTGCCTCAATCAAGTTATAAAAATATATAGTTTTTTTAAAACAATTTTTTCATCAACTATGAATAGAAAAAGCGACAGTTTTTCTGTAATTTTAACTTTTAAATAGCTATTAAAAATTTATTTCCATAAATATAATTTTGATTGAGGCACAAAACATCCGTTATTTCATGCAGATTATTTTGATACATAAATAATTGCATTTGGTTAATTTTTTGTTGAGTTATGATTGTTTGAATGAAGCAACATAGTCGGAAAATGTCATTCTTCATAAAAGGTGTTTTAAAAAATCCGTAACTAGAGTTTTTAATGAAAGCACCTCAAGAAAAATAATTATAACTCGAGAAGTATTTCGAATATTGACAACATCTTGGCGTCGTTTGAAAGCTAAAGGATCAGAGAACATTTTGAAGCAATAAAAAATATTCGATATTTTGAACGATTTTTGAAGTTTTAAGTGTGTATATACACCTTAAAAACGAGAAAAAATATTTTGGAACAGACAACAAAAAGAACGAAAGTGTGTAATAGTTTCTCACTATTTCAAGTACATTATATTGAAATAAATTTGAAATTCTGATTCAAATCATTCTGTAACTTATTAGATCTTCAAATCGAGTTTGTCCTTACTTATTTTATAAGCATTGAAATTTGTCAAAACTTGCCACTGTGGCTGATAAGGAGATAACTAGTGCAAAAGCATTTGAATACTATAATATAATATTAATCGAAGAACCATTGAAATTAAAAGATGTCTCCGTTTGAGGAAACCAATGCATCAGACTTTCAGGAAGAGCTAATTGTCCTCAAAGAAGTCCTTATTTGCATAGATTGACTATGTACTCTAGTAGCCATATATATTGTACAATATTGTATGAAGTTGATCAATATTCTTAATATTGTGGAATATTGATTAATATCATATAATATCGCATAATATTGTGCTACAGGCTGTGCTACATGTGTAGAGGTTTTTGAAGCTCTTTATCTACGGCTCATCGTGAAAGATTTCTTAGATTCCTTGGGGAGACAGATTCCGAAGTTATACAAGTGATAGGTAAAGACCGATCTTTCTTTCTGTAAGAAATTAAATTAGGGTGGGGGCAAAGGTCTCGTAAATGGAAGAATATTCAGAGGGAAGATCATAACAGCAGAGTTGATTCTGTTTGCGCATTTTTGTTTGTATATTGAGGGTCAACATCATCCAGTAGATTGATAATATTGTACATCAAAACTAAAATTTGTAGTGTTTGTTCTAGTAAAATCATCACTGAAAAAAGAGTGCCAAGCATTTTATTAAGAAACTCATTTCATTATATGGAGACGGGGTATTTGAAGTATGATATCTTCATACGAAGGGCAGAAGTATCTTTCACTTCCTAAGCATGCATGATAAAATTTTACTAAATCTGTAAAACATCTTGTAAAATTTTGACCTTCTTTACAATAAAAGCAGTGGAAAAATTTACCTTTTTGAACGAAATTGCATTTTTTTTTAGACTTTGAGGATTGTAAATTTCAAATATTTCAATTTTAATATTTTTTCATATTTTTCTTTACAGTAACGAATTGTTAATAATATATAAAATTCTTTCATAATTAGAAAAAAAATATGTTTGTTGGAAGGTTTCAATTGATTTTTGTACAGATGATGAAGTTACACTTTTCCATGGCAGCTTTGTCAACGTTGTTTTTTTAAATTTTCAAATATCTATTAAAATTATCCTATTCAAGTATATTGCAAAACTAATGATCGTGATTAACGGTTTATGAATGATTTTGAATTACAAAGCAATTGGAAGAAAAATACCAGTTTACGTACCTTTTTTTGTCGCAGATTTCTGCTTCCTTATAACGTACAAGGTCTTAATAATTGAATGGGTATGAAAGATAAACAATTGGAGAAAATGTTATCATATTAGGTAGTAGTTTACGGGAGAATATGGATTTTTATTTTTTGTAAGAAAATAAACTTTACCACTAGCGGGTAATGGAACTTTATGCATTATTCTTAAAGAACATTGATCAAGAAGCATCTAATGGATGGATGAGGTCCATTTGCACCTAAATGGGAATATCGGCATCCATTACTTCAGGATTTGGACCAAACAAATCCCTTATATTATCTAAATAGATCCATTATATCTTTCTAAATCACTGTTCGTGTTGCATGACAATTATTGCCCTAAATGGACATTTTTTTTTATAGAAAGAAATCGGCAGCTGGACCTATGATTAGCACTATGACTGTTACTTATTTAGAGTCGTTGTTAAGATATTTCATGATATATGAATATTATCAACAAAAAATTTTAGACACTACGATTTCTATGCAAGATGAGGCTTTTTCTCATAATGGTACATGTGTCAAACAATTATTTAAGCTACATTTCACCGATGACCGGATTGTTAGCTGTCATTTTTCAATTCATTGGCCATTCCGGTCACCAGACTCAACTTCTGAGATTTTTGGCTACGGATTATCTCAAAGTAACTTTTGTAGTAATAACCTAAGTAATTTCGTTAAATTGAAAAAAAAGTAAGAAATAACCGACATGGTCGTTAAATTCTTCTTGATATGCTAAAAACTATTGTTAAAAGTTTAGAAATGTGATTTAAATTGCTTTCAGAAAATGGTGGACGTCACATTGAACATTGTTGATAGCATGTTTCAAAACCATTAAAAATATTTTTAACTGATGTTTTCATGCCTTTATAAAATTATATAGAGTGCCAACGATATATAAATCAAAATTCTTTTTACTGTCAAAAATTTTCAGAAATTAAAATCAAAGAAACTCCAGCAAAATATTACCAAATTTGAAATATTTTAAACAGTTGTTTTCCTTATATGACCGTTTTAAAATTTAAATTTAATAATAAAGACCCTGTATTTAACAGGTTTAAATAAAGAGCGTTAATTTTAGTGCATTCTATGTAGATTTGTGTTTAATCACAATAATCTTTATCCTCTTATATAAAATGCATATGCTTTACCAAATAATATCTCAACATTTAAAGTTAAATATGATACATTATATGATGAGTTTGCAGTTTTGAATATAGCATGGTCTCGGAAAAATTCTAGATTTTTCCTTAAGAGAGTTTAAAATTTGAGCGATATTAAATTATTACAATTAGCAACAATTGTCGAATATGTAATTATTACTATTAGTAATAGCTAAATAATATCTTTATACATTACTGTTATCATGCAGTAGAATTTTTGTCTCAAACAGGATGTTTTATACAGGATGATGTAAGTCCTTTAATAACATAAAAAAAGGTCCTCCGATTTATTTTATCTAATACATATTTTTGAAAAGGCAAATGAATAATTAAATGGAATGTATGATAAATATTATTAATAAACATGTTATTTTCTTGTAAGATAAGATTCTTTTAATTGATTTGAAATCCTTTAACTTTAAAATATAACAATGATAATTAATAATAACAATATAGCATAACATAATTATAACAATAATAATATTTAAAATATAACAATAACATTTGAAATTGAAATATAACAATAAGTTGAAGAAGAAAAAGCTTTAAAAGCAAACTTTTAAATAATTTATCGTATTTTAATAAAAATTGATAAATACTGAAATAAGAATTTATCCGAAGCTTATCAATGTTTAATTATCAGTTTTGAGCTCTTTAAGAAGAGAAAATAACGGACTGTTCTTACGATGATTATCATTATTCATAAACCGAAAACGAGGAAATAAAGTATCACTTCTTTTGAATAAAGAAGATAATGAAGATTTAATTAAAATATGTAGAACATTCTCTAATATATTAGAATCAAGTTAATAGGAAAAACAATATATATATATATATATATATATATATATATATATATATATATATATATATATATATATATTGATTACAGATTTTATCAAATAGTTGTTTTCTTGCTTCATGGTGACATTTACAATTCTATTTTTGGATGCGTTCTGTTCGTATAAAATTTACACTGATACTGATTATGAATAGTAATGAATAGTTTTTTAATTAAACTTAGAAGTTTAAAAATAGTTCTTTCTATAATTTTTCTTACAGAAACATATTCATTTTTAATTAAAATTCGTATTTACTTTCCTATTTTTAATTAGACAAGACTCGTGCTTTCTTTCATATTTTTTTACATTCTTTTGATATAAAAGTTCTTGATATTTCCTGAGATTTTAAACAAATAATTTAACATCACAGCGGGATACTTGTATGACGACTGAAAAGTTGCAGCAGATATCAGTTTCTATCTTGAGATTCTCGAAATAGAGTAAATTTATACTGATTTGTATTATTATCTGTTAATTCGTACTCTTCAGTGTATTAAATATTTATATTCTTGCATAAATGCCTTTCCGTTTTTTGAAAATTGAAAAGAAAAGGATTATAATCTAATAATCAAAATTCTTATTAAATAGTTTATAAAAGTATGAAATATAAATGGTGAATGAAATAGTCATGGTGTCGTCCTCATCATCTGATCACAGTTCGAAATTATGAGGTCTATCCCAAAATAGCCTTAGTGTTGCTTTAAAGCGGGACATTAATATAAATAAACCGAACTAAACATATTTTTGCTCTTGTGTTTTATGCTGAAACACGTATTTCATCTTTGTCTCTACGTAGTAGTCCTTCCCTCCCGTCAAAAAATAAATAAATTGTAGTTTAATTCACAATTCGTTTTCTTTTACACACACACGCGCGCGCGCGCGCGCGCACGCACGCACATATCTGCATCGGATTTGACGTGTTCATACAAGATAAATTTATTTAAATAAGAGTATCATTATATAAACAAACATTATCAGGAATATAAACAGCTTTCCATCAAATACAGCCATATACCCAACCCACTCGGTGCATTAAGTTTTGTACATGGATAGCAGTGTTTCAAACTATGGTGAAAACTATTTAGTCCTTAAGAAAATCTTGAACGACTCGAAATAGCTTTGAATATTTTATCACTCTTAAGTAAGCAACTTAACATAACTAGTTTAAGTGCATTTATATATGTATTACCTGCATTCATTTCCCATTCCTTTAATCTTGCTGGTTCCATGCATTCATTTGATAAATAAATCTTGTGCATTGCCGTTAGCTTAAAGAGAGATCTTTCTGGGTTCGTTTGAATATTGCGAAACATTTAGCCATCAAAACTGCTATTTAATCCATAAGCAAGCTTTGAAGCGGACAGAAACAGACGTAAATTAATATATGTATTCGTGTACTGATTCATTGTTCACCAAATGAAACACATTTGTAGAATTTTTGGTAAAGTGTTTTTAAAAATTATTTACGTACATGGCTTAGAATTTCCCAATGAGCTTCTCTAAAACTCGTGTATTTTAATATATAGTGTAACTTAATTTCTCTTTAGAAAATGCCTTTCTTGACATTATAATTTTTTATTTTGTGTTTCAAAAAACAAAATTAATTTATTTTGCTATCCATTTTGAACTGTTTGTTTGGTCCATTTTTTTTACAAGAGTTCAACTATAAGCTATAAATGGTCGAAAAGATAAAAATTCTTCTGCAGCTAATTTATTAAAACATTTAATCAAGTGAATGTTATTTTTTTAAAAATACGAGCTATTTGCTTATTAGTAAGAAGCCTGACAGATCAAGACATTTAATTGAAATATAGAATAATTTTTCGATCTGTTACAAATCATCGAAATTCGGAATTGTTCCATTTGATAATTTTAAACGAGTAAGCTTCATTTGTTTTAGCCTACTAGCACTGTTAGTTATTCATCTGCTTTCTGGTGTAGAAGAAAATTGGAAAATGTTCTGTACTGAATTAGGAAAAAATGTATCCTGGATTCATTACTTTTTTCTTATGCAAACTTATAATTTAATATTCTAACAAATCATGTCATTTAAGAATTCTTAACGTGTGTGATTTCTGATATTATAAATTTCATTTTGCTTTTTAGAATATTGAATGTTGGCATACAGAAATATTTCAGATTAAGAATGGAATCATTTTTGTTTCTTATTGTGTAAATTTGGGTAAGAAAATCCTATAACCTCAAAGGGATTACGATTTTAAAAAGTCCTTTAATTAGTATATCTATTGTTTGAATAACGAAAAAATTAAATGTGAAATCAAAAGTAACTTTTTTAGTTGGGTCATTAATATTATCTCGCCAATACAGGATCGTACTTATTATATAATAAATGTTTGCTTTTAATGAAAGGAAATAAGGAAACGAATTGTTAGATGAACCTGAAGATGATGATTTTTGAAACATTTCACCAACGAGGATGATGAGATAGAGGAAGAGGAAGTATCTTATCTGGAATTATCATTAGGTAATGTTTCAATCTTTTCACCAATTTGAATATCATTTCTGAGCTGGAAATGTTTTCATTTCGTATTTCATAGCATTTAGTTGTTTCAGTATTTATAAAGATTTCTTTCCCAGCTTTTCTCTATAAAATTTGAGATTACAAATTACTGAAAATTGAAAGTCCTATATTGTTATGATAATGTATGAATAATATTCTCGTGAGATATTTTTGCTTAAGGTGTACGTACACACTAGAAGATTTTTTTTTAAAATTTTAACTTTAAAAATCCAGTTTTTTCACAGTATGCCATTAATATATGTTTAAATTCATTTCAGTGAGAAAAAAACATATTACACTACTTATTAATTAATTAAATAATATTTAATGAGCTAATTAGCATATTTTTTGAAACGTGATATCTTAAATTCTAATTTGTACAGTCACACCATTCTAGTTGGAAATTATGCCTAATATTAGTCTTCATGTTGTCTGCCTCAATCAAGTTATAAAAATATATAGTTTTTTTAAAACAATTTTTTCATCAACTATGAATAGAAAAAGCGACAGTTTTTCTGTAATTTTAACTTTTAAATAGCTATTAAAAATTTATTTCCATAAATATAATTTTGATTGAGGCACAAAACATCCGTTATTTCATGCAGATTATTTTGATACATAAATAATTGCATTTGGTTAATTTTTTGTTGAGTTATGATTGTTTGAATGAAGCAACATAGTCGGAAAATGTCATTCTTCATAAAAGGTGTTTTAAAAAATCCGTAACTAGAGTTTTTAATGAAAGCACCTCAAGAAAAATAATTATAACTCGAGAAGTATTTCGAATATTGACAACATCTTGGCGTCGTTTGAAAGCTAAAGGATCAGAGAACATTTTGAAGCAATAAAAAATATTCGATATTTTGAACGATTTTTGAAGTTTTAAGTGTGTATATACACCTTAAAAACGAGAAAAAATATTTTGGAACAGACAACAAAAAGAACGAAAGTGTGTAATAGTTTCTCACTATTTCAAGTACATTATATTGAAATAAATTTGAAATTCTGATTCAAATCATTCTGTAACTTATTAGATCTTCAAATCGAGTTTGTCCTTACTTATTTTATAAGCATTGAAATTTGTCAAAACTTGCCACTGTGGCTGATAAGGAGATAACTAGTGCAAAAGCATTTGAATACTATAATATAATATTAATCGAAGAACCATTGAAATTAAAAGATGTCTCCGTTTGAGGAAACCAATGCATCAGACTTTCAGGAAGAGCTAATTGTCCTCAAAGAAGTCCTTATTTGCATAGATTGACTATGTACTCTAGTAGCCATATATATTGTACAATATTGTATGAAGTTGATCAATATTCTTAATATTGTGGAATATTGATTAATATCATATAATATCGCATAATATTGTGCTACAGGCTGTGCTACATGTGTAGAGGTTTTTGAAGCTCTTTATCTACGGCTCATCGTGAAAGATTTCTTAGATTCCTTGGGGAGACAGATTCCGAAGTTATACAAGTGATAGGTAAAGACCGATCTTTCTTTCTGTAAGAAATTAAATTAGGGTGGGGGCAAAGGTCTCGTAAATGGAAGAATATTCAGAGGGAAGATCATAACAGCAGAGTTGATTCTGTTTGCGCATTTTTGTTTGTATATTGAGGGTCAACATCATCCAGTAGATTGATAATATTGTACATCAAAACTAAAATTTGTAGTGTTTGTTCTAGTAAAATCATCACTGAAAAAAGAGTGCCAAGCATTTTATTAAGAAACTCATTTCATTATATGGAGACGGGGTATTTGAAGTATGATATCTTCATACGAAGGGCAGAAGTATCTTTCACTTCCTAAGCATGCATGATAAAATTTTACTAAATCTGTAAAACATCTTGTAAAATTTTGACCTTCTTTACAATAAAAGCAGTGGAAAAATTTACCTTTTTGAACGAAATTGCATTTTTTTTTAGACTTTGAGGATTGTAAATTTCAAATATTTCAATTTTAATATTTTTTCATATTTTTCTTTACAGTAACGAATTGTTAATAATATATAAAATTCTTTCATAATTAGAAAAAAAATATGTTTGTTGGAAGGTTTCAATTGATTTTTGTACAGATGATGAAGTTACACTTTTCCATGGCAGCTTTGTCAACGTTGTTTTTTTAAATTTTCAAATATCTATTAAAATTATCCTATTCAAGTATATTGCAAAACTAATGATCGTGATTAACGGTTTATGAATGATTTTGAATTACAAAGCAATTGGAAGAAAAATACCAGTTTACGTACCTTTTTTTGTCGCAGATTTCTGCTTCCTTATAACGTACAAGGTCTTAATAATTGAATGGGTATGAAAGATAAACAATTGGAGAAAATGTTATCATATTAGGTAGTAGTTTACGGGAGAATATGGATTTTTATTTTTTGTAAGAAAATAAACTTTACCACTAGCGGGTAATGGAACTTTATGCATTATTCTTAAAGAACATTGATCAAGAAGCATCTAATGGATGGATGAGGTCCATTTGCACCTAAATGGGAATATCGGCATCCATTACTTCAGGATTTGGACCAAACAAATCCCTTATATTATCTAAATAGATCCATTATATCTTTCTAAATCACTGTTCGTGTTGCATGACAATTATTGCCCTAAATGGACATTTTTTTTTATAGAAAGAAATCGGCAGCTGGACCTATGATTAGCACTATGACTGTTACTTATTTAGAGTCGTTGTTAAGATATTTCATGATATATGAATATTATCAACAAAAAATTTTAGACACTACGATTTCTATGCAAGATGAGGCTTTTTCTCATAATGGTACATGTGTCAAACAATTATTTAAGCTACATTTCACCGATGACCGGATTGTTAGCTGTCATTTTTCAATTCATTGGCCATTCCGGTCACCAGACTCAACTTCTGAGATTTTTGGCTACGGATTATCTCAAAGTAACTTTTGTAGTAATAACCTAAGTAATTTCGTTAAATTGAAAAAAAAGTAAGAAATAACCGACATGGTCGTTAAATTCTTCTTGATATGCTAAAAACTATTGTTAAAAGTTTAGAAATGTGATTTAAATTGCTTTCAGAAAATGGTGGACGTCACATTGAACATTGTTGATAGCATGTTTCAAAACCATTAAAAATATTTTTAACTGATGTTTTCATGCCTTTATAAAATTATATAGAGTGCCAACGATATATAAATCAAAATTCTTTTTACTGTCAAAAATTTTCAGAAATTAAAATCAAAGAAACTCCAGCAAAATATTACCAAATTTGAAATATTTTAAACAGTTGTTTTCCTTATATGACCGTTTTAAAATTTAAATTTAATAATAAAGACCCTGTATTTAACAGGTTTAAATAAAGAGCGTTAATTTTAGTGCATTCTATGTAGATTTGTGTTTAATCACAATAATCTTTATCCTCTTATATAAAATGCATATGCTTTACCAAATAATATCTCAACATTTAAAGTTAAATATGATACATTATATGATGAGTTTGCAGTTTTGAATATAGCATGGTCTCGGAAAAATTCTAGATTTTTCCTTAAGAGAGTTTAAAATTTGAGCGATATTAAATTATTACAATTAGCAACAATTGTCGAATATGTAATTATTACTATTAGTAATAGCTAAATAATATCTTTATACATTACTGTTATCATGCAGTAGAATTTTTGTCTCAAACAGGATGTTTTATACAGGATGATGTAAGTCCTTTAATAACATAAAAAAAGGTCCTCCGATTTATTTTATCTAATACATATTTTTGAAAAGGCAAATGAATAATTAAATGGAATGTATGATAAATATTATTAATAAACATGTTATTTTCTTGTAAGATAAGATTCTTTTAATTGATTTGAAATCCTTTAACTTTAAAATATAACAATGATAATTAATAATAACAATATAGCATAACATAATTATAACAATAATAATATTTAAAATATAACAATAACATTTGAAATTGAAATATAACAATAAGTTGAAGAAGAAAAAGCTTTAAAAGCAAACTTTTAAATAATTTATCGTATTTTAATAAAAATTGATAAATACTGAAATAAGAATTTATCCGAAGCTTATCAATGTTTAATTATCAGTTTTGAGCTCTTTAAGAAGAGAAAATAACGGACTGTTCTTACGATGATTATCATTATTCATAAACCGAAAACGAGGAAATAAAGTATCACTTCTTTTGAATAAAGAAGATAATGAAGATTTAATTAAAATATGTAGAACATTCTCTAATATATTAGAATCAAGTTAATAGGAAAAACAATATATATATATATATATATATATATATATATATATATATATATATATATATATATATATATATATATTGATTACAGATTTTATCAAATAGTTGTTTTCTTGCTTCATGGTGACATTTACAATTCTATTTTTGGATGCGTTCTGTTCGTATAAAATTTACACTGATACTGATTATGAATAGTAATGAATAGTTTTTTAATTAAACTTAGAAGTTTAAAAATAGTTCTTTCTATAATTTTTCTTACAGAAACATATTCATTTTTAATTAAAATTCGTATTTACTTTCCTATTTTTAATTAGACAAGACTCGTGCTTTCTTTCATATTTTTTTACATTCTTTTGATATAAAAGTTCTTGATATTTCCTGAGATTTTAAACAAATAATTTAACATCACAGCGGGATACTTGTATGACGACTGAAAAGTTGCAGCAGATATCAGTTTCTATCTTGAGATTCTCGAAATAGAGTAAATTTATACTGATTTGTATTATTATCTGTTAATTCGTACTCTTCAGTGTATTAAATATTTATATTCTTGCATAAATGCCTTTCCGTTTTTTGAAAATTGAAAAGAAAAGGATTATAATCTAATAATCAAAATTCTTATTAAATAGTTTATAAAAGTATGAAATATAAATTAAGATTTTTAATTTTAATAGAATATTTGATGATTTTGAAATAATGTGGCTAACAATAGAGGAGGCTATAAGAGATATCACGTGGAATACAAAATCACAGCAACTTATCCGATCCATAACCACTTTAACGTTATGTGTAAATGAACCATATCTGAAAGTAAAAATTAATTTACGAAGTTGAAAACAAACATAATGAAATATTTGGAAAAAGAAGAATAATTCTTATAGGATAATAACTTTTTTATTCAGTTGTATGTCCTGAAACACTCCGAAGTGCAAAACTGAATGAATGAATCACTCGTCATTTATTCCTTTGTCTATTCCTTTTTAAAGGACTTACTAAATGCTTTATTATTTCCATTGCGTATTTGTAACTTTTTGGTTCTTATGCTTGACAAAATTATTTACTGAAGGCTGATAGGAAATTGGGATCAATGTCGACCATGACATTCAGGGATCTTCTTTTTTCTACCAACGTTGATTTCAACGATATCTTGCAAGCAAAAGGCTAAATTTTCCTATATTAGACAGAGATATGGTTTATAATAGATTTATTCGAAAGAGTTTATAAGGACAAATACTTCGTAAATTTGATCATTTACAGTTGGAAGACTGGATTCGATTTTTCATTCCCTCAGCTTTTCAGTGCTTTTAATTCTCAGATGCGTAAATGTTTCAAAATGTAAAGCAACACGGGTTCTCACGGGTGTACAGATTCTACGTGCAAATTAAATTCAACGTTTAAATAAGATGGACGGTCATGCATTCAAATACTAACAGTAAATGGATAAAGTTGTGTTGTAGTTCTGAATCAGTTTGAGAATGAAATCATTGGCTAATATATGTTCGGCGATTGAATTTCGAAATGTGACTAGGATTTTGGGTTTAAAAAAATGTTTCCAGCTGAAAATAATCGTCATTTATGAAAATTTAAAAAGCGAATGTAATTTCAATAAAATCGGTACAGTTTTAATGGAAGGAAATTGAACTGGGTAGAACACATATACCAGATGAACATTCGTAAGGACGGCGAAGCCTATCTACAATAGATGACAACATGTGTGCCGAAGGTGTGACTCTAGCCCATCAGCATCATTATATTAGGGATAATTACAGATGAATTACATAAAGGGATAATCTACCTTCATTGGCAGTGTACCGAATATCGTACACAAAAATCTGCCCTACTACCAGACGCATTCTGTCTGAGTACCGAAGCGATTTTTAAACGACAATAAAGCTGCATGAATGAGATTGTCTCTTTAGTATTTTAATATCATCCAATGCATTCTCAGGCTGAAAATATTTTTTTTCTACATCGTATCATTACTAGGTATGAAATGTGGGGGTATGATCAGACACCTGAGACAAAAAAAGTATTTCGGAAGCGATGCCGAAGTTTTGGAAGCCACAACCTGGCCTTGATTTCTTTTATGCCGGTTTAGATAGATTGACACAAACATTTCAATCAATACGAAAAAGTTCCTTTCCTTTCCATTTTTGATTTCATGAATAATTTTTTTCTTTCAGTAACCTTACTTTTAGAGCCACCCTCGTATTACGATAAAATGGTGTCCGCTATAAAGTGTTTTTATCAGCCACTTCCAATTGTGTGGATATTTTCTTTGCGTAGCAGTAACTACAAAAATTATTTTCTCTCCGAGATTTAATGCATTTTACTGGTAATAACTAATAAACGGTTAGACTTAATGAGAATGTTTACTTATTTTAGCTTTTCTCCCTCTCGTTATTATTTTTTTGGCAGATCTTAAGCAATTCATTATATTTTTAATATTGTAATATTAAAAAAAACAGTATTGTATAATACATTTTATACGCAATCTATAAGGGACTTTAATATATCGACACGTCCTCTGAAATTGTCTTCGAGGACATTTCGATTTCAACGGACAGTCGTGGCTCTATACAGCACCTTTTTCATTGGACGAAAGTGGGGGGGGACAAGATTAGCATGAATATCTTAGACCTTATTGCCAGGCTCTCCGCTGATTACTCTATACACTTTCAATGGGTCCCCTCACAAGTTGGTTTAAATGGTAATGAGATAGCGGATAACTTAGCTAAGACTGCCTCAGTTGATATATTTCATTTTCATGCAACACTAACTTATTCTGAAATCTCCTCTATCAAAAAAATTGAATCGACATTTTGAGGATTTTAGGATTTTGTAAGGGACTTTAGAGAGTGCTACCTGCTTATCCTTGGTACTTTTGGTAAGAGTCCCAGTTAGTGTCACCGTCTGAATATCTCTAGAAACCAGCAAACGGCTCTCTCTCATTTTTTGAGTGGATTCACCAAATCCCTCACCTTCCAATGCGAACGGAGGATCTTTGCTGAACGTCCTTGGTGCAAGACAGATCAAGCCTCCCCCAATCATATTCTTAAATGTTTAAATTTTACTATTTTTGAGATTTTAAGGGAATTGCTATTGTTTTTGGACTTTTTAGAGATCTTTGGATTCATGGAGGTGGTATAAAACAACAACAACAACATTTTTATACAATGGAAACAATGTAAAATATAAGGCTTCCATTATTCTATTTAATAATGAATTTCAATAACGCATAATAGAGTTCTAATATTACGTAACATAGTTGAACTTATTATAAATATTTCTCAAATGGATTCTATATACTTAAAAATAATTAATTTCTCTTTTAATTTCGCGTAGAATTCATTAAAATTTTTTAAATCGTTACCCATTTTTCCGTTTACTTATAATAACATTTTGAGATTGGTTACAAAGCCTTTTGGCTAGCAAAAGGTGTCTTATCTACTGGATTAGCGAGACCATAAAAAGCGAGCGTAGATTCTGACAATGGAATGTTCAATTTGCTACGAGACATCAAATTTTGAATAGCTCTTTTAATTAAAGGATTTTTATAACTTCCCGCTAACATTGAGACATTCTATCTATAGTAAAAGTTGTAGCAGAGAATTTCTCAAAAGCAAAAACATTACACAATTTGCGACTAATTAATTTTCTTTTAAATTACTTTAATTTATTTTGCTCGAGATAGATAAATAAAGACAAATTTATTTAAATAATTACAAAAATCCATATGTATTCTGAGATCGAGACAACAAATCCAAAACAGGATATGTGCAAACTCATCCTCACTTCAGGAAAAATACAGAAAATGAATACACAATAATGTACCATACTTTTAAAAACAGAATTTTAATTATTTTCATCACAACATTAATAAGTATTGTTTAAAGTTTCAGTTAAGCATTTTTATATAATAATCTGTAATATTAAATTTCTTAACAAAAATGATTCAAGCGAATGTTTTGAAATAAAATCTGAAATAAAACATTAATAAACTAAAACCAATACTTTATTGTCGAAATTTTACTTTAACAATATTTTTAAATGGGACACCAGGTAATTGTTTGTTGGTGAAAAATTCGGTATTTACATATTGTTCAGTATTATGCGCAATCTTTTAAAACATTATAATACTACTAGAGATAAGGGCCAAAAAATCTGTATATCTAGTTGTATAACATACGCACGAATCTTTAATTTCAACAAATCTACTTAATATTTAAGATTACAAGTCTACATAATATTTAAGATTAAAGAATCAAATATAAACTTGAGCTTTATTACTTTCAAGATATATTTGTGTTGTATTCGGTACTTGGAGTTTCGATTCTGGATTATTCGTTAGAATTTAAGTTTTGAGCTAAGGATCGTGATCATAATTGAGTTTTTTAAATATTAAGGATGGGAAAACCCACTATTAAATTTCATTATATCACCTTTGTTAGAAACCAGAAAACAAATCAGCAATTGAAAATTTATAATATAATTTAAATAATTTAAATTTATGAAAGACTGATTATTTTCGATATAATTGCCGCGAAGATTCAAGAATCTATCATATAGGTGGACGTTTCGGATCACCTGTTCAAATAACATTGCCGCCAATGTTGTGAGATAGGTCTTAACGTTTTTTTGAAATCTCGGAACTTCTGTTTCATGGCCAATTTTTGAATTCAGGGATGAAATGAAAATCACTCTACTCTAAACCGCATTTTCCATGAAGAAGAGCAATGTCGCAAATGACAGCTGAAGATCTTATTGTGACACTGGAGAATCAATGATTAGATTTTCCTAATCCATATTTTTTACTTATAAGAAAACTCAAAGAACTTCCAAACTAATGAGGAGCTTCAAAGGAGCATTGAAGTTCATCTCTCGTCAATGGACGCAAGTTTTATCGAAGAGGTACAGGGAGTCTTATTCACTGGTGTGACAAGAGTTTGAATTTTTGCTGTGATTATGTCGAAAGTAATAGATTCAGTTTGTTCTCTGCACTTGTTTTTTATAACCCACTGGATTTTTTTTTAAAAAATGAGCGACCTTCAACCTTTGTGTCCAAAGTTGTAATTCAAAACTGCATTGCTATTATAAAAACCCAACCAATCAAACTGCTCACTCTTATGCCCGTGCTAACAAAATAAATCTTTTCTTTTTATAAGTTTTCAAAGAAAAACTATCAAGAAATCTAAAATAAAATATGAAACAAAAATTTAATATGGCAATAAAAAAAAGAATTTTTAGATACTTCAAAAATAGCTTATTCGACGATCAGCTTCTGATCTCATTTCATTTGGACCAATGGAATGATTTGTAAAATCATACTTATGTCGGTTTTCCTGGCAAAAGAATAATATTGGCGGAAAAGAAATCGATACAGAAAATATGATCAGTGAAAGAAATTTAAGGATGAAGGAGCAAAATTGAACATTGGAAAAAAGTTTATTAGATCTCCAGACGAGCTGAGTAAGCAAGAAAGCCAGAGCGTCAATTGAAAACGGAAACGGAAGATTGAAGACACGTCATCATCTAAGTATCCGGATCCACCATCTAAGTTTATTTTTGGCGTAGGGCTTATAGCATCTACATTATAATCTGTTATCAAAATAGAAATATTTCTTCACAATGGATTATTGTCGGAGAAAAATGCGATCATTCATAAAGTTCAATATATTTTGTTGTCTAGAAAATATTACATGCAGGTTGTAATTATAAAGAGAACAGTAAAAAAAAATGTGGATAGTAATTTATATTTCTAACACAATACTGTTTACAGAATGTATATTATCTTTATGTTGCGACATTTCATAAACAAAAATCGTCCAAATGTTTTACGAGACTGAATGTAACATTGGTCCGCACTTTGGATCTACGGCTACCAAATTTCGCACGTAGTTATTTCTTCGGTAGTAGGTTCACAATCAGAAAGGGATCTATGAAATTTTAATTAGATTCTTAATTGAAAATGAATTGAAATCTTAACGTTTTTCCTCAATAAATTTGGTGTATATTATTAAAAAAAATACTTTTACTCCACTTTTACATTAAAATCATTTGCTTTTTAACGATATCAGTTTTAATTCCAAGCAATATTTCTTCCAAGTTTTAATATTTAAAAAAATATTGAACTTATATTTTAGAACGGTATAAAGCACATGTAATGTGACGATATTTAATACACTCTTGTGACAGAAAGTAAATTCTAATAATGATGTAAAGATAGACGAATATAAGCCTAAAATATTAGAATCTTGCAATGTTTGCGACAAAAAAAATCGAATTTGCTTTAAATATTCTACTATAAAATCAAGAAAATTCAGAGAACTGTTTTTAAGGTGATATTTGCCTACTTAAGAGCTGGAAATTTGGGTTTCAAGAAAAAAAAATTATCATGGGAATTAAAGCACCAGGGAAAGTCTTCTATTAAATAACTCATAATAAATAAAAGCAAGATAAAAAAACATGATTTTTATTTAAAAATTTAATTTTAATCAGCAATTTAAAAAATTAAGATGAAAAATAGAATGTTGGAAATTAATATAAATTGGATAAAGATGTAGTATTTCTCAATTTTGTTTTCAATCAAATGTATGTTAGAAAATAATCCCCATTACTTTAAAAGAGGAAAATGTTATTTCTTTAAAATGAAACTCTGTGAGGAGAACAAAAGATGTTTTGTTTACAGTGTAAGAAATCAATTTACTTGAAAAAACGTATTGCTGAATTCCTTTAAAATGAGTTTTTTTTTTGGGGGGAGGGGGGTGGGATCCGTTCGCAAGTTGTTGTCTTTAAGGTTTTTAAAATATACAAAGGTTTATATCTTGAAGAAGTCGAACGGAGAAAGTTTTTCTTCGATGCTTGAAGAATGAATTATGATAACTTAAATCTTGTTTTATGAATCATAATTATATTACAAAAAGTTTTTAAATCATGCTTTCAGATGTTTAATTCAGTTTGAAAGCATGAGGTGAATATTATCTAAATGCTTGAAGATAAATCCTATGGAGACTTTTTGGATGACATGAATTTTAGGCATTAAAAAATATTGGAAAATTAAGGATGTAAAAATAAAATAGGGAACATTATGTTCGATAAAATTAATTTTTTAAATTTAAATTTACTGCAGACTTTACTTTTTAAAAATTAAAATTAAAGTTTATTTTTTGAGAATTAAATTTACTGCAAAATTAATTTTCCAATAACATAAATAATATACTATCAATATGATCAATCAATGATATGTACTGTGAATATAATTTTTAAGTAATATAAAAGAAATTATGAATTGATATGCTTTTAAAGAAGAAATTTGATCAAAATATATATTTCACCAAATAATATTTTTGTTGAGCCATATTTCATAAATGTATTCAAAGACATCAGCGCATAACCCATTATATGTCTAACGAAATAAGTCTATTGTTGATGTAGCATCTACTGGCGGCGCTGTGATAGCACTAACTTTTTTTCAAATCCCCATTGGCTTTTTCGCAGTAAAGAGTACATGATTGGGAACAGGATTCGTGGATACTCTCTTGCCTTAATCTCCGTCAGTAAGGTTCCGACAGCGTTTCTCATTGGGTGCAAATAAATTACCATCTTCCCCTGAGACCTATTTTATCTCTGGTGAAGATAATTCGGCTAATTCGAGATCATAGTGGAGGAAGTTAAGTAACCAATGCAGTGATCTCTCTGAATAGTTAAAATAGAATATCTTCTCAGCATAGTTTGGGATTTCTAAGCCACAAATTCAAAAATATCGAAATGCAAGAGAAAATCACTCTTACCTGTCTTTCCGGGAACTTCTAAAACAGAGGAATCGATGTATTCCAACTTGAATTAATTCACATAAACATCGAAAGCATGAATCCAAACATTCTCTTTTTTTTGTCATCTTTCTTATTTGCTAGACGAGGACACATGCACAGATAATTATTTACAAATATTTACATATTTCATTTTATGTGCACGAATTCTTTATATTAGCATACAACTCTCTTTGGTTCCGTTCTTACTCACTTTATCAACCAAAATTGAACTGAAACTGAAACTTACTTCTGTTTCTGTGAGATCATGGGTTTTTTTTTCCTGATGTCACCATTTGAACGTGCGCAAAAGGGTTACATCCTATTATGATTAAGCCAGGAATTCCAACACTATATAAATATTTTTATGTAATGTAATTCTATCAAAGCAATCCATTGTATGTCTCATTTAATAAGAATTTAGTATAGATGTAACAGTTTCACAGTTACAGGATAGTACTCATTTTTTTTTTTACTTTCTTATATACAAAGAGAAAATATTGTAATTGTCAAAAAATCCGAACTTGAGTTTTTGATGAATCTCCACGTTTCAGCGCTCCCTGAATCTGAAGATCACACTTTGTCGAATTATCTCTGCCTACGTACAGGATAACTGAGAAACACTTTGAGCAGAATGGATGAAATTTGGTACTCACCAAGTGTGTCAATTTCTGTTCAGGTTTGAGAGCAATTCATTCTCGAGAGGTCTGCCGGTTTTTCTGTAATAATACAGTGAATACGATTGCTAGAAAACGTACAGAACAAGATGGATAAAATATATCGGATAATATCAAATTTGGAACCAACTTCATCAGGCTGGAAGTCTCCACTTTCGCATGCATGTCCAAGTGAAATCAAATTTTCTACATAGTTTAATATCTAAATTATAAGTCTTAGTAAAATTTTGAATCATGTTCCTCACAGAATGAACCCTCTAGCTGTCTGTTCATTCCCACCAGAGTAAATATGATAATTTAAGTAAATTTAATTGGATGGGTCATTTTATTAATATTCTAGTTCTGAACGAAAATATGTGTTTCATTTGGTTGCAAAACTTTAGTAGGAAATTCATATATGATTTTTTTTTTTTGTATTGTACTACAAAGCACAGAATTGTCATATGTGAGACTCTGAAAATAAAAAGAATTGTCATTTATGACGTTCAAGATTCCGCCGAATGTTCATAATCTTATATGGGAAGTCGAGAGGCCAACTTTTTTTATAGGAAAAAATGCGAGGAAATTTGATATAAACGATCTTGTTTGATTTCCCAGTTTCCTTTGATTTTGTGAAAACAATGAACTCACAATAATTGAAATTCGTGTATATTTTTTAATACGAATGAATTCACAGTTTTAATTTTGACATAATGTATGCATTCGGCATCTTGTAAAAATAATAATCCATAGAATTCCACGCTATAAAAGAAAGATTGTGGAATCCGGAGCTACCAAATTTGGTTTATATTCTAGATTTACTGGGTAGCAGGTGCTCACTGGTGTTAAGTATTGTAAATTTTGCAATGGAGTTTAATCATTAAAATCAACCGACATTTTATCTCAAAATATCTGGAATATATAATTGCGAAAAAATTATTCAATATTCACTATTTTACACAATCTTAAAATTCTTCAAAACTTAACTCTTCAATGGTAATTTATATCTCTTATTTTATTGCTTTAGCTAATGAAATACATAGAATGAGGTAGTCTAAAAGTTTCTTTTCCAATTATATAAATCTAAGTGTTTTTAAGTAATTGTTTACCAATAAAATCAAAGCATTATTTATATCGTATTTTTTAAAGCAGCTATTTATTATCAATAAATTATTGTTTTTCGAAAACCAGCATCCAGAATCTGCATTTCATTGAGTCCGCGTAGAAACTCGAAGAAAATTTGCCGAATCCACTAAATTGTATGAGAAATGGCAAGACAAACAATTTTGGTCCCTGATCTTTCTGAAATGCATGAAACTTTCAAATGTTGAATAAAATTTTTAACTTCCAAGATGCTACGCAAACAATATGTTAAACGCCTGTTTCCCTTTAAGATTTACTCTAAATTTGACGTCAGCCAGTATAAGATTAGTGCCAACTTAAACAAATCACCAACCCACGCTTTTCTATTGGTGGCTTATTTCGTTCGAAAGTCTCTCATTTCCTTGAGTATAAAGGATGACAGTGTTTACTCTGCAGGATCATGTGTTTTGATCTACAGACTCATGATTATTCACGAAGGAAATGAACTGTTTTTCTGAATTTCGATAAATACTTGAAGAAAGGAATGATAAGTATTTCACATAAAAATGGTCCAAATCAAAGTTTCTTGGGCGTATATTTGCATACAAATGCAGTTGCATATTTGCTAACTACATTTATTTCGCAATCTGAGAGGTGAAATAAATCCAATTTTAAAATTTAATAATTCCGAACTGAAGATTTAAAATGACTTAATGTTAAGTGGAATATATATATATATATATATATATATATATATATATATATATATATATATATATATATATATATATATATATATATATATATATATATATATATATATATATATATATATATATATATATATATATATATATACACACAAAAGTATTAGAATCAAGTTTATAAGAAAATAAAAAAAAACCCAAAAAATTAAAAAATATAAAAAAGAATCCGGCCTGAAGAATTTTTCAAGGGTTACCCTCAGGCAGGGATTCAAAGAAAGGGATTTTTTCTGTGAGGAAATGTAGACATTTGTCTAATAATGATTCCTCGTGACCCGAAAATCCCCTGAAATTACGCCCAAGAGATATACCATTTTAACAGAAAGGAAAATACAAAACAACAAATTAGAAGAAAATAACCACTACAAAGTAAAAATACAAAAACAAAAATAACTATAAAAACAAAAAATAGCACTAAAGGAAAAAAACGAAAAGGCCAGCACATACCATCAACAGTCAAGGAAATTTTAAGCTATCGATTGTGATTCTCGCTTTTTAGAAACACTAACGGTAAAAAAGCTAACGTTAAATTAGGTAAACAAATGTAGGCTCCCAGCGCCATCTATTGAGTGATCTAATATGCAAGGAAAGTTCTATTTTTATTTAAGCCAAAGGATTAATCCCAAACCATACCTTGTTTAATTAAAAAATTGACATTACAGTAATTTCTAGGAAATTCATTTTTAATTAAGTTTTTAAGGAGGTTGTTTGATGCTTCAATATAGGAATTTTTATTATTGCAAACCCTTTTGATCCTGTTAACTTGTGAGAAAATTAGATTTTTGAAAATTTTAGAGTTTAGATTCTAATGGTAGTTACATAGTTTTGTTATTTTAAAGTTGAATTCATCCCTTTTATCGTATATACCAATTATTGTTTTATCATTAGCAATTTCGATTTTTAAATTCAGAAAGGTAGCCTCAAGTTGATTTTTATTTGTATCTGTTAGAATTAAATCTTTTGGAAAGCAATTAGTAACAATATTAGTATTTTCGAAGTTAATCAAAAGTAGGTCATCAATATATCTCCATCCGTTTATTAAATTATATTTAATTATTCTTTTCTCATAGTAATGCAGGAAAATATTAGCTAAAGCACTTGAGAAAGCTGTCCCCATTGGAATGCCCTTGACTGGTTTATAAAAATTAATACCATTAAAAACGTAATTTTCAGTAATATTAAAATTACATAACTCAAGCCAGTTATTTTTAGGAATGATATTTTCATTTAAATATTCGTCATATATAAAATTGCAGACCTTTATTAATTTTTCACGAGGTAGATTAGTGTATAAATTTTCGAAATCAAAAGTATTAAGTTTATTAATGTTGTTATCTTTAAGAAAATCCAGTACTTCTTTGTTACTAGAAATAATAAAGTTGTCTTCGTTTTTTATTTTGTCCAGGATAATTTTTAAGTATTTAAAATTTTTTTTACCCGTATAGTAATTATAACTGCCAGTGCTGCAGGTTACGAATCTGAATTTTAAAGGATTTTTATGAAATTTAACTGTTGGGAATAAATAAGGATAGTTAAGAGAGTAAGTCTTAGTTTTGGTTTTTTTTGCGAAAGCTAGCATTCTTTTATCTAATTCCTTTTTCCCGGTGTTCTTTAGTATGTTAGTTGCATTAGAGTTATATTCATTAATTAAAAGTTCTTTATAATAATATTTACAAATTAAACAGAAATTATTTGCTGATTTGTCTATTACTGTAATAACAAATTTTTTCTTTTAAATTTTTTATTTCGTTTTTTAATGTTTTACTAAAATAAATCCCACGTTCTTTAGATCTGTCAAAATCAGTATTCATTTTTATTTTAATTTCCTTTAAAATTCTCACTTTCCATTCCCCGAAACCTTCCGGGGTGGAGATATATTGATAACGGGTGGAGATATATTGATGACCTACTTTTGATTAACTTCGAAAATACTAATATTGTTACTAATTGCTATCCAAAAGATTTAATTCTAACAGATACAAATAAAAATCAACTTGAGGCTACCTTTCTGGATTTAAAAATCGAAATTGCTAATGATAAAACAATAATTGGTATATACGATAAAAGGGATGAATTCAACTTTAAAATAACAAAAGTATGTAACTACCATTCCAATCTGAACTCTAAAATTTTCAAAAATATAATTTTCTCACAAGTTAACAGGATCAAAAGGGTTTGCAATAATAAAAATTCCTATATTGAAGCATCAAACAACCTCCTTAAAAATTTAATTAAAAATGAATTTCCTAGAAATTACTGTAATGTCAATTTTTTAATTAAACAAGGTATGGTTTGGGATTAATCCTTTGGCTTAAATAAAAATAGAACTTTCCTTGCATATTAGATCACTCAATAGATGGCGCTGGGAGCCTACATTTGTTTACCTAATTTAACGTTAGCTTTTTTACCGTTAGTGTTTCTAAAAAGCGGGAATCACAATCGATAGCTTAAAATTTCTTTGACTGTTGATGGTATGTGCTGGCCTTTTCGTTTTTTTCCACTTTAGTGCTATTTTTTGTTTTTATTGTTATTTTTGTTTTTGTATTTTTACTTTGTAGTGGTTATTTTCTTCTAATCTGTTGTTTTGTATTTTCCTTTCTGTTAAAATGGTATATCTCTTGGACGTAATTTCAGGGGAGTTTTCGGATCACGAGGAATCATTATTAGACAAATGTCTGCATTTCCTCACAGAAAAAATCCTTTTCTTTGAATCCCTGCCTGAGGGTGACCCTTGAAAAAATCTTCAGGCCGGATTCTTTTATATATATTTTTGTTTATATTTTTTAATTTGTTTGGTCTTTTTTTATTTTCCTATTAACTTGATTCTAATACTTTTGTATCAATTCATCTGTGTTTTAGAAGTAGCTGCAGTTGCGCTCTCTAAATGCTATAAAGTTCTTTTTTGGTTTTGGTTTGAATAGGTAATAAATTTTAGTTGCGATTTCGAAACTGTTTTGTTTCGTTTTCATTTTAGTTTCGTTTTCAAACTATTTCTTACTTTAGATTGGTTACTTATATATATATATATATATATATATATATATATATATATATATATATATATATATATATATATATATATATATATATATATATATATATATATATATATATATATATATATATATATATATATATATATATATATATATTAATAGGTGAACTATAATGTTTGTGTAGTTGCAGATGTCAAGAACATTTTCTTTCTAAGTAAGATAAACATGCAATTTAAATGCTTTGTATAATAATCTTTCCTGTTTTTTAAAAAAATAATTTTATCAAAGCATCTTTCTTCACAAAACATAAGCGAGATTTTATTCATTTTTTTATTATTCATGTGCATTCAATACAAATTTATATTTTAATAATGATATTATTGCAACAGCTGATATGATTTACCTTGAAATTGTCAATTTTTGTGTTAATTTAATTTTTGTGTTTTGATGTTTTTTTTTGGAATGCTTTTATGCAACAATATAAATTTTTTTCAATGTTTTTCTCGCTTTGTAGACTTTTTTGTTTTTATTTTTGATTAGATCGAATCAACTACCATCAATTTTATACTGATATACTGTCATATTCTCATGTGCCTTCAAAAATAAGGAACATTGGAATGTTGACACATGACTCGAAAGAAGTTGATTTTTTAAGCATATTTTCAATTGCTTAAAGTATGCAAATCATATCTAAAACTAAAAGGCAAACAAACAAAAAATTGTACAGATGCGGAAAGAAAAGTTGATTTAAAAAAAAAAAAAAAACAGGGAGAAGCTACAGAAGAGAGAGAACGTAGAGCAGTGTAATGCTGAGAGGGAAATGAGTCAAAGACAATGAGAAAATAAAGAGCAGCATAGAATTTGAACTGAAAGAAGACGGGTTGTAGAAAATATTTACTTAGGAAACTATGCACTGAATTATGAAAACTTGTTTCTATAATTTAATGCACTTATAAATTTGAATGCATTGTTAGTACAGGATCTATGTCATGCATGTCTTAAATAGGAAAACTTACAATAGGAAAGAATAACATCAACTAGCCTGCATTTCAGCACCCATATAATACTGAACTGTTCCTGCTTCAAAATCAGCAAAATCTTTAAATATCTATTTACAGGCAAAAATTGAAAGAATCAATGTATCAAGAAAATATTAAAAGGTGACTTATATTTTTAGGAAATATTATCGACAGTAACTTTAGAAAAGAGAAGCAAATACAAATAAGAAAACTGAATCCCGAATTGCACCGAGTTTTCATCTGGTATATCATAAGCTAAGTGAAAATGTTTTAGAAAGGATATTTTTCTAAATTACAAACATCAGAAAATAGGTTTAATTTTATATTCTGATTCATATTTGTGTTTTGTTTCATTTAACATGAATCGGCGTGTATTTTAAAAATCGATTCATATTACTATACGGTGATGCCTGCATGTGTTGTGACGAAAAGAAAAATAGCAGTCGTAGCATTAAAGAACATTAGTCTGTATCTGTGCATTTTATTCAAGTTAACATATTTATTATTTTTGAGAGAATAATTATTTTTGAATAATTTATTTAATAAAATGACTCATTTATTGACTTTTAAACAGAAAAGTCTTTAAGAAAAAAAAAAAAACTTTAAACTAAACAGTAATTTTTAATAGAATAGTTGCAATGAAAAATAATTCAAAATAATAACTATTTTTACAGTTTTACAGCATTTTTAACTCTATTTTATACTGATTTATATAAATTTTAATAAAAGTAAAAATATTACTCAGTTCACTGTTAAGTATGTATTTAGCAACGTGGTATTGTTTTCTTATCTACATTGTGTTTTTTTTTGTTTTTACCTTATATTTTATTATTTAAGATCATCACTTTATTTCTGTATTCTTATTTTTTACTTCGTTTAATAGTTTCTCCATCTACAGTATCTTTTTTCAGTAATATGACATATTTGCAGTAATAACTAATTGCACCATGCCGTTAAAATTTCCAGAAGACAATGAAAGTTTTTTTTGAAACTTAAGAAGAAAAAAAATTTAATCCTCTTATGAAATAAGCTGAACTGATTAAAATGCACAAAGGTAGGAAAGAAGAAGAATTGTATGAATGCATCACATTCTTGAGGAACACATTACACTTAAAACAATATACCAAACTAAAATAAAAATTTCCTAGAAACTAAATCTGTCAATGTTTACATACTTCTATATATAATAAATAATATAAAAGAACGAGAATATCTTCGTTGAAAATTTCTACATATAAGAAAGATGTTTCAGGAAAAAGAAATTTAATCCTAGTAATTTTTGAAGAAAATCTGACCTAACCAACTAGCTTTATTTCTAAAAAACCAAAAGAAGAAAAAAAAAAATCTTACTGCAAAATTAAATAATAGTAATAGAAGAGAATAATGTGCAAATTTACATAAATAATTTACATAAATGTAATAATTTATTATTCTTTTTATATACAATATATTGCTTTTATTGCAAAAAATAAAAATAAAAAAATTTCTTCAAAAAAATATATATATTAGTTTTGTGAAAAAAAATTGTAAATATGATACAGAAGTTTACATGAATATTTTACGGATAAATCAATTAGTGTTAAAGTGAAATGATACGAGTCGCTTTTGAATTTGTTTTATAACGTTTTCTTGTAAAATATCATAAATTTATAAATCTGACAGAAACTTTTCTACAAAGCAAAGATGAATGTGGAAAACAGGCTTTTGACACAATATTAGTACGCTGGCGTTTCAAAGAAAAATATTTAGTTTCAAAATTAATAAATTTATTTAAAAAAGATTTTTTTAAAAACTTTCTTTTTAATGCACTAAACAGCAAAGAATTTTATTTTGATTATTTCATATTTTTAACCTTAATCTCTTGTTTATTAAATCTATTGCCAGGTGAATCCCCTTGCAATGAAATTTATCCAATTACATAATTTGGATAAATTGCCCGTGTAATTTATCCAATTACGTAATTAGACATTGATTATACTGAAACAGAGGATTACTATACATAGTACAGAAGAGTGTGAAGCTCAAAGCCTTTGGCTCATCAAGTAATGAGTTTAAAATCAATTTTAAAAAATTGGTCTCATAAAATAGGAGACAAGTAATAAAAAATATTATCTCTACAAAATGAAAAAATTCCTTTTATCATCTTAAAAGTTATACCAGAATATTTGACGAGAAGTTTCATATAAATAGATAAAGATTGAGTCAAGGTGCAAGTATACATTTTGAAACCGAGTCCAAACCCCTTTTTCTATGATAATTTTCCTGAGGATTAGAACGTAAAAATCTAAAGATAGCTTACTTACTGTTAATCAATTATAATTAAAATTCCAAAACAATCGCTCAAAGGTGCACAATAGAACCTCCATGGATAGTTGTGGCAAATTTGAGAGTTTTAATCAAACGGTTTGACGCATAAAATCAACACTTATATACTGAAAGACAAACACACGTATTCAGCTTTATTAGTAGTATAGATACAACAAAATATTTTATATTTGATATAAAAAATAGAAAAATGAAGTGACATTCATTCTTTTCCGATATTATTACATCCAGGCGATACTAAAGTTGTTTGTATAGCATATAAAAGAATTTAGCTATACAAATGTCACTTCAGGCATATTATTTTGCAAAAATATATTACATTTAACCATCATTCAAATATAGAGAGAATTATATTTAAATTTAATGACAGGGTTGTATTAAAACTATTTCAATGCTTTAATTTTGCACCTAGATTATTACGATTTAATTTCTCTTAAGTATTACTTAATATTTTATGAAAAAATCATATAATCATCTAAAACATCCATTCTGTTTCTCTCGAGTTTAACGACTTTGAATATTTAGTAGGATAAAAAAAGGAAGAAAAGAATTGTGATTCTTCACATATAGAAACATTATTTGCTATGGAAAAAACCGAAGAGTTAACAAACCTCTTGTGGAACATACTTTGTAATATTATTAAAAATTTAAAGTAAATTCTGCGAAGTAATAAAAAAATCTTGCTACTCAATAACTAATCAAGAGTAGTCGATGGCCGCAAAATACCTGCCGATTGCTCCAGAAAGGAAATCAATGGTGAAGATCATTAATTCTGTCGAAATCTGTTCTTGAGGGAGAAGCCATTCATTTGGAGCATAAAGCATATGGGAAACGCAAACAGCGGAAGTAAGCAATATTCGAAAAATGGAGGCTTTTCATTTGTGTGGGAAGCAACTACTTCTACGAATTATTGCTTATTTATGAAAGGCATGCATCGACAGAGAAGCGAAGCAAACAATAATAATATTTGTAAGATCCTCTTAAGGGAATTTTATTAAATATGTTTGAACTTCTCGCTTTTGTCTACTTATGTGGCATATGCAGCTACAAAGCAAGATAAGTTAGTTTTCAAACAGTTGGTTTATTGCAGTTTAGTATGGGCATTAGATATTTATCGTGATCCCAATAAAGAAATTTTTGTTTACCCGCTAACCGACTACCGAATTTTCTAATAAATACGTGATTAATGTCAATAGGGAAGTCGGAAGCTGTTTTCTCGTAGGAAATACAATCTATTTATGCAGGAGACAACGTGACTTATACTAAACTTAAATAAGAGTTATGGATAAAATATGCAACGCTATGGATAAAATTCTCTGTCGCAAATTATACAAGGTTACCTAAAAAATTTCAGGACAGGTCAAGTTATTTTAAGATGGAACATGATGCTACAAATGTAAAGAATGATCTTTACAAGGGCTCTCTGTTGGCGAAAAACGTAAGTGAAAGCGAAGTGATTCCTTACCAGTTCAAAACCAAGCAGTGCTGAAAACCTTTCACAATAAAATACAATTAAAATGCTTTTTTTAAAGCGAGCTTTAGCTCTAAATAACTGAATCTTTTTATCTATGCATTGGAAAATTATCATCGTATCTTTTTTCGATGGAGGAGAACAAATAAAAAAAAAGAAGCGCATATCTATCGAACCAGAGTGAAAGCGAAACTACATCCAAATAGATAATTAAACAACTTCGTCCTAGCATTCCATTTTCAGAATTTTAAGCAGCGTTTGGATGAAAAATTTTAATTTAAAATTGCTATCGCCAGCATTTACTTAGTGTCCACGCTGATCGCGGATCAATTGAAAATTTCTAAACCTTTAGAGATAGACATAAACTTTCAATGGATGTAAAGGATTAATTACCATTTTGTTTGAGTAAATAAATGCAATGAAAATTTTATTTAACTATGAAACCTCTCTGGTCATTTTATTTATATTTAGTAAAAATAAAATATTAAAACTATAACATGCTCAATAGAAAAATTGCACTGCTTTTTCATCATTTTTATTAAAATAAATAATTGTACGTAAGTGAGAAAGGTAGAAGGACACAAAAGTGTTTTAGATAAATCAAGAACACTGAATGTTTTCAGAGAAATTTTATGAGAATCATTTTAAAATCTATATACAAGCAGATAACAGTAGCTGGAACATATAAAAAAGTGCAATTACAATAAAAAAGAATCAAGTTTGATGACATCATACCCTGTGTAATCAGGATATTTCTAAATAGTGCAAATTAATTTCTAATCAGTTGAAAAGTCTTCCACCATTGGCTTTGATTACTTCAAAGATTCGGTTTACCATCAATTCATATAAAGTTTGAATTTCTGTTTGACAAAACTTTTTCCATACATCATTCTCTCGGAAGTTCAGCTATATATTCAAATTGTTTGCCTTCGTTTTAAACACGGCAATTCATCTTTGCCCATATGCTCCCTACAATGTTGAGATCTGGTTTTTAGCAGGCTAAGGCAAAATCGAATATTATTTGCTGCAAACTAACTAAAACTACTTTAGCTGTGTGGATGGATGCTCCGTCATGTTAAAAAATCCATTCATTTCTGTATAGTTCACCGCCATAGGGAAATACATATGAATTCATAACTTGGATATAGTCTTAGTGCTTCTACCTGCCAGTCAAAAATACTAGGCTAGTTTGTTTCTTTTTTCGCTTTGCTGGCCTCCAACCAAGCCAATAACTTTTTTCCTCCATTCTGTAGGTTAGAATAAGTGTTTTCTTCATTATAGAGACAGTACCAATAGTATGGGCGTCTAAATTAAATTTAGCAAATAAAACGGAGCTTAATATTCTGAATAAATAATGATTCTGAAATACAGGACATGTGGTTTTCAGCCCAGTGAAACCGATATTTAATAGAATTTGCAGTTCATTGAGATGGGTGCCTCCTTTTTCTGAATACAAACTCTTTGGACATTTTTAGGTAAATGCCGACAATTCTTCTTGAACCGCGTGTGATGCATGCATTTTTTTAGAGCTTTGGCAACAGTTCTATTAACTTTTTTTTTATTCCTCAATTCATTTTTCTTTGATCGTGTTGCATCAGGTTTTATACCTCTTTTCTTTTTGATTCTCTAATTATTTGGATTTGTAATGAAATTCGAAACAGTATTTGAAATGATATGTAAGAAATTTGCAATCTCTCACTGAAATCATTTTTTCAAGCGACAATTTGTCCTGTTTGAAATTCACTTACAAGTTTTCTTCTAGGCTTTGAATAAAGATGAAAATAAAGGCTTTCTATAAAATAATAAGCTTTTCTTAACAAAAACTAGGAAAGAATGAAACACCTATTTTACAATATCTTCGAAAAAAATTATTTTAGTACGTGTTTTTCTATTTTTTTTAATACGGTAAAAATCGTTCCGTATCATTATTTTTTAAAATTTTATTAGTGGTAGATAAAGTTTACTCTTTGAAAAAAGAAAAAAATTGGTCAACCAACGTAGAAAAAGAAACTTTGATCAATAGGATGAACAACAAAGAATAATGTACAAAATGGATTATCCTTCTATTTTTTTCACGTGGTTATAGGACAAATGATCTGTGTAAAATTTTACATTTCATCATTTTTTCAGGATTGTATTTATTGACTCAAAAGTTTTAAAAATAAATCTTTATTTCACTTTAGTCATTTTACCAATTAGAGGAATCTGATTATTTCCAATAGCTTAAAAATGAGCAATTGCCAGAAAATAGTTTACATATGAGCAGTTAGTATAGAGAAGGCACATACCTTTTATACTTTTTTTCTTTTTTTTAATTATCAAATGTATTTTAATTCTCATAATTAAAGCGGCAATATTCTGCGTTTATAATATGCTTAGGTTTTTTTTTCTAATTACATAAATTTTATGAATTAACTAAAAGAGTAAACTTAATTGTAATCTTAATTAATCTCTTTCAATCACGCTCTGTTGTTTTAACCTGACTTTGAGTCAGGTGAAAACAAGAGATGAAAATAATTACCGTTGAAAACTATTAACTCATTGACGACTAAAAGCACCGGTTATTTTCACTGGTAGACACGTTTCATCATTGAGAAAACTATGCATTATACTCTTAATACAATCATAAAATATTTGAAAATCGTTTATATGTTTGAACCAATTCGTATTTCAGATGCAATAAACTTAATTTTTGTGAAGTGCTATGTTTGGAACGAAAGCTTCTTCCGAAGTATATCCACTGTCATATGAATGCTCGTAGATTTTTTTAGGTTTTATCCATCTCAGTCGTACTTGTTGGCAGAAGATTTATTAAAAAAAACTTTATTCAATTTTATAAATGAATAGTGATAAATTTTTGCTTGGTGTATTGCTGATAAAAATGGTTTGATAAGTCTAAATACAGCTTTCACTTGCTTATTTTCTCACTCACTTTTAAGAGAAAGATATGGTAATTCAAAATTCAAGCGAAATTCCTGATTCCTTTATGCCTTCTAGTTTTTTTTAAAAAAAAATCTGGCTGAAATTTGTTTGACAATGCTTTGATGCTTCCCCAAAATTTCTTTTCCTTTTCTTTTAACTAGTTTTGGCATATATTTGTTTCTTTTTATCGTTTGATGGCTTTAGGAAAAGCATTTGTAAAGTACAGTGGAAACTCGATGAACCGAACTTCGATAAGCTGAAATGACAATTTCCTTCAGACTAGCGGAATAGAAGCATTCTGTTATTTATTTTCGATAAGCCAAATTTCGTAAAGTCGGAATATTCGATAAGACGAATTTTTTTTCATGGCCTTCGGGAAAATTTCTTTGTCCACTAACTCCAGAAATCAAAATGGCTTTATTCTTCCCATGCCATTGTAAATACATATTGTTTTTTCTTTTTTACCTTTTAAAGGTTAGAGTTTGTCTGGGCAATTGGCGTTATGCATTCCTTTGTCACATTGGTAAAATTTACGACATTGGCAAAGTGGATACATGTCACTAGGGATCAAATTGTATCGTTATCTGAGCCAATCATGAAAGAGCAGACATTTTCACAAAAAATATTGGCATAGATCATTTTGAAGTGTGTTGGACGGATGGATAGATTCGAAAGTTGATGTATTAATATTTACAACAGTATTTGCAGTGAAAGTGCTGCACTAAATGAAAATATTTGAGAAGACTGGCAAAAAAGAGTCTTAAAAATTAGTTTAATGGGGTGCAATGAAAAAATTATGTCTTCAACATAGATGAGATTTGACTTTTCTTCCTGGTAAAACTTTTTCTTTTAAAGGTGATACTTGTAAAGGTGTAAAACGAAGCAAAGAGCACAAAACTGTCATGGATGTAAGCAGTATGCCAATTAATGAGAAGTTTACTTTGCTCGTTATTGGGGAAGCAAAGAAACGAGGTGCCTTTCTAATGTAAAATCTTTATCAATTAATAGCAAAGCTTGGATGTCATTAGAACTATTCAAAATCTTGGATTCAAAAAATTTATAAGAGATTTACACTATCTAAAAAAGTGTATTTTTTGTTAATAACTGCCCTGCACATTCTAAAGGAGTGGCCGAGAATTTACTGCTATAAAACTTGTGTTTCTTTCCCCAAACACAAGTTTTATCATACAGCACATGGATCAGGGACTAATAAAAAAACTTAAAGGTTTACTTCAGGAAACGAGTTGTACAAATAATACTACAACGTTTAGAAGAGAAGTCAACTCCTTATGTAACTCTGTTCAATGATTTTCGGGAATTATAGAAAAGACGGAGAGATATTATTCCAAAGACAATTACCATCTGTTTCAGAACGGTAAATTTTGAAAAAGAAAATGCATCGCGATTGGAACTGGATTCTGACAATCAAGACGATAGTATGAGTCTTCAACTACAAAATGAATGGAGTTTTTTTCAAAAGAAAATGGACATTCCTCCAGATAGAAATTTCATGGATTTTTGTGTCAGTTGATGATAGAATTTTCGAGACAGATACCCTAAAGACGAAGATATTTCATCAAGAATACAGCAAAATAGCGGAAATGATTCTGGTTATGATGACATGAAAGAATGTATGTCCATTGATAAAAGTACCGTCTATGTAAGAAACAATAAAAGCAGCGGAAGAATTGTACGTTTTCGTAGAAATTACGTCTTGCTGTTCCCGACTCTTTCTTTGATGCATTAAAGGTATCAGAGGACTAGTTAATGAAGGAACTTTCGGCTCTAAAGCAATGTTTAATTACATATTTCTTTAAAAAATAATATCTTATTTTTGGTGAGTAAGAAAAATTATAATTCAGAACAACGTAATTTTCTTTACCTACTTATAAATACTAAATACAAATAAATACATTATAGATTAATTATGTTAAAATATGTATTAATTTTTTTCTAATGTAATTTTCCAATTTTCTACCAATTATCTTGCTTGTATTATTATGCTTGTTTAAAATTTAAGAGGTTTTATTTTAATTTTATCAAACAAGTCTGTTTTTGTTTTTATTATATTTAATGACTTCGATTAGCCGAATTTTTGATAAATCGAATATTTTTCCTTTTCCCCACTATTTCAGCTTATCGAGTTTTCAATGTAATTAATTAGAATCTTCTGTACTGACAGTGATCTTCTGTACTATACTATTATACATGTACTGGGTGGTTGTAATTAAATATTTTAATTATAGTGAAATTAATCAAAACTGCAAACATTATGGAATTCAATTAAAAATAAATGTTTTCTTAACCAAACTAACAAAAGATGCATTGCATTTAGAGAGCGCCAATGCTGTTACCACTAAAACACAGATGAACTTAACCAAATTAGAAAAAAATATTAAGTTTAATGCAAAAGGAAAGAAATGATGAATCCGGCCTGAAGATTTTCTTAAGTTTCGCTCTCAGGCAGGGATTCAAATTAGGGATTTTTTTTCTTTAAGGGATCCGACCAAAAACATTTACCCCACGTCACCTGAAAACCCCCAGAAATTGAGGCATTAGAGATAAACCAGTATTATAAAAAAAAGACAATAAATAAAAAAAAAAGAATAAAGAATAATTTATAAAAAAAAGACAATAAATAAAGCAAATTATTACTTCCAAATCCAAACAAAACCACAATAGAACAAACACAAACTACGAAAGACCACTCAATCATGAAACCAAAAAATATCATTAAAATAAGAAAATAAAGAACATACAGTTGCAAGCAAAACTACATTCACCTCACCCGCGTCCAAATCTGGACACGCCGATCACTCCCAGTAAAAGTGCCTCGTCATCCTAATAATTGAAGGGCTTTAATTCCATCTATTGAGTTAGTTAAAATGAATTACAAAGCCTATTTTTAGTTACGAATAAACAAGAAGTTAGAAAAAAGGTAAACCCTCTCTTTTTAAAACTTCTACATTGCAAAAGTGTTTGGGAAATTCTTTAGTAATTAAGGTTTTAATAAAAATATTGTTGTATCAATATAAGAAATTTTGTTATTACAATTTTTTTTAATCCTGTTAAATTGTGAGAAAATTAAATTTTTGAAAATTTTAGAGTTTAAATTGGAATGGTAATTACTAAGTTTAATTATTTAAAAGTTAAATTCCTTCGTTTTATTGTAAATATCTACTAATGTTTTACCATTAGAAATTTCGATTTTTAAATCTAGATAGGCAGCTTTAAGTTGATTTTCGTTTGTTTCAGTTAGAACTAAATCTTTTGGATAACAATTAGTAATAATGTTAGTATTATCTAAATTTAACAAAAGTAAATCATCAATATATCTCCAACCGTTTATTACATTGTATTTAATTAATTTTTCTCATAATAATGTATGAAAATATTAGCTAAAGCATTTGAGAAAGCTGTTCCCATTGGAATTCCCTTTACTTGTTTATAAAAATTAATTTCGTTAAATACGTAATTTTCGGTAATTTAATTTTACATACTTCTAGCCAATAACTTTTTGTAATAATATCTTCATTTAAATATTTGTCATATATAAAAGTACTGGTAAAAATATTGTCATATATAAAATTTCTGGGGATTTTTGGGTCACGAGTGGTCAATATTTTTGGACGAAAGTCAGACCCTTCACAGAAAAAAAATCCGTAGTTTGAATCTCTGCCTGAGGGTGACCCTTGAGAAAGTCTTCAGGCTGGATTCATCATTTTCTTTTTGCATCAAACATAATATTTTTTCCAATTTGGTTAATTATATTGAAGGATTTTGAAAGACTATGGGAAGTTATCATTTTGACTTTTTTCAGTGAAAATTTAACCATGTTTTTATTTACAATTGTTTTGTAAGGTGTTTAGTTTATATTCTATCATACATTTTTAATCAAGTTATAATTTTTCTACAATAATGAAATCAACTCGCATGACGTCATAGTATCATGATAAACACACCCATGTTTTGTCAGTTTACAAATATTTGAATATATTATTCAATTATATTCACCTTTTTCCCATCTACAGGATACGCAATGAATTCAATAATTAAATTTTACGGAACAAAATTCACAAGCATCTTGATTTCTTTGTATTATCAAAACAAATAGTCAAAAGTTTCCACTGCTTATCTTGTAACAGCCTGAATAAATACGCTCTCATTAAAATTTTTAATCTATCTGAAAATCGAAACGCATGACAAATGACTTTATGCTTTTGATTCAGTTCAGCATAAAATATAGAAAATCCTGAGATAGCATATTTTTATAATGATTATACAATTAAATTTAATGAGCATTTTAAACTAAAATACTGAATAAATTTAAATAAAAAAAACTTCAAATGCAAATTTTGTATATTAAGGGAAAAACCTAGATTAGTAGAATTTTTTATTTATGAATAAATTATCACGAAATTAAATTGTATATTTTTAATTCGTCTTCATATAGTTATTGCATAAATTGTATGTTTATAAAATTGCGAACCATCTGTTAAGCCATTGAATTTATCTTAGCTTACTAGAGAATCGGCGGAGATTATTTTAAAATATTTGTATACCCAAAATATCAATTTATGATAGAAATTATTCAACCTATACAGTGGAGTCTTGCTTCATTATTTAAAGCATCATTCGTTCTTGAATGTTACTCAATATTCGAAACATACGTTAAGAGAAACAATATTTACCTTAAGAAAAATGTAAAATCAGATGGTGAGTGCCAAGCCCAACAATAAACAAATTCATTGCAATGTAACCGATTATTTATAATGCATGCTTTCCACAATAAAATTTTCTTTTTTTTCTTACATTGCAATATTTGATGAAAATAAGACACAGTATTTTCGTTAAATAAATTTGTAGCGCTCCTATCTATTGCGTTATTTGGATGGAAATTCTCAAGACATGATGTGACCATTTCCCATGCTTTCAGCATCCCTCCTATTTCATTGGAAGATTGACGCTGTTATGAGGCGGTTACATCATTCCCTACCGACGAAATATCTTCCACAACTTCTTGTTATGACACAGAATGCAGTTCTTAACTGTGTGTGTATTTGTATTCGTATGTTGAAATACTTCTTCCTCATATCGCAATGTAAAATGATGATGCTTATCAAAGTGTATCGCATTTTTATTATTTTTTATTGAAACTTCTATTAACTGTATATTTTACAGTTCCGCTTTTTATTTGAAAAAAAAAAGCAGTAATATATAAGCTTTAAATACAGATTGATAACTGAGATATAAGCAAGATTTTGAATGCGGCATGACAATGTCACTCGTTTTGAAAAACATGGTTAAGCGAATAATTATTTTTCTAGTTATGCGAGGTTTGATTGTATATAGTTATCACTAAAAGGATTTTTAAAAAATGGATGAATAAAGTCGACAATAGTGTTTTTAACGACTGATTACATGTCGGAGCATAATTTCAGTCATTGGAATGTGAATGGATAGGACTCCAGTCATTGGATTGGACTTTGTGTTTCATCCCTAATGTCTGTAATTTTCCCTCCTTGTTTTACTATCTTTCCTTATCTGTCATTATTGAACAGCAGCGAATATAATGTCATACGGATAACCAATAAACGTGCGTTTATTGCAAATGTTTATGACACATTTCTTATCAGAAAATGAATCGTAATTTTATCCATTATTATAATAATTACTTTTATAGCATAATTAGGTTTGCTTCTTAAGGAATTTTATATTCGTATATTCAAATTTTGTTTCATGTTTAAAAACGACATCCATAGAAATAACGAATTATTCTTAACTGTATCTGATTGCTTATTTATAAATCTGGCGCAACGGATTTATTAGAAAATGACTGAAATATCAGAAAGAAGATCTAGAAATGAAAGAAATTTTCTTTATATATTTGGTGACTGCTGGAAGACAAATATCAAAACACATTCAATTTGAGAGTTTTATTCATTTGCAATTTTGCGATAATTCCCATTCTAAGAATTTATCCGTTTGTTTTGCTACGGATTTATACAAAGAGGAAGAAAGGGAAGTAAATCCTCTTTCGTTTGACTGTTAATTATGTTGTTGTTCCATTCTGTAACCGGAATATTTCATCTGAAGTTGCATTATTTGATTATTATTTCGCAAGTTTTTGTTGAGGATTATAATCAATCCTATTATTTAGTCACATTATTGTTAGAGTAAACCAAAATAATTCATATCTTGCCAATTACAGATGTTGATGAGCTCAAAGTCGATTTGAAGAACTGTTTGGTTTTAATTTATACTTTGTTTTTCGTTTACTTTTCGTATTCATCTTTCATTTTTAAAAAGAAAAATAAGTTAATTAGTATGGAGGAAGCCAACTAACGTCACAGTGTCCTAATTGTAGGATTGAGAATTAGAGAAGACATCTTCAGGATTACGAGTTAGGGTTTGTTATGGTAGGGGAAATTAAGCCCTAAGGTTGCGACTGTTGATTATCTACCTATTTTCTAGTTTATTCAATTCAATTTAATTTGGACATCAAAATACAGGAGAATTTGATGTCGAAATTAAAACCAGCATATATTTAAAAACTGATTTTGGTTGAATTTTCTATGTATATAATAAAGTTTTATGCGAGTTAAAATGTATCATTCTGAAACTTAATGATAAAAATATTTTTTAAGAGATTGCATTTAGGGGAACTTTTAATTTTTGATAACGCTCATTTAAATTTTTTAGGGCTAGAAACAATATTGCATATATAAGAAGAAGTCATAAGTGCTTGTATTTTGATCATGAATTTTTAATCTTAAATTGTATGTAAAATGTTATTTTGTGCTTTCTTGTTGCATTTTAGTCTATTTCTAAATACAGCAAGTATTATTATAGAGTTAGGTATTTAATTTTTTTTAATCTTTCTATATAAATGAGGCTTTTTGAAAAAAAATATTTCAGGAAACATAATAATACCATGTTTCGTAAGTAGAGAACTGAGAGTTATATATCATTCTTTCTTTAAAATCGCATGTTAAGATTCGCATTGTTGTGAAAACGTTAAAAATATATTACTCATATCTATGCCATTTCACGTCGTTTTCAGACTATAATTTCAAATGACAGACATCGTCTCATTTCTAAAATGTTTATTCATGGTATTTAAAAGGAGAAAATTTTAAACTGATAAAACAATCATGAATACACTTAGCTCAAGAGAAGTCCTGTTTTAAACCTGTGTCCAACCCTGTGTCCAAGGTTTGATTTGATATGGAGGTAATACAATGGTCTTTCTATATGAGTGATAGTATAGCTAAAACACTTGTAAAGGCTTTTTTCTTAGCAGGGGTTAGATTTATAATGATTTATTTAAAAAAAAACGCACTTTTGAAGGAAATAAAGACAACAAATATAGTAACAGTTGTAGTTTTGTAATTAAGCTTTGTACTTATTAACATAATTTCTATAATGTAAAAAATTTATTTATGCTTTTGAGTAGGCTTGAATTGTATCCAGATGCTGAGGATAACATCTAAGCAGGTATCTCCTCAAATTTTCAAATCTCCTCAGAAGGATGATTTTTAACACTGAAAGTTTTAATTTTTCGGAAAATCGATCGCTCTTTCCAGTTACTGAGCCGAGACTCTTCTATAAGCAAGTTTGTACATTCTGACCAAATCAAATAATATTTTTCATTTTTATTACGTGGATTTGTCAAAAAAAAAAAAAAAAAGACAAAAATAATTTTCTTATAATAAATACATACAGCAGAAGTTTTGCATTTTTTTTATATTGATTTATGTGTAAGCCTAAACCAATTTAGTTTTTCCATATACTTGTACTTAATTTTAGTGATAAGAAATAGTTATTATGTATTGTTAACCATCTAAGAAATACAAAATGTAAACGAGAATATCACAAGTATTTTGCATTTATAAAAGTTATACATTACTAGTTTTTCCATTTCGTATGTTCTAAATATTTTCGCATAAAAGTTTTGGTGATTGATGTTTTATATTTTATATCCTATATAATGGGTGCCCTAGTTAATATTTAATCACTGTTAAGACCAGGGGTCAGCAATCTGCAGATCTTTTAATGTTTTAATGCTGATTCTTTTTTAAGTTAATGCTTCACGTTGTGTAACAAAATTAAATAATATTTAGAATTTATAGAAGAAAAAAATATAAAAAAAATATTTCAAGAAAATTATTTATCAAATTATTGTTTTTCAGTTTTTAATCATTTTTTTGACAATAATAATTATTTAATTCCTAATTAATTAATCTATGTTAATTTATTTGAATTAAAATAAGAATTTTCCTAGAAATCTCATTTGATATAATGTATCGTTCAGATTTTTTTTTATGTACATATTTCAATCTTGTGTTTTCTCAAGTAAATATGATAAATAAATATTTGAAATGTCAGCATAGTACTCGCTTAAAAAATACGATAGTTGATATATAAGGCTATTTTGGGGTGGTCGAAAGCGTAACTTTCAATCGATGTCAGATGACTATGATTGATTCTGAGCCAATATTTCTCGTTTCCTTCCGTCATTTTTATGAGAGATGTAGTATTAAGTTTAAATATTTTTGTGTACTTTTTATCTCCTCACAAGTTTTCTTCTAATAAAATTTTGTATATTACGGAGAGTCTTTCCTTATTTTTAAAATTTACATCTACAGCAATGAATCTATTTTTGGCGAGAATAAGGCGCCAAAAATATATTTTTGGTGAGATAAATATTTTTTCTATGATGGCGAGATACTAAGTAATTCTAAACTGTGAACTCGTGAAAATATAAAAACAATTACTTCAATAAAGTTTTACTACATGCTTTTATTCATCCAATGAAAGAACATCTAATACACAGATAAACATTTAATTGTACATCTAGATACACCGAACAAGTGAATTGTCCTTGATGAGCATGCTGTAAAAGTTCCATATCAAAGACATTATGAGCAATCAAGACATACAATTATCACAAGAAAAATTTCATTGAAATACATTTAAGTAATAGGAAGTAAATTAAGTAACAAAAAGTAATTGCAAATACAGTATACTCCCGAGTATCCGGTTCGCGGATATCCGGCCTTGTTTTTTTTTATCGTAATTAGAGTAATTATTTTTACGCTTGCTGTTTCATAACATCAAGCGAAACTTACTCATTTGCTCTTCTGAATTCAAGTTTTAAGAATAATTATTCATCATAAACTAAATAAGACAGGATATATAACAGGACAGGATATTTAACTAGATAAGATATTTTCTAAGACATGATAAATATACACGCTATTACTACCAAAAGAATTAAGAATAACACTTCCTAAAAAGTCCATATATATATATATATATATATATATATATATATAATTTAAATTTATTTAAATTTATTTACATCTTTTTAAATGTTTTAAAACAGCATATTAATTATTAAGAAAAATTAGTTTTATTGAAAAGATAATGCACTTTCGATATATTTAATGTCCAAAACGAAAAATATTTAAATTATTTTTATTTGTATAACAGAACTGTGAATGCTAGGAACACATATTTTAATGACAAAAAAAAATATCTTTCACTGTTTTTAGAACTATATACTACAATATATTCATGACTAGTAAGATATTTATCTTTCGCCAGTAAAAATTAAAACATTTTGAATAATTTTATTCATTGTATTAAAATGACTGGCTTTATTGAGCAATGAATAACTATCTATACAGAAAGTGGCATGCAATATCTTTCATAAGTTCATAAGATAAAATTCATATCAAATAGACAGAATATACATATATAAATCGAAACTTTCAAAGATTCATAAAAGCCGTTATTTGAAATGTACGCAAAACAATACACATCAAGTACAAATACATAAAATATCACATTTCTATTTTTATTGCAAATTTTTACTTTTATTTTGTTTTATTGACAACATATTTAGCAGAATTAGTATTATCAAACACTGGTAAAAAAAAACTTTCTCCTTTAATAAAGATTCTGATGTATTAGTTTTTTTTCTTTCATACAAACATCTTGGAACATCAAATAGATTTGAAACAGCAAGTTCAATCCAGTTCCATTGATTCAATATCCAAAAATTCAATTCGTACGAGAAATTCAGAAAAGTATGAAAAAATTAAACAGTTAAACAATATATTATTGTTTCCCAATTACAATAGTAAATCAATTCAAAAGTCCTTGCATAATAAAGTATCTGCATTTCCTTAGCAAATTCATCATTTCGATGCATTGATGCATTTCTTGGGATTAGATGTGCACTTGATGAGAAGCGAAAATTTGTAGTCTAAAATCACACGATTGAATAATGGCGCTTTGCATAGCAGTAAATACTAAGTTCACATGTTAAGAATTTCACATGTTTAGGATCTTAGGTATTTAGCATGAGAATGTTGATGAGATAAATCTTACATCTGCCTGAAATTTGTGAAATGCAATAACTTGTAATTTAAGTAGTGAATGTAATCTGTTTAACAATCTGGTCTAGGTTAGTTTCGACATTGTGGCGAGAAACTGAAATATAAAATGCTAATAGAAAGTGTTTGAAATCTAACAACTTAAAGCAAACATAAATATATAAAGTGATTGGAATGGGTCTTTAATTATTTTTTAAGATAGAAATAACTATAAGAATCTAAAAAGAAATCAGTGGGAATAGTCTTTCCCAAACTTTCTCGTATATTCCTAATAAAGATGCTGTCTCTCTACTCTTATGTAAAGTTAGGGATAGCCATGAGTGTCCAGATTTATATTTTTAAGAGTCCCACACAAGATAGTTGCATGTTTAGTAGTATACGAACAAAAATCGGTCCTTTGTATTAATACCATGCTATTTGCGAGCAATAGTTACGAAGTGCTTATTAATGCAACCTTTGAGAATTAATCGCTGTCATGCAGTTGATTCACAAATGGTAGAAAACCACATATTTATAATTTTGGCACCTTTCTTCAATAGATTGAAGCTAAAGTTTTACACGGAATAATATTTGCAACCAGATGATTCATACTGAATTTCATTTATTTTCATTACATTATTCATCTATCGCATTTACATGCACGTGGAAATAAAGACTGACAGACAGTCAACCCTTTGAAAAAATTGGTTCAAATTTGGATACGATTCTACGCTTTAGATATGAAATCAGTGCACAAAATATTATTTTTCAGTGCGTTAATCTTTATAGATATCGTTTTCGCGCATGTCTGAACTGACAACCAACCTAACTCCTTTTGAATATATTCATTCAAAATTCTACAAATTCAACATAGACATCACATACCAAATTTAATTTATCTAGCTTAAAGCCTTTTTGAGTTATCACGTTCACAGGCAGCCAAACGGACTGACTTAGCGACAGACAGACAATGTTGGGGTTCATTTAGGCTTGAAATGTGGAAATGTGTTAAAATCACGTGCTTGAATTTTTTAACAATTATAATACTTTTTCTTTACATATTTCATACAGGAAAAAAGTAAAAAAAGCTAATGATTCAGTTGAAGAAACTTTTCCCAAGATCTTTTTCACGTAATGACAGCTTCACATTTTATTAGTAAAGTTTGGTAGTATACATGGGGAGTCCAAAAACGCAAAGTGCAGTAGGCCTTTCAGCAAATTATGGTATTGTGGAAACATTTTTTTATCCTATCTCGGTTCCGAGGGGTTTAACATCAAAGCAATAAATTATTCTAGCCATTATAATGGATAAAATTACCGATTAAGGATGTTTAATTGAATATATACCATTTTAAATCATATCACAACATTTGCGTTCGTATAATTTTCGGGTTAGATTCTTTTATTTTTGATTAAAATGATTGCAGGAGTTTCTCATTTAATTTATATATTCAAAATTTCTCAAAATACGATTGGACTATTTTGTTGCCTAATATATATTTTCAATGAATGACAGTAATAACATGATCTTATGGCTTTATTTACAACTTGACTGACATCATGCTCTCTCTGTGTTTCTCTCTTTCCTGTCTCCTTCCTGTCAGAGAATTTCCTGACTGTTTCTTTTCATCTAGAATAATTAGATTTCCTTTTTACATTTTTTTTCATGAAATTTTTTAGCTATCATTCAAAAGAATATATTCTAATATTCATTCTTCGATTTTTTTTAAAAAAGTAAATAGAGTTATTCTATTTTGCTGCTGACTGTACTATTGCCGAGTTGGAGATGAATTAGAGAAAATTGGAAGGTAAAGTTATTTCTTTTCACATTGTTATTCCGAAATAATATAATAGTCGGAAAATCTGGATTTTTTAATGCAAAAGTAAATATATTCCATACACTATAACTTCTCATCGGGTCTTATCACTTCAACAAGTGCGATCATTGATATGATTTCATATCTGGATAATTTGATTTTCATAAAAAGAAACTGAAATCAACCGCTGTCCCTACATAAAATTGTCATTAAATGAAATAAAGAATTAAAAAGTTAAGAAATCACATAGAAAAATTTTAATGTAAAAAAAGCTTTACGTTCTGAAACGTATTGGGAACTGAGAATCTATATAATGAATCGGTAAGGTCTCAGCTCGTGAGCCATAGGGTTTCAAGTTCGCGACCCTATTCCATCTAACAACCGTCGTGTAAAGGGGTCTGTTGCACGTTAAATCCATCAGGGCCAAACGCCCTCTCGCTGGTATGGTATGGTAGGGAGAAGGGGTGCCAGCTCAGGTGTCGTCTTCGTCAACTGACCACGGTTCAAAATGACGAGGTCCCTCTCAAAATAGCCCTAGTGTTGCTTTAAAACGGGACGTTAATGTAACCAAACCAAACCATCTTTTCAAACTCTACTTCTGTTATCGCTCAGGAAATAAAAATATTCTAATCAAATTATTTAACATAAATTATGCCTGTAATTTATTCCGTTTAGAACTATACAATTGTTAAGCATCCATTTATCATGAAATAATAAATATCGATTCCTACATAGCTCGAAAGTATAAGTACATTAAATACTATATTTAATATTACATGCATTATTCTCAGTATGGATATGTGATATATATATACATTAAACATACAGTACATATATATGTGTATAATACAATTAAGAACAGTGCGATGAAAACAATTGTACAAAATAAGATGCAATAATTATTCAAAATTATAAATTAGTTTATAAAAAAATTCTTTTTCATTAAATCTGATGAAACTAGGCGAAATATTATTATTTAAATCAATATGAATTTTATACTCGTAAATAAGATTATATGTAACAATTCGGTTTCTTAAAAATCATACCTTGTTTTCGTTAGAGCTGTATTTTAAAAATTATATTAGACATTAAAATGCTTTAGGTATAACTCCCTATCTTCTTATATCTTGAATTAAAACCGTAACTGAGGGAAAGTGAAGTAAATACTTTTTTTTATTAAATACTCCAAATATCAATAATTTTTCTGATCCATTCGTTCTTTTAATAACTTTTTCACAAAAAAAGTAATATTAGAAAATTTTTTTTTGCCACCACAGCTTTGAAATATGATATTTATTTCATTATTTAACATCTGGGGAAACCGGTGTTACGCCTGAGGACATTATGAATATTTCACTCTTTGTGAGTCTGACCTTTCCACTCGGACATCACTTTTCGCAACATTGCCGAATGGAATCTACTAGGTTATTGATTGAATTCGAATTTATTTTATTCGAAATAATCTAAAGAAAAAAATGACTCCAGATTATAGGAATTTAGAAGCCAAGATTACACCACTAATAATCATTTTTTTCTTTCATAACAATGAAGAAAAACTATCACACGTTAGGATGACGCATGCAATTCATCCTAATAAGCCTTTTATTTAAAAAGAAAAATTATTTCCTAAACATCATGTGTACGATCAAAAGAACAACTTGTTTCAACATATAGATGTGAGTGCTACATTCGTGCATAATCCTTTTGCAGGTTGAAAAACATTTATATTCTAAGTGCTTATACTAGATTTTCGAAACGTCTACCAAACAATATTTAACGTTTTGTTACTTATCCATAGTTTTTAATACTTTTCTGGGAAGTGGCGAGAAATGTAGATCGAATGCGAAATATGACTTCCTTCCTTTCAGTTATATGGCTTGAGATGGAAAATTCTCGAAATATCTATTAAGAAGATGTAGCTCTGTTTGCCACCTCTCAATAATTTCCACTGTCTTTGTGAAAAGTAGTGAGTGAGATGTAGCACTGTTTGCTACCTTTCAATAATTTCCACTGTCTTTGTGGAAAGTGGTGAGTTAGATGTAGCACTGTTTGCTACCTTTCAATAATTTCCACTGTCTTTGTCGAAAGTGGTGAGTGAGATGTAGCACTGTTTGTTACCTTTCAATAATTTTTTCTATCTTTGTGGAAAGTGGTGTGTGACATGTAGCACTGTTTGCTACCTTTCAATAATTTTCACTGTCTTTTTGGAAAGTGGTGAGTGAGATGTAGTACTGTTTGTTACCTTTCAATAATTTTTTTTATCTTTGTGGAAACTGGTGAGTGAGATGTAGCAATGTTTGCTACCTTTCAACAATTTCCACTGTGCTTGTGGAAAGTGGTGAGTGAGATGTTGCTCTGTTTGTTACCTTTCAATAATTTTTTTTATCTTTGTGGAAACTGGTGAGTGAGATGCAGCACTGTTTGTTACCTCTCAATAATTTCCACTGTCTTTGTGGAAACTGGTGAGTGAGATGCAGCACTGTTTGTTATCTCTCAATAATTTCCACTGTCTTTGTGGAAAGTGGTGAGTGAGATCTCCATTCGTGTAGGACTGCTGTTATTGACGAGGGTAGTCGACTTGGCTGGGGATCTTGGTTTCCTTCTTCTCAGATGGAAGGCCCCGTAGATGAGAGGATTGATCATAGCTGTGGAACTTCCAAAAAAGAAGACGAATGTCTGCAGGTTCTGACTGAGGTGCTCATCCGGATCTAAGAAGATGAAGATAATCATGGTGACGTAGTAAGGTGTCCAGCAGACGACGAAAGTGAGCACGATGACCACGGTGATCATGAGGGACTTGATCTTGGCTTTATGGAGAATCTTGTGACGAGCGCCATCTATGGCTGTGGGGGAGCTTAATGTGCGCTCCTGAAACATGTTCTCTTGATCTGCAAATAGGGGAAAAAAGAATCATGATCAGATTCACACAACAAAAATAGGTTACATTTAAATTAACTGTTATTTTAAAGAAATAAGAGCTTTGATTATTTAAAATGAACGTTATAAATGCTAGGCCTTGCTCACTCTTTATGAAATTGTGGACGATGAAAGACATTTTTATAGCCGTGCTAAATATATCATTAACTTGCATATAATGTTGATGCTATATAATGTTGCCTTATAATGTTGATGCTATAATTAATCATGTAAATAAATAAATATAAGGGGCATTAAAAAGTCTCTATTCAGAACATTTTAAAAAGAAAATCATAATCACACATACGTTCGGTCATAAAACCGAACGTATGTGTGAAGAAATGTATACTAATGCTGTAAATAATCACAAAAAATAAGAAGTGATAATTTTTTTTGGAAATTGTATTTTCTTCTCCTAAAATAAATATCACTATAAACAAACACCTGTATCAAAGAAAGACTTCCAAAAAATATCAACTTCCATATTGCATTTTTTGAAATAAATTTCTTTTTACTAATTCTTCTTATTTTACTGTTTTTTAACAGACTACACATCTGAATATCCCATTACTTTATCTGAATATGCTACAATTTTATATGAGTATGTTAACTGCTTTATTTGAATCTAACATGGAAGGCTATATTTTTTTATTTAAATTTACTAGTTCTTTATCTGAAGGCGTCACACTAAAAAAAATAATAAATAAACATTGTTTCAAGATTTTCCAAAGATTAGTTTCTTAGACGTACCCATGTAATTAGCTTATAGAGACTACAATGACTACAATTATTGAATTTTTCCATACATCTGTTGATATTATTGCCCATCCACTTAAAATAATGGAGTGTAGAAAAAATATATCCACATCAAGCAGTAGAAATAACGGTTAAAAGATCGCCAGGGTTTACTCTTGATAAAAAAAAACTAAATAAGAATAAATTAAAATCAAATGATGGAGTATTTTACATAGAAAAGATTTAGTTTCATCTTTTTATTAGCAATAGATTATCTTGATGTAAATTATACATATTTCTGCGTTTAAGAAATGAAATGACTGATAGCTAATTTTGAATTTTTATCAAATATTTGGTCTCGATATTAACTTGGCTATTAAAGCTGAATTCCGTTACAATACATGGAAGAGATTGCTATTTGTAATACATGATCGTATCATTGACAATTGGAATTCGAAAGAATTTCCCTTTTTCCTGTCTTTTGGGGAAAACGAATGCATAGCTACCTTACTTAAAATAAAATCCGATGAATGAATTGTGTAGCATTTGCCAATTGAATGCACATTACTAAACATTTTTCCTTGTGTTTTAGATAAAATCGCGATGTTTATTTAACTGGAAAAACTTTAACAGTTTTTGGTTTACTTTCCAACAAAAGGGTCGATGATATGACAGGATTAAAATCTTATACGTAAAATTACCTTCTATTATAAATAATAATATTCAAGCAAGATATTCTCTTTATAATTCGTCTGTTATTAAAAGCAGCCAAAACTGGTTGCCAATTGCAATGATGAACGTGTCAGTTGTTTTTAAAAACCATTCATTGAAAGCAATCGACACATCATACATTAATGAATTTGTTTATAAAACAACTTAAAAATATTCATCTGATATTCCCAACAGTGATTGTACACCAATGGTTTCATCGTGATTGTCCGTTTATTCAATCGTTCCTTTTTTTATTATCTTCAGAAGTTCTTACATTTTCGCTGGCTTGTTGGAAAACGAAAATGAGTATTACATTCATTTCTTTTTAAAAATATTTCTCAACATATTTCCTGAGTGGTTTAATTAATTTCTTAAGCTGTTTAACACCGATGATATAGATGAAATTTAATTATGAAAATAGGATAGGGCAGTACAATAGTGCTATTTTTTTCCTAGATCCTGCTTTTTTATTCATCTTCTCATATATATCTCTAAAATTCTACATTTAATAACTTCAGAAGTTTGACATATGGGGAATCAACTTTCCCTCGGGGAGGGGCACCTCGTCATTGAAGATGAGAAGCTTCCGGTATGGCGGTTGGTTCTTGCCACCCTTTCAAGTACACGAACGGGTGGGGGTGGCTACCTCCCATCTATGATGGGACGTACTTCCTTAGGGAAGAGTTGTACCATGGCCGGTGATGGCCTTTAAGATTCAACCACAGTTCCCGCCAGAGTTACTGTCGTGATGGTCCGATCATTCAAGTTTTTCCGTGTGCCGTGCGGGTCGGAGTAGTCAGTCTCTGATATGATATGGGGAATTAACTTCTGTAAGATAACTGTGCAGAAATGCCGCTATATTATAAGTACATGCCGGCGAATATAAATGAGATAAATCGAAGGAAGTCAGGAAGATTTGGAATAGGCACATGTTTCACAAAATAAAAAGGATAGACAATTTGTAATCGCTTCTTATTCTTAGTTTAATAACGATCAATAGACTGACAATTCCTAAACTTTAGATTATAGTTTATGTTATATCTGAAATATTTTCTAAAAGAAGGATTTTGTGGGCGATAAAATTGATTTTAGATTGCAACCTAGATTAAGTGATTTCGAGGCACGATCCTTCTGTGATATGAAGAATTGGAGATTCGAGACTTATTTCTCTTAAGGCTAGTTATCCATACAAAACGTTTACATGTTAAAGTCTATGTAGAGCCAAACTTTTTATGATTGATACGATGCAGAAGTTTAGAGAGTGCGTGCAGGCTGAAGTGTCACCCACATCATTTGACCACTATTAAAATTAAGATGTACATCCCAAAATACTTCTCTTGCAACTAAAATAAGGAATCGTTCATTTCTTCAAATTAAAGTAACCGTTTATCACACCTTAAAAATACAAGCTTGAAAGAAAAGAAAATTGAAGAAATCGCATTTCGGCAAAACAGCACTATCATATCTTTATATCATCAAATTTTATCTTCAATCGTTCAATATATCATCAGATATCTCACAATAACGTGATTTCTTCAGTAGAAGCAGACGTGCTTTGAATATTTTATAATGAAATATTTAAAAGAATTACAATGCAATTTATTCATTAATATCTGCGATATGCAAGTGTATCAACTTGTGTCATTTACTTTGAATACAGTTTTCAAAATTTATTTCTCTTCGCCTCTATTTAATTGACAAATAACTTTTGATTTTTAGAATAATTAAATAATTTGAATAGCGTTTCTTTGAAGATAGCTTTGTGTCTAAAATAATAAACAGTAGTTCATAATTCAAGAGTATCATAAACATTTACTCATTATCTTTCACAACTGATTCCCTTTGATCTTGTCGATGGAAAAATCTTTTTAAATAAACAGAAAATGTACTTTTGAATTCTAGTGAAAATTCTTACTTTCAGATCTAAAGCACGTATGGAAGTTTAATATTCTAAAAGTTCAGAATACCATTCTTTGTGTCCCTGAAAGAGTCTAATTATTTAGATGTCAGAATGAAGGTTAATTGGAAAGAAAAAAAAACAAATTACATTTCCTTAACTTTAAAATCCAAGTATTTTTTTATTTTTTATCTTTTTATAAAAAATATTTTTATAGTTTTGTTTTAACAATTTAATACTTAATCCCATACAAAATAAAATTTCTCATCCAGTGTACTAACCCGAAATTTAATTTTTCGTTTAAACTGCAAAATTTTAATTTGTTTATAATTTTGTCATCAACACTGTCTTTATAACATTTGAAAAATTAAAAAAAAATAATAATAAAATCAAAATATATCATCATATAACTAAAATATTGTTTTTCTGTATCACATAGAATCCATCACTGGGCCTAATGAGATTTATTGGCGGCTCATACTCTATTACCGTTTCTGGTATTGTTAGGAATTTCTAATGCTGCTTTCCAGGGTACGTCGTTCAATCTTAAAGAAGACAGTTTTGTGGTCAACTTTGATGAATATGAAACGGATAAATGACACCCGTGGTTGGCGACAGATTTGGCGACAAAATGGAAGATTCCAGAATCGATCGAAATTTTGGTGATCGGACCATTAAGAATCGTGTGCTCAGTATCCAGTTCTATTGTGTAGTCATTAGTGAGTCGACAACCAAGTTCAGCTTAAACCAGTAGACATTACAGAATAGCAGGCGTTTAGGGACCGGAATAGTCGTGTGAAGTCTCTCTTCCTGCTGGGTTCGGTCTAACAGCATGGTAGTGTTACGGTTGCTCACTATCGATTTGCTGCTTGTGTCCTACTGTGTACTCTAAGTGCGGTTCTTGTATAAGTTTCGGCTGTATTTTGTAATCGGTGCATTCGCGTCTTTGCGTTGAATAAACGCCTTTATTTTATTTTTTTATTGAGTTCGTTAAATTGTTTACCCATACACCCATTACATCGAAATTGTTAGCTGTCATTGATCTCGAAATTTGTTAAGGAATTTCATGGCTTTTTCGTTAACAGTATAAAGGCTACATGTTGTCATACAGAGAATATTCTAAACAATATTATTATTACATTAAACTTAAAACTTTTTTACACAAATTTGTGATTCAAATTTGACGTACAAATTTGTGTATTTCAAATTTTAAGAGAATTTTTCTTTGGTTGTCCATTATTAAGCTATGATGCCTTGCTCCCCTAGTACTTCTTGAAACTTGATTTCCAAAAATGAATTAAAACTCTTTTTTAATAGAGGGATTTGCATCCAACAAGGATTTAGCTTTTAATGACTTCGTTTTTACTAATACACTTCGCTGCATTTTGTCAGGTGATCGTTTTCCAAACTCTTTATTTGTTGAGTCAAATTATCTCATTGCCTTCTGCATGCATGTATAAATACATACAAATTATATAAATACATACAAAAATACATACATACAAAAATACATACATACATACAAAATATTACGTACAATATATACAAGATATTTACATTTCAGCTGCAGGTGCATTATGCTTATGAAATTGCTGTTTATTACATTATTCTCTCAAAGATAGAAATCGAGCATTAGTTGAATTATTAAATGCGTTCTATGCTTTCAAAAATTGAATTTTACATTTTAAACTCAATTATTGATGAACGAGAATTTTATAATTCTGTACATTTATATATTCTTGAGAGCAATGCATTATTTTCGAAACTTTATTATCAGTTAACTGATTTAATTTAATTAAATTTCGAATTAGCCCCATGTAACACTGAGTTTGAGAAACGAATTTTATATTCCTTAATATTCTTCAAATAATATATAAGTCTCTGTCCCTAAAAGTAATAAAGATTCATGTTTATGTGTGTTTGTGTTGGCACTCTACAGGCAAGATAGATTGATCCACAGCTACATAATTTGTCACATAGATTCCTTGGAGAGTGGGAATAGACAGAGAAGAGGGTGGAAAGAGTGATATTTTTTGAGATTTCAATTAGAATTTTAATTAATTAAACATTAAGCTGAATTCTGGCTCCTTTCCGTCATAACAACCTAAAATAATAATATTGCTAACAAATAAACTTTACACCGTTTCAAAAATTAAAAAAAATTATCTTTATAATGATACTATAGTACGAATTTTTTCTAAATGTTGGCAGTTTTTTTAAAAATACTTTTTCCTAATTTTCAACAATAGATTACAATATAGACAAATTGCAAGAACGTTCAACACTTTTCTTTATTTCATCAGTTATTTAGTGGTGTGATTTTCTTCTATCGGTGAAAACTGGAGAAGAAAGATTTTGTTTAATATCTGCGTAGTTTACGAGGCGGATGAATTAAAATCGAAACCACATATTCACATTTTTAAGAACTCCGTGATGTCACGAGGTCGGTCTCCATTAGAAAGTCACACGGTCAAAAAGTAAGGGTCATATATAACACAAATGAATTAATAAATTTTTTATCACTGGAAAGTATACGTTATCATGGATATAAATTTATATTTAAACTATTTAACGAAAAATAAAAATAACCAATATCTTCGGTGAATCAGCTGGTGGCCAAAGGAGACTAGTTAATAATCAAGGAGAATGTGTCTGTGTATGTTGGCGTTCAAATGCCAGATTTCTTGACATAGATCTACCAAAATTCACACACATTACTTAAGAGGCTGAAAAAGTGCACCTTCTAATTAGAGTTTAAAAATTTTGAGAGATTTTGGAGTTTTTTAGCAATAACGTCTGAAAATATTGTGGCAAAAATTTATTTTTTCACCATTATAAAATTAAAAAATATATATTTTTTCTATTGAAAAATTAGGCGATTTTTAATATATATATATGTGTGTATTTTTTTATTTTATTTTCAACAATAAATTAAATTGCTGCACAGAAAGTTTAGCCAATTTAAATCTTTCATCAAGCATTTAATCACGTGATATTTTTACATTTAATAATTAGTGAAAGCTAAGAAAGAAAAATAATGTTTAAAAATTTGCATTGATTAGGAGAAGAATAAAAGGTGATGTGATAGTACGTGAACATTAGAAACTAGATAAATCGGACCATTACTATTTAAAACGCTATAATGTCATGTGACTTGGTTCTGTTTGGATGTTTCATGTACACAAGGAACAGAACAGGAGCTGAAAGTGTTTTCCTAAGAGAATCATGAATATTAAATTATGTACAAAAGATTTAAATGAAGGTAAATTCAACCAATATTCCTAATGAACTTGCTACACAGCTGGTTAAAGCTAAGAGAGAAATTAAAATTATAATTCTACTTTTATAAAATCTTGTATCAAAAATTGTTTTCATTATCTAAATCCATTAAATTAAATTTATTATTTTTTCCACTTCAGATAGATTTGTGGCAGCTTATAATTGCTCAGAAAATTAAGAAATAATTTAAACGACCGATTGCATTACGTTTAAATTATGATGCTTTATTGTGGACACAATTTCGTCTTTTAACTTTAGTGATGACCGAAAAATATCATTTCGAGGTACTAATTATGTTAATTTACAGTTAGAAACTTATTAAATAATTTCATCAATAAAATCATCAATATTCAAAGTTTTTTTGATCATGTAAAGCTTTTTTTTATCATGATATAAAAAAATGTAAATGAAATATGCTCATGATTAATGAGTCACACATGCATTTCCCACTTCCTTATGCCGTCATAAGCACAACTTTATCCACCTTCGCTGTGAATCAATATTTCAAACATGAATATAAGTCTTTAATTATGCCTAGAATTCGAAATATTTTTTTAAAATTTAATTCCTTTTAAAGAAACAAAGTTACAATTACTTGCCGATATGGAAGAGAAATGATGTATTACACTCAAAGCATTCGGACCTCTGAATCCAAAACGAATGAGCAGGGAGAAAAAAAAAAGAAAGAGAAAATAAGAGTGAAGATAGTCGAAGAAGTTTTGAAGAGTTCAGTCTTCTAGAAATTTCAGATATTTTATCAAACTTGAAATTCTTTGCTAAAGTTATATTATAAAAATCGTTAGAAAATAGTTTTTAAATATGATTTACAAAATTCGTAATTCAGAAATATTTGTCCTTTCATATTACTTTAAATAATAAAGTTTCTTATAAATTCTGCAATCATTACCACGTATATGATTGCTAAAGCTGTCCCTCAAAATTCTTTTTTAAAATAATATTTCACCACTCATAAACTAAAGCCCTGTTATTCCAATAGAATCCGTTTTCAGGTGTTATATGAAAAGTAAAGATGTAGAAATAAACCAAATTGAGGCATTACTTTAAAAAAAAAATTTTTTCCAATTGAACTAAAATAGATAATTTTTTTCAGAGCCTTTAACGTTACAATAGTAAATTTTTGAACTTCTCATAATGCCTATTTTACTATTAAAATTGTCCCAATTATTTTACTTGTTTTTTATTACTTGCTTGTTACAATTATTTGGCTTGTAACTTGCTTAACTAATAGCCCTTTTGTTAAATCTTTCATAAACAAATATGTACATACATGCACTCAAATAATGCATCTGCTGGTTATGAATCGTTAATCTAAAATTATGATTTCAAATATTTGTGTTTATTATGTTTTAAGAAGAAAATTAGTCTTTTTAGTATTAATGATATATTTCTAAACTCTTGATCTTACAAGTAAAAATTTATGTTTACTTCTATGAACAGTTAGATGTTTGAAATAGTTTACAAGAAAAAAAATCCTCTCTAAGATTTGGAGAAACACAATATTCTTTGGTGCGAACTATCTTTATGAATGCCATTTTCAGACAGCATTTCATGCCAAAATGGATACCGTATACTATTTGGTCGACATTATCTATTCTTTTTTTTATTTTGAAGGATATAACCGATGCACCAGCGATTTCAAAAACTTTTCATACTATAGAAGATGTTCCGAAGAATAAATTTCAAGCTGTGCTTTCCGACAGAACGGCGTTTTCGTCCATATCCAATACCATTGCGAAGAAAAAAGCTCGCCAAATCTTTTTTTATAAGAGAAGTTTTGAGCTGAAATCGAAATCGTCATTCAACCCTAAGTATCTGGAATAATAGTTGGATTTTTTTTTCTCTAATATCTCTTTAAAATAAAAGTTTGAAACTGGACTCGTAAGCTAAAGTTTTGGTGAATATATTTCACCAGAATTTCCAGTTCTATGCGGTAAAGTAACGTGTAAAATGTTTGCAAATGCTTCCTTTGAATATTTTTTGCATATGTAAATATGTGCAATTTTCAAAGTATATAAAAAAATTCAAAGTAACCTTTATTTGTATGCATTATTAGTGAAAAATACAAAACAAAAATAAAGCACTTAGAAATAAAAAAAATTTCCAAAAGCATATCTTTTAGTTTATCTATACAGGATATACATAACTGAGATAAACCTATTTAGGGCTATATGTACATAACTATACGCTAAAATCTGGCAAGTTTCTGAATGAAGAAATACGAAGGTCATTTAGGAATAAAATAAAAAAGATGAATTGCAAAAACTTTCGCCAAAAGTCGTTTTATGATAAAACTTCAGCATCTATACAAATGACTCGTATACAGTGAAACAATTATTAAGGAAAAAAACCCAATGAATGTTTTATTAGTTTCACGGAAGTTGTTATACAATTTTAAAGAATTCCGCTAACTGAATTTTTTTTATTGGAATGTACAGAAAAATCTCGTGGAGGTTTCGGAGCTTTGAAAAACTTTTGTAAAGGTGTAATGATCACAAACGAATTATGAAAACGCACACACACACACTTGAAATTCGTTCTAAAAGAAAAAGAAAGCAGAAATCATTGAAGATATTGAGCGTATGGTTCAAACTTATGGCCATCTCGTGCGTAGAAATGTTAACATAATTTTTCAAAAGATGGAATTGAAATACGTATTATATTCTCTTTACTATATTACGAAATTTAACATAAACCTTGTCATATTTTGTACTTATATGAGAAATTAAGCTAAAAGTACTGTCATGCTGTTAATATTCTTTATATATTAAAATGATTTGTTCATGTTTCTAAATAAGTGTAAACCACTTTTAAAAAAAGATGGTTTGAAAATTGTAAAAATAAACTATTTTAGATATGAACATTTTGTTTCACAAAAAGTGTGAAACAATATCATTTCATTGAAAGGGTGGCATTTTATATCTGTTCTAACAGAATACGAAATTTATAGTTATAAGATAGTTGAAAAATGTAAAATTTTAAGCTTGCAATACGTAGTATGCTTTCATTTATTCACACTGATCAACCTTACAACTAACGAAAGTGTAATATTAAGGATCGGAGGTTACAAACAAAAAAGATTGCTTCTAAATGGTAAATTAGCAACAAAAAGATAAAAATAAAATGTATAGAAAAATACAAATATACGGAAATATAACTTAGTATATAGTAATTAATTAAATAAAATAAGCATACATTATTTGACTAAATAGCAAAAAAAATTTTTTAATTCAATATTAGGTTATTATAATAGAAACTATCAACAAAAAAAACCGTTATGAAAATAAATTAAAAGTAAATATTTCCTGTGACAAAACTAATAAAAGATGCTGTTACATTGTTTAAATGCAATAATGAATTAAATGGAGTAAAAAAGAATGAAATGATGAATCCGGCCTGAAGAATTTTTCAAAGGTCACCCTCAAGCAGGTATTCAAACCAGGGTTTTTTCTGTGAGAGGTTTGGTTTCGTCCAAGTAATGTTCCCCCGTGACCCGAAAATCCCAAGAAATTGAAAAAATAGCCCTAGTGTTGCTTTAAAACGGGACGTTAATATAACTAAACTAAACCCAAGAAATTGAGATTTTTGAAGATAAGAATTAATTACAATAAATCACAGACAATAAATTATACAATAATAACTAAAATATTATGTCAAAAGTCAAATCTAAGCAAGGTGTGGCAGCGCTACTATATTGCTCAGTATTTTTGTGAAGTGAACTAAAACTGACCTCATCTTCACGGTATAAATAATATAGCGTCAACTTTTAATTTGTTCTCACTCACTTGTAACAACAGCTGTTCGAACGTCAGCACTCTGATCGTGTGGAAGTTATTATGATGTTTTATTAATAAATATTTCGTGTTTGTATACCGGAGTTTTATTCTTGCAAACTGCAAGCTAAGAACGAGGATTGAGCCACACAAGGCCATAGCAAAATGTATCAAACCGAACTACAATAAGACCAATAAATCACAAAGCCAAAAAAATCAATAAAAAGTAAAAGCAAAAAACATACCTGTTGAGAGTAAATACTCCAATAACTTTTATGAGGATAATTAAACCTATCAGGGCAGACCATAATTCATTATTGCATTTAAACTTAATGCTTATTTCTAATTTGCTTTATTATTATAATATAACTCAAAAAATCGATAGGCGATATCCCGTAATCTGCCAGGACCGAGGTGGCCTGGTAGTAAGGTTTCGATTTCGGAACCGGAGGGTTTCAGGTTCGAGAACCCGATTCAACCGAAGAAACATAATGTAAGTGGTTCTAGTGCATGTTAAATCCGTCGGGACCAAACGCCTTCCCGTTGGTGCTGTGTGGAAGCTTGAAGAGAGAGGTGCCATCTCAAGTATCGTCCTTGACATCTGACTATGATTCAAAATTGCGATGTCAGTCCCAAAAGAGCTCTAATACTGCTTTAATACGGGACGTTAATATAACTAAACTAAACCCGGAATTATATCCTATGGAGGCGATTTCCCGGAATTTTATTCAATTAAGAGAATGTACTTACTGGCTATAGTGATGAAAGTGGTGACATAGGTCACGATGAGAGTGAGCAGAGGCAGAAGGAACATGAGGATGAGGCTGAGAGTGGTGTAGAGCTGTTCCTGCCAAGGTGCTGTGTAGAAACCGAAGGTGACGCATTGGTAAAAGTCTTCGATGAAGGGTCCTCTCAGAACGCTGAAGATCACCGCCTGAAAGAGAAAGACAATTCGAATATTAACAAAGTACTTCAAAGCAAGATGAAAGTGGGACGATTTAGAAATGAGACAATTCACTAGTGTTACTCGTATACAGCTATTCCGGTAATATCTCTGGGCTTAGTGCTGCAGCTGAATGTGCTGTATTTCCCAATGCAAAATGCATTTTTACAGTAAAAACTTTTTATTATTCACCTTACTGACGAAAGTGAATATTATTTAATTAACTGCTTTTAAAAGAACATAACTCAAATGAGGCAAATTAGATTCAACATTTGATATGGATTCATAATTTTGTGGTAAGTATAGCATGTATAAGGAAAAATAAATTGCATTTGAGCGGTATGTTATTGAAATATCGATTATTTGAAGACAAACATTACACAAACAATGCACAGAAGCAAACTCAAAAATTAAATTTATGGTTTAAAGAAAATTAAAACGAAAAAAAATTAATCTATATCTTGAAGATCGAAATTTTAACGACCACAGTAACTGCTTGTACTTCATATACAAGAAAAGGGAAAAAATTAGACTTTTTTTAAGGGGATGCCTTTTATTACTTTTTAAATTCTGTCGTTTACTACTTTGTTACTTTGTTCTTTAAATTTTCTTAATACGAATTTATGAAATTTTTGACTTTCGAAATATACATATTATGTACTCTGGCCGAAATAAAATTAGCAAGTGATGTTGCATAATCTTTTTGTGGAAAACTGAATAAAATGCACGTTTAAATGTGTTTGGTATATTTAAATACGAAATCGGCAAGGTTCTGCATTATAGCTTTGGTTTTTGTCTGTTTAATTTCATGTAAGGTCGAGCATTTTAAACATTAATTTATCTCTTAAAACTGTTTCTATTTTTCAAGCCCAACTTAATTCGGCTATTACAAGTAATATACTTTATTTCTTATTCAGTTAGGCCAAATGCAAAATTGTATACGGTTTAAGAATATTTTATCTATAGAATATTTGATTCAAAACGATGTGTTTAAACAACATTTAAGATTGTTAACATTATCTAATTAATTTTTTATTTTTAATTCATAATATTTAGAACTATTTCGAATGAATTTTCTTTGCATAGACATTCATATGATATTGTATTTCTATTTGCTATCGAGGTTAAAATAACTTAATATATAAAAATAAATTATTGCTTTTTCGTATTTTATACGCTGTCGTGCCGTTCTTCCGGTTGTGATAAAAACTTTACCAGCTTATTGCTTGCACTTGCACGATATTTCCAAAATTATTTCTTCTACGGCAGCAGCTCGTCGCGTAATAGCTAGACTATAATAAACTAATTAGATTGAAGGGAATATTTATATTTCATACTTCATCTACTCATACAGTTCTGTTACCCTCATTTTATACATACCGTCTATTGATAAGACCGGAAATTCGTAAGATTAAAGAAAAGCTTTTTAATAAGTTCGCACCAATATTTAACTTAAATATAACAAAAGTTTTGTCACATAAATTATGTTTGCTTTGTTTAATAAAAATAATTTAATTCCAAAATTTCTTTCCCTTATTAATTTCTATGAATTATTTGACTCTTTTTTTCAAATAAGTAGTAACATTATACGATGGTTACTTGCTAATGTTGCTTCCTTTCTGTTCAGTATTTTCAATATGAGAAATTAATTATAAAAAAATAGCTAGACTCGGAAAGTGAATGTTTGAAGCATTGATTTCTCATCACTTCATCATCCAGAATTCTGAAAAAAAGAAAATTTTCAAGGACTTAATCTCTCCGCACTTCTGTTTACAAGCGAATGGGTTTTCTTCTTCTTTTGTGCTTACGCAATGCGATGTGTATTGAGTTTACTTTCATAATAAAGAGCTTCACAGAATATAATTACTGATATCTATCTATCGACGTACTAGTTTTAGAATTTCCGGATATATTGATAAGACTGCATTTCAAAATTTCTTTATCTTGCTACTAGTGTTTTGGCAATATCGTGTTCACTCTCCCACGGACAATCTATCGATTGACGAAAATTGTTCAAAATTAAACAGTTATCTAGAATTTTATAGCTTTTTGCTTTTATGAGCTATCGAGTTCACATGTAAACAAATAGACAGAAATTCCATCCATTGAGGAATTTGGCCAAAATTCTTTATGGTTCTAGAAATATAGTAAAATAAATTGGCGAATTTAATTTATCTAACTTGCTGCATTTTTTAGTTGTCGCAATTACAAGAATTTCTTTCAGTGAATTTCAATCAAAACTTAATAGAAATCTAGAATTTGGGTTTAAAGATATTATGAAAAACTTAATTTGTCTGTTTTGTTGCATTTTTAAGTGACAATATTCAGAGACGGATACACATAATTAAAAAAGGATTTTTTTAAGAGTTTGAACAGTAAACAAAATATGCAAATTTTTTAAAATTTTAATTTTTTTGCTTGAAGATTACAATACTTTCTTTTTCTAGTTAAGAAATTAAATATCTCCGCAGTTTCTGATGGAAGAAGCGTTTATGTTGCAAAAAAAAATATTTTTCATTGTAGTTATTCATTATTTTATCTAAAAGTTACACACTTTATAAAAAAAATAAAGAGTAATAAATATAAAAGCAGATAATTATTCTTAGTGTATTGCAATTATTAATAAATAAAATTTTCCATAATATTCTACAAACAAATGGTAAATTTGAAACCGAAAAGACTCGTATTGTTTAATATAAAATTATTTTATTCTCGAACTTTTCTAATTTTCCGAAATGAATAAACGCCGTTATATTCATAATCTATTTCTTGACATTTTAATGCAATTCATATTCAGCACAACAACCTCATACACAACATTCATATTCAGAAAATAGTTATTCTGTAATTCATATCTGTAGATAGCAGAGAATAAAAGCATTTTTAGGTGTACTTTCAAAACTCAAACATTTGTTTGACACCTTTATTTCAGATGTCTGAGAAGATCTGAAATTCCAGTTAATTGTTTTCGTTAAGAATTCTCTTAAGTACAGGATCTACCGCCTGGGCACATTTCATAAATTGGTATTTTTATTTTTTGTTTAAAGCAATAGCAATATTAATAGCAATAAAGCAAATAAACATTTTTCAAATATATAAGAAATATTCAAGGAAATATCTCAAGAATTAGAGTTTAAATTAATGTGAAAACTATGTTATAAATATTTCAAATATTATTAAGATTTGAAAATATATCTATTATCTATTTCTTTTGAAAAGCAGTTATTCTAAGCTTGCTTATATAAAATACGAACTGATGCAAAATTTTGTAAGTAAAAAATAGATATATGCTGATTAGATAGTCAATAGATATCTAAAAAATAACGAAGAAAATGTTTTATCAAGAATTTCATTATTTAAATGTTGATTTTTCATAAAGAAATTTGAGAAGTTAAAATAAATTCTAAGTGAAGATGTTTTCATTTCAAATAGTTTAACATTCTTAAAATGATTTAATTTCACATTTTTCAAACTCTATAAATTAATCTTTGAAATTCAACTATGGCAATTTGAATTTCAAGTTTCCTAAAAGCTCAATAACGAAAACAGAGTTTTTCCAAAAATGCAGATCCATGAAAATATAAAATAGTTTTTTTTGAGGGAGGGGGGCACTGTTTCGTTGCCACACATAATAACTTGTATTTTGGGGCACTGTTTCGTTGCCACACATAATAACTTGTATTTTCTGTTTCGGCTTGTGAGGAAGTATTTGTGTAGCTCTACAAATATTCTTTGTTTGCTCTCTATAAAATTATATTATTCTAAAACCAGCAAATGAAGGAAAAAAGTTTTTATAGCTTCTGAGTTAAAAAAAAAATGAACAAAAATATACTTTGTCTATTAGTTTTGCCATAACATACTGAAGCTTGATACACGTGTACAATTACATTATTTTTGAAGACCATCAATAAATTATTAGTAGCAAAAAAAAAAAGGATGTGACAAATTAAATTAACCACGATGTATTTAAAAATTAATTTTAGTTCTTGCATGGAGTTAAAACTAATTCTCAAAATAGAATGTGCTATCTAATTGCGAAGAAAATGAAATTTGTAAATCCTTTTAAATTAAGAAATAGATCTGACTTATTTTCAAATCTTGCATATTTTATTTTAATAACCAATATATATATATATAAACATATCTGAAAATAATATGTTACCAAACACTTTTTTTGAAAATTAAGTCGTAACTTATAGATAGTAGTTCCCATGAACTCATTTGTTTTGACGTTTTAGGGTATATAACTATAATGATTTTTCTTTTATTTTTAATTCTTTAAAATGTCACGCCGAAATTTTTAGAGCAGAGAAATGGATAAAAGAAATGTAAAATAAAATTTCACAAGTTAGATTGAATAAAATAAAAAAAATTTACTTAAAAGAAATAAAAAAGTGAACATCACCAAACATGAAGACTTTAATTATATATTTTACAGTTGTTCTTTTGTGAATAAAATATTCGACATTTTAAACTTTAAAGATATTGTATCTAAACGACTGACTTCGCTAATTTTCAATCATATTTTTGTCGGTAAGCTAATATTTACGAAATTATCTTCAAAGGCAAATTTCGCGAGTCATAAAAAAGAATTCCATTATTACCGGCGATAAACTTTCGAAAGTCGTGTTACAAAATTAACAAAAGCTACTGTAATCCTTTCAAATAAGAAAATAAGATCGCGTATTTTCATCTAATAAATATTGACATTTTTAGCGAACACTTTGATTTCTTTAGCGTTTAAGAAAGGTTCAGTGGATTTTCCAATCCACTGCTTTGTATTCATTCCAATCACTGAAGTGGTAAAAATGATTTTGAAAATACTAACCAATTATTAATAAACAGGTAAATTTCATTAAGGAAACAGTTAAAATATTTTTGATCTTTTAAGCGGCGTTTTGTTTCACATGTTTATTTATGCAACTAGGCTTAGAAATTAAAGCTAAATACACTTACTTCTATTTATTCCCGTTTTATTCTCTTATTTAATTCAGAATTCCATTTTGAAAGCGCTTTTCCTAATTAGCAAGACTACGTCAAAAGATTATTTTGAAAATAATATAGTTCAAATTAAAGCCTTAAATTGGTTTATTTATTTTGAGAGATATTGAGTTTTCTCAGTTATTTAAATTGAAATTTTTATGCTTTCCTTTCAATGCCATTCGAACTTCGTTCAACTCCGAATTAAATTTCAAGTTGTATTGAAATAATTTATTACTTTGAAATGAACGCTGAGAAATAACTTATTTATATTGAACCCAATTTAAAAACTAATTATCTTACGTTTTCCTGAATTTTTATATTATTTAAAATATGCAAATGAAAGGATTGAATGCAAAAATTGTTAAAATTGCGGTACTTACTTCGAAGTACATCTTTTGAATAAACTGCAGCATATTTTGATTTATTAATTGTTAATAAGAAATATATAAATATATATATATATTGTTTCAAAGTTTTGAGTTCATAAGTCATATGAAAACTGTATTTCATTTAAACGAAAATTATGTAAAACATTCATTAGTTGCGATAGCATTACAAATACATTATAATCATTATTTAGTAAAAATCTAGTATTTTAATAATTAAGAAAAATGAAAACTAATAAGGGATTTTCTTTTACCTTTAAGCATATAAATAAGAATATTAAAAAGAGGATTTTCTGCCGGAAGAAATTATTATACATTTATAAAAAGAAAAATTAAGTAAATAAGATGCAGAAAGCAATGCGATTTGAGATAGTCTTTTTTTCTTTTTGATATTTTTTTAAAAATCTTTCTTCTTTTATTAATTGAAACATTTAACACTAATAGAGAACGCTCTTGATTTCCAGTGTAAATAGATAATAATTTTTTTGCGAGAAATTGTAAAGATATTTATAAAAAGCAATTTCTCTGAAAAATAATAAACAACTGAGAAAAAGTCTTGATTTAAGAGAAGAAAACCTTTACACCTAATTAAAAGTTCCAGTTAAAAAAAAATCAAACCAACAACCTTGAAACAATAGAAGAAATTAATCTGATTGGATTTATTATAGGAAAATTTACATTTTCTAGGCACTGGAGTTTCATCATCAACTTTAAAAATTTGTATTAAATTCGGAATGCGGATTTGTATCAATCAAAAAATTCTTTTGAATATGATCGATGCAAATAAGCATCATTTGGGGTGTAAGCGTTATAACTGTCAAAAAAACGTAAACTCACCATAAAGCGTTAAAGAGTGTCTTACGAGGTTGTATTGTCTTTAATACAAGATATTAAGGTTGCAAGATATTAATTTTGCCAGAACAAGAATTTTCTTTTCGACAAAAAAAAAAAAAAAAAAAAAAAAAACCTCAAGGAAATGTGATTCTATAGTCAGAAACATCACATTATGACAAAGTTTTAGGCTTGAACTTTTTGTCTTAACCCTTTGCACTCGGAAAAGTAATCCGATGCATGATTATTCACTTAATAAAAGGACTTGCTTATTACTGTGGGAAATAGATAAACAGAATAGTTTTTAATTAAATTTTACCGAAAAATTAATCTATATCTGCTACCACTCTGTGGATATTTTTAACAATAAAAAGTAATAAATAGATAAATAAAACTTCAAAACGATGTGCCATCTTGAATCGTACCTGAAAGGAGACATCCAAATATAAAGGGTTAATATTATTGCTAAACATTTCTCTAAATTATAGCAACCTTTTGCGCAGAAAATGCCTTTGATACCGTCCAATGCGTGTGAGCATAAATTGAGTAATGGGTGGAACTGGAAAAATGAACTGAATAACTAAGAAAAATGATTTAGATTCATTGCATTTATAAAAATGTATAAAAATGAGAGAGAAAATTGCACTGATATAAAACTGAACTAGAAAAAAAAATCAATAAAATTGTCCCAGAAAAACATCTTAAATTTTAAAGTGCTGTTAAAACGTTTATTTTGAGATGTATGACTCAAAGATGTTTAAAAAATGCATTAAATTCAGATTAATTCTTAAAATAAATATCTAATCGGAGTTTTGAAAATCCATTTCTTAATGATAATTGATAACCGAACAAGTACGAAAATTCGCTCGAATTAAAACGATATACTCTATAGATAGCTTTTAATGAATGTACCAAATTTGATTTGACTCTGGTTGTGAAGCCACTCAACAAACAGTAAGAAATTGTCAACTGTTATCTTTAATTTAAATCTCCTATGTTATGCTAAGCAATTATTTTTGGATACCATTGTGCTGATTTCGTGACATGGAAAGGTGTAATTTGTGCTAGGAATGCAGCTGTGTTTATGGAGAACCTACATTTTCAGGTGCTAATGATGGGCTGGCATTGTAAGATTCACTCACATGAAAGGTGCTGGCTGTATGCTTTATATCTTTTACCTATAGCATCGATTATTGTAAGTTATAGAGAAAGTTTTATACCGCCGTGATTCACACATCTTACATCCTTTTAAGAGATGGAATGGATGAATATTAAATAGATAAAGAAGGATGATAGCATGATTTCTGATCCTGATGACATTATATACATCAGGATGCTAATTCAATCCTTTGTGGTTACCATACTCAAAAGATGGATGCTTGTTCCAGCATACAAACATTGTCACATACCAATTTTGAAATCCAGCGTGACCTATCGATGATAGCTGTCTGGTAGAATATTATCCGAAATTTCTGCCATAGAATGCATGCATACATTTATGTTTGCATTCTATAATTTCTATTTTTGAAAGGTATTTCTTTCATAATTTACAACTCATTGTTCATATGTTTTTTCATCTAATTTTATGATTTAACACTCGTAGTATTTAAAGTGCCTTATTTTGGTGTTTATATAATTGTTAAGCCCAAGTAATATTGGGTTGGCAACTAATTCATTGCGGAATTTGTCAATAGATAGTACATTCTTTTGTTCTGTCAGCGTGTTCAAAACATTTAATTTATATTCTTCTCTTATTGTTTGGACTTTCACCTTTCATTCAATAAAGAAATTGTATCGATTCGTTATTTAGTATTGCTTTTATTCCAATTTAAAGATAAAAGAAGCACATTTCAGACACATTTTATTGTATTATTTCCGAAAAAGCAAGAACCCATCGCAAGCACACAAGAAGTTATGTGCCGTATATGGGAATGAAGACTTGAAGGAAAGGCAATGTCAAAACGAGTTTGCCAAATTTTGTTCCGGTGATTTTTTACTTAAAAATGAGCAACGATCTGGCCGCTCGGTTGAAGTTTATGAGATCAATATCAAGCCTATTATCTATTCATATCGTCATAGCACAATATGTGAGATTGCAGAAAAACTCAATGTATTGCACACTTGTATTAAAAAAAATATTAAGCAGCTTGACTTGCGTCAAGAAACTTGATTTATGGATGCCTCGTAAGCTTAAGAAAATTGATTTGATGCAACGCAATAGCATCTGCGATTCGCTTCTGAAACACACCGAATCTTATTTATTTCTGAAACCACTCGTTACTGGTGAAGAAACGTGGATATTGTATAACAACGTAAATCAGAAAAGATCATGGATCGAAGATGAACCAGCTTAACCAAAAGCTAAGATTCACCGAAAAAAGATGATGCTGTTGGTTTGATGGGATTATAAAGGAATTTTGCACTTTGAACTTTTACCAAGAAACCAAACAATTAATTAAAAAGTTATTCAATAACTCACCAAACTGAGCGACGCAGTTCAAGAAAAGTGGGTAGAATTCATTGGCAAATCTTAAAGATGTTGTTTTCCAGTATGATAATGCAAAGTCCCACACATCTTTGGTCACTCGCCAAAAATTATTGAAACTATGTAGGGATGTGTTGTCACATCTACCATATAGCTCTGACTTTGGACCTTCAGATTACTATTTATTTCGTTCCATGCAGAACTCCTTAAATAGTAAAATTTTTAATGATGCTCATTATGTAAAATCACATTTAATTCGGTTTTTTGTTTGCAAAAATCAGGAGTTTTATGAACATGGAATTATGACACTGTCTGAAAGGTGGTAAAAGATCATCGACAAATCGGACAACGCTTAACTGATTAAAGTTATATTTTTAAGCAAAAATTTGAATTTTCCTTCTCATTTAAAATCCACTATCACTTCGTTACCAACCAAAAACTTTCCATTATCAGTGGAAATAGAGAATGATCAACATATTTTTGGAAAGCTGCTTTGAACCATAAACACATGCTCTTTATTAAAATTTCTGGTCAATGAAAAAAAAAATTAAATAATACCGTGCAAGTTTTCATCATTGAATTTTGATCAGTAACATAATTTTATATTTATAACTTCGTGAAACGCCCATGCATTTGCATTGTAATCACTTTTATATGCCACAGCAATAAGTTATTTGTTTCAGTTTTACTAATTGGTATGGGAATTCCGCTGCTGTAGTATATTTGATCAAACATGGAGATAGCAGCTGATAATTACTTAAACACCCGTAAGCAAGACAAGCTGTTATAATTGATGAGTGGCAAATAAAAAATGGAAGAAAAGAATTATGTTCAATTTTTTTCATAGGATAAGATTAGAAGATTTGAACTTAAGGACTAAAATCAGTAAACTCTCAATCCGTTTCATCTACTTTCAAGAGATGAATCAGGGATTGTTAAAACATTCCTGTTGCATTTTTTTCATTTATTACAAGATATAAAATCAATAATATGAAGCATTTAATGAATGGCCCCAATAATTTAAAATCTATTCCATAAGTAGAATGAAATGTTCTGGAAACTCTATGGATAGTCTCAAAGAAAATTTCTCCAACTTTGAATGTTCTGCCTTTGTAAATTCTAAACTGATTGAATGACATGTATATACTATTTACTCCCAACTGAAACTGAATTAGAGTTTGAACTGGAATTAGATTCTATGAAAATGTTCTAAATGCGATATCGAAACTGGCTGAAAGGTAATGAAACATTTTAAACTACTGGTAATAAAATTACGACTTTCATTTGAAGGTTCTCCGCAGTAAGCCCTTTATACATTAGACACATAATTTATACTATAAATTATTTTATCAGAAAATGTCGTAAGGCACAATGGTACACATGCAAAATATTTTATTATTTATTTTCACATTTTTCCCTTGTTACTGGAATATATTACCTAGAAGCAAGTAGATGGCACTCATTTCAATGATTCTGTAAATATATAAAGTTCTGTAATATATTTCAGCTATTTCAATATGTTCTGATCTTCAGAGTACTTTAAATGATGTATTTTTCAGAGTTAACAAATAAGGAAGCTTGATCCTTATTTCAAATATCTGGTGCTGTAAATCAGCTTTTTTATGATTCTGATAGGAATAAGGAATTTTAATGTTAAATTTGCACAATTCTTTTTCATATATTCTAAAAATCATAGCCATGTCCAATAATACTTGCCAAGAATATCATTTTTTTTTGTTCCAGAATAGATTAGTAAATTTAATTATTCATTCACTTAATTATGTAATTATATTCCCTTCAATGATTTCTGGCATTATTTCAGTTAAGCACACAGATAGTGAATCTAATCTAGGCCTATTTAAAATGAGAGTTATTTTTTTTTTCTTCTTAAATGAAAGTTTATGACGAACTCTATTTTTTATGATCGGTTTTTTTGGATCAAGAACAGACAGTTTCCTTAAATATCTTTCACCAAATCACGCAAGCAGGCACCAAAAGACAATCAAATCATTTATCTCTTGTAATTAGGACAGCTTAAAAAATGAGGCAATTTAGAGATTTTCCGATAGATAAATTTAAACTATGTGAAGTAAAACTCGGGTTGACAATCTCGTTTGTCACGGCAAATGAATGGCAATTCAGTTCAACTTTGCAGTCGTTTTAAAAGAAACAGATTAGGTAACGATTAATTATCTCATGTTGAAATGTCTCTTATCTGTATCATTATTTTTACTAAGAAATTGAATGTAAAGACACTTTTAACATTGTTGAAGTTAAATTCAAGTCTTCATTCAAATGAAAGTTTATGGTAATCCATACTGACATGGGAAAAAATCATTTTTTTCAAAAATATTATATTAATGAGCTAAGTTTAAAAAATGAATCAAAACTATTAAGCATATAGAAATGAAGGAATTCCATCGTGTGAGAAGGAAATTTCATTGCGTTTAAACCTTTAAATTAGCAGTTATTTTGAACTGATATCTTTCTTCAAAAAGAAATGAGTCTTTAAAGGATCTTTAAAGGACCATTGGTACGAATCTAAATATAGCTAAGATGGATATATGGATTAACTAACAATTAATCTCTGAATATATATATATACAGAAGAGTATAAAATTTCAGATACCGAGTGCATTAGGAAGTGAAAAAAATTTATCTTAAAAAATCCCATCATTACGAACATGAAACAAGGGAAGTTAATTAAAAATGTTTAAAATTAGGTTCATTATTTGTAAAGGATTTGTATGAAAAAAATAGTCGTGAATTTAATGAAATAAATCGTAAAATAATTCAGTATTTCACTACTAAATACATTTATTGAAGAAATATTGCACTTATCCTTACTGTTCAGGGATATAAGGAAACGCGGTACTAACCTAATAGTATATACTAATACTTCAACATTTGCTATTAATGGAATTTTGTTATTCGTAATAAATATGTTTCATCATTATTTTTTCGTTTATCGTTGTCATTTACTTACAGTCGTTTCTCTCGAAAGATGACTGATGCAACATATATTATTAAATGCCATGATGGCGAAAGAAATATTGCAGATTCTACGATTTTTGTGACCCATCTCGTAGCTTCTTTTAAAAGAACATCAACTTCGCTGTTTCTTCATGAAACCACTGTGATCATCTCTTTTTTGATAATCAAAGTATTTATCAAATAAAATTGATAAGAACTTTTTTCGAATATTATCATTTTATATTTGCATGGGTTCGATATTTCTATATCAAAACGGCATCTTTAAACGAAATGGCATGCGATTTGGAATAGGTCGAGTGGTAAGAGACTTCACTTAATCAAACTTACCATTACTCGATGACCATTTTGGAAAGCCAAAACATGTATTCGCAGTCACATTGATCGCACGCTTCACACGCACTCTGCTTTTAAGAGTCCAAGTCCTCTTCTAAATGTGGAAGGGCTGATCTAGTGTCTTTATTTTAGCGTAATATTTTAACATATAAAGATTCTTTTTAGTAATCAACACTTCTAAGACTTACTTTTCTTGATGGTTTCATCAGTTTTTGCTTTTTCGACGATTTTTAGTCCAGGAATGATTATAAACTAATTCCATGATTGCGAATAGTCTTAAGAACAGTTAGATGGGTTTTGAACACAATAACAATATGTCATGTCTCTTAATTATTATAATATAAAGCCATCTGTCAGTCAAGGTTTGAATTGTTTTTTCTTATCAAAATAAATTTCCACTACTTCATGTGTACTCATATAAAGTATCAGGTCATAGTGGCTGTTTTCAACAGTCTTTTCGAAGTTCAGCTTCATTTATAATCACCCAAAATATTGAAACTAAAATATCAAATCCGTGCTCATTCCAAACGATATTCTATGAAAGAAATAAAGAAAGGAAGGTTAAGCCATTTTAGATATTAATATTTGTTCAGTCGAATCTCTGTCACTTAATGCATTTTGAAATGATACACCCATTTTAACCGTAACTGGAGACACGAATTTCCCACGGCCAGAGACATGGAGTCATTTTGACTCCAATATTATTGCTTTTTTTATTTTTGTAAACAGCATTGGAATTTATTTTGGAAACATAATACATTCCAGAAATCATGTAATTACCAAAAATATTACAAATATTAATATTAAAAATGTTAAATGCTTTAATATTAAATGTTGGAAACATGCTATGAAAAAAACCCAAACAATCTTTTAATGAGTATTTACTTCGTTTAGATATTACGGAATACACTAAAGTTAATAATTGTTGGAATTTAACAAATATGAATACTGCAATATTTTAAAATGTTATTTTAAGGATATTTCTTTATTCTTTTTTCAAATTCATTATTCAAATTAAAATCATTTTCAGAAACATGGTGTCAATGACTTCATTAATAACAACAAAAACTTTGAAAAAGAATAATTCGGTTATACGCACATGCTCATACTTAGACTTTTTCCAACGTACCGCAGACAGAATTGCTGGAAGATACTGAGGAAATGATTATATTCAAGAACAAAATACCACGTGATAATCAGAGCTAATGAACAACGCCAAGTCATTTTGATTCCCGTCTCCAGTTGCGAGTTAATTTCGATTCTTTTTATTGTCCAGTAGGATGAAAAAAAAAAAAACATCATATCAGGCACAGCATTCTGTTACTTGATAGATGACATGAATTTTGAGTGCCCTTTTGTCGGTTTTTTTTTTCTTGTTTTCTTTGAGAAATTTTTATAGAAGGACATTATGAAAATACCTCAGAGAATTTGCTTAAACATTCAATAGTTTATTTGATGCATGGTTTGAAAAGGGTACAAAGAGTAGAAATTCTTAAAAATAAAAAAAAATTATAATAAATTAAAATATATGAATTTTGCATTTTTTTTTTTCATTGGTAGAACAAACATTTGATTACTATTTTAAAATGTAGATTACAGTGATACTCCTTCAAGTAAAATACAGGTATCTTTTGCAGGTTGAATATTTATTTATCTATACTTATAATAAAGCTCAATGTGTGTGTGTGTGTGTGTGTGTGTGTGTGTGTTGGCGCTCTACAGGCCAGGTCATTTGACATACAGCTACCAAATTTGGTACATGTATACCTTAGAGGTCGGGAATGTGCACCTGGGATCCCTTTTTTTGAAATTTTAATTAGAATTTTAATTATTAATTAAAAACTAACTTTCCCGCCAAAAAAATCTTCCATTTTCCCCACCGCCAAATGAGTTGGGAGACATTTTTTCTCCCAACAGTAATAAGGCTAGGGTTAACATTTTACGGCGGATTATTTCAAACGATTCTGTTTATTTTCTTAATGTTTTTTGCATTTAAAATTAAACATTGTTAATTAATCCATGTTTCAGATTCATTCTGAAGTACTTTTGAATTAAAATAACACAGAATAAAGGAAATTAAAAATGTATAATCTGCATAGCGTTACCCCAACTGGCGTAGAAAAATTCACGCATTTGCGTTATCGTAAAAGGCGAAGAAAATTCACGCATGCGCACTGTGTTCTGATTGTTGGCATGGCAACCATTATCAACGGACGATATAAATTACTTTTAGGTTAGTTGTATGCTTTTGTAAGTAAATTGTATTTATGTTAGTTATATATTTTTTGTATATGCTTATAGTTTTAAGTACATCGTTTTTTAAGTAGTTTTTTTTAACCTGTTTTCAATGATTTAAATTATTTTTAGGTTAGTTGCATGCTTTTATAATTAAATTGTATTTATCTTAGTCATATATTTTTTTATATATGCTTATAGTTTTTACATCGTTTTTTAAGTAGTTTTTTTAAACCTGTTTTCGACCGATTATTTTAAACGATTCATTTTATTTTCTTAGTGTTTGATGCATTTAAAATGAAACATTGTTAATGAATCGATCCGTTCATGATGAATCTGAGAAAATTTTGTTGACAAATTCTTGAGATATTACATAAATTAAGAAAGATATTCTTTAGTGCCCATAAAGTTTAAACGCTCAGTGACTCTATTATCAGTAATCATATTATTAAAAAAAATGCTTTGTTTCAGTAAAAAATATTATTATATTAAGTGCAGATTAATCCTTTACACTTTAATTTGAAGCATAAATTCTACGAGGGGTAACAGAAAATGAGAGAGATACATATCACGTTATGACTGAAGGCCTTTATAATATTATGAGTGAATTATATGACTATCAAAATTTGAAGTTTTAAAATATTTTGCTGAAGAATCTATTAAAGTTGGAATTGCGTAAAATATTTAATTATTAAAATTTTAACGAACATTCAGATTGGTGAACCGGCTGGTCGCCAAAGGCGGCTAGTGTCATATATATCGGAGTGAAATAATTGCTTTAAAAACAAAATACTAAAATTCGCAGGAATGCTTTAAAATTAATTTATTCTTTATATTTTAAAACTAATTTATTTTGAATTTAATAAGTGTATTAAAAATACAAGATTTAATTCATGAAAATGTCTTCCACATTTTATTTTGATAAACAGCATTTCAATTTAATATTCTTTAGGAAATTTCATGCGTATTTATTATAATTGAAATTTATAAGATACATTAACGTTATGTAAGGTAATTTTTTATTCAGTTCAACTACTCAAAGTTTTTTTTTTTATATTATGGGAAAGTTTCATAGTTTTTTGTTCTTTTGCAGTATAAAAAAATCCTGACTTTCTGTTCGTGACATTTTATTCTAACACCAAATTCAGTTGCGATTTAAAAATTCATTTCTTTTCACTTCGCTGAATAACTGAGAATAACAAAGATAACATTTTCTTTGTAAATATATTTATTTTCTTCTTTTTATTCAGTAAAAAGTAAGAAACTTTTTCCAATCTTCATAAATTCCCAACTGAGAGAAAAAGGATGATTCCTATTTCCCCCCTCTTCTTTCTTTTATTTGATCAAGTTGTCCAAAATTAAATTTTCAACTGAGTTCAAAATCTCGAAATTTATTTCAGATTTCCATACATTCATCTTCGAACTGAATGCCCTCTGTTTAGATTTTAATAATGAACAACCTAGTAAAATGTTGAAAAAGAATAAAACTAAATTATTGAAGAAAAGAACAAAATAAATATAACTTTCTAATATAACTTTATCTAAAAATATATGTCGAAAAAGAATAAAATTAATTTATTGAAGAAAAGAACAAAATAAATATAACTTTCTGATATAACTTTATCTAATAATATATTTTGGAAAAGAATAAAACTAAATTATTGTAGAAAAGAACAAAATAACTATAACTTTATCTAATAATATATGTTGGAAAAGAATAAAACTAAATAATTGAAGAAAAGAACAAAATAAATATAACTTTCTAATATAACTTTATCTAATAATATATGTCGAAAAAGAATAAAACTAATTTATTGAAGAAAAGAACAAAATAAATATAACTTTATCTAATAATATATGTCGAAAAAGAATGAAACTAAATTATTGAAGAAAAGAACAAAATAAATTTAACTTTATCAAATAATATATTTAAATATAAGTTTAAAAATAATAAATTCGAATACACTAGTTGTAGTTTCTGTTGCAAGGTCATTTTGGACTAGTTTTCTAATAATAAATATTTTGAATTTAACCTTAGAAGAAAGCTTGCATTCAGTAGATTGAAAGCATTCAGCTAAATAGATATGAGAAATGCCAAACAAAGAGCGTTTGCTAACCATTCTAACGAACCGAGATGAATTTTCTAATCTTTATTTGAGAAATCCTTCTTTGGAGTAATTTAATTAAGGTGAAAATTAATCAAGGATCCTATTCCTGTTCTTTGTTTCATAATACTATTTTAGAAACAAAAATAATATATTGATACTGTGTTTAATTTAAATTTATTCTTCATTAAAAAAAATAGCATTCAACTTAAAAATATTTTCCAGTTTCCAGTGTGGAATATTTTCTACGTCTACTCTTTGTATTATTATTATGATATATTAATTAATTTCAAATTTCACCACTACACAGTCAAAAAAGGTTTCCTTGCACATTTATTTAGTATGATTTTTGCATATTTGTAAATGCAAAACTTCACTATTGATTTTCACTTTTTAACATGCTAGAATTCGTTTATTTGTTATTGATTATAGTGAATTTAGTACTTCCGGAAAAAAATTTCAATGGGTCGTTAATCGAATTAAATTTGAGATTCGTACTAGAAGGTGCTACTTAAAGGTAAATTTGTGAAAAAAATTGATTCTCAAAATTTAATAATATTTATGAAAATGAATTACATATTTAAAAAAATATTAAAATAATGAAAAGATTTTATTTAACTGAAAATGCTTTGAAAAGCACTTTTAATGAAGCTTTATTTTACAAACTAATGTAACTAAAATCCGTAATTATCATTTATAAAGGTTACATTTTTCAATTAAAAATATTTGTTTTTAAAATATCGTTTGAATTAAAAATTGTCTGTTTGATTTTTAGTTTTTAATTATTGATTACAATAAATGCATTTGTTTGTTCAAATTTGATCAAAATATTGTATAAGCACTTAAAGTGAAGAAAAAATGTCAAACTGTTTTTCTATTTCATTTATCCTTATCTGGTGATTAAACAATTATCGAAATACTTCAAAAGCATTATTGAGCAGCAATTCATATGACTTACTGAAACAAATGAATGAGCAAACTTCACATGATTTTTCAACTATTAGAAAATGAGTAGAGATGATTAGTAAATGAAGTAAAATAAATTTTTAAAAATGTTAAAGGACTTCAACTATTTAATTGTGATAAATATATACATATAACAAATAGACACAAATTATTAATTGATATAATAAATAACATATACAAAGGAAACTGTTTTTGACGAAAATATTAATAAACTGAATGCCGATTAATGTTAGGTTACATTACAAAGATCATCATGTATCTGTAAAAATCCGAATTCTATTCAGAACACTTTTAGAAAATACATCTGATTTTTTCTGTTTTAATTTTACCCTTTAGAGTCCTTAATTTTATCTGATTTTAACTCTGACAGATACGTTTTAATTTTTCTCAATTAGATTATATTCCTTTTTTTTTGCTCCCTCTTTTTCTTTGATAATTCAGAATAAAAAAATTCATCTGCACACATATTGCAAAAAGCACATTAGAGTTTGATTGTGTTTTCTTATTTCCTTTAAAAAAGGAGGTGAGTTATCCTTAATAGTTTCTCAGAAATCCCAGTTAAGTTAAGACATTTGACATTACCATTGATATTTTGCGTCACTTTGACAAACGGAAGATGCCGTGAATAACTGTTTTTCGCGAGTCGGTGAATTGTAGATTTGGTTAGATACAAATTAGCTAATTGGGACTACAGTCTAAATGACGGTTGCTTAAACTGACAATCTGTATCTACCTTTCTACTATAGAAAGGTAGAAATTCTACTACATTCTACTATATAAATATCAAATTCTACTATATAAATATCAAATAGCTTGCTTATACTATTCTACTATATAAATATCAAATAGCTTATTGACAGTGAAATAAACAATCTGCAATTGGGTGTTCTCGGAAAAGAATCTCAGTTCGAGTGAAAGAAGTGGCGGCTTCAAATTCTGTATCTCACATGCATGTTATTTCTGCATAATTGTGGTAACTAAGAAACATAACTTACTTGAAGCATAACAATTGCGTGCAGCCTTCTCACTAAAACGGAAAATCGCTCTTCCATTTTGAGCGAAATTTCTTTGTTTTAAATCTGTCCATTCCTTCGTTCACATTTCTGTGATGACAGTCATTCAAAAATTAAAATAGCTAGATGAATGAAATAACTCGAAATTAAAACTGTATGAAATTTCGGACGATGGATGTCCTTAAAAGGATTAACCATCTGTCGATCTCTATATTTTCGTGAGCATGAACGCGACAACTCGAAATTAGAATTTCTTAGATGGGTGAAATTTAATATTTGATCTTTTCATTTCCTGTATCAAATTTGAGTTCAAATTGGAAGGGAACATAACCAAAATCGGGTAGTCAAAATCGGTTTTCTTCTCTACACAATGAATCACAAAATGCTCCATAATAGTATATGAGAAAGACGAAAGGAAAACACTTCTTTTTCTTCTTCTTCTAAAGAACTGTTTCTTTCAACAGTTGAACGTTTTTGAACTCACCAGTATCTAGATATGTAGTAAGAGCATGATTCATTTTATTACGAAATAGACTCGAATAAATGACATTCCTATCAAAACCCCAATCTGCATTCGAATCGTATCGTTGGATTATATGACTTGAACTTTGGCCTTCTGTCTGTCTATTTGTTGGTTCTTTGGTGTAATTTTAATTTAAAAAAAACTAAATATTTTCTATTTTCGATAGATGCTCTAAATTTATTTATGTTTTTTATGAGCAAACCTGCCTCTTTACTGTTTTTCCTAACGGTAATTGAAAACGGTGGTATGGCAATTAAAATCTTCTTTATGTGAAATCTCTCCATTCTTTTATTTATTAAATATTTACACTATAAACTTTCTTATCACTGTGTCAAATATTATTGTCATATAATCTTTGATTTTATTTATAAATTAGATTTGCATTGCATTATAGAATATATATATATATATATATATATATATATATATATATATATATATATATATGTGTGTGTGTGTGTGTGTGTGTGTGTGTGTGTGTGTGTGTGTGTGTGTGTGTGTGTGTGTGTGTGTAACATTATTTTGGTTGAAGCAGAATGTAGATTCGAAGCAGTGAAGAGACTTTGTATTTTTAATTTCGTTTTATTCTCTCCTGGAAGACAGGCATGATTTATTTACAAGTAGGTGCAGGGCGTCACAAAGGCAGAAGTAAAGAAGGAATGAAACAAATGAACACTAGTCTTATATAAGAGGGGATTTCCGGTCACGCGCCAATTCAATACACGTGGGGGCCTTTGACAAGGGCACCGAAAGTATCATTTTCACTTGATACGTAGAATTGATTGCACAGTAATTTTTACACAGCTTCAGTGGAATGAGAATGAAATCAGGAAATAAGAGAATGAAATTACTATGGGCTAAATTAAGATAAAATTTTGGAAATTAATTTGGACTAAATACACACACACACACACACACACACACACACACACACACACACACACACACACACACACACACACACACACACACACATATATATATATATATATATATATATATATATATATATATATATATATATATATATATATATATATATATATATATATATATATATATATATAATCTTATTTTTAAATAAGATAATGTCACTAGATCTATTCATAATAAAAAAAATTTAAAAATATATAAAATTTCTTTAATTTTATTCATTAAATTAGCAGTTTTTTTCACTGATACATATATGGTATAGATTTAAAATGTTACGAAGAACCAAGATTTATTGAATTTTTTATGTCATTAAAAATTGTCAACAATTTTTGAGATGTGACTAATTAATTAAAGAAAAATCTTTAAAAAAACCCAAACAAACTTTATATGAGATGTATAAAATAATATCGTCCCATAGAAATTTTGGTTTGATGAGTCTGAAAAATCTTGTAGTGTGGCAGGAAAAGGCTAGAATGGAAACTCATCATCCGGAATTTCTTGTGCTTTAGAATTACTATGAAAAAAAATGAAGGATTTCTTTTCGATGATTACCTTCACAAAAATGATTACTCGACAGCCATGATATATTTGATTTTTCTTTTCTTTAAGAAAGAGAATATTTTCTTCGATATTTATTAGCTATTCTTTTATACGTAAGAGTTACGCGGAAAAATCCTATCGGAGTTTTTTTTTTTTTTTTTATTCCGATGAAATATTTTTTTTTTTTTTTGAAAATGTTATAAAATTTTGCAAAATTACTAGATTTTTTACCACATTGAGTCTAAATTTATGTAATAAACTATAGAATAGGTGAACGGTTTTCTGTAATATTTATTGTTATCATTTTAGAATAAGTTCTGAATTTGAAAGACGGCAGAAGTTTTACTACTGGAAAAACAAATAGAGCAGACCACCGAATCATTGAAAACACTCTGTATACATATCATATATAGGTCAATTGAAAATGATATTTGTGCAATTTTTAGTCAGGAAAGGCTTTTGTACTCTACGCATTTGATATGTGGATATTTCAAATTATTATCATTTTCAAAAATCAATCCTTACGTCTCAAGGGATCATTCATCATCCACCAAAAATAATGGGATTATTTTAAACATCGATCTTCTCAAAAAGTACTTTTATCGAAAATCATTCGCCATTTTTTATTGCTCTCTTAGATTAATATCTGCTCGTTATTCATAAATCTCTTGTCACTTTGTCGGAAGAAAATATTAGAAAAAATATTTTAAAATATCTTCCAATATAAAGGGTGAGGGGAGGGACAAAGTTAAAATTTATGCTATGTGAGATTACATTATTTTAATTTTTTTACCCAATAAACTGAGTTTGAATTTTCAATGGCTTACATAATTCTTATCCTATGTGTTTTTGAGAATCAAGCACACACAAAAGAAAATTAGTATATGAAATAGGCCGTTTTTCAGAATATAAAAAAATATTGAATCATGCATATATTTATTTAAAAAATATATAGGATTTTAATTTTTTTACAGCTGCATAACTACAAAAGGAAATTTTACTCTTAACTTTAAAAAGGAAAACTTTTCAGAATAAATGCTTTCTATCTATTGTGATTATGCATTAAAATGTATAGTTTAAAAATCGGATGAATTTATATTAGAAAAAAATGATGAAAAAATTAACTTTCATCAGTATTAATATTTATTCCGACAAGTATTAAATCAATCAAATTCGACAAAAAATTAACATTAAAAAGTAGTGCATTTATGATTTCAAAAAAATAATCAGCAATAAATATGAGTGAAAGTTATGCCTTAGTTCTTCCCATTGATGTAAGATATTTCATGTCAAGCAATCACTGTTGCATATTTCAAAGATACAGACCCAAGAAAGAAAGTAATGGGATGGTTTCAAATTATAAATGCTGTACTTTTATGAATAATTTTAAAAAAAAGCAATATTTGGTTGTAGAATTTTTTCTCAAGTTTAAAAGTTAAATCTAAGTTTATTACAACATCAGATAACAACTAAGCCATTTTCATTTTATCTTTTAAAATATTTTGAATGCATTTGCAATAATTGTTTTTATATAGTTAATAGTTTAGCAGAAATTTCAACAAAAAATTTCTGAATTTCGAGAATCTTTTTTCGCCTCTTTTTTTTTAACACGTTTTCCAATCACTTTCTGCTCTGAACGAATTTGCAATCAATCTGGTACGAATTTGCAATCAATTAAAAACTTTCATTTTTCACAGATGGTATCATGCCAAGTTGTTAGCACAGCGTGAAGTTAGTTTAAAATCGATTCAATTTCACACACATAAGGCTAAAAAGAAGAAAATAATTATTTAAATGAAAAAAATTTGATATATCACGTTTTTAAAACGAACTAAAAATTATAATCTTATTTCTTGTAACTTTGAAAAGTTTTATAACCCCATAAAAATTTATAGCCCCAAACAGATTTTCCTCAAAAATTGTGATTGTAAATTTTAAAAATTCACAATCACAAATTTTCAAGACAACCTACATGGGGTTATGTATCTCTGTGGGACTAGGAGCAATTATTTTATTCCTTTTAGTCCGTTTTAAAAAAGGGGATATTATTTTTTATCTAAATAATGATTTTCATATCATTCTAGAATTTGTCTATCAATAATTCCAAAAAATCATCATTCCAAAAAATCAAAAGCACTTGTTAGTAAAGTAATCAAATATATAAGCAAATATGATGTGCATAGAAAATCCACTCATATAAAGAATGGGATTCATAAGAGAGATAATAAAGAGCTCTATAAAATTTAATACGCTGTTAGTAAATACGTTTGATACAATATTACTTTTAAACCTCGATTCAATTCTCTTTCTTTATGGTGAATGTTAGTTGAAATTCACGCAGTTCTCTACAAAAGTAAAACGTTGACGTCTTAAAGATATTGACTTCGGATACAAGGAGCGAAATTATCTCAAGCGAACAGGCGTTCGAAATCAATAAAGAAGAATGGAATATTCTTACATCGAGAACAATGACAGTTCGTTCATTCAATATTTCTATTCAAAATTCTTGCTAGTGCAATACAATATAAATTAATTAACTCTCATTTTACACTAACATTGCATGCCGGTCATGAATTTCGATTGGCTAAATAATTAAAATTTCTTAGTATGATCCTGCAGCATATTTAATTTTACAGTTATTTATGATTTAAAAAATTCTTACATATCCTTTCAAAACAAGGATTTCAGCGAATAAAAAGAAAAATATTTCATACATTTTCAAATATTTTATTATCAGATAGGTCTCCTTTTCATCCACTCGTAAAGTTATCTATATTTATCTTAATGAATGGCAATAACACAAATAATAAAACATGTGCAAAAAAAGAAAGGAAAAGGTGGGTTTATACTTGGGCAGTTATAAGACGACCAGAAGGCAGCGCATGCGCAGAAAGGGACTGATTTGCGTTTGCCACAATTTCATTTAATAGATTCAGACATTCCATGCTTGGCTATAAATTGCCGTTTGGAGTCCCCGAATTTTTCTTTTTTATTTCGCATCGTCCTTAGAGGTCAGTTCAGACATCACCCATTTCTCTTTTGGGATAGTCGTAGCGTTTTGATTCCTTTTAATCTAATATTGTATTTTTTTTTATCATGACACCTCCAACTATTCGCAGATCTTCAACCTTTTGAACATTTGAAAATGTCGGAATTAATCTATGATAAGTGATCAATGTTTTCACGCCCCCCCCCAAAAAAAAGCCCGCCAAATTCTACGAACGTGTGCGCTGTAAGAAAAAAAATACAATATAGCGGGATGTTGTTGTCCCGTCGGAACAATTACTTGCCATGGACCGAACAGCCTTTTTCAGCCTTTCTAAGCATACATATATATATATATATATATATATATATCAGTATTAATGCTAAAGTATTAATACTAACCGTAAAATGTGCTATATAATATTATGTAATTACATTAATGATGTGTGATATTTGGTTATCTAATACAGAGGATGTAACTTTGATTGCATTTATATGATAAGGTTCATAACTCAGGAGCTATCTTAGAAATCTTGCCATACTAATATATCTAGGAAGGGAGATCGCCTTAAGTACGAGCATGAGGAGAATCCTGACATGTTAGAGAAATTGTCTTTTCTCTAGGGTCGTGTAAAACGCTGGTAATGCACCGCTGCTATAACGGATAATATTACTTTCTCAAGGGAGATTCAGTTGCTTAAGGAGTGTCGCAATGGGAATCATAATCCAGGAAATATATAATTCACATTGTGATTGGTTATTGGTGTAGTCCAAGTGTCTGTACGATGGAAATCGGCAATTTTCTTTGTGATTTGCCGAGATTCTTTTGTTTAAATATCAATAAATATTACTTTCAAAGAAAAATATGTTATATTTTTTAGAGGTAAGATGCGAATTGTGGTTTCAAAAGAAATGCCATGATCAGCACATATTTTCAGATGTGTTTTCAAATTCTTTAATACCGAAATGTTTTTAATATTTTTATTTTTAAGTTTAAAATAAAATTTCGTTTGCTGTTGAAATTCAAACTCGCTACTGAATTTAAAATCGTAATCCAGTATTCATGAAACGAGTTAAAGCATTAAATAAAACATTTTAAGAGACTGTAATATTCAAGCTAATCGCAAAAGGCTTGCACATCTCCGTTAAAGGATTACTTTTCAAAATTGCACATTCAGCATTCAAATTGGAAGCATTCAGTTCATTTACAGAGGAATAAAACCGATTATTTCTGCTTCAATAAATTTTAAAAGGACCTGCGTGACTTTGCATTCTCGCCAGCCAATGGCTCAAATATTTTGCCAACTACACAAATCTCTTATCACCGGTTGGCGCTGCCTATTTGAAATTCCTTCGAAATGCATTCAAGGTGGAGCAAATTGTTCGATGTTGGTGATAAAATGTTTACGAAAGACTCTTTGTGATTATTATATGTTCAAAAAGACTATTGAATCTAATTATTGTTAACTCAGAGTCTAAAAAGTTAATGATTTTGTTTAAAATAAGTAAAATACACAAACATTAATTCTGTTATTCAGAAGTATTTAACCTTTTTAAATATGATTTAATTACAAAAAAATACCATTTCATGCCATTCGACCTGTATGAAATATTTTTGCTAACATAGCAGATTTCCTGAATTAAAGTGATACGTTTCTATAGTGGAATTTTTTTTAGACCATAATAAGTATCACAGAAGATGAATATGATTCATTTCATGCTCCAACCCATGCCCTTTTGTTACTAAGACTTCTAATCCCTATACTGATTTGGAGCAATTCTTTAATAAAATAACAATATCTAAATATTGAAATTAAGTGATCTAGCAGTTGTTATATAAGATTTAGATTATAACAGCAGAATTTTAAACTTCTAGAACATTTGTTTTCTAAATTTCCATTTCTTACACCGATGCAGCAAACAGAAAAATCTTCATGCAGAAATTTTGTGCCGATTCAGAATTCTATAGTTTCCCACAAGAGGTTAAGATTGGATTGGATTGGATTGGATTTTGCTAATATGAAGATTTTGTAAAATCTTCATATTAGCAAAATCCACTCATTTATCTAACAGTTAAATCTTTGCTCTAGTTAATTCAGATTAATGTTACTTATATCTTCATCATACTTGATGACATGAACCTGAAATAAATAAATTTGTCCTCCACTTTCTCTTGAAATTTCGCAAAATATTATTTATAATATATGATCGAAAATAATTTTATTTACGATTTAGAAAACTAAATTTTTCATACTGGTGTTTAAAAATCATCTAAAAAAAGAGTATTCGAAATGGCAGTATCTGTTGATTTATCAAGGCTTTTTTGTATGTAATAGTTGCATTTTTCAATGATAATTTTCAGAGCTATTTGTTCTGTTGTGACTTATGGCACTTTACAATCAACGATTTAAGCCAAGCTAGCATCTCTTGTTTTTGCAGTAGCGCCAACTAGGTCCAAGAGTACGACTTAACTACTTTCATGCGTCACGTTCGCTTGCACAACCTCTTTTTACAGCGGGGCACATTCACACACCTCACAGATAGAACACAGAAGAACAATCAAGCCGAACCGGGACGCTCAGATCACGGGGAAGACGCGCTACCCCATCCCAGGACGTCGGTGGCCAGCTATTTAGTAGAAAATTATTCTAACGCCATTTTAAAATATGTAAAAAAAAAAAAAAACTGTATACTTAAAGAAGACAATTTGATTATTGATTAGATATCAATTTAATTTTTTATTGCAAAATTTTATAGAAATCGATTTTAGAATTTATCCACGAAATCGTGCACTCAGATAATTTGTTTAAAGTTCACTGGCTTAAAAGCATCTGTGCACGTGATATTGCCATTCAATCCGGCTTAAAGTTCCGTCCACGGAAACCCACGTGCTATTTATAAACAGAGTTTAATATCAGATTTAACTCATTAAATTAAATTACATAGGTTGAATAATCTTATTCATTTTGAATAATAAGCATGTTGAAGTAGATTTATTTTTACAGAAGTTAAATCTGGTTTATTGTTTGAAGGTTCATAGTCAGGTGTGAATGAAAATTTTATATACTATTAGGAAGATGATATATATTTTTATTATATATAAATATAGTCTATATATAGACTTTATAGACTTCCAATTATTATTTTGCTCCAACAGTCATATGCCTTATTTTATATATCTAGTTCTTCAAATTTTCTTGTATTATCATTTTGACATACAAACGAGACAGACATTTTTTTTTTTTAAATCAGGCCAAAAAGTAAACAAAAATAACTGTATAAGATGTAGAAATCAATCCAAACTTGGCAGTCATTATCCTTTCCTCTTTTTTTTCACAATCATAATAATTTTTTTGTTTTGGGTGTTGGAAGAAAGATCGTATACGATTCATAAAATAAAAAGCAAACTGCGTTTTACATTTGAGAAAACTGACTTCCATTTGCAGTTCGTCAACAGAATGGCTGAATCGGGAAATTCATTCTATTCTGAGTGACTGATTCTGAATTTGAAATTCAAGCGAAAAACAGAAGTCATGAAATGAATTCTTGAATACCTTATTTTCTGCCCGAGATGCTTTCAAAATCACTTGCATTTCCAATATTTCATGGCGACTTTTTATATCTTGAGATGAATTCAATTACCTTGAAAATAAAAATGAATTATTCATTTTGTGTATAAAAATAGTTTTCAAAAGACTGAGTCCATACTCTGAAGATTCGTATTCTGTCGAAATGTTATTTTATTTAGTTGAAAATTTCATTTAGTATCAGCACTTGTTGATGACATTAATACTGTCGGGTAGCAGAATAGAATTCAATCAAATGTTATAAAATGTAGCCATAAATTAATTGTTGAATTAAAAATTCCCATAAAAATAAATTTTAAAATGTCAGTTATTTTAAACTAAGGTATTTTTCGACATAAATAGTTTTTAAATACTTTTTTATGAGTTTGATTAAATCAGGTGAATAATTTATTGACATACTATTTATCTTATTTGTTTTAAATAAGTACTTAATTCTAAGGTAGGGTAACATGTCAGAAATTTACCAAGAGTACTAAAAAATATAAACATGGATGCATTTGTTTACCAATTAAAAAAATCTTCATTCCGCTTAAATCTCCGTACGGATGCTATGACTTTTAAATCTTGCTCGTGGAAAATATGACTTTACAAGCAATTAAATTTATGTAGTGATAATTTCTACATAAATTTAATTGCTTTTAATTAATATTGAATATTTTTATTAGTTACCTAATAAAATTTATTCGGTATTTAGATTAAAAAACTTATTAAATTATTTTTACCTGATAATGATTTTTTTAGTAAAAATTTTTAATTAAGAGGCCAGTAAATGTTAATTAACAAATAATTAATACTAATTAATTTTAAAATACATTTTCTGAATTATTTTTCCAAAAACCTTATTCTCGTTTCGTAACAATTTAGCTGATTCGGGTTGAACATGAAAAGAATGGGTTGGCAAATGAATATGCAAATGAATATGCAAAGGCAAAGATAATATTGTTTATTATCGGTATATTTCTTAATTTAAAAACTTCTGAAAATGAAATCTATATTTTTGTTTAAGGATTATGAAATTAATAGTTTTCGCTTAAATGCTCATGTAGCAATTGATCCCCTCGAAGATGCATACGGAGGTACAGAAAGACAGAAAGAATTTTGAGAACAAGCGCGAAGATTTCTTAAAATCACGAGGTTGGACATGTCCCTTTCTATATAAAAATTCAAAAAAGGAAAAATAATAATAATTTATATCATAACACCTATCTATAAGTGTGTAATGGCTCTTTTAAATATGAACGCACCTATTGATGCTCTTTATGAAGCTGCAATCATTCAGATTTTACGCATTTTATCATGAGTGGATAACGAAACACGCGACAATCGGACCATTATATTCTATATTTATTAAGTTTCGTTTCTTTCCTAAATTAGAGGCTCTTCTTCACGAACCTCAACAGAATCGAACATAATTAAGTGCATGTATTTTAAAAGCCTCTTCTTTCAAATGTTTCGGCATTTATAAATAAAACTGTCGTTAAATCATTCTGAATATAAAAGCAAAACCTATTCAAATTTATCTACAATATTTTTTAAATTAATTCTTCTATTTAACTTTAATCATTTGTTCCTTTCTTTAATCTTTTCTAATTTTCCTTTCTAAATTTTTAATTTGATCTTGGAAAATGCTTTCTGCAATGGAAAAAAAAGTTTAAAACAACAATATCACCAAGCGATCATGAGGAGAAAACAATTTATTTTTAGAGCGCATACTCAGCTCAAGAAAACTGGGGTAAGGAAAATCATAGAAATCTTAAAAGTATGAAGCTCCTTTAAGATAATAGAGAAAAGAAAAAAATATCTCATGTGATAATGTTCTTCCCATCTGATTTTCGTTTGAAAATGAAATTTTACCTTTTTTTATTTAATTAAATTTAACAGAAGCTCTGTAAAAATGCTAATATCAGCGGTTCTCACGCTCCAAGTGGAGAGATAAAAATCTGTCACTCTAAACAAATTCTTTTAAAATATACTTATTTCCCCCTTACATAAATCGACACTTGTAGAAAAATCCCTATCAGAATCTCATAGTATCTAATCATCGGGGAAAATATTTCTGTCACTCTCTTGCACTCTTCTGCTCTTGCATTGCTTGTGAAAGGACAATACAAGAGCGGTACGGTCATGTCAGTTTTGGCAGCGCTTTTTGTTCATAAATTATACCTTCCGGAATGTAATAAAAGCGAAATTTTAAAATTTCAGGGTGTCTTCTCTCTTTAAACGAACTGCTAAAAATACATATATACTTACATACATACATACATACATATATATATATATATATATATATATATATATATATATATATATATATATATATATATATATATATATATATATATATATATATATATATATGTATGTATGTATGTATGTATGTATGTATTGTATATATATATATATATATATATATATATATATATATATAGAATACACTTTTTTTCGTATTTTAAACCAAAACCAAGCAAACATGAAGCCTTCTATCACCATTTTAATTTAGGCGAAGAAGCAGAAAGTGTCCTCATCATTTTCTAATAATTTCAAAGCAATAATTTGTTCCTTTGACTTATGTAGGGTTAGGGTGACTATTTTTGTCCTTCACTTGTAGTAATACATTTGATCATCCCACATAACTGTATCAGAAAATAAAATCATCTCACGATTGATTACAATTGATTATTTACACGATTGATTACAATGGATTACAAGATTAGTTTCACCAGAGACCATCTTAGACATTTATCAGTGAAAATGTTATAACGATCAGTATGCATGCACAAACACAAAATAATAATAATAATAAAAATATGCTGATGCACCATCCATAGTGCGGAAGGCAAAAAGTCTTATAAGTTCATTCATTTTTAGTCTGACACTAAAAAGAACTTTTGTCTCTCTTTATAATCGCATTAAACTTATATCGAGTAGATATAAATGAAGAATGATGTGTTCTGGTAGCCATGTAGGTGAATATTAAACCGTTTGTGGTTTTCGATATTCTTAAGATTATCGTCGGTATTTTTTGATATTGAAAAGTAAAACCAGTTTATTTAATAAAAGAAATTTCATTTATTGATCAAATGTGAATATCAGTAGAAAAGAACAAACAAATTATTTATTTAAATGTAAGATTTAAACTTTAAGATGCAAATGAAATAAACAACGCAGCTTTTGTATCTCAAGTGTTTCATTAAATCTGGATATAAACAAACGTTATATTGATACTTAGATAATTTTATTTATCCTATATTTTGCCATACATTCACTAGAGTTTCCGTAATAAATTTACTAAATAAATAGAATAATTGCTATTAGCTTCTTTATTTCCCTTATTAAAAATAATTTGAATATTTGATTATGTCAAATAGTTGAAAGTCATTGTAAAATGCACTGCAGTAATCTTATTCTTGCAATGAATGGTTGCCATTCATATTAAATTAATTTGCTTCAGATGTTTCCTTACCCAGTGAGGAAATTACAGACGCACTTTTGCAGAAGATTATCGAACATCGTTCGACATGATTTAGGCCTCATTATTCATTAAAACAATTAAAGATGCAGGAAAGGATGCTTCGCTTCCAAGCTACAACATTTTGCTTAAATAATGAGAATGCAGTTGATCTTTTAATTGAGGAAGTTTTTCCTACGATATTCTTCAATAACAAATCCTGTGTCCATCAACCCTAAATATTAAAGAGCATTCTCTTTCAGAAAAAAAATATGTCTAGATAACATTAAAAATATGACGGTGAGAAGTTGCTCACTCGGCTTCAAGATTGAAGGATGCTTTCTTGAAAACTCGAATTCCACAAAATCTATCGTGTGCATGAATTTTGCGCGCTAGTTAAATCTGCCCTAAGGAAGACACTCTTGTGTAATGAGAAAGTTTTAAAATGATTCGATTTTAAGTGTCGCGATTCTAAAATCGAGTGATTTTATAGAAATAGAACAGAATCATTCAAGTATTCAAAACTCAATTGGTTTTAATTGCAAAAGAGTGGTTAATTGCAAAATACACCTGTATTTCGCAATCAAGTCAACCGTAAATGGAATTCTAAAATAAAAACTTCTGTTCAAATAAATCCTTTCAGTGAAAGCAAAAATAGAAATAGAATAGAATAATCGACATTAAACTACTTCATTTAAAACAAAGAGATACTGATTGTATGTAATATAGCATTCGAAATCACGAAAATAAAGAAAAATACTTTTTCGCTTGTTTTCTCATACTTATCTATAATACTCATAATAATTTTAATAAATGTACTTAAAAAGGGTCTTCTTTTTAAACTTAAATGTTAACGAAAATATTCCTAATTTTATATGAAAAGTACATTTAAATATTTATAGATTTTATTTAGTTAAAAATTAATTAAAAATATAATTTTTTTCATATATCGTCTTCGATTGTTTTTCAAAACTAATTAACAAAAATCAGTGCCAGGTTTTTTAACAGATAAATTACCTTCTATCTACATTTAAACAGTAAAAATAAATCCACTTTATGCAGTCTAACTTGTGATATATAACTGTTGCTTGTTCCCCTTTTCCACTTACATTTTTTAATGCTAGAATTTCCGTTTAGTTCAAAGCAAATTAGAAAGAAAACAATAGAAGACCATAAAAATGTATCAGAAGATTTGTAGTTAAATTTGTTTTCAAAATATGTCGTTTCGTGTGTACACAATAGCAATAATTTCAGAAAAAGATGTCAGTCTTTTTGTAATTTTTATTCGTCATCTCAAGTTAAATATGAAATTTTTAAGGTTTACATTTTAAAGAAATCACCTTCATGAAAATAACATTTAAAATTTTATTATCTTTAAGCGAAATCCGTTATTTATATGTATTTCAGAAAAAAATGGAAGCTATTATATACAGAAGGAAAATTTTATTCGAAAATTAAGAAAACTATTCATGTGAAAACTCCTGCTGCTTATGCTTTCACAAATATTTAATCATGAAACTAATTTTTTTTTATTACGGAAATCTGAATACATATGTAACTTAAAAGAAAAAAAATCTAAAACTTTGATGGAGTCAAAGTATATTTTATTGTTATACATCTCTCAAAACTAAACTTAGGGAAATCTTTAAATTATTAATTGCTTCGAATGTTATAATTTTTCTGTGAAAATATTGTAATTATGCAAGTATGTGGATTGAAAAAAAAGAGACAGAGTAGTAGAGAAAACACTTGAAGGCAATTTACTTACGTCCAATAATATAGCCCAATATCAGTCCATTTTTTTATTGTAAATACAAGATGTCCATAGAAATACTTTCCTTGTTTGGTAACATTTGCAACTGAAACCAAATTTCCAACGAAGAATGTTCAATGCTTAGGGAGATGAATTCTCCAAAAAAGATATTAATACCCAAAACACTAATAAAAATTTTGACATTGTTCGTAAATATTCAGATGATAAAAGAAGCTCACAGTCTGAAATAAGTGATATATACGAAATTCTGAGAAAATAATCTTTTATTATTCAACAAGAAAGTTCCCATGCAAAATATTTCCAGTGTGTTTATCTGCTATAAGTACAAGATATTGCAAAAAAAATATTTCTTTGGAACTCGTCTTCCCAAGTCTTCTGTGGTCTGCATATGAAATTTGAGTTTAGTAAGTTCATATTACGATGGCCAATCTATATTTCCAACCGTTCATATTCTATGGCTATCCTGTATATTCTTTTATCAAATACTATTTTAATTATATTTTACTTTTTTATCTATATGTTATGGTCAGTAAAATTTTGTCGTTGCTTCAGAAATTCATTTTCAATCATTTTATTTTTAAGCATCACATTAAAAAAAAAAACACTTTATTTCATTAGCAATCCGTTAACACTCTCTGAAAAGTAAAAAAATACATAGTATGCATCTGGAAGTATAAAGATTCCTTTTAATGCTGAAGAAATTCAAAAGAGTTGTAGAATTTCTATAACACATAAAAACTGATTTGAAGATTTACATTGAGGCTTTTATAATAGTCGTTATCTAACAAAAATGTAAAAAAAGATTTATGTTTTAAAATTACAAGTCAAACTCTATTTTGATGTGCAAAGAATAAAATACGTTTCTATGTTGATGAAATGCATAGAGATCATATAGGAAAATGAAAAGAGTAATACCACTTGTTTTGTTACTGAAACGTGTGGCTTCCATTAAGATGGAATTCGAAATGTCATAAAATTCCATTTCTTAAGGAACTAAGTTAAAAAGTCTTTTTTTTTTAAGAACAAAAGAAATTTTCTTATTTAACATTCTTATTACTTGAACTGTTTTCTTAACAAAACCGTTTGAATTTTGTTTCTCAGTCTATTTCTTGGGAAGTTATTACATTTCCATTTAAATCTAATTTTTAATGCTATTTTACTTTTTCGTGTTATTTTCACATATTCTAAATTTTGGTAGAATTCTCTTATGAAAACACATTATAAATAAAAAATCTAATGTATATTTTTTGTTCAAATTTAGTATAATAATTTCTTAATATGTTCTGAAATTCTTGAACTGGAGAAAAGTTGTTGCTTCTTATGGCACTAGTCATAGATAAGCCTGCTGACGAAGTCAGCGATTTTAAGCCAAGAGAGCGTTTTTGGTTTCATTAGCGCCATCTAGGGCCAAGAGTACGTTTTAGCAACTCATGCGTCACAACCCTTTTTACGGGGCGGATTTCATTCATGCATTTCATTTACTCAGCCACACATCGTAATTTAGACCTGAATCAGAGAACAATCACCCCTGATTCAGCACTCCCAATGGTATTGCTCTCGACAGGGAGAACTTTGTGGCCACGAAAGATTTATACGTGCATCAGCCACCACATTCACGGGGAGTCTTCGGCCGACGGGGTTCTAACTCACAATCCAAGGGATGCGAATTCAACGCCCGACAAACCAGGGTATCCTGGTAGTGATAATAATAAGTAAATTATTCATTTAGAACTATTCTATAGTTGTTTTAATGTTTCACCATGCGAAAAAAAATTAAACATTTTTGTTATTTATTAGAGGCTTTATTATTAACCCCAATATTTAGAGAGTAGGCAAAAATAAAACTTATTTTTTTGTTCAAATACTAGATAATTTATTTCTTAAGGTTTTTTTTTTTTTTTTTTTTTTTGTTCGTCTGTTTTGAAGTCATAAGTTGTCCTATTATGCAGTTAGGGATTTTAATTGTTTTGGAGCATATACGATACTATTCGGAAAAATAGGATTAAATGCGAAATCAAAAATAACTCTACTAAATCCTATTAAGCTTATTCTTGCTATGTGATTTTTAAGCTAATGTAAGTATTTAGAATTATTAATATTCTTTATTCTGATGTGATTTTGTGAACAAATGATGAGAACACAGAACACTAAAAAAATGAACAATCTAATCAAAAGGTACCACAAAGAATTACTCCAATCCTTCATTAAAGCACACGGAAAATTCTGAATAACCGGGTTGCCACGAGATCATTGGTGGGAACGGGGGATGGGAAAGTTGAGTCCTAAAAGCATTACTGGCCACGGTACAACTACTCCAGAAGGATGTATGTCCCGACACCAGTAAAAGATAGCTAACCCATATCATTTTTGTACTCAGTGCCGCAACCAAACACCATACCGGAAGCTTCTAATCCCCATATCTGAGGTATCACTTCACGGTGGGAGTAATTAAACGGTGCGGGAAAAACAAAAGGTGCGTAATTGTTACCCAAATTCTTAACCAACAAAGGCATTTGTAATTATGTAACGAATTTGACTTTCAACAAATGTAATGGAACACTGAGGACCGAATGCCTTACTAAGATTAACTAATGTGTTTAAAGAGAAACATGTATTCCTGATTTCTTTCAAATTTTGTTGAGCTAAAAGTTTCTATGTAATTATAAAGGTCAATAAATCTCGTAGATAATTTTCTTTCTTTTTTCAAATACGGAAATTGAAAAAAGGGAAATTTATACGAAATATAATACAAGTTCTTTGAGTTTTGTTTTGAAAATGGGGAAATTTTGACTAAATGAATCTGTGGAAGATATTTTAAGATAAGAAATTAATCCACGAGGATGAGTTTGAGCATTCAATTACATAACATTGACATTGTATTCAATTATGATCAAATGTCAGCTCATATCGTCTAATTTTACGTTGCCTTACGCTACGCTGAAACGCATTTCAACAAGCAACAAACAAAAGATGCTTGGACAATTCCACAATTAAATTGGATTTGTTGTGCATCTCGAGAGAATTAATTTGTACTCTATGAGGTGAGAGGACCCACTTTTATGAAATGTCCAGGAAAATTTGTGTTTAATAGTTATAACTGAGGATTAGCACTCTGCCTTAGATTTTTCGTGATTTCTATGAATAAAAATAAATCATCTTCAGTATGATGTTCATCGGATTCAACTTTTCATCTTCTGGTGAACCAAAGTAATAAATTGCAATATTTTCGTTAACTATGTTTCAGGTCATAACAAGCAGGTTTTAAATAAAAAGATAATCGTAAAATGCGACAGTAACTTACAAATGCTACAATTGATAACAATGAAAAACTCGAAATGCCCTTTAACATCAAAAATATAGAAATGTATCGAATTGGTGGAATTCGTCAATGAATATTTGTAAATCAATATGATTGTTTAAAACTGCAGCTAAATAGATGCAGTAAAAATTCGATTATCCGATTTGGGTGGGACCACAACCCTCTCAGATATTCAAAACTCAGGTAACTTTAAATCATAACTTCTTTTCTTTCAAAATTCAAAGGATTTTCAAAATTAACTTTCAAATATTATAAAAATAAGTCAATTAGAATTATTATGTATAAACACTTTAACAAGCTTTTTTGATTTATTATTTAAATTACGTTAATGAATGTTATTATTCATTTCTGTTTCCTTTCATTTTCTCAATATTTTTTTTAATTGTGCTCTAAAAAGTATATTTTCTCTCTCTCGACAACATTAGAATTTTCGATATATTTACAGTTATTATATTTTCATGTAAATGCATGGAATTTGCTTATTTCACTACTGGAATGCTTAAGTAAGGAACTGAAGGTTTTTTTCCCTGGATTAATGTCTACCGTTCGATGATAATCTTTTACATAACTAACATCATAGAAACATTTTTCTGTTCCAACTATGACTCCTTTATTGAAAAAAATTCTATGGTTTTGTTAAAAACGAGAAATGTAATTCGAATTTCTGGAGCCTTTTCAATGAACAGAGACCTCGACTCCAAGTGTCTGAGGTAATCGAGGTTCTATAGTAAATAAACTTCAGAATGTATCTAGATACCAAAATTGTAGATGAGTATCAAGTTTTGAACCCAGTTTGACATTGGGAAAATAGCCAAAGACGTTCTTGATTCCTCTTCACAGTACCACGAAGAGTAACATAAAATACTTTTCGTTTCAGGATTCAGAGACCAGCACTTTTTGACGATCATATTTCGCTAAAGGGTGGTACTTAGAAAGATGAACAGTTATTAGATCTCATATTTTCGCGAATAATCTAATTTCCCCCAATTGCTACATGTAAATATTTTCATATATCATCTTTCCTCTTGTCCCTTTTTGGCGCACGCCTTTTGGCGCATGCGCAAAAGCGCCGAGAGCTTCCGATTCCAAAAATGAACAGTGTAGGAGAAAATCGAGAAGAGAGCAATCCCTTTCATTCTAATTTCAAAGATAAAACTTAAAATAAAAAGTGCGAAAAAACAACCATGAAATGCACTTTTTATTTTTATAATTGCTGGAAATTTTCAGGCCAAATTGTATAACATTCCTCTATTTAAATTACATCCTATTAAAGTTTAAATTGTATAGCAATTGCAAAATAAAAAGAAATTCTAGAAAGGTAGCATTGATTCCACTTTTTTAAAATTATTACTTTTAATGAAGTCAAAATTCAAAGGAACAAAATTTTAGATTTTAAAAAGATGTTACAATTCTAAATGAATGATTAAAAACGGCATATATTTATTGCCACAACAAAAGATAATTTAACAAATTTGCAACTGAAGTTTGTAAAAAAAATTCATTTTTTAAACTTAAATCTAATTTATTTGTGAATAATAACAATTTAATAAATGAACAATTCTTAATTGTTATAATATTTTTTCAAAACTCCTATTGTTACAATGTGCAGAATAATGCTATATTTAATAACTGCTGACATATTAAAAAAAAATTGTAATGCATAAAAATGGAATGAGATTTTCTATCGGATAAATGTATTTTCCAGTCAATCGATGCCGTTTTATTTCATTGAAAGCTAAAAATGAAAATGCTAAATCTGCAAATACTGCTTAAATTTCCATGGAACTTCTTATTTTCAAAACGAAGATGCAAAATGATGACGTATACATTATAAAAACATTTTCAGCGATTTATTCTTTTCATACCGATATTTCCCAAATTTTTCATCTGCTTTCTTTATCTCACATAAGTAGTATTCGCTATTTTAAAAAAGAATTCTTTTTCCATATAGTATCTTTTTCTTATTAAATTGAATTTAAAGCAGCAAAACTTAATTTAGAAAATGAGAATAAGGGAAATTCTGGATGAAAAGGACAAAATACAAATTTCGTTTAAAATTAAATGTACTCTAAACAAAATTCCAAATTAACAAAATTTACCAAGCAGAAGACAGATAATTCTTTTTTTTTTGCCTACGTTAGGATTGGTAAGTTGCTTATTGCGAAAATAATGAAAGACTAGATGAATTCCTTTAATTCCCTGTTAACTGATCAATACAAAGACTGTTTTGAAATGGGCTTCAGAACTTTGAACAATGTTCAGTAGATGAGCGCAATACCTGAGCTGGTCTGCCTGCTTTCCAACTTCTACCTCATCGTCAGGTGAAATTTTAAAGGGACATAGACAAGAAGGATTTTGTTATGGTGAAGTCTAGAATCCATACCCCATTATGCTTAAACCTAAAATTTTACTACGAAACTGTCATTTCTGAGTCACATTAAGAATAACAATACTTAAACGGAATTTTCGATTATCTAATCTAAAATTAGGGTTATCAACTACTAAAAGATAGCACCTACAAAAATTTAAGTTCTTTGCCATGATCAGGCAATACCCACACGCACCCTACGGATAGATTACCGTACTGATATTTTAAACTTAATGTTTGTTTGTTCGCAAATTTTTATTATTCAATAAATGCGTCATGATTATTATGAAATTGTTATATGTCTGTATACTAAAATCATACCCGAAGATTCTAAAAATAAATTTCATTCCTAAAATAGCGCACCCAGAAATTCTTGGAAGTCTCTCATTCATCAAGGTAATGTTAGATTATGAAATCCACATTAGTTCTCATGTCAATACATGACATGAATTTTTCTTATTCCCCATTACATTAAATATAAACTCTCTCTATCTGGAAAGAACTGAACCTTTAGACAATAAGACTTAAATGTTAAATAGTAGGTAGTCACTCTTTGATTTTGTTTTTTCAATATATTTTACAATCAACAAGATTTAGATTTTATATTCTTCTCTATGATATTTTGTAATCAAATCTTAATTTTAAAGGCGCGACATTTTACCTTACAAATAACAATCAAATTCGTAGAAGCGAATTCTGTTCTATTCGAATGTTCCAGCTTTTTGATTACAAGGGAAAAATACGTTTCTATTAAGATTAAATAAAAAATGTCTGAATGACAATTAATAAATATATTAGGAATATAAATATTATTTGGAATACGGAATTATTTTTTTCTTTAGAAGTACTCGACAGAAAATCTATACCAAGATATGCAAACCTATATTATAATTATCTATCATAAACAATATCTGACTGAATCTTCCAAACATTTAATCAAAAAAAATGTTTTGAAAATCAAGAAAATGATAGCAATGATTTCATCACATTGCGTATACGAACTGATATAAAATAGCTGAGAAAACGTAGATAAATAGGTTAATACAGCATTCTTTTTCCTTCTATAGAAACTTTAGTTTAATTTAGTTATATTAACATCCCGTTTTAGAGCAACACTAAAGATATTTTGGAACAGGCCTCGTAATTTTGAACCCCGGTCAGATGTCATGGACGACTCCTGAGCTGGCCCCGACGGATTGAACGTGCACAAGACCCACTTATAAAGCGGTTCTTCAGTGGAACAGGGTCTCGAACCTAATCCCCCGATTTCGAAGTCGAGACCTTACCACCAGGCCACGTAGAAACTTTATATCAGCTAAGATTTGTAATTTAGAACCGATATTGTGATAGCGAAATAATGTTTTATCGCACAAAAATGCGCGTTCTTTCTTTCTTTGATTTAACATTCCACAATTTTTTATTGTTTTTCAATATTAGTTAAACAATCTAAATAAGTTAAAAGTATTGCAACAGTAATTTATATCATTCATTTCGATTTTAAAGTTTCAGTTGAAATTATTTTAATTACATTTTCCCGACCTAAAGTAAAAGGTGATAAGAATGTATGTTTTAATTAGCTATGAAATTATTCGAAATAATTTGTTCGTAAGCAGAAACATAAGTGAGCTGTAAATAATCAGAAAATGTGGAAAGCATGTAAATAATCAGAACGTACGAGCTGTTTCCAAATGACAATTAGCAAATTCGGTCTGATTTTGAGTCCATATAAATATTTTATTTATAGCAGAATTTATCATCTGTTTCAAATGAGAATCCATGTACAACGATTCGAATGGCTTTCAAAATTAATACGTTTGTAATATAAAACTAATATAAGTCATTATTAGATTGTCTTTTTTATTGGGAAATATTGTCTATTTTTTAACAAAATGAAAATTATTTCCATCTTATTTATTATTTTACTTGTCTTAGAATAATTTTACCGCTTCCGAAAGAAACGAATGGTGCTAAACCATGTTTTTACATCGGGTATTCAAATCACGTATTTTCTGTCTGTATAATAATTGATTAAAACTTATCTATACAATTGCTAATATTGATATAACTTAAATAAAAATTTGTGATATTTTTTTTTCTTTCGTGATGTCAAAAAAATGACACATTTTTCTCTGAAAATGTTACCATACGATCTTCTCTGGGCTCGTTATTCGAACCATCTCTCGGAGTCCGTGGCTTCGTATAGCGGAAAAGTCATTGGCTCCTATTAATCACGTGCTCCTACATGTGGAAGAGAGTGGCAGGATGTTTAACGCATCGCTGCCACTTAACTTTTCGGTCAAGAGAAATTTTAAATGCGATGTGATTAAGCCTATTTATTTCTCGAGAAATAAATTCTGGTCTAGCAGTTTTCAACTTAGGAAAGGTGCAGCTGGGCATGACGCTCTTAGGATCAATTGTATGAAATGATTTATTGTGACCTTTGAGGACTGATATGGCAGCCACTTCTAAAGCACCTGTAAAATCTTCGAAATGTGTTGCGTGCAGTAGTCAGATTTCTGCTTAAGTAGTCAAGTAGAGTGCTAACAAAAGGAATCTTCAGTGGAAAAAGATAATTAAAATAATTGAAGAAACCTGTTAATCTTTGGTATCTAGTTTGCTAAAGTATACTAAAGCACCGCAATATTTAGACCGTAAGAATTTTGATAAATATGTAGCTTGACAAATAAATTTCAAACAAGTATTAATTTTTTTTCGTTCAATTAAAATAAATAAACAATTAAATATGAAAAGACTAAGTTCGAAGAAAATTTGTTGCACGCAGGATACGTGCGCACGGATTTTGAACAAATATTGAATTGCCTGCCATGCTGAAAGAAATATTTTTAAAAAAGAACTTTATATATATAAAAAAAATTGAGATGGCGTCTGTAAATGGATTATATATAATCTAAACTTTCCGTTTTTCTTTTCTTTCTGAAACGCATCAGTACCAAAGGATCCAATGAAATTTCTACTTTAACGAAATTTTTACTGACCATGATGTTTCAAATCTCACCAGGCTAAATATTTTTGACAAAAATGATAAGTGTTTCTGCATAAAAGTGTTAGGTACGATTGCACACATTATCAAACAGTGTGAACTTTTGATTAATTAACATGAAGTTTTCTATTAGCTGAAGTTTTCTGTTTTCTATTTCTATTAAAAGTTTTCTACTAGCTGGATGAAAATCAAAACCCTGTTTGAAATTTCAATTTGAAAGGAATTTTGTGATTCCTTTCAAATTGAAATTTCAAACAGGTTTTTCAAACATTCTGAAACTATGTTGTAAAATTATCGACTGCAGAATTGGACGATGTTTAATCATTAATAAGTATGGGTATCATGCTTTTCTCATCTTCTGTACTATTTTATGTCTATAATTTTACTGTTATTTGATATATTTTTTGACTATTTTATTCTATTTCTATTTTTTTATTTCTTATCTTTTTTTTCATTTTTAAGAATTTTTTTTATATTTTTCTTATTATTTATTTTGACTTTTTATTGTCTACTGTTTGATTTTATTATTTGCCATTATAAAGGACCTGAGTTTATAAGAGCAGGCTGAAGGTCCACCGTTTTGCCCGCTGGTGACCTACCCTATTCTTTTTCTTTGGTGCTTTAGAAATGGATGGGTCATTTCCCGATGGTCCATATGATTCTATTTAGCTGTAAAATAGACTGTGTTCAGATTTTCAATCTGAACAACATTTGTATTTGAAGTCACACTGACCAAGTAAAATTGTCATTACGCTTTGTTCATAGTATGTCAGTGTTATAACTTAATACAAAGAAATGCATCTAAAATATTTATTAAATACTTCTTTTATAAAGAAGTTATCGAAAGCCAATTAATCATAGTTACGTTTTTAATATTATATAGCAGTTTAAAATATAGTAAACAATTATTTCAGGGATAATATTCATTTTATTTAATAAAGGATATGATCAAGGTCTTTTCCTTATTTAAAAAATTTTTATTGGATAAAAACTAATATATTTAGAAGTATGTTTATTTCTGTAAATTATAGATACCTTAATGGAATTTATAATAAGACATTTTTAATACGACAAAAACGAAATTTATAAAAAGACAAATTTTAATGCGTTCCATTTTTGCGGCTCCGAGATTGCCAAGTCATTTTCGAGTTTGGGCTACATATTATTATAGCCATTATTTAGAAACATAAGATGTAACAACTATTATCATAGCTTTCAAAGTTTCGATATTTCCAATTAGCTTTTTTTAATATAACCTTTAAAAAAAGAAGGCGGCCCTGTAGCTCATATTTTTCATTCACGAACCGATGGGCTGCATAACTACTATGAGTGCATGCTTTATACCCTTCACAACGAGAGAATTGTATCCATTGCAATATATAAATTCTACATGAACACAAAGAAACAGTTTGGTTTCATAGAACCCCAAAACTAATTTTGCTTTTCTCCTCATCAACATCATTTTATCAATAACTAAATTTTTGATTTATTGCTTATGCTTATGGACTAGTTTCTCAATATATTCGTGGACAAAAATAATCTCATCAGGAATAAGCGCAAAAAATAATAAAGATTTTGCATCGCTATTTGAAATGGCTTATCTCATTCAGGTTAACCTTTTGGAATCAGATAGATTTTTTTCTTATCCTATATCAATAAACATTAAAGATAAAAAAACCCTCATTGTTATCAGCTAAGATGTAAGCATTTTATACTCTTTGGAGAAAAATTTAAGCCAGCAGTGAAACTGAAGATTCTGTGTTAAAAGGCATTGTACGCCTTAGGTAAAGATAACAATATTAAATGAATTAAAATTTATCACACATAAAAAAACTTGTTTTTTTTTCAGGAAATAAAATAATTAACGACTAACAATATGTTTGGGTAAAAACGTTTCAAAGGTAATTGTTTTTTATATAAAATAAAAGCACCTGTTATGGATTGATCTCTAAGAATAGAATGAAATGACAACTTATTATTCGGAATGATCGTTTTTATGTTCTTTCAGAGATAATAAAAGAATGAACATTTGTGGATGACTTTTTATCATTCTTAAAGTAAATATAAAGCAAACAATGGAGCATTTTGACGTCATTGATAAAAAAAGCAAAAAAGTTCTCAGGATTTAATTAAGATATAAAACATTTTCACAATTATATAACGAAAGTACTTATAATAAAATTTGTTCGAATTCAAATTCCAAAAGATTAAAAAAAATATCCGATTCTTTGGGTTTTTTCGAATGAAATATTTTTTTCAGCGAATAATCATTTGCTTATTAAAACTTTTTTGGTTCAAGATAATTCATTTCGTTTAATCTTCCTATGTGAAGAGATATTCAAATAATGACTTTCATCAAAAAGGCATGGGATATTTAAATTATCATGAGCTTCCAGGAATATTCTAAAAAATTTTATTCGATAATAATTTAATGAAATGTAATAAGAAAAAAAAAAATAAGAGAGAATGAAAGAAGAGAAAAGAAAGAAAAGAAGAAAAAAAAAATCTTGAATGTTTTCCCGTTCATTTCCATGAATAAGTTCAGAAATTCCTGCTTAACAACGACAGATTATAAAACGAACCATGAGTCATTTTGAAACAGGACTTTTGACAAATTTCGATCGAACCATTATTTACTGATTCAATATATCTATATCCAATAGTTTTAGTATAAAATTCACCTATTAATTTTCATTTACCTAGAATGTTTTTGATTATTGTGTCTGCATATAAATAAATAGATGCAGCGTCATAAAGTAATTTTTTCGGATTCAGGGAGGTTTTACAGCTTAGAATTTCATCAAAATATCTAGATCACAATATTTATTTGACAATAAAAATTTCTTTTTTTATATCATTGAGTTTGCATATGGCAAAGTTAAGCAGGGATTTTTGCTCTTTTAGAAAACTTACTCCTATTTTTCCTTACAAAATATGGTATAGGTCTACAAATTTTGTATTTAAAATACTCGTCCAATTTCATTTATGTAGCGTGTTGTGTATTTCAATTATAGCATTCAAGCACACGGATAAATAGATGATTTTCTCAATAGATTTTATACAAAACTTGATAGCTTTTTATTAGTTTTGTGTGAAGATCATATAACAAATAATTTTATCGTTTAATTAGCTCCAGTTTTATGTGAATGCATTCACAAACTCAAATATGTGCTCTATTGTTTCGTGAAGGTATTGACTTTATCAAAATTTCGATGTTTTAATTTGATTTATATCTTTTTTCCCCTTTATTTCATGAAATAACTAAAATGTGTGGTAATTAGAGGAATGTCTGCATTTATGAAGATTATTAAAGCTATTTTATAAAAATTATCCCGCTTTTAGATTTGAGGTTTTTTAAGAATACAAAGAAAGAATCCGAAAATTCCACAATTAAACATTTCACTCTGTAGAATCTAAATGAAAATTAGGCGATTTAATAAAACATTATACACGAAGATAAATACACAATTATTAGAAAATGCTGCAAACTGCTAGAATTTTAAAAAAATATGTTTTATAAACAAGGTATTATTTACTTATGTTGGCAAAAAGTTTTATATTTCGAAAATAATTGATAATGAAAAAGCATACATTAAAATGTTTAGAGAAAAATACCAATTATTTAAAAACACAGAGCGAATACCGGATGATTCCAAATTCATAGTTCAAGCTTGGGGGGGGGGGATATAGAGAGCAAGGATACGAGTAATATCCAAAGAGGAACCCCAGATCGCAATCCATTAGATTGAAACAAGATGTTCTGTTTTTAACTTTTACACTGGTGGGATATTTTAAAGAAAATTTCAACTGTGGTTCATTTATTTCAAATAATCATTTATTGTGCAGGAATGTATGGGCACAAGTGGATTTGAAAAGAAAGGCAAAGCTTTTAATGATGGCGTCATTGACAAATACGATGTTTACAAGAACTGTTCAGAATTATATTCACTAACAGTGATATGTGCTTGACAGCATCAACGGAGCGATTAGCGTGCATTGCTAAAGATGCGAAGCATTTCTGGCACGCGCGCAGCAGCTGCTGTTATTCGAGCAACGAGATTCTCTGTTGATTCAACTGGAATCTAATAAACAAGTCTCTTCAAACTTCCCCAGAGAAAGAGACCGATGCCAGGGAAATGGGGAGATCGGGTGGCCAAACGACAAGACACGCCCACATCATCGCGCCCCAAATGAGGCATTCAGTGGCAAATATCTTTTCTAGGTTAGAAGTTAAAAACTTAACACCTTGTTGTAGTTGAAACAGTTAAGTATCTTGTTTCAGATACTTTATATTTATGACTAAAGAAATGGTTTACTGTTTCGGTCCAGGATACGAATATTATTCGTATCCTGGTTCTCTACCTCCCTTTCAAGTTTGTATCATGAATTTGGAATTTCCCGGTAGTTCAAAATATATGTATATTTATTCACAAAGAAGCCTTCAGACTCATTTGTATGAAGCTGTCTTAGAGAGGCAGTCTAAAATTACGAAATATATTATTTTTTTTTTATGAAATGAATTAAATAAGGAACTAAAATTAAAAATAAGTAAACATCGATATTGAAATTAATTATATATATATAATTGTGCAAACGAAAAAAATTTTAAAACACACCGTAACAGACATAACGCAATAGTAAGATTTTATTTAAATAATAAGTGAAAGTATTTGATATAAATAGAATTGAAAAATAAAAAAAAATAAGATCAAAACTAGAAATAGAATAGGAATAAATAAAATTGAAAAATAAAAAATCCATGAAACTAGAAATAGAATAAGATTAGGTCATAGGAATAAATAAAATTGAAGAATACAAATTTCATAAAACTAGAAATAGACAAGGGGAAGCCAAATGATAGGTAACGTTGGGAAATACAACTTTCTTATTTTATGGAAATAGATAAAGAAAAATAAAACTAGTTGTAAGAATAAAATTGGAAGTAAACTTAATTAGTACATTAGCAAAAACGCAAAAAAAAAGAGAGGGGAAATATCGTTGAAATGAGGTTAATTACCCTAAAAATATGGCCACAGAAATAGAAACATATCAGATAAAAACATACAAATGAAAAGACCAGGGAAGAAAAGAATAAAAAATAGTGAAAAAATAAAAATCAAAGATACAAGATTTATATGAAAAACTCCGATAGCAATCAATAATAATATCAAAATGGTGACAAAAAGAAAAGAAAAAAGATCACAAGAAAAAAAAACCATCCACGAAAAGAGAATAAATAATAAAAACAAGAAAAGCAACTTCAAAAAATTCCGCGTTGATAAAAATCCTGAAATAGAAAGAATAATAGAACACTTTAAAATAAAATAGAATACCAAAAAAATAAAAATACAAACCTGTTATGAAAAAGAGGAAAACTGAAAATAAATAAAATAATTTAACAATTTTCAAAACAATAAAAATCCATCTTAAAATTAGCAAACATCTCAAAATAAGACATGAAGGTAAACGAAAAGGGAGAACAAATAAAAAAAGACAGAGAATTAGAAACCCACATAGCATTCATTACAACACAAAAATAGATCAAAAGTAAAACAAAAGTTTGACTATGAATAAAATTATTTTTGTTATTTGACGGAAAAAAAACATATTAGTTTAAAAAACACATCAAAATAAGACTTCAAGATAAATGAAAAATCATCAGTGAAAATAAGGAGATAGTTTCTTACATAAACGCACATCATTAAAAGACAAATTGTTCAAACTGTCAACTGGTTTGGTGGTG